>NC_085932.1:16292500-18792500 GCF_963556715.1 Cydia fagiglandana | reverse complement strand
CTGTTCAGTATAATAGTATAGCGTAGCGACACGCAAACTAAGTAACCGTAGCACTGCGTAGGACGGCGTAGCAGCTACGCCGTAACTGGTAATTATACACTACGGATTCTCATGTATGATTACTTATACATATATGATTACTTACTTATACATATATGTGGGTCTATGATAACTTGATAAGTATAGTGTACCTCTATATGTAATCAAGTATAAAAATATAGAATATACATGTAATTGTTATACCCTCCGATGAAAACCAATTGAAAATTGTTATCTTTAACACATTCAACACCAAGAACCCGACTGTCGGGTACACTGTTCGTAGCGACTACGCGCTACATACGGCGAAACCGTGGCTACGCGCTACGAGCGTAACCCGTAGCACTTAGTGGTAATGAATGTGTTAATGTTGTGGACTTTAGCCCACCTAACGGCCCGATTCGACCATTAAGATACTAATTTGTAATTAGGTTTTTTGAAATATGTTACATTTTTAATTTAAAACAGAAACAGGTAAAAGAAAATGTAATTTCACCAAAGCATATGTCACGCCTGAATTTCAGAGCACAAATGTTGACTCGGGCATGTACTCTTTAACCGAATGGCAGCGTCGCGTAAACGGGACATTAATAAACGTTAGCGTAATCCGGCTTAATTACAGCACAACGATATGTCAAATGGATACATAATCATAACAATGGCGCTACGCACACAATTAGAGGTCGGCCGTGTGGCGCGTTCGACAAATACAGGTGCGGCTCTTTTTCGGCCCGATTAGAACTTCAAGATACGTCAGTTAGTAGTAAAAAAGTACTACTTGAACTGATTAATTTAGTCAAAAGCTAATTCAAAATAAATACACATTATATAAATTAGATTAAAATATAGTAATAATAATGTCAATGATGTAACTATGAGAAAACCTCTCACTTAGCTAATAATCTATTATAATGTAGATTAGGTTAAGTTAGTCCTTAAAAAAATTGTAAATTTTATTTATAATAAACAGTTTAAATTTTAAATTTTTTTTTTTAGTTAATAGATCTGGAAACGATATGGATTAGATATATTATGTCAGTGTCAAATATGACGTATCTTCAAAAAAACGTCACTTTTGACACTGACATATCTAATCTAAATCGTACCTAGACGTAATATTTGACGTATCTTAAAGTTCGAATCGAGCAGTTTGAACTTTGACTCGGGATAATGAATGCGTTCGTGCTCTTGATATCATTTTGTTTCTTTCTAACCGCGAATATTACGAAATAAATGAATTAATATTATGGGAGAATCTCACACGAATCGAGCTAGCCCACAATAAGCTCAATAAATAACGATTGTTGATTGATTGTTAACCTTTTCGACGTCGTGTCAAACACAAAAGCTGTCACTCGGACGCCACGTCACCGAATTGTCAAAACTGAAATTGAACATTATGCATATGCACGCACGCAGGTCTATGTTAGTCTGTGGGCTGTGACCGATTAATCGGTCTTTGGCGTTGAACCTGCGGTGCGGATGTATCGGTCATTGGCGTCCAAAAGGTTAAAAAGAACATTTATTTATCGTTAAATTTGATGTGGCTCCAAAATGTTTGTGACGTTTTATACTTTAAAGTCCTTTTGGGAAATATTTGTCCCAACAGGATATTTGTAAACTAGACATAATATTATGTATATGAACGTTAAATTGACAGATAAATTACCTGTTATATTTTTTTCAAATTCTCGTAAACATCATACATATTTAAATTTTGTCCAAACTTTACCCCGCATGTAGTTTGCAGTATACCAAATGAGAGCAATTTCTTTAGATTTCATTCAATGTATAGAAGAATGTCACAAAAAGCTATAATAAACCTGAAAAGTCTCAGCGTATTCCGCCGAATGCGCTTCATCCATCTTACACTGTGTGTTTGAGTGCAGCGCGGGTGTGTGCGTGCTGTAATAGAGCGATGACGTGATTTCCTGCGCTGAGTTATTGCTACTGTACCGGCGCTAAATGCTGAGCGGCGCTGTGATCTTGTCGTGGCGTCATTTGTTCATTAATATTCCCTCATAGAGTCGGACCAAGAAAAGCCTGCAGCGGATTTGATAGCCCACGTAGTGCAAGTGTTATTTATACGTCATAATTTCATAGAAGTTTGACGTTTAAAATAACACTTGCACTGCTGGGTGCACATGAGTATATTTTTTAAATAGTTAGTAAAATATATAATCAAGCTATGATGAAAATAAAGGAAGGAGAGGAGGGGTCTTACCCAGCAGTAAGACATAAAATTTGCTATTATAAATGTGTCAATTCGTAATTGTCGTCAGTTGAAAATGTATGTAGTACCATCGAATATCTACTAAATGAAAAACCCACATTTTATACCTAATTCGTATTGGCGTGATCATCAAATATTTTATATGTATTGATTGTTCGTAACGTATAACATAACCTGATTCATATTAAATTAGGTATCTGATAAGATTATTTTTATTTGCTAAATTACCCAGCCATTAGCAGATATCTGTTTGTGTCATAATTATCTTTAAAAGGCCTTTAATCAAATTGCTACAAGATAACATATGCATAAATCGTTACTAAAAAAGGAAAAAATGATATTTTTTTTAGTATGGGAAATTAATATCCACATATTACAGAGTTAATTTTATGTATCAGCCGTAAAAGTGCCTGGCGACTTTTCATTCGTAATTTCACCATGCACTTTCGCAGCTCACTGTAATGTATATGAACGTACCTCCTTAGTTTATAATTTATAATTATAGAAACCCACCAAGAATAATTTTACTCAATACGAAGTTTTTAAAATTATAAATATCGAGCGCTGTATGATAAAGAGTATAGAAACCTCCTGCGATTGCGCAAATTTAGATTGCAGGCATTCAGGACCAAATTATGGTATTAAAACGATTTCCAGCTTGCTGGGAATTCATTATTCGAATTTTTTTTATTTGATTGGCCTAATAGGTTAAGATCGCGTTATATACTTAGCCACTTATGTCATTTTTTCATGATACAGCATTAAATGGACTAATAATTAATTTTTTTCAACTGATACCTAGTCAATATTGCTATCATATATGTAGTTTTAATCAATGTTTGATTGGTGTATTAGTAATCACTTTAATGTTATTATCATTATTGTTTTTATCAGTTAATTAATATTTAGGTAAGGTATCAGGCGGACATAAGTTCTTATCTTAATCGCTTTAGCTTTGCGTTAGCTGTGTGTGTATTGTACGAGTAAGCATTTATATACAAATAGACGCAAACAATTGACGCATGACCTCGGTTCGGATTGGATATGTAAGGCAGTTACCTAAATATTAGACTTTAGGGTTTTTAGGGTAATATATGTAGTAACGAGGATCTTAGCTTTGCCATTTTCACTTAGTGCTAGTGAGCTTTTACTGGGTTTTTAACCTTTGGCGTATTTCACCAAATCAATGTAAATACTCATGTGACACTGAGGAACTTTTACGGTGGATCCAACCCCGAAATATATTAATAAATAAATTGGTAAATATATACATTTTCACCAAATAAATCTCTAATGTAGTGTCTATAAGACAGCGAGCTACCTCTAAAATATATTCGCCTCTCGGAGTATGGCTAGGGGGTAAAAATCCCCGCTGTTGTACACAGATTGTGATTTTTGTGTTAATCATCAGCCTCTCATGTTCAAAGACATCGGGACCCTAAATACATAGTACATGAGAAGATCGAAACATCATTCACATGCATCATTGGCATGCATACTAAATAGAAAATTTGTTCTACAGTTTCTACAGTATATGATTAGGTACAGTGTGCTCGTTTCCTTTTATGTATAACATTCTTGTACATAAAAGCTAGTTGTTTAAAATAAAATTCACAAGTCTTTTTTAGGAATATTCATAGCCGCTTCATATGTAGTAAACATTGTCCTAAAAATATCGCTTAAGAATCAAAATCCAAGCGGTTCAAAGCGGTTACCAAAACTTAGTATGACATATTGTAGGTATTGAGGTAGGTATAATAAATACATATCTTATATGCGCATACAGAAACTTGACAGCCTTCTTTGTCATTATTTACTTGCTTGAATTTTTAGTCGCTATTGGCGACATGCTTCGAGCCCGTCAGGGGTCCTTCCTCAGGCTCATAGACAATTTAAAATATGTCTCACGAAAGTTTAATATCGATTATTATTTACTTGCTTAGGTACTTACTTACTTTAAATGCAATCGCTCAGATTGTAATGTTTTTATATTTTAAACCATCTCCCTTGCTGCTGATTCCATTGCGTTGCCATAACATACGCAAACTGTAAAACACTGCATATTAACGAATATATATTTATAAAAACAATGAAAGCTTTGGTAAACAGACGTCACGGCAAAGTCACTCCGCTCATCCCACGAGGGGATGGGGCAGGCAACAACTCATAAAATTAAGCGATTTGGATGTGAGTTAGTCTAACTGCGAGGATCGCCGCGTTAACAGCTCGCTCGTTGTCTCTCTCACACCCACACGCGTCCGTATTCTCGTATACACCCACACAGGCGACTAAACGCTTGGTTCGTTCAGTACCACGGCAGAGTCGGCCCGTTCCGCGCAGACTTGACATCATTAAAGTGACTCTATTGTTCCGTTCCCGCCGAAATGCGTTGACATTACAATTCGGAAGTGCGAACATTCTTTGTTCAAAATTTGTTTTTTCTTTTAATTTGTGCTAGTGTTGTGACTTCGAACATTGGATGTGGATTCACTGTAAGTGGATTATCTAAACTGTAATTATCTAAACTGTAGATTTGTTTATTATGATTTTATAAATTGTGACGTTGTCATATTAATTGGATTTAATAGCAATACAATTAATGCAATAATGTTTTATTGACGTAGTTTTTAAAGAGTTTGGAACTTTCTATGGCTCATTAGATATTCATTAATTCTATTAGAATTTAATATCATGAGTTAAAGATCACTTGACGGATTCGTCTATAAATATTTATTGCTTAAATATAAATTAGGTTTGGTATATACTAATCTGCGCTACGGTTTTGCCCGCAAGATAGGCTTATGTATGTACACAACTATGTATGTGTTAGACTTGATTGAATATTATTGATTGATTGACTTATTGATGCCTAGTTTTATCTTATTGTTTCTTGTGCATCTATCAAATCTACTATATTGAAGAGTAATTTTGATCTATTACTGGGGTAGTCAATCATATGAAATAATATTCATATTGCCATAAAATCAGGTAACTTTAGTCCACAACTTACATCTATGGTTCAAGTTCAAGTTCCAGTAAAATATAATTATATTTCTCAAATTATAATGAGTACCGTAAAACGGGGTGAGTAGGTTTCGCGGGAAGAGTTGGGGTATGAATGAGGAGAGAAGGTTTGAGACGGGGGTGAGAAGGGATTTTAAGGCTTCTGCTACAAAAATAATGTATTCCAATTTAAAATGGCGCTATAGTAATAAGCATAATAAAAAAAATCGATCCAACAATCTTCCAAAATCACCTTTGTATGAAAAACCCTCTCACCCCAAATACGAGGCACTACGGGGTGAGGTGGGTTTTCCTCTTTATCGTCAAAGTTATGAAATGGAACTACCCAATATAAAATACAAACTAAAATACAAAAGTCCGAACCACTTATTATATACACCATTCAGTTTTCACATGTAAAAATAAAATTTTATCGAGGTTTGAAAGTCAAATTTCACCCAACTCACCCCATTTTACGGTATCTAATATAGAAAAAGCATTAGAATCCTTAAGCAACAAAATAAATTTAACGATTAAGTACAAATCAAAAGGCTGGTTTTGTACTATTAGTTATTATGTGGTTTCAATCAACGTTAAAAACTGGACCATAGTTGTATTGTAGGACTATAGTTACCTGATTTTACGGTACGTATTACGGAATTAAAAGTGTAACAAACATACAGATACAGGTACCTATTCTCTATAACATATAGTTGTTTGTATACATGGTTGAACACTTTACAAGTAATTAAAAAGAGGCTATTAAAGTTTCTTGACAGTTTAAATTATTTATTCGCATTCAAATTAAAGATTATTGTGTCTTTTTGCATGTTTTAATCAATTAAGTAAGTGAATTAACAATTGAACATCAAGTACCTACCTATATGTAGATTCAAAAGTAGTTACTCATGTATAAAAGACCCAGCTTTAATTATTTTTATAGGCAGGTACCTAAGGTAGGTATTAGGCTTGCTTAAGTTCAAGTCTTATTATAAGCCTAACAATCCAACTTTTTACAAGCTTCTATTTATCTTACTCCGTTAGTGTGTTAGTGTGGGTCAAATCTTGGAAGCTAAATTTAACCCACTTCCCGATTTCCGATATTCCGATTGAGCTGAAATTTTGCATATAGTATATGTACCTACCTAAATCGGATCACAATGCAATATCATGATGACATGGAGCTTATCTGATGATGGAGACAGGAGGTGGCCATGGGAACTTTGTCTGGCGAAAGAAGAGTACAGTCAGAGATAAAAGTGTGTCCCAAAAATGAAATTTTTGCCAGAATATATAGGAATATGTAAGTGGGTATAGGTACTAATAAGGTGATAAGTTCCCAAAAAAGATAATTTTAATAAGAGATAAGTACCTAACAAATTTGTAAGGCGGTAGGTAATATTTGGTATTAACATGGTAGTGATACTAGTGATGGTAGCAATGATTTACATTTTGCTCATCTTAGTCATCTCGTCGGCGATGGCGGGATAACTTGGACTCCTTCTTGAGAGGCTGGCCAGATATTGCACTAAATAGAGACGAGTGGAGAAAGAGGGGGGAGGCCTTTGCCCAGCAGTGGGACACAGTGGGCTCTGAATAATAATAATAATCATCTTAATACTTGGGCAATACTGAAAGTTCCTATAATGAGCCACTAGCCACTTAATGATGAAGTAATGACGCAGTGAGAGAAGGAAGGTTTATTATTTGAAAATCTAACTCTTAAACAATTTTTTGAGGTATAATTTATTTGAGTGTGATTTGTAATTTAGGAATGCTGGCAGTTTGAAAATTGTATGGGCCCGATTCGGATTTTGAAATAGACATCTATTAGATATCTTTTAGACATCACCAAGATACGATAACGATATGTTTAAGATCTAACCTGTTAAATTTGACATTTGCACGATTCTGGAGGTACTCTTGAACGATTCCCACAGGATATGAATTAGAGATCCAATTCACATCTAATATATATCTTACTCTATCTAACATAAAAGTGACATTGATTGTAGTACTACGTGTCGTCTTTGTGAATATCTTGAAGTTCGAATACGGCAGTTGTCGAGAATTGTTTACGATTTTAACTCGATAAATTTTTCGTCCTACAATTTTATACCTACGACTTTCAAAGTGATGTCAATCCCCAACAGTTAGGTACATATTAGACTTCGAATATTATCTTTTTATGAAGCCCAGGACCTAAATTTTGGATTTCGATCGTTCGATTTTGTCGAAATCGATGAAATGCTAATTTTTGAAATAGGTGTATATAGAAATTGGGAATCTAGTGGTATTGACCACTCGTTTTATATTCTATTAGTAGAATTTAAATGCCTAGTAGTGAGAATATTATTGAACGAAATACAAGAAATCGAGTTCTCGCGCCACTGTTTGTAGTAGCTTTTATAAATTTAGTTGCTTTTATAATTATCATAATTATTGTTACGGTTGATAATCGAGAAGGGTTTTGTAACGACTCTCCAAACTATATACCGATACCGTCCGGCGGAGGGCCCCAGTACTATTATGTATCAGTACCTACATTACTTACAATAATTGGCATTGTCGACGACTGTGGAAGGTTCCTATCGCTTACCTATTGGCCAAATTATGATGATTGATTTTTGTATTTTTCTTAATAATTTAGGTACGTGTGTTATTATTACCTATTGCTTTTAATTCCTACACTAAGACGCATTTTGCAATTATAGTTTGCATTCCGAATCGCCATTTAACAAAGTTGTTTGATAAAATGTAACTTTTGAACGAAATTTACAATTCACATTTGGCTATGTCTCATTTCCAAGCCGTTGTTGGTCATAAATGATTTTAATGGCTTTTTAAATTGTTTTATCAACTAGGTATTTGTTAAAAATTGATTATGATTAGATTACATTGTCTTTAATGAATAAGTTGAGTTTTAATGTAGGTTAATCACATACCACATCATACATTTAGAGTCTGACCAGCGAGTCGTGTCACAAAAAAAACGCGGGAATTTCAATAAAAACCGCACCTGGCAATAAAATTACTATGAAATTAAATGACAGCTTGAAACTGACAGCTTATGTGATAGGAAAAAAGTTGCCATATAAAGAATTTTAAAAAAGAGCTTGTGACACGACTCGCTCAGACCCTAACAGGAAATCCTAAGATATCATCCATATAAACTGATTTGGCTACGCCATCTCGAATACAAACTTACTACCGTATTCGAACTTCAAGATATTCACAAAAGACGACACGTACTAGATCCATTCTAGATACGTTATAGTTTAGATATCAGCTAGTTCTCTTTTGCCGCGCAATTCGGGCAACCAATGTCACTTTTACGTTAGATAGAGTAAGATATCTATTAGATGTGAATTTGATCTCTAAGTCATATCCTGTGGAAATCGTTCAAGAGTATCTCCAGAATCGCGCAAATGTCAAATTTAACAGGTTAAGATCTTAAACATATCGTTATTGTATCTTGGTGATGTCTATAAGATATCTAATAGATGTCTATTTCAAAATCCGAATCGGACCCTTAATCGATAGCGATAGCCACGTACAAAGTCGCGGAAGTCCTGTACGACGTGTGTGGGCCCTTTGATATCAACCGGTCGGGTTTTATTCATCAGTAAACTAATTAAATAGGACCTGAAGCCCTATTGCCACGGAATAGAGTGTCACATACCGCGTTAAAATAATACTGACAGCATGTGGACGGTGGTTATGATTTAATTTAAATGGAGAACGGAAGTGGTCGGCTTGTTCGCAAATCCAATATGGCGGGTAACGTTTGACAAGCCGCGTTTGATGCCCCTTAATTGTTACATTTCCGCACGCTTTTTTGAAGTTGTCTTTGATTTTAATTATTTTTTATGAGGTAACAAAACGTTTATTTGGTCATTTTCTATATACATAATTGTTATATACAGAAAACGTAGGTTCGGGCGTCTCGGTGGAATAACAAGCCAAAGACTAAATACATAAAACTAGATAAATAAATAAATAAAGACTAAATAAATAAATATGACATATTTATTGTTGGCAATAAATATGTCAGTTTTAATTTATCTCTAAATTTTAAATAATTGCTTGAACACTTAATTTGAAATGATCGACACTTAAATGCATTTTTTGCAAGCCAGCTATTTCTTGTTGGCGTCATTAGACGCCCTAAATAATAAACCACGTTTTAATTATTAACGTTAAAGTAAACATTGTCTGATTTTAACACTTCGTCTGCTATGAATCGGCAGCACTTTCCGCAAAATCAAATGGATAGTCAATGATTTTATTTAGAGATTCAACTAATAATCCTTACAGTGCTTGTAACTACGCCTAAGATATTGTCAGAAATGTTGATGTCAATCAGTTTTATAATACATACGAATAAGTAATGACAAAAAACAATTTAATTTAGAGAATAAATACACAGGCTTTACCATATTATTTCCTGTGTAACAATCAATAAAACAATCTAGGATCATTTCAACCGGATCAAAAAATAAGTCAAATTAGCTTCGGTTTAACAGATAAGTTTGTGGCCGACTCACAGAATTCACTCGCTTATTATAGTTACATACATGTAATTTGGACCCGGGTATGTCCTTAAACTACGTCCAGGACCCGGGTATGTTCTTAAACCAGGGCAGCAGCGTCCCTCAAATTCGGTGTACTCGACTGCGATCGCCAACCCGCCTGCCAAGCGTGGCGATTATGGCATTCACCCCCCATAAAAGGGGGAGGCCTATGGTCAGCAGTGGACGTCTTATGGCTGAGATGATGATGATGATGATGACATGTAATTTTATTTAACATTGGATATTTTTTACATGTTGCAGCGAAAGTGTTAGCTATGTAAATGTGCCACATTAAAGTGATTGTCGTAATTGTCTGGACGATCGATTGTCTCGGCGACAGTATGTCTGCCGTGCAAGCGGTACCTAATAGTCATCTTTTTTTAATTACTTCTCTAACGTCGGTGTTATTCAGCTGCCATTGCCCATTACGCTATCTATTATTGAAAACGAAACGGAACTATTTTTCGGCTTCGAAGAATTAGCTGAGGTTACTACCGGGATATATACGCTGAGAAAGAGATAAAAATCATGCCATATTTAAATTACTTCCAAAATCAAGTTATGAATTATCTTATGTAATAATGATAAAGAAGGACAATAAAATTTGGAAAAAGTACTACCTATCGGTCCGAACGAGGTGTTAATTCCCCTAATGATGCACGTATTTTTAAAAAACAAATCCTTGTCCCTAAAGACCTGATTAGATTGCAATTAATATTTCGGATAAGGTGGCAATGACAAAAATGTTTGGTACTACTACAATCGGCAACAGAAATCAGCTTTACAGCGCTTTACGCTCAATCGATCATTTAAGGCCTGTGCACACCGGCTTGTGTGTGCGTGACGTGCACGTGCGCGTGCGCTAAAATGTTGGAGCCGCAAACGCACACGTCACGCAAGCAATGTGCCGTCTCTCATAAGAATCTGTATACTACAACGCCGCACGCGCACGTACACGTCACGCACACGCATCCGGTGTGCACAGGCCTTTAAAATAATTATCTTGTTTACGTTTTGAAGCAATCTTGCTGGTAACTGTACTTCTACAGTTGTATAAGAGAAAGATTACAATTAATTTAAATCGTGATCACGACTGATCAGATTTCCGGATGACCACACTACTTACTTAATCCAATTTAAATAAATAGCACCATTAATTATGAAATAACAATAATAACTAGGTGAGTCCTCTCAGTGGGGAGTCGAAGAAAAATCGACGGTAAAGAAGATCGATTCGACTGTCGATTAACTTTCTACTAATCGATCAATTTATCAATTGAAATAATTACACAATGTTTTGTTTCGTGCTACTATTTGGGTCCTTTATTGAGGTTAATAATATAGCCGGCTTTAGTAATAATTTAAGTTTTTGTTAGGTTTTGAGGTATTTATAATCTTTTTTCTTGTTTTTCGGACATCATTTTGATGAACACAAACATATGACTCAAACAAAGTTTGAAATCTTAATCCTGTCTCTAATAATCAGACATCGTAACTTTTACAGCATTTTTGGTAGGTACAGCGGAGTGGTGTTAACGGAATCGCCGGAATCGGTATAAACAATTTCAACCCTCATGATTAATTAGCATTAATTACGTTAATATTAACCTTAATTTACCATTTCAGTTAGAATTATCTATACCAATTCCGTTAACACGTTACCACTCCACTGCACCAAAAATGCTGTAAAAGTTACGATGTCTGCTAATAATTGTTAAGAACACTTGACATTGTCAAATTATATTAATATCGATAGTGAAAGGCATCTTATAGGCATCTTATAAACTGTCTTTACACACACATACACACACACACACACACACACACACATTTGATTACAATTACTCGAGGCGTCAAACCGTAAAAGCAGAGTTAGTCAACTTTGACATTAATAAAATATTATGATATGATTACATTTAGCTTCCGTGTGCCTATTACAGTATTTGTTCTGGCTATTGCTGGCCATTACAAAGGGTATCGATTTACCGTGAGAACGCCACCACGCGACACTAACTGACGCCTTTCTTTAATATTTCATATCTTGTACTCTGTAAATAACTGAATAGGGATAATTGTCATTAGAATACACTGTTTATAATTTAATTTTAGATTTTAATCATAGAACATATTCTATACCTACTCCTGTTGTTATACATATATGTACGTATAACAACGGGAATAATCAAAGATCGCAAGACAAGTACTTGCATTTATATACGTTGTGTGGACTCGATCAGTGAAGTTGCTCTGTGCTAAGGTCCGAGTCACACCGATAAAACCAGCGACTATTCCGAGGCTCGAATTAGCTGCAGCAATCAGAGGCACTTGAAGTTATATAGTACCTAAGTTGCTTGACTTGCTTGCATGCGTGTGGCCATTTTTCTACTACTCGTAAAATGATTACCTACTGATTAGGTAGGTAGTACTTATAATAGTTATAATGATTCATGTAGGTTCATTTACGAGCAAATTTTCGATTCTATTTTCTATGTCATGTAACCATGTAGCAGTAGCAATATCTAAAATGCGCGTTCCGAAACTGATAGGTACTCGTATTATGGAACCGGGATTGTATTTAGTTTATAAAATTCGAATGAAAGACTTGTCATATTTACCGTTTTTAGCGCACTCCCGCAACACAATTGATGCCACTCTCCGACTAAACTTTTCCATTTCAAAATTACACAAATGCCATACAAAAGTATTAAGGATCAGCGGCTGAAAGTATGAACGTGGGTACAAAATATAAACACAGCCTGCGTCGTTTGATGGTATTACTCGCACATTCGAGGTTATTAATAGAATAAACACTCGTACAGATAAAAGTCCGCAAACCCCTGCCGATCGATATACTTGTCGACGTGTGTAGATGTAATTGTATGCGTATAGATCGACACGTTCGGTGATACAACATGTTTCTGCCATGAGCTTTGTTTCAATTTAGTGTAGTTAGGGTTGGCGCTAAAAAAAGTGCACTTTTTTAGCGAAAGGTTCGATCAAGTTATATTACCCACCACCACCCTACTACTAAACCTACTAAATAGGCTTACTGCATGCTAAAACATTAACCTGGGTTACATTTAATATTTTAGTAGCAATGCTATTGCAATTAGAAGGCATTTACGAATAAAGACATGTAATTTTCATACGCTATCCCATTTAAAGTTAAGTGACTTTATAACCATCAATCGGCAGTCGTTGGCAGTTAAGGCGATATGATTCGACTCATCAACGAATCTGAGGGGGTGAGGTGCGCGGCAAACCGTGAAGCCCCGCCCGCGCGTCCCAACCCGCTCGACGAGCTCGTGAGCGCGCGCTGTGCGCGGCGGCGATAGCAAACGGGTCACAGTATAAGGATCTTATGATGGCAGTATTTTAACCATACCGTGCAAGGGTCACGTTTTTATAGTTTTTATTGTATATGTATGTATTTTTTTCATTACGTGTTTCTGATCATTATATTTAGAATTATTATTTTTACAGAGCCATGTGCACTTATTATTTAGTGATCGGTAACAACGTTTTAATTTAATGGCAGCGTAGTAGAATTCAAGTACCGAAAGGAAATAACCATTTATAAGGTGACGGTCAATTAAGGTAAGGTATTGTTCATATAAAGGTAAGGTATAGGTAGGTAGGTAGGTAGGTAGGTAGGTAGGTAGGTAAGGTAGGTAGGTAGGTAGGTAGGTAGGTAGGTAGGTTGGTAAGGTAGGTAGGTAGGTAGGTAAGGTAGGTAGGTAGGTAGGTAGGTAGATAGGAAGGTAAGGTAGGTAGGTAGGTAGGTAGGTAGGTAAGGTAGGTAGGTAGGTAGGTAGGTAAGGTAAGGTAAGGTATAGGTAGGTAGGTAGGTAGGTAGGTAAGGTAGGTAGGTAGGTAGGTAAGGTAGGTAGGTAGGTAGGTAGGTAGGTAGGTAGGTAGGTAGGTAGGTAGGTAGGTAGGTAGGTAGGTAGGTAGGTAGGTAGGTAGGTAGGTAGGTAGGTAGGTAGGTAGGTAGGTAGGTAGGTAGGTAGGTAAGGTAGGTAAGGTAGGTAGGTAGGTAGGTAGGTAGGTAGGTAGGTAAGGTAGGTAAGGTAGGTAAGGTAGGTAGGTAGGTAGGTAGGTAGATAGGTAGGTAGGTAAGGTAGGTAGGTAGGTAGGTAAAGTATAGGTAGGTAGGTAGGTAGGTAAGGTAGGTAGGTAGGTAGGTAAGGTAGGTAGGTAGGTAGGTAGGTAGGTAGGTAGGTAGGTAGGTAGGTAGGTAAGGTAGGTAGGTAGGTAGGTAGAACCTTAATCAATCGGGGTGAGAGATAAGCATTTTACTCTTAAATACGACAACCTGGTAAGAAAACGCAAACATAATCGAAGAGTTTGTATACTACATTGTAAAACACCGGTTGAGTAGAGAGTAATTTTTTTTATATGACAAATAGTATTCGGTTTTTGAGTATCGAGGCATACCTAAATAAAGAACACTATTCAATAAATTTCAGCAAATCGCTTGAATACATCCCGAAAAACAATACATTAAAGAAAAATTTTATATTTATATAAATTTATGATTATGATGATGAAATTGCACGCTTGACGGGCCTGGCACGTTGCATGCGATCCAAAGCCGGGCGCCTTCGGCACCCTCATACTAAAAGCGTAACACTATACATCCCCATACTGTGTCAATCCAAATAAATAATTTCTGATTTTCAAAGGAGTCAAAGAGCACGAAGGAATATAATCATTTTGCAGATCTGACGTAGGTATATCAGTAAAAGTGAAATACTGTAAATATATCATACTTACATACTCACAATTATATTATCTAGGAATATAATATTATTTACCTACATTGAAATTGGTTGCTGATCTAGTGAAAATACTGAAATATTTTAACTGTTGATGTAGTAAAGCTAGGCGCTTTCAAACACCTCGTAAAGTATTAGATGCTTCTGTTATCAGAAAGTGTGTTTTTATAGCACTTAGTGACTTTTTCTTACGTTTCATATGCTTTGTTTCCCATTGTTTGTAAATGGTAAAATCACGTGACCGCGCGGAACACACTGACACAGGTCCGTCCTCTACAAGCGCTGCCGCGCGACTGAAGAGGGCGTAAGTGCGTTCGCGAGTGATGGCTCTTGCGGATTTAGTAGGTATTGAAACATAGAAATTATTTTAATGATGTTACCGAGACAAAGTGATCCAAAACATCTAGATTATCTTATTACCTATACATTTATGTAAAAAACAAGTCAAAAAAGTTTGTATTGTAGCTCTGGTTTTGATTTATTGTTAAAAAAAGGCGTAACTTTGGAATTTTTTTCTATCGAGCAAAGTTTATCTAATCATGTTTTTGAGATCCAAAACGTATCTGCCAGATCCTTAAGTATAAGATATATTTTTTTCACAATTTTAAAACATTGTTTCTTATATTTCTAATGGATTCAAAAAACTGGTTCGCTTAGCTCCTACGGAAAAACCACGCCTTAATAGCTATCAACAGTCCTCAAGTACCAACCGCATCCAATTTAAAAACCACGATCAATTTAACGAGCCATAACTACAAATATCTCAAATTATAACACATTAACGATAACTGACACTGCCTCATTGCCGCATCGATATCAAAACCTCACATAAACAACGTCAAACCAACTGAGGGCGCAACCCTAATATCTCTTTGCAATAAAAATCAATCAGCATTCACCGATGAGACTCACACCAATTGAAAAAAACCTTTATTCTATAACCAACCGAGTAATTTATGGGGTAAGGTTCAAATTACTTTGTTGATCGTGACTGTGTGAGTAAGTACAGTTAAGTCGACAAGATGAGTTGCTATTGGCACAAGATACAGCACGATTTTATTGTAGCGTTCAGGCGCGATTGTACTTTTCATTGTTTCTTTACCGATTTGAATAAATGCTTTACGTTTAGGGGTGGCGTACGTATTTTTCATTTTAATAATTGATAATTAGGGATTTTGAAGAGTATTTATGTGACGTTTTATATTAAATACTATATTATATAATATTTGTGTTAGATTTAATTTAGTTTTTATTTAATTGTAAGTTATTTTATAAGGTTAGATTTAGATGCGTTAAAATGTTTTTTTTTTGTGTAACAATTTTTTTGACATTAATAAAATTAAATACTTATAATTAGGTACGTTTAAGTACTGGTAGAAAATATTCCACCATGTAATTAATGTAATTTAAAGCAATATCTTTAAATATATTACTTCGCAAAAATGCTGTAGGTTGGAATAAATATATAAAAAACAATATATAGAGCATGTGTTTAGTCAGCTATACAAAAACGATGCCACTTACGAACGATCCGATTAATAGCCAACAAAACTGTTTAGATTACCGCTCTGTTTATTTGTTCACCGCGCAATTAGCGCTTAAGTGTATCTAAATCAATCTCTCAATACCGCATGTGTTGCAGGAAACATCAAACAGCATCAAACGCCGCACAGCCATTAAACCGATCCGATCATAAAAACAAACATGACACACTATTTCCGGACCTGAATAGAAAGGGACATCCATGAGCGAAGACACCGAGAAAGAAAGAGATATGCAAACCGTCGCCTACAACACACCCAACGTTATTGAGCAAGCCGACAGCAGACTCATAGAAGCTCACAATTTCTGCGATGCAGATTATCTAGATAGCGAAAGAATTGAAGTAGATGATGATAAAGAACTAGTTATAGCTGATGAATCTCGGGAAGACCAAATAGATGATAATAATCAGAATATAGATGTAGGAACAGAAGAGAAAGTACAAGATTTCGAGCTATCATGGCATCCGCACGTGTACGGGAAACCGCCAAAAAAGCCTACACCTCATTCGATAGAATATATATTAGGGTTAAATCAGAAGTCAACCGTGAGTCAATTGATGAGCGTGAAGAGGTTCGAGGTGAAGAAACACTTGTACAAGAGTGCGCAGGTTCAGACGGAGCGAGTGATGAGTGTGCACAAGAATAAGCTTCAGGAGCAGCTGCTGCAGAGAGTGAGAACTAGTGAGTGTGAGTTCGTGAAGGAGGAGCCACTGAACCTCTCCGTGCCCAAGAAAGAGTGGGAAGAAGAGAAAAAAGGTGAGTTCACTTCAATGACAGTTTAGCAGGTACTGCGCTACCGTGGTCCTTGGAATGTGTTTAGTATACTTTCTCGTATTTTCACTCTCGTATAAAATCAAATAATTAAATAATTCTTTGAAAATTCGGTAAAAATATTTTATGATGAATTAACAGTAGTAAAATAAATAAATAAATAAAATAAATAAATATTGGGGACATCTTTACACAGATCAACCTAGCCTAGTACCTGCGAAAGTGTCCTTTGTGCCTTTTTTGCTATAATTTTTGCCTAATTATATTTTTGACTTGTTAAGTTCATCTTGAGTTGAATCTTTTGTGGACTTAACTTGTTGTGTTCCTTACACACATATTACATAGGTAATAGGTAAAACTTGAATATTGCAATTAATAATAAGTGATAACACATATCTTCAGATAAGATATTATTAGTAAACAGAAAATTAATTGCATACCTAAATATTAAGTAATAAATCGAAAAGAATTGGTAAGTTACGCACACGAAAAACTAGTGTTCTCTAATTACGTGTAAGTAAATATACAAATTCAAACAGTACTTAAACTAGACTATTAAAAAACACACGGGGGCGTCAAAGCCGCCGTTAGTTACATACCTACTTTCATAGCTGGGTACCGCGAAAGCTAAATTGAATAAATAGAGATCCAATATCCATCGTCGCCTATCGTTTATCTGCGCTGAATTAGCCCCGAGAGCCACTCTAACCACAATTAACCTTTCAAGAAACACTACGCTGTACTTAATCAATCAGTATTAATGCGCCTGATATACCGACATTCTAATTTTATATCATCATCTCCCATGCGTACCCTAAGACCTATTAGACGGGCGTATTCGATAAATCTGTAGTACATTGGACCAAAAGGTTCTGAAGTACTGCATCTATATCGTTACATTTTAATAGAGCTTATACTTTGTTTCCTATTTGCAGTCGAGAAACTGAACTAGCATAGTATTTTGCTCCTTATTACTTGCTAATTGGGCGTTGAAGGTGTTTCTTATGTAGTATATCAGACCGAGCAAGCAATAATTTGAACGTAGAACGTCCAAGCAATAAGCTATTGGTCGATGCAGCTGTGGCGGCCGCGTCAGGGTTGCCAACTTATTTTTAGAAGTAAATTTGTACGGATTAATGGCAGTTGAGATGTTAATATGGGTTTATTGTCGCAATCGAAAATGGAACGTTTATTACCTGTCTTTTTTGTTGTTTTGCCCTGCGTGTTTTATTGGTAGGGTTCAGTGAGGTTCAATTCATCTATGTATGAGCAGGCGTATGATGATCGGGTTAGCTACGTGATACGACATTGTAGATATAGCTCAAACTAGGTATCCTACTCCATTTTCTGCGATCCCGTACAACCTCTTCAACTCTTTATCACGTTATGAATTAGAAATTAATTATGTTCTTAGTTCACTATTTTAAGAAGCATGTCATTAATACCTAATAAGTAGGTACCTAGTTTCAATTAGGGACATTTTTACAAGCTTTTATTTAACTTGCCCTGTTAGCAAGTTAGTGTGGGTCAAATATTGGAAGATAAAATGGACTCACTTCCCAATTTCCGATGGAGCTGAAATTTGGCATACATAGGTAAGTAAATCCGATGACAATGTTATATTATGATGAAATGCAGCAATCTGATGATGGAGACAGGAGGTGGTTATGGGAACTCTGTGATAAAACAACGCAAAATAAGTGTGCTTGGGGTTAGAATTATCTCGATGAGCCAAAAACTTATTGTATGTGAGATGCAAAATTAAGTTGAAGTGCCAGCGGATTTCCAAAACATTGTTCTGATTAAAAAGAACGTAATGTATTCGCACTCAACCGATTTTATAGCCTTTGTTAATTTTTGATGAAGTACTTAATTTAAGTAACTATATGGAATGCTGAGATTAATAGTTTCGTATTTAATACAGTCGCCGGGAGATTGGTTTTAATGGTCGAGACAGTAAATTAAAAAATAAAGTAACCTTGGAGTTCCTTTACTTACACCGTCTTTAATATTTACGGGTTAAAGTAAAAGTAGGTTGGTAAACTTCGTCATAGAGACTTTTACACAAATAATCAGAGTTGCTAATTTTGAAAATAATTTCGCACGAATATGCAAAAGCGGTAGAGAGGCAGATTACGATTTTATACTAGTTTAATCAAATTTAGATTTTTCGATGTTGGCGGTAAGCACTCGCATATTTGAGCGACAGAGAGGCAGAAAACGATTTCCGATTTTTTTTATGTTGGCAGTGGGTAAGCGCTCCATTTCGCCTATATAACTTAATAAAATCGCAAATATAATAAAAAAAAAAATACAATTTGTTCTACCGCCGAAATAATAATTAAGAATGATTTACTTTGTTTTAATTTGCAACATAATTTTGTTATATTTACCACTTAGTACCTACCTATATTAGTAGGGTTAATAGGATATCCTATAGGGTGTCTTTTTTATACAAATCGGCCTAGTCCCACAGTAAGCTCAATAAGTCTTGTGTTGTGGGTACTAGACGACGATATATATAATATACCTACACATATATACAAATACTAATATGCGTAGAAAACATCCATAACTCAGGAACACACATAATGTTTCTGTTGAACACACAAATAAATGCCCTTACCAGGATTCGAACCCGGGACCTCCTGCTTCGTAGGCAGGGTCATTACCGATTAGGCTAGGACTCACGTCCTTATTACCAACATCATCAGCAATGCAGGTTTTTGTGCGCATCGTAGTGTTTCGACCGCGGCCGATCCTCTTAGCTCTTAGCTTCATATCTCTTTGGCAAACGTTCAATTTCATATTGTAACTTGACGAAAACATAATTAGGTACTATATAGGCAGGAATGGATAGCTACGCGTATGCCTATCATTTTCAGAGTCATTAGTAAGTATTTTTTTGCAAAGAACTCTTTTGTACTTCTACCAATTGCTTTAGGTCCGAGTTTTGTTTGTAACTTGAAACACCGTGTTAAACCTGATGTTTTTTTAGCTAAGTCCCTATTAAGTTTTAAGACCCGAGAGTCTTGACATCCATGATAATTTGAAAAGTAAGTTAAATCAAAATCAGATGTAAAGAAAACACAAAATAATTATTAAAAATATGAAATAATAAAATGTTTGTATCATTCTTTTTGATTATAACTCTGAGTCACTGAATGATTATAATATTTATAAATACACAATTATTTGTGTCAACCCTATCTTTGGCCTATCGGGCTGCGTCGCCTGCGTCCGCGTGTCATCTGTCCAATCGTTTCATTTACCGCAATATTTAAACATGCCTTAGTTAAATATATCCTCACTAGAAATATGTATAACTCATAACACATGAAAAAATACAGCATTCTTAAATATCTCAAATGTCAAATTGTGTTGCTTCACTCCGTTGGCGAAAGCCGAAGGGTGGAAGTATCGGTGTCTCGTATTAAAAGCCCATTGGGAATTCTGCTGCATGCATAAGCTGAGCCTTCCATTCTATTTGTTTGTATAGGTACTTTTCATTATACCTATCATAATAAACATAAAGATCACGTATATAATTTCGATGCAGATATTGCCTAAATATCCCAATTATACTATCGGAAAAGATAAAGTAAATAAATATCATAAATACTAGTAATGGTACACAAGGCGCTCGTAGGTACAGCGAGCTGCAAAATTGCATGGACAATTATGTGACCATGCAATTTTGCGGCTGGATGTTACATTTGAGCAAGAAAAAAATTGTATTATTTCCCTATGCCTTTTTTATTTCTACGACTATAGTTCGTTTTTTTAGCATTAGAAATAAATTCTTGATGTGTCTTTTAATTGAAAAACACATTTTAAAAAGAAGTTACGGCAAATATGTAACAATTATGAATCTAATACGATCATTTATATTCTTCTGCTTTCATAAGTAATCGTTATTGATTTTTAAAAAGCGTTTTTCAATTA
Source organism: Cydia fagiglandana (assembly GCF_963556715.1). NCBI lineage: Eukaryota > Metazoa > Arthropoda > Insecta > Lepidoptera > Tortricidae > Cydia > Cydia fagiglandana. The sequence continues at coordinate 18,771,613 of NC_085932.1, read as the reverse complement.
AAAGACATGTTAAGATCGCTTACCTTCTTGCAAGTTCTTTCTAATGCCAAAAAAACGAACTATACCTAAGTAGGAGTTAGATATTAACTATCGGCGCGATTCGAGAAATGAATTAGAGATTCACTAGATATGAAATACATAGTAAAGATATTTGACGTTCCACGGCAAAAGGTACCATTGCCCCGGCTGAATATTGGAGCGGCGTAAATAATAGCGTAAGCGCCAGCCGCCATAAGGTACCTTTTGCCGTGGAACGTCACATTATCTTGACTATTTCATAACTAGTGAATCTCTAATTCATTTCCCGAATCGCGCCGTATGTTAGCAATGCAAATTATCTATCCATTTGCAAGTTTAGCTAGATTAGAGATGTCAAATATGCCGCCATTTTGTTTTTGTAGGCAGTTAGTGTTGCCAGTCGATAAATACAGGATAATAGCGCTATTACGGCCTGTTCTTGTTGGATGCAAATTGCATAGCTAATGTGCGAGCGGCGATTTATTGCGCAGTTACTGATCTTTGAAGATCCAGACTTTAAAATACATTCATTACGCGTAGTCTACCGATTGAGACCGGGTAGACTGTCGTTTACTGCTGTTTCAGCTGCTAATCTTTGATTTATTTGCAAATAGGCGAGACTCACGCTTTTCATGGCTTAGGAACAAATTTACTGAGGAGCAATTAAGTGAGGAGCTTAAATTAAGAAATCTTGTATTAAACTGCCTGTCTTAAAATATCTATAATCTATAGACTTTGGTATTTGATTTTTTTTACACAATTTTATAGTATTTGAATTATATTATAAATCGGTGAGAAATCAGTCTATTTTGTTTAGATAAAGGTACCTACCTACGGATATAATATTAAGATAAGACAAGACAGTCGCCACACCCAGCCAGCGACATGCCTGCTCCGGACCGGACTAGCCGGCATACCAGGGGGCGAAATTTTGTGGGGAGTTATTATTTTATTTTATTTAGTTATTTATTATACAAGAAGTTACAACTTTTATGTTAAAGACAATGCTCCACAAAACTACAATTTGTTTTACTGTGTGGAGTCTCACTATACCTACTATATCTACTATACTATAGTTAATTAAATTAATATATTATAATAGGTTTACATTCAGAGTTAAAATAGGTACGTATATCATGAATACACTGTAGGGTAACACATCCCCTATAGAGTATTCAGGAGATACCTTTTTAGACTATTTTTAAATGTAATTTTTTTGGGCTCTTGTAACTACTATGTCCAAGTGACACGCTCTGGGATAGAGTAGGAAATATGTAATAGTTATTGATGCGAACTCTTTTTACAAGTAATACAAAATTTCACTCTTCATGCATGGTATCTTCCCGACTTTTCTTTTGTTACTTTAATATAATAGGGCCATTATTACAACGAGGTATTTATCTAAGCACTTGGAGTGCTTCAAAAACACGGAACAATAAAATGGCCAGACAGCAGTTCTCGCTAAACACTAATTATAACCGCGCCCCATAGTCTCCCGGGAGCACCTTTAATCTCGGCCGGGGTTGCCAGGGCAATAAATCCTTGCGTAAGCGCATCTGCGGCTGATGGACTCCTTTGAGCGACTGTTATTCATTTAATTTGACATACTACCACAGATTAAATAATAGTACCTACTAGGTACAGAAGACTCACTCTCTAACAAAACGCGTCTGTTACGATCAGGACAGATATGGCCGCTAGGTGGCGACAGCGCCACGCGCGGCTTATGGCTAGCCACCAAAATTGGTGTGGCACGGTTGTACCTACTTGTAGCTCTCTGTTGCAAAGCGACGAAATCGCGGAGTGAGCCACGCCTGATACTACCTATATAAATAAAATATGAGCTTTTAATTTATTTGAGGATATACGGCGCGATTCGGGAAATGAATTAGAGATTCACTAGATATGAAATAGTAAAGATATGTGACGTTTCACAGAAAAAGGTACCTTATGGCAGCTGGCGCTTACGCTATTATTAACGCCACTTCAATATTCAGCCGGGGCAATGGTACCTTTTGTCGTGGAACGTCACATATCTTTACTATTTCATATCTAGTGGATCTGTAATTCATTTTCCGAATCGAGCCGTAAGCCGTCAGTCGAAAAAGGCGCGAAATTCTAATTTTCTATGCGACGATAACCCTTAACGCCTACATTTTTTAAATTAGCCGCTCTTTTCTACTGACAGAAATGGCCTCACAGAGTATTGTTGATGAACTGGAAAACCTTCCTATAGATCAGGCAAAGGTTTGTATTCATATCTCCATGGAAATTATAATTTCCAGGTCAGTTTGGTGGTTTACTTTCTGTCGGTCTTCTTTCCGGTACCTATTCATTGGACATTCATTGGACATTTTCGTGGTATGCGTTAAAATAAATTTACTTATGTTCTTTATTTTAATTACTTTCAACTTTGATTTGATTTTTACACTTAAAAATGGTTAAGTAGTTATATATCGGAGCAAGCTAACTCTGCACCCACTTTGACGTGATAAAGCGTGAGAATGCTGTAATAAACGTCATATTTGACATAGGTAGTTATAAATGTTCACAGTTTGCTTGATCAGACTAATTCCATTGATTTCCATTTCGTACCCCCAAAATCCAACATTTTTTTGTGAAAATAGGTCAATTATTTAACATTTATTTTATTAACTATTAAATGTAGGTACATATCGATTGAGCGCCTGTAAAATAACTTTGCGCACATTAAACCAGCCTACAATAGTGCTTGTTGTTTAGTCTAAAAACTTTTTACAAAGGGGTGTTCCATTAATTACGTCACACGTTTAGGGGGTGGGAGGGGGTCAAGAATGTGACATATTGTGACATGGGGGAGGGGGGAGACACAAACTTTGTGACGTCACTTTAACTTCATCAGTAACCGAAAATTTATTTAAATTATTTTATTCGCTGTACATTTAAATAACAAGTTTTTAAAACGATAATCGTTTTTATTCGTTTAATTTTCTTTCCTAAGCAGTTTTGGATTATAAAATTACTAATATTTATATCGTCAAAAATATTTTGATAAAATATTAATAATACTTAGGTACTTACTTAATTCGATTTGGCGATTTCGTAGAAAAAATGTGACGTCACACTAGGGGGGAGGGGTTTGCCAAATGTGACCAAGTGTGACAAGGAGGAGGGGAGGGGTCAAAAAACCTAGAAATTCGTGTGACGTAATTAATGGATGACCCCAAAGGCATAAGCATAATTCTAGTCGTTAATATGTTACCTCCCCCCTATTAAAATTTTATAGCTGCAATTATGAGCGATCCAAACTACTAATTCATAGAGCGATTCATATTTGCGAGTAACGCTAGTTAAGAGCGTGATAAATAACGCGCGTGCGCATCGTAAAGTGGCTTTGATGTCGCGGCCGGGGCTGCGGTCGACATTGCTTTATTTCTTATTTTTATTTTATTTTATTATTAAATCATATTCATGTGCAACGGAAGTGCTTTGCCGCTAAGATTTGAATTCAATCTACAGGGAAAATAAGGAAATTTTCATCGATGTAGGAAAGTTCAAACGCTTAATATAATTTTCCATTGTAAAACTTAGTAAAGCAATTTTAAGTAAGTAATTAATATTGTTTTTTATTTTCATATTATAGGTGGTGTTAATTGACAAATATACAACTGATGATTTATTGATCAATGATGATTTGCAATTTTCTTCAGCCGTGATTTCTATCTAAAGCACGCACAAAATTAAATATATGTATGTATATTTTATGCGCGTGGCGTGTTTTATTAGCGCTTTTCTTTATATATTTCTAACTTTAGTAACTTAATATTCATATTTTGAGGTTAATTAAGTTACCTTTACTCGTATCTATTTTAAGCTAAAAATTAAAAGTTACAAGCACTTCTTAATTTCGTAACAAATAGCCCGTAGCCAAACCGCACATTTCGAACCGCAAATAAAACTCGACGCTATTGTGCTAAAGTGTCTAAACAAACAGACCGACGGAAGATGTAAATCTCTATATAGACGACCGACGAGGCCCAGCTGCTGAGGTTTGGCAGGAAGCGAATACCTTGGTGGATAAACATGAGTATGAGACTTCGTGACGGGAAAATTTGTCTGCAGTAGATTTTTTTAAGCTTCTAGCAGCTTTACATATTAAATTTGTGTATTGTAGGTTGTGAATGGAAACTAAGTTAAAACTAAGTTATTAAATACTTGCATCTTTCTTTCATCATGTCATGACACTAAGATTGTTTTGAAATTAAGAAGGGCTTTTAATAATTAAAAAAATTCGGATTGATATAAATCAGAGACGTCGAGATAGTTTTTTCATGAAAGCAGTTTTTTTTCCATATTGCCGTTAGTTTTTTCTGTTATTCTGAATACCACTGAATATACATACCTATTAAATTATAACATAAATACACTCTTAATTCAATTTCCGTATAATTAACAGGGAAATCTTTTAACGCGACTTCACTCGTCATTTTTATAAATAACGTTTTTTGAAGCCTTATTGAGCTTACTGTGTGACCAGGTCAATCTGTGTAAAATTGTCCTATAATATTTATTTATTTTTATTATCAATTAAAATCCGCAGAAAAAGCTGAACCGGATAAATGCTAAGAAAAACTTATCACATTACCAAAGCCGGGGTAAAAAGGAACTGCCGGATCGAACTTTAAGATACGTCAATTAATAGATCTGGAAACGATATGGATTAGATGTGTCAGTGTCAAAAGTAACGTATTTGTTTGAAGAAATGTCACATTTGACACTGACATATCTAATCCATATCGTTTCTAGATCTATTAGTTGATGTATCTTAAAGTTAGAATCGAGCCGGAAGTCTTTAATAAATGGTACCCCTATGAGTCAGATTTGCACGTGCAATTATTATCATCGTCGCAGGTGAATATTTATAGTTTTTGGCCAGCTCCATGGCACTGGTGGGCTCACGTGTAATGTGTTGTAATGGATATCTTGTTGGAGTAGCGTCAGCGGGTTGCGACGGAGTTACAAGCGGAGCGATAGCGGTTGAGAAATACATTGTCAAAAAATGTATATGTTGAAACTTGTAACGATAATAACAACCTTGAAGTAGGTATATGAATTTATATTAATATGAATTAAGGAGAAATGTAATTTTATTTCAGTTAAGTGTGACAGAGTAGATTAGTATACAAAAATATAGGTATGATTATATTAATTTATTTATATTTTTGTGGATTACCAGTTAATCATACCACTCAGTTTGAAATTTATGTAGTTGCGTATCAAGAAAAATAGGTAATAGCTTGGAAATAAGCTGCTGGAAGATACGAATAATCAAGAAATGAGCTTAGTTATTCGATCTACTTCAAACAAATGTTTATTTGTCCAGCTTTGCTTCCCGTTCCGTAGCCCGTCGACTGTCAATGTCTGCATAACGATTAGAATGAACATAAAATTATCCGAAAAACCATGGAAAATAACTTAAATAACTCAATAACATACAGCGTAAAAACACCAATGTTAACATCCCCGTATAGTGCAGCTGTTGAAGTGTTGATATAAAAGTTAGAACAACTATTTTACCGCACCCGGCCGCTTTATTTCGAAGAGTGTTATAATGTATCTCTGTTTCTCAGGAACTAGGAGTTGTATATCATCTGTGGCCGTACTATGTCCTCTACCTGAGGGCCTACCGCGAACCACGTTCGACGTGTTGCCTCCCTCTCACACTTAGGTACGAATTTACAAGTGTGACAGAGAAACAACACGTCGAACGAGTTGGCCACGCGTTGAGCTTTTCTCACGTCCGCGCCCGCGTATGCGCGGTGGACAATTAGACACTTACAGCATTCGCGTTTTGATGACCGCAGCGTTCCCAGAACTATTGGCGCTTCGTCGTTTAGGTACAAGTAATAGAGATAAGTGTTCACTTTATTCTCTCACGTAGGTTAGTAATTAAATACTTGTTAAACTGTTTACCGGGTAGTTTAGATGGTTGCAATGTTATGTTGCTGATGAGGGTCTGTTGAGTACTTGTAGGCTATAATATTTAATAATAGCTTTTCTTATTGTTAGATATTAAAACTAAAGGTTCTTCTCGATTACTGTCAATACTATGAATATTTTGACTATCAATCTTGCACAGGAACGTTCTTTTATATGAGTGAATTGCAAAAAAAAAACTTATTAATTAAGCGCAGTTAAGAAACTATTAGTCTTAACTTAATTGATTCAATTGTGTTACGAAATATAACTATGTACTTATGTAAATTGTATTGTATGTAAGTGTACTTAATTCGTACACATAATAAGTCTATAGCATACGCTAACACAATTTCATGCATCTAATTTAAATAGAAATGGCTTAACTGTGGTAACACAATGGAATCAACTATGTTTAGACTAATTACAGGTGCTTAACTATGTAAATTTATTTTTGGAATTCACTCATATACCTACCTAATTAAGTTGTTATAAACAATGTTTGACGACTCCAACTTGACGCATTTATGTTTGACTCTATTATTGAATGGTGAAGACTGACTCTAGCCATTAAGTTAGCCTTTACTACTCATATTCTGATGGTCAATAAAAATGCATTGATATCTTCTAACGTTTTAATTCCGATGGGTCCAATAAATGATGTTTTATTCGTCACTTAAGCACACCCGGCGCCTATAACTGGGCCTTTTAACGTTCATTAGCTGAACGCTACCAATAATTACCTAAATCAGGATAACCTATAAACAAGCGAACGTCATTACTGGGGCAATTAACCAACTCGCCACTAAATCAAACAGAGACAGCTTGCGAGGGATAGGCGGAGGCGGGAACGGTCCATCAGCTTGATTTGCGGTTTATGGGCCCGATTCGGATTTTTAAATAGACATCTATTAGATATCTTTTAGATATCACCAAGATACGATAAAGATATGTTTAAGATCTAACCTGTCAAATTTGACTTTGCGCGATTCTGGAGATACTCTTCAACGATTTTCACAGGATATGACTTAGATATCTAATTCACATCAAATAGATATATCTTACTCTCTCTAACGTAAAAGTGACATTGGTTGCATATCTAAACTTTAACTTATCTAGAATGGATCTAGTTCGTGTCGTCTCTTGTGAATATCTTGAAGTTCGAATACGGCAGTATGGTTGAAGCAAGCTATTTATTTTATGTGGGCAACAGACTTGTATAGAGATAAAAGTAATGTCATATTAGATAGTTAAAATACATCACTATAGTGGACTTTGTTAATAATAGTATTTACTTCACTTTTCTCTACTATTCCATGGTTTTCATGTTATTTGATTGTCTTTGTTAAGTAAAACCTGTTAAAGCTAGCATTTTTTAATTCTGTTAAATTATATGTCATATTTCCTGTTATTTGCTTACCAACAACGAAAGAGTAACAAGTACCATATTTATCAAAGTTTTGTAAGCCTCGTCATCCTGTAAGTCTAGGTGTATACGAACTTTTAAGATTTAAAAATTGTCAACAGAGTTTTCTTTGCAAGTTTAGTCGCAAGAGCATCATCTCCCCGCTACCGCTCGTTACTCGCGGGTGTATAAATCAAACGGACGGACGGGTCTAATGCCGTATTGTAAATTCATCAAATGTTTACTGCGCCGCCATTCCCGGGGAATAGCCAGCCTGTCCTTTACAGTTTAGCGTTTGTCTTTACTTCGGTATTATTGAGAATCTTAATTAGGATAGTTTAAGTTGTGGAGCAGGTGCGGTAACTTTCAAAAGAGATTGTCGTTAAGCTTTGACGACAATCTCTTTTGACGTTTGACGACACTACAGTGTGGCCACTTTTTAATTTCTAATATTTTTTGCCAGGCTTACACTTATCCGTATTGACCTAACTACACTGTAGTTACTACAGTGTACCACCTAACTGCGCAGACTGCATTCTAACCAGTCCATTGATGCCTATATACATATTACTTCGATGTTTTTTAAAGTATATTTTAGAGAGTTTCTTCACATTGCAATTGCCAATTTGTAAAATAGTAAAAGCAGATATTGAACTTCAATTAAGCTTATGACACTCGGCGCGATTCGGAAAGTGGATTAGAGATTAACTAGATACGATATAGTAAAGATATGTGACGTCCCACGGATAAAGGTACGACCTTATGGCGGTTGGTGCTTACGATTATTAACGCGCCAGCGCCAGCCGCCATAAGGTACCTTTTGTCGTGGAACGTCACATAACTTTACTATTTCATATCTAGTACATCTCTTATTCATTTCCCGAATCGAGCCGATTGTCTCAAATATTTGATCGATTTCTGTTGGTTGTGTTTAATGCAATAATAACCTTTCTATTAACCATATAACAATTCTATGGCAATTAGACGTTTTTAAACCGGCAATTTACCGTTAACATTACTATAGGGCCTCCGTATAATCCCAACAAAACCATTCCTTTGTGAGTTTAGTTGCAATCCAAACACTCCTGAGCCCGAGCGAGCGTGCCGAGCTGCCAAGCACTCGAGCACGCGGCCAAGTATTTTAATTGGCGACAAGCAAACTGAATTAACGACCGGAGACGGCGTGGCTGACTGATGGCCCGATTGGGGGAAGGTATCATTCATTTTTAAATGGCTCCCTGTTCAATGTTACCTATAGACTCGCGATAAAAACTCGCAAAGTCAGATGAGAATTTGCGGAAAGTTACTTTAAAATATCGCCTAGTTTTAAGGTGATAATAAAGGATTTATTGAATCATGGAATTAGGGCCCGGTTCGGATTTTGAAATAGACATCCATTAGATATCTCTTAGACATCACCAAGATACGATAACGATATGTTTAAGATCTAACCTGTCAAATTTGACATTTGCGCGATTCTGGAGATACTCTTTACTGTCGGCGCGATTCGGAAAGTGAATTAGAGATTAACTAGATACGATATAGTAAAGATATGTGATGTTCCACGGATAAAGGTACCTTATGGCGGTTGGCGCTTACGATTATTAACGACGCTCCAATAATATTGCGGCGCTATGCGACGTAAGCGCCAGCCGCCATAAGGTACCTTTTGTCGTGGAACGTCACATAACTTTACTATTTCATATCTAGTGAATCTCTGATTAATTTCCCGAATCGCGGCGCCAAACGCCATAAGGTACCTTTTGCCGTGGAACGTCACATATCTTTACTATTTCATATCTAGTGTACTCTAGTGTAGTTACTATTTCATTTCCCGAATCGAGCCGTTAGAGAGATCCAATTCACATCTAATAGATATCTTACTTTATCTAACGTAAAAGTGACATTGGTTGCCCGAGTTGCGCTGCAAAAGAGAACTAGTCGATATCTAAACTATAACGTATCTAGAATGGATCTAGTACGTGTCGTCTCTTGTGAATATCTTGAAGTTCGAATACGGCAGTTGGCCGCTTTCATTTACTGCATATCTACGTTGGATTTAAGTCTTGAATAAACCGACAGGTATATCGTGAATACAAACTGTGTAGGTACCTAGTATATGTATTTAAAATGAACGATTTACTCCCTTATTCATCAAACTTTACAAACCTCAATTACATAGTTAATCTATGTTTAATCCCATTCTTACAAATACAATGACAAAATGACAAAATTAAAATGACAGATCTAGACAAAAGATTCATAGTTAATTGAGGCTTCTTGAGAGTTTATGAATTATGAATAACGCAATTAGAGAATTACATTTATATACCTAGCGAGTCCTCTATTTACCTAACCTTAGAGCTTTACTACCAACATGTACATTATTAGGAAAAAAAAAGTAATTGATAGCAATAATAAATTAGAAAATTCCAAATGTAGCCCTCTAAATGTTTACCTACTTACTTCTTTAATTCATGTGTACAGGGTGGAAAGATAAGTCGGGCCCTGGAGGGAAACTACCTTAAATCCTTAAGCTGGCTCATTTTACTTAAAGGAAACATTCCTTTATTATTAAAAAAAAACAAAACTGCATTCAAAGATTTTATCTTTTTTTCTTCAATTTCGCTTGTCTAAAAAAATCTTGAGTACTAAATATTAGATTTTATGGATATTTTGTACGACAGACGAGTGTAAGACCAAATGTTTCTTGGAGAAATGTTAACATTAACTGTATCGACTAGTACAATAAAATTGCGAGTTTTTAATTTTTGGAATTTTTAGTCGGTTCGAGTCCCGGGCGAGGCAAGCGAGTTTTAGAAAATCTTTGAATGCAGTTTTCTTTCTTTTTAAAAATAAAGGAATGTCTCCTTTAAGTAAAATGAGCCAGGTTAAGGATTTAAGGTAGTTTCCCTCCAGGGCCCGACTTATCTTTCCACACTGTATAATAATTAACTTATTGGGTTTATTAGAGTTACTCGTGGTTTAGTATAGCTATCACGCCTCACTCGTGTCACCTTCCCGGCAATAATCTGCTCAATATTATATTCGATCTGCGGTGCAAATACACTTGTCATATCTGAATTTAGCTTGGCTTACATAGTATTACCAAGTATACTATAATAATATTCAATGCTTTATCTAATAATGCTAGTTTTATTACGTGTGATCTAAATATAGGTAATATACCGGGTGTGGCCTGTAACATGAGCAAATAATTAAAACATAGATTGTACTCCTCAAACGGTGACACTTTTGTTCTACAACTTTTAAAAATTATGAATTATTTAGAATCCCTATTTTTCATACAAAATAAATATTATCTTTAATGGACGCCATCGCTACGCCATATCATTGTGATTGACGTTGCTTGTCATGCCTTAAACAAAACAAAATTCGCAATACATTGCGTCTTAGAATAAACTTTAAAGTGTATTAAAAATCAAACCACAAGTTATTTTTAAAAGTCGCTGAAGAAAAGTTGTTCAGTATGAGGAGTACAGCCTACAGTTTAATTTTTTGCTTATATTACAGGCCACACCCGGTATATATGTAGTTTGTCACAATGTTACGCCAATAACTTGTGATACTTATACGTATATACATATTTAATCGCGCTTGCGAACGCAAATGTTTATTAGAATTTAATGTGAAGTCAAAATACCACTAAAATAAACCGACTATAGTAGACCCAAACCAAACGGGCGACCGGGGTCATATCTCTCACCCTACCTTGGACCACGCGAGCGTGAATGAGAAGTTTTACGACCCCGGTCGTCAGTTTGGTTTGCGTCTACTATAACAGAGAGACACACATATAAGAGGTTATTAGAATATCTAGAACGTTCAACCTGACTGGCTAAGATACTAATGTACTTAGGGTGATAACAGTGACCGTGTGCTTATACGTAACTCTTTTTTCAGATCCCTCCAAGCTTATCAAGCGTAAAAAATCAACGGAAGATGTCCGTTCCCCCCTGGGAGGAGAGGGCTCGCTCACCAGCGAAGAGGGCGAGGACGGCGGCGCGCGCCGCAAGAAGGCCCGGACCACCTTCACTGGGAGGCAGATCTTTGAGCTGGAGAAGCTGTTCGAGGTCAAGAAGTACCTGTCTTCTGGAGAGAGGGCTGACATGGCGAAGCTGCTTAACGTTACCGAGACTCAGGTAAGTCAGTTATTTTTACCATAGTACCCAACCCGACAAATCAAGACAGATCGTCTTGGCGTCGCGTCGAAGGATAAGGAGAGCCGACCCCACCTAATGTGGGATAAGGCAAAAGAAAAGAAGAAGAGCCAAAAAGATGTTTAGGTATCGCAGAACATCGGTCTCAATTGTTCTTTGCCGTGACTTGTAGCAGTCTTCCGCAGTCTACTTAATATCGATTTAGTTCTTTGATTCAACTTGTAAAAAGATTATCTAATTCGTTTTTAGGGTTCCGTACCCAAAGGGTAAAACGGGACCCTATTGCTAAGACTTCGCTGTCCGTCCGTCCGTCTGTCCGTCTGTCTGTCACCAGGCTGTATCTCACGAACCGTGATAGCTAGACAGTTGAAATTTTCACAGATGATGTATTTCTGTTGCCGCTATAACAACAAATACTAAAAACAGAATAAAATAAAGATTTAGGTGGGGCTCCCATACAGCAAACGTGATTTTTGACCAAAGTTAAGCAACGTCGGGCGTGGTCAGTACTTGGATGGGTGACCGTTTTCTTTTTGCATTTTATTCCGTTTTTTTTTTGCTTTATGGTACGGAACCCTTCGTGCGCGAGTCCGACTCGCACTTGCCCGGTTTTTTAAGTGTACTTACATTACCTACTTTTCTTGATTCTAATGTATAAGTACCTAATGCCAAAATGTGATTAGATAAATGCCACAAAATGTGAAAACACTATAAAACTCTCAAAACGATTGTAGTTCAAAAAATTGCTGTCCAAATATCTACGCTACCTACAATAATTACAGTTTCAACACGTTATATTACACATCGTTAATTCAACGCCTATAAATAAACTAAACTCATTTTCTTAAAATCTACAAAATCTTAAGTATCCTTACATCAACACTTTACTTTCATTAGTCCGCAGCCATATGTCACTTGACAAACCTTTTTCGATCATTAAAATTCTAACCGAGAAAGACGTAAGGATTGTCGGAAACAGACTAAACATTTGACTTTTTCAAATCGTATTACTGATCACTCAGGCACACAATTAGTCAATTTGTCCATAAACTTTAGCCAACTTATTTGTAAATACATCTCAAGCTATAATGGACTCTAATCGAATGCATTTAGAGGGTTGATACTGTCGATAAAAGAAGTGCACTGCCATTGATAGTGTGAAGCCATTGCAGTTGTAAATGTAAACAAATGACAGCTTGCGTCGTTGCGGTTCGGGGAAAATCTACTAAATTAAACGGTTCGAAGTACACGCGCCGTGCGCGGGCGCAAGCGAAGAGAGAACGAAGATCTAAGCTCGGTGTTATGTAAATTCATTCTAATGATTTAAAAATAAAGCAAATTAACGCATTTCTATTTTAATTACAGCGACAATATGAGCTCGCACGATATGAGGATATTTTATTCAGACTTAAATGTAACTTAAGTAATGTAATTGAAACCCAATCTCAGTTAAAGATCCTACACAATAGGTAATTCTTGGTAGTTATATGTATTTGTATTGTTTTATAATTTAACGAAACGAAATGAATTCGATTTTTCGTCAATTGAATTGTCATATTTACAGCTCTTTTAATTATAATTTGTTTTTAATTATGTATTGTATTGTTTTAAATTGCATAACCTTAGGTACTTAACACCTTGGACCACGCCATTAAACGTTTCGAGATAATTATAGTGTCGCGCGAGGGGGGAGTCCCCCGCGACGTGACTAGACACATATGGCGGCACTAATTAAAACTAGCGGCGGCGTAATGAGCGACGCGTGTCGTGACGGCCCCGTGTCGGTGCTGGAAAGTGACGCTTTGACTTTTGAAAGTTAAACGAAATAGGTGCGACAATTTTTTACATAATTGTATACATCAGTTTTTTATTTAGATTTTATTTTATTTCTACTCAGAATCGTATAATGGGAGAACTGTCCCAAAATTTCCATATCTTATCATCATTTAAATTTTATTTAAAATGTTCATGGAAAAGAAATAAACTTGTGACCCTTTTTTGTCAAAAGAGCTTAATATTCTGAGCAAAAATAACATAAAAAAACACTAAATAAAAAAAGTATGGAGTACAATTATAAATAATATGGCCCGCCCAGGTATATGAACTACAAGGACTGAAGCTGTTTTCTGCTAAAAATACTCGAGTCAGTTTCACAGTTAACGCTAATATTAATTTAACTATTTGTGTGAATTTTCAATAAACCTTAGCGGTTCACGCTTTCACTCGCATATCAGCTAAGCTATTCATAGCGAATATCGGCAAACTCTCAAGTCAAATCCCAAATAAACAATAAACGTGTCGTCATCCCCCACGTGTCGGAGACGTCAATTATCCGAGAGGCACGCACAAACAGCACTAACGACTACTGGCAAAAAGCGGGCGGCAAAAAACGGAGTGCGCCCACGTGGTGGTAGCTAGCGCTAATTGATATTGATAATAGGCGTTTAAAGGTTATTGTCGTTTCCAAGTTTTACCGACTACAGCTTGGCAAAAAATAGTAGAAATTAAAAAGTGGCAACACTGTAGTGTCGTCCCTTTCAAACCAATTCATATAAGAAAACGGGATGACACTACAGTATTGCCACTTTTTTGCCAAACTCCTGATTGATATAAGTACTCCTTAAAATACATTACTTTAACTTATAAATAAGGTATGTATCTATGTTTACTTTAAAGATAGAATTCAGGTATTGGTAGTTAGTGAGCCTAGCGAAAAATTATTATGCTATAATGCACTGTAAGTATGTACCTACCTACTCAATTAAATATAGCCTAGAGTCTTCCACAGACAAAAAACGCACGTACCTAGTTGTAAGTAGAATATTACGTGAAGTAAGTATATTTAATGGAACATTAACTTAACTTGTGTCAAGCTTAACCTAACGACTAGCCATAATCGATAGTTGTCAAACATAAAGCTATTCTAGTCACTTTTATTCCCGCTAGATTAGAAAAAAAGCCCCCGACTCCCAAATAGATCTTCCCTGAACCTTTATTTCTCGAATCTGATCATTAACGCTTGTTTTGAACCATCGCTTTACTACCTACCGAGAAATCTTCATTTCTGATATGAAAAGAAACATTTCAAAATATAACATTTACAGAATTCGACCTTATTACGATGGCTTTACTTATATATTCTAACCTCGCCTGAAGTTCGAGTTAATTCAGTTTTGTTTTAGAAATAAATGTTATTCCAATACCCAGTCCTAATTGATCCACTTCTTTGCTTTCAACTATTATAACCCCATCAGCCTCAAACCAAGTGTGATCCTTGTGGTCTACGAGATAAGGTTGAAATTTGATTATTTGTCTAATCAATTGAACCGTCCGGAGGGATTAGACTATACAGGCGGTTTAAAATTGAAATTAATTCAGATTTCCATCATTTGAATAATTCATCTGTCCCAGAGTTGCTGTTAGGTTAGTTGTGTGAGCCGTTTTGTTATATGTATAATCTATATAGCTCTTTATTATTATTATAAGTTATTAATATTCGTACACGATCTCTTACTTATTTACGAGACGTGTTACGTGTTCTATGAAATCCATCATTTCATAAAATTATAAGAAAAACTGCCGCTTATACTTAGGTCCTATTGAAAGTTCATATAATTTTAAAAGCTGTAGTAGATATGTAACATTTTCTTGTAGAATTCCTTATCTTAACTCTTTCTGACCATGCATACATATTTTCTTTACGATAGTATCATGTTAAAAGGTATACGTCCCATTTTTCCTCAGACACTTTTTGTATGAAAATTTAGTATATGTATGGCCGGTTGTGTTTTTTGACGTATATTATGTGTAGATCTAGGACTTTTTTACTTAAGTTATTTGAATATACCTAAGGTTGTCTGAATCTGTGAAATGCGACCTTTTTGTAAATTATGATTATTGACCATATAGCTGCTATTTTATTTTGGAGTGTCGCTGTTGAAAGACTTCCATCTCTATTAAGTATACAGCTTATTTCCAAAACGATGGAAACAACCCCGTTTTATAGTAGGTGCATACAAGGATTTCAATACTTATCAACTACATTTTTTATAATAATTAAGTCACACAGTAAAAAACAATTTTAGGGACCAAAAATATTATTTGGAAATAAGCACAAATATATGTAACTGTTTGTTCTCAGTTCCACACATTATTGAACACGCTGTATTCGTCCATTCTCACCATATGTCATTTGTTAAGTGTGTTTTTGTCTCCCGCGGCCGAGCATTTAAAGGCAAAGAGTATAAAAAAGAAGAACATCATCATCAGTGTCAGTATATCTTAGTTATCTCTAGTAGATAACAAAAATAAAAAAAGTTTCAAATTATTATTATTTTATTAAATATTTCAATTTCGGATAATTATTCAAAATATTAGTAAAGCCACTATGGAACTTTTCAAACGCTGGAGGCCTAAATCATAAACCTAACCCCATTTGATAAGAAGAAATTACTATCTGAATAGGCCTCCCAGTTTTGCAACTTTGTTAACATTTTCATATAAGTATTTCTACTCTTTGGCCCACGCTCGTTTAAGCGTTTTTACACATCTGTGTTTGTGTAGTGCTCCTGACACTTTTTACTCGGAAATTAGGGGACTGTTTATTTGTATCCCAAATTGTTAATTTGGTAATAGAGCTGGAATGGTTCCAAGTTTTTTTTATCTTTAGATAGAGTGTAATCTCAATTATGACTGATGATTTAGTCTTTTGATCCAATAGTGTTATTATAAGTATATCATACTGATGTTTCTTCCGCATAGAAGGGACTAGTTATTTCCCTGTAGCAAAAAATATATTTTGTAGATTATTGTTTTTTTACTTTTAATGTATGAATTTGCTTATTTATCACAAATCAATATAAAATTCAGTTAGGTTAGTTCACCTAAAATATCTAAATAAGAATTAGTTATTCTTGATCAATGCCATACCGACGGCGGCGGCAAACAATACTGAAGCAGCGTCGCTTGCGCAGGATTAAGGCCAAAACCTGCGTAATTGCGTATACACCCTTGAGACTTGAAAGTGAACGGATAAGAATGAGGAAAAAAAATGAATATAATATCGCTACCGCTTAAATTCATGTCTATACTGCTTTGTGCTACGTGGTTAAAAACCGGGCAAGTGCGAGTCGGACTCGCGCACGAAAGGTACCATAATGCAAAAAAAAAAACAAAAATAAAGCAAAAAAAAAAACGGTCACCCATCCAAGTACTGACCACTCCCGACGTTGCTTAACTTTGGTCAAAAATCACGTTTGTTGTATGGGAGCCCAATTTAAATCTTTATTTTATTCTGTTTTTAGTATTTGTTGTTATAGCGGCAACAGAAATACATCATCTGTGAAAATTTCAACTGTCTAGCTATCACGGTTCGTGAGAGACAGCCTGGTGACAGACGGACGGACGGACAGCGAAGTCTTAGTAATAGGGTCCCGTTTTACCCTTTGGGTACGGAACCCTAAAAATGTTGGCTGTTCTTAAAAGTTAAGGTTAGGTCAGATAAGCGATACAAATTTGTTTATGCCAATACCTCGTTTGCTATCTAAAACGAGGCACATACTTATACTTAGGATAAAATAAACAATATTATTTTATGTTTACGAATGTAACTAATTAAAATTAAAAATGTGACTGTTTACGATGTTACTAGCGGAAGCAGTTATAAAGTTGACCCAAAAATTTTTTATTAAGCTATGAGCTTCATCACATATGTTCCTTGAGTAATTCTAAGCATTTCAAGCCTGGGAGCCAATAAGAAATGTGTGTCTACTCGGATTTGTAATGGATTCAAACTTTCAACCCCTTTTTAACCCTGTTAGGGGATGAATTTTACAAAACGCTGAAATTACTTTTCCTGTCTTTTAATAATATCCCCAAATACAAAGATTCAAGTCCCGCGTTCGAAAATTTTTTTGATATCCATACAAACTTTCAACTCCTTTTTCACCACCTTAGGGGATGAATTTTCAAAAACGCTGAAATTAGTTTTCTTGTATTTTAATAATATATCGTTTTACGAAGTTTCAAATTCCTAGCTTAAAATAAAACTTGAACCCCATACAAACTTTCATCCCCTTTTTAACCCCCTTAGGGGTTGAATTTCTCAAAATCGCTTCTTATCTCTTGTACACTTTATAAATGTAATCTAGTGTGCAAATTTCAACTTTCTATCTTTTGTAGTTTCGGCTCCGCGTAGCAAAAATCTCCAACCAAATTTTTCACCTTTTTACGTTTTTCTTGTAAAATTACTATGAAATTGAAAAAACAAATATCAGCAATGAATTCTACGTCTTTGGTTTATACGAAAATGATACCAAACTTGCCCTAGTACCCACCAGGATCAGAGTAGATTTTTTTTAAAGATGACGGATGGCGGCCGTCTTTGTACCCCACCCTCCCCCCCACTTCACGCTAGAAATGCTTAGAATTACTCAAATATCAGATGTGATGAAGCTCATAGCTTAATAAAATTTTTTTGGGTCATGTATGGCAGCGTTACATAACTGACTCCAGTATACTGATCTGTCAGTGCCAAAAGTGATGTTTATGGTTGAAGAAATGTCACTTATGACACTAACAGATCAGTATCATATTGAAAACAGATCAAATAGCTAAACTCGAATAGGCCTGTAATTGATAAAAGTATTTTCGCATGACAGAGTACAAACCTTTATCCCAAGCAGCGGCTCATAAAACGTACCACGAAGCAATTTGTATTTAAATCTACATAAATCAATAACAAGACCCACGTAATAACAACCCTAGATTCACGTGGTAGAATTTATATTCAAATAAAGCCCAGCGACATGGAATCATAAATGACTGAATGAGCACCATCCAAGGTTGCCAGGTTACAGAAATCCACCCGAGAATACCATAGTTACTTTTTGAACCTCGCATCTTATTCCATTATTACATTGCAATAACAGCCCTTCTTCTAAAAACATAACGTTCAAATATGAAGTTCACTCAGAAGGGAGGTTTGTTGTTGAGAAAATAAGCCTACGATATATGAGTATGGTTTTATTACGTTCTGAAATAAACGCTCATTGAAATTTTAACTTTAGGGGCTGGCAATAAGAAGCAGGGTTTAGAAATTGAGAGTTGCAATAAGTTGGTTTTGTTGATATTGCAGAGCGGAATGTAATAGATATGTGTGTTGTTATTGGATGGATCGCTTATTGGAAGAGATTTCTGAGTATAATTTTATAGTACTACGCGATGTGAAGGGTGAATTTTATTAAAAGGTTACTAATTAAGAACTGTAATTTAAGACGCACTGAATTGTGGGGAATAAGGTATGTATGTATTTCAAAACAAAACTAGAGTCGGAACAAGCGAAATGTGAATAATTTCATCATAAATGTTACATGACATTCCCATATTTAGCTTAGACAGAGTCTAGTCTTACATACGCTGGTGTTTTTGTGCTGGTGTCTTATATACGCTGGTATATACTGTAGTTACTTGCGTGTGGGTAGTAAAGGCCCAAAGCAATAAGCAATTTCGGCGGTGAGATTCCTTGGTCATATAAGTAGATAAATAAATCTTAACGTTTATATGTCCCCTATAACCTGTTTATGAACCTATATTTAAACTATAGGTACCTACATTTGGATGTTTTAGAATGCCAGACTCAAGCTGCAATATTTTAAAAATATTAGTTAATTTTCACTATCTGTATCCCTTCCTATTACACGTTCATTAAAAAAAGATCAGCCCACCAGGGCGTGTAAAAATACTCGTCCCTCGGAGCACTCGGTTGGGCCTAATTTAGGGTTATGTTGTTACGCTTTCAAATATTGTGAGTAGGGGTTAATATGTCACGAGTGGGAAAATTATATGTACCTAATCTTAGCTGAGCCTATTTAAGCTGTGATCACAACTTATTCCATCTTTTAGTTGTGTAAATTAAATAATGATATTTTCTTTGAAGGGGTTTCTTTAGGGCTACTTTATCTGAGTAGGTATCTATCAGTACTCGTATCTGCACAATCTTTTATATCGCTATCGACAAAAATGTTAGGGTAGCAGATAGCAGCATTATTGACTTTTTACCTTGAAAAATTTAAGAAAAAATGTTACCTTGGAGGATTTAAGGTTCATATTTTCATTGCTATATCGATAATTAGAAATACATACAAACTTACTTAAAACGCTATGCTGATAGAAATCTAAAATATATGTTATAAGTAAATAGTATCAAAAATAATTTATTTCATAGGAAAGAGACAGTAGAAAAACAAATAAATAACTTATGAACTAAATACATCTATAAATAATACTAAATTAAAACTAACAACCCTAAATATATCTAAAATAAAATAAGGAATATAAAAACTACTCAAAGAGGCCTCCCCGCGCTACCCCCGGCGCAAAGGTGCCCATCACACTCGCTGCGTTACCGCGTTGAATTGCGATGGACAGCCTTTGCACCAGGAAAAACCCGGAGCGCGGGTCAAGGCCCCTTTCTTGCATGCGGCGACCTACTTCCCTAAGGAAGGTTTTTGCTTCAGCACACCAACACCCGGACGTCTCTACGGCTACTGGTACAAATAGTATTAATTTTGCGGGGTAGTCCCACATCTTTCATTGTCGTTGCCAACGCGCGCGCTCGGGGCACGCACGCACATCAAATGCGCCCCATCATTAAAATCATTAGTCGACCCGCTATATCTATTCAATTATTCAGTTTTATTCAACGCAATATGGATAAAATTACTTCAGCTTGTCGTATGTGGACCAATGCGTTATTGCGTTATCCGAATAATACCTAATTCTATTTCGGTCAGTAGTCGAACATCATAAAAATTAAAAATCATATAGGGCACTTAAATGAAAAATTTTGTTATGTATACTCTTATAGGGAGTATACATAGGTAGATTGAAGATGCAAGATACGAAAAGGACTGTCGAATTAAAATCTAGATCTTTAATTTTAAGCTCTATAAAAACCAACAATTTAAAAAAAAATCTGAAAAGGTTGACTTCCATTGACAAAATGCGAGCTAACGAGCCGGAAGCGGGGCTATTAACCAAACATATTAATTTGAATTATCTTCCGCCGGCGGGCGGCTCTGAAAGAACGACGCTCGAAATGGCGGCGAGCTTTCATTTTCAGTGAGGGTTCTGTAGTCTGTAGTTTTAATAAAAAATCGTTCAAACATTAAACTAGTTGTTTTAGTATTGAATAGGTACCATAATTTGTATCGTTATGAGTTAAAAAGAATAACTTGAATGCCTCTAGCCAGTAGCGCCTTATAGGTCACATGGACTCTACTGATATAAAAATGCAATTAAATGTTATTGTTACGAGTATGAAATATTTTAGGTACCTACCTACTAACTTTTTTTAGCACACGTCATCGTCATCACCAATCACGAAAAAAAGCATTTATCATTCCGAATATTTAATTATATAATTATGCTGGGATTTCTTACAGATTAATTAATAGATAATTACGAGTATTCTCTTTGAAGAAGCGCTGGTGGCCTAGCGGTGAGAGCGTGCGACTTGCAATCTGGAGGTCGCGGGTTCAAACCCCGGCTCGTACAATGAGTTTTTCGGAACTTAAGTACGAAATATCATTTGATATTTACCAGTCGCTTTTCGGTGAAGGAAAACATCGTGAGGAAACCGGACTAATCCCAATAAGGCCTAGTTTACCCTCTGGGTTGGAAGGTCAGATGGCAGTCGCTTTCGTAAAAATTTGTGCCTACGTTAAATCATGGGATTAGTTGTCAAGCGGACCCCAGGCTCTCATGAGCTGTGGCGAAATGCCGGGATGACGCGAGGAAGAAGAAGAAGAAGAATTACGAGTATTCTCTTTATTTATTTTTCGTCTAAAGGTGGGTTGTTGTTTTTTATGACGAGTGTAAAAATAGACTCGCCAAAAAGCTAACCTAAGTACTCTATTATCTGCTTCCACTTTCACTAGGTCCCGAGTCCAGACTCTATTAGCAAACCACGGATTACTAACAAAATGGAACCCTGAAACCGCGGCTTAGCGTTTTGTCCGAGCGACTCATAAATTAGTTTTGATTTAGCTGTATTATTCCAGCGCTGTGTTTATTGTTCCAATGCTTCATTCCTCTTCTTTCCTTGCACAAGGGAAAATAGAGCTTTTGAGTTTTGGGGCTTGAGCTGTTTTAAACACTATTACCAAGTCCGATAGCTGTAAGTTAAAAGCAACCCTCATCGCTATTAAGGTAGTTTTCTTAATACAGTGCCACCCGTTGTATAACTCTCGCATTCTTGTATCGTTCTTTAATTTGTTTTATCAAAACTCACTTTGTTGGTTTATATTTAAGGTATAGTTTTTAACTTTTTTGAAGTATACTTAAGAGGTTGGATTATTTGTAGTGCCTACTAAAGAATTCCACATATATTAAGAGAGTTTAATTTTATTACTTATAAAATGTTTTTCTACGCCTATTTGAACTATTTGGAGAGATAAATGGGAAGTTAGAGATAAAAGAGGTATAATTATAACATTAGTATTAGTGTTTTGTGTTTTTGGGCTTTTTTGTCTGCCGGTGGGCCGGTAGTCGGCTTGTAGTTATTAGATGTTGAGAACATTAATTAGAAGCCATTTTAAAGTATAAATAAGTTAATAAATTATTATGTTGTCGAGATCTAAAGAACTTCCATCTAGATAATGGAGTTGTTTCATTTATTTCTCACAACAATGGCGTTTACAGGACATTCATTAAACTATAAATAATTTAGCAGTACATACATGGACCCCACTAGGGTAACGTGTCAAAAAATAATAATATAATACTTATTCATAACTACGCTATACGGTAATAAAAATTTATAGCACACTAATCTGTTTTGCAAGTACCTACCTACAGGTAAACAAGAAAAAAATCCCCCATTTGTCACCATTCCATTTGGTTATTAATTCAAAGTAAAGCTGGTGCGTTTCAAGGCGTCTCGCAAATCATCGCGCCGCTCAGGCGTGTCTTATCACATTAAGCGATCCCTCTGCTGACATTTAAAAATGCTATTAAAAACCGGGCTCGGCCACAGTGTACATTATAGCAGTAAATTGACGCTCAATTTTATAATTAAGAATGGAGAAGTAAGTTACTCCAGGTCGTCTTGTAACGGAATTAGATTTAGGCGACCGATAGCTTCTGAAAATAAATTTCACAATATTTTTAATCAAAAGCTAAAACACGTCACAAAAAAAATACACGGATAAGAATATTTTACAGGCTCAAGATAAATCAATTAAAAATATTTTATCTTCCGCAAAGAATCGCGAGAATAAATACATTTTTATATTTTTCATAGAACTTAAACAATTATGTACCTGCATATTAAGCCTACATTTGTGATCGATCCATTTAAAATAACCATTAAATGCGTATATTAATATACCTACCTACCTTAACACTAGACTAGTCTTGCTGATCTTATCTGGTGAGCCTTTCACTCTTTTCAGCTGTTTTCTACTGCAACTTATCTGCTTTGTGAGCTCTCAATCGCTTACCCGGCGTTTATATCGTTTCCAATATAACTCACTGTCATTGTCGTCGAACGGAGTCGACAAAGCGGAATGATACCTAAATTTAAACGATTGCAATTTCTACATTTAATAATATTATTTTTTTACTTAAACGAGTTTTGCGATGACTTTAAAGCTGTGGTCGTTTATAATGTTCCTATTATCAATGTTTATTAATATTTATTATCTACTAGCGACCCGCCCCAGGTTCGCACGTGTTACACAAAACCTTAACAAATTATACACCTGGTTCTTTCTCAAGAATCACTCTATTGATGGGTGTATGCTTAGTCTTAGTTTTAACATGTAAATTTTCTCATGTAAGTGAATCTTGTAATTCTTTATGAGAAATAAAGTTCTTTAAACCTAAACCTAAAACCGCGTGAAAATCCGTTCAGTAATTTTTGAGTTTATCGCGAACATACGCACATACAGACAGACGCGGCGGAGACTTCACTTCATAAAATGTAGTGATAACTAGGTACCTATGTTATCATAATTGGACAATGAAGTTATAGTAACCTCGAATTTTAATTCACAAATAATTAAGTAAATATAAAACATTAAATTAGCTTACAAATAATAATACAAACTATCTCTAAACTAAATAAACTTAAAATAAAAAGCCTATAAATAAAAAACGTCCCCCAAGTCACTGCCGATGGGCAGTGTGCCCAGAAAGCTGGCCGCATTGCCACGTTGTATGGCAATACTTATGCGTTGAGCAAAATACTGGCCAGCCCTCTGGTCTCCTGCGGCATCTATAAGGCGCTCCGCTAAGGCCCTGTATATACGGCGCGCGCTTGGCCCCCAAGGCCCCAGCGTTTCGACCCCAAACGCCTCAAAAATATAACTACTGTATATAGTACCTAGTACCTACCTACTTTATAAGTTTTTGACTTCTGAAATATATAAATTTACTTCCAACAATTTTAAAGCATTTTGATTTAACAATTATAATACGGCCCTTACGCGTTTTTAACCTCCGTTTTTAAGGTGCACTTCGACATTTCCCCTCTTGTCCCGGCGTTTGCCCCGCAGCGCGGCCCTGCACTAGGGGACATTCACAGACGATCAAATAAAATCACCATCGCTTCGCTTCTGCAAATATATATCTGCGAGCGCTTTACTTGTTTGTTATGCTTATTGCATGGACATAAAGTTTAGTATGTAATGGCAATCATTTGTTATAATGTTAACGTCTGTGGTAAGAGCACTTAAGTTGAGTAGTGACGGGAAATGTCGGCAAGAGCAAATTCACTGATTTAATGCTTGAATCAAAATGTTAAGGACAGCAAATGTCTTAGAATTTTGTAAAATACAACCAACCGATTTTTTCGAAAAATATATATAAATGTGACTCAGATGTTTTACCGTAGAAATAAGAAGTATTTGAGCATTGAAAACAAACGAAACTTCTTGTTCACGTAGGACTTTCCTCAAACGGTTTCTCTTGTCTCCAATAAAATGAAAGTCCCTTGTCTTTAAAACATCACCCACCAATTTATTAATAAAAATAACTCTAATGAGCCGATATACAAAAACCAAATGTTATCGACATCGCCCGCCCCTACATTAAAACCCTTCACTTCGAAATCTCATAAACCATATTCAGTGAGACAAAACATGCCTCTTTCGTGTGTCAGAAAAAGATGGCAGCAAAACAGGATGATGGACGCTTTTACGGACGGAATGGGTTAAATCGGTCCTTAATAAGCGGCCGTAAAGCAAGAATAAACCTGTCACTTTGAGAGGTTATTGTTTATGGCACTGTTTATGCTGAATGCTAAGCGATGGTTTAAGCTAGCTTCACATTCCTCGGGGAATCATAACAAAAACGTGGTTGTTTCATTAATTTCATTATGACTTTGCTTTAATGGCTCCTCTATACGATGGGCCAACGCCGGCCACTCCAAGGGACGCGGCCATGCGGTAGAATGAGATAGCAATATCACTTGCTCCCTCTAACGCATAAATGCGTACCTTGGAGTAGCCGGCGTTGGCCCATCGTGTAGAGGAGCCATAAAACCATGAGACTGGCTGAAAATGAATACGTAGACATATAGATGGTCAAGCAAATTTTGTCAGTAGAAAAAAGCGGCAAATTTAAAAAATGTAGGCGCGTAGGGTTATCGTCCCATAGAAAATTTGAATTTCGCGCCTTTTTCTACTGACAAGATTTGCTTGACCAAGTATAGATTTTAATTCAAGTTGTAAGGTTAAGCGTTAAGCCTAACTTGGATTTCTTTCCTCTTACTGGTATTTTAAACCGACGATGACAGCTTAATTAATTTATTACTGTACATCTTTGTTATTTTTATGTATAGACAATAGAAATATCATATCATTAACAAACTTATTTCTTATTGTTGTTTTAGTATATCAGCTCAAAGAAATATCTAATAATCACTGATGTCAAATGTTGAAAATATCAAAAACAGTTTCAATAAACATATTTCTGACATCTTTTACGCAAATTCCAACTTCCCTCAATAGACTGATTAACTGTCTAACAAGGTTAATAATTTACTCTGATGCTCTAACAAATAAAGCCATACAATTATTCAAAATATCTTTCAGCCTCCGCAATCAAACAATTATCAGACCTTTACGACTTGGCAATAAGAATTAAAATCGAAAAGCAAATTAGCTATAACAGCTCAATTAATTTCGAATCCGTCTGCGAGTTTCTTTATCTCTTTCACCATCTATCGAATCCTTGCGATTGAGAGGGATGGAAGATGGCCTCGTAAGCTTAATGAGGTATCCGGGCATCCTCTTTGTGTTTTGATGGGGATAAAAAATGTTTTATTCCCTCGAATGTTGAAAGGCATCCGTAAGGTAGCCGGATCGAGTATAAACTTTCAAACATGATATTTTTTTAGTGTGGCCTTTTAATATTCTAGATTAAGACAAAGCTAACTCTGCATAGAATTTCCAGCGTCAAAGTGTGAGATTTATATACAAATTATGAAGTTAATGGTAATCTCACACTGTCAATTTCCAGACAGTTAAATTCGGTGCAGGGTTAGACTAAGACGGACTCTTTAATGTTTGGTTTGAATAATTTTACTGTCTCTAACTGGTTTCACTAAACTCTAATTAAGGATTAACTGAACTTATCAGATTATCACTGCTAAAACATTTATAATATCTGCTTTTCAACAGTTTTCGTTTAAAGTGAATTATTTTGAAAGGTTTTTCCTGGCCTAGGATGAAACCCAGTAAATTCTCATCTAAACCACCTACTTCTTCGTCTTAGACCCACTTGCACCATCCCACTAACCCGGGGTTAAGCGGTTAAACCGTTAACCCAGTGTCAAATTGTACTGGTAACCATGATAACTCTAGGTTTAACCGGTTAACCCAGGGTTAGTGGAATGGTGCAAATGGGCCTTAGCCATTTAAGTAATTTAAACCAGTCGCTTTTACTTATCTTAGTTCCCGTTTAATATTATATTAACGATCGCAAAGCTACAAACCTTCCCCAAATAAAGCAAAGACAGCGTATTTGATAAAATACCTTACGCCAATACTTTACCATAATACTTAGATCTCTGTACGACGTGTGGCTGCTAACATTTCAAGGGTACGCTTAAATTGGTCGTGTATTTCAGCAACAGTTTATACGATAGCGGCCCATTTCGCGCCAATTATACTCTTGTGTCAAATACACCCGGTAGTAATTTTAAGAAAAATATAAAATCAACTTTGATCTTAAACAGATAAGGTTCAAAGTATTTTGGCAATTTATGGGATAAAATGGAAATGATGTACACTTGTACAGCGACGATGACGACATGTCGATGGAAAATGGATTTTAAGTGAAATGTGGAAGGTTCATATTATTTCAGAGACGAGATCAAAGTGTAGTTCATGTCGTTTGTATGACGTACGCCGCAATAATACGACGATGTACGAAAATGGATATTAAGGGGAAGACAGAGTTGGGTATATAAATAGAGTAATTAACTATAAACAAATATCTACCAGTTTCAACAGAACAGAATATTAAATCAGTAGATATGACATTAATATTCTCTAAAAGGACCAGATTTTTGCATGTGGATAAGAGTCTGCATCATACCTAAATAATTGGTTTACCCGGCAGCAAAGGGGGGCAGCAGCGTCCCTCAAATTCGGTGTACTCGACTGCGATCGCCTGCCAAGCGTGGCGATTATGGCATTCACCCCCCATCATGCAGAGCACAATAAAACCACGGCCCCGAGGTTCCGGCGACCCCCGGTGCTCTGGCTATGGTAAGGTCGCGGGAGGACGCTGGATACGGGTCGCTTCCAACCGGTACGAATGGAGGTTCAAGGGGAAGGCCTATGTTCAGCAGTGGACGTCTTATGGCTGAGATGATGATGATGATAAAATTAACATCAAGATAAGTGACTACGTTAAAGAATATCTTCCCCTTAACCACGTACTAGGCCGTCAAACATTTATCGCCACGTTATGGGCTGAGCAATTTCCTCGCAAATCGTCCGCGACATTCCGGCCGTTATTGCACCGCAGTAAGGTCCACATTGCCCACTCAAGTTTGCTGCACTTTGAAGCCGGTTCGGATGACGATTCACGGGGGTATTTTCGGTTGTGAATCAGTGACAGATCTTATTGATCTCGAGAGGTTATAGCACTCATAGCGATAATGCAGGGTTGAGAGGAATTAGCGCTTGAAAGCTTCTGGTTTGATTATGATTATAATTGCATGCAATATTGGATTCAACATTCTGTACACATTATGATTAATCGGGGTCGGAATCTAGAATTTAGACAGAGTAAGCAGTTTTTAAGACCGAATGATAATCGAACCAAAAACTAATTTAATAATTTGAATGGTTTCATACTCAGTTTTATGAGAAATTTAAAGGAATGACATACATATCAGTGGCGGCGTGTCCATAAAAGCAGATTCCCACCGGCTTGCCTGTTTTTGGACGTTTGAGCAGAGTTGTAAAGGAAATATGATGTAAGCCAAATTAGCCCCGGCTTGCCTATGAATATTTTTGACGCGCCGCCACTGGTACATATAAGAAAGGTTTAAAACCAATTTAAAACTATAACCATATACTAAAATTCACATTTTATATATTTATTAATAAAACATAATATTTTACATGTCAATTCGACTGTGATGTAATCGAATGTAACTCACATCTGGGCCTGCGTCACCTCAGGTCAACCACAATGAGACGGGTTAATCAGTCGACCTGTAGCATAGTGTGTTTAAAGTATCAGTGCGCGAACTTGAGTGCGAGATTTCAATTAATAATAAGAAAAAAAAGTTGCAATTTCCTCAGGCTAGTAAAAAAAGTACAAAAGAATATTACTAATACAGGGGTTAATAAGGTCATTCAATGGCCTTGTGAATATGAAGAACGAATAAGGTCATATTATTTAAAATAATTAGTTCGCTAGCTTTGTTGATTCATGAAAAAAAAAGTATCTATGATGTAATTGATGTACCTAACTTAGTTCAGTCAGTCAATAGTTTTTAATTATTACATCATTTTTTTAGATTTCCTCGTCATATGAATAAAAAGTCGAACCTACACATTAAAACGCGGAAGTATAACTGTATTGATTTATGCCCGTATCTCTGGCCTACTGCGTTAATTGCGCGCTTACGACGCCGCGATTGATCTGCATGGGCGTCCGGTGCGCAGGAGTCGATGTGTGTCTGTCTGTCATAACGATTAACGGACTCATTCATATCTATAACAATCTATTATAATCAATATAAATATTACAAGAAAAATAAGATTGCGAAAAATCTTGTGCTATCTTTCAATAGGGTATTTTCCTACTAGTCAAATCAGTTACTTTTTTAGAACTGTCAAAACGATGTGCTAATATGGAATTTGTATGAAACCTGAAACATTACATCGTGACGTCACGGTCAACTCACCTACTTTATATATTTCTATCCGATTTATTAAATAGAACTTGTGTTTTTAAATAACTGCTAACTATGTTATTTTTCTAATAATTATCTGGTGCTATTATTTCATGCATGGTGTAAAATAATTTATTTTAAATACAGGATAATACCCTATTCCGGGTTACCTATAATAAAATTAAATAACATTTTAATCGAGCTGCTATAACATAGAAAGGCACCTTAGCTTTGCACTTAGTCAAGAATGTACAGTTTATTACTGCTTTTAATCGATGTATAATAATAAAAATGTATAGTTCAGAGGAAAAATAATGTTTTGATGTCACTGGAAGAATTAGAGGAAAGAAATAGTTTGTGTTGACAAAATGTTATAGATAGGATTGTTAAACCTATGTTTAACCGGAGTTTATTGTAAACCAAGCTAATGATATATTGACTCTAAATAAAATTCTCTATAACTCATTAATAAGCGTTATGTTTTAAATACAAAAACGCGGACCATCTAAGACGAATGACATTAATCTCGAATTCCACAATCTTCAAACAGAACAGAAGCGACTAATGCGGTCATCGAACGAAACGTCGAGAAGAATCGAAAGAAAGAGGAAGTTAACGCATAGGTACTATTCACTTTTGAATATATAGGTATACATATTATTTTAATGCCAAAAAAACGAAGCATAATACTCTATCCTACTCGTACCTACACATTATACTCAAGATACTACCTAAGTACGGTTAAGAAATTTAATTTCAGTACCATTTCGTACCTTGTCATTATAATGTACGATTATACTTAGTAACCTAATTAATCTTATAATATTTTGCCATTAAATAGAGTACTATATATTACTTTAATGATTTTACCTATGTAGTTAATTTCTGACTCTACAACATGTTATTTATTTATGCACAAAATTATCTGGTTTCATCACACAAATACACATCAATAGTAAATACGTTAAGTTTATTTTTTAAGAACAGAAATCTCCAACGCGTCACATTTCATCTCCTAATCTCATCGGTTTTCGAGAACCAGCGATATTGATGGCGACACCACTAATATATCTGTTTGGTGGAATCCAGGGTTGTCATTACAACCACTTCACGAGCACAGGCGATCCAAATTCTCCGGCAAAACTAGGGTGGTCTTACACACAATGTGATCTGATCTAATGTTAAACTGGTTTTCCCGAGAACTCGATTTTCTTGCACTCGCGTAACCAATGAGAATACCATAGCCTGTCGTCATGTCGTGTATTAGTTCCATCGGATTCAGTTCGCGGAATACTAAATTAGTTTTTATTTGACGTGTTGTAGAAAAATGTTTAACATAGTTGGAGATTAGAAAGGATTTCTGGAGGAGGTGCATTATGTAATTTATGTAAAACTGTCACATGTTGGCTAGCGACTAATGAATTTGACGTCGCATATGCTATTATATACTCGTAGTATGTGTCAATTGCAAAAAAAATAAAAACTTTTTACAAAAAAAAAGAAAACCGACTTCAAAAAGGATGAAATAAAATATTATCCTTTTTAAGTCCATGCGTTACCAACTGATATGTTTGAAGTCGGTGCCAAGCCAACTTTTGAAGCATACCATGATTTTGGTGCGATTCGATAAGGATGTACGTTGGATTGCTGTACACGACGACAATGAACGTACTTTCTGTAGGTACAGTCGATGTTAAATATATGTTTACACTTTTCGTCTTATTACAAAGGTGCAAAAGTGTAAACATATCTTTGACGTCGACTGTACCTAAGAACACACCTCAGAACACACGATCAAACCTTCTTGGCACAGTCAGTACCATGTTTGTCGGCACGCAAGCGTGGGATTGGGACTGAAGTTATTTTCCGACCCTTATTCAGAGGACTACATTCCAAAATATAAACCAATTCAAGGAATTTACGTTCTTGCCAAATTTCACCTCAAGCGGTTCAGTTGTTTAGCCATGAAAAGGCGACAAAGAGGCAGACAGAATTACTTACACATTTATAATAGTTATTAGTACAGTTCTAATGGGATTTATAGTCGTAAAGCTGATTATTTTTGACGGGTATTGTTACTACTTGGCTTGGCACCGACTTCAAACATATCAGTTGGTAACGCATGGACTTAAAAAGGATAATATTTTATTTCATCCTTTTTGAAGTCGGTTTTCTTTTTTTTTGTAAAAAGTTTTTATTTTTCCATTTTTAGTTTTAACGCATTGTTAAGAGCGCGACGCATGAATGAAAAACAACATCATGATTAACACTAAATTCGTGTATCTACTTTAATAAATATGTAATCAGGAATTTTCACGAGTCCGTCTGGGAAATTATAATTCCTGTCACTATACTAAATCCATCCTCCGCCCCGCCACTGACCCAATCCCTCAACCCCCCCGATCACTCAACCTCACAGCGTATCAACCCCTGATCCATGTACCCCTCGGCCCTGAACCAGTACCCGTTCAACCACCATTACCCCTTAACTCCTAACCCTAACCCCCGATCAGTAGCCTTACCAGCTTACCAAGAGTTTGACATTGATTTATTCGCTAGCGTGTGTGTAACTTACTTTCTTTGCATCTCGCTCGTACTTGAATATTAGTGCGAGCGAGATGCATAAAAAGTAAGTTACGAAGACGTTAGCGTCGCTAATCTTAGCGAATATGTCAATGTCAAACTCGTGGTAAGGCTACACTTGCACTACATCAAATTTGCGGTGTTCGGAAGCAAATGCTCGAGTTACTTTAGAAAATACCGAAATCACTTTACACGTGCCTTTAAAAACTGAGGAGTTCCCTCAATTCCTCATGGATTCCATCATCAGACCAGAACCAAAAATAATACGGAAACACCTTGGAGGCAACTCCTTCCAAACAAAAAAAGAATTACTCAAATCGGATCACAGGTGCCGGAGTAATCGCTGAACATACTACATTAAAAAAATCATCATCATTATCATCAATACAATCATCATCATCAGGTCTACTTCATCAAAGTGGTGGTTTCCGGGAGAAAATGCTCGAGTTGCTTAAGAAAACACCCAAATCACCATGCTTGTGCCTTTAAAAATTGAGGAGTTCCCTCAATTCCTCATGGATCCCATCATCAGAACAGAACCAAATTAAAATGGGACCAACTCGGAGGTAGCTCCTTTCAAACAAAAAAAGAATTACTTAAATCGGACTACGGATGTCGGAGTAATCGGTGAACGTACATAGAAAAAAAAAAGCCACAACCGAATACAGAACCTCCTCCTTCTATGAAATGGAAGTCGGTTAAAAATACGTAATTAAGCGCAGTTAAGAAGCTGTGGTTAGTCTTAAAAGATTCATTTGTGTTACGAAAATTAACTATGTAAATTGTATTTATTGTACTTAATTCGTACATATTTAAGCCAATAGCATATGTTAAAATACTTTCATGTATCTAACTTAAATAGAAATGGCTTAACTTTCGTAACACAATGGAATCAATTAATTTTAGACTAATTACAGGTGCTTAAAACTATGGAAATTTTTTAGCAATTCACTCGTATAATAAATAGTACTTAGTAACGCACAATATAGTTAAAGAGACGTAAGGCTCAGTCAAATGTCCACCTTACAGAAAATCACAGTTTTCAGTGCTGCCTTATTCTGCGGTGGTGGTGGGCCACACGCTTGTTGGAACGATTAAGAAAACTAGAATTAAGGAAACAATTGGCGTGTAATAAAATAAGCAATTTGCTCAAACAGCGCTTAAACAGTGTCAGGTATCAATTTACAACAACACAAGATATGTAAGGTATGCAGTAAATACCTGCATGTCATGCGACACCTAAATAAAGAATGTTATTACGTAAAATCAAGGTGTTTACGTCATAAGGGCCCATTAGTAACACAATGCTTATCAGACCTATGTCTAAGTCTCTTGATCTTGGCTAAGTTGTTAAATGTAAATTAATTTAAAATGATTGTTCCTATAAGTAATTGCAATGCCAACCTTTAACTCGCAGTAATTGTGGCTGTACCACAGAATAAATAATAGTACTAGGTACTCTCTAACAAAACGCGTCTGTTACGATCAGCACAGATATGGCCACTAGGTGGCGACAGCGCCACGCGCGGCTTATGGCTTTCCCCAAAATTGGGGTGGAACGGATGTACTTTTAGCTACCTGTAGCAAAGCGACGAAATCGCGGAGTGAGCCACGCCTGGCTGTACCACAAGTTGACACTTGACGTTGACTGCGTAAACTGGATCACCGTCCATCTCGCTGGCACTGATGTATTGGTGTGATAGAGAGGGAATGCTATCGAGTTCATGCAGACACTATACTTGATTCGCCCCGTATTCGCGCTACAAATCAGAATATGTGGCTAAGCCCATCCCCGGCGGTTCTTGCCCTTCGCTGATGGAGTGATGATAACGCACGTCGATGTCGACTTCGACGGCTGCCCGTCCCTAATATGTGACGTTAATTGAGGCTTAGGGCTATCACATTTATAATTATAATTAATACAATTACTTGTATTAATAAACGGATAAATCTAGACATACCTAGGTACGCCTAAAAAGGAAATCTGGGGGTACTGATTTATTTATATTGGGTCCAGAGGATTTTTCGCCTGATCGATGTAGACTGCTGCAGCATTAATTATTTAGGACATAACTTTGTTTATTAAGTACTTTCAATGACTATCATTCTTTACGAAAAAAAATTTGGTTTTCATTTGTCCAAAGCACCTACTTGCTTCTTAATTAAAAATTTTATTAACTTGGTAGTTGATTTTTTTTAGGGTTCCGTACCCAAAGGGTAAAAACGGAACCCTATTACTAGGACTCCACTGTCCGTCTGTCTGTCTGTCTGTCACCAGGCTGTTTCTCATGAACCGTGATAGCTAAGTAGACAGTTGTAGTTTTCACAGATGACGTATTTCTGTTGCCGCTATAACAACAAATAGGTACTAAAAAGTACGGAACCCTCGGTGGGAGAGTCCGACTCGCACTTTTCCGGTTTATTACACTTTTTATTACCTAATTACTAACGATTGGATTAAAAACATATAGGCCAAGCAATAAGAAGTTATAGAGGGAAATGCTAGGAACACAATTTTTGACTACGTAACTTTGTTTGGACTAGTTAGGAGGTGAACATATCAAAAGTCCCCGGCCGTAGCCCCGGTGCTGGGGGGTAGAGGGGGGAAAGAAGGTCTCATTTTTCGGTTTTTCACTTATATCTTGGAAATTTTGCATCTTAGCGACATGACTACTAAGACAAACCAAAAGCTGATAAAATTTGTTACAAGTTTTATTCAGTCAAGTTTTTCGATATCTTGAATAGTTTTTGAGATATCCGCTCTTGAAAGTTTATTTAGGGCTTTCAATTTTATCTTGATATCTACATTAGTGACGCTGCTAGACCGTGTTTGGTATCATTTTCGTATAAATCGGGGGTGCTGAATTCAGTTTTGGTATCACATTGACACCATTCCTAAGAAAAAACATATAAACTTTAAACAAATACCTTTTTTTTAAATTCCTCTTCACGCTTAAACCGCTCAACCGATTTAATTGAAATTTGGTATACAGATATTTCGAGTCTCAAGACAGGACATAAGATACTTTTTATCTCAATAATCATCCTTTAAAGTTGTGAAATGGAGTATGGGGGGAATTCAACTTCGTCGACGAAACTGAATTCCTGAGGTTAATACTGCTCAAGGTAAGGTTTGAAGTCATGTTTGGTATCACTTTCATCTAAATCATAGATGTATTCCGTCCTAAATTTCATCTAAACCGGTTCAGCGGTTATTGACTCCCCATACAAACTTCCACCCCACTTTTCACACCCTCAAAAGATGCTTTTGGTTATAAAAACTATCCTATGTCGTGTGTCGAGATTTAAACTATTTCTATACCAAATTTCAACGAAATTGGTTCAGCGGTTTAAGCGTGAAGAGGGATTTAAAAAAATATTTATTTTTAAATTTTGGTTTTACTTCGGAATGGTGTCAATGTGATACCATAAATGAATTCAGCACCCCCGATTTACACGAAAATGATACCAAACATGGCCTAACAGCTTCACTGACGTAGATATCAAGCAGTGGCGTAACTAGGGGGGGGTTGGAGGGGGCATGTGCCCCGGGCGCCATCCAACGGGGGGGCGCCAAAATGCACAAGACCTTTCGTTAGGAGGGAGGGGGGGCGCAAATTCGGTGCCTGCCCCGGGCGCCATATCCTCTAGCTACGCCTCTGATATCAAGATAAAATTAAAATCCCTAAATAAACTTTCAAGAGCGGGTATCTCAAAAACTATTCATGATATCGAAAAACTTGACAGGATAAAACTTGTAACTAATTTTATCAGCTTTCGGTTTGTCTTAGTAGTCATGTCGCTAAGACGCAAAGTTTCCAAGATATCAATGAAAAACCGAAAAATTCGACCTTCTTACCCCCCTCTACCCCCCAGCAGCGGGGCTACAGCCGGGGACTTTTGATATGTTCACCTTCTAACTAGTCCAAACAAAGTTACAGAGTCAAAAATTGTGTTCCTAGCATTTCCATCTACAACGTTTTTTGAGCATTCATTTCTTGACCTAATAATGCATGTAACAGTTTTTATTTCTACGGGGCCGGGTTTTGAATTTCGACCGCTCGATTTCGTGTATTTCGTTCAATAATATCTCCACTACTAGGCATTTAAATTCTACTAACAGAATTGAAAACCAGTGGTCAATACCATTAGATTCCGAAGTTCTATCGCTCGTATTAAAAAAAATAGCATTTTCTGTTTTCCATCGATTTACGAGTGCCGAAGTCGAGCGATCGGAATTAAAAAATCAGCCCCCTGAATGATACATATGAGGCCATATCACGTTATGTTTGACGCGTTTCTCAAACGTTTTCCATACCGCTGATAGATAGGCCCGAGCAGCAATCCCGGCTAATCCGGCTTGTCCCTAATTAACCCTTTGCGGCACAATAGACAGCTCCATTACAGGCCCGTCGCCCGTTCCCGTCCCGTCCCTCCAGGAATGTCGCGCGTGAGGAATATTAGGGGCTCGAATAACATATACAGCTCAGCCTGTTCACTACGATAAAACTGATTTGCAAGACCGAAGTGATTTCATAAGTGTTCCGTGAACAAAGTTTTGTACGGAACACTAAAAAAACTTTGTAGACTTAAGATTTATAATTTTACCAGACTTGATAATTTCGCCATGTAGTTTTGCGGATGTTGATGGTATGTACTGATTTGTTTCTGATGGTAAGTGAAGTTTTCAGTTCTCCAAAGGATGTACTGTTTT
This sequence comes from Cydia fagiglandana, assembly GCF_963556715.1. Lineage (NCBI taxonomy): Eukaryota > Metazoa > Arthropoda > Insecta > Lepidoptera > Tortricidae > Cydia > Cydia fagiglandana. Next base: position 18,735,338 of record NC_085932.1, on the reverse strand, counting down.
GGCATATAACTAAATACTCGTAAATATATTATGTATCTAAGTATCATAATCACGTAAAGTACTAATTTAAATTTTTAATTAAATTTTGTGTTCATGAGTAAATTTTGTGCTGTAATTAAATGTGCTGTTCTCACTGGCGCTCAGGACAGGGTTGTACATTGCATGCGAGGGTTTGTTTCATTTCACATAGCTTTGATGCATACCAAATTAATTATTTTACAGTTAGCAGCCCTAGGCGCATGACAAAAAAATCAATCACATTGCCGTATTAATACAGGCTGTTTTCGCTTGAATCAGGATTTGATTGGTGTGCATATTATTCTTGTGATTTCGGGCATTTTAGAATGTGTTATGATAGTCATGGCACAGGATGATTATATTTGATTTCTTTATTGATTTTTCAAGTCATGCATGGCACTCGGAGGCTTGTGTAGTCAGCCTTGATATTAGGAAACATTATACGACTTTACGTTCACATACTTACGTAATTACTTAGGTTCTTAATATCTGGAAGACCGAGCTTTGGTCGAAAAACATATGAAAACTCAAAAATGCGCATATTCCCAGAGAAGATCGATCCCCATAGAGCAAATTTCATCGAAATTGTTAGAGCCGTTTCCGAGATCCCCAAAATAGAGTTTTATATATAAACAAGAATTGCTCGTTTAAATTAAAGTATTAGATAGATAAGTACCTACAAGTCGATTAGGTTTTGTATGGACAGACAGAACGCCAGTTCACGCTCCGTCGTAACATTGTTGTATTTTCTACCTGTTTCAGCCATATGTTGTTGGCCGCCGGTGCTGACTCAGGCACGTTGCTCATGTCGACCAACGTGCTTATTGAGAGACGCAATGTTTAAAATTGCGTGTGCTGTTGTTACGTTCGACAGATGACGTTCCCATTACCTGTTTTGGTAATAATATTGTCTTCCGCATGAAGCTATATACTTAACACTTTTAAAAATAATAAATCAAAGTATGCCATAAAAAATGTGTCACTTTATTCATATATATGGTACAAAAACAAGTCAAAAAACAATAAATAAAAATAACTTAAAATTAAACTAAAATACAAACTATAAAAAAATTAAAAAATTAATAAAAAATTAAACATCGTCTTACCTATTTTATGACACTAATTTTAAATAGATTAAAAATATGAAAACCACTCGTGACACTACACACTAAGTGATCTGTTGAACATTCCTTCATGCGCTAGCTGAGAACAGTGACTACCCTAACAATAAAAAAAAAACCGGGCAAGTGCGAGTCGGACTCGCGCACGAAGGGTTCCGTACCATAATGCAAAAAAAAAAAACGAAAAAAAAAAGCAAAAAAAAAACGGTCACCCATCCAAGTACTGACCACTCCCGACGTTGCTTAATTGTATGGGAGCGTTTGTTGTATGGGAGCCCCATTTAAATCTTTATTTTATTCTGTTTTTAGTATTTGTTGTTATAGCGGTAACAGAAATAATAATCTGTGAAAATTTCAACTGTCTAGCTGTCACGGTTCGTGAGATACATGCAGCCTGGTGACAGACAGACGGACAGCGAAGTCTTAGTAATAGGGTCCCGTTTTACCCTTTGGGTACGGAACCCTAACAACTAGCCCAACCTTGTACTACATACATGTCATGGAGGAGCTTCATTCTGGCCTTCTTAGGGCCACTTGTACCAGTTGTACCCAGAACTAGCCACTAACTCGGGAGTTAACCGTTAACACAAGGTCAACTTGTACTGGTAACTCCGGGTTTAACCGGTTAGCCTCGATTCAGTCGCTAACCCTGGCCGGGGCAAATGGCCCTTATGCAGTTCCAAATAAAAAACTTTTAATTCATTGAAAATGTGGAATTTGTAGACGATAACAGGTACTCCCAATTCTTTACAAGCCCGATTGTCATCACATCATTGTAAAATTAGGAGTTGCTATTTGAAAAATCTAACAGTAGGTACGAAACAATTTTAGAAAAGATTTAGAAGTTATTGTTGTTATAGTTGGCTAGGTTACATACATAATACATACATATATGTATGTATATGTGTAGCCAGTTGCTCTTCGATGCAGTTTAATTAGTGCAAGGGACTATTTTTATACAGTTTCAAAACCATGCAAAAGCTATTTACATGAAATTCATTTTATTGATCTGACTCTCGGAATTCTCGGATCTTTATTGCACACATTCTTTTTATGCGTACGCGTTTTAGGCAATACATAATTATATTGATTTGGACGTGGTTTTACGAAACCTATTAATCGCGGATATCACATTTATTTTCTAAATGGTGTAAGTTGTTCGCAGAAATCGCGAAGCGTCTGGTTGACGTAACTGGTGACCGAAGAGCTGGCGGCTACCTCGCACAACGTATCAGTATTGCGATACAGCGGGGAAATGCCGCCAGCATCCTTGGTACAATGCCTCAGGGGCCTATTTTAGATTTAAGCTAGTTATTAATTTCGTTTAGTTGTACCACTGTATATATATTGTTTGTAAATAAATGATTCTCTCCAATGGTGTAATATAGTGTAATTACTACACTTTATAAAATAAACTGTAGGTATAAAGTCCCGCCGCGTCTGTCGTTTGTGTGTTTGTTTTGTATGTTTGCGATAAACTCAAAAACTACAGAACGGATTTTCATGCGGTTTAAATCTATCAATAGAGTGATTTTTGAAGAAGGCTTAGGTATATAATTTGTTAAAGTTTTGTGTAACCCGTGTGAATCCGGGACGGGTTGCTATAGAGATCCATAATCGGCTGATAGTTACAAGCAGTGTTGCCAGATGGTCACAAAAGTCACATTTTTCGTGAATTTTGGCCTTCTAGTGTGACATGTGCGTGACTTTCGATCATGAGGCAATTTTTGTGACTTTAAGCTAGTCGAATTTTGGACAAGTTTAATTCTGCAATTCGTATTATTTAGGAACGCAGTTAATGCACCCAAGTTGACACTTGCACTGGCACTTTGACGTTACATCCACCATCACGTTTATTATAATAGTCGTGGCAAAATGAGACTTGTTACCTTGACATGGCGGTGTTATTTAGTTTGATAGTATACCTAGTAGTTATCTATACGCCTCTGGCGGCCTCTGATTCGATCGGGCAGTTCAATCAGATTGGCGAAAATTTGACTAATCTGAATACGCCTTAAATCGGAGATTGACGCCAATTTTATTTCTGATCAAATCAGTCGATTTGTTCATCCCGTCTGGATACCGCTTAAAGGCTCTCGTGATTGTTCAAAAACTGATAAGTTTTTTTTTTTTTATTATTATGAATGGGCTTACTCGTGGCCACAGACTAGCCGAGGCGTAGACGTGGCCTACGATGGAGCGAGCTCGCCCAGAAGGTGCCTGTTCACTCTTGATTTGAAGGTTGCCGGGTTATAAGAACACGGAAATATAGACGCCGGCAAGGAATTCCATTCCTTGGCAGTGCGCATAAGGAAAGTAGAAGCAAAGCGCTTCGTGCGAATTGGTGGAATATCTACCAAGTAAGGATGGAAACCGGCCGTGCGTCTAAAAGTCCGATGGTAGAATGGGGACGGTGGAATAAGCTCGTGTAGCTCTTGGGCACACTCCCCGAAGTGCAACCTGTAGAATACCGACAGGCTGGCGACTTTCCGCCGATGGGCCAAAGACTGAAGCTTAGCCGTTAGCTTCTTGTCGCCAATCATCCTCCTGGCTCTGCGCTCCACTGAGTCCAAAGCGGCGAGTTGGTATTTAGCTGAGCCATCCCACAGGTGGCTGCAATACTCCATACACGACCGGACTTGAGCTTTGTAAAGTGTTAGAAGCTGTCCAGGTGTGAAGTATCGCTTCACCTTATTTAGGACGCCCAGCTTTCTGGCCGCAGTTTGTGCTTTAGACTCAATGAAGCTGCCGAAGCTGAGGACTGAACTCAGCTCCATGCCGAGGAGTTCCATTTTATCCACATGTGAGGCAAAGTAATGAAGTGCAAATTTTGCTGGTAGAATTGATTATTTTCAGGAACAAAAATATCAATAGATTTATGGTGATATTAGATATTAGTACCCCTAAATTGAAAAAATGTCCCAAAACGAAAATACTGGCGTCACAAATTGGTATTCTTGCGCCCGTACTCCGTTTTATCGGTAATATCGGTCATAATCGGCGATTTAATTCGGCGAGCCAAATTGGCGTTTGCGTCCGCACGTCCTGATTCGATCGGGCAATTTAATCAGATTGGCGAAAAATTTACTAGTCTGGATACGCCTTAAAATTCATGAAATCGATCACAAATAGCATTAAGTATGAAAATGTGTGTTTCAAAAAGAAAAACCGGGCAAGTGCGAGTCGGACTCGCGCACGAAGGGTTCCGAACCATAATGCAAAAAAAAATACAAAAAAAAACGGTCACCCATCCAAGTACTGACCACTCCCGACGTTGCTTAACTTTGGTCAAAAATCACGTTTGTTGTATGGGAGCCCCATTTAAGTCTTTATTTTATTCTGTTTTTAGTATTTGTTGTTATAGCGGCAACAGAAATACATCATCTGTGAAAATTTCAACTGTCTAGCTATCAGGGTTCGTGAGATACAGCCTGGTGACAGACAGACGGACGGACGGACGGACGGACGGACAGCGAAGTCTTAGTAATAGGGTCCCGTTTTACCCTTTGGGTACGGAACCCTAAAAATCATATAAAGTTAGTAGATTTTTTGTAAAATATATTATTTTCTGAATCTGAAAATCGATTTAAAGTTGGTCAAGCAGATCTTGTCAGTAGAAAAAGGCGTCAAATTTGAAAAATGTAGGTACAAAGGGATATCGTCTCATAGAAAATTTGAATTTCGCGGCTTTTTGTACTGACAAGATTTGCTTGACCAGCTATAAGAATAAGAATAAGAATAAGATTTATTTCAAATAACCTTGTTGACAATATTTATATATCCTGTGGCCCCACACTAGGCTACGCCTGTGATGTGGCAGCCGGGTTTTAAATTTGTAAGGTTAAGAAGAAACTAATCTAATAAACTAATAATTAAGGAAATTTTGAAATTCAAAGAAAGAAAAAAGGAATGAAAATGATGGTGCGTGTGTATGTGTGTGTGTATACCTACCCATACAATACAATAATATAAAAATGTGACTTAAGCAGCAAAAACGTGACTTTTAGGGAAACGAAACGTAACTTAGGACTCCAGAGCCCTGGCAACACTGGTTACAAGTGCAAGTACGCCGTATACGTAAACGTGGGTAGTGTGTTTGTAACAGTCAAACCGCAGCCTCGTGATTGAACCGCGGTGTACCGTATTAAACGCACTGTGTTTAGCTATTTTACATGTTAGATATTGTAATACAGTAGTGATGAATATCAGGAAAAAAAATAAGTTATGTTTATAAGTAGATAAGAAAAAAATACTGAGGCATCCGAATCTGGAATCGAACCAGCTTCTTTAGCTTTTGTGGAACCTCATACTACGTGATGACTGCTTCGTGTAATGTCATACATTTTAGTATTTTTATACCTAAGTATAGTGGTGTTTTTATTTTACTTTACTGCGCTACTTTGAGTTTAAACAATTATGTATGTGCACTAGGTACTTATTATAAGACATTCGAAAACGTTTACACATTATTGCATATTTAGAGAGCCTATACCTTAATAATAAAATTAAATAGGTATGTTGTTATAGATAGGGGAGGTTATGTCTTTAATTTTTCTGATTTTGCAGCTCAAATAACAACCTATTATAGCACATGACATACATGGTAGTTATTTGCTCGACCAATCGGATTATTACAGGTATTGAAAAGGCAAGACAACACAGGAGTTAGTTCTCAAAACCACTAATTTCCATATTGGTAGTTTTAGAAAATGAACCTTGTTAATTCTCTCTTAAAGCCGCATGTGACAGTAGAGTAGTGGAAGAAATAAGCCCATTTCAATAACACTGCTCATTGCAGTGGTCACGCGCGGGACAACTTCAAAGAGACCGCCCGCTTTTATGTGCCGCCGCGGTACTTGTTGGTAATATTTAGACCAATACCGGAGCACCGATAAGCATTCTTTACGACGGTATAGGTCAATTTGTTGATACGTTGCCTGTGGATAAAATTACGCCAAATTGTTTAAAGTGAAAACCCGCCAGGACACGCCCCACAATGGCAGCGAAAGTTGCAATTTTTCAGGTGTAGGTAAATAATTTTCATTGTTTTTTCATAATTTATACATTTATTACTAAATACCTACAATATAATTGGCAATATAACTAGATTTAGCAAAACATTTTTAGGTTTAATTAAAATTGTAGAGTAGGTAATTTTCCCTTTTAGTGATAAGATTGTAGAAACCGATTATCAATAATGTGCTGCCCAAGAAACATGTAGCAGTGTAAACATGCAGCACCATAATGTGCGGCGAAATTGCTAAAAAATCGGCAATTGATGTATGTAAAACGTTTTGATTATTTTAAATTAAAATTCTTTAGCCACGATAAAAAAAATCTGCTACTTACCATTTTGGGTGGTAGGTAATTGAATAAGGTACTACATATTTGAGGCGGCATACAAATATTTATAAGTACCTAGGTACCTACTGCCTACTACCTCTCGAAATTTAAACTAGTACGAGTACCTAGTAACTTAATAACGTTATATATACCTACCTATACATAAGTACCTATGTATATCCAGCAACCTCACGATGATAGGAATGTTTAGTAGCTAGAACTACAGTGCGCACTGTTTGCGGTCGCCAGTACTGCGCTACCCATAACTGAGGTCTGGAGACAAATATAGTAACACAACCTGTGCGGTTACGGTTAGGGCAGTAGGGGATAGCCTAGGGCTGATTGCTGAGATAGATAAATGCTTATAGTTATACTACATTGTTCCATAAGCTCGAGATTTGACTGGACACATCACATCCGCCGGATGTAACAGGATCGATAGGCCAAATTTATCGCGAATGGATCGAGTAGCAGGCCTATTCGGATTTCGAGATAATCACAAGATCTAGAGACGATTTAGAGATCAACTGGATCTACAGTAGATATCGACTAGATGTGACTTGGATATCTAAGTCATAACTTGTCGAAATCGTTCAATAGGACCTCCAGAATCGCGGAAACGTCCAATTTGACATAATCTATCTTACAAATATCTTTAAATTATCCATATCGTAACTTGTTGAAGTCTAGTAGAAATCTAATTCATTTTCCGAATCGAGCCGTAAGTTATTGTTTGTCGAGTCGAGGTTGCATCGGCCAAGTACAAGTAGGTAAGTATGCTAAATAAGTATGATAAATGTAGGTAAAGGTACCTATGAATAAAATGTCAAAGTGACGTTAAAACTAGTGGCTCTGTGAGCTGTAGACCTCGCCTCGCGATCTCGCGATAAGCTTAAAAAATTATAATAATAACAGGACCAGTTTTCATTTGTAAATTTCTCCGGTAGAAACCACAGCGATAACTTATATGATACTAGAAAATAAAGAATATTTATTTAGCGGAGAGTTTGTAATCTAATCTTATTAAAAATCTGTTTCTAAGTAGGTACCATCCATAATGATCACTATTGTTCAAGTCAAGTAAGTCTATGATTAATTTTCGTTGTTGATACGTAAAAAAAACATGAGAAAAGAAAACTAGAACATTTCGAAACTGATGTAACCTAAACATAAATATTCTATCTAGGTTCCTACGTAGGTTGTATGACATGTATGTGTGCATCTAATGCATGCGCCGCACGTGGCTCTGAAACCTGCGCGCGAGCAGACCACCGGCGCAGTGCATTTGCATAAAAATGCACCGACACGCGCCTTAATTGATCCTACACCGCCTTACGCTTAATTGGTCCCACCCGCGCCTCATATAAGGCGACGTGCTTCGAGAACTTAAAGGGTTTATCACTACAAACATTTAATGATTTAAACCTTGTAGGAAATATATCTACTTAGAATTGATGGGCATCAACGCTTTACGCTTAGGTACGTCTTAGGCCTGCCTGGACGTGTTGTTTGAAAAATCGAGATTCCGAAGTGACCTGTAGTATATGTTACGGCTTTCATACTTAAATGTGTATTTATAAGTGCAGGTACCTAAGTATAATATGTCTATTAGATATTTAATTGTTGATAAATAGTATCACTTTCTTTGGACATATTACGCGTCGGGATGATACATCTGTGGAACGACTTGTAGTGCAGGGAAAAGTCGAAGGCACAAGGCGCGGTAGGTCACCAATGCGTTGGTCAGACCTAGTCAAAAGTGCATTCAATGAACCACTCCATGAATGTACAAGAAGGGCTACAGTACGGGAAGAATGGCGACGGATTGTGAAGCTTGCCACCAGCCCTGATATGACGACCACGATCACTCTGACAAGAGTGTGACGACGAAGAAGAAGAAGTAGTATTGAGATTCGTAGCTCTACATAGCAGACCCAGCTCTACGAAGTAGATCCCCGGATCCGATTGAATAGACGCATGGAGCAGTAGATAGGCAGAGGCACCGACGTACTCGTGACAAAGCTAGTAAAATTCTACTTAACAATTACATTTTACAAACTCGATATGTTTAGAACTAGAGTTAGAAATGAACAAACAACTTGAACTAAGTGTAAAACTGACAAAACATCAGAAATACGCAACCATTGTTAAAGTATTGCTAAACTACTACTTTCATTTTTGTTTTATTTTACGAGCACGTACTGTCGTACTACCTACTAATAAAATGAGATACGCCATTCTCATGTTGTCTGAATTTTGCTATAAGGAATGTAAACATTTTTCATTGAGTCCCTTCTACAGAACACATCCATCCATCCAGAAACCATGCAGCATACCTACATAACCTATATTAGTCACCTCAGTAAAATCATGGACAAGGCTGGTTGGAGTAATCATCACCAACATTAAAGGTTAAAACAAAATTGCGTGATTCCATCCTTACGATAACGATCACTATCTTATCTGTAAAAGGTGCGCGCGCGTCGGTCGTGTCGCCGCTTTAGTCCGCCTTAATTAGTTGCTATTAAATTAAAAGTTATTTAATAGGTGGGTAGGTACATTTACACTTACTTAATGCGAAAAACTTGTTTTAAATGGTCTTGGGAGTTTTGTGTTATAGGTACCTACCTACAACTACATACTATCGTAGTGCACGGGGTTCGATTTTCATTTGAAGTTTAAATATTAACTAATATACTCGTAAGTAGGTAATTGTAATTAAGTACCATTTTTAATAAAATAGTTTAAATCGTGTAGAAAATGATCCTGGGAGGGAATATACATACTTAGTGATATTATTTTACTTATTATACTTCAAGCAATGAAAATAACACTATCAGTTCATTAATCACAGTGTTAAGTAATGGGTGACCCAAATAGCACTGTCAATAATTATAACAGTGAAGCTGACAGCTGACAGCTCGTTTGTTTCAAATGAAACCGGTCTTATTTTCCAGTCTCATGCTCCACCCCTTGAAGCGTTGCCAAATACTTGTAAAAACGAGCCGACCAATACGAGCGCATGAATTCAACGGCCTAGATTAGGCTAGCCAATGACAGCGAGGCAGAACTGCGCGTGGGCACGTTTTCGTTTTAAAATTCATTGATTATACTAATTGCTGTTTTGTTTGGCACCCATTCGCTGAACGAACTAGTTCGATGAAAAATGTGGTCGTTTGTTATGTTACAGTTTTCTTTTGACGAAAAGAAAAACGAAATAGCTAATAAGAATGTCGTAATGGCGAGATGATTAGGTAGATGAGACTAATGAAGTTACGGGTTTATGTGGTTTTCATTATTATTTTATGCACCATTTGATGCAAGTTTATTATTAAAATGTGAGTAAAGATAGCAAGAATTTTTAATACTATAAAGTCCACTTGTTGATGTAAATGAGGTCAAGTGATGTATTTTTATATGCCTACTGAGCAATATACAATATTTTTGCAAAATATGATGATGAAAAGAAAGTCGTCATTGTCCTACTGTGGATCAGCACATTTCACTATGCCCATGCTTAACTAATGTACATTTTTTGCAAATCCCGGGCCTTTTATGGCATTGCTCAAAATCAATTGAATCATCCAGCGATTTAGCTACCTCCAAATACCTAACTATAGCTGAATGATTTTAGTTACGTTTGTAAGTATTTCCTTTTGCATAATGATATCGAAAAATGTAGACGAAAATGTAGAATGGAAGTGCAAAGTTCTACGCGAACAAAGTCGCGAGAAATAACTAGTGAATGTTAAATGCAAATTTAGTTGTTGATACAAAATATGAGGTCGAGCAATTTATGCTTAATTGACGTAAGGCAAAATTGCAAATAAAACAAAACGTATTTCCATGCTACGGATCTACGGATTTAGTCCAGATTGCTTAGCCCATTTTAATCTATAGTTCGTTTTTTTTAGCATTAGAAATAAGGTAAACAATCTTGATGTGTCTTTTAATTGAAAAACACATTTTAAAAATAAGTTATGGCAAATACGTAACAATTATGAACCTAATACGATCATTTATATTCTTCTGCTTTCATATGTAATAGTTTTTGATTTTTAAAAAGCGTTTTTCAATTAAAAGACATGTCAAGATCGCTTACCTTCTTGCAAGTTCTTTCTAATGCTAAAAAACGAACTATAGGACACATTTTATAGAGTCGAGTATCCGAAGGTAGCCAACAGGACACAGGACAGGATAGACTTCCGCTCTGGGTCTGACCTGGATATCACCATACCAAATCTTATCTTAACCAGTTCAGCGGTTTAAGAGAGGAAGTATAGGTAGCTACTGACAAAAGGTAATTTTTTCATACAATTTCCATTTCGGGAGAAAACGGTTGCCACTAACTAAATCTTAACATATCACTTTGATTTTGATATCGATCGCTTCAGCATAATATATTCTAGTTAGTTTGGTTTGGTCTCTACCAAGATAAAAGGTGACAGTCCATTTCCAACGACAGCTGCATTACTGTTCATTTTACTATGGAAATTGACAATGACAGCGACGCGTTCAGTACCGGTAGTGCAGCTGCGGTTAGAAATGGAATGTTACCATAACAATTGCATTATTTTCAAGTATGATTAATTGATTACTGCATTTACTGTAAGCACGTTACGCAAAGTCGCAAAATATACTCAATAAAGTCCCAGTAAAAGTTACTAGTTTAATTTAAGGTAACACAATATTCTATGTTTGGTGTAGGTACTCTACCTACCTATTCGGTGGCAGTAACATAATGACTGGATAGTGACTGCTGAATTACCTAATAGCCACATAAACGCAGGTAAAAATATGGACACAAAAATGTCCAGCGAGTTCTCACGCCGAAAGTACAATTTAATATTTACATTTGTACTTGTACTTAAGTAGTTACTTAATTTTACGAGCTGACTAATACCTCTAGATATACTACGGTGTAAATATAAAAAGATAACCTATAAGTGTACCTAAACACTCGTGCAAGCAATATGCGAGTGTGAGCTGGCAACATCAAAGTCCCCGGAGGCAGGTAACACTCGAGAAATGCAGTTCCGATATGAAAGCGCAGGTCTCAATGCACTAGACAACTTGACTGCCCTAAGATATATATCTGCCTGGATGTGCCACAAAATGTGCTATAAATATAACTTAGTTGACTCTCTACTTTAATATGCTTTTAAATAAATAAGGTAGGAGCATTATACCTATTACCTACTTCAACGATCTAAGACCTAATGTTTAATACGAGTAACATATTTGGTCAAATGTGTTTTAGAAAAAGGTCACTTTTGTGGACAACTCAATAAAAGTTAACATCTTCGGTAAATATATAAATGTATCACGTTTTTTTTATTTCAGTTTCAACTTACCGAAAAAATTTCCCATCTGTAAGGGTGCAGCGTAAAAATTTGCTTTTGATTCTCTTAACTTTGCGACTCTACAGGAAAAACGCTAACGATACAACACAATAAACTGTATTACTCACGTAGCTATGTATAGGTCATGCTGAACTAAACCTTATTTATTTTGTCAGTCCCAATCAAAAATTTGTTTTTTCCAATCAAGAGTTGAATGGCCAAACGGTTTTCTATGGTTTTTTCACTGGGCAAATTTAATCATGGTATATTTATTAGAATACACATATAAAAAATAAAAATAAGTTAAAATCCTTGCCCAGGGCTCCTCCATTCTAGTTACATCTTGCTGCAATCCCATCGCAATATCTGCAGAGTTTTTGGCCACGGCGTCAAGTGCTGGCAGCCGCCCAGCTGCGTCATCCATTAGTGCATCTTAGCGAGATCAGAATTGTTATTATTTACACTTCGCACTTACGAATTGTAATGCTAAAGTACAGGCTCGATGTTAACACCCAAATTCTATAAATAATGTACATACAGTCTGCTGCAATGACAACCGAATCCCTTGCCTACTAACTTCGGTAACTAACTAGTTGGCGGTAACTAGTAGGTAAGTATGTGTAGATAGTTTTTTATTGGTAGATTTTTGATGGTTAGACTGAAAAGTTTACACATACGAGTACGTATATGTTTAACTTTACTGTATGGATATGATGATCGTTCTTGTTTTATCACGCTCACCCTTGGTGTTAAAAAGTGACAGTTTTATCACGTGGATAAAGATGGATAAAGCCATCCATAATACGCCGGCTGATCTAAGATTTATGCTATCATCACATTTCGATCAGTCACGTCATATAGACAATGCTTCTAAAACAAGGGAAATGAAACGTGCAATTTAACTAGTGGAAATATTTAATAATCACGCTGAATGATTTTCACACGCGTTTTTGTAATTTAATCACGTTGTCGAGCATTACCTTTGCTAAACGTACTTACAGCCGTATTCGAACAATGAGATACGTCAAATACTAGACATTGAAACGATATGGATCGGATATATCAGTGTCAAACAAGTGTCAAAATTGACGTTTCTTCAAACAAAAAGGTTACTTTTGGCACTTGTTTGAATACATATCGTTTCAATATCTAGTATTTGACGTATCTCATTGTTCGAATACAGCTGTTAGATACCTTTCTGTTTCAAATGTCTGTGTGGACACTTAGATTATTAGACGTTCAATCGGACTCGTCCAATCCGTGTTCGTGACTATACCCTCCGTTTCGATAGGTATTTTCAATTGCTGATTGGCAGATTGACAAAGGACAATCGAGGCACGTTCGACACGCAATATCGTATGTGTCTTTGTTGGACATAAAGTAAAAGAAAATAGATAGGTAATTTGAATTTTCGATGCCTGGCCTATTACGTATATGTAAAATTAGATGATGATCAGAACATTTATTTTATCAAATACGTAACTTGATACTTAAATTTGAATCTAATACGAGTAGGTAACTAAGACATAACAACCGCAGTATAATGACTCTAAAATATTCGTAGGTAAGCGATTTTTACGTCGTTGTAGGTAGGTATAGTTATTTTATTTCATTCTGGTCTTATACAAATTAATGACCATAAAGAGCGCAAATGAAAATACATACGGCTCAATTCGAACTTTAAGATACGTCAGTTAATAGATCTAGAAAAGATATGGATTAGATATGTCAGTGTCAAAAGTGACGTTTTTGTTTAAAGAAATGTCACCTTTGACACTGACATATCTAATCCATATCTTTTCTAGATCTATTAACTGACGTATCTTAAAGTTCGAATTGGGCCGATAGTATCCGTATCTTTTTGTACCGACCATAGCATCTACCTACACTAAATAGCGCAATAGTTTAGGTACATTATCATCACATTGCGCTGAGCGCTAGCTGCGGTTAGAATATTAATTAGTCGTATGATTAATTAGTCTAATTATGGAGAAAACAGAATGGTCGTATGATTAGCGGCATACCTGCTCTATTATCATCGAATTAATGGTTTATAAAAAATATTTAATAGAATTAGGATAGCATATATTTACCTACATAAACAAACAAAGCAATGTACATATTAAATGAGCACAGATTTGCCTTTGGATGTGTAATTGTTGAACTTCCCACCACTGGCAAGTATCACTTAGAAAAAGAAACCTAATATGTAATAGTTAAAAGATAAAACTGAGCATTTAATACTTATTCCACTGAGTGTTCCTGCAATTCGTCCCTTGAGGCCACTAAGCTAGACTAAAATCTCCCGGTGAGACGCGAAGTGTAAAACTTTCAGCCAGTTCACTAGTTCAGAACCGATACTGTACTTATTTCATAGTGATGTAGGTATGCGGCAATTTCACGAAACATCAACTTTTTTAACTTTGGAAATAATGTTACCTAATCTTTTGAGGTGTAGTGAAGCTTTATTAAAAATTATAACCATTTTATATTTTCATTACATTACTTGCTTTTGATTAGCCGTAATTTGCCCCATCCTATTTTGCTATTAAGAATCTTTACTTTTTCGTGACAAGATCTGCCGAAGGTTATTAGATTTTGCTTAATTTACACCCTTACGATTCCACAACTCTAAACACGAACTAATTATCCTTTGATCACTCACGTACTTGTGCGGCTTACCACTTAATTAACTGAATGTATTTATATTGTGATACATTTAGGTATATTATGAGGAATGTGTGTCAAGGTATTAAATTAGAGCAAACTAGTATGAAAGTGAGCTATGATTGCTTGAACTAATGTAATAAAATGCATTACCTATCTATACCTAATATAAAAGTGTCGTCATAAAGGCAATAGGTTTTTGGCTAAGTAGGTATGTTCTTGTTTAAAGAGGGTTAATACACGAATTTCTTCCTAGTCCCTAGTTTCTTAGTAGGTACCTATGTAACTGCAAGTGAACCCTTGTCAAATTTAAATGTGTTTTCCCTAGTTAACAATAGGTACAGTTAGTTTTAATAGAGAACTATTATAGTACTCTAAATTAGATATCTGTTATTTATTTACGGTGACATCCATGACGGCTACAGGAACCCTTTCACTTAAGGTATATAGTAATTAATAATGTTAAAATAAATAGTAGACACGTATATATCATTTGATAGCTTCTGAGATTCTAAATTCAGTATTATATCGATATCATTCCACCCCTACGCATCTCAGCCAGCGGATATCGAGGCCGATGACTAAGCCTGTTAATCTACAATTACTCATCCCCCCACCCTCAATCATTCCCCCACTTAATCAATGACGGCTTCTTTGCCCTCAACACTGTCTTCGATTACGTTCCCGATCAGGTCTGCTATTGTTTCAATGTTATTGGGAAAATTACAATATTCACTGAATAGGTATATCCATACTAATATTATAAAGGCGAAAGCATGTCTGTCTGTTTGTCTGTCTGGTACCTTGAACCCATTATGTTGAAAATTGGTATAGAGATAGTTTCGAGTTCTGGGGAAGGACATAGGATAGTTTTATGTCGGAAATCATTCCTGAAGTGAGTGTAAAGGGGGGTGGAAATTGCCTAATGATTGAAGTAAGCAATTATCATTATCCAGGCGCTATACCTACTTTAGCTGCTATCAGTAATTCCACGCAGACGAAGTCGTGGGCAAAAGCTAGTAGTTATATACTTGTATTAATATAATATCCACTTAAATTAAGGCACATGTTATGATTATTGCGCCACAAGCAGGATGATTGCCGTAATTATATTTATATGCGTGTATTATTGAATCGTTTAGCACTTTCAAACATTATTTACAGAGTCAAGGAAAAAAGGTAATATCCAATTACATATAGCAAGTCCTTTTATTGCATAAATTACGCCTAGATCATGTATAATATCTTATATGTCGCAATGTTCTAATGTAATTAATGTAGCCAACCAATTATTACCGCGGAAATGGGTTTATCTAGCGGACTTGTGACAATGTCACGTTAGGGTAACTATTTACAACACATCGGCGTAACACAACGTGATATAACTGTTATTACTAATCGATTAAGAAATGTGTTATCAGTTAATAAGAAACGTTTGAAGCTATTGTAAATAACTAATGAAATGATCCAATATAGAAACTTTCTAAATTTTCGTTGTAAAATGAAAACAGGCCAGACCTTCTTTTGTTAATAACTAATTACACACAAATCATAGAGTTATACCGTAAAATGTCTGCAGCGATTTTGATAGTCCACGCAGTGCAAGTGTCATTTTAAACGTCGAACTTCTATGAAATCTCGTATAAATAACACTTACGCTGCGTGGGCTATCAAATCCGCTGCAGACTTTTATTGGTGGGACTATAGTGATTTCAATATTGAAATCATTATTTCTGAATGAAGTTTAAAGCCTGAATATACCCTCATTTTTAGATTATATTAGGGACCTACTAGATACTGCTGATTTTCATTTGTAACATTTTCTGATATAAAACCTTTTTTATTTCCCGTAATAGTAATAATAATTTATAAATTTGTCTCCTTAGAGACTAATTAAAAAGAAAGAATTATATATATGTATTTAAATCTAATAGCTTTTTTTTTTGATATTCGACTTTTCCTTAGGTATATCCTTTTTATGTCCTCTCTCTCTCTGTTTAGTTTTTTATTATTGGGATCCCTTTGGCAGGGTATAGGTCTCCTCCAATTTCTTCCACTTGTCTCTGTTACATTACATTTTCTGATATTATACGCAAAACACTAATGAAATAAAGCAAGTTGTAAATAAACAAACGTTTAATAAACGAGTTCTCATCAAATTTAATTGAAAATGCGGTTGCACAATGCTATTTCATTGAAATTGATCGGTAATATGTATTATTATGTGCTGGCCCGCACAGTTAAACTTCACTATGTACAATACAATACAAATATGTATTGTTTATTGCACACCGCAACACAAAAAATTATCGGTATTAACAATATTTGTTGATAATTTCTTTATTATTATTTGCAATAATGTTTTAGTGAATCAATGTAACCAATCTTGTATTTTTTAGTTTACCTATATTAGGTCACCTAATACTTAAACGAGGGGAGGCCTTAGCTCAGCAGTGGGACACCAAAGTAGGCTAAAAGAAAGGTAATACTTATTTCAATATTATAAATATATGTAAAATTTGAGTAAATAAAAAAAATATAAATATTATAAAACCGAAAAAAAGAAGTGTATTGTAAAGTTATTTATTAAATCATTTCCCATACGTTTCTCGTAAACATACATTACATGTACCTAGTTCTAAGATAATGGCCATAAGTACATACTAAGTAGTAATTACGCTGATCTGTAAGCACAAGTCATGCGCTCGTGTGTCACTATGCAATCCCATAAAGGCTATTAGAGCCAACGGAACACACAACCAAACTAATTAGCCAAACTCATCAGTCAACCGTTATTAAAGCGATATCAACCAGCACAATTAGGGCTTTGACATGTAACACAGCATTGTGCCCCAGCGGTCCTTCTCTGACATGGCCAGATTGGCATGTTGCATTCCCCTCGCACGCCCTGCTAATGTGCAATCAATAATAATTATGTGCATGTTTGCAAGTGGATTGCGTTGTGGTCAATTCCGGTGTGGGCCGGCGAGTTTAGAGCAGGATATAGTTTCAATGTATTTTAAAGGATTAGTTGAATTTACGGGTTCATAACGTAAGTGGGTCAAACAGAAAACTGTTACGTCTTTCCTGTAGACATACAAAAGAGTTAAGGGGTACAAAGGTTAATTTTCTTATTTAACCCTTATCCACGTGAAAAGGTCCTCCTAAAGAACTATGATAAAATCATTACTTACATGCCCACAAGCTGTTAACTATTGCCCACAGGAGAAAAAACAAGTGTGTTCGCGCAAACTGTATATTTTTCTCTCCTGTGGGCAATATATAGCAAAGTTCAAAAACTCAGTATTTCTGCATACAAATACATACAATACAAGTAAATACCTATTACACACAAATATGGCAGGTATGCTAAGCAATGGTTTTGCTTAATACCAAAGACTCATTACTGTTCCATTAAATCAGTCTTCACTTTTTTCAATAGAAATTAATTTAAGATTGGATGTAGGTATAGCTCTTTTTATAAAGTATATAGTCATTAATAATATTAATATTAATTTACCTAACCTGAAAACAATTGATATCTTTAAATTCTTGTCAAGGTTAAGTAACAATCAAGGCTATATACCGGGTGTGGCCTGTAACCAAGGACCGGAAAACCCCTCTTTACGCTTAATCCTATCAATTCGGTAACCCAATCGTTTCGGTTACCTTATCATTCGGTAACCCTATCATACGGTTACCTGATTGTAATGGTAAGCTTATTGAAACGGTAACCCTAACATTGTTAAGGGTTTTTAACAGGTTTTCATTCAGTTATGGTAACCTTTATTATCCGTTGCTTATTGGTTTGCTACATTTTTAATACATTATTGTCGAGGCTCGGAAGTAGCTACCTGCGGGCTGAGGATTCGTTTTAAACGGACGACCTATAATTTTATTATTACAGAACCGGAAGTATTTATTTTATATATTATTTATGTTATTTATTTTATTTATTTTATTTATTTTATTTATTTTATTTATTTTATTTATTTTATTTATTTTATTTATTTTATTTATTTTATTTATTTTATTTATTTTATTTATTTTATTTATTTTATTTATTTTATTTATTTTATTTATTTTATTTATTTTATTTATTTTATTTATTTTATTTATTTTATTTATTTTATTTATTTTATTTATTTTATTTATTTTATTTATTTTATTTATTTTATTTATTTTATTTATTTTATTTATTTTATTTATTTTATTTATTTTATTTATTTTATTTATTTTATTTATTTTATTTATTTTATTTATTTTATTTATTTTATTTATTTTATTTATTTTATTTATTTTATTTATTTTATTTATTTTATTTATTTTATTTATTTTATTTATTTTATTTATTTTATTTATTTTATTTATTTTATTTGTTTTATTTGTTTTATTTGTTTTATTTGTTTTATTTGTTTTATTTGTTTTATTTGTTTTATTTGTTTTATTTGTTTTATTTGTTTTATTTGTTTTATTTGTTTTATTTGTTTTATTTGTTTTATTTGTTTTATTTGTTTTATTTGTTTTATTTGTTTTATTTGTTTTATTTGTTTTATTTGTTTTATTTATTTTATTTATTTTATTTATTTTATTTATTTTATTTATTTTATTTATTTTACATATCTTATTTATTTTTTTACTTTTTTTTATTTTATTACTTTATATATTTTATTTATTTATTAACATTATTTATTTCTTTCACTTTATTTATTTTAATTATTTTATTTATAATATAATAAGATTTAAAATAAGAACACACCACACGGGTAGGTATAAAGATAAGCAAAGGAACGGCAAAAAAACTTGTTTGTGCTGGCTTCATAGATCGCCCATGCCAACCTCGGTTATTCAATAACAAGTTGAATTTAAGTGGGCGTAAAGATTGCAATCGTTTGAACTAGTCAAAAACCTTATAATGAGGTAACTGAATAGACTGGGTTTTTATTTCGGTTACCGGTAACAGAGGTTAACCGTATCTGATACGGTTACCGAATCAAAGTGTTACCTTATCATACGGTTACCGTTATGGTAGGGGTTTTTACAACCGCTTCTAAAATAACCCTATGAAAAACCCCGGTTAAGGTAACCGGTTCCTGTCCCTGCCTGTAACACGAGCAGATAATTAAAACATAGATTGTACTCCTCAAACGGTGACACTTTTGATCAACAACTTTTTAAAATTATGAAGTATTTAGATTTAGACTCCCTATTTTTCATACAAAATAAATATTATTTTCAATGGACGCCATCGCTATGCCATATCATTGTGATTGACGTTGCTTGTCTCGCCTTAAACATAACAAAATTCGCAATACATTGCGTCTTAGAATAAACTTTAAAGTGTATTAAAAATCAAACCACAAGTTATTTTTAAAAGTCGCTGAACAAATGTTGGTCAGTATGAGGAGTACAGCCTACATTTTAATTTTTTGCTTATATTACAGGCCACACCCCGTATAGGTAATCTGTAATATGTCTGTTGAAGCTCTATGTCAATTGACGCAAGCAGCCAAAATGGTTCCCAGGAGAACCAATACACGTCTAATCGCGAGCGACAATGCTCCGCTGAGTGTCGCAATATGCAACGTAATATCTATACATATATTATTCATTATTTAGGTTCTTATGCGACATACTTTTATTAGGTACGACATACTGCCGTATTCGAACTTCAAGATATTCACAAGAGACGACACGTACTGACGTACTAGATCCATTCTAGATACGTTATTATAGTTTAGATATCAATTAGTTCTCTTTTGCAGCGCAATTCGGGTAACCAATGTCACTTTTACGTTAGATAGAGTAAGATATCTATTAGATGTGAATTGGATCTCTAAGTCATATCCCGTGGAAATCGTTCAAGAGAATCTCCAGGATCGCGCAAATGTCAAATTTGACAGATTAGATCTTAAACATATCGTTATCGTATCTTGGTGATGTCTAAAAGATATCTAATAGATATTTCAAAATCCGAATCGGGCCCATAATCATTGTAAATATTTCGTTAACTTTCCGTGTATACATTCTGTAACTATTATACCTACTGCACTCCACTCCACCCCACTTAACTAATAATGTACCTAAACTAATATATTTGCAGATATGTATATTAGTCATAAATAAACCGCTGTAGCCACTGTAAAATTTATATTAAGGTAACTCTTATAAGTATATTACAATATATATCAATAGGTGGCAATTAAATTAATTTTTCCTAAACAATAACTGTACCTGTGTTTCTCGTGTTTTTATTTCTATGTACAATAAAGTATATACATACATACATACAATAATTAGACGAGATATTGTATCGTCGTGAGACGTCGTGCATATAACTTAATTGACTGCGCCCTCTGAAATTATAATCCATGGTGAATTGCCGTCACAATTATGAATTAACATTATCTTATTAATTAAGCGTAAATTTTTTTATATATAGATTGTGAGATGATAGCAGTCATATGAATAACTAACCGCTAATCTGACTTGACGTAGTAGGTAGACGCAGACGGCAGATTCGCGCTGGATTGCTATTCTGATTGCGAGTTGATAATCTTGTAACATACGCTACCTAAGAAGGTACAGGCCGCGTAGCCAACATGTGACTCCACTCCGTAGCGATCGAAATGCTACTGTCACTGTCGCACTAATAAGGAAGAGTGATAGAGAGACACATAGCGATTCGATGGCGAAGCGATAGCGATGGTCACCTTGGCTAGGCCGGCAGTACTCTATCATCTGATTGATAGAGTCGAAAAGTGGTAGACCACTTTCTTGGCTGACCGTACCTAGCCTAATATATGCGCTTAATATTACTGTGTCTATTGATGGAGTCTAGAGCCTTAGATCACGATTCTTATTGACCGAGCGTTAGGAAGGTTAAGCGTTAGGTCTACTTTTCAGCTTGGGTTAAAATGCTTTCGTATGTCCGGATATTCTCCTCTCCATATTGATAGCTTGATCGAAACCATTAACCTTATTTCCACAACCTCGATATCGATAAGTTGAGCAGCATCTTCACCGTTCTTGTTAATTATCAAGGAAGCATCGATATCGATAGCTCGATCGGTGGCGGTCCATGCCTGCGTCCCCGGGGCGCGGATCGATCACGTCGTAATTAACTGTTTGTTAACGCGTATGTATGCGTGATATCACTACTCTCTAAACAGTGGATACATTTTCGGGTATTGCTTTCGAACGCTTCCGATCGCTTTGCGACGAGTATGCCAATTTCCAGCTCATTCAATTCTCAGTTTAGTTACATATAATTAATGTGGAAATAAATAATTAAGAGATACCGGACACTTCTGACTAAAACTCAAAACAATAAAGCCAATAAATTTATTTTGTACTCCCTCATATTCGATTGATGTTGTAGTTTTTCCACTCTAGAGAGTGCGACTAAGCGATATATACACTTAGATACTTAAATACGCATCGTAAGCTTAAAAAGAATCGTTAAATTGTCATTCGTTTGATCTGATATACTCTTTTTTTCAATTCCAGGTAAAAATATGGTTCCAGAACAGAAGAACGAAATGGAAGAAAAAAGACAATATCACGAACGCAGAAGTAGCAGAATTCAAACAGCAGAACAAGCCCGAAGATAAAAAAGAAGACTCAAAAGAACTAAAAGAAGACCCTTTAGCTATAGACATGTCCAAAAAGAACTGCAATAAGATACTCACGGAAAAATTAAGGGGTACTAAGCCAGTCACCCAAAGTGTTGTGCCAAAACCGAGGAAAGTTGAAAAAGGTGTAATATTAGAAAGCATTTGTGATGCTAATGACATAGAAAGTAGGATATCTATCACTAAGATTACCAATAAGTTGTCAAGTACGGATATTTCCGAGATAGGAAAGGTCTCAGTTAAGAGTTTTAACCCTGAAGAAGTAAAAGAAATTAAATTTGATAGTAGAGACGTAGAAATGTGAAATTTTAAATACAGTCGAATCATTTTCGAATTTCGAGGTGCTAATCTTTAAGAATCGCATTGGAAAAAATACTGTCAAAATAATCGCTATGGCATCTCATTTTAAACTTTTATACTTTCGTTGGAGTGCTCACAATAGTTTTAAGTTTAATAGTGGGTGTTGCTACTTTGGTCAAGTCCTTAGATTATATTAATTGCTATGGAAGGAGGAAGGTTTGAATTTGAACCTATCATAGGTATATACTGATATTTACCGCCGGAAAATTACAAAAATGGCGAATTCTATCCACATAAAAATTGTTCGGAAACTTCTCTTATTTTTGTATTGGCGATGTATTCTATTTTCAAAATGAAACTTGCTTTTATAACTTGTTATTACTATTCCGGAAATTTCTGAGAACTTTTCAACTTTTAGGAAACTTTCCGCAACCTGAACATCTGTGAACGTGCGTTTTCGGAATACCTATGATTTAGGAAAAAAATACAAAACAGCTGCGGACTGAAAACGTATCATTTCGTTACATTATCAGTTTTTTACTTTACCCTTACTACAGTTATGTTAAGGTGGAGAAAAACATGAGAAGATATTAAACTGAGAAATTAATCGGGCATCTTGTAATTTTTACTTAGCGAGTGTGTTTTTTGGACTTTTAGAGCATTTTAAAAATAAATGAAAACCAGAATAATGCCATGAAGCTAAGCTGTTTCTTCAAGCACACATATTTGCAATATGATAAAGGTATTGTTTACTAATACGATACGTTAGAAAGAATTAAGTAAGTAAAATCTACCGTTGGGCTCATGCAATTATAATTATTAATTTTAAATAAATATCGATAATATCCTTTATTACTTTTAGAATTGGCGACTTTGGAGGATAATAACAATTACCTATTGGTGGTATTTTCATTGTGCTCAGTGCTGTACTAAAAATTAATAATTAGGTACTTACCAATATGTATGATTTTTTGCCGTATTCAAAACAATTATATGTACAGGAATCACTACACCGAACAAACTTAATGTAAGCTTGTGGCTTTTAAAACACAAACTAGCTGTAAACATAGCAAGAACTTCTTTTAAGGAAAATTCGCTTAAAATGATTTATTTAATCAAATGTGGAGTGGCTTATCTGCGTCCGCAACCGGGATTATTTACATATATATTATTTTCATAATTAACTATAAGAGGGCGTACCTAGATATATACCTGGGAAGACCGACTGCTGGCCGCCCGGTAGGTCGCCCCAGATACCGCTGGGGAGACAGTGTGGAAGCGGATCTGCGTCAGCTTCAAGCCGATAATTAGCAGGAAACGACGCAGGATCGGGAAAAGTGGTGTGCTCTCGTCTCAGAGGCCAAGACCCTCTTTGGATCGCTGAACCATATTAGTTAGTTATAATTAACTATGTTCATCAAAAACTGAGAAATTTTAATACATTTTAGTTAAATGCGATACTTAACTACTACACCACACAATACATATTTGATTTTAATTGTTGTTTTATTTCCAAAACTATCGTATAAATATGTAGATATGTTTACGGTTTATATGCGTTTACTACCTACTTAAATTAACAATATACCAACTGTATTGAATTTTTATTTTGCTTGACAACAACAGTAACGAGGCATAATTAAACCACCGCCTCGACAAACTAGCGCTCAAAACATATCCCACAAACGTACCTATTTACTTACCGTTGTCAAATTTAAGCTTCTCAATTCTCAAGTCTAAATGTATTGCAAAACGATACATCGTGGTAAGTTGGTAACTGACTACGCTTATGCAAGAAAATCCTGTGAATTGTTTAGGTACCAGACGCGATAATCTGCCATTTTTTTCCTGTAATTTAATTCGTACTGAAATTACCGGTAAGTGAATTCAATTGAAAATTATAAAGTTATTGCGTGTTATAAGTTAAGACCAAAGAATACAATTTTAAAGGATTGATTTTTAGGCATTAGGAGTTAAATCCTGACTATATAAAAATATTATGAGAGACAAATCTCCCACGTATGTAACTACAGTCAGACCAGGATAATTTGGCAGCGATTTGATAGCCCAGAAGTCTAAACGTCAAACTTCTATGAAATTATGACGTTTACTTAACACTTGCACCGTCTGGACTATCAAAATTGCTGCCAACTTAGCTTAGTCTGACTCTATCGACTTTTTTGCTCCATTCAAGCATATTTGTGGGTTGGAATATGGGCTAAATCAGTTTATCTGTAATAATGTTATGAGATTGTTTTTCATTTTGATAATAACTCATTATATATTTATTATATACTTGTACCTAATACTTTCAATACTGACCTTATTTTTTTAAATCAATCAATTACGTTATTATCAAACGTAGCTTAAAAAATTAAATAATTTAACCCTTTATCTAAGGCTGATAGTTTTGAAAAGATGACATTTGAATGTTTGAATGTCATACTACTAATTGAAAATAGAAGATAACTTTGAAGTGCCGTATGTGGGAAATATATCTCCCTTAGCCTGGTAAAGGGTTAAAGGTTATTGTAGAAATTAATTTAATAATGAAAATTCGGAGCCAATATATGTATGTATTATTTTTGTGCAATAATCGACTTTATAAACGTAGTGTAAGGTTTCATTTTCTTTGTATAAGTACAGCCTAATGTTATTGTTTTACCTTATTGCAAGAAACATTTAATTATTACCTCTAAATACATATTAGTCTAGAAAGTGTACATATCTCAATTTTAATTACATAATTACTTATGTTAAACAATAAGTAAGGCTTTACTTTAAAAACAATGTGGAAACTGTCATATAATTATTGAATATCTTAAGAAAATAGAAATGCTCATTTTTCTTTAAAACCACTTAATGTAGCGTACCTTAAAAGAGGCATAATAATATGTATGTATAAATTACAAACATTGAATTTCGTTTGCTTTGTCGACCGCTCGCTTCTTGTCCTTCTACAATTACGATGTAAGACCAAAACAGTGTAAATTGATTATTTATGTATTATGAGAATGGAAACAAAGATATGATTTTAGGAGTTTTGGAAGCGAATGTCCTCTATGCGGTAGCTGTAGCTAATAGTGAAGTCGCGAAGAAATAAATAGTTTTGGATAATTTCACTTCGTTTCTAAATAAAACTATTTCACCTTCCTTTTCCCAATCCTGTGACGTCAGAAACAGTGATGTCGACAATTTTCGCACCTGTCACCGTGGTGAAATAGGGGCCAGGGGGCCGATTTTTCAAATTCGACCACTCGATTTCGTGTACATATTTGTAAATAATATCTCCACTACTATTAAGCATTTAAATTCTACTAATAGAATTGAAATCGAGTTGTCAATACCGATAGATTACAAATTTCGATCGTTCGTATTTAAAAAATTAGCATTTCTCTGTTTTCCACCGATTTTCGAGTGACGAAATCGAGCGATGGAAATTAAAAAATCGGCCCCCTGGCGTCAGGGGTGCGAAACTCCTGACTTCGGCCAAACTCGGCTCCGCTCGGCTCAGCATTGCTCCGAGCAATTATTAGGGTTGGCACCACTTGACTTCCTTTGGCGTGCACGACCACAGATAAGATAATCACTTGAATTTTGACAACCCTAAATAGCCGAAAGGGATAGTGCCATAAATTAGAAAGGGATAGTATGATTCGACCCTGAACCGCTGTCAAACTTCGGTTTTGTAGGAAGTTTCCTTTCTGTACGGTAGTACTATTATTTATTCTGTGCTGGCGTATACGGTAGACGCTGATGCCAGCTGACATAATGGCAGTCAGCGTTAAAGGGTCTACCGTGACACGAAAATCGAAATTTTGTTATCTGGCTGGGATATCGCTCAATTAAAGACAACAAGTCTTGTCAAAACCATACCCTACTAAGGCCCAGCCATACAAATGAAAAATCCAGAATTCGTCACTGAAGTTTGAACCTTTAGTGCAAAGAATAGAGTTGATTCTGGTTTTGTTTGAAAATTGAACGAAACAAAAGAAATGCGACTCTGTTCCTATTGAATATAATTTAAATTTCATCGAACTGAATAAGTACTATAGGTAGGACCTTGGGCCTTAGGAGGATACCGCAGGCTAGGCGAAAGCACGAAAGAAAACCTTTGCTAAATAACGTTGGTCTCGTACAGTCACCTGCAATAATATGTTATTCTTCGAAGGCCACAAAAATATGTGACTCGCTCATAAGGCTCTACTTACTAATATCGTGTCAGATATTTTTGCGGCCTTCGTTGTGTAACATATTATTGCAGACTTTATCACTAGGTGTAACAGCTCCACGAAGGCAAGGTAAAACAAACACAACACGGGAATTATATCAGTTAGCTGTCATTCGCGTGTCTTACTCGCATTAATACGTACAGCGACATCTAGCGAAACACCCTTATACCATTTATCATAATATTCACCACGCTGACGACTATCCGAACCACCCTTACAGAGTAGCAACCTTGCGTATAACGCCATCTATTGCTTACTGGCTGCACTAGCTGTAACGGTAGTTTTCTACCCCATAAATTCACTACTCGAGTAGACTACTCAGTTCAATATGCGTTCGAAAGAGGGAGTTACTAGACTTTTTATATGAAGTTACTGATAGCAATAAAATATGGCTACAAATATAATGACCACCAAAAAATACTTTGGTACCCTAAATAAAAAAATCATGCTTACCAAAAAAAATTACTGAACACCAAAAAAATAAGGCCTAAAATTACAAAAGTACCACCGTTTTAATTACGAGTGCACTTCAAATTGTATTCGAATACCAAATA
This sequence comes from Cydia fagiglandana, assembly GCF_963556715.1. Taxonomy (NCBI): domain Eukaryota; kingdom Metazoa; phylum Arthropoda; class Insecta; order Lepidoptera; family Tortricidae; genus Cydia; species Cydia fagiglandana. The sequence continues at coordinate 18,708,127 of NC_085932.1, read as the reverse complement.
TATTGAATGATTACCAAAAATCATTAATGATCACCAAATCTTGAAGACCAAATTAATGCGATATTTTCACCTAAATAAACACTATGATTACCAAAAAATGTATACATATTACCAAATAAAGTAAAATGCTGCCAAAATTATTAGCCCCTCCCGCTCAACCCTCCGTACCCCGCACCATATATATACCTATCTAACCTAACCTACTTTTCTAGGAGCATACTGAAATGCTACTAGAAAAGTAGGTTAGGTTTGTACTGCTATCAGTTAAGTGGGCTAGGTTAGCACTGCGACCCTTACAGAAATGAATTGCTACTATAAAAGTGGGTTAGGTTAGGTTTAAACTGCGACCCTTACAGAAAAGAAATGCTACTAGAAAAGTGGGTTAGGTTAGGTTTGAACTGCGACCCTTACAGAAACGAAATGCTACTAGAAAAGTGGGTTAGGTTAGGTTTGAACTGTGACCCTTACAGAAACGAAATGCTACTAGAAAAGTGGGTTAGGTTAGGTTTGAACTGCGACCCATACAGAAACGAAATGCTACTAGAAAAGTGGGTTAGGTTAGGTTTGAACTGCGACCCTTACATAAAAAAGATTCTACTAGAAAAGTGGGTTAGGTTAGGTTTGATCTGTGACCCATACAGAAACAATTGTGGTTACAATTTTGGTGGTCATTTACTATATTCGGGTTTACAATGATTATTTTGGAGTCATTTGCTTTAATAGGATATCAAGATTTAAAAATTTGGTTATAATTTTACATTAAAATGGAGTTCTAATTTTGGTGGTCATTTACTATTTTTGGGTTTACAATGATTATTTTGGTGTCATTTTATTTAATAGGATATCACGATGTGAAAATTTGGTTATCAATTGACATTAACCCTTAATCAAATATCGGGAAATTATTTCCCACTTCATTCTAATTTACGAAATATTTTTTATCGTTTTAATGGCAGCACTCAGCGATGCCAACAATGCAGAGATAAAATCTTAGTAACATTTTGAATTTGAAAAATGGCAACACTTTTCTAATGGCCGCTATTTGTGACCATACGTCAAAGTCAATGTCAGCTGTCGTGATTTTTTTGCAATAACAACAGTTTTTTTTAGTGTTCTGAGGTTAAGTGCGAAAAAAAATCTGATAAGTGCATACACTGAATACTATCATAAACTAGACTTATTTTCCCTGAGTTTTGCTTGAAAAGAATTATGACAATGATATGATTTAGCCTAGATTTTAAGGTTTAAGTAAGTGGGAAATTATTTCCCATTGTTTGTTCCTGAACTTACGATTTACAAAAAATTGGTAGGTTTTTATCAAGTGGGAAATTATTTCCCAGTGTTTGTTCTCCACCTAAATTTTAATTTGTTTCCATATATAAAAATAAATACCCGTTTGTCCGTTACACAATAAAAATCTGTGCCTGTTTTTGTTTTCCCTTTCTTTTATTTATTTCTTTGATTTTTGATGATAACGTTAAAAAATCATATTTGAATTTCAAGCAAAGCCGGGGGCAGCTACTAACTAGTAAAAAGTTCGTAACCGTATCGGACAATGGGAAACTATTTCCCACTTCATTAAAATTTTGCTATTCCGTAACGGATAACGGGAACTTATTTCCCACCGCAAAACCCCCCCTTTCCCCCCACTAAATTTTTTTAAATATATTTTTTCGTAATCTTCGCACCCAAATTACCTAAAAACCATTCTTAGTTTTCAAAAATCTCATAAAAAGTGTTCCGTTTGATTAAGGGTTAAAATGGGGTTTGAAATTTGGTAATCATTTACAATTTTTGGGTTAATAATGATTAGTTTGGTGTCATTTCCTTTAATAGGATAGTAAAATGTAATAAAATTGGTAATCATTTCACATTAAAATGGTGTTATAATTTTGGTGATCATTCATTATTTTAGGGTGGTAAAGTACATTTTTTTGGTATTAAATTTTATTAAATCTGGTGATCAGTTAAATAGCAGCCATAAAATATTGATGTAAGATCCTCGTAGGAGTTAAAAAGTTTTGAGTTACGATACTTATGATAGTAGCCCAAACAGTCAAGGTGACATGAAACACTTTGAAAGTGTAGGTATAAAAAGTAAAAAAATCTGTCTGCAAACGATAGGTAGAAAGTCTAGACCATGTTTAAGATGTTCCCGATGTTCAAATTCTATTTGGAATAAATTTCTTATTGTTATAGTGCTAATAGAAATGTATGTGCATAACTATAGTAGACCCAAACCAAACGGACGACTAGGATCTTATCTCTATCTCTCTCATCCCACCTTCAACCATGCGAGCGTGAATGAGAAGTTTTACGACCCCGGTCGTCCGTTTGGTTTGATTCTACTATAATAATACATATACCTACTTTATATAACGCACTGAATAAGATGTAAGTAGGTAGAGTTGGACCAAGAAAAGTCTGCAGCGGTTTTGATAGCCCATCACGTAGTGCAGCAAGTGTTATTTAGGCTGCTAGGGCTATCAAAATCGCTGCAGACTTTTCTTGGTCTAACTCTATACCTACTCTCTGATTGATATGCATAACTAAGTATCTCTGGTCGGATATCATTAAAATTAACTTGAACCACCTTGACCCATTATCAATTTATTTTTGATTTTCATTGAAATCGAAATTCTAAGAATTAAATTAAACATTCAAATAAACACAATCAGATACATCTTCATCAACCTTGAACTGTCGTCATTAGGTGCAAAACATCTGTAACTTTCATCATTACAATGATTAATTGACTGGATAATCCAACGACGCTGTAAACAATTTTCATTAAGCATCACCCTACTTTACCTATTATTTTTAATATTTATTTAAACTTTATTGCACACATAAAATGAGTAGGTCCTTTCACATGGGGGGAGAATCGCGACCTCCCCCCACATTGTTAGTATCTAAGTGCTCAATAAGTTCAGACAGTACTTTGGGTGTGACCGGGGCAGTCTAACAACTTCTACGCGAATGAAGTAAAGTCAGACCAAGTTATTAAGCTGGCAGCATTTTTGATAGCCTATAGTTCGTTTTTTTAGCATTTACAAAATGGCGGACTTAACTCGGCTTGGCGGGTTATTAGGATTGGTAAGTGTACTGTATTGAGCATAAATAATCATTCTCAAAAAGATGACGAAATGTCGGTCAAGATTCTTATCAATGATAACTTATCATACACAGACAAGAAAAGCAAGAAAGTTAAGTCATGTAAATAGTGAATTTACAATTGCAAGTAGATGGAAAGACAATATCTTAGCTAACTCCATATGATCAAATAAAGAAAATTTATTAAATATAAATGAAATTCCTGTTAACTCACATTTATAGACGGGTGTCTAACGCGATTTTTATTCAATTACCTTGATTTACCGACGTTTCGACTCAGGTTTCACTGGTCGTGGTCGCGGCTGACTGATCCTGTTGTCTTCGGTCCACCTTGCTTTTCAGTGTTATAAACTTATTGCTTTGACAGCCCTGCCTGCGAAGCCGATGGTCCTGGGTTCGAATCCCGTTAAGGGCATTTATTTGTATGATGATACAGATATTTGTTCCTGAGTCATGGGTGTTTTCTATGTATTTAAGTAGGTATATGTGGCAGTAGGACTCCATATAAATCGAACCACTTGTCGTAGAATTTGGTAGAATCTCGTGGATTTCGTTTAGCTGTTTATCCGTTTATTCTTCCCATCAATTTCTTACATAAATGAGCTAAATAATTCGGCATCAAGCGAGGATTAGCTTCGTTATTAAGAACGAGACAAGTATAACTTCAATAGCGATGTTAAACCGAGTGTGAGGAGGATGGAGCGATAAGACGGTTCAATTTGTCCTGCAGTTTAAGGGAAAAACAAACACCTTGACAGGGTGTCCATGAAAGCGGAGAATAGGGATAACATTGCACTCGAAATATTTAAGACCATTGAAAAATAAATAAATAAATAAATAAATATTGGGGACATCTTACACAGATCAACCTAGCCCCAAACTAAGCAAAGCTTGTACTATGGGTGCTAGTCGACGATATATACACCGTGAAATTTTAGTGGTTGTTTTCCCGCAACGAAATGATTCTGCTATCGATATACAGTCGATGTGTAATCTTTTTTTTTAATAATGTTAAGAAATGCCAGATTTATAAATGTGTCGAACGAAACTCGAAAGTGACCTAACACCAGTAGTAGCACTGCAGTAGTACCTACCTAATTCTTTTGAGTGAACGAAACAAAATAACCTAAAAAGTAGTTCCATTTATTTTTCCTTCACACATTTTACGTGCAGTTAGTTTGCAGATCCTTAAAAGTAAACATAACAAGTTAAGATCAAGCTTTTAATGATCAAAAACTTAAACAAACACTTAAACTTCCCGATACCGCAATAATTGTTTGAACTGCAATCCGCCACGTTCAATACACAATCACCTCTGCCCTGTGCATGTGCTGGCGTTTGAACTGCCCGTGGTTAAGCAGCCGCTGTGTTGCGGCGACAATTGTTCGTCCGTGTGGAACTTGGGGGTTTAAAATCCCCCGAAGACGCAGCGACTGTAAATGGTCCGGTTCCGCGTAAAGTCGCCGGGCGGCGTGGGAGTCGTAGTTAGCCCTAGCGTACAGCTGCACCATCGCGACGTACTCTAAATTAGAATATTCGTAATATCGATCCATTTTACTAGAAATAGCAGTGATGACATTGACAGGATCTGTTATCACATTACTCATGACATTAGTTTAATAAGCAAAGAGGATGTAATTATTCGATTTACCAAAGTTGACACAACGTAGGTAATGGCAATCATCAAACTAATAAAAAGGTTTTATTTCAACTGTTAATCGTGAAGGAACAGTCTAAGTAAATTTGAATTTCAGTTTCAGTACAGATATTTCAGTTGTCAAACAGTAAAGCACTCTAGCCTGTTACACAGTTTAAAAAAGTAACATGTGCTTGTTTATTTGTTTATCTGTTTGACATAATCGGGAACTGTCGTCGACTTGCAGTTTTAGTGCGTTACTATTGTTTTTCGCTTGTTCGAGTTTAGGTTTTTTTATTGTAATTTTTTTTATTGGAAAACAGTTTATTTAAAAGTTTGTCTATCATAATTCGAAAGTACTACCGATAGCAAATCGCCCTGCCGCGGGAAAACAACCACTAAAATTTCACGGTGTATACTTATACAGGGTGATTCAGGAGACGTGAGCAGGACTAACACTGCGCATTTTGTAAATTATAAGCAACTCTTTCCTATCAGTATTAGTGAGGTTAACGTTAATTTTGTAGTCGTGTTGAAAAAAAAAGTTATTAATTTATTTACGACATGGATGGTCACCCTAACATTAGAATACTAAACTACCGATATTCTGTGTCAAATTGAATGTCATCACTGTCATCACGGTCTGGTTACTTTTGAAAACTCGTATCTCACTCAGGTTTGACATTTTATTTTCTTCGTAAAAGAGGTTTTATGTTTATTAATTAGATCTTGTATGGTGACCATGATTGTAGAGAATTAAATTTGACCTCACCAAAAAGTTGAAAAATAGGAAAAAGTGTGGTTGTTTCACATAAATACGACGGTGATCGATCAATTACCAGTTACTGAGTGTGCAGGATTAGTCTTGCTCACGTTTCATGAATCACCCTGTATAGATACATACATACTTATATACATAGAAAACACCCATGACTCAGGAACAAATATTAGTGTTCATCACACAAATAAATGCCCTTACTGGGATTCGAACCCAGGACCATCGGCTTAGCAGGCAGGGTCACTACCCACTAGGCCAGACCGGTCGTCAAAAAACAAACAAAAAAAAAATTTAAATTATTTTAAAGCATAGAAATATATGATAACACGAACACGCCGATTCCTATATATTACAGACCTAAGTATAACATGCACTCAAATACCATTAGCACAAAACAGATAGGTACAGAAATCAACCTACATACAAAGCGCGCTCGAGCAACGCACACATAGACACTGCTCACGGACACGATATCTCGGACCAGTTGGGACCAGTGCGAGCGCGAGTGCCATCCGCTTGAGACACGCGTCTGTGAACTTTTTTGTGCAATAATGGAGAAACAAAACAAAAAGTTATTATAACTGTACAGTGGACGGTTGTTTAAATTCAACATTAAACGGTGAATTGTCGTTTTTTAAGCTACCAGTGGTTTCAGAGAGAATGTGTATGCGAATTTATTACATTGTACATGAGAATGCGAATTTATTACACTTAAAAATAAAATAATCGTGTATTTCGCCAATCTCGGAATCATCGCAAGATATTTTCTGTGGCAAATTTGTAATATAAAAATGACATTAAAATTAAAATACCTATTTGAGTTATTAATGTTATTATTAATTTATATTTCCATTCTTCCCGTTTCATCCTCAACAATAAATCAAACAACTAAATACGAGATACGATACGATAGATACGAGTGCCACTACCATGATAGTTTTTTGTGCATAAGTCATAGTTCGCAACAATCGCAACCCTAGAGCGACCGCCGAGCGTAGGTATGAAAAGTAAAGTACATACATGTGATTGACTTCTGTACTTATCTATTTTGTGCCATTAGTGTGTTTTTAACCTTTTGGCCGCCGGACCTAGTCCGCAAAGACGCTCACTCACACGCCAGAGCAAATTTTAAGTAAACAACTAATAAAAAGTTTAGGGATTGCAAATAGTGATATCGATATTTACAATATTTAATAAAAATCTTTTTAATTTAGCTTTGTTCTTATCCTGTTTTAATTTCATTCCAAATTGCCAAAATTAAACATATGTTTTACACCCGAAAATGTTTAAAATATAGGGATTTAACATAAAAAACAACCACTAAACAATGTCGATTCAAGACGTGATATCGCCGCACTAGGCTGTACGAGAAGTCTTTTATACAAGACAACGGCGCCCATGGACTGCCCGCAGTGCAGACCGACAAGGACTGTTTCCGCGCGGATCAATTAATAATAGTCTCTAGGTCAACGGCGTAAGCGCTTGTCGGTACGTAAACTTTATTGGCGTAACGTTAAAGCTGCGCATCATGTGTCGATAAAGTCAATATACCGGAACTGTTTTAGTGAAAATTACACGTGGGTTGAATTTTTTATGAGTGAAGATATTATTCCGGAATTAGAATCTATCATTATAATTTCAGTTTGGTTTACATTAATCTATAGGTAAACTCTTATCAAAAAAACGTTCAACGACTTGTTATAAAAAAATTACACATTAACTTCAATGTTATAACAATAAAAGTAAAGTCTGATAAACAGGTATGTCCCTGTACCACACTTGTGCGAAGCGGTCGCTGCGGTGTATCCCTTCCCACTAAGCTATAAAATAACATCAATTATTTTTTTTATTTATCTCTTCTGCAATTAAATAGTCCACAATCTACAATGGCAAATTTACTTGTCTGACTCTACTTTATAGAGCTAAAGAAGCTACCTGAACTTTAAATATAGTTATGCCTATCTGACTCTCGTTCTACGTATTCTAGTAAGTAGTTACCTACTATTCGTTGAAAAAAATTGGCGATTAACAAGTGTTCAAATACTTAGATAAAAACATATTTCTGACTTTATATTTACTTTAAAAATTCCCATATCGAGTTAACATTCCCATCCCTAGCTGTCTTTTATACAAGACAACGGCGACGAGGAACATGAAAAATGTTGAAAATTGGAGCAATTTTTTTAAATGCCTTATTATAAAAGAAGGGATTTATATAGCGGCTTAAAAAGCAAATAAATGAAAAAACAAAGACTTTAAATATGAACACGAGTGTAAATGAAATTGCAATTGTTATTATTTTCACATTAACTCAGTGGTTGAATTTGTGTCTTGTATACAAGACGACGGCGCCAGCGTATCGTTCTATCGTTGTCTTCTATACCGGACAACGGCGGTCAAAGGGTTAATTCGGTAACATGGGAAAATCAAACAGTTAAACAGTTTCAGTCATCATATTTAACCGTTTAAAATACAAAATTATGAGTTACAAGAAATGTTCTTTTTTTTTTTTTTTTTTTATTATGCATGGGTTTACTCATGGCCACAGACTAGCCGAGGCGTAGACGTGGCCTACGATGGAGCGAGCTCGCCCAGAAGGTGCCTGTTCACTCTTGATTTGAAGGTTGCCGGGTTATAAGAGCACGGAAATATAGACGCCGGCAAGGAATTCCATTCCTTGGCAGTGCGCATAAGGAAAGTAGAAGCAAAGCGCTTAGTGCGAATTGGCGGAATATCTACCAAGTAAGGATGGAAACCGGCCGTGCGTCTAAAAGTCCGATGGTAGAATGGGGACGGTGGAATGAGCTCGTGTAGCTCTTGGGCACACTCCCCGAAGTGCAACCTGTAGAATACCGACAGGCTGCATGGCGACTTTCAGTTCAAGCCTCGTCAGCACCTTAAAGTCCTAAAAAATCCTGCTTAAAAAAATTACAAAAAGGTGACCTTTAAGGTAGGTAATTTATTTCCTTATAATATCTTATTGTGCCCCATAAAGGGTTAAGTATGAACATTTTATGTTTTTGCTGTTTGTCGTAGCGGAAAGTGAAACTTCCATAGAAAGGGGCACGCTGAGCACCAAGTAATTCAGACAAAGCCAATATGCAGCAAATTTATCCAAAAACTGGTTGGACTACCTGTGGATACATACAAAAAGTCGCCATCAGATATATCGGAGCAGCCAAGGTGATCACAAATATCTAGACATGCCTCTTTTGTCAAGCAAGGTGTTAGAGTGCCTGTTCAGATTTTTTTGAGTGCCTCGGCCACTCCCGCATATATCTGATGGGGATCTAACTATACAATTAGCATACGTAAATGATGTCCTATTCAAAATAGAAGTTTCACAGAGACAGTTGGACACCTTCGTTCTATTGGAGCGATCGCTGCGATTACCGCCGTCCCGGATTAGCTTCAATTTTAAATTGTTGATTACTTTCCCGCCCCCACCCCGCGCCACCTCGAACCGAGAATCTTCGCAAATGACATGCTGTTAAATTTTTTAAAAATTGGTTTGAGGAAGTTTTTAGGATGGTTAGCAAAAAATGGGAAGTATCAAATATTGTTCAGATATCAGTATGATATCAAATAGTGTCATGTTCAGTATGAATAAACCATTAATATAATGCTTGGATAACGTTAAAGGAAAATATTTTGCAAACACTTTATTTTTATTAAAAGCAACAGAAACCAGACAAATATCAGTAGGTAACATACTTTATCAGTTCTTACAAGTTCCGTGTGATTTAAGAAAGAGTATATTTTTTATAAACCTGCTGGTAAATTAATAAAATATTTTTTTTTTTTTTTTTTTTATTAAATATCTCTGAAATGCAGAGGTATGATTTATTTTTTCAAAATAAAAATGTCTATACCAAGTGGGAGACATTGTTTTGCCATCAGTACCTCATTTATCCAGTTTATGCGAAGACATTAGGAAGGAATATGACGCTCTCGAAAAGATACCAATTTAAATGTTATATCGCGCCTTCAAATTGAGGAAAACTCCACCTGTATTCAAACCGTGATCAAAAAAAAAACCTTGCTTAATGTTGAAAAATTTAGTAAAATACCGATTTTATGACAAATGATTACCTATCATGACCTAATAATACATTTACCTAATAATAATATTTCTATAAATAATACATTTACAAGTTTTTAAACGGGTAAAAGTACCTAATGGTTGTTCAATTGATAAGTTATTACACTTATGGTAAATGCCCCTATAATGGAAGTGGCAAATCTTGTAAAATAAGTACTTACCTATTTAACTTAATCATTACAATGTTAGAAACTCTGACACGTTAAAGGGCTCAAAATAGGAGTTGTGCGAGTTCATACATTGTCTATATATATATTCTATAAACTAGGATATATTAGAATATTATATTTATGTAATTATTTTACAAGCCTTGCTTATGTAAATAGTGAAAATCTAAAATAAAGATTATACACAAATATGTTTATTAAACCAACTTTATTGTATCCATTAACTAATTATAATAAAAAGCAAGTCGGCCCTTAACGATAACAAGTGTAAGAAAACTTGAAGGGCTAATTTGGGGAATAAACACAAGGGACAGAAATCACGCGCCCACACCTTCATCAAGCGACCCTCACCGATTAGTGGCCGGTGCGCCGGTGGAAGGGGTAGCGCCGTATACATTACTTACGGGGTTTGATTTCACTAGTCACTATTCTCTGTATCTTTAGGTTTTTAAATAAAAGTAAACAAAATCTACCCTCAAATGGCTCCTTAAACCAGTTGAGCGTAGATGAAAACATTACATGGTCAAATAATGTAGGTTAAAGTTAGGTCGTTCAGTGACTGATCCAGGCGGGTTCGTATTTGGTTGGTTAACATATGAATATTATAACTATCTGAAAATGTACAAATTATTTGTTTAGTTTTATTTAAATACCTATAGTCCGTTTTTTTAGCATAAGAAAGAACTTCGCAGAAGTTCGCTTGTGGTTCTAAATCTGGCACTTTTAGCGGTAACAATTTGAAGTAAATTATATGTATTGACCATGCTACATTAGATAATTCAATAATTATTAACAATTAAAGAGCCTGATAAAAACTGCACGCTTGCTTCTGCGGAATTCTTTCTAATGCTAAAAAAACGAACTATAAAGATATACTATAGAGCTCTAAAATAAAAATAAAATAAAAATCGGTTAAGATTTTAATACCCTCTGATGTGCATCTCGATATTCTCGAAGCTCGCACAATCTTGTCATTAGGCATCTCTCTCGCACTTGCTGGTCCACTTGAGATGCTCTGCGAGTCGTATCACAACAATATCAAAACTAACAAATAAGTGCTACTCCTAGTCAATTCACTAAATCATGGCGTGTATTGATCGAATAGACTACTGATTCTACTGAAAGTAAGAACCCTGAGGGCACTGCAGTAGGGCACTGCGAAAAAAGAAAATCGAAATTTATTTATTTTTCACGCCACTGTTCGGAAATGTGGCAATAGATGGTCTAAAACCAAGCTGGAAAGTAGGCAATAGCTGTAGCACCTGAAGCACCACTACTACAATGTTTCATTGTTGTCATCATCTGTCATTGGTGACAGTCCGCTACAGCAATGAGTATCATTTAAAACATAAAAATCAATAAAAGGTCTTTTTTTGCGCAACTTTTTCCTTCAAAAATAAAATTAGGTTATTTATAGCACCAATTTCTTGTTTAAAAAAAAAAGAAATATCAAAACCATTCACTTCATTTTTTTTAACAATTATCCATTCAGTTCACGCTTAAGGCGTTTTTTACTTTTGTAGCTGTTTGTGGTTGTATTAGCAAAAACGCTTCTAATTTTAGAGTCGGTTTGAAGCAAATAACAGAAAAACGCCTCTTAAAAGTGGTAAAAAAAGTAAAAAAAGGCGGGATCTGAAAATACCTACTGAATTGGATAGTGTAAATTATGTTTGACTAAAAAATATAAGAAACGCGTATCTACGCTCGCTATAAAAATGAGTTCTTCTAGTGAAGAAAATGATATTCTTACGCCTACCGAAATTCAAGAGACAGTACAGGCAGTGGCTAGTAATTTGCTACCAGAGAAATCGCGGGCTAGTACTTATAGTTATGCAAATGTTTTCTTATTTCCTCGCAGTAGTCGTGAAAAGCACTATGTAATGCCTCGGCCGGAAACGCTAAAGATGGACTCGTATTATTCGAGGGCCTCCACTAACGTGTCGGCCCTCGAACTCACTCGTCCATCTTTTAGCGATTTTCCGTCCTCTCCTACAATGTACTATACCTCTCTATCGCTCGAATATGCAAGATATATTTTAATTTTGGTATTTCGTTGTAGGGTAGGCCCTCTGCGCTAGTGTAAACCAGAAGAAGTGCCAGCACTCGCAATTCCACCCAACGAGCTAGCGAAAATTAGGCAATAAATGAAGATTAAAAAAAAATCTGCTTTTTTCTTTTACGAATGTGGAGTCGGAATGTTTCCAAAATTCCAAAACTTCCACATGGAATAGTAATTTTCATATCTTTTTATGAAGATAGAAATTTTTCATTTACCTACCAAAGAAGTTTAATTTCTTCTAAAATTTTCCAAAAATTCCCGAGAATATTTCCAACTTTTTGAATATTATTTTCCATAACATGGACATTTTGTAGGTGATCGTAAGCCAGCAATGTACGGCACGTCGACTGTTGTCCCCGGCGCGGCGGCGGTAAATCTCCGCTAGGCTCGGCTAATGGCGGGTCAGGTACCACAATAATACGCCGCCAGCACTGACTCCTGCCTTATTATCAAACATATACTTATCAATTAGGTAAATATTTATTTATATACGAATAAGGAAATTTATATACAAATAAATACTTTATGAACAGTTTATTTCATAGGAAAAAGACAGTAGAAAGACAAATAAATAACTTATGAACTAAATACATCTATAGATAATACTAAATTAAAACTAACAACCCTAAATATATCTAAAATAAAACAAAGAATACAAAAACTACTCAAAGAGACCTCCCCGCGCTACCCCCGGCGCAAAGGTGCCCGTCACACTCGCTGCGTTACCGCGTTGAATTGCGATGGACAGCCTTTGCAATAGGAAAAACCCGGAGCGCGGGTCAAGGCCCCTTTCTTACCGCGTTGAATTCAATTGGGTTCGAATATATAATAAATTAGATTAATAAACGAAGATAATTCAATCGTAAAACATAACTTTATCGGGTCTATCGTGAATTCATTTTGTTACGTACCTTTATTTCCACCGTATTGATACAGGTTACACTGGTCGTGGTCGCGGAAAACGGATGTCCAAGCAAAATGGCAAAACAGAGATTTGTGTAAAACCGACGAAAAGTCTATGAAAGTTAGGGTTAGGTACGCATCACAAATTCAAACCACCCACCACACAACACATATCCGTAAATAGATCCTTTGGCCTAAAAAAAGGTAATTATATTGTAATATGTGTTCAAAACGCGAAAGTGTGTTATATGACATTAATACGAACAGCTATACCGGGTGTGGCCTGTAACATGAGCAAAAAATTAAACTGTAGACTGTACCCCTCATACTGACCAGCATTTGTTCAGCGACTTTTAAAAATAACTTGTGGTTTGATTTTTAATAAACTTTAAAGTTTATTCTAAGACGCAATGTATTGCGAATTTTGTTATGATTAAGGCGTGACAAGCAACGTCAATCACAATGATATGGCGTGGCGATGGCGTCCATTGAACATAATATTTATTTTGTATGAAAAATAGGGAGTCTAAATACTTCATTTTTTTTTTATTGTTGAACAAAAGCGTCACCGTTCGAGGAGTACAATCTATGTTTTAATTATTTGCTCGTGTTACAGGCCACACGCGGTATAGCGGAACAAAAACAGAGAGACGAACCAGATCATCATAACATTCTATTTTAGCAAATCATTATTTCTGTTAAACATTATTTATCGCTGCTTAGGCAATTTTTAAAGCTTCCCCAATCATAAGGTAACGACTATAAAATCAATGATTCTTCACATAAATACTGCCGCAATAGAAAAGTGAATTAAAAGTCAATGGTAGCGATACAATCTTACTGCCTATTGTTGGCGAAACGCGGCAGCCTCCCGGATCACTAAAGTCAACAAGGACAATTAGTGAATGGCACATCTGCTCGCATTGTGCCCCGACAAATTGTCGTTAATGTGCCCGAAACATCTGACTGCTCAAGGTGCGCGGCGCGCGCGTTTGTGCTTATCATCTTTGCGCTATAATCAGATATTGCTAATTTTATTCTATTATAGTTTTTATATTTCATATTTAAGAACCCGAAAAGTTGACACGAACTTACCTATAAGTTTTAAGATTTTTCCGTAGGTACCGTACTTATAAATGTCAACTTTTTGGGTTCTTAAATATTTAGTTGGACGTGAAAAAGTATTAGACCTAGCCATTTGATATCAAGGACTAGATGCATTAAGAAGTGTAAGAGTTCTACTAATAGGTATAGCTTGGCGCAAAAATGTGCACAACAATTTGTTGTTTATTTTGTTGTCAATATGATACGATGTTTACTTTACCTAGGTACCTAATATTTACCGACCGCCTGACTTGCTAGTATATGTATACCTAATATATTACCTACTTATAACATTTACAACCATTGTTATTGTAATACCTTGAAGGAACTGCTAGAGCTTAGTGACATATTTTTTAATAAAAATAACAATTGAAACAATATAGCCGAGTCTGTTGCTTTTATTCCATTCTCCTATCACGTACTAATCCGCTTAAATGTAACCGATCTGTGCTTTTCACACCATTTGCTCCTAAACATACCAAATTACACACATTTATTGACACATTCAGCCGACTTAGACCTTATAGACTATTATATAACGTTCATATTCGTTCACTGTAGCATTTGTGTAATTTGGTGGAAATAAAATATATCAACAAATAATGCGATTTGTGTCGAAAATCGCTGGATTGACGTTTTTGTGTGTTTGATTGACAGCTCGGTTGTGTGCGCTTCGGCATTCCATTTGGACTGTTTCGGACATGTGGATGATCTGACAACGTGTTTGTTATAATGAGTGGCGGATTTATAATGGAAATCTGTTGTAGGTCGTATTGGCTTTTTTGTACACAATATCCTTATTTGTACTGGCAAATGTTGTCAGAATATATCAGTGAATGTATTCGAGGGTAGTACAAAAAATATTGTGTGGCCATGTGTTGCTATGATCCACAGGTTTAAGTATTCAGTGCCTATCTCTACCTAATGATACATACATACTTGTATTCCATTACAAAATAATACTGAATGCCGAACAATATGTTTATAATTAAACACATAATCATATACAAAAATAAGTAATGTATAAATAACAGTGTTTAAAACTGAATAGATCCAAACTCAGCTGTTATTGCAACACTTCAATAAACAGCCTAAGCAAAAGTCACCATCTACAATTTAACCAACTAAGCGTTTAAATTATACTCCGGAGTATTTGTTCCGTTTGTATAATATATTATTATAATATTATAAGAGCCGTCGCACGCGCAGCTATAAAGACGACAACCGCACCAGCAACATATTATATGTATGTGTGTATGATAATACAGGATAATATATTAGCGGGTGATCTGCTTATCACGGTAATATATGGGGGATTAGGGCAATAAAAAGTTATTAAATAAATATATTTGTTTACTTGCTAAGTGGACGCGGCTAGGTAAGGTTGACATGCGTATTACGCACGAATGTTTAATAGTAACTTATAGTTTTGGTAACATGTTACTTTAATGCATAGTACCTACTATGATATATTATGTAAGTTAGTATGATTTAGAGTTTAGAAACAAAGTACCTGATCACTATTTTTACACGACTGCCGAAAAAAGGAGTGTATTGTTTTTGTCAGTTTGGGTGAGTACTTATACATACTATATAACACTTTAAACTCTCGCGTTTTGTACACATATTCAATTACACAAACGGGTCTACCGCGATATAATTTCATTGTTTTTACCTTTAATTCCGACGTTTCAGCTGAGTTGCATCAGCTGTGGTCACGGAAAGACTGACGTCCCAACAAATGTCAACGGAGATATTAATAAAACAACACTAAACTACCCGAAATTAGTTTATAAAAATGTTCGGGGTAGACAAAGAAATTGCAGCTACCCGTTAAAGTTTAATGTTTATTGTCCACGGCACGACACACAACACTCACAGTATCCGTACACTGGTCCGAAGATATATCTGCTGGTTTCAACATTTGAATCACTGGTCCCCAAGTAGACGATAATTTGTAACCGTCCTCTCGATTGAAATTTTTAGGGTGTTTTTTGATTTCAATCGCCTCTCTCACGATCCGCGGATAATAGTGTCGCTCGTTGGAGAGGACTTTGGGTTTATGTAGCTCAATCCAGTGATTGCTGACAACAGGAACGAATCACTGGATTGAGCTACATAAACCCAAAGTCCTCTCCAACGAGCGACACTATTATCCGCGGATCGTGAGAGAGGCGATTGAAATCAAAAAACACCCTAAAAATTTCAATCGAGAGGACGGTTACAAATTATCGTCTACTTGGGGACCAGTGATTCAAATGTTGAAACCAGCAGATATATCTTCGGACCAGTGTACGGATACTGTGAGTGTTGTGTGTCGTGCCGTGGACAATAAACATTAAACTTTAACGGGTAGCTGCAATTTCTTTGTCTACCCCGAACATTTTTATAAACTAATTTCGGGTAGTTTAGTGTTGTTTTATTAATATCTCCGTTGACATTTGTTGGGACGTCAGTCTTTCCGTGACCACAGCTGATGCAACTCAGCTGAAACGTCGGAATTAAAGGTAAAAACAATGAAATTATATCGCGGTAGACCCGTTTGTGTAATTGAATATGTATACATACTATAAATATACAAATATATAAAAATATCTTCGTTTCCAAGTATCAGTCATATCATCACTAACAATAAATAATTAAACATTGGAATATAAATCACACATTATGACGAAACAACCAAACATTTTATGGTTAAATTGCGGCTACTGAGTTTTCTTATGCCTTCAAAAATGTCTATCTTTTGCCAACCCCATATAGACGCTCAAAGATTACGTGCAATGACACAGGCAAGGCGATCCAGAGGACTTACGCCGGTGGCAAATGGACTGGCCCCATAATATGAAGCCCAGCTACAAAGTAGACTAGAAAATAATCTTATCCCACTTACTTTCAATCTTTTGTGAATGTCAGCGTAATATTTCAAGCTATACGTTAAGTTTTATAAAAAGATATAAGTACGTTTCACCTTGCAATATGAATTTATCTACTTACTTAATGTTAGCTGGGTAACGGAATGCACTTAACAGCAATGAAAAGGGGCCACTTTCTACGAACATTTCCAAATATATTAAGAATAGACCAAAAGAAAATTGTCCTTACATGTATAGATTAGCCAAAGACTTCCTGTAATTTTATTTAACTCGTGTAATGAAATATACCGCGAAATTCAATAAACCTTCTAACAGCCTGTAGTTTATAAGTAGCAATAATAATTAAAGGCGGCCGCTAACGAACGGCCCAAAACGAACAAATCGCTGAGAAACGGGCTGCATTGTGGGCTACCGGTCTTAACTCTTGCGCGGGAGCGATTTCTGCTAACGGCGCAGGGTTCCGTACCTATAACTGTTGCAAAAATGATTCACAACAGTCACAACTATGTATGTATATACAGTGTCGTTCATAATAAGATAATATCCTCCGAAGCAATTCAAGTCAATAAACTAAACGTTTCTCTATATGGTAGTCTAGGTATAATTTGTATTTCCATTAATTCATTTTTTTTACTTTCGAGATTTTCCCACTAATTATATTATTAAAATGGGACCGAATCGACAGCCCCTTAAATGTCTTCTACTCGTATATTTATTGACTATTATTAAACCACAGAAGGTCATTTTCAATTAACTTCATTTATCACTTAACTTAGAAGGGGTCATCCATTAATTACGTCACACGAATTTCTAGGTTTTTTGACCCCTCCCCCCCTCCTTGTCACACTTGGTCACATTTGGCAAACCCCTCCCCCCTAGTGTGACGCCACATTTTTTCTACGAAATCGCCAAATCGAATTAAGTAAGTACCTAAGTATTATAAATATTTTATCAAAATATTTTTGACGATATAAATATTAGCAATTTTATAACCCAAAACTGCTTAGGAAAGAAAATTAAACGAATAAAAACGATTATCGTTTAAAAACTTGTTATTTAAATGTATAGCGAATAAAATAATTTAAATAAACTTTTGGTTACTGATGAAGTTAAAGTGACGTCACAAAGTTTGTGTCTCCCCCCTCCCCCATGTCACAATATGTCACATTTTCTTGACCCCCTCCCTCCCCCTAAACGTGTGATGTAATTAATGGATGACCCCGAACATAGTTGTTTAAAAAACAATATGTTCACATTTCAGTTTTTTCAATTATGTTTTACTTACTTGCCTTCTACTCAAAACTACTTATGATCACATTTCAGCGGAAATAAATAATACAGTGGTAAAAGAATAATCATTTTTGTGGTTTTCTACAATAACCTTTTATTATGTACATCCATGGTTTTCTATTAAATGTTTATTTAAATTTTCATGCATAGGAATTTTACATCTTAAAAAAGAAACAAGGGTACAAGGGAAGGGGGGTTTAAAAATAAATAAGGGTTTTCTATTTACCCTTATAACCCTAAACATAACTAAAAGCCATGGTCCTTTGTCCGAAGTATTAAACACGATGGAGAGTTTATCGACACCACGAACCTTACATTGGCCAGGTAATTCTGAACCTCACTTTCTATAGAACTCCTCATAAAGAGGGACTCTAGCACTATGGTCTTATAAAGTATTTGGAAGTAACGATTTGAAAGGTATAAATTCATTGATGCTAAGCCGTTGTGGTGAACGGCGCCATATTAAAATGTAAAAAAGAAAATGAATGTGTTTAAAACTCGGATCGGGTTGTGGTAGTCAGTTGCATCTGTGTAAATTGACTTATTCTATGTCTCTATTACAATCGTCAACGTAAAATTACTTCCAGCAGTCAAAGTATAAGTATGGTTTATCTATCGCTATTTATATGCAAAAAATAAGCGCATAAACTACGATTATCGAGCTACCATGTCGTGCCATGTCGGACGTAGCATTAAGTAGTTATTGTTGTTTGCGTCACTAGGTTTTCACTGGTGAATTTGACTCCGACCACGACAAAACTTCCCCTGTATAGGTTCTGCTATGTCTATGTTAATACTTTATGCCAGGAACTATATTTAATCCAAATCTGTATTAAATAGGTGTAGGTACTAGGTAGTGTAGGTCTCTATGTAGCATGAAATCAGCAGCCAATTATAATCGCATTCGCATTTTGAATTAATATTGATTAAATCGTCTGTTGAAACTGAGGGCGAGGGTGCCCTTAGATTGACAGGTTGTCATCACACGGGTGTTGTGATAGGACAGAGTCATCACATATCACATGACGGATGTAACAAATGTGCCCACTAATTGCCCGACAGTTTTTCTACTTCCCCTGTGCTCATTAATTTATTGCATCGGTGTTAATCGCTTTTAACTTCGCTACCTATTGTTGAAATTAACATTTCCCTCCTCCTTGTGTCGTATTCCTCATCGCTGAGGGTCGTGGCCTCCACGAATTATTTTGTGGACTAGCTCCATCCACTTGTTGCGATCTTCAGCAGTGTGCACTGCATCGTGGTTTTTGAGGTTTAGTGCCTTTTGACAACATTTTGAATTAATATTTATTAAATCATCTTTGATTTTGACTAAATTAGCTTTGATTCTAATTATACTATTGCAGATCCTAAAGTATCACTATTTATACATTGGCATATAATGATGTTAGGTTTACACGTTTTATTTTAGTCTGATTGCTCAATGTACATTAAGACAGAACACTATTTTTTATGAATATTAAACCTAACATTAACGAATCATATTAGTTAACAAGCATTTTTATAGACCGTATATAATTACCTATACAAGAAATAGAGTATTGAGGTAATACGGTTCTTCCCAGAAACGATCAGATACCTAACTCTCTATACCTGTACAGATCGCTATCGGCACTCCAAACACTCCTGCGAACCGATTGAGGAAAACGCGCTAGAAAAATGGTTGATATGAATCGTTCCAATACAACATCAGATATTAAATTAATATGCATGAATGTCCGAATGGGTGTTTATTTGTACCTACATTTGCCTCATATAAAATAAAGCATAGGATACTTTTACTATCACCTAGTTTTAACCTAACAGAAATCAATTTTAATCAAAGTGAAAAATGACTAAAAAGGTACAAAAACGTAATACCCGGTGGAATTGTATTTCGAGCCCAAGATGCTTACTGGAAAAATAATAATTGGATGCTTTGATCCAGAATCCAGAATATTCATTAAATACCATAGTATATAATACATAATTATCATTATGTCGTTGGAAACTTATTTAATAGGTACCTGCTTAAAATACTTACGAGTATTTAATAAAGCTGGTTCCATAAATCCCATAAGATTTTTATACAAATCCTGGCCTTATGGGATATGCTTTGAACATCAAATTGAGAATAATAATTATGTTACTTTCATAAAAGTGATTTAATTAATAGTTATATCTAATTGCAGATTTCTTTATCAGTAATAAATATTCGCTGTATAAACAGTGAAACTAAATGAACCCTTGAAAAAAAGCGACACTCGAAATATTGCGTCATTATTGTTTGAATGATCGTCAAGCTTTAATTAATAGAAGTGATAAAGACACATTGTGGAGTATCTTTATCAAATCAAACTAAGAGTGAAAACAACACCCTTGAGATTATGAATCCTTTATAATGAACGTGTTTTCATTACATCGGAACAGTTACAAGACCAGTGTTTTCTTAGCCTCTTTGTTCATCGTATCAAAGAGATGCAGGGTATCAACATTTTTGTGGTTTTGGTGATAGTGGCTCTCTTTGGGCTAGTCTTTGCGGCACCTGCTGAAGGTAAACTACTAAATTATTCATTTTATCTACGCATGTACGCTCATACATTTTCTTTTACATAATTTTAGGTAGTCATTCAAATACTACAGATGTAGGAAGGATATTTTTGTAAACATGTACCTCCAATCCAAGTACTTAGTCTAAAACTTACACCACCATATGTCGATTCTCTTAACTTTATTGTTCACAGTTTTTTAAAATATTAATGGAATTATTTACCGTAATCAGTTCCATGAAGGGTTGTCAGGTTGGGTTGTTTTGATCTCTGTATCAAATACCTGATTTTCATAACTAACTATAACTACTACACAGCATAAATGATTGCTTTTTTGCAGAGCTATCTGGTGTCGAGCAGCTCCCAGCGATGCTGGTGCGGTCTGGGCCGGCGCAGCTGGCGCTGGGCTCGCCGCAGCCGCGCCAGTGCACCAACGCCGCCTGCGCCAACCTGTGCCGCGCGCTCGGCTGGACCAATGGCTTCTGTCTCGACACCGAGTGGTGCCTCTGCTACAACTAACCTATAACGCTGTCGCACGAGCGCTCATTAATATTAACTAATACCAATCAGCTAAGCCAACCGTATAGTGCGTCAAATCGCGGAATCAGAAATATCAAATAAACTTTCTAAGCGCACTTGCACCATTCCACTAACCCGAGGTTAATCGGTTAAACCTGGAGTTACCAAGGTTACCAGTACATTTTGACACCGGGTTAACGGTTTAACCACTAAACCCTGGGTAGTGGGATGGTGCAAGTGGGCCTAAGCTAACCTATGTACCTAAATGGATTGTAATGGAAAATGCATTAAAATCTTTATTAAATTGCGATTTTAAAATTAGAATGTTTTCTAAATGGAGTTTTTGTTTATTATTTATATAATATGTAATGTTATATAGCTGCAAATATAATATAATAAGTAGGTAATACCTATAACTCGACACGTATGCTTTGACTAAGGGATTTTAATTTCAAGTTTTTTTAAATTAAAAATCCATTCGCACAATACGATTCGAAATAACGCCTGCCATTTTAAGTAATCCTCTACACGCACAAAAGCAGGCACAATACTAAATTTTAAGTCGATTTTCTGTATCAGTTACAACGTCAAAAGAAATTAATCCAATAACTTTGCACACCTCGGGACAGTTAAACTTGCAAACATAAGGAACTTGACAAAATAGCTTATACCTTAAAGCAACCATACCAAATTGAACTTTATCACAAAACCCTGATAGATTAATATTGCGAAATACACATTGGCAAATCTAACATACTATTTGAAGATACACGGCAATAAAAACCAATAGAAATAAAGTCAATTGCAATGCTCTATGGCCTATTTCCTCCTATTCCAAAGCACAAAGCATTGGACCGGAAATATGCGTTTACCTGAATCTAAAAGGTTTTTTGTGAATGGATGAATTGAATGAAAGAGTCCATTCACGACTAGTTTAAATGTCGCGTAAACGTTTTTTGCGTATTTTTGGGGTGTTTAGGGTAGTTGATATTTATTGCAAGTTATGGTAAAAATTGCTATTTTAAACATAAAACTAATAAATTGGAAAACCAAAAGTATAATTTGCTAATTTTTATTTATAATAGTTTGAATTATTGGCATGTAGATAAGTAACTGCATGTAAAATATGCAAGTAGGTAAGTATAACGGGTTAGCGCTGATTAGTTACGCGGATTAGCCAAATAATATTTTGACTTTAATTGACCTTATTTCGATATACGACCTTGAAGATCGCTCACGCGATTGGCGTATGTGAAATCAAGCGAAAGTCGTGGGTGAGATGCGCGCCAATGACCAAGATGACCGTCAAAGTCGTATCAAAACCAATTCAAAACCATATTGTTAAATAAAATAGAATTGAACTCATAACTGAGAACTTATAAACTTGTACCTAGAATTTCTTGACGTAGTTTTTATTCAAATATCAAGGTTAAAGTTTTTTATTTTTATCTTAATGACCATAGCAATCCGAGCATTACTGACCAGTAGTATGTCTAAATGATAAAACTGGTGGATAATTACCTTCACTACGGTTTTGATATCTTCGTCTTTAGTAATATCTGCTCCGTTGATGAGAGGTTTATTGCCGTATTTCGCACTGTTTTGCGACTTCTTTTAGTTTTTCTTCGTTTTTATTGACCAGCTGCCGTATTCGAACTTCAAGATATTAACAAGAGACGACACGTTCTAGATCCATTCTAGACACGTTATAGTTTAGATATCAACTAGTTCTCTTTTGCAGCGCAATTCGGGCAACTAATGTCACTTTTACGTTAGAAAGAGTAAGATATCTATAAGATGTGAATTAGATCTCTAAGTCATATCCTGTGGAAATCGTTCAAGAGTATCTCCAGAATCGCGCAAATTTCAAATTTAACAGGTTAGATCTTAAACATATCGTTATCGTATCTTGGTGATGTCTAAAAGATGTCTATTTCATAATACGAATCGGGCCCCAGGTGCCAAGGTAGCACCTTCCCCGGCCAGTGCTTTAACTGTGGTAGCTCTTATTCTGGAGCCAGCACCATTCACGATTGACACTTTTCCGGTGAAACTCAGTGCCTTTGTTTTTAACATTGTAATGAGATCCTATTTATAATGAAGAATATTTTGGAGCTGCTATTAACTGATAGCTTGGTCTATCGTTTGCAAATGTTTGCTTTGTTTTAATGATTTAGATTTAGTTACAGTGATAGATATTCATATTTATATATGTCGGGAATTGTGGGCGTATCATACTATCAGCAGCACATCAGAACCTTCAATCGTGGATGACGAGGGCCTTCAATGAAATACGTTGTTCAACTCGCAATCTTTACTGCACAAGACTCTTTACAAATCACAGCACGCGATACGTTTCTTATCTTAAGCAAACCAGTGGCTTTGACCCAGGAGCCGCCACAGACGTCAACTTCTCCCGTTCGTTCTCATCGTGCTTCCTCTGAAGGTTGATTGACAGCATAACTTCAATTGTTCTCGACTTCAAAATATTTTAACAGCGCACTCTATGACGTCTTGGCGGGACTGCGTGGAACGCCACTCAGGTGTACGTAACACCCTAGTTTGCTCTATTTGTCAAGGTTTGCGTGATAAAATGCCCCTTCAAGGCGACAGATAGCACATTTCAGCCATTCTCCGACATATAGATATATTTAAATTTATATGATATAATAGTTTATATAGATAGTTTACACTGAAGGTACCACAGAATCATGCATAAATAAATAAACAATACTTATTAATAACTGGGCACCTTGTACCTTGTATCTTTATATGAAATAAATTATACTATTTTTTATCTATTACAAAATCACTTTAGGTCGAAAATTTCAATGATGGATATATTGACTATGATTTAATTCATGACTGTCCCATTATCACAAACATAAGTCGATCCAGTAACGCTCCTCGCCCTATCACTGGCCAGGAACAAAATTAAGTCTGCAATCTCTTCAGGCTCCGCAATCTTCTTCAAAGCAGTGGCATTTTTCCATTCCTCCATTACTTCGTTTGGGTTAGTCATACCTGCATTTTGCAGTATGTTAGTCTTGGTACCTCCAGGATTCACGGCATTCACTCTTACTCCGTGCTGGGCGAGGTCCAAAGCCACGCAGCGTGTGAAGTGACTAACACCAGCTTTAGAAATCGAATAATCCAGGTATATTCCCCCACTAATGACACGATCGGCGATACTCGAAGTATTGACGATGTTTCCCTTACTCTTAATAAGGAAAGGGGCAGCAAGGTGCGTCAAATGGACAATGGAGCGCAGATTCGTGTTCATAACGAGGTCGAAACGTTCCATAAAATTTTCTTTAAAAATGCATGAATCCTTGGCAGTTCCTGCATTATTGATCAGAATGTCCAACTGACCAAAGTAATTGATGGTTTCTTTCACAATCGTTTTGACATCTTCGTCTTTTGTGATATCTGCTGTGATTATGAGGGGTTTGTTGCCGGGTTGTTCGCACTGCTTTGCGACTTCTTTTAGTTTTTCTTCGTCCATATCGACCAGGACCACCTTGGCGCCTTCTCTAGCCAGAGCTTTGACTGTAGCAGCTCCTATCCCAGAGGCAGCTCCAGTCACGATAGCCACTTTGCCTTTGAAAGTCATTGCGTTATTAGGCATTTACCGCTTGACAGATTCTTACTGCAATTTTTTTATCATAATTAGTTTTTTTATAGTTTATTCTTATCTCATGTTTTTATTTCGGAGATAGCATAATTATAGTGCAGAGAAGATAATACTACGATAAGATACAATTAGCAAATAATTGCAATGGTCTGATCTTTTTAGGCCTGTCAATGAAAATTTTTTCAAGGATAAATTCCCAGTAAGTTGAATATCATCTTATTCAAAACACATTAAAAGTTAACTCCGGTAACTAACTGATAAAGTAAATCAATTAACTAAGTTTTTAAAATCACATTTAACTTGACACGTTCTTAACCATCCCCTATCATCAACTAATATCATTAGTCGTCCCATTTGTGTAACACTAAAAAAAATTCTCGCCAGACAGCGTGGCACCGATCACAATGCGCCTGCGACTTTACGTCACTTTAGTTTACTCTATACTAGAAAAATAAATCATCTAGATTTGCTATTTTCCACCTTACTACTAACATATTTACGGATCATAATTGAAATCCTGTTAAATACTTTCAAACATGTTCCGACTTTTTTTCTTCAGCGTCAACTTCCATTTCGCTGTTCAAGTATGAACTCTGTTATGCCAAAAATAGAGTTGAATCTCGTTTAGAAGAAAGAAAGTAACTTAGTAAAGTGTCAGCGGGCCCATTAGCCTGTCAAAGTCGGAATGTCATTCAGGGTGTAATGGATCGCTATAGGAAGGAAGTTGCAGGTAGGAATAACACTATGAATGAGGGGAGGGTCTGCGGGTTTATATTATAGTACGGGGAAGCGGTAGGGTTTTGTAACAATTAAAGTGACTGCGTTTTTATCACCTACTCTTTTAAAACTCACGTGTCTAATAATACCTATACAGCTTCGAGCTTAATAGGTAAAGGTCTTGAAATATAGAGATAATTATGTGACTTAATCACATGAGTAATTAACGGAATCAGACGTACAGGTAAAAATAATAGGGAAAGGCAAGAAGTCTACGTACCGTCCGACCAACATACGATTGCTGAACCTGTGTACCTAATGAAATTATTTTTCTAGAAAATATTTTCTTTTAATCCTTGTGCCTATTTGTAACATTTGTCCTACCCAAAGTTCAAACTAAAAAATACGAGTAGGCAGGAAGATAATGCGAGTATAATGGTAAAAAAATATAATGGCGAATATTTGAGTTTTGATATCATAACTTGTTGCAATAAGCTATAACTTGATACCTCCAAAAATCTTCACTAACTTCCAGAAATAATTTATTAGGTAGGTAAATTACATTCTGCTTTGTCACCTACTGTCATGGCTGGTATTACGCGTAGGTAGGAAAGAGAAACTAGATGCGTGAGAAGTCAGTCTTACGCTAATGATGCCTACGTCTTTTCATTAGTTATGGTGGACGTAGGGATGGGGTAAATCTGACTCTGTAATGTATCGATATAAAACGCTATTATTTTTTAGGTGTAGTAAACAGCGGTTGCTTACAGAGATCATCGCTTAAACCCTTTTTACTTATATTATATTTAATATAGTTTAGTAACATCAGATCAGAAATGACAAAATCATAAAAACTGTAGTTGCAAAAACTGCATTTAAACATTGCACACAAATGCAAACTTAAAAACTCATTACCTGAATGTTAGCCAGATATTATGATTAGAAACACACAAACATACACATATATATCGATAAATAAAATACCACATTCCGTACCTACGAATAATCCGTCAGTGCTGTATTGATACAAAACCTAAACACAACCTTTGGCTACCGGTTTATACTCTATAGCCACACTTTTATTACAAGGATTATACACCTGCCGATCATTTTGAGCCCTATGATATTAGCCAGAGAGTCGAGTATCGGTTACTTGGTAATCAGTTATGGATTTTTTTCTATAGAGTTATTAAAGTAGAATTTATAATACTTTTGTGAAGTCGATTAATTTAGTGCGGAGGTGACCGGATGCGGGCCGATGAGGTGTGAACTTGAATTGGGCTTTATTGTATTACTAATCTATGTGGTTATTAATTATGGGATGTGCGGCACATAAAGGTATGTGGAGTTAATGATAGGTACATGCTTGGCAGCGGTTGTTAACAACGCAACGCTAAAGGTTTTTTTTTTTTCATATTAGGTACGTTACCATCTTTTGAAGTTTTTTACTTAGGGCATACTGAAAATTCCTGGACTGGCCACTTAGAAAAAATAAGTCTTCTAAAAAATAGAAAAAATAAGAATCCAGAAACTTTCAGTATGGCCCACGTATCAGTAAGTAATCAGAAGATCAATAAAGCCTCAATCATACAAATAGCAATAAAATTGTTTTAGAACGTTAGAAAATTTCAGTTATAAAAAGCTTTATTTAATAAAATAAGTGTATAATTATGACCTATTTTTGTTTTAGTTGACTTGTAATTCTGTACCGTATAATTCTGCCGCCTTAAGAAAAAAAACCATAAGTGACAATTTTTGCGAAATTGAGTTATTGATACCCTCGAAATCAGGAAGAAAAATGTGATTTTTCTATCTAGCAGTTATTTCTTTATCTGTAACAGGTCACGATTTAGACAAGCATAACTACACACCATTTTGGTAAAGTTACTGCCTTTTTGAGAAAGAAAAAGCATAAGTATATATTCATAGACAGAAAAGTACTAAATTGACGACTTGTGTTTTTTTCCTTTGTCTTGAATTTGAGCCAAACAATTATTTCACAAGAAGAAAAACCATAATATTGGTTTTCTACAAAATTTCTATGTAAAAAACCCATAAGTTGACAGAAGTGTTCATTCTTGTTAGTATAAAATAATTATTAGTCATAACTCTGGAAATCTGAAAAAACATAAGTTGCACGTTATGTTTTTTCTATCTCGTATGACTCTTCCTTATGCTTTTTCTGATTATTATCGGTTGCAAAAAAAGTAAACTTGTGCTTTATTTATTAAACGTTGTGGTCAGTTATGCTTTATCAGGCTAGTAGGTAGTCCCCCTCCGGTCCCCCTATAAGGACAGATTTTGGCCGGTTCACTCCTGATTACTTTCCTTCGGAAGAGGTTGCGCGTACGACGCACGTATTAATTACTCCTGTGACTACTTCAAAAAATATTAGAAGTGTTAATGTGTATACGTGATTGTAATAAGTGTCAAAAATTATTTGTAAGTATACTTATATCCATGTTACGTTACTCATCTCGTCGCGTATTCCAGATTTTGCCTATATTTTTGAATAACTTTAGGTATATTTGTCACGGTCATTCTAGTAGGTAGTTAAGGCTTGGCGCGCGTATTCAAATGTATACATATGCGTATCTGGAATTAACATTATCTCTTTATTTATATTGGTGTTAAGTAACTTGTCTATTGAGATTAAAACATATTATAACCCTAACCACGAATTTAAGGTACAATGGCTTAAAATAACGTGGCTTATAGTTTCGGTCCTATGTGTGATCACTCCGGCACCACCGAGCTTTATGTATGTTGCAAAATAACACTTACAGTTTTACATTGGCACATAGCTTAATTTTAGTATGGGATACACCGCCCAATGTCATACTTGTTCATGAAACAGGCATTTCCCAACTATTTATATTTCATTATGTTTGTTTCATGAGTATCGCTTTGTTGTTATTTTTATGATTGCAAGTTTTGTTATAATGAAATAAAATTGATAATTTTCTGAGTGTTTGAGCTGTATCTAACATTCTAATTCTAACCATATTTTATTCTAGAACGCAAAGGCTGTTTGTGCTTGCTTCTTGGCTGTGGGTGCGTTTTTTTTGTTTTGGTTATCAGATTACTAATGGTAACTCATTCCATTTCTAACCGTAGCTGCACTACCGGTACTGAACGCGTCGCTGTCATTGTCAATTTCCATAGTAAAATAAACAGTATTGCAGCTGCCGTTGGAAATGGACTATCACCTTAACGATGCGGCAGTCGTCCAGGAGCAGACGGTTGCTTCTTATGGCCAGATGTGACATTCAAGAAAGTAATGTCTAGCCACAAACATCAGCATCATCTCAATAAATTAAGGACTAGTACTTAGTACAATCTACTTGTACCTCATTTCAATTTTGTATTACATCATGTTCATGACATTTTAAAGATCCCTAATAGCATTTTTACTTAGGTAGTGCAAGCTAATTGTGCATTTTATTAGTTTTATATTGTATTATAAATGAAATATCTAATTTTTTTTCTTGAAATAAATAATTATGAAGCATTTATCGTATTTTTAAGAACTCCTTTAACGAGATAAATCATAATTTGATAACGTTAACTAAGCAAAAAAAACATAAAGTACCCAATTGTGCTTTTTCAGCTTCGAGATCGGTCAGTAACATAAGCACAACTGTGTACTTGTGTTTTTATTTCTTAGACATCGTAGTGCAAAACTAACACAAAAACCATAAGTACACACGTATGTCATTTAATGTTAGTAAAGATATTTTTATTTTATTTATATCACGAGGCAGTAACTATTTTTTCTAAATAACTTATTTAAATAAATAGATATCGAATAATTTACAACGCATAAAAATTCTACACAATTACTTTGTTCATAAACAAAAGTTTCAACTTTGTACTTTGAATTTAACCTATTTGAACAGGAGTGCAAAGTTTTTTGGCTTTCTCTCGAAACTTACTTTTTGTCAGTTATGGTTTTTTTTCTTAAGGCGGCAGAATTGTATGTATACCAAGTAGGTACATACCTATTAATTGCGATTAAGATAGACTCTATCCCTCATACTTTTCAACGGATGAGAGAAGCGTTATTACACTTTTTGCCAATATAACTGTCACATCCCCACACTTAAGAAAAACTGTCGAAATAGTAAAATAGAAACAATAACAACCTGTCCCTGACAGGTCTATGGTATCGTTTCCTCTTAAAATACCCAGGCCTTGTTTGCACTCAAAATATCCTGTTGTCATGCGATACTTTAAAACGTTCTTCACCTCAAATACAATGCATTATTTTTATACCCACGCTGCATGTCTTTATAAATACATCCAGCTCATGACTATTTTTAATATTTGACTAGTGACTAAAGTTAGACCAAGAAAAGTCTGCAGCGATTTTGATAGCCCACGCAGTGCATGTGTCATAATTAAGGTTAAGTGGTGGTTGTGTTAAGGTTAGCTGGAAGAGATCCCTTTTAGGGATAAGTTCGCCTTTGTACATAACATTTTTATTTTTGTTTTGTTTTTGTCCATTTTATGTAAACCTGTTTATGTGCAATAAAGTGACATACATACATACATACATACATACATACATACATACAATTTCATATGACATATTTCATAAAAGTTGGTTTACTCGTAACTCTAACTAAAGATTGTGTTGACATTTGGCAATACATATTTATTTCTAAAACATTACATTTCTTACGTTACACAATCTAGAAAGGAACATGTAGATTTACATTTTCCTATCATGATTGAGTAAGCTTCTTGAAGAGTAGGTACCTGATTTGATTTAGTCTTCCAAAATCAAAATTAATTGAATAGCATTTTAACTATCAGCATTAAAATACTTTATGAACACGATCGCGGTCCAAGTAACGTTATTTTAATTAGCATTGTCACTCGCGTCACGCATCAAGATCTTATCAATCTCACTGAGATTTAGAACGTTTCAATCAACCGAAACCCCGACAATAACTATTCAACAGAAACAGACTCAAAAATCCATTAAACCTACGCCATAAATAAATAAGACGTAAATAAATAAATACACGTATAAATCCGTAGTTATTTATGTCATTGCGGCGATGAAGATTTTTAATGACGGACGGACGGATTGCTGGTAATAAAATGAGGTATGCCCGTGGGTTTTTATGAATCAGCGTTTCGAGTAAACGTCAAATATTTGGACCCAGTTGATAGATTGGTCCGTTGTGCTCTAGAGGAAATTGGGTTATGGGACGTAATCCTTAAACCTTGATATTTAAAGCGTAATTGTGATATTTAGCGTCTAATGCCCTTTCAGGTCGTCATCAAATGGTCAACGGTAGTCAAAGTGTTTTTATTTTTATTTTTGTTATCAAAAATGGTATTCTAAGGGAGAGAAGAGGGACGAGGGATTACGAGAGAACAGAATGGAACTAAAACTTCACATACCTCACCTTAATATAACACTCCCGATGTTCAAGAAACCCATATACAGCGAGTTGCATAAGTGCATGAACTCATTTATTTAAATATAATTGCTTACATGTGTACATACATGTATCAGGTTTTCCAGTAACAATTCTTTCAATACATGCTCCCCATATCGGGTGTGGCAATGACAGATGCTTATTGAGAAAATGAACTGCAATT
Organism: Cydia fagiglandana; assembly: GCF_963556715.1. NCBI lineage: Eukaryota > Metazoa > Arthropoda > Insecta > Lepidoptera > Tortricidae > Cydia > Cydia fagiglandana. The sequence continues at coordinate 18,677,069 of NC_085932.1, read as the reverse complement.
TTGCAGCTCGGTGCACATAAGGACTCTATTAGGTATTAAAGAAGAAGAAGAAGAAGAAGAAGGAGAAGGAGAAGCTCGCCATTTGTACATTATTTTTATAATTTGTGCAATAAAGTTTAAATAAATAAATAAATAAAGATGACTCACGCTAGACCCGGCCGGGACCGGGCCAGAATATCCGGTGCTTCGTTTTCTATGAAAAGCACCACGTGATCACCGATCAGCCGTCATGACTTGTCGGACGCCTCGGCCCGGGCACGGCCCGGTCTAGCGTGTGTCATAGCTCTCTGGATAATTAACCGCGAATACACTATCAATTATTGCTTCATGCTAAACTGTAGATACCTACGTATTTGAGGCACTGAGAGCCTACCGCGGTCCACGTTCGACGTGTTGCCTCCATGTCACACTTGCGTACGAATTTACAAGTTCGACAGAGAGGCAACACGTCGAACGTCGTTCACGGTAGGACCTCAGGCCGCGTAGCCAAGACGCCAATTGCTTACGCTCCGTAGCGATCGAAACGCAACTGTCACTGTCACGCTAATATGGAAGAGTGATAGAGAGACATAATGCTTTTCGTTGTCGAAGCGATAGCGATTGTAACCTTGGCTAGGCCGGCTGTTTGCCCCTTGCGACGTCGAACCTTCGTACAAGCAGGCTCAACCTCTCATTTACATGCAATAAAAACTAGCTCCACTTGATTAATGGCAGCCTGCCTCGTTAAACGCATAATTTACTGCATTTTAAAACAGTTTAATACCTCCTTTATCGTCCTTGGTTATAGGTAGTGTTTAATTGTGAGAGAGGAATATTTGGGTCCATTGTTTTTAAGATCTAAACTAAAAATATGTGTTATAAAATCATAATTTTCCAGTTTACTAAACTAGTAATAACTTTAAACTAGGTAGATATAATATTTATAAATAAATTGGTTTTCGCGATTAGGAAAATATAATTTTATTAGTTTAAAAATAACTAGTTAGGTATTATAATATTATTTTAATATACGACGTTCAATCTGTAACTTCAAGATATTAAGTGCTGCAAAGGATCGGAAACGTTGGGATGTGTATTTCACACAAACAGGCCAATTCGAACGTACACTGGCATCAGATTAACATCTGTTTAACTGATTATTGTGCATTTCGCTTGTACTTACTTGTCCATACATGAACAGGGTGTACGGATATTTACAAGCCCAATATCTAAAGAATATCATTCAGATATAATTCTGTACGTTCGAATTGGCCTGCTAACATACTGTGATGACATCCGTTTCATCTTTTACTTACATAAACTTAATTGGGAATATGAATTTCCCGACATTCACTCATATAATTTTTTAGTATTAATATAATTATATTATTATATTAGTAATACCTACCAGTTTATTATATTTTATTCAGCGTAATGAAATAATATATCTAATTACACGGAATATGGCTGTTAAAATGCGCGATAACACCGGCAATCAATTCGCGGCAATAATTGTTAATGGTGTTGTTAGCGATTTTATTAAAATGAATAACGGCTCGTAAAGCTAACCGGCTTAAGGTTGACTCACGTTAGACCGGGCCGTGTCCGGGCCGGAGCTTCCGACGCTGACTTTTCTATGACATGACAGGCGATCACGTGATGCTTGCCATAGGAAACGATGCGCCGGAAGCTCCGGGTTCCGGGTCGGACACGGCCCGGTCTAACGTGAGTCATCCTTTACGGCGGGCCTTATAACTTATTGAACGTATCAGAAGTAAAATTAGGAATTGACGGGTAGGAACAGATGACATCCCAAGAAGGGCCCGTCTTGATACATGATAATCGATGAAACAAAGAGCAGAGTCTCACCAATACTCTTCACACATGACAATAACCTACCCTACCTTTATGTATAACATTGGTTTGAGGCTCCATAGATAGCCGGTCGAACCGTCCTTGTCCGTACATGTATTGGAGCGAGCGAGAGCCTCGGAAGAATATACCTAAGAAAATGACGATTGTACATACATAGATATTGTACAGTCAGCAGCAGAATTGCTAAACCGGCCAGGGGTTAAAATGATCTTGACGCGACTTTATTGTTAAGAGAATAGGAGCGTGTCAAGGTCATCTTGAACACCTCGCCCGCTTAGCACCTTCTGCTGCTGACTGTACAGAGTAGGGCCCCCCCACATCTAGCGTCTTTCGAGCGTCTACAACTCTATGGCCGCTGCTCGACGCAACGTCGACGCAACTGCGCAGCGACGTCATTTTCCATAGAGCTGACCAGACGCCGACGCTCGAAAGACGCTAGATGTGGGGGTGGCCCTCAATGAAATTTTTCTATTTTATAGACTTACAAGTAGGAAACGAGATAATCTCTAGCTAGGCAGACTCCAAATTAATCAACCTTATTCGAAAAAAGTAGTGATTTGTGTGTCTTTGTTTTACGCCCAACGCAACGTCTTTACGATGCCGTTAGAACTATCTCGTCTACAAACTGGCTGTATTGGCCACAATAAAACTTAATTTAAATCGGTTTTTAATGACGTTTTGTTAGCTAACAGATTTTATGACGGAATATATGGAAAGTCCAAGTAAGTCGTAGTCAAAGTACGGGGTCATCCATTAATTACGTCACACGAATTTCTAGCTTTTTTGACCCCTACCCCCCTCCTTGTCACACTTGGTCACATTTGGCAAACCCCTCGCCCCTAGTGTGACGTCACATTTTTTAAACGAAATCGCCAAATCGAATTAAGTACCTAAGTAGCTAAGTATTATTAATATTTTATCAAAATATTTTTGACGATATAAATATTAGTAATTTTATAACCCAAAACTGCTTAGGAAAGAAAATTAAACGAATAAAACGATTATCGTTTTAAAAACTTGTTATTTAAATGTATAGCGAATAAAATAATTTAATTAAATTTTCGGTTACTGATGAAATTAAAGTGACGTCACAAAGTTTGTGTCTCCCCCCTCTCCCATGTCACATTTTCTTGACCCCCTCCCTCCCCCTAAACGTGTGATGTAATTAATGGATGACCCCTAAGAGTAAGGTTACAACTTGCTAAAATTCTAAGTAGCTCCTCTAGGAGACTAATTTAAACGATGACTCACGTTAGACCGGGCCGTGTCCGGGCCGTAGCTTCCGGACTTGACTATGACAGATGACCGTGATCACGTGATGCTTCCATAGAAAACGAAGCACCGGAAGCTCCGGCCCGAGTCATCGTTAACTTCATAAAAGTTCGCAGCCACTGCATGCTCTGCACTGTCTTCGAAAATAAGCTACAAGTTAGGCAATAAACTATTTCCAAGAATATTTTTCCTCGGGTGACAATTTAATTGTTTAGCATTTTTCTATACACATGACAGTTTTTGATTTACCTGCTTGCCATTTCACACAAAAACATTAATCTTTCTGAGCTTACAGGATTTTCAGGTTTTTTGTTTTTCTTTTTTATCTTACTACAGGTCATTTGTAATCGTCAATGTAATGCCGTGCTTGTAAAGAATACGTTATTAATTAGGCATGGGCAGTGTGTGTAGTAAATCACTGGATGGATGGACGGACAGACAGACGGACGCAGTAAATCTACTGACGCGTGTCACTCACCGCGGAGCGTCGCTGTGGGCCCGATTCGGATTTTGAAATAGATATCTATTAGATATCTTTTAGACATCACCAAGATACGATAACGATATGTTTAAGATCTAACCTGTCAAATTAGACATCTGCGCGATTCTGGAGATACTCTTGAACGATTTCCACAGGATATGACTTAGAGATCCAATTCACATCTAATAGATATCTTACTCTATCTAACGTAAAAGTGACACTGGTTACCCGAATTGCGCTGCAAAAGAGAACTAGTTGATATCTAAACTATAACGTATCTAGAAATTCTAGAATGGATCTAGTACGTGTCATTTCTTGTAAATATCTTGAAGTTCGAATACGGCAGTTAGTCTCGATAATGCGGATTCTGGAATGAAAAAGCGTTATGGAAAGAGTTAGACGATGGTGACGACAATTTACCGGTGAGTATATTTTAAAAAGAGTCGATTTTTAGGGTTCCGTAACTCAACAGGAAAAAACGGAACCCTTATAGGATCACTCGTGCGTCTGTCTGTCTGTCCGACCATTCCCCCCCGCTCTTTATCTCCAAAACTACTGGGTCTAAAATTTCGAAAAAATACACAAAATAATTCTTTACCTATAGATGACGGGAAAACCTATTAGAAACGTGCAGTCAAGCGTAAGTCGGACTTATGTACGGAAACCTTGGAACGCGAATCTGACTCGCACTTGACCGGTTATTGTATGCGTATGTTTGTTACAGTTCAATAAGTATCATGGTGGTGACTAACCAGAACAAATAAAACTATAGAAAATAAATTTATTTGTTGGAAGAAAGGTTGACATTACAGAGCGCTAAGATAGTGAAGAAACATTTGTAACTGATAAAAAATTAACAATAGGTAATTATATATATATTCATATAATTATTGGAGATTCAATAAAATGTGTCAAATTGGTGACATTACGACCCAGAACCGAAGATTATGGCGAAGATTGACGAGGAGAGCCGACCCCAAATAAAATGGGATGTGGCTAGGCAAAGAGAGAGAGATAATTATTTGAAATAATTTATCTGATTGGGAATCAACTAAAATTTCAAAACAGAAACATGGCAATATCATCATCAGAATACGGCCGTCAGCTTGTGTGGCCGTGTTGTTGTTGAAATATTGTCTTCAATACATAAATTACAATAATAATTTTCCAACTAGATAAAGCTTAATTTGATATATAATTAAGTTGCCATGTCTCTGCCTTGTTCAGGCTGCTTTACATAAAAGTGCATTAAAACTATATGTATACCTACTGAGTGCAAAATAATGATACAACCTATCGCTATAATAACAAGCCAACCACCATCACAACTTATCACAACCATAGTCATAATTTTAAATTTATACATGCATAATGATGTCTTGACAAACCTTTCAGTTTTTAACGAACGATTTCCCTGTCTAATTGAAAATGAAACGGGCAAGTTTATCAGGATATATTATGTATGTTTCATTTATTTTAATACGTGTCTTTAGTAAGTTCTTCGTAATCAATTGTGTTTTCTGTTTCCAAAATACATTGTCGCAGGCAATTATTGAGATTACTTATGAGTAACAAGTATCACCTCTACAGCTCAACAGTCCAGAAACTCCACACGCCCCTAAATCAAGAGCGCTCAAAACAGGCGGCGTGTAAGAGGCAGATAAATCAGGCCCAAATCCGGGAACATGATCCCGCAGAGGAATCACACCAAATTGCGTAACATACTTACCCCCACTTTAAAATGTAGTCATAAATAAAAGGTAGACGCACCTTATCGCGAACCGCCACAACAAATGAAAGAATACCTCCCCAGCACCCTCAGCCCTCCCAAGAATAACGCCCTCTCGCTCCAGAAAAGAGGGAACCGTATTTCGCGTCTCACTTCAATATGGAACAGTAAAGCGCTGTTTTACATTTATAACTACAAGCCACATTCGCAAGTGACGCCACAGGATCGCCTCGTCGTACCTCGATTGAAATTGAACTTTAACGCTGCATGCTAAAGTCCTCTTTGCCTTATGTGGCTGTGGTAGATTTAGCCGGTCTCCATGGTAACTTAGGGTGCGCGTCCCGATTTTTGGCCGGGCTCCTTCGATTGCCTTCCGAAGGGCTTTTCTGATCACTTTCGATGTAAGCAGCTATATATACGATAAACGGTGTTTGCAGGAATAAATTGATGCGAACAAAGAACTCTTGAAATGTTTTCCACCGGTTCTCGAATCGGGGGATTTTCATTTGCAACTGAATCGATGCTTGAAGTTATTTTCAGTTCTGATTTTCTTTGGGGCTGAATGTTATTTGCAATAACCTTTTGTGTCTTTTCATAATATAATGAAGCGAATACTGCTAGAAAACAGTTTAATATCCTACCTACTAACCTACCTACTTACTTATCTAGGTAACAATAATATATAAAGGTCATTAAGCACAATTCACATTAATTAATGGTTGTGCCACTGATATACACAAACAAAAATATTGTGTATCGAAAAAAATTTGGATATTGTTTTGATTTGCCTATTTTTAATTAAGCAAAATCCGATAGCAAAAGAACTACAAACCTTTTTTTTTTAATTGTACCTAAGTTTCGATAGGTAGCATTTATATACTTGTCTACTTGGGTGGACAGAATCTTATTACTAATACGCCGCTGCCTGTCTCTCTACTAGTTTATCTGTCAGTAAGCTGTATATCAAGAACTGTATTATTAATTTACATAATAGACACAGTGTTCATTTCTATTGACGACGATTAGATAGTTATCTAATAAACCGTTTTAGGCACTTACTTATACTCGTACTTTTAATTTGACCCCCATATGTTATTTCTTGAATACTTACCTACTGGTATCTAGATATTTTTTTGTGTGTGAAGGTTTCTTCTTTATGGTCTGCTAGTAACATAAATAGGTATTTTGTGTATTATGGCAATAATGAAATGAATGAAAATGCAATATAATATTTTACTAACTGTTTTATTCAACCACTTATGTCGATCCCACGGCAAGTCTACAATCGGTATTAAAGGCATAACTATGATAGTAAAAAGCACATACGTGTTCAAGCTCATTATAACCCATTTAAGAAATGATATTTCATATTTGTAAAGGGGCACTGATTAACAGTCCGCCGGACGGTATCGGCCTGTCAGTTAGAACAAAATTTTGACAGTTCCGAACAACTGACAGGCCGATGCCGTCCGGCGGATTGTTAATCAGTGGACCCCTTAAGCCGACCACTGACTAACAGGCCGCCGGACGATATCGGCCTGTCAGTTAGAACAATTTGACAGTTTCGAACAACTGACCGGCCGATATCGTCCGGCAGACTGTTAGTCATTGATCGGCTTTAAAGGACTGATAAACTGTTTTGATACATGGTTGCGGCGGTTCAATGTTCATGCCTCTAACACATTCACCTGCGAGCTTGAGCTACGAGCGTAGCCGTTGACACTGGTTTTCCCGTTTGTAGCGAAAAACGCCTACGAACACACTGCCGTATTCGAACTTCAAGATATATTCACAAGAGACGACACGTACTAGATCCATTCTAGATACGTTATAGTTTAGATATCAACTAGTTTTCTTTTGCAGCGCAATTCGGGCAACTAATGTCACTTTTACATTATAGAGTAAGATACCTATTAGATGTGAATTAGATATCTAAGTCATATCCTGTGGAAATCGTTCAAGAGTATGTCCAGAATCGCGCAAATGTCAAATTTGACAGGTTAGATCTTAAACATATCGTTATCGTATCTTGGTGATGTCTATTTCAAAATCCGAATCGGGCCCACAGAACTCGCCTAGCGCGTCGCTGGCAGTGGAATGTGTTAAATGCATGATATTTGTAGGTTTTTCGTCGAGGTATATTTTCTTTTCCACAAATTAATTTACTTGAAGGAAATAAGTCATTTATCTGTTCTTATAACAAAACTGTTAATACACTGAAATAGTTATGAATAATTAGATCATAAGTATAGCTCCTCGTTGCAATATTTTATGTAAAAATTCTAATTTTGCTCTATTTTGCGTAACAATTACATATTATTTTTTAATACATTATCGGGATACAGTAAGATTTGGCAGGTGCTTTTTATTTTGGTACAGACCTAGAAGCATATGCATTTTCCGATACAAATAAAATTTTAGTTCAGTTCTGCACTGACACTGACTGATTGCATCTTAACCTATTATTATATACAACTTGCGTGGTTATCAATCCTTGTTGTTATAATTACAGTACTTGTTAAATTCGTTTAAATATCTATTTACATTTCTTAACTTAAATGTACAATTTACATATTGCAGGGCGACAACGGCGTCGCCAATTTTCAATATTATGCTTTTATATGAACAATAATTTGAAATAATTCCATATTTACAATTTGTTTTATAAACTAGAGTACATATAATGATGGCAAATAAATTTTGCAGCCGTGAGGGAGCTGGGAGCAATTGTAAAAAAAAAAAACGTGTAGTGGTACAGAAAATAAGCGTATTTATTTATATTTTATCAAAATACTCGTATATCATAATTAGTTATGATAATTGTTATCAATAAATGTCTTATGGTCTGCTATGTTGCTTTTAATTTCAAGGCAAGAAACAATAAAAAAAGTAAGAGCTAGCAATTAGCTGCATATCACACCGAAATTAGAAGTTACTTGACTATTGTTATGTTCAACTGGAACGACCATAATAACAGCTTTTCATATATTGATGAAAATGATGAATTTGTATTCCACTAAAAATTTTTTTATGGGTAATGGTTTAGTGATGGTAACTACTATTTATGACAAATGATCATGATCAACCAACTTTGTTATATAAATTGCAGTTTTTAGATCCACATGTCACTTTTATGTAATATATTTAGGTACAATATTTTAAACTTTCGCGTTTTGAACACATATTAACTCAAACGTCAACGTGGGGAAACGTCGGTAAATCAAGGTAATTGAATAAAATTCGCGTTAGACCCGTCTATAAATGTGAGTTAATATTTAGGTACGTTTCAGATGTAAAGTATTAATGACGTTTTTATTCTCCACTCTGCTACATATCGCAATTTATAGGTCGCAAAAACCACAGGTCTTATACTTACTAATACTAAATGTTTCTACTTATAGGAAAATTGGCACCGGGAGCATAAAATGTACAATTATTAGTAATTACTCACAAAATACATTTAGTACCATGTAAAATCTAACTATAATAAATACTTATTTTATCACATGACTACTTAAATGTAGCTATTTACAACATTAAAGATCAAGCTTCAATTGTGAATACATAAACGTTGCTGTACATCTTTAGTAAGTATAAAACTTTCCAATTTAAAATAAATACTTATTAAAATAAAACTTTTAATTTAAAGGTCTTAGACCGATTGTATCAATGAAATATACAAACCTGTGAATTAAATTTGCAAAAAGGGCTTAAACAATGTATGTTACGATGAATAGCAGAAATATATAACATACTATCTTGATGTGCCAGCAACGGATAAAATCCTACATCTCATTAAAAATGATAATACGCAAAATTGATAGGCTGAGCATCATCGTTCGTTTCACTCACACCTTGTTCACTATCCACCTCGCTGGTGGCTATCTCTCTCTCGTTCTCCGCCATACTCTGTTCGAACTTGTTCATTTTGACCTGCCAGTTGGAGAGATCACAAGGGCCTTCTTCGGGGAAGGAGTACCATCCAACGTCACTGGGTGGTCTGTAAATGTCACTGGGAGCACTAGATTTTGCACAGGCGTTGGGTTCATAGTCTTTGACGCCTGTCGGGAGCGATCACTGACGGTGGTGAGGCAGGTGGTGCATGGGGTGGTGAAGGTCGAGCCGCGGCCGCTTGGCGTCGTCCTCGTCGCTGCAGGGGTCGTTGTCCTGGGGCTCCTGGTCGTCGCACTCGTCGCCGAGCTCTTCTTGTTTGCGCTTGGCGGTCGCCATTTCGGCCGCGTGTTTTTTCCGCCATTTTGTTCTTCTGTTTTGAAACCATACCTGTGTACAAGAAAGTGAATATGAGTATTTTTCAATTTTAAGATACTATTTTACTATTAAGGATGACTCATGTTAGACCGTGTCCGGGCCGGAGCTTCCGACGCATCGTTTTCTATGGAAAGCATCACCTGATCGCCTGTCACATCATAGAAAAGTAAGTGCAGGAAGCTCCGGCCTGGATACGACCCGGTCTAACGTGAGTCGTCCTTAAGATGAGGATAGATACTAAAATATGTTCCGATGGACTTTCGGCTCGATTACTACTGGGCTAATAGTACTGTTATTAATAACACCATTTTGAAATACATCGCGGGGGAACAGTAGTTTTGCTGTACTGTCTGACACATAGGCACCTAGATAATATATGTTGTTGCTACTCTATGTATATAGGTATTATGTACCAGTATTACGCCCTTATACTCATATTTAGGTACATTTATGAAATTTCACGATCTTGGGATTAAATGTGAATATGAAAGTAAACATTAGTTACAAACTTAAACACCTTTGTGTAGCGGGCGCCGTAATGCGCCACTAAATTCAAGCCCCTGTTTACCACCCGAAAGCCAAATATAAAGAGCGCGCAAACAAATTTTCAGCGCCATGTGAACCTAATCTGCTCAAGCGACATCATAATGCCTCATTAAACAACGCCTTTGAAGTTGAACCGGCAACTTACGCTGCCCTCCCTCGCGCCCACCCAAACGCCTCAAGCGCGATAAGGATGGAGATAGTAGCCGTGTTCTACGGTAATTAAGGGTCGTTTTGCAAATTACACGGTACTTAACCAGCCATATAACAATCATTAATCACTGGCGTCGGCCCTGCGCTATCCTTCTTTCTCTTCTTTAGATCAGAGTAAACCTGTCCCGCTCTGTAGGTTCCGGGAGGCAGCCGGCAGTTTAATTAGGTCATAAATACATTCTCATTATTAGAAGGATGCTTGTCGATTCCGGGCTGGGTGATTTACTTTGAAGCAGATGCCACCGTTATTATGTCCTGGTATTATGATCGGTAATGGTGTCAAATGTTTTTAATTGAATTTTAAGATATAGGTAACCGAGAAGTTTAGTTACCTTTCATCCAATATTAAGGTGATATCTTGTATCGCATCCAATCTAATCTAATATTGTTGGTTAATAGTATTTATTCATCTAAATTATGACAAACATATGCATTTATACAGCTTTCCCTATAGTTATTGTAATTTGTAGACACTAGCCAACCCAGCAGGTTTATCGTGCGCATTGCGATTGACTAATATTTCATATTAACAACTTTCCTACTCTATGAACTGGTTAGAAAGAAGATGAAGTTTTAAGCGACCCATATTTGTTTTGTGTTCTATCTACCTATCTACTTCATTCTTAAAGAGCGTAGGTACTTATGTAAAATAATACGTCACATTTGAAACTAGAACTCCTACTATTGCGATAAAAAAAAATTGTCCTTAAAAATTACATCTGACAAAAAATAAGAGACAGATAATATATAGGTATATTACCTATTGCATGTGCATACTAAACGAAACTGCAACATCAAATACCGTTCATTAATTAGACCCTTAACTTGCGTTAGCGCCATAAAATCTTCGTTTCGCACTCTATACAGCCTCATTAAAATTGAAATTGAAAATAAAAATTGATTTGTGTGATTTTTAAGCTTTATGGTCACTGTGAACCCATTAAATCACTTCTTTATATCTTTTATTGCAGTTTTTACAAGTCTTTGGCACGTTTCGATTTATTCTTTCAGACATGTTAGTGTTCAGTGCTAAATGAATTTTAAACTAAAGTATTAAATAATTAAATAATTGCCAAGCGATTCACTGAATGATGGGCAACGGGCAGGCCAATACAGCCGAAAACTGATATGAGAATGATATCTTTTTTTTAGCATTAGAAAGAACTCCGCAGAAGCAAGCGTGCAGTTTTTATCAGGCTTGTTAATTGTTAATAATTATTGTACTATCTAATGTAGCATGGTCAATACATATAATTTACTTCAAATTGTTACCGCTAAAAGTGCCAGATTTAGAACTACAAGCGAACTTCTGCGAAGTTCTTTCTAATGCTAAAAAAAACGGACTATAGTTATCGTGCATTTCGTACTCGTACTTGTCCGTACCTACATGTATTGGCGCGAGCGAGAAGCACGATAACTAAATTACATCATTTACGTATCATTCTGATGTCAGTGTACTTACATTCAAACTGGCCGGGGGGTCTTATTCGATTAAGCGTCAAAGTAGGTAGGTACTAAAGGGTACCTACTCCTTATTTGTGACAAATTATTCGATGTGCGTATTGTTAGAAAATATTATAAAACGTCTATCTATTACATCCATCTCTGACCAAAATCGAGCAAAAATACAAAGAAGACTCGTATTGTTTTTTATTGGTTAAAAATACAATACAGGTCACACATTACATTTTCAATTATAAAGACATATCAACTATTACTAGAATTAAAAATTAAATAAATAAATAAATTAGTACTAATTTAAACTCGTATACTTAATATTCCTTTCCTCAATTAGTTACTCTAAAAATATAGCAATGAATATCTAAGGTAAACATAAACATACCTATATGTTTTTTTTAATATCCAAAAAAGTACAAATTTGTTAGTTTGTAGGTATTATACGAGTACATGTACCTACCTACCTACCTTCTAATCTAAATACAACTTAACGACCGAGAGGAAACTATGTAGGCCATTATACAGAATTGAAAAAAATAAAGCCAGCACACAACAAAATAGCAATAAAAAAAATGGGAACGTACAAAACAAGACATCGTAAGTTAGTCGCATTATTATTGCGTCATTTGTTTTTACTGCCAACTTGATGCGACAAACTTCATGTTTATGTCTTGTGTCTATTTAGTAGTTTACATTGTAAAGATGTCAGCCATAAGATGGGATTGGTAAAAGAATCTATATTTGTATATAGATTCTGGTACAAATTTGTTTACTCTACCTTTTAAAACACTTACCTCCTACTTTTGGATTGTCTACTGGCGTAACGTGATAATTAAAATTTTCAAAGGCATGTGCGTGGTTTCAGAGACATTTTCAAAGTTTAATTACATAAAGTTGGTAGGTATACTTAAAGTAATTCTTGAAACACCTTCATAACATACTTGCGTTTAATATATAGCATATGGAAGCAAATATGTGAGCTAAATAACTTTACAAATCAGAACTGGTTTCATTTCAGGTTCAAGTTAACCACCTTTTATGTGTCAGTTACCGCCCAGCTCATAACAACTCGGATAAACTCAATGTTGGCCCAACAAACATCGTGACGTATGTTTATTATTATATTTACGACTACAGTAGTCTCCATAACTTGCGACCCTTTCACGCCGCGCCGCGAACATTATTACTTATATTATTATTTTCCAGTCTTCCTTTATGCCCCAACTTACCCGAGCCCCCTGCATTCAATTACTTAAGTGCTTAAAGACGCACGAAACGAAATATGGCCGTCTCACTTCGCCGTATGCTATGACAGTGATATCGCCATCTCACGCGCCAGAGGAGGGTTGGGATAATTATGTGAATATCTATTATTTTTCACAAGAGAGCTCTGTAATGGCTTGATAGAGATAATGCGCTTTCAGTGGCGTCGGCGAATAAAGGCGTCTTAACATGTCCGCCATGTTGTTTTCCAAGCAATTAATTTGAATGATAAGGAGAATGTTTTATTCTTTTGTTACGCGAGTGCATTCAATAGGTATAAATTCAAATTAATATACTGATTTATAAGAAACGTTCTGGCGCATGGTATGCTGACAACCCTAACGAATAAGGGTTTAGAAACGCGTTCAGTGTATTTATGAAACATTTTACTTGATTTGATATTTTTGCTTATTGTTGGCGAATACTTTGCAGTAAGTATGTGAGAGTTTTAAATATAATATTTCTCCATGGACTGGCGAATCGTTGGTTCTGTCAATAGGCGGGATAAATCAAGCATTTCATCGCAGTGAGGTAGTTTGCGACGCGTGCCCTGCGTGCCAACGTCGGGGAACGCGCGAAACAGCCACTTTTGCACTTTTACACACTATAATAATACTCATATAAGCAATCCTGGAGGATTTTACGACTGTCTTGAATTAAATTATAGTTAGCACAATTATAACTTTTACGATTAAAGTTATCAAAGGTAGGTAATCATCACAGTAATTAAAAGGTAAGTAATAATTTAGTAGGTACTTTATGAAGATTGTTTATTTGCAAGGTAGGATTTGCAGGGATAACTAATGGTAACAATTAGTACAGTAAATCCTGGTACAAGTACGTTTTTCAATCAACTACTATGGTCTCCGCTTACTTACTTATTAGGGGGACTGTACGCCTGATTGACACCAAATTAGTATACGGACAAAAAAAATTGAAAAAATATTTGAGCTCTCGTGGCCGATTACCAAAAAACTATATCCGTTGCCAAACCTCTACAAATAACGTAAAGTCCATTTTGTGCAACACCTTCAAAATACAGCTATACATATAATTAAATCCTAAATACGCTCTTCATTTAAGGTGGTTCGCTTTTCATACAAAATTCAATCAAAGCTCATTAAGTAACTACACACTATTAGTACACAAATATTTCCGCATTTATCTTCTTTCGAATATTCGTTTGCGCGAAATTAACAGGAAAACAATGTTTCATACAGAAATCATGCAAAAATCATAGTTAACTTTTCATCAATTTTACGTATGTGTTTGTCACAAATGTCGTGTACAGATACATTTGCGACGTTGCCATACCATTTCCGACGTTGCCGGGCTGACCACGGCTCGAATTTGGAGTGCCGTCATGTTTAGTGCAATTTTGTTGACACTGATATTTGACAGGTAGTTAATTGACCTAAGCGAGAAGTTCGTCAGCTTAGCTAAGAACTATCATGGCGTGTTATGCAAACAGTCGCTTTTTTGCTTGCAAACGGAAGATTCCCGGTTCGATACCCAGTCATTGTATGTATGCTGGAACATAACTTTTTGTATTTTTGTTACACCTAAATTTCGTATTGTTTTTTAATTTTTATTAAATTTTTCTTATTATCATAAATCGATTATTAAGTATGGGCTACACGTATTCTTTTATTTTTACAAAGATAATTAGAAATTATACTCTACCTAATCTCTCTGATTTTTACAATCAGGACATCCTCACTGCAATAAAAACCGGGCAAGTGCGAGTCGGACTCGCGCACGAAGGGTTCCGTGCCATAATGCAAAAAAAAACAAAACAAAAAAAAGCAAAAAAAAACGGTCACCCATCCAAGTACTGACCACTCCCGACGTTGCTTAACTTTGGTCAAAAATCACGTTTGTTGTATGGGAGCCCCATTCAAATCTTTATTTTATTCTGTTTTTAGTATTTGTTGTTATAGCGGCAACAGAAATACATCATCTGTGAAAATTTCAACTGTCTATCTATTACGGTTCGTGAGATACAGCCTGGTGACAGACGGACGGACGGACGGACGGAAGGACGGACGGACGGACAGCGAAGTCTTAGTAATAGGGTCCCGTTTTACCCTTTGGGTACGGAACCCTAAAAAGAAGTGTATAAAATTTCCTGTGGTTAAAAATAATGGATTTTGTCTATGAATGAAAAACACAATTATTACTATAGTTTGTTTTTTTTAGCATTAGAAATAAGGTAAACAATCTTGACGTGTCTTTTAATTGAAAAACACATTTTAAAAATAAGTTACGGCAAATATGTAACAATTATAAATCTAATACGATCATTTATATTCTTCTGCTTTCATAAGTAATCGTTTTTTATTTTTAAAAAACCTGATAACACTAGCCTAGCGGAAAGCAATTCGGAGGTCGCGGGTTCTAACCCCGGCTCGTACCAATGATTTTTCGAACTTTTGTACGAAATAGCATTTGATACCTATTTATACACCGATACCTATTTTTCGGTGAAAGAAAACAATGTGAGGAAACCGGTCTAATCCAAATAAGTTTACTCTCTGGGTTGGAAGGTCAGGGCAGTCGCTTTCGTAAAAACTAGTGCGCATGCCAATTCTGGGATTAGTTGCCAAGCGGAGATTGAATATCTGGGAGACCGACCAAAGCTTACAAAACATAAAAACTCAAAAATGCGCGTTTTCTCATAGACCTAGCTAAGAGATCAAACCCCTTATAGCAAATTTCATCGAAATCGTTAGAGCCGTTTCTGATACTATCCAAATATATAAATAAATAATTATATATCTAATAATTGCTCGTTTAAAGGTAAGATAACACAAAGGAGAAACAAAAAGAAATTAATACCTACTCGCACCAGTCTTGAACCCCAATCCTCTTGCACATATTTCCACGAACATACCGTTACGCTATTGCAACATACTTACGTTGTGTGAAATTGTCTACTACAAGGATCACGGAAACACTGTTTGCATGTGTGAGTAATAGTAGGAAAAAGCGTGACAGCAACACTCCGTCGAATTAAAAAGGTGGTTTTTGCACAATGAAGTATTCAATGTTTATTTTAATAGTTCAATATTTACTTAAAGAGTGCGCGAAACATACTTTTAAGTATACAAATACCAAGACCATTTCACAAAAAAATAAAATCTGAAATTTTGCAAAAGTGGTGCCATCTAGCGAGAGTTAAGTTTTGAGTAACCTAGGCGAACCACCTTAAGTCTAAAATACTACTCCCCACACGGACGTACTGTATCTAAGTCCCACTGTCATCATTTTCTTACAATTAACTTATAGCTCATTAATTACAATGCACGTTCAGGCCGCGTAGCCAAGATGCCAATCGCTTACGCTCTGTAGCGATAGCAACGCAACTATCACTGTCCCACTAATAAGGAAGAGTGATAGAGAGACATAATGCTTTTCGTTGTCGAAGCGATAGCGATTGTAACCTTGGCTAGGCCGGCAGTTCAGATACTTTGAGCAACCTACGTATACAGGTATTTTTGATAGCGACTTTATGAAGCGCAACCAAATCAGGCGGTCCAACACAGCTACGATCCGACACATGTACGAGCGGGGCCATTAAGCGGCACCATTAGCGGAAGGGTGCAGTGACAAATGATCGCTAATGATGTGCGGATACACTGGAAAGGGTTTTGTCTATCCTAGATAAGTGGAGATTGCCTTTGTTTACATTTTATTATGGTGAAAAAATGCAGTTTTTTGTTTTTGTTACACTACTTCGCGGTCTTTACGGTCATCACGCTTATCACATAATCCTGCAAGATGCCGTGACACGTCTACAATCAAATGAAATGTCTTGAGTCTAAACGTTTCTACGTGTCAAAGCTTTATTTTCATTACTTAAACCTCATTTTAAGTTTGTTGCTATGTACGTAAAAGTAGAAAAGTTTCTATAACTTTATTGCGAAAATGACATGGCAATTAGCTACTGCCCGCGACTGAGTTCTCGTGGTTATAGAAGTCATTAAAAAGACAACTCCATAGAAGTAGATTACCTATACTGAAAAACCCCCACCTTGTCAACAGAAATTCAAATTGTCTATGGTTTTAAGTCAACTCTTCGCGTTTATTTTTTTAATTACACGTCACATCTAATCCATATCGTTTCTAGATCTATTAATTGACGTATCTTAAAGTTCGAATCGGACAGATTGGCGAATCATCCTACTGATAGGATGATGTGTGTAGCTACTTATTTGTTTTTTTTTCATAAAAGTATGGTACATTTTAAACTTATATTAGGTTCACCAAACTTACGTTTAACGGCGACTTATGTAACTATTTAAACTTAGAACTGGTCGGTGATTGGCCGTTACATAAAAGTTTTAATAATATCAGTCGACAGTAGATCATTTCTCACAGTCCGCCAAAAACCACAGACAAACAGCACGTCACAGACCATAGCTACGACTTATTTTCTTTTTTGACATTCGGTATTTGTGGCCAGAAACAAATTGGAACGTTTGATCGATGGAAACGTCGGCCTAATGGATACCGATGGAGAATGGAAATGGAATGCAATTTCCATTCTGTGCAATTGTGCATTCGGATGGTATCTTTGCGGCCTTTTAGATTTTTAGAATATTTATGGACACGGTTTGCCCAAACGTGGAATAGGTATTCATAAATTCATATATGGTTTTAAATGAAGAAGGACAACAAATATCATTGATGACTACGTTATTATGACTACAAAAATATAACGGTAACAGATCACATATAGCGCGACATGCTTCGAGTGCTTTGTGTTGTGCTACCATGTTCAGATTTATTTTAATATCAATATGACTCCCGATCTTTTATGTTGAATGAATGATATATGATATAAGTGCAATACAAATAATCAGAGACAAATAAAGAGTCAGAATGCTTTGAAAAATGATGTTATCTCCTTTAAAACATAGATATATTAAATAAGGTCAGTTCAGGTGGGGTAAGATATTTATATATGTATACCTAGTTTATTTTCCTTGGGGCAAAAGAAACCGTATGAGGAAAATCCTTCTACGTTAGTATTTTTAAGGTAATTTTATTAATGCATTACTTTTTTTTGTATTATTATAATTTAATTTATTATATTTTCAGTATTTGCAACTGTTTATTTTCCCTACAAGTGTTTCTCTTGCCCCATAGTTTATCTTATCCCACGTAACCTTAGTAGAAAAACTATGTGACTTCTGTGATTATTTGTCTTAGACGCCAGAATCTAGTCAGCATTCACCGCTCTTTAGAAACATGCAATAATCCGCGCTTCAGTAACTCTTATTAATAATTATTATTCGGCCATTATCAGAGAATAAGCGCCGGATTGGCCTTAATCACTTATTGATCTTTGGCCGGTTCCCACGCAAGCAAGGCGCTAGGAAGACTGTACGAGTAGTTAGATTAGAGCACGACCATACAGAGCTTGGCAATAACACGATAATCAAGGTTAATTATATCGGTACAAGTAAATAATAAAGATTGAATATCGAATACAAAGTTGCGTTCATATTAGAGAGCTTTACAAGTTTAAGTACACCCACTGATAAAGTATGTTGTTAATAACTCCTGCATAACATTAAAAAAACCATAAATATAATATAATAATAATACTCTAACTATCAAATGCTAAGTAAATAACATCACCTCTTTTAACTCTCACCAAGTAGATAAAAAAATTAAAACAATAACTAAAAAAGTTTACGGCGAATATAACTGGGATGTCGTGACGTCTCTAAATCAAGGAAAGGATTAGGGAAGAGCCAAATTGCGTTATTAAAAAAACTCATTAGCAAATTTTTAAAGACGAAGAGATATTAAAGCGATAAACTCAGTTATCTACAATTTACCCCCCCGGTGGGTGAACCCCTTTTTTCAGTGAAGAGAATATAAAAATGTTAATGTGAAGTATTTAGCATTATCTTAAGAGTGTAATTAAGGACGGTTTTTCATTGAAACAAAAATAAAGAGGTGGATTGTGTCAGTTCTTAGTTACTTGAACGAATTCAACAAGAAATTATGGCTTGATGATGTAAGTTGGATATAAAACTGCAATTAAAATAATTTGATAGTACAGTTGTACACCATAAAAACACATACCTACTAAGATTGCAGCTGTAAAGTGTAAACTAAATTTCTTTCCACAACATATCCATAGGCAAGCCGGGGCTAATTTGGCTTACATTTTCCCTTTACAACTTTACTCAAACGTCCAAAAACAGGCAAACCGGATGGAATCGGCTTTTATACGGTTCGATTCGGTTACCGTACTACGGTACGAAGAATGCCAAAAGCGATTAAAATTTGTCAAATACAAACTTTTCCAATACAAGTCACGAGAGACGGCAGCACCGGACAAGTCCAAATGCAACAAGAGGAAGTTTGCAAATTAAGAAAATGTAATTAGTGTACACCCCACGGCTCCCTAACGGACATAATTAAAGCAAATCTTGTTGTAATTTTGACGTTTAATTTTTCTCCCTACTTCACCTCTCCCTTATTAATTAATTTAAAAAAGTACCTTTAAAATTTTATCTTCGAGCGACATTTTTTCTCAGAGTTAATGAAACGGCTGAGATTTTTGATAGCAGTTTGTTTTTTAATTTTTTTCCGACATGACTAATGGATTTCACCTTTTCTTATTAATTTTGGAGTTTTTAAATTTCGCCCGTTATTAGTTTTGGCTCTGATTCAAGTTCTGTTACAGATGACAAAGACCAACTTTTGCTGCTTATTTTTCGTTATCCGGAGCTTTAATATTTTACCGTATATTAAAACATTATATGAATTTAGTAGGGTTAGTAGCTACTAATAGAGTAAGTAAGGTCATATTTCTATTCCTCAACCAGATCCTAAACCCTTTGGAAGAAATCTAAAAATACTTAATGGTTGCACCTTATAAAACTATGCCTCAGATTTAAAAACAAACTGAGTTTAATCCAATAGTCTCAGATCATCCTATTATAAATAAAACACACGCCATTTAATCTTCAATAATTCCACACACGTAATATATGTAAAATCAAGCCAGCACATGTAAACTGGTTATCTTCAATCTTGAAATTTTAAAGGGTGCCCACCCCCCGCCTTATCAGCATGTAAGCCACTCATCAATTCGGAATTAGCGTGCGAGCCCGTCTTTATGGCGCGACACGCCGTTATGTTGGTATTGGGTGTGGCGGGAAAATTACACACATAATATCATTGTAATTAAAACGCCACTTTTGTGTATCTATATTATTTTAACGCTATTAATAATATGGTTACATCGTTGTTACCATTCACGCTAAACTAGTTTGTGTATTGATTTCACGTCATTTACGTTAAGTTACATTTAAGTCAGCGGTGCAGAGATAATTGACCCCCCTGCATGTTTAATTCGCAGATTGATAATATTTTTACGTATAGCCTCCTAAGGCCCAGCCATACAAATGAAAAATCTAAAATTTGCTACCGAAATTTGAACTTATAGTGCAAGAAATAGAGTTGATTTTGCTTTGTTTGAAAATTGAACAAAACAATGCAAAAGCGACTCTGTTGCAATTGAATATGATTTAAATTTCATCGAACTGAAAAAGTACTATAGGAAGGACCTTGGGCCTTAGGAGGATAGGCTACATTCTAATTGTGATTGCGGCAGTATTGCTAATGCAGCGTTGCAGCAAAGGGAAATCGAAGCTGTCACTGTCAATCTCCTTGATAAAATTATTGACCGGCTTGAACTTCCTTAATGAAATTGAAGACAATTTGTCACGGAAATTCACTGACATCGCCCATTTCCTGATGCTGCAAGGCTGGGTACAGTCTCAATACGAATGTAACCTTAAAAAAGAATATAGAGTATGTGCGAAAAAAGAAGTCACAGAATGTATTGGTTACACGATTCATCTTTTTCTGCACAGACTCTCGTTACCACAGGAAGATCAGCGCTTGGGTTAACATTATAGCTAAATCACTCCTGACCACAATTTGTAAAACCATTAAACAAAACACAACGTCACTCCAAACCCCCTATCGTCCACGAGCTTAGATGTCATTTAAATTTAAATTAAGGTATTAGCCAGTGTTGCCAGCAAACCGCGGCCACGTCTTATCGTGTGAAGGGTGCATTATTTTACATTTTGCAATGTATTTACTGTTCGTTTAGGGGCGATTAGATTGATTTGTTTAGTGATATGGAGTAATGTGACGGCTTAATGGGATTACTAATATATCAGTATAAAGTGATGCGTTTGTTAAAAGTTTGAAAGTATAACTGTATTTTCATGTCCGGCGCAGATTCTTTAACTGGACTATTATTGCAATTAACTACCCCAAGGCGGTCAGAATCATGAATTAGTTAACTACACACTGAGAGAAAAATCATCACCAGGAATTAAAAAACAGTTCTGTACTGGGGGAAAAAATGAAGTATTAGTAATAATTATGGACGTTTCACTATTTCTGTAAAGTTTATTTATTTCTACAAACAGCTCAGTAATCCCAAATATAATTTCAACAAACAGATAATAGAAATTGCAAGAACTAATAGAAATTGCAAAAGTCAATTTGTTCCTATTAGTTAACTCTCCTTGTCCCCGGATTAAGTTTATTTTTGTAATTCTAAGTGTGTTTTTGTTGTACTTTTCTCTCAGTGCAGCTGATATATTTTGATGTTGATTAAAATCAGATAAAGAAAAGAAAGTGATGATTTACACTAACTCAGATTTATGATTCTCCTATTTTAGTGAAGTAAGTAACTAGAAATGTGTTTTGACAGATTTTTGAAATGATGTGTAACAAACAAAGACGCACAAGCGTCACAAGCAATTTCAGCTCTTTTGTAGTCATTATTTCTTTTATAGATAACAGTAATAAAGCGTCAAGGAAGCCTTTGTTTACTAACATAATTTTCATAGCCCATCGCTTCGGCCGTAAACACTCCAATTACGCTGTTACGACTATCAATAACAGGGGGATATCTCAGTCCCCGGAGAGGAGCCCGATAAAGGAAACCGCCGAAACAAATTGAAAATTCGCGCAAACAACCCTACATTCAGTGCCCTATCTAACCAACTCTTTGGTGCAGACAATAATGTTTCCAGTTTGAAAAAACAAAGGAAACTCGCTTCACAGACAACGCAACAAAATGGAATATGAACGTTCGCGAGTTTGCTGGTTACGTTGGCAGAAACGTTCGTATATCCGATATCGGAATCACACACCGAGTGTTTTATACGCGGTTTTATTATTTATCCAGCGTTTAATCCGCGAACGCAATAAATCTGCGCGGACAGACATGGCGGCTTTTTTGGCGCGAAAAAGAATCGTTCGCGGAAAGCGGGAATGAACCAGATTAGGCCGGATAAGTCCGCGTTATTAATGGACCCTGATACCCGCCCGGGTAAATGGATAGGTAACAAATGGTGTTTTTTTTAACAGCCGATTTTCGTTTACGTGTGTGACGAATGGGCGGTGACAAACAAGTCGCTTTGCTGTCACCTGTGACATAAATCTATCTTTTCAAGTGCATCTATGAGTTATAGGTACGTGTAGCTGAAGGATCCGAGATGTGTAACATACCTACGGACCAACTAAATTTGATACTTGATCACTAGTTTTCATTTGGCTGAAACAAACTCTTAAAGTTAGTGTGCTAGACTGCAATGTCTGTAATAAACAACTAATATAATACATCGAATCTAGATTAGTATCATCAGCAAATCCTTCATATTACTAAACCTAAATTATATTAGTACATCGTAATACAAGTGTGCTACGTTGTTGTGTAATGACCAATGCACACGCGTTTCTAACTACATTATGTGCACAAGTGTAGTGTAGGATATGCGTGCCTATTTGCCTATACCAGCCATTCTCAAAGTGTGTTCCGCAGAACCCTAGGGTTCCGCAAAGCCTCTGTTGGGGTTCCGCGAAAATATACTTGTAATAATAAGAAAAAAACCAGCTCTTCTATAGGAATATATGGTCCACAGTGATGAACGAAAATTTTCAATTTGGGGTTCCGTCAAATATTTCGCTTGCCGAAAGGGTTCCTTCACCAAAAAAGTTTGAGAACCGCTGGCCTATACTATAATCCTGCTATAATCAAATAATCATATATATCTGTGCATGAAATAAATGTATTTTAGGACTCCATTTCCGTGACTTATACATATATAGTTAGATATTAGTAAATGATACTGTTTGATTCACACAATTCAGTATAGGTAAGAAATATTAGAACTGTAGAAATTTTTTAAAGTATACAGGAATAGTAATAGTTATTGCTATAAGTATCTAACATTACTTACTTTGAGTGCGGTTATTGTTATGTTATTGTAATATATGCACAATAAATTTATTTGCCAACATCAAAGGGCCCAATCAGAAAAGAGGCAAAATCAAATACAACTCACACATCGATTGCCATACAATATTTTTTATCCAGAAAAAATGCAAATAAATTACATCATACGAATCGAGAACATAATCAGGATAAACGAATTCATTATTCGCATAGGCCGAGTGAAAGCGCAATATATATTCATGAATCGATCTGAGAATCGAATGGAATCGAATACAATCGAATGGTATCGAGAGAACTCCTCGTTATATTGATATGATGGCGCATCAAATTTCATGGCCACACTGATTTTTATGGACACGCGTGGTTTTTATTAATCTGTGGTGGTTATTTTTAAATATTGGTCATTAATTGTTACTGTGATGAATTTCAGTACAGAAGCTTAATATGATCCCACTGTGGCAAATATAGAGTTAAACGCAATGATACAAGTATAACAAATAAACTTCGAGTACTAGATAGGTAGGTTTATTACTTTTGTATTTTGCCGTTGGCATTTCTACGACACCAAAACCAAATGTGAATGTAGCTAATAAACAAACTATTTTAGTCCTCTGTAATGCCACTGCTCACTTTCGTCCATTTGTCGTGAAATTCGCTGAGCGCGAGTCAATATGTGGATATAATAATAAAGGGTCCGCGAGCCGCATACGCACGGCGCGATTATTGGTCTCGAGCCTCTCCAGTCGATCGCTATTGCTTATTCGCTCTTACCTTTTATAGACACCCTGCCGTATTCTAACTTCAAGATATTCACAAGAGACGACGCGTACTAGATCCATTCTAGATACGTTATAGTTTAGATATCAACTAGTTCTCTTTTGCAGCGCAATCCGGGCAACCAATGTCACTTTTACGTTAGATAGAGTAAGATATCTATTAGATGTGAATCCAATTCACTGTCATATCCTGTGGAAAACGTTCAAGAGTATCTCCAGAATCGCGCAAATGTCAAATTTGACAGGTTAGATCTTAAACATATGGTTATCGTATCTTGGTGATGACTAAAAGATATCTAATAGATGTCTATTTCAAAATCCGAATCGCGCCCACCGTGATCTTGGATTATTGTAGGTTGCTATGATTATACATATTAATATGCTATACATACTTTTTTTTTAGCATTAGAAATTAGGTAAACAATCTTGATGTGTCTTTTAATTGAAAAACACATTTTAAAAATGAGTTACGGCAAATATGTAACAATTACGAATCTAATACGATCATTTATATTCTTCTGCTTTCATAAGTAATAGTTATTGATTTTTAAAAGCGTTTTTCAATTAAAAGCCATGCCAAGATCGCTTACCTTCTTTTCTTTGAAGTTCTTTCTAATGCTAAAAAAAAACGAACAATAGGGATATAAATATAAACTACTTTAGTTATTAAAATCGTTTAAGAAATCATTGGGTATTTACAATTACATAGAAATCAACGACTCTAAAAGGTATTTTGTTTTTCAAAGTAACTATATTATATATACAGGGTGTCCCATAAGTGACACGTCACAGTGACACTGGAGGTAGACCAAGCCAAGAGAACCCAAACTAACTTAACATGACCCCAGTAAAAGTGGCACGGTTTTCGAGTTATTGCCAAATTAAGGTTTTTCATGAATTTTGACCGTTTTTAACATTGTTAGTGCCAGTGTGCACTCGGAAAGGTCTCGAAGTTAATTTTTTTCATGTGTACGGCATCATGAATAGTTAATTAAGATAACAGAATAGGTATTTTATCGATAAACAATGTAAAATACAAAAAAGTACTGGTTTAATCTTGAATTAAATTTACAGCGACACATCAATTTCGACTTTGACCACCTGTCGTGAAAAAAAATTACTAGAAAAGTAATGAGCAAATAACGTCAAAAAATTTAGCATGTTATGCAAATTCAAAAATGGTATAATACATGTACCTTCCTGCAATAAAATAGGAATTATTATCATCTTTCGAAAGCCTCATAAAAAAATAAGTGAAAACTAGGAAATCTGCAATCCGATGCTACTTGTAGTAAAAATAAAGATTTATGTTGAAATATCTAATTCTGGATTCAGAAAAAAAAAGCCTATTCAGTATTTGCCGAATGCCCAAAAGAAAGAGATGGAAAATGCTTATCTCCCTTTTCAAGGATATCATTGAGTTGATAAAGGTTCAAAGAAAATAATACAGGTTGAAGTTTGAAAGGGTAGGTTGAAATAATATTACAATAGGAGCTCGAATTGCTTTTCTCCGGCTCGTAAGCATGCTTGACATCGTCTTGTAAAATTTCAAGTTAATTTTCTTAAATTAATTTCGGATATTTTTCGTGCTGCCTCGAACATGTCGTCGTAGTTCCCCTTGGGACCTTATTGGGTCGGAATAAAATTTCTCTTTTAAGTATCCCCAATAAAAAAATCTAATGGATTTAGGTCCGGGGAACGTAGGCCATGCCGCTGATACCAGTCGGCCGATCCATCTTCTGGAGCTGGATCCACAGCAAGATGGCTGCCCAGAACACTACGCGCTGGCCGCGACCACCTCACACAGAAATTCCCAGATAGATCCGCCGATTGGGACGCGTTCCCCGGACCTAAACCCATTAGATTTTTTCATTGGGGATGCTTAAAATGCTTTAAAGATAAAGTTTACTCCGTGCCAATAAGGCCCCAAGAAGAACTACGGCGGCGCATGTTCGAGGCGGCACGAAACATATCCGAAATTTATTTAAGGAAATTAACTTGAAGTTTTACAAGACGGTGCCAAGGGTGCATACCAGCAGGGGAAAAACAATTCGAACACCTATTCTAAAATAAAATTACTTAAAACATTTGATTAAACTTCAGCCTGCAGTTTTTGAACCTTTATCAACTCAATGATATCCTTAAAAAGGGACATAACCATTTTCCATCTCTTTCTTTAAAGCATTCGGCAAATACTGAATAGGCTTTTTTTTTATTTCTGAATCCAGAATTAGATATCTCAACATAAATCGTTATTTTTACTACAAGTAGCAACGGACTGCAGATTTCCTAGTTTTCACTTATTTTTTATGAGGCTTTCGAAAGATGATAATAATTCCTATTTTATTGCCTGCAAAGGTACATGTGTTATACCATTTTTGAATCTGCATAACATGTTCAATTTTTTGACGTTATTTGCGCATTACTTTTTTAGTAATTTTTTTTCACGACAGGTGGTCAAAGTCGAAATTGATGTGTCGCTGTAAATTTAATTCAAGATTAAACCAGTACTTTTTTTGTATTTTACATTGTTTATCGATAAAATACCTATTCTGTTATCTTAATTAACTATTCATGATGCCTTACACATGAAAAAAACTAACTTCGAGACCTTTCCGAGTGCACACTGGCACTAACAATGTTAAAAACCGGGCAAGTGCGAGTCGCGCACGAAGGGTTCCGTACCATAAAGCAAAAAAAAACGGAAAAAATGCAAAAAGAAAACGGTCACCCATCCAAGTACTGACCACGCCCGACGTTGCTTAACTTTGGTCAAAAATCACGTTTGCTGTATGGGAGCCCCACTTAAATCTTTATTTTATTCTGTTTTTAGTATTTGTTGTTATAGCGGCAACAGAAATAGATCATCTGTGAAAATTTCAACTGTCTAGCTATCACGGTTCGTGAGATACAGCCTGGTGACAGACGGACGGACGGACGGACGGACGGACAGCGAAGTCTTAGTAATAGGGTCCCGTTTTACCCTTTGGGTACGGAACCCTAAAAACGGTCAAAATTCATGAAAAACCTTAATTTGGCAATAACTCGGAAACCGTGCCACTTTTACTGGGGTCATGTTAAGTTGGTTTGGGTCCTCTTGGCCTGGTCTACCTCCAGTGTCACTGTGACGTGTCACTTATGGGACACCCTGTAGAAGTGTATTTTGCCGAAATGTGTAGAGTTAAACCAATACAAGTCTGCAACGATTTTGATAGCACACTTAACTAGCGCTTGATCTAAATCTTGCAAGAAAATGTTATTTATAGCGGTGAATTGGCTTTAGACCTAGACGCAGCGTAGCACGAGCGCAGTACGAGATGAGCTTTGAGAGCGTTAAAGTAAAAGTTATAAATAACTTTAAAAATAACCAAATTTACTTAAGACCATTTATAAAATGTGTAACTTAAGGCTTAAATAAATTATATCCCAAAAAATTATATCCCAAAAAATTATTTTCTCCATAAAGACATTTTATACAAAAACTAAAAAAAACTTCAGACAACCAAACCGCAATAGGTATTTAAACTGGCATTGTCTACGTTTGCCGAAAACGTCTGGCCCAAGCAGTCCATACGGGGCCCGGGACACCCTGCCCCCCCACTGTGGGGGGAAAGACACGTGTAGCGGGAATCGATCCGGCTAATGCCTTTCCGATTGGCCGGCCAACATGCTTTTGATGGCTATTTAAAATAATGTGACAGACTGTGCACTTTGGAAATATTGGAAGATGGGTCAAAGAGTGTAAGGAAGCATGAATGGAATAACATAATGTGTTCAGGGGATTTGATACTTTTTAAGGCTAACTGCCGTATTCGAACTTCAAGATATTCACAAGAGACGACACGTACTAGATCCATTCTAGATACGTTATAGTTTAGATATCAACTAGTTCTCTTTTGCAGCGCAATTCAGGCAACCAATGTCACTTTTACGTTAGATAGAGTAAGGTATCTATTAGATGTGAATTGGATCTCTAAGTCATATCCTGTGGAAATACTGGAAATCGTTCAAGAGTATCTCCAGTATCGCGCAAATGTCAAATTTGACAGGTTAGATCTTAAACATATCGTTATCGTATCTTGGTGATGTCTAAAAGATCTCTCTCTAATGGATGTCTATTTCAAAATCCGAATCGGGCCCTAAGTTCATTAACAGATGCTGAATATGGATTCACGTGTATGATCTTTTGTTACGAAGAAGGGTGTATATTTTATCTATGGAATATATAAGTAAATAAATTACATGAAAAATAATACCTAGATAAAGACACTTTTCTTTTATAAATTGCGATTACAGTAATAAGATATGGTAGATGCGCGTAAACAGAATAAAAAAATAATAAAGTGAGTATAAACAGTATTTAATATTCCTAAACATTTGATCAGAGCAAATCTGCTATCGTTGTTTGCTGCAAGTCCAATCAGCGTAACATGGAGCATGTACGAGTGTTACAATATTAGAAGAACATAACAAGTGTGCAATAACAAAGTGTACATGGAGTCGAGCAGATAATGCAATACCGCGACACGCTGGCGATGTCCGGACTAGGAAGCTGTGGAGAGACCTTTCAAATATTTTACCTATATTATTTTTGTAATATTTGAATTTGTTGGAGTTGTTATTATTTACGAAAGAGTGGACATTAAATTAGATATATAAGTATTGTGTCGTAAACTAGAAGTAGATTTTTTAATAATTCATAAATAAACTATAATGTAAGTACGTGTAGTAAGTTTAATATTGCACAAATAATGCTACCTAATATTTATTATACTGTTACCTTATTATATTATTTATTTTTTAATACCACGACGGTGGCATATAATTGATATAATACAGCCAGAACTGGCTACAGCAGCTCTCAGCTATAGTGTAGTTACAAGCTTGTTGCTGACCCTTTAAGCTTACAAGGATTCAATTTATGAAATTTCATTAATGGATATTACCTACTGTAAAACTGCTTGTTCCTCTTCAATCTCAAAAAATAAAAACTCATGCACATTTACACTTAGTATGTTATAGTAATGTATACAAATTGTAACTTGCATCAATATTACAAAGAGCGACTCTACATCATTCCTTAGCCGCCGCCAGGCCGGGCGCGTCGTCGGCTCATATGAATAATGTGCTATCGATTGTCCTCCTCCTCGGGAGGGAATGATACTGTGCGTTATAGACAAGAGTAATACGGTATATGGGCACATATGAGGTGTTATTTGGCGGGAATGCTGACAGACAAACGTGCCATTATATTGCCATTACATATACAACATCTTGGAGTTCTAAGTAGAACCTAAATGTTTGCAATAGAAGTTTGTTTTATTACAATGTTACGTACACAGTTATGTTATGGTATATGGGCAAAATGTGTTGTTACATTGGAAACATTACTGATAGAAGATCATCAAATTATTTTATTTATTATTTATTAATTAGTCAAATAAGTAGCACAGCATTACAGTAAAACCAAGTATTGTAGATGACAGCATATAGTAACATTAGTAGCTTCTTAACGGTATATAACCTACTATATGTATTAGAAAGTCGCTTCTGAAGTACCTACCTATCATGGTCTCTGGGTAGAAGTTATTATAAGCGCCAATATTAATAAACAACCATTTAATTATCGCAACTTTGCCCTAATTTTGCACCTGAATGTTTAAGTAGGACTAATTATTTCCGACATTTTTCTATGGTCTATACATTTGGACCCTACGAGTATATCGACCAATCTTTCTGTATGAATCAATGCTTGTCGCATTGCTTTTTAATACGCTATAGCGGTACGTAGATTTACATTGAATTAACCTTTAAATACGTATAGTTTTAAGAATTAAACAGGATATAGCTTCGTGTATGATCACGCAGCTCGCAGTGACAATCTAGATGCAAACCACTTTATTTTCGAGATAATATCGATAGATCATATGTTAGCTCTCGCACATTAAATCAATTAAAGTGGCTGCGTGACCAAACGAGGAATTTACACGCGTGATTTGACTGACACCGTGAGAGAGTAGTTATCTTTATTAGATTGGCAAAGCCTTTTTTTACCCGACTACCAGGCGTATTCGGGAAACGAGATAATTGCAAGCTTAGAGACGAACTAGAGATTTTTGGGATCTACATTAGATATCGACTAGATGTGACTTGGATATCTAAGTCATAACTTGTGGAAATCGTTCAAGAGGACGTCCAGAATCGCGGAAACGTCAAATTTGACATATCTACCTTACAAATATCTTTAAATTATCCATATCGTAACTTCTTGATGTCTAATAGATATCTAATTCATTTTCCGAATCGAGCCGTACGTGAAGAGTTATGATTTTAGCAGCGAGTACGTAGGTAGGTATGTATGAATGAGGGGTATGCTTGTGTGGTGTGGAAACTCCATCATAGGGTCAAAACTACTAGACGATTTTGATCAAAAAAATCGTTTTTAGGACGCAAGTGACTGGTTTAGGTGGAGTAGTTACAGTGGAGTTAATTTCAAACATTTTCCTCGTGCGACTACGAAGTCGGTTTTCTGGTTGCCTGAAATATATTGTAATAATTTTTCTGCATGATGTTTGTATTTTTACCAGGTAAGGATTATTTTGAGGCAAATTATTCGCTTTTCCGATAAACAAAAATAAAATAACAATAGTTTTAATAGTCTACTATTTAAATATGTCACTATAAATTTAATATTACGGGTTCGTTACGAATTTATACAGTAGATACTTGTAGTATAAACTGCAGGTGTAGGTATTCTTTATTATTTTTATCGTTAACATTCAAAATGGTTGAGAGTTTGTCGCCCGATGTCATTGGATTAAATTAAAACAAAGGATTTCTAGTAACTGCATTGGATTCTACAAAAAAATATATTTTGTCAATTCCTTTAAAGCACATATTGAGGAACAAATCAAACTTACTACATAAACTTTTATTCAATCTTACTTCATAAACCGGTTAAAGGAATGCTACCTACTCATTATCTACCGGTCTCGAACCGAAATGTTTGACTGAAAACTATAGAGAAGATAAACTTAATGAACCCGATTTTTGTCTTTGTGCAAGCATGATTAGAAAATATTACAGCTACTTATTACGGCTACCTATTCCTATGTCGCGTCTCTGCCGGCCTTATCTTAATATCATCGATTAATATATCACTCCGTCTGTCTATCCGTCCGTCGCGTGACAAATGAAAGCGTCAGCCGCCGTAAATACAGGCGTCGATAATTATCTACGGCCGGTCAAGCGTGAGCCGGGTTTAGTGTGTTGGTTCTGGCACAGCTGCGGTCTTAATTAAAATACCGCTTGTACCTAGATAGGATAAATAGGAATACTAATTTGAGAAAGATTTTTTTACTAAGTGATGCGATTTGTACGGAATTTTTCTTTTTGGAGGAATGCAACATTTTACGGAGACTTTACTACTCGTTGTTAGTTCCGAAGGAAAATTATTTAGCTATTCATAAATTACTTTTCTTAAAGTAAACTAGCGATAAAGATAATAACAGGTTCTGTTAGTATTCACTCATTTTAGGATCGATCGACGTCGGCAAAAAAACCGCCAGGCTGAAATGGGACTGGGCTGGCCACGTCTATCGTATGCATCCGGATAGGTGGGCTAACATAGCCACCAAGTGGATGCCGACGAAGAAGCGTGGGCGGGGCAGGCCCAGGCGGAGATGGCGGGACGACTTTGACGCCTTCCTTAATAACTGGCCGGAGAAAGCGCTAAATCGGGAGTCATGGAGAACCAGGGGAGAGGCCTTTGCCCAGCAGTGGGACACACAAATAGGCTACAAAAAAAATGTTTAAGGTATCTACTCGTACTTAACCAATTTTGGGAACAATGTTACAACGTACCTATTTATTATCTATTGGAACCCAAAACCACCAATTTCGCAAACAGGCTCCTACTAAAACTATACATATATTATTATGTGACACTTAGAGGATATAACCAACGGAGACGCCATGTCTATAATTTTCGGTACAAAATAGTCTGCCGTTTTTTGCGGGGGAGGGGCACATCAAATGTATGCGCAACGTCAACATAGCCATGTCAGATAAACTTCAGTCCATACATGTGTTTGACATGTGGTTGACCATTGGCCGCCTTTTTTCGACAGAGGGTAACGCCTGTTAATGACCACTCCGTTGGTTATATTCTCTAAGATGTGACAACAGCGAATTAGGTCTGATTTCATCTCATAAAAAAACTACAGAACTCTAAAGTCAGCCAAAATACAGAACTCCAAAATCAAATGCACCGTGAGCCAGTAAATTAACTTCCAACATAGACGGATTAAATCTAGAAATCGATTAAAAATCGTCTTATTGCGCATTCGGATTGCGATTACTATTTCAGCTGTCAAACCCGTCTATCAAATACCATTTCCATACGCTCTTACACATATAGCAGCTAAACAAAAATCAACTTTAATATATTAGAGATAGAATACCTTTTACGTGAGACGATGGTGGCAGTTAGGTGGAATGAATAGAGTGATTAAGTGACTCGGAAGATTGGTTGGTGTCAAAATGGTAATGATGTTGTGTGAGAGTGCCGCCGTTCGGTAGCGCGTTGGTTTCATTAAATCCATTAGAATAAAGCCTTATTCATTCATTTCTATTAACATTATGATACAAATATGAACTCTATACTTTTTGACGTAGAGTAGCTAATTCCGTTGGGTATTTACTTTTAGTTAAGGCATTTTTAATTGAAGAGGAGAAAATGTCGCTACTAATGACATTAGAGTAATGAGATCGACGGGTACACGGGTTTAAGGCGGCTCGTTACACGGTTGTTATTTTCGACGAATTTCTGACGAGTCTTTAAATTGTTGGTTATTATGCATAAATTGATTTATCTTATAGATAAGCATAAACGAATAATTTAGTTACGATGATTGTAATTTGTAGATGGAGCGTAACTTTCATCTACCGTCTAAAAAAGGTATGTTAGGGGCTAAACTGAGGGCCTACCGCGAACCACGTTCGACGTGTTGTTCACTATCGCACTTGTAATTTCGTACGTAAGTGTGACAGGGAGGCAACATGTCGAACGTGTTTCGCGGTAGGCCCTCTGTTACGGATTAAGATTGCATCAGCGTTATTGGTGCAGCATTGCTCCGACTGCAACACTTAAGGAAATATCATAATTAATGTCAATTTGCTAGATAGTTGTTTGAACAACAATTCTCCTGCTGTAAGGCGAGTGCAAGCTCAACCTAAATATACATTTTAGAATAATCATAAGTAGCAATTTTTAGTGTTCCGTACAAAACTTTGTTTACGGAACACTTATGGGATCACTTCGGTCTTGCAAATCAGTTATTTGTAAGTAGAACAGGAAACTTTATTGTTTCTACAACTATAAAACAGATTTCACACAATACCATATTTGTCAATATTAAAGTGAACCCATACGAATTCGAAATAGAGTCATAACACTAAAAACATTATTACCTTAATTTAAAACTGTCTTAATACAAACACCTGCGACTAAATTTCCGTAATGAGGGATGAATGTTAACCTCCATAATCGCAGTTGGTTAAGGACCCCGCGGTCGGCGATTAATTTAAACATTAATTAGAATATTAATTATTAGCTAACTCGTGTCCCGACCCTTTTGGTGTAGCGACCGCAAAATAATTGTAAGGCTTAAACGAGATATTAATTTGGACCGTTATATTTAATAAAGAATATTACGTGTTGGTTGCCAATATTCAAAACTAAGAAAAAATAATATGGAATATTATCTGGTTTTTCAATATTAATCTTATAATAGTGACAGATCCTAATACCTAGTATAGCGATAACATTAAATAAAATCATCAATGTTAAGCATTATCTTCTAATATCTTTATAGTTTATTCAAGGTTTCTCGGAAGGTCCTTTACTTCGTAAATAATACAATTATTTGATAACCTTAAAAAACAATTTGCGTCTTAAATGCTAATCTTAAAAAAATTTTATTTCTATTATGCCAGCGTTAAAATTTCCAAATCTCATGAACAGTAATTGCTTGCCGACGCTACTTTAAACTGGCACATAAGCTCGAAGACGCGAGCGACATCTGTCCACGTAATTGAGGGATTACGCAGATAATTGAAACTGTGTGAGTGAGACAGATACTGAACAAATACATGAGGATAACAGAGATGGATAGAGACTGCCGGTGCTGCCGTCAAGAGAACGTTTAACAACGTGTCTTCTTGTATATTGTATTATCTTACGTTTTATGCCCTATTAATCTTGCTCGAGAGTCGCTCTCCGCGGATTAAATGATTTGAGACTTTAATAAGGGTGTCTAAGGTTGTTTTTTGATCGTACCTTTAGTTTCGCTTAGGGTGTTCGCTTGTTTTCGCAGCCATAAATAATTGTTTGTGCTCCGTAAAACGTGAAGCGTTTTGTCGACGTCTCGGTCTAAGCCGGATAACAAGATGTTTACAGATGAGCTAATAAACGTTCTAATTACGAGCGATTGATGACCGCTTGTGGATCAGGTTTAAAGAAACTGTCATCTAAATCCCCAGAAAGGAATTAAAGCAGATATAGCTAAAGAAATCAATTTAGCCCATAGCTACAGCATAGTTCGGTGAACAAATAATTTTTTTTTAGATATCATTTTTTATCTAAAGCAAATCATTTCAACCTACTCAATTCAATGATTAGTTAATTTTTTGTCGTTGCCTCTTACATGCTACTTGATTCCACCGTATAAGGCTAGTTCTGTCAATTACATTATTATTATTCCACTATGATACCCATATTAAAATTAATTAGAAACCTATTAAGGCGGCGACGGAAACGTCACTCGCAGCTAATAGCCACGACTTTCATCACCCGTGTACCATCACCCACACTGTTAACTGTACATCGGTGGACCTTATGCCTTTTGCAATAAGGTCCACAGATGTATAGTTAAGAGTGTTGCTGTCTGTACCGCGGTACAG
Organism: Cydia fagiglandana; assembly: GCF_963556715.1. NCBI lineage: Eukaryota > Metazoa > Arthropoda > Insecta > Lepidoptera > Tortricidae > Cydia > Cydia fagiglandana. The sequence goes on along the minus strand of NC_085932.1, from coordinate 18,641,961 downwards.
TCGTAATTAAAATTCTTAATTTGGATAAGGCGATTAACAAATTGGGGCTTATTTAAAAAGTAATCATGGGAGCCGCTATAGAAGTTTAAGCTACCGTTTTAGATAATATAGTTTTGCTTGTAGAATGAATATGCTAAACTCGACACTGATAATACTGATACAGCTCGAAATTAGTGTCTGTTTTGATGCAAGTAAATAAAAGAATTAAATGACGTGATAAAATTATAGAATTGATAAATCATCGTTTGGTGTGGATTTTAGTGAATTAAAATCACTGGAAAAGAGGGTATAAATATCTACAGCCGTATTCATAAAAAATCCTTAAATGAGGAATGATCAGCTTATTAGCTAATCCGCTGTTTAGGCTTAATAAGCCGTTGATAAGAACCATGATTTATAAACGTTTATTAGGGGCTTCTTAACTAATAAGCAGATTAGACGCGTTATGTTGGCATCTTGGCGCATCATAGACTAAAATATGGCTGAACATTAAATTAAAAAAAAAGTTTGACAGCAGCACTAGCGGCCAATCGTAATATCATGAAGAAGTTGATTTACTATTTTGACTAATTTTCGGAATTATCTCTTATTAAAATAGCTTCTGTGCCACAAAAATAATTAAAGATTGCTGCATGGCCGGAAATTTTATAAAACTTGGTGAGTAACTACGTTTACAGACAAGTATCTTATACAGCAACAAGTAATAATATGAGTTCACTGCAATGTTGATATACCTATATCTTATTGCTTTTAGTTTCAATATTATGTGGAATGGAGTCGAAAGAAGTGGGGTTCTTTCAAACTAACCGAGAAGTGCATAATTAGCGAAGAGAAGAAGTCGAAGCCAGATACCGTACCAGACCCCACTCGCCTCCGCAAGAAGAACCATTGAATAATGGTTCATGAGTTCACACTAATTTATTCTGGTTGCGGCAGAAATTCACAACGGGTCAACAAAACGAAGTCCATTCAGACTCACTAAATCAGGTATGAACAATGTCCTATACTTTCTTGTTTACCTTACATACCTGCAGTGTTTAGAGTTAGACAAAGAAAAGTCTGCAGCGATTTTGATGATAACTCTAGGTACAGTTCAAATTTTGGGCATGACCATCTATTTATAATATATTATAGACATAGGTACGTAACATAAAATGTAGTATCTGAACATGTTAAGATTGACACTTGCATTGACGGCTTTGACATTATTTAAAGGTTATAACACTTATAAATTTGGTAAATTTATCCGTGCTTTGTGGAGCTTGGTGTATTTGTTTAAAATTATGCATAGGTACCTACCTATTATAGGTATTATATTTCTTAACCATACAATGGAACCAAATGATAATTATATGTACAAGTGATGTTTTATTGTAACAAGCCGTTGTGTCGCGAGTTTACTTCTTGTCATCGTGTCATTAGTAATAATTTTGTAATGGTATTTATTTTATGCATGGAACAATGCGATGGTTATTATACTCGATCACCTAGCCAACCTACTTACTACGAGGAAGGATGGTTCACAAATTAGGCAGTATTTAAATACCAGTGTACAGGTGTGTGTATAGATACTGTGTACCTGCTGATTAAAAATAAGATGTTTTCTGCGTACAGTTGGTTATAATTAAGTTGGCTAATCTATATCTCATCAGACAGTTTGGACATCTATTCCAGAGAGTTTGCAAGGTCAATGTACAATGATATCATATTATAGTACCTAATAGGTAATGAATAATAAAGGTAATGAATAATGATTGATCTCTGTCTATAGCTTAAAATGATACTTAGTTACCATAACTATATTGAATCATGTGACCCTAACTTAAGTACATCCATTATATCATAAGCTAAAAATTAAAGAAAATTGTTGAATACAAAAATACTTTTATTCAAATTATTGCATCTTTTCAGATCCTGAAAGTACCATCATTAGCCACTGTTATTGTTGAATAACTCCAGGCTTTGGAAGAAAAGCTGTGGCCTGTGAACAGCTGTGAATATTGGTCAGAGAAGTGTAACTGACTCCGTACACTGCAAGTCCCAGCAGGAAATCAGCAAGAAACCTAAAAGAAAAAAAACAACAAAATGAAAACCTAGCTTGATTTAGGTTGAAGTAATAAAATTGTTCTAATTTAATTGGTGTTTTATTTTACTAATTAAATATATTTTTTGACTTGTTAAGGTTTGTACAATTTTTATTAATGATGTACAGTCACCTGCAATAATATGTTACACAACAAAGGCCCATAAGAGCATTGCACAGTTTTGCAGCCTTCGAAGAGTAACATATTATTGCAGGCGACTGTACCCATATTGAAATACTCAAAATTCCATTTTTCTAATTACAATGCAATAAAATCTTAAATGTATCTAGCAGTCTAATAGGGATGTTTCCTGTACTTAAAATAAATTATGTCACACCATACCATGTATAAAATAAAGCACCAGATTATTATTAGAAAATAAATTTTCATATAAATACCATAATAGCAAATCATTTTGAGAGTTCTAAAAAGGAAAGTAGGACCCTATTTTGCACATATTTATGATATTCATGTGTTTGCAATATTGTTCTGATGAAAGTGTACAATTTATATAAAGTAAAGTAGATATTCATAGGTAAGTTCATGCTATGTACCTAGTTCAAAGAAGTTCAAAAATAATATTGGTAATTAATGGTTCTTATGTAGAATAAAATTAAAAGGTATTTTTGAATACCAGACAATGACAAGGACAAGTTTAGTGCTGCCCATCTGATATTAAGCACTGCAGCCTACAGGCAACTAGCGGAGTTACAAATAGCCGACAGTGCATTTTTGGGAGCACTGGAAACCTTAGCGTCAAGAACAGGTAGGTATAGAATCCAACCTGGATGACCATACTGAATAATTAGTTGACATAAATGAAACTTTCATTCTATAAAGTTCAGCTTGCAATATTTTTACCTGGAGGCCAAATTGTTATGCTCAAAGCCAATATTGAGCAAACTGCCTATGCAATGACTGCATATACCCGTGACTTTTTCAGATTTTTCATCACTTTACCAGACTGACAAGAGTGCACACTTCTTTTACCTGTAAATAAGTTGATACTTTTAAGTAGTGCCTACTTACCTGTGATATTTTTTATTAAACACAGTCGGTTAAATATGTCTATAAAACAAGTTAACTTATGGTAAATATTATAATCTCATTAGGTATAATGGTTAGTTATTCAATTGCAAACTATGAACGAGATTGATGTACTCTTACAGGGTCTATAATATTATATAGGTAGGTATAATGTGCGCAAGAAATGCAATTAAATTTAAGTTTGCGAAATGCGAACACCCTGATCTTAAATTAAAAACAACGTTTCTGGCAAGTGGTAATAACGAATAACTAAAGGGTTTACGCACAAATATAAGTAAGTCCTCGCCGTGTCCGACGATGGCGACTCCTCCAAATATTTTTAATTAGGAACATGGAACGCTCTAATATTACTTGCCAAGCCAAACTTGGTTTCGAAAATGCGATTGTATGGCGAGCAATGAAGCTGGCCCGCATAGATTTAAGTGAATCTGGCGGTTTACCTATTTCTCCAAACGCCTAATAGCTGTGAGGGAGGAACTCGCTCCGTTTATGATGCATTTTTCCGACTACGCGATCATAGAATTCTGTTGCCTTCTTCGATATTTTGGTTAAACGAAAATCACCATACACAAAATCACATAAACAACTTATAAAAAGCGGGATATTTAGGTTTCGCGCCATTTTCGCACTATATCCAGGTATGTAATACGTAATTGCACATATTAAAGTTGTTTTCCATTCACATTTGGGATTTTAACCAAAACGTACTATTTGCTCTTGCTCTTGTCACTCTTGCCAAAATCAGCTGTTTCGTGACCGCCATCTTGTAAAATAGCAGATAATAAACAGATAAAGAAGGGTCCTCGGCTCCGTAACTTTCCGAGGATTTAATAAAGAGATGATCAACTGTTTAGCGCTAAAAAGTGTTTATGAATCACGTTTTGTGACATCCGGTTATCAGCAACTGATGATCAATGCTCTAACTGTTTATGAATACGGCTGCTAGTCTGCAATAGTTATATGGCAGGGCAGGCTAGGGCAGTGAGCGCAGCACGCTGAGCACTGAGGGCCTACCGCGAACGACGTTCGACGTGTTGCCTCTCTGTCGCACTTGTAAATTCGTACGTAAGTGTGACAGGGAGACAAGACGTCGAACGTGGTTCGCGGTAGACTCTCTGATCGGATCCGTGCGTGCCCGCGATCGGGGATACCATTGTTATTGAATTAAGTATTATTTTTAACAGAAAAAAGTAATCCATGATCCTATTACGCAATTTATAGAATCAATATTCATGTTAATAGCTTTAGTGCAAAGGTAGCTAAATTTTGATGTTGAGTTAGTCGAGATTTTTTTTATCGGGCGACGATTGTTAATCAGGATTCGAATCGACGGGGTTACTTGAAAAGGTTTCAAGATTGCTATTCACATCTATTGACAACCGTAAAAAAGCTCTACGATTTTTCATAAACTTTAAGTAAATTGTGAGTGGTTGATATTGTAAGAAATATATGAACATAATATTGCACATAATAAAAATAACTAATAGCTAAGTTTAAACAAACAGATAGAAAAATTAAAGTCATATCGGCTTTATTTGAGCTGATTATATCAGTTTCGGTTCAGTAAGCTTAAAAATAAAATTGTCACATGACAAGCGCAATGTTTTCATCTTCATCATTTAAATTCTAAATGAAGGCCCATTCACACACATAGCAGCTCGTAGGGCGGCAGGGCGGGCGCGCGTAGGGCGGCGCCCATAAAAATGCAAATGGCGGCGTCGACAAGGGATTTCATTGTTGTATCAATCACGGGCCTTATTATTGCGGGATTTCGTGAGATCCGCGCCGTTTATTGTTTTTGAAGAATTGTTTTGTTTTGTTTTAAGTCTGATGTCGCTTTATGTCACATTTTTTAACTATAGGACTTACTCGGAAATCATACATTCAATAGATATAAATATATCCAATTTGACAGAAAATGCAGTTGGGCCTTATGTGAAAGTAAAATTAATAATTTCACAATTCAATAAAATATTTCAACGTTGTCGAAATTGCAGAATTATCCTGCTCCCAATCCAATATCAGTGTGTTATGCTGGCACATTTAATTGCGCTCTACAACGAGTGCGCGTACACAACCAATTGTTCCCAAAATATTTCGATAAGTCAATTGTACCTTCAATACAACATAGAAACAAGGCCCAGGGCTAGCAACAGTAGCAGCCCTCGCACACGCAGTCAGGAGGCACTTGTCAAGACGGGCCCTTAATTGATTGGGCTCGTTAACTTGCCCGTTTATGGCAGGTCGAGCTGTAAAAATATGGAACAGTAGGCATTACGGAGTGTGGGGGAATGTTATGTAGCCATATATTTTGCTAAATTACTGACTCGAGGTTATAGGAACCGCTATATAGGTAGTTACCTATAGCTACCAGCCGGAGTGGAGCGTCAGTAAGTATATCGCCCGCGAGATAGACTACCCGTCTTTTTCTAAATACATTTATTAGAGTGGGATTACCTACTTTATCTCATGTTCGAGATAATGTCGCGCCCCTTCTGTGCTAGCCCTACAGTTACTCCAGTCATTTAACTGTTCACCTATAGATACTGACTTGAGTTATATTCCATTTAACTTTTTCCTGGCTGTAGGCTAAAATGTCGTTATAATACGCACTAAGTATTGCTTATTAATTTAAATAGAAAAATCGGCGCTTATTTGTGCAAAAAAATACCTACAAACTGACTTCCAGATGGAAAGCTTTGTAGGATTGTTGCAGACATTAAATATCTGAACAGATCGAACTAGAATGAAATACACTAACTCTGTGTCTGTAAGTCTGTATCTGTATGTACACTAAGTTTATCACGAAAAATAAATGATTTATTTTATTTTTATGACTTTTAAATAAGAAACAAATAGACTTTTTGAATGTTTTGCGCAACCGTAACTTTACTAGGCTATTAACTGAGAACAGGAGAGATTGATTACGATGTGGTTGAAATTATACGTATGTGGTTGTCTGATTTGTGCTAAGCTCACTAAGTAAACATTATACTCTGAATCTAAACTTGTTCCCAAACTTAGCTAGGTATTTTCTGCTAGAACCCACAGATAAACTACCTATTGTACATACGCTCTCGAGCCTTTTAGTTAAATAGTACCGCAAATGTTTATTAAAAAACACATCTATCTATTTAAAAACGCCATACGTCAAACAACAATGACATGTCACAATAGCACACGTCAGGGACGACACGACCAAAAAACCGTCATTTATAAAAATCCCAGCATTCAACGCGTATAATTTTTCGCTAATTCTTCAAAAACCACATGTCGACAGCCCTAAACGATCGTGCGCAGATGTGTCCCCAGCTTAACATGAGAAAATGAGACACACATAGAAAAGGTGAACGAGAGCAAAAGGGATGTGAGACGTGAAAGAATCAATCATACGTTTCCATAGTTAAGTCTCGGGTAAGATTGCACTAGGGTGCGTGGGATTGTGGATTTGAGCTGTAATATAATTTTATTTTTGCATTGATATTCAGGAAGGGTTTGTAAACAAATCGGTTGAATATTCGCGGCTCGCCACATGTGGCCAGGGTGGGGTTTGCTGAAAATTGGCCAACTTAATATCCGTAATACTTAATTTTAGATTATACGTCCATTGTGCTTAAATCTATTGTGGATTTTTAATCATAAATTATTCCTTTTTATTGTACTTATAGTATTATTATATTAACAATTGTGTTTGTTTCTTTTTATATCGAACAATTTATGTCCTTTTAGTTTATAATATAGTCTGGCAAGTCAACTTTGTCAGCAGAAGAAGGCGGCAGATTTGAAAACTGTAGGCGCGAAGGGTTGGTATCCTATAAAACTTTGAATTGATTGTTGTATTGTAATGTCGCGCATTTTTCTACTGACAAAATTGGCTTGTTTGAATGTATGTATTTGTTACGTTAATCTCAGTTGTTTACTCGTACAGTTAGGAAGGTCTCAAGTTCTAATGAAAGTGCTATTTAAATACACTTACTAGACAATAATCAATTAATCACCAATCAATGCAATAATAGAGTATAATAAAAATAAGAGTAAAATTCCAAAAAAACATTACAGTATGTGCATTCATATCTCATCCATCAAGAAATAACGCGCGAGGGCGCGTACGGACATGCAGTATTTAATAATAGTATTAGTATGGCAACATATTGACCGCAGTCGTATTATATCCATATTAGCATTACAATATGCTTCCCTATGGGCTCTGCTCGAACCATGTTCCGTGTTATGTTCTAGTCACGAGTGATGAATGGCAGGCGGTATGATAACTTCATAGTGCACGATATGGTACCTAATAAACCTAAAATATAGGAGAATAGGATGGCTTCTTGTGAAATTACAAAATGCAGTTTTGTATAATTGTTTTTCAACCCGGAGATACTACGAATTATGACTAGGTACAGTCACCTGCAATAATATGTTACTCTGCGAAGGCCGCAAAAATATGTGACACGCTCTTATGGCTCTACAAATAAGATCGTGTCAGATATTTTTGCGGCCTTCGTTGTGGAACATATTATTGCAGGTGACTGTACATGTTTAGTAGATGAATTAGTTTAATTTTATTCATCATAATTTATATAAGATTTAGACTGGTCTGTGGAGCGATTTTCATGCAATGTCGGTTCTCTGCCTTCTCACAGCCACGGCGTTGAGCTTTTCCTTTACTTGATCTATGTAATTTATTTTATTTTATTATACATATAGCTATAAAGATTATAATACCTCGGTATATACAATACAGCAAGTATGATGTTAAATATATATAAAATGTCCAGAACAGCTGATGGTGCGACAGATGGCCGAGGGATCCGATTAGCCGCGGTCTTATTGTTATGCCTGATTTCCTACTCTTACTTAGTTTAATATTGAGTTAATGTAGATTGAATGCATATAATATTATGTAGGTATTGTATATTGGAAAATACACTGGAACAGCTTACTAGCATAATCGTGATGCAAGGCCACAGCGACTGTGTTTATAAATATTGTTTTAAATGATGTTTTTTTGCAGTATTCTGTATAAGCAGGTATAATAATAATGATGATTTCTTAAAAAAACAACATTTTCATTTTTTTTTCTGAGATTACATATAATAGGTATGTAAGCCTAACATGCTAAACTACGAACCACCTAAATCTACCCTAGTCATCAATGGCCAGTGGCCACTGCATCGCCTGACAGTTGATTTAGACCCTAATAGTAGGGTTGTAAAATTAGACGACATTTTAATCACAACATTGTATAAATCTAAGAGTGCTAAGTTAAATCATCGTTAAAATCATTACCTAGTTTTCCTCCCGAGCGGTTGTTGACCCGAGCAACCTGTATTTATTAAAAATAAAGAATTGTAACAAAAGGATTGACTTACCAACAGTCCTCGAAATCAATCAGCTCGGCTGGATTCAATTGATGAGACTCGATTACCCCGCTATTGTCATCGGCTCAATCGATTGATTTCCCAAACCGGGGCAATCAACCATCATTGCAGCGTATTTTCAACCTAAGCAACATTGTAATAGAGCTCTCATTACATCATACATAGGCATGGTGATATCGAGTAATTATTACACTGCATTTTGACCCTTATCAATAGTACATTGAGTTGGTTTCCTTATAGAGAACAGTTATAGGAAAAGCAGAAGAGTGTAAAAGTGATTTCGTCAGTGTCTGTGTGATTGGATTTTGTTTTTGGAAGGATTATCGATGTCGCGTTTGTTAACGCTATCAATTTATCGTAACTCGCGACGCATTGTGCGACCACTGATATGGTTTACTTATATGGACGCTATTGCTATTACTATTGCGTTCTGATTATGTGTGTTCAGTTAGGACTATTCCTGTTCAGTTACTAATACAGTGCAAACATGTAATATATCCTGTTTCATCTTTTATTTTTTTTTGCAATGCATTGAGAAAATGAGAAATGCCAATTTTTTATAGATATTTCTACGTTCATATGAGTGTAAGCGGACAGCTTTATCGGATACTGATAGCAAAGCAAATATATCTACACTATATGTATCATAAGGACTCAGTAGGCCAGATGCATACCCGCGTTGTTCAGCAGCACTTTATGATACTTACAAATCCTACTAAATAACCTAAATCTACACTAAATATTTATTTTTGTTCAGTACGTAATTTTTAGGGTTCCGTACCCAAAGGGTAAAACGGGACCCTATTACTAAGACTTCGCTGTCCGTCCGTCCGTCCGTCCGTCTGTCACCAGGCTGTATCTCACGAACCGTGATAGCAAGACAGTTGAAATTTTCACAGATGATGTATTTCTGTTGCCGCTATAACAACAAATACTAAAAACAGAATAAAATAAAGATTTAAATGGGGCTCCCATACAACAAACGTGATTTTTGACCAAAGTTAAGCAACGTCGGGAGTGGTCAGTACTTGGATGGGTGACCGTGTTTTTTTTCTTTTTTTTTTGCTTTTTTTTTCATTATTGTACGGAACCCTTCGTGCGCGAATCTGACTCGCACTTGCCCGGTTTTATTCTATTATATGACTCATAAAACCATACTGCATCGCCCTTAAGTATGAATAAAATACAATGAAATATTTCGTTGACATATGGATTTCATGCCATTATCACGCACTCGTGTTCGACATGCCCCCACAAACTAATAACTGAGGTACCTATCGTTTATCTATTCGTACAGGTGGGCCGGCATATGTGCGCCTTGTAGACATGCCTACGGGAAACTATGATTAAATTCCTAACAACGATCTCACCCTGTCACGACAAGTTGAATAATAATTTTGTATCTTACAATATTAGATGTATAAACCTACTCAAATACAAAGCAATCCTACATAACACTCTTTTGTCAGCAATTATTATAGAGCACTTAAACTCCACGTCCACGTCCACGTCCACGTCGTTTCAATGACTTTCCTTTGAAAACATTCTCAAATTACCTAAGTAAATATGATGGCAATTGATTTCACTTTTTACAAAAAAAAACAGCAATAACACATTTGGTTTATTTTATATGATGTGTTACAAAATATTGTTAACTCTTAAATCATCTTAATCTGTCATCATTTCAGCTATACGACGTCCACTGCTGAACATAGACCTCTCCATTGGACCTGAATCTGACTTAATCTGTATAAGAATGTATTTAAGTAGGTACCTAATAAATTTCAAAATAGTGTATGTTACAGTAAATATAAATATAATGTCTATCGTTGTCTAATAGCGCCCACCGCACAAGCTTTACTCAAATAGTCGCACGTTATACAGAATAGTATACATCCCTTACGCCTAATGACGTCACACAGATAAGACAAACGACAGTTTAAACTCATGTAGTCACTCACTCCGATACCTCTAGCCCTCGCTCGCACTTATAGTTGGGCCCACTACCCTCTCGCTCCAGGGGCAGCACCATATTAAATTATCGTGATGGATGACGCAGTAATTTAATTTTAATGTGTTTTGATATTTTATGAATGCTTAATCGCGTTACGGATTTTTTGTGATAATTTAAAACGCCATTTAAATATAATTTGCGACTGTCGTCGAGATTTAGGGCGAGATATTTTCTTATTTTTAATGCAGCTGTTACTTTGTATTGAGAAAACAGTGTATTCAGCCTAATAATGTAAATCACTTAAATATACATAATAAATTAAGTTGTAGGTGATTAATATCTATTTTCTCAAATTGTGTCGGAGTAGTTTTAAATTAATGCTAACAGCCCAAAAAGTGATTTAAAAATATTCATAATTTTTAAATTCGGAATTTTGAATTATACATAGGTACTTACATAAAATAAAAGTTAATATTATACTAGTGGCTCATACATAAATACCTTAAAACTAGCATACATATTAAAAAACATTTTTCGAACTAAATACTACAAATAACATTATGGTTGCGATGCATTATGCAACCCCGAAGTGTCAGGGAGTGTTAAGGAGGGAGGTGTTCAATTGGTACCTACATTTGGCTCATAAGTGTCTACTACCTACAGATACAGATGGGTAAACAGTTAATGGACGTATCATATTTGACACAGAATATTTCACTGTCAACCGCACCATAAATGATTCATGCTCTTAATATTGGCTCACCGATCTGACTCGCTGGTCCTAAACTTAACGATTCGCCCTGATATACAGCTACAGCCCCATAACCTTCTTATTGCGTGTCATAATTCCTTCTCCTACTCAAAATGCAAATCATTTCAGTTATCATCTTTATGGAGCAGTAAAAAATTGAATTCGTTTTGTGTCCGTCATGTTTCTCACATTGATACGATATTATTAATTTTTATCTGTGGTGTTATTATAGTGCTCTTTAGGGGCATTTTGAAATGCGGTTTTATTTTTGATTTTATTGCGTCACGGTGTAACTGCAAAATATTCAGACATAATACAAATTGAAATATGCAATGATAACAACTTATTTTTCCCACGAATAGTTAAATTTTAATTAGATTAATTTGAGTTAGGATAGAATATGTACCAAAATATGTAGCAAAGAAACAAAATGCCGATACTCCAACATGGCAACTATTTTTAATAGTGGTAAAATTTCCTTGTTTTTCGATAAAACAAAAGTTTAATTTACTTTTGTTTTATCGAAAAACAAGAAACGAACTGGAAATCCTTAATGATTACAGAATTAGTATAGCATCGATAACTATAAATCTCTGTCTAAACTATGAAGTGGATCATTTACACGCGTTATGCAAATTCGCGCGCCGTTGAATGCGTTGCGTTACGTTCTTTAGCGCAGTGTCATCGTCATTAAGGGTCTTGAGTAGACCCACAGTCATTAAATATTAGTAGGTACCTAATACCCTATGCGTTTCTAACTTTTTAATGTATACCAATAAGCAAAAAACTAGTACATATTTGGGTACATTTATGTACGAGTAAGACTCGAATTAAGAGCTAAGCTGGCTGAAATGACGTTTCCGTGAAAACTTACCTACGAAGGTGTCTTGCCATTTCAGCCAGTCTCTACAAAAAGGTTGACTGAACTAGCATGACAAATACGAACGTTTCCGAGAAAATACGATGGAAAACAATTAGGCACTATATCTGTATTAATTAATTAATGACAACTCGTCACATTGAAATTAATTTTAGTGAAAAGTGGCATTTTCAAATTCGATCACGAACTATTAAAAATGCGGAGTCGGTCAAGATATTCGCATCTATATTACATTGTTGGTAATGTGTTGGTATGGATCTAGTGACGAAGACTAAGTAGTGCGATAAGTAGGTACTGCAATATTCGCGGTCCGATGCCCAATTGACACTTTAGGCTCTATAACGGTCATTAGTCGCTACACAATAATCCTTTGTATCGCTAAACGCTAAACGTATCGCAGATCATCTCCATTCACAAATTGCGCTAAAAACCATACCATGGGGGCACGGTTTACCATTGCTATCTGTCCTTTAGCCAGCCAAATTTCAACTTTGTTACTTTGACTCAAGAGTGGCTGCATATGTTAATATTTGTTTGTATTTTTCAATTCCCCTATACACTAATACCAACTTTTACGTGCTATGTGTCAGCTCTTAATGCATTGACAAAGAGTCTATTACTGCTTGATGGATGCATGAAATAAATCGGTCAGACGAGTGTCCGGGTGTCATAGCTCATTTGACATTCGATAAATTAATCCCAAGGGAGATGCAGGGGGTTCTGTGTTTACACATGTGTTGCACTGATGCAATTAATTCTAAGCAATTGTTTATTTTATTAAGTTAATATGGAGGATTATTAAGTGGGATATTATACGGAATAGGTTTAATCGGCTTTGTATAATAGCTGCAGGAAAACATTAAACAAAAATGGCTCACAGTCACGCCAACCAATTGTAAGTAATTGTATGCATTTAGGTAGGTATATATGCGAATTGGAACTGCAAATCTGTTGTATTTGCTCCTTATATTAAAACCTTTCTTGACATTACTTAAATACCGACAGATCAAGCGTATTTTCAAGAAATTCAGATTAAATGTATTTAAAACAAGACACAGTATATTCGTCAAACTATTGTTTTCCACTTAGATAGTGACTCGTGTGTAATGGCAATGTCGAAATATCCTGCAATTTTACAATGAAATAAGGTGCAAATGTAAACATATCTTAGATGTATGTACTGTGTCGATGATTGATCATTTTATTGACACTGCAGTGCATTCCGCGAGCACAAATTTAACGGTATCCATTCATCGCGTTACTTCCAGTCAACTACCCGGCGAAGCGCCATGGCCCTTCGGAATACTCGTATTGTCAGTTAATGGTTAAGTCACTTAAAGAGGATAATAGTAATAAATTTTGCGTAAATTATGATATGCCGTTGAACCAAATTGAATGCATGACACGCTAACTTTATTTGATGTATCTTAGGTACTGGTAGATAAAACGGGAATTTTGCAGATAGGTACCTTATTTGCGACAGTAATGATACCAGTAGCCTTACCACAACTGCCTTAGCAGTGTTAAACTGACATATTTGATAACGCACGAATATGTGACTACGAGCGAGATGCATAGAAAGTAAGTTACGAACACGCGAGCGTATATGTCAGTGTCGAACTGGTGGAAGCCGTACAGTACGGTTACCATCAGTTTGGCATTGGCATAAACGCTATCGTGAACGTAATTTACTTTCTATGCATCTCGCTCGTAGTCACATATTAGTGCAAAAGAGATATACAGAACGTAAATTACGTTCACGATAGCGTTTATGTCAATGCCAAACTGATGGTAACCGTACAGTAGTAGCCTCTATTACGTAGGTAACGATAGCCATGAGCACTTGACGGTCTGTCTAACAAAACATTTTTTCTTGTAAAAAATTATTTCGAATAAAATAACTTCGCCAGCTTATTTGACAATCTACTACGGAATTCGAAATGTGTAGTTTTTCTAATAAACTTACTTGCACAGAGTCAGAGTAGGGCTGAGTGAGGCTATAACTAGTCAAGTGAGGCTACCGATTTAAACTTCTACCCACCTTCTTATCGGCATGTGACAAACGTCTCATGCCGTAACGTATAATATATTTTTGATTTTCCAAACGCATAAAACCACGCTCCACTTCTCACTACTAACACGCACCCTCTAAATGGTAAGTATCACTTAGTATAATGCGATTTGTACCCTCACAAGGGAGACTTGTTACTGCGAGTTTGTGACGTTTGGCTATGGATGACGATTTTAATTATGTTTGATGGCTGACTGCTGTACTTACATTTGATTTTGTTTTTGCCTTTAGCTAAGTGGTACAGTATATTGATATGATGCGTTACTCCTATTTTATGTTTGTTAGCCCTATTATTTCTAAGAGATTTGTAGGCCGTGGTCTAATTGACTTGCAATAGTCGTAGAGGCCCGTAGCTACCTTAAGGGGCCCACTGATTAACAGTCCGGCGGACGGTATCGGCCTGTCAGTTAGAACAAAATTTTGACAGTTCCAAACAACTGACAGGCCGATACCGTCCGACTGACTCTTAATCAGTGGGCCCCTTTAACAGTAACTATTCTGATTGTAAATCAGACTAGGTTCAAATCATTAAAACACGTTTATTTCCTCTAAGAATCGTTGTGCCGTTCTGAATATACCTACATATATTGGCAGCAACTAGTATAAAATTAATATAATTGTAACGCTAAGCTGAGTGACAAACAAACATTCATTACCTACATATTCTCCTACTAGGGTTGACCATGGATGGACCTCTCAACTTAAACAAGGTGTTAGGTTGCCTTTTTAAATACCTACTTAGCACAGTCTATTAAGAGTTACATATGTATGCGTCCATTTTGACCATTTTAAACTAACAATATTATACTACCATAGTTTCCATTCACTTAACTTTTTGATTATTTCATTGTATGTTCATTTATCAACCGGCCCCCATCGTCTCCGTTACGCTGCAGCGCCCTCTGCCGCTCTAAATACGCGTGACCGCAGCGTTTAGAACCCTAACCTATAGTTTAGCACGTCAACTAGTGGGGTAAATGCCTTCACATTGGGCTTTGACTGTGATACGTTGTCGGTAACTCCAATACATATTGCCAGTATATTAACTTGTCACGAAAGAGTTAAACCAAGATAAGTCTGCAACGATTTTGACAGCACACGCAGTGCAAGCACAGAATAAATAATAGTACAGAAGACTCACTCTCTAACAAAACGCGTCTGTTACGATCAGCACAGATATGGCCGCTAGGTGGCGACAGCGCCACGCGCGGCTTACGGCTTTCCCCAAAATTGGTGTAGAACGGAAGTACTTTTAGCTACCTGCAGCAAAGCGACGAAATCGCGGAGTGAACCACGCCTGGTGCAAGTGCTTTTTTTTTAAATATGTAGTAGGTACCATACAAAAGATAAATGGGATTCACAATTCCACAATAATAATGGGTGTATTTCTTCAATACTCAGTATACCTTCGGTACCAAATCGCTGGCCAAATATTACAAGGTTGACATAAGTAACCCAGCTAATTGCAGTATGACTGATGGAAGTTATGTCTTTTTATGCGAAACATGACGAAAATAACGTTATTAGTCGACTACTGAAATATTATTTCATCAAAATAAAATGGATCTTGCCGAAACTAAACTCATAATGTTTTGTGTTAATGGAATTGACCAGTAAAAATACTGCTTTTAATAATTTAACCGTACTATTCCTAACCAGCGGGGCGCAGGGTAAACACATCGGTTTGGAGCCCTTACGAGCTGTAGGGTAAGTGCGACAGTTTCGTCCCTAACATCAGTCGCTAGCGTAAACGCTCCATTTAGCGTCACTTGAGGGTCACACCCTAATTAGTTCAGAATAAAAACGAGCCTTTATCGTCGCGCGTTATTCGCCTAATTGATAGATGCTCGTTTAGTTTTTAAATAAAGTGCTTTGAGATTATTTGAATTCATTTAGATACATTTTCAAAACTAGTTTAATGGAATCTTGAAAAGCTTGAATTGATATTAATTTAAACAAAAGATAAAAAGTATAATACCGAACTTAATTATACCAAATTTGAAATGAATTAGTGTCGTCTATAACTACTGAAATTGTAATTGGTAATCAATTTCCAGCTTACTGAAAAGTCTGAAAAGTTACTTTAAGGAATTTACTGATTACATTTGAATAAGATCGTGAATAACTTAATTAAGAACTGAATTTTAAAATTATAATTCTGAATTTTGAAATAAAATTTGGCTTTTATATGAGAGTATTTATGGTAGAGACTGGTCAGCAACATTAGGACATGATGTCACGATCCTCAGCATTGAGGGATCGACTGATGATGATGATATGAGAGTATGTGTCACTGTTTATAATAATTTACTTACTACAGGTAACACTGATGTATTAAGGGTCTTTCACCAAAATTACAAGTTTTATTGGGGTTGTCGTAACGCGTATGGTAGCTACTTTAATTAGCGACATAATCAATAGAATATATAAATATTGCCCATAGGTAATTATAGTTACCGTAGAATTTAAAGTTAAATTAACAAATGTTAACATGACAAATATCGGCATCATAGCTTTATCAGAAATATTAAAAAAATACATACTTCGGTGGAATCTCCCACTGTCAAAATATCTCCGTTAGGTTAAGTCACAAACATGCTTGCTCTTTTTACCATATTCCGTTCAGATACGATACGCACACATTGATATCTGTACTCCAATAGAGCAACTGCGCCACGGTTAATCCCGTTTGACTGCGCCGCTAAGTGATTGACTTTTCAATCTCCGTAATCGGATTACAGGCCGGTTAATTGTGCATGTACATGTGCATGCAGCATGGCGGATTGTCACTGTTTGGACTTAATTAGATTTAACATCGGCAGTCTATAGCTGACTTTATGAAGAAAATATTCATTACTATCCCATTTGTTTCACTCGTATTAAACAGGACACAGATTGTGATGTTATAGTAATAGAAAACTGAAATTTGCGTTGGTTAGTTTGCGGAATCAACTGCCAACCTAAGTAAAAAGAAGCAAGCAAGTAACTAATCGATTAAGTATGTGAACGTAGCTTTCTCCTTACATTAAACTAATTAAAGTTAGGCATGTTTAACTGTAAAATGTGTTACGTAAAGTGTTTTAAAGTCGATATGCCCAGACTTGTGACTGAGTCATTTTCTCCAGTATGTGTATGCAGCCCTCTGAGTTTGACTAATATTTATGCGCTTTCTTAAAACCGTAGAAATTAAGGTGACAGTCCATTTTTAACGACAGCAGCACTACCATTCATTTTACTATATAAATTGACAATACCGACGCGTTCCTAATTACCTACTAGTAGTGCAGCTGCGGTCAGAAATGGAAATCCCTAAAACGTAAAACCATCTGAGTCTTTCCGTTTATCAACGGGTCTTCTTTTTACCCTAGACCCCAACCGAGGTACCAGTCCCACATAGGTAAAGCTGACAATATGCCTCACCTTGACTTATGATTCCGTCATGCCAAGCGCGTACGCAAGCTTCGCCCGCTTGGGCCCCGCCAAGTACTTGGTCTGCTCGAATGTCTTCTCCAGCGCGAAGATCTTTTGCCCGCTGAACGTGGGCCGCGTGTGTTTTTTTTTACCATAGACCTCACCCCAATTACCCACAGTCCCAATAGTCCCATATAAGTAAAGCTGACAATATGCCTCACCTTGACTTGTGATTCCGTCATGCCAAGCGCGTACGCAAGCTTCGCCCGCTCGGGCCCCGCCAAGTACTTGGTCTGCTCGAATGTCTTCTCCAGCGCGAAGATCTGTTGCCCGCTGAACGTGGGCCGCGTGTGTTTCTTCTTGCCGTCCTTGTCCATCCCGCCTTGTGCGCACGCACTCAGTGCGCCGTTGCTCACTGGAACAAGATTAAGGATCATCATTATAATCATCATATCAGCCAGAGGACGTCCACTGCTGGACATAGGCCTTCGCCAAAGAGTGTTACAATGACACCGGTCTTGCGCCACCCGCATCCAGCGGAGATTAAGGATAAATAGATTAAATCACTGGAGGCGCATCCTAATTTAAAAGCATGGTCTTGTTTTTATATTACTCTCAGGACATTATGGATGTGCTTTTAAATATTGGCACGAATAATATGCACTAATCATTCGATCATGATCAAGATCATATTTTGAGATAGAGTTTTAATGTCGACTTATTATTTCTTAACGAATATATGTATTATCATCAACGCGACTCTAAATACATACAATTAACTAGGTTTATAGCACGTTGGACGTTTGCCAGTGTAATTGCTTATACGGGAAAGTGAACAACGCATAAAAGCTTATGCGGATATAATTTAAAAACATCAAAAAGACTCGAAACGTATTTCGAGAAGGAATGTTATCGAAAAACTAAAATGAAAATAAATTTGTCTAAAGAACATTAATTAGTTTTTCATTAATCTTTAGGGTAAATAAAACGATTTATAATGTTATAAATTATAATTTACTTTGATGGCTACCGAAATTGTCTAAAAACAACTGACACTGTCACAAGGTATTCACAAACATCACGTCGCTTTTATCTTCAAGTCATTTATGATATTTATCATTAACCAACAGTTATAGATAGATATATCTGTCATTGCATTTATCATTTTCATTGTCCCCAGACCCAACTCAAAAATTAAAAACTCAACTGGAAAAGGGAAATAAAAGGCTCATGAAACCGCGCGGTCGACGCTCGGAACATTCTGATGAAGCGCGTCCCGCGGGAGGGGTGGCTGATAAAAACGTGGTAGCGTCGGAATAAAGGGCTATCGAATGTACTATATGAGGTAGATGTCCTGTTACTTAACAGTCTTACCCCCTTATTAGTTAAAGTTTGTTTTATCCCTTTCTTATAAATACATAAATTAAAATAAGTTTTTGGCAAAAATTTCATTTTTGGTACAAGCTTTTATCGCTGACTGTACTTTTCTTACAACAGACAACTAATACTCATCGAGACAATTCTAAAAAACCCTAACACAATTAGGTTGCGTTGTTTCATCACAGAGTTCCTATGGCCACCTCCTGTCTCCATCATCAGATCAGCTCGATGGTACCATAATATTGCATTGTCATCCGATGTATACATGCATGCAAAATTTCAGCTCAATCAAGTGGATCAAATTTAACTTGCAAGATTTGATTACACACAGACAGACAGACAGACAGACAGACAGACAGACAACGGTCAAGTGAAACTAAATAAAAGCTTGTAATGACAGATAAAGACAAACGATTATTAGCTAATTGAGGTTTGTAGCGCGTTTATAATTAAGGGGCTAAATCTAAACTCTGTATCCTTGGGTATTTAAATAAAAGTAAGAAAATCTACCCTCAAATGGCTCCTTAAGCCAGTTGAGGGTAGTTGAAAACATTACATGATTAAATAATGTAGGTTAAAGTCAGGTCGTTTAGAGACAGATCTAGGCGGTTTTGTATTTGTTTGGTTCATCAATAAATGTTATAACTACCCGAAAATGTACAAATTGTTTGTTTACTTTTTTTAAATACTTTTTCTACTCGGGTACTTTTATCTGTCATTTACATAGTCACGAACGAACATATAAGGGCGTAAATTATTAATACTCCTTAAAAGTCTATAGTCTATTGCCCAAAAAAGCACTTGTATCGTTTTAGAGACATTACGATACGGTAAGCTAGTGCAGGGTAGCAGGTGGCACAAACCGGTACATTGCTACCAACGTGACAAACGATTGAATGCATACGGTTTTTATTAAAAAAGAAACAAATTTGTACTGAGTTCATTGCTACCAACATAATAAAAAATACTTTTATACCCTACAGCACCACGACCCTTGTGCGGTGCGGTAGTGTGTAACGGCTTTAAAAAAAACATAACCATAGACATTACTCGTTTGTTTCTCGTTTCCCGCCTTTCCCGGTAATTTCTTGTTCTTTGAGTACTTTGCGTTATTATTTGTTTTGCGTTCATAAAAAGTGTTGAAAATGGACAAAGAGGACTACATTGTTTCTAAACCTGAAGAAATATCCGCTGCAGCACAAGCAGCGATCGAAAATTTGTTGCCTAAGTACTAAATCTCAGCACCTATACGACAAATCTTATGAGAAGTGCATGGCGTGGAGATTGGAGCACAAAACTTCGTCATTCTCTGAAAACGTCTTTGGTGTATTTTCAAAGACTAATTGGAAGCACCGGATCAGATCTATCTTTTAAGCAAGGTTGGTATATGTTATAAAAATTTTTGATACACATTTTTAGGGTACACAGTACAACGAGCTATATTTATGTACATTTTATATTTTTGCATTGAAACTGAATATTATTTAATTCTCCTTTTTCTTGTTACAGGTTGCAGTAATATTTGGTATTATGGGTGCTTGTCGCAGACAAGAGCTACATACATATAGTAATACCTACTATCCAAAATTTACATTGACATTTTCATAAATAAAATTTTGTTTATATTTTTTTGTATTTTATTTAATATTGCCTACTCATAGAAAAAGCATTGTATGCAACGTTGTATAAGTAGTCAAAAAATGCTCATGGCGTATTTATTAACAATGTTCGCCTTCGGCTCACATTGTTACCCACGCCACTCACATTTTTTGACCCCTCTTATAAAACTGTTGCATAAAATACTATAAAGATACAGACTATAATAGTTAATATACCGTTTGTCACATATTTTTCCTGAAATTAGGATTTAATAGGGCAACAATTAGGGCAGTGTCAAACACTAGAACAGAACATTATCAATACCGCACCGTTAGATACACAGTAGTATGTTATAATCTTGGGAAAGCTTTCCGTCTGAAATGGGGACAGAGTTATTTCGAAAATTATATTGAATGTCTTTTTGTTACATAATACAATAGGTAATGAAGCTCTAGAAATGTATGTTGTTACTTAGCCTTCATTAAAGCTGCTTTTAAAGAATCCGACTTCAATGTATGAATGTTAACATTTTACACGTTTTAATTAAGCTTTATTGTAACGTAGTACCTATTTTGCTAATGTTAATAAATAATCATACTTTTTTTTAATATTCTGTAATAAAACAACTATGTATTCGTCCCATATATTAACCTAAATCACCCTCTATAGTTCGTTTTTTTTAGCATTAGAAAGAACTTCGCAGAAGTAAGCTTGTGGTTCCAAATCCGGTACTTTTAGCGGTAATAATTTGAAGTAAATTATATGTATTGACCGTGCTACATTAGATAATTCAATAATTATTAACAATTAAAGAGCCTGATAAAAACTGTACGCTTACTTCTGTGGAGTTCTTTCTAATGCTAAAAAAAACGAACTATAGAGATATCAATATCTCCTCCGAGCAAAAACATCAAAATAAACGACCTACATAATCAAATTAAACGCGAGAGGGAAATCATTATTAACATTGCTATTTCATCAAAATAAACACAATCACGTTATAAATAATTCGGTTAAGCACTTAATTATATGAAACAGGGACTTATGGCGCTTTTGTCGACGGTACCAACGATAAATAAAGCGGAATTGAATTGAACGTTTGCGACTGTACCGAATGTACCGCGGGGCGGGATGCGCGACTGTACTTGCGGATTGGATAGTGAATAACTATGCCCAGTTTGCGCTTGAACATTCAGTTGTAAGGATGCGCTCAAAAGTGCTATCTTCTTGTTAATAAGTACCTAGTAAATAATTATTACTGTTTAAAGTATCATTTAATTATTTGCTTAAATTATAATGATTACAAGAAGAACTATGAAGTGTAGTAATTACTTATAAACATATATATCTTGATCTATCACAAATTGTGTTAAATATAATACATCAGATTGTTATAAATAATAGATTATTAGAATATTATTTATTGCACACCTCCGTAAAAGAAACAGCTTCAGGAAAACAATTGTAAAAAATATATAACATGCTACTTTAGACCTATTCCGACAGTATTTTTTTGTTATTTAATGATTAAGGATATGATCAGTTAGCTATTAACAGTAACAGATTGTATCCATAACCGTTTGATAATAAGAAACTAATGTCAGAATAGGCCTCACTGTTATTAAAAAAAATGAAAAATTAATATAAAAAAACGTTGTTGCTAAAGAAGTACTACCTATACCTGGAAATGTTATTTAACGCATTAATTGTAAGATAGTGTGATACTGCTCCCAACCTTACGCACATAAACACATAGACACACACGAAGAAAGATCAATGCGCTTTGAAATAGGATATATATATATATTAGGTAGGCACTTTAACGTTGTATAAAATAATATTAATATTACGGGCGACTTTCAGAAGTCCGGATTGTTCATTAATATTAATCCGGGTTGTTTTCCGAGGTAGCGTAATTTATTACCGCCCCATTATATGTATCATCGCTGGTTTTATTGCGGCACATATTTTCAGAATTATTTACGGTCTGAATATTTACCTATGTAATTTAATTAGTTAAGAAAATTCTATGTATGTTTTTTGCTTCACCCTTTATAAATAAGTAGGTACCGTCTTACAAAACGTATTCCATGAATACCGTTAAAGACAATAAATCTTATTTATACATTGTATGTATGTATGCACATTTAAGTTATATATATAAATGGTTGAAGGTAAGAAATAAGAAATAATGCATATGTGAACACTCTATGTATATAAACAAATATCTAACCAATAATTGTAGCAGCCGAGCTGCATGAATATCTTACATATAAATGAAAGACCTCCGACGATTCTCGATTAGCAAGTAATTACAAGAACCGTCAGGGAGATCCCATTGGAAACTACATCGATTCCTGCACCACATTGCGCCAAACCCCCGTTTACTGGTCCCACAGCATACTAAACTCTATCTCCATGTATTACAGTCTCAATAAGCACGGCAGTGGCTCCACCAACATATTAAGTCCTAATGCGAAACTGGTTCAGTGTGAACAAATGAGTTTCAACTTTATAGAGAAGATGATAGGGTAGGATTTAGTTTATGCGGTTTCTGTTAGGTTGGTTGATTTCATTTGGTCGTTGTTTGTACTACGTCTGTTTGACAATATTTAGTACGGCTAACTGCGCGCCTGCTAATGTGAGCTATTTATTTATTAAGGCAGTAAATACGTTTGAAACGTAAGTTGTCGGGTTTGTGTCACGCTAACTGAACACATTGCGTTACAGAAAATTAGATTGCATTGAAATCATAATATGAACGTCATTATTACGTGTAACGAGAATAAACAACACAATGACGTAGGGAAAATATAAAAAGTCAGAGAAGTTATAAAAACTACAAGTACTACAACACGAAATCTTACTGGTAAAATCAATAGATGTGTATTGGTATTTACGGTAACCTAAAATGTAATAAAGTGATGCTATTGGCGGTATTTAAAATAATGTGGTTTTGTTATAGGTACGTATACTTATACTATTTCTGTTTAGCCTGGTAGTTGACTGGTAGAGAATGCCTTTAGGCATTAAGTCCGATATTTGTACTTTATTTGTTACATTGTGCATTAAAGTTTTAAGTCAATACTAATAAATACAAAATATCACCAACTAGGGCAATGGCTTTCTGCCAGCCATCACGTTTCAGTCACAAACAATAACTTTATATTGTGACTTTTTATCAAACATTTAAATTATGTTTATGCTACGTATTGTGTCGAAATTCCTACAGTGCCTAGTTTCATTAAAGCCTCCCGCTGGCGTTCGAAAAAAACTAGGTATCTAACAAATAACAGTTCCATCCTCTCCATTTGAAACTACTTTTCCCTGGTGGTCAATACCGACGTCCAACTTACCCCAGCTGCACTAGTTACTCGTATACTCGTACTCGTACGGAGCTGCCGGCGTAGTTTTTACGCCATGCTGCCCATGCATAATGCATACTGTTAATATTGCACCACTATTCGGGGTTATGAGACTGGGTGTTAGGAGTTCTAAAACTATATTGTTTTATCAAACTGGACACTGGGTATCTATCGTGTTATATAAAACACATGCATTATTGCACATTTTAGCAATAAATAAAAAAATAACTTAATATTCACACGCTTTGAATTTTCTCAGTTGATGCACCTATTCTGACATTATATTATTTTTTTACTAAAGCAATGTAATCTTAAATAGGTACTTACAATATTGTATCTGCCCCAGATGTGAATCTGGAGAAAGGATAAGAAAGAAAATTGTAGTATTATTCGAACAAATTGTATATGTATTTAAAACACAAGCTTAAATTAAGACAGCAGTTATAATGCAATAAATTTTACAACAAAATACTAATATTTTAAATAGCTGTACAGCATTAAATCCGCATGTAACTGAAACACCTAATCAAACCCTTGCACTTGTAATACCCGAAATCTCCACGACCCTTTCGAGTTGCGAAATTATTCCAGTCACGTCTGTACCGCAATAAAACCTCTTCGGATACGAGCTGCAACAGCGTTCGCGGCAACGTTACACCAAATTACAATTATTGCAATGGCTACCATTATTACAATTGCTATAATTATAGCAATAAGCCAAGTGACGGGGTATTTTGTGTTCCAATAAACGTCTGCTGAGAAAGCAAGAGCTAATTGCTTCATAATAAGGATGCTAGATTACTTTTTAATTTTATAAAAACGTGAATACTGATGATGATTAGTATGATTACTTTAATATCAGAATACCACTCACCGAATATTTTAGGTGGAAATTTTTATTTTGTAGGTACTTATCTATTCCAAAATTAAATTGAATTGCATTATTTATTAGACCCATATAAAAGTACGTGCAATAAATATCTTCTGAGATAAATAAACCATAGATAATTATTATTATGTTATGTTTTTTATTTTATTTACCTTTCTTCCTTTCTTATTAACATTATGTATACTTTATATTCTATACAGACGTTTTCTCCTAACTTACGTAGGCATTGTCCAAAATTCAGATTCAAGATCAACGTGGGGTCTGTATGAAAATAATTATATTATAATAGTAGACATTATTTAATCAATGTTTAAAAATCTCTTTGCTCTCGCCAATATGTAAGTATGAGCATGATGAAAATGACACATCAATATCAGATCAGGCGGCGTAGCACGGTCGCGTTTTTATCCCTTGTCACCATGCCTGTCACGTTCTAACAAGTATGTAAGTGCGAAAGGGACGCGCATAGCGATAGGCGATAAAAATGGAACCGTGCTGCGCTCGCAGATCTTAAAAATTCTAATGTCACTTCTAATTCTTTCCAACGAAGCTAAGCGCTACGCTGGGGCCTACGCCGTAGCCAGTAGCGGGTTAAATTAAAACATTTAGGTCCACTTGCACCATTCCACTAACCCGGGGTTAACCGGCTAAACCTGGAGTTACCATGGTTACCGCTTAATCCCGGGTTAATGGCCTGATGCAAGTGGCGCTAAGGCAAAAATGTCATAATATTGATACACATAGTTACATAGGTATATCATAGGTGTAAGTCTAAAGCGCATTATAAACATTTTAATTTGCAATGGAATTAAAAAGGTTGAATTTGCAATAACGTAGTTCTATCAAAGCGTACCGTTCCATCAACCCCTTTCCCCCCTAGGGAGGGGTAACGAGGAGCGAACGGTGGGGAGACGTTAACTCGTGTAGAGGGCGATGGTATGTACTTTTATTATGTGGCTCAAGTAGGTATTAACTTATATAGGTGCTTAAAATGTAGATTCTTACGCGATGTCACATGGGGGATGTGGGTTTGGTGTTTTACTTGTCCGAACGAGGTAATTATAAAAGCTGCGCGATTCTGGAAATGAATTAGAGATTCACTAGATATGAAATAGTAAAGATACTTGACGTTCCACGGCAAAAGGTACCTTTTGGCGGCTGGCGCTTACGCTATTATTAACGTCACTCCAATATTCAGCCGGGGCAATGGTACCTTTTGCCGTGGAACGTCACATATCTTTACTATTTCAAGTCTAGTGAATCTCTAATTCATTTCCCGAATCGCGCCGCTAGGCAAGACTGTGTTTTTGATAAAAAAAGTTTATCAACTTTATGCATTTACTAATGCATAAAGATTAATTCTGCCAAAGGAAATCTTTTATTCAGACACTGCCAAATTTGACTTTTTTATGGCATGTACACATACAACTATGTGTACTTGCTACTTGCAACTGATTCCAATTCTATTACAGATAGAAAATTGATTCCAACGTCGTGTTTTACGATTTTCAAACGTTGCGATTGAAAGTCGTAAAACGTGACGGCGACAAAGACAATTGAATCACATAATGATAATAAGGTCTGGTGGGGCAAAAGCGTCATACTCATATCATACCGAGTAGGTATATTTCAATACAAAAAAGGCATAATGCATAATCTCGTATGACATAATGTAATAATGAAATGGTACTTCAAGTACGATAATATTAATGAATGCAACAAATTTATGCATTATTCATTAACTCGCCATCCTAATATTATTGTTTCAAGTATTAATTAAAGTTTGCTACGCCAACTTTTCCCTGCAATTGCCAACCCTATGTAAACCTCAAAGAAGCTTGTTACATTTGTTCGCGCTAATTACTACGTAAAGTTCGCACATATCGCGAACTCGCGCGTAACCGTGACGCGTAACCGCGCCGCGAAGGGGAATTACAAGTGGCTTCATTTGACGCCGGAATTAAAACGCGTACGGTATAGAGCGCTAATAAGATGTAGAGAGTTAATGTTAAGAGTTCCCGAGTGGGGCAGTTTGTAAATATAATCAGAATTATGTGCCAGAATTTAAATTACTCTTGCCCTTGATACTAGGTACACACGCATACTTCTACATATAATGTTCGAGTTGAGAGTGTGAGGGAAGACTTATTAATCTTATTATGTAAAAGTATGTTTAAGAGTATTATGTTTTAGGCTTTATTTTTAAATATGTACAAGATATATGACAACAATTTTGCCCATTCATACACAACCTTGTCTATAAATCCATTTATTTATTTACTTCCGTTTCAGTCTACCTCGTTTCCCTAATTATTTGCAAGACAAAACTGACTTAATTCATTTATAACAGAACAGATCTATGTGACTGAAGTGACCATGCGCCATGTCTACGTAAGCACTTTAGTAGATAAGTTGTTCACAAATATTTGAACAAAGTCACGTACACGTTAAACAGTATATTCCGATATTTTTGAGTACCTTTACCGCACCGATATACATATCTGATTGCAACTGTACCTAACTATCCTTGGTATCTTTGTCAAGTCTCGCAACGCGTTCGCGTTATCCGTACAGTTAGGGCGCGGCGTTACTACGCTGACATGCAACATTGTCACCGCCTAATTACAATGTTAATGTTGTAATAGGAAAGCTAAATTCGCTAGCATGTCGTGCAATGTAAGCAGATAAGCATCCGCCATATTGTCTCCGATGACGACACGCCGCATCCGTACGCGATACGTGTACCTACAACCTATAACACGCGGCGCGCAGGGTTGACACTAGGTTTTTACTGTGTTTAAATTATGCTACCATCATTTTACTGATCTAAATAATTTAATTTCATATATGATTTGTGCACTCTGTGTGGAACAAAGTTGTTTTGCCACAAAAATCGACTTCAAGCTATAAGTATATGGACTTACTGAATTAATGCAAATAGCAACTATTTAAGTTAATATAAAAAAACATAATTTTGCTATAAATACTTGATAATTACTTAATTCATTATTAATTGTTAGTTATGAATATTTTATATTTCATCAATAGACTTAAAATTACTTAAATACATGCCTAAAACGTATTACTTAGTTTTTTTTTTATGAAAAATCTCCATTTGACCCGTGATGTAGCAACCCTGGAGGCTCGCATGCGAGCCCTCACCACACCTGTGAGGGTGTGTTATCAGTCGGTAGGGCGCGATGTTGTAAGACATTACTTTGTCTACGTAAGTACATAGTGATACAAATGTATCAATACACTAATCTACACACATGCAACTCATTTATAAATTATAAGCTACTAAATAAATATTATTTTCTAGAATTATCTAATAGGTACATTTATTTAAACAACAATAAAGTAACCTAAAATTGAAACTATGTACCTACAAAACTGAAACTAATAGGTATTTAAAAAAAAAATTTAAAGCTTTCTAAGATGATGGTAAGTAAGTAGTCCATTAGCAGTAAGGTAGAAATACTAGTGCTCGACGCTGCACTAGTGTTCGACATGGGCACTTTATGTCAAAGTAATATAGGTTAAATTTAAACGACGATGACTTTTCTGTATTCAAATTTAATCCTTGTCACTTTGACATAAAATACCCATGTCGAATACTAGTGCAGCGTCGAGCACTAGTACTTCTACCTTAAAAAGTGTAAAAAAATTAGCAATAAACTTAGGTACAAACATAAAAGAAGAATTGACAAATTTTATTTTCGAAGAATTTTTTTTTTCTAATTCTAATTCTTTGCTTTGAGTAAGTACCTATAATTAGGTAGTTTAGGTACATTCAATAGATTTTGCTTTCTGATACACAATATTAAATTCATATGCGCTCCACTCACTATCAGTATAATGTCATTATTTTGACATTTCTTCAAAAATATTAAAAATGTTTAATAACTTAATTATCGTCAATCATTCTTTCTGTCATTTATGATTCCATCATTCTAACCAATTCACTGTCAGTATAATGTCATTTCTAGTATCATTACTTTGACATAACTCCAATACTGACGGAAATTATTAAAATAAACTTCATTACTTGCCGTCATTCCTTCATGACACTCCCTACACTATCACTAAAAACGTCATTCCATCAAAGTAATGTCAGTATCCATGATAGTGTCGGGGCCGTATAGGGTATTTTTCACCAATCAAAATATTAGGTATATTTTTAGTCTCCGATCTACATTATCACAATACGTAACTACAATCGAATATCAGCAAACCGTATCACGCCAAAACAATCACTCCATTTGCCCGTATCGGAATGTTTAGGGTGCGATGTACCCCACAACGCTCTCTAATGAGATCAGCGCCCTTATCGTGCCCTACTAATATGGATTTGGATATTATTAATATTGTATCTATCAAACGCGTGTATGCTTTGTTCCATTGACTTTCTTCTTTTGCCGCTTGAACGATGAGTTCTATATTAGGTTATGTCCAATGGTCCACATTAATATTTTGGGGTATTTCATTGACACGTGGCAGCGACTTGTGTCGTGTTAGGTGGTTAGCACGTAAATTAGGTGATAAACGTGTCCAGATTAACAGTTACACCAGGCCTTAAGGTATTTAATGGGATCATATCCGTCTAAATCACTTTTGCTATGATACAATGACATGCCAATCTTTCATATTCTTTTAACGAATAGCTTTCTGCTGCTTTAATACAAAGGATTATTGTGATTTTTATTTTACTTTCGCGCTTCGCGATGAATATTTTTGTCGGAAAGAATAAAAATAAGACTGCTAAAATATATTTCAATCATTAAAATTTTAAGCGACTTAGTGTAAACTCAATTCTTCTTGTTTAAATAAAATAACGCAATTTACCTACCCAACATCAACATTTAACTACATTTTACGTAGAAACAAGGTCACACTCAGAGTATCATCCGAAAAACAAAGACGGGGGAAAGCGAAAATGTGCGGTTCTAACCCCCTTCCCCCTCCTCTGGTGGGGGTGGGAATTATGTTATGCTTAATTTAATTTCATTAGGCCGGGCGAGATTGCGCGGTCTTTATGCGGACCGTACTATAATTGCTTCGAGGTAATTGTTAGAAAATTGTTATGCTGATTTTTTTGTTGGCTGTGCGTGGGGCTTTTATAAAATCTTATGAATACAGTGAAGAATGTTTAAGTGAAACTGGATGTAAAGAGATTGTATGTTGCAACGTGACAGCATACGTAGAGTAACTGTCAAAAATATTTTAATTAAAATCGTTGTAGTAGTTGTAAAAAATATTATACATAAAAATAAAACACAATAATGTGTATATTGGATCAAAATGTTAATTATGTGTGCAAGTAAAACATTAACAACATTAACATTATTAGGTGCGCATAAAATATTTCAATTACCCACTACACAAAAGAAAATAAACACCATGTTCCAAACTTCGAACTAAAAAAAAACAAAAAGCAGTTGCATTTGGAGGCTGAAATTTTAATTCGTGGCGACATATGGGATGCACGGGGATGTGGGCGTGGGGTGTGGGTGGGGGTCATTAAAAAAATGTGTCCCACTTCATTCGAGCCCAGCGCGGCCGCAGCGCGCCCTCGCGCTAATTAATAACCGAATGTTCTCGAATATTAAATTTTGCGTCTAAGGTTTGGTTCGGATGAGGCGGCGCTGGACAATGTTTTTAGATGAACGCTTCTAATTTGATATTGAATTGTGTAATTTTAGAGAATGGCGGTTAGGAAGGTAAATGGCAAGAGGGTGGTGCACAAATGTGTGCGTAAAATCGTTATTAAAAATTACACGTTGATGTTGATGAATGATGGCACCTTAAGCTCGTAGGTAGACAATGTAACACTACCTTAGGTTACTAGGTACACAAAACTCTGAAAAATCATCCCCAAAATCAACCACCGACTTTTATATCAGAATAGTAAATACACTCGTGGCTATTTTCCTTTTATGAAAGCTTCAATAACATGAAATGAAGTGTTGTTGGCAATAATTGTGTTTTGTTATCAGTGCGTTACCGCTATCAGTTAATATGCACCGCCGCTTAGTTAAAATTACCAAGTACCATGACGACGCAGTGTCGTGGCTCATAAAGGCTACATTTGGATAGCGACTGCATTGCAGCGTTGAGGCTGACAACGTGACTAACAGGCCTATTCGGATTTCGAGATAATCACAAGATCTTGAGACGATTTAGAGATCAACTAGATCTACATTAGATATCGACTAAATGTGACTTGGATATCTAAGTCATAACTTGTCGAAATCGTTCAAGAGGACCTCCAGAATCGCGGAAACGTCAAATTTGACATATCTATCTTACAAATATCTTTAAATTATCCGTATCGTAACTTGTTGAAGTCTAGTAGAAATCTAATTAATTTTCCGAATCGAGACGTAAATATTTTCTTGTAAAATTACGTTAATGTCTGTTCATGATTTTCAAAATTATGTCGCTTTCGAAGCTATCCCAAAGCACCTCTGTACAAAATCTTAGAATGCAGTTTTGTTTCTTTTTAAAAATAAAGGAATGTCTCCTTTAACTAAAATGAGCCAGCTTAAGGATTTAAGGTAGTTTCCCTCCAGGGCCCGAATTATCTTTCCGCACTGTATAGGTATTGTTCCTCATTATGCACCTGATTCACGTCTAAAAATTTAAAATTGGATCCTGTCTAAGTAAATTACCCAGCACAATGTTTACTTATAGAAGGAAAACATTAAAAAAAATAATTATACGAGCTAAGATAACTGTCATATGTATTACCTAACCCTTTGCCTATGTTACTTATGATTGTTTTAATGTAATAAATTTTTGTTGGATATAACCGTCATAAGATGTACAATCAAAGTAACCATTTTTTTGTTTTTGACTGTACTTGTTTTCTGTAAGTACAAATAGCATGTAATAGGTAAGTTTAATTATACACCCCCTTAAAAACTATCTAGTTCCCCCTCCGAGACTCTTAATTAAAGCTATGCGCGTATCTCGAGTACCCGATTACACGCATTAAAGCTGTAATACGCGCGAGTTTAATAACCACTATCTGCGGATATCGCGCGGTATCGCGCCGTATCGCGCGGTAATCGGACGAGCTTAGCGCGATTACGACGTAATTTGATCAAGTTTTATTCTTATTAGAGTTAGGAAGCGTAACGGTGTGACTAAATATTGGAGCTTTGATATTAATTTTGTAATCAATTAATCAATCAATTGATAGGTAATCAAATTAGGAGCAGGAGTACCTATGTTTTATTCTTATCTGGGCTTGGGTCTGTCAAAAAGCTCAAGCTGTTATTATTATGTCAGAATAATATAAATAAATATTTTATCCGTCCGCCCTTCATTTTACTGTCTAGGTAGATTTCGTCACAGCCTCAATATATAATTTGGTTCGTGTTACGTGTTTATAAAACGACATAACATTCAACCTCATACAAATCACTTAGCCGCTCTGACTTCACAATCTAAAATACCGAAAGGTTTGATATTTACGTGTGTAATAAGCAAGCCCTGTTGTCGTACGCGTTCCGAAGCCGGGCGCCTTCGGCGCCCTCATACTGAAAGTGTCGGACGTAGACCGACGTACGCGTTCCAAAGAGTACACTGTATTGGATATGAGTTATCAGATGAAACAAGTAATAATATTTTCTCAAACATGCAATGAAATATTGATGTTATGTTCCTTATAATAGGCTGCGAAGTATGACGTTTCAGGTGCGGCTAGGACAAAAGGTCGTTAATGGAATTTCATACACATCTTGCAGGCCTAGGCCGGCAAAGTCCTCTTTTTTAATTTTAATTTCACAGATATTTGTGACACAGCATCGTGGCATTCATCCATTAAAAAAAAAACTAGAGGCAGTATTTGCTTTATGGTTCGTAATGACACTCTGCCACTACGCCTATAAAAAAAAAACAAACAACAATGTTTGCTATAATTTGCAGTTTTATTTGTATAAAATCAACATAAACTTAATAAATAATACATTCTATAATTTTATAATTTTAAATTATAAATTTAACTACACAAATAAAAACATTTAAAATATTTCATCTAAACGTTAGCGGTAAAACGGTCTACTCAAACACGCGTAGTTATATTTTTTTAATTGTTATGGAGGTAAAGTTGAAAAATATTCATTCTGTTTCATTGGATTTATGGTGCGTTGGTGATTTTTTGACTTTAATATGAGTCCCGACGAAATAATGAAATTAATATTAATTGTAATCGTAACTAGGTGTTGGAATTGGCAGCGTAAGCAGAATTGATTTTAAATAACTTGCTGCCTCTGCCGCCAAGTCAAAGACGAAGTACCTATGTATATGGTTGCTTATGGCAATTTTATTATTTGAGAAACTAAGAAAAATGGCTTACAGTTTATTAGAAACAGTTTTGTGGCATATTTTAAATGAATGTAACTACAAATTCGTCAACACTGTGGAAATTATACTTATTTACTCCATGCATAAAACAACGATGTATGTGAAACATGATATCAATATGAAAGACTATGTAAACTTATATGCCGAAAACGACAGTCAGACGGATACAAGGCGAAAAAATCAAAGATACATGAAAATATACGGGTAGTAAAAATACACGACTCGTGTAAAACATACGCGTGATAATGATATAGGTACGTGTTGGTTATATTTTGGGTGTAGTTTACTTTTAGTTTTTTCTATAAATAAAACTTGGGTTTCGTGGATTTTTTATTTTATTTATTTCATTGCATGTTTGAGAAAAGCACTATACATACCTCGGCGGGAAATGGGGTTGCCCGCGCTCAGACCTATCCGGCCTCGCTTCGCTCGGCCGTCTATATGTCTTCGGCCGGCAACCCCTTTCGTCCCGGCCTCTGTAGTAATGTACTATTAATAGTAGGTAAGTACTTCATTTAGTTTTTTGAAGAAACTTAAGGATAAATTAACGAATCTAATGGGGAACGCATAAGGGACGATTTTTCATTTGCTGTCATTTCATTCCGTTAGATTTTGATAAAATTTGGTGGATAGATAAAGTTTCCTATTATAATTCTGTTTAATATAAGCGCAATTTCACCGTATCGCCTATGGATTTTTTATAACTCAACGGTTGATTGATTGATTTTATTTGCGTCTAAATATAATTTAGTATTTTTTCTGCCCAAAAGGAGGACTAGAAAGATAGTGAAACCAGTTTTAATGCATAAATATAGTATCCGACTGTGGAGATCGTACATTTTTGGAAAGCTGTTGAGTAACAAACTTCATACCTAGATAAGCCGGCAGTAGGAGGAGAAAAAAAACACACAAATAAGTCTCTAAAAACCCGTGTACCTAATCTTTAAAAATGTTAGAGCTACATACACGAGTATACATTTAGAAATATTTTATAGGTAAAACTACGAGTATTTATCTGCATGTAAAATATAATACATTTTATAATATACAGTGTGGAAAGATAAGTCGGGCCCTGGAGGGCAACTACCTTAAATCGTCAAGCTGGCTCAGTTTACTTAAAGGAGACATTCCTTTATTTTTAAAAAGAAATAAAACTGCATTCAAGGATTTTCTAAAACTCGCTTGCCTCGCCCGGGACTCGAACCGACTAAAAATTCCAAAAAATAAACACTCGCAATTTTATTACACTAGCCGATACAGTTAATGTTAATGAATTTCTCCAAGAAACATAAGGCCTTACACTCGTCTGTCGTACAAAATATTCATAAAATCCAATATTTAGTACTAAAGATTTTTTTAGACAAGCAAAATTGAAGAAAAAAAAGAAAAATCTTTGAATGCAGTTTTGTTTCATTTAAAAATAAAGGAATATCTCCTTTAAGTAAAATGAGCCAGCTTAAGGATTTATGGTAGTTTCCCTCCAGGGCCCGACATATCTTGCCACACTGTATAGCTTCAAGAAAAACAATCGATTAACGAGATACTTATGTAGAGGCAGACAACAGGCGGTTCAAATTAATTCAATTACCTTATAGACGTTAACTTAAGAGGCAATCAAATATATGTAACGCCAGAATTGGCAAATATCTTGTTGGGTGTTTCGCCAAGTACATCCATTCAGCGCGGGAACAGCCGTAAAGCCTCCGCAAATGGCCGCCACGCCGGAAGTGGCCCGACGGCGGCGGAAGCGCGCGTGCCATGTTGGCTTCGATATGGATTTAAGACGTGTATGTGAAATGTGAAATTAACTACAATACTCGATAATTCTTTCTGAATAATATAAAAACCTATTTGATTTATTAAGGATTTAAGCATTTGTCTACAATCCGCTTTTTTAACTAGGTATTCAATAAAGAATCGTAATATGTATATTTGAAAATAATGAGTAATTACATGATTTGTTTGTTTTTTAGTTATGTTATATGGTTATATGGTTCGTGAAAATTATCGAAACATTGTAATGTAATTTTTACAGCAATGGAGCGCGTTGATGTCTTTCTTTTAAATTTGAAGACGTTAAAATGAGTTTTATTTTTACGGACTTTTTTTTAAATAAACTTTGGTCTCCATGTTAAATAGCTGACTTCCTAAAATATAAGTAAGTATAATGTATTTTATTACTATTTAAAATTATTATGACGTATACAGACTACCTACTAGGTATTTAAGTGGTTGTTAATGTTATCTAATCATAAGCCGACATCTCAAACAAATCCTCAAATATTTAAAACTTATTATTATACATCATAAAATACTTGTAATATAAGAGTATTTGGGTCATGTGTACATCAGGCCTAATAAGAACTGTAAAGTACAGTCTTAAAACGTATAAATTTATTAGTAGAAGTACCTACCTATATTAAGTATGAATTTATGGATTTTTTTTTAAAGCTCCACGTATTGACACTTGACACACAAAATTATATATGATTGTGTCAAAGTTTAAAAAAGGGTATGAATTTCTTCCTTCCAGTTAAATATGAATAAATATAGTGGTGGTTGTGAATTTAATATCTGCTCCATAGGCATTGTAGAGAACAACGGAAGGTAAGTACAAATACATACACACAATCTGTCTTTAAAGGCTAATGCTAATTATTTAAAAGACTTACTGGACTGCAGCCGGTCTCTCCACGCCATCGGGTTAGACACCAGGCCCTGGAAGCCGGGCCAGTAGAGCGGCTTGTGCTGGAGGTAGTGCGCCATGCCCGCCGCCGCCGCAGCCAGCGACAGCCGCGGCGTCAGCATGCCGCCCATGCCCACCGAGCCGCCCACCGGCCGCGACAGGATGTGGTCGATGCCGTGCGGGTTCGGCGCCGGCGGCGGAGCCTCCGCCAGCGAGCTCAGCGCGGCCAGCGGCGCGAAACCGTTCTCGAGATTCCGCGTTAGAGGTGGCGACCCACGTAATTCTGACATTTTTTTCAGTCTATACACCAGTCCTCGGAGGACAGTGTTTTTCAAAACATGCCCTTAAAGCAACCTTGCGTAAAGTCCTCGTAAATTAGTGTCAAGTCTCTAATAATCACGGATTTTTAGGTTATCAGTCCAATTTCAATTTAATCTGGCATTACATTTAAATCTGGCAGTCTTCAATGCCCAGTCCACTGTCAATTGAGCTAGGATCTAATCAACAAGTTCACAGGTTAGAATCGCACTAGTGCAGAAATCTTATTTGAGTACACTGGATTGTCATCACACGACCGTGACGCGGGCGGCCGCGCGCGCGCTGCGACTGCAAATGAAAATAACCAAACCGGCCAAATAAAAACTGGATAGAGACCGCCCAGTCAATCTGAACCTTATAGACAACGCCCCTTCGGAGGCAGGCTCACAAAACTATAACTTACTCACTCCTTTTCACATACGTTAGAAAGGGTGAGAAGACGAGTGGTGTTAACAGAAGAGCGTAGATTGAGGGAATGGCTATTTGATGGCGTTTCTTGTCTCTTTATAATTAAGTCGGGTGCAGTTTTTGTCCCCCCTCCGCTGTCGTGGTCGGTACAGTTTGTCGATGCCGACAAATGTAATGCAGCTGTTTGTTTGTTATTGATAGTCAATGGGTAATAAATCTTTGACAAATTTGCGAATTATAATGTGATTTATTGACCTGAATTGTGCCTAGGTATAATAGGCACTTCAATAAACTGCTATTTAAACCAGTTAGCTTATGATATACATTTTTAATCGTTAGTGTCGCATTAGCCTTCCCGTATAAATTTTTGAATATTATTTTATTTTATACCAATAAAAATACAAACACAGATGACTCTGGTGTAACGAGACAACAGATTTGCTACATCCAATTTAATAATCATCTAAACCTATAAATATTATATCAACTCTACGTAAGTACATTTTTTTTGTAATTTATCACCCTAGTGAAAATAGTAGCTGTAAAATATAATTCTTACCTAAATCCTGTTTAAAAAAAAACCAGCTACATCCGGCTCACGGTCAAAAAATAACAAAAAACCTTTAAAGCTTATTATTATATGTATAAACCGCCACAACATTACCCCGGTTTACACCCCTCCGATCCCAAAAGCTTTAGGCAAATTAAAAAGCTCCAGCCATCATAAATAAATAACAATAAAGCTATTTATTAGGTTCACAAAAGCTACATCCTGACTTTTGACAATAAAGTATTTTTTAGTTGGGGTAATAGTTTAATTGATTGGGTTAAATAGTGAGATAATGTCTTTTAAAAGTTTACATTTAATGGATATTATATTATACGGGTAGGGTTAATTTTTTTTCTATTTTAATATTCTTAATACGTTTATATTTAGTACAATTTGATCTCAGTGTATACCAAATATATGGGTAAATATATTATATTTAAGAACAGATATCTGCACATTTTATTAATAATTTATAAACACAGGCTTTTGACACGTTTTATTAAAACAGAAAATTTTACAGACAGAAACTTATTGTGAAATTACATTGTAGGTAGGTAAATATCATCCTATGTGTTATCCGTAACTAAGTACTTATTCAGTTTAAAAATACCAAGAATATTATCTTCACTAACGTGAAAACTTTTGTGAAGCTAGCCCTCAAAAGCCAAAATCCGCTAACGCTAAGATAAAAATCAGCAATTAAATAACTGCCAAAACGTCACCAAAGTGGCTGGGAGAGCGTCAAGCGTCAACCGTGTAGTGCTGCCAATTAATTATGTTTACAATCGAATTGTTGCGCTTTTGTGCGGCCGGATGTGCCGCCCAGGCGCGACGCCCGGATGCACGGGGT
Organism: Cydia fagiglandana; assembly: GCF_963556715.1. NCBI lineage: Eukaryota > Metazoa > Arthropoda > Insecta > Lepidoptera > Tortricidae > Cydia > Cydia fagiglandana. The sequence goes on along the minus strand of NC_085932.1, from coordinate 18,603,964 downwards.
GAGGTGCCAGTGCGAGCGAGAAGCTACTATACGCTTACCTACTACGTTTTCATATTTCGGTATAAATATCTTTTGAAAAAAAAAATCTTTTCCGCTTTATTCATTTGCACTAAAAGTCACATTTTAGAGCTTGCGGGGCGATATTTCCGAAAATACTGTTTTAATTAGAAATAGCTTGTAAATCTTAATTTCTCAAATAGGTAAATAATCAGTATCTATCTACCTTTTAATGAGTCAATTTATACATACATACATAATATGTAAAATTGAATAAATATAATTTATACATTAATTGAGAGTTGAGTGACCAATGAGTAGTTATAAATCAACAAAAAATTAATTTATTTTCTTCAAATTCAGTGTAAGTAATACATTACAACCCCAACAACAACAAGAACAAGCGAACCCCAGACTCTCATGAGCCGTGGCAAAATGCTGGGATAGCGCGAGAAAGATGAGGTTGATGAGTATAAATAATACATTGATATTTATACTCTAGCAGAGGTTAAAATAAGTGCCAAAAACTCGTGAACATCCCTCTTAACCCACTGCGTAAATGCCGGCTCATTGTTGTTAGGCCTCTACGAAGCTTTATTTCTTCACAACATACCGGAAATTATGATATCGGCTACGTCGTCATAACATTACAAACATATGGTAGATAAGCAGATTTTTAATAAACAAGAATAAATAATAACCCACTAGCGGCAAATTGAGTTTGCCAATTCGCTTACTGTCCCGCTATAACTGGCACCTCGTTTGTACCCCTCGCTCTTCCATTCATCCCTACGTCAATTAGACCAACACCTTTGCTTTGTCGGCCATTATAAACGGTCTATTATATGACCCAAATTAAACAACCACAGTCTAAACACGTTAATTTAAACAGTTTTGGACCTTTTGCACATGATATTAAAGACCCTTGAAACTGCAAGATATTTTCATAACTTTTCATTTTGTGGATTATTTTGGACTCTATTGCACAGAAAATAAAGAAGAAATGTGTAGGTTATTGTTGTAATTTTAGTCGTAAATCTGGTTATAACCGGTAGAGATTTGATAGCCAGCTTTTAGGACGATAATGTGTTTAGAGATTAGTCAGGGGTGCTTTAGAATTTCGTAATTTGTAATTTCGTGTTACGATATAACTTTAATTGAAAAATAATCTTAGCATACCTACCTATATAGAGAAGTAAATAGTATGTATCAAAACGAAATGATTTGGATTTTTTTTGTTTTTTTTTATCATCTACTTTAGTGTTATAATCAGTTGTAAGAACTAAGGAGCTTATATGTAATTACCTATAAAAAAATCATTAAGTACTTACCGGTTATTATTACAAAGAAACAATTTTAATAAATTCTCCAATGCATCGATTGCAACTAGTACACAACAAGAATCTTTAAACAATAAAATTGGCAACATTCTATACGAATTGCGGCTCCACCATATTCGCTGCGAAACTTTAAACAGCGATAAAAAAATCAACCGATATGAAGAATCGAGTAGTAGTGTGACCGCGCATTCAGATAGAATCACCCCACGGGTGAGTGAGAGAGATAATCAATACCGTCCTTGATTGGCTGAGAGAACGGCGGTCCCGCCCCCACCCGCCGGTCACCCCACGTGTTTTTGCCTAGATGATTTTCAGACACGATAGTACTCGGACGTGCCCGCGCCTGAACAAACTTTTGAAAATTTACGCTTATAGGTTATTTAAGAGCCATATGTCACGTTTAAGAGGCTATTTTTTCGTTATCGCCACAAACAGCGCTAAAAGTTCTAGAATAAATAAAATAAAATTTCAGTAAATAAGTAAAGGATTTTGGAAACTAACTGGATTTTAAAAACATGGGTTTCAATTCTTACAAGAAAACCATTTACCTACAAATAAAACATGAGACTTACTTACATTGATTAACTTTTAGGAATTAATTGTATTAATATTAACATACCCTACATACTCGTACATATAATTAATTCCTTGTCGTAATTGTTTTATTAGATTGTATTGAGTACTCTTTATTTATACTATCCGAACAAATTCATTCTAAAAGTAAAAACCCAATTGAAAAAACATTGGAACAGATTCGCATAGTTTGTAGTATACGCTTTTGGAGCCCTAATTGGCAATCTTTGCTGTTTTATAGTAAATTATATAATACATACCTACTAAAAAAAAGTTACAATGTGAAAAGTTAACTTCAAATCTATTAAAAGGTAGAAACTTTAATCATGCCATATAAACATTATTTACACACTAAAACCGGCATAACAATTAATCCGGCCATTAAACAAAATAAAGTCGTTTATTGCATTTGCGATTAAAAGTCCAATTGAGTTAGTTTTTAATCTCCATAAACGCGTATAAATCAATCGTGCGCGTAGGCAAACCGAGTTAAACCCTCCGCTCCAATGACGTGGGGTCCTACCCTATGACGCGATGTGAATATGACTTTATATTTTTAATAGTAAAATTTAGTATTACAAAAGTGATTTTAGGAAAATGTTGTCGATGTATGCCTAAAATTAGATTGTTTTACTACATTTTTGGGTATAACATAATTGCATTATATTTTATTGTACTTTTCTGATGATATAAATGGAGTTACATAGAATTTTGAGGGCAATTGTATACTGCAATAGCAATTATTGCTATAGGGATGTTTCCTCTACTCAAAATAAATTATTTCACACCATACACGGAATAAAGCACCAGATAATAATCAGAAAAACATAGACAGCAGTTATTTTTAAGCACTATTTCTATTTAATATAACGGATTGAAATATAAAAAGTAGGTGAGTTGACTATGACGTCACTACATTAGTTTTCATATAAATTCCATATTAGCAAATCGTTTTGACAGTTCTAAAAAAGAAGCTGATTTGACTAGTAGGAATGTAGCCTATTGTTTATTTCTCTTTTTGAGGTAGTACTTACATAACATATTAGCTTACATATTTGATCTTAAAATGATATCCGTAAATTTAATAATATAATGGACGAATAGTGGTACTATCCCCTATGTTAAAGTGTACAGGCACCTACATACATTTGGGAAAAGTTCAGAAAAAATTAAATCCTTTTTACCCAACTTTCCTCAACTATCTCTGAGAAACATTAAATAAACCAAACCTTTTAAATTCATCCGTTCACAGTGAGTGAACATGGCGCAGGCCGCGGGCCGCGGGTAAGGGAGCGTGTCATTGCCTAATGGAATCATCGCGGCCCATTTCAGTGCCCCTGTGATGGCGTTTATTAGGTGTAAAGCTTCAATGCCACAGTTTGTTCATGTTTAAGTTTCTAAAAGTAGCACCTTCCCCTTTTACCTCTTTTTGAGAATTCAATTATTTATACTTGAAATCACTTTTATTGAACCTAATTTGTAAGAAAAAATAAGTATGTCCAACCCAAGATTGACAGTGATGGCAGTGACTGAAAAGACGGCACAACAATAACATATTTGGCTGAAAGTATTTTATACACATAGTAGAGGTAGGTACAAACATTCTACGAGAGCGCCACTTGCACCATCTCAATAACTCGGGGTTAACCCGTTAAACCTGGAGTTACCATAGTTACCAGTACAATTTGACACTTTATTAACGGTTTAACCGGTTAACCCCGGGTTAGTTTGATGGTGCAAGTAGCCCTAAGTAGTTATTCATGAAATATTTACTGCTTAATTTTAAAGCAGATAGTCAAAAAGCAATATGTTAACTAGTCGCCGCTCGTTGTAATAGAGGTGTTGGCTGTAGTCCCTTCATTAACATGGCGCTAACGACGCGCCATTACGCTATGAAAATGACCAGCAGGGCAAGCATGCACTCGACTACAGATACTGTGTAAGTTACAGAATATTTCAAGGTGGGGCCGTTTTTGGGAAATTCTGGGGAAATCCGTAGAAAATATTGAGCAAATTTTCAAGTACCATCACGCTCCGCGATTGTTGTGCCATTTAGGGTCCTATAGCTAAATCGAACCGATCAAACCGGCGTCATAATATACGTAATACATATTTATTGCCAAATTGGTTGTTCAATACTTACGCTATAGAATTTCCAAATTAGCAAGATTCCTAAATGGCATAAGAATCCCGTGTGGTGACTATTACTATCTGTGTAATCAAAATCACCATATCATCAGTCGTCTCTATTAGGTATGTACATACCTACTAGCCTGGTCTTCCCTTTAGGATTTCCATAAGTACCGGACGTATGGTGCTCTCACTCAACGGTTTCTTGCGATTTTGACTATCGATAGTGGACGACCGCTTCCAAAAATATTATCCATAATGTCAATATCCAGAGAGGAAAATGGGGACTACGTTTGTATGAAGAACTGGCCGTCTCCTTTTCTAAGGAACTTTCTGCCAGAGTGTACTTACCTACACCTACCAGGCCCCTGTTTCACCAACGTGACAGGTGCGACGAATTGTAAAATCACTGTTGCTGACGTCACAGGCATCCATGAACTACGGTTACCGCTTACCATCGGTCGAGCCGTATTCCTGTTTGCCACCATCATTGTATTATTAAAAAAAACTTTATGATATCGGAAAAAAACAGATATTTCTCTTGCTAAGTTTATGACAATTGTCACAAGAAACACTACAATTGTCACGAAATTCCGACATATTATAATTACCTACAATTCTTCTAAATCCTTGACAATTGTCAGAAACTTCGCAGGGGAAATATCTGTCTTTTTCCGATATAATAAAGTTTTTTTAAATAATACAATGATAGTGGCAAACAGGAATACGGCCCGCCCGATGGTAAGTGGTAATCGTAGCCCATGGATGCCTGTGACGTCAGCAATAGTGATTTTACAATTCGTCGCACCTGTCACCGATGTGAAATTGGCGCCAGTTCTACGAGTTTTTTCTTTTGACAACAGTCTGTTTTAAGGCTACGTTGTCTACTCTAATTGTCTGTGTACTCTGACACAAGGAGGGTCTAAAAAGTATTAACCTACATGATATTCTTGTATTTTGTTAATCAAGATTATTAGACACAAGCATCACATAATTTCATTCCTCGCGCGTAGGCTCGCTCTGTGTGGACCCGGCTAATGATGTAAGTATGTATGTAAAGTAAATCATTTAAAACAATTTGACATGACATGGATAGCAGGCCTATTCGGATTTCGAGATAATCCCAAGATCTAGAGACGATTTAGAGATCAACTAGATCTACATTAGATATCGACTAGATGTGACTTGGATATCTAAGTCATATAACTTGCCGAAATCGTTCAAGAGGACCTCCAGAATCGCGGAAACGTCAAATTTGACATATCTATCTTACAAATATCTTTAAATTATCCATATCGTAACTTGTTGAAGTCTAGTAGAAATCTAATTCATTTTCCGAATCGAGCCGTAAGCATTGCAGTGCATGTAAGGTACATATTCTACTTAGTTCAGGCTCGAGCATGCTAGCACCGCGCTAAGACGTAAAGGGCAATTAGCAACAAACTGCGTCAGTGGTCTGTCCGTTTGTCCGTTGCAACTACTAAACTCAGGTTAACTGGGATTGCGCGTGTAAATAAGCCTTAATTGAATTAAGAGTGGAGTTTACACAATTAACAGGAAGAACGGATAGTTAACTCAGTAAATAGAGTAATTAAGTTTTATGATAATTACTGTGCAAAGTGTTATTATTTAGTTATTTAGTAGGTTACGTTACTATAAAAACAAAATACTAGTGTATGTATAATTGTGGTTCATCCCACAGTGACAAGATCAATCATTAAAAATTAGAATTATTTAAAATTTTGAATTATTTCCAAGTAAAAACTTGCAGAAGAATTTTACTAACTAGTGTCGCTTTTGTATCGCTCTTGCCATTTGACTTAATTAAAACAACGTAAAGATTTTTATAACAAAAAGTCAAAAATACATGGCGCCATTGACTAAAAATACGAATAATATGCATTTTTATTCAGACATCTTACTTTTGGACCCTGATAGTAGACAAGGAACTCCAAGTTTTGGTGTCGTAGTTTTAAACAGTAGTAGCGTAGTAGGTAGTGACTATTATTTATTCTGTAGTAGTGACAGCTTTCATACGCAGAAAGCTAAAATAATAAATAGCTCTGCCTACAAAATGACGAGGAAGGTGGCATTGTACCTATGGCTTAATTAAATAATTAATGGTAAGTATACCTACGCTCTGCCCTTACTTATAATCAAATCAAGTTGAAATATTAGTGAAAATATTTTTGCTTAGATATATATGATGCTTTAAGATAAATGAGAATCGGGAACTTTTTTCAGGTGTGTATGTATCCATACTTAGTGCTTAATGAAATGAAAAATAAAATAAATATGAACACAATAAGCAAAAGTTTCAAACGAATCATTGTAAAGCATTCACATAAAATACAAAAAAAAAGTGTTGTTAACATTAACATTCAAAGTTTTTTAATGAAATGTAAAAGTCACTTAAGTTAAAATTAAACAATAAACAATGTGCATTACGCGAATGTTGCCGTTTGGTGAACTTTTTCAATTCGCTGCGGCTACAATTTATCGCTTTTAATTCGAGTGGTCGATAATGTAGCGTCACTCGATACAACACAAAATTAATGTTAGGTGCACCGAATACCTAGAGGTGGGAGAGTATCGATAGACTGAACCGTAGGAGTAGGATGTTATTGTACCGATATTTTGTCAAAGGAACCTGCTTGGGTTTAAAGATGTTCGTAGTAAACAGGGTATTAGGATGGTTTACATTGTTTTTCTTACTAATTCTTTAAATAATTCAATCAAAAAATAGCGAAAAAGGTAATATAGTGGTATAGTTATAAACATGCCATGCCATAGTGAGCGTTTAAAAAAAATGTACTATTCATTCATGTCTTCAAAATATTGACTTCTTGGGCTCATTTTACTCAGAATCATTTGTACATTCATGCCTCATACATGAAAAACTGGTCCCAAAAATTTTGTATGAAAAAATATTTTTCCAGTGCATCACGTTCATATAAATAAAAAACCTTTTCATACAAAAATGTGACTATCTGGAAATAAAATCTCCGGACATATTTTTTCATGTATGAAGCGTGAATGTACAAATGATTCTGAGTAAAATGAGCTAAATTAATGAAATGTAATTTTTTTTGGAAAACGCTCAGGTACCTATTTAATATTTTTTGTGTAAAATATAAACACTGATAAAATTAGTAAAACATATGGATCTTCGTTGTTTACTTTAACGACAGCCTGAAACACGTCATTTGTCATTGCAGGTAATTTTAAAAAAGGATACATCGACAAAACCGTTACCTATTAAATCGAAAACAGGTCCTTCTCTAGTCAACAGTAAGCAGCGTCCGTTAATCCGCAAGTTTTCCAATAGTCGCACACCTGCGCCGTGTTTATTGTCCCTTACCCGGGCCTTACCACTCCCGGTGAACGCCAATACATCGAACACTCCTGTAGTCTTGTAATTCTATAAGTATAGCGTAACAGGTCAGTAGTATAAACGCATATTATGGAAATTACTTAAGTACCTACATCATTTTATTTGGTGGGGGGGGGGTCAAAAATCGTCAATAATAGATGACGTAATTTATGAACAGCCCCGGTGTTTACATGTAATATTTTAAGAATATTATGAATAATGAGCAAGAGTATCTTAAAATTTCTATTGAATTCCAAGACAATAATTAAAATATACTTAAAAGTGTTTTTCTCAAAACCATTACAAATAGGTACAACAAATAGGTACCACCCAAATCAAAAATAAAGGTTTCCACAATGTGCCCACTCGTAACTTTTGTAGGTACAACCTACTAAAGTGCATGTGAAATAAATGTAGAATTTCCAGCTTGGCAATGACAATCTCTGCTCAGTGAAATATAAATTTTAATTTGAACAAAGTCTAAAGCGCGATTCCAAATGTGGTCCAAAAGTTGGCGTAAAAACCAAGAGCTCGGTTTCCATCAATTTAGCTAGTGAAGCCAATAAAAGCAGCACTTAGCACTTATGGGGCGGAGCGGCGGCACATACGTCGCGGCCGCGGCGCCGGCGCGGGCGGTAAATCTGCAATTAGCGGCTTCGACGCTGACGCCGAGCGTGCCAAGGATGGCTAGAGGCGGCCGAAACATATTGACAATCTAATTACATAGGTCCAATCAATCAAAGGTTATGGAAGACTTTCAAGCGAAAGCGTAAGCTGGGTGCATGGTTTCGTGTTTAACGAAACGTTTAACGTCAGTCTGTCACGGACAGTTTCTAATTACTCTTTTTTTTTCAGAAATTTGTTTGTTTTGAATTCTGTGGAATTAGCACACCCCCAATATTTAAACTTAAGAAATGTCGTATGTACCTTAATTTTGAGTACCTACCTAACAGCAGAGGACACAACAAGGAAATGATTTGCATGTACTTAATGTGTAATTTTACACTTGTTAAATGACATTTTGAAATTGTGTTCCGTTCTTTTTAGTGCGGGTACTTCACGGGTGTACAGTTACTAGAACAGTGAGGTTCTAACCGTTCCTTGCTCTCCATGTGGCCTCGTCTGTTGTCTCGGCTAGTTAGAGGGCCCATACGTCGCCAAGTGTGCGACGTAAGTGCACCACATTTCAGCCCGAGCCGGAAGGAAACCGCGGCCTAAATAAGATCTATGGCACAATGTGTAAATGGAAAATTGCAGCTGCTGTTTCAAAATTAATGATTCAGAAGAGTTAAAGGAAAAACGGATGACTCGGTCGAGGACATAGCACTGTCTTTTACGTGATGAATATGTTTTCAAGTAGTGTAATTTTCTCTGGGAGTTTATTAAGATATCATACAATTCATACATACCCGCAATCCGCATGAAACATATATGTCATCTAAACCTAATCTCTATCGCAGTACCACCTGCCAAATTTAATTGTACCTAAATTTAATTGCAGCTAAACAGTAATTTAGAAATAACGCTAATAAGCTAATAAGATGAAGGTTACTTTAATATTATATTTTCCAATGAAAATAAATTATTTCTCTTATGCTTACGGTATATTTACCCGACATACACCTTTTATTAAGCTTCCTTCCGTCGAAATATTCGAAATAGAAATAAAACGAAGACAACTAATAATTGCTGGTGTAATTTTCAAACATCTAGCCAAACTAACATCCAAGAAACAATCAAAGCCAAATTACCCGTCGTCAAGACAGCGGTCGAACAAATGGAATTAGGTCCCCTCGGCCAAGTGCTAAGTGCCAGTTAATGGACCAGATTTACGGGTAACGCGGACTCAGATTTATTTGCGGTCAGTTACCGATTGGCTGGCGAGGTCAGAAGAGATAATAGCTGGAGTGCGATTTCTTCTAATTTCGTTGTTTTGCCAAGCATTTGTCCCATTCCGTTTAATTTCGCCAGTATCAACAGTCAAACATATTTTGGTTATAGAAATTCATTAGGTACTTATCTATTAACTTAAACTAAGCAAATCCTACTATGCTAAACTAAGTTCGGAAATCAAAATGTTAGGAATGAGTTTGTGTTGTGAAGGTGAGGGGATTTTTCAGTTACCTATACGTCGTTTTTTTTAGCATTAGAAAGAACTTGCAAGAAGGTAAGCGATCTTGACATGTATTTTAATTGAAAAACACATTTTATAAATAAGTTACGGCAAATATGTAACAATTATGAATCTAATACGATCATTTATATTCTTCTGCTTTCATAAATGATAGTTACTGATTTTTAATAAGCGTTTTTCAATTAAAAAACATGCCAAAATCGCTTACCTTCTTCCAAGTTCTTTCTAATGCAAAAAAAATGAACTACAAGTTATTAATTATAGAACGCCGATTTACGAGTATTATCGAAGTCTTTAATTCAATTTTGTATATTTCTTACTAATTTGAAAAAGTTAAATTAGTGAAGAGTCTCAAAGAGCGCAAGAAATCATCTTAATCTAATAAGTCCTTCACCCTTTAGTAATCCGAATAATTAACAAAAAATCTTATTAACGGATCACTTAACTTCTACTTTGCGTATATATTTTTTTATTTATTACAAATATTGATGGGTTCCGCGAGAAATAAATTAATTGATTAAAATAATGTTCTTGTTAATAATATTAATACTTAACTAAAGTGAAATCGATTTTTGTTTGGCTTTTGGTCTAAGTAGGAATACAGGTAGGTAAATATTTGAAAAGAAACTGTAAATCATATCCCACCAAAAACATTCTGTAAAAAACTAGCCAAGTCTCGATGGAGCTGCTTGTTTATCTCTAAAAAGTGATGAAATCTAGACAAAGTCGTGCCAAGTCTAAGGTTCCTTACTGCGATTTATTATAGTTAATGTTGTGTGACTTGGCCGTTGAAGGGTACACAAGGGTACAAAACCAGGTGCTCCATGACACCATTGCACCAATCTGCCATTGCACCAAAAAGAAGTGTTTTTCAGGCTCGCCCATACATAAGTATTATTGAAATACGCAGCTTTATCAAGCCTACAATTGACTGGGTTATTGAATCAACGTTTTCCAAGTGGCAATTTTCCATCGTCAATGGGTAGCGGTTCTGGCGACAGATTGGTGCAATGGTGTCATGGAGCACCTGGTTTTGTACCCTTGTGTACCCTTCAACGGCCAAGTCACACAACATTAACTATAATAATAAAGAAATCGCAGTAAGGAACCTTAGACTTGGCACGACTTTGTCTAGATTTCATTACTTTTTAGAGATAAACAAGCAGCTCCATCGAGACTTGGCTAGTTTTTTACAGAATGTTTTTGGTGGGATTTCACTTCTTTTTGTAGAAACCTCCTGGCACTGATTAAAATAACCGACTTGGTTTCACATTACATCTCAAAACTTTTTTGTAGTAAAAGTGTTGCGAGACTTGCACCTTTTTACATGTAATGTTTTTGATGGGATCTCATCTCTTTTTGTAGGCAGTCCTTCTTTTCGGGTACTCATACCCATACTATGTATACACATATCATAACTAAACATATCTTCATTGATACTCACATCGTACATCGTAGTGTACCTTTACTTTACCTACTATTTGTAGGAACTGCAACAGTAACTTTGTAATATCATATATTTATATGGGATTACAAACTTACTTATGCAGTTCTTAGATCTTTAAAACGTGACTGATATTGCAATATTTTTAGGTTTTCTCTTTATGTGGCCATTAAACCCTAACTCTGTACCAAATTTCAGCTCTCTGAGTTTATGGGAAGTACTAGTTCTATTCTGATGATCATGAGTGAGTTTCATAAATGCGAAACTTTGCTTTCGCTTAACTTCGGAACTAAATGACCTACAGACTTGAAAGTTTGGATTTTAAGTATGTGATTATAGCTTACTGGATGACCAAAATTTCTGCGTTCTGGTCTTATCCAGAGGTTCTCAAATAGGGGCCTGAAAATGCGGCGAAATGGTTCCAGTAAAGGATGGTACGGCAGTGTTTGCTTCGCGCTCGACTTGGCGGGGGCACTGCCGTGCCCCCCGATTATATTTAATAAATAAGAGCTTGATTTCCTTTCTTTTTTACGATGAACTTAAATGTCTGTAATGTAACTATTAGGGCCGAAAAAGTTACTTATTTTTAAATTCGAACAAATGTTACCTCACCAATCCTCCGATTTTTTTAAAGTCGCTATCCAATCACGTAATTGTGCAAGTACTCTAATGACTCTTGACCGTTTTTTCATCCCAACCAATTCGCCTAGCGTCGCCATAACTCACGTTGCAAAAACACCTCATCTACAAATGGGTCCGGAATAAGTTCCAATTCTTCGATTCCAATTTCAAACCGAATGCGTTCCAATATTTATTGGAGATTCAGATTAATCTTTAATTCCAACTCCCTGTTCTCGTTTAAAAACGCGCTTATGACTGTTTCTAATCAATACATTCAAAGCTCTATGTCCTTTATTATAAAGTTGGCTTTTGTAATGAAGGGCGTGGGTGGGAGTAGTAAAAGTGGGAAATATTTATGAGCTTTCGAAGGAAATTCTTTCTGAATGTTTGCATTTATGAAAATATGCTCGAATGAATTGGGGGCCGATCGGCTACAGGCTGATTCGTTTAGTTTGTAATTGAGAGGGATTTATTACGACTTTGCCAAATTATATTTTTAGTCTGGACCGAAACTGTAAGTAACTTTTAATTTTTCATCAATATCAAGGATCCATAATTCACTGTGTTCAGGTCAGGTTATTTTTTATTTGCTTCCATCTAGCTAAATGAATACAAAGTTTGTTGTATATCAAAGTAGAAATGTAAACACATTTTTAATAAGTTATTTATAAATAGTTGAAATTACAAGTAAATTAATTTAATAAGTCATAATTATCCATGTATGTTCTCTGTACAGCATTTCGCTGATGTTCACGTATTAAAAGTTGAATTAAATGTAATACATAAAATTACTTACACATTTATAAATAAAACGAATAACAAACATTAGATTCCAAATTGATTTTGGTAATAGGTACCACATGACGTGACCAGTTGACATCAGAGCATATAGCTGATACCCGCGGTGCGAAATCTACAATAACTACTTATTTTAGATTTCGCATTAAGTAGATACCTCGATCATCGACTATTCTGTAATTTTAGCAGTCTGTATCAAATCACGATTTCCTCCATTGACCGTTCTTACTTATCTAATTCTAAGACAATTCTTATTCGGTCATAAAACAATGAATGCGCTGTAGCTGGGTTCTAATCGCGGGTGTGATTCGATCTGGATCAGTTTTGGATACCTAATAATGTCCCTCCAGCGGTCACCCCACTGTAGTACACGGTGCTGGCGTTCTATAGGGCCTATTGCAGTCATATTATTATATCACGATTTCTCTCTTTGATATTTCTTATACTGATCTAGAGTTAGGCCAAGAAAAGCCTGCAGCGATCTTGATAACCCACGTAGTGCGTTATTTTAACCGTCTAACTTCTATGAAATTATAGCATATAAATAACACTTGCACTGCGTTGGCAATCAAAATCGCTGCTGACTTTCCTTGGTCTAACTCTAAGGTTATTCTTAAATTATCGGCCTGGCAACCATCGAACGCGCTGTAGCTATGTTCCAATCGCGTGTGATTCGATCCGGATCAGCTTCGGCTAATAATGTTCCTCCACCCTTCCCACTGTAGTACACGCTGGCATTCTATAAGACCTATTGCCGTCATATGTTTATATCACGAGTTCTTCTTTGATATTGCTTATATTGATCTAAGATAATTCTTAAATTATCGGTCTGACAACCATCGAACGCGCTGTAGCTGTGTTCCGATCGCGGGTGTGATTCGATCCGGATCAGTCCCGGCTAATAATGTCCCTCCACCCTCCCCACTGTAGTACACGCTGGCGTTCTATAAGACCTATTGCCGTCATATGTTGTTATTATAATGATCGCTATTGATTCCGATGAAACGGAAATAATCTATACCTTGCTGATTACAATAATTGCAACCAATTTCATATACTTAAGCGTTATCCCTAGAGATAAATACATAATAATTAAGAGTTTGATAGTAAAGTAGAATAACAAATAGTAAATATTTCGTGCTTTAATCTTCTTCTTCTTCCTGGCGTTATTCCGGCATTTTGCCACGGCTCATGGGAGCCTGGGGTCCGCTTGACAACTAATCCCATGTTTTGACGTAGGCACTAGTTTTTACGAAAGCGACTGCCATCTGACCTTCCAGCCCAGAGGGGAAACTATAAGTAGGCCTTATTGGGATTAGTCCGGTTTCCTCACGAAACCTGTCCACGAAGCGTGTTTTCCTTCACCGAAAAGCAGAACCAAAAATAAATACGTCATCAAAAATAAATTGACGTTAATTTATTTAGAATATTGTAGCATTATAATCTACAATTAATTTAAGAGCTAATAATATATTTATTTAAGTGTCTATTAGTGGCGGCGCGTCCATAAAAGCCGATTCCCACCGGCTTGCCTGTTTTTGGACGTTTGAGCAGAGTTGTAAAGGAAATAGGTAAACCAAATTAGCCCCGACTTGCTTATGGATATGTTTGACGCGCCGCCACTGGTGTCTATAAAAATAAAAGGTAATCCCACCTCATTTCATTATCATAAGATATATGGTAAACAGCTCCTTATGAACTTTAAATATTTATTATGAAAATAACGACATAGGTAATTTCACTTACAGCAATAAATCCAAAGCCGTTTTAATACACAAAAATCATTCACACTCGGCGATATTAAAAAGCATTTCTTTTCTGCACCTACTTATCAATGACTTTTCAATTGAATACACAACCTAAACCGGACCGTGTATCGATTCAGTTAAGGTTATTTTTTCTTTGAGAGTCGTTAAAGGTTTCTTAAGGAGGTTCGATTCGTGGAATTCTTTTAATAAGGCGGATGATTTACGCGACGCCATGCGCACGCGGTGCCCCCTTAATTAGAGGAAAAAATTCACGCCAGTGCAGCGACACCTTTATTGGGTTACGTGCGCCATTGATTTGCTGTGATTTAATTTATGACGGAAGTTTATATTCGCGCCGTTGTTTGTCGATGTGCTCTGCTCAAGGCACTTGACAAAAGCTGAAAACCGTTTTACTGGCAGGTTCTCTTTTATGATGTTTTTTTAAGGTTCCGTGCCCAAAGGGTAAAAACGGGACGCTATTACTAACCGCTGTCCGTCTGTCCGTCTATCTGTCTGTCTATCTGAATGTAACTCATGAACCGTGATAGCTAGACAGTTGAAATTTTCACAGATGATGGATTTCTGTTGCCGCTATAACAACAAATACAAAAAACAAAACAAAATAAGTATTTAAGGGGGGCTCCCGTACAACAAACGGATTTTTTTTGCCGTTTATTTGATGTTTTATTGTGGTTCATTTTTGTAGTATAGGTTCCTAGTGATTTTTCCTAGTGCATTCGAACTTTAAATTTCTAATTTTGATTAGATATTACTCTCTGTACGTCTCGCTCGCATTGATATAAATGCAAACGTGATAAACAAAATAATATCAAGCTAATGTCAAATCACAATTCAATTTCCAAAAATTGAATGCGACTCTTGATTATTTTTCTATTCACGCACAAATATGTGCTACGAATGCTACGCCGTAGCTCGTAATATGCAACGAAAAATGTCCGTAGTTAGTTAGATCAGGAGCTATAAATCTTATCCGTATCTAAACTAAGGTTTACTCGGGTAATTCCGAATGTCGAAAACTGTCGGATAATTCCGAAATGAGACTTTTATTATGATGGCATTAAGGGTGATTTTCATCTGAATTTCGGAATTATCCGACATTCGGTATTACCCGAATACACCTTAATCTCATTACGTAGGTAGCTATATTATTGTTTAATTGCAAGTAAAATATTTAATTAAATAAATACATATTATATTCAATAACTGGCCATAACCTTAAAATACATCACATCTTTGTCTTGTTTTTCAAAATCAAACATTGTAATACACTCTCCCAATTTCATTATTCTCAGTTTCCATAATCATGCAAAGTATCACTTGGAGCCCAGAGATGGCGTTCGAATCAAAACCCTCAGGTAAAGCCTTCACCAAATGGCATCATTCTAAATAAAAACATTGCTCCCAAATCGTTTCTATTCGCCGACATCTGTATACGTAAGACCATTTTATTTTCACCCAGTAAAACGTAAATTAAACCCTAATGCAATGTAATAAGATTTACATCTGCACGTTGAATTGTAATGTTGACTTGGTGGTATAGGTATGATATTGCAAGCAGTGGCGTGTGTGGCGACATTAAGGCGAATAAAATTTAAATATGCGACACAGGCAAGCTATAAAAGGCGCAATCGTATAAAAACGTATAAAAATAGAAATGATTTCGGGACGTAATCTCAATCACCTGGCGTACGGAGTTATTCCTTTATATGAATACATTCGAAAGAGCTGCTTCATGCCATTCGATTAAGGTCACTATAAAGTATGACTCACGCTAAACCGGGCCGGGGCCGGGCCGGAGCTTCCAGCGCTTGGTTTTCTATGGAAAGCCCCATGTGATCAGCGGTCACGGCCCGGTCTAGCGTGAGTCTGCCTTATTTTTATCGTATCAGTGGCTCTTCTTATTAGTAAAGATATACCTTGTTTTATGATAATTGTTCATCTGTTGGATCTGGAAAAAAATAAAAAATATATTTATTAGATTCAATTGACATACCTTCCACAAAAAAAAAAACAAATCACAATATTCGACTTGTCAGAAAAGTTATTAGCGATTTCCGTTTTGGAATGCTTTACTGTAAAATATGATATGACCCTTCGCAAAAGATAAATTAGTGAAAACAACTATTATAATACCTGCCCCGATTCACCCAACTCATACACGTTAGAGAAGTTCCGAGTTGAGTAAGTTTATGCTTAGAAAGTCAGTGTACACGCACCCTTAGTGGTTGTGTTTATTATTTTGGGATAAGTGAGCACAAAATTGCTTTTGTTTTTTACTAAATAGACTTATTACTTCAAAATTATAAGACTAGGGGCCCGATTCGGATTTTGAAATAGACATCTACTAGATATCTTTTAGACGTCACCAAGATACTATTCAACAAAACTTTATTTTAAGTTAAATTTAGTTAGTTTGTAGTTAGTTTTTTCGATGTAAGTGTATGGACCAAGGTCTGAAATAAATGATTTTTATTTTATTTTATTTTTATTTATTATAACGATATGTTTTAAGATCTAACCTGTCTTTGACATTTATGCGATTCTGGAGTTACACTTGAACGATTTCCACAAGATATGACTTAGAGATCCAATTCACATTTAATAGATATCTAACACTATCTCACGTAAAAGTGACACTGATTGCCCGAATTGAGCTGCAAAAGAGAACTACATAGTTGAAACCTAAACTATAACGTACCTATCTAGAATGGATCTAGTACGTGTCATCTCTTGTGAATATCTTGAAGTTCGAATACGGCAGTAAAACATCTGAGTCTAATAGGCTTTACCATGAATATGATTGACCACAGCAAGCCAGCATATATTATGTATGATAGTTGCTTTCATCGTATGTCATGTGGATGTCACGTACTAACAGAACGTACCCAACCTCGAGAGGGATGCATGATACAATATGCGATAAATCCATCCAACTTTTCCGTGGGGTTTTTTAATACAAAATTTGATCCTTTGGTTAAATGTGTACATACATATTATGCCCATAAGTTTACGCGAGAGAAGAGCTTTTTGTCTGAATTTTACAAGCTTTTATTTAGTTTCACCTGACCGTTATCTGTAATCAAATCTTGCAAGTTAAATTTGATCCACTTCCCGGTTTCCGATTGAGCTGAAATTTTGCATACATACGTAAGTCAGGTGACAATGCAATAGTTATTATGGTGCCATTGAGCTGATCTGATGATGGAGACTAGAGGTGGCCAGGATAGGAACTCTGTGATAAAATAACGAAACTAATTGTGTTTGGGGCTTTTAGAATTCTCTCGATGAGTATTAATTGCCTGTGGTAAGAAAAGTACAGGAGAGAAGAGCTTTTTGTCTGAATTTTTCACACTCAAACCTAATAATCGAACACAACATTTGGCTGTTTTAAAAAATACCTCATATACATGTCTAGAACCTAAAATTTTCATTATTAAACTTAATGCCAATATAATAGTTTAGGTATTGTAATAAGTCACTAATAACTTAAGTAACTTGCAGTAATATTTTCACAGTTATTCATGATTGTACCTACATTCTTACAGCGTTCCCTTTAACTATACAAAGCACTATTCGTTGTTACTTATAAGTTTACCATTTAATACCCCTACTTACAATAGTTTCCCTTCACAAGAGGGCTTATTAAACTTGCCAAGTTGTGAGGAACTGTCATTTATATCATATTATTAGATTTATTATACATTATACTCAGTTAATTAGATTTAGAAGACATAACGAGTTCTGTGAGGCCCTGTTTTTCATTTCATATGAGTATGTATTCATATGAAATGTAAGTACCACCTGCATATAATTTATACCTTAATACATTAATGGCTCACGAAAACGAAAAATAATCTACTAGGTTTTATTGAAATTTTGACCAAACTCACGAGTATTAACAGATATTAGCACAAATTTTTGAGAGCCCTATTTTAAGCAGGTACCTATTTGATTGGACTGCAGATAATTTTGTACCTGGTACCTCTATGAAATATAATATATAGTATGACTTCCCATAAAAGTACTTAGATAGGTAAAATTTATGTCAAGACAAGACTAAAAAAATACAGAAAGTTACGAATAATTACACATTAAGAAAGTAAACACATTTAAAGATTAACAAACACAATACAATACAAAACAAGGGGTAAAGTAAATCGCTTATCAAACTAGATACACAACCAGCATACAACTTAAGTAAGAGCAACACTAGTAATCCTAAGATTTAAAAAGTAATTTAAATTGTAACATCGTTTTGAACAGTATCGCATTAGTGGCGTGTTGTTATGCTTCATTAAGCGAGTAACGCGTGACTTGCACGTGACTTACACGTGACTTGCACGCGACGCTAAACCACGAGCTTGTTGCTAAACATGTCCGATGCGGCAACCATGATTAATTAAAGTGGCGAAAAAGGGTTGAGGTATGGACACGAGATTATCTAGAATTTATCCGTACATTTATTTCTATGCCGCTATATAATTATTGTCAACCTCAATTTTTGGTGCAATAACAGAATTGTATCCTTTCACATTTTATAGTGTTGCTTTCAATTTATATTATGTATGTATGTATGAATGTAGAGACAGTCTTACCTAAATAGGCCTAGTAATAGTAGGCCATCCATAGTAAGCTCAATACAGTGTACTAGACGACGATATATACAGGTACATAAAACACGTACATAAATTTAATGCCAAATATTCAAACCCATCGGTATATACTAGACTATCAATAGGCCGAAATATTGTGTTAAATTTGAATTGTATCTACTGTATACATAAATGTTTGATTTGTATTTTACCCAGAATTTGTCAGATAACGTATCAACTTGTACTCGTAACACTTGTAAACAAACACCCAAAACATGCGCACGTGCCATGCACGCGACACGGGCCGCTCACGCTACGCTTCGCCTTGTCATCCAGCTCGCTAGTGTTAGGCAGTGTTACACCTACGAGTACATCATGACCGTATTAATGTCGGCGGCCGATCGTAAGATCAAGCATATCGTGAAATTCCTAGGCATATCGTGAAACGTAAAAATCTTTGACTCGTTTCCTGAGTCGACGGACTACTTCTGGGCAGTTTGCCCTTCGGGCATCTGAAGCCACCTAATCGAACCTATCCTGCCCATATATTGGTTTAATGTGACTATCGTCAAAACATTATGATCTTGATCTGCCTAATCTTACGATATCGGCCCCCGATATTAATACCGCGATGAACCGATGGTAACGCATTTTCGTCGAACAATAATTTTGGCCCACCTTTTGTGATATTTTTCTTGTTTGGTTTTGCATATTGGATAAATTAATTATTTGTGTAGATACCTACTACAAAAAACTACGCATACTTTTCTTTGTGTAAGTCAACTAACTAATGTAGTTACAAAACAACTGTAAAACCTAGCAGCCTGCCAACTATTATCATGTGTAACACTAACTCATGACATCATAAAAGCTACACTACAAGCATGTGTACACCTTTGTGGTGAATATTACTTATGGGTCATTCCATAAGAAACGCTACCCAAGGGTTGAAAAATGAAAACTGGTTTAAGAAGTCAAAACTAACCTATTTCCATAGAAAACATACCGAACCTTCATGTCACAAAAAAAAACCGAAAAAAAAATGTTTTTTTATGGTAGCTCCTGTACAAAAAAAATATTTTCAATTTTTTTTGCATTTAATCCTGTGATGTGGGGTGTCGTTGGATAGATCTTTCAAAATGAATAGGTGTCACCATCAACAAGTTTTTGATTAAGTGAATATTTTCGGAAATATTCGCATCGAAAGAAAAATAATTATGATATCTTCGAGAAACAGTTTTTATTGTTAAGATAATGTATTTTAAAATAATTCAGCATTTGTTACTTATATTTTTAATCGAATTTATTAAAAAGACAATAATTTCAATAAAATGAGCCATAATTTCGTATAAATCTGTCTTAATTTCGTACTCGTAACACCCGAAACGAACCATGAGTAACACCCGAAACAGGTAATTTATTTTATTAAATTTAAATAAGAAGTGATACTAAGTGTTACTTCAGTGTTTCAGTAGACTATACTAACTATTATTACTTGACATAAATAAAACTGGAGCTTACTTGATAAAATTCGCTTAATTATGCATTTTGGTACTGATGGTCAGAAGGTATAGGCCAATTCGCGTAACGCCCGAAACAGCTACTTTTTAGTGATTCTCTCGTTATTTCTCTTATACTTTAATAATGTGCGTACAGGAAAGGAAAATATTATCAAAGTAGTAGATGAATCAATAGTTATAACCTCCTAGTTCCTGTTACAATATCGGATAAAACCTTATTTTATGAGTTCAAGTGTTACACCCGAAACGGTGGAATGACCCTTATGTAATAAATAATCCTAACACGTATTAAGTTATGGTCAAATTTCCACATGAAAATGATGTAAAGCCTCTGATATCCTTCAGAACTGTGTCAGTTTATAAAAGTGGCGTATGTTACATACGACGTTATCGCGCGATAAGTACCTACGACCATCGCGTGCTTACTGGGTACAACCAAGTACAACTAGCTAGCTACTAAGGCCCACTTGCACCATCCCACTAATCCGGAGTTAAGCGGTTAAACCATTAACGCAGTGTCAAATTGTACTGGTAACCGGTCTAACCGGTTAACCCCGGGTTAGTGGAATTGTGCAAATGGCGCTAGAGTGACTCGTGGCTACCCCTTCCAGGGCCGCGAGTGTATCAGCCGTATCGGGGTTTTATGTTATAATCGCAAGCGGTAAAAGTTTACGGCGCCGGCACCTGCGGCGGTCCCGCAGAACTATGTTGTTATTGCTATGAATACGCCTCATGTGGGGCATCAAAATAATAACGTAAGGTCAAATATTATTCGTTTTTACGAGTTTCTTTTTATATTAGATGGCATATTGTGCCATTCTCTGTTGTAGCGTACCTAATTTAATTAATACCTATGACTTAACTTCACTGCCGCTGTGTTGAGAAGTCAACTTTCAGAACTTAAGGGAGATACCTTGATGACCTACTGCGCCAGATTGCCAGTACTGCTAATATTTTATTATTAACTAGCTGTTGCCCGCGACTTCGTCCGCGTGGAATCTTATCTTCAACATTTTACATCTTTAGAACCTATAATTTTCATATCCAAGCAATGTTGAAATTAAGAACTTTTCTTTTAGTTCTCACCACCTTAGGGGATGAATTTTCAAAAACGCTGAAATTATTTCTCTTGTATTTTAATTTAATACCTTTTTACAAAGTTTCAAGTTCATAGCTTAAAATAAAATTTGCACCCGCAGACGAACTTTCATCCCCTTTTTAACCCCCTTAGGGGTTGGAATTCCAAAAACTTTGCAATTTTTTTTTGTAATTGGCTATTATGCCGTTCTAAGAAGTTTCAAAACCATTTGTAATGGATTCAAACTTTCAACCCCTTTTTAACCCTGTTAGGGGATGCATTTTACAAAACGCTGAAATTACTTTTCCTGTCTTGTAATAATATCCCTAAATACAATGGTTCAAGTCCCACACTCGAAAAAATGTTTGATATCCATACAAACTTTCAACCCCTTTTTCAACACCTTAGAGGATGAATTTCAAAAACGCTGAAATTATTTTTCTTGTATTTTAATAATATATCTTTTAACGAAGTTTCAAATTCCTAGCTCAAAAGAAAACTTTAACCCCATACAAACTTTCATCCCCTTTTTAACCCTGTTAGGGGATGAATTTTCAAAAACGCTGAAATTAGTTTTCTTTTATTTTAATAATATATCTTTTAACGAAGTTTCAAATTCCTAGCTCAAAAGAAAAATTTAACCCCGTACAAACTTTCATCCCCTTTTTAACCCTGTTAGGGGATGAATTTTACAAAACGCTGAAATTACTTTTATTGTCTTTTAATAGTATCCCCAAATACAAAGATTCAAGTCCCGCGCTCGAAAAAATTTTTGATATCCATACAAACTTTCAATCCCTTTTTCACCACCTTGGGGGATGAATTTTTTAAAACGCTGAAATTAGTTGTCTTGTATTTATATTTGATACTTTTTTACAAAGTTTCAAGTTCCTACCTTAAAATAAAATTTGCACCCGAAGACGAACTTTCATCCCCTTTTTAACCCCCTTAGGGGTTGAATTTCCAAAAACGTTGCAAACACTTTTTTATAATCGGCTATTATGCCTTTCTAAGAAATTTCAAAGCATTTGTAATGGATAAAATTTTCAACCCCTTTTTAACCCTGTTAGGGGATGAATTTTACAAAACGCTGAAATTACTTTTCCTGTCTTCTAATAATCTCCCTAAATATAAAGATTCAAGTCCACCACTCGCAAAATTTTTTGATATCCATACAAACTTTCAACCCCTTTTTCACCACCTTAGGGCATGAATTTTCAAAAATGCTGAAATCAGTTTTCTTGTATTTTAATAATATATCTTTTCACGAAGTTTCAAATTTCTAGCTTAAAATAAAACTTGAACCCCATACAAACTTTCATCCCCTTTTTAACCCCCTTAGGGGTTGAATTTCTCAAAATCGCTTCTTATCTCTCGTACACTTTATAAATGTAATCTAGAGTGCAAATTTCAACTTTTTATCTTTTGTAGTTTCGGCTCTGCGTTGATGAATCAGTCAGTCAGGACACTTGCATTTATATATATAGATATATATGTAGGTATAGAATATCCTTGAAGGGTGTATTTTTATATGTTATAAAATAGACTATATTCTTCCACTTTCAGTAAAAATACAATGCAAGCCTGCCCAACAGTTTATTAGTCTTTGTGGTAGTATGTAAGTACGTTCGCAGTGTGAGATATCCTATCCTTAAGATATCCTACAATGGTTACGTTACTAATTACTATATAAACTCACCCAAAAATACGGGTAGGTACATAAATATAAATAGGTGTTTGATTGACAACCCCCTGATACTAACTATAATATGGAAGAAAACCGTCTAGGTACCTTCCTTGAATCAAAGACGGAAACTTAGAATAGACATGCCTAATGAGCACGTTCCCGGCATAGCAAAAAGAATAAACCTCTTCGAAACGAGTGGCTTTCCATTGTTATAGCCAGAACACAGAAATAAACTACCTCCTACTGAAAGCCGCAAAGGCAGGGCAACTGCAATCCAAATTTCAAGTAATTCAGGGTAATTTTAACCTTCTTTTGATAAACATTAGTTTTAGAATTGAAATAGACCAAGTATATTATTTACAACATGTACCTCTTCAAATAATAGGTCGCTACAGCTGATATTGTTATTATGAGGTTGGATTGGCTCATATTAAAACTTGTAATGACCTGAATTTTAATTATTCCCACAGTCTAATTAGGTAAGCCTTCTAGTCTGGATGTAGGTATTGTATCTACGTGATCAGTAGCAGCAGCCCGATATTTATTCGCAGCGGTAGTTTTACGATCGACCGTAAACGCCCTTATTGGCCGCATTTCCATACACCCTGTAGCGCAAAATATTTACCACCACCTGTATAACTTATGTCTTCTTAACCTTTTCTGCGTGTAACCATAAAATACAAGGGTTAAAGGTGGTCTTACTTGTTTTTGCCAGTCTGGGTTAAGTATTGGGATCAAGATATTTACCCCCTTATTCATAAACGCACTACAAGCATCAATTAGCTAATAATCGTTTGTCCTTATCTGATGTTAATTTGACTAATGTATTTGTATGATAGGGATAAAACATAATTTAACTAAATCAGGCCTATACAGTTTTTTGGTTTTATGAATAAGGGGGTTAATGTTTAGGTGTTACAAAAATCTGTGTACCAAATGAATCAATAGTAATATAGATAATAGTAGTTAGGTACGAGATTAATATAAATAGGTACCACGACATTGAACACAGAAAAAAAGAGCAGTGGCCCGTTGATTCATTCATAGTTTATAAAAATAAAAATAATTAGTTTGAAGGAGCATTTTTATTTACCTACCCTATTACGCATACTCATATTTTTACGATACCACTTGAGAATAAAAAGAATCTCCTAACTTTTTCTCATAATGCGCTGGACAAGAAATTCACTTTGTGTTCTAATAGATATTAGGTACAATGTACAATAGATAAATCAAAAGACTCTAAAAATATTGGCGAGTTAAGTAAATTATGTTCCTCACTTCCGCTGTTGAGTTAAATTGTCTTGTACGAGTAGGTACAAGTAAAATACAACAAATGCTTACAAATTGCTGGACGGTAAGACTTAAAGAGGGACGACTGAGCATGTGCATGTAATTTATTTTCAGTCACTTCTGTACGTAATATTTTGCTAAAGTATGATGCAGTATGTTAGTATACAGACCAAGAACATAAAGTGTAATACCTATCTATAATAATATTTATTCTATGCTGATAAAAAAAATATTTAGAAAAATAGTTAAAAACAGATATTTATATACACGAAGTATACTTATAAGCAACGTGTTTAAGTTTATTTCATAGCAATCCAATCTATAAGTAAACAGATAGGTTACTTACCTACATATTTCTAGAGACAACATCTTGACAACAAAGAGCAGCCATCAATATTCTTATTTGTCTTGCTATTACAATATCAAAGCCACCATTTGTATTTACAGATTAGAAATCAAAGATCGTGAGCAAGAATAGGAAAATATTTGGTTTTCCCTCGCGTCGCTGTGCAATGATATCATTTCCGAACGGACTGCGAAGTTCAAGAAGTCCCCTTTAACGCTACGTCTTACGTAGGCGAACAACGCGCGAACGCGGCGCGGCGCGGCGCGGCGAAATCAATCCTTTGATGCCCATAGAAGTGTCCTACGTAAGCGATCTCGTTGCGAACGCGGTGCGGCGCGATTTGCACGCGAACGTCAGGCGGCGCGGCGCGGCGCGGCGCGGCGGCGGCCGCTTTCGCCGCGCCGCGCCGCGCCGCGTTCGCGCGTTGTTCGCCTACGTAAGACGTAGCGTAACAATTTCTGAACATATCTGTGCGTTTAGACCATCGGGGATAGGATGAGCGCTTATGGATGCGCCATGTGCCACTTCTACCACTGTTTGAAAACCCCATAAAGCAAGTGCGATGACTTGAGAGTTAACAGACAAGGAGATGTAATGTTTAAGCAGCTTTGGTGGCCCATAGCGGCAATGCGTGCGACTATTATTTCGATAGTAATATAATCACTGGTTCGAACCTCGGCCCGGTTCGGAACTCTATCTGGTATAACTTCTTTCTTTCTTTTTGATGTTTAGGTACCTACCGGTCGCTTTTCGGTGCAGGAAATCATCGTGAAGAAACATTCATTAGATTAAGTTGATGAGCGGACTCCAAGCTCCATACTTAAATGAGCCGTGGCAAAAATGACAAAAAAATGTGTATTTAACTGATCACTATAGTATACACGCTTTAATAAAAGGTACCCGTTTAACTAACAACAGTATAATTTTAATTCAAACGTAATGTCCACTCCAGTCCACGGCGATTGATATTCAATTCGGGCAGAAAGATCGCCCCGGGACTGCGCGCAATTGAATTTGAAAACACCACCCCCACGCTAGGGGGGCCACGGCTCTAGGGGCAGCGGGACACAGCCGCTACTTTGTAGGCAGAAATACATTCCGCAAGGCAGTTATAAACAGTTGCTTACTATAATAGAAACACCTTAAAATAAGGTTACGTAGGTACTAATAAATAATATAAATAATCGTTGGGAGTGGAAACTTAAGTGGTAATTAGGTGTAAAATTCAAGTGGAATTCAATAAACATTCTAGATGAAGTAGGTACCTTCCTAAGTATATGTAACTCATTATTTACCATCAAGTAAATTATCTATAGGTCGCAATAGATTCAAATAGAATATTTATATGCGGTGAAAATTTTAACTGCGACCATCTTGCTAATGTGTAAATAGACATTACATACAAAGATTAACCATCAAAAATCAATTTTTAGATACATTTTATGCTAAAAATGTCTAGTCAAGGCACATTTCCGTCTTGGCAACAGATTCGTGTTAGAAATATAAATATTAGTACCCTATTAACATCTAAATATATTCATCATATTTTTATTCATTTCAAATTATATATAGAATTATTATTTATAGTTTGGTCAAGCAAATCTTGTCAGTAGAAAAAGGCCGCAAATAAAAAAAAGGCGCGAAGGGTTATCGTCCCATAGAAAATATGAATTTCGCTATAAGTATCGAATAAAAAACCAATGAATTACGTTCGTGTGGTCACCGTGCCGCCAGCGCGCGTCCATTCTCCCGCCCATAGACAACAGTTTTATTGTTTTTATATTTATTTATCCGAACTGTTTTTGCTGTCCGTGGCCCTGTCGTTTGCGCCTTTATGATAGCAAAGAACCGTATTATAGATACGACTTGTTATCCGTAATAGAGATCGGACGTAAAGATTTACCTCATGATCCTGAATTGTTTTGAGTTCTGGAGCCATTGTCATGATTGAACGGTGTAGCAGCTGTAGCAGAATCTAACCAAGTAATTTATTTTTTGCTACCTATATCAAGTATTTCGTGATAAAATGGTACCTGGTAAATAATGTCCGTTCTATTTATTTCGCAATGGCAAGGCTAAGAAAAGTTGGAATTCACCCTTAGGTAGGTACTAACAGTACTAAGGTATGTGTACTCTTCCTATAGGTATAGAAAGGGATCAGTAATTTTTTTGTTTCTTTTCAGAAGCGTGCCACAATGAATGTACCTTTATACCAGACTCATTACAGTAAGTACCTACGTATCATTTTACCATGAAGTTAACGTAATTCACTGAACTTCTTCGTAGCGCTACCAGTACATTTGTAGCCGGTTCTTGCCTTTCCCCTCTGGGTAGAGGAAAGCGACAGCGACTATGAACAGATCGCCCGCTTAGCGGGTTCCGGGCCTTAAAAGTGTTAACTGTGATAAGGTCTAAACCACCGGGCCTGTACCATTAATTCACCATTTCTAACTCACGCAGAACAGTGATACCTACTATTATTTTATATGCCCCCTAAAACGCCCAGTTTCTCGCGTAGGTATCCACCACATACCTACATTATGGCCACGCATACTTTCTTACAGACGAATTGACCAGTATAGCAAGACCCGTCATAAATAGCTTTTGGGACTTCTAGCTCCTTAACCCCTTGATCGACCCTGCTCATGTTAAAACTTAATACAAAGTAGAAAGCCCTCTAATACGCTATTACTTACCTACCTAATTTCAATTCAATTAGACAAAATATATCGCGAAACAAAGTATGAAAAATCAAAAAATCTTCGAAATGCCTTTACTTGCCCCTAGCCAAGCCAGCCGAAGTTGTAGTAGAATGTAAGAACTTCGCTTCGCTTTGCTCGGTCGTTCAATAATGCGCTCTGTGATATTCCCTAACAGCAGAAATAACTAACTAATATAACTGATTACCACCCTCATTTATTATAGTTTCAAAAAAAACACGTACTTAAGCCAAGCCATATCCCTACTATGCTATCTGTATCAGGTGAAAGCAAAGGTCCGACTATAATACGTCAGCGCGATTTAGAATAGCCACCCCCGCGTTATCGTAAACCTTTACCGCTTTATACTTACGGCTTCTTTAGACTAATATCGACCTTAACGGATTGTTAATAGGGTCGGTAGTGAGAGTAAAGATATGTTGGTAAGTGTGTATGATATTTTGCCGTTCGAAATCAATCCAATATCGCGTCGTGTTTGATCGCATCGTTCCGAATATTACTCATACAATGTCGCAAATGGATATGAATACGTGAGATACGTGGAGCGGAAAACATGTTTTGATTGCGTTATAAGAAATAATCAGGGGTTTTTTGGAAAGAGTCCATAACTAGGTAAGAACGCAATT
The DNA here is from genome assembly GCF_963556715.1 of Cydia fagiglandana. NCBI lineage: Eukaryota > Metazoa > Arthropoda > Insecta > Lepidoptera > Tortricidae > Cydia > Cydia fagiglandana. The sequence continues at coordinate 18,575,923 of NC_085932.1, read as the reverse complement.
TGATGAGTCAGGTGCGCCTAGTTGTTAATGGTCCTGTGTCCTGTCTAGTACCCAAAACCCCCTTTGTTTGACATAATTATTGAAAGTATATATGTATGTGTGTATAAACTCTTTATTGTACAAAACACAAATTTATGGCACAGGATAGGCAGTACAAAGCCGAACTTATCCCTTTAAGGAATTTCTTCCAGTAAACCTTTTCAGTTTTCTATTTTCTAATAGAAACCAAGAAGCCAAGGAGCACCACTCACTGTGAGGATCACAAGTCAAATTACGCATACCTACGACACAGTTCTAAGGATCCTGATCTATGTAATGTGGTCGTAGTGGACATCGCCTATAGATCAACGGCAAGATGGCGGCAATCAGTTTTTGCCGCCAAAACTTCGCTCATTTAGTTTTTATTACGTCGCATGCCGCCCACTATGGTCGTGGTTCTTGTCGCCATCAATCAATGTTTTATGCTAAAATCTAAGCAGAAACTAAGTTTAAAATAAAAATTAGGTATATATATGTATTTTGCATTAAAACTCATCAAAACCAGTAAAAACCATTAGCCTAGCCTTTCTGTGGGCTACTCGTTGCGTGTATTTTGATATAGCTAGGCGTGGCTGACTCCGCGATGTCGTCGCTTTGCTACAGGTAGCTAAAAGTACTTACATCCGTTCGACCCCAATTTTGGCGTTTGCCATAAGCCGCGCGTGGCGCTGTCGCCACCTAGCGGCCATATCTGTTCTGATCGTGACAGACGCGTTTTGTTAGAGAGTGAGTCTTCTGTACCTAGTACATACTATTATTTATTCTGTGATATAGCGAGGTAGACCTTCAGAGCAATAAGAGCACTACAAAATATAAATGGGAAATATATTTACATCTGACTACTCGTAATATTCATTTAAGGGTTAAGATTTGTATATTTAACCGTTAGTTAGAGATAGAAAAACAATCGGTCCATGCCCTTGTACGATGTGCGTTGAGGTTTCTGTATAATGTATGGTATGATAGTCTCGCTATCTACAACAATGACGATTCTTTCGGCGTTGTATGACTTGTATGTTGTATGATGATGGTTGTATTTTTTAACTTATTATTGGCGCTAGTTTTCGTCCGGCTCTAGTATCTATTCGTCCACTTAACGAAATTTGAATATAAACCTTCAATGCTGCACAAATTTGGACTGATTGCCATCCTTAGTACCTAAACAAATTATCTATCTACATCAAAATTATATTTCGCAAGTAGCAAATTATAAATGAAATGTATTAGGTATTTGCTAATCCGCCAAGTTGAAGGAAACTAGCACCGGACGGTAAACTGACGCAATTACCCTATTTTTATTCTAATGCCTTTGAATATCTTATATTATGTTTTAATACAGGACGTGTAAATCGCTTTGCAAATACCTACCACATAATAACTATTATGTGATCTTTTTCTAGAAGTTAAGAATGGGTAATAGGTACCTAAATATAGTAAGTTATCCTTATTAAAAGATAGGCATACACCATCGCGGACTTCTTTGTAGACCAATGAAAGAGAGAGACCATACATTGTGTTGTTATTATAGCTCAAACAGATTAGGCAGCGTTTTCGATTCAAACTCCTAGCCAGCGTGATTTTTTGCGACAACATCGTCACATTTTAACCAATTTACATAAAACCTTATGTACCTCAAGAATCATCTATTGATAGATGAAAATCGTATGAAAATTCGTTCAGTAGGTACCTACTTACCTAGTTTTTAGTTTTGGAGTAGTTTTATAAAGCCCTCTCCACACTCGTGCACGAATCGCGGCCCGAAGCCGCGAACGGGAGTGTAGAGTAGAATTGACTTTTCCCCTTGCTTTTCCCCCTATTTTAGATTTGCGGATGCTAGGTTGCTATAAAGGCTGCCCTCTAGCGTCGAGTAGTCAAACGAAACAAAGAAAATGTTAAGGCGTTATGATCATAGATGGCACTGCTGGATACAAAAATAATGAATAGTGTAGCTTTAAACTCTTGGAGGATATAACCAACGGAGACGCCATGTCTAAAATTTTCGGTACAAAATAGTCTGCCGTTTTTTGCGGGGGAGGGGCACATCAAATGTATAGGTACGTCATGTCAGATAAACGTCAGCCCATACATATGGTTGACATGAGGTTGACCATTGGCCGCCTATTTTCGACAGAGGGGAACGCCTGTTAATGGCGGCTCCATTGTTAATTACTCCGAGGTTAAACTATTTGATATCAATATTTCAAAAGCCGAAATGTGCCATTTTTTATTATATTAATACTGTGCAAAATATTTCTAACTAAAAAAAATGCATTCACATGGCATTACCGGCATTGCCTCACATCCGTAGAGTCCCAGAGTTATTAAAAACAAACCAAACGTCAGTTTTTGACACTTCTTGATTGAAGCGCGCGGCGGGTGGTCAAACTCCCGGTGTAACAACGTGGTGTCTTATATCCTGTGATAAACATTCCTAAATCCACAATGAAGGGTGACAAGAACGTAGACGTCCAGGCTCTTAAGGACATCGCCAACAAGCTCAGAATCGACAGCATAGTCGCCACAAATGCGTCAAAGTCCGGGTGAGTGTCTAACCTCATAGCGTCGGTACTGTGTTGACCCGCTATTTTGAAGGTCTAATGAAGGTTAATAAAGTGTGTATTACCAATTAGATTCCAATAGTTATGACAAGAAGTCTACCTTGGTGGCTTTCGCAGCAATACTACTCACATTTAACTGCTAGAATTCTCAAATATTACACGGAAAATATTCATCAAATGGTGTCTGAATTAAGACTGGCCGGCGTTTTTAGCATAATGCAAATGAGTTGACAAGGTCAGAAGTACATTTGCCGGTGTTCCGGTGGACTTTCGACTGTAATATATAGTAGTACTGTTAGTTTTTTATTTATAAATGATGATTTTCTTTGGATTAGGTTTGCAATCGCGAGGTTAGGACCACGTGATTGATTTGTAGCCATGATCCAAGGCCGCCCGCTCTCATTTCATGACAGATAATACATACTTACTAAATACTTGCTGCACCCACTGTATCATAATGATAAGAGATATAAACACACAGGTACCTACATTTATTAGATAAACAGAGATTTTTAGGGTTCCGTACCCAAAGGCTAAAACGGGACCCTATTACTAAGACTTCGCTGTCCGTCCGTCCGTCCGTCTGTCACCAGGCTGTATCTCACGAACCGTGATAGCTAGACAGTTGAAATTTTCACAGATGATGTATTTCTGTTGCCGCTATAACAACAAATACTAAAACCAGAATAAAATAAAGATTTAAGTGGGGCTCCCATACAGCAAACGTGATTTTTGACCAAAGTTAAGCAACGTCGGGCATGGTCAGTACTTGGATGGGTGACCGTTTTCTTTTTGCATTTTTTCCGGTTTTTTTTTGCTTTATGGTACGGAACCCTTCGTGCGCGAGTCCGACTCGCACTTGCCCGGTTTTTTTATAATCAGTTAATTAAATAAGCTACCTATTTGTGTGTAGATTATATTCAGCTTGTACCTTAAAGCTATAGTTGAAATTTAAATCTGATCTTATTTACTTCACATTCATGATGTAGAAATTGTAAAACAATTCCTTTACAAATTTCCACTCTAATATTTTATTCTCATAGTCCTATATATATCGTCGGCCTAAGTCGCAAACCTCGTAACTCCATTTCAAGGAAATTAGTAATTGCTACCTTGGACAACAATACTTATAGTCACAAATCTCGTAACTCCCCCTGAGGAGTTACAAGGTTTGCGAATTAGGCTGACGATATGTTAAACCAAGTTAAACTTACAGCTAATGGTAGCATAGTGGTAAAGCAACTTTCAATTGCTTTAATATGTAAACAGTTAATATGTAGTTTCCCCACTAATATCCTTAAGTTGGCTCATTTTACTTAAAGGAGACATTCCTATATTTTTTAAAAAGAAACAAAACTGCATTCAATTTTCTTTCTTTTTTTCTTCAATTTCGCTTGTCTAAAAATATTCTTGAGTTTCTTGTAACCTAATGTTTCCTAAAGAAATGTTATCATTAACATTAACTGGATTGACTAGTAGAAAAATATAGCAAGTGTTTTTTTTTTGGAGTTTTACTCGATTTGATTCCCAGTTGAGAAAGGCAAATTTTTAAAAATCTTTGATTGCAGTTTTGTTTCTTTTTAAAAGTAAAGGAATGTCTCCTTTAAGTAAAATGAACCAACTTAAGGATTTAAGGTAGTTTCCCTCCTGGGCCCTGAGGCATGTTCAGATATTTATGAGCACCTTGGCCGCTCCGATATATAAAATAAAATAAAATAAGCCTTTATTGCTGTTTAACACAATAATATGAAAGTATTAAGTGGGAACCTTTGCACTATGTTTCTTCTATACTACAATATATATTATATATCTAATTTCTTAACTAAGTGAATTGGCAACCGGTTTTCGTTTCGTCCTTTTTACAGCTTGTCTTTCGACATAGGCCTCCTCTAAACATTTCCATTTTATCCTGTCTTTTGCAGTTCGTCTCCATGTAGGGCCATCTAACTTTCTTATGTCGTCTTCCCAACGTTTAAATTGTCCTCCTTCTTTTCTTATCCCGTCCCTCGGGTACCATTCCGTTATTATTTTTGTCCACTTTTCTGTCGATATATCTGATGGCGACTGTACCATAAATGGTCTGTGAATTTTGATAGTATTCAACATATTTAAGTATTTGAGTCAGACCAGGCTAAATTGGCAGTAATTTTGATAGCCCAGATGGTGCAAGTGTTAACTATTGTGCATTATTGTGAAGCATTAGAGCCTTTGAGAGCAATAGGTATGGCTCTCAAAGGGTTAACCCTTTGCTAGTATATTTGTCCAACATTTTCTTCCATTCTTGTCCGTCTGTTGCTATTTATTTCTAGTCTTATCTTATCGTTTCTAGGTCTTTTGTTAGTCTATGTAATTAAAATTTGACCTAATTTGTGTGTTTTATATAACGTGAAAGATCTAGCTCATTGTATGTAAATTAAGCTAAACACACCTAATATAAGTTGCCAACTTGTCAATAACCTTTACTTGTCATTGGTGGAGGATCGTGATTGACCAGTGACCTGAGATATAAATAAACCAACACCTATTGATAATGGGAGATATCATCAAAGTCACATATTGTGACTGCAATTGGTTAATTAATTTTCACCACACCAGCGGGTAAAGGCTCTCTTGATTGTTCAAAAACTTATGAGAAAGTTGCTTTTTATCCACATGTTCTCATGGGTTCTCAAGGGTCGGCAACGCTTAAGTGGCTCCTGTGATGTTGCTTATATCCATGGGCGACGATGACCGCTTCCAAACAGGCGGCTCGTCTGCTCGTTTGCTGACTATTACATAAAAAAAATGTTGGGCATAGTAATCTGATACAATTTTTGGGTTGTTTCCTTATGTTGGTTGGTAGAATTTACTTTTAAATGATAATAACACCAAAATGTGGCAATCAAGCATGCCGCTCACCAGATAAAGTAAGTGGCCTCCAAAGTATATAGGTACTTTGGAGGCCTTGAAAATGAAGGAGTGTAAAATGTGTATCTACAAAGGCTCTCTGTGCTGACAAGCCTACACAGCTGCACAGTGCATATTTGGAAACCTGAGCATTAGGAAATTAATTTTCATAACAAAAACTGCTGTTATTAGAGCTAACAAGTAGTTCACATAACATAGTTATTTAATTAATTGCATAAGTTAACTACATGAAGATAATGATTACATTGTAAACCGAGTCAGTAACACTATTACTCAACTGCAGTGGTCCAATCTGTTTCTGTTTTTAGGTCTTTCAATTTTTATCTTTATGTACAAAAAAATTAGGTTCATTATCAAATTTCAAAGATTATCAATTTATCAGTCAACTGAATCATGCATATTCCTTTATCTTTTGCGTGACTTTTGTTTTGATTATTTCTAGTATAAAGTTACATAATAATGATTTAGATAGTGAAATCAAAATCACTTCTTTATCTCTTATAATTATAGACATAGAGATTTTTCTAGCACGAACAAGGCAACACTAGTGACTTCCTTCCGATATGTAGTTGATCGATACCTATCTTATAAGTTTCATATTCAAAGGCCACATTTGGAAATAAATGAACAAGAATAAACTACAAGTAAATATCGGAAAGAAGTCACTAGTAGAGATGCCCCGAATATTCGGCCACTCTCCCGGCAGAATACCGAATATTCGGCATGACATGCGAACATTTTGAGTCACAATTATTATGAAAACTGTTCATCGACAAAGCACAACGTTTGCTAAGATATATTTTTATGTTGAACAAGATTAATGAATTTAGTTCATCATCATCATCATCATCAACGTAGGCCTTTTCGTCTATATCTACCGTTTTTGGTGGCTAAATAGACCGATGCGAGATCGACATGGTCTACAACAGGTCTGACAAGAGAAGTTTGTGGAAACCGGTACTGAGACACCTTGTCGTCGTCTTTGCCTCTTGTCAGCGAGTGCGGCGAACCAGGTCTCATCACAAAACTTGCGACCCTCCGCAACACGTTTGCGCCATTCCGTCCGCTGCTCTGCGAGCTTCTCCCAGTCTTGGTGGTCTATATTCGCAACCGCACCAAGAAGAACACGACGAGGTAGTCGAGAGGGTTCCATCCTGTGCACATGCCCTAGCCAACGCAAACGTCTCTGCTTGAGAAACGCTGTTAGGCTAGGCAGCTGTGCAATTTCTAGAACCCTTTCGTTTGTCACCCTGTCCTGCCATGATATTCATAGGATCTTACGAAGGCAACGCATGTAAATTTAGTTAGAGTTAATCAAATCATACCCATGATAAAAAAATATATTTTGTAATCAACAAATGCTCAAAAACGTGCCTTCGTATTTAACTACTTTCCAAGAATACATTTTAAATATACCTAGTTTTTTGTTATGTTTTTGTGTAATTTTTCTTTAGGTAGGTGCAACAGATATTCGGTATTCGGCCGAATAGTAGGCTACATTTGGCCGAATACCGAATATACGGCAAAGTGGCCGAATACCGAATAGTTGCCGAATATTCGTGGCATCTCTAGTCACTAGCATTGACTCGTTCGTGCTAGAAAAATCTCTAGGTCTACTTATCGTATTTAATTAATCTGTCGCACAACCATTTATCATAGACCACAATTTCGATAAAATTAGCTTATACGGCAATTTCCTCAACGTGTTGGGGGAAGGTCACAGCGTTGCTGATCTGGTTACCACACCGTTAAAAAATATATAGCATGAGAGGAGGCAGTGGCATGAGCGTTGCCCACTGCCCTGCCTTGCTTACTGCCTTAATCCCTTAATCAGGGCATATAAGGGATAGTTTAGAAATTGCGTCCATTTGAAGGACGCAATTTCTAAACTATCCCTTTGCTGCTTTCTAAAATATCCCAGCTGTTTAAAGAGTTATTGTTTGACAATACTGCAATGAAATCGCTAGTACTAACTAGGATAGCGTGATAATCGCACTGCAACAATAAATTCAAAATAATTAGATACTAAAACCTTTAGAGTCATCGCGTGTCATGTCTACCGCGCCGCGCCTGTCTCCTAACTTTGTTAGTTAATTATCTATTCTATTTAATAAATATTTATTTATGGACGTGAGTACCTATTTATTATGGATAGCACCTTATATTACGTAATGCGACATTCGCATCTAGGTAAGTTTGCATACGTTCCTAATTAGTAATTAGTGACATTGCTATATACCCATATAACAATGTCACGCGATTACATAAACTTCGTTCAATAGAAAGTCTTATTTTAAGTTAGAGATCGGGCATGGACTGCCTCTCCTTCACAAACCGCTATGTCATTGGTTAACCCTTTGACCACCACATGCGCACGCGGCTACAGTACAGGCCAATATCAACCGTCAGGAATGCCTCATCCATCAGTACTAGATGTATAAGCGTCCATTGTAGTAAATTTACATACACTTGAATGTGTTGAGTAAATTAACACAGGAATCTAAGAACAATTATTCTGGAACTTGATCGCATATAAATTATTCTCCAAAATAATTCTAGATCTCATCTAAATTTCTGTTTTGTTGCAGACATCCGACATCATGCGCTTCAATGGCAGAAATCATGTCGGTCCTGTTCTTCCACACCATGCGCTACAAGATCTCCGCGCCCAGGGACCCCTCCGCCGACCGCTTCATTCTTTCCAAGGTATTTCGGAAAATATTTGCTAGACTTGGCAGCGACCTTACCACGCTGCCTGAGGCACAAAATTGAGACGCTAAAGGTGTATCCATACCGCTGTTAACTTTTGTGCAGAAAAAGACGCTAAAGGTGCATCCTTCAGTAGTTAATTTGTGTAGAAACACTGTGCAACAGTAGGTAAGTCAACTAATGTTAACGTCTCGCTCCACAAAAGTTAACTGCAGTGTGGATGGATACACCTTAAAGAAGCTGGTGCTTACTTAACTGAGGTTATGTCTCATCAATATTAATCGGTCCTGTGGGTAATAGTGGGTATTATTATTATTGTGGTGTTGTGGGCCTTTGAGTGTCGCATCGACCAGCATTGATCTATTGTGACGGCCCTTTAAAGTTCATTACTAATGCCCGTTGCATCCAGAAAGTTCCAGATTCTTTGGGCTGTAATGTTCTGTACCTCATAGGGTTGCACTACGTGTCGCCCTAGGTAGGTACTTCTTTTTGACATTAGTGGTCCACAAGAGCAGAGAATGTGCATTGCAGTCTCCTCTGACTCCTGACAGAACCTGCATGTCGCATCTTGTTTCTTCCCAATTTGAAACATATGTTTATTCAACTTACAGTGTCCAGTCAGTATTCTGGTCACCGCGCAGGTTTTGTGCCTTTTGAGTCCTAAAAGCTCTTTAGCAGTTCTGCTGTTGAACCCTTTGATTAGAGCTTTCGAGTGTTAATAGTGGGTATTCATGACATCATGAAAGACCATAATTGTAAATATGTACCTACATTTAACATATGCCGGCAAGTCTGAAATCGTGTTTCATTGGTCGAATTCTATTTGGATTTATTATCGTTTGCATTATAATAGGCGAGTAGAAAATACTAATTTAACCTTAACACGCCATTGTCTGGCATATTTGATAACACGAATACTCATATAAAGTATTTATATGAAACCACGCCTACAAGCAAATACAGTAAAATCTAAAATTGCTTTTCTGGATATAATTTATTTTATAATAGGTAAATACTTGCGTTGTACAATAGCGTTGCATATGGACCAATTACTTTATTGCTTAAACTTTTACGATTAGTTTTCTAAAACATTAGTGAATTTCACGATAATTCACGATGCTTAGAAGTTAAGAAAAAGTTGAAAAATTCACCGTCGCAGGCGGGCCTGCCCGCCGCTCATTATGGTATCGTTTGCAGACCTTTCTGCTTAATACATAATTAATTTAGTATGGGGTAGCACATCGTTAAATTATGTGACACGAATTGCAAGATTTTTTTTATCGTTTGTTTTGATCGATAACAAACTTCTCTGCATAGTTTATTACTAGTAAAACCAAGGCACTGGGAATCTACAAAATTATAATAGACAATTCACTACCCAGGGTCACGCCGCTCCCATCCTATACGCCGCGTGGGCTGAGGCCGGCCTCTTCCCCGTGGAGGAGCTCAAGAACCTCCGCAAGATCGACAACGACCTCGAGGGCCACCCCACGCCGCGCCTGAACTTCGTGGATGTGGGCACCGGCTCGCTCGGCCAGGGACTGGCCGTGGCCGCCGGCATGGCCTACGTGGGGAAGTACTTCGACCAGGCGCCCTACAGGTATGTGTCCAATTGTCCATTAGTTAAAGAAACTTCGCAAGATCGACCTCGGCCTCGAGGCCCACCCCACGCTCCCATACAAACATCAGGGACACGCCATTTTTGTATGGGAGCTAACTTTTTTCTGCTGCGTTACGGTACAAAATGTAACTTTTATCTGATCAAGTTGTTAATTTAATACTTACGGAACCTCCTTGATTCATAATTAAATTCCAAATTTTACACGTCAAACTGTTAACATACACAAGTACAGAATAACAAAGAAAGTTAAACATAAAATTTACTAAAAAAAAAAGATACGGATCTAATAATGCCCCTGTATACAAAAAAATTAAAAAGTTAACATGGTTTTTGAAAAATCGATATCCTTTGCTGATTGAAAAGTTGATTCACCCAAATGTAGTGAAAGTTTCATATTGTATAAAACATTGTACACATTTGTCATTACTTCATTAGGGTGTACTGCCTGGTGGGAGACGGCGAGGCCGCCGAGGGCAGCATCTGGGAGTCGCTGCACTTCGCCAGCCACTACAAGCTAGACAACCTGGTGGTCATCTTCGACGTCAACCGACTCGGCCAGTCGGAACCCACCTCGCTGCAGCATCACGTGAGTTAAAACATTATCGTAAGGAAATGTAGACAGGGGATTTACATCCTTATCGTAAGAAAATATAGACATACAGCATTAGGAAACGCTGCACGTCGCGAGCCTCTACAAGCTAGACAACCTGGTCATCTTAAACATCAACCGACTCGGCCAATCGGAGCCCACATTACTGCGGCACCACGTGCCCCACAAGCAGAAGTTTCTTTTTAGTAAAAGTGCATTTTAGTAGTTGTTAGAATTCGGGCCCCTCGTCACTTTCTTCAACCGGCTCGACCAGTTGGAATCAGGTTTCTGACGAGTCAAAATGATGGTTAATAATAATTGAGGCGATATGGGACTCCAATAGTTTTTTGCACAGTAAGAAAGCGGCAACTAGTCACAATTTCACCAGTTATCGTAGACATGCTGTGCTATAGATATTTATTATGAATGTATGCACCACTACAATGCAGCGGTTCACATATATTGTGTATTGCAATCGAGTGGTGCAAGAGCAAGCCGTGCGTCGTACTCACGCGCCCGCCATCGGGCGACGTGGTCAGTAGCGTTCGGACAATTTTCTCAAACCAATATATAACTACTTGGTCAAGCAAATCTTGTCAGTAGAAAAAGGCGGCAAATTTAAAAAAATGTAGGTGCTAAGGGTTATCGTCCCATAGGAAATTTGAATTTCGCGCCTTTTTCTACTGACATGATTTGCTTGACCAAGTATATTTTATGATAAATCCAGATACCCTTTGAATGTAGAATTGCTGAACGTCTGTTCCGTTTCGCTTACGTAGTTACTAATATATAGGGCTTATTGTCACACCTTTCCGATTTAGATATTAATGTTAAAGGAAAGGAAAAGTGAAGTAATATAGAGTTAGACCAAGAAAAGTCTGCAACGATTTTAATAGCACACGCAGCGTAAGTGTTATTGTAAACGTCAATTCTTTGAATTTATGACGTATAAATAACACTTTGCGTATGTTATCAAAATCGCTGCAGACTTTTCTTAGACTAACTCTATTTCTTTACGCGTATTGCGTATTCAAAAGGATTTGAAGCTCTGAAGGTAATAATAACTTTCTTTTGTATTGGAAGTATCTGGAACTCACTCATTATGTATCTATTGTCTTTCAAAGTGTTTGGATCAGTTCAACAATATCTTTCTCTCAATCGTTCTGCCAGTAATCTCGAATCCCACCACAAATAAAGTACTTTCTCTGACTAGGTGGAAGTATACGACGCTCGCTTGAAATCCTTCGGCTTCCACTCGCTGGTGGTCGACGGGCATGACGTCACCGAGCTGGTGAAGGCCTTCGACGAGGCCGCGACCGTCTCCGGCAAGCCCACGGCGCTCGTCGCCAAGACCTTCAAGGGCAAGGGCTTCCCCGGCATCGAGGATCTGGAGAACTGGCATGGAAAGGCTCTTGGCGCTGATGGCGAGAAGATTATCAAGGTTAGCTTATTTAAGACTCTGTTTATTTATTCCATGGTTGTGGATTTGTTCCATGGTCGAAACTGTAAAAAAAAACTCATTCAGCAAGTTCCTCAAAATCATCAAGGTTTGCTATTCAAAAACTGAAGATATAGATGATCAAGCAAATATTGTCAGTAGAAAAAGGCGCGACATTCAAATTTTCTATGAAATGATATCTACCTTTACGCCAAAATTTTTAAATTTACCGGCTTTTTCTACTGACAAGATCTGCTTGACCAACTATAGTTTATTGTCAGCAGATTTTCCCCAACATAGTATACAACATGGTTCTAAGGGTAGTATTCCATCAGTCCAATATATTTATCCAATGTGTATTGCGTCTCACATTTTGTTCAATGAGAGAGTGAGACAAAGAAATTGGACAGGTGGAATATCGCCCTAATAAATGAGGAGTGATGATAGTTTTGTATAAATTACATACCTACTGCATTACATTATTTATACCGCAGTGTACACAGATTGTGCATTGCAACTAAGTAGTGCTAGAGTGAACCGTGCGTCGTACTCACGCGTCCGCCGTCGGACGAAGTGGTCAGTAGCGTTCGGACACTAAAAACAATTGCTGCAACAATCGTTTAGTTCAGCCCGCTGCCAAAACCAATGTTTAACAAGCTCTTTTTACCCCGCAGCACCTGCAGTCGCAGATCAAGAACAACACAATCTCGCTGAAGCCCAAGCCGCCGCTAGCGGAGGCGCCGCGCGTGCACATCGGCGACATCACGCTGTCGTCCCCGCCCGCGTACAAGCAGGGCGAGCAGGTCGCCACCCGCCTGGCTTATGGTACCGCGCTCAAGAAGATCGCCGACACCAACCTGAGGTTAGTCGCTCATACTGCTGGGTGTAAGTCTCCTTTTTCTGATGAACTTTTGAATCTATCACTACACCTTATAAAACAAAGTCCTCGCCGCGTCTCTCTCTTTGTGTGTTTGTATGTTCGCGATAAACTCAAAAACTACTGAACGGATTTTCTTGCGGTTTTCACCTATCAATTGATTTTTGAGGAAGGTTTAGGTGTATGAAGGTTTAGGTGGCGGGTCGCTAGTTTGTTTAAAAATTAACCTTATATGTAAACTTTAGGTTTTGAGTCCTCACGGGAATGTAATATTTATTGGTTATTAATTGTTTCAGGGTAATCGCGCTCGATGGTGACACTAAGAACTCTACCTTCAGTGACAAACTACGCAACGCCTACCCTGAGAGGTAAGTTTTTTCCCTCGTCTTTACTTATAAAACTGTATACATTAATATATGGATGAAAAAATAGACAGCGTACATGAACTGTAGGGGCTATCAATGAAGTCCCTTGCCCAATGGTGCGAAGTGTAAAGGTCTACTTAAAGTTTCCGATTCAGGCTAAAAGCTGCAAAAGGTGACAAACCAGGCTCGGAACCTAAAAAAATACCGTTCGTTCATTAGTTTATTATTTCATTATTAATGGTACAATCTAATAATACTAAGTTGTTACCTAAATACATGATTCAGTCCTACGTAAAGACCATATAAAATAATTAAAAATATTGGCATATTTCGGATTTTACAAAAAATCGGTGCCGAGCCTTAGTGGCAAATGCTTCAACGTGTACTGTCCTAGTAAAGATTTTTTTTTATAGTCTAATTAAAATGTTCGTAGCAATTAAGCATCTATTGTGATGGAGCATGTTAACTAACTTTATTTCAGTGTAAAATCACAAACCCTTTTAAATGTTCAGATACATCGAGTGCTTCATAGCGGAGCAGAACCTGGTGGGCGTGGCCACCGGCGCCGCCTGCCGCGACCGCACCGTCGCGTTCGTCTCCACCTTCGCTGCCTTCTTCACCAGGACCTTCGACCAGGTCTGGATACCAATTATAGTCCTGTGTGAACTAACGATATCCAGTCCATAATCACGTTGACCTAACACAAATGTACCTATCGGCATCAGTACCTCTCCCCTATTAACCCTTTTCCAGGCCGCACCAATCTACAAGGTTTTCCCAAAAAATCCTAATATATTCTAATTAATACAGCTATGATGATTCGTTTGAAGACAAATTACATTTCCCAAAAGTTAAATATGATTTGCACTTTAAATCGGATCGCTAAGGTTCATATTATACTGGCGCGTATGTGGCCGATAAATCGTACTATGCATGGAAAAGGGTTAAGTGAGCTTCAACCATCGCCAAGTTCATCCAATTCCAAATCACAAAAAAACCACGGCCGGGATAGATTCTGGTAATAAAAAAAGAAATGAAACAGAAATGCCCGCCAGTCGCTGTAAAACGGGCGTCCTAGTTATATCATCGTGCTAGGGATGTGAAACTCCTCCCTTTGGGCAAACTCGGCTCAGTTCGGCTCAGCATTGCTCCGAGCAATTATTAGGGTTGACACAACTTGACGTCCCTTTGCGTGCATAACCACAGATAAGATAATGGCTTCAATTTTGACAACTTTAAATAGCCGAAAGGGATAAAGGAAGAGCATGATTCGACCCTGAACCGCTGTCAAACTTCGGTTTTGTAGGAAGTTTCCGTTCTGTACGGTAGTACTATTATTTATTTTATGATCGTGGGCAGACTACAGTACAATTCACAAACTGTTCCCTGCCATTACAAACCAAATTGTATTGTTTCCATAACAAAGATAGTAGTAGTAACTTTAGTAAATGTTTCAGATCCGCATGGGCGCCATCAGCCAGAGCAACATCAACCTGGCTGGCTCGCACTGCGGCGTCAGCATCGGCGAGGACGGGCCCTCGCAGATGGGGCTCGAGGACCTGGCGCTGTTCCGCGCCGTGCCCACCGCCACCGTCTTCTACCCCTCGTGAGTACATCAACTTGGTTGACTACAATCATATTGGAGAGTGCGGTCATTCAAGTATGAGGTCAATGATTTAGGGCTGTACAGCACTATGCCGACGTCTGCCTGTTCAACCCCTTTGTAAGTGGCAGGATAGGTACATTATATTCATAGTGTAGGGGTGGTATTCCATCTCTCTAATATCTTTTATGTATTTTGTCTCACATTCTGCTTAATGAGAGAGTGAGACGCAAAGACATTGGACAAAGAAATTGGACAGATGGAATACCACCCAAATACAGATGGAATAGCTGCCTATGTCAACAGCTGTGCTATACGTGCTAATTTCGCCATTTTCCACCTTTTCCCTATTCCAGCGGATTCTCGATCATCATTTTATTCCTTTTGATAAACTTTCATAATTATGTGCCCCTACATGTTGTTGAAGAAGTAAGAACTCAGCAGGAGATGACTTAAAAATTTCAGCGACATACTGACAAATCTATATCTATGGGTGGTATTCCAACTGTCCAATGTGTATGTTGTCTCAAATTTGCTTAGTGAGAAAGTGAGATGCAATGACATTGGACCAAGATATTGGATAGACGGAATACTACCCAAACGCGTGCTTCAACTGCCATTTGACTGTGTAGAATACGATTAATTTAGAGCTCTTATACTTAAAATCTTCCATATAATTCTAAACTGCACTACATTATTTATATCGCAGTGTACACAAATTGTCCATTGCAACTAAGTGGTGCTATATTAAACCGTGCGTCGTACTCACGCTCCCGCCGTCGGGCGACGTGGTCAGTAGCGCTCGAACAACCTTTCCAGGATGTTGTAAAAGTTCCCAATAATCTGGAAACTTTTTTTATGTTTCATGAAATTTCCCAGATATTCGAGTTCCAACTGTGAACACTTTCCGCCGCTAACTAAAACCAAATAGAATTTAGACTAGAGATATATTGTCATCTACTAGAGGATAGGCCAAGGTATGGCGCCACCGCCATACCTTTGGCCTATCCTCGAGTAGATGGCGATACTTTTTGACATTTAACAAATCTAACACATATCAGTGACAAAATAAGGATCTAAGTCAAATGGCGCTCTAAAATTGCTAAACATAATTAATGACAATATTCCTCTATTTCAAATTTTCTTTGCTAAAACTTAGTTGTTCAGCACTGATTCTTTCAGCAAATTAAAATTACCTACATATTTACCTTTTTAAACGCCAGATATATCAGCCGGCGTATTATGGATAGCTTTATCCATCTTTATCCACGTGATAAAATAACTGTCACTGTTTAACACCGTGAGATAGAAAGTGACGGACACCGTTTTATCACGCTGTCACGTAGACAAGAACGACCATCATATCCGTACTGAACACGGCAACCTTTTTACTACAAGTGAATCAATATTATTTATTTATTTATGAAATAAGTAACAGCATTACAGTATAAAACCAAGCCACTGTAAAACTACAAAATTTTAAAAAAAGACGGAAAAATAATAGACATATTTATAAACGAAATTAACTAAACATCAGATTTGGGCGACGACGTAACAGCGTGGCTCCGTAGCGTCGTCTGACTCGGCGTAGGGTAATCTAAGTAGTAAATGTATCTTCAGCAACAAGTTATGTTGTTTCCAGTGACGCCGTGTCGACGGAGCGCGCCGTGGAGCTGGCCGCCAACACCAAGGGCATCTGCTACATCCGCACCTCCCGCCCCAACACCTCCATGCTCTACCCCAACGACGAGGTCTTCAAGGTCAGTCCACTAACTTTCATTCTACTGACGTAGTCTGCGGCGGAAGTATCTAAGCGTTAGGGCTGATTTAGACGGCGCGCGAACTCGTATGCGATTTTAGTTACATTGATGACTGTTGGTTACAAATACCGCAATGTAATGAAACTCGCATGGGACTTCTCGCACTGTCTAAATGAAACATTAGGGGCGTTCAAAATCATCAAAGAGTAAGTAGTAATTATCAAGCGGACCCCAGGCTTCCATGAGCCGTGGCAAAAATGCCGGGAAAATGCGAGGAAGTAAAAGTAGGGTACAATAATTCTGAGTAGCTGGCCCGCTGTCAGAGACGAAGCGTACTCGGAAAGCGAGTTTATTTAGATTTACCCAAAAACGTTTACGATGAAAAATTTGCATACTTCGCATATTTTCCTCGAGAATATACCACATGATTATTTTCTTAAGAATTTAAAGTTTAGATATACACTAAATTATAGGAATCAACAGACATTTTAGTTATTGAATGTATATTTATAAAAATGTTCTGACGAGATCGAAGTTCGTATACTTCCTTGATTTTAGTAACAATGAAATATGTTCGAGTTAGACCAAGAAAAGTCCGCAGCGATTTTGATAGCACACGCAGGGCAAGTGTTATTTTAAACGTCAAACTTCTATGAAATTATGACGTGTTAAATAACACTTGCACTGCGTATGGTATCAAAACCAATGCAGACTTTTCTTAGTCTAACTCTATTTATAAGCTTGTGAAAATTGTATGTTTGAATAAGATTGTTGAAAGTTACGGAACGTTATTCCAGGTCGGACAAGCCAAGGTCGTCCGCCAGTCTCCCAAGGACCAGGTGCTGCTGATCGGCGCCGGTATCACGCTGCACGAATCCGTCGCCGCCGCGGAGGCGCTCAAGGCTGAAGGTATTATTTACCACCTTATTATTCAGAACCCACTGTGTCCCACTGCTGGGCAAAGGCCTCCCCCCTCTTCCTCCTCTCGTCTCTATTTAGTGCAATATCTGGCCAGCCTCTCAAGAAGGAGTCCAAGTTATCCCGCATCGCCGACGAGGCCTGCCGGCTTCCCGGTTAGACTCGTGGCACTCCCACTCTGTGGTTAACTTGGCCCACAAGTCGTCCGGCATTCGGCAGACATGATCAACCCAGTCCCATTTTAACTTACCACCTTAGCACAGAATAAATAATCGTACTAGGTACAGAAGACTCACTCTCTAACAAAACGCGTCTGTTACGAGCATGATAGATATGGCCGCTAGGTGGCGACAGCGCCACGCGCGACTTATGGCTAGCCACCAAAATTGATGTGGAACGGATTTACTTGTAGCTACCTGTTGCAAAGCGACGAAATCGCGGAGTGAGCGACGCCTGACCTTAGTATCTAATAATAATAATTCAGCTTATATACGTCGCACTGTTGGGCACAGGCATCCTGTCAAACGCAAGAGGGCTTTGGCTATAGTCCCCTCCTGGCCCAGTGCAGTTTTCTTCACACTTCACTTCACATACATTCTTCACATACACCTTTTGAATTTCTTCGCGGATGTATGCAGGTTTCCTCACGATGAATCTTTTCACCGAAACGAACGTGGTACATATCAAATGATATTTCCTACATTAGTTCCGAAAAACTCATTGGTACGAGCCAGCCTTACATCTATTCGCTGTTTTTAAGCAGATTCGGCGAATTGTTCGACGAACGTTAGTAGTGTGCCATCAATTATCGCTGAAGCACTGCGTCGTTACAGCGGCATACATAATTTGTGTGTAGCTTTGACGCGGTGCTAGAGTGAACCGTGCGTCGTACTCATGCGCCCGCCGTCGGGCGACGTGGTCAGTAGCGTACGGACATAGGTATTTTTATAAAACAACTTTCAATGCGTGTTGAGGTTAGCCTTGTTTATAACTATTTCAAATCGACAGCGTAAAGCTCGCTTTCAGACGGCACCGCTATCATAGGAAACTAGAGCATAAAGATCGGTTTTCCTAGGATAGCGGTGCCGTCATATACCGGCCGACTCCATACTAAATAATACGGCTAAATATGGATGTCGTAGTGTTTGTATGGAGACGGCCGGGTATATTTACGGGTGTGGCAGAGACAGAGTCGCACCATAATGGTTCGTTTTTACCTTGTTTGTGTATGAGTATGTTTTAAAGTATTACCTTAAACATTGAAAGAACAGTGTGTGTAAAAGTCACTGAACGAAATCCTTCGTTCTCGACCGGTCTCTTTGGGCTCATTGCGAGAACTCGCATGCGAGTTTCATTACGTTATGGTATTTGATCGGTCGGCTGGATTGGATGTAACCTCAATAGTCCGCAATGTAACTAAGTCGCATGCGAGTTTGTGCGCCGTCTAAATGAACCCTTATTCGCATGTATCTAAAAGTATGATAGCCGTTAACAATTGAACATTGTTGTTAGGAATCAACGCCCGCGTGCTGGACCCGTTCACCATCAAGCCGCTGGACGAGGCGGCCGTGCTGGCCAACGCGCGCGCCTGCGGCGGCCGCATCGTCGTCGTCGAAGACCACTACCAAGCCGGTCAGTTCCATTCACACGTCTTTATCATCTCTGACCTTTTTCAGCTAAACATAACTTGTAGATTTTCAACATATTGATTATTGGAAATTTCGGGCCACCGTATTTTTACAAATACAAAAATACAAATACAAATGCATTTATATTTACTTTTTACATCAGTTCTTAGGTATAATATATTATATTATTATTTATAATATATTATTATTTATTGGTATTTTTTATTTCCTATGTCGTTCATCAATATATGATAGTTGTCTCAGTTAATACTATGTCATGCTCTTTAATAGTGTTAATTTTGATTACTAACAACAACAAAAAATTACAACCGCTATCGAGGAATCCAAAATCTAAACTACATATTATTCGATTATACGGCCGAAAACCCCGAAAACGATTTCCATTTCCACAATATTATTCATTTTTACTCGTAAGTCTAAATTACTTATTTCGTTCCGGATTCCTTATGCCTCCGCTCACAAACGATTGGCGTAATTTTGAATAATAAGAGCGAGTAACAATTCCAGGAGGCATCGGCGAAGCCGTGCTGTCGGCGGTGGCGCTGCAACGCGACGTCGTGGTGAAGCACGTGTTCGTGACGGAGGTGCCGCGCTCGGGGCCGCCCGCCGCGCTGCTCGACAAGTACGGCCTCTCCGCGCCGCACATCGCCAGCGCCGCCCGCGCCGTGCTCAAGGCCTAGACGCTACCTCCCCCCTCCCCACCGCGAGAATCGACAAACGTGCAAAACATCACGGTAATATTTCCCTGGCCGATGACGGCTGCTCTGATCGGCGATTAACGCATACGTCGTTCGCATTCCGATTCTCGTGGGACGTCCGACTTGCCAAGATTCACAAAGTGTCAAATAGGGAGTCGCGAGTGTGTCAAATTGTAATCATTTTATCGGGGTTGTACAGACTATAAATACGGGCAAAAGTAGGGACCATTGTTTTCGGTCGCTTTCTATGTGACTGATCGCCGGCAGTCATCGTTTTATTTGAAAATTGACAAACAACCCGCCTCCTCGCGGCTGAAATTGCCCCGTCTCAAGAACTCAATTGTTTGTTCCGGTCATTATTGATAACATTCCTGTTATTAGGTACATTCCGAACGTACTTTTCTATTTTGAATCTAGTTCCTAAGCGGCTATGGTGTACTGTCCTACACTGATCCAATGAGCTTGTTCGCTCAATCTGGTTGTTTCATTACGTGTATACATCGATATAATGAAATGCTATTTTTATACATCATTGTTATTCAGTGCCTTAATTAATCTCGACTGAATACTTTTAAATCATTTATTGTCAACTTTTAGGTTCATCCTCTAACTTTGCTATAAACATTCAGTCGGGATGTTAGCATAGATATAATCTATAAGAATGTGTGCGGGTACGCAGACTGTTGAACGTTTTGGATAGATTTTTACGATTTGCTTAGCTTGTAAGGAAAATTTACTATTTGTTATATTGCAATCATGATGGTGTGTCAAGGTATAAATGGGCACATGCCTGGTATAAGGCATACATTTAAGTAACCTCAGGTTACTACGGGCTTCCTCCCTTTGTTATGTTACAGAAATCATACAAAATATGATTAGATCAAATGTTTAATTGGTATATTACATTCCCGTTGCATTTTGTTTTTCATTCATTTATCACAGAACAATGTTTTCTGTAATAAATAATATATCAAGTACAAAACGTGGTTTTATTATGAAACAGTTTATATTAATCTATTAAATGTTATATTAACAACCAAGTAAAAACCTTAACACTAATGACTAGAATAACTCTGTTTGATTCTGTATGTACATTTATTCGAAAACGCAGTGAGAGTTTACTGAAGCTACAAACCAATACGGTCTTTATTATATAAATAAATAAATATTATTTTAATTACTTATGTGAGTGTAAAAATTTACAATTAATAGCTAAACTGCAAAACGTAATTCAAGACCAAAAAAAGTAAGAAATGTTGCCACTTTTTTACTAGCGCGTCTTGTATTTATGTACAAATAAGTAAATAAAAGTACTTTATTAAATAGTAGGAGTAAAATTACTAAGGAATAAATTATCTTAGCGTGATTATTTATCAAAAGCAATTTACTATTTTACAAACAAATTATTTCAATGGCAACATTGTCGTACTTTTTTTGGTCTTGAATTACGTTTTGCAGTATAGTTATAATAAAAGTTTGCTGCAAGTGTAACACAAATATTTTGACCCATTTTAAATACATCATACAAGGGAACAATAGAAACCATCAGCCGTGACTGCAGTTTTAGTAAACTCTCATTAACACCTATTTAAATAATCCTACGTTAGAGGTGTCAAATGACTAGTTTCATTAGTTTTCTATGTCTACATAAATATTGTTGATTGAAAATTGTAATCTAGTTATTTGTACCCTCACAACAACATTAGATTAAAAAGGCACATACAAGTTTCTCACTAATTCATATAAAGTATGATTACCGTATCATATTCTTTCAAGCGAAGTTTTAAAATGCACAACACATAGATCTATAACGAAATTTAACAAAGCACAACTGTAAAAGGTAAACTATGGATTAATTAAACAATGTCAATAAAGTTTACCGCAATACACAATTAAATAATGGACGGACGCGATCAACAACCAGTAGCCCTCTCTGAATTCAGTAGCGAAAGTCCACAGTTAATTTAAAATCTCACTACAGCAAGTTAAATGCACTTTAGCAGCCAGTATACAACATTCTTTGGCTATAATTAAACAATTCTCATGTTGTGATAGGCACTTGTTTTAATGTTCAGTTTTTAACACGCAAGTCAATTGTTCTCACCTATTAGCAAGACAGGCACAGCACAAAACGCGGACACTCAACGAGGAACCTTCATAGTCTGGAAATCAGTCCAATAGGCAGAGGTCTTTACCCCCACTCACTGGCAGGCCCTTCCGAAGGGGACGGCTGTGGGTTCACAGCTTCACCCGTCCTCTCATCCAACTCGCCTGGCAAATAATCTTTCCAACTCCTAAAAAGATATCTCGTAAATTTCCGGAGTTGCCTGAACTTGCAATAAGTGGCACCTTCCGCTGACTGCAGTTGCTGGGTTTGAATCAAAAAACCTTTTTCCTTAAAGGTTTGCTCTAGCTTCTCCCTCTGTAGACTTTTCCGAGATTTTCTCTTCCTCTTACTCAAGTCTTCTTTACTCAAAGCAGTCGCCGGTGCCTCGATTTTAGGTTGACTTGAAACGGAGGCTTCGGCTAACTGAGCTCGACCCTGATTGGAGTCTCTATGCAAGTAATCATATCCCTTATTCCCTTTGTTGCCTGTTCCACTGTAGTATCTGAAGTTTCCTCCAGAATCTACAGAGAGCATCTTCTTTTCTTGTAAGGAGGGCTTTGATCCCCCAGTAAATTTAAATTTGCAGATGCTGACTTCTGTAGTTGGTGTCGTGGAATTAGTCTTGGTTGGCACAGGAGGAATGAAGATCGCCGACCTCTTCCGCTTGACCGGCGCCTGCACCGGTACGGGATTTGGGGATGACCTCTTCATCTTAACCACATCAGGGTTTTTTGATTCCTCGGTTTTCTTTATTACGTTAGGGTCTAGTAACTCAGAAATTTGTTTTAGAACTAATTTATTCTTGTTATCTTCGACCGGCGTCGAAGGTTCCGTGGATATGCTTTCGCTCACACTACTTGGGGTAGATAACCGCTCTTGTTCTTCTGGTGAGAATGGCAGCTGGCCCGACGCCGCTAGCCTCTGATAGTAGAGGAGCTGCGTCTGTAAAGCTAGCGGGTGCATATATATGCCAGCGTTAGGCCAGTACACGTAGCCGGGGAACTTTCCGTCCCCATCGGGACTCGCCGTTGATTGAGCAGGTTCCGATAGCGTCGGGGACACGTTCCGGTTCAACCGTGACAGGTCGGGTGAACTGCTAGCTGTAGCAGGAAGATTAGTATTCCTTTGGATTACAGATATGGCGTTAGGCTGTTCTTTATCCTCAATTATTTCAGTTTCAGGTTCAGTCTTTACTTCAGGTAGCGACGTATAAATATTGCCGAATTTCTTTTGAATTTGAATCTTCAGCTCGTGCAGATCTCTTATACAAAGATTGAGAGGCTCCTCGTCGCTGTGCAAGGGGCCGGCGATAGTGACGGGCGCCTCGGGCATCGGCTCGTCCGGACTGGCGAACTGTGGCGGCGTCAGAGTTTCTAATCTTTTCTTATTTTCCTGTGACAGCTTCCTTTCCAACAAGTTTGAGATAATTCTGTTCTGTAAGTCGGTTTTGGATGCACTTAATCCGTCACTTCGTAACGGTGGACACATGCTAAGTTGATTTCTCTCCACCTGAGGCGGAGGTTGTCCGGGTACAACTGTCCCGTAGTTTTCATAAATGAGATGGCAAATATCTGCCTTCTTGGGTTTGCGGCCTCTTCTAGGCTTGGAATTATTTAGCGTCATTTCCCCCATGTACGGCAGATCTTCGTAAGTGACAATCTTACTTGGAGCGATGGCCGGATTTTTCTTCTTCTCGTCCTTTTTAGGTGCTTTAGCCATGTTTGGTACAGTTAGTGACCCGGTCTCATTCTGAATGCCTGCTAACCTTTGCGCCCATATTTTGAAGGTCTCGTTTGTGATGTTATTGAGATCGACGGGTTCCACTTTAGGTTTCTCCGGTTTCTTGGATTTATTGACTTTCTGAAGGCTCTGCTCGTAGTGGTCAAGGTACTCTTGGGGCAGGGCCTGGTGGTGGAACTTGAGCTTCCATCGGTTCTTCTGGCGGCTGCGGTGCTTGGGCTTGGGCTGCTCACCCTTGTCCGCGCGCGCTTTACTCGCTGACAGTAGCTGCTGCCGAAGCAACTCCTTATTTTCTGATGTCCTGAAAAAAAACACGATTTAATTACACTTAGGTCTGGCCTAGTGGGTAGTGACCCTGCCTATGAAGCCGATGGTCCCGGGTTCGAATCCTGGTAAGGGCATTTATTTGTATATGATACAGATATTTGTTCCTGAGTCATAGCTGTTTTCTGTGTATTTAAGTATTTATGTATTATATTATATAGTTGTCTGAGTACCCACAACACAAGCCTTCTTGAGCTTACCGTGGGGCTTAGTCAATTTGTGTAAAAATGTCCTATAATATTATTTTTTTAGGTAAACAGGTGTTGTCTAGAAGTTAAGATTCAGAATGAGTTTCAAATGTTTTTTGTTATAAAGTTATCTGGTAAGTAGGCCTTTTGGAAATGTTGAGGTTGTGTTTACCTGTTGGCGGGATGAAGCTGCGCAGGCGACGCGAGCGGCGCGGGACACACGTCAGCGCACGCCACGCGGCGCATCACTTCTGGAACAACAATTAGTTCGACATTATAAACGACATTCAAAGAAATGAACAAATCATTTTTGTGAAGCAAAATAAGATAGACTAAAATAATCTACCAGTCAATGAAGTCATAGGGTCAAATATAAACTTCTTAAAACTAGATATATCTACGATTTACCTACATTTTAAATGAAATTCATGCAACCTACAAAAATAAACCGTTGTTAGGTAGCTTACAAAATTGTAAGTATATAATCTGATACTACTCAGTAGTAAAAATAGTTCAATTACCTGCACGCACAAACAAGTAATTTTTTTAGCAAAGTTGTTATTTTTTTGGTAGTGATTGAAATCATTTAACAAACATGAAATTCAGTTATTTAATAATACGTTTTTATAGACAAAGTTATAAACAAACTTATGTTCATAAATTTCATAATTCCTATATAACTACGCAGCTTGATTAAAAATGTTAGAATGATTGACAGCCGTGATCTCGCAGAGCAAAAGAGGTAAAAGAAGTGAGTTCTCGCGAGGTAACCCGAGCGCGCCCGAAATACGCGCGCCGCGAAAGGCGCGTCCCGAAATAAAGGATGATACCAATTTCGCAACGCTTGCGCAAATAGACTCTCCTTTTACGGCAACTATACTCCAGTTACCTACTGGGATAGCCTTGGCTAGGGCCTAGCTCCTTTTCCAAAATGTACCATGGGTCTGATCTAAGGAGATCGGGGTCTGATCGCGTATCCTATGTTATCAGTATCACTTGGTCCCTCTGCCCTGAGGTACCCAGGCAAGTGCTAAATGAAACTAGGTACTTATATGTACCGGATTTTGGGCAAATATTTAGATAGCAACGCGTTGTCAATTTCATTTACAAATACCTATTACCTACCTGCTGAGTAATTCAAACTTATCAAGCTGGGATATGTTGCAAGATACACATTCATTCATTAACTTTAGCAAGTATCTATAATCTACGTAAGTAGGTAGAGCTACATAGAAGGTAGGTATATTTGGGTACCTCAGTAGGTACATATTTAATACGCATCTTGCATCTAAGGTTTATTTATGAATTTGTGACTCACCTAAGTTATGCGAGTCTAAAAACCATTGCACTTTTACATTTCAAATACGCTGAAGTGTGCTTGCATGCGTATAGGTATAAATGTCATGCTTAAAGGGTTGATAAATATGTTGACGAGGAGTCTATTGTTATATTATCTTCTAAAATTAAAACATTAAGCTTACGTTATCAAAAAACAATCACACCCACTTAAGTAGGTACTTAATGTGTAGATAATAAGAAAGATCAGTAGGTAAATATTCTAAACAAAGTCCATTGAGAATTGACCGACAGCTGGGTTATCTTACCGAGTCGCTAATAAAGCGCCATAGTAAACACAATGAGTCACGCCCGCGCCGGTATTATTTACACATCGCTATATATAAATGAAGATGGCTTACCTACTTCTATGCTCATACGCATCAAATAAGTAATAAGTAAAAAAATAGTTATTTGTACAACAAGAGATCAAAGTTTGATATTTCTTCGAGTGCTTATTTTGAGTCCCGTGCAAGCGAAAGATTCTATAATATAAGCGTAGCGAGTGAATCTAATTTAGAATCTTGAGCGTAGTAAGGGATTCAAAAGCGCACGAGATGTAAATAACTTTGATCTCGTGTAGTACACAAAATTTTTCACCCTAAGCAGTGAGAACATATCTAGAGGGACAGAGATAATAGAACCCAAATATATCGAACTTGTATTAGACCCCGCATGTTGAAATGACATTTGACTATAAAGGTCACGTGAATGACATTTTGTCTCACTCAGTGAGCAAAATGCGATTTTGCTCACTCGTTTTGTCTCACTCAGTGAGCAAAATGCGGTTTTGCTCACTGAGTGAGACAAAATGACTCAGTGAGCAAAATCGCATTTTGCTCACTGTTTTTAAGAAGCAAAGTACCCTTGTTCGAGCTGCTGAGGTGAAAAATACATTTAATGTAGTCCCAATGTACCTATAATTTTTCTATGTAGGTACATGAAAACTATAAATCACTATACACACACTCACACACTGTATGTATGTTTGCAATAAATTAAAAAAAACTACTGAATGGATTTTCATGCTGTTTTCACCTCTAAGTAAATAAAGTGATGCTTGAGGAAGGTTTAGGTGTAGGTATAATTTGTTAAAGTTTTGTATAACCCGTGCGAAGCCGGGGCGCGGGTCGCTAGTTTGTTAATCGGTTCTTTAAGATATACGTACAATACATCTTATAAATATAGTAATTATTTTTATAAGTAACCCTACTCTAAGAAAAAACCATACCTAAGTCTGTAGTACAGAATCAAAAATATTCCGTTTTCTTATTAATAATATACAAGTCCAGTCCAGAAAAATAAACAACCTACCTACAGTAGGTACTGTTTTGAGCTTTGAATCATGAACCTAACCTGCCGCAAGGTGGGCGTACTAGAAACCCATGGAACTGTTTGGAATTTACACAATACATGCGCAGTGGAAGCGTGCTGGGCTGGGCCCATAACCTGCTGGGTTTAAGACGTTACAGGAAAATTTCTACATATTATGGGTAAAGTACTGACCATTCATAATTTTCAAACGTTTGATTCTATCCACGTTTACACGGATACCTACTAGAATACCTTCTAAACAAGACATTTGTGTTTACAATACACATTTCTAAGAGTTGTAACAAACGAGAAACGAGCATCCTACATTAAACATCCGGCTGGATACCCAAAACTAGAATGAGTTAGCTATTAATTATATAATTAATTAGTTTACTAACTGGGCGGCCCAATTTGTTACGTCAACTCACCGTAAACTGTTCACTTCAAACAGGGCTTCATTCTGTTTGTCGTAATCCAATTCTAGTTCAATATAATTATCAGTGCGGGTGCGAGATATTAGAAGCAGGCGTCAACCAATAGGTAAGCTGTCAATTTACTACCAAAACCTTTCATCAAATCTATAAGTTTATTTATGGAACTATGTTTATGGCGATTATACCTACAGACAAACAAAGCCTATATTACCATTCAAGGCATGTTCAGATTATGGAGCACTTATTAGTCGTAAAATTGCAACTATCGATATATGCGTAGGACGCTAGGACCTACCTACGTATCTAACGTTGAAACCTTTTTCATACCTAAACCTCATAACAAAATGGTTTATTCATTTGGTAAATAAACGAGGTAAAGTTAATAAAAACTAATTTATAAATTAATCTCGGGTAAAATATTCTTATCAAATCAGCTGCCCAACGTATCTCTCATCACATCTTAGATGTGTTACTAATGTTACTATAGCACATTACACATACGGGCAACCCAGCCGTGACGTCACGAGACGCAGTCTGGCGAACAGCCAAGTGTACCACGTCACGGGTGCGCCTATCACGGGAGATTTAACCTTATACCCATTACGTAAGATACATTTTAATTAGGGCGTTCTACGGATGTAAACACGGCTATGTGGGCAAAAGGAGTGGATATTTCGGGTTTATTGTATCTTGGAAACTTGTGAAAGTATGCCGGGAAAACGCGTGCCAGTTTACTTTTGTGTGTTCATTTCAGATGATTGTTTCGTGGCTGAGGAAATATACTGGGGCCAAATTCGACACATACAACCTGTCAGATTTCGCATCCACGTCAAATCAACAGTTGATTTTATCGCATACTGAGTTATGATTCCATCAACGGTGGATAATATCATTTGGTACAACCAAAACTCCACTCTAAACTAAAGGTGGTTCGGTTTGGTTTGCTTGTCACCCTAAGTGTGGATTGCTAATGTCAAATTTTGACATTGTACGTATTCGAGAACTTATGATTTTTCCCACATCAACGGGAGATCAACACGATACGTCAAACGTCGCTTGTCGAATAGGGGTCCTGGGGCCTTATTCCACTTGTGCAAAGCTGACATTTCAAATCAACATCACATCAACAGATGATTGTATCGCATTGTTCAATGGAATCGCGTTCTATCGCAAACTTGTGATCGAAAAAATAAGTAAGAAAAAATCAACTTTGTTTTATTACTACTATACGGTTTATAATGACTTTGAACTCGGGGTAGGTCGGTTAAGTCGGTTTGGTTCGGTTGTCACCTAACTGTGGATTGCTAATGTCAAATTTTGACAGGCATGGATACTATCGCTAGACTTTTTTGTCCATGGGCTTGGGCACCATCTTGGAGTTTTTGACGTGCGAAAGGGTATTTTATAGCATAGAGTAAAGCTTTTTTTTTTTCAATATATACGTTTACAGGAATTAATGACATCTTGTGAGCGATAGATGAACTAAAGCGCTATTCATGGTGCGGCGGCGAGTAGTGGAACTATATGTGACAATTTCCATCAATCAAAAGGGGACTACACTGTTGATGGTCGATAAAGGCTATTATTAATTGAATTTTAACAACACGAACGCCTTATTGACAAGCGCTCTTTTTGTTGAACCCACACCTACACGTCAAATAATGCTCGCTCCACACATTCACCTATGAACGCTCAAAAACGCCTATTCACGCAAGTTGTAATTAAACCATATTTAGAAAAGTCAGTTTTTATTACTGGGTGGAATTAGGGATGAAAATTCCGGAAAAAAACAAATGCTTATCGCACACACAAAAAACAACACAAAATTTCGTTTTTTCCGGTTTTTTTCCAGTTTAGGATGACTCACGTTAGACCGGGCTGTGGCCGGGCCGCCGGAGCTACCGGAGCTTCCTTTTCTATGCAAAGCGTTAAGCAGGCTACTGACCAGCCTTCCAAATGGATGCCGTTACAATGGATTCATCCAAATGGACGGCATCCTAATACTAAACATTGTACGTTTTTGACATTCACGGACCGATTTTGGAATGTAGCCACGCTATTTGGACTGTTGGAAGGTTCGTCAGGACCACCTTTATGTCATCACCAGGGCTCGGGAATGGCACGGTGCGGGCCCGGCTCGGTCTTGCTATGTGCAAAGCCCTGATCCCCCCGAGTTTCTTGACAATTTTCACTATGACATTGATGCATCAAGGTGATTTGCTTACAGTGCCTATGTTTACAGATAGGCTACCGCAAAACGTGATAATCGAAATTTCGTTATCTGCCTCTCTGTCGATCGAATGGCCATGAGTGATAGAGGCAGAAAACGATATTTCGATTTACGTGTTTCGCGGTAGGCCCTGGGATGTGCTATTAACGCAGGGTTTTGCGTAATATTGCCTATTTCCTGCCTCAAATTACAGTGTGACAAAAACCAGTAGAATATAAATAAGGGCGCCACTTTCTACGTTACTGTCTCTCTTTTTTGACGTAAAATGCTTAAAAAAATGGCATCAATTTAGTATTCCATACGTGGATTTTTACGTGGTAGTGGATTTTTAGTTCCAGTTTATTTAATTTCTACTATTTTATGTCGCACTTTGGGTATAGGCACTAACTACTGAAATAATACAATAGTACTCTTTGTATATATATTTTTTATAATAAACTAAACGGGGATTGGCTCTAGTCACACCTGATGGAAAGCGAAAACAGAGCCTAAGATGATGGAGCTTACCGGCTCAGTAAGTAATAATAGCCTATTCACTCTTGCTTTAAAGACACCGAGGCAGTGGCGTAGCTAGAGGATATGGCGCCCGGGGCACCAAATTTGCGCCCCCCCCCCCAAACTAAATGAACTAACGAAAGGGTCACTTTGTTACTTATTAAAGTTTACTTATAACTTAGACAAATACAGTGTATACAGGGCGTCCCAAGACTATGGGATGGGACATCAAGGGAAAGTACCTTAAATATCGTAGATAGGATATTTTGCTGAAAGAAGACATTATTTTAATTTAAAAAACAATTTAAACTGCATTCATAGATTTTTAAATAATTACATGGTTGAACCGGGAATCGAACCCGCTACACGAGAAAAAAAATCATCCAAAAATAATCCTTATCATGAATCCTTTCGATCGGTATGATAAAACTACAGGTGATTTTTTTCTCGTGCAGCGAGTTCGATTCCCGGTTCAACCATGTAATTATTTAAAAATCTATGAATGCAGTTTAAATTGTTTTTGAAATTAAAATAATGTCTTCTTTCAGCAAAATATCCTATCTACGATATTTAAGGTACTTTCCCTTGGGGTCCCATAGTCTTGGGACGCCCTGTATGTGTTTTTTTGGTACATCGGTGGCTAACAAGCTTACGACCCACCTGATGGTAAGCGGTCACCGCATCATATGGACGCCTACACTCCAGGGGTGTTATATTACATGCGCGTTGCCGACCATTTTAACCCTTTACCAGGCCCCGAAGAACCAGCGTGTCTTAATACGTACTTTATATGCTGTTGCAACCGTATTGAACGCCTTGTAAAAAATGTATTTATGAAAGTCGGAGATCTTCCTCTAAACCAGAAATAAAAATGTGGGTTACGGTTATCCCATCGCCTGTCTAAGTAATGAACTGTCATACTAGATTTTGTCTTATTATATTCTTGATCAGGCCAAGGGATATATTCCACCCACATCTTATATCGGTTATAATAGTCAAGGTTTAACTCCAAATCTCCTACGAACCATTATATCAATCACTGAAAACATTATTTTATGATCTTCATTCATGGCACGCTTCAAAATCCAATAATATATCTTTAGCAGCCATTTAAATCCACTTGACCAGTGATGTTAGTGGTTTGTTTACAAATTCGAACACTTTACTGAATTTAAGAAAAACACAAGCAGATATATAGAACCATTTTTTGTTATTTTCATGATTTTAATGATTGTAAGGTAATATAATCATATATTTTGCTAAATACTCCTGCGTCCTTGTGATATGACCAGAATTAGGATGTGGGATGACTCTATCCCATTGCCTGGCTAGAATTTGCCTGTGTGGGAACTATTCTTCCCATGACCCGATTAGATTTTGGGGCTCTTTGGTTTTTGTTATTTATTTTTAAGTATACAGGCTGTATCAAAAATACGAGTAGGTACCTAATTCGTTTAAGGGCATTCTCGGTACGTATTTATTTTTTGTAAGTATAATAAAATAACTACCGATAATATATCCTGAGGGACGGTACGGTCGACATTTGTCGGGTATGTCGCCGTCTTATATATTATTACTAGCGACCCGCCCCCGCTTCGCACGGGTGCAATGCTGATACTAAATACTTACCTCATTACTTTTTGGTTAAAAGCAACACAATTATTCAATTTTATGATACTATCTACAAGAAGAAATTCTTCAGGGAAAGCCTTTAAAAGGAGATTTTATAGCTAGGTACATGAATTCGCTCTAGGTTGAACACAAAAACTGTTTTATTACTTACGTGAGTTTTTATGACATGACAAGACAATTTACCGGGCCATGGGAAAAATAGCTCCCACACAGTTAAACTCTAATAAGGCCATGGGATAATGTCAACCCACATCCTAATTCTGGTCATACACAATAATGCATGAATATTTAGCAATGTTTACGATTACATTTGCTTTCAACACTCAAAATCTACAAAATATCAAAAAATTGTTCGATCTATGTACTTCTGTTTCATAGAAATTATGGAAAGTGTTCGAATTTCTCCGTAGTTTGCTGAAATTAGCGTTCAAGTGAATTGAAATGGCTGCCAAAGATATATTACGCAATTTAGAAGCGTGTTGTGAATGAAGATCATAAAATAATATTTTCAGGGATTGACAAAATATTTTGTAGGTGGTTTGGAGTTAAAACCTGACTACGGTAACCGATATAAGATGTGGGTGGAATATTTCCCTTGGCCTGGTAAAGGGTTAAAACGTATACACTTCTTTTTTGGAGGTCACCATAGCCTGTAGCCTCTCGAGAAAAGGGAATCTTATTTAACTTATTGTGAATGAGCTCCCTTTTCTCGACGAATTTCCTCCCGCCCGCTGTGAAGGGAATTCCTCTTAAACCGCACAGAGCGCGACCATTTAGATTCTAGGGTGTGAGGATAAACACTCTGCCTACGGCGAGCGGTGCAGTGATGGCAAGCTGTAACCGATGGCAGTTGCCTAGTTAGACAGCATGTTAAACAATTTTTCAGACAACAGCTCATTGTACTTTACCTTTTTTTTTCTTTATAAGGCAAACTTTTTTTTCGCGAGATCGGGGTTGGTCCCGTAGTAAAAGTTGCTCAGTAAAATCCCAAAACCTCCCTAGCAACGGGAGTGTAGTTATTTTTAGCCACCCTGTATAGGAATCCCCAGTACCTACTGTCGTCCGACAGATACGCAGCAGCAGCTGCTATTGGAGCAGGTTCCGTCTACTACGGCATATATGTGCTTGCCGGACAAAGGGCTAGCGATCCATTTGCATAGGTAGTCTCTTGGACAGTCCATAAGATGGTAACTTCCCGACAGGAGACCCCTGACGGAAAAGACGCGCTAACATGGGACACAGCTCTGAAGCACTCAGCCCGCTCGCCTTATAAAATGAAAGCATAGTAACTCCCGCCGAATATCCCTCTGCTTGATAGGAGTACCTAAAAGATCGGCTTTCTCTTTTGAGCTGTGGGCCAGATTACCATCCACATTTCACACTTCACAGTGGTGGTAAATACGACTGACGAAAGTATCCCTGCTGCTGTGCTTTTGGCAAGGCGGAGAGGTAGTCTTTTGCCCATTTTTGCGCCCCCCTTTGGACGGCGCCCGGGGCACGTGCCCCCTCCAACCCCCCCCTAGTTACGCCACTGCAC
Source organism: Cydia fagiglandana (assembly GCF_963556715.1). NCBI lineage: Eukaryota > Metazoa > Arthropoda > Insecta > Lepidoptera > Tortricidae > Cydia > Cydia fagiglandana. The sequence goes on along the minus strand of NC_085932.1, from coordinate 18,542,856 downwards.
CGAGGTCAAATTTCCCAGGAAACACAGATGACGGGAGCGCATTCCATTCCTTAATCGTCCTTACAAAAAAGATGAGGCAAATCGTTTTGTGCGGACAAATATAGATGGTCAAGCAAATCTTGTCAGTAGAAAAAGGCGCGAAATTCAAATTTTCTATGAGACGATATCCCTTCGTGCCTACATTTTTCAAATTTGCCGCCTTTTTCTACTGACAAGATCTGCTTGACCAACTATAGAATATTGACAACGAACGGGTGCAGTCGCTTTGCTCCTCCCGCCTGGACGTCCGACATTCACATAGACCTAGTATTAGGTACATAGATGAGCTATACGCGTGCCTCCGTGAGGGATAAAACATTCGCAAAGCGACAATATTAAAAACACGTTTTAACATTCCTGACAACATACCAAAAACAATCTACGTAATTCGGTCGGGTTATTTGTTGCCCACCATAAACCATATAAATAAATTTTGGTGGGGAACAAACAAAAAGTGAGACTGTGACAAGGACAAGCAATAATACCGCTTTCTCTGCTACTCCTACTGAAATTGCCATAAGTGCATCTGGTTCGGTCGTTTAGCCCCACCCCCGTGTCATCTCTATACACCGTGTTTTTATTGAATTCCGTTACCTTCGGGGTATGGATAAGTACGTTTAAAGCAGGCCACTGACGAGCCTTCCAAATGGATGCCGTTACAATGGATTCATCCAAATGGAAGGCATCCTAATATTAAACATTGTACGTGTTTGACATTCACGGACCGATTTTGGATTGCAGCCACGCTATTTGGACTGTTGGAAGGCTCGTCAGTGGCCACCTTAAGAGAACTAAATGGCGTAGATGATTAAAAAAAAATCTTTTTTTCCTTTTTTTGTAGAAATATTAAGTTTTAAAAAGTAATTAAATGTAGCACATAGCGTTGTAGTAACACGGGCATTACATTTAACTCAACCAAACAATTGAAATCTGTGACATGTCAATGTTATTTTGAACATAAATCGACCGAGATTGTACTTAAGTTTAATAGCAGATGTATGAACTCATTCTTAAACACTTATCAATATGTAAACCGGCACTAAGGCAAGTGTACACGCTTGTAGAGGCCTTATAGGAAAAAAATAAATTATTGATTATCTCCGAAATTGAGTTAATTAGAATATTGGTGTCTTTGAGAAAGTAATTTGATTTAAGCTCAGGAATGCACCCTTGAAATTAACGGAAATAAAAAAAAACACGGTGTATTATTGTACCTCTATGACGTCCGATGATGAAAAGGGAAAGGTGGGATCAGGTCGTGCAATTCTTTTGGGTTATTCCCACTAGTTAACACCAAGTTCTTACGGGTGGTAACTACTGGGATTTTTTTCCCCACCTGTGGTAAACCACTGGTAACTACTGGGAATTTTTATTCCCACTAGTTACCACTGGTAAAAGGTGGGAATTTTTTTCCCAGTAGTTACCACCAAAATATTGCTAGAATGCAATACTAATAAAAACAGTATAAATACTAAAGGATAAATGTAGCGTGCTGTAATAAATAATTATACATCAGTTAGTGATTCAGTAAACTGCTTTAAAAGTGATCAAACATATTAAACCAGTTTTACCGGTATAAGCGTAAACACTAAAGTAGAAGAGTCTCATTCTAGTTAAGAAGAAATTAACTTATTATCCGGATTAAATTTATCTTATTAGCTGTAAATTGAATTACATATTTATACAAACGTACAATTCTCAAAACTCAATTTAAGGTTGTTTTATGCGATTTTAATTACTTACACGGTCTTCCGATAAACATATTTTCCAAAAGAATAAAAGTTAAATAAAAAAAAAGAAGTGTACCCTCTGACTACTGATGCCCCACTGGTAGAGTGTTATTACCGTCCCGCTAGCGTGGGTGTTTAAAAGCAATCGAGCCAACCAGCGTAACATGACCGAGCGATGTACCCGAGCGTAATTGGAATGCGAACCTACGCTGGTTAGTCCGAGCAGTCAGCCGTCAGCCCATCCGAAGCGCGCCCTAAGCGGTTTTAATAACAACCATGCCCTTTTATTTAGCCTGACTACAAATTATGAATACCTACATATTCCAGCTCTGCGTCGTGTTATAATACTTATAATAGAACGAAATGAAGTAGCTCTAAATAATAAAACGAAATCAGTTCTGTCCGTTTTTGACTGATTGGTTTGTTCGTTTGTATAAATATGTAATTCAATTTACAGTTAATAAGATACATTTTATTCGGATAATAAGTTAATTTCTAGTTAACTAGAATGAGACTCTTCTATTTTAGTTTTTAAACTTATACCGGTAAAACTGTTTTAATATTTTTGATCACATTTAAAGCAGTTTACTGAATCACTAAGCGACACATAATTATTTATTTCAGCACGCTACATTTATACTAAACTATTTATACTGTTTTTATTAGTATTGAATTCTAACAATATTTTGGTGGTAACTACTGGGAATAAAAATTCCCAGTAGTTACCACCAAGCCGAGTTGGTGGTAACTAGTGGGATTTTTTTTACCAGTGGTAAAAGGTGGGAAAAAATGCCCAGTAGTTACCACTGGTAAGAACTTGGTGGTAACTAGTGGGAATAACACATTCTTTTGCGCACTCCCTAGGATATATCCGATAGAACACCGATAGACATGTAACTCGTCGGCGATGATATTATGATCGAGGCTTTGTAACTTTGATTTGACAGCCATCGCCAAAAAGTATATGAGCCCGGCGCTCTATCGAGTCCAGGGCTGCCAGCTGATAGTCGGACCAAAAAAAGTCTGCAGCAGATTTGATAGCCAGTGGCAGCAGTATTCCATGCACGAGCGGACCTATGTTTAGTGCCGCCTCACCTTAAATAGGACATCAGGTTTTGGTAGCAGGCCTGGACTCAATTGTCGACCCGAAATTTTGGTTGGATTATTATTGTTCTAATACAAAGGCCGCAATGAGACTACCATAAAATTTTTATTTTGTACCAAGTTTTGTTTCTTTTTAAAAATAAAGGAATGTCTCCTTTAAGTAAAATGAGCCAGCTTAAGGATTTAAGGTAGTTTCCCTCCAGGGCCCGACTTATCTTTCCACCCTGTATATGGCATCCTATTTGAAAGCAATCCTACAATTATGGTCATACACGCCAAATTTGTCAAAATTGTTGTTATTACACCATCATCTGTAAATATGTAATAAGTTTGTGCGTGTATCCTACTAACATTTGTTGTAAGATTTAAATTAAAATGACGAAATTGATCCTTAGTTGGCCTTAAATAAATTAAATTAAATTATTAATCACAGGATAATTAAATAACAACAATCTTAACAAATATAGCGTGTATGATGATCATGATTGTAGGATTGCTTTCAAATAGGATCAATAAACATTCTTTGAATAGGTAGGTATATCTTCCTTTGACGTGGCTGCTATAGTCTTCAGAATTTGATTTGCCGTGTGATCATCGCTTTCTGGTTGCAACTTGGTGCCATCGAGGAATGTCCATAGTATATAGGTATATGAAAGAAAAATATTTATCACAATACCTTCTACTACTACAGGGCGGCACCTTAAACCTTATTTTGGCAGTGATAATAATATATCCTTACTTAATATAAAATAGGTTAGGTGTCTACATAATTGTGTATCAATAATATTTTCAGTGGCTCATCTCTGTTATATATATACTAGCTTTTCCCCGCGACATCTTCAGCGTGGAATTATTAATTTAGGTAGGTAGCTATTATTTTATTCAATCAGTTAAAGGGTAATTTCTTGAATGAAAACTACCCTTTGTCATTCCCCGGGACTCAAACTATCTCTATGTACCCAACTAAATCGTGCACCAGCACCGGTGCTACACCGCGCGGGCGGGACAGTTCCTATTGACAAAGTTTGTTGTCCAGTTTGTGTTAAGTCCCCATACAAAGTTCCACCCCTTTAAGGGATGATTTCTGGAATAAAAACTATCCTATGTCCTTCCTCGGGACTATAATACCAATCTCTATACCATACCTATTTCAAATAAATCGGTTCAGTGGCTTAAGCGTGAAGAGGTAACAGACAAGACAGACAAACAGACAGCCACACTTTCGCCTTTATAATATTAAGTATGGATATGCACTAGTCCAAGCACCAAGGGCGTGTAAGCGATAAGATAGAGATTCCGTGTCGGTAAAAGACAATAGATAGGTACCTATATTAATAGTTGATCGCTGGCTGTTCACATTGCCGGCGAGGACTCTCTTTGCACTCTTTACTCGCAGCGATAAAAGCTGTCAACGATAAAGTCGCTTAGCGGTAGGTACTCGCTAAGCGATGTTCGCTTGGCGGTCGGAGAGACCATGCAACTAGAAAAAATAGTCGTATTGTTTTACCACATCTATATCGATATTACTAACGAACCTCTGTAACTCAAAAAAAAAGAAACTGGCCGCCTAGCCAAGGTTACAATCGCTATCGCTTCGACAACGAAAAGCATTATGTATCTCTATCACTCTTCCTCATGAGGGTGACAGTGACAGTTGCGTTTCGATCGCTACGGAGCGTTAGCGATTGGCATCTTGGCTACGCGGCCTGTATTTTTACGTGTCTATGTATAATCACCTGCCTAACACGAATTTTAATGTGTTTTTAAGACTAACAAAAACCTACAAGAACCTCTCTAAGTCGATGCACTCTATATAGTCATATGCCTTATGGGAATATAGTTCAGAGCCGGAAACCGCTACCAACTTTTAGTATGTTGTTGGGCATGGCATTGGGTCTCCAAAACTGCCGGGAGACGGCGGCGCCGGCCATCTACTTCAGCGGAATGACGTCATCAAAATGACTCCCGCTTCGTTGCGAATATTGCATACTGCACCCAAATTATGCATAGCACATACCCGTGTGGGGTATTAAATGAAAGCCAGTTAAATATACTATATTTTGTTTGTACAAAGTGTATCAAAATATGCAACAGTTTAAGAGAAATTTACAAAATAATAAAAATCACGTAAATAAATATTCGATTATTTGGGTTTTACAACCAAACCAAAAGTCAGACGATAAAACAATGTACTACAACATTAAAGATGACTTCTCAAGCCATACACTGATATCAATAAAATCAAAATTGGACCAAATATGTGGAAATTATGCATCAAAATGTAGATATTCGCCCATACAAATGCATAAAAGTTAAAAAAATCAAAATTGGTCATTTTCAGGATAATCCGCATAAGCTTCTAGTATGTTATTAGCAATATGACCTGGAGTCTAAAACTGCCGGGAGACCATCGCTGTTGTTCCTCAGTTACAAATAATGACGTCATATAAATAATCACTGCCGAATTTCGTAAAATGTAAATTATAGCTATACCACGAGCCTCACATACACGTGAGTTACATGTAATGAAAGGTTATTAAATGTATTATGATTCACCTTAACATTGTTTGTAAAAAAAATGTACGGTTTCAGAGCTAGAAACAACGAAATACCACTTTTTATGGAAAAAGTAGATATGTATCAATTTTATAGCTAAACTAAAACCGTCAAAAAAAATTTGCGTATAACATTTGAAAAACTTGTTATTCAACTATATATCACAATTTAAATTTTACATTTCCGACAAAAACTGTGGAAGTTGTGGAAAAAAAACTAAAGCGCCCCAACAATTCTACCTTAATGAGCTCATATTATGCAAAGAATAGTTCTATTTATCGAGTATTAAATGAATGAACATTACATAAAATACATGAAAACGACATTTTCAAATGGAACCTTATTTAAAAAAATAATAATTTAGTTGATAAGTAAGCAAAATACTGTTTCTTTAAGTACCTAATCTCCTCCTTTCAAAGTCGGTTAAAATGTGGCTTTTGTCACCTGGGCTACAAAGACAAATAAATTGACACCTCATTTATCAAAATCAGTTCAGTTGTTTCATGTAAAAAATACATAATTACATACGTAGATAGCAGTTCCTGCTGTAGTTGCGGTAAATATTAATATGAAATAGACTCTTATTGTCATGGCCTAACGCTACATTATTAGAGAAATGTAAAGTTACATGCCAGTAAGTAGGTACATGCCTAATACAAAATGCCTTATCGAGGTAAATGACCTATCAGTTCACTTAATGCGATACATAATTATATATTTAAGCCTCGATTAGCCTTGTACATACATACATCACTGGCTCAGTGACCCAAAGCAAAGAGGATCTTGGCCTCTGGCACAAAAGAGCGTCACTCTGCCCTATTCTGCGCCACTTCGCGCCAGTTGGGTATTCTTATAAAAGTGGAATCTTGAGTGGTGCAAGGGTTTCAAGGCTGAGCTGAGAAGGCTGGCAGAATTTTCCCTCTGATCCTCCGAAATACAGGTCACCCCTCTGATCATTCGAAGCCTCCATAAGCCATCTTGCTAACTCATCGAGGCGACGCCCGCTAGGCCTGCTAACATCTACGGCCTGAGAGTTTCAACGTTAGATGCCAAGCCACGCCAGGCCTTAATAGTAAAGGTCTAATTATTGAATTTTTATTTTTTGTCCGACTACGGCAGAATTTGCTATCTATGCGTGCATGTGTAGGTACCGTTAGCATGAAACTACTGAACTGATTTTGATAAATGAGGTGTCAATTTATTTGTCTTTGTAGCCGAGGTCACAAAAGCTACATTTTAACCGACTTTGAAAGGAGGAGATTAGGTACTTAAAGAAACAGTATTTTGCTTACTTATCAAGTAAATTATTATTTTTTTAATTATGGTTCCATTCGAAAATGTCGTTTTCATGTATTTTATGTAATGTTCATTCATTTAATACTCGATAAATAGAACTATTCTTTGCATAATATGAGCGCATTAAGGTAGAATTGTTGGGGCGCTTTAGTTTTTTTTCCACAAATTCCACAGTTTTTGTCGGAAATGTAAAATTTAAATTGTGATATATAGTTGAATAACAAGTTTTTCAAATATTATACGCAAAATTTTTTTGACGGTTTTAGTTTAGGTATAAAATTGATACATATCTACTTTTTCCATAAAAAGTGGTATTTCGTTGTTTCTAGCTCTGAAACCGTACATTTTTTTTACAAACAATGTTTAGGTGAATCATAATACATTTAATAACCTTTCGTTACATGTAACTCACGTGTATGTGAGACTCGTGGTATAGCTATAATTTACATTTTACGAAATTCGGCAGTGACTATTTATATGACGTCATTATTTGTAACTGAGGAACAACAGCGATGGTCTCCCGGCAGTTTTAGACTCCATGTCATATTGGCAATAACATACTAGAAGCTTATGCGGATTATCCTGAAAATGACCAATTTTGATTTTTTTAACTTTTATGCATTTGTATGGGCGAATATCTACATTTTGATGCATAATTTCCACATATTTGGTCCAATTTTGATTTTATTGATATCAGTGTATGGCTTGAGAAGTCATCTTTAATGTTGTAGTACATTGCTTTATCGTCCGACTTTTGGTTTGGTTGTAAAACCCAAATAATCGAATATTTTTTTACGTAATTTTTATTATTTTGTAAATTTCTCTTAAACTATTGCAGATTTTGATACACTTTGTATAAATAAAATATAGTTTATTTAATTGGCTTTCATTTAATACCCCACACGTGTATGTGCTATGCATAATTTGGGTGCAGTATGCAATATTCGCAACGAAGCGGGAGTCATTTTGACGACGTCATTCCGCTGAAGTAGATGGCCGGCGCCGCCGTCTCCCGGCAGTTTTGGAGACCCAATGCCATGCCTAACAACATACTAAAAGTTGGTAGCGGTTTCCGGCTCTGAACTATCTCTGCGACCGTTTCCCATAAGGCATGGCACTAATAAGATAAAACCTCGTTAACACGAAGTTTTGGCGTTTCCCTTGAGATCCGTGCTATCGAGGTTCCACTGTACTACTATTCTGTGACTAAGGTTACAATACTTAATTCACGAAGGCTGATATTTGCTTGTAGACCTTCATCATCATCATCATCATCTCAGCCATAAGACGTCCACTGCTGAACATAGGCCTCCCCCTTGGACCTCCACTCGTACCGGTTGGAAGCGATCCGCATCCAGCGTCTTCCGGCGGCCTTAACAAGGTCGTCCGTCCATCTTGTGGGTGGACGTCCTACGCTGCGTTTGCTAGTCCGTGGTCTCCACTCGAGCACTTTTCGACTCCATCGGCCATCTTCTCTGCACGCAATGTGGCCTGCCCATTGCCACTTCAGCCTGCTAATCCGGTGGGCTATGTCGGTGACTTTAGTTCGTCTACGGATCTCCTCATTTCTGATTCGATCACGCAGAGAAACTCCGAGCATAGCCCTCTCCATAGCTCGTTGAGCGACTTTGAATTTTGAGATGGGGCCGATAGTGAAAGACCACGTTTCGGAGCCGTAAGTCATCACTGGTAACACACATTGATTAAAGACTTTCGTCTTGAGGCACTGAGGTATGTCGGACGAAAAGACATTACGTAGTTTCCCGAACGCTGCCCAACCAAGTTGGATTCGGCGGTTGACCTCCTTCTCGAAGCTTGTAGACCTTATTAACCTTAAATACGGTGTTTAAAACGTCAAACTCGCATTCAAAAACTCGCTTCGGTCGCAGCCGGACGCCCCAACTCGTTTCCAGTTTTATATTTCTAATCGCTTCTCGCTCATCGTTCTTGGTGAAACCAATGCCAGTATATTGAACCTAAAAAATAATATATTATATTTACATTTATAACACGAGGTACGATAAATATACCAATTATTTTACACTACTGAAAACTGCAACTAAAACGTTCGATATGTTTCGGAAATGTTTGGGCACAGTCATTTGTAAGGTCAAATATCCTCCCATCACCCATCTAATTAAATAAAATGTTCCGTAGGTTGTATGTATAACTATATACAGGATACAGGTGTATAAAGACGGGCCAATAACACCTGCTTTGTAGGTATCTTAGTTCAGTCATTATAGATTTTGACCTGTGAATAATCAGTTCTTGGATTTTTTTTCGTAGGTCCCTCGGGGGGGTCAAGGGAGTATAAATTCAAAAAGTAGACTGAATCAGGCTTCTGTGTATATTCAAAAAACGGTTTTTCTTGAATAACTCGGGCATTTTTGATTTTACAGTAAAACCGTGAGGACAAAAATTGTAGGAAATTTGATTCTCTACAAGTTTGGTCCTCACAATTTTTCTTCTAGGATCGAGATTTTGGAAATTAAATTTTAAAAAAAGCGACAAGTTCCTAAACCTACGTATAATGAACACCAACTACGCCGGTATCGTCTTGGGTTGTCCCATTCGTTTTTCGTCAAGTTCTTAAATTAGTCCTATTCTGCTTTCGTCACCCATTCTACATTCGTCACAATCGTCGGTGGCTTTCAATGTAGAATGCGTGAACGAAAGCAAAATAGGACTAATTTAAGAACTTGGCGAAAAACGAATAGGACGACCCAAGACGATACCACTACGCCATATTGGTTAGTACCATGCAACCCCGCGACCCGCCCCGGCTTCGCACGAGTTACACAAAACCTTAACAGATTATACACCTAAATCTTCCTCAAGAATCACTCTGTTGATAGATGAAAACCGCATGAAAATCCGATCTGTAGTTTTTGGGTCTATCGCGAACATACATACACACAAACAGCGCGGCGGGGGACTTGGTTTTATAAGGTGGAGTGATTCTATACTCGCTGTGGTCAGTTGTCTTCCTCCCTCTCTTCCGCCCGGGAGGGTATAAATAATAAATAATTAAAAGCCTAAGCCGAAACACCTATTAAATACTTGTCATGGAGAAGTTACTTTCTGGTCTTCATGAAAAAGTTCCATTCACCAAATAGCACTGTTTAAATGCAAATGTAAAAATATACTATAAGTACCTATATATAAAATATTTGAAAAGTTTCGTCTATTCTTTCTGGAACCCATCACCAGAAATAGGTCTCGACTAAAATGATGCTTAAAAATAACTTGCAGATTAAACATAACGAAGAAGACATATTGCCAAACGTGAAATACGCGTCGTTAGGGTGTTCCAGCTGGTCTTCATCAGCAGTTCCACTTCATTAAATATCACTCATTTTATTTAATCTGAATGCTTGATCATCATATGATTCAACAACAAATTTAAATGTATTATGTCTGTAAGATTAGACGAGTTAGGAATAAATTCTTACGGAATGATCATTCACAGAGATAGGCAGAAAGATGGACAGACGGACGGATGCACAGACGGATAGACGGACAGACGGACGGACGGACGGACAGACGGACAATAAAGTGATCCTAAAAGTGTCCTGTTTTTTCCTTATGAAGTACGGAAACCTAAAGAATTACTTTCTGCTTATCATAGCGTTCTTTCTTTAGACATACGAGTACTTTATAGTAAGTAATAATCGTATTAACTTTATTCCTCTTCAACTCGATACCTACACCCGTTCCCGAGATAAAGGGCCTTGACTTGACAGACAGACAGACGGACGGATAGACAGACAGACGGACAGACGGATAGACGGACGGATAACGAATTGATCCTTAAAGGGTCCCGTTTTTTCCTTTTGAGGTACGGGACCTAAAAAAATAACTTGTACTGATCATAGCGATCTTTGTTTGGACATATCGTATAGTAATACTCGTATTTACTTTACACCTCTTATTACATATTTCGGTCCCTTTTACATATTACTTACATAGGTGAAAGAAAAACTATTAAGTTAAGTATGTATACCTATATATATACTAATATTATTTCTAGTACCAAAAAATCTACTTACTAACATACCTACACGTAATTTAAAAAAACCGGCCAAGTGCGAGTCGGACTCGCGTTTCTAGGGTTCCGTACATAAGTCCGACTCACGCTTGACTGCACATTTCTAATAGGTTTTCCTGTCATCTACAAGTGAAGATTTTATGTATTTATATTTTGTGTATTTTTTGTATTTCAAAATTTTAGACTTAGTAGTTTCGGAGATAAAGTAACTTTTAGGCTATTTTCTTAAATAACTTCGAATAAATGTATTTTAAAATTATTAAAAAAAAACTACTACTAATTTACATATGTGTACCAAATTTCAACTTAATTGGTCCAGTAGTTTTGGAGCAAATAGGCTGTGACAGACGGACAGACAGACGGACAGACAGACGCACGAGTGATCCTATAAGGGCTCCGTTTTTTTTCTTTTTGACATACGGAACGCTAAAAACAAACCTCCTATGAGTAGATCCACTTCACTAAATGTCACTTTTTTTGAACGTAAATACTTGCTTTATTGATGAAAACACAAAAATCGCTATATGTATGCCTACTTATAAGATTCGAGGAGTTCGGATGGACCCATCATCAGAACTGGGATTTGATAAAAACGGGATACCTATACTTTAAAAAAAAATCCAAATCGGTTCACCACCGCCAACCGGTTGAAATTCTAACCTACGAATAAGTAGTGGCTTCCAAAATTAAAAATACCTACTTTCCAAATTTCATTATAATATAGTTTTTGAGTAAAATTGCTGTGGCATATGGACGGATAGACGGACAATTCTACCTTAGTGTACTTATGAGCTTAATCACAGAATAAATAATAGTACTAAGTACAGAAGACTCACTCTCTAACAAAACGCGTCTGTTACGATCAGCACAGATATGGCCGCTAGGTGGCGACAGCGCCACGCGCGGCTTATGGCAAACCCCAAAATTGGAGCCGAACGGACGTACTTTTAGCTACCTGTAGCAAAGCAACGAAATCGCGGAGTGAGACACGTCAGTTAATATTTACTTACTTCTTTTTTTTACTTTGAGACATTCTTAGCGGTAAACGTATTCGCTATGGCCGAAAACAGTTTATAGATGATTATCTTATATCGATGCTTTAAATTATTGTTGCTTTCCCACAGCCATCGTAAATTTATTATCTTTTAAACTTTCGTTTTTCATGCGTTCCTGAAACCATAAAGTAACTATAATCTGTGCTGAAACTGAACAAATCTGTACACATGAACACTGAAGAACGTGAGATTGATGGAAGAAAATAATGCCAAAACCTGAAAGCTGAAATCTAAATTTGAAGAATGTAGCAGAATGCATTGAGCACTGTCAGTTTTTTGATATTCCATATTCCATAATATCAATATCCAGAGAGGAAAATTGCGACTACGTTTGTATGGAGAACCGGACATCCCCTTGCCTCTTAATAATATGCTTCGGCACATGATTACACATATTTATATGTAGGTACGTGCATTGTATTTCCATATCTTACAAGCAGAGAGCCAGACGGTGCTTGCTGGATATTGGTTTCTGAAATCTTCGACTAAGTCTTGGGTCATATGAAAATAAAGCTCTTTACATAACATTGTATAATATTTTCCTTTTTCATAATTTTTTTTATATAATATGCATTTTTTTCTTGGATATAAATTTCTTGACTTCGATTGACGTGTTTATTATTTTCGTTACTATGACAGCGTGAACATTGAAAAAAAAAATATAACGTGAAGGTTGAGTCCGCAGGTGAAGGTACAGTGACATTTATAGTTGATCAAGCAGATTTTGTCAGTAGAAAAAGGCGGCAAATTTGAAAAATGTACGCGCGAAGGGATATCGACTCATAGAAAATTTGAATTTCGCGCCTTTTATAACTGAAAAGATTTGCTTGACCATCTATATAACTCACACAAGCAAGAACCACCAACGACGATTTAAATTAATATGATAAGCATTTAAATAGCAACTTTTTGGCGTTTATCGTGCGTACTTCTATTCGTCTTTTGGGAAAAATTACCACAAACAAAGGGCCTACGGTGAAACACGAAATTCCAAATTCGTTAACTGCCACTCTATCACTCTTGCATATCCGAGCGATAGAGTGGCAGATAAAGAAATATCGCTTTTCGGGTTTCGCGGCAGGCTGTAAACAAACCGCCTTGATCCATCAATGTTATATAAGTAGTTGGTCAAACCAATTTGTCAGTCAGTAAGAACCGGGAAATCTATAGTCGTCCTTTTCTTTTGGGTGCTAGTACTAGTGTAAAGTGTAAGACAAAGATTGTATGATTGTCTCTGTCTATGATTGAAAGGAGACAACCTTTGAAAAAACTATATTTATTCGAAACATCTGTGAAAACTTGATTACTTATGCATGCAAATTTTCAGCTTAATTGAACACCCGGGAAGTGGGTATTTAGATTTGATTGATACAAACAAACAACGGGGCAGGTGAAAGTGAAACTACATAAAAGCTTGTAAAAATGTGGCTTCTGGAATTTCCAAGTTCTATTGGAATTTCAGATGAAAACGTCCTTATTGCATTTGAAGCATAAAGACGTACCCTTATTATTTTATGGAAAGCCACAAATAACAACCAATTCGAGGCTACTATTATTAAGGTGGCAAAATACGAGTAGGTCAAAGTAACTCGTAAGCCTCGTAACACAAAATAAGTTTCACAGAACAAAATTATTTAGGTACATATTCTAATAAAAGGACTGAAGTGTAGTGCTGCGAAGAAACGGTATTTTAATGACATAATTTTATTATGGATACCTATACATGGTAGAAGAAGACAAGTAGGCATGGAATCCTCCATTTTGCGTGGTCTGACGCATCTGGCCGGGCTTTCCCGATTTTCTGTCGATGTCTGTGAAGACCTTTCGTCACAAAATACCTAAAATAATAAGTTTTAAATTAATCAAAAACTCTCCAGTTTGCTATTCATTCAAACTGAAAACATCCAAATTTCTAAGTCGTTATACGACCGGTGTCTTATATGCCACTGAAAATTCAACATCAATAACAACTAATTAGGCATAGCGTCCAATGTAGAGAATGGCACAGGCACTTAGTTCTTACGAATTTTACCTGAATTTATTAATCAAAGGAGCTGATGTAAAAGTGAGTTGGGAAAGTTGGCAGCTAGTCGCCGAAGGTCCGGTTTTCCAGAGTTTAGCCCCTAATCAAGTAATCATGCACCTCACATACCCTGGCTCATGGCTTAGGGCTTTTAACAACACAATAAATGCTTATTTTGCCGCTTTCTCCACTATCTCTCCCTGCCATCTAACCCAGAGGGGAAAAATATATACCTTATTGTGGCTACTCCATCTTCCTCATGATAATTATTTTACTTCACAGAAAAGCAATTGGTTAAGATAGTTACAACAAAGTCATTGTTAATAGCCGGGGTTAGGACCCACGACCATTGGTTTAAAAATTATACTTTTTACCTATATGATTTGTAAGTATGTTTATAATAAATCTGTTTTCTTTTTGCCATTTTGAAGTAGTATTGTATCGCTTTATATTATTATTTGTCAATTATTTTTTTAATCATAGACAATTGTCACATGTTCGTTTCATGATAGATCTACACCCACGCAACTGCATGTCATGTTCTTGCGGTTTACTTTTATAACGCCAAGATCGAAATTTGACTGCTAACTCCATCTTGCGTCCAGTAGAAGAATCAAAGTATTGTAGAAAAATGAGCATGCAGTTTACTCTATGCCGTAGGATCCCCTTTTGAATGTCATAAATCCAAATATGGCAGCCATACCCATCGACAAAAAAGTCTAGTTTCATTGACAGTTACGATCACAAGTTGTCAAATGTAACAACTTGCGATACATTGTGATCCTAACTAGAGCTGGGACACGTTGGCAAAATGCGTACCAAAAGTACGTTTCTATGAAAATACCAGTTTTACGTGTACCACCCCAAATAGGCAATTTACGTGTTTACCGTACTTAAGCGACTTACAAATAAGGGTTATTTATGCAAATATCGACTTTTCATTAGTCTGATCTGACGTATCGTGACGTTTTGAGTCAAGGCCATTAATCAAATGACATATTAACAATGTAAAAATTATTTCCATTATTTTTTGATCCAACAGACACCCAGACGACTGTCTGTTAACAAAAAAATATTTTACTTAAAGTAAAAATAAGAATGGAGGTACGAGGTGTTGGCAACTTCATATTTGTTATATTTCGAAAAATAGAGTCCGTGCTTTTAAATACTCGACAAACAAAACGTCGTCCATTAGGAAAAACCTGTCCCAAAAACTATTTCAGTACAACACCCCCACCTCTAGTGTGGATAGAGTTCACTGACAGGTGGTGATTGTACGCGATTCCACAAGTCATGATTTATCCGCATCAACTGGATATCCCCCTGATACGTCAAATGTCCGTTCTCGAATACACCCCCTGGTCTGTCAACTTGGTCACAATTTGTTTTAGTCAATTTAAAAATAACTAACGATCATTTTGACAGTTGTAATAAAAGGTGTAGAGTCGGACCAAGCTAACTATGCATGGAATTATTGAAGTATTATTGGAATTTATAACGACAAAGTGTAAAAAGTCATGAATTCCGTTTCTTAAATGCGATAACAAATATTAATTACCTATATTTCTAGCAGGCAACTACCTACCACCTATATTGTCTCAAGGTATATTGATATGCACAAGCTCATCATGCCCAATGCATGCGCAAAGT
Organism: Cydia fagiglandana; assembly: GCF_963556715.1. Taxonomy (NCBI): domain Eukaryota; kingdom Metazoa; phylum Arthropoda; class Insecta; order Lepidoptera; family Tortricidae; genus Cydia; species Cydia fagiglandana. The sequence continues at coordinate 18,527,352 of NC_085932.1, read as the reverse complement.
TGTTGTTTACTGCATTGTGGGTGCACATATGAGATGACACATATTTTGGCAACTGACACAAATCCAAAACAAAACGTATACGGTTTTATTTTCTTATAAATTATACATGAATGTTAATATTGGCCGTATTAGGAGCATTGAAGAATGAATCATGAGCGCGTAGGAGCAATATTAATGGTGTCTTACAAAGCGAAACGCCCTGTAAGGATGTGTAACATTATGCTGGCATAATCCTATTAACAATGTGCTTGTATTATCTGCTTTTCATATTATGCTCTAATATGTTTTAACCACAATGTTTTACGCTTTAGTTAGATTAAGTAAGTAGGTAAATTGTTAAAATTTTGGTATACCTAGGTTACTTACCGATTACCGATACCTACTAAATCATACACCTGTAATGTATCGTCTATTGGCAGACGACTCGTTGCATTATCAGCGTGAATAAACATACCAAATAAGTAGGTATACTCTACCTAGTACCTACTATGTTTACAACAGCATAAACAAACTAGCATAAGTAGTGAACTTTGTGAAACAGCTAACAACGATGACAAATGACAACGTTAGTAGTTAGTGCTATAAATTTTTATTTACGTACCTATAAGAATGGAAATCATTCATAGTTTCCTGGGAATGTCAAGAAGCATATCGGAATCGGGATATACTTAAGTAGACATTGTATTTCTTTTAATATTTGGATGAAGACCAACGCAGCGTTGAAGATAAAACTTATTAGCTAACAATAAGTAGGTGTCGATCTATTATAATAATTATAATCTTGCTACGTCCGTGACCTGGCAAACAATTACTAATTTTAATAAAATATCACCTAATTTTCATACATTTCGGCTGATCAGGGGGCCGTTTCTTAAAAGCTTAAATTGTAACACCTTTTGTTAGAAAGGGATTTCCACTTGTATTACAAGTTACAAGCTTTTGAGTAACGGGCTCCAGACGTCGATGTCTTCAATGGAACGGTTACCCTTTGACGATTTTTGTTTTGGTGCCTTAGTAAAAGTTAAGAATGTGGTAGGTAAACTGAAGAATTTGTTTCAAGCCATAATACTTAAATCACTGAAGACAAAAGTACTTATACATACAGAATAAAATACGGTTTGCCCGCCGTGCCCTACGCCCTAGCTTGCGAAACGTGCCCGCTAATAACGAAGAGGCTTAAAGTCCCACAAAGAGCTAATATGGAACGCTGTATGCCCGGCATATCTCTCTGCGATAGAATCCGAAACGAGGAGATCCAGCGACGGACCAAAGCAGTAGCAGTCGACGGATTGCTACTCTGAAATGGGCCTGGCCCGGACACGTATATTGGCCCGGACACGACATCCGACATGATGGGAGGTGGAGCAAGCGGGTCCTAGCGTGGAGGCCTCTTTCTAAAAGACCGGATCACAGACCTCCTACCAGATGGGAGGATGACATCAAAAAGATTGCTAGCCCACTCTGGCGGAGGCGACCTGCTTGGAGGAAAATTGGAGAGGCGTATGCCCAACAGTGGGCGCATACTCGCTGACGAAGAAGTACCTATAGGTAAGTTATTTAGTGTGACTTACGTACTTGTTGTATATATCCACCTTGCAAATTATGCCTAAGGTATAGGATCACAGTCAGTCATTTGCGGAAGTGCCGCACTCTTAATATGAACGCTGTTTAAACCATCATCTTATTGATGTGACAGGCCAATGATGATAGGATCATTAAGGAAGGCACTCATTTTAGTCGAAGTACTTAGTCGTTTTCACTTTGAATACCTACGAGGGAAATTAATAATATTTAAGTTAAGAGACAAATTTTCGAAATCAGTAATTTCTTATTGTCAGCTGCATTCAATGATGTGTCGTTAAAATTTTCCCTTCGTGTCAAGTCCGATTAAAGTTTCCCACTCTGCCTGATGCTTGACCACTTCTTTCAATCTAGGCCTGACAGTTAGTACGTTACAAGAAACTATGCCAGCTCCAATTTGTTTATTTAGCGTCTCCCGACTAACGATACAGAGCCACCAATATGCGGCCAGATTTAGCGAGAATAAGCCGTATGTCAATGGGGTATAAGAACCATACGGATCATTAATAACTTGGTGTATGTAGTTGGCAAATAAGCATAGCGGCTCTTTACCCTTATGTGAGAGGTGTCAAATGTTCACTGACCAAATAGCAAACCGCATTCTATTTGTTTTTCGCATTCGCAAATCCTTTATGGAAATATCAGTTTCTTCATAGTATTGTTATGTTATAAGCTTAAGTTAATACCTAATGCATGTGTTACGACGTCGAGATGAGTAACAAATATAATTTAAACTAATTTCAACCGTTGTTTTGCTTTAAGTTAAATAAATTATTGTAGGTTTTACTAACGAGGGCCTCGGTCCTCTTGTCTACCGCCTACTTATGTTACGTACCTGTATATATATAAATATATTTTAGGTAACTAAAACCACGTAGATAGGAGTTTTAGTTAACTAAATAAAATAGGGACCATAGCTCAATACGCCCTAAACAGTAATCAAGGTACAATTTTACGTGTGTAAAACTATAACTCTACCTAAGGATTAAAATTTCTAAGTTTTGAAAAAATAATTTTTAAGAAAAAAAACCGACTTCTATGGGGCCCGGTGAAAGATTATGGTAGAAGGTGCACTATGTAGAAAAGGAGGTAAAACCAGTACCTACTTTCTAGTAGCATTTCGTTTCCGTAAGGGTCGTAGTTATCTAGCCTAACCTAACCCACTTCTCTGATAGCAGTTCGGTTCTGTGAGGATCGCAGTTCGAACCTAATAATCAAACCCACTTTTCTAGTAGCATTTCGTTTCTGTAAGACTCGCAGTTCTAACCAAACCTAACCCACTTTTGTTCGGTTCTGTGAGGATCGCAGTTCAAACCTAACCTAACCCACTTAACGGCGCATGCGGTGCGGTGTACGGGAGTTTGAGCGGGAGGGGTTTGGCATCATCATACCCACATTTTATGGTAGGTAATCATAGTGGTTTATTTAGTTTAGGTATCATAGTGGTTTTCCGGGTCAAGGTCCGGGTCTCTGAGTCAGAGTCCGGGTCCGAGTCCCGGTCCAAGTCCGGGTCCGGGTCCGAGTCCGGGTCCGGGTCCGAGTCCGGGTCCGAGTCCGGGTCCGAGTCCGAGTCCGAGTCCGGGTCCGAACCGAATCCGGGTATGAGTCCGGGTCCCAGTCCAAGTCAAAATCGAAATTCGAAATCACCAAACATGTACTATGCGTCGTTGAAGAGTTCTGTTCTGATCATCATCAGCAGTTCCACTTCATCAAATGCGACAGTTTTTAATGTAAATGCTTGATTTTATGATGAAAATACAAAAAATTCTATACGTATGCCTTTAAGATTTGAGGAGTTCCCTCGATTCCTTATGGATCCCATCATCAGAACTCGAGCTTGACAGAAAAGTGGCTTAAAAACTAAACTTGCTTAACAAACATAACGAAGAGGACAAATCGCCAAACGTGAACTATGCGTCGTTGAAGAGTTCCGTTCTGATCATCATCAGCAGTTCCACTTCATCAAATGCGACAGTTTTTAATGAAAATGCTTGATTTTCTGATGAAAATACAAAAATCTCTATACGCATGCCTTTAAAATTTGAGGAGTTCCCTCGATTTCTCATGGATCCCATCATCAGAACTCAAGCTTGATAAAATTGTGGCTTAAAAACTTAACTTGCTTAACAAACATAACGAAGAGGACAAATCGCCAAAGGTGAACTATGCGTCGTTGAAGAGTTCCGTTCTGATCATCATCAGCAGTTCCACTTCATCAAATGCGACAGTTTTTAATGAAAATGCTTGATTTTCTGATGAAAATACAAAAATTTCTATACGCATGCCTTTAAAATTTGAGGAGTTCCCTCGATTTCTCATGGATCCCATCATCAGAACTCAAGCTTGATAAAATTGTGGCTTAAAAACTTAACTTGCTTAACAAACATAACGAAGAGGACAAATCGCCAAAGGTGAACTATGCGTCGTTGAAGAGTTCCGTTCTGATCATCATCAGCAGTTCCACTTCATCAAATGTCATGTTTTTGAATGTATATGCTTGATTTGTTGATAAAAACACAAAAATCACCATATGTATGCCTTTAAGATTTGAGGAGTTCCGTCGATTCCTCATGGATCCCATCATCAGAACTGGATTTTGACAAAAACGGGACCAATCTGTATGCATATACATACAATCAAAAAAATAATTTTCAAAATCGGTCCAGTAATGACGGAGATATGGAGTAACAAACATTAAAAAAAAAAAAACATACAACCGAATTGATAACCTCCTCCTTTGGAATTTGGAAGTCGGTTAAAAAATAGATGTATCTACTTACCTACCTACAAATAAAAACATCTCTGTGCCGATACCCTCAACCATTAAAGATGAGTCTATACTAGTCTACTGGTCTTGTCTTAGTCCACCAACCAGTCTTAATTAAGAAGGAAATACGAGGTTCGTGTTATCAAGGTTCCACATTGAATAGGAATTGTATAGCACTGATAAACTCCGAGTCTGTTCGGAAAGAGAAGAGCCGTGGCATGTATTGGGCCTCATACATTCCACGACTCCAATTGTTTGCTTATGCTTGTATTGTATGAATTATCCCTAGATTGTAGTGTTGCATTAGTAATTAGATACGAGATTGTTTTGACAGCTGACGTGTTGTAGTATGCAGCTGAGTCAGTGGGCGTCATCAGCGATGCAGGACATGACTTCTGCTATCATAAACTATAACCAAGGTCATCTAGCATCATATACCTAACCAATACAAAGCTATTAAAACACGTGCAGGTAGGTAGTGTTAATGGTTCATTGCAAAATACAAGTACATAGTTAATGTACTCATACTTATGTAATCATTTTCTATCTAACGCATACCTATGGAGTATCATCTTTAATGTCGTGATTCTGATTACCTACCTATTTTTTTACACGCTTAGATATGTTATAAAACGGTTTATTTAAATTACTTATTGTATACAAAAGGGACTTTGATTGAAGAAACATCCGTTTTTTAGGGTTCCGTACCCAAAGGGTAATAACGGGACCCTATTACTAAGATTCCACAGTCCGTCTATCCGTCTGTCTGTCACCAGGCGGTATATATCTCATGAACCGTGATAGTTGAAATTTTCACAAATGATGTATTTATGTTGCCGCTATAACAACAAACACTAAAAAGGTACGGAACCCTCGTTGGGCGAGTCCGACTCGCACTTATCCGGTTTTTTAAGTATCCTTAACTGAAGGTAATTACACAATGACTATCGTCATATAACTTTCCCGGAGACCGATTCTGTTTTTAATTTTTTGTTATGAAAGTGATGGATTTGACATGTAAAATTGTCACCGTTAACAGCTCACTGATCAAATCGAACTCTCGGTCTCGTTTCAGTATTTTTAATTGTGGAAAAACCAATTAGTCTACTGACTGTAATAATTTTATGGCATCTCTTGTGTTAAATATCTTACATAATGTTACAGTAATTAAATTACCTAACAACATTCATTTACGAGTGTGTTAAGTAATAATAATACATGGTTTTGCACATAAATAAGTCAATAACACGAAAATAAATTGTAATAATCATATTTTTGGAAAGTTATAACTATTACATAAGTGCATAAAAACCATTAGGTACTTAAATTAGTTAAGAAACGATAATTTAGATTAAGTACCTAGGTGAGAACCAGGCCAAAGAGCCGCATCGGTGTCACCATCGCGAGACCAAACAAGAGGTGCAATTGTACACGAACATGATCAAATTTCATTCAACCTTATGTACTAATAAGTATTGCCCACTTACTTTACTATGATAATATTGATAATGCCTCACACGTGACGTAAACAATTAATTCTGCGCTGCGTTGATAAAAATCAATGTTTTTATTGCGATAAAATAACGTTAACTAGGTTAACCGGCCTGACTGGATTTTAGCCAAATCCTGTTACATCTAATAGATACATTAAAAAAAAATTATACTAAAACTTTGTTAATTATACGAAGATAATTTAATAACAAGAATTTATTTCAATGTTATTGTGTATGATTTTCTAAATTAATTGATTGTATGACGATGATTGATTAAGCAAAGGCACTACGTCACACTAAAAAACAAGTGTTTAAAATATTCACCTCCGCCTTCGGGCAGCATTTGTGACATCCAAATCCAGTTAGAATGCACTATCACACAGCATCGCACTCGCGGCGCCCGCGCTCCGACTGCGCGCGGCGAGGTTATGCAAAAGCGCGTCGTTATCAACAGCCGGAGGTCGGCACTCTAATCTAAATACAGACATCTCGGCCCAAACCAAAATCGCTCGTATTACTTTCAGTTTTCATGCGAACATACGGCCTAAAATTAGAGACGGCTCGCTACGAAAATAAATGCGTTTTTACGTGTTTTTCGTGGATGCGGCCGCTTGCCAGCGCCGCGGGGGTAACTCGAGATTCGTGCCGTATTTGGCAGGCGCGCACGGTTTTGGGTATTTAGTTTCTTGCGCTGAATTTAGCGCTTCCACTGCGCGTACGATGCGCGCGGTGCGCATGCGGGCGCGTACAGACTGCCGCCTTATATGGCACTAGCGAGTTCGCGGAAGCGGTTCCGCTATGCCCCTTGATTCAGCATCAACTGACAATATATTATTTACATAACTTCCCTAAATTGAGCATGACTATATTCTTTATTACAGAACACATCATTATTAGAATAATTTATGATGTACATACCTACAAGGAAAAATGTTAAGTCATAATGTTAAAGAAAAAATACATAGGTTAGTACCTATGTTAGGTATGTATTTAAGAAGCCGAAATAAATAATGCAATTACAAATATTACAATATTTTAAAAGTAGGTACAACAAAAGAGATGACCATTTACATGGTCTTCATCGTCAATTAAATCTTACCTATCTGCTTTAGTTTTCTTTCCAGTATAAAGACTTACGAAAATTAGAGTATTCATTTATTTAAATATGTATTAATTTTTATTTAAATTGTCCCCAATGAATACTGCGCCGTTACCGCGAATTCTCAAGAGACGGATAATTTCCCGGTAACGCAATGAAAAAGGTAATTTCACTCTTGTATTACCGAATATTTTTGAATGAATTCCATTCATAATGTGTCATAATTTTGCTACTCGCAGTGGGTACCTTAGAAACCAAAATATAAAAAATACAGGTACCTAACTAGGTATCGATACAAGGAACAAAAATAAATGAACTACCATTAAAAGCACAATTAGCACAACCACCCATTTGCACCACAATCTGGCATTATCTCAGCATTATCTTGAGCTATCTCGCCCGCCGAGATAAGGTAAATGCGCTTTAATTGCAACCGCCTTAATGCAAATTAGCATTCATAGTGAATAGGCGTCTCTACATAGTGGACGAGAGGTCCAGCAGGTTTGTAGTTGTTAGTTACAATTTTATTCTAATCAGGTAGGGTACTCGTAGGTGTCTTCATTCTATTACCGGGCAACGTTTTGAGTAAGACATAATATAAGACTTTTACTTAATCAGATTTATGTGCCCTTTTTAACAAAGCCAAAAATCTCAGTATTTTATCAATAAAAAGAATATATATACGTAATGCTGATTCAAACCCGCTGTAGGTAATTAATCCACATAATTCATAATTAAGTTTCGCGATGCCACCCAATAACCAATATTCAATTTCTTACAAACACAGTGTCATAATCATCCGTGCCATAAATAGTAGTATATTTCCTATAATTACTTATAGTCATATTTCCTATCTTCCGTCGCCCGAAAGACGCTGGATGCGGGTCGCTTCCAACCGGCACGTATGGAAATCCAAGGGGATAAGGCCTATATGTTCAGCAGTGGACGTCTTATGGCTGAGATGATGATCATGATGATATTTCCTATGTTATAACTTTATAAGTTATGTTAACCTATGTATTACTATTGTAGATATTCAGTATGCAGTCATGCAGACTGTGTCAAGTATTGAATAAAGCCTCGCCTACTGTCGGTACCTGTGCGCTCCACAGCGACCCGGCTGCAGCCAGTTGCGGCAGCTATCGCCCACGCGGCCCACTTACTCAGAACCAATAATAATCAATACAATTCGCGTAATAATAAACCTTGTGTCCATGTAATAAGAGCGTCGACAATTTACTGGTAAGTTGGGGAACCTGTGTCGCCCGTAGGAGGATGCGGGCTTTCAAACATGTCGCCAGAGCGACATGATTTGATACATAATCTAATGCTAATTAATGGAAATATTCATACCTAATCGGACTATGTAAATTTTATTTCAGGACCATGTAGTGACCACAGGGATCGTAGGAATAAGTAATATTTGCCTTATAAGAAAAACACTTTAAATAATAAAAGTAGGGTCACATCCGTTGATCCACAGAATCCGATTCCCATCGGCTTTGGCTTCTGAATATTTTTATTTCAACTGTCTTTACTTTGAGTCAGCGAAATTTGCTGTTAGGCATTTTCAAGATAATGGCACTATGGCACTTCATAACTTAATGTATATGCCTAACCAACAGCGGCGTGCAGGTGTTGATAGGGAAGCCAGAGCTAGCTTATTTAACTTTCCCTTTTTCGTGATCTGGAGAAAAAGTGTTGTTTGAAAATATAAGGTATGAAAATGGGAATCGAGCTCTTTGCATGTTGCATGCCCTGTCACTGCTAACCTGTGCTACAGACTGTGCGGAAAGAGAAGAGACGTGGAATGTATGGGGCCCAATACTTTCCACGACTCTTTATCTTTCCAAACAGACTTTAACCAATCTTATTCTATCGCAATATGACATAGGTAATAGGTACCTATTTCAATATTAAAAGTTAACAAACGTAAGTAGCAGTGAACATGATCTAAACACGCTTGTAATTTGATAACGTTGTCGTTATAAAGTGCACTGCTATCACAGTTGCGCAAACGCACACGTAATCCACTCCTCCGCGCCACGCGGACTGCGCTGCGGCAGCCCTACTTATCGGCAATCGCTTCGTGTGACAATAAGCATGATGGATGATAACTGGATCTCGCCCCCGCTCGGAGCAGTTTAACTATGGTATGGAAAAAGACGATCTACTAACTTTCACCGAGTTTTAATCGAAGGTGTACCTATATCGGAGAATTTTGGTAATAATGTGTATAACGCTAAGGATGGTATTCCACCTGTCCAATATTTGATCAAATCTGCATTGAGTCTCACTAGACTCCGAAGACGCAATGCACATTTGATGAGAGAGTGCTCTCATTAAGCAAAATATGGATATTGATCCATCGAATATCGGACAGGTGGAATACCACACCTTTACTGATATTCAAACGAACGTGCTTTTGTCAATCAATCAATCAATGTCTTAATTTTGCATAAAAAGTGGTGCATAATAGAAGTAATTAGAAGTTCACACAATTTACCAACATCTGGCATGCAAAATATGGTGGAAACAAATATGATGATTATGATGAATATATGATTATGATCAGTGAATTATTTATTAGGTACAACTTGTAAGTTATCGCTCGTGATAGTCGTGATAAAATGAAATGTAAGTATTAAGAAAAAACATTTAACCCTTTGGTTAATAATCTATATTAGATAATAGTACAAAGTCCTCTCCTACGATAACCGCCACAACTTATTTACAGACAAAGATTAAAGTTAGGCACAATGAAATCGATTATAATTAGTTATAGAGCATGATACTGCGGTTATAAGAACGCCGCTGAGCCTAATGTAACCATACCTACCTTAAAGCGTAGCTACAAAATTTCAGCATACCTACTTAATTCACCTTACACAGCATAACGTGTCAAAATTACAAAGTGCGACTTAACAATTACGAATAATGCCAGTAATGACAGCGAGCCGATTACAGCCCACGTGCGGGGTATCGAACCCACTCCCCCGCCGGCGTGCTGACACGAGTGACACGACACATTTACACCTTCGGTGGAAAACAATGAATGACGGACTGCGTAACCAGGTGAAGCAAATTGGAACGGATGGCTGAGTGACGGTAAATTCATTGTTTTTGTAGGCATTTACCAGATATTTCAAACACTTTGGTAGGCTACAGACCTGTTGCGTGAGTAAGTTGATTCATAACATAACATAACACATTAAACAACTTAGAATTGCATTAGACTAATCCCAAATTTGATCGTTGTATTGAGTCTTGTCTTCTTTAAATATAAATCAAATATGAAGTAGACGTAAAAAGGTACATATATGCGACAGCTTGTGCGTCTGCAGCTGCATCTATTAGGTGCGTAGCTATTAGTACCTACCTATCTCCCACACGGAATCGACCAACTAGTCTGTTACCCTAATTGATTATACTTCCTAAAGATGGCATGATGAATTGACACTGACATCCTCGGACACCGACAATTTGCCAGTGAATTGTGATGTCAATACGCCATGACAATAGTTTTTGCGGTAGTCCGGCGCGTGGGTTATTTTTTTGGTCATGAGTGCTTCTTCACTGCTAATGGTTAGGCTTGGCAAGCTAAAAGACTTAAGTGCAATCAAAACTTTAATGGATATACGTCACTTTTTGGATAGATGCGGTGGTAATGGACGTCCTACGTGCGTTTCGTAGAGTACACTGCGCTCTTATTTGTTATGGTTAATATTCGGGGCCATATTTTGTTTGTCCATTAGTCTTGTTACTCTTGTTCACAGATAGTCGAGAAGTCCTGTTAAGGTCATTGTGGTTTTAATGAGCTGCTCTAATATCCACATTTTTCCCTGACAATTTGTTTCTTAAGTCTGTAGGAAAACCTTTATTCAGTATGGAATAAATATGTTATTGATATTATTGTTGTTAACATACTATCCTACTTATTACTATCTACCTCCTACTCCTGCAAAACTGAGACTGTAATAAATCAAGCGAATCTTATGGCCCAACGCTAATTTATATACATTGTACAAGTGTCAATAGGCAATGTTTAATACCGTATATAGACATGACTTGGGTATTATATACCAAATTAATAACGTTTTAAAAGAAATTAACACGTCGGCAGATAAAAATTCCTATTTATCTCAAATCTTCAACGTACGTATAGTTGTACGGTTTTAAAATATCGGAATCACTTGAGAGATTAGGTACCTGCCAATTAATGGCATTGTTTTGTTAAACCACTAATTATGCGTGGAAAATAAAAAGTAATAACAGCAATGATTCCATACAGATAACAACTTTACCGCTGAGCCCTTATGTGCCGCTCTCTCTCTTAAAATTACGCTTTACTATATTTTGTGCAAAGTTAGCTTTTATATACATAATAAGTACATACCTATAATGATTATCGGCTCGATTCGGGAAATGAATTAGATCTCTGCTAGACCTCAACAAGTTACGATATGGATAATTTAAAGATATTTTTAAGATAGATATGTCAAATTTCACGTTTCCGCGATTCTGGAGGTCCTCTTGAACGATTTCGACAAGTTATGACTTAGATATCCAAGTCACATCTAACATCTAGTCGATATCTAATGTAAATCTAGTTGATCTCTATATCGTCTCTAGATCTTGTGATTATCTCGTTTCCCGAATACGCGTGTATAACATCAATATTTTGCAAGCTAAAGACCTACGCAGTCATGCCAAAACCACAATCAGAACTCCCCAATAAGTAAGTATTCAATAAAAGCCAATTTAGTTATAACAATCTGATCACACCAAAAATAGTGGTCGATAAATTGTCCGCGTTTCGGCCGTCCTCGAGTTATTTCCTTATGCCCTGTCAATGGCCATTTTGCCCATTTTGCATCTCGCCGATGCCAACATTGTCTTGCCTGTTATGGTTTATGGTCGCCATCTTAACCGCCATCTTCGGTAATCGGTTACTCATTGGTATTTTTGGCGCGAAATGGCATTACCGCGATTTGCACTTAGTCCTACGCAATTATTATAATGATGGGCAAAATAACTAGCTCTAGTGGCTCTATGCTTTTATTTAAAGAATTAGATTACTTCCCTAATACTCGGTTATAGGTGTACCTATACATCATGCTAAGAGTGAAAGAAGTAAGGTAAGTACGGGATTGAAAAGCTTGATTACCTATTTATTTATTTATTTCACTATTGTATACAATTCTATGAGTCGACTAAAATAAGACCATTTCTACTATATACTATATCTATAACCTAAATGTATAAAAAAATCATAATTACTGTTTAATGAATGTAAAAGAGGCTCATTGTATTTTGTTCTGTCGTTTGGTTTTGTCCTCTTGACCGTGGCGACACGTGATTGATCAAATTCATTATAGTATAGTAGCTACATTAGAGTGTTTCGTAATAAAGTCATTATAGTTTATTCGGGAGCACATAGTGAGATGTATGGATTACATTACACTGTTATTTATACCAAAGTACGAAGTCTTAATTCAACCATCAAAGTCGACGGTAGTAAAAACCCTAGAGTTTACATATGTAACTCCCATGTCCAATTAAGATTTATTGTACTTACAGTCAGCAGCAGAAGTAGCTAAGTGGACGAGCTGTTAAAATTTATCTTGACGCGACTTTATTATTACGAGAATAAGAGCGTGTTAAGGTAATTTTGAACACCTCGCCCGCTTATAGCAACTTCTGCTGCTGACTGTACCTACGAAATAAGAATTTTTAATCAAAATTAAAATTAAATCCAGAGTTATTTTATACAAATATATTTCAACAGTGAAGTAAGACGTGACAGTGTGGGTATGTAGAGGTAATATAAAAGAGAAATACTGTAAATTTTGAGTCAAGCAAAGTATGGACATAGGTATGGTACAATGTTATAAGTTGACTACAGGCTGATGTCCAATCTCTTCGTCGTCAACAAAGATTCGGGGGTCCGTCTTGTGTTTTGGGAACCATTGGCTTGCTGATACGGTTGTCTGGCAAGTCAAAAAAAATACGCTTACAATTTAGCTACATAGCTGAAGATAATTTAGACTTTAGAATAAATCCTACTACCTACTTTTATTTTATACAAAATACCTACTATAAACACGAAAGTAGCTTGGTGTGTTTTAAAATTTTAATTACTGAATCAATATTGAACAGAAATTTGGCATGCAGAAAACTCTAACACTACTTAGTGATTGTCAAAGGGCATAGGTAGACAACTTTATTTTGGAAATTCGCCGTTGACTTGGGGAGATGCAGGCTTGGAGAGGTACTTAATTATGGAGACCGAATGCCACTCGCAACCGCAGCGCAGCAGAGTTTATAATAAAAATTGAAGTTGGTGATGAGTAGGTGGGCATGACATAGGTATTAGGGAATGCAAATCGGTTATTTTCGGTTATTTTTTGTATGGAAATCATCGGTTATTAACCGAAACCGCGATTATTTCCATACAAAAAATAACCGATTTGCATTCCCTAATAGGTATGTCATACTAAAATATCAGAACGAAATTCGATAAAAATAATTCACAGATATTTTATAACTATTCTTGTACTTTGAAAGGATAGACCTAAGTACCTTACAATTGGAGACCTTTTTTGTCTGCTCTCCCGATATCTTTTTCTTATCCTGGGGATAAAGAAAAAAGCATTCCTTTTTCTTCTCATTATTTCTTGCATTCAGATCGGAGCATACCTATAAGATAAAACGTTAGAGTTCAATCAAAATTTGTTAATGTAAGCGTAAGCACAAATTTATTGCTAAATTAGTATCTACCTACCTAGAATAGAGAATCTGAATTTACAGTCTTAATTCACGCTATTACTTAAATTTTAGGTTCCGTAGTCAACTAGGAACCCTTATAGCAGTGGCGTAGCTAGAGGATATGGCGCCAGGGACAGGCACCAAATTTGCCCCCCCCCCCACACAAACGAAATGAACTACAAAAGGGTTACTCTTTTTTTTAATTGAAATTTACTTTTAATTTAGACAATACAGTGTATATGTGTTTTTTTAATACATCGGCAGGCGTGGCTCACTCCGCGATGTCGTCGCTTTGCTACAGGCAGTTAAAAGTCCATCCGTTCGACCCCAATTTTGGAGTTTGCCATAAGCCGCGCGTGGCGCTGTCGCCACCTAGCGGCCATATCTGCGCTGATCGTGACAGACGCGTTTTGTTAGAGAGTGAGTCTTCTGTACCTAGTACTATTATTTATTCTGTGACATCGGTGGGTAACATGTTTACGACCCACCTGATGGTAAGTGGTCACCGCATCATATGGACGTCTACACTCCAAAAGAGTTACAAGCGCGTTGCCGACCATTTTAAAACTTATGCACTTTTTTGGAGATCTCCATACTGTAGCCTCTCGAGAAAAAGGAACTTAATCAATTTATTGTGGAATGAGCTCCCTTTTTTCGACAAATTTCCTCCCGACCACTGTGGAAGGAATTCCTCTTAAACCGCACAGTACGCGATCATTTAGGTTCTAGGGTGTGAGGATAAACACTCTGCCTATCCTAATACGGCGAGCGGTGCAGTGATGGCAAGCTGCATGTCACCGTTGGCAACTAGGCAGCATGTCAAACAATTCTTCAGACACCAGCTCATTGTACTTACCTACGAGCGGTAGAGAACATCCTGTATACAGGGTGGCTAAAAAATAACTGCATTCCCGTTGCCAGGGAGGTTCTGGGATTATAATGAGCAACTTTTACTATGGGACCAACCCCTCAGTCGCGAAAAAAAAATTTGGCTGGTTCATACATTTTGGTTGGTCCATTTTCTATGGGAGGGTAAACTTTTTTTTTTGAGATTTCGGGGTTGGTCCCGTAGTAAAAGTTCCGTCTACTACGGCTCATATATATGCGCCTGCCGGACAAAGGGCTAGCGATCCATTTGCATAGGTAGTCTCTTGGACTGTCCATAAGATGGTAACTTCCCGACAGGAGACCCCTGAGGGAAAAGACGCGCTAACACGGAACACAGCTCTGAACTCTCTGAAGCACTCGGCCCGCTCGCCTTATAAAATGAAAGCATAGCAACTCCTACCGAATATCCCTCTGCTTGATAGAAGTTTCTGGCATAGAGTATTCGCACTGCGGGATGGTCGGCGGTAGGGCGCTACCGTCGTCTTTTAAGGTCGAGTTCTAGGCAAAAAAGAGTACCTAAAAGATCGGCTTTCTCTTTGTTTTTCTGAGCTGTGGGCCAAATTACCAGGATGAGAGGTAGTCTTTTGCCCATTTTGGCGCCCCCCCCTTGGACGGCGCCCGGGGCACTTGCCCCCTCCAACCCCCCCCTAGTTACGCCTCTTTTTTTTTTTTTTTATGAAATAGGAGGCAAACGAGCAGACGGATCACCTGGTGGTAAGCGATTACCGCCGCCCATGGACACCCGCAACACCAGAAGAGTTGCAAGCGCGTTGCCGGCCTTTAAGATGGGAGTACGCTCTTTTCTTGAAGGTTTGAAGGTCGTATCGGTCCGGAAATGCCGCAGGCGACAGTTCATTCCACAGTTTGGCTGTGCGAGGCAGGAATTTTCTGGAGAAACGCACAGTTGAGGACTGCCAACCATCCAAGTGATGAAGATGGTAATGTTGTCGCGTAGGGCGATGGCGAAAAGAAGCGGCAGGGATTAATCCGAACAATTCCTCGGAGCACTCCCCGTTATACATGCGATAGAAAATGCAGAGCGATGCCACATCTCTACGCAGCGCCAAGGAGTCAAGCCGTTCCGAAAGCCGCTGGCAGTCGACAATTCGAGCCGCTCTTCGTTGGATGCGGTCCAGAGGGAGAAGCTGGTATTGGGGTGCCCCTGCCCACAGATGAGAGCAGTATTCCATGTGTGGGCGAACCTGCGCCTTATAAAGCTGTAGGCGCTGGGCCGGTGTGAAATACCGTCTCGATCTGTTGAGCACACCGAGCTTCTTGGAGGCTAATTTAGCCTTACCCTCTAGATGACCGCGGAACTGGACTTCACTCGAAATGTCGACACCAAGGATTCCGATACTGGCTGCGGCACTCAGGGGAGTGCTCTCAAAACGAGGTGACGCGACAAACTCTAACTTTTTTGCGGTAAACGCGCAAACCTGTGTCTTGCTAGGGTTAAAACGGACTAAGTTAAGTCTACCCCATTCAGAGACTTCCTTTAGGGAAGTCTCAATTTCAGACACAAGTTTGTTCCGGCTCTCGTTGACATTTTCCCGAGAGATATTGGTGCGGCCGGTGTAAAAGGCATCACCTGTACTATCATCAGCATAACAATGAATGCCGCTGATTTGCAGCATGTCATTGATGTGCAGAAGGAATAGCGTGGGTGATAGCACACAGCCTTGGGGGACACCAGCATTCACAGACATGGGGTCTGAGCATTCACCGTCAACTACGACCTTTATGCTTCTGTCTGCTAGAAAGCTACTGACCCATACACATAATCTCTCGGGAAGCCCATAGGATGGTAGCTTCGAAAGAAGTGCTTTGTGCCAAACCCGATCGAAGGCCTTCGCAATATCCAAGCTAACAGCCAATGCTTCACCCTTTGTCTCGATCGCCTGTGCCCAACGATGTGTCAAGTAGACAAGAAGATCACCAGCCGAGCGGCCTTTACGGAAACCGTATTGTTGGTCACTAAGCAACTGGTGATCCTCTAAGTACCGAAGGAGCTGGCAGTTGATAATGGACTCCATTATCTTCGAGAAAAGGGAGGTTATAGCTATTGGCCTGTAATTGGACGGGTTTGAGCGGTCGCCTTTTTTAGGGATCGGGTGCACCAAAGCTGACTTCCATAAGGTTCCCATATAACCATTCCAGTCGCAGAATCATCAAAGTGGTAACTAAATGTCAGATGTGTCGTAACAGAGTCCACACAATGTGTCTAGAATTGTTTCGAAACAAAGTGTCGTCGCCGTGTGTACACTTTTCCGTAACAAGGTGTCGACACATTTGTGTGCACTTTGCGTGCGGTTTGCGACTAAATCTGACAGAAAATTTGTGACAGCAAATGTCAATATAAAATACCTCTTGAAAACCAAGGTTTGTCAAACTACTATTAGTGTCTCGTGTGCTCGTAAGTAATTCTAGTAAGTCATCATGGGCGATGCAAATGAAAACCATATAAACACCCAACACCCGTCAACCTTTTACAGAAAAGTTTTTAAAGAAATGCAATAAGCTACTTAGGTCAGCCAACGAATGCTCCAAAACGTTGTAGAGGGAAATGCTCGGAACACAATTTTTGACTCTGTAACTTGGTTTGGACAAGTTAGGAGGTGAACATATCAAAAGTCCCCGGCCGTAGCCCTTGAGCAGGGGGAAGAGAAGGGGCTTTGATGGTCCCATTTTCCGGTTTTTCGATTATATCTCGGAAACTATGCATCTTAGCGACATGGCCACTTATACAAAATGAAAGTTAATTTAATTTGTTACAAGTTTATTCAGTCAATTTTTTCGATATGTTGAATAGTTTTTGAGATATCCGCTCTTGAAAGTTTATTTAGGGCTCTCAATATTATCTTGATATATCTACATCAGTGAAGGTGCTAGGCCGTGTATGGTATCGTTTTCGTATAAATCTGGGTTGCTGAATCCATTTAAGGTATCACATTGACACCATTCCACAAAATTAAAAAAAATCTTTTTAGGGTTCCGTACCTCAAAAGCAAAAAACGGAATCCTTATAGGATCACTCGTGCGTCTGTATGTCTGTCCGTCTGAATACACAAAATAGTTCTTTACCTATAGATGACAGGAAAACCTATTAGAAATGTGCAGTTAAGCGCGCGTCGGACTTAATGTACGGAACCCTTAATACGCTCGTCCGACTCGCACTTGGCCGGTTTTTTTTAAACTCCTCTTGACGCTTAACCGCTGAACCGATTTCGTTGAAATTTGGTATAGAAATAGTTTGCGTCCCGGAACAGGACATAGGATAGATCTTATAACCAAGCAACCTTTTGAAGTTGTGAAAAGTGGCGTGGAAATTTGTACGGGAAATCAATAACCGCTGAACCGATTTATATTAAATTTGGGATGGTCTACATCTTTGATTTAGTTAAAAATGATAAAAAAAACATGACTTCAAACCTAAACTTAAACAGTATTAACTTCAAGAAGTCAATTCTGAATTCCCCCCTACACCTCATTTCACACCTTTAAAGGATGATTTTTGAGATAACTTTTTATGTCCTGTCTCGGGACTCAAAATATATGTGTACTAAATTTAAATTAAAACTGTTCAGCAGTTTAAGCGTGAAGAGGAGTTTAAAAGAAAGTAAGTTTATATGTTTTTACTTTGGAATGGTGTCAATGTGATACCATAACTAAATTTGGTACTGCGCATTTATACGAAAACGATACCAAACATGGCCTCGTAGCTTTACTGTTGTAGAAGTCAAAATAAAATTGAGAGCCCTAAATTCTTATTACTTGACCAAACTTGTGTAGAAGGAAAAGGAAAAATAAAAGTCTTCGGCAGGAATATAAACACAAATATATTTTTTTTTTTTTGCGTTACTATTTCAATCATCAAATATAAACATACCTTGATTATATTATTCTAGTGAGATCCTCATAGATAAACAAAAACATTTACTTAAAAAATTACAAGGTCGAAATGTCACGGAACTTGTGAGAGTAATATGTGAAAAATAAAAACTTTTATGACAAAAAAATCTGGACACAATTTAAGAAGCATCCAATTGCGTCGAGGAATCATCTGTATTTTTGCTTGTTTCATTACCTCCTCGCTTCTTTTTTTGTCCTTTGTATTCTGTAGCAATTTGTTAGATCTGAAAATAAAGATAACTTGCGTCGTCACGGATGTCGATTTATAGGTTTTAGGGAGTGCAGAATTCGAAAACTATGATCATTTTATATTCCAAGATGGCGGCTACGTATTTTGTCATAAAAGTCGTCATGGATATCGTTTTATAGGTTTTAGGGAGTGCAGAATTCGAAAATGATGACCATTTTGGATTCCAAGATGTCTGCCGTGCACTTTGTCATATAAGCCGTCATAGATGTTGATTTATAGGTGTTAGGAAAAGCAGATTTCGAAAATGATGACCATGACCAACAAAACGACATCCATATCGACTTTTAACATAGTGCATGGCCGCCATCTTGGATTCCAAAATAGTTATTATTTTCGAAATCTGCGCTCCCTAAAACCTATAAAACGACATCCATGACGACTTTTATGACATAGTGCATGGCCGCCATCTTGGAATCCAAAATGGTCATCGTTTTCGAAATCTGCGCCCCCTAAAACCTATAAAACGACACCCATGACGACTTATATGACATAGTGCATGGCCACCATTTTGGAATCCAAAATGGTCATCATTTTCTAAATCTGCGCCCCCCAAAACCTATAAAACGACACCCATGACGACTTTTATGACATAGTGCATGGCCGCCATTTTGGATTCCAAAATGGCCATCATTTTCGAAATCTGCGTCCCCTAAAACCTATAAAACGACATCCATGACGACTTTTATGACATAGTGCATGGCCGCCATCTTGGAATCCAAAATGGTCATCGTTTTCGAAATCTGCGCCCCCTAAATCCTATAAAACGACACCCATGACGACTTATATGACATAGTGCATGGCCACCATTTTGGAATCCAAAATGGTCATCATTTTCTAAATCTGCGCCCCCCAAAACCTATAAAACGACACCCATGACGACTTTTATGGCATAGTGCATGGCCGCCATTTTGGAATCCAAAATGGTCATCGTTTTCGAAATCTGCGCCCCCTAAATCCTATAAAACGACACCCATGACGACTTATATGACATAGTGCATGGCCACCATTTTGGAATCCAAAATGGTCATCATTTTCTAAATCTGCGCCCCCCAAAACCTATAAAACGACACCCATGACGACTTTTATGGCATAGTGCATGGCCGCCATTTTGGATTCCAAAATGGTCATCATTTTCAAAATTGGAGCCCCCCAAAACCTATAAAACGACATCCATGACGACTTTTATGACATAGTGCATGGCCGCAATTTTGGATTCCAAAATGGACATCATTTTCGAAATCTGCGCCCCCCAAAACCTATAAAACGACACCCATGACGACTTTTATGACATAGTGCATGGCCGCCATTCTGGATTACAAAATGGTCATCATTTTCTAAATCGGGGCCCCCTAAAACCCATAAAACGACATCCATGACGAATTTTATGACATAGTGCATGGCCGCCATTTTGGAATCGAAAATGGTTATCATTTTCGAAATCTGCGCCCCCCAAAATCTATAAAACGACACCCATGACGACTTTTATGACATAGTGCATGGCCGCCATTCTGGATTCCAAAATGGTCATCATTTTCTAAATCTGCGCCCCCCAAAACCTATAAAACGACACCCATGACGACTTTTATGACATAGTGCATGGCCGCCATTCTGGATTCCAAAATGGTCATCATTTTCTAAATCTGCGCCCCCCAAAACCTATAAAACGACATCCATGACGACTTTTATGACATAGTGCATGGCCGCCATCTTGGAATCCAAAATGGTCATCATTTTTGAAATCTGCGCCCCCCAAAACCTATAAAATGACACCCATGACGACTTTTATGACATAGTGCATGGCCGCCATATTGGATTTCAAAATGGTCATCATTTTCTAAATCGGGGCCCCCTAAAACCTATAAAACGACATCCATGACGACTTTTATGACATAGTGCATGGCCGCCATCTTGGAATCCAAAATGGTCATCATTTTTGAAATCTGCGCCTCCTAAAACCTATAAAACGACACCCATGACGACTTTTATGGCATAGTGCATGGCCGCCATTTTGGACTCCAAAATGGTCATCATTTTCAAAATTGGGGCCCCCTAAAACGTATAAAACAACATCCATGACGACTTTTATGACACAGTGCATGGCGGCCATTTTGGATTCCAAAATGGTCATCATTTTCGAAATCGGCACTCCCTAAAAGCTATAAATCGACACCCATCTCGACTTTTATGACAAAGTGTTTGGCTACCATCTGCATGCAAGACATTTCTATTATTTTTACGTACATAAATGGCCCCCTGTCAACTTCCAACCGAGATTTAATCGATAATTTATTCGATTAATGTTCAGATTAATTCAATTTCAATCTATGTTAGGTCGACTAAACTAATCGTGATTAAAATTTGAGAATTAACTTTTTTTATTCCATTAATTAGTCGAATAAACAGTTAATCTATTAAGTCCCATCTCCACGGCATTTTTACACTTTGAGAATATCTGAAAACAAATGAACACAAGGAGCCATTTTGCAAATCCAATAACTTTGTTATTACTTTTGACAGCGCGTGTCATGTGTCTACACAGAGTCGACACAAAGTCGAAACATTTGCGACTACTTTGTGACTGCAATATTTCTCAGCCTTAAACCATATTTATACATCATAATTAACAAGTTTCGTAGTATGTAAAGCGTTATTTCTGTTATTTAAGTATAGTATACGCATCGAAGTACTAAAAATGCATCAAATAATATATTTATGAACACAGGCACTGAGAAGTAATCAATTTCATTTCCGGCTAAACTAAAACAATTTGGTGGCGCGTTGATTATATTACACTTAGTTTATCAAATCACTCGAGCAGTTTAATTCCCCATAATAATTTAAGTCCTATTGTAATATAAATGCAAACAATATATAATTGACCGAAGCGAAGCGAAGGTCTACGTTTTGACTCGGGCATTTTGCTTTCGTATGTCCGGATGTTCTCCTCTACAGGTCGCAATTCTTAACCGATTCTCGTGAAATTTTGTGACCGAATTTTATGACTAAATAAAATTTTTTTGTCAATCCGGTTTTTGGAATTTTTTAAAAATGGCGGAGTTGTGATACCTGGCGCCTAAACAAATAGTCGTATCGATATCATAAGCCTATTTTCTTTTTGAAACATGTTTACAGAGTTAATAGCAAAAAATGCAGAAAAAAATTATCGCTGGTTTAGGCGGTATTTAGATATTTAATTTTAACTAATTTTAATTTGAGAAGGAGTAGCTAAATTTCGTCAACCCATCTAAGAACTATTTGGCTCAGTTTGTAAACGTTCGCTTTTACTGTTTGCACAGAGGGTCTGGGTTCGATCCCCAGTAATTGTATGCTGGGATATTATAACTTTTTGTATTTTTTTACACATAAATTTCGTATTGTTTTTCTTTAATTTACTATACACCGTGTTTTTATTGAATTCCGTTAACTTCGGGGTATAGTTAAGTACGTTTATAAGAACTAAATGGCATAGTTAATTAAAAAAAAAAAAAAGTTTTTTGTTTTTTTTTTGTTTTTTTTTTTGTTTAAAAAGTAATTAAATGTAGCATATAGCGTTGTTGTAACACGGGCATTACATTTAACTCAACCAAACAATTGAAATCTGTAACATATCAATGTCATTTCGTACATCAATCGACCGAGATTGTACTTAAGTTTAGTAGCAAATGTATGAACTCATTCTAAACACTAATCAATATGTAAGCCGGCCCTAAGGCAAGTGTACACGCTTGTAGAGGCCTTATAGTAAAAAAATAAATTATGGATTATCTCCGAAATGGACTTAATTAGAACATCGGTGTCTTTGAGAAAGTTACTTGATTTAAGCTCAGGAATGCACCCTTGAAATTAACGGAAATCAAAAAAAACACGGTGTATTTAAAGCTCTTAGCACCATGTTATTTCAAGCTCTGCTCGCGAGGTCTACAGCTCAGATTAAATGTCCAAAAATTCAGAAAATTTGTATCGCTGGTTTTGGCGGTATTTAGATATTTCGTTTTTACTTGAGAATGAGTAGCTAAATTTCGTCAGCTTTAGTAAGAACTATCATGGCGCATTTTGCAAACGTTCGCTTTTTTTGTTTGCATCGGGAGGTCCCTGGTTCCATCCCCAGTAATCGTATGCTGCTACACAACTTTTTGTATTTTTTTATACTTAAATTTCGTATCAATTGTTGTTTTTTATTTTATTATTTTATTTTGAAAAGCGCGGGCTAAGCGTATTCGTTTAATTTTTGCAAGAGATGATGGCTTTTTGCGCTTTAAAGAAAATTTGATTCTTGAATATACGGCGCCCATACCTTTGGCCTCCATGCTCGTCTAGATGGCGACACCATTTTATATTTAACAATTTTTACTCATATCAGTAAAAGAACATGGGTCAAAATCATATGGCGTTCTAAAAATAAAAAAAATCATTTATCCATACATATATACATTTATTGATATTTTTTATTCATTTTCATTTTAATCCTGTATCGAAAGATGGCAGTAAATTTACAGCACTGATTTACAGTGACTACAAAATTTAGTATGACAATAACCCTCTACTATAGGGACCGTGCGCGTTGGAGGGTCTGCCATCTTGTGGCCTAAATCGGAAACATGTACATTGCCAAAGCAAGTTCTACCATCTACCGTTCTTGTAGGTACGTTTCCTAATGCATAGGTGCATAGTATAGGTTCTGTCATCTTGTGGGCTACATCGGAAGCATAAACGTCACATTTACGCCTCACGCCAAAAATCTGACGGCTCCTATGCCGCCCCCTATAGTTCACGCACGCCCCTTATAGGGACCGTGCGCGTTGGAGGGCCTGCCATCTTGTGGCCTGAATCGGAAACATATGTGCACATGTACATTGCCAAAGCAAGTGCTACCTTCAACCGTTCTCGTAGGTACGTTTTCTTGTGCATAGTAGGTTCTGCCATCTTGTGGGCTACATCGGAATCATAAACTAGACATCTACGCTTCGCGCCAAAGATCTGACGGCTCCTGTGCTGCCCCCTATAGTTCATGCACGTCCCCTATACAATCTATTCTTTTTAGAATTTAGATTAGTTAGATATTTAAATTCTTACTCGAAATAAGTAAGCAAATTTCGTCAGCTCAACTAAATGCTATCATAGCGCAGTTGGAACTCTGCCGCTTATAAGCAGGGATATGGGATAGGTACCCAGTTCGATCCCCAGTAAATGCAACTTTTTTTATTTTATTTTTGCACCTGAACATCGTATTGCTGATTGATCAAGCGAGCGCGAGGTAAGCGTATTCGTTTGAGTTTTTTTTTGTTGAACTAACATTATCCTAGAGCCTTTTAATTTGGATCGTCTCGCTAAAATTAAAAGCATGAAACTCCTTCTATTGCGACTCGAGGAGGAACAAAGACTGAAAAGACTGGCAAACCAAACGTGCACGAAGCTTCTCAGTTGCAGTTTACAGGCTAATTAAAAGGTAATGTTGGTTCCCTAACATAAGTAGAGTTAGACCAAGAAAAGTCTGCAGAGATTTTGACACTGGCACAAATAACATTGGCACTGCGTGTGCTGTCAAAATCTCTGCAGACTTTTCTTGGTCTAACTCTATCCACTTTTCTATACAATTAGTATGGCGACGTGGATACTTAAGTTGGGGCACCGACCGTACACTGACATCGGAATGATATTTTTATCATGTTATTTAGTAGTCATCGTGCGTCTCGCTTGCGCCAATACATGTACGGACAAGAACCAGCGAAATGCACGATAACTAAATGACATCAGTTAGACGTCATTCTGATATCAGTGTACGTTTGAATTGGCCTGTTAGCCAAAAATTGTTTCGTATGTCCATCTGTTCTACTCTACTGGTCGCATTTCTAAACCAATTCCCGAATTTTGTAAGCAGGTTCGATAGTTAAGGTTTTAATTGTCAAATTAGATTCTCTAAATTCTTCTAAACAACGAAGCCATACATTTACTCAGTTTTAAGCTCAGCTCGCGAGGTCTACAGCTCACAGAGCCACTAGTTACGTCTTGTAATCCGTTTTAGGGATGGCGTATTAATGTCACTTATTTTTATTTAACTATTTTTCCATCTGACAGTTTCCATTTGACAGGAACAAAATGAACGAATGAACGAATGATTTTGGCATAAAGTAGTCGCAAACTAGTAACAATGTGTGCACACGGCGACCACACTTTATGTCACTTTGTGTCATGTGTCGACCCTTCCCCATTTCTGGTAACTGTGTCGACACGGCGACGACTCTGCGACTGGAATTGTGACCGAAACAGACGGTGTCGACACAAGATGTGTCTACACCGCGTCGTAACGGCGACTGGAAATGGTTGTATGGGTTGGGACTATGCCAGAAGTGTAAGAGAGCCGGAAAAGACGCGTTAAGACCGGTGCCAACTCAGGAGCACACATCTTCAGCACAATCGCAGGGATTCCATCAGGCCCACTCGACTTATGAGTGTCGAGGGAAAGAAGTGCTTTACGCACTGAGCTTTGGTTTAACCGGATATCCGGCATACAGCTCTCGCACCGCGGTATGGTCGGCGGCGCGTATCCCCCGTCATCCAAAGTCGAATTGGACGCAAAGAGTTTGCCCAGAAGATCGGCTTTGTCTTTTGCGTCGTGGGCCAATGAATCATTTCCCATGTGCAGAGGCGGAAAAGATGGCGTGCAGAAATTCCCCTGGATAGCTTTGGCCAGAGACCAGAACGCACGAGTTCCCGAAGGGAAGCGCTCTAATTTCTCGCCAATTCTACCAATGTGCAGCGACTTTGCTTTGGCAATAACTCTTTTGAAGGACCTGGAGGCAAAGTTATACTCCTTTTTTAATGCGCTAGTCTTTACATCCCGTACTGCTGCTGCATCTACCCAGGCTTGGTAGCACTCTTGCTTTCGGCGAGAGGCCTTTTTGCAGAAGCGACCAAACCAAGGTTGGGATTTGCCACCAACAGGAACCACAGAGGATGGAATGAAAAGCTCCATTCCCTGCAGCACCACGTCAGCAACAGAATCAGCAACGACATTGGGATCATCCGGCGTGAAGCAAACCTGCCTCCAAGGGTAGGATGCAAAGAAGGAACGCATCCCGTCCCAATCTGCTGACCTGTAGTGCCACACACGGCGGCTACAAGCAACTCGCCGACGCGGCGGGCACGCGAGTGGCACCGTACTCCGGATCAGGCAATGATCCGACGAACCAAGTGGGGCTTCAACGGATACATTGTAGTCAACCGGATGAGAGGTCAGCAGAAGGTCCAACAGGGAAGGTTCCTGGCCTTCCACATCTGGGATTCGCGTAGGCGCAGTGACCAATTGTGTTAAGCCATGTGCCAGAGCAAAGTTATAAACAGATCTGCCCGCATGATCAGTCTTGCTAGAGCCCAGCCATTCGGCGTTGTGGGCGTTGAAATCACCAAGTATAATGATCTCAGCGGATGGGATCTGTTGCTGCACCGAGTCTGCAGCCGTTTGGATCTGCTCAATGAGTCGGTCAGTTTCGGCATCACCGCTATGGGACCTATATAGGCATGAATAGACACGGGGATGATCATCGTTGTCTATACGCAGCCATAAGGTGGAGAGGTCCCTACCTTCAAGATTGCGGAGGCGGCGAGAACTGATATCGTCTCTAACGTACACGCACACCCCAGCCCTAGGCGAAAAGGAGTGTTCCAGTCCATACCCAGGGTAGGAGAGATAAGATGTGTCCGCTGGAGACGATATCTGCGTCTCGGTCAAAAAGAGCAAGGCCGGCTTAGCTGTCTCGAGGTGTAGATGGACAGCATTAAGGTTGGAATGTAAACCCCTGATGTTGCAGAAGTCCACGGCCAGTGTGGCAGGGGGTGCCGAAGTTGCTTTGCTCTTGCCTCGGGCAGATGGCAGATGATTGAGCGCGGTTTTGCCCCCCCCAGAGTACGACGTGGGGCGGCCTCGGCGTCCACGCTCAGGCATAATGTTACCTGAGCATGGAAGCCCAGTGAGGGGTTCTCCAGCGCTAGCGCAGCTGGTACCCTCCTGGGGTAGCCTCTTTAACTGCGACATCATCATTAAGAGAAGAAAGGGGGGGGGAGGGGTTAGAGCTCTGGGAACCTTACTCACCATCAGAAACACAGCACTACAAACCTACAGAGTAAGCAGCAGTGCTATTATGGCTGTGGTCTTCTGTAAGGTGGAGGTACTTCCCCAGCTGGGCTGCTCCAGTTTCAAGCGTGATGACATTACGCTGTGCCCTACCTCTCTTGTTGGACGTAGTTTAAGGACATACCCGGGTCCATAGTGTCGCTTATAGTGTCGCCATGTCTGTCTGTCTGTCTGTCCGTTTGACCGAGGCTTTGCTCCGTGATCGTTAGTGCTAGAAAGCTGCAATTTGGCATGGATATACAGGGTCATTTTTGGACCATTAGCCATATTGTGCGAGGTGATCAAGTAGGCCATACTGAACAACTTTTTCTATAAGACCAACCCCGAAATCCCAAAAAAAAAAAATTTGGCCTTCCCATAGAAGACGTCGACATTCACTCGACCAAAATGTAACGGATAAATTTTTTTTTGTGATTTCGGAGTTGGTCCCATAGAAATAGTTTATCAGTATAGCCTCGTACAATATGGCTAATGGTCCTAAAATGACCCTGTACAAATCAATAAATCAGAAAAAGTCAAAAATATTTTTTTTAGGCTAAGTACCTCCCCTACACGTAAAGTGCGGGTGTAATTTTTTTCCCCTATGAGGATTGTACAGTCATTTTTCTCGTGGAGTGTAGTATTGTAAGTCTACAACAAACAATACCACTTATCGGCCTTAAAATACAATCGATATCTAGTTCTATTACTTACCAGCAGTCTAATCAAGTTGTCCCGGAATATTGTGAAAATCAGTATGGTCGCAATGACAGCAAACAATAGCGACATGGTAAATTATGGGTAGGTATCGTGTGGTACTCTGCACTTAGTTGTTATGTGGAGATGTCGCCTGGCCAACTGGTGGCCTTTAAGCAGAAGATGAGAAGGAAATTTATTGCTAGTTTTTGTATTTTTATAATTTTGACGTCACATATGCCTTCATAAGGCTTCCATAGACAGAGTTTTATTCTTAAGAAACTGTTTGAGGTGGGTTCTAAAGTGCGTCAAGCAAATCTTGTCAGTAGCAATGTAAAGCAAACTAAAGTAGGGCAACACTCAAAGAGTAGTATTGCGCTAAGAAAAGCAGCAATGTACAATGTACATCGAACCTAAACTTTTTTTTCCGCTGAGCGCGCCCGTCAATTCAAATTGTCACTCGCGGATTCTCTATTGGAAATGTTTGAAATTGTTATTAATAGGTATGGACGGACAATTTAAAAGCGGTGTGTGATGTTGATAAAAATGATTAACTAATTTGAAGATCTCAAAATAAAATTAGAAGTGGACTATGCCGTTAAACAAGAATGTATGAATAAAATCATTGCTTCAGCAGGTAGATGTCCTACTACTGGATTTTAATATTTTATTAGATTTCTCAGTTGCCACCGTAGGCATTGTAGGCGTCTTAGCTTTGATTAAGCACAATCTTATTTAATATATTCGTATTTAATGGTGACACAGCAGAAATATCTCTTGAAATAGAATCGATTCAGAATGTAAACAAAGATGATGGCTGTCATTCGCGATCCACATTCCACAGATAAAGCATAGATGACACGCGATTTTCGAATTATTCGAACACAGTGTTGCTAACCCGCGATTTTTCAAATTTGCCGCCGTTTGCTACTGACAAGATTTGCTTGACCCAGTATATTTTATCGGTACAAAGATGCGTTAGGCAGTCTGTGCGAAAAGAGAATAGAGTCGGACCAAAAAAATCTGCATCGGATTTGATAGCCCACGCAGTGCAAGTGTCATTTATACGTCATAATTTCATAGAAGTTTGACGTTTAAGATAACACTTTCACTGCGTGAGCTATCAAATCCGCTGCAGACTATTCTTGGTCTGACTCTAGTCGTAGAGTGTATGGGATCCTATACATTTCACGACTCTTCTCTTGCCGCACAGACTCTATATAAATTATTTCTAGTATTTCTACCCTTATATGTTATTTGATTCAACGAATATTATAATATACATTATATTGTATTCTAGATATACTCATAAAATAAGCATAATCGTAAAATGACAAATTTAGTCGTCTTTCGATAAACATTTTTACATATTATCTAAAAGTAACTATGTATAAGATGTATAAGAAACTATGTATAAGAACTTGCAACCTAACTACATTTACGTTTAGCTTTATATAAGGTGAACCAGGATCTATTGAGGGTGCGCCATGTTACGGAAATTTGTTGGTACTAATTTCTAGCAATGGCAACAATTTTAATAATAGACAACATCTACCCTCTATGATAGTTGTCAATATTGACAATGTAAACATTGCTTTGTCTAGTTTCGTGTGAATTATTATTAGACTGCAATAATTATGCCGAAAGTTTTAGATTTTACAGAGAAAAAGTTGTAAATAGTGTACCTATATAGTTATTTATTGGAAAAAAAAACGTGCGGGAGAGGAATTTCTTCCATTAGAAAACATAACGAAATTAGCATCTGAATTGACGGGTAAGTTTCAAACTTATGGACAAATGTCACTATAGTCAGGTCGTCACGATTTGGTTGATGTCTTGTAATAATTTGATTTAGAACATATTTGGTACGTTAAATAATTTAATTTGTAAAATTATCAATATAAATTCTTACTTATAACTCTTGCTTACTTATTGACTTTACGCTATTCATTTTATCTAAATCGAGTCAGCCATTTAAGCGTAAAAACCGAAGAAATATCCAAAATCCAAACTTCGCACTTATTAAAGTTGTCGGAATAAAACAAAAATCATCTGCCAATTTCCATTGTCCCCACTATACAAATTGTTGCTATATAAAATTCAAAACGAGCGCCCTCTTGACAATACTCCCAAAGTTCTGGTTTACCTATACATTACATGCTGATTACATGCCATATTAGTGACGAACTGACGATACCTTGTAGGTAGGTACCTAGGCGCGGTCATCGACTGTACCCAATTATGACACATTAGCGCGTTTTGTTGCTGATAGGTACTGTCGAATAGACGAGACCTTACTTAAGAACTATATTTGAGTGGATCTTTATGAGCGAATAAAATTACCTCTCGTTTGTAATACCCAATAGTATCTTAATGATTGGCCTACGTTACATTGTATTAATTTAAGTCACTTAAGTTTTCTTCTCCAAATTTTTCATATTTTTGGCCCATACGTTTCAACAGTTAGATGGTGGACACATTTATTTTAATTTTGGAGCGAATGTCTCCTAAGATATCCACTGAATGTTTCAAAGCCCTTATTTTGAAAGACCCCGCCAACAATACCCTACATCGTAAGGTATACCACATTAAAAAATCAAAATTTCAACTTATATCTATTTAATGAGCTTGCAAAGAAAATCATTATAAGAACTTTGGAAATATTCAATGTTGTTTTATCCCCACTTTTATGTACTTATAAACAAAGTACTTTATCAAAATTACCTATTAATTCAATTATTCCTACAGAAATTACACACAAGGCGTCAACGTGAACTAGGTACCTATTGGAAATAGTCTGTCAAGTATTTTCAATACTCATAGCTGCTCATAGTTATTATAGTTAATAGAGTCAGACCAAGAAAAGCCTGCAGGAATTTTGATAGCACACGGAGCGGAGTGCAAGTGTTATTTAATGCGTCATAATTTCATAGAATTTGACGTTTAAAATAACTCATGCACTACGTGTGCTATCAAAAACGATGCAGACTTTTCTCGGTCTAACTCTACCAATAGTTGATGTATTATGTCAACTGGTGATTTGTCGACATATGAGTATATATATATGCGTTTTAATTTAATTATCTACACTTTATTCGTTCATGATTCATGGCTGTAGCTGTGGGTGGCGCCCACTGGCGTCGGTTCTAATAATTATGTCAATAAACAAATATAATCATGCGCAAGATACTTACTGGAACATGATTTTGCGTTAACTAAGACAAATTATTGTGGAAGACAAAAAAATGTTTACCTATCGTTACATGTACCATCATGGTCCAATACAATTTTAGAAAGGATATACCTACCTATGTAAGTAGGTATTCCGGATTCAGAAGCATCGAGGTGCTCAATAATATCTAAACACGCCTCTATTGTCAAGGTGTTAGTGTGTTTATATATTTTTGAGCACCTCGACAGCTCCGATATATCTGATGGCGACTGTACTTACTCGTAAGATGTACTTAAAACTTGTATTAACATGATTTTTTGCAATAAATGCTATGTTATTATAGAAACGCGGGAGCTCAGGAGGACAAACTACAAAATCTAATAGTTAGGTAAATAGGTACTAAATAGTTTACCTAGTCTCGTAACTTAGACTAATAAACTTCGTACATTATTACCTACGTACGTAGGTATTTACATTTTAAAGTTTACATTACCAACTTGCATGCCTATTTGAATTTATTAGACCTCATGAAGATATTCATAAAATAAAATTATAGGTAGCTCTAAATGGCGTGAAATCGTCACAACTTGCATCCCAATAAAAAGCGAACGGATCAGTTTATAATCATATTACCATTTGCCAAGTTAATGCTCTGCTTTGTCCAAGTTATTTATGGAATCTGTTATGACTATAACCAACCTAAATCAGGTCTTGCGAAACGTGCCGTATGGCCTTACGGGCGATACGCCATATCGGCGATATTTGGTTATGAGTGTAACGCCAAAAGACCAACCTCCAGCCACCCACGGCGCTCACGCAGGTATGATGGACAGAGTGGCTTGTATTTACAGCAAGGCTGTTAACTGACCGTCAGTGGACCTTATTCCTTTGTAATAAGGTTCACGAATGGTCATTTGACAGTGTTGACGATGGCAGATAATACATCTATTAAGGTATAGTTGCTGGTAAATAAACCATTTTGCCATTAGTGTAGGTAGACCCTAATGTTCCCATTATTCTGAAATTATGTAGAGGAGCGTTGTTAGGACCGTTTGATGTGTACGGAGATAATACATCGATGTTTTCTATGCTCCCATATTTTTATTTAGTTAAAGCGGACAAAATATTTGTTTTCACCACTTCAGCAGGTACTTAAAGTCCACATTTGGGGCAAAGTAATCAGATGCAAATTTTGAGTTGTTTCCTTATGTTAGCTAGTAGAATTGACTTTCAAAGGATGATATTGAATAATAAATACCTATAATATTCCACTCGGGGCCAAATTTGTTTAAACCGCGTGCTTTGAAACCCTCGCAACGCTCAAGATTCCATTTTTCGAACCACTCGCTACGCTCGCTCCTGGTCCAATTATGGATTAATTCCCTTGCTCGGGTATCAATATTAACACGAGCGGTTAAACAACAAGTTTGCCGTCTTGTAAAACAAATAACTATTTAAATTAATTAGTATGTACCTATAATAAATTAATTAGGTACCTTTCCAGTGATTTGAATGCGTGAGAAAAATCCATACCATTCACGCCAGTGAAGTTCATTCATACCATTCACTCCACGCCAGACATTCAAATTTGCATCCCGCAGC
The DNA here is from genome assembly GCF_963556715.1 of Cydia fagiglandana. Classification (NCBI taxonomy): domain Eukaryota; kingdom Metazoa; phylum Arthropoda; class Insecta; order Lepidoptera; family Tortricidae; genus Cydia; species Cydia fagiglandana. The sequence goes on along the minus strand of NC_085932.1, from coordinate 18,495,017 downwards.
CGTCCCGGATTCCTGCTTAATTTGCCTACAGCAAGATTTAGGCTTTCGAATGATATGCGCATTCGATTCCCACGCTTGGCAAATATTCGTCAAAGTATGCAAGTTGAATGTATGAATGGTTTGCTTCATCTACTTACTCGTACTCTTAACAGCAGGAATTTGATAAAACGACCAGTATTTTTAACCGACTTCTAGATTTTAAAGGGCTTACATACAGTTGGGTCCCATTTTTGTCAAAACCCAGCTCTGATATTGGGGTCAATGAGGAATGGTGGGAACTCTTCAACGAGACATAGTTATTTCGAAATAATAGATTTTCTAAAAAAAAGTCTAAATTTTTTTTCTCGTTTAGGTACTGCATAGATACCTACATTATGAAGATAATACCGCATACCTATGAGTTTTTGCGCAAATAATTTTTACTTAACTCACTTTGTGGCAATTTTAATTTTTAACTTAAATCCAGTTTTTGATAACATTGCCCACTTCGATTTAATAGTGAAATAAAGTCCGTAAGACGTTGGAATACAGGTCACTACCTTATAAAGTGTAATAATCATAGCATTCCTTTCTAAAAATTTGGGGTTTTGTATGAAATGGGTGGGTAATGTTACCTAGCCATTTTTTGCTTTTTTTCCATATAAGTCGCATAACTACAGCATTTTCAAAAGTGTTAGGGTTAATTGTCACTTAAGAAAATCTGTTACAATAGTAGTGTCAGTAGATCTTTTCCATGTACGTAAGTAGATCTTCTTCTTGCCAACTTAGAAAAGTGTCGTAACATCCTGCTGGATGGAAAACTGCACGATAACTTTTCATTAGTCAGTCATCGGTATCCCTGTAGCTAACTAACTTTTTTTATATATATTTTTCCTAATTAACAATCAACTTACGTTTCACAGCAGTATTCCAAAAACTCTCTCCAAATCCAAACATTAGCATCCAAAGCTCATAATCAATCACAACACAAATCACAATAAAACTAAGTAATCAAATGGCTAAATAAGTCACAAGAAAAACTTTCAAATTCACCATTCAAGTTTGGCGCGTAAATGTCATTACGAACTCAACAGATTAAAAATCCAAGATGGCGTTCAGGAGCGAGGCTCACACGATACTGGCATTCTGCTACTGCAGCGGGACCGTGGGCTGCCAGCCGCCCACTGCTGATCTCACGGGCCAATTCACACTTGCTGTGCCTCCGGTGAATGTTGCTAATGACATGCTGATTTGGCACCGTTGCATAAAGGACTAGTTGAAGATGTAAATACAAACTGGTCCTTTACTAGATACTATATAGATGAATATTGTAAGGACTACCTATACGTCAGCAGCGACATTTTTGTTATTTTATTAACAATTATTACCTATGGATACAACGTTTAATTCAAACGGTTGCAGGTTGATGAGAAGTTATTAAACATTATTACGAGTGTCTTCTGTGTGATTTCCACCTTCGCTGAGACAAGGCCTATGTGTAACTCATAATTGAACACATTCCCATGGGGTAAGGATGGGGTAGGTATTTCGACTCGCAACAACTTTGCCAACTTTTAAAACAAATAATCTATTTTGCCGAAACTGTCTTCTTCGGCGTATTACGGTTCCCATTAACATTAATCATGATATCATGAGAATTCAGTGACGGTTTCGCATTGATTCAATAGCTGGCAGCGGCTGTTGACTCTGTGACGAATCAATAACTGTACCTACTCGTAGTTACTGTATTTATCACTGTACCTGTTGATGTCACATCCGATATCAGCTTCAAAATAAATGGGAAATGGTGGCAGATTAGTTTAACACAAGGAACAATCGTGCGTGTGAAACTGATTTACCTACCCTATTCTGCCTGCAAAAAATTGGTATATAGATACATAAATATGTAGGTAAATGGTAACATACGGGTTACCTAAGAGAAAACTGTTAACTGTGGATTGCGTTACGTATAACAATAACTCTAATTTTCTATTATTTGTTGAATAAGTATTATTTAATATTAAATTTCCTTCAAATGTTTCGGACTAGTAAACAATTTCAGGAAATTGCGACACATCATCAGTAGAGGCCGATATGCTTCTCGGACCCGTTGAGATTCTTAGAAGGCAAAACCACGAATAAATTGTCGTTGTTAAGTTTTTATACTCAGACCTACGTAAGTAGGTAGGTATTTATCAGCGAGTGACGTTAGTGTGTAATAACGTAGCGATCTTTGTTTTGTCCCAAATATTATACATATTCAACAATACATTCTGCGAAAATGATACGATGATTATAATAAGAAAGAGATTTCAGCAGGATGTTTGAAATATCGTTTACCTAAAAATTTAATTGTCTAAGGTATAACTATTATTTACTCTGATGTTAACAATTAATACTTACTTCAAATTGCAATGTATTTATTGGAGAATATTATATCCATGTGTCTCGGGTATCTGAGAGAATTCTGCTCTACCATCGCTTCAGCAAATTAAAACGTGATAGAGATTTTGAGATATTATTTTATTTGAGGGAAACACAACTAATTTACATTGTTGCAAGTTCAGTAATAGAATTGGAAATGATAACAAGACACACAGTATAGCAATAGCGGCATTTACCGATGAGGCAATACTAGAGAGAATGATGTCTTTGTACTAGTCATTGGCGCTATGCTTCCAGAGTGCTCGTTGCGTTGGGCATGTAGTCAAAGAGAATAGCTTTCTTGTTGTAGGCGCATCGGAACAGGTTCCAGGTCAGGTCCTCGGGCGCGTTACCGTACTGGTGAGCAGCACAGTTCTCCAAGATCTAAAGAGAGTAATAAAGCCACAGTTAACCGATGGTACTCAAGACGAGAGAGGCCAAATATATGGCCTGATCTTGTCGCCATGATAGAAGCCCGATTAGCAGTTATTATATTGCCCTATGATTGGTAATCAACTTATTAGTTAACCTTTAATTTGGCAAAATCACGGAAAGTCGTGAGTGCAAAGAAAAAACAATACAAAAAGAGGGTATAAGATTGTGTACAGTATTTAGGACACGGCCAAATTAAGGGTTAACGTTTTGAACGCCAGACTGTGAATAAGGAATACCTATGCCGTGCCCCGGACACCAGGTTATCGCGATTATTTCAGCAAAATTGCATTGGCGAAGCTGTCGCGTTGTTGGCGTCCTTGGCAAGACTTTCCGATGACAACCACAGCCAACTGTGGCCACAGAATATATAATAGTTAATAGTACTGCGGTACAGAAAGGAAACTTCCTACAAAACCGAAGTTTGACACCGGTTCAGGGTCGAATCATGCTGTCCCTTTCTAATATCCACTATCCCTTTCGGCTATTTAGGGTTGACAAAATTCAAGCCATTATCTGTGGTCGTGCACGCAAAGGGACGTCAAGTTGTGTCAACCCTAATAATTGCTCGGAGCAATGCTGAGCCGAGCGGAGCCGAGTTTGGCCGAAGTCAGGAGTTTCGCACCCCTGCTGTGGCGGCGGTCAAAGGTTAATAACAATAAATCACCTTAGCAACATCCTTTCCGTTCCCGCGAACAGCGGGCTTGTCAAAGACGGCCGTCTTCTGCAGCTTGCCGTCTTTGCCGACCACCTTGCACTTCAACAGCACGCAGTACACGTGAGCCCTCAGCTGGGGTGTGTCCAGGAATTCGCCGCGACTCAGGGCGTCCACCTGCCCGGGGTCCGCTCTGGACGTGGCCAGGCAGGCGTCGGAGTGGGTGCGGAACATGGCCTTCTCTTCCTTGCCTATGGTCTGCTAATGATGGTAGGGGGTGTATTTAAAGACTAATAAGTAATAAAGGTAGTTACTCATTAAGGAAATTCGAGAAACTCAATTATAAAGTACTATTGTATGGTTTTTGGAAGGAGTTTGTTACTTGAGGATTCTAAAATCCTAAATAAAATTCTAAATTGGACTAATCCAATAAAGAGGTGTAATTTGACACATTAAAGTTTGAGATTAAAGCGTGAGAATGGCATAGGTAAAGTAAGGACGCAAAGCACAAAGAAATTCGCACATTGACCCCCCATTTCCTATCAATATAAATATAAATAAATAAATAAATATAAAAATATATTATTAGGACATTTTTTTTTACACAAACAAATAATATATGTATTTTATTTCACGCGCGTAATTATATTGCTGTCCTGCCCATGCGCCCATGGTCATGCCATTATGTGAGGGTGATAGCAAAACCTTACAACCTTCCTTTAGTAACTTTTAACTTATAGGTATGTGACGTTTTCAACCACATTGTCGCTTGTCGATAAGGTTGATTTCAAATTGAAGCTATATGGAAATAGCGCCTTATTGACAACCGACAATAAGTAGGTACAGATGTAGTGATAATGATTTCCCATCGTGTTTTCACGGAAACGTACGAACGTGTGCATTATATCATAGTCCCGGTACAAAAAGCACTGAGGTTGACTGAAGTAGCATGGCAAATACGAACGTTTCCGAGAAAATACGATGGAACCTACATTTGTATCCTTTTGGTTGAGAATATCACATATGTTTCAAGTGTTATTTAATACTTACTGAGCAATGTTTGCAGCCCGCTGAAGCCTGAAAAACAGAACTTAATTATATTTTTGCACCCAGTTTTTAAAACAGTCCTCGTTTAAAAAGTTTAAATAAAAAAAAACGACCATGTTTATTCATTATCTCATTTAGATCTTATACTTCTCTGGAATAGCGGGTGCCTATATACTTACACTTTATTTTTCGGCTTCACACTTTAAAATCACATCAACAAGGTGTGGGTAAAAAGTGATTTATTTTTTAAACAGAAACTGAAATTATTTTTTCCGATGTCACTGACCTCGTGAACTCCAGCCACCATGCAGAGCACCATCATCACCTTCGTCATGGCTCCCAATCTCATCATCTCCCACATTTCTTCAGTACGTGATCACGGGATTTTGATCGGGATTATCCGTAGTTCTTGAATACATAGCAAACATAATTATAATAACTAATTATTCGGTATTCGACATATTTTTCAATACTCATATTCTTAAACGGCCTAATGGTTCGGTTCGAACTGCCGAATATTTACCGAATAAACAATTTTTTTAAGGGCGACCGCTAGTAGAGCGCGGACTCACTTCGCGAACAGGTATTATATACAGACGTTTCTGTAGTTTGTTTTTTTAGCATTAGAAAGATAATTTTTAAGAAAAAAAAACCGACTTCTATGGGGCCCGGTGAAATATTATGGTAGATGGTGCACTATGTAGAAAAGGAGGTAAAACCAGTACTTTTTAGTAGCATTTCGTTTCCGTAAGGGTCGCAGTTCTAGCCTAACCTAACCCACTTCTCTGATAGCAGTTCGGTTCTGTGAGGATCGCAGTTCGAACCTAATCAAATCCACTTTTCTAGTAGCATTTCGTTTCTGTAAGACTCGCAGTTCAAACCTAACCTAACCCACTTAACGGCGCATGCGGTGCGGTGTACGGGAGTTTGAGCGGGACGGGTTTGGCATCATCATACCCACATTTTATGGTAGGTAATCATAGTGGTTTATTTAGTTTAGGTATCATAGTGGTTTTCCGGGTCAAGGTCCGGGTCTCTGAGTCAGAGTCCGGGTCCGAGTCCCGGTCCGAGTCCGGGTCCGGGTCCGGGTCCGGGTCCGAGTCCGGGTCCGAGTCCGGATCCGAGTCCGGGTCCGAGTCCGAGTCCGAGTCCGGGTCCGAACCGGACCCGGGTATGAGTCCGGGTCCCAGTCCAAGTCAAAATCGAAATTCGAAATCACCAAACATGTACTATGCGTCGTTGAAGAGTTCTGTTCTGATCATCATCAGCAGTTCCACTTCATCAAATGCGACAGTTTTTAATGAAAATGCTTGATTTTCTGATGAAAATACAAAAATCTCTATACGCATGCCTTTAAAATTTGAGGAGTTCCCTCGATTTCTCATGGATCCCATCATCAGAACTCAAGCTTGACAAAATTGTGGCTTAAAAACTTAACTTGCTTAACAAACATAACGAAGAGGACAAATCGCTAAAGGTGAACTATGCGTCGTTGAAGAGTTCCGTTCTGATCATCATCAGCAGTTCCACTTCATCAAATGCGACAGTTTTTAATGAAAATGCTTGATTTTCTGATGAAAATACAAAAATCTCTATACGCATGCCTTTAAAATTTGAGGAGTTCCCTCGATTTCTCATGGATCCCATCATCAGAACTCAAGCTTGACAAAATTGTGGCTTAAAAACTAAACTTGCTTAACAAACATAACGAAGAGGACAAATCGCCTAACGTGAACTATGCGTCGTTGAAGAGTTCCGTTCTGATCATCATCAGCAGTTCCACTTCATCAAATGCGACAGTTTTTAATGAAAATGCTTGATTTTCTGATGAAAATACAAAAATCTCTATACGCATGCCTTTAAAATTTGAGGAGTTCCCTCGATTTCTCATGGATCCCATCATCAGAACTCAAGCTTGACAAAATTGTGGCTTAAAAACTTAACTTGCTTAACAAACATAACGAAGAGGACAAATCGCCAAAGGTGAACTATGCGTCGTTGAAGAGTTCCGTTCTGATCATCATCAGCAGTTCCACTTCATCAAATGTCACGTTTTTGAATGTATATGCTTGATTTGTTGATAAAAACACAAAAATCACCATATGTATGCCTTTAAGATTTGAGGAGTTCCGTCGATTCCTCATGGATCCCATCATCAGAACTAGATTTTGACAAATAGCTGGGGTTCTAAGGTCCACCACCTTGCATTTTGGAGACAAAGCAAACCGCTTGGAACAGGTGTTCCTGGGGATGATCTGAGCCGATTAAGCCCGGTTGCCAAGAGGTTCCACCCAGCAGGTGGGCAGGGGAGGGGGGGCAAATGTGGCTCCGGCGCGCCTCACTCTAAGCTATATATCTGCATACATCTAGCAAGTATATCAAGTTTGGTGTCTTTTTCGTGTAATTCGAGGATGAAAAATTCATTTCTGTGACTAAATTTTCACTCTTCCATACAAAAAAATCGAGAAATTAAAAATTCCAAAAAAATCTTTTCACTTTTTTTTTCGAAAATCCTCTACAAAATTAAAACTATGAGGATTTGCTCTAGAAAAAAAATACCTGTGAATAGCCCAGTTATCTTACTATATAGAATAGTAAACTTGTTAAACATTTTTTTTTCATAACTCTGTTAAAAAAAATGTTTTGTGTCGCGCGGCGTACCTGCATTGTAAGAGCGGTATGCAGCGTTTAAGATTTTTAAGTATGTTTCGATGGTTTCTGATAAGTTGTTATTCTTCTGGTTGTAGAAAATTACTTCTGGACGTGATATATATACAAATATAAATTAAACGTATAAATATAGATGTTGGGAAAACTTTCGCCAATAGAGTTATTATAAATGTGATAAAATTAACAAAGCAGATGTTTGATTAAAATGCGGGTTAAAATACGAGTAAGATATATATTGTTCGCAATTGCCACTACATGCCCATGGGTCCGTGCATTTTAGTTTTTTCTTAACGCAGTTGCACCTCCCTGTCCATTTTGTTTTGCAGCGGCAACGAATAAGCTCTAAACAAGCAGCAGCCGCCGCAGGTAGGCTTGTACATATGGGCTCCCAATAACCATTTTGTTTGGACCAGCTCCAGTCAGCAGGACATGGAAGCTGTTGCTGAGGGGCTATAATCTGTCCCCAAACATAGCCTCCTTGGTAAACTGCACGGAGAATATGTTTACGTAGGTAGCGCATCTTCCATTGGAGGCAGATTCTCTAACTGAAGATTATTTTTTGTAAAAAGTACTTTTCGGCACTCTTTTACACTTGTACTTGAACCTGATCCGAACACTGTAACACAATGCATAGTATCAAAATAATGTCTAAGGACCAATTCACATCTCGTAATTCAAATCTGTTCAGATTTAATATTGTAAGACTCTTACTTGTCATACAAGACAATAACATTTTTTTCCAAAATTGGCTGCTCAATGTTGTTTTGTTTACCGTATTTAAATCCCTCCGGAACATTACAAGGACCACTAAAACCAGGATTGTCAGATCCCTCATATTTCCCACTTTTCTGTATGCTGTATGTCTCACATGGACACTAAGGGCATCCGAAAAACAGAAAGTGAATGCACTAGAGATGTGGTGCTGGAGACGAATGCTGGGCATATCATGGACTGAGCATATATTATTGAGGAGCTTGGCATTAAAGAGCGGTTGCTTTCTACGGGCAAAACTCGGTACTCAACTTCTTTCGACACGTGTCTCGTCGAGACGGAACCTCTACAGAAAGTCTAGTTGTGCAAGAAAGAGTAGGAGGTGACAGGGCTAGGGGAAGATCTCTAATGAGATGTACTGACCAAACCAAATCAGTGTGTCGGTCACAGTAAGCGAATGCTTACGGAAAGCAGCTCTACGGGAGGAATGGCGACGTGTCGTTAAATGAGTCGCTCAAAAGTTTTCATAATGGCCACGACCACTCTATCAAGAGTGTAACGAAGAAGAAGGCCCTCCGTTACAGCAGGATATGCGCTTTAAGCTTGAAATACGCTTTTTTTCCCTTTCCACACACAAAAGAAACTGTGTTGTAACCTGAAAAGGCGTGGAAGAATGGCAAGACTACTATCCTTTCTGGTCCTGTAAAATAAATCATATATCTATGAGTTACAAATAAAATCATATATTTAAAGAAAGTTTGCAGCACGTGACCATTAGCCCAGTTGACCTGTCTCTTATTGCGGTGACATATTTATTTATTTTATTTACAATTAATGGAAGAACTACAAACGTTAGCTTAAGAAAATGCAATAGCATGGCACGAGAGGAACAGGTGATTCTTTCCTGTGCCAATCCTCCATTAATTGTAAATAAAATAAATATGTCACCGCAGTATACGAGACAGCTCACCAGGGCAATTGGTCAAGTGCTGCAAACTTTCTTTAAATATATGATTTTATTTGTAACGCATAGATATATAATTTATTTTACAGGACCAGAAAGGTCAGAAGTCTTGTCATTCTTCCACACCTTTTCAGGTTGCGACACTGTTTCTTTTTTGTATGGACAGGGAAAAAAGCGTATTTCAAGCTTGGAGCGCATATCCTGCCGTAACGGAGGGGTTTAAATACGGCAAACAAGGCAATATTGAGCAGGCATTGCCAATATTGATAAAAATTGTGTGGATGTCTTGTATGGCAAGTAAGAGTCTTACAATAGTAAGTATGGACAGATTTGAATTACGAGGTGTGAATTGGCCCCTAGACGTTATTTTAACAAAATGCATAGTATTTTGTTACTGATTTTACGAGTACATCAGGTACAAGTACGAGTGCAAAAGAGTGCCGAAAAGTACTTTTTACAAAAAAAAATCTTCAGTTAGAGAATCTGCATCCAATGGAAGATGCCCTACCCACGTAAACATATTTCTCCGTGCAGTTTACCAAGGAGGCTATGTTTGGGGACAGATTATAGCCCCTCAGCAACAGCTTCCATGTCCTGCTGACTGGAGCTGGTCCAAACAAAATGGTTATTGGGAGCCCATATGTACAAGCCTACCTGCGGCGGCTGCTGCTTGTTTAGAGCTTATTCGTTGCCGCTGCAAAACAAAATGGACAGGGAGGTGCAACTGCGTTAAGAAAAAACTAAAATGCACGGACCCATGGGCATGTAGTGGCAATTGCGAACAATATATATCTTACTCGTATTTTAACCCGCATTTTAATCAAACATCTGCTTTGTTAATTTTATCACATTTATAATAACTCTATTGGCGAAAGTTTTCCCAACATCTATATTTATACGTTTAATTTATATTTGTATATATATCACGTCCAGAAGTAATTTTCTACAACCAGAAGAATAACAACTTATCAGAAACCATCGAAACATACTTAAAAATCCTAAACGCTGCATACCGCTCTTACAATGCAGGTACGCCGCGCGACACAAAACATTTTTTTTATCAGAGTTATGAAAAAAAAATGTTTAACAAGTTTACTATTCTATATAGTAGGATAACTGGGCTATTCACAGGTATTCTTTTTCTAGAGCAAATCCTCATAGTTTTAATTTTGTAGAAGATTTTCGAAAAAAGAAGTGAAAAGATTTTTTTGGAATTTTTAATTTCTCGATTTTTTTGTATGGAAGACTGAAAATTTAGTCACAGAAATGAATTCTTCATCCTCGAATTACACGAAAAAGACACCAAACTTGATATAGTTGCTAGATGTATGCAGATATATAGCTTAGAGTGAGGCGCGCCGGAGCCACATTTGCCCCCCCTCCCCTGCCCACCTGCTGGGTGGAACCTCTTGGCAACCGGGCTTAATCGGCTCAGATCACCCCCAGAAACACCTGTTCCAAGCGGTTTGCTTTGTCTCCAAAATGCAAGGTCCCCTTAGAAAACAGGACCTTAGAACTTCTGCTAAAAAACGGGACCAATCTGTATGCATATACATACAAACAAAAAAATAATTTTCGAAATCGGTCCAGTAATGACGGAGATATGGAGTAACAAACATAAAAAATAAAAAAAATAAAAAAAATAAAAAAAATAAAAAACATACAACCGAATTGATAACCTCCTCCTTTGGGATTTGGAAGTCGGTTAAAAAGGTAAGGGATCTTGACAAGATTTAATTACAAAAGACTTTTTAAAAATCAGTAACTATTAGATATGAAAGCAGAAGTTATATATTCTTATTATAAATGATCGTATTAGATTCATAATTGTTATATATTTGCCGTGACTTATTTTTAAAACGTGTTTTTTAATACAGTTGCTCAAAAAGTGCTACTTTACGTAGCTGTTTAGCGTGCGGAAAGTTGGTTATCCAAACTAGTGCTTTTTACTTTTCCAATTTTTTTAAATTTATACTTGTTCCAATTCACGACTACTTATTGATGAGTGTTAATATTAGTTTCCTTTAAACGTCGTAATCAGCATAAAAACCTACCGTTAATGTAAGAATACGAAAAATATTACATATTTCATATTTAATTACTTACCTCATCATCAATATAACACGTTTATTTTTTAATATTCAATATTGAAAATTCCGTTCTTAATAAGTTAACTGAATGGAACGGAATAGCTGCCAAACGCCCATAGATATAATATACTTAAAGACGACGTCTAACCGAGCTGTCACTTTTACCACTTTTGTTTAGTGTACGATTAACAATGTTTTTCTTATTTTTTCGCAACTGTATTAAAAAACGTCGTTCGATACACGTGCGGAAATGTCATTCTTCACTCGTCCCGAGTCTTGCCACTCGCCTGCGGCTCGTGGCAAGATATCTCGGTACTCGTGAAGTAATGACATACCTTCCGCACTAGCATCGAAATGTACTATTTCAATTAAAAGATGCATCAAGATTGTTTACCTTTTTTCTAATGCTAAAAAAACGGACACGAACATAACCGGTCAGTCGCAAGGAGAAGGGTAAAAAAAATACGTAGCCTGATGTTGACGATCTATTAATTATTAATTAAAATGTATGGACATAATGTGGCTTGTTATTGTAGGTTTGGTACCTAAACTAAAGGTAAATGGAATATAAATGAACTACTCGAATGCACAAACCAATTAACTGATCCTTGTAATTCATATTCTTAAATTAATGACTTATTTATACATAGAGGAGCGGGATTTCCTGATACAGGTATTTCTTTACCTAACAGGAAGTCTCTACCTTATTGTCATATTGTTAAAAAGTCTTTAAGGAAATAAATATTTTTGTATTTTTTGTATTTGTGGTGTTTTAACTAATGGTTTACCCAATCTATTAATTTAACTATAGCGGCATTCATCAGCTTATGTATATTTTGCGTAATATTAGGACGGGTCTGAAAAATTTCGGAACATAATATCTAGAAAACATATTTAGGCAGTTCAATTCATCTATTTATCTGTTATGCTTTCTATGTATGTAGGTACTAGGTACCGTACCTTTTAAACGCGCAGTGACAGCCGCAACACAACGTGACGAAGCGTAGATTGATGCACTTCTTGCACTTGCACTCGCGAGCATGTGCCTTCGTGCCATGATATATGCGAGCTTGCATCCTGCCCCGTACCACGATACTGAAATATTGCGACCTATTATTGCAATCGACTACTTAGCTGTTTCAGAGGCAACGTGCGTTTGGCGTGCTGTCCCTATACTGGATGATGCAAATGGTTTTACAAGGAAATTCAGACTGTTTATTAATCTTTTCTAAATACATATGTCTACTTTACTGTTCTTTTACCCCACACCGTGTAAGCGACACGTGTCGCTCTCAGGTACCTTAGCCATCAGGCCTTCGGCTTGAGATACATAGGTAGATTAGGTAGGTTAGCATTCTGATAGCGCTCTAACGGTCGATGTCAAAATTTCTATGAAATATAGATATATGCTCAGTAAAACTGTAACAGGTTACTGTTACGTGGTACAGGGCGATGTTGTGACAGCGAACTGCACTCTGTTTATAAACTATCTGACGGGAAGTAACGTAAACCTCCTCATTGTTAAAAAATATATGAAGACAATGCGCAGAATGTGCGGGAAAAAATCTGACGCTAGCTCATAATATATATTATTGATGCTTGCTCAACCAGTTTATTTCAAATGGTTTTACCGAAAGATCGCGTCACTGCGTGTGAGAAAAAAATACGATATGCGCGCTTGGGATTACATATACCATAGGTACTAATAACTTTTTTCGGCAGGTTAAATGGAACTGGGCAAGTCATGGTAGCCGTAGGTATGCCTCATGACCTGTAGGCTAACTAAGACAGGCACTCTTATTGAGATACCAGGATGTAGACTGGAAGACCGAACCCCAAGATCGGAATACGTCGAAGAGAAAAAAGGATCTTGCACATAAGTATAACCAACGGTACAACTATAAGTACCTACCTACAAAAGATATCATCATTGGCCACAGCATCTTTGCAGATGATAGTTGCAACGTCTAAGGTGGTATTTTGAGGAGATAGTCTACAGCTTACATTGACTGAATTTGCAACAAGTGCAGCATCATCAGTTCACGGGCTAAAGCCTCCTCCACACTCGTGCGCGAATCGCGGCGCGAAGTAAGTGTGGCGTCGATTTTCGCAGACAGCGAAATCGACTCCACACTCGCGTTCGCGGCTTCGCCCGCGATTCACGCGCATAGTCTGGAGGGGGCTTAACACATCATAGTGATTCCTCTACTCGATTTTAGGAGGTTATTAATGTTGAATGGCTTTCCCATCCTTTCTTGTATGGAGATGCACACCTGAACTGAGTGCCCATCCCCAAAACTCGATTTGGATTAAATCCTTTATTAAGGCCTCAGGGACTCAGGAGGTTACGAGGCGAAAAGAAAATTTAAAAGTGTTCGCGGCTTCGCGCCGCGATTCATGCACGAGTGTGGAGCGGGCTTTACAAAGAACAAAACTGACCTTGTTCAGATGATTTTGTTATTGGTATCTTCAAAACGTGCAAGTGGTTTACCAATATTTGAGAATGGTAATATCAAATACTTAGTTTCAGGATAGCCAGGTTATTGTTATCTGAAAAACAATAAAAGTTATCACATAAGGGAAGGACTTTATAGACGTTCAAATATCACATGTATCGAAAATCCTACCGAAATTGCTCGTTTGTTACAAGGTCTGCAAAGCCCTTTTTTAGACAGATGGCACAGTAATTGGTAATATTTACTGTTTCATGTTGCGTACGAGAATATTATCCCACTGCCTACCTTATTAAGTTAATCGTAGTAATTTCTCCATAATTTTGAAGAGGTCATGTTCTGTAAATCGTATAAATAAGGGTTCGGGATGCTTATGGAAACGGAAGCATAGTTTCAGAATCTGAAAAAAATGTTTAAACTTAGCTTGCAATAAAATAATAATAGACCATGTTGCGTACGAGAATATTATCCCACTTCCTACCTTATTAAGTTAAGCGTAGTAATTTCTCCATAATGTTGAAGTGGTCATGTTCTGTAAATCGTATAAATAAGGGTTCGGAATGGTTATGGAAACGGAAGCATAGTTTCAGAATCTGAAAATAGTTATTTACGATACAAGTGCGAAAAAGAGGAAATTCGAAACGAGTGGCGAATAATTAAAACACGACCGAAGGGAGTGTTTTAAATCGACACGAGTTGCGAATTACCTATTCGCATGTCGCTTGCGATAAAATAATAATACACGCAAACCACTCATACCTACCTAACTTTCAAAGTTGGTGATTTACCTACCTATTGATAATAATTTAGTTACTTACCTATTATAGAGCCTGTGCGGAAAAAGAAGATTCGTGGAATGTAAGGGAGCCCATACATTTCACGTCTGGGCCGAAAATCTGACCAAAAAAAGGGGAACAAGGCGCGAAGGCGTGAACAATCTGCGAACTCGACTCCAAACTCGCGTTCACGACTTCGCGCCGCCGCGATTCGCGCACGAGTGTGGAGGGCCCTTATAGTAAACATAATAAGTAACGAAAGGTCCAATAACACAGTGAAATATTATCTCGCTTAAATTGACAAGCTTCGTGTTTAGTTTGAATTGATAATTTATAAACATACCTAATATAATATTGAGCCATGAAGACGGCATTGCAACAGGATCTATGGAAGATGACGATCACGATAGGCCTGGTGACAGTAGGTACAATAGCTGCTAGCACCTTAGGTTCATTACCTATCCCCAAATTAATAATTGTCAGTGAATCAAAATTTTACAAAATACAAATGTACCGTCATTATTCATTGGGGTTGTAGCGATGCATGCACACGGAAGCGCTGGGCCGCGTAGACCGCGAATTACAGGTGCGTTGGATGACATATGGCGACAGGAAGATAGCCGCTAGTACCGTAAGAACCATTTTCGTTAAGCATATCATCGTTCCGCCTGGAATCAACATCGAAAGATAAGCCCGCTCCACACTCGTTCGCGGCTTTGCGCCGTGATTCACGCACGAGTGTGGAGCGGGCAGGGAGCGGGCTATAAGCTCATACAGGGGCCTAGCCAAGATGACAATCGTTTGCTAATGAATGTCTCTCTATCACTCTTCCATATTACTGCGATAGAGAGCTCTAGAGTCGTTTCGGTCGCTACGGCGCAAACGATAATTATATTGGCTAGCTTGCTGAGGGTCGTAGCCTCCGGAAATTGCTTTCCACTTGGTAAGTTGGCACTACTGTAGTGCAGTAATATTATAATTATTATAAATGTGGAGACTATTGCAACACGACACGATGGAGTAGATAGGTAATTGCTATAATTTTATTTTGCAAATGTAGGTACTAACAACAAATTCAGCATTCAACGTGGTGCTACCTACTTTAAGACTCGACTGAACCCACATGTACTGACAGCGTTGACTACCTGTATTATCTGGTAGGTGAGTAAGTATTATAGTTCGTTTTTTTCTGCATTAGAAATAAGGAAAACAATCTTGATGTGTCTTTTAATTGAAAAACACATTTTAAAAATAAGTTACTGCATATATGTAACAATTATGAATCTAATACAATCATTTATATTCTTCTGCTTTCATAAGTAGTAGTTATTGATTTTTAAAACGCGTTTTTCCATTAAAAGACATGTCAAGATCGCTTACCTTCTTCCAAGTTCTTTCTAATGCTAAAAAACGAACTATAGGTACGGTCTAGTAACATTCTGGGTATTGGAGGTTAAAGTTTTTCTATTTACCAGAAATTTGTATGATTTGCGGGAGTATTTCCACCAGATGATCGCTAAGCCAACGGTGATCTTTAGTATCCCTGAAAATGATGTACCTAAATGGATTTAGACATTTGGCCCCTGGTGGTAACAAAATCCGAGCAGACTATTTTTTTTCTCTGCGATTCTATCTAAGAGCGCAGTAGGTTCCTATAATAAATTTTCATGCAGCTCGAAATGCTCCTTGGCTAACCCAGTGTACAGTAGGGCTACCGCCAATACCGAAAATCGTCAATTGCGGGGATTTTTCTCTGTCACTCTAATTACGCCTTCGTTGGAGTAAAAGAGAAAGATCCCCGCAATTTGCGAATTTCGGTTTTCGCGGTAGCCGCCCAGAACAGTGATAGTAAAACTAGCATACCTTTCTTTTGTATGGAGTGTTACATTAAGATTTTACTTCTTGCAGGCCGCCTGAAATTCCCTGAATTCATAATAGCTGTTAATGTTGGGTGGATTGTTCAGCCAATACAGCATAATTCAGGATACAAGTGCCCTGCGAAACCAATAAATCATGCCAAGATCTTGAAAATGTGACAGCAATTGGCTGTCATTAAAACTTTTTTGACTGACAGTATTCTTCTTTTACAGGTAATGTTCAGACATGCCAGAAAAGTAAATAGTTTGTCAAATGACTGTCTCATTTCAACCATAGACAGATAGAATCAAAGAATATAGGTAGAGTCAGACCAAGAATAGTCTGCAGCGGATTTGATAGCCCACGCAGTGCAAGTGTTCTTTTAAACGTCAAACTTCTATGAAATTATGACGTACAAATGACACGTGCACTGCGTGGGCTATCAAATCCGCTGCAGACTTTTTTTGGTCCGACTCTAGATACATAATATGCTACTCACGTCGACAGCCGGATGCCAAGGGCATCAATTATGTTTAAAATGTCAAAACCAAAACTTAAAGTAGATAGAAATGATAATAGTTGGTCAAACCAATTTGTCAGTCAGTAAGAACCAGAAAAACTATACTCATCGTTTTCTTTTGGGTGCTAGTACTAGTGTAAGACAAAGATAGCATGCTTCTGTCTGTCTATTGAAATGCGACAGTTCTTTGACAAACTATATTTACTTTACTTTACTTACTTTTCTGGCATTTTCCCGAGTTCCAATAAAACATACGAACCACAATTTTGTGAAAATTTATTTCTTTGATAACCTTGACATTTTTTGTGCAAAAACACATTATAGAGCCAGTTAAAGTTAAGACTGCAGCGACTTGGCAACGACAAAGTGTGGCAGTGCCGCCATTTATTAAAGGTTACATTTCCATAGGAATCTTGTCAATTTGTCGCAGCCTTCGAGCAACACCGGCTTCCGTCACGTCGGAAGGGAGGGGCCCAAGCGATATCTCGCCGTACAATCTTTCTGCCATTTTTCGCGGGGGGAAAGGTGCACACAGTCGCATTTCTCACACACTTACATACAAAATCCAATCTGTAATGACGACACAAATACATAGAAAATGACACACGTCAAAGACAAATCTTGCAAACCTCGATCTCTTTTTGTGTACGGACGAGTGACTATTAGTGTCACAACACGCACACTAACACATTTTCGTTGAAGTATGTCATTGTATTCTGAGAGATGAGAAGTCGGATTTGTCGTTCGACCGATCCGCAATTTGTACTGAGCGAGCAAAATCGATAAATCCAACAATTATTATTATTATTATTATTTTATTATTTAAGCTTCATTTGTTCTACAGTCAGGTTGTTATTTATTTATTGATTTATTTTTTTTATTTGTTTTGGGGCTGACTGCAGATCCCATCTGCTGTGTGAAAGCCTCCTCACTTTTTCTCCACTCATCCCTGTCTTGGGCTTTTTGGAGCCAGTCTTTTCCTGCGACGGAGGAGATGTCGTCTATCCATTTCTTTTTGGGTCTTCCTGGACGCCTCCGTCCTACAGGTCCGGTCCATTTTGTCGTTTCTAATGTCCATCTTTTGTCCCGATATCTGGATACATGACCTGCCCATTGCCATTTTAGATGAAGAGTTTGTTGGAGAGCATCTGTAAGTTTGGTCTTTTGACGTATTATTTCGAGATGAGAAGTCGGATTTGTCGTTCGACCGATCCGCAATTTGTACTGAGCGAGCAAAATCGATAAATCCAACAATTACTTGAGACTAAAATATAATAATTGTATTTAAATGTAATTTAACGTATGATATGTAAAAAAAAATATTACATGTGAAATGTAACACTTTCTTTTTGTAAATGTGATGTCCCCGACCTCTTTTTATAACAAAAAACCGAGCAAACATGCATTTTTGTGCAGCAGTGTTCACGCGCGCGTCTGGACTCGGTCTAGTGAAAAATCCAAGTGCACCTAGTTTTATTACCCGCGCTAGATTAGATTGACGCGCTAATCTTGTACCTCGGCATTGTGGAAATAGTGCGAATGCCACCTCCCTTCCGTGTTGCTCGAAGGTCGCAGCAGACCTGACTTAACCGAAAATTAAATTTACATAATTTTAAACATTTCTAATAACACTTTCGTCAATCAAATATGACACTTATTATATCTTCATGTAAATGGTGTACAATTATGACAGTCAATAAATATTTACACAAATATAATTAAGTATTGTCATTTCATAAAAACTAATGTCAAATATTTTGCTACTCTAAGTATATATAGTCTGAAAAAAAAGAGTAGAAATTAAAAAGTGGCAATACTGTAGTGTCGTCCCGTTTTCTTAGACTGATTTGAAAGGGACGACACTACAGTATTGCCACTTTTTAATTTCTACTCTTTTTTGTCAGACTGTAACTATAAACTGATATGATAAATACCACGCACGCACAATAGCACATATCATATGACGTGCCAAATGCAACAAAATCACGTAATAGTACATTACTGCAGAGGCCGTGAAAGAAGGGCTTGCGGGCCGAATAGGTATAGACGGCTGAACGTCGTAGTCGGATAGGGATATGAGACAGGCAAGCCCTTTTCACGCCGAAGCTGGTATAGTGAGCTTTTCTCAAACATGCAATGAAATGAAGAAATAACTTACAAACTCATATTACAGTTTTACAAGAATCCTAGCAAGTAGTGAAAATATAATTATACAATGTTTTTTTTTAAATTTGCCTACAGTCCTCACGAGCTATTGCGCCCGAAACGGGCTACTTTGAAGCCTATTATAAGGAACTTAATGACAATACATACATACTTATTTCATTGCATGTATGAGAAAACGTAATTTTAATAAATATAGGTAATGTAGACTTTATTTGGGACAGTTTATGATATTTGTAGAAACAGTAACAATAATTATAAATTTAAGTGATTCTATACGAAAATAGTAGTTTTGATCTAATAAACAATATTGTATAAACCCATCACAAATAAATATTTTTGGCTATAATAATAATGCAAAACAATTCCACAGAGGCAAAACAAAATATGTACAAATGAAATAGTATGTAATTATGATTTTACTGGACTCACTTTGACTACCGAGAACCCGCCTGGTAGGCACTCGTAATGTTAGCTCAGATGCCGGACAACCCGCCCAGCGGGTTCTTTTGTACGCAGATATAGACGACCGGTTTCTGGGGTAGTGCGCCGTTTTTTGCCCGGTTGCGAAAGTGTTAAGCGTGGTTGTTTTATGCTATAAACGCAGCCTTGCGTTTGCTGCATACCCATTTTTCCTATGTGTATTCCGTTGACGCATGACTTGTTGCATTCAACGCTGTATTTATCGCATAAAATAAACGCGCGTTTAAGAAAACTCATTTACGCCTGACATAACAATACAATTGGAACTGAAACATAATATACAATTGCAACTGAAAACCGCCGTGTCGCCGAAATAATTTTTTAGCTTGTAAGATTTTACTATTGTATGTATGTTAGTTTGTAAGGTATGTATCTATGGGCCTTAGTTGCCTGATAATAAATGATATTTGATTTGATTTTGATAATATATGTTATGTCACACTTACAGGGGTTGATGTACTGACTACCTGACCCATATATACTCATGAACAAACTTAGAGGAAGGCAAAAGAAAAACAGGCTTAAGTAGGTACCTACTGGCCAAAAAAGTAATTTCCAAATTAGTAATTAAACCTTTGTTTTTTTGGGTTCGTCTAAATTTGTTCATGAGTATACAGTACAGGTGCCATCAGATATATCGGAGCGGCCAAGGTGCTAACAAATATCTGAACACGTCTCTATTGTCAGGGCGTTAGTGTGTGTTCAGATATTTATGAGCACCTCGGCCGCTTCGATATATCTGACGGCGACTTTACAAGAAGCTGCAAAGAAGTATTATAGTCAATGTCCAGCATAAGCCCCTTTAGGTACTATCCCCTTAGACACACTGCGGTACCGCAATACTTTTTTTTAATTTAGCTGGATACACTGTCGTATGTCTAAGGTCTGGAATATCTGCGAGTAAATAATCATTAATTAACTTCCAAACACTTTACAGGTAAAAACCATGTATAAAACTCCTAATGGCTAAGCTCCTATTTTTGATAAACATTGATGGAATCAAATGAAAAACTTTGGAGATGGAATATTATTACGCGTACCTACTTATGTAAATTATGTAAGGAATGACTTTTCTCTACCACCATGTGTCCCGTCGACTTTCTTGCCGGTCCCATATTAGGATACCGTCCCACAGTTTAGGAGGGATTTAAATCTTTTCATGTATTTTAAAGGGGTTCGAAACGTCGGGGTGACTTATAATTATAATTCATTAAACGCGATATAAACCGCCCCCATAGTTTTATGTCATGAGTAACTATCGCCACAAAACAGATAGGTACAGAAGTCAATCACATGTATGTACTTCACTTTTCATACCTACGCTCGGCGGTCGCTCTAGGGTTGTTAACTATAGCTTATGCACAAAAAACTATCGTGGTAGTGGCACTCGTATCTAGTTGTTTTATTTATTGTTGAGGATGGAACGGGAAGAATGGAAATATAAATTAATAATAACTAAAATATATTAATTTTAATGTCATTGTCCAACTGGTAGTTTAAAAAACCATAATTCACCGATTAATGTTGAATTTAAACAACCATCTACTGAACAGTAATAATAACTTTTTTTTTGTTTCTCCATTATTGCACAAAAAAGTTCACAGACGCGCGTCTCAAGCGGATGGCACTCGCGCTCGCAGTGGTCCCAACCGGTCCAAGATATCGTGTCCGTGAGCAGTGTCTATGTGTGCGTTGCTCGAGCGCACTTTGTATGTAGATTGATTTCTGTACCTATCTCTTTTGTGCTATCGCGGTAACCGAAAACAATAACAGTTTTTTAATTATGTAGAAAATATAATTCTCCAGGGAAAATAAAATTAATGCCACGAAAACTTACCTTATATTGCGCTTAACGTAACTATACCTACTATAGGTAATATAACAACCTATTACACCTCAAACTTTGCGTCCTCTCGTATTGCCTGAAAAGACCCTATTTGGCCTTCGCCATGTTGCGGATTTTCAGTGGTAGGTACTAGCTTATTTTACTAGCAACAATGTTTTGAAATTGGTTGTTGACTATACATACATGCCTACATAAAACTTACCCACATTATTAACATGTGTAAGCTATTTGTAGCGACACTACTCTAGGTATAGGCTGGAAGAGATCCCTCTTAGGGATAAATACGCTCTATCTGATGTACCTTTATCCATCTATTTCGTACAATAAAAAAGTGTTTACTTACTTACTTACTTCCTTACTATCTCATAATCTCAGGGCCAAATATAATCTTGTCAGTCTTCAGATAATACTCACAACCACTACAGAGGCTGTTGCGACGACGAATACTGCATCGAAAGCCACACACATACACACACCGAACACGCCTGCCTGCCGTTTTAAGTAAAACCGAATAAACAATTTTTATTTTTTATTCCCACCGTACAGTCGCCATCAGATATATCGGAGCGGCCAAGGTGGTCACAAATATCTGAACATGCCTCTATTGTCAAAGCGTTAGTGCTTGCCACACACGCCTCTATTGTCAAGGCATTAGAGTTCGCGTTCAGATATTGTGAACACCTTGGCCGCTCCGATATATCTGATGGCGACTGTACAAGCGGAGTCGGAGCGCATTTCACATTTGTATGGCCACAAGCATCAGGTCGATAGCTAGCGGACGCGCTCGGCTCCGGTCGGACTGAATCGCTTCTGCCATTTATAATGTACCTATAGTCACATTGAAAATGCGGTCCGACTCCAGCCAGTTTTATCCTAGTGACTTAAAATATCAATGCAATCGAACCAGTATATCGGAAATTAATTATTTAAATGTAATTCTGGCCCTCAACTTCTTTAGTTAAGTCAACATCAACATGCATTATATCACTTATATAAATAAGAATTCGAGCATCTTTCAGGTTAGGTTAGGTTAGAAGAACAGTTTTAGGGTCTCCCCAGATATATCTACGCGCATTCGGCAAAAGCCGATAGGAAAAAGCTTTATGTCCGCGCAATAAGAGCGAAAAAGGCAGATGCCGGCCGATGTGAGCCGAGCCGAAAGAAGACTTTTTCGCTCTTATTGCGCGGACATAAAGCTTTTTCTTCTCGTATTTTGCCGATTCCGCGTCGACATAAGTAGGGGAACCCTTATGCAACGTACTCTACACTACATACTACGTTCGTTCTTAACTCTGCCAATATTTTTATCTCAATAAGTCGATAAGTGGAGGGCAGATTTTCAATCCGGATCCAACCAGTAACGAACACACCAGATCCGGATCCAGATATAGGCTCGTAGATTTTAACACTGGTTTACTCCTCAAGCACTCCCGCTAACTACGGATATTAACCCTTTAACTGTCGAAGATGACAGGCGCACGGAATAAAATTTAAGATGGCTCGTTATATAGAATAGTCGTGGCGCTCAAAGGGTTAACCGTGTACTAGGTACGAGTACAGAGGCATACGTATTTACCCTATAGCCAAAAGGGCTTGGGGCGACGCAAGCTTAACTTCGTGGTCTGTTTCGGGCGGCTACGGAGCGACCAACAGAATGAGGCCTGGGCGCCGAGATCCTAAAATACACTAGCTAGGAACACATTGTCGTGAGTCAGGCAACAAGCCTATCCTTTAGGGCTGATTTCGACGGCGCGCGAACTCGCATGCCATTTTAGTTACATTGCGGACTGTTGGTTACTTCCAATTCAACCGACCGATCAAAAACAGCAATGTAATGAAACTCGCTGCACCAAGCTGTTCGTATCGTTAAAGAGTTCGTAAATTTTTTATCTATGGAGAGTTTCATAATAAAGCGACGAGGCGCGCCGGCTGACGATGATCAGTCTGTCAAACGTGGTTGGTGCAACTGGCCCCTAATGAGCCCTTATTCTACACTTGGCTCTCCCTGCGCACGTTCCTCGTCCCGTCGGCGCCGGCGCGGCGCTAGGTGCTGGCGCCGCGGCGGCGGCGCAGGCGCTGGCGGCAGTACACGCGCAGGAATATCGCCGTGAACACCACGCACACGCCCACCACGCCCGCGAACGACAGCCGGTGCCCGTACACGAGGCACGACAGGAGGATGGACACCGCCTGCAAATTTAAAATAAATAACTACTTGCCTTAAACTGATTGTAGGTAATGTAGATACGGAATACTACAACTTAGAACTAAGAAAACTTAATTGGTTCATGACAATGCTGCTCCTCATCCCACGTGAAATTTATCTAACCATAACTAGTATATACATATAGCTGGGGTGTACGCTGTACAATAGGTATTAGACAAGTCTATATATTTTACTTGCATCAGTTTGTTGACTACGTTGTGCAACCCTCCCTATTTGAACACAAATCAAAATGAAAAGGGTATCGGCTCATTTAGACGGGTGCGAGAACTCGCATGCGAGTTTCATTATATTGCGGTTTTTGATTGGTCGGCCGAATTAGATGTCACCAATAGTCCTCAATGTAACTGATTTCGCATACGAGTTCGCACGCGGTTTAAATCAGCCCTATATCTCTGACCTGTCGCAGTGTCATGATGATGGTGAAGACGACCGCGCCGAAGCGCGAGTTGGTGCGGTAGATGAGCAGCTGCCCCAGCGCCGAGCTCACCGACAGCAGGACCACGTCGGTCGCGAACTGCGGGTGCTGCGGGACACAACAGGCAAACCCTCCCTGGGTTTGGACACAAATCAAAATGAAAAGGGTATATCTCTGACCTGCCGCAGTGTCATGATGATGGTGAAGACGACCGCGCCGAAGCGCGCGATGGTGCGGTAGATGAGCAGCTGCCCCAGCGCCGAGCTCACCGACAGCAGGACCACGTCGGTCGCGAACTGCGGGTGCTGTGGGACGAAACAGGAAGATTTTAAGCGGTCTTCACATCGGACACGCACACACCGGAGCGGCATGAGAATTCGCATCAGGAGCATTCCACAGGCTGTCCCGTATAAACGCATTTTATTTCGTGACTTCGTTTTGGGCATTTAAAGCAGGCGATTATTTTTCTGTGCATATTTTTGACCATTTGTCATAGAAAAGGAAACTCTTATACCTCCAAATCTTTAGAAAATTCGCGTTTAGTACGGGACAAACGGTAGACAATTTCATGGAATGCTCCATCAACACGTGTATGATCCACATCAAATAGCGTACTAGCCCGATACTAGCCCTAACAACTCACTTGGAAAACGGTTTCCAGAAAGGGCTAAAGTCCGGGGCTGTATTTGTCGACCTCACCGCTGCTTACGACACCGTCTGGAGGGAGGGGTTACTCTGCAAGCTACTGTTAGCCGTCCCTAATCTGACCATCTTCAAGCTAATCTCCAACATGCTCTCTCAGAGGCGGTTCAACGTGTACTTAGGTTCGGCAGTTAGCGACACCAGAGTGTTAAGCAACGGCCTCCCCCAGGGATCAGTACTGGCACCCATTTTGTTCAACCTGTACATCCACGACCTCCCTAATACCACTGCCAGGAAGTTTATTTACGCTGACGATATTTGCCTCGTGAATCAGCACAAAAACTTTAAAAACTTAGAGGTTTCACTATCCGGCGATATGGAGGTGCTGGCTAAATACTTCAGGATATGGCGACTAACACCCAGCACTAGCAAAACAGAGGTATCCTGTTTCCATTTGACCAATCAATGTGCCACGCAGGAGCTTAAGGTGCAATTTGAAGGATCCACACTAAAACATAATTCTTCCCCAAAATACCTGGGAGTCACTCTTGACCGATCCCTTACATATAAACAACACCTTACCGGCACAGCTCGTAAACTCCAGACCCGAAACAACATTCTTCAGAAATTAAGCGGGACTTCTTGGGGAGCAAGTGCCGATGTCCTGAGAACTTCTGCTCTGTCATTGGTGTACTCCACGGCTGAATATTGCGCACCGGCATGGTTGGGGAGTGCCCACGCCGCCAGAGTAGACGTTGAGCTGAATAGGGCCATGCGACTCATCTCCGGTACGCTACTCTCAACCCCTTCCCACTGGCTGCCAGTGCTTTCTCGGATCGCTCCGCCAGACTTGAGAAGGAAAGAGGCCCTGATGCGAGAAGCGGCAAAGATCCAAAAGAACCCAGCCCTACCAATTTATGCGGAGTTTCTGAACCCAGCCAACTGTCGCTTGAAATCTAGGAATGACCCTTACAGTATCTTCAAGGGCCTTGTCGGTAGTTGTTTCAACCTGAAGCGTGAGTGGTCACAGTCGTGGAACTCATTGATGGCGGGAAAGCTGGGCTCCGGAATCACCCCAGGTGCCATAATCAAAGGATCTGACCTCCCAAGACGACACTGGTGCAACCTCAACAGACTTCGCACTGGCCATGGTCGTTGTGCTTACTACAAACACCGCTGTGGATGGGTGGAATCCCCGGCTTGCATTTGTGGCGCGACTGTACAGACAATCCAGCATATTATAGAGGATTGCCCCATAACGCGCTATGCCAACGGACCTCCTGAAGACCTGATCGTCCTTAGCGACGAGGCCACCAAGTGGCTGATTGGACTTAATCTGTGTTTATAACTGTTGTTTTCTGTTTATCATACCATGCCATACGATTAAAAAAAAAAAAAAAAAAAATCAAATAGCGTCAAAATAAGGACGCGTCTTAGGAGCCAACGGAATTTGATCCTTCAATACAACTGTACTGTAGTTGCACCAAGGCCACCTTATGCATCTAATTTCTAAGAGCTTCACAAAGCTATTCATTCTGTCATATAAAACAAGTCGCACTTACCACACATAAGATCCTACCGACTGCGCCATGTAAAATATGTATTGTGACGGAGGAATATTGTAAGACTGAATCTTTATTCCTCTACTCACACATAATAATATGAACATTGAAAGTGTATATAGAGTTATTTATAAATAGAAAACGGTAAACAACTATTGTAAGCAGGTACGAAGCTCTAATAGGAAACCGTGCACTTTATCATTATAACTGAGTATAGTGAGTATACCCAGTAAGGCTCGTGGCAAATTAAGTAACATGAAACAAACGGCATTCTCGCCGCAACTTTGCTTTTAGTATGGAATGGTATATGATCATACACACTTTACCGCCACACCGCGCACCCGCGCATGTAGGGGAGCCGGCAGCCCGCTGGCGCCGACAAGGTTGCTATATGCACTGACGGTTGCGCCGCGGTTCTTCAGTGCAGCCTGAGAGCGGTGCGCCGCCATGGCCGTTAAACTGCCTATAATGGAGGTAGCAACCGCAAATACGTATGAACTCTAACCTCCTTATTCATAAAACTTTTTACGGGCCTGATTTAGTTAAATTTTGTTTTATTTCTTTCTTACAAATACATAAGTCAAAACAGATAAAGACAAACGATTCATAGCTAATTCAGACCAGTAACACGTTTATCAATAACGCCATTAGTTTATATCCCCGTCTCCACATCGCGCGGCAAACCATCGAACATTGGCTTGGTACCTGCAGCAGCGACCAGCGCGGGTTGACGGCGGTGGCGGGCGTCTGCTGCAGCAGCGCGGCGGCGGTGAGCAGCGCGGAGAACAGGTTGACGCCGCCCACCATGTGCAGCGGCGCGACGCGGGTGCGCGCGAACAGCCGCGCCTGCCACGACGACGTGAAGCTGTCGCAGCACATGTACAGCGCGAGGAGGGTTTATGATGTAGAGGCACGGTACCTGCAGCAGCGAACAGCGCGGGTTGACGGCGGTGGCGGGCGTCTGCTGCAGCAGCGCGGCGGCGGTGAGCAGCGCGGAGAACAGGTTGACGCCGCCCACCATGTGCAGCGGCGCGACGCGGGTGCGCGCGAACAGCCGCGCCTGCCACGACGACGTGAAGCTGTCGCAGCACATGTACAGCGCGAGGAGGGTTTATGATGTAGAGGCACGGTACCTGCAGCAGCGAACAGCGCGGGTTGACGGCGGTGGCGGGCGTCTGCTGCAGCAGCGCGGCGGCGGTGAGCAGCGCGGAGAACAGGTTGACGCCGCCCACCATGTGCAGCGGCGCGACGCGGGTGCGCGCGAACAGCCGCGCCTGCCACGACGACGTGAAGCTGTCGCAGCACATGTACAGCGCGAGGAGGGTTTATGATGTAGAGGCACGGTACCTGCAGCAGCGACCAGCGCGGGTTGACGGCGGTGGCGGGCGTCTGCTGCAGCAGCGCGGCGGCGGTGAGCAGCGCGGAGAACAGGTTGACGCCGCCCACCATGTGCAGCGGCGCGGCGCGGGTGCGTGCGAACAGCCGCGCCTGCCACGACGACGTGAAGCTGTCGCAGCACATGTACAGCGCGAGGAGGGTTACCCCTGATGCGAGGGAGAATGTGCCCGCTGCAAGACAAACACACTGTGTTATAGTCGTTCGATTTGTAGCTGGCCCCGAATAGACAATAGACAAAAGGATTAGCCGTCCGGGGCCAGCTACAAATCGAACAACTATACAGCAGGATTTGATATTTAATACCTAATTAAGGAATTTCTGACATCTCTACTTAATATTATTTCATAATTTTATTTCACCGATTTCTCAGAGATATAATCTTTGTAAGTATTTTTGTTTGAAAGGCTTCTCAAATTTGGTTCCATCACTTCCATGGTCCGGACCCCAACTCTAAGGAAATCAAGGAAACTTTAAATATAATAGGCTTGAAATATAATGATTTGGGTATTTTTAATAACTCGTCCATTTTTTATACGATTTCATTTGACGGCTGAAACTCCTCGTTTTTTTTTAACCTCGTTTCCGTTTTTGTTTTCGTCCTTTAAGCCAAGTCTTTATTTAAAGAAACTCCTCGTTTACAAAGTTGGTTAGTATTTGTTAAAGATTTGTATACTTTGTACCTGCATATTCATCCTTGCTGGCAAGCATGAACAACACCATGCCCAGCGAGATCATGGCGGCCGTCACGTATTCGTACAGCTCGTACTTGTTGCCCGACACGGCCTTGCCCATCAGCATCACCGGGATCACTTTACACGATTTGGATAGCACCTGCAAATGCGATACCATTGACAGCTGACTAAAGAGATAACGTTTAAGGATTTCTTACAGATTGTTGTGGATTAAGGGTCGGTTGCAACAAACCGTCTGTCACCGTTAAAGCATTCGCTAAATTTTATTGTATGGGAAGTTTCACAAACTGCTGATTGACGTTAATCAGTCCGTTAAATGTGGTTTGTGCAACTGGCCCTTAGTCTTCAATTGGTCTACTAATGCGGTGGCTTGCAAGTAATAAATAAATATTGAATACTAATCTGGTACCTATTAAGTAGGCAAGTTATGTCCACCACTATTCGTAAGCGCAATAGGAAGATATGACTTATACCACATCTTGATCAATGCAAACAAAATCATAGTCAGCGTATAATACTTAATTAAATTTAGGAATTAGGGTCGGTTGCACCAAACTGTTCGTATCGTTAAAGAGTTCGCTAAATTTTTATGTATGGAAAGTTTCATAGTAAAGCGCCGAGGCGCGCCGGCTGACGTTGATCAGTCTGTCAAATGTGGTTGGTGCAACTGGCCCTTAGTCTTCAGTCACTATTTATATTTATTAATTTCTAGGGTTCCGCATATCAAAAGGAATAACGCAATCCTTACAGGATCACTCGTGTATCTATACGAACGGACAGGTGATCGCCGGTTTAAAGTTGAAAGCCGGTCAGTAGGAAAGCTGACATATTTGAGCGCCTCATACTGACACCAAGCGCTGACTATGTTACTGAGAGAACAGTACGAGAACTGGTACAACGGCACCGGGAACAGGGGCGTCCTAGTCCAGAGTAGACGGCCCACCGCGATACAGATCGCGAGAAGCCGGTTGATGATATCTATTTGGACGACTTCCCTCGCACTCAAACTCGATATTGAATCGTCAGTTCAAAGAAACCGTATGTGTAAATACACGCACATTAACGCGCCTAAGCTTACCTGCATAGGGAAGCTGACATATTTGAGCGCTTCATACTGACACCACGCGCTGACTATGTTACTGAGCGAACAGTACGAGAACTGGTACAGCGGCACCGGGAACAGGGGGGTCCTAGTCCAGAGTAGACGGCCCACCGCGATACAGATCGCGAGAAGCCGGTTGATGATATCTATTTGGACGACTTCCCTCGCACTCAAACTCGATATTGAAACGTCAGTTCAAAGAAACAGTATGTGTAAATACACGCACATTAACGCGCCTAAGCTTACCTGCATAGGGAAGCTGACATATTTGAGCGCTTCATACTGACACCAAGCGCTGACTATGTTACTGAGAGAACAGTACGAGAACTGGTACAGCGGCACCGGGAACAGGGGAGTCCTAGTCCAGAGTAGACGGCCCACTGCGATACAGAACGCGAGGAGCCGGTTGATGAACACTAGCAACTGAGAGTCGTTGAATTTCACTGTTGAGCCGTCGGACATCGTGTAGGTCTGCAAGAAACACATCTTGTTTAATATGAATTATTTTGTTAACTATACAAAAAATCTATAGTGATTAACACATTCACTGCCAAGAACCCGCTAGTTGAGTTAATTTTGTATTTGAAATGGGGCGCTTCACACTGAAAATGTTAACTAATTGATGCTCGTAAGACCCACCATGTAAAGTTATCAATTATTTAATTTGAACCTTATTCTATAAGTAAATTAGAACGAATTTCGTTTGTTTTAAAAAGCAATGAAACAAAAGAAATGCTACTTTATTTGGTTCATAGAAGGTTCAAATTCGGTTGCACAAATATGTACATTGTAGTGTACATTTAGTCTCAGGAGATTAAACCTATGAAATTCTTGAGCGTGTCGGCACGGCGGGGATTATACAGTGCTGAGTTAGCAAATTTCCGGTTAGGTATAAGAATTATATAATATTTGTCTTCATAAGTTCGCGATATTTCGGCATTGCCATCAAATGAAAATGCCATCATAACGAAGTAACTTACGTGCTACAAGTTATATAATAATATTACAAGTTATAATTGTGACAAACATACTAACATCGTAAATATACTCCGTGTTTCTATAGTAGTTATCATTTAAATTATGTCAACTTGAAATCGTAGATTTCCGGTTGCCCCGCGGCGAGGATTGCCTTCTATCTTAAACATAATCAGCGGTTGCCAGATGCTCAGATGCTCGGCAGGGTAGCTGTACAATGTGTCAAGTAATAAAGCAGTGTATGATTAACCTGTGTCATTATTTTCTCCTGTAAGAGCCCCCACACGAGGTAAGCCGTCATGAGCCCGCTGAAGCAGAGCGCCAGCTCGGCTGCCTCGCGCCGCGGACTGTCTTCTATTTTTGGTGCATCTGTGGTGGGCAAGCGTTCGCCGGGGTCTCCAAATATGGCGAACAGGCTGCGTGACAAACAGCCTGGTGAGCCTGAAAGAAAGCGATCCTGTACTCAAAAACAATTAAAATAAGTTTTTTTGTATATTAATTCCGTAACAATTTAACCGATTTTACTATTTCTATATGAACATTACCTACTAAGAACACTACTGTTACTATCTTAAGAACACTGCGCCCGGGCGCACTTCTTATGAAATTGATTTCAATCTCACTGGCAGTCATTTAATCTACAAATAAGCGTGCTGGAGTAGAAAAAAACCGGCCAAGTGCGAGTCTGACTCGCGTTCCAAGGGTTCCGTACATTACTAAATTTTTAACAAATATGTTTTAAATGTGAAACGCGAGTGAATTGCCTTTAAAAACCCGTAGGGGTCGAATCAAAAACTAAGTAATTAGTCCGACTAACGCTTGACTGCATATCTCTAATAGGTTTTCCTGTCATCTATAGGTAAAGAACTTTATTGCATATTTTTTTCAAAATTTTAGACCCAGTAGTTTCGGAGATAAAGTGGGGGGAATGGTAATTTTTCGGCTATTTTCTTAAATAACTTCTGAACTGTTTATTATAAAATTACAAAAAAATATATTTGAGATTCTCAAAATGAGCTCTTTCATTTGATATGTAACACGATATAGTTTAAAAAACATTATTTTTTAATTTTCTCTTTTGCCCCCCAAAAGTGGCCTCCATGTTTAAAATTCATTTGTTTACGTAAGATGTCCGTCTTTGGATCACTAAATTACATATGTGTATCAAATTTCATCTTAATTGGTCTTGTAATTTTGGACAAAATGGGCTGTGACAGACGGACAGACAGACGTACGAGTGATCCTATAAGGGTTCCGTTTTTTCCTTTTGAGGTACGGAACCCTAAAAAAGAATAAATGAAACTGTACGGCTTTGTTATCAGTTATTAACGCCGGTCAGCCGCCAACCTTGGGAAATTAACAACACCTCATTAAATTAATCTTCATGCTTTGGCTCTAGAGGCTTTTGTCAGTTAATTTCGATATTTGCTTTGATAACTTCATTAAATTATACTTGTTGTATCTGTTTTTTATTTGGTTATGAATGTTATGATTTAGTTCCTAAAACTGCTCATTAATTAATTATTTGGGTATTTAGGTTATTTTTTATCTAATCAGATTTTTGTTGATTTCCCATACAAACTAACTCTCGTTTCACCCCCTAAACTAAAGGATGACTAATTGGTCAAAAATGCATAAACGTCACAAATTGGTATACTTGTGTAAAAAAGTATAGCTAAATAAAATACCTAACCAATTGTAAATCAACACACTAACCTATTATTTTTATGGTTTTATTCAAGTATAATCTTGCATCTTATCCTGTAGTTTATTTGACACTCTGCAAATGATATGGAGTGACTTACTCAGTTTGTCGAAGTAGTTGGTTTTCTGTATGTACTTGTAGATGACGAAACCTGGCAGCAATATTGTGGAGTACCCAGCCATGTTTAGTAACAAGTGAAAGAACCTACAAAAATAGAAATTATATTAATTTATATTTTATATATGATGCAACTTCTAGACTAGACAGTCAATTGATGTGAGAAGTGTAAACAAAAGGGTCTTATAAGTTATAATATATACAATTAAAACTGTAATACATTTTTAAAAAAGAGTATATCGACCTGGACTGGTCATATATGTCCAATTACAAATGACCATTGGACCAAACTTGTCACAGAATGGATACCTACTAATATACCTAATTTGTTTTTCACTTTAAAATAATGGTGGAGAACAGCCCAGAATAGGAAAGGATGGGTAAAATTGGTGGAGGCCTTTTCCGCATATGTGACATACAAAGAAATAAATATAATATCACTTACTATGAAATGTACTAAAAACTTCTGCCTGAAATAAAGGCTATTACTAGGTTATATCAGCTTAAAGCCCTGCAAGAACTCACATACGATTACATTGCGGTTTTTGATCGGTCGGGTGAATTGGACGTAAGCAACAGTCCGCAATGTAACTAAAATTGCGTGCGAGTTTGTTCGCTGTCTAAATCAGCCCTTACTCTCGTCTTTTAGTTACGTACCAAGAATATTCATGAGCAGGCGAGCTCTGCTCATAGCTTATAAGCAGGTCTCTGTACAGACGAGTTGCCAGGAAAGTCACAACCACCGTTGACAACCCCAAAAACCTGCAAAGAAACATATTTTATTTGTTACACATAAGTTTTAACGCATAATAAATAAAAAATAAATATTAGGGGACATCTTACACAAATCTACCTAGCCCCAAACTAAGCAAACCTTGTACTATGGCTGCTAGGCGACAATATTCATACTTATACAGAAAAAGACATACTTATGTACATAGAAAACACCCATGACTCGGGAACAAATATCTGTGTTCATCATACAAATAAATACCCTTACCGGGAATCGAACCCAGGACTATCAGCTTCACAGGCAGGTTCACTACCTATTAACAGGGTAACAACATATATATGCATATAGTAGCTTCATGGCATTAAACTACCAGATATTAGTTATAGTGGATATTCAAAATGAATTGTAGTAAAATGCTGGTACCTAAGTTGCCGAAGAGCTTACAAATCTGGGATATTTGGTTGAAAAGGAGTATTTCTCTCAAAAAATTTCATGTATTTCTTTTGAGGAAAATAAAACAGTTTATACCTATTCTACAAGACCTAGGTATTAAGTAGGTACAATAAAACTGATCTGTTGATGACAGTAAAACAACGCAAGTAATTAATCTATAAACTTGATATAACGTTTACACAATATAAAAATATGCTTTAGATCAAATAACATTCACCCGATAATGTGTGAATTGTGTACTAATGCAAAAAATATAGAAAGCATCTTACCCAATCATGATTTTAGAACCCATTTTCACTTTAAAATAAAATCTAGAAAGAATACTGTTTGTAATAAAAATTGGTCATTTTCGAATTAATCGAAATTAAGACAATTTTGTAATTTACAGGCAATTTATTACTATAAATCGCCTACCTAACATCTAGGAGCTAGAGACCATAGCTAGATTAGCTAGAGCTCTGCGTCAAAGAGCATATAATCACTACGTTTTAAGAGTCGGCACTCTCGAACAATCCTCGAACCGAATTATGAACGTACATATCCCAACACACCAAATACAGGCTTAAAGATCTCGCATCCAGGCCATAATTGTTAAAAAAAGAAAAACCACACAATACTACCAACACAAAAAAAACAACGCTAGGGCTCGACACTTCCAGTACCTACTGTTTATCGATATCGATAAATGTGCGATACGTGCTGCTGTATTTACCTACTGTACTACCTATTAATAAAATAAAAGAACATTATATATATATATATAACAATTTTATTTTACATGATAAAAATAACATAGTTTATTATTCAAGTAGGCATATTACAATATGCTGAATTCGCGCGCATTCTTTTTTAATCTGGTCCCTTTTTATTGAAGGCACTGGATGGAGAATGATTTCCACAAATGAACTTGTTTCCATTCAGCTTTTGAATAGGTAAATAAATACGCCAAATCCTCATTTCCTTTTCCTCAGCTTTGCCCATAATCGACATCTGAAATAAAGAGATTATCGATAAAATTGGTCGTACACTATTCGTGTCATAAGTTACTTAGTTTTTTACTTAAAAATACTTTATTCACAAAATATTTTCGTTTTAATCATGGATTGTACACGACTAAAACTAATTAAATTAGTAACTGTTAACGACTCAAAGTAAAAAATGAAAATATTGCATACAAACATCAGTTTACCGACCTGTTCGGATCAAGTTGGAAATTTGGCCAAAAATGCGTCAGTAGTTAGTCTTCTTACACACCCACTACAAA
This sequence comes from Cydia fagiglandana, assembly GCF_963556715.1. Classification (NCBI taxonomy): domain Eukaryota; kingdom Metazoa; phylum Arthropoda; class Insecta; order Lepidoptera; family Tortricidae; genus Cydia; species Cydia fagiglandana. Next base: position 18,460,662 of record NC_085932.1, on the reverse strand, counting down.
CTTCACATTTCCTTAAAGATTTGGCCCCCATTTAAATAACAGCTAAAGTTATTTTACCAATTACAATAAAAAATAACCACGTATTTTCACGTTCACGACAATTCAAATGACGTTTGACGTTTTACTACCAATCATACCAACCTAAAGAAAAGTAAGTATAATACGTCTATGTTAAAAGCAAGTATGGTATGTGCCACCAAAATGCAACAGCAGTCATTTTAATTCGATAAGATTATTTCTATGCCTCAATGTTGGTAACAAGGGCTTTCATAATTTATCAAAGTATGGGGTGTCGATGGGCTGCTCTGCGTGAGTGCGTGACACTCCATGTCAAAGTCAGGGGACGATAGCTGCAGATCACATTCGGATATCAAGAACGTTCTACAATAATAATTTATTGTGGATGTATTTATAAATTAACATGCAAATTGTAACAGATTTAACTGATGCAATATCAATTTAATCGTATTACATGGCTTATACAGTTAAATATAGAATAAAAGCAAAAATAATGCTGGATGAAAGTTCTTTTACTTGAATAATTATTTCATGGAATTTGAATGACTCCTCAATCAATTGTCACTAATGTCCAGAGAGGAAATTATCAAGGCCCCAACGTTTTCTGTTCTCTTTGACAGCGCAGCAACTAGTATCATTTTTCTTTCCTCGCTCTTTTAAAAATGCCGTTTGTCAAAAAAGGACAACCATACTGTTGACAAGATGGACTTCAAATCAAGGTGTTATCGTTTTAGCACAGAATAAATAATAGTACTATAGATGGTCTAATCTTGTCAGTAGAAAAAGGCGCGAAATTCAAATTTTCTATGGGACGATATCTTTTCACGCCTATATTTTTCAAATTTGCCGCCTTTTTCTACTGACAAGATCTGCTTGACGCAGATTACCGTACAGAAAGGAAGCTTCCTACAAAACCGAAGTTTGACAGCGGTTCAGGGTCGAATCATACTATCCCCTTCTAATATATGGCACTATCCCTTTCGGCTATTTAGGGTTGTCAAAATTTAAGTGATTATCTTATCTGTGGTCGTGCACGCAAAAGGAAGTAAAGTGGTGCCAACCCTAAAAATTGCTCGGAGCAATGCTGAGCCGAGCGGAGCCGAGTTAGGCCGAAGTCAGGAGCTTCGCACCCCTGGTTTTAGGTAGAACCAGGTTGTGTATGTGTGCGTAAAAGCGTATATGTGTGCTCTTTTAGGGATGTGAAAAGTCGATTTTAATCATGTTATATATATATATATATATATATATATATATATATATAACATGATTAAAATATTATCTATATATATATATATATATATAGATAAACGCTACACAGCGGAACGAAGTAGCGATTAATTGAAGCTTCAATATCTTCGTTAAACATAAACATAATTGAAATGCTAATGGACAGTGAATATATTATGTATAATATAAATAATTCAATTATTGCGGAACACCTATTTTAGTAGGTATTTATGTATTTTAATTAAATATCTGAACTTTTCCTTGGTTCCCTGCTGGGGCGTGACTGTAAAATTGTGATCTGATAACCACAATAAAGAATAAAAGCGTTTTTGTTCATTTTAGGTATCGTTAAACCTTTGAAGTAAAATTAAAATTGCAAGAAATGTCGATAGTTTATCAATATGACTTTATCGACATGGCTACAGCAAGGTGTTTCCACATTGTTAATCGTACACTATACAAAAGTGGTCCCAGTGACAGCTCGCTTGGAAGTAATCTCTGTATATTATATATCTATGGATGAGATATCAACTGCTTGCGTAAAAAAGGTGGGATATTTAAAATTTATAAGCAAAATAACGTAGGGATGGCATTGTCTTTGGCTTAATTTAGGCTAAAGAAAAAAAGCATGTCAATGTAATTTCTAATATTTAGTAACATTTGGTAACGTAAACTTTTTTGTAATCCGCTTTTGAGTTTTGACCGCAACTATTAATGGGAGCGAAAAGCGCTAACAGCCAAAATGTTGTGGGTTGAGGTAGCTATGCTCCTAGTGGAGATTTTAGCGGCGGCGTGTGCTGTAGCGGTGTGTGGACCTTGCTTCTTAGCGTGTGCCAGGAGGTTGGCACTTGGGGACGAACTGCTAGCTCGAGGGGGCCCGGTGATGCGAGAGACTGAGGTGCTTGGCTGCGATGAGCCCTTCTGTCCGTACTATAAAAAGAACGTCCGCCTCTTCATGGTGCCTGCCCATCGTCGAAGCTTACACGGCCAATAACCGTTTAAATCAATTGACTTTTTGATCTAAATATACACATCGCTTGTATAGTGTTACTATGTTTTGTCATATATGGTCGTTCGTGGTTTCCTAGGTACGTCCAGGAAAAGTACCTATGTTCAATTTATTATTTTCCCTGACACTAGTTCGGTAAGGTCAAGTAACTAAATTCGAATATGACTGGATTGTAATGTGAGACAAGACATGCAGGTCCTGCTGGAATTTGTAGGTACCTACCTATTATCCATGGTAGCGGTGAATTCACGAAGCCTGAAATTTAAAGGTTACTTACTATACCTGTTAAAATTCGTGTTCTACTTAATAGAAAAGGACTTGAAGAAATAGGTATGTAGGGGAGACCGGGGACAATAGAAACAATTTTCCTTTAACCGCCTGTAACCGTTATATTTTTATGAGTAGAAAGATGTACGCCCAAAATATTTCAAGGTTACTTATCTGGTTCCTAAATGAAATGTATTTGGATGGTCTATAATCCATAGTTTTTTGACAATAACTTAATAAAGAAAATGGGGCAGCATGGTTCAATTGACCTCACATGACTGTCAATTCAAACACTATGTAAGGTCAATTGAAACACTCGAATATCTTCGGCACAATGAAAGTACTTATGTCTGTTTTAATCTTTTTCATCACTACCTCTGCATACAATGAGCTCATCAAAAGTTCGCAAGCATAAAATAAATATTTGCCAATTTATAAGCATCTGAAGATTTCGATATAAACACGCGGGAAAAAAACAAGAGTATACGACTTTTAGTTTTCTTTGTTGCTGCTACCTTATACATTTATCTTAAGCAAAGTAGTTTTAATGCAATTATAAAATACTAGATGAAAACCCGGCTTCGCTCGGGTAAAATAAATTATAATAATAGGTACTAATTTTGAATTGAGTAATTATTATTTACTTTAAGACTTCAAACCATAAAAACAAAAAATCCATAACATACAGTATAACTCTAAACGTACTATTCCGATATATCTAAAAACAAATATGTAATAAAAAAACGTAATCTAACCCAGGTTAGGTTTTTTAATTACACTTTTCTGGTAGCAGTTCGGTTCTGTAAGGGTCGCAGTTCTAACCTAACCTAACCCACTTCTGGTTCCAGTTTGGTTCTATAAGGATCGCAGCTCTGATCTGACCCACTTTTCTGGTCGCAGATCGGTTCTGTAAAGCCCTTATTTATAACCCCCCCCCCCAAATCATCCAAAAATCATGCTTCGAATGACCCCGTTTCCTCCTACGTCATGCTACCATCGTCTGATGTCCGGACCCCCCCCCCCCCATTTGAAATGACGTAATTTATGAATAGCCCCAGAGGCGCGTTTTCCGGGCGGGGCGCGAGCGTTTAAATGAAAAAGCGGCGCGCCCCGCTCACGCGCCGCTTACAAAACGCGCCTGTGTGATGGGAGCCTTAAATGTTATATACTAAGAAAAACCGACCAAGTGCGAGTCGGACTCGCTCACGAAGAGTTCCATACTTTTTAGTTATAGCGGCAACAAAAATACATAATCTGTGAAAATTTCAGCTGCCTAGCTACTTACATATCACGGTTCATGAGATACAGCCTGGTGACAGACAGACAGACGAACAGTGAAGTAAACTGAAATAAATGTCATATACCTTCTAGGACCGGCCAAGTGCGAGTGGGAAGGTTTCGGCAAAAAAATACGTTTGTTGCATGGGAGCCCCACTTTATTTATTTTATTCCGTTTTTAGTACTTATTTGTTGTTATAGCGGCAACAGAAATGAAATATCGGTGAAAATTTCAACTGTCTAGCTATCACGGTTTATGAGATACAACCTACAGACAGACAGACGGATAGAGGTGTCTTAGTAATAGTAGGGTCTTGTTTTTACCCTTCGGGTACGGAACCCTAATAAAGTGTATAGATTTGTAACCGGTCAGAGATGCAGAGAGAGATGCTTTCTAGTCACTAATAGCCTTGTATGCTTGTTTGCCACCAACATGGCATTTTAATAAAAACTTACTCATTTCATCGCTCATATCCAACCTAGTATTGGCTTTAATATATATTGGGTCTTATATTTTTTTTATTAAATTTTTTAATATTTGTTGTTATAGCGGCAACAGAAAAACATCATTTGTGAAAAATTCAACTGTCTAGTTATCACGGTTCATAAGATCATGAAATACAGACAGACGGACAGGGGAGTCTTAGTAATAGGGTCCCGTGCTTACCCTTTGGGTATGGAACCCTAAAAAGTGACCAAGGCCTCCAGTGCCCCAGGCTGGAATCGAAACAGCGTCCTCTAGCGGCTGGTGCCTGTGCCATTTGGCCACCGGACCCCAGCGGCATAGGTCGAATTTTTCCAAGTATATGCACTTCTTACTGAAGGCCCAGCGTTCCACCTGGCCACCCCTAAGGTAAAATTGAAATTATTTAGAATTGGGAATATGTAGAATTAAGCTTCTGTAAAATTGAAATTATGTAGAATTGGGAATCTGTAAAATTGAAAATCTGTAGAATTGGTAATCTGTGATAGGTATCTGTAGAAATGAGACTAAACCCTTAGTAATAGGGGTCCCGTTTTTACCCTTTGGGTGTAGAATCTAAAAATCAACCTTGTTTTGGTACTATGTACTAAGCTTCACTATGACTCTGAAATTGTAGCAGTAATTAATTTTGTTTTAGTTGTCACCTGACGATTTATTTAAGTCAAACTCTGAAGTTATTATTCACACTTTTATTTGAATCAGCATAAAATATATCTTTTTATACATACTATATTATATATACAGTGAAACCTGGTTAAGTGGGACCTGGATAAGTGAGAAACCTCTATAGCTGGGACTCATGGTGCGGTCCCGACACTTTAGCACTGAATTACCTCTGTTACTGAGAAAAAACGAACCTCTATAACTGGGATTCGTTGTTGTGATTTTATAGTCACATTTACCTCTATAAGTGAGACGGAGAGTGTATTTTACCTCTTTTACTGATACTATATTTATAAGATTACATTTTCCTAATTGTTTTTTAGAATTTTATAGGGAACTAGCTGTGCCCGCGGCTCCGCCCGCGTGGAATTCGGTTTGTGTCAGTAAGCTGCTAAATATATAAAAAATAGTAAATTACATTACGCTGTATTTTTTTATTAAAAAAATTATAACATTTATTATTTATTTGTTGTTATCGGGTTCTATTGTAACACTAAAATTTCTTTGTAATTTTACATGTATGTAAGATGTATGGTTATTGGTGCAATAAAGAATATTTACTTACTTACTTACTTTATAATTTCCTGCATGATAATTTCTTAAAATAATTCTATCTTATTGTTTCATAATTTTTAGAGCGCGATTTGTAGTAGTCCGACTACGCCCGACTCTTTTAGTATGAGAAAGTCGAAGACGCCTAGCTTTGGACCGCGTGCAGTGCGCCACATAAGTACGTCGGGCAATTCCTGACTCTTTTAGTATGAGAAAGCCGAAGACGCCTAGCTTTGGACCGCGTGCAGTGCGCCACATACGTCGGGCAATTCCTGACTCTTTTAGTATGAGGGCGCCGAAGAAGCCCGGCTTTGGAACGCATTCAGCGCGCCACGTGCGTCGGGCTTAGCCCGACGGTTTCAGTATGAGGGTGCCTTCGGCGCCCAACTTTGGCAAGCGTACAGCGTGTCACGTACGTCGGTCTACGCCCGACTCTTTTAGTATGAAGGCGCCGAAGACGCCCAGCTTTGAAACGCGTACGTTACGCCCGACGCTTTGAGTATGAGGGAGGCGCCCGGCTTTGGAACGCGTACAGCGTATCACGTACGTCGGTCTGCGCCCGACACTTTTAGTATGAGGGCGCCGAAGGCGCCCGGTTTTGGAACGCGTACAGCGTGCCACGTGCGTCGGGCGTAGCTCGACGCTTTGAGTATGAGGGCGCCGGAGGCGCCCGGCTTTGGAATGCGGACAGCGTATCACGTACATCGGTCTACGCCCGACTCTTTGAGTATGAGGGCGCCGAAGGCGCCCGGCTTTGGTAACCATACAGCGTGTCACGTACCACGTACGTCTCTTTTAGTATGAGAAAGTCGAAGTCGCCTGGCTTTGAACCGTGTGCAGCGCGCCAAATTGTCGGGCTACGCCAGATTCTTTTAGTATGAGGGCGCCGAAGGCGCCCGGCTTTGGAACTCGTACAGCGCGACACGTACGTCGGGTTAAGTCCGAAGCAGTGCCGGATTAAGATATTTTGATGCCCTAAGCATTTCTAGACCATGGTGCCCCCTCTCCCTAGGGTCATTAAGATTACTTTTTTTTTGTAAATTGAGTGAAGTTCATTGCCGCATTACAGCTGAGAATGGAAATCAGTCACATCATTTTATCACGAAAATTGACAGTGCCGCAGCAGTAAAGTTGCAAAAGAGTACCTAATGCTGCTGCAGTCGCCACCCGAATGTCACCTTTATCATATATGAGGTTAGAATGTGATTGAAAACGCGAGCGAAGCGAGCGCGAAATTTTTTCAATATAAAAACGCAATTTGATAGACAGTTGTACATTTTTACTTTTAGTATGGAAATCAGTCACATCATTTTATCACGAAAATTGACAGTGCTGCAGCAGTAAGGTTGTAACAGAGTAATGCAGCTGCAGTCGCCACCCGAATGTCACATTTATCATATCTTAGAAAGTGATTGAAAACGCGAGTGAAGCGAGCGCGAAAATTTTTCGATATAAAAACGCAATATGATATAGACAGTTGTACATTTTTACTTTTAGTATGGAAATCAGTCACATCATTTTATGACGAAAATTGACAATACCTACCGCAGCAGTAACGTTGCAAAAGAGTAATGCTGCTGCAGTCGCCACCCGAATGTCACCTTTATCATACCTTAGAAATTTATTAAAAACGCGAGCGAAGCGAGCGCGAAAATTTTTCGATATAAAAAACGCAATTTTACTTTTAACCAGGCGCGAATCCAGGATTTCATACAGGGATGGGACAGTTTTCTATCAGCCTAGCTTCGCATAGGGCTCGATATTTATGGGTCTCAGCGAGGTTGTTTTCATGCATAAAAGATGCAATAAAGCAGAGCTTGGAATTGACCAAGTGAATTGAATTGGCGAAGTGTGAGCAAGGCAGAAGGCCCAGCTGCGAAAGAGGAAAGCTTGGATTTGGATCCACGCCCAAGTGTAATTAAGGCAGAAGATCAACTTTGCCGTAAGGCAGAAGGCCTCGCATAAGACCTAACGCCGAACCGCAAAAGAGTGGGTTGAAATCGAATCTGTGCATGAAATCACGACTCTTCTACTGCTACCGATTGTTTCCCAAAGAATTACGCGCCATTATTTTTGCAAATTAGCTTTTGGACAGCTAAAAAAAAATCGTTTGGTAAAAACGATGTGTCTGTCCCTAATTTTAAAATTTGTTCTGTTTTTTCAACTCGTGCTTGTTTTGCTTATTGGTTAATCCGGCACTGGTCCGAAGGTTTTACTATGAGGGCGCCTTCGGCGCCCGGCTTTGGTAAGCGTACAGCGTGTCACGTACGTCGGGCTCGGGCTAAGGTTAAGGCATTCAGAAGTAAAGATGTAATAAAGAAACTCAGATACCTAAATAAATATATACCTAGATACAAAAACGAACGCTGAAAACACAATAAACTCTCTCGCTCTTTTTTCTGGGTAGTCGTGAAAAAGATGGCACTGTGCAATGAGGGGTAATTAATTTACTGTCGTTTTATTTTGTTGTATTTTATTAATTCGAATTGATGTCCGTACCCCCTCATCTAAACTTAGAGTTAATTTGGCAAAAACCTTCGTCGGTGGCTATTCATGTCACTATGTATTAAATTCAGCGCCATCTGTTAGTTTACCAGGGTACTCAATAGTGGTAGCACATATTTGAAAAAAGTTTGCCCCTCCTTCCTAAGTAGCGCCATAAGATTCAGGGGCAAACTTAAATCAAGCGAGGGTTGTGGCTACCCCCCCTTTTAAGGGTTGAATTTTTATAGCCTATAACCTGGCCGGAGATTTTCCCGACAGATTAGTAAATTTTGCATCAAAATCCGTTCAGCCGTTTTCACGTGATGCGCGTTCAAATAAACAGACAAACAGATAAACAGATAAACAGATAAACAGACAAACAGACAAAAATTCTAAAAACTGTTGGAACGTGTTCTGTTATCGATTCTAAGTATCCCCAGCCAACTTTTTTTCAAATATCTTCCATGTACAGACTTTCGACCGTCTTCAGCTTTATTATATGTATAGATGTATAGATTGACTTCTGTATCTGAGATAACGTCAATCTATGACCTCTATAACTTGGATTTCATTGAACGATTTCCGTATTCTTACTAACTTTTAGTCTATCCACAAATTCCGCATTTGCCTAATTGTGTCTAAACAACTTCAAACTTTGATTTAGTTAATTTATCTAAGTAGCTAAAACTACCGAAACGAAAGCTGAAATTTTGATAAGTAACACGAAAAAAATAATTTTCATTTATTAAATTTCTAATACGCAATGAAGTCCGTATCAAATTTAATTTAATTTTGATATATCTATCCATTGGAGAATCATTCAAAATAAATTCAAGAAATATTTATACAGGCTTAAAACATATTTAGGGACAAGGGTTATTTTACCTTATTTAGTTTTAAAGATATTAATTATTAAATACCTTATTAACCACCTCTATAACTGAAATATACTCTATTCTCACCTCTATTAATGGAAACCTCTGTAAATGAGACAGAACTTTATCTGTACCTGGCTAACTGGGAACCTGGGTAAGTGGAAAACCTCTTTAAGTGAGACAAATTTGCTCGTCCCTTGAGATCTCACTTATCCAGGTTTCACTGTATATATATATATATATATTTTAATCTTATATTCAACTTACATTGATTCCGGAGATTACTTCTTCTTAAACCTTGCGTTTTCCCGGCCTAGCGCCGGGATCTGCTTTCCTGCTCAGTCTTCTCCGCTGCCCGGTCTTCGGCATCCACTCACATCACTCAGATTCTTTGAAGTTAGTCTAAAGCACAAATATGTCCACCATACACTGTAGTTGTTCGCACTGGTTCACATCACACTGGATCATATAATCAGAGTGGAGTCAACTGATTCTTTAACTCAAGAGTTTCTTTGAATTACTTTTGTGACTTAACTTCACTTTCATCTCACTTTAGTTTGTCAAGCACATTCCTTCAAGGTTCTTCCTTCCATTCTGAAATGTATAAATACAACTGAGTATACTGTATATAAAATTTGTGTCCCATCTGGTCTAGTGGGTGGTGACCTTACCTATAAAGCCAAAGGTCTTGGGTTTGAATCCTGGTAAGGGCATTTATTTGTGTGATGAGCCGAGATATTTGTTACCGAGTCATGGATGTTTTCTATGTATTTAAGTACTTCCAAAGAGACGTTCAGCGCTATCAGCTATGAACTTTGTAACATGTAATGGGTCTCACATATGGAATACAATGGGAACTATTGTCATAAACCAACAATTGTGGCAAGGTTTGTCCAAGTAACAAAATTATGTGAGAAATTATGTATCAACAACAAAACAATAATGAAAGTTGAAACAATTATATGGTTTGAAGATACTCACGATTTTCGGCATAGGTTTATATATTTGTTTTACGCGTTGGTGCCGTGTCATCGTTAGTATTGTAGTCACAAACATTTAAACTGAAAAATAAGTTTTCGTTTTTACCCGTCATTCCCATCAATAATGCATCTGTCATCTTACAGTTAGTGACAGTAGTCGTTTTTTTTTAAATAGGCTTTCTACACGCTCGAACCAAACACCTTGTCGTATGTCACACGCATGCCGGATCCAAAGGTAATTCAGAGTTTCCGAACGCACTTGTCAATGTCAACCAACATGGCCGATCTTTTTTTTGACATTGATATGGCATTGATTGTCGAAATTTTTTCACTTTTAAATGCAAAATACTCGACAATACGAATTTTGCGGATACATGTTCTCGATTCAAAAGTGATATTTTTTCAAGCTCTTTCGATTGAGCATAATTTCATTTAGGTCTACCGTCAAACCGGTTCACGATTATTTATATAGATAACGATATAGAATCGCAGAAAACAAGCATAATCATGTTTCATACAAAAGTGCTTGTTTCAACTATAACAATGTTTCAATCACAACCATTCCGTGTACCTACCCTGTGACAACGAGTGTTGCAAACATCGAGATGTAAAATGAAATAATAGACGCAATAAAATAATCAGGTTAAATTGTTTTAGTAAACAAAAACATGACATAGCTTTTTAGCATATTAAGCTCTTCTAGCTCTCTATATAATGCCCTGAACTATACGTTCACCCAATTTCATTTAAATTAGAACAAATTTACTTAAGTTATTGCGTATCAAACTATCCTCTGATAGTTCAGCTTAAAAACATCGAAATGCCGGGATGTGCCCCTAGCCAGCCGTGCGGAAAAAACTGCAGATTTCTAAAAAATACTTCGGAGATCCATAATTTATCAACTGGGTCAAAAACTACATAACATAAATAGTGAACATAAATAGAACAAACATGTGCATCGAATACTGAACCTCCTTATATTTTGAAGTCGGCTACTTTTGGGGACAATTAAAACACGAGGTCGATTGAAACGTTTCAATCGTCCACAAGCAAGTTGTTCCTATCGTCCCCACAACCCGTTTTTCACTTCAAGGTCAAATATTATATATAAAAAAGACTCGAACGCTGATCAACGGCCATTAAAAACATTCGTTTATTCCTAACTCAAACACCAAAATAATTTGATTATTCAAAATACAAGAGTAAACGAAGTTATAAGAAAACATACGAGAGCGCAAGTGCTTACTTTTTACCGCGAAAAACTGTTTTGGCTCGTGGACACTCCCGTCTCGCACCGTCGCTCGAGCCCTACTGGCCAAGGATTGAATTATGGCCGTCCGCATATACCGAGTGTTGCGTCAGACGCGTAGGTATTATAGTTTTCGAGAAATTTGACTTGTTTCAATCATAACGTGTTTCTATTGTCCCCGGTCTACCCTATAGTAGGAACCTACAATACATTACGTAGAATGTGAACATAACTATTCATAAAAATATTGATCAACAGGCCAATTTGAACCTGACTTCAAAACGATACATAAGTAAGTATTCAAATAATGTCCGTTAGTAGTAAATAATTCGCGCGTTTATTTTGCTCGGCCTCGCCCGTATAGCGGAAGCAGTTATAAAGTTGACCCAAAATTTTTTTATTAAGCTATGAGCTTCATCACATATGTTCCTTGAGTAATTCTAAGCATTTCAAGCCTGGGAGGCAATAAGAAATGTGTGTCTACTCGGATTTGTAATGGATTCAAACTTTCAACCCCTTTTTAACCCTGTTAGGGGATGAATTTTACAAAACGCTGAAATTACTTTTCCTGTCTTTTAATAATATCCCCAAATACAAAGATTCAAGTCCCGCCTTCGAAAAATTTTTTGATATCCATACAAACTTTCAACCCCTTTTTCACCACCTTAGGGGATGAATTTTCAAAAACGCTGAAATTAGTTTTCTTGTATTTTAATAATTTATCGTTTTACGAAGTTTCAAATTCCTAGCTTAAAATAAAACTTGAACCCCATACAAACTTTCATCCCCTTTTTAACCCCCTTAGGGGTTGAATTTCTCAAAATCGCTTCTTATCTCTTGTACACTTTATAAATGTAATCTAGTGTGCAAATTTCAACTTTCTATCTTTTGTAGTTTCGGCTCCTCGTAGCAAAAATCTCCAACCAAATTTTTCACCTTTTTACGTTTTTCTTGTAAAATTACTATGAAACTGAAAAAAACAAATATTAGCAATGAATTCTACGTCTGTGGTTTATACGAAAATGATACCAAACTTGCCCTAGTACCCACCAGGATCAGAATAGATTTTTTTTAAAGATGACGGGTGGCGGCCGTCTTTGTACCCAACCCTCCCCCCCACCCCAGGCTAGAAATGCTTAGAATTACTCAAATATCAGATGTGATGAAGCTCATAACTTAATAAAAAAATTTTGGGTCATGTATGGCAGCGTTACATAACTGATTCCAGTAGTACAATTACCGCGAGCAAGAGGCGCTGGCGAATAAGAAGCAAATAACAAATCTTCCGTGAGACACAGACATATTTAATATATTAAGAACTCACGTTTAAGTTGAAAAACGCTCGACATGTTTCACTCCGTACCGAGGAATGTCATTAGGAGCTTGCGTTGACGGTGGCGATGGTTGTGGTTTTTAGACTTAAAATACGTGAGCACAGAATAAATAATAGTACTAGGTACAGAAGACTCACTCTGCACAGATATGGCCGCTATAGTTCGTTTTTTTAGCATTAGAAAGAAGTACAAAGAAGATAAGCGATCTTGACATGTCTTTTAATTGTAAAACGCTGTATAAAAATCTATTACTATTACTTATGAAAGCAGAAGAATATAAATGATCGTATTAGATTCATAATTATTACATATTTGCTGTGACATATTTTTAAAACGTGTTTTTCAATTAAAAAACACATCAAGATTGTTTACCTTTTTTCTAATGCTAAAAAAACGAACTATAGGTGGCGACAGCGCCACGCGCGGCTTATGGCAAACCCCAAAATTGGGGTCGAATGGATGTACTTTTAGCTACCTGTAGCAAAGCGACGAAATCGCGAAGTGAGACACGCCTGACGTGAGTGACTCGATCTTAATATATTTAAAATTACAGTAAGTATTTAGATATCGTTTTGATGCCAATTTGACGATGAAACTGAAAGTACAATACGTACGTACATAGGTAATTATTGTAAATTATGGAAGCTTATATAATGCTACGCCGCCGTAGCGCTGCTACGAGGCTTTGCCTGAAAGTTGTTTAATATTTACGGCCTGATTCGAACAATGCTTATAAGAAGTCATAGCGGTAGGATTCCGATCTGTCATTGTCAAAAGTGACCTTTTTTGGTTGAAGAAATGTTAGTCATGAATGTTATTCAAAATATGGTAAGTTATTATCTTTCTGATTTTAAGTATCTTACTTACATATCTTATATACTCGTATTATGTTTAAAACGTTGATAATTCTCCTAAACGTCTTTGAACCTGTCTTGGATATGAAATCTCTATCCTAATAGTTGTCGACATAAGTATACAAGTTTGTACCTATGCTAAGTAAATATTTACTACGAGCCCCGATGCACATGTTTTCGTCTAGTGAGACCATTTTTTGAGGTTCTCGCGTTTGTTCAAAAATAATGTTTTAGTTTTAAAATTACTAATATTTAATGCTAATACTAATGTAATTAAATGTTATATGGTAATACTCTGCAATAACTAAATCCAAATACAAGAAATACCGTTTGTACTGAAAGAAAAAAATAACGAATTTTTATTTTTTTATTGGCGGGTAGGATTACAACATATGTGAAAAGGGCTATTACTAGGGAAAGCAAGCAGGGCTCTGCCAATGTGCTGACAATTTTGTTTCGAGCCCATGCATGCAGCAGTGCTGTAGGAGAGGACAATATGATTTGGACAAGGTTTTTGAAAAGTACGTTTTTTCAGCAATAAAAGTCTCATGCAATTTTATTATACGATGAAAATAAATTACATTAAATATTACTATTATGGTTCCCATTACTGGGTCATTTTATGTCCATGTGTAAAATTTATCAAAATTAACAAAATTGTTGCGTGGAAATAGACGAAATAATTTGCATCGGGGCTCGTATTAACCGATGTAGTCGATAACATAGTAAAACTACTCCAAAGGGATCAAAATAATCGCTCTAATATATTACTTATGATATTTTGTTACCATCGTTCATAAGCCACCAGATCACACGAGAGCGATTACATAATATACCTAACATAACAACGTTTTACAGGACTATGGATATAGCCTTTATTCTTTCTAAGGGTTACAATCAACTTACAAAGCCCATAAGTTAGACAAAAAAACAGCCCATATATAACGTCGTTAGTAAAGGTGTTATCGCAAACAAACTGCAATTAAGCAGATAGCTTAATAGTTGTTGGCGAGCGACTAAATAGATATATGGCATAGATATATGGTATGAAAGTTAGAAGAGCTGTAGTAACGAGGTGAACGCACGCGCCACTTCCGGTGGGCCAGCGTCCACTACAGCCAACCTACCACGTTCTTGCTAAAGCTACAAAAAACTTTTTACAAAAAAAAGAAAACCGACTTCAAAAAGGATGAAATAAAATATTATCCTTTTTAAGTCTATGCGTTACCAACTGATATGTTTGAAGTCGGTGCCAAGCCAACTTTTGAAGCATACCATGATTTTGGTGCGATTCTATAATGATTTACGTTGGATTGCCTTACACGACGACAATGAACGTACTTTCTGTAGGTACAGTCGTCGTTAAAAATATGTTTACACTTTTCGTCTTATATTACATATTACAAAGGAGTACGGTGCAAAAGTGTAAACATATCTTTGACGTCGACTGTACCTAAAAACACACGATCAAACCTTGTTGGTACAGTCCATACCATGTTTGTCGGCACGCAAGCGTGGGATTGGGACTGAGTTATTTCCCGTCCCTTATTCAGAGGACTACATTTCAAAATATAAAACAAATCAAGGAATTTACGTTCTTGCCAAATTTCACCTAAAGCGGTTCAGTTGTTTAGCCATGAAAAGGCGACAAAGAGGCAGACAGAATTACTTACACATTTATAATACTCATTAGTACAGTTCTAATGGGATTTATAGTCATAAAGCTGATTATTTTTGGCGGGTATTGTTACTACTTGGCTTGGCACCGACTTCAAACATATCAGTTGGTAACGCATAGACTTAAAAAGGATAATATTTTATTTCATCCTTTTTGAAGTCGGTTTTCTTTTTTTTGTAAAAAGTTTTTATTTTTCCATTTTTAGTTTTAACGCATTGTTAAGTGCGCGACGCATGAATGAAAAACAACATCATGATTAACACTAAATTCGTGTACCTACTTTAATAAATATGTACTTAATCAGGTTTTTTTTCGAGTCCGTCTGGAAAATTATAATTCCTGTCACTACACTAAATCCATCCTCCGCCCCGCCACTGACCCAATCCCTCAACCCCCCGATGGCCCCGATCACTCTACCTCACAGCGCATCAACCCCTGATCCATGAACCCCTCGACCCTGAACCAGCAGCCCTTCAACCGCCATTTCCTTAGCTTCGCTTCGCCTTAACTCCTAACCCTAACCCCCGATCAGTAGCCTTACCAGCTTACCAAGAGTTTGACATTGATTTATTCGCTAGCGTGTGTGTAACTTACTTTCTTTGCATCTCGCTCGTACTGGCATATTAGTGCGAGCGAGATGCATAAAAAGTAAGTTACGAAGACGTTAGCGTCGCTAACTTAGCGAATATGTCAATGTCAAACTCGTGGTAAGGCTACACTTGGCTACACTTGCACTACATCAAATTGGCGGTTTTCGGAAGCAAATGCTCGAATTACTTTAGAAAACACCGAAATCACTTTACACGTGCCTTTAAAAACTGAGGAGTTCCCTCAATTCCTCATGGATTCCATCATCAGACCAGAACCAAAAATAATACGGAAACACCTTGGAGGTAACTCCTTCCAAACAAAAAAATAATTACTCAAATCGGATCACAGGTGCCGGAGTAATTGCTGAACATACTACATTTAAAAAATCATCATCATTATCATCAAAACAATCATCATCATCAGGTCTACTTCATAAAAGTGGTGGTTTTCGGGAGAAAATGCTCGAGTTGCTTAAGAAAATACCCAAATCACCATGCATGTGCCTTTAAAAATTGAGGAGTTCCCTCAATTCCTCATGGATTCCATCATCAGACCAGAACCAAAAATAATACGGAAACACCGTGGAGGTAACTCCTTCCAAACAAAAAAAGAATTACTCAAATCGTATCACAGGTGCCGGAGTAATCGCTGAACATACTACATTTAAAAAATCATCATCATTATCATCAAAACAATCATCATCATCAGGTCTACTTCATCAAAGTGGTGGTTTTCGGGAGAAAATGCTCGAGTTGCTTAAGAAAACACTCAAATCACCATGCATGTGCCTTTAAAAATTGAGGAGTTCCCTCAATTCCTCATGGATCCCATCATCAGAACAGAACTAAATTAAAATGGGACCAACTCGGAGGTAGCTCCTTTCAAACAAAAAAAGAATTACTCAAATCGGATTACAGATGTCGGAGTAATCGGTGAACGTACATAGAAAAAAAAAATAGCCACAACCGAATACAGAACCTCCTCCTTCTATGAAATGGAAGTCGGTTAAAAAGTGGAAAGCAACTACATGCCGTATGGGTATGATAAGTTGGTAACACTTAACGCACCTCGGAAAGAGAACAGTCATGAAATGTATAGGATCCAATAGTTACCTACATTCTTTGACTCTTCTCTTTCCGCACAGATTCTATCAGTTTTTTCTATCTGCTAAATAATTAAGGCCCGTAATTAGGACCCCTTACTGTGTAGGATTGACCTCAAGAGTCTTTAGACAAGCGAAAAACGTAATCGAGTATTGTTTTTTGACGGTGGTTTGTTATTAACCGACTTCCATTTCATAGAAGGAGGAGGTTCTGTATTCGGTTGTGGCTATTTTTTTTTTCTATGTACGTTCACCGATTACTCCGACATCCGTGGTCCGATTTGAGTAATTCTTTTTTTGTTTGAAAGGAGCTACCTCCGAGTTGCTCCCATTTTAATTTGGTTCTGTTCTGATGATGGAATCCATGAGGAATTGAGGGAACTCCTCAATTTTTAAAGGCACATGCATGGTGATTTGGGTGTTTTCTTAAGCAACTCGAGCATTTTCTCCCGAAAACCACCACTTTGATGAAGTAGACCTGATGATGATGATTGTTTTGATGATAATGATGATGATTTTTTGAAATGTATGTTCAGCGATTACTCGGCATCTGTGATCCGATTTGAGTAATTCTTTTTTTGTTTGGAAGGAGTTACCTCCAAGGTGTTTCCAAATTATTTTTGGTTCTGGTCTGATGATGGAATCCATGAGGAATTGAGGGAACTCCTCAGTTTTTAAAGGCACGTGTAAAGTGATTTCGGTGTTTTCTAAAGTAACTCGAGCATTTGCTTCCGAAAACCGCCAATTTGATGTAGTGCAAGTGTAGCCCTACCACGAGTTTGACATTGACATATTCGCTAACTTAGCGACGCTAACGTCTTTGTAACTTACTTTTTATGCATCTCGCTCGCACTAATATGCCAGTACGAGCGAGATGCAAAGAAAGTAAGTTACACACACGCTAGCCAATAAATCAATGTCAAACTCTTGGTAAGCTGGTAAGGCTACTGATCGGGGGTTAGGGTTAGGAGTTAAGGGGTCGGGGATTAAGGGGTCGGGGAATGGCGGTTGAAGGGCTGCTGGTTCAGGGTCGAGGGGTTCATGGATCAGGGGTTGATGCGCTGTGAGGTAGAGTGATCGGGGGGTTGAGGGATTGGGTCAGTGACGGAGCGGAGGATGGATTTAGTGTAGTGACAGGAATTATAATTTCCCAGACGGACTCGAGAAAATTCCTGATTACATATTTATTAAAGTAGGTACCCGCATTTAATTTTAATCATGATGTTGTTTTTAATTCATGCGTCCTGCTCTTAACAATGCATTAAAACTAAAAATTGAAAAATAAAAACTTTTTACAAAAAAAAAGAAAACCGACTTCAAAAAGGATGAAATAAAATATTATCCTTTTTAAGTCTATGCGTTACCAACTGATATGTTTGAAGTCGGTGCCAAGCCAAGTAGTAACAATACCCGTCAAAAATAATCAGCTTTATGACTATAAATCCCATTCGAACTGTACTAATAACTATTATAAATGTGTAAGTAATTCTGTCTGCCTCTTTGTCGACTTTTCATGGCTAAACAACTGAACCGCTTTAGGTGAAATTTGGCAAGAACGTAAATTCCTTGAATTGTTTTATATTTTGAAATGTAGTCCTCTGAATAAGGAACGGGAAATAACTCAGTCCCAATCCCACGCTTGCGTGCCGACAAACATGGTACGGACTGTGCCAAGAAGATTTGATCGTGTGTTCTTAGACTTCTTAGTACAGTCGACGTCAAAGATATGTTTACACTTTTGCACATTACTCCTTTGTAATAAGACGAAAAGTGTACCTAAACATATTTTTAACGTCGACTGTACCTACAGAAAGTACGTTCATTGTCGTCGTGTAAGGCAATCCAACGTACATCCTTATCGAATCGCACCAAAATCATGGTATGCTTCAAAAGTTGGCTTGGCACCGACTTCAAACATATCAGTTGGTAACGCATAGACTTAAAAAGGATAATATTTTATTTCATCCTTTTTGAAGTCGGTTTTCTTTTTTTTTGTAAAAAGTTTTTATTTTAATTTGCGTACTTAAGTATATATTTTTGCGGTGGGAGGGTGGAAACATTAATTACATGAAAAAAATACGCAAACTAGTAAATATAACGGGTTAGCACTGATTGACTAGCACGCGTCGCACGAAAGTAATATGTTGGTTTTAATTAATATTTTTCGGATTTCCGCACAGTATCGAAATTCTATTCATTACATCTTCTTTTGTTAGGCGTTACAAAGAATCAAATCAAAGAACATTTACGAAAACTTGTCAACGAAAACAAAGATCCCATCACCAGGCTTTGGAAACTAATCAAACTTTTAATTGTAAACGTTAATTTGAGTACTTGTGAATGGTTAAATATTATTATTGACTTAAATTTCAAATTCTGTTTTTAAAATGAGATTGACATTGTAACACTTTTGACTACTAAGTTTAATTTTATGGTTAAAAAGTTATTTATTAAACTTGAAATTATTGATTTTGGAACACATGAAAAAGTATCCTTTATTTCTCATATTACACAGAAGATTTAAAAAATATGTCATTTAATTAGCTTTTAATATCCCTTTACTAAACTGGATCCGGTCCGGCTGGATCCGACCGATATATGGCCAAAATCCAGTCGGATTTGAAAATCAGTCCGGTTTGAAATCCGTAGACACGGGCTGACGATGCGTTCTGGGCACTATACTAGGTTCAGCTGGGTCCATTTCAATAGACTTTTGACTATTCAATGTGAAATATGGCAATCATTATCGGTTCAGTCAGTCGGTATTTTTATCATCGAATTTTATTAAAAGCGACAGTAAAGTTGCGTAGATAGTGGACAGCGAACTTAATGAGAAATTGTGTAGCTACTGTAAATATTACCATTAAATATATTGTTTCAATTTCTTGGAACAATCTAGAAGTATACCTACTTAAGTTAAGTATAATGCTGTATCATTGTCAAGGAAAGGTCAATTGGCTGCCTAACTAAGCAAGTTCAAGTTCATTGTCAACGATTTCAAGAGCAACGGCGGGAACCTGCTGTCTTGTGAGTTTGCTTTAAGCTATGTGTACCTATAATATCCTTAGTCAGTACCTACTTAAAATCAACTTACTGAACAGCTACCAGAGGACCTGGCAGCTGTTCATCGTCTGTTATCATAATTATTATCAGAAACTTTCGGAAACAAGGCTTCTGAACAATGTGACCTTGCTAGTTTTCTACCGTATAGCCTTTTGCGTGGTTTAACACGTCTAACTTAAAATAATTATATTTCAATTTTCAAGACTAAGCTAATTTGATATAAGTATAAAGGTACTTAAAATACTTATTATATTGAAGCGCTGGTGGCCTAGCGGTGAGAGCGTGCGACTTGCAATCTGGAGGTCGCGGGTTCAAACCCCGGCTCGTACCAATGAGTTTTTCGGAACTTATGTACGAAATATCATTTGATATTTACCAGTCGCTTTTCGGTGAAGGAAAACATCGTGAGGAAACCGGACTAATCCCAATAAGGCCTAGTTTACCCTCTGGGTTGGAAGGTCAGATGGCAGTCGCTTTCGTAAAAACTAGTGCCTATGTCAAATCTTGGGATTAGTTGTCAAGCGGACCCCAGGCTCTCATGAGCCGTGGCGAAATGCCGGGATAACGCGAGGAAGAAGAAGACTTAAAATACTTAATTATTATATAATAAGTATTTTCATTTTGTTATTTTTCTCTCCCATTCTAGCTAAATTGTTGAATATAAAATGATTTTGTGTTCATTCGTAGTTTTTAGCTACATTTACTTTAGAAGTAACTAGATACCTAACCGTCCTACATTGTTGTTTATTTATACTAAAATATGTGTGAACTAAATATTCAACCGCATAACGATGTGGTAACAATGCAAGCATTTAGTAATTCATTAATACCAGACTTCTAATTGACTGCCTAATAGTACATTGTATTAGTCATGGGCGCCGGGTCGTGGCTCCATGCCCACCATACAAGCGACCATACATACCATACACGAGTAGCCATACACGTTATCTGCCCATTGTTCCCCAAGCTGATTTACATTCAAGTAGTTAGTGCTGCG
Organism: Cydia fagiglandana; assembly: GCF_963556715.1. Classification (NCBI taxonomy): domain Eukaryota; kingdom Metazoa; phylum Arthropoda; class Insecta; order Lepidoptera; family Tortricidae; genus Cydia; species Cydia fagiglandana. The sequence continues at coordinate 18,439,957 of NC_085932.1, read as the reverse complement.
AATGTTTTGCATGAGGAGTCAGTCACTTCCTACCGAATTCTTTACACTTCTGTCATATAGAAAATGTAAACATGGGATCAATGAATATTTCATCGACCTCCTCAAATATTATGTGCACACATATATTATAGCAAATTTTGTATTTTCATTTAACAAACCAAGTATTTGCATTAAAAAACGTGCCATTTGATGGCATGGCATTTCGCTCGTTTCTTCTCAGAATGTGCAGAATGCGGAATGAGTTACCTCCTAAGGTAGGTATTTCTTTTGCGCTACGACGTGGGGTTCTTCAAGAAGCGTTTTTTAGGGTTCTCAAGGGCAACGTTTTAGTGGCCTCTCCGATGTTGATTAAAAATGTTACTGGCACCGACTTCAAACATATAGCGCCAAGGTAAAAAGGAAAAACATTATCCCTTTTAAAGCGATCCTTTTTATGTGCAATTTTGTACGAGATTGGACTTTTGGTTACATCATTAACCTATCTGAGTCACTTTTTTGCTTGATTCCGTTGCGCCAATGGATTCTGGTATAGCACGTGTCGTAGTCTAATTGCGGTTTTCCGTAAACCATTCATAACTACTCTTGTCGTCATTCACTACTTTTACGAATACGGCCATGATTCGTCATCGCACGTGCGTAAGACCTATGTCAATAACAGTGGTATAAAAAAAACCGGGCAAGTGCGAGTCGGACTCGCGCACGAAGGGTTCCGTACCATAATGCAAAAAAAGGCTGTACCTGTGACCATGTACTGACCCCGCCCGACGTTGCTTAACTTCGGTCAAAAATCACGTTTGTTGTATGGGAGCCCCATTTAAATGTTTATTTTATTCTGTTTTTAGTATTTGTTGTTATAGCGGCAACAGAAATACATCATCTGTGAAAATTTCAACTAGACAGTTCGTGTAGACACGGTTCGTGAGATACAGCCTGGTGACAGACGGACGGACGGACGGACGGGCGGACAGCGAAGTCTTAGTAATAGGGTCCCGTTTTACCCTTTGGGTACGGAACCCTAAAAAGAACCACTGGCGTAATGGTAGTGGTATAGTAGTTTTTTATACTTAGAACAAACTTTTTAAGACTGCGCGATCGAAAGAGTCAAACTTATCACGCATTCATGTTGATATACTTAACTAGGTACTTTATTTTTCAGCCGAGTTATGAGTGGCAAAAACGCCGGGAAAACACTAGGAATAACTGGGAATGATGATATTTAGATAGCTAAAATAACAGCAGATTAGGTAGTAGATTGGGCAATCAAACACTGGTCTTTCTTACCTGGAATATTTTGAAAATGCAATGGTACAATAAAATTATCGTCATCAAGATGGTGTAGGTACTGATGAAGAAAGAAGGACAGATAATCCTATCGAGATTAGGCTTATTTATTAATGCTTATTTATGTTTAGAAAAAGACAGTTGGGAATAATATTTTTACCATAAATGAAATTGGTGACAATGTTTTTTTTTTGTCGTGATTAGACGCAAACTTTTTTTTGCTTGCTCAATCGGCACAATAACAAAAATACCTACTAGTAGTTATTTGGAAGAGTATTGTAATGAATAATAACACTACCCAAAAGATGGAAGGGAAATAATTAGATCTGTACGTGGTGTCGTTAGAAAATTATACTAACAGATATTACTTTTGAGCACAATAGCGAAATAATAATAACAATCATCAGAAGACAATTCGCAATATAAATCAACACATTACGTATTGTGCTGCAGAAATAAGAACGCCAACGTTAAGTTCTGCACAACAACTCTATTGCCAAGCCAATAAGGATTATTTGAATCAGTTTTATTGCGTAGCTACTTGGGCTGCAGACTACTGAGCGATGTGAATAGTAGTATGGCGGAGTTCCATATTTGGGTGGTAAATGGCGCGCGTCACAAATGGCGCTATTCGCTATTGTTTTAAAACTCGTTATGCTTATTCCTTAATAGTATTTGTTGGACAGTAACGACATCAAAACTACGAATGAGTTTGGTACAGTTAACTACGAGTACTTAACTACATGTACTTTTTTGATGACAAACGCTTTTATAATACATTTATGAATATGGATGACGTATAACTACTGCGCTCGTGCTACGAAACTATAGTGCTACGCCGTAGCAAGAATGAGTTGATAATAAAAACAAATAAGAACGGCCAACGGAAGTTTCCGTGTCTTCATGCAATGAAAAAAAGATAATTAAGTATATTGAAAAAAACGGCCGGCATTTGTGCCCTTTTATTTAGAAAGGCAGGTTTTTGGCGGTAGTTACTGTAATTAAATTAGGCATGAAAGGGCGAAGCTATTTATTTTCAGAATAATATTTTTCAACATCAACAAGTTCTTTTTCAGATATTTTTTAAAACTTACGATTTTAACATGTAAAACAAACATTTATATTGTCAAATGAAGGTTGTTGAAATATACTTACCTACATATACATATACATAGATCGGTTGATGTTAAATTTGCTGCTGACTGTACCGAATCGTCATGAGATGCACTATTTATTTATTTATTTAAACTTTATTGCACAAAACATAAATATAATGTACAAATGGCGGACTTAATGCCTAATGGCATTATCTACCAGTCAACCACCGTAAATGATTTTAATGGCATTTTAATCTCTGTAATAGTAGTTTATGTGACTGCTACATAATGAAAGGCATTAAAATACGAGTGTGGGTTTATGAAACCAATGAAATGAGTTTCATAATAGTATCACACGAGTGTTTTAATGCCTAATTATGTACAGTTACATACACTGCATGCTTTATCTACACACATGTTATAAACTTTCTATGATATATTCACTAACCTCATATTACAGCCGACATTAGGGCACTTTCCTCTCTGGCGGAACTCGCGGATATGAGGTGGCGTCTCCGAAATATCTTTATCGCCCATTTTACACGAAACTTTTGTTATAGTTACTTTAAAAACAATAAAACAAATATTTTTTTACTTAAAAACTAATTAAACGATAAACTGTACGTCAAATGGCGGCAAATGAAAACTTTTTTCACGCACGTCACGCATCCGTAGTTTTTTTTTTTTAATTCATAGACAAACTAGAGTCGGGGTCGATTACCATATCGTCCGATACCAACTTACATGCGAGATTTGTCAATATTGTATGCAATTGTCATTTGATCTCGAATATAACGTCATCTCGACTGATATTAGAATAGGGGTCAAATCAAATTGCTTTTTTTTTTCAGAGATGTTCGAAATTTGAATGCATTACCAAATCGATTTTGATATAGTAATGAAGCTATTACCACATTTTCACAGATAAGAAATTTGCTGTAACAAAACAGTTTATCGTAATGAGGGCCATTATTTACGGATTTTGAAGGCATCATAGAGAGTTTATGATATGTGTGTAGATAAAATCGTTTATTATTTAATATGCCAACATTAAGACGTTACTAAGTTACCTACTAACTCGCCAAGAGCGTTCGTAGAAAAAGCTCCCTAGGGAGTTATAAAGTTTCTAGTGCCATAATTAACAGTATTTTGTCTTTATACTTAATTGAAGTGAAAACTTCTTTAGCGGCGCTGAGCACTTTTTGAGGTGGGGAAAAAATGATAAACTCGAGACAGCGTAACGCGTAACGCGCTGACGTCATGTCATGTGTGACGGACAAGGTTATTCACCAAAGAACTTTAGTCATGTCATAACTCATAACGTGTCATAATCAGGTCAATTATTTAAAACTGGACTATTATATTAAGCAATAAAGCTCAGTCTTGTACGGGCTGAAATACGATGGTCTCACAGTTACGTTCTAACTTTATATCACTCCAATATAATTCAATAAAGCTACCTCTTGATGAAATCGCTAATAAAAGTGAACTCTAGTACTGGTGAATAAAACTCAAAATATCATGAATATTTAGATGCGAAGTCTGCAAGGTAACTTTACAATTTCTATTCGAATTTTAAACAATTAACGCTACAAATTTAAGCTCACTGGCCAGCAATTTCGGAACTAAAGTTTTTCAATAGAAAGGAGGATGGGTGAATTATACATAGTGCTGCAGACATTTTGGACTAGTCATTGAGTTTTCACTTCTGTCGGCACTCCCGGAGTGCAACCCGTTGTTTATTTAACTTACTCTCGTTTGCAATATTCAACTTACGCCCCATGTTGAAGGTACTATTACAATATGTATTGTGCTATAATTACCGCACTAGGGCGGTAAAGTAACACCATACAATACAATACAATACGTACGTGCCTATGTCGAAAATTTAATGCAGCATATATATATATATATATATATATATATAGTAACAGCACCAGTCATGGGACATTTAAGAGGAAATTTGGAGTATTTATGATATTTCCCTTATATATGTAAATGGTCTACTGCTTAGCGTGTTAAAATATGAAAGTCCTATCCGTCTTTCATGTTTTAGGCGTGTTGTATCAAAGATACTGCAATTAGTTTCCACATATTTAACAAATTAAAACTATGCTTTTTTTCTCCAGTCATGGACACCAAAGCTCCAGTAATGGGCCCCCGGTAATGGACGTGGATCCAGTAATGGGCCCCCTATAATGGACATTGCTCTATCAGTATAAAATATTGAAATGGGGAATAAGTTACGGCAAAAAAATCAATTTCTGGTATAAGCTTTTATCGCTGAATGTATTTTTCTTTCCACAGCCAATTATTATTGTATTAGATCCATCGAGACAATTCTAATATACCCAAACATAATTAGTTAGGGTTTATTGCGATAAAGTTCCCATGGCCACCTCCTGTCTCCATCATCAGATTAGGTCCATGTTATCATAATATTGCATTATCATCCGATTTGCATACTTAATTACGTACTTACACAAAATTTCAACTGAATCGGAAATCGAAAAGTGGCTTAAATTCAGCTACCAAGACTGGACCCACACTAACTAACAGGGCAAGTTAAATAAAAGTTTGGAAAAACGATATTAATTTATCCGAAGTCCGAGAATACCTCCTGATTGACATATTTCGTAACTACATTTTACTTCTGTATTGTTTAAACATGAAATTATGGCATGGCAAGCATCATTCTGTCAATTGTCCCATCATAGGAGGTACGCAGTTTTACAGCTCCTATAATGGGATTGGGCCAAATACCACTATTTTTTTACATCTGTGGAGTCACAACATCGTGTGTTGTATACCTTATCTCATGGTAAATGCAATTAACAAAACACATTCTAGTTTTCATCAAGTATTAATTAATTAAAATTTAATAAATTAACTCACCTCTCTTAGCGAAGTTGTTAAGAATTCGTAGTGGTATTTTTTTTCAGTGACACGACAACTTTTGGGTTGACGCCAATTTCTTAAAAAGCAACCAAATTTAATGAAACTTCTAACTGAAACAGCTCTAGGACTCTAATTTATGATAATATACAGCCAGTGTTTATAAACTACTTTTAAATACTTATCTTAGAGGAATTATGTTTTTTTGTCCCATTACTGGTTCCACGTCCATTATAGGGTATACTACTATATACATATATATTTTTTTTTTGACATTTTTACACAAAACTATATTTACTGTAAAACGTTGTACGAGTACAATACACGTGAGAAAAGGTAATTCGCAACTCGTGTCGATTTACGAGTATTATAACACTCCCTTCGGTTATGTTTTAAATTTATCGCCACTCGTTGCGAATTTCCTACTTTTCGCACTTGTATCGTAATGTATACTAATATAATATTTATGAACAATCAAGCATATGAGGTCTACAGGAGGCAGTCCCGAAAGTGTCCAGCGTGCCTCAGTCTAGCTTGACCCACCGTCCGCGCTGGTCGCCGTGGAGTGCGCTTGACGCAGCCCGGTTCGCGCCAAACTTGCGTTCATTTCCGAACTATGTTTCGATTTCTAGTTTGTACTGTATGTTCAAGTTACGAAATTTAATATTACGACGGCAGACTATTGAAGTTAATAGTATATTTGGATAGTGTTAATTAGCGATTGACTTGTGACCGATGGAGTAAACTTATTTTATTTATTGGTAAGTTACTTCCTATTAGGTACTGTATTGTGTGCTATCGATTTTAATGTAGTCCCAGACACAATTAAAGTTATCCGTGAAATCCGAAAAACTCGGGTCAACACTTTGTTAAAAATATTATCCGTAATTCCGTACCCGGAAATAAATGCCGCGTGCAGTAAAAGGAAAATTATGAAAACCATAAATATTTAGGTATCTCTGCGTAATTCCAGCCCGATCGTGTTGGTCGGATTTTTCAGCGGAATGGTGTTAACGGAATTGGTATATATAGATAATTCATACTTACAAGGTAAATTAAGGTTAATATTAATGTAATTAACGCGAATTAATCATTAGTGTTGATATATTGTTTATACCAATTCCGTTAACACTGCTGCACCGAAAATGCTATAAAATTTACGATGTCAGCTGATCAATTACATTCTGAAGGAATTAAATAATTAAATTATTTTTTTATCAAAATCAAGGTAATTGAATTATTTATTTATCAAAATCAAACATTTTGCGTAAAGACCAAATAAGCTTTAAGTAGATTGGATATAGGCTGACGAAGTTAAAAAAATCCACCAGAAGTCCACACATATGATCGTTACTAGTTTAACCGGAATTCCAAATACTGGTAGTCTAGCTAGTATTATAAATAAAATGATAAATACACCTGCCGCTGCGCTTATTTTTCCTATAACTATATGACAAAATTTTTGAGAACTTAACAACAGCAAATAACAAACCAACAAAAGCAAATTTTGAGCTTCTCTCATTTCTCAACTTCTAATTAAAGAACATGGTTCACTTTACTTTAAATTCTCAATATTGAACTTGTACATACGGAAGATAGAATAGTTACTACTTAAGTACTGCACCGTTATCTAGGCTTAACGTTGTACGTCTATTCTCTTTGGATTTTTCATAATTATTATAGTTTATTTCAATTCACGACGTCGCGATAAATTGAATTTTTAAAAAGTGAAAAAACACATAAATGAATGATAGGTAAAGGTTTTTTTTTTTTATTGAAGTTTAGTACCTAGCCTAGCCATTTTTAAACAGAAGTCAGTACACGAACACTCGTGCGCCCACTAATTATATCATTCTGTAAACAGGCAACAGGACGTATGTAAATAATTATAATCGTTTAATAACACTCGTATAACTAACGTAAACGATTAGTTTAGGTACATATTATGCAATTGGATTTTTAGTGCATTATACTTCACAAAATGACGACAAAAAATTAAATCAAAATCTGCGTAAATACCCATTTGTGATAATTGTAACACTTTACACGTAGCGCAAAATTTATTTAGCGTATAAATTTACTAAGACATTTTGACTTCACTAACCTATAGTTTTTTTTTTTTGCTAAAGTTGTTTATCAGGGCAAGTGCTTAATAGCAATATAACAGCCTGTTGAGCGCTGCCACTTCGATAAGCCAGATAAGCTTATGATAATACTCGCGAAAGCGGCGACATTTGCGAACTTCTGCTACCGTGGGCATCCATGTTCATGAATTTCATGAGAATATTTAAGTATGATTATTGAATAAATAATATCCAGTTAAACAAAGATCAGCTATTACCTATTAGGATACCTACTTAACTTTTTGATTTTAGGGTTCCGTACCTTAAAAGGAAAACCTTACAAATGAACAGTCTGGACGATGGCAGGTACAGTCGACGTCAAACATAATTATGTAAAATCTGTAAAATAATATAAGAAACCACCATTTCTATCTCTGCCGTAACTCTAAAATGAGTTTCTTCTAAACATTTTTTTTACGTATAATTTCAGTATTGAACATACTTCCCCATTTAAATTACTCAGACTATCGGCGCGATTCGGAAAGTGAACTAGAGATTAACTAGATACCATGTAGTAAAGATATGTGACGTCCCACGGAGAAAGGTACCTTGTGGCGGTTGGCGCTTACGATTATTAACGTCGCTCCAATATTATTGCGGTGCTTTGCGACGTAAGCGTCAGCCGCCATAAGGTACCGTTTGTCGTGGAACGTCACATAACTTTACTATTTCATATCTAGTGAATCTCTAATTCATTTCCCGAATCGCGGTGCCAGCCGCCATAAGGTGCCTTTTGCCATGGAACGTCACATATCTTTACTATTTCATATCTAGTGCATCTCTAATTCATTTCCCGAATCGAGCCGTGTCTCTATATTGGTCACGTATGGTCACGTCCTCACGTCGGCCCCAATTATGAAACTATAAATACAAACATTCTTATAAATTCCACCGAAGACATTAAGATACGAATTCAAATTAGGTGTTAAAATGAAGATACGTCTATGTATTTAGTGCGACTACGTGCTGCTTGTCACCAGCAGTAATTTCGTTCTAATCACCAAATAATCAGCAGCAATTTGCTTTGTTTATGATGTAGGTAGGTAGTCGCCAATCGTTTGTATTGACAAGGTAGGTAAGAAGGAGAGTAAAAAACATTTTGTGAAACAAGTGACTGTCAATAATATTTTTGATACACACTTTTATCGCCGACTGTAAGTACCTTCTCTCCTTTGTATGTCTATCAAGTTGTTCTCGAGATCCTTCTAATGAGCCTAAACTAGATAGATATGTTTATTGTTTATGTTTACCCAATGAAGAGTTACATTGGCTACCTTCTGACTGCATCTGATCATCAGATCAACTCCATATTTGTAGGTATATTGCATTTGTCATCGAATATAAAGAAATATGCCAAATTTCAGCTCAATCAGATACCGGGAAGCGATTCAAATTAAAAGTTACAAGATTTGAAGCACTTTCAAAGAATATAATTATCTACGCGGTGAACCTAAATAAAAGCTAGTGTGTAACAAAACAAAGCGGCTGAAAGACTAGTAACCAAACTACCTACGGTATTCTTTCTTCTTCCTCGCGTTATCCCGGCATTTCGCCACGGCTTATGAGAGCCTGGGGTCCGTTTGACAACTAATCCAATGATTTGACGTAGGTACTAGTTTTTACGAAAGCGACTGCCCTGACCTTCCAACCCAGAGGGTAAACTAGGCCTTATTGGGATTAGTATGGTGTCCTCACGATGTTTTCCTTCACCGAATAGCGACTGGTAAATATTAAATGATATTTTGTACATAAGTTCCGAAAAACTCATTGGTACGAGCCGGGGTTTGAACCCGCGACCTCCAGATTGCAAGTCGCACGCTCTCACCGCTAGGCCACCAGCGCTTCTACGGTTTTCTTTGTAAGTACCTAAAGGTTCTTTAAAAGTCTAAAACGTAGCTCCGACAGATCATCACAAATCCATCGCAAAATACCTATTTAATAAATGGTTTCCTGCAACTACAATCATACGGTACAATTACACTCAAACGCCATGAAAAAAGGTGACTTTGTATTAAAATACTCTACGAGTGTTTTCATTGCTATTTACTGTTGTAGGTAACTATAGCTTTAACTATTGTTTTTGTACCTACTGATACTGTGTATGAGTGTGTGGTTTGGCGTTACCCTGGTTTAACCACAAGGAAGGAAGCTTTACTTAACACCTAGGTAAATTGTTATTAATAGTATGACGGAAATCATCGTAAGATTAACAATTAATTTAAATGTTAAATCGGCAGTTAAAGGAAAGGGTTTTAATAAATATCTACAAGGAGGCGTATTCAGATTTAACAATTGTTACGGTTTTGATACGGACTTGAAGATCACTCACGCTAACTGATGCATGCAAAATGAAGTGAAAGTCGTGCGTGATGAGCTGCGCGCCAATCACCAATACGATCGTCAAGGTCGTATCAAAACTAGTTCAAACCCATATCAAATGGTTAACTTAGAATCTACCTACGGATTCTTTTCATATAGTGTAGTCCTAAATGTTTTTCTATACGTCTTTTTATTTCGGGTGTTTAAATGAATATAATAAAATAAAATATTCAGTCAATTAAATGCATAATAAGTAGCTACAACAATTACTAAAGTAAACAAAAGAGCTCCGAAGATTGTTTAGCATACCATTTTATGCTCCATCTATTGTATACAATTAAATAGGTACCTAAAAGGACAGTATTTTTTTTTAGTACTTACACAGTAACGTGACTCTAACTTTGAACCTTTCTTTTCAGAGTGCACGAGTTAGACGCAGCCGAGCACGAGCAACGACACGATTGAACCATCTACATTTTTTATAAACATCACTCATTAAATATTATATCAATGGAATTGAAAACGCATAAAATATAGTTACTACTTAATTAGTAATACTACGTAGCTAAAAAATTGAAGATAATGTAAAGATCGTAAAGCAAAAGTTGATTTTTTCCACATATACTTACCAACATGGACATAACGACGTTATCACCCGCGGACTTCACCGAGTATAATTTCCTCAACGAATCTCTTCACTTCGTGAACGGCACATCCAAGCCATGCGTCACCCCACATTTGGGGAAGATATTCAGTATAATTCTGAAAGTGGTGTACGTCATTGGCATCCTCGGGAATGGTGTTGCGATCATGTGTCTGAGGAAGGGAGAGAAGAGAGTACGCAACAGGAAACATCTGCTGCTGCTTACTTCCTTAGCCTCTAACGACATCGTTGCCTTGGTAAGATTTCCATATCTTATACTTATGAGCATAAAGGGTACATCATACCACATACATACGCAGGTTTAGATGAAGAAATTAGCAAAGCAAAAATCTCTAGGGAGGAAAAAAAATTAAGCAGTTTACTACTTATAACTTTTTTTTAAATTAAGCTATTAAGTAAATGACTTTTACTTTTAAAATAATGATTACTTTTTGACGATGAAAATAGTAAAATAACAATAAATTTATACACGATCAAATATTAAAGTCGTGGCAAAATTTTAAATCGTGGCTGTATGGTGTATGCCGAATAACCCGAATATAAGCTATTAAGTACCTAATTAAATTCAGAATTTTATTTATTTCTTACATTTCTTTAAAACTACACTAGATAGATTCTACTTATCAAAACATAATTTTTAAGAAAAAAAAACCGACTTCCATGGGGGCCGATGAAAGATTATTGTAGATGGTACACTATGTAGAAAAGGAGGTAAAACCACCCACTTTTCTACTAGCATTTCGCTTCTGTATAATGGCTCCTCTACAGGATGGGCCAACGCCGGCCACTCCAAGGGACGCAGCCATGCGGTAGAATGAGATAGCAATATCACTTGCTCCCTCTAACGCATAAATGCGTCCCTTGGAGTGGCCGGCGTTGGCCCATCGTGAAGAGGAGCCATGAGGGTCGTAGTTCTAGCCTAACCTAACCCACTCCTCAGATAGCAGTTCGGCTCTGTGCGGCTCGCAGTTCGAACCTAATCAAACCCACTTTTCAAGTAGCATTTCGTTTCTGTAAGGCTCGCAGTTCTAACCTAACCTAATCCTTGTTCGGTTCTGTGAGGATCGCAGTTCAAACCTAACCTAACCCACTTAATGGCGCATGCCGTGCGGTGTACGGGGGTTTAAGCGGGAGGGGCTAGTAAGATTGGCATCATCGTACTTTATACCTACATTAATTTTATGGTAGGTAATAATAGTTGTTTATTTAGTTAAGGTATCATAGTGGTTTTCTGGGTCAAGGTCCGGGTCCGAGTCCGGGTCCGAGTCCGGGTCCGAGTCCGGGTCCGAGTCCGGGTCCGAGTCCGGGTCCGAGTCCGGGTCCGAGTCCGGGTCCGAGTCCGGGTCCGTATCCGGGTCCGAGACCGGGTCCGAGTCCGGATCCGAGTCCAGGTCCGGGTCCGAACCGGATCCGGGTATGACTCCGAGTCCGAGTCCCAGTCCAAGTCAAAAACGAAATTCGTAATCACCAAACGTGTACCATGCGTCATTGAAGAGTTCTGTTCTGGTCATCATCAGCAGTTTCACTTCATCAAATGCGACAGTTTTTAATGTAAATGCTTGATTTTATGATGAAAATACAAAATAATCTATACGTATGCCTTTAATATTTGAGGAGTTCCCTCGATTCCTTATGGATCCCATCATCAGAACTCAAGCTTGACAAAAATGTGGCTTAAAAACTTTACTTGCTTAACGAACATAACGAAAAGGAAAAATCGCCAAACGTGAACTATGCGTCGTTTAAGAGTTCTGTTCTGATCATCATCAGCAGTTCCACTTCATCAAATGCAACAGTTTTTAATGAAAATGCTTAATTTTCTGATGTAAATACAAAAATCTCTATACGCATGCCTTTAAGATTTGAGGAGTTCCCTTGATTCCTCATGGATCCCATCATCAGAACTCGAGCTTGACAAAAATGTGGCTTAAAAACTTAACTTGCTTAACAAACATAACGACGAGGACAAATCGCCAACCGTGAACTATGCGTCGTTGAAGAGTTCTGTTCTGATCATCATCAGCAGTTCCACTTCATCAAATGCAACAGTTTTTAATGAAAATGCTTGATTTTCTGATGTAAATACAAAAATCTCTATACGCATGCCTTTAAGATTTGAGGAGTTCCCTTGATTCCTCATGGATCCCATCATCAGAACTCGAGCTTGACAAAAATGTGGCTTAAAAACTTAACTTGCTTAACAAACATAACGACGAGGACAAATCGCCAACCGTGAACTATGCGTCGTTGAAGAGTTCTGTTCTGATCATCATCAGCAGTTCCACTTCATCAAATGCAACAGTTTTTAATGAAAATGCTTGATTTTCTGGTGTGAATACAAAAATCTCTATACGCATGCCTTTAAGATTTGAGGAGTTCCCTTGATTCCTCATGGATCCCATCATCAGAACTCGAGCTTGACAAAAATGTGGCTTAAAAACTTAACTTGCTTAACAAACATAACGAAGAGGACAAATCGCCAACCGTGAACTATGCGTCGTTAAAGAGTTCCGTTCTGATCATCATCAGCAGTTCCACTTCATCAAATGTCACTTTTTTGGGTGTATATGCTTGATTTGTTGATAAAAACCCAAAAATCACTATATGTATGCCTTTAAGATTTGAGGAGTTCCCTCGATTCCTCATGGATCCCATCATCAGAACTGGGTTTTGACAAAAACGGGACCAATCTGTATGCATATACATTCAATCAAAAAAAGAATTTTCAAAATCGATCTAGTAATGACGGAGATATGGAGTAACAAACATAAAAAAAAAAAAAAAAAAAAAAAACATACAACCGAATTGATAACCTCCTTCTTTGAGATTTGGAAGTCGGTTAAAAAGCGTTCTTATTGATGTCAATAACCAGACAGATTTGCATTCAAATTTTTAGGCAGGCAGAGACTTCGAGCAACACCGGCTTCCGACACGTCGGAAGGGAGGGGCCCAAGCGATATCTCACCGTACAAATCTTTCTGCCATTTTTCGCGGGGGGAAAGGTGCACACAGTCGCACTTCTCACACACTTACATACAAAATCCAATCTGTAATGACGACACAAATACATAGAAAATGACACACGTCAAAGACAAATCTTGCAAACCTCGATCTCTTTTTGTGTACGGACGAGTGACTAGTGTCACAACACGCACACTAACACATTTTCGTTGAAGTATGTCATTGTATTCTGAGAGATGAGAAGTCGGATTTGTCGCTCGACCGATCCGCAATTTGTACTGAGCGAGCAAAATCGATAAATCCAACAATTACTTGAGACTAAAATATAATAATTGTATTTAAATGTAATTAAACGTATGATATGTAAAAAAAAATATTACATGTGAAATGTAACACTTTCTTTTTGTAAATTTGATGTCCCCGACCTCTTTTTATAACAAAAAACCGAGCAAACAGGCATTTTTGTGCAGCAGTGTTCACGTGCGCGTCTGGACTCGGTCTAGTGAAAAATCCAAGTGCAACTAGTTTTATTACCCGCGCTAGATTAGATTGACGCGCTAATCTTGTACCTCGGCAGAGGGGAAATAGTGCGAATGCCGCCTCCCTTCCGTGTTGCTCGAAGGGCAGAGAGAATTGAGTAGTCCTTTGTCTATGGTTTAGGGATGAATGAGACCTTGTCACAAGATAACATAACAATAATTTTATTATTGTCAACGCCCCAATTGCTTGATAATTGGGTCACGACTGTTAAATGTTGAACTGGTATGTTTGCGAATCTATTGAAACCTGAAACTGAAAGGGGGATGACGATGACGATTTATTGCATTATCGTTCAATTCAAATTAGTGAGCAACCAAGCAAATTAGGTTAAACGGATTTGTTTCCAAATAAAGTATACCAACTACATTTTTATTAAGGTTTAATAGAACTTTTGGCTGTGAACATATTAAAAAAAAAACAAAACACAACAATATTGAAATCGGTTAAAAATGGAATTACTTACATACTTACGTTATGAGTAACGCAATGGTAGAGTAGCATAACAATTTAATAAATATTTAGGCATCACTTGCGTAAATAATTTAGTCACCAGCTAATGTAAAAAATTATTCAATATTCTTTGCCACTTGTACAGTCATCGGCAATAGTATCTTACACAACTAGGGCCGCAAAAATATATGACGCGCTCTTATTGCGCTCCAAATAAGAACGTGTCACATATTTTTGCGGCCCTAGTTGTGTAAGATACTATTTCTGATGGCTGTACGCTGATTTTGGACGAGAAAGAATGTCATCGAACTCGTGAACCTGGATTGGATGGCTAGCCTATGAGTTAACAAATTTATCTCAGTCTCACACTAATTAAGGTACCTACAACAAATTAACTCTCCCAATAAACAGTCTTGGCGTCTTACTCTAATTCTTGCCTCGCTGGAATTAAGTACCTAGGTGAAAATTGGATTAATCTTTGTAATCCCTGCAAGAACATAATTTGTCATTATCTGATCAGCCAATTATTTTTATGGAGTAATTAGTGTATAAAATACTAGGAAACCGCTATTCTCATTATAAATACACCGTTATCCTTTATTAATTCTATTAAAACTGATCATTTTTGAAAAGAGAGTGCCAGCGCTAGCACATGATAAATAAAATATGATCATATTTCCTAGTGTCTTATTTTCTAATTTCTAAATGTTTATTTTTATGGCAGGTGGGCATGATGGCATCGATGTTGGTGGCCGAGGCTATCCCCTGGGTGAGCGCGACGCGCGCGTACTGCGCCATACGTGTGGTGTTGCGTGTGTTCGGCATCGGCAGCGTTTGCATCGCCGTCACTATGGCGTTGGAGCGGTACCTGGCGCTCACTAGGCCGTTTCTCTATCAGAAGGTATGTCGGAGTTTTGTTGATGATGTCTAATGTGTGTGCGATGCGCGTCTACTGCACCATTCTCATGGTGCTACCTGGTGCTTGTATTTACATACTATTCGTCGGCCCTCAAGTAGAAACCTTTTAACCGCTTCTTAGATAAACTCATGAGCAGGGGCGTATTTTGAAATTTAGCGCCCCGGGCCAATACGTTTCGCCGCCCCAGAATTCAAAGAAGAAAAAGTCAATGATTGGCGCCCCGGGCCATGGCTCGGATGGCCCCAGGGTAAATACGCCCCCACATGTTCATGAGACAAGCAATGATCGGAGATTTATAATATTATGATACTCAATACTGGTGACATTAATTTACATACCTAGCAATTATTAAAATGATCCTTATGTAGCAAGATAAAAGCTAAAAACGAGAGTCGCCACAAAATACCCAATTACAAGTGGAACGCTCCATTAGCCTGTTATATTGTATACCATTTATGCTGATAAAAAAAGAGCGTAGTAAATTTACAACATCATGACGTGTTTTTCCTATTTATAGAGCCACGTTCCTTCATCACAATATAAGGAAAATCTCTCCGCTTGTTTTAGATGCAACTTTTTTAGCTTTTGAAGTACAAAGAGACCGTTTACGAGGTGATGTGGTAAAAAAATAGTTACTTAGGTATGATAGGTACCAATAAAATAACGTGAGAAATTCACTTACTTGTATATTATGCAATGTAGGTAATTAACCCACCCTGCGCAAGGTATAATGTCTCACGTTTCGAAAAGTTAAGGGCGGAATACAAATGAATCTGTTCGGCCTTTATGAACAAGTTAAAGATTTGAACTTGGATAATTTGAATTAGTTTCCATAAATTAACGAGCTCATGAAATATAAGAAACTCTACATGATTAATGCCTGATATTTCGTAGTCATTGTTATTATGTTTGAAACAACGTATGTTTATTCAATTGAAGTAAAACAAAAACCCAATTCAATTTCATTTTATACCTGTTTCCGCCCTTCACCTCACCGAAATCATTCAACAATGTCAGGGGCGAACGCGGCACATGATGTGACTGACACTCGTTGCTCTGCTGACCTTATAGTCTGCCCTACTTGTACCTTTAATACAGGTGGACTTCCAAATTAGAAATTATTAGTCTGCAAGAAGACAAAGAAGCCTTTTATTTATATTCTGGTTTATTTACTTAGTGAAATAAAAATTAGGTTTACCTAAATCTGCGCTGCCTAATTTACCAACCTATGTATTTATATTTACCTACTATTCAACCTATTACGTAACAATACAATTATAATTAATTACCTAAGTATATATGTGACGTCCCACGGGTAAAGGTGCGGCGGTTGGTGCTTACGCTATACGCCGCTCCAATATTATTGCTAGTAGAAGAGCCGGCCGCAAATTTTCTAACCGACTTGATACCACGATGAAATACACAATGGGAAACCATAAAAGTGATGCTAAGTCCGAATTCGATAGTCTGCCACGGCGGAACTTGCCGAAAGTACGAAAAAGAAGGCCACTTCCGGTGCGAAAAAAGGGGGCTGATTTAACCCATCTGATACCGAAATAATAATTATGGCAGCAGTTAGAAATTTACATGTAGACACATAAAAGCGAAGTCTGCCAGTATTTTTTTAGCCGGAAGTGCTTGGCAGACGCTCTCAAAGGTGGCCAACGGGACCCCTAATTTAACCCATCTGATACCACCATGAAACCAATTCCAGTCGGTAGGTATGAACCCTCATGTCAGGAATATATAAGTCTGCCAAGGCTATTCCTGCCGAAACACCTTGGCAGACGAGATTATGTAAGCAAGGTCGGCATCGGTTACCCTACACTAACCCATCTGATACCACCATGAAACCAATTCCAGTCAGTAGGTACGAACCCCCATTTTAGGAATATATAAGTCTGCCAAGGTTTTTCCTGCCGAAACACCTTGGCAGACGAGATTATAAGCAAGATGACCATCGGTTACCGTACACTAACCCATCTGATACCGCCATGAAACCAATTCCAGTCGGTAGGTATGAACCCTCATATCAGGAATATATAAGTCTGCCAAGGCTTTTCCTGCCGTAACACCGTGGCAGACGAGATTATGTAAGCAAGGTCGGCATCGGTTACCCTACACTAACCCATCTGATACCACCATGAAACCAATTCCAGTCGGTAGGTATGAACCCCCATTTTAGAAATATATAAGTCTGCCAAGGTTTTTCCTGCCGAAACACCTTGGCAGACGAGATTATAAGCAAGATGACCATCGGTTACCGTACACTAACCCATCTGATACCACCATGAAACCAATTCTAGTCGGTAGGTATGAACCCTCATTTCAGGAATTTATAAGTCTGTCAAGGCCTTTCCTGCCGAAACACCTTGACAGACGAGATTATGTAAGCAGCATCCGCATCCGAGGGATCCGTATTTTGGAATCATACAGATTACGGACATTATTAATAGCTGTAGGCTTATTTATTACTTTATGATTATACATATTTGTATATTATTATGTTATTAATAAAATATATTTATAATTTATTAAACCTAAACTTAATACATTGGGAAATCATTACCTGCTTACGGCAGTAGTAGGGATTAGTGGGTGAGTTCTGGCTCACTGAGCCAGGCCAACAGTCCCTCCCCCTTTTTTCCCTTGTTGAGGCCCTGCAACCTTGCCTTGAACCCAAACTAATGTCACTGTAGCTCTAATCTAACCTAATCTATTTTTATTGCTTTTAAAATATTTCAATTATCTACTTTTGCAAAGTTAAATGTTGTAATCTCTATTTCGCAAAATGGAATTTTAATGTGACTTTAATGTATGTGCAGTCTACTTAGTAATTGGGTTTAAAGATATAAAAACACACATTTTATTTCCTATCCTAAGTATCCTATCCTAAGTTTATTCAAATAATATTCTGAACATATATAGTAACATCATTACTTATTCTGTGTACAGTGGAGAAAACGAATGAAATCATGCAATTTGATTTTGCTATTTTTAAATAAAGAGTAACCAAACAGTATTTTCCACAGTTGTTGGTAATGATCTTTTCCTTTATTTGATCCATGTACGCTCTCCTTGGTCTTCCCCTCTTCCTGTTTGCTTCAACTTTCCCTTCTATGATATTTTTGATGAATTCGTCGTGTCGTATCAGGTGCCCAAGCATCCTTCCTCTTCTATTGTCTATAGTTCTTAACAAACTCCTCCTCTCTCCTACTATGCGTAAAACCTCTTCGTTAGTTTTCTTTTCAGTCCAACGTCGTGTCGTATCGGGCTGTCAAAGAGAAGGCGGAGGACCGCCAAACATGGAAATTGCTCCACCGACAAGAGTCATACTCTTAAATATATGATGATGATGATGTTGGTAATGATACCATCTCTTACAATTTCTCTTCATGAACATTTTATGATACCTAACCTTCTAGTTTTCGCCCGAATTAATCAAAAAATTCACCAACACCATTTACACCAACCAAATAGAAAACGGGTCCGTGTCCGAATTCGCGATCTCGAGTCCGGGTCCGCGTCCGGGTCCAGGTTCAGGTAGAAGTCGAATTCAAAATATTGCTTGTTTTGCCAGTGGGGTAACTTGCTTAACAATCAATTAGAAAAAG
Source organism: Cydia fagiglandana (assembly GCF_963556715.1). Taxonomy (NCBI): domain Eukaryota; kingdom Metazoa; phylum Arthropoda; class Insecta; order Lepidoptera; family Tortricidae; genus Cydia; species Cydia fagiglandana. The sequence continues at coordinate 18,421,094 of NC_085932.1, read as the reverse complement.
ACAAGTCGTCGAGGAGTTCCGTTCTGATCACCATCAGCAATACCACTTTATCAAATGCCACTGTTCTTAATGTAAATCCTTGTTTGCCTGATGAAAATACAAAAGTCACTATACAATGCCATTCAGATTTGTAGAGTTCCCTCGATTCCTTATGTATCCCATCATTAGAACTTGAGCTTGACGAAAATGTGACTTAAAAACCTAACGTGCTTAACAAACATAACGAAGAGGACAAATCCCCAAACATGAGCTATGCGTCGTTGAAGAGTTCCATTCTGATCATCATCAGCAGTTTCACTTCATCAAATGTCACAATTTTGAATGTAAAAGCTTGGTTTGTTTATAAAAACACCAGTATCACTATATGTTAGGGTGGTTCAAAAAACATTTTTTTTCCTAAGGGGCACCCCCTTATTTAGTTACACTTATTATGTTGATAAAATACACCAAGTTTCGTAATTTATCTCAACTACAAGGGGGTGCTTCACCACGTTGAAATTTTGTATGTTGTTTGAAACCCAAAAAAAAGAGTATTATTCAGAATTTTATTTAAATATCTGGTTTCACACTATTTGCACATGTGATGTATAAGTTTTGAAGTAGAAAAACATTTTCTTTCAAAATAATATCTTTTAAGTCACACTTTCAAATAATGTGAAAACTACTACTTACATAAAAATCTAAAAAATAGTAACTTATTTTTTTTGGATTTCATTATTATTATTATGAGCCTATATTGTCCCACTGCTGGGCAAAGGCCTCCCTCTTATTTCTCCACGTATCCCTATCACCTGAAGTCTCCCACCAGTCTCTCTCATAGGTGTCAAGCTCGTCCCGCCATCTCCGACGAGGTCTGCCGTGACGCCTTACAGTCCGTGGGACCCAGCGGGTGGCTGTTTTCGCCCACAGATCATCCGGCATACGGCAGACGTGTCCCGCCCAGTCCCATTTAAGCTTGGCGGCAGTTTCAGCTACGTCAGTGATTCGCGTTTTGGAGCGTAGTATTGTATTTTTAATGCGATCGGTCAATTTCACGCTCAAAATACTACGCTCCATGGCCCGCTGACAAACCTTGAGTTTGGATTTTTGAACTTTTGTCAAAGACCAAGTCTGCGCTCCGTAGGTAAGGACGGGGAGAATGCACATGTCCATGAGTTTTCTTTTTAGCGGTATAGGAAGGTTTCCCTTCATGTACTCCTTCATAGACCAAAAGCTCTTCCAGGCATTCTCGGTCCGTCTTGCGACTTCTTTGTCTTGCCGTGCCTGGAAGGAGACTATTTGGCCAAGGTATATATACTCATGGACATATTCTATTTCTCTCCCATCTATTCCTATTCTTATTGGTGCACTATTGGTCATGAGCTTAGTCTTTGACATGTTCATCACTAATCCAACCTCAAGGCTTGCCCTGCTTAGGTCCTGTAGCATGTCGCAGAGGTCGGTAGCTGAAGATGAGAAGAGGACTATGTCGTCGGCGAAACGCAGATTGGTTAACTGCCTTCCGTCGACGCCAATGCCCCTCTGTTCCCATCCTGCTGCCAGCTTCCGGAATACTTGCTCAAGGGTACTGTTAAACAATTTGGGGGACGGAGGATCGCCTTGCTTGACGCCCTTGCTTATGTTAAAGGAGGGTCCGGGAGACTGCAGTTTGATACTGGCGGTGCTAGAGGCATAGATATTGCGGATAAGGTGAACATACGTGGATTCTATGCCTTGGTCTTGTAGTGCATCAAATATGGATGTGTGGGTTATACTGTCAAAAGCTTTCCTGTAATCTATAAAGGCTAAATAAAGAGGGAGGTCAAATTCGTGATACTTTTCAATAATCTGATTTAGGGTTTGTAGATGGTCTGTGGTAGAAAGTCCTGGTCGGAACCCGGCCTGTTCTGGAGGTTGGTTGCTGTCTAATTTACCAGCAATTCTACGTTCGATTACTTTAATAAAGGCTTTATAGAGGTGTGAAATAAGGTTAATGGGTCTATAATTATTGATGTCCGATTTATCGCCTTTCTTTGGATTTCATACAATTTGAAAAATTTCTAAGTGTTTGAGCACCCCCTTGTAGTTAAGATAAGATTACAAACTTGGTGTATTTTTTCAACATAATAAATGTAACAAAATAAGGGGGTGCCGCTTCTTCTAGCTAGAGTTTGAATTTTTCCCATACAAACGTGAACCACCCTACTACTATATGCAGCACAACATCCTGAGTGGCGCAGGCTGGTGCATGACAAAGTGCGAGATTTCGAGAAGCAACGTAAAGTTGACCTCGACACTAAACGCGATGATCTGAAAGCGCGCCAGCCTGCATTCACTACCACTATGTGGCTGGTGTTCTCACGTGCCCTCAATGTGCGCGGAGGTTCACCTCCAAGATCGGCTATGTCAGCCATATTCGGGCGCACGAGCGCCGAGCTAACTAGGAGTCGAAGTGGTCGCCATGGTCGAAATCGGCCGGAAGGATCATCATCATCATTTCATTCACCTAGAAGATTTGAAGAGTGCCCTCGATTCCTCATAAATCTCACCATCAGAACTGGGTTTTGACAAAGACGGAACCAATCTGTATGTATATACTTACAAGTTACAACTCAACTAAAAAAAGAATTTTCAAAATCGACCCCGAAATGACGGAGATATCTAACATTAAAAAAAACCGAATTAATACCTCCTTTTTAGGGTTCCGTAGCCAAATTGCAAAAAACGGAACTCTTATAGATTCGTCATGTCTGTCTGTGCGTCTGTCCGTCCGTATGTCACAGCCACTTTTTTCCGAAACTATAAGAACTGTTGAAACATGGTAAGTAGATGTATTCTGTGAAACGCATTAAGATTTTAACACAAAAATAGAAAAAAAACAATAAATTTTGGGGGTCCCCCATACTTTGAACTGAAACTTAAAATTTCTTTTTCATTAAACCCATACGTGTGGGGTATCTATGGATAGGTCTTCAAAACAAAAATGATATTGAGGTTTGTAATATAATTTTTTTCTATACTGAATAGTTTGCGCGAGAGACACTTCCAAAGTGGTATTGTGTGCACCCCCCCCCCCCCCCTTGAACTTCTAAAGTAAGAGAATGACAAAACTAAAAAATATATATGGTGTACATTATCATGCAAACTTCCACCGAAAATTGGTTTGAACGAGATCTAGTAGGTAGTTTTTTTTTAATCGTCATAATCGTAAACCGCAATTTTGTTATGTTACTTGCTGCTACGGAACCCTTCATGGGCGAGTCCGACTCACACTTGGCCACTTTTTGGGTTTGCTTTATTATTGTTTTTGTATTATTGAAGTGAAAACTTCTTTAGCCGCGCTGAGCACTTTTTAAGGTAGGGAAAAAATGATAAACTCGAGACAGCGTAACGCGTAACACGCTGACGTCATGGGTGACGGACAATGTTCATCATCATTGAGATGATGATGATGAACATAGGCCTCCCCCTTGGACCTCCATTCGTACCGGTTGGAAGCGACCTGCATCCAGCGTCTTCCGGCGGCCTTAACAAGGTCGTCCGTCCATCTTGTGGGTGGACGCCCTACGCTGCGCTTGCTAGTCCGTGGTCTCCACTCGAGCACTTTTCGACCCCATCGGCCATCTTCTCTGCGCGCAATGTGGCCTGCCCATTGCCACTTCAGCTTGCTAATCCGGTGGGCTATGTCGGTAACTTTAGTTCGTCTACGGATCTCCTCATTTCTGATTCGATCACGCAGAGAAACTCCGAGCATAGCCCTCTCCATAGCTCGTTGAGCGACTTTGAATTTTGAGATGAGGCCGATAGTGAAAAACTACGTTTCGGAGCCGTAAGGCATCACTGATAACACACATTGATTAAAGACTTTCGTCTTGAGGCACTGAGGTATGTCGGACAAAAAGACATTACGTAGTTTCCCGAACGCTGCCCAACCGAGTTGGATTCGGCGGTTAACCTCCTCGAAGTTGGACCTACCTAATTGGACTACTTGTCCTAGGTAGATGTACGAGTCAACAACTTCGAGTACCGAGTTCCCAACAGATACTGGGATGGGCACAACATTGGCATTTGACATAAGTTTAGTTTAGTGGAACAAACATGTCCGGGGGGCTCACTTGAAGGCGAGGCTTTGTTTTCAGGAATGGTGTGCACACGGTAAACCTAAATCCGGCCGCTTATATGAGGAAATGTGCAGTTCCAGGAAAGAATTCAAAGCCAAACTGAAGTTTTGTCAAAACAACAAAGACCAAATTAGAATGGATATAATTGCCTCACACCATAAGTCAAAAAACTTCGTTCAGTTCTGGAAATCCACTAATAAAGTAAATCCTCGAGTGAGCCCACCGGCTAGTGTTGAGGGTATTAGTGGGCCCAGTGACGTTGCCAACCTTTTTATGAATCACTTCAAAGTGGAACCAATGTCAGCTGTCGGGGGTGGACAGGTGCTCGATGCTGAGAACCGCGGGCCTGGTGACAGCCTGATCAGAATTACGCCAGCAGAAGTGTCTAAGGTAATCCGACAGATGACGAGAGGTAAATCGCCCGGGCACGACGGCCTCAGTATCGAGCATCTGCAATATGCAGGCGTGCATCTCCCTAGAGTTCTGGCCATGTTTTATACATTCTGCTTACGCCACAACTACTTGCCGGATGACCTCATGAAGACTATAGTCGTACCTATCATAAAAAATAAGACAGGTGATGCCTCCGACAAGTCCAATTATAGGCCAATTTCTCTGGCTACTATCTTGGCGAAAGTACTGGACAGTGTGCTTAACACGTATATGAACAAGCATATTAACCTCCATGACGCCCAGTTCGGTTTCCGACCGGGACTATCCACTGAGTCAGCAGTTCTATGTCTCAAGCACACTGTTCGGTATTATACTGAGAGGAGCACGCCGGTATACGCATGCTTTTTGGACTTGTCGAAGGCATTTGACCTGGTGTCATACCAAGTGTTGTGGAACAAGTTAAGCGTGAGCTCGAGTTTACCAACTGAAATCATAAAAATTTTCAAATATTGGTATGACAACCAATCAAATATGGTTCGATGGGCGGGGGGATACTCTGATGTCTATAAAATGCAGTGCGGAGTCAGACAGGGAGGGTTAACTTCGCCCACTTTATTCAACATGTACATTAACAGCTTGATTGAGGAGCTCAGCAGCGCAGGTGTCGGATGTTCGGTGGATGATTGTTTTGTTAACAACATAAGCTACGCAGACGACATGGTGCTGCTGAGTCCCTCAGTCAACGGCCTTCGGATTCTGCTGGATATATGTGAAAGATATGCGGTGGCCCACGGTCTAAAATATAATGTGAAAAAGAGTGAGGTATTACTGTTTAAGTCTGGCACTAAAACATATCCCATTCCGCCAATAATGCTCAGTGGTTCTCCTCTTCAAACAGTAACTACATTCAAATACTTGGGTCACTGGGTTACTGATACTCTAAAAGACGATGTTGATATAGAAAGGGAGCGCAGAGCACTGTCGGTAAGGTGTAATATGCTGTCTCGCAGGTTTGCGCGTTGTTCGACAGAGGTAAAAATAACCTTGTTCAAAACGTATTGTCAAACCTTATACACGTGCAACCTGTGGAGTCACTACACCAAAAAAGCCTAAAGTGCTTTGCGCGTCCAATACAATAACGCCTTCAGGGGGTTGTTGGGGCTGCCCTGGCGCTGCAGCGCGTCAGGAATGTTCGCCGCGTGGAGAACCGATGGTTTCCAAGCCGTGCTGCGCAAGCGAGTGGCGTCCCTGGGCGAGCGCGTGCGGGGCAGCGCCAACACTCTCCTGAAGGTGATCGCCGAGAGGATGGACAGCCCTATCCTCGCTCACTGGATGTCCTTGCATGTTAATTGTAATTATAATTATACTTTTTACTAACACACCTACCTTAATTTTACTAACATAATATGGATGTATTTGTATCCGAAATAAATGCTTTCATTTCATTTCATTAGTCATGTCCATGTTCATTTTCAAGCCCACCCGTTGTGAAACTCGGTTGAGGTCATCGACCATCATGCTGAGTTCCTCCATCGACTTTGCTATGAAATGAAATGAAATGAAATGAAAATCTTTATTTCAGGCAACTAGTGGCCCATACATAAATACCTTAAAACTAGCATACATATTATAAAAATATATTTTAAAACTAAACACTACAAATCACATTATGGCTGCGATGCATTACGCAACCCCGCAGTGTCAGGGAGCCGGCCGCGGAATCGCCGAAACTTGACACCCTTCGGCCAAAACTCCTCCTTGGTGAAGGTCGCTAGATGATCAGTCGGAACGCTCACCACAAACGAATACGCACGCTACGCTATGACTACGATATCGTCGACAAACCAAAGGTGAGTGATGTATTCGCCGTTGATGTTGATGCCAAGTCCTTGCCATTCCAGGTGCTTGAAGGCGTCTTCCATTACGGCAGTATACAGTTTCGGAGAGATAACGTCTCCTTGCCTTACACCTCTTTGCAATAGAATCGCCTTCGCACTCTGCTCCTGACTCGGACCGACATGGTGGCGTAACTATACAAACACTTCAACACTTCGATGTACCGATAGTCAATATTGCATCGCTGAAGAGACTCAAGCAGTCTAGAGGCTAGTTTAGATCTCGTTCAAACCAATTTTCGGTGGAAGTTTGCATGATAATGTACATCATATATATTTTTTAGTTTTGTCATTCTCTTATTTTAGAAATTAAAGGAAGGGGGGGGTGCACACAATTTACCACTTTGGAAGTGTCTCTCGCGCAAACTATTCAGTTTAGAAAACAATTATATTAGAAACCTCAATATCATTTTTGAAGACCTATCCATAGATACCCCACACAAGTGGGTTTAATGAAGAAGAAATTTTAAGTTTCAGTTCTAAGTATGGGGGACCTCCAAAATTTATTGTATTTATTTTCTATTTTTGTGTTAAAATCTTAATGCGGTTCACAGAATACATCTACTTACCAAGTTTAAACAGTTCTTATAGTTTCGGAAAAAAGTGGCTGTGACATACGGACGGACAGACACACAGACAGACAGACAGACATGACGAATCTATAAGAGTTCCGTTTTTTACCATTTGACTACGAAACCCTAAAAAGGAGGTATTAATTCGGTTTTTTTTAATGTTTGATATCTCCGTCATTTCGGGATCGATTTTGAAAATTCTTTTTTTAGTTGAGTTGTAACTTGTAAGTATATACATACAGATTGGTTCAGTCTTTGTCAAAACCCAGTTCTGAGGGTGAGATTAAGGAGGAATCGAGGGCACTCTTCAAATCTTGTAGGTATACATACTCGTATAGTAGTAGGGTGGTTCACGTTTGTATGGGAAAAATTCAAACTCTAGCTAGAAGAAGCGGCACCCCCTTATTTTGTTACACTTATTATGTTGACAAAATACACCAAGTTTGTAATCTTATCTTAACTATAAGGGGGTGCTCAAACACTTATAAATTTTCAAATTGTATTTCACATTATTTGAAAGTGTGATTTAAAAGATATTATTTTGAAAGAAAATGTTTTTCTACTTCAAAACTTATACATCACATGTGCAAATAGTGTGAAACCAGATATTTAAATAAAATTCTGAATAATACTCTTTTTTTTGGGTTTCAAACAACATACAAAATTTCAACGTGGTGAAGCACCCCCTTGTAGTTGAGATAAATTACGAAACTTGGTGTATTTTATCAACATAATAAGTGTAACTAAATAAGGGGGTGCCCCTTAGGAAAAAAAATGTTTTTTGAACCACCCTAACATATAGTGATACTGGTGTTTTTATAAACAAACCAAGCTTTTACATTCAAAATTGTGACATTTGATGAAGTGAAACTGCTGATGATGATCAGAATGGAACTCTTCAACGACGCATAGCTCATGTTTGGGGATTTGTCCTCTTCGTTATGTTTGTTAAGCACGTTAGGTTTTTAAGTCACATTTTCGTCAAGCTCAAGTTCTAATGATGGGATACATAAGGAATCGAGGGAACTCTACAAATCTGAATGGCATTGTATAGTGACTTTTGTATTTTCATCAGGCAAACAAGGATTTACATTAATAACAGTGGCATTTGATGAAGTGGTATTGCTGATGGTGATCAGGGGGCCGATTTTTGAAATTCGACCACTCGATTTCGTGTATTTCGTTAAATGATATCTCCACTACTAGGCATTTAAATTCTACTAATAGAATTGAAATCGAGTGGTCAATACCACTAGATTCCAAATTTCGATCGCTCGTATTTCTAAAATTAGCATTTCGTCGATTTCCACCGATTTTCGAGTGACGAAATCGAGTGATAGGAATTCAAAAATCGGCCCCCAGAACGGAACTCCTCGACGACTTGTCTTTTTCTAATTGATTGTTAAGCAAGTTACCCCACTGGCAAAACAAGCAATATTTTGAATTCGACTTCTACCTGAACCTGGACCCGGACGCGGACCCGGACTCGAGATCGCGAATTTGGACACGGACCCGTTTTCTATTTGGTTGGTGTAAATGATGTTGGTGAATTTTTTGATTAATTCGGGCGAAAACTGGAAGGTTAGGTATCATAAAATGTTCATGAAGAGAAATTGTAAGAGATGGTATCATTACCAACAACTGTGGAAAATACTGTTTGGTTACTCTTTATTTAAAAATAGCAAAATCAAATTGCATGATTTCATTCGTTTTCTCCACTGTACACAGAATAAGTAATGATGTTACTATATATGTTCAGAATATTATTTGAATAAACTTAGGATAGGATACTTAGGATAGGAAATAAAATGTGTGTTTTTATATCTTTAAACCCAATTACTAAGTAGACTGCACATACATTAAAGTCACATTAAAATTCCATTTTGCGAAATAGAGATTACAACATTTAACTTTGCAAAAGTAGATAATTGAAATATTTTAAAAGCAATAAAAATAGATTAGGTTAGATTCGAGCTACAATGACATTAGTTTGGGTTCAAGGCAAGGTTGCAGGGCCTCAACAAGGGAAAAAAGGGGGAGGGACTGTTGGCCTGGCTCAGTGAGCCAGAACTCACCCACTAATCCCTACTACTGCCGTAAGTAGGTAATGAATTCCCAATGTATTAAGTTTAGGTTTAATAAATTATAAATATATTTTATTATAATCATAAAGTAATAAATAAGCATACAGCTATTAATAATGTCCGTAATCTGTATAATTCCAAAATACGGATCCCTCGGATGCGGATGCTGCTTACATAATCTCATCTGTCAAGGTGTTTCGGCAGGAAAGGCCTTGACAGACTTATAAATTCCTGAAATGAGGGTTCATACCTACCGACTAGAATTGGTTTCATGGTGGTATCAGATGGGTTAGTGTACGGTAACCGATGGTCATCTTGCTTATAATCTCGTCTGCCAAGGTGTTTCGGCAGGAAAAACCTTGGCAGACTTATATATTTCTAAAATGGGGGTTCATACCTACCGACTGGAATTGGTTTCATGGTGGTATCAGATGGGTTAGTGTAGGGTAACCGATGCCGACCTTGCTTACATAATCTCGTCTGCCACGGTGTTACGGCAGGAAAAGCCTTGGCAGACTTATATATTCCTGATATGAGGGTTCATACCTACCGACTGGAATTGGTTTCATGGCGGTATCAGATGGGTTAGTGTACGGTAACCGATGGTCATCTTGCTTATAATCTCGTCTGCCAAGGTGTTTCGGCAGGAAAAACCTTGGCAGACTTATATATTCCTAAAATGGGGGTTCGTACCTACTGACTGGAATTGGTTTCATGGTGGTATCAGATGGGTTAGTGTAGGGTAACCGATGCCGACCTTGCTTACATAATCTCGTCTGCCAAGGTGTTTCGGCAGGAATAGCCTTGGCAGACTTATATATTCCTGACATGAGGGTTCATACCTACCGACTGGAATTGGTTTTATGGTGGTATCAGATGGGTTAAATTAGGGGTCCCGTTGGCCACCTTTGAGAGCGTCTGCCAAGCACTTCCGGCTAAAAAAATACTGGCAGACTTCGCTTTTATGTGTCTACATGTAAATTTCTAACTGCTGCCATAATTATTATTTCGGTATCAGATGGGTTAAATCAGCCCCCTTTTTTCGCACCGGAAGTGGCCTTCTTTTTCGTACTTTCGGCAAGTTCCGCCGTGGCAGACTATCGAATTCGGACTTAGCATCACTTTTATGGTTTCCCATTGTGTATTTCATCGTGGTATCAAGTCGGTTAGAAAATTTGCGGCCGGCTCTTCTACTATGCGGCGCTACGCGTAAGCGCCAGCCGCCATAAGGTACCTTTTACCATGGAACGTCACATATTATAAGTCGGAATCTCAGAATCATACGCAGGATTATGGGCGAAAGAAACTAAAGTAAATTATAAGAAAGGTACACACTAAGGGTGAATGGGAGAAGGCGCTATGTTTACAAGATCAGTTTCACTCATCCTCATCATGAGTAGTTTGAAATCATTATTATGACAAAGTATGCAAGACAAAGGTAGCTCGTCTTAGAATTTGATTTTGAGTTTCTCAAATTTTGGAGCAGTTTTATAAAGATCGCGAATTTTATATAAGTACCAATCTACCTTGCAGATCTAGATCAAAAATCGATATTAAAATAATAAATATATGTTTTATCATAGGTTTAAAAATTTTTATCATCATAATTACCTCGAATTTTAATTCACAAATAATTAAGTAAATATAAAACATTAAATTAGCTTACAAATAATAATACAAACTATCTCTAAACTAAATAAACTTAAAATAAAAAGCCTATAAATAAAAAACGTCCCCCAAGTCACTGCCGATGGGCAGTGTGCCCAGAAGGCTGGCCGCATTGCCACGTTGTATGGCAATACTTATGCGTTGAGCAAAATACTGGCCAGCCCTCTGGTCTCCTGCGGCATCTATAAGGCGCTCCGCTAAGGCCCTGTATATACGGCGCGCGCTTGGCCCCCAAGGCCCCAGCGTTTCGACCCCAAACGCCTCAAAAATATAACTACTGCCAAGGGGATATTTGCGGCGTTTGAGGTCTTCTGCCATGGACGCGGCATGACCAGCATCTCTGCTGGTGCCCGGAAGGTGGGACGGCGCGAGGGTGTCAACACATGTGGCATCCCAGACTAGAGGCCGTCCCATCTTCCAAGGCACCAACGTCATACCGTCGGGCCTCTTGCCATCGTCCCTAGCCAAACCGACGGGCTCGAGTATGGCCGGGACTTTGACGCTGACAAAGGCCCTTCGGATGACGTCGTTGATGCTGGCGTGTCTGGGTATGCGTCCGGCGCTTCTGCCGCAGGAAAGTCCATGATGTCCAAATTTGTCCACCATGGCACCACAACGGCAGTGATGGGGGACGTTTATCATATAATTGTAAACTTACGTCAATGTTGTATACAAATTTTCTAAATATGGCGGAGGCAGCCAGAGGTTATCGCGATGCCAGTGCCGTACCTACCACCCAAATGGCGCTTTGTCTCAGCACCACACAGTCCACACACTGCCAATGCACGGTTATATTATTGGTATCAGTAATCCAACTACTTCGTTGACTCAAAAATTCAAAATTTTACAGCTACATCACACCGCCTGGCCAAAATTAATCTACATTCAGCCTATTCGATCGTTAAGCATTGTCTTTTCGTTCCAAAATTCACGTATATTCTTCGCGGAACCCATCTTTGGAAACACCCCAATTTGGTCTCAAAATTAGATACATTGGTAGTTGAAACACTCACATCCATCTTTAACATCTCTTTTGACGAAAGGTCTTGGACCCAGGCTAGCCTACCCATTAGCTTTGGCGGCCTGGGCATCCGCAAAATTTCTTGTGTATCCTTACCTGCGTTCTTGTCCTCGGTGCATGGTGCTCAAAGCCTTATAGGGAAAATACTAGGTCCTTCTATTGGATCTATAGAGGCCGCACACTGCTCCGAGGCCAAGAACGTCTGGTCTATAACCTGTCCCAACACAGACCTGCCTGAAAATCCCTGCTCGCAGAGGCAGTGGGACGAGCCGCTCTGTCAACTAGTACGGAAAAACCTTTTAGATACGTCACCTAGTTCGACAGACCGAGCTCGTCTCCTTGCGACTGCAGAGTGGGAGTCAGGTCTGTGGCTGCAGGCGCTACCCTCTCCAAATATTGGGACTTTTCTAGACAATACTACCTTCCGCCTAGCAGCTAGCTTACGTTTAGGGGCATCTACCAATCAGCCACATCGCTGTCAATGTGGCACCACGGTGGACATTCTTGGCCACCATGGCCTCTCATGTGCTCGAAGCGCTGGCAGGATCCCCCGCCATGCCAGTATAAATGATGTCCTCCGTCGGGCTCTTGTTAGTGCCAAAGTACCTGCAGTCCTCGAGCCCAGCGGTCTGGCCAGGGATGACGGCAAGAGACCCGACGGAATGACACTGGTGCCTTGGAGCATGGGTCGGCCGCTAGTTTGGGACGCTACTTGCGTTGATACCCTGGCACCGTCCCATGTTCCAAGTACCAAAGATTCTGCTGGCGCTGCGGCTTCCTCAGCCGAAAGCCTCAAGCGCCGCAAATATGCCGCTCTGGGAAGCAGCTACATATTTGCGGCGTTTGGTGTCGAAACTTTGGGGCCGTGGGGGCCAAGTGCGCGTCGACTGTACAAAGACTTGTCGGCGCGCTTAATAGAGGCTTCTGGTGACCAGAGGGCTGGCCACTATTTCGCCCAGTGTATTAGCATCGCTATACAGCGGGGAAATACGGCCAGCCTTCTGGGCACCTTGCCCATTGACGGCGACCTAGGGCAAATTTTTTATCTTTAGTTTTGTAAGTTTTATTATGTTTGTTTATTCCTTTCTTTGTTTTTATCAATAAATAACTATGAGTTAGAATTATCAACATTGTAGCAGGATCTACACAGTCAGCGAGCGAAATGTGCGTAATCTTCTAAGCACAATTTTATTTTTAAGGGCACGAGCATTCGTGTCTAGATTTTCACTTCAGCCATCATACCCACTTGAAAACATAGCAATTTCTGTTACTGTACGTATATTAGATACAAGCATAAAATCGATTTTTATAAAATTAATGTCATCATTATATTTTCTGTATTGCTAGCGATCCCCCTTTTCGATGTCGTCGCATATAATATGCATTCTGAATAATAAAAATAGACACGTCTTCGTTTTCTTGCGTCTGATCTTTCAATTTTACATCTCGCAACAAATGAAACTCTTGAAACGTAAAAGAATCAAATAAAAGATTTTTGAATTTCCGTGTCAAAACGAGATGTACGTGTTACATGTGCATAAACAAATAAGATATGTTTTCCCTGCTCTTTAAATTATAATACTTTTGATCGTTGTTATTTTGTTTTCCAGTTTGATGTGTGATCAATATTTTTACAGTACATAAGGTGGCATTAACCCTTAAAACGTTTCTGTCACTTTTTTAGTACAGGTACTAAATGTGGCGCCAAGTTTAAACACTAAGTGCAGGCTAGAAAAGGAAGTACGTTAAAGAAAGTGCGAGAATTGTACTTTTTTTCCTAGTTTAAGAAAATATCAGACAAAATTCGGTTTATGCGCAGGCGGCAGTTGAAATTTGAAATTCGCTGAATTTGCGACGGTGTGTGTTCTTGAGGTCATAGAATATAAAGTTAATAGCCAAATTGTTTTCTTTGTGTTGATATTATTACTAGATGAGTTAAACATTGTTATTCTATATAAAGCTCATTAAATCATAGATTAATTCTAAGTCAAAAATTGCGAAATATATCTTGTCCCATTTTTGTGACATTGTCGATAGTACTGGTAACAAGGTACCATTTAGCACGTCCTAAAAAACGGACAGTGCCGACTTGTGCGGAGACAAGATTGTGACAGAAAACGGACATTGCTATACTTGGGGTATATGCTTTGTTTTCATTTATCGTTATTTTATAGGCTATTGTTGCATTGGGGTTATGTTATACATAAGTATATGCATACATTTATTTATATTTTAGTTTCAGGTGGTTCCACCATCTGACTCAGAAGAGTGAGATAGCAAAAAAAACGACGATGACGAAATTTTACTAGAGACAGATTGTACATCTGCCTTGCCCTAATCTGACTCTTTTTCAGCCAGGTCACTTTCTACGAGGATGTCAAATATGATGGACAAATATATGTTAATTTACGAACACGCGTGCTTTTATTCTTATTGTCATGCTATTAAAGTTTATTGCGCCTCATTGTGAATGGCACTATCTGTATTTAAATGTAATTTCGAAGTCTAACGTAGTCATTGTGAGAAAAAAGTTGTTCATAATATTCGACCTGATGACCTAAACACGCTCTGTCCTCTAGTACTCCATCCACAAAACTTAATTCCTCGCCATTAAACGCATAACTCGCTTCAGTATCCAAATTATTGGCACTTCTTGAAATGTCCTACGTTAGAACCTATTTCAAGTCGATGATGAAGATGCTACAATTCCTGAGGCCTGTAAAATGTAATCTCTACAAATTTCAGGAGAGTAAATAGCTAATTTCTCTAGTCTAGAATATAATCTAGTCTTTCATATGTCGGGCAGACGAAGAAAGCCATTTCTACTCGGGTACAAGAACATATGACATAGCTGATGTCAAGCACCGCCAACTAAAGTCTGCGGTCTGGGAGCATGACATGGATAAGACTCTGGTTCTCGCCAAGGAGGAGCCATATATTCCCAGAATGTTGCCAGAGGCCATTGAGACTGAAAAATATCTAAACTTTTACAGGAACTACAGCTATTCTTTACCACCAGCTTAGGTTCCAGATACTCCGGGTAATAAGAAAACAAGCAATACATAGAACTGTGAGACCATAGTGGTAAATGGTGTGGTCATTTAAGTAAAGTAATGTTACTTACAATAATTGTAATGTGTAACTATCTTTATGAGCCTATTTTGCCTGTATACGTAGCTTTATAATGTATATTTTTTGTTTATTATATCTGTACGTGGGTCGTTTTACATATAAACACTAGAAGTAAATATAGTATTATTATGTTTCTCATTACTTTTTTCTTCTTAATAATATAATTAAACATTTTTTCCAAACATTCCCTAGTGTGTTATTGAAATAATTATAAATTTTCTTGCCCTGTAATTCTTTAATATTTTTTATTTTGTGAAACTGTATAACGGCATTGTCCGTTTTTTAGGACAACCTTGAGAGCAATCAATCTATAAAGTTCGTGGCAATGTCCGTTTTAACGGACGTCCTGAAAACCCTACTTTCAGAATGCTTTTAATTTTTTTTTCTTAAATTTAGTACTTTTTTACTCATTACTATCCCCAAAAACATTCCATGAAATAGGTGGATACATTATTTCATGTCTTGCCATGACAATACGTGCCTGTGTATGTATAAGTAGGTACCTACATAAAATTTAAAGGGCCATATGTATTGTAAAACGTTGTACAATACACGTGCGAAAAGGTACTCCCTTTGGTCGTGTTTCAATTTATCGCCACTCGTTGGGAATTTCCTACTTTTCGCACTTGTATCGTTATAGTAGATTGGATACAGAAGATTCCTATTTTCATTTTATAACCTTAAGGCCAGAGGTCCAGTCAGCCACATTCATTAATAAAATTGCTTAACAAAAATATATACTTACATTTAGGGCAACATCAGCTACCGCTGATGCTAACTGTACATATATTATGATGAGGCTGTCACGCCCCACGACTACATTATACCCACGATCATCATTTAATCTCTGTCTATTAACTGTAAGAATGGGGTGGGGGGCTGTATTAAGCGGTAAAGTTACAATACTGGCGACAAAGCTATTTTTGTCCTGCGCGCGTCAGGCTGACGCGAGTCCTTGTGCGACTTTAGCAAAGTCTTAATTAAGCAATTACTGTAACACTGCGATCGCGGACAGTGGCGCTGTTTATTGTAGTTCCACACGAAGCTTTCGGAGTAAGGTTTCTGACCTCAGAAGTACCCGTAGAATATTAAAAAAATTATTTTAATTTTAATCTTCAATTTACACCATTTGAAATCTAGGGCACTCTAGGGCAGCCTTTTACACTCTATACTTTATTACACTTTATCAATCTTTATAAAGGAAAGAAAATATAACGGCTTTCATATATTATTTAATTCGTCAAGATATACCTACCTAAACTTAGGTCCACTGCACAAGCACTACAAGCAGGCACTAGTAATCTGGTACCTACTTACTTAATACATAAATGCACAACCCAGTTTCTTTAAAATAAAATAAATGTATACATTAATTGATCTTTCCCCTATTTCCTGAATTTTTGAGGGAACTGCAAGTGTTATGCCCGCCTGTTCCACCTATTCCTACTTATCCTACTTAGGCACCTATGACAAGAGATCACTGCCTACGATAATGCAAATGTACCTATACTTACCTACATGTTTAGACGTCATATCATCATATCAAAAGTTCTGTATATCTGTAATTGGGTCCTTCTCCTTCTCCTATATTTGTGTCATTAAGTGACGCCGCTTTTATTTGCCGTGAATGACCGCTGTTGGCAAAGTCCCAACCTCGACCGTGAAACATTTCCAATAGACTTTTATCGCTTTCCTACACTTCCGCGTTTCATATCAAACAGCTTCACCCTTGTTTTTCTCCTGTTTTAGCTGGTTTTATTCGCTAACTTGTTTACAAGGCCAACTAAAACTAACTTTTCTTATTACAAACTTTTTTTTATTTTATTATGTAAATTCAGGACTTCCTATTATATAAAATAAGATGCATCTGACAGAAATTTCGTATTCAGTTAAGACCTTTCGAGTATTACTTGGAATTGTTTTTGTAAACAAATTTAATGCTGAATGTTAAATCTACTTAAATAATTGAAGTTTACAGATACTTATAGCGCATTACCATAAAAATGCAAAGTAGCTATGTAAAATTTTGACTCGTTGGAAAGTTTTTTTTGTTATTGTAGGTACTGATCTATTATCATAGGTGCCTAAGTAGGATAAGTAGGAATAGATGGAACAGGCGGGCATAACACTTGCAGTTCCCTCAAAAATTTAGGAAATAGGGGAAAGATCAATTGATCAATAGGCATACATAGCCACGATAAATATTTTCACAATAAGATAATAGACTCCGTAGTTTTCCGAAACTAAAACCTTTTGTGCGATATGGGGCCCATTATTTTAGAATTTTACAGTTCTATAAAACAAATGCAACGTATGTATCTCACTAATGCTAGCCAGATCCAACCAGGCGTGGTAGGTATCAATAAAGTCAAAGATTTACCTACAGTATTGCAAATATATTAAATTAGCTTTACGACTTTGTAATGAAAACCCTTTGCTTGCTCGTCACGCGCGGTTTCTGATTCACAACACCATTGCTGTCCAGTGTGCCGCCAGTTAGCCCGATCCGATCATGCAAATGTACCTATACCTACCTACATGTTTAGACGTCATATCATCATATCGAAAGTTCTGTATACTCGTAGATCTACTCGTATAGATCGTACTTCATACTCTACATAACTGGAACTTTACAAACTTCGGCGCCTACATGTTACAGAAATAATAAATTTGTAACTAATATATCCAGCACTTATTAGCAGATGTAGCTAAACGGAAGAAATTGAGTCGGGGTGCAGACAATGAGTAAATAAGAGATATGTAGTACTTACCACTTTTGTGAGCATAATATTATCCATATAAAAAAGTATTAAATAATAAAATAATAAATTAAAAATAATATAAAATTAAATCTCATACTTGTAATACCAAATTGTTGATGACATTCTCTGCTTTTAATTAATTTGTTTGTCAATTTGTGTTTTAATTAATTTGTTAAGACAAAGTTATTTATTAAATTAATTTGTTTGTCAATTCAATATTATGAAGGTCGACTTGATGCCATTTTAATAGAAGGTATTACTGCAATGTTCTGCCGCCAGAGTGCAGCACTAATTTTTGACTAGTTTTTACTATGACATTGATGCATCAAGGCGGTTTGTTTACAGGTGGCCTGCCGCGAAACGCGAATATCTAAATTTCGTTATGTGCCTCTCTAATATCGATCGAATAAGCAGGGTGATAGAGAGGCAGAAATCGAACTTTCGGTTTCTCGGTAGGCCATGTGATTGAGTTAGTGACGCCCTCTATGCAGAGTTTTGCGTAATATTCCTTGTGGTCTCACACTGATATTGCACTGGAAAGATGATGATCCAGTGTAATAACTGCTTTATATTTGACCTAATATGGTCTCGATTTCTTTCATACAACATGAACATTAAAGAATAACAAAGGAACGTTATGCCAAACTCTTCCCGAGCGGCGTAAATTGGAAAGAGCGCATTTTGTTTTTATTCCTCGTAAAGCATGAAGCTTTTGTTCTCGTATTGTAGCAAAATATTTGATACGCCCCCACTCGAGATTTAGAGTGATTGACTTGTCGTTTTGGTATTATGGTATACTATGTAGATATTATTTTTATACGTTTTTAAAGTACCTGTCATTTAAAAAAACGTTACATATCATGGTTATAGTTAGAACGATTTTTGATCTGGATTATATTTACAATCTACTAATCTCTATTCTAATTAAATATTAAAGATTTTAATTACATATTAAATAAGGAATTAACGTACTCTTACCTATGATTGAATAACAGTCTTCCTCATCTACACGAGTCATAATTTCTAGTTGTTTAGGGTCAAACACACTTTACGAAAAAAGTCACTTCTGTGGACAATACAATAAAAGCAAACGACACTAGTACTATTTCCCATTCTTCTTATTTGAGTCTCAAGTACTGAAAAAAAGTAACTCGCCTGTAAGTGTGCGACGTATATATGTATAAATTAGCTTTAAATAGATTCGTACCTTCGCGATGTCTAAGTACAGAAAAGACGCGAACGAGTTAACCATACTATAAAATGTGTTTGACACTTTACCTCCCAATAATCGAGATTTAACGTTATAATAATGAAAATATAAATAACAATGTCTATGAGGCAATTTTACAGTGTCAGAGAGTTTTGTATTAAGTTATGCGTAAGGCCTAACTTAGGTACCCAATTTGCTTATATATAACGTCCTTTACCTTAAGCGCTATCCTACTTTTACCCTTACAAAATTACCATTTACTCACCTATTCTTTGCTTACCTATCTAATTATTAACGCTAGGCCTAACAAGGGCTTACTTAGGTACCCTTTCAGTAAGTGTATATACCTATCTTATACAAAACGACTCATTATTTAGACTGCCACCTCTATCACAGATACTTTAGAACGCAAACTGTAGAGATATAGTATTTATACTTGGAAAATAATTCTGATGGCAGTTTTCGAGCGTTGTTTCATCCGCTAGTTACTATTGATGCCACAATTGATGCTAATTACAGTAATTATTCTAATAAGTACATCACTGTTATTTTAAACACATTTCCCGTCAAATGTCACATGCCGAATGTACTTTAATCGTCAAGAAGGCCGTCAATTGTCTCATACATAGACGATGTTGTTGATCCCGGGCGCGCAGAAAGCGCGTGCGCAGAATAAATGCATGCGCCGAGTATAAATACAATTTGTATGAATTTGTATTGTATGTTGCGTACCAATCATGTTTGCCGGCATCCGCTCCGTACATAATTAGACATGATTAATGTTATTACATTATCATAAGATTACGTGTTGGTGTGTAAAGCTAAACGGCTAATCAAAGTTTTCAATATCTTAATTGAATAATTTTTTTTTATTTAGTTATTTATTATACAAGAAGTTACAACTTTTTTGTTAAAGACGTACAAATGCTCCACAAAACTACATTTTGTTTGACTGTGGAGTCTCACTATACTATACTATACTTAATTAAATTTAAATATTATAATAAGGTAATGATTGGGTATGATATATAATATATAGGGTATAAATAGAGTATGACTGGCGATTGAAAGTACCTACCTACTGTCATTGGCCCCACTTTTATAGAAAAATCACAATTAGGTACTACTGCTTCCTTTGTGGTTGAAGGGTCACGGGTGGCTGTCAGCCAACATTAGTATATAGTTTATAAATGACCCCCTCTTCATCTATAACTATGTACATATAAGTATATGTGATATACATATAAATAAACCGAGCGAATATTGTACGTGCTCACAGGCTTCGGGTCGATCACATTCCATTAATATGTTTGCTCATCTGATGAGGAAAGTAGAGTTCGCCCAACTGCGATATCTGCGACAGCACTTCCTAATGGAATGTTCGGACTCGAGACAAGAGGGCACAACTATTTGAAGCTACGGGTTATGCAGTAGGTAAATAACTGATATTGGGAGTTTTCACTAACTGCGAAATTCGTATAAAGATTTTTTGATATCTAGGTAACACTTATTGAAACTCTGTAATGTAGAAGCCCAACGGAGCTGACATGTCTCAATGATAAAGGCTTCTTTTAAATATGTAGATTAAAAAAAAGTATGTAAATATGTAGATATATGAACATAAGAAAATTCTAAAATCTTAGACTTATTTTGTGTTCTCCTTCGTATCCTGCGGTGTTTCGAATTTCGATGAAACTATACATAATTATGAACTCCTTATCTTTACATGCCTACAGTTACCCTACTTTACGTCAGCTAAACGGTCGCTCTACTATTGATCTCGTTTTTTATAACAACATGTTAGTGATTCTGTGGGCTGTGGTCAACCTGGTTGCATGCGTAAGTGGTGCGCACACACATCTCGTTTGAATCGCAGATGCGCATCCCGTTGTGCAAGTAGCATATAGGTCAAACTAGCTGAACTAAAATATTGTTGTACCGAACTGCTACCAAACGGGCCTATTCGAACTTTAAGATACGTCAAGATACGATATGGATTAGATATGTCAATGTCAAAAGTGAAGTTTTTGTTTGAAGTAATCCATGTGAATCCATGTCGTATCTAGACGTAATATTTGACGTATCTTAAAGTTCGAATCGGGCCGATAGGCATTCATTCACAAGGCACTCTGATTCAAGATATAGGCCTGGCAGTCTATTTTATTTATCACTCTTTTAATTGTTTCATATATTTATAGGTATATACCTATATATATGGTGGTTACCTAACAGTGCAGTTGTTTCATTTAAATTTTTTAACTCTCAGTCCTACAGTACTCACACCTGCCGGCCTATTATGGATGGCTTTATCCATCTTTATCCACGTGATAAAATAAGTGTCACTTTTTAACACCGCCGGATAGAAAGTGATGGACACCGTTTTATCACACTGTCACGTAGACAAGAATGACCATCATATCCGGACTGGGGGCCGATTTTTGAATTTCGATCGCTCCATTTCGTCACTCGAAAATCGGTGGAAAACGGCGAAATGCTAATTTTTGACATACGAGCGGTCGAAATTTGGAATCTATTGGTATAGACAAGTCGATTTCAATTCTATTAGTAGAATTTAAATGCCTAGTAGTGGAGATATTATTTAATGAAATACACGAAATCGAGTGGTCGAAATTCAAAAATCGGCCGCTGCCTGTTTTCAACAAAGCAATTTCAATTATAGGATTTTAAGGGGTGCGTAATCTCAACTTTTACCTACTTATCAAGTCAGATTCTATAAATTCCAATAACCCCTTATCAAAACCCAGAGAATATTCGTTTAAAAAGTATCGGCTATACCTAATTACCTATTGTTTTTACTTATCTGAATAGTATACGCATACACTAATCAATAGGGTACTACATACTTACATATACATTTTTAAACGAGCTTCGTGTCTTGTCCTTCGAGCAGTGTCGGAAGCCTGTGTTGCTCGAAGGTCTTGTCACATCAAGGACTCGTCTTATTTTCGGATAGCAAAAAACGAATGATATATCAATGTCAAATACCCGTATCGAACATATGTTTGTATTGCGGTATGATGACGGTCATACTTTCCGCCCACGTTCAAGTTGCCCAATATCTCCGTGGCGACCCCTTTTTTATTGCCCAGCAAACTTCTTACAATCGTTATCTACTTGTGTGTAATATTGGGTGTGTTCCTAATGGCGTCTGGACACTTAGGTGTATTAACTTCATATCGCAATTATTGTTATAAGAGTAACCAAGAAACTATTGAAAATGAGTGTTACCTATAGGTATAGTGAAGTGACTTGTGAAATTCCAAAGTAACATTATATTTCTTTCAACAAACCTACGTAGAATAAACGATTTACTGAAACATCTAAGTATTTAGGTCATTCTAATATAACAAAGAAAATATGTTTAGCAACGAGGATATTATAATGAGTATTATTTATCGAGAGCTCACGTCGTTTCTACAACACTAACAACAACAACGTTAAATTATTGTTTATGTATTAAATCCCCTACTCCTTCCTCCTTGTTTCAGCAAGTGACATACTACGTGATCCGCACGGCTCTGCTCGCCGGGTGGTTCTGGGCGGCGGTGCTGACGTGCGCTCCGGTGCTGGGCCTCGGGCTGTACTACAACGAGAGCACCGGCTGCTGCATGCGCTACCGCATGGCTGTCGACACTACCGACGTCGTCTACGCCTGGATCTACGTCACGTTCGGTGAGTGGAGATGACATACTACGTGATCCGCACGGCTCTGCTCGCCGGGTGGTTCTGGGCGGCGGTGCTGACGTGCGCGCCGGTGCTGGGCCTCGGGCTGTACTACAACGAGAGCACCGGCTGCTGCGCGCTACTGCATGGCTGTCGACACTACCGACGTCGTCTACGCATGGATCTACGTCACGTTCGGTGAGTGGAGATGACATACTACGTGATCCGCACGGCTCTGCTCGCCGGGTGGTTCTGGGCGGCGGTGCTCACGTGCGCGCCGGTGCTGCGCCTCGGGCTGTACTACAACGAGAGCACCGGCTGCTGCATGCGCTACCGCATGGCTGTCGACACTACCGACGTCGTCTACGCATGGATCTACGTGGCGTTCGGTGAGAGGAAATGACATACTACGTGATCCGCACGGCTCTGCTCGCCGGATGGTTCTAGCCGGCGGTGCGGTGACGAGCGCCGGTACTGATTGCTAGTTTAGCGATGCAGGATTACCTATCATCGATCAGTATCAGATTTGAAAAATAACGAATTATGCTGCTTTCTAGTTGGCATCTTACGCAATAAAATCCTTATCAATCTAGGCGACCCATGTCCCTATTTTATTTACATAGGACGGTTGTGCTCAATACATACGGACCTAACTAATGCCAGTCGATTGTTAATTCCACTTTTTATTTATTTACTGATTTCAATAGTGATCCCAGACGTCGAATAAACCATGTGGCCCATTTACCTAAATGGGCCATTGTCCACTCGCGCTAAAAATACCGTTCTCCTTTGTGTAATTGGTACGAGATAGAATGACAGTAATTTGCTTGGTATGCAATACTTAATTGTATGATGGTACTTACACTCGTCCTAACCTTTTAAACGCCAGCAATTTTTGATCGAGCGTGCTCGTGTCGCCACCGACAGTAATTGTACCACGCAGAGTATATAAGGGTGGCATAGTTACGGGAGTTATAAATGTGCTGTAAAAACCAAATCAGATCTTTGTCTTATTTATCTTAATGTCTTATATATCAGACTCTGGTGGTTAAAGGGTTAAGATACTTATATGATCGATCACTTGGTTTCTAGGTGCCCTGCTGTGCGTAATTCTCGTATACTGCAACTTGGCGGTTATCCGCGCGCTATACGAGATAAGCGCGCCTCGCGGGGCTCCTGTGATGCGCCGAGTCTCCAAGAGCAGCTGTCGGCAGAGAGCCACCGTGCCCGCCTCTGAAGCCGGCCACCACAATCCCGCCACGGCCGAGGAAGTCGCCTTCAGCAGACTTATGGCGACGCTGTCTGTACTGTTTATGATCTGCTGGCTGCCACAAATGGTAAGTACGTGAACTTTTTCGATGTGTTATCGTACGAGTTGCTTTAATGACCTACTCACGACCGCAGAAATGTGACCTTGACTACCACCGTTGTTCTTTTACCTATACATATAATGAATGGCTGCTATTTAACTGATCACCAGATTTAATAAAATTTAATACCAAAAAAATCTACTTTACCACCCTAAAATAATGAATGATCACCAAAATTATAACACCATTTTAATGTGAAATGATTACCAATTTTATTACATTTTACTATCCTATTAAAGGAAATAACACCAAATTAATCATTATTAACCCAAAAATTGTAAATAATTACCAAATTTCAAACCCCAATTTAATGTCAATTGATAACCAAACTTTTACATCGTGCTATCCTATTAAATAAAATGACACCAAAATAATCATTGTAAACCCAAAAATAGTAACTGACCACCAAAATTAGAACTCGATTTTAATGTAAAATTATAACCAAATTTTTAAATCTTGCTATCCTATTAAAGCAAAGCAAAATTTTCTAGTAGCATTTCGTTTCTGTATGGGTTGCAGTTCAAACCTAACCTAACCCACTTTTCTAGTAACATTTCGTTTCTGTAAGGTTCGCAGTTCAAACCTAACCTAACCCACTTTTCTAGTAGCATTTCTTATCTGGAAGGGTCGCAGTTCAAACCTAACCTAACCCACTTTTCTAGTAGAATTTCGTTTCTGTGTGGGTCGGAGTTCAAACCTAACCTAACCCACTTTTCTAGTAGCATTTCGTTTCTGTAAGGGTCACAGTTCAAACCTAACCTAACCCACTTTTCTAGTAGCATTTCGTTTCTGTAAGGGTCGCAGTTCAAACCTAACCTAACCCACTTTTCTAGTAGCATTTCTTTTCTGTAAGGGTCGCAGTTCAAACCTAACCTAACCCACTTTTCTAGTAGCAATTCGTTTCTGTAAGGGTCGCAGTGTTAACCTAGCCCACTTAACTGATAGCAGTACAAACCTAACCTACTTTTCTAGTAGCATTTCAGTATGCCTACCTAAGTTATGCGGTGCGGGGTACGGGGGTTGAGCGGGAGGGGCTAGTAATGTTGGCATCATTTTACTTTATTTGGTAATATGTATAAATTTTTTGGTATCACAGTGGTTTATTTAGGTGAAAATATCGCATTTTTTTGGTCTTCAAGATTTGGTGATCATTAATGATTTTTGGTAATCATTCAGTATATTTGGTATTCGAATACAATTTGAAGTGCAGTCGTAATTAAAATGGTGGTACATTTGTAATTTTAGGCCTTATTTTTTTGGTGTTCAGTAATTTTTTTTGGTAAGCATGATTTTTTTATTTAGGGTACCAAAGTATTTTTTGGTGGTCATTATATTTGTAGCCATAATGAATAACATAATCATAAACCCTCTCTACGATGCGTTCAAAAACCGCAAATTACGAGCAGCATTAAACTGTTTTGTTACCTACTATTATACTTTTTTATTGCTTGATGAAATCGATTTTATGAACATCTCTGAAAAACAAAGCTATTTTATTTGTCATCAGTCGAGATGACTTTTTAAGTGTCAGCTGAAAACAATTCCATAAATCTCGCATTATTCTCGCATGTTACTTTGATATTGACCGATATAGCAGTTGGATACGACTCTAGTTTGTCTCTGAATTAAAAATAAACTAGATACGGTTCATACGGTTGCGACTTACGAGACATGCGTAAAAAATGTTTTCATTTGCCGACTTACCTTGTTTTGTTGTTTATAAACGAAATAATGTAATTATAGCCAAACATTTGTGTAAAATGAGCAATCAAGATATTTCGGAGACGCCATCTATCCGCAAGTTCCGCGACTGAGAGACAATGCTGCACTGGCGGTTGTAACAAGCGGTTCCTGAACTCATCATAGAGAGCTTATAATAGGTAGCCTAGGTAGGTGTGTAAATAAAATAATGTTTGTAGCTGTTTATAATTAGATATTAAAACACTCGTGTGATGTGTGATCCTTTCATAGCGCTCACTTAGTTCGATTCATAACCCTACAATCGTATTTTATTTAATAATGCCTGACATTATGTAGCAGACACATAAACTACCTAATATTACTGTGTTACAGTTAGATTGACTGTCCAACGCAGAAACTTACCTTGTAACCGTTATTTAGTTAGTATTTTCGCGTTTTCGGAACTTCCTAGTTCCGTATAGTTAAAACAGTGACATTGACAAAAAGTGGCCTTACTGAGCAAAAAACCGCATCGGATGTCAAAGGATTGTTGCATCTAGTTATATAGTGTGACCGTTAAATAAACAAGTGGGTTAAGGTCGGAATTGTCTTGTACAGTTTTTTCGTTCTAAAGGTCTCGGACTCTAGAGTAGAGGAGTATTGATTGATGGCGATGGTGAAGATATAAACAACATTTCTTAACTAAATAAATAGGAGGTTACAAAACCTACAAACATAATTTTCTTATAAATTGAAATAAATGTCATATACTAAGAAAAAGTGACCAAGGCCTCCAGTGCCCAGGAATCGAACCAGCGTCCTCTAGCTGCTATCGCGGCAGGTGCCTGTGCCATTCGGCCACCGGGCCACAGCGGCACAGGTCGAATTTTTCCAAGTATATGCACTTCTTACTGAAGGCTTATGGCACCCCCTGGTAATTTTCTTACCGTCAAAGGAAAATAAAGGAAGACATACTCAAATTTTCTCAACACCTGATCGAGAGAGGATCAAAGCGTTCAAATAATTACGCGCGAAAAATGTGCTAATCACCTTCAAATACCTATTCAGTTCAAATATTCTTTAATTTGCTTCTTACAGACATTTTAATGTGCCTTGATAATTTAATATGTGCTTAGTAGGTATAATATCAGTGATTATTATATTTCATCATGTTAACATTGTTTTAAATTTTAATCTGTAGTTATGGAAAAAAATACGTACACGTTAATTAGGTGCGTCTTGGTACATTCTTATAATTAAATATCGAATTAAAATAACTAACATATTGTTATACGCATACTCGCATAATATAAACGAATAGATTTAAGATTTATTTGGTAGAACTAAAAAAAGGGTACAAATTACAAATTTAATTACAATTAAATCTCAATATTATTCTTAATCATTAACGTAAACATGTGTACCGAGCAACAGCAAAAATTAATTCCCAGCCTTGTTCTGGTGTTATTCCAAGGTTGAAGAGCAAATACCCCCCAGGGAAACGTTTCAGCAGGTCACTCTTCCGGAGTTTCAGTGTACTTAACTCATTGTGGATTGTGGGCTTTCGGCAACTATTTATGTGGGGTACCTTACCTATTAATGTCGGGCGGTGACGGCGGAAAACTTTGGACGCCCTTATGGTCTTGAAGGCCAGTATTATGAGAGTGTGGAAAAAATACCTAATCACAGAAAAATCACACTAGAAAAATCATTTCTTTACGTTACGAGTAAAGAATGACCCACGTTAGACCGGGCCGGGTCCGGGCCGGAACTTCCGGCGCTACGTTTTCAGTCATAGAAAAGTAAACGCCCAGTGTAACGTGAGTCATCCTTAAACTGAAGCCTATTATCCACATATACAATATTAAATCTATAACGATGCATATGCTAGCATATATACTTTCAAGTGATCATCCCAGTAAAATAAACTCAAGAGCAATGAAAAGCAGTCACAATTCCTGTAGGTACAATGTAACCCGTATGCATTGCGCTTGAGTGTACGTTCTCGAATATACATACGACATATCTCATATAATAGTTATTGCGATGTAGTATTTAAATACATAACTGAATCTTTACTTCAAAACAACGTTCATCTGTTTCAAAATTCCTATCTCCAAGGAGACTGCAAGTGGGGTAATTGGATTTTACAATCCAAGAACCCTTTGTGCGACGATTTTGTAGAACTTATCTCAGTCAATAAAGTTTACAAATAGATACTTAACATATCTTTGATTAAACATTAACAGACAACACTGCCCTTACTTTGTTTCTTTTTATAGGTAAGTATGTACTTATACTGGAATCAGTTATGTAACGCTGCCATACATGACCCAAAAATTTTTTATTAAGCTATGAGCTTCATCACATCTGATACTTGAGTAATTCTAAGCATTTATAGCCTGGAGTGGGGGGGAGGGTGGGGTACAGAGACGGCCGCCACCCGTCATCTTTAAAAAATATCTATTCTGATCCTGGTGGGTACTAGGGCAAGTTTGGTATCATTTTCGTATAAACCAAAGACGTAGAATTCATTGCTGATATTTGTTTTTTTCAGTTTCATAGTAATTTTACAAGAAAAACGTAAAACGGTGAAAAATTTGGTTGGAGATTTTTGCTACGCGGAGCCGAAACTACAAAAGATTTGAAGTTGAAATTTGCACACTAGATTAAATTTATAAAGTGTACAAGAGATAAGAAGCGATTTTGAGAAATTCAACCCCTAAGGGGGTTAAAAAGGGGATGAAAGTTTGTATGGGGTTCAAGTTTTATTTTAAGTTAGGAATTTGAAACTTCGTAAAACGATATATTATTAAAATACAAGAAAACTATTTTCAGCGTTTTTGAAAATTCATCCCCTAAGGTGGTGAAAAGGGGGTTGAAAGTTTGTATGGATATCAAAAAATTTTTCGAACGCGGGACTTGAATCTTTGTATTTGGGGATATTATTAAAAGACAGGTAATTTCAGCGTTTTGTAAAATTCATCCCCTAACAGGGTTAAAAAGGGGTTGAAAGTTTGAATCCATTACAAATCCGAGTAGACACACATTTCTTATTGCCTCCCAGGCTTGAAATGCTTAGAATTACTCAAGGAACATATGTGATGAAGCTCATAGCTTAATAAAAAATTTTTGGGTCAACTTTATAACTGCTTCCGCTATTAGTGGTTACTATGTAGTAAAAAGTTTGGAGACCCCAGGACCCCTATTCGACAAGCGACGTTTGACGTATCGTGTTGATCTCCCGTTGATGTGGGAAAAATCATAAGTTCTCGAATACGTACAATGTCAAAATTTGACATTAACAATCCACAGTTAGGGTGACAAGCAAACCAAACCGAACCACGCTTAGTTTAGAATTGAGTTTTGGTTGTACCAAATGATATCATCCACCGTTGATGGAATCAACACTCAGTATGCAATAAAATCAACTATTGATTTAACGTGGATGCGAAATCTGACAGTTGTACATGTCGAATTTGGCCCCTGTAGTAGGTACTGCTTTTATACTTAGATAGGTATTGGGTAGAAGAGCAGAGGCACAGATTTTAAAATGGTAATAAGTACATATTGGGAATGTTAACATTGTTAACCCGCCTTAAAAATATTTCTCGCTACACAATCAGTCGACAGTAAAATTTATATTCTTTTCAGAAATATATTTTATACGATAGGTAAATATTACCTCAGTAAATTTATCAAGGTACTTTCAGGCGTTTGGGGACTATTATGCTTTCGAATTTTCGAATACTCTAGCTAATTCTTGGATTCCGACGAAGCTGTAAATACCCTTACCTTTTCTAGAAAACTAATTAACTAATTAGGGCAGGGAGCTGTCACCGTTTGCTAGACAACACAACCTTATCAACACTGGCGGCTATTGTCGCCTGTCTACTGGAAATATAAGAAGGTGGCTGTCACGCCGGGTCTATTTATGTATTAGTAACTACTGAGACTTAGGTTCAGTAAAACTTATTCTTTGAGCACTGATCTGACTGGCTGACTGATGACTGGCTTGAAGATTATTTGTTTTCGTATCATGTTTAATATTAAATGAGAGCTTGGTGACACACAGACTTCAAGCTAACCTAACCGAGAGGATGCGTCTATTATTCCTCCTATATTTTGTGTTTGAAATCATTAAAAGCTTTCAACGAACGTTTTCAATGCTTGGTGCAATTTTTAGAACCATGC
The DNA here is from genome assembly GCF_963556715.1 of Cydia fagiglandana. Lineage (NCBI taxonomy): Eukaryota > Metazoa > Arthropoda > Insecta > Lepidoptera > Tortricidae > Cydia > Cydia fagiglandana. The sequence continues at coordinate 18,391,329 of NC_085932.1, read as the reverse complement.
GTGTACCTTTTCGATACTAATAAAAGAATATGAGTCGTAGTTACTTACATACTGGTAAATATCGTTGTTCTTAGAAACTGAAAAGCGAAAGAGGTAATCGGTTAGAAAACTCCGGCACTTTCTATTTGCCGCACCATCAGACATGTTCGCGTTCAATCAAACATTTCATCAAATCCGCATGATATTACAAGGTGCAGTATTTTTTATGTTATTGTTTTATCTGAAATTCACACATTCGAGTCAAAACCTATTTGATTCTGAGTTAACTTACTGTGTTTACTTTGTCCTTGTAGGCATGTCACTCGTGGTAGGTATCTTCTACTTAATCTGTGCTATTAAAATCGCTGCAGAGTAATCTTGGTCTAACTTTATTATATAAGCATATACGGTGTCCCACTGCTGGGCAAAGGCCTCCCCCCTTGATTTCCATTCGTCTCGATTTTGGGCAATCTCCGGCCAGTCGTTAAGATATGCGTCCAGGTCGTCCCGCCATCTCCGATTGGGCCTACCACATCCTCGCCCGTCTTGCGGCACCCATACCGTGGTTATTTTGGCCCACCTCTGTGGGTGCATGCGGCAGACATGGCCGGCCCAGTCCCATTTCAGCTTGGCGGTCTTAGTTCCAACATCGGTAATGCGCGTTTTTGAGCGCAGCGTAGAGTTACGGATTCGGTCAATCCGTTAATACTCCTAGTATGCTGCGCTCCATAGCTCTCTGGCAAACCTTCAATTAGGTCTTTTGCGCCTCGGTGAGTGACCACGTTTGAGCACCGTAGGTTAGGACAGGCAGAATGCACATGTCGACGAGTTTCCGTTTTAAGGTCAGAGGAAGGTCGCCCTTCATCAGCTCCTTCATAGACCAATAGCTCCTCCACGCGTTTTGGATCCGTCTAACTTATTCTAACTAACTAAACTTAATAACTTTATTAAAGTTTTATAGAGTTAGACCAAGAAAAGTCTGCAGCGATTTTGATAGCCCACGCAGTGCAAGTGTTATTTGTAGGTACGTCATAATTTCATAAAAGTTTGACGTTTAAAATAACACTTGCTCTGCGTCTGCGTGGACTATCAAAATCACTGCAAACTTTTCTTGGTCTAACTCTAACTTTCCTATTTTTATTTAAATTGTATGTTCGCGTAATGTAAGGATGCCTAATCTTAAATTAAAACGTTATATTTAGTTATATACCTATTTATAGTAATTATAAAATTTATCAGGTTGATTTGCCAAATACCTACTTACGTGGCTCTCACAGCTCTCACTTCCGCGATAGTCCGGGAGCCGGCTGCATGAAACAAACCTCATCAAAAAATAGAATATACCTACCCTGTAGAGGTACCTGACATTTAGTAGATTCCAACGCACTTGGTCGGCCTAGGCTTAACCTGGCAGATTTTGTACAAATGGCAAAAACGTTGGACAAAAATTCATCAAAAAAAACCTCATCGAAAAATAGAATGAAACTTGTATGGTAGGATACCTGACCTTGAGGACAGTAAAAAAAAAGTGGTCGGCCTCACCTTAGCCTGGCAGTTTTTGCAGTCCGACCAGATTTATTGGGTCACGTGAGAGCTACAATTTACCTCATCGAAAAATAGAATGAAACAAACGGATTATAATAGCTAAAATAAGCCTGTTGACGTATGTCTTGGTCGGCCTCACCTTAACCTGGCAGTTTTTGCAGTCCGACCAGATTTATAAAAAAATCATCAAAAAAATTTTATCGATAAATCGTATGAAACTTGTATGGTACGATAGCTGCCTTTGAGGACAGTAAAAAAAAATGGTCGGCCAAATCCTGTGTTTGCAGGTTCCTGTGTCCGACCAATTTTGTGGTACCACGTGAGAGCTACAATTTACCTCATCGAAAAATAGAATGAAACAAACGGATTATCGAACGAGCGAGCGAAGCGAAGCGAAGCGAAGCGAAGTTCTTACATTCGACTTGGATCACGCGGCTGGCTAGCGGCACGTCCCGGCATTTCGATGTTTTTAAGCTGAACTGTCAGAAGATAGTTTGATACTCAAGAACTTAAGTAAATTTGTTCTAATTTAAATTAAATTAGGTAAACGTGTAGTTGAGGGCATTATATTTTAGTCATTAAATTTTGAGCAGGCTCGAATAAGAGGTTATTGAGCTAGAATAGCTTAAAATGCCAAAAAGCCATTTGTGAGGGGTCTTGCAATTCTGGTCATTTTTATTGCAAGAAAGTATAGTCGAGTTTGATATCAAATGAAAGTGCTCGGTTTGTTACACATTTATAATATTGTCTTTTTAATTTTAGTTTTTTTCAAAAATGATGACTATTTTGGAATCCAAGATGGCGGCCATGCACTATGTCATAAAAGTCGTCATGGATGTCGTTTTATAGGCTTTAGGGGGCGCAGATTTCGAAAATGATGACCATTTTGGATTCCAAAATGGCGACCATGCACTATGTCATAAAAGTCGTCATGGATGTCGTATTTATAGGTTTTGGGGGCGCAGATTTCGAAAATGATGATTATTTTGAAATCCATGCACTATGTCATAAAAGTCGTCATGGATGTCGTTTTATAGGTTTTAGGGGGCCCCGATTTTTTAAAATGATGACCATTTTGGAATCCAAAATGGCGGCCATGCACTATGTCATAAAAGTCGACATGGGTGTCGTTTTATAGGTTTTCGGGGGCACAGATTTCGAAAATGATGACCATTTTGGAATCCAACATGGCGGCCATGCACTTTGTCATAAAAGTCGTCATGGATGTCGTTTTATAAATTTTGGGGAGCGCAGATTTCGAAAATGATGATTATTTTGAAATCCAACATGGCGGTCATGCACTATGTCATAAGAGTCGTCATGGGTGTCGTTTTATAGGTTTTAGGGGGCACAGATTTCGAAAATGATGACCATTTCGGATTTCAAAATGGCGGCCATGCACTATGTCATAAAATTCGTCATGGATGTCGTTTTATAGGTTTTGGGGGGCGCAGATTTCGGAAATGATGACCATTTTGCATTCCAAAATAGCTGCCATTCACTATGTCATAAAAGTCGTCATGGATGTCGTTTTATAGGTTTTAGGAGGCGCAGATTACGAAAATGATGACCATTTTGGATTGCAAAATGGCGGCCATGCACTATGTCATAAAAGTCATGGGTGCCGTTTTATAGGTTTTAGGGGCCACACCCACAGATTTCGAAAATGATGACCATTTTGCATTTCAAAAATGACGGCCACGCACTATGTCATAAAAGTCGTCATGGATGTCGTTTTATAGATTTTTGGGGGCGCAAATTTCGAAAATGATGATTATTCTGGAATCCAAGATGGCGGCCATGCACTATGTCATAAAAGTCGTCATGGATATCGTTTTATAGGTTTTAGGGGGCGCAGATTTCGAAAATGATGACTGTTTTGGAATCCAAGATGGCGGCCATGCACTATGTCATAAAAGTCGTCATGGATGTCGCTTTGTAGGTTTTAGGGGGCCCTGATTTCGAAAATGATGATCATTTTGGAATCCAAAATGGCGGCTATGCAGTGTGTCATAAAAGTCGTCATTGATGTCGTTTTATTGGTCATGATCATTATTTTCGAAATCTGCACACCTGTTTCAAATAAGGTATAGGTAGATGCATCCTAGTAAGCCAACAACATCTATATCTACTATTGAATTGTACTTTTGATAGTAGTAGTACAAAATGTAATCTGAAAGGAGTCAAGTAATATATTCCTGTAATGAGGAATCTACATTGATTCCAATTACTAGTAATTGTAGTATTCGAAAATTGATTCCTGATTCCTCAAATGGAATTGTACTTAGTAATTCGGTATAGTTGGATTACAAAGTAATCTGGGAATCGGTAATCAGATTACAAAGTAATTTCGAGTAATCGTGGAATCAGGAATCAATTACGAAATGCCCATCTCGGACTAAGTAGCACTGCATTCAATTGATCTTTTGGCGAACCGCGAGTTCACAGTTCGGGGCGAACTACTAGTAATAGCTTAAATAAGCCTGTTGACGTATGTCTTGGTCGGCCTCACCTTAACCTGGCAGATTTTGCAGTCCGGCCAAATTTATAAAAAAAACATCAAAAAATTTTTATCGAAAAATCGTGTGAAACTTGTATGGTACAATAGCTGCCTTTGAGGACAGTAATAAAAAAACTGGTCAAGTGCGAGTCGGACTCGCGTTTCAAGGGTTCCGTACATCACACAATTTTCAAAAAATTTTTTGTACGTGTAACGTGACGTAAGTGAAACGCCTTGAAAAACCCGAATGAGTCAATCAAGTTTTCAACACATGTAACATGAAGTTTTCTGGCGTGGTGACTTATATCTCTGCAAATATGCAAAGTAGCTTCTAGATAGGAAATTAAATGCCGAACAATAGTACAAGTGTCTAAATGCGAAGACTGAAGACCGAGCTCCGCGTAGGGCTGAAACTCGGAGCGTCCAATGGGTCGCGCTTCCTACAACTTCCGCAAGTGTTTTAAAAGCGAAGGCCGAAGAGAGATAATACCCACAGGGTGGCCAAAAAATAAGTACATTCCCGTAACCAGGGAGGTATTGGGATTATACCTACCTACTGAGCAACATTTACTATGGGACCCGAAATCGCGAAAAGAAATGTATCCTCCCATAGAAAACGGACCAGTCAAAACGTATGAAACAGCCAAATTTTTCTTTGCGATTTCGGGGTTGCACATCGACAACGGAAATACACTTAGTTTATTTTTTGGCCACCATGTATAGTGCTTTTTAAAACACGTGACAATACCTAGTAACCTAATCAATCAGTACTACAAGTAACATTGCGGCTGTGTGCCAGATACAGCTTAGTCGCATTTTTTATCTTAAGTCCGACTCACGCTTGAAGCTAAAGGCACGTCTCTTCGGGACGCTTCGGGTCTTCGGCCTTATGCGGATTTCGGCCTAGGGCCTTCGCAATAGCTGTCTAGAACTCTAATACATCACGTTTCACTTAAACCATTGCGGCTGTGTCCCTAAAAAACCTAAACCGCATTTTTGTTCTTAAATCCGACTCACGCTTGACTCTAGATTTCTAATAGGTTTTCCTGTCATCTTTAGGAAAAGGACTATTTTGTGTATTTTTTTCAGAGTTTTAGACTTAGTAGTTTCGGAGATAGAGGGGGGAATGGTCATTTTTTGTCTATTTTCTTGAATAACTTCTAGAATTTTTATCGTAAATTTATAAAAAAAATATATTTGAGATTCTCACAATGAGCTCTTTCGTTTGATATGTAACACGACATAGTTTGCAAAACTTTGATTTTTAATTTTATGGTTTACCCCCCAAAAGTAGCCCCTATGTTTAAAATTCATTTGTTGACGTTACATATCCGTCTTTGGGTCACGGACTTACATATGTGTACCAAATTTCAACTAAATTGGTCCAGTAGTTTCGGAGCAAATTGGCTGTGACAGACGGACGGACAGACAGACGCACGAGTGATCCTATAAGGGTTCCGTTTTTTCCTTTTGAGGTACGGAACCCTAAAAATGGTCGGCCAAATCCTGTGTTTGCAGGTTCCTGTGTCCGACCAATTTTGTGGGACCACGTGAGAGCTACAATTTACCTCATCGAAAAATAGAATGAAACAAACGGATTATAATAGCTAAAATAAGCCTGTTGACGTATGTCTTGGTCGGCCTTACCTTAACCTGGCAGTTTTTGCAGTCCGACCAAATTTATGAAAAAATCATCAAAAAATTTATATCGAAAAATCGTATGAAACTTGTATGGTACGATAGCTGCCTTTGAGGACAGTAAAAAAAAATGGTCGGCCAAATCCTGTGTTGGCAGGTTCCTGTCTCCGACCAATTTTGTGGTACCACGTGAGAGTTACAATTTACCACATCGAAAAATAGAATGAAACAAACGGATTATAATAGCTAAAATAACCCTGTTGACGTATGGCTTGTTACGGGCGGCTTTCATAAATTCAATGTGGCAGTGTGCGGCAGAATCAACTTGCATCAAATTTGATGCAACACATTGTGGCTGGACATTAAGAGATGAAATGTATAAGATCAAATGGTTTGAAGGACACATAACGCCTTTGCGAGTCGAATAAATAACAATAAGATAATCACTTAATATATGTGAGGTTATCTTGTGTATTTTTATTTATTTATATTTATTGAGAAGTTCAACAGCGTTTACATTAAATAAATAATATACAAAAAACATGAGAACTTATAGCATAGCCAATAACAGAACTTCCTGTAATTTATACATAATAAAAAATCATCTGTGGGTAGACTTGTAACTTGTGCTGTACAAGAATCGTAAATATAACTTAATTTGTAAGTCTTTAAGGTACAAGGAAAAAGAGAAAAAATTAATAATAACTGTAAACTGGAAAAAAAATCCTAAAATAGTAGGTAGAGCTCTAATTTTGCGTAAACAATAAATAAAAAATAGTAAAATAAAAATACATACAGTACCTACATAAACGAGCGAATCTATTAGTTTGTATGCATTTATTGGAATTTATGTGTTCGTGTGTGTGTGTGTGTGTGTGTGTGTGTGTGTGTGTGTGAGTGTGTGTGTGTGTGTGTGTGTGTGTGTGTGTGTGTGTGTGTGTGTGTGTGTGTGGGTGGGTGGGTGTATGTGTGTAAGTGGGTGTGATAGTGCGTGACTACCAGGAAAGTTGCTTTGCAATTTGTGATTTGAAAACATGTCTGGAGGAGAAGAAAGGGTCAATGTTTTGGAACGATTTATTATAGGTACGTGCGATTCTACTCAGAATTTAATAGAATAGAATTTTGGCCATAATTGGTACGATGACAGGGAATATGGAATAGTGTGGTGTGACGAGTTCGGCGCGTGGGAGCGCGGAGCCCTAACTGTGACAGCAATCCAACGCAGTCTAGATGCCCGTTGAGAACATCGTGGAGGAACATTTTACCATTTATTTAAATTTTGGAAGGATCACGTGCAGTTTTTCCTCTTATATTACAAGTGTTCGATTGAAAACTAAGCTTTGGTGTATACCTGGATCACCTGCACGTACAAGAAGGCGTTTCATATACGCCCGCCCATCAGATAGGTAGACAAAGTCATGATGCGTATGGAATACAGCATGTGTGGTCCTATTCTAGCTGTCACGTGGTATCACAAATTTGGTCGGACTGCAAAAACTGCCAGGCTACGGTGAGGCCGACCAAGCCATACGTCAACAGGCTTATTTTAGCTATTATAATCCGTTTGTTTCATTCTATTTTTCGATGAGGTAAATTGTAGCTCTCACGTGGTACCACAAAATTGGTCGGACAGAGGAACCTGCCAACACAGGATTTGGCCGACCACTTTTTTTTTACTGTCCTCAAAGGCAGCTATCGTACCATACAAGTTTCATACGATTTTTCGATAAAAAAATTTTGATGATTTTTTTATAAATTTGGTCGGACTGCAAAAACTGCCAGGTTAAGGTGAGGCCGACCAAGACCTACGTCAACAGGCTTATTTTAGCTATTATTATCCGTTTGTTTCATTCTAATTTTCGATGAGGTAAATTGTAGCTCTCACGTGGTACCACAAAATTGGTCGGACAGAGGAACCTGCCAACACAGGATTTGGCCGACCACTTTTTTTTTACTGTCCTCAAAGGCAGCTATCGTACCATACAAGTTTCATACGATTTTTCGATAAAAAAAATTTGATGATTTTTTTATAAATTTGGTCGGACTGCAAAAACTGCCAGGTTAAGGTGAGGCCGACCAAGACCTACGTCAACAGGCTTATTTTAGCTATTATTATCCGTTTGTTTCATTCTATTTTTCGTTGAGGTAAATTGTAGCTCTCACGTGGTACCACAAAATTGGTCGGACACAGGAATCTGCCAACAAAGGATTTGGCCGACCACTTTTTTTTTACTGTCCTCAAAGGCAGCTATCTTACCATACAAGTTTCATACGATTTTTCGATAAAATTTTTTTGATGTTTTTTTATAAATTTGGTCGGACTGCAAAAACTGCCAGGTTAAGGTGAGGCCGACCAAGACATACGTCAACAGGCTTATTTTAGCTATTATAATCCGTTTGTTTCATTCTATTTTTCGATGAGGTAAATTGTAGCTCTTACGTGGTACCACAAAATTGGTCGGACTGAGGAACCTGCCAACACAGGATTTGGCCGACCACTTTTTTTTTACTGTCCTCAAAGGCAGCTATCGTACCATACAAGTTTCATACGATTTTTCGATAAAAAAATTTTGATGATTTTTTTATAAATTTGGTCGGACTGCAAAAACTGCCAGGTTAAGGTGAGGCCGACCAAGACCTACGTCAACAGGCTTATTTTAGCTATTATTATCCGTTTGTTTCATTCTAATTTTCGATGAGGTAAATTGTAGCTCTCACGTGGTACCACAAAATTGGTCGGACAGAGGAACCTGCCAACACAGGATTTGGCCGACCACTTTTTTTTTACTGTCCTCAAAGGCAGCTATCGTACCATACAAGTTTCATACGATTTTTCGATAAAAAAATTTTGATGATTTTTTTATAAATCTGGTCGGACTGCAAAAACTGCCAGGTTAAGGTGAGGCCGACCAAGACATACGTCGACAGGCTTATTTTAGCTATTATAATCCGTTTGTTTCATTCTATTTTTCGATGAGGTAAATTGTAGCTCTCACGTGACCCAATAAATCTGGTCGGACTGCAAAAACTGCCAGGCTAAGGTGAGGCCGACCACTTTTTTTTTTACTGTCCTCAATTTCAGGTATCCTACCATACAAGTTTCATTCTATTTTTCGATGAGGTTTTTTTTGATGAATTTTTGTCCAACGTTTTTGCCATTTGTACAAAATCTGCCAGGTTAAGCCTAGGCCGACCAAGTGCGTTGGAATCTACTAAATGTCAGGTACCTCTACAGGGTAGGTATATTCTATTTTTTGATGAGGTTTGTTTCATGCAGCCGGCTCCCGGACTACGAGTGCAGATCCTAAATATTTCTTACGTAAGCTACACCTCAATATAAATATCTTGATACTTACTTAGATATTGTGAGACAAGTTAGTAGGACAACGTGAAGTCTTTTCCTCATTCTGAATATTTTTACCTGATTTCACGGTTCATAAATATTTAAGTAGGCACGAGTAGGTACCAAAAGTCTCAATAAAATCTACCTAAAGTTTTTCTACTGACTTCTAACTTCACAACAAGTTACTAACTAAGTACCTACTACTAGATAGTAGCCACCAAATTGGTAGGTGTCTAAGCTACTTTGTATGCGCGCTGTGTAATGAGCGAAAATATTTCATTGTCTCAATAAATGGATACTAAGCCATGGATTGAAATTTTAAACTCGCCGATGTCAACCTCTAGAATTTAAACGAGCCATTACTTGCAGCTAATTCGGAATGGTGATTTTAATTAAGTTCAATAGCCTCCGTTAACACGAGAAAATACTAAAATGCTACGCCTTAGAAGTACTTCAGTTCAACAGGAGCTTTAAGTACTTTGTGAGCTGTAGATGGACCAGAATAAGTCTGACCTATGATTACGCGTATCTTTTAATTTAAAGTAAAGGGTTCAATTTATACTGGAACGCATATATACATTTAACAGATAGGAGGAAAGGAACACTTGGTGATTCTTTTTACCGCTAACCTAGCCCGGGTGAGTCGGTTATCAACTTTTGGTTGAACTACAACGATTGCGCTAGCATAAAACCAGTTTGTTAATTTTATTGATGACTAGCTGTTGCCCGCGACTTCGTCCGCGTGGAATCTTATCTTCAACATTTTACATCTTTAGTAGGTAGGTACCTATAATTTTCATATCCAAGCAATGTTGAAATTAAGTACTTTTCATTTTTAGCAAGTTGTATGAAGTTTTAAGTCAAGTGGATTTTGATGTTGGTTGCTGAAATTACTTTTCTTGTATTCTCATAATAGGTACCTATGCCCTTATACAAAGATTCAAGTTCCGCATTTCGCACTCACAAAATATCTGATCTCCATACATACTTTCAACCCCTTTCTCACCACCTTGGGGGATGATTTTGCTTGAATTAGTTTTCATGTTTTTTAATTTATTACCTTTTTTTCCAAAAAGTTAAAGTTCCTAGCTTAAAATTAAATTTACACCCCAAGACGAATTTTCATCCTCTTTTTAGTAGCCCCCTTAGGGATTGAATTTCCAAAAACGTTGTAATTACTTTTTTTTGTAATCGGCTATTATGTCTTTCTAAGAAGTTTCAAAGCATTTGTAATGGATTCAAACTTTGAACCCCATTTTAACCCTGTTAGGGGATGAATTTTACAAATCGCTGAAATCACTTTTATTGTCTTCTAATAATATCCCCAAACACAAAGATTCAAATCCCGCGCTCGAAAAAATGCATGATATCCATACAAACTTTCAACCCCGTTTTCACCACCATAGGAATGAATTTCCAAAAACGCTGAAATTAGTTTTCTTGTATTTTAATACAATACCTTTTTACAAAGTTTCAAGTTCCTAGCTTCAAATAAAATTTGCACCTGAAGACGAACTTTCATCCCCTTTTTAACCCCCTCAGGGGTTGAATTTACAAGAACGTAGTACTTTTTTTTGTAATCGGCTATTATGCCTTTCTAAGAATTTTAAAAGCATTTGTAATGGATTTAAACTTTGAAATCCATTTTAACCCTGTTGGGGATGAATTTCACAAAACGCTGAAATTATTTTTATTGTCTTCTAATAGTATCCCCAAATACAAAGATTCAAGTCCCGCGCTCGAAAAAATGTTTGATATCCATACAAACTTTCAACCCCTTTTTCACCACCTTAGGGGATGAATTTTCAAAAACGCTGAAATGAGTTTTCTTGTATTTTAATTTAAAACGTTTTTACAAAGTTTCAAGTTCCTTGCTTAAAATAAAATTAGCACCCGCAGACGAACTTCCATCCCCTTTTTAACCCCCTTAGGGGTTGAAATTCCAAAAACGTTGCAATCACTTTTTTTGTAATCGCTATTATGCCTTTCTAAGAAGTTTCAAAACCATTTGTAATGGATTCAAACTTTCAACCCCTTTTTAACCCTGTTAGGGGATGCATTTTACAAAACGCTGAATTTACTTTTCCTGTCTTCTAATAATATCCCTAAATACAAAGATTCAAGTCCACCACTTGAAACATTTTTTGATATCCATACAAACTTTCAACCCCTTTTTCACCACCTTAGGGGATGAATTTCAAAAACGCTGAAATTAGTTTTCTTGTATTTTAATAATACAGTAGAACCCGGTTAATACGATCACGTTTAAAACGATTTCCCGCATAATAAGCCATTTTACGCCGGTCCCTGCAACTTTAGGCCTGTTTTCATACATTTTTTCACGGTTAAGACGACTCGCGTCCCGCTTAATACGCCATCTAAAATTCCCGTTACGAACCATCTACACGTTTGTGTTATTGCCACAACCATCGTACGGTCGTATTGTTATGCAATACGCCGTTAGTCAACATTTTTTAATGTGTTTATTACCTACCTTAGGTTTTTTGTTTTGTCTAATATCTTTTGTCGGGTCCTTGTCGGCGTGAGAATCCTATGCCATCTGCATGACGGTTATGGACCACGGAGTGCAAGCTATCGCTCCCAGATTTTTATTTGTAGTTAGTTACTCCACAACTTTGTAGTTGAGCCTATTGTTAGTGTACCTAATCTAGATTATTTAACAGCGTGTGGAGTCCTACCGACACTAAAGATATCATTCGCTCATTATCACCGCTGCTGTGTTTGTACATGAAATAATACTAGTTTTTATTTCACGTTTAATACGATTTCCCGTTTAAGACGCGTATTTTGCTAGGTCCCCTCAGAATCGTCTTAAGCGGGTTCTACTGTATATCTTTTTACGAAGTTTCAAATTCCTAGCTTAAAAGAAAACTTTAACCCCATACAAACTTTCATCCCCTTTTTAACCCCCTTAGGGGTTGAATTTCTCAAAATCGCTTCTTATCTCTTGTACACTTTATAAATGCAATCTGGTGTGCAAATTTTAACTTTCTGGCTTTTGTAGTTTCGGCTCTGCGTTGATGAATCAGTCAGTCAGTCAGTCAGTCAGGACACTTGCATTTATTATTCAGCTCATCTCAATTTGATTTTGATACACGGTTTTCTCCCCTGACTTTATATTCCCTGATTGAGCTTTCGCCTCAGGCTCAATCGTATAGTATGGTTCGTCAACAGGCGAATACTCGGTAAACGACCGAAATACAGCTTGGTTTTCATATTGCCCTGAATGAGCTCACGGCGCTTCTTCATTACCATTAGGTACGTCGTATGTAGGTACGCGCCAGAACGCTTTACGATGGCGGTAAGAGTTACGCTCTTCTCAAGGATCAATTAAGGCGAATGGGTGTGTTATTATTATTATTGGCACCCTGCGTCTTCCTTAATGACGAACAAAACATCTATAAATGAAGTAAATAAAAGCCTCTGAATTTCGTATAGTTTATGTTTCCTAACATCAGCATCAGCACGTTTGTCGTATTAAGTATTTGAACATTTCAATTTATAATTTTTAAGAAAAAAAAACCGACTTCTATGGGGGCCGGTGAAAGATTATTGTAGATAGAGGTACACTATGTAGAAAAGGAGGTAAAACCACCCACTTTTCTACTGGCATTTCGCTTCTGTAAGGGTCGTAGTTCTAGCCTAACCTAACCCACTTCTCTGATAGCAGTTCGGTTCTGTGAGGATCGCAGTTCAAACCTAACCTAACCCACTTAACGGCGCATGCGGTGCGGTGTACGGGGGTTTAAGCGGGAGGGGCTAGTAAGATTGGCATCATCATACTTATATACTTACACATTTTATGGTAGGTAATCATAGTGGTTTATTTAGTTAAGGTATCATAGTGGTTTTCCGGGTCAAGGTCCGGGTCCGAGTCCGGGTCTGAGTCCGGGTCCGAGTCCGGGTCCGAGCCCGGGTTCGAGTCCAGGTCCGAGTCCGGGTCCGAACCGGATCCGGGTATGAGTCCGGTTCTGGGTCCGAGTCCGGGACCCAGTCCAAATCAAAATCGAAATTCGTAATCACCAAATGTGTACTATGCGTTGTTGAAGAGTTCTATTCTGGTCATCATCAGCAGTTCCATTTCATCAAATGCGACAGTTTTTAATGTAAATGCTTGATTTTATGATGAAAATACAAAAAAATCTATGCGTATTCCTTTAATATTTGAGGAGTTCCCTCGATTCCTTATGGATCCCATCATCAGAACTCGAGCTTGACAAAAATGTGGCTTAAAAACTTAACTTGCTTAACAAGCATAACGAAGAGGAAAAATCGCCAAACGTGAACTATGCGTCGTTGAAGAGTTCTGTTCTGATCATCATCAGCAGTTCCACTTCATCAAATGCGACAGTTTTTAATGAAAATGCTTAATTTTCTGAGGTAAATACAAAAATCTCTATACGCATGCCTTTAATATTTGAGGAGTTCCCTCGATTCCTTATGGATCCCATCATCAGAACTCGAGCTTGACAAAAATGTGCATTAAAAACTTAACTTGCTTAACAAACATAACGAAGAGGAAAAATCTCGAAACGTGAACTATGCGTCGTTGAAGAGTTCTGTTCTGATCATCATCAGCAGTTCCACTTCATCAAATGTGACAGTTTTTAATGAAAATGCTTAATTTTCTGATGTAAATACAAAAATCTCTATACGCATGCCTTTAAGATTTGAGGAGTTCTCTCGATTCCTCATGGATCCCATCATCAGAACTCGAGCTTGACAAAAATGTGCATTAAAACTGAACTTGCTTAACAAACATAACGAAGAGGACAAATCGCCAACCGTGAACTATGCGTCGTTGAGGAGTTCCGTTCTGATCATCATCAGCACACTTCATCAAATGTCACTCTTTTGGATGTATATGCTTGATTTGATGATAAAAACCCAAAAATCACTATATGTATGCCTTTAAGATTTGAGGAGTTCCCTCGATTCCTCATGGAACCCATCATCAGAACTGGGTTTTGACAGAAACGGGACCAATCTGTATGCATATACATTCAATCAAAAAAATAATTTTCAAAATCGGTCCAGTAATGACGGAGATATGGAGTAACAAACATAAAAAATAAAAAAAATAAAAAAAATAAATAATTTTTAAGAAAAAAAAACCGACTTCTATGGGCCCGGTGAAAGATTATGGTAGATGGTGCACTATGTAGAAAAGGAGGTAAAACCAGTACTTTCTAGTAGCATTTCGTTTCCGTAAGGGTCGTAGTTCTAGCCTAACCTAACCCACACTTCTCTGATAGCAGTTCGGTTCTGTGAGGATCGCAGTTCGAACCTAATCAAACCCACTTTTCTAGTAGCATTTCGTTTCTGTAAGACTCGCAGTTCTAACCAAACCTAACCCACTTTTGTTCGGTTCTGTGAGGATCGCAGTTCAAACCTAACCTAACCCACTTAACGGCGCATGCGGTTCGGTGTACGGGAGTTTGAGCGGGAGGGGTTTGGCATCATCATACCCACATTTTATGGTAGGTAATCATAGTGGTTTATTTAGTTTAGGTATTATAGTGGTTTTCTGGGTCAAGGTCCGGGTCTCTGAGTGAGAGTCCGGGTCCGAGTCCGGGTCCGAGTCCGGGTCCGAGTCCGGGTCCGAGTCCGGGTCCGAATCCGAGTCCGAGTCCGAGTCCGGGTCCGAGTCCGGGTCCGAATCCGAGTCCGAGTCCGGGTCCGAACCGGATCCGGGTATGAGTCCGGGTCCCAGTCCAAGTCAAAATCGAAATTCGAAATCACCAAACATGTACTATGCGTCGTTGAAGAGTTCTGTTCTGATCATCATCAGCAGTTCCACTTCATCAAATGCAACAGTTTTTAATGTAAATACTTGATTTTATGATGAAAATACAAAAAATTCTATACGTATGCCTTTAAGATTTGAGGAGTTCCCTCGATTCCTTATGGATCCCATCATCAGAACTCGAGCTTGACAGAAATGTGGCTTAAAAACTAAACTTGCTTAACAAACATAACGAAGAGGACAAATCGCCAAACGTGAACTATGCGTCGTTGAAGAGTTCCGTTCTGATCATCATCAGCAGTTCCACTTCATCAAATGCGACAGTTTTTAATGAAAATGCTTGATTTTCTGATGAAAATACAAAAATCTCTATACGCATGCCTTTAAAATTTGAGGAGTTCCCTCGATTTCTCATGGATCCCATCATCAGAACTCAAGCTTGACAAAATTGTGGCTTAAAAACTTAACTTGCTTAACAAACATAACGAAGAGGACAAATCGCCAAAGGTGAACTATGCGTCGTTGAAGAGTTCCGTTCTGATCATCATCAGCAGTTCCACTTCATCAAATGTCACGTTTTTGAATGTATATGCTTGATTTGTTGATAAAAACACAAAAATCACCATATGTATGCCTTTAAGATTTGAGGAGTTCCGTCGATTCCTCATAGATCCCATCATCAGAACTGGATTTTGACAAAAACGGGACCAATCTGTATGCATATACATACAATCAAAAAAATAATTTTCAAAATCGGTCCAGTAATGACGGAGATATGGAGTAACAAACATAAAAAATAAAATAAAAAATAAAAAAAATAAAAAACATACAACCGAATTGATAACCTCCTCCTTTGGGATTTGGAAGTCGGTTAAAAAAATAAAAAACATACAACCGAATTGATAACCTCCTCCTTTGGGATTTGGAAGTCGGTTAAAAACAGGCTTAATTTGCACACCAAAGTCTTTTGATCGACAGACGAATATTCGCGTTAAAAAATAAAGTTTTTTTCAATATTTGTTTTTTTATAGTTTTTTTTCATATGTTATGTTATGGGGCACGTCAATATATTAGTACCCCATAAATTATACATGGTATTTTATGTTACTTGCAGATAACGTCGTCCCTATATTTGTCCCTGAACTCGCGGTACTGGCCGCGTCTGGCGCCACTGGGGGCCATCTCAGACCTGCTCATGCTGCTCAACTACGTGCTCGACCCCGTGCTCTACGTGCTGATGCGCCGCTCGCGCCCTCGCTGCCTGCGAGCGCTGAGCCACGCTCTTGCGCATTGTTTTAAGCGGGTCAGTGTATTTACACAATTTCATCTCTGTACTTACAGCGTACACACGCCCCTAGTGCCACTGCGGGGAATTTAGCCCTGCTCATTTAGGTAATGTCTGCTAAATTAGGTACGTTGCTCTTCGTGCTGCCAATTTGGCCCGCGAAGAGTGCGAAATTCCATATAAACTTGTCCGAAAATAACTTGGAGACCCCTGATGCAGATGTAGTTAGGCACTATCCCATAGTTTATCTCTAACCCAGCAACTTACAGTCAATTACTTATTTATGTTAACAGAACCACAAGACATCGACGGAGTCAATGAAGACATCGTGTTGCCCGCAGGAGACACTGCTGGTGAGCGATAGCTCGGGCGCCGAGATGAAGCCGCTGCGCGCTTTGCCGGCGCCCACTCCCTCGCACTTGCTGGACTGACCGTGGAGGGACCGCTCTCTCTAGACTCTTGTCTAGTCGGGGAGCTCGCTCGAAGTCTACGAAGTTCACTAGACTGTGAAGACAGAGCTTCCCCCTGGAGACACCTGGCAGCTCGGGCACCGAGTTTAAAAAAGCTACATTGGCTTGCGGCGGCGTGCGGTGTTCAAGCTCGAATGACCAGTGAGCGAGCGCCCTCTCCAGACGCGATCTGGAGGGCTCAGTGTTTCTAAAACTACGTGAGATGTGATTGTGGTTAAACTTGCTCGAATGTGAAATTTACATTTAATACGACGACGTGCGTATGTGTATGCTTGGAAAAAGTAATTTTAAGGAAAGTTAGTTGTTTGTCTCTCCTAAAGAGAAAGGGAACATTTTAAGTCATGAAGTAAAGTATGAGACTATAAGCTAAATAGATGATTATGATGTAAGAACCTATGCTTTATATAACATAACGATGTATGTAAATGTAAAACTTATTAGGAAATAGGTAACCATAAGACAGAAAACATACCAAATGCACCTTTTAACGAGTCGGTTAAAGAAAAACCAAGACTTCGTTCTTGTACTTAGCCAAAAATATATAGGATGAACCTGAGGACTATCACATGTACCTACCTATCTACATATTAATTAGATTTTGATTGTGAAGAACTAGTCTCAAATTTTACATTTTATAAATATTACACATACCTATTTAGTGTTTATATTTAGGTACTTATTTATTAGTTCTTTTAAATGGATAGGAATTCTTACGTGCATGGAAGTGTACTTACCTAACTGTTAATATCCACACAGGGCAAAAGTTTACCGTAAGATTGGCATTGTAGGTACCTACATAGAACAAATACGTACTTAGATATATAGGTATATTACTTTTATGCGAGGAACTAACGTTCTATGAGTAATATACATTTTTAAGCAAATAAATGTATACCTACCTAGAATGCTATGCTTGAAGTTTAACAATTGAATACCTAATTAAATATGCGCATTGGTGTAATTAATAATGACTTGTGTAACTTTAATTATGTGTTAAGTAGGTATAGCGATATAAATAAATGCTTCCTAAAGAAAAAAGTTACCAGAACTTTTCATAATAATTACAGGTATTCTATTCTATATAACGTACCTATTACCCTTAAGTAAGTAACAAATCATACCTAGTTTTATATGTACCTATAGATTTGATTTAAGAGTAGGTAATAGTCAATTAGTATAAAAAACAATCCCTACTAATATTGTAAATGACGAAAGTAAGTTTGTCTGTCTGTATATGTAACCTCTTCACGCTTTAAAACCGCTGAACCGATTGAGATGAAATTTGGGGTACTAGCACAGAATAAATAATAGTACTAGGTACAGAAGACTCACTCTCTAACAAAACGCGTCTGTTACGATCAGCACAGATATGGCCGCTAGGTGGCGACAGCGCCACGCGCGGCTTATGGCTTTCCCCAAAATTGGGGTGCGAACGGATGTACTTTTAGCTACCTGTAGCAAAGCGACGAAATCGCGGAGTGAGCCACGCCTGGTCAGTCAATTAGTATAAAAAACAATTCCTACTAATATTGTAAATGAGAATGTAAGTTTGTCTGTCTGTATGTTACCTCTTCACGCTTAAACCGCTGAACCAATTGAGATGAAATTTGGGGTACTAGCACAGAATAAATAATAGTACTAGGTACAGAAGACTCACTCTCTAACAAAACGCGTCTGTTACGATCAGCACAGATATGGCCGCTAGGTGGCGACAGCGCCACGCGCGGCTTATGGCTTTCCCCAAAATTGGTGTGGAACGGATGTACCTACTTTTAGTTACCTGTAGCAAAGCGACGATATCGCGGAGTGAGCCACGCCTGGTACTAGTAGTAGTTTGGGGTAGTACCTATTGGTAACAGTATCAGGTAGTGTGATTGGCACCAATTGTATTGATGACACCACCAAGGCCCTACCGCACGAAAGAAAAATAAATTTCAATGTTCATTTTTCAGGTAGGACCTCATGCTTTTGTCCGGCTTACATTGCCCGGATTTATTTACCTACTTGAAGTTGCAAAAAAGTTTCACGGAGTACCTAAAGGATGACTCACGTTTAGACCGGGCCGAGTCTGGGCCGGAGCTTCCGGGGCTTAATTTTCTGTGTCTGAGGTGACTGGTGATTCTTTCCATAGAAAACGCAGTGCCGGAAGCTCCGGCCCGGACACGGCCCGGTCTAACGTGACTCATCCTTAACGCAATAACAAACCACGAAACGAGGTTTTGGGTTATTTGTATTTGACTACTTTAGATACCTTTATTACCTGCTATTACTGTGTCCATTTTTGGTAGATATAACGTAATTAATATAGTCTTCACGAAGAATCTCAATAAGTACACCGAAATTCTTATCATTATTATTTTGTATAAATATGCCTATTTTTATAAAATAGGATTAGTCTGTTACATATAAGTATCCTAGGATTAAATTAAAGCACATATCATAAAACAATGTTTTATTTATTATTTTTCCCTCCGTAAGTACCTACCTACCTTTCACTGCATTCTTTCCGTAGCCCACTTATCACTTCTATACCAGTTACGGCATCACGAAGGTCCCCTTAGAGCGTTGATGCTCATGCAAATTGCAGGTTGCATTTAAGTCCATCTACCAATAACAGACGTAGGCGTGTCCAAACTTTTAAATTCAGGCTCAAACTCTCCCATTTTCTTTTATGGGGCCTGATCGTATGGATATTGACTTTCTTGCTTTGTAACAGGCCAAAATTAAAATGCATAATTATGTAGGTACAGCCACCTGCAATAATATGTTACTCTTCGATGTCCACAAAAATATGTGACACGCTCAATACCATACGGCTCGGCTATTACATTTTGATTAAATGATGACCTTAACTATAGACGGTCAAACAAGTTTGTCATTAGAAATAAGGTGCGAAATTCAAGTTTTCTATGGGACTCTTCGCACCTACTTTTTTTTTAATTTGCCGCTCTTTTCTACTGACGGAAATGGCTTGACAGAGTATATTTTGCGTGTGCTCCAATTTGGTTTATCAGCAAATCATAGAATATTATTTCTTGAAGGAGACGCACGTTACGCATCTATATGGTAAGCAAGGCCTATTGACTTCCTTGGAATGACGTGACCCTTCATAATTGTACATGTGTGCTCCGTTTCTAGAGCTGTATTGCCAGTAATTACCATAAAAATATTTTACTACAGCAACATTGCTAGAACTGGCTGAAAAAGCTCAAGATGCTGTTGGAATTTTCTGTGATCTGTCAAAGGCATTTGATTGCGTTGATCACGAAAATTTAAAGAGAAAATTAAGCCGCTATGGGATAAAAGCTAGTGCCCTTGACCTGGTCTCATCGTACCTTTCGGATAGAACTCAGCGAGTAGTTATTAATGGAACTCAATCGGCGGGGTCCCCGGTAGCCCTCGGAGTGCCTCAAGGTTCAATTCTTGGTCCCTTCCTGTTCTTGGTATACATTAATGACTTACCAAAAGTTGTGCAAGATAGACATGATATAGTGTTATTTGCAGATGACACTTCCCTTATATTTAAAGTGGACAGAAAGGAAAATAGCTTCGAGAGCATTAATGACGCGCTATCTACCATTGTAAACTGGTTTACGGCAAACAATTTGCTTTTGAACGCCAAGAAAACCAAATGCATCAAGTTTACGCTACCTAACGTCAAGCAGGTAAATAACAGCAAGATTAAAATAAAAGGTGATACGCTGGAATTTGAGGACCGAACTGTTTTCCTGGGAGTCACTCTAGACTCCAAACTGCAATGGCATGCACATATAGGCACTCTAGCCGGAAAACTTAGTTCAGCAGCCTATGCAGTGAGGAGAATCAAACAGCTGACAAACGTAGAGACGGCCAGGCTGGTATACTTTAGTTACTTCCATAGTGTTATGTCTTATGGAATTCTGTTGTGGGGAAAAGCGGCAGATATTCAGACAATATTTGTGCTGCAAAAACGAGCTGTACGTTCCATCTATGGACTGGGCGCTCGAGTATCCCTAAGAGAGAAATTCAAAGAAGTTAACATTCTTACCGTTGCATCTCAATACATACTAGAGAATATTATGTATGTTCGGAAAAACATCCACGAATTCAAGGTTAACAGTGATATCCATAACTATAACACTAGAAACAAACATAAACTTGCTGTGCCCGCCCACCGCCTCCGTAAGGTTAGTACGTCTTTCGTCGGGAACTGTACACGTTTTTATAACAAAGTCCCCACTGATGTAGTGAATTTACCACTTCATAAATTTAAGTCGCACATTAAGCACTCCTTGTTACGTAAGGCGTACTACACTGTAAATGATTTTATAAACGATAGAGATGCTTTTAAGCCGGTAGCTTGATTTCATTAGTATAATAAGAATTAAATAAATATTGTTTTTTTTTACATTGTGAATTAAATATGCTAGTGTCCAGTAGAATTGACACATGAGACAATGATGTTCTCGCTTGATTATATTGTTTAATTTAATTTTAGTTTTGGACACTTGGAGACCTTATACATCTCTAAGTACATATTTATTTATTTGATTTTTATTTTTGATTGTACATACTTACCTATATTTTTAATGTTTCTGACACTTAGAGACCTTTACATCTCTAAGTCAACTTAGGCTAGTAATTATGTGAAGCTATATTACTGTCTTTTTATGTAACATATGAGCACAAAATGCCGTGTCTTACAGCTACATGTTATTACTATTTTAATATTAATATAGGCCGGTAGCTTGAACATGTCATGCTCGCTTAAAAGTCTTTGCTTACGGTGGCGTTGTTGATCGGGTCGCCACTTTCCCGAATGAAGGTTGAGGGAGGCGATGGCTGAGATACGCGTCATACTCGTGAACGGGTGCTGTTTGTGGAGACTGGTCTGTTAAGCTAACACGAGCTATTATACTTAGTAACTTTTATTAATTAATTACAGTGAGACGCCTCATTCTGTTCTCGTATGTTTCTTTTCTTTTAATGAATGTATTAATTATACAGGATATTGACTCTTGGAGACCTTATACATCTCTAAGGATAACTTGATAAACTATATAATCTTATAGTTCTGACACCTAGAGACATTTACACCTCTAAATATTATAGATTTTTTTTGTGTGTTTTTTTATCTGTATTTTGTATGTAATTCGACATTAAGAGACCATATACATCTCTTAGTAATTGTAATACGTTAGATTGAATTGTTAGTTTTATTTTATAAAATTGTTGATGTTATTATTTTTGCTTTTATGTAAATTCAATGTTGACGTGTAAAAGTGCCCTTGTGGCCTATTTGCTGAATAAATGTTGATGTTTGATGTTTGGCTTTGTCTATACGATTTCTAGGAACAAATCCAATTATTTTATCAAATATATTTTGATTTGTATTTTATGAAGTAGTCAAAGTCATATGTAAATTATTATTTATTTTTTGAAATATGTAAATTATTATCTATTTCAGTTTGTCTTTGTCTATGTTCATAAAATCTATGAAGGGTAGACGTGCCTCTACCCTCCTTGATAAAATTTTAAAAAAAATCTTTGTCAATAGGCCTCTTTGATAGGCCTTGATTTGAGTCTGGCCGGTAAGAACATAGACAAGACAAAAGTCTGTAATGTCAATGCTGTCATTTAAGTCATTTAACGCCAAAAATAAAAAATTTCATATAAAACGATTTATTCACTTGAAATATATTTATTTACCTATTAATTTAAAAATAAAAACTATTCATATGTACGAGCAACATATCTAAATGCGTCTTCGCACAGACTTAGTTAAATTTAAACCGTTCTCGCTCTTCCTTCCTTGCTGTATTATGTATCCGGCAATGGCGACTTCATCAACAATTCTTATCCGGATTATGAAAAGCCCTAATGTGTGTGTGGAAACCGTTGTAGTAAACCAGAAACAGCGATAATTTCAAGGTAAGAAATATATCAATCTTTAAATAAAAATGAGCGTACTAATTACCAAATTCAAATATAATAATTTAATCTTACTATCCCCGTAAGTCCCGCGGACGCTATATCGCGTCCGAAATTATAATCTAAATTCATCATAGATGTAAAACCTCTCATTGTTTACGAGTAAGCTGATAAATTTAGACCTTAGGAATTAGCGACGTTAGTAATTAGGAAGTTAGATTATATTGTTTAATTTGTGACTATTTTGTTTTAGAAAGTGAATCATGGCTTGAGCGTGAGATAATAATATAATCCTGGCCCGTCATATGATTTCTTGGAAAAAGCTCAAAGGGCACGTATCTGCTGCATATACAGACTAGTTTTCCGGTGACCAAGAACGCTGCGTGGAGCTGTGGAGCAGAAATGTCCGGCGATAACCGGATAGATGTAATAACAACTTGTAACCATTTGCCATATCAATGTATGTATTCATATGTATTGCTCCTAACATATATACACTAATCCTAATAGGAATGATAATCTTAATAATACGTAACTTTTTGTAACCTTTTATATTTGACGAATTTTCAAATATAGTACCTAATCATTATCTTATAACGTATTTCTTTATTTATTTGTGATATGCTAATTTAAGAGCCCAACAACGTGCACACTAGCACCCCTGCTAAAATAAATAATCGTGATTATTTAAGTTAAATTTAAATTTTACAGGTATTTAAAAAAGTGGCCGCTACTGACTGTATTGTGTATTTAAGTACCTTTTGAATACATCTAACTAGTTTTTATGTTGCTGGATTCGTCAATCTATGAGCTCAAAACAAAAACGGCCGTTTTAGTTTTGAACGGGTAGGTTGACGAATCCAGTAACATAAAAATTAGTTTAATGTATTCAGCAGTGGCGCTAGTGTGCACGTTGATGGGCTCTTAAAAACCTGACCCCAACAAAAAATAAAATAATACAAAAAGAAATTCCCTCTCCGGGATTCGAACCCAGGACCATTAGCTAATCCTGAACTGGATCACTGCCAATACCCGCTAGGGGCGCTAGGCTAAACGGGTTGTCAATTCTAATTACAATGGTATCCTACCGAGCGCTAGTAATATAAACGAACTTTTGAAGGGGACATTTTTTTGTATGGAGTTATCGTTCTTCTTCTAGTGAGTATTATATTCTTTGATGGTAAGCAAGCTTTTGTAGGGTTAATACTTCAAAAAAACTCCTTAAGCTGCTGTCAAACGTTTGGCTTAAAAGACTCGCAGCCGGGCCATAACAATAATTATTAAAAAAAAGTTGTCAATAACTGTCAATTTTTTGTAAGCTCTCGGAGTATAGTATTTCTTGTATTGTAACTAATGTATTTCAGTAAAAATGGTGATATTTGTAAAACTCTGAAGCAGCTTTCATATTTTTTAAGTGATACTTGTCCTTCTTAACAGATCTCATACTAACATTGGCCAAGATGTCGAAGTGGTGAGTCACATTATTCATTTAAACTTAACACTGTTGCATACTTACAAACAATATGGTTGTAATCTAAGATCGTTTAGTATAATTGGGAAACGTACTCGATTCTATTAGCTGCATTAGAGACTACGTCATCTTGTTTATTTAGCAGTGAATTTGTTCTAATTAGTTGCGTGTCTTCGCAAGGTCTCAGTTCTATAACTCAATGCATATATAGTAGAAGAGCCGGCCGCAAATTTTCTAACCGACTTGATACCACGATGAAATACACAATGGGAAACCATAAAAGTGATGCTAAGTCCGAATTCGATAGTCTGCCACGGCGGAACTTGCCGAAAGTACGAAAAAGAAGGCCACTTCCGGTGCGAAAAAAGGGGGCTGATTTAACCCATCTGATACCGAAATAATAATTATGGCAGCAGTTAGAAATTTACATGTAGACACATAAAAGCGAAGTCTGCCAGTATTTTTTTAGCCGGAAGTGCTTGGCAGACGCTCTCAAAGGTGGCCAACGGGACCCCTAATTTAACCCATCTGATACCACCATGAAACCAATTCCAGTCGGTAGGTATGAACCCTCATGTCAGGAATATATAAGTCTGCCAAGGCTATTCCTGCTGAAACACCTTGGCAGACGAGATTATGTAAGCAAGGTCGGCATCGGTTACCCTACACTAACCCATCTGATACCACCATGAAACCAATTCCAGTCAGTAGGTACGAACCCCCATTTTAGGAATATATAAGTCTGCCAAGGTTTTTCCTGCCGAAACACCTTGGCAGACGAGATTATAAGCAAGATGACCATCGGTTACCGTACACTAACCCATCTGATACCGCCATGAAACCAATTCCAGTCGGTAGGTATGAACCCTCATATCAGGAATATATAAGTCTGCCAAGGCTTTTCCTGCCGTAACACCGTGGCAGACGAGATTATGTAAGCAAGGTCGGCATCGGTTACCCTACACTAACCCATCTGATACCACCATGAAACCAATTCCAGTCGGTAGGTATGAACCCCCATTTTAGAAATATATAAGTCTGCCAAGGTTTTTCCTGCCGAAACACCTTGGCAGACGAGATTATAAGCAAGATGACCATCGGTTACCGTACACTAACCCATCTGATACCACCATGAAACCAATTCTAGTCGGTAGGTATGAACCCTCATTTCAGGAATTTATAAGTCTGTCAAGGCCTTTCCTGCCGAAACACCTTGACAGACGAGATTATGTAAGCAGCATCCGCATCCGAGGGATCCGTATTTTGGAATCATACAGATTACGGACATTATTAATAGCTGTAGGCTTATTTATTACTTTATGATTATACATATTTGTATATTATTATGTTATTAATAAAATATATTTATAATTTATTAAACCTAAACTTAATACATTGGGAAATCATTACCTGCTTACGGCAGTAGTAGGGATTAGTGGGTGAGTTCTGGCTCACTGAGCCAGGCCAACAGTCCCTCCCCCTTTTTTCCCTTGTTGAGGCCCTGCAACCTTGCCTTGAACCCAAACTAATGTCACTGTAGCTCTAATCTAACCTAATCTATTTTTATTGCTTTTAAAATATTTCAATTATCTACTTTTGCAAAGTTAAATGTTGTAATCTCTATTTCGCAAAATGGAATTTTAATGTGACTTTAATGTATGTGCAGTCTACTTAGTAATTGGGTTTAAAGATATAAAAACACACATTTTATTTCCTATCCTAAGTATCCTATCCTAAGTTTATTCAAATAATATTCTGAACATATATAGTAACATCATTACTTATTCTGTGTACAGTGGAGAAAACGAATGAAATCATGCAATTTGATTTTGCTATTTTTAAATAAAGAGTAACCAAACAGTATTTTCCACAGTTGTTGGTAATGATCTTTTCCTTTATTTGATCCATGTACGCTCTCCTTGGTCTTCCCCTCTTCCTGTTTGCTTCAACTTTCCCTTCTATGATATTTTTGATGAATTCGTCGTGTCGTATCAGGTGCCCAAGCATCCTTCCTCTTCTATTGTCTATAGTTCTTAACAAACTCCTCCTCTCTCCTACTATGCGTAAAACCTCTTCGTTAGTTTTCTTTTCAGTCCAACGTCGTGTCGTATCGGGCTGTCAAAGAGAAGGCGGAGGACCGCCAAACATGGAAATTGCTCCACCGACAAGAGTCATACTCTTAAATATATGATGATGATGATGTTGGTAATGATACCATCTCTTACAATTTCTCTTCATGAACATTTTATGATACCTAACCTTCTAGTTTTCGCCCGAATTAATCAAAAAATTCACCAACACCATTTACACCAACCAAATAGAAAACGGGTCCGTGTCCGAATTCGCGATCTCGAGTCCGGGTCCGCGTCCGGGTCCAGGTTCAGGTAGAAGTCGAATTCAAAATATTGCTTGTTTTGCCAGTGGGGTAACTTGCTTAACAATCAATTAGAAAAAGACAAGTCGTCGAGGAGTTCCGTTCTGATCACCATCAGCAATACCACTTTATCAAATGCCACTGTTCTTAATGTAAATCCTTGTTTGCCTGATGAAAATACAAAAGTCACTATACAATGCCATTCAGATTTGTAGAGTTCCCTCGATTCCTTATGTATCCCATCATTAGAACTTGAGCTTGACGAAAATGTGACTTAAAAACCTAACGTGCTTAACAAACATAACGAAGAGGACAAATCCCCAAACATGAGCTATGCGTCGTTGAAGAGTTCCATTCTGATCATCATCAGCAGTTTCACTTCATCAAATGTCACAATTTTGAATGTAAAAGCTTGGTTTGTTTATAAAAACACCAGTATCACTATATGTTAGGGTGGTTCAAAAAACATTTTTTTTCCTAAGGGGCACCCCCTTATTTAGTTACACTTATTATGTTGATAAAATACACCAAGTTTCGTAATTTATCTCAACTACAAGGGGGTGCTTCACCACGTTGAAATTTTGTATGTTGTTTGAAACCCAAAAAAAAGAGTATTATTCAGAATTTTATTTAAATATCTGGTTTCACACTATTTGCACATGTGATGTATAAGTTTTGAAGTAGAAAAACATTTTCTTTCAAAATAATATCTTTTAAGTCACACTTTCAAATAATGTGAAAACTACTACTTACATAAAAATCTAAAAAATAGTAACTTATTTTTTTTGGATTTCATTATTATTATTATGAGCCTATATTGTCCCACTGCTGGGCAAAGGCCTCCCTCTTATTTCTCCACGTATCCCTATCACCTGAAGTCTCCCACCAGTCTCTCTCATAGGTGTCAAGCTCGTCCCGCCATCTCCGACGAGGTCTGCCGTGACGCCTTACAGTCCGTGGGACCCAGCGGGTGGCTGTTTTCGCCCACAGATCATCCGGCATACGGCAGACGTGTCCCGCCCAGTCCCATTTAAGCTTGGCGGCAGTTTCAGCTACGTCAGTGATTCGCGTTTTGGAGCGTAGTATTGTATTTTTAATGCGATCGGTCAATTTCACGCTCAAAATACTACGCTCCATGGCCCGCTGACAAACCTTGAGTTTGGATTTTTGAACTTTTGTCAAAGACCAAGTCTGCGCTCCGTAGGTAAGGACGGGGAGAATGCACATGTCCATGAGTTTTCTTTTTAGCGGTATAGGAAGGTTTCCCTTCATGTACTCCTTCATAGACCAAAAGCTCTTCCAGGCATTCTCGGTCCGTCTTGCGACTTCTTTGTCTTGCCGTGCCTGGAAGGAGACTATTTGGCCAAGGTATATATACTCATGGACATATTCTATTTCTCTCCCATCTATTCCTATTCTTATTGGTGCACTATTGGTCATGAGCTTAGTCTTTGACATGTTCATCACTAATCCAACCTCAAGGCTTGCCCTGCTTAGGTCCTGTAGCATGTCGCAGAGGTCGGTAGCTGAAGATGAGAAGAGGACTATGTCGTCGGCGAAACGCAGATTGGTTAACTGCCTTCCGTCGACGCCAATGCCCCTCTGTTCCCATCCTGCTGCCAGCTTCCGGAATACTTGCTCAAGGGTACTGTTAAACAATTTGGGGGACGGAGGATCGCCTTGCTTGACGCCCTTGCTTATGTTAAAGGAGGGTCCGGGAGACTGCAGTTTGATACTGGCGGTGCTAGAGGCATAGATATTGCGGATAAGGTGAACATACGTGGATTCTATGCCTTGGTCTTGTAGTGCATCAAATATGGATGTGTGGGTTATACTGTCAAAAGCTTTCCTGTAATCTATAAAGGCTAAATAAAGAGGGAGGTCAAATTCGTGATACTTTTCAATAATCTGATTTAGGGTTTGTAGATGGTCTGTGGTAGAAAGTCCTGGTCGGAACCCGGCCTGTTCTGGAGGTTGGTTGCTGTCTAATTTACCAGCAATTCTACGTTCGATTACTTTAATAAAGGCTTTATAGAGGTGTGAAATAAGGTTAATGGGTCTATAATTATTGATGTCCGATTTATCGCCTTTCTTTGGATTTCATACAATTTGAAAAATTTCTAAGTGTTTGAGCACCCCCTTGTAGTTAAGATAAGATTACAAACTTGGTGTATTTTTTCAACATAATAAATGTAACAAAATAAGGGGGTGCCGCTTCTTCTAGCTAGAGTTTGAATTTTTCCCATACAAACGTGAACCACCCTACTACTATATGCAGCACAACATCCTGAGTGGCGCAGGCTGGTGCATGACAAAGTGCGAGATTTCGAGAAGCAACGTAAAGTTGACCTCGACACTAAACGCGATGATCTGAAAGCGCGCCAGCCTGCATTCACTACCACTATGTGGCTGGTGTTCTCACGTGCCCTCAATGTGCGCGGAGGTTCACCTCCAAGATCGGCTATGTCAGCCATATTCGGGCGCACGAGCGCCGAGCTAACTAGGAGTCGAAGTGGTCGCCATGGTCGAAATCGGCCGGAAGGATCATCATCATCATTTCATTCACCTAGAAGATTTGAAGAGTGCCCTCGATTCCTCATAAATCTCACCATCAGAACTGGGTTTTGACAAAGACGGAACCAATCTGTATGTATATACTTACAAGTTACAACTCAACTAAAAAAAGAATTTTCAAAATCGACCCCGAAATGACGGAGATATCTAACATTAAAAAAAACCGAATTAATACCTCCTTTTTAGGGTTCCGTAGCCAAATTGCAAAAAACGGAACTCTTATAGATTCGTCATGTCTGTCTGTGCGTCTGTCCGTCCGTATGTCACAGCCACTTTTTTCCGAAACTATAAGAACTGTTGAAACATGGTAAGTAGATGTATTCTGTGAAACGCATTAAGATTTTAACACAAAAATAGAAAAAAAACAATAAATTTTGGGGGTCCCCCATACTTTGAACTGAAACTTAAAATTTCTTTTTCATTAAACCCATACGTGTGGGGTATCTATGGATAGGTCTTCAAAACAAAAATGATATTGAGGTTTGTAATATAATTTTTTTCTATACTGAATAGTTTGCGCGAGAGACACTTCCAAAGTGGTATTGTGTGCACCCCCCCCCCCCCCTTGAACTTCTAAAGTAAGAGAATGACAAAACTAAAAAATATATATGGTGTACATTATCATGCAAACTTCCACCGAAAATTGGTTTGAACGAGATCTAGTAGGTAGTTTTTTTTTAATCGTCATAATCGTAAACCGCAATTTTGTTATGTTACTTGCTGCTACGGAACCCTTCATGGGCGAGTCCGACTCACACTTGGCCACTTTTTGGGTTTGCTTTATTATTGTTTTTGTATTATTGAAGTGAAAACTTCTTTAGCCGCGCTGAGCACTTTTTAAGGTAGGGAAAAAATGATAAACTCGAGACAGCGTAACGCGTAACACGCTGACGTCATGGGTGACGGACAATGTTCATCATCATTGAGATGATGATGATGAACATAGGCCTCCCCCTTGGACCTCCATTCGTACCGGTTGGAAGCGACCTGCATCCAGCGTCTTCCGGCGGCCTTAACAAGGTCGTCCGTCCATCTTGTGGGTGGACGCCCTACGCTGCGCTTGCTAGTCCGTGGTCTCCACTCGAGCACTTTTCGACCCCATCGGCCATCTTCTCTGCGCGCAATGTGGCCTGCCCATTGCCACTTCAGCTTGCTAATCCGGTGGGCTATGTCGGTAACTTTAGTTCGTCTACGGATCTCCTCATTTCTGATTCGATCACGCAGAGAAACTCCGAGCATAGCCCTCTCCATAGCTCGTTGAGCGACTTTGAATTTTGAGATGAGGCCGATAGTGAAAAACTACGTTTCGGAGCCGTAAGGCATCACTGATAACACACATTGATTAAAGACTTTCGTCTTGAGGCACTGAGGTATGTCGGACAAAAAGACATTACGTAGTTTCCCGAACGCTGCCCAACCGAGTTGGATTCGGCGGTTAACCTCCTCGAAGTTGGACCTACCTAATTGGACTACTTGTCCTAGGTAGATGTACGAGTCAACAACTTCGAGTACCGAGTTCCCAACAGATACTGGGATGGGCACAACATTGGCATTTGACATAAGTTTAGTTTAGTGGAACAAACATGTCCGGGGGGCTCACTTGAAGGCGAGGCTTTGTTTTCAGGAATGGTGTGCACACGGTAAACCTAAATCCGGCCGCTTATATGAGGAAATGTGCAGTTCCAGGAAAGAATTCAAAGCCAAACTGAAGTTTTGTCAAAACAACAAAGACCAAATTAGAATGGATATAATTGCCTCACACCATAAGTCAAAAAACTTCGTTCAGTTCTGGAAATCCACTAATAAAGTAAATCCTCGAGTGAGCCCACCGGCTAGTGTTGAGGGTATTAGTGGGCCCAGTGACGTTGCCAACCTTTTTATGAATCACTTCAAAGTGGAACCAATGTCAGCTGTCGGGGGTGGACAGGTGCTCGATGCTGAGAACCGCGGGCCTGGTGACAGCCTGATCAGAATTACGCCAGCAGAAGTGTCTAAGGTAATCCGACAGATGACGAGAGGTAAATCGCCCGGGCACGACGGCCTCAGTATCGAGCATCTGCAATATGCAGGCGTGCATCTCCCTAGAGTTCTGGCCATGTTTTATACATTCTGCTTACGCCACAACTACTTGCCGGATGACCTCATGAAGACTATAGTCGTACCTATCATAAAAAATAAGACAGGTGATGCCTCCGACAAGTCCAATTATAGGCCAATTTCTCTGGCTACTATCTTGGCGAAAGTACTGGACAGTGTGCTTAACACGTATATGAACAAGCATATTAACCTCCATGACGCCCAGTTCGGTTTCCGACCGGGACTATCCACTGAGTCAGCAGTTCTATGTCTCAAGCACACTGTTCGGTATTATACTGAGAGGAGCACGCCGGTATACGCATGCTTTTTGGACTTGTCGAAGGCATTTGACCTGGTGTCATACCAAGTGTTGTGGAACAAGTTAAGCGTGAGCTCGAGTTTACCAACTGAAATCATAAAAATTTTCAAATATTGGTATGACAACCAATCAAATATGGTTCGATGGGCGGGGGGATACTCTGATGTCTATAAAATGCAGTGCGGAGTCAGACAGGGAGGGTTAACTTCGCCCACTTTATTCAACATGTACATTAACAGCTTGATTGAGGAGCTCAGCAGCGCAGGTGTCGGATGTTCGGTGGATGATTGTTTTGTTAACAACATAAGCTACGCAGACGACATGGTGCTGCTGAGTCCCTCAGTCAACGGCCTTCGGATTCTGCTGGATATATGTGAAAGATATGCGGTGGCCCACGGTCTAAAATATAATGTGAAAAAGAGTGAGGTATTACTGTTTAAGTCTGGCACTAAAACATATCCCATTCCGCCAATAATGCTCAGTGGTTCTCCTCTTCAAACAGTAACTACATTCAAATACTTGGGTCACTGGGTTACTGATACTCTAAAAGACGATGTTGATATAGAAAGGGAGCGCAGAGCACTGTCGGTAAGGTGTAATATGCTGTCTCGCAGGTTTGCGCGTTGTTCGACAGAGGTAAAAATAACCTTGTTCAAAACGTATTGTCAAACCTTATACACGTGCAACCTGTGGAGTCACTACACCAAAAAAGCCTAAAGTGCTTTGCGCGTCCAATACAATAACGCCTTCAGGGGGTTGTTGGGGCTGCCCTGGCGCTGCAGCGCGTCAGGAATGTTCGCCGCGTGGAGAACCGATGGTTTCCAAGCCGTGCTGCGCAAGCGAGTGGCGTCCCTGGGCGAGCGCGTGCGGGGCAGCGCCAACACTCTCCTGAAGGTGATCGCCGAGAGGATGGACAGCCCTATCCTCGCTCACTGGATGTCCTTGCATGTTAATTGTAATTATAATTATACTTTTTACTAACACACCTACCTTAATTTTACTAACATAATATGGATGTATTTGTATCCGAAATAAATGCTTTCATTTCATTTCATTAGTCATGTCCATGTTCATTTTCAAGCCCACCCGTTGTGAAACTCGGTTGAGGTCATCGACCATCATGCTGAGTTCCTCCATCGACTTTGCTATGAAATGAAATGAAATGAAATGAAAATCTTTATTTCAGGCAACTAGTGGCCCATACATAAATACCTTAAAACTAGCATACATATTATAAAAATATATTTTAAAACTAAACACTACAAATCACATTATGGCTGCGATGCATTACGCAACCCCGCAGTGTCAGGGAGCCGGCCGCGGAATCGCCGAAACTTGACACCCTTCGGCCAAAACTCCTCCTTGGTGAAGGTCGCTAGATGATCAGTCGGAACGCTCACCACAAACGAATACGCACGCTACGCTATGACTACGATATCGTCGACAAACCAAAGGTGAGTGATGTATTCGCCGTTGATGTTGATGCCAAGTCCTTGCCATTCCAGGTGCTTGAAGGCGTCTTCCATTACGGCAGTATACAGTTTCGGAGAGATAACGTCTCCTTGCCTTACACCTCTTTGCAATAGAATCGCCTTCGCACTCTGCTCCTGACTCGGACCGACATGGTGGCGTAACTATACAAACACTTCAACACTTCGATGTACCGATAGTCAATATTGCATCGCTGAAGAGACTCAAGCAGTCTAGAGGCTAGTTTAGATCTCGTTCAAACCAATTTTCGGTGGAAGTTTGCATGATAATGTACATCATATATATTTTTTAGTTTTGTCATTCTCTTATTTTAGAAATTAAAGGAAGGGGGGGGTGCACACAATTTACCACTTTGGAAGTGTCTCTCGCGCAAACTATTCAGTTTAGAAAACAATTATATTAGAAACCTCAATATCATTTTTGAAGACCTATCCATAGATACCCCACACAAGTGGGTTTAATGAAGAAGAAATTTTAAGTTTCAGTTCTAAGTATGGGGGACCTCCAAAATTTATTGTATTTATTTTCTATTTTTGTGTTAAAATCTTAATGCGGTTCACAGAATACATCTACTTACCAAGTTTAAACAGTTCTTATAGTTTCGGAAAAAAGTGGCTGTGACATACGGACGGACAGACACACAGACAGACAGACAGACATGACGAATCTATAAGAGTTCCGTTTTTTACCATTTGACTACGAAACCCTAAAAAGGAGGTATTAATTCGGTTTTTTTTAATGTTTGATATCTCCGTCATTTCGGGATCGATTTTGAAAATTCTTTTTTTAGTTGAGTTGTAACTTGTAAGTATATACATACAGATTGGTTCAGTCTTTGTCAAAACCCAGTTCTGAGGGTGAGATTAAGGAGGAATCGAGGGCACTCTTCAAATCTTGTAGGTATACATACTCGTATAGTAGTAGGGTGGTTCACGTTTGTATGGGAAAAATTCAAACTCTAGCTAGAAGAAGCGGCACCCCCTTATTTTGTTACACTTATTATGTTGACAAAATACACCAAGTTTGTAATCTTATCTTAACTATAAGGGGGTGCTCAAACACTTATAAATTTTCAAATTGTATTTCACATTATTTGAAAGTGTGATTTAAAAGATATTATTTTGAAAGAAAATGTTTTTCTACTTCAAAACTTATACATCACATGTGCAAATAGTGTGAAACCAGATATTTAAATAAAATTCTGAATAATACTCTTTTTTTTGGGTTTCAAACAACATACAAAATTTCAACGTGGTGAAGCACCCCCTTGTAGTTGAGATAAATTACGAAACTTGGTGTATTTTATCAACATAATAAGTGTAACTAAATAAGGGGGTGCCCCTTAGGAAAAAAAATGTTTTTTGAACCACCCTAACATATAGTGATACTGGTGTTTTTATAAACAAACCAAGCTTTTACATTCAAAATTGTGACATTTGATGAAGTGAAACTGCTGATGATGATCAGAATGGAACTCTTCAACGACGCATAGCTCATGTTTGGGGATTTGTCCTCTTCGTTATGTTTGTTAAGCACGTTAGGTTTTTAAGTCACATTTTCGTCAAGCTCAAGTTCTAATGATGGGATACATAAGGAATCGAGGGAACTCTACAAATCTGAATGGCATTGTATAGTGACTTTTGTATTTTCATCAGGCAAACAAGGATTTACATTAAGAACAGTGGCATTTGATGAAGTGGTATTGCTGATGGTGATCAGGGGGCCGATTTTTGAAATTCGACCACTCGATTTCGTGTATTTCGTTAAATGATATCTCCACTACTAGGCATTTAAATTCTACTAATAGAATTGAAATCGAGTGGTCAATACCACTAGATTCCAAATTTCGATCGCTCGTATTTCTAAAATTAGCATTTCGTCGATTTCCACCGATTTTCGAGTGACGAAATCGAGTGATAGGAATTCAAAAATCGGCCCCCAGAACGGAACTCCTCGACGACTTGTCTTTTTCTAATTGATTGTTAAGCAAGTTACCCCACTGGCAAAACAAGCAATATTTTGAATTCGACTTCTACCTGAACCTGGACCCGGACGCGGACCCGGACTCGAGATCGCGAAT
This sequence comes from Cydia fagiglandana, assembly GCF_963556715.1. Taxonomy (NCBI): domain Eukaryota; kingdom Metazoa; phylum Arthropoda; class Insecta; order Lepidoptera; family Tortricidae; genus Cydia; species Cydia fagiglandana. Next base: position 18,356,507 of record NC_085932.1, on the reverse strand, counting down.
TTGGACACGGACCCGTTTTCTATTTGGTTGGTGTAAATGATGTTGGTGAATTTTTTGATTAATTCGGGCGAAAACTGGAAGGTTAGGTATCATAAAATGTTCATGAAGAGAAATTGTAAGAGATGGTATCATTACCAACAACTGTGGAAAATACTGTTTGGTTACTCTTTATTTAAAAATAGCAAAATCAAATTGCATGATTTCATTCGTTTTCTCCACTGTACACAGAATAAGTAATGATGTTACTATATATGTTCAGAATATTATTTGAATAAACTTAGGATAGGATACTTAGGATAGGAAATAAAATGTGTGTTTTTATATCTTTAAACCCAATTACTAAGTAGACTGCACATACATTAAAGTCACATTAAAATTCCATTTTGCGAAATAGAGATTACAACATTTAACTTTGCAAAAGTAGATAATTGAAATATTTTAAAAGCAATAAAAATAGATTAGGTTAGATTCGAGCTACAATGACATTAGTTTGGGTTCAAGGCAAGGTTGCAGGGCCTCAACAAGGGAAAAAAGGGGGAGGGACTGTTGGCCTGGCTCAGTGAGCCAGAACTCACCCACTAATCCCTACTACTGCCGTAAGTAGGTAATGAATTCCCAATGTATTAAGTTTAGGTTTAATAAATTATAAATATATTTTATTATAATCATAAAGTAATAAATAAGCATACAGCTATTAATAATGTCCGTAATCTGTATAATTCCAAAATACGGATCCCTCGGATGCGGATGCTGCTTACATAATCTCATCTGTCAAGGTGTTTCGGCAGGAAAGGCCTTGACAGACTTATAAATTCCTGAAATGAGGGTTCATACCTACCGACTAGAATTGGTTTCATGGTGGTATCAGATGGGTTAGTGTACGGTAACCGATGGTCATCTTGCTTATAATCTCGTCTGCCAAGGTGTTTCGGCAGGAAAAACCTTGGCAGACTTATATATTTCTAAAATGGGGGTTCATACCTACCGACTGGAATTGGTTTCATGGTGGTATCAGATGGGTTAGTGTAGGGTAACCGATGCCGACCTTGCTTACATAATCTCGTCTGCCACGGTGTTACGGCAGGAAAAGCCTTGGCAGACTTATATATTCCTGATATGAGGGTTCATACCTACCGACTGGAATTGGTTTCATGGCGGTATCAGATGGGTTAGTGTACGGTAACCGATGGTCATCTTGCTTATAATCTCGTCTGCCAAGGTGTTTCGGCAGGAAAAACCTTGGCAGACTTATATATTCCTAAAATGGGGGTTCGTACCTACTGACTGGAATTGGTTTCATGGTGGTATCAGATGGGTTAGTGTAGGGTAACCGATGCCGACCTTGCTTACATAATCTCGTCTGCCAAGGTGTTTCGGCAGGAATAGCCTTGGCAGACTTATATATTCCTGACATGAGGGTTCATACCTACCGACTGGAATTGGTTTTATGGTGGTATCAGATGGGTTAAATTAGGGGTCCCGTTGGCCACCTTTGAGAGCGTCTGCCAAGCACTTCCGGCTAAAAAAATACTGGCAGACTTCGCTTTTATGTGTCTACATGTAAATTTCTAACTGCTGCCATAATTATTATTTCGGTATCAGATGGGTTAAATCAGCCCCCTTTTTTCGCACCGGAAGTGGCCTTCTTTTTCGTACTTTCGGCAAGTTCCGCCGTGGCAGACTATCGAATTCGGACTTAGCATCACTTTTATGGTTTCCCATTGTGTATTTCATCGTGGTATCAAGTCGGTTAGAAAATTTGCGGCCGGCTCTTCTACTATGCGGCGCTACGCGTAAGCGCCAGCCGCCATAAGGTACCTTTTACCATGGAACGTCACATATTATAAGTCGGAATCTCAGAATCATACGCAGGATTATGGGCGAAAGAAACTAAAGTAAATTATAAGAAAGGTACACACTAAGGGTGAATGGGAGAAGGCGCTATGTTTACAAGATCAGTTTCACTCATCCTCATCATGAGTAGTTTGAAATCATTATTATGACAAAGTATGCAAGACAAAGGTAGCTCGTCTTAGAATTTGATTTTGAGTTTCTCAAATTTTGGAGCAGTTTTATAAAGATCGCGAATTTTATATAAGTACCAATCTACCTTGCAGATCTAGATCAAAAATCGATATTAAAATAATAAATATATGTTTTATCATAGGTTTAAAAATTTTTATCATCATAATTACCTCGAATTTTAATTCACAAATAATTAAGTAAATATAAAACATTAAATTAGCTTACAAATAATAATACAAACTATCTCTAAACTAAATAAACTTAAAATAAAAAGCCTATAAATAAAAAACGTCCCCCAAGTCACTGCCGATGGGCAGTGTGCCCAGAAGGCTGGCCGCATTGCCACGTTGTATGGCAATACTTATGCGTTGAGCAAAATACTGGCCAGCCCTCTGGTCTCCTGCGGCATCTATAAGGCGCTCCGCTAAGGCCCTGTATATACGGCGCGCGCTTGGCCCCCAAGGCCCCAGCGTTTCGACCCCAAACGCCTCAAAAATATAACTACTGCCAAGGGGATATTTGCGGCGTTTGAGGTCTTCTGCCATGGACGCGGCATGACCAGCATCTCTGCTGGTGCCCGGAAGGTGGGACGGCGCGAGGGTGTCAACACATGTGGCATCCCAGACTAGAGGCCGTCCCATCTTCCAAGGCACCAACGTCATACCGTCGGGCCTCTTGCCATCGTCCCTAGCCAAACCGACGGGCTCGAGTATGGCCGGGACTTTGACGCTGACAAAGGCCCTTCGGATGACGTCGTTGATGCTGGCGTGTCTGGGTATGCGTCCGGCGCTTCTGCCGCAGGAAAGTCCATGATGTCCAAATTTGTCCACCATGGCACCACAACGGCAGTGATGGGGGACGTTTATCATATAATTGTAAACTTACGTCAATGTTGTATACAAATTTTCTAAATATGGCGGAGGCAGCCAGAGGTTATCGCGATGCCAGTGCCGTACCTACCACCCAAATGGCGCTTTGTCTCAGCACCACACAGTCCACACACTGCCAATGCACGGTTATATTATTGGTATCAGTAATCCAACTACTTCGTTGACTCAAAAATTCAAAATTTTACAGCTACATCACACCGCCTGGCCAAAATTAATCTACATTCAGCCTATTCGATCGTTAAGCATTGTCTTTTCGTTCCAAAATTCACGTATATTCTTCGCGGAACCCATCTTTGGAAACACCCCAATTTGGTCTCAAAATTAGATACATTGGTAGTTGAAACACTCACATCCATCTTTAACATCTCTTTTGACGAAAGGTCTTGGACCCAGGCTAGCCTACCCATTAGCTTTGGCGGCCTGGGCATCCGCAAAATTTCTTGTGTATCCTTACCTGCGTTCTTGTCCTCGGTGCATGGTGCTCAAAGCCTTATAGGGAAAATACTAGGTCCTTCTATTGGATCTATAGAGGCCGCACACTGCTCCGAGGCCAAGAACGTCTGGTCTATAACCTGTCCCAACACAGACCTGCCTGAAAATCCCTGCTCGCAGAGGCAGTGGGACGAGCCGCTCTGTCAACTAGTACGGAAAAACCTTTTAGATACGTCACCTAGTTCGACAGACCGAGCTCGTCTCCTTGCGACTGCAGAGTGGGAGTCAGGTCTGTGGCTGCAGGCGCTACCCTCTCCAAATATTGGGACTTTTCTAGACAATACTACCTTCCGCCTAGCAGCTAGCTTACGTTTAGGGGCATCTACCAATCAGCCACATCGCTGTCAATGTGGCACCACGGTGGACATTCTTGGCCACCATGGCCTCTCATGTGCTCGAAGCGCTGGCAGGATCCCCCGCCATGCCAGTATAAATGATGTCCTCCGTCGGGCTCTTGTTAGTGCCAAAGTACCTGCAGTCCTCGAGCCCAGCGGTCTGGCCAGGGATGACGGCAAGAGACCCGACGGAATGACACTGGTGCCTTGGAGCATGGGTCGGCCGCTAGTTTGGGACGCTACTTGCGTTGATACCCTGGCACCGTCCCATGTTCCAAGTACCAAAGATTCTGCTGGCGCTGCGGCTTCCTCAGCCGAAAGCCTCAAGCGCCGCAAATATGCCGCTCTGGGAAGCAGCTACATATTTGCGGCGTTTGGTGTCGAAACTTTGGGGCCGTGGGGGCCAAGTGCGCGTCGACTGTACAAAGACTTGTCGGCGCGCTTAATAGAGGCTTCTGGTGACCAGAGGGCTGGCCACTATTTCGCCCAGTGTATTAGCATCGCTATACAGCGGGGAAATACGGCCAGCCTTCTGGGCACCTTGCCCATTGACGGCGACCTAGGGCAAATTTTTTATCTTTAGTTTTGTAAGTTTTATTATGTTTGTTTATTCCTTTCTTTGTTTTTATCAATAAATAACTATGAGTTAGAATTATCAACATTGTAGCAGGATCTACACAGTCAGCGAGCGAAATGTGCGTAATCTTCTAAGCACAATTTTATTTTTAAGGGCACGAGCATTCGTGTCTAGATTTTCACTTCAGCCATCATACCCACTTGAAAACATAGCAATTTCTGTTACTGTACGTATATTAGATACAAGCATAAAATCGATTTTTATAAAATTAATGTCATCATTATATTTTCTGTATTGCTAGCGATCCCCCTTTTCGATGTCGTCGCATATAATATGCATTCTGAATAATAAAAATAGACACGTCTTCGTTTTCTTGCGTCTGATCTTTCAATTTTACATCTCGCAACAAATGAAACTCTTGAAACGTAAAAGAATCAAATAAAAGATTTTTGAATTTCCGTGTCAAAACGAGATGTACGTGTTACATGTGCATAAACAAATAAGATATGTTTTCCCTGCTCTTTAAATTATAATACTTTTGATCGTTGTTATTTTGTTTTCCAGTTTGATGTGTGATCAATATTTTTACAGTACATAAGGTGGCATTAACCCTTAAAACGTTTCTGTCACTTTTTTAGTACAGGTACTAAATGTGGCGCCAAGTTTAAACACTAAGTGCAGGCTAGAAAAGGAAGTACGTTAAAGAAAGTGCGAGAATTGTACTTTTTTTCCTAGTTTAAGAAAATATCAGACAAAATTCGGTTTATGCGCAGGCGGCAGTTGAAATTTGAAATTCGCTGAATTTGCGACGGTGTGTGTTCTTGAGGTCATAGAATATAAAGTTAATAGCCAAATTGTTTTCTTTGTGTTGATATTATTACTAGATGAGTTAAACATTGTTATTCTATATAAAGCTCATTAAATCATAGATTAATTCTAAGTCAAAAATTGCGAAATATATCTTGTCCCATTTTTGTGACATTGTCGATAGTACTGGTAACAAGGTACCATTTAGCACGTCCTAAAAAACGGACAGTGCCGACTTGTGCGGAGACAAGATTGTGACAGAAAACGGACATTGCTATACTTGGGGTATATGCTTTGTTTTCATTTATCGTTATTTTATAGGCTATTGTTGCATTGGGGTTATGTTATACATAAGTATATGCATACATTTATTTATATTTTAGTTTCAGGTGGTTCCACCATCTGACTCAGAAGAGTGAGATAGCAAAAAAAACGACGATGACGAAATTTTACTAGAGACAGATTGTACATCTGCCTTGCCCTAATCTGACTCTTTTTCAGCCAGGTCACTTTCTACGAGGATGTCAAATATGATGGACAAATATATGTTAATTTACGAACACGCGTGCTTTTATTCTTATTGTCATGCTATTAAAGTTTATTGCGCCTCATTGTGAATGGCACTATCTGTATTTAAATGTAATTTCGAAGTCTAACGTAGTCATTGTGAGAAAAAAGTTGTTCATAATATTCGACCTGATGACCTAAACACGCTCTGTCCTCTAGTACTCCATCCACAAAACTTAATTCCTCGCCATTAAACGCATAACTCGCTTCAGTATCCAAATTATTGGCACTTCTTGAAATGTCCTACGTTAGAACCTATTTCAAGTCGATGATGAAGATGCTACAATTCCTGAGGCCTGTAAAATGTAATCTCTACAAATTTCAGGAGAGTAAATAGCTAATTTCTCTAGTCTAGAATATAATCTAGTCTTTCATATGTCGGGCAGACGAAGAAAGCCATTTCTACTCGGGTACAAGAACATATGACATAGCTGATGTCAAGCACCGCCAACTAAAGTCTGCGGTCTGGGAGCATGACATGGATAAGACTCTGGTTCTCGCCAAGGAGGAGCCATATATTCCCAGAATGTTGCCAGAGGCCATTGAGACTGAAAAATATCTAAACTTTTACAGGAACTACAGCTATTCTTTACCACCAGCTTAGGTTCCAGATACTCCGGGTAATAAGAAAACAAGCAATACATAGAACTGTGAGACCATAGTGGTAAATGGTGTGGTCATTTAAGTAAAGTAATGTTACTTACAATAATTGTAATGTGTAACTATCTTTATGAGCCTATTTTGCCTGTATACGTAGCTTTATAATGTATATTTTTTGTTTATTATATCTGTACGTGGGTCGTTTTACATATAAACACTAGAAGTAAATATAGTATTATTATGTTTCTCATTACTTTTTTCTTCTTAATAATATAATTAAACATTTTTTCCAAACATTCCCTAGTGTGTTATTGAAATAATTATAAATTTTCTTGCCCTGTAATTCTTTAATATTTTTTATTTTGTGAAACTGTATAACGGCATTGTCCGTTTTTTAGGACAACCTTGAGAGCAATCAATCTATAAAGTTCGTGGCAATGTCCGTTTTAACGGACGTCCTGAAAACCCTACTTTCAGAATGCTTTTAATTTTTTTTTCTTAAATTTAGTACTTTTTTACTCATTACTATCCCCAAAAACATTCCATGAAATAGGTGGATACATTATTTCATGTCTTGCCATGACAATACGTGCCTGTGTATGTATAAGTAGGTACCTACATAAAATTTAAAGGGCCATATGTATTGTAAAACGTTGTACAATACACGTGCGAAAAGGTACTCCCTTTGGTCGTGTTTCAATTTATCGCCACTCGTTGGGAATTTCCTACTTTTCGCACTTGTATCGTTATAGTAGATTGGATACAGAAGATTCCTATTTTCATTTTATAACCTTAAGGCCAGAGGTCCAGTCAGCCACATTCATTAATAAAATTGCTTAACAAAAATATATACTTACATTTAGGGCAACATCAGCTACCGCTGATGCTAACTGTACATATATTATGATGAGGCTGTCACGCCCCACGACTACATTATACCCACGATCATCATTTAATCTCTGTCTATTAACTGTAAGAATGGGGTGGGGGGCTGTATTAAGCGGTAAAGTTACAATACTGGCGACAAAGCTATTTTTGTCCTGCGCGCGTCAGGCTGACGCGAGTCCTTGTGCGACTTTAGCAAAGTCTTAATTAAGCAATTACTGTAACACTGCGATCGCGGACAGTGGCGCTGTTTATTGTAGTTCCACACGAAGCTTTCGGAGTAAGGTTTCTGACCTCAGAAGTACCCGTAGAATATTAAAAAAATTCTTTTAATTTTAATCTTCAATTTACACCATTTGAAATCTAGGGCACTCTAGGGCAGCCTTTTACACTCTATACTTTATTACACTTTATCAATCTTTATAAAGGAAAGAAAATATAACGGCTTTCATATATTATTTAATTCGTCAAGATATACCTACCTAAACTTAGGTCCACTGCACAAGCACTACAAGCAGGCACTAGTAATCTGGTACCTACTTACTTAATACATAAATGCACAACCCAGTTTCTTTAAAATAAAATAAATGTATACATTAATTGATCTTTCCCCTATTTCCTGAATTTTTGAGGGAACTGCAAGTGTTATGCCCGCCTGTTCCACCTATTCCTACTTATCCTACTTAGGCACCTATGACAAGAGATCACTGCCTACGATAATGCAAATGTACCTATACTTACCTACATGTTTAGACGTCATATCATCATATCAAAAGTTCTGTATATCTGTAATTGGGTCCTTCTCCTTCTCCTATATTTGTGTCATTAAGTGACGCCGCTTTTATTTGCCGTGAATGACCGCTGTTGGCAAAGTCCCAACCTCGACCGTGAAACATTTCCAATAGACTTTTATCGCTTTCCTACACTTCCGCGTTTCATATCAAACAGCTTCACCCTTGTTTTTCTCCTGTTTTAGCTGGTTTTATTCGCTAACTTGTTTACAAGGCCAACTAAAACTAACTTTTCTTATTACAAACTTTTTTTTATTTTATTATGTAAATTCAGGACTTCCTATTATATAAAATAAGATGCATCTGACAGAAATTTCGTATTCAGTTAAGACCTTTCGAGTATTACTTGGAATTGTTTTTGTAAACAAATTTAATGCTGAATGTTAAATCTACTTAAATAATTGAAGTTTACAGATACTTATAGCGCATTACCATAAAAATGCAAAGTAGCTATGTAAAATTTTGACTCGTTGGAAAGTTTTTTTTGTTATTGTAGGTACTGATCTATTATCATAGGTGCCTAAGTAGGATAAGTAGGAATAGATGGAACAGGCGGGCATAACACTTGCAGTTCCCTCAAAAATTTAGGAAATAGGGGAAAGATCAATTGATCAATAGGCATACATAGCCACGATAAATATTTTCACAATAAGATAATAGACTCCGTAGTTTTCCGAAACTAAAACCTTTTGTGCGATATGGGGCCCATTATTTTAGAATTTTACAGTTCTATAAAACAAATGCAACGTATGTATCTCACTAATGCTAGCCAGATCCAACCAGGCGTGGTAGGTATCAATAAAGTCAAAGATTTACCTACAGTATTGCAAATATATTAAATTAGCTTTACGACTTTGTAATGAAAACCCTTTGCTTGCTCGTCACGCGCGGTTTCTGATTCACAACACCATTGCTGTCCAGTGTGCCGCCAGTTAGCCCGATCCGATCATGCAAATGTACCTATACCTACCTACATGTTTAGACGTCATATCATCATATCGAAAGTTCTGTATACTCGTAGATCTACTCGTATAGATCGTACTTCATACTCTACATAACTGGAACTTTACAAACTTCGGCGCCTACATGTTACAGAAATAATAAATTTGTAACTAATATATCCAGCACTTATTAGCAGATGTAGCTAAACGGAAGAAATTGAGTCGGGGTGCAGACAATGAGTAAATAAGAGATATGTAGTACTTACCACTTTTGTGAGCATAATATTATCCATATAAAAAAGTATTAAATAATAAAATAATAAATTAAAAATAATATAAAATTAAATCTCATACTTGTAATACCAAATTGTTGATGACATTCTCTGCTTTTAATTAATTTGTTTGTCAATTTGTGTTTTAATTAATTTGTTAAGACAAAGTTATTTATTAAATTAATTTGTTTGTCAATTCAATATTATGAAGGTCGACTTGATGCCATTTTAATAGAAGGTATTACTGCAATGTTCTGCCGCCAGAGTGCAGCACTAATTTTTGACTAGTTTTTACTATGACATTGATGCATCAAGGCGGTTTGTTTACAGGTGGCCTGCCGCGAAACGCGAATATCTAAATTTCGTTATGTGCCTCTCTAATATCGATCGAATAAGCAGGGTGATAGAGAGGCAGAAATCGAACTTTCGGTTTCTCGGTAGGCCATGTGATTGAGTTAGTGACGCCCTCTATGCAGAGTTTTGCGTAATATTCCTTGTGGTCTCACACTGATATTGCACTGGAAAGATGATGATCCAGTGTAATAACTGCTTTATATTTGACCTAATATGGTCTCGATTTCTTTCATACAACATGAACATTAAAGAATAACAAAGGAACGTTATGCCAAACTCTTCCCGAGCGGCGTAAATTGGAAAGAGCGCATTTTGTTTTTATTCCTCGTAAAGCATGAAGCTTTTGTTCTCGTATTGTAGCAAAATATTTGATACGCCCCCACTCGAGATTTAGAGTGATTGACTTGTCGTTTTGGTATTATGGTATACTATGTAGATATTATTTTTATACGTTTTTAAAGTACCTGTCATTTAAAAAAACGTTACATATCATGGTTATAGTTAGAACGATTTTTGATCTGGATTATATTTACAATCTACTAATCTCTATTCTAATTAAATATTAAAGATTTTAATTACATATTAAATAAGGAATTAACGTACTCTTACCTATGATTGAATAACAGTCTTCCTCATCTACACGAGTCATAATTTCTAGTTGTTTAGGGTCAAACACACTTTACGAAAAAAGTCACTTCTGTGGACAATACAATAAAAGCAAACGACACTAGTACTATTTCCCATTCTTCTTATTTGAGTCTCAAGTACTGAAAAAAAGTAACTCGCCTGTAAGTGTGCGACGTATATATGTATAAATTAGCTTTAAATAGATTCGTACCTTCGCGATGTCTAAGTACAGAAAAGACGCGAACGAGTTAACCATACTATAAAATGTGTTTGACACTTTACCTCCCAATAATCGAGATTTAACGTTATAATAATGAAAATATAAATAACAATGTCTATGAGGCAATTTTACAGTGTCAGAGAGTTTTGTATTAAGTTATGCGTAAGGCCTAACTTAGGTACCCAATTTGCTTATATATAACGTCCTTTACCTTAAGCGCTATCCTACTTTTACCCTTACAAAATTACCATTTACTCACCTATTCTTTGCTTACCTATCTAATTATTAACGCTAGGCCTAACAAGGGCTTACTTAGGTACCCTTTCAGTAAGTGTATATACCTATCTTATACAAAACGACTCATTATTTAGACTGCCACCTCTATCACAGATACTTTAGAACGCAAACTGTAGAGATATAGTATTTATACTTGGAAAATAATTCTGATGGCAGTTTTCGAGCGTTGTTTCATCCGCTAGTTACTATTGATGCCACAATTGATGCTAATTACAGTAATTATTCTAATAAGTACATCACTGTTATTTTAAACACATTTCCCGTCAAATGTCACATGCCGAATGTACTTTAATCGTCAAGAAGGCCGTCAATTGTCTCATACATAGACGATGTTGTTGATCCCGGGCGCGCAGAAAGCGCGTGCGCAGAATAAATGCATGCGCCGAGTATAAATACAATTTGTATGAATTTGTATTGTATGTTGCGTACCAATCATGTTTGCCGGCATCCGCTCCGTACATAATTAGACATGATTAATGTTATTACATTATCATAAGATTACGTGTTGGTGTGTAAAGCTAAACGGCTAATCAAAGTTTTCAATATCTTAATTGAATAATTTTTTTTTATTTAGTTATTTATTATACAAGAAGTTACAACTTTTTTGTTAAAGACGTACAAATGCTCCACAAAACTACATTTTGTTTGACTGTGGAGTCTCACTATACTATACTATACTTAATTAAATTTAAATATTATAATAAGGTAATGATTGGGTATGATATATAATATATAGGGTATAAATAGAGTATGACTGGCGATTGAAAGTACCTACCTACTGTCATTGGCCCCACTTTTATAGAAAAATCACAATTAGGTACTACTGCTTCCTTTGTGGTTGAAGGGTCACGGGTGGCTGTCAGCCAACATTAGTATATAGTTTATAAATGACCCCCTCTTCATCTATAACTATGTACATATAAGTATATGTGATATACATATAAATAAACCGAGCGAATATTGTACGTGCTCACAGGCTTCGGGTCGATCACATTCCATTAATATGTTTGCTCATCTGATGAGGAAAGTAGAGTTCGCCCAACTGCGATATCTGCGACAGCACTTCCTAATGGAATGTTCGGACTCGAGACAAGAGGGCACAACTATTTGAAGCTACGGGTTATGCAGTAGGTAAATAACTGATATTGGGAGTTTTCACTAACTGCGAAATTCGTATAAAGATTTTTTGATATCTAGGTAACACTTATTGAAACTCTGTAATGTAGAAGCCCAACGGAGCTGACATGTCTCAATGATAAAGGCTTCTTTTAAATATGTAGATTAAAAAAAAGTATGTAAATATGTAGATATATGAACATAAGAAAATTCTAAAATCTTAGACTTATTTTGTGTTCTCCTTCGTATCCTGCGGTGTTTCGAATTTCGATGAAACTATACATAATTATGAACTCCTTATCTTTACATGCCTACAGTTACCCTACTTTACGTCAGCTAAACGGTCGCTCTACTATTGATCTCGTTTTTTATAACAACATGTTAGTGATTCTGTGGGCTGTGGTCAACCTGGTTGCATGCGTAAGTGGTGCGCACACACATCTCGTTTGAATCGCAGATGCGCATCCCGTTGTGCAAGTAGCATATAGGTCAAACTAGCTGAACTAAAATATTGTTGTACCGAACTGCTACCAAACGGGCCTATTCGAACTTTAAGATACGTCAAGATACGATATGGATTAGATATGTCAATGTCAAAAGTGAAGTTTTTGTTTGAAGTAATCCATGTGAATCCATGTCGTATCTAGACGTAATATTTGACGTATCTTAAAGTTCGAATCGGGCCGATAGGCATTCATTCACAAGGCACTCTGATTCAAGATATAGGCCTGGCAGTCTATTTTATTTATCACTCTTTTAATTGTTTCATATATTTATAGGTATATACCTATATATATGGTGGTTACCTAACAGTGCAGTTGTTTCATTTAAATTTTTTAACTCTCAGTCCTACAGTACTCACACCTGCCGGCCTATTATGGATGGCTTTATCCATCTTTATCCACGTGATAAAATAAGTGTCACTTTTTAACACCGCCGGATAGAAAGTGATGGACACCGTTTTATCACACTGTCACGTAGACAAGAATGACCATCATATCCGGACTGGGGGCCGATTTTTGAATTTCGATCGCTCCATTTCGTCACTCGAAAATCGGTGGAAAACGGCGAAATGCTAATTTTTGACATACGAGCGGTCGAAATTTGGAATCTATTGGTATAGACAAGTCGATTTCAATTCTATTAGTAGAATTTAAATGCCTAGTAGTGGAGATATTATTTAATGAAATACACGAAATCGAGTGGTCGAAATTCAAAAATCGGCCGCTGCCTGTTTTCAACAAAGCAATTTCAATTATAGGATTTTAAGGGGTGCGTAATCTCAACTTTTACCTACTTATCAAGTCAGATTCTATAAATTCCAATAACCCCTTATCAAAACCCAGAGAATATTCGTTTAAAAAGTATCGGCTATACCTAATTACCTATTGTTTTTACTTATCTGAATAGTATACGCATACACTAATCAATAGGGTACTACATACTTACATATACATTTTTAAACGAGCTTCGTGTCTTGTCCTTCGAGCAGTGTCGGAAGCCTGTGTTGCTCGAAGGTCTTGTCACATCAAGGACTCGTCTTATTTTCGGATAGCAAAAAACGAATGATATATCAATGTCAAATACCCGTATCGAACATATGTTTGTATTGCGGTATGATGACGGTCATACTTTCCGCCCACGTTCAAGTTGCCCAATATCTCCGTGGCGACCCCTTTTTTATTGCCCAGCAAACTTCTTACAATCGTTATCTACTTGTGTGTAATATTGGGTGTGTTCCTAATGGCGTCTGGACACTTAGGTGTATTAACTTCATATCGCAATTATTGTTATAAGAGTAACCAAGAAACTATTGAAAATGAGTGTTACCTATAGGTATAGTGAAGTGACTTGTGAAATTCCAAAGTAACATTATATTTCTTTCAACAAACCTACGTAGAATAAACGATTTACTGAAACATCTAAGTATTTAGGTCATTCTAATATAACAAAGAAAATATGTTTAGCAACGAGGATATTATAATGAGTATTATTTATCGAGAGCTCACGTCGTTTCTACAACACTAACAACAACAACGTTAAATTATTGTTTATGTATTAAATCCCCTACTCCTTCCTCCTTGTTTCAGCAAGTGACATACTACGTGATCCGCACGGCTCTGCTCGCCGGGTGGTTCTGGGCGGCGGTGCTGACGTGCGCTCCGGTGCTGGGCCTCGGGCTGTACTACAACGAGAGCACCGGCTGCTGCATGCGCTACCGCATGGCTGTCGACACTACCGACGTCGTCTACGCCTGGATCTACGTCACGTTCGGTGAGTGGAGATGACATACTACGTGATCCGCACGGCTCTGCTCGCCGGGTGGTTCTGGGCGGCGGTGCTGACGTGCGCGCCGGTGCTGGGCCTCGGGCTGTACTACAACGAGAGCACCGGCTGCTGCGCGCTACTGCATGGCTGTCGACACTACCGACGTCGTCTACGCATGGATCTACGTCACGTTCGGTGAGTGGAGATGACATACTACGTGATCCGCACGGCTCTGCTCGCCGGGTGGTTCTGGGCGGCGGTGCTCACGTGCGCGCCGGTGCTGCGCCTCGGGCTGTACTACAACGAGAGCACCGGCTGCTGCATGCGCTACCGCATGGCTGTCGACACTACCGACGTCGTCTACGCATGGATCTACGTGGCGTTCGGTGAGAGGAAATGACATACTACGTGATCCGCACGGCTCTGCTCGCCGGATGGTTCTAGCCGGCGGTGCGGTGACGAGCGCCGGTACTGATTGCTAGTTTAGCGATGCAGGATTACCTATCATCGATCAGTATCAGATTTGAAAAATAACGAATTATGCTGCTTTCTAGTTGGCATCTTACGCAATAAAATCCTTATCAATCTAGGCGACCCATGTCCCTATTTTATTTACATAGGACGGTTGTGCTCAATACATACGGACCTAACTAATGCCAGTCGATTGTTAATTCCACTTTTTATTTATTTACTGATTTCAATAGTGATCCCAGACGTCGAATAAACCATGTGGCCCATTTACCTAAATGGGCCATTGTCCACTCGCGCTAAAAATACCGTTCTCCTTTGTGTAATTGGTACGAGATAGAATGACAGTAATTTGCTTGGTATGCAATACTTAATTGTATGATGGTACTTACACTCGTCCTAACCTTTTAAACGCCAGCAATTTTTGATCGAGCGTGCTCGTGTCGCCACCGACAGTAATTGTACCACGCAGAGTATATAAGGGTGGCATAGTTACGGGAGTTATAAATGTGCTGTAAAAACCAAATCAGATCTTTGTCTTATTTATCTTAATGTCTTATATATCAGACTCTGGTGGTTAAAGGGTTAAGATACTTATATGATCGATCACTTGGTTTCTAGGTGCCCTGCTGTGCGTAATTCTCGTATACTGCAACTTGGCGGTTATCCGCGCGCTATACGAGATAAGCGCGCCTCGCGGGGCTCCTGTGATGCGCCGAGTCTCCAAGAGCAGCTGTCGGCAGAGAGCCACCGTGCCCGCCTCTGAAGCCGGCCACCACAATCCCGCCACGGCCGAGGAAGTCGCCTTCAGCAGACTTATGGCGACGCTGTCTGTACTGTTTATGATCTGCTGGCTGCCACAAATGGTAAGTACGTGAACTTTTTCGATGTGTTATCGTACGAGTTGCTTTAATGACCTACTCACGACCGCAGAAATGTGACCTTGACTACCACCGTTGTTCTTTTACCTATACATATAATGAATGGCTGCTATTTAACTGATCACCAGATTTAATAAAATTTAATACCAAAAAAATCTACTTTACCACCCTAAAATAATGAATGATCACCAAAATTATAACACCATTTTAATGTGAAATGATTACCAATTTTATTACATTTTACTATCCTATTAAAGGAAATAACACCAAATTAATCATTATTAACCCAAAAATTGTAAATAATTACCAAATTTCAAACCCCAATTTAATGTCAATTGATAACCAAACTTTTACATCGTGCTATCCTATTAAATAAAATGACACCAAAATAATCATTGTAAACCCAAAAATAGTAACTGACCACCAAAATTAGAACTCGATTTTAATGTAAAATTATAACCAAATTTTTAAATCTTGCTATCCTATTAAAGCAAAGCAAAATTTTCTAGTAGCATTTCGTTTCTGTATGGGTTGCAGTTCAAACCTAACCTAACCCACTTTTCTAGTAACATTTCGTTTCTGTAAGGTTCGCAGTTCAAACCTAACCTAACCCACTTTTCTAGTAGCATTTCTTATCTGGAAGGGTCGCAGTTCAAACCTAACCTAACCCACTTTTCTAGTAGAATTTCGTTTCTGTGTGGGTCGGAGTTCAAACCTAACCTAACCCACTTTTCTAGTAGCATTTCGTTTCTGTAAGGGTCACAGTTCAAACCTAACCTAACCCACTTTTCTAGTAGCATTTCGTTTCTGTAAGGGTCGCAGTTCAAACCTAACCTAACCCACTTTTCTAGTAGCATTTCTTTTCTGTAAGGGTCGCAGTTCAAACCTAACCTAACCCACTTTTCTAGTAGCAATTCGTTTCTGTAAGGGTCGCAGTGTTAACCTAGCCCACTTAACTGATAGCAGTACAAACCTAACCTACTTTTCTAGTAGCATTTCAGTATGCCTACCTAAGTTATGCGGTGCGGGGTACGGGGGTTGAGCGGGAGGGGCTAGTAATGTTGGCATCATTTTACTTTATTTGGTAATATGTATAAATTTTTTGGTATCACAGTGGTTTATTTAGGTGAAAATATCGCATTTTTTTGGTCTTCAAGATTTGGTGATCATTAATGATTTTTGGTAATCATTCAGTATATTTGGTATTCGAATACAATTTGAAGTGCAGTCGTAATTAAAATGGTGGTACATTTGTAATTTTAGGCCTTATTTTTTTGGTGTTCAGTAATTTTTTTTGGTAAGCATGATTTTTTTATTTAGGGTACCAAAGTATTTTTTGGTGGTCATTATATTTGTAGCCATAATGAATAACATAATCATAAACCCTCTCTACGATGCGTTCAAAAACCGCAAATTACGAGCAGCATTAAACTGTTTTGTTACCTACTATTATACTTTTTTATTGCTTGATGAAATCGATTTTATGAACATCTCTGAAAAACAAAGCTATTTTATTTGTCATCAGTCGAGATGACTTTTTAAGTGTCAGCTGAAAACAATTCCATAAATCTCGCATTATTCTCGCATGTTACTTTGATATTGACCGATATAGCAGTTGGATACGACTCTAGTTTGTCTCTGAATTAAAAATAAACTAGATACGGTTCATACGGTTGCGACTTACGAGACATGCGTAAAAAATGTTTTCATTTGCCGACTTACCTTGTTTTGTTGTTTATAAACGAAATAATGTAATTATAGCCAAACATTTGTGTAAAATGAGCAATCAAGATATTTCGGAGACGCCATCTATCCGCAAGTTCCGCGACTGAGAGACAATGCTGCACTGGCGGTTGTAACAAGCGGTTCCTGAACTCATCATAGAGAGCTTATAATAGGTAGCCTAGGTAGGTGTGTAAATAAAATAATGTTTGTAGCTGTTTATAATTAGATATTAAAACACTCGTGTGATGTGTGATCCTTTCATAGCGCTCACTTAGTTCGATTCATAACCCTACAATCGTATTTTATTTAATAATGCCTGACATTATGTAGCAGACACATAAACTACCTAATATTACTGTGTTACAGTTAGATTGACTGTCCAACGCAGAAACTTACCTTGTAACCGTTATTTAGTTAGTATTTTCGCGTTTTCGGAACTTCCTAGTTCCGTATAGTTAAAACAGTGACATTGACAAAAAGTGGCCTTACTGAGCAAAAAACCGCATCGGATGTCAAAGGATTGTTGCATCTAGTTATATAGTGTGACCGTTAAATAAACAAGTGGGTTAAGGTCGGAATTGTCTTGTACAGTTTTTTCGTTCTAAAGGTCTCGGACTCTAGAGTAGAGGAGTATTGATTGATGGCGATGGTGAAGATATAAACAACATTTCTTAACTAAATAAATAGGAGGTTACAAAACCTACAAACATAATTTTCTTATAAATTGAAATAAATGTCATATACTAAGAAAAAGTGACCAAGGCCTCCAGTGCCCAGGAATCGAACCAGCGTCCTCTAGCTGCTATCGCGGCAGGTGCCTGTGCCATTCGGCCACCGGGCCACAGCGGCACAGGTCGAATTTTTCCAAGTATATGCACTTCTTACTGAAGGCTTATGGCACCCCCTGGTAATTTTCTTACCGTCAAAGGAAAATAAAGGAAGACATACTCAAATTTTCTCAACACCTGATCGAGAGAGGATCAAAGCGTTCAAATAATTACGCGCGAAAAATGTGCTAATCACCTTCAAATACCTATTCAGTTCAAATATTCTTTAATTTGCTTCTTACAGACATTTTAATGTGCCTTGATAATTTAATATGTGCTTAGTAGGTATAATATCAGTGATTATTATATTTCATCATGTTAACATTGTTTTAAATTTTAATCTGTAGTTATGGAAAAAAATACGTACACGTTAATTAGGTGCGTCTTGGTACATTCTTATAATTAAATATCGAATTAAAATAACTAACATATTGTTATACGCATACTCGCATAATATAAACGAATAGATTTAAGATTTATTTGGTAGAACTAAAAAAAGGGTACAAATTACAAATTTAATTACAATTAAATCTCAATATTATTCTTAATCATTAACGTAAACATGTGTACCGAGCAACAGCAAAAATTAATTCCCAGCCTTGTTCTGGTGTTATTCCAAGGTTGAAGAGCAAATACCCCCCAGGGAAACGTTTCAGCAGGTCACTCTTCCGGAGTTTCAGTGTACTTAACTCATTGTGGATTGTGGGCTTTCGGCAACTATTTATGTGGGGTACCTTACCTATTAATGTCGGGCGGTGACGGCGGAAAACTTTGGACGCCCTTATGGTCTTGAAGGCCAGTATTATGAGAGTGTGGAAAAAATACCTAATCACAGAAAAATCACACTAGAAAAATCATTTCTTTACGTTACGAGTAAAGAATGACCCACGTTAGACCGGGCCGGGTCCGGGCCGGAACTTCCGGCGCTACGTTTTCAGTCATAGAAAAGTAAACGCCCAGTGTAACGTGAGTCATCCTTAAACTGAAGCCTATTATCCACATATACAATATTAAATCTATAACGATGCATATGCTAGCATATATACTTTCAAGTGATCATCCCAGTAAAATAAACTCAAGAGCAATGAAAAGCAGTCACAATTCCTGTAGGTACAATGTAACCCGTATGCATTGCGCTTGAGTGTACGTTCTCGAATATACATACGACATATCTCATATAATAGTTATTGCGATGTAGTATTTAAATACATAACTGAATCTTTACTTCAAAACAACGTTCATCTGTTTCAAAATTCCTATCTCCAAGGAGACTGCAAGTGGGGTAATTGGATTTTACAATCCAAGAACCCTTTGTGCGACGATTTTGTAGAACTTATCTCAGTCAATAAAGTTTACAAATAGATACTTAACATATCTTTGATTAAACATTAACAGACAACACTGCCCTTACTTTGTTTCTTTTTATAGGTAAGTATGTACTTATACTGGAATCAGTTATGTAACGCTGCCATACATGACCCAAAAATTTTTTATTAAGCTATGAGCTTCATCACATCTGATACTTGAGTAATTCTAAGCATTTATAGCCTGGAGTGGGGGGGAGGGTGGGGTACAGAGACGGCCGCCACCCGTCATCTTTA
The DNA here is from genome assembly GCF_963556715.1 of Cydia fagiglandana. Taxonomy (NCBI): domain Eukaryota; kingdom Metazoa; phylum Arthropoda; class Insecta; order Lepidoptera; family Tortricidae; genus Cydia; species Cydia fagiglandana. The sequence continues at coordinate 18,336,941 of NC_085932.1, read as the reverse complement.
AAAAATATCTATTCTGATCCTGGTGGGTACTAGGGCAAGTTTGGTATCATTTTCGTATAAACCAAAGACGTAGAATTCATTGCTGATATTTGTTTTTTTCAGTTTCATAGTAATTTTACAAGAAAAACGTAAAACGGTGAAAAATTTGGTTGGAGATTTTTGCTACGCGGAGCCGAAACTACAAAAGATTTGAAGTTGAAATTTGCACACTAGATTAAATTTATAAAGTGTACAAGAGATAAGAAGCGATTTTGAGAAATTCAACCCCTAAGGGGGTTAAAAAGGGGATGAAAGTTTGTATGGGGTTCAAGTTTTATTTTAAGTTAGGAATTTGAAACTTCGTAAAACGATATATTATTAAAATACAAGAAAACTATTTTCAGCGTTTTTGAAAATTCATCCCCTAAGGTGGTGAAAAGGGGGTTGAAAGTTTGTATGGATATCAAAAAATTTTTCGAACGCGGGACTTGAATCTTTGTATTTGGGGATATTATTAAAAGACAGGTAATTTCAGCGTTTTGTAAAATTCATCCCCTAACAGGGTTAAAAAGGGGTTGAAAGTTTGAATCCATTACAAATCCGAGTAGACACACATTTCTTATTGCCTCCCAGGCTTGAAATGCTTAGAATTACTCAAGGAACATATGTGATGAAGCTCATAGCTTAATAAAAATTTTTTGGGTCAACTTTATAACTGCTTCCGCTATTAGTGGTTACTATGTAGTAAAAAGTTTGGAGACCCCAGGACCCCTATTCGACAAGCGACGTTTGACGTATCGTGTTGATCTCCCGTTGATGTGGGAAAAATCATAAGTTCTCGAATACGTACAATGTCAAAATTTGACATTAACAATCCACAGTTAGGGTGACAAGCAAACCAAACCGAACCACGCTTAGTTTAGAATTGAGTTTTGGTTGTACCAAATGATATCATCCACCGTTGATGGAATCAACACTCAGTATGCAATAAAATCAACTATTGATTTAACGTGGATGCGAAATCTGACAGTTGTACATGTCGAATTTGGCCCCTGTAGTAGGTACTGCTTTTATACTTAGATAGGTATTGGGTAGAAGAGCAGAGGCACAGATTTTAAAATGGTAATAAGTACATATTGGGAATGTTAACATTGTTAACCCGCCTTAAAAATATTTCTCGCTACACAATCAGTCGACAGTAAAATTTATATTCTTTTCAGAAATATATTTTATACGATAGGTAAATATTACCTCAGTAAATTTATCAAGGTACTTTCAGGCGTTTGGGGACTATTATGCTTTCGAATTTTCGAATACTCTAGCTAATTCTTGGATTCCGACGAAGCTGTAAATACCCTTACCTTTTCTAGAAAACTAATTAACTAATTAGGGCAGGGAGCTGTCACCGTTTGCTAGACAACACAACCTTATCAACACTGGCGGCTATTGTCGCCTGTCTACTGGAAATATAAGAAGGTGGCTGTCACGCCGGGTCTATTTATGTATTAGTAACTACTGAGACTTAGGTTCAGTAAAACTTATTCTTTGAGCACTGATCTGACTGGCTGACTGATGACTGGCTTGAAGATTATTTGTTTTCGTATCATGTTTAATATTAAATGAGAGCTTGGTGACACACAGACTTCAAGCTAACCTAACCGAGAGGATGCGTCTATTATTCCTCCTATATTTTGTGTTTGAAATCATTAAAAGCTTTCAACGAACGTTTTCAATGCTTGGTGCAATTTTTAGAACCATGCGTGTACCTTTTCGATACTAATAAAAGAATATGAGTCGTAGTTACTTACATACTGGTAAATATCGTTGTTCTTAGAAACTGAAAAGCGAAAGAGGTAATCGGTTAGAAAACTCCGGCACTTTCTATTTGCCGCACCATCAGACATGTTCGCGTTCAATCAAACATTTCATCAAATCCGCATGATATTACAAGGTGCAGTATTTTTTATGTTATTGTTTTATCTGAAATTCACACATTCGAGTCAAAACCTATTTGATTCTGAGTTAACTTACTGTGTTTACTTTGTCCTTGTAGGCATGTCACTCGTGGTAGGTATCTTCTACTTAATCTGTGCTATTAAAATCGCTGCAGAGTAATCTTGGTCTAACTTTATTATATAAGCATATACGGTGTCCCACTGCTGGGCAAAGGCCTCCCCCCTTGATTTCCATTCGTCTCGATTTTGGGCAATCTCCGGCCAGTCGTTAAGATATGCGTCCAGGTCGTCCCGCCATCTCCGATTGGGCCTACCACATCCTCGCCCGTCTTGCGGCACCCATACCGTGGTTATTTTGGCCCACCTCTGTGGGTGCATGCGGCAGACATGGCCGGCCCAGTCCCATTTCAGCTTGGCGGTCTTAGTTCCAACATCGGTAATGCGCGTTTTTGAGCGCAGCGTAGAGTTACGGATTCGGTCAATCCGTTAATACTCCTAGTATGCTGCGCTCCATAGCTCTCTGGCAAACCTTCAATTAGGTCTTTTGCGCCTCGGTGAGTGACCACGTTTGAGCACCGTAGGTTAGGACAGGCAGAATGCACATGTCGACGAGTTTCCGTTTTAAGGTCAGAGGAAGGTCGCCCTTCATCAGCTCCTTCATAGACCAATAGCTCCTCCACGCGTTTTGGATCCGTCTAACTTATTCTAACTAACTAAACTTAATAACTTTATTAAAGTTTTATAGAGTTAGACCAAGAAAAGTCTGCAGCGATTTTGATAGCCCACGCAGTGCAAGTGTTATTTGTAGGTACGTCATAATTTCATAAAAGTTTGACGTTTAAAATAACACTTGCTCTGCGTCTGCGTGGACTATCAAAATCACTGCAAACTTTTCTTGGTCTAACTCTAACTTTCCTATTTTTATTTAAATTGTATGTTCGCGTAATGTAAGGATGCCTAATCTTAAATTAAAACGTTATATTTAGTTATATACCTATTTATAGTAATTATAAAATTTATCAGGTTGATTTGCCAAATACCTACTTACGTGGCTCTCACAGCTCTCACTTCCGCGATAGTCCGGGAGCCGGCTGCATGAAACAAACCTCATCAAAAAATAGAATATACCTACCCTGTAGAGGTACCTGACATTTAGTAGATTCCAACGCACTTGGTCGGCCTAGGCTTAACCTGGCAGATTTTGTACAAATGGCAAAAACGTTGGACAAAAATTCATCAAAAAAAACCTCATCGAAAAATAGAATGAAACTTGTATGGTAGGATACCTGACCTTGAGGACAGTAAAAAAAAAGTGGTCGGCCTCACCTTAGCCTGGCAGTTTTTGCAGTCCGACCAGATTTATTGGGTCACGTGAGAGCTACAATTTACCTCATCGAAAAATAGAATGAAACAAACGGATTATAATAGCTAAAATAAGCCTGTTGACGTATGTCTTGGTCGGCCTCACCTTAACCTGGCAGTTTTTGCAGTCCGACCAGATTTATAAAAAAATCATCAAAAAAATTTTATCGATAAATCGTATGAAACTTGTATGGTACGATAGCTGCCTTTGAGGACAGTAAAAAAAAATGGTCGGCCAAATCCTGTGTTTGCAGGTTCCTGTGTCCGACCAATTTTGTGGTACCACGTGAGAGCTACAATTTACCTCATCGAAAAATAGAATGAAACAAACGGATTATCGAACGAGCGAGCGAAGCGAAGCGAAGCGAAGCGAAGTTCTTACATTCGACTTGGATCACGCGGCTGGCTAGCGGCACGTCCCGGCATTTCGATGTTTTTAAGCTGAACTGTCAGAAGATAGTTTGATACTCAAGAACTTAAGTAAATTTGTTCTAATTTAAATTAAATTAGGTAAACGTGTAGTTGAGGGCATTATATTTTAGTCATTAAATTTTGAGCAGGCTCGAATAAGAGGTTATTGAGCTAGAATAGCTTAAAATGCCAAAAAGCCATTTGTGAGGGGTCTTGCAATTCTGGTCATTTTTATTGCAAGAAAGTATAGTCGAGTTTGATATCAAATGAAAGTGCTCGGTTTGTTACACATTTATAATATTGTCTTTTTAATTTTAGTTTTTTTCAAAAATGATGACTATTTTGGAATCCAAGATGGCGGCCATGCACTATGTCATAAAAGTCGTCATGGATGTCGTTTTATAGGCTTTAGGGGGCGCAGATTTCGAAAATGATGACCATTTTGGATTCCAAAATGGCGACCATGCACTATGTCATAAAAGTCGTCATGGATGTCGTATTTATAGGTTTTGGGGGCGCAGATTTCGAAAATGATGATTATTTTGAAATCCATGCACTATGTCATAAAAGTCGTCATGGATGTCGTTTTATAGGTTTTAGGGGGCCCCGATTTTTTAAAATGATGACCATTTTGGAATCCAAAATGGCGGCCATGCACTATGTCATAAAAGTCGACATGGGTGTCGTTTTATAGGTTTTCGGGGGCACAGATTTCGAAAATGATGACCATTTTGGAATCCAACATGGCGGCCATGCACTTTGTCATAAAAGTCGTCATGGATGTCGTTTTATAAATTTTGGGGAGCGCAGATTTCGAAAATGATGATTATTTTGAAATCCAACATGGCGGTCATGCACTATGTCATAAGAGTCGTCATGGGTGTCGTTTTATAGGTTTTAGGGGGCACAGATTTCGAAAATGATGACCATTTCGGATTTCAAAATGGCGGCCATGCACTATGTCATAAAATTCGTCATGGATGTCGTTTTATAGGTTTTGGGGGGCGCAGATTTCGGAAATGATGACCATTTTGCATTCCAAAATAGCTGCCATTCACTATGTCATAAAAGTCGTCATGGATGTCGTTTTATAGGTTTTAGGAGGCGCAGATTACGAAAATGATGACCATTTTGGATTGCAAAATGGCGGCCATGCACTATGTCATAAAAGTCATGGGTGCCGTTTTATAGGTTTTAGGGGCCACACCCACAGATTTCGAAAATGATGACCATTTTGCATTTCAAAAATGACGGCCACGCACTATGTCATAAAAGTCGTCATGGATGTCGTTTTATAGATTTTTGGGGGCGCAAATTTCGAAAATGATGATTATTCTGGAATCCAAGATGGCGGCCATGCACTATGTCATAAAAGTCGTCATGGATATCGTTTTATAGGTTTTAGGGGGCGCAGATTTCGAAAATGATGACTGTTTTGGAATCCAAGATGGCGGCCATGCACTATGTCATAAAAGTCGTCATGGATGTCGCTTTGTAGGTTTTAGGGGGCCCTGATTTCGAAAATGATGATCATTTTGGAATCCAAAATGGCGGCTATGCAGTGTGTCATAAAAGTCGTCATTGATGTCGTTTTATTGGTCATGATCATTATTTTCGAAATCTGCACACCTGTTTCAAATAAGGTATAGGTAGATGCATCCTAGTAAGCCAACAACATCTATATCTACTATTGAATTGTACTTTTGATAGTAGTAGTACAAAATGTAATCTGAAAGGAGTCAAGTAATATATTCCTGTAATGAGGAATCTACATTGATTCCAATTACTAGTAATTGTAGTATTCGAAAATTGATTCCTGATTCCTCAAATGGAATTGTACTTAGTAATTCGGTATAGTTGGATTACAAAGTAATCTGGGAATCGGTAATCAGATTACAAAGTAATTTCGAGTAATCGTGGAATCAGGAATCAATTACGAAATGCCCATCTCGGACTAAGTAGCACTGCATTCAATTGATCTTTTGGCGAACCGCGAGTTCACAGTTCGGGGCGAACTACTAGTAATAGCTTAAATAAGCCTGTTGACGTATGTCTTGGTCGGCCTCACCTTAACCTGGCAGATTTTGCAGTCCGGCCAAATTTATAAAAAAAACATCAAAAAATTTTTATCGAAAAATCGTGTGAAACTTGTATGGTACAATAGCTGCCTTTGAGGACAGTAATAAAAAAACTGGTCAAGTGCGAGTCGGACTCGCGTTTCAAGGGTTCCGTACATCACACAATTTTCAAAAAATTTTTTGTACGTGTAACGTGACGTAAGTGAAACGCCTTGAAAAACCCGAATGAGTCAATCAAGTTTTCAACACATGTAACATGAAGTTTTCTGGCGTGGTGACTTATATCTCTGCAAATATGCAAAGTAGCTTCTAGATAGGAAATTAAATGCCGAACAATAGTACAAGTGTCTAAATGCGAAGACTGAAGACCGAGCTCCGCGTAGGGCTGAAACTCGGAGCGTCCAATGGGTCGCGCTTCCTACAACTTCCGCAAGTGTTTTAAAAGCGAAGGCCGAAGAGAGATAATACCCACAGGGTGGCCAAAAAATAAGTACATTCCCGTAACCAGGGAGGTATTGGGATTATACCTACCTACTGAGCAACATTTACTATGGGACCCGAAATCGCGAAAAGAAATGTATCCTCCCATAGAAAACGGACCAGTCAAAACGTATGAAACAGCCAAATTTTTCTTTGCGATTTCGGGGTTGCACATCGACAACGGAAATACACTTAGTTTATTTTTTGGCCACCATGTATAGTGCTTTTTAAAACACGTGACAATACCTAGTAACCTAATCAATCAGTACTACAAGTAACATTGCGGCTGTGTGCCAGATACAGCTTAGTCGCATTTTTTATCTTAAGTCCGACTCACGCTTGAAGCTAAAGGCACGTCTCTTCGGGACGCTTCGGGTCTTCGGCCTTATGCGGATTTCGGCCTAGGGCCTTCGCAATAGCTGTCTAGAACTCTAATACATCACGTTTCACTTAAACCATTGCGGCTGTGTCCCTAAAAAACCTAAACCGCATTTTTGTTCTTAAATCCGACTCACGCTTGACTCTAGATTTCTAATAGGTTTTCCTGTCATCTTTAGGAAAAGGACTATTTTGTGTATTTTTTTCAGAGTTTTAGACTTAGTAGTTTCGGAGATAGAGGGGGGAATGGTCATTTTTTGTCTATTTTCTTGAATAACTTCTAGAATTTTTATCGTAAATTTATAAAAAAAATATATTTGAGATTCTCACAATGAGCTCTTTCGTTTGATATGTAACACGACATAGTTTGCAAAACTTTGATTTTTAATTTTATGGTTTACCCCCCAAAAGTAGCCCCTATGTTTAAAATTCATTTGTTGACGTTACATATCCGTCTTTGGGTCACGGACTTACATATGTGTACCAAATTTCAACTAAATTGGTCCAGTAGTTTCGGAGCAAATTGGCTGTGACAGACGGACGGACAGACAGACGCACGAGTGATCCTATAAGGGTTCCGTTTTTTCCTTTTGAGGTACGGAACCCTAAAAATGGTCGGCCAAATCCTGTGTTTGCAGGTTCCTGTGTCCGACCAATTTTGTGGGACCACGTGAGAGCTACAATTTACCTCATCGAAAAATAGAATGAAACAAACGGATTATAATAGCTAAAATAAGCCTGTTGACGTATGTCTTGGTCGGCCTTACCTTAACCTGGCAGTTTTTGCAGTCCGACCAAATTTATGAAAAAATCATCAAAAAATTTATATCGAAAAATCGTATGAAACTTGTATGGTACGATAGCTGCCTTTGAGGACAGTAAAAAAAAATGGTCGGCCAAATCCTGTGTTGGCAGGTTCCTGTCTCCGACCAATTTTGTGGTACCACGTGAGAGTTACAATTTACCACATCGAAAAATAGAATGAAACAAACGGATTATAATAGCTAAAATAACCCTGTTGACGTATGGCTTGTTACGGGCGGCTTTCATAAATTCAATGTGGCAGTGTGCGGCAGAATCAACTTGCATCAAATTTGATGCAACACATTGTGGCTGGACATTAAGAGATGAAATGTATAAGATCAAATGGTTTGAAGGACACATAACGCCTTTGCGAGTCGAATAAATAACAATAAGATAATCACTTAATATATGTGAGGTTATCTTGTGTATTTTTATTTATTTATATTTATTGAGAAGTTCAACAGCGTTTACATTAAATAAATAATATACAAAAAACATGAGAACTTATAGCATAGCCAATAACAGAACTTCCTGTAATTTATACATAATAAAAAATCATCTGTGGGTAGACTTGTAACTTGTGCTGTACAAGAATCGTAAATATAACTTAATTTGTAAGTCTTTAAGGTACAAGGAAAAAGAGAAAAAATTAATAATAACTGTAAACTGGAAAAAAAATCCTAAAATAGTAGGTAGAGCTCTAATTTTGCGTAAACAATAAATAAAAAATAGTAAAATAAAAATACATACAGTACCTACATAAACGAGCGAATCTATTAGTTTGTATGCATTTATTGGAATTTATGTGTTCGTGTGTGTGTGTGTGTGTGTGTGTGTGTGTGTGTGAGTGTGTGTGTGTGTGTGTGTGTGTGTGTGTGTGTGTGTGTGTGTGTGTGTGTGTGTGGGTGGGTGGGTGTATGTGTGTAAGTGGGTGTGATAGTGCGTGACTACCAGGAAAGTTGCTTTGCAATTTGTGATTTGAAAACATGTCTGGAGGAGAAGAAAGGGTCAATGTTTTGGAACGATTTATTATAGGTACGTGCGATTCTACTCAGAATTTAATAGAATAGAATTTTGGCCATAATTGGTACGATGACAGGGAATATGGAATAGTGTGGTGTGACGAGTTCGGCGCGTGGGAGCGCGGAGCCCTAACTGTGACAGCAATCCAACGCAGTCTAGATGCCCGTTGAGAACATCGTGGAGGAACATTTTACCATTTATTTAAATTTTGGAAGGATCACGTGCAGTTTTTCCTCTTATATTACAAGTGTTCGATTGAAAACTAAGCTTTGGTGTATACCTGGATCACCTGCACGTACAAGAAGGCGTTTCATATACGCCCGCCCATCAGATAGGTAGACAAAGTCATGATGCGTATGGAATACAGCATGTGTGGTCCTATTCTAGCTGTCACGTGGTATCACAAATTTGGTCGGACTGCAAAAACTGCCAGGCTACGGTGAGGCCGACCAAGCCATACGTCAACAGGCTTATTTTAGCTATTATAATCCGTTTGTTTCATTCTATTTTTCGATGAGGTAAATTGTAGCTCTCACGTGGTACCACAAAATTGGTCGGACAGAGGAACCTGCCAACACAGGATTTGGCCGACCACTTTTTTTTTACTGTCCTCAAAGGCAGCTATCGTACCATACAAGTTTCATACGATTTTTCGATAAAAAAATTTTGATGATTTTTTTATAAATTTGGTCGGACTGCAAAAACTGCCAGGTTAAGGTGAGGCCGACCAAGACCTACGTCAACAGGCTTATTTTAGCTATTATTATCCGTTTGTTTCATTCTAATTTTCGATGAGGTAAATTGTAGCTCTCACGTGGTACCACAAAATTGGTCGGACAGAGGAACCTGCCAACACAGGATTTGGCCGACCACTTTTTTTTTACTGTCCTCAAAGGCAGCTATCGTACCATACAAGTTTCATACGATTTTTCGATAAAAAAAATTTGATGATTTTTTTATAAATTTGGTCGGACTGCAAAAACTGCCAGGTTAAGGTGAGGCCGACCAAGACCTACGTCAACAGGCTTATTTTAGCTATTATTATCCGTTTGTTTCATTCTATTTTTCGTTGAGGTAAATTGTAGCTCTCACGTGGTACCACAAAATTGGTCGGACACAGGAATCTGCCAACAAAGGATTTGGCCGACCACTTTTTTTTTACTGTCCTCAAAGGCAGCTATCTTACCATACAAGTTTCATACGATTTTTCGATAAAAATTTTTTGATGTTTTTTTATAAATTTGGTCGGACTGCAAAAACTGCCAGGTTAAGGTGAGGCCGACCAAGACATACGTCAACAGGCTTATTTTAGCTATTATAATCCGTTTGTTTCATTCTATTTTTCGATGAGGTAAATTGTAGCTCTTACGTGGTACCACAAAATTGGTCGGACTGAGGAACCTGCCAACACAGGATTTGGCCGACCACTTTTTTTTTACTGTCCTCAAAGGCAGCTATCGTACCATACAAGTTTCATACGATTTTTCGATAAAAAAATTTTGATGATTTTTTTATAAATTTGGTCGGACTGCAAAAACTGCCAGGTTAAGGTGAGGCCGACCAAGACCTACGTCAACAGGCTTATTTTAGCTATTATTATCCGTTTGTTTCATTCTAATTTTCGATGAGGTAAATTGTAGCTCTCACGTGGTACCACAAAATTGGTCGGACAGAGGAACCTGCCAACACAGGATTTGGCCGACCACTTTTTTTTTACTGTCCTCAAAGGCAGCTATCGTACCATACAAGTTTCATACGATTTTTCGATAAAAAAAATTTGATGATTTTTTTATAAATTTGGTCGGACTGCAAAAACTGCCAGGTTAAGGTGAGGCCGACCAAGACCTACGTCAACAGGCTTATTTTAGCTATTATTATCCGTTTGTTTCATTCTATTTTTCGTTGAGGTAAATTGTAGCTCTCACGTGGTACCACAAAATTGGTCGGACACAGGAATCTGCCAACAAAGGATTTGGCCGACCACTTTTTTTTTACTGTCCTCAAAGGCAGCTATCTTACCATACAAGTTTCATACGATTTTTCGATAAAATTTTTTTGATGTTTTTTTATAAATTTGGTCGGACTGCAAAAACTGCCAGGTTAAGGTGAGGCCGACCAAGACATACGTCAACAGGCTTATTTTAGCTATTATAATCCGTTTGTTTCATTCTATTTTTCGATGAGGTAAATTGTAGCTCTTACGTGGTACCACAAAATTGGTCGGACTGAGGAACCTGCCAACACAGGATTTGGCCGACCACTTTTTTTTTACTGTCCTCAAAGGCAGCTATCGTACCATACAAGTTTCATACGATTTTTCGATAAAAAAATTTTGATGATTTTTTTATAAATTTGGTCGGACTGCAAAAACTGCCAGGTTAAGGTGAGGCCGACCAAGACCTACGTCAACAGGCTTATTTTAGCTATTATTATCCGTTTGTTTCATTCTAATTTTCGATGAGGTAAATTGTAGCTCTCACGTGGTACCACAAAATTGGTCGGACAGAGGAACCTGCCAACACAGGATTTGGCCGACCACTTTTTTTTTACTGTCCTCAAAGGCAGCTATCGTACCATACAAGTTTCATACGATTTTTCGATAAAAAAATTTTGATGATTTTTTTATAAATCTGGTCGGACTGCAAAAACTGCCAGGTTAAGGTGAGGCCGACCAAGACATACGTCGACAGGCTTATTTTAGCTATTATAATCCGTTTGTTTCATTCTATTTTTCGATGAGGTAAATTGTAGCTCTCACGTGACCCAATAAATCTGGTCGGACTGCAAAAACTGCCAGGCTAAGGTGAGGCCGACCACTTTTTTTTTTACTGTCCTCAATTTCAGGTATCCTACCATACAAGTTTCATTCTATTTTTCGATGAGGTTTTTTTTGATGAATTTTTGTCCAACGTTTTTGCCATTTGTACAAAATCTGCCAGGTTAAGCCTAGGCCGACCAAGTGCGTTGGAATCTACTAAATGTCAGGTACCTCTACAGGGTAGGTATATTCTATTTTTTGATGAGGTTTGTTTCATGCAGCCGGCTCCCGGACTACGAGTGCAGATCCTAAATATTTCTTACGTAAGCTACACCTCAATATAAATATCTTGATACTTACTTAGATATTGTGAGACAAGTTAGTAGGACAACGTGAAGTCTTTTCCTCATTCTGAATATTTTTACCTGATTTCACGGTTCATAAATATTTAAGTAGGCACGAGTAGGTACCAAAAGTCTCAATAAAATCTACCTAAAGTTTTTCTACTGACTTCTAACTTCACAACAAGTTACTAACTAAGTACCTACTACTAGATAGTAGCCACCAAATTGGTAGGTGTCTAAGCTACTTTGTATGCGCGCTGTGTAATGAGCGAAAATATTTCATTGTCTCAATAAATGGATACTAAGCCATGGATTGAAATTTTAAACTCGCCGATGTCAACCTCTAGAATTTAAACGAGCCATTACTTGCAGCTAATTCGGAATGGTGATTTTAATTAAGTTCAATAGCCTCCGTTAACACGAGAAAATACTAAAATGCTACGCCTTAGAAGTACTTCAGTTCAACAGGAGCTTTAAGTACTTTGTGAGCTGTAGATGGACCAGAATAAGTCTGACCTATGATTACGCGTATCTTTTAATTTAAAGTAAAGGGTTCAATTTATACTGGAACGCATATATACATTTAACAGATAGGAGGAAAGGAACACTTGGTGATTCTTTTTACCGCTAACCTAGCCCGGGTGAGTCGGTTATCAACTTTTGGTTGAACTACAACGATTGCGCTAGCATAAAACCAGTTTGTTAATTTTATTGATGACTAGCTGTTGCCCGCGACTTCGTCCGCGTGGAATCTTATCTTCAACATTTTACATCTTTAGTAGGTAGGTACCTATAATTTTCATATCCAAGCAATGTTGAAATTAAGTACTTTTCATTTTTAGCAAGTTGTATGAAGTTTTAAGTCAAGTGGATTTTGATGTTGGTTGCTGAAATTACTTTTCTTGTATTCTCATAATAGGTACCTATGCCCTTATACAAAGATTCAAGTTCCGCATTTCGCACTCACAAAATATCTGATCTCCATACATACTTTCAACCCCTTTCTCACCACCTTGGGGGATGATTTTGCTTGAATTAGTTTTCATGTTTTTTAATTTATTACCTTTTTTTCCAAAAAGTTAAAGTTCCTAGCTTAAAATTAAATTTACACCCCAAGACGAATTTTCATCCTCTTTTTAGTAGCCCCCTTAGGGATTGAATTTCCAAAAACGTTGTAATTACTTTTTTTTGTAATCGGCTATTATGTCTTTCTAAGAAGTTTCAAAGCATTTGTAATGGATTCAAACTTTGAACCCCATTTTAACCCTGTTAGGGGATGAATTTTACAAATCGCTGAAATCACTTTTATTGTCTTCTAATAATATCCCCAAACACAAAGATTCAAATCCCGCGCTCGAAAAAATGCATGATATCCATACAAACTTTCAACCCCGTTTTCACCACCATAGGAATGAATTTCCAAAAACGCTGAAATTAGTTTTCTTGTATTTTAATACAATACCTTTTTACAAAGTTTCAAGTTCCTAGCTTCAAATAAAATTTGCACCTGAAGACGAACTTTCATCCCCTTTTTAACCCCCTCAGGGGTTGAATTTACAAGAACGTAGTACTTTTTTTTGTAATCGGCTATTATGCCTTTCTAAGAATTTTAAAAGCATTTGTAATGGATTTAAACTTTGAAATCCATTTTAACCCTGTTGGGGATGAATTTCACAAAACGCTGAAATTATTTTTATTGTCTTCTAATAGTATCCCCAAATACAAAGATTCAAGTCCCGCGCTCGAAAAAATGTTTGATATCCATACAAACTTTCAACCCCTTTTTCACCACCTTAGGGGATGAATTTTCAAAAACGCTGAAATGAGTTTTCTTGTATTTTAATTTAAAACGTTTTTACAAAGTTTCAAGTTCCTTGCTTAAAATAAAATTAGCACCCGCAGACGAACTTCCATCCCCTTTTTAACCCCCTTAGGGGTTGAAATTCCAAAAACGTTGCAATCACTTTTTTTGTAATCGCTATTATGCCTTTCTAAGAAGTTTCAAAACCATTTGTAATGGATTCAAACTTTCAACCCCTTTTTAACCCTGTTAGGGGATGCATTTTACAAAACGCTGAATTTACTTTTCCTGTCTTCTAATAATATCCCTAAATACAAAGATTCAAGTCCACCACTTGAAACATTTTTTGATATCCATACAAACTTTCAACCCCTTTTTCACCACCTTAGGGGATGAATTTCAAAAACGCTGAAATTAGTTTTCTTGTATTTTAATAATACAGTAGAACCCGGTTAATACGATCACGTTTAAAACGATTTCCCGCATAATAAGCCATTTTACGCCGGTCCCTGCAACTTTAGGCCTGTTTTCATACATTTTTTCACGGTTAAGACGACTCGCGTCCCGCTTAATACGCCATCTAAAATTCCCGTTACGAACCATCTACACGTTTGTGTTATTGCCACAACCATCGTACGGTCGTATTGTTATGCAATACGCCGTTAGTCAACATTTTTTAATGTGTTTATTACCTACCTTAGGTTTTTTGTTTTGTCTAATATCTTTTGTCGGGTCCTTGTCGGCGTGAGAATCCTATGCCATCTGCATGACGGTTATGGACCACGGAGTGCAAGCTATCGCTCCCAGATTTTTATTTGTAGTTAGTTACTCCACAACTTTGTAGTTGAGCCTATTGTTAGTGTACCTAATCTAGATTATTTAACAGCGTGTGGAGTCCTACCGACACTAAAGATATCATTCGCTCATTATCACCGCTGCTGTGTTTGTACATGAAATAATACTAGTTTTTATTTCACGTTTAATACGATTTCCCGTTTAAGACGCGTATTTTGCTAGGTCCCCTCAGAATCGTCTTAAGCGGGTTCTACTGTATATCTTTTTACGAAGTTTCAAATTCCTAGCTTAAAAGAAAACTTTAACCCCATACAAACTTTCATCCCCTTTTTAACCCCCTTAGGGGTTGAATTTCTCAAAATCGCTTCTTATCTCTTGTACACTTTATAAATGCAATCTGGTGTGCAAATTTTAACTTTCTGGCTTTTGTAGTTTCGGCTCTGCGTTGATGAATCAGTCAGTCAGTCAGTCAGTCAGGACACTTGCATTTATTATTCAGCTCATCTCAATTTGATTTTGATACACGGTTTTCTCCCCTGACTTTATATTCCCTGATTGAGCTTTCGCCTCAGGCTCAATCGTATAGTATGGTTCGTCAACAGGCGAATACTCGGTAAACGACCGAAATACAGCTTGGTTTTCATATTGCCCTGAATGAGCTCACGGCGCTTCTTCATTACCATTAGGTACGTCGTATGTAGGTACGCGCCAGAACGCTTTACGATGGCGGTAAGAGTTACGCTCTTCTCAAGGATCAATTAAGGCGAATGGGTGTGTTATTATTATTATTGGCACCCTGCGTCTTCCTTAATGACGAACAAAACATCTATAAATGAAGTAAATAAAAGCCTCTGAATTTCGTATAGTTTATGTTTCCTAACATCAGCATCAGCACGTTTGTCGTATTAAGTATTTGAACATTTCAATTTATAATTTTTAAGAAAAAAAAACCGACTTCTATGGGGGCCGGTGAAAGATTATTGTAGATAGAGGTACACTATGTAGAAAAGGAGGTAAAACCACCCACTTTTCTACTGGCATTTCGCTTCTGTAAGGGTCGTAGTTCTAGCCTAACCTAACCCACTTCTCTGATAGCAGTTCGGTTCTGTGAGGATCGCAGTTCAAACCTAACCTAACCCACTTAACGGCGCATGCGGTGCGGTGTACGGGGGTTTAAGCGGGAGGGGCTAGTAAGATTGGCATCATCATACTTATATACTTACACATTTTATGGTAGGTAATCATAGTGGTTTATTTAGTTAAGGTATCATAGTGGTTTTCCGGGTCAAGGTCCGGGTCCGAGTCCGGGTCTGAGTCCGGGTCCGAGTCCGGGTCCGAGCCCGGGTTCGAGTCCAGGTCCGAGTCCGGGTCCGAACCGGATCCGGGTATGAGTCCGGTTCTGGGTCCGAGTCCGGGACCCAGTCCAAATCAAAATCGAAATTCGTAATCACCAAATGTGTACTATGCGTTGTTGAAGAGTTCTATTCTGGTCATCATCAGCAGTTCCATTTCATCAAATGCGACAGTTTTTAATGTAAATGCTTGATTTTATGATGAAAATACAAAAAAATCTATGCGTATTCCTTTAATATTTGAGGAGTTCCCTCGATTCCTTATGGATCCCATCATCAGAACTCGAGCTTGACAAAAATGTGGCTTAAAAACTTAACTTGCTTAACAAGCATAACGAAGAGGAAAAATCGCCAAACGTGAACTATGCGTCGTTGAAGAGTTCTGTTCTGATCATCATCAGCAGTTCCACTTCATCAAATGCGACAGTTTTTAATGAAAATGCTTAATTTTCTGAGGTAAATACAAAAATCTCTATACGCATGCCTTTAATATTTGAGGAGTTCCCTCGATTCCTTATGGATCCCATCATCAGAACTCGAGCTTGACAAAAATGTGCATTAAAAACTTAACTTGCTTAACAAACATAACGAAGAGGAAAAATCTCGAAACGTGAACTATGCGTCGTTGAAGAGTTCTGTTCTGATCATCATCAGCAGTTCCACTTCATCAAATGTGACAGTTTTTAATGAAAATGCTTAATTTTCTGATGTAAATACAAAAATCTCTATACGCATGCCTTTAAGATTTGAGGAGTTCTCTCGATTCCTCATGGATCCCATCATCAGAACTCGAGCTTGACAAAAATGTGCATTAAAACTGAACTTGCTTAACAAACATAACGAAGAGGACAAATCGCCAACCGTGAACTATGCGTCGTTGAGGAGTTCCGTTCTGATCATCATCAGCACACTTCATCAAATGTCACTCTTTTGGATGTATATGCTTGATTTGATGATAAAAACCCAAAAATCACTATATGTATGCCTTTAAGATTTGAGGAGTTCCCTCGATTCCTCATGGAACCCATCATCAGAACTGGGTTTTGACAGAAACGGGACCAATCTGTATGCATATACATTCAATCAAAAAAATAATTTTCAAAATCGGTCCAGTAATGACGGAGATATGGAGTAACAAACATAAAAAATAAAAAAAATAAAAAAAATAAATAATTTTTAAGAAAAAAAAACCGACTTCTATGGGCCCGGTGAAAGATTATGGTAGATGGTGCACTATGTAGAAAAGGAGGTAAAACCAGTACTTTCTAGTAGCATTTCGTTTCCGTAAGGGTCGTAGTTCTAGCCTAACCTAACCCACACTTCTCTGATAGCAGTTCGGTTCTGTGAGGATCGCAGTTCGAACCTAATCAAACCCACTTTTCTAGTAGCATTTCGTTTCTGTAAGACTCGCAGTTCAAACCAAACCTAACCCACTTTTGTTCGGTTCTGTGAGGATCGCAGTTCAAACCTAACCTAACCCACTTAACGGCGCATGCGGTTCGGTGTACGGGAGTTTGAGCGGGAGGGGTTTGGCATCATCATACCCACATTTTATGGTAGGTAATCATAGTGGTTTATTTAGTTTAGGTATTATAGTGGTTTTCTGGGTCAAGGTCCGGGTCTCTGAGTGAGAGTCCGGGTCCGAGTCCGGGTCCGAGTCCGGGTCCGAGTCCGGGTCCGAATCCGAGTCCGAGTCCGAGTCCGGGTCCGAGTCCGGGTCCGAATCCGAGTCCGAGTCCGGGTCCGAACCGGATCCGGGTATGAGTCCGGGTCCCAGTCCAAGTCAAAATCGAAATTCGAAATCACCAAACATGTACTATGCGTCGTTGAAGAGTTCTGTTCTGATCATCATCAGCAGTTCCACTTCATCAAATGCAACAGTTTTTAATGTAAATACTTGATTTTATGATGAAAATACAAAAAATTCTATACGTATGCCTTTAAGATTTGAGGAGTTCCCTCGATTCCTTATGGATCCCATCATCAGAACTCGAGCTTGACAGAAATGTGGCTTAAAAACTAAACTTGCTTAACAAACATAACGAAGAGGACAAATCGCCAAACGTGAACTATGCGTCGTTGAAGAGTTCCGTTCTGATCATCATCAGCAGTTCCACTTCATCAAATGCGACAGTTTTTAATGAAAATGCTTGATTTTCTGATGAAAATACAAAAATCTCTATACGCATGCCTTTAAAATTTGAGGAGTTCCCTCGATTTCTCATGGATCCCATCATCAGAACTCAAGCTTGACAAAATTGTGGCTTAAAAACTTAACTTGCTTAACAAACATAACGAAGAGGACAAATCGCCAAAGGTGAACTATGCGTCGTTGAAGAGTTCCGTTCTGATCATCATCAGCAGTTCCACTTCATCAAATGTCACGTTTTTGAATGTATATGCTTGATTTGTTGATAAAAACACAAAAATCACCATATGTATGCCTTTAAGATTTGAGGAGTTCCGTCGATTCCTCATAGATCCCATCATCAGAACTGGATTTTGACAAAAACGGGACCAATCTGTATGCATATACATACAATCAAAAAAATAATTTTCAAAATCGGTCCAGTAATGACGGAGATATGGAGTAACAAACATAAAAAATAAAATAAAAAATAAAAAAAATAAAAAACATACAACCGAATTGATAACCTCCTCCTTTGGGATTTGGAAGTCGGTTAAAAAAATAAAAAACATACAACCGAATTGATAACCTCCTCCTTTGGGATTTGGAAGTCGGTTAAAAACAGGCTTAATTTGCACACCAAAGTCTTTTGATCGACAGACGAATATTCGCGTTAAAAAATAAAGTTTTTTTCAATATTTGTTTTTTTATAGTTTTTTTTCATATGTTATGTTATGGGGCACGTCAATATATTAGTACCCCATAAATTATACATGGTATTTTATGTTACTTGCAGATATCGTCGTCCCTATATTTGTCCCTGAACTCGCGGTACTGGCCGCGTCTGGCGCCACTGGGGGCCATCTCAGACCTGCTCATGCTGCTCAACTACGTGCTCGACCCCGTGCTCTACGTGCTGATGCGCCGCTCGCGCCCTCGCTGCCTGCGAGCGCTGAGCCACGCTCTTGCGCATTGTTTTAAGCGGGTCAGTGTATTTACACAATTTCATCTCTGTACTTACAGCGTACACACGCCCCTAGTGCCACTGCGGGGAATTTAGCCCTGCTCATTTAGGTAATGTCTGCTAAATTAGGTACGTTGCTCTTCGTGCTGCCAATTTGGCCCGCGAAGAGTGCGAAATTCCATATAAACTTGTCCGAAAATAACTTGGAGACCCCTGATGCAGATGTAGTTAGGCACTATCCCATAGTTTATCTCTAACCCAGCAACTTACAGTCAATTACTTATTTATGTTAACAGAACCACAAGACATCGACGGAGTCAATGAAGACATCGTGTTGCCCGCAGGAGACACTGCTGGTGAGCGATAGCTCGGGCGCCGAGATGAAGCCGCTGCGCGCTTTGCCGGCGCCCACTCCCTCGCACTTGCTGGACTGACCGTGGAGGGACCGCTCTCTCTAGACTCTTGTCTAGTCGGGGAGCTCGCTCGAAGTCTACGAAGTTCACTAGACTGTGAAGACAGAGCTTCCCCCTGGAGACACCTGGCAGCTCGGGCACCGAGTTTAAAAAAGCTACATTGGCTTGCGGCGGCGTGCGGTGTTCAAGCTCGAATGACCAGTGAGCGAGCGCCCTCTCCAGACGCGATCTGGAGGGCTCAGTGTTTCTAAAACTACGTGAGATGTGATTGTGGTTAAACTTGCTCGAATGTGAAATTTACATTTAATACGACGACGTGCGTATGTGTATGCTTGGAAAAAGTAATTTTAAGGAAAGTTAGTTGTTTGTCTCTCCTAAAGAGAAAGGGAACATTTTAAGTCATGAAGTAAAGTATGAGACTATAAGCTAAATAGATGATTATGATGTAAGAACCTATGCTTTATATAACATAACGATGTATGTAAATGTAAAACTTATTAGGAAATAGGTAACCATAAGACAGAAAACATACCAAATGCACCTTTTAACGAGTCGGTTAAAGAAAAACCAAGACTTCGTTCTTGTACTTAGCCAAAAATATATAGGATGAACCTGAGGACTATCACATGTACCTACCTATCTACATATTAATTAGATTTTGATTGTGAAGAACTAGTCTCAAATTTTACATTTTATAAATATTACACATACCTATTTAGTGTTTATATTTAGGTACTTATTTATTAGTTCTTTTAAATGGATAGGAATTCTTACGTGCATGGAAGTGTACTTACCTAACTGTTAATATCCACACAGGGCAAAAGTTTACCGTAAGATTGGCATTGTAGGTACCTACATAGAACAAATACGTACTTAGATATATAGGTATATTACTTTTATGCGAGGAACTAACGTTCTATGAGTAATATACATTTTTAAGCAAATAAATGTATACCTACCTAGAATGCTATGCTTGAAGTTTAACAATTGAATACCTAATTAAATATGCGCATTGGTGTAATTAATAATGACTTGTGTAACTTTAATTATGTGTTAAGTAGGTATAGCGATATAAATAAATGCTTCCTAAAGAAAAAAGTTACCAGAACTTTTCATAATAATTACAGGTATTCTATTCTATATAACGTACCTATTACCCTTAAGTAAGTAACAAATCATACCTAGTTTTATATGTACCTATAGATTTGATTTAAGAGTAGGTAATAGTCAATTAGTATAAAAAACAATCCCTACTAATATTGTAAATGACGAAAGTAAGTTTGTCTGTCTGTATATGTAACCTCTTCACGCTTTAAAACCGCTGAACCGATTGAGATGAAATTTGGGGTACTAGCACAGAATAAATAATAGTACTAGGTACAGAAGACTCACTCTCTAACAAAACGCGTCTGTTACGATCAGCACAGATATGGCCGCTAGGTGGCGACAGCGCCACGCGCGGCTTATGGCTTTCCCCAAAATTGGGGTGCGAACGGATGTACTTTTAGCTACCTGTAGCAAAGCGACGAAATCGCGGAGTGAGCCACGCCTGGTCAGTCAATTAGTATAAAAAACAATTCCTACTAATATTGTAAATGAGAATGTAAGTTTGTCTGTCTGTATGTTACCTCTTCACGCTTAAACCGCTGAACCAATTGAGATGAAATTTGGGGTACTAGCACAGAATAAATAATAGTACTAGGTACAGAAGACTCACTCTCTAACAAAACGCGTCTGTTACGATCAGCACAGATATGGCCGCTAGGTGGCGACAGCGCCACGCGCGGCTTATGGCTTTCCCCAAAATTGGTGTGGAACGGATTTACCTACTTTTAGTTACCTGTAGCAAAGCGACGATATCGCGGAGTGAGCCACGCCTGGTACTAGTAGTAGTTTGGGGTAGTACCTATTGGTAACAGTATCAGGTAGTGTGATTGGCACCAATTGTATTGATGACACCACCAAGGCCCTACCGCACGAAAGAAAAATAAATTTCAATGTTCATTTTTCAGGTAGGACCTCATGCTTTTGTCCGGCTTACATTGCCCGGATTTATTTACCTACTTGAAGTTGCAAAAAAGTTTCACGGAGTACCTAAAGGATGACTCACGTTTAGACCGGGCCGAGTCTGGGCCGGAGCTTCCGGGGCTTAATTTTCTGTGTCTGAGGTGACTGGTGATTCTTTCCATAGAAAACGCAGTGCCGGAAGCTCCGGCCCGGACACGGCCCGGTCTAACGTGACTCATCCTTAACGCAATAACAAACCACGAAACGAGGTTTTGGGTTATTTGTATTTGACTACTTTAGATACCTTTATTACCTGCTATTACTGTGTCCATTTTTGGTAGATATAACGTAATTAATATAGTCTTCACGAAGAATCTCAATAAGTACACCGAAATTCTTATCATTATTATTTTGTATAAATATGCCTATTTTTATAAAATAGGATTAGTCTGTTACATATAAGTATCCTAGGATTAAATTAAAGCACATATCATAAAACAATGTTTTATTTATTATTTTTCCCTCCGTAAGTACCTACCTACCTTTCACTGCATTCTTTCCGTAGCCCACTTATCACTTCTATACCAGTTACGGCATCACGAAGGTCCCCTTAGAGCGTTGATGCTCATGCAAATTGCAGGTTGCATTTAAGTCCATCTACCAATAACAGACGTAGGCGTGTCCAAACTTTTAAATTCAGGCTCAAACTCTCCCATTTTCTTTTATGGGGCCTGATCGTATGGATATTGACTTTCTTGCTTTGTAACAGGCCAAAATTAAAATGCATAATTATGTAGGTACAGCCACCTGCAATAATATGTTACTCTTCGATGTCCACAAAAATATGTGACACGCTCAATACCATACGGCTCGGCTATTACATTTTGATTAAATGATGACCTTAACTATAGACGGTCAAACAAGTTTGTCATTAGAAATAAGGTGCGAAATTCAAGTTTTCTATGGGACTCTTCGCACCTACTTTTTTTTTAATTTGCCGCTCTTTTCTACTGACGGAAATGGCTTGACAGAGTATATTTTGCGTGTGCTCCAATTTGGTTTATCAGCAAATCATAGAATATTATTTCTTGAAGGAGACGCACGTTACGCATCTATATGGTAAGCAAGGCCTATTGACTTCCTTGGAATGACGTGACCCTTCATAATTGTACATGTGTGCTCCGTTTCTAGAGCTGTATTGCCAGTAATTACCATAAAAATATTTTACTACAGCAACATTGCTAGAACTGGCTGAAAAAGCTCAAGATGCTGTTGGAATTTTCTGTGATCTGTCAAAGGCATTTGATTGCGTTGATCACGAAAATTTAAAGAGAAAATTAAGCCGCTATGGGATAAAAGCTAGTGCCCTTGACCTGGTCTCATCGTACCTTTCGGATAGAACTCAGCGAGTAGTTATTAATGGAACTCAATCGGCGGGGTCCCCGGTAGCCCTCGGAGTGCCTCAAGGTTCAATTCTTGGTCCCTTCCTGTTCTTGGTATACATTAATGACTTACCAAAAGTTGTGCAAGATAGACATGATATAGTGTTATTTGCAGATGACACTTCCCTTATATTTAAAGTGGACAGAAAGGAAAATAGCTTCGAGAGCATTAATGACGCGCTATCTACCATTGTAAACTGGTTTACGGCAAACAATTTGCTTTTGAACGCCAAGAAAACCAAATGCATCAAGTTTACGCTACCTAACGTCAAGCAGGTAAATAACAGCAAGATTAAAATAAAAGGTGATACGCTGGAATTTGAGGACCGAACTGTTTTCCTGGGAGTCACTCTAGACTCCAAACTGCAATGGCATGCACATATAGGCACTCTAGCCGGAAAACTTAGTTCAGCAGCCTATGCAGTGAGGAGAATCAAACAGCTGACAAACGTAGAGACGGCCAGGCTGGTATACTTTAGTTACTTCCATAGTGTTATGTCTTATGGAATTCTGTTGTGGGGAAAAGCGGCAGATATTCAGACAATATTTGTGCTGCAAAAACGAGCTGTACGTTCCATCTATGGACTGGGCGCTCGAGTATCCCTAAGAGAGAAATTCAAAGAAGTTAACATTCTTACCGTTGCATCTCAATACATACTAGAGAATATTATGTATGTTCGGAAAAACATCCACGAATTCAAGGTTAACAGTGATATCCATAACTATAACACTAGAAACAAACATAAACTTGCTGTGCCCGCCCACCGCCTCCGTAAGGTTAGTACGTCTTTCGTCGGGAACTGTACACGTTTTTATAACAAAGTCCCCACTGATGTAGTGAATTTACCACTTCATAAATTTAAGTCGCACATTAAGCACTCCTTGTTACGTAAGGCGTACTACACTGTAAATGATTTTATAAACGATAGAGATGCTTTTAAGCCGGTAGCTTGATTTCATTAGTATAATAAGAATTAAATAAATATTGTTTTTTTTTACATTGTGAATTAAATATGCTAGTGTCCAGTAGAATTGACACATGAGACAATGATGTTCTCGCTTGATTATATTGTTTAATTTAATTTTAGTTTTGGACACTTGGAGACCTTATACATCTCTAAGTACATATTTATTTATTTGATTTTTATTTTTGATTGTACATACTTACCTATATTTTTAATGTTTCTGACACTTAGAGACCTTTACATCTCTAAGTCAACTTAGGCTAGTAATTATGTGAAGCTATATTACTGTCTTTTTATGTAACATATGAGCACAAAATGCCGTGTCTTACAGCTACATGTTATTACTATTTTAATATTAATATAGGCCGGTAGCTTGAACATGTCATGCTCGCTTAAAAGTCTTTGCTTACGGTGGCGTTGTTGATCGGGTCGCCACTTTCCCGAATGAAGGTTGAGGGAGGCGATGGCTGAGATACGCGTCATACTCGTGAACGGGTGCTGTTTGTGGAGACTGGTCTGTTAAGCTAACACGAGCTATTATACTTAGTAACTTTTATTAATTAATTACAGTGAGACGCCTCATTCTGTTCTCGTATGTTTCTTTTCTTTTAATGAATGTATTAATTATACAGGATATTGACTCTTGGAGACCTTATACATCTCTAAGGATAACTTGATAAACTATATAATCTTATAGTTCTGACACCTAGAGACATTTACACCTCTAAATATTATAGATTTTTTTTGTGTGTTTTTTTATCTGTATTTTGTATGTAATTCGACATTAAGAGACCATATACATCTCTTAGTAATTGTAATACGTTAGATTGAATTGTTAGTTTTATTTTATAAAATTGTTGATGTTATTATTTTTGCTTTTATGTAAATTCAATGTTGACGTGTAAAAGTGCCCTTGTGGCCTATTTGCTGAATAAATGTTGATGTTTGATGTTTGGCTTTGTCTATACGATTTCTAGGAACAAATCCAATTATTTTATCAAATATATTTTGATTTGTATTTTATGAAGTAGTCAAAGTCATATGTAAATTATTATTTATTTTTTGAAATATGTAAATTATTATCTATTTCAGTTTGTCTTTGTCTATGTTCATAAAATCTATGAAGGGTAGACGTGCCTCTACCCTCCTTGATAAAATTTTAAAAAAAATCTTTGTCAATAGGCCTCTTTGATAGGCCTTGATTTGAGTCTGGCCGGTAAGAACATAGACAAGACAAAAGTCTGTAATGTCAATGCTGTCATTTAAGTCATTTAACGCCAAAAATAAAAAATTTCATATAAAACGATTTATTCACTTGAAATATATTTATTTACCTATTAATTTAAAAATAAAAACTATTCATATGTACGAGCAACATATCTAAATGCGTCTTCGCACAGACTTAGTTAAATTTAAACCGTTCTCGCTCTTCCTTCCTTGCTGTATTATGTATCCGGCAATGGCGACTTCATCAACAATTCTTATCCGGATTATGAAAAGCCCTAATGTGTGTGTGGAAACCGTTGTAGTAAACCAGAAACAGCGATAATTTCAAGGTAAGAAATATATCAATCTTTAAATAAAAATGAGCGTACTAATTACCAAATTCAAATATAATAATTTAATCTTACTATCCCCGTAAGTCCCGCGGACGCTATATCGCGTCCGAAATTATAATCTAAATTCATCATAGATGTAAAACCTCTCATTGTTTACGAGTAAGCTGATAAATTTAGACCTTAGGAATTAGCGACGTTAGTAATTAGGAAGTTAGATTATATTGTTTAATTTGTGACTATTTTGTTTTAGAAAGTGAATCATGGCTTGAGCGTGAGATAATAATATAATCCTGGCCCGTCATATGATTTCTTGGAAAAAGCTCAAAGGGCACGTATCTGCTGCATATACAGACTAGTTTTCCGGTGACCAAGAACGCTGCGTGGAGCTGTGGAGCAGAAATGTCCGGCGATAACCGGATAGATGTAATAACAACTTGTAACCATTTGCCATATCAATGTATGTATTCATATGTATTGCTCCTAACATATATACACTAATCCTAATAGGAATGATAATCTTAATAATACGTAACTTTTTGTAACCTTTTATATTTGACGAATTTTCAAATATAGTACCTAATCATTATCTTATAACGTATTTCTTTATTTATTTGTGATATGCTAATTTAAGAGCCCAACAACGTGCACACTAGCACCCCTGCTAAAATAAATAATCGTGATTATTTAAGTTAAATTTAAATTTTACAGGTATTTAAAAAAGTGGCCGCTACTGACTGTATTGTGTATTTAAGTACCTTTTGAATACATCTAACTAGTTTTTATGTTGCTGGATTCGTCAATCTATGAGCTCAAAACAAAAACGGCCGTTTTAGTTTTGAACGGGTAGGTTGACGAATCCAGTAACATAAAAATTAGTTTAATGTATTCAGCAGTGGCGCTAGTGTGCACGTTGATGGGCTCTTAAAAACCTGACCCCAACAAAAAATAAAATAATACAAAAAGAAATTCCCTCTCCGGGATTCGAACCCAGGACCATTAGCTAATCCTGAACTGGATCACTGCCAATACCCGCTAGGGGCGCTAGGCTAAACGGGTTGTCAATTCTAATTACAATGGTATCCTACCGAGCGCTAGTAATATAAACGAACTTTTGAAGGGGACATTTTTTTGTATGGAGTTATCGTTCTTCTTCTAGTGAGTATTATATTCTTTGATGGTAAGCAAGCTTTTGTAGGGTTAATACTTCAAAAAAACTCCTTAAGCTGCTGTCAAACGTTTGGCTTAAAAGACTCGCAGCCGGGCCATAACAATAATTATTAAAAAAAAGTTGTCAATAACTGTCAATTTTTTGTAAGCTCTCGGAGTATAGTATTTCTTGTATTGTAACTAATGTATTTCAGTAAAAATGGTGATATTTGTAAAACTCTGAAGCAGCTTTCATATTTTTTAAGTGATACTTGTCCTTCTTAACAGATCTCATACTAACATTGGCCAAGATGTCGAAGTGGTGAGTCACATTATTCATTTAAACTTAACACTGTTGCATACTTACAAACAATATGGTTGTAATCTAAGATCGTTTAGTATAATTGGGAAACGTACTCGATTCTATTAGCTGCATTAGAGACTACGTCATCTTGTTTATTTAGCAGTGAATTTGTTCTAATTAGTTGCGTGTCTTCGCAAGGTCTCAGTTCTATAACTCAATGCATATACGTTATCACTAACAGTAACCGGCAAAAGCTTCCTGATAGACTCTCTTCTCTCTATGAAATTGCTCTGTGATCTCAAATTCCTCTCCGGGTATTTTATTATAATATAACATAGGTACAATAAGATTTGCACATAACATAGCAGGGAGGTTGATTGTGTTTAAAAATTAATTATTTCACACCATACAAAAATAAACTACCAGAAAATTACTTTGAGTTATCACTCAAATAGGCGCAATAATAGACATCGAGTTGCGGAAAACAAGCCCGCGATAACCTATACTAGAAAAACATAGACTGCAGTTATTTATTGACATAATTTCTATTTAATAAATCGGAAAAAGCTATCAAGCGTAGGTGGTAAGTTGAATGTGACATCACTTGTTCAGAGTTTCACATAGATTTCATGGTAGCTAATTTTCTAGTTTAAAATTTGTTCGAAATAAGAAACTAACTTCAATAGTAGTCAATCAAATACCCTATTATAATAAATCATTGTCATTATGGATAATCGAAGACCTATATCCAGTAGCGGATGTATATCAGCTGATATGATGACCATTACAACATTATAAGTCTTGGCCGCACTAAACTTCAGGCCCTGTAGTAAGTACCAGACACTCCTTTCTCAGCACCCATCATATAGACTGCCTACGCGTCATACTCGTGAACGGGTGCTGTTTGTGGAGACTGGTCTGTTAAGCTAACACAAGCTATTATACTTAGTAACTTTTATTAATTAATTACAGTGAGACGCCTCATTCTGTTCTCGTATGTTTCTTTTCTTTTAATGAATGTATTAATTATACAGGATATTGACTCTTGGAGACCTTATACATCTCTAAGGATAACTTGATAAACTATATAATCTTATAGTTCTGACACCTAGAGACATTTACACCTCTAAATATTATAGATTTTTTTTGTGTGTGTTTTTTTTTATCTGTATTTTGTATGTAATTCGACATTAAGAGACCATATACATATCTTAGTAATTGTAATACGTTAGATTGAATTGTTAGTTTTATTTTATAAAATTGTTGATGTTATTATTTTTGCTTTTATGTAAATTCAATGTTGACGTGTAAAAGTGCCCTTGTGGCCTATTTGCTGAATAAATGTTGATGTTTGATGTTTGATGTTTGATGCCTCTATATCTCTACATCAATAGGCCTACTATTTGTTGAACACCTATTTTCGAGTGCCAGACTAAGCAAAATATGTACCTATAAGTATAAATATTATGTAACATTAAATTGATATTCATAACAAATTAAGTTAACCAAGTAAGTAGCAAATTAAAATGGACATTGCAATAGATTTTAAGTACCTAGTATTAAGATATATTATGACATGTAAAAATATTTTTTATCAAAAAATGATCGTATCGTATCGTACAGGCATGGGCCTACTTGACCTTAGGGCATTCCTGAATTGCATTATCCCTAGAATTATCCAGTCTATTTTTGCATACCAACAGTCTGTCCAACTTGGACAAGATGTACAAGTTCATTCTTTTGAAATCAGGTGGCATTAACATTGACCACCTGATTTCAAAAGAATGAACTTGTACATGTAAAATTATGCATTAAATCATTTATTTACATACAATATATATACAGTGGTACAACTAAACGAAATTAATAACTAGCTTAAATCTAAAATAGGCCCCTGAGGCATTGTGCCGCTGTATTGCAATACTGATACGTTGTGCGAGGTAGCCGCCAGCTCTTTGGTCACCAGTTACGTCAAACAGACGCTTCGCGATTTCTGCGAACAACTTATGCGCGCTGGGACCCCATGGACCTAGAGTTTCAACTCCAAATGGTACAAAATGGTACTCTCTACCGAGGCTCTTAAAATTATTAGTTGTATTGTTAAACTTATTTCCAGGCAATCGGAGCGCAGTATTCATGAGATGCTGAAGGACACTCCACCGCTGCGGGAATCTAGTGACTCCATCACATCTGGCACGGAGCCCAACTTCCCTGCTTCACGATCTATGACATTCCCACCAGCCTACGGTATTAATTCGCAGCCGTAATTTTCCTTCCTATCAAACTTGTTCCTTTACCTATATTATTTGAGTAAAGTAAACAATGAGCCCTTATATGGTATTCCAGTACAATTTTACCACCATAACGGATTTGGCGCCCAACTTTCAAACCGGAGGTTTCAGGCCCAAAGCATAGCTGTGTACCACTTTTTTGGAACTAATGTACTGTCATATCATTTGATATTTGTCACAAGCTTTTCCTGCTGGATAACATCATGACGAAATTTGCTTACATCCTCAAAGAAATTCAAACAGTGTTTGTGAAGTCCCTAAAGTTTTATTTATTTTTATATTTACAAGATACGTTTATTTTTCCGCAGCTCCACCAGATGTTTCGGCAGGCGCGGGCGCGGGCTCGTTGCTCCGTGCGGGAGGCTCGCGTCTTGACTCACTGCGCTCTTGGTCGCTCTCCACATACAAGTGCACCAAGCAGCTGCTCTATGAGAAACTCGGGAAAACTTCGCGCACTGTAGATACTGGTTAGTACTATTAGGATAAAACATCAGTTATTTAATTATCTAATTTTGTTCACGGAGGGAGGGCAAAAGGTGCTTTTAGCAAAAACTAGAAAAGTGCTAGAAAATTTTGTAGCTTAAGCAAAATCCAATTCGACTGCTGATGTCAAGTGTTCAATGGCTCGGTACGGCTCCGTACCTTACACGGTAACTCCCATTGCTAAAAGTTGAAGTTTGAAAATCCAGTGATTACAAAACATGGTTCAGTACAGCACCAACCATTTCAGTTGTCAAATTAGAGAACACGACTTTTTCTTAGTCTACATCTCATCTACACTTGTTAGTCTTCTGCCTCTATTGGATGAACATGAATGAAGAATCATTTATTTTTGTTATAGAGTTGGAGGCGCAGATCGAAGCGCTTCGAGAAACCCAGCGCAAATACGCGGGAGTACTGCGGTTGAGTTGCGCGTTGACTGCACAGTTGGCTGCCGCAGCGGCTACGCAGCGGCAGCTTGGCGACGCCTTTGCAGAGCTCGCGCAGCGCTCGCCCGAGCTGCAGACACAGTCAGTACAATATGTTACCATTATTATGCAATGAAGGTTCTAAACGGACAGACGGAAGATTGTCGTAGGAACTCTGAAATAAAACAACGAAACCTTAGGTGCTTTAGAATAATCTCGATTATCTAGATATTCTAGATTCTAAACTGTGGTAAAGATATGAATAGATAAGTAAAGATAAAAGATAAAGATAAAATTTATTTCATTGAAAAATATCCATAGTTAAAAAGTAATAACAATATGAATTTATTTGCCTTACATTTGGCTACAATTTGAATCAGGCAGCTGCACTTTCCGCCCGCCTTAGCGACGCCCAAACTTAGGCCTCGGCCACAAAACGCACGCTGTACGCTAACACCGACTGACATACATTTGCCACCGTGTGTTCCATGGCCCTCAGGTTGGAGCACGTACAACTTGCTCCGCAAAACGGGCCACAACTTCTATTTTAGTGATCAACCGCGGGGTATGGACGCGTCACTGTGGTTGCAACCGCAAGTACCTACATTGCTTTATGTCTTACGCTAGTTTTCTTTTCTAGGTTCCTATACAACGCGGACACACAGCGCGCGTTGACGCGACACGGCGACACGTTGCTCGCGGCGCTGCACTTCTTCAACAACTCGCTAAACACGCTCACCAACAAAACTATGGAGGACACGCTGCTCACCATACGACAATACGAGGCGGCCAGGTGAATTCTAATTTCAATTTCAGCGGTGCAAGTGATTAGAAACAAAGTGCTCATCAATATACGGCTAGATATCGATACGATAAAAATATGTATGTACATGTACCTAAATTATTTTCATGATATTTAATGAAATGTATATTTATGCAGGGTGGAATATGACGCGTATCGTAGTGAATTGGAAGCGCGCGGCGGGAACCCGCCATCTTTACTGTTGGCCAGTATCGAGCGACAGCGGCGGGCTTACGAGCGGCTGCGAGACGACTCCGCCGTCAAACTGGCGTTGCTACACGAAAACAGGGTACGACAAAAGGAGTATTTTGTAAAAATTATATACAATTCAAATTTTTAGGTGCTATCCCTGGCATAGTTATTTGAATCGTGGCATAATAAAATGGGTTCTCATTGGGACTTATGCAAATTAACCAAATAAAGGGTAAACAATATGCAGATAGTTAGAAGGAAAACATCGTGAGGAAACCTGCATACATCCGCGAAGAAATTCAAAGGTGTATGTGAAGTCCCCAACCCGCATTAGGCCAGCTTGGGGACTATAACCCAAACCCTCTCATGCTTGAGAGGAGGCCTGTGCCCAGCAGTGGGGTGTATATATTATAGAGCACTCGCGGCAACTAAGTAAAGCACTAACATTGATCAGTTAGCTGTGCGGGTTTTACCTACTTTAGTTGTTATAGTATTTTCTTGTATTTACAGGTGAAAGTGATGAACAAGCAGCTTCTCCTGTTCCATAACGCCGTATCGGCGTACTTCAGCGGCAACGGCGCGGCGCTGGAGGCCGCCGTGAAGCACTTCAGCATCCACGCGCCGGCGCCGCCCGCGCCGCTCCCCCCGCTGCCGCCCCTGCCCTCGCTCCCCTCGCTCGCCGGCGCCGCGCCCGCCGCGCCCGCCGCGCCCGCGCCGCCTGCCGCGCCGACATCGCCGAGGTCCACGTAAAAAGGACTTAAATCGAGCGGCATAAGGTTCTTAACTCTGCAGCAGAAGTTCCTAAGCGGGCAAGGTGTGATCTTGACGCGACTTTATTGTTAAGAAAATAAGAGCGTGTCAAGGTAATTTAGAACATGTATCAACTTCTGCTTCTGACTGTACATTCATATGTTGAGAATAGCGACGACATGTAAATGATTCTGATATTTGACATAAGGTGTAATTTGGTTTTGCCTGTGTCTTAACCTGATTTGGTTAAACCTACACTTTGTTATGCTACAGATTACTTTGTGTGTAAACTCTTCAAATGCCCAACATTAGCAGTTAGCTTTAACATTGTGAAAGATAAGATTCAGTAAAATATTCAGTTCAATTATATAGTGTGTAACATATTGTGCAAGGTGTGAGCCATGTTTAAAAAAAAATCTCTTATAAAACTAGAATTTGTTACAGCGTCGCTATTACATCTATTACTAGGAATTATATGATCAACTTTAACTGCAACTAATTGACTTTAAACAATCTTTGGAGCATATTATTACCAAACTCTTGCTGTTTTGCTACAAGTCACGACGTAAAGTTTCAAGAGGTAAAAATTATTAGTAACAATACATAATTGAAACCCCAGCACTGCAATAAAATGTCTTTGCACTGTAATATTGTAATAGCTGTAATTGTAAGTCTTGCCAGGGGTACGTTTGCGTGAGTGCTTGAGGAGGGGTTGTCAGCGTAAAAAAAAATGAGTTTAATATTTGTTAATATGAAAAATACGATAAAATTGTAATGATACTGAATTAAACTTAGGAAAGTACTGCATTTTCAGAACACCCAATAGTCTTTACTGTTTGCTGCTGTTAAACATTGTTGTGCTGACACCCCCCATTTACTACTTTTAATAAAAAAAACAATCGCCGATAATTCATTTAGATCTGATTACTTAGCTTATGACTTTTAGTGTTCATTCAGGCACTTGTTGCTTTTACGCTTGCCTAGAGTACATTTTTGTACATATATTAAAAGATTTGTTTAATTACATTTCCAATATTTTTATATAATAGTGTTAAAAAATATTATAGTGTTAACTGACAATGGTAATTGTTTAGCTCAAGCTTGTCCTTCCTTCACGTTTTTTAAGATGAGCTTTTCAGTCCAATAGAGGGTTTACAAACTCATATGTGTGTTTAAAATTATTATCAAGATTGTCATATCCAAAGATAAAATTGTGTAATCTAGCATCTCTATATCCGTGATATTGTATTCTTAATAAGTTAGTTGAGAGTTGTTAGCTGGAGCAGGCCTTATTATAATAGTGTTAATGTCCTTTGCCAACAACCATACTATAACCATACTCATCTCATTGGGTGAAGTGGATTATTGGCAATGGAGGTATAATACACATACATGATATTGTGATCTGTGAGCAGAACTGACAATACAAGTGAGTGTAGCTTGAATACCTAAGTATGAAAGTATTTTGAATAGCTAGTCAACCTTTTTTTTATTACTTGTATGTAAATTTACTTATTTATTACCAATTATTTTAGGGAAATTTTCTTAATATTTAAGTTAAATGCATTTATTATTTATGGAGTGTAAAATAGATCTATTGAATAACAAATACTTATTTTTATTCTTTTACAAACCTACAAATCCTCCATGCACAATGGACAGATCAATTGTTACTTGGCAGAGCCTTTATCTGACAAAGCAATCAGTGTATACCACTTTGTTGATCTCTCCCGTGAGTAGGGAACTATGAAAGCACCCATGAGGCTGACATGTTCACCTAGCTAGAGTGTCCAAAGCCTCAGTAATAAAAATGAGATAAAAAAGAAACCTACAAATCCGAAAACCACTACAATTTTTGCATATATTTCTATGGTATCAAAGGTGTTTTCCAATATAATTCACCACATTACCAATCACTATCTGTTTGATGCTGACTGTATTGTTACTTTGTTTTAGATAGTCATCATCCATTCATTATGGGGATTCCACTGAGCCCAAACTTAATGCATTGTTTAAAGCAAATTTATTCACAATATTATTTTATTAAGAGTATCACAAAACATCACTGAACCACTGTCCATCAAGAAGTGTTTCTTGAAGCCCCAATCAAGGGCTAGCAGTGTAGAATTTCATTCTCAACACAGTATGACTTTCAGTCAGGTTATGCCTTCACTGCTTCCTTGTCTCCATCGGCCTTGTGTAGTTCCTCTTCCTCTGCTTTGAATTTCTCCTACGGACAAATGTGTAACATTATTAAATATAAATTACAGTTGAAAGTGTGGCTACTAGGAAGTATTACTGCAATGTTCTGCCACCAGAGTGCAGCACTAGTGCGCATAGTAAACCACAGAGTAGCTTATAGGTACATACTAAGCCTTAAACACTACTTTTTTGTGACTGCTAGTGACAGTGACGCCTTCTACACAAGAGTTTTGCATAATATTCCCTATTGGTCTTTAAAGCAGTCTCAGTCATCACATGGTTAGGTTCGTCTTTCAGATGTTAATGATGTTAACAGATAGTGGATAAGCACTACTTCTACCATAGTAGTGTCTGCAATTGCCAGTCCGAATACTTAAAGGATGTTTTACATACATCTTTTTTACTTTAATCATCAATAAAATTTTTACTTACCAAATCGTATATAACTTTGACAACAAGAGAACAACTTGGACATGTTGCTACTTCTTCTCCCGCCATTAATTCCTCCTGGAAAACAAAACCACTGAGTTTTACATCATTACCCAATACGAATGTATACTTTATAAATAAACAGGATATATTCAGCTTAGTTTAGAAGATATGCATTTATTCCAATTAGAATTATTAGATTCCAATTCTAACCTTACTGATTTGGAATCTATCTCCACATGGACAAGGATAATAATACATATCATCGTCCTCATCATACTCAAAGTCTTCTATTTCTATTTCGTCGTGAAATATCGTCATGGTTTATCTAATAATTGTCGAAAGAAACTTAAATTGTTAATATCACAACAACACCACACATTGCCTTCGCTATGCCTTCGCCTATGGAGTGCAGCCCATCCATAGACTTATAATATATAAAGACGTAGTCTCAGCGAGCTGTCACTGTTGCCACTTTTGTTTAGTGTACGATTAACAATGCGGCCCACGTTGCTGTAGCCATGTCGATAAAGTCATATCGATAAACTATCGACATTTCTTGCAATTTTAATTTAACTTCAAAGGCTTAACGATACCTAAAATGACCAAAAACGCTTTTATTCTTTATTGTGGTTGTCAGATCACAATTTTATAGTCACGCCCCAGCAGGGAACCAAGGGAAAGTTCAGATATTTAATTAAAATACATAAATACCTCCTAAAATAGGTGTTCCGCAATAATTGAATTATATTATTATATTATAATATATTCATTATCCATTAGCATTTCAATTATGTTTATGTTTAACGAAGATATTGAAGCTTCAATTAATCGCTATTTCGTTCCGCTGTGTAGCGTTTATCGATATATAACATGATTAAAATCGACTTTTCACATCCCTAAAAGAGCACACATATACGCTTTTACGCACACATACACAGCCTGGGCGCATCAAGAAAGGCAACACTTGATTTGAAGTCCACCTTGTCAACTGTTATGGTTGTTCTTTTTTGACAAACGGCATTTTTAAAAGAGCGAGGAGAGAGAAATGATACTAGTTGCTGCGCCTTGAAAGAGAACAGAAAAGGTTGGGCCCTTGAGCCCATCGACACCCCATACTTTGATAAATTATGAAAGCCCTTGTTACCAACATTGAGGCATAGAATAGTACATTTCGATGCTAGTGCGGAAGGTATGTCATTACTTCACGAGTACCGAGATATCTTGCCACGAGCCGCAGGCGAGTGGCAAGACTCGGGACGAGTGAAGAATGACATTTCCGCACGTGTATCGAACGACGTTTTTTAATACAGTTGCGAAAAAATAAGAAAAACATTGTTAATCGTACACTAAACAAAAGTGGTAACAGTGACAGCTCGGTTAGACGTCGTCTTTAAGTATATTATATCTATGGGCGTTTGGCAGCTATTCCGTTCCATTCAGTCAACTTATTAAGAACGGAATTTTCAATATTGAATATTAAAAAATAAACGCGTTATAATGATGAAGAGGTAAGTAATTAAATATGAAATATGTAATATTTTTCGTATTCTTACATTAACGGTAGGTTTTTATGCTGATTACGACGTTTAAAGGAAACTAATATTAACACTCATCAATAAGTAGTCGTGAATTGGAACAAGTATAAATTTAAAAAAATTGGAAAAGTAAAAAGCACTAGTTCGAGATAACCAACTTTCCGCACGCTAAACAGCTACGTAAAGTAGCACTTTTTGAGCAACTGTATTAAAAATAATCTTATCGAATTAAAATGACTGCTGTTGCATTTTGGTGGCACATACCATACTTGTTTTTAACATAGACGTATTATACTTACTTTTCTTTAGGTTGGTATGATTGGTAGTAAAACGTCAAACGTCATTTGAATTGTCGTGAACGTGGAAATACGTGGTTATTTTTTATTGTAATTGGTAAAATAACTTTAGCTGTTATTTAAATGGGGGCCAAATCTTTAAGGAAATGTGAAGTTTGTAGTGGGTGTGTAAGAAGACTAACTACTGACGCATTTTTGGCCAAATTTCCAACTTGATCCGAACAGGTCGGTAAACTGATGTTTGTATGCAATATTTTCATTTTTTACTTTGAGTCGTTAACAGTTACTAATTTAATTAGTTTTAGTCGTGTACAATCCATGATTAAAACGAAAATATTTTGTGAATAAAGTATTTTTAAGTAAAAAACTAAGTAACCTATGACACGAATAGTGTACGACCAATTTTATCGATAATCTCTTTATTTCAGATGTCGATTATGGGCAAAGCTGAGGAAAAGGAAATGAGGATTTGGCGTATTTATTTACCTATTCAAAAGCTGAATGGAAACAAGTTCATTTGTGGAAATCATTCTCCATCCAGTGCCTTCAATAAAAAGGGACCAGATTAAAAAAGAATGCGCGCGAATTCAGCATATTGTAATATGCCTACTTGAATAATAAACTATGTTATTTTTATCATGTAAAATAAAATTGTTTATATATATATATAATGTTCTTTTATTTTATTAATAGGTAGTACAGTAGGTAAATACAGCATCACGTATCGCACATTTATCGATATCGATAAACAGTAGGTACTGGAAGTGTCGAGCCCTAGCGTTGTTTTTTTTTGTGTTGGTAGTATTGTGTGGTTTTTCTTTTTTTAACAATTATGGCCTGGATGCGAGATCTTTAAGCCTGTATTTGGTGTGTTGGGATATGTACGTTCATAATTCGGTTCGAGGATTGTTCGAGAGTGCCGACTCTTAAAACGTAGTGATTATATGCTCTTTATACCTTCGCCTTTTTCCAGCTGTCACTGTCACCGTCGTCGATGTAGGATTTGAAGTTCGTATTGTTCGAGTGTTGGTTAAAACTGCTTTACTTGTATCCACATAATTAGAAAAGTTACTGGCAATTACCACGACATGGCAACATCGATGAAGTCAAGTCACGTCACACACGTCATTTGCTCGTTTCATTTTATTCATTTTCGTGCAAGAGGATGATCGTGGTGGTCTCGTTGGAGTAGCGCCGTAAAATAGTGCTGTGAGTGAATTGTGTTTAAGTGTTTCACCTCAGCTGAACTGAAAGTGCCACCATGTTTAGCTGGTTAAAGAAGGAGGGTGAAAAAACGGAGAGCATCGACACTGTCGTCGAGGGACTCAAAAAAATCTACAAACAGAAGTTGTTGCCACTCGAGCAGCATTATCAGTTCCATGACTTTCACTCGCCACAACTGGAGGAGCCGGACTTCGATGCAAAGCCCATGATCCTGCTCGTGGGTCAATATTCCACCGGCAAGACGACATTCATAAAGTACCTTCTGGAGCGAGAATTCCCTGGCATTCGCATTGGACCCGAGCCCACCACAGACCGCTTCATTGCCGTCATGTACGATGAGAAGGAAGGCGTTATTCCCGGAAACGCGCTCGTCGTCGACCCGAAGAAACAGTTCCGACCCCTCAGCAAGTTCGGAAACGCCTTCCTTAACCGCTTCCAGTGTTCGACAGTAGCGTCACCGGTGTTGCGCGGCATTTCCATCGTGGATACTCCTGGTATTCTGTCAGGCGAGAAACAGCGTGTGGACAGAGGATACGACTTCACTGGCGTGTTGGAGTGGTTTGCAGAACGTGTAGATCGCATCATCCTCTTGTTCGACGCGCATAAGCTTGATATCTCTGACGAGTTCCGGCGCAGCATAGAAGCGCTGCGCGGCCACGACGATAAGATTCGCATCGTGTTGAACAAAGCTGACATGATAGACCACCAGCAGTTAATGCGTGTGTACGGCGCGCTTATGTGGTCTCTCGGGAAGGTGCTACAGACGCCAGAGGTGGCGCGAGTCTACATCGGCTCCTTCTGGGACCAGCCTCTGCGCTATGACGTAAACCGCCGCCTCTTTGAGGACGAGGAACAGGACCTCTTTAGAGACATGCAATCCCTCCCCAGAAATGCAGCACTACGAAAACTTAATGATTTAATCAAAAGGGCGCGCCTCGCGAAAGTACACGCATACATAGTCAGTGAGCTAAGGAAAGAAATGCCATCAATGTTTGGTAAAGATGGCAAAAAAAAGGAACTCATCAAAAACTTGGGACAAGTGTATGACAGGATCCAGCGTGAACAGCAGATTTCTCCCGGAGACTTCCCAGATATTAAGAAAATGCAGGAAACTCTAGCCAATCACGACTTCACAAAGTTCCACCCTCTCAAGCCCAAGCTTCTTGAAGTGGTTGATCATATGCTCGCCACAGACATTGCCCGCCTTATGGATATGATTCCACAAGAAGACACTAATAATGTTGTCTCCGAGCCATTCATCAAAGGTCAGTATTTTTATATTATGAAATTTTTTTTACATCGAGAATGACATATCTAAATAATATTGGTTTGTTCTGGCACTGCGGTGCCCCCACCAAGACGAGCAAAGCGAAGTGCAGGGCACCTTTTCTCGAAGCGCTTCGTTTTTTGATCCCTCATAACTTGGGTTGGGATTATAACAGATAAACAAAATTCTCGGGATTAAATTGTTGACAGGTTATGACTCTATTTAGCCATCTGTTGTATTTCATTGTCAGCATACATTTCCGTTTTGATATTTAGCTAATCCATGTAATGCTTTTTAGCTTTTTCTACTGAACGCACCATGTTGTATGGCAGGGTGTATTGTCATTCTCAAGTTAATCATCAGTAACATAACAGTAACTTGTTTTCAACTGCATAGTTAACCCCATCAGCAACTCTTGGGACCATACCAGCTAACTATAATTTTTCATATTTGAACCATCAGCGTTTAATTACTTAACGCCATTGAGCAATTCATATTTCAAACAATAGATAATGTACCTATGTAATTTCTGATGTTTCCATGCAAGGAGTGGCACTTATCGTCACGTTTTCAAGGCTACGTGCGCGAGTGTACATATCTATATCATTCTTACACACGGCTATACTAATAACTACGGTGAAGTGATGGCGTAAGCACTCCTGTTATCTCAGATAGTGACCTGAATTTGCTATTCTGATAAGGATATTAAGTATTAGTTTAAGAATAACTGTTAGTGTTATGTTCTTTGCCTAAGCATATACTAATTCCCGTAAATGCCATCAATTTGCCGTCAATTTTCGTAAATCGTACAATCGGAAGCGATAATGTTCTTTAAGCGTTGTAAATGTACCGGCCTGATTCACAGCCGGTTAACTACCGATAGAGCGGCCCAATAATTAAAGTATTGCCGCTTACCGATGTTGTGACACTACTTGCACGCGATGCATTCTACTTAGCCACTCGACTTGTTACAAGTCGATCGTGTCGTGTCCTTGCAAAGCGGGCCAGTGTACCCGTGAGAGAATTTAGTACCTACTGTACCTACTTTTATAATTTCAACTAGTGGCTCTGTGAGCTGTAAACCTCGCGGGGTTAGCTTTAAACTGAATAAAAGTTAGGCTACGCCATTTTGAAAAAAAAGAAAACGGAATCGCCAAAAAAATACATAACTATCTTGTGATCATTGAACCTGCTCAGCTCAGAACCTGTAGAGGACTGAAAACATCCGGAAATACGAAATCATTTTTGTCCAAGCTAAAAAGTTAGGTAGTTATTTTATTGCTGACCAATTAAACTTGGTCAACAACTAAGAAAAAAGTTGTTACACCCAGCTGCAAAAGGCCATATAGGCTTAGGCATAGGCATATATAGTGGGTTACACCTTTGCAGCTTAGGGCCCCCCCACATCTGGCGTCTTTCGAGCGTCGGCGTCTGTCGGCGTCGGTCCAGCGCTATGGAAAATGACGTCGCTGCGCAGTTGCGTTGACGCCGCGTCGACGTTGCGTCGACGTCGGCCATAGAATTGTAGACGCCGACGCTCGAAAGACGCCAGATGTGGGGGGGCCCTTATAGTACATACACGTCGTTCGCCAACCGCCATAATTCTTCGTTATGTGCAGTTTGTACCTACCGAGTACCTACATACTTCATGAAAGTAACGTGCACAAATTGTTCCACAATACGAGTAAGTACTTACAAGTATGTAGGTACCATTCTTAACCGCCAACTCGTTGAATAATAAACAGGCTTATCGACAAACTGTAGGCACCTACATATGTCAGTCAGCTTTTGGTCGTAATTTTAATGCGTCCTCTGTAGGCGTGTGTTGTGTATGTAATTCATTGATATCAAACCTAACCTTGTTTACTTTTCCTTGTATTTGTCTCTATTCTATCCAACTAGTTAAATTATAAATACAAATTTCCTATTAAGTAGTATTAATTCCAACACGTCAGAATCTCGTGCCAGAATTGACTCATAGTAAAATAGACACTTAATCTCGTAAGTTTCGTGCTTCGGACAATCTAATTTTCTCGTTAGCTTTCTAAGATGGTAATCAGCTGTATAGTATATGTTCCATGCTTTGGGGATCATGTGCTCGCCTAAATTTTACAGATCGTTATAGATGTGATACGTGCTTGGTCCTTCTTAAAAAACCCGATATCATTTTTAAAGACTAACTGAATTTTAATTACTATTGATTCGTAACACGTAAGTGTAGCTGTAGACACTAAGTGTAGACAGTTAAAATTTTCATTGCCACAAATCCGTATGTGTTAAAGTAGATATAGAAATTACTTTGACATCGATTCACGATCGCATTATAACGAAGGTAACAGAGAAACTTAAAAAATAACACACTCAACAATAAAACATTGCACAATATATAACAGTGCTACCGAGTTAGTCATCATAAGAATCATAAATGGATTTGAAAGGCACTAAGTGTTTCAGCAGTTGATTTCCTAATTGGGCGGAACTTTCTACCGCTGGTCATTCATTAGCAGGCAAACTGTGTTCTCGCGTGTCGCTTTCCTCAAAAACTCGCCTGCCTGAGCCTGACCATCCTGGCTGCTTTCCGGGGCCATTGCTGCATACCTATTCCCTTTCTAGACACACAATGTAAATTGAAAATTGCCATTAGGGCCTTATAATTAACATATGAGAATTAAATCACCGCTCATAAACAAATTAGGAAACAAAAAATGACAGCGACAACAATAAAGACTATTAGTTAAGAGTTTCCCATATATGTTTTCTGTACCTATAATTATAACAACAAATTTCATTTACAGTAATTAGCTTATTCTCGCTCATTGGTTTCATCAACACTTAATTGTTTGTTCCCACCTAATGATTTCGTTTACCTGTTGCATTATATCCCCGCCTTAACTGTCGCGCCGTCCTTTTCGTGCCAAAAGCATCGCCTCATAATTTCGTACAAATTAACGGCATTTTGTCTCGCTAAATGTGTTTGTCGCGTGGTGCATGTCAAAATTCGACCTCCTTTTGTTCTCAGTGCCCCCTCAACTGGCTTGGCTCTCGTTGCGTCACGTAATTAACGTTTCCAACTATTCTAGTCAGATGACAAAAAGTAAAGATTTCGAAATTGAGGAGTTCTGAAAAGGTTCATTGACTTGAAAAGGTTCTTGGCCTTTCGTCTCGGCAAATGTGCTGGCGCCCTGTAACTGGACATGTTAGCTGGCCTTACTTCCACATTCCAAAAGAAATACAGTATGGACATAATTAACATTTTTAGCAAAGCTGTGGCATAGTCACCCGCGAATCTGATTGCCTGTTCAATATAAAGATAGCAGTGGCCTAATGCTCTGATGCACTAATTACACTAATACGTATGTTAATGTGGCCGTTACATTTGTTTATTCAATGACCTAATGAATTATTTTCGCGACATTACGAATTAATGAATCTTACGTAAAGCATAATCGGCAGATTACGTAAGTTATACCTACGTACTGTAGTAAAAGCAAAGTATCACATCGATGTATCATAATCTCCGGGTGTATGTACCATAACGTGTCGCAGGATTACCGCTATCTCAGTCTTAGTCATACCTATACTCGATACCGACTTCGTTTCTTCTAGCAAAACGTTTCTGATCGTTTCAAATGCAGAAATATATTATTAGCACTAACAGACACGGAACACGGAACCAAATCAAGCGATCACTGCGCTATGCAGATCCTTCACATCAAGTGTAGGCTAGTGATAATTATAGCCTGTTAAGGCATCACCTATTTAACATTTTGCGTCACCGTTTCACGTGAACGATGAATTTGTAGGTAGGTAATACATGATAATAATAAAGGAGTTTTAAACACCGTGTTTGTGTAAATTACTCGAATAATGTCGAGCCGGAGTGTCATTCTGTGAGTCACAATCAAACCAGCATTAAGTGCCACCTTTGATGACGCATAGTTGTATGGGTTTTAAAGTCACGCTACGCGGGTTCACCCGAGACCTCGGCTCGCTTACTCTCGCACCACCATTAACTACAGGATCCGGTGCGATACCGACGCCGGCGTACCTATTCGCTGTCGCGCGACCTTGCCCATTGTGCGCTGAACGGTGATTCTCCATTATATCACAACGCAACACAACCTTCGGATTACAGATCCGACAATTGTTTATCGATGTCTGGTTTTACGAACACCAAACACTGTTTTTTGTCGGAAGCATCACGGTCAAGGCCATCAACTTTATTCACCTTATTGATTGTCGATCCACTGTAGGTAAGCATATTCCTTCCTAGTGTAACTTGTTCCTGAGATTGCTATAAGCTTAGCGGAATTGGAGACCAGACTTATACTGTACTGTACAGCCTAGTATATTATATTCTACATCATTATACATCATACATCGCAGTAACTATACAGTCAACTAACGTATTAATCATAACTATCATAAGTGTTGTGGCTATCAGCTATGTTATCTATCTCTAGCCACTGTAATTGTTCTAATTCTCTTTGAACGTGCTATCTATAAACGTTCAAGTTGTCTTTCCATGTTCCACGGTGTTGGCACTTCTATGTTTTTCTTGGTATCTACCTATAATATTTACCTATTAGTCATTATTGGACATGTCATCATTCGTCATCTCTGCGCTGAATTAGCGACGGATTCCAATCGGATCTTTTATTGTATTCATATCGTTTAGCTTATCATATGGAGAAATTTGGCTTTCTGGTGCTGTCGTAAATATTCGCTTTTCGCTGAAACAGTTGTCGGAATGGCTACCGCATCGTTTTTATCGCCGTCAATATAATTCGCTTGTTGGTATTATTATAAAATAAGTAGTGTGGCAACGAGGTGAATGTATTCAATTGATAGCGGTTTCTCCCAGCGTATAATAGGTGCTGTATCCGTCATTGCGTATTATTTTTATGCCTTTAGATACTAGTACTATAATATTAATGTTATTTAACTCAGAGTTCTTGCGGCCGTTAAGTGTCATTTAATACTCATAATGATGGAAATTGGCTATATCAATAATTTCAGGGAAAGTTGACTAAGATAGGAATTAAAAATGTGTTACACCATTTACAACTCAATGCAATATATATAGCACCTCAAATAGAAACGGGCGGATTACGAATGTTAGGATATAAGAAACAACATTCCCATACGTTCACACCGAATCTAATTTCATCTGTAACTTACCTAATTTTCTAATCAAAACTATAAAATGTCATGCAATCTCAAGTTGCCAAAAATTGTAAACGTGCACCACATAAGACCTTTTTGGATCTACTTGCCAATTACGGACCTGCAAATGCTTTACCAAATAGATAGCTATTAGGCGCACGCGCCAGTTAATCCGGAAGCGCAATTCGGGCCACTGGCGACTCGTTAGCTTGGACATGACTCTTGCTAATCCAACCTCTTAATAGACCATTTACGCGTGTCACACCACAGCACAAATATAAATACGAGTAGTAGAATATAGTTTACGAACGTTAAACAACACTTAACTCGAGAAGATTTCAAATTGTTCAATCCTATGTTCACAAATTCTTAGCTCTAATTGTTCCCTTTCGCATTAAATTTAATTCTAAGTCAGAAGAATAAATAAGTTTTTGGCAAAAATATAATTTTTGGTACAAGCTTTTATCGCCGACTGTACTTTTCTTACGACAGACAACTAATACTCATCGAGATAATTCTAAAAACCCCAAACACAATTAGGTTGCGTTGTTTTATCATAGAGTTC
Organism: Cydia fagiglandana; assembly: GCF_963556715.1. Lineage (NCBI taxonomy): Eukaryota > Metazoa > Arthropoda > Insecta > Lepidoptera > Tortricidae > Cydia > Cydia fagiglandana. The sequence goes on along the minus strand of NC_085932.1, from coordinate 18,292,863 downwards.
CTATGGCGACCTCCTGTCTCCATCATCAGATCAGCTCAATGACACCATAATATTGCATTGTCACCCAACTTAGGCACTGGTCCCACCGCGAGCTAGTAAGCTATGAGCTATCGGCTATAAACACGAACAAAAGATAAGCACTCCCGTGTAAATAAAAGAGACACGGCGATATTTATAGTTACTCGCCCAGCGGTGAGCTATAAATATCGCCGTGTCTCTTTTATTTACACGGGAGTGCTTATCTTTTGTTCGTGTTTATAGCCGATAGCTCATAGCTTACTAGCTCGCGGTGGGACCAGTGCCTAACGTATGTATGCAAAACTTCAGCTCAATCGGAAACCGGGAAGCGGATCAAATTTAACTTGCAAGATTTGATTACAGACAGACAGACAACGGTCAGGTGAAACTAAATAAAAGCTTGTAAAAACGATCAAAGTCTAGTAACAATTAATCTTAACGATTTTTAAAAGTCAAGGCTGACATTCGTCTGTTAAACTCTATGTACAGGTTATGTACGGGTTGACCTAAAAGTATCCGTTGTTTAAAATACCTAAGAACACAAATACCTCACTATCCACAGTAATGTAGTGATTAATTCAACCAAAGCGATTAATGAAAATCATTATTAACTTCATCGAGTTCATGCAATTACTTGCAATGCAATAAACACTCGATCGATAGCGCAGTCCTCTGCGTGACCCGATAACACCTGCATCGTTACTCAGTGTATCACTCACTGTTGACGAGTCCAAAATATATTACAGCGTTCTTAGCCTTGATTTATTCTGCGGCCTTGAATGGTGCATATACGGGGAATTTGGTCAACTTTTTATTTTGCAAGTGTTATGACTGTTATGAGTAATACTAAACAACTTTTACTATGGGGCTAGCCCAGAAATCGCGAAAATAATTTTGGATATCCTATAGAAAACGTCGACATCTTTACAGCCAAAATGTATGATGTTCACCTTTCAGAATGTGCCCAAGGGTGTATAAAACACCCTGTAATCAAAATCAACTCGTCCCAGATAAAGTTATAAGTTGTTACTGGAACGAATAGTTTTTAACTACTGTACCTACTGTAGTAAATACCTGTTGGCTCTAGTAAAAAGTGGTTTAAGGTGCAAGTCTCGCGCAGCTCAGGTGAAAGAGGGTGCAAGTCCCATATAACACCTATACCCAACCCAATACCCTTTTTCACCTGAGCTGCGCAATACTTTTACCCCTATTGACTAGGGCTACAGCATAAATACCTACTTAAATAATTACATCCTACGTTATACCCAAATAATGTAGGTACGTTCCAGTACAACGTAGGATGTAGGTACTTACATATTATCGTTTATCCTTAACTGTGCCGTGTTTTCCCCTTGGGTGTAGGTACAACACAAGCAACAAAAACTTTGAAAACTACTTTTTTAAGGCGTATATGACGGTATCACGGTATGTCCATGATAGCCGCATATTACATCTAATTTTTTTTGCTGTACTTAAGCAAAAGCACTAACATCTATTAGATAAATTTTATAAATTGATTGTTTCCTAGCAATGTTCAAATCATAATTGTATTTATTATATGAGCTCTCTATTTTTGGATTTTCCAGATAATAATTAGAGAGCTCTGACTCATATCACAATCCAATAATGTGATTCAAGTGAACGTGTAAAAGTCCCACAATCAATTGTGTTAATCATATCAATTCGCCTCATCCGTTTCGTCGAGTGCCTTGGGCCTGCTCTTTGAAAATTGTAAATGTGTTATCGATCGGATGGTGTCTTATCTGAGCTGTGTTGTGTTGTTCAACTTGTTCGCGACGCGAGACGTCGAACTCGCTGTAAGTGTCAAGGCAAATTAAGCCAAAATGCTTTCATTTGCTACTTATACACTAAGACAAATATCTGCGTGATCATACGGATATGTTGTTCTTGTGTTGTCTCGATTCCCGTTAAGCTGGGAGTCTAGATGTCGTTTTATATCCTTCCTATTATGCTAATACAATGAAACAGTTATCTATATTGGAAACTATTTCGCGTAACGTGAATGTCAAGGCTCCATGCAGGGTGCTACTGGTTCCGCCCTGCTAATGGGAGCGCGACGGGCACTTTCGCCGCACTGTGCGCGCACGCCGATGCGTCTGATAGTCCATTGTACAAGTGTATTAACTCTCCGGAACAACAGCTTTTGTTACTATTGAATGGGATAATTCTGTACGGTACCGAGAATTGGATGTGTCATCAAACAGAATTTGATTGTCATGTCAGTCAGCCTAGTCAAATGTCGTTCCTATAGTGCTTAAATCTCGGTCTGAATTTGTAAGCCATTTGTTTCGTCTATTAAGCTATTTATATAAGTATTGTCTGCTTTCAATGGCGCAATTCTATAGCTATCCTTTTGTTCTTATTCCGACTCTTTAGCATTTTCAATTCGTTCGTCGTACTATTCGATAATAAAACTTGCTCCGTGGCTTGGCTGGGGCGATAATTATCACATGTTTAATGCATACGGCTTAGTGGGCAGAGAAGGGTGACTAATGCCTGTAGAGGCCTGGGACTGCTCTTAATGTCACCAGTGTATCAATCCACTAGCTGGGTAATATAATATTTACCTGTAATTGTATGTAGCGTGAAAAAAGGTCTTTGACCGCCTTGCATGCACGGCACATATTTTACGATGTAGGTACCTACAGCGTGTAGGTTCATGTACAACTCAGTGTGACAGTATAGCAGTTAAAATTGTACACAGTTTTCTCTCTCAACAACAAAGAACAAAATCTTTTAAGTGTAATATCGTGACAAGTTACTTTAACACAAGATATTTTGAAAATAAATGGATAAAGTTACCTACAAGTTACGTTATTTGTTAAAAATCGTATCCACGAGTGAAACTCGTTACGCCACGCGATGAAATAACAATGAAATCTATTCTAGATCGTCTGATACAAAAATTATTCTGGTATCGCATCGATCGGTGCAGTGTCGCAAACCATTGCAGCGCAGCGCTTCATGCGCCGTCGCCCGTGACGGCGGTCGGCCGCGGCCTCATCACGCCATCGCCAACAACGCCACTCTGACAGTGTATTTTCACTGTCTCCTACTACTAAAAGCTCTGTTAATCCAGTATAACTGTGACTTAGAAAACTTAGACAGTTATGAGTTAGCCGAGAGCGCGCTAATAGTGGTTTAGCTGACTTGCATCCGTTCACCGAATTCTGAGTTCCCGAGGTGCATAGTGCATACCGACAATTTGTAAAACAGTTGCGGCGTTTAGCAAATACCAGGTCAAGTGACACATGAGTTGTTATGACAGGATATCAAACAAAAAACGTACATTCCTAAAATAGATTATTTGAAAGGATAGTTATTGCTTTTGAGCCATTACTTTTATTAAGCGAGATGGCCCATATTACTAATTTGTTGCTGCTGTACGCGTGTGTAATTAATTATGTACGCTGAAAGTCTTCGCTCTCAACGTTTGCATTACTCTGCTACTGCTACCTATCAAAAAACACAAGAAAGTCAAATTGGCGATTGGATTGGCTTTACTGATTGGCGTTTCTCGCCGGTGGTTAGTCGACGATTCCTAAGACGCCCACTAATGAGGAACTATTACCACTGCGATCAATAGACGCTCCAATTCCACTGCTGCATGTAATCGCTCGATTTCGGTCGATAGACGGGAACACAGTTAATTGTGGCGGCATTGTTCCCGCGTCCGCTGTGACATCATGCGCGTGCGCTGCTATTGTGCTGTTGTGGCTACCCTCGGATCTCGATTGTTCTTTCCCTTTGTCGCGAGAAGAAGTTGATGCTATTGAGTCGCAATTGGCTCGGTAACCTAGATGTTCACACAATCGATCGGCGTCTCTTTAGGTTTATATTGGAGAAACGCAAATTGTTATTGAATGTTAGTTCGCTATTTCGTGTACTCTTGTTTGTACTTAAAATTGGATTCAATACAGTGTTTTTTTGAGTTCAGTAGACCAACCTTCAATTTTTTTAGTAACATTACATCAAGTTCCGACTAATATTTCAGTAATTCATTGTCACTGTGTCAAGCATGATTGGTACTGAGATTGAGAGCCAATGAGTTTGATGGTGCAAGTCACATGATTTACACACGTAATGATGAGATTGATGAGCATGGCTGCTGTTGAACCATCTCTGATAGTGCGGCGCATATTATCTGTTTAGAATGGACGTGCTCGCATGGTGGTTCTGGGGCTTAAAATACAAATAATTAAAGACATGTATAGATTACCTATGCTCAATAAAAAAAAAAACTATGGCTTTAACTTTAAAGTTTTCGGATTTTTTTCAGTTTAAAAAAAATCTTAAAATACAAAATTCTACTCTCTTTGGCTATGAGTAGGTATACATTAGCATATTTGGGTTTGTTGATGTTCGAATTTCGTTGATGACTTTAAATGCGAGGGACTGTAACGATCAGGCCTTTTTAAGGAACAGGACGTTATCACTTTCTAAGTTTCTAATATTCCTTATCATTGCGATAGGTACTTATATAAAATTTTCTTTTCGCCGTAAAATGAAATAGCTAAACGTTATCTCTATGTTAGCACTAGTTATCAGCGATATTCAATGTCTACTTGTATTAGTATGCTCACATGATGTCATCCCCAATGCTTTGGCAAACAATATACTCGTGGGTTCGTTCGGAATGGTCCTGTCCTCCGCATAACATAACGGTGCCATTGTATCGATGGTGTATGATAATGCGCGCGACGTGCGCCCGCGCGCGTGATTGTATGCAAGTCGACACCGCTCCCATTTATTTTCACCTTTCTGCAAACAAACAATCAATCGCTGTACTCGTAGTTTATTGGCAAACAAAGCATTTGTAGTACAACATTTATATATGTAGGCGTCTGGTTAATCCTATAGTTTTACAAGTACATATCTTTTCTTTTTCGCATTAATAATGATTAATGATATTAATTTTACCTTGAGTTGACCTTTTTCACCAATCATAATAAAGCATTGAACGGCCTAACTTCGTTCAATTATTTAATATTGGCCTTTAAGCGCGCCCTACTGACTGTTAATTTCTGAATCGACTAGAAAACAATCATTTTATTTAGTTATCTTTTGAAACTGCCAGCGTGTTGACGGCTGGCAAAAGATAACTTATCACGGCGGCGTATTGTTGACTCTGTATTGGTCAGGAGTTTGTTTTTGGAAGTTTGCATAACACATTCCAAAAAGCTAACCATATTCATATTAAAAAGTATAAAAATACTAACGGTGGGTGAAATAATAATTTAAGTGGAAGGAAGGTGCGATGTCGTTATGAATGCATTCAATTCTCAGAGTATGAGGAAGCGGTCAGCAGGCGCGGCTACTACGGGGCGCCGATGCATGGCCGGTGGGCGGCGGACGCGCATCCTCCTTACGCCGAGGATACAGGTATCCTGTCCGTCGCCTGACCTTCCCTGTGTCGTCCGACGACGCTAACTGCTCTGTCTGCGTCAGCTATCTATGTTCTTCATACTACCCTTGCGGGGCAGGCTTCCCACAGCTCGCTCGATCTCTCCATTGTTGGTCGACAAACTACGTATTGTTGATTCAGCTTCGCGTGCCGTGCTGTCGTGTGCGAGTATGTAATCATAAATCGATTTGTCCGCCATCCGTCATTAAATGTTCTGCTTCCTTCACTTTCTCCGGGCTCCATCGTGTAACTAGATTACTTGATTATTATGTCATCGCTTGGGTTTTCAAACTGTTTGGCGCTTCTGTCTTTGTATTGACAATAATCCCGATAACGAGCTAGTTATGTTTCACACAGTGATTGCGGCTTTTTAAATTGTAATCGTTCAGTATTGACCTATCTAGTCGTGATTCTATGTTGACTTTGATCAATGATTTGTTTACTCTGCGCTATCATGTGATAGTCATCTGCTTCGTAAAACTATGTCAGTGAGTACTAATTAACCGTTATCGGGGTATAAACTATTTACATGACATCATTTGGCTAACCTAGATCCCAGTTTACGCAACCCTTAGTCTAGACTAGACATTATTATTTCACTGATTCCGTTACCGCTTGTGTAACGATAGGAAGTTTTTGTCTCGTTTTGAGTAGAAATGAAACATTGATTAGAGTAGGTATATATTGCAACTTTACGTTGCGGCGGCATTGGCTCCAGTCAGCAATCGGATTTTGATGTAAAAAATGTTAGTGCAGCTCCATACTGGGCCGGTAGGAGCTACATGGGTACCACATTGCCCAGGCTTAGTTAACGTCACTAACAATGGCAAGTGAACAACCGATGTTGTACAAACAAAGTACATTAATTTACTCATTATGATGGAATCCCTGACGCAAACGGTTTGTATTGCGACACGTAACGTGTATATTTTTTTCTGCGAAACTTAAATAATCGCAGTGTCCGCGCATAGGTATATTAGCAAATCAAATGAGAGGCTTGTGTATGACTATAATCTTGATACTTGGGTAGACCACGTGTCAGCCCGTTTATTTGTGTACTTATCTGTGGTGGGTGCCTGTGTGCCCCCGTGTGTGTTTGTTTGTCGTCTGTGCATGGGTGATGCGATGCACAACAACACCAATTTGCTCACTTCTCCGTCCACATGATTTATTACACCAGTACGAAGGTTGACTATTAAACAGTGATATTTATTGAGTGAACGTCACAGACTATTTGATGCACTTGGTCTGGATGCAAGCTTCAATTGGCCTTTTTAATCGCAGTTGAAGTTTTGCCCTACATCATAATATCCTTGACTTAGTTTTGATTATGCGTAAGAAAATAGATTATATAAACTATTAGTCATAGAACAATACTTGCAATCATTAAATAAAAAGTGCCGATAAAAAGATATCGTATCCGTCTGGGGAGGGAGGGGAGGGGTCGTGAATGGGCGGCCTTGCGCTCGAGCCGAGATAATGCCCAATGCGATTGCTCCGACTCAGCTGCCCAGGGTTGCTGCTCTCGATTCTTACAATTGAAAGTCGTGACCGTAACATTAGCTGATTCCTTATTAACTGTGCATTTTTTTAAAGATATATTAGTTGCATTGAAAGCATTTTTTTGTTTTTAGGCACGTATTAATTAAAGACAAAATATAACCAATAGAACAGATATCGAAGAGCGACAACCCTTTCAGTTAGTGCAAGTACTAGCTGCACCCGGTTCCGTGGCTATTAGAGGCTATGAATGGCTTTGGTATCTATCTACTGTAGGTACTATATGTAGTCTGTTTAACTTTGTCAATGGAGCCTCCATTGACAGAGCTTCTTTGTGTGTTATTGATTATTGAACATAACTCACAATATTAATAGCCTAATAGACATTTATCTGTAGGTGCTTCCTTTACACCACTTAGGGCGTCGAAGTGAGTTTGATGGTCCACAAATTAATGCCAGTGATTTTATGACTCCCGCATATTGTTCATTGTTACTCATAGGTAACCGTTGAATTGGGCTTTAGTCTCATTTCACTGCCTGACTCACTGAATGGCTTTGGTATCTATCTACTGTAGGTACTATATCTGTGTCCCTAGTGAAAAAAGGTATAAGTCTCGGGCAGCGCAGTTGTAAATGGGTATAAGTTCCAAGTAACACCTATGCCCTTTTACTCCTAAGCTGCGTGAGACTTGTACCCTTTTTCACTAGGGCCACAGATATTAGGCCAAGAAATAAGAAGTTATAGAGGGAAATGCTAGGAACACAATTTTTGACTCCGTAACTTTGTTTGGACTAGTTAGGAGGTGAACATATCAAAAGTCCCCGGCCGTAGCCCCGGTGCTGGGGGGGAGAGGGGGGAAAGAAGGTCTCATTTTTCGGTTTTTCACTAATATCTTGGAAACTTTGCGTCTTAGCGACATGACTACTGAGACAAACCAAAAGCTGATAAAATTTGTTACAAGTTTTATTCAGTCAAAATTTTCGATATCTTGAATAGTTTTTGAGATATCCGCTCTTGAAAGTTTATTTAGGGCTTTCAATTTTATCTTGATATCTACATTAGTGAAGCTGCTAGGCCGTGTTTGGTATCATTTTCGCATAAATCGGGGGTGCTGAATTCATTTTTGGTATCACATTGACACCATTCCTAAGAAAAAACATATAAACTTTAAACATATAACTTTTTTTTTATATTCATCTTCATGCTTAAACCGCTCAACCGATTTAATTGTAATTTGGTATACAGATATTTCGAGTCCCAAGACAGGACATAATATACTTTTTATCTCAATAATCATCCTTTAAAGTTGTGTAATGGAGTATGGGGGGAATTCAACTTCGTCAACGAAACTGAATTCCTGAGGTTAATACTGCTTAAGGTAAGGTTTGAAGTCATGTTAGGTATCATTTTCATCTAAATCACAGATGTATACCATCCTAAATTTCACCTAAACCTGTTCAGCGATTATTGACTCCTCATACAAACTTCCACCCCACTTTTCACATCCTCAAAAGATGCTTTTGGTTATAAAAACCATCCTATGTCCTGTGTCGAGACTGAAACTATTTCTATACCAAATTTCAACGAAATTGGTTCAGCGGTTTAAGCGTGAAGTAGGATTTTAACAAAATATATTTTTTTTAATTTTGGTTTTACTTCAGAATAGTGTCAATGTGATACCATAAATGAATTCAGCACCCCCGATTTATACGAAAATGATACCAAACATGGCCTAACAGCGTCACTGATGTAGATATCAAGATAAAATTAAAATCCCTAAATAAACTTTCAAGAGCGAGTATCTCAAAAACTATTCAAGATATCGAAAAACTTGACTAGATAAAACTTGTAACTAATTTTATGAGCTTTCGGTTTGTCTTAGTAGTCATGTCGCTAAGATGCAAAGTTTCCAAGATATCAATGAAAAACCGAAAAATTCGACCTTCTTACCCCCCTCTGCCCCGCAGCACCGAGGCTACAGCCGGGGACTTTTGATATGTTCACCTCCTAACTAGTCTAAACAAAGTTACGGAGTCAAAAATTGTGTTCCTAGCATTTCCCTCTACAACGTTTTTTGAGCATTCATTTCCTGACCTATATGTAGTCTGTTTAACTTTGTCAATGGAGTCTCCATTGACAGAGCTTCTTTGTGTGTTATTGAACATAACTCACAATATTAATAGCCTAATAGACATTTATCTGTAGGTGCTTCCTTAACACCACTTAGGGCGTCGAAGTGAGTTTGATGGTCCACAAATTAATGCCAGTGATTTTATGACTCCCGCATATTGTTCATTGTTACTCATAGGTAACCGTTGAATTAGGCTTTAGTCTCATTTCACTGCCTGACTCACTGCCGGCCACACGTCTGCCGATCACTTCGTAAATCCCAATTTATATGCTAAGTATATATGATATGATATTAGGTACTTAGAACCTGATGCATGTGGTACTAGTGGCTAGTTAGCGCCGATGCAATAATTTTCGCACGACGATGCGATCACGTTGTTTATGGGTTAGCTGACGCTTCCGTTGTATTATTTGCAGCTTGTTATAATAACAATATGTGTTGACTGTTGATCTGGCATTGGTGCTGAAACGTGCCTGAAGGTGCACGAGGAAGTAACGCGGACTTTGTTAAGTTTCATGGTCTTCCACTTGTTTTATTAACAACCGGTTCTTGTGAAAACATTCTGAAGTATCTGTTTAAGTTTAACTGTAATAAAAATGAATTAGGTAACTACGAATTCATAAATAAATTGAAGTTTACGAATATCAACTATGTTACTCACATTATAATTCCTTATCAAAATGTCGATGCGTCTTTAATTTTTTTTAAAAGTTTAATTTAACATTTGTTTTTTAAGGCATACACACTAAATTTAATGTCTGAACTTAAAATCTAAACACATTACTAATACACTATCTTACTTACACTACGAGTATAAGCCCCATTCCGACCCCCACCCAGCCCAAAAGTGCCAAAGATACTAGCGGCATTACCGCGCTGGATGTAGGGTTGCCAGATCGAAAAGCGCTATTATCGGGAAACAATATCAATTTTTCGGGATTTTGGGACTTAAGTCGGGAAAAAAATATACATTCAAATTAAAGTAATTGTATTGAAAACAACGATATTTTACATTATTGGCACTACAACAGCTCGCTCGCTCGACAACAGTTCGGAACTTGAAATTGTTGTTTTATAACGTGAAGCTGTTTTTCGGGACAGTTTACACTTTGTCGGGAATCGGGAACACATGCTAAAAATCGGGAGAATCCCGCTAAATCCCGACCATCTGGCAACCCTAGCTGGATGGCAAGCGATATCTGTTGGACTAGATAGGAGCCTGAACGGGAATCGCCTCCTCTGTCACGTAGACGCCGCCCCAAGTCTCTAACCAACCTCTTGGCCTCCGAACACCACGGCCCCGCAGTTTCCACCGCGACCGGAACAAAATCGTACGCTGGTTGCGTCTTTAATGTATCATGTCTAACAATATACTTTTCACGCCACTGTTCGGAAATGTAGCAATAGATGGTCTAAAACCAAGCTGGAAAGTAGGCAATAGCCGTAGCACCTGAACCACCACTACTACAATGTTTCATTGTTGTCATCATCTGTCATTGGTGACAGTTCGCTACAGCAATAAGTATCATTTAAAACATAAAAAAACAATAAAAGGTCTTTTTTTGCGCAACTTTTTCCTTCAAAAATAAAATTAGGTTATTTATAGAACCAATTTCTTGTTTAAAAAAAAAAGAAATGACAAAACCATTCACTTCATTTTTTTTAACAATTATCCATTCAGTTCACGCTTAAGGCGTTTTTGACTTTTGTTGCTGTTTGTGGTTTTTTTAGCAAATAAGAAGCGGTTTGAAGCAAATAACAGAAAAACGCCTCTTAAAAGTGGTAAAAAAGTAAAAAAGGCGGGATCTGAAAATACTTACTGAATTGGATAGTGTATATTGTGTTTGACTAAAAAATATAAGAAACGCGTATCTACGCTCGCTATAAAAATGAGTTCTTCTAGTGAAGAAAATAATATTCTTAAGCTGACGCCTATCGAAATTCAAGAGACAGTACAGGCAGTGGCTAGTAATTTGCTACCAGAGAAATCGCGGGCTAGTACTTATAGTTATGTAAATGTTTTCTTATTTCCTCGCAATAGTCGTGAAAAGCACTATGTAATGCCTCGGCCGGAAACGCTAAAGATGGACTCGTATTATTCGAGGGCCTCCACTAACGTGTCGGCCCTCGAACTCACTCGTCCATCTTTTAGCGGTTTTCCGTCCTCTCCTACAATGTACTATAGTCTTATAAAAGGCATACCTACTGTTATAGAATACTGTATAAAATTTTCATTGTCACATTTCAGGCGGCGCATTTGAAGGCGTAGAAGACCAGGTGTCACCGTTCGGCTACGGGCGCGGCGAGGGTGTCGACGCGGGCCACGGCGACCCCGAATGGATCTGCAGCCGCGAGAAGCCACGCTACGATGAAATGTTCCGAGGACTCAACCCCATCGACGGCAAGGTCACAGGCGCTGGTACGTCTCTCACGCTCACAGGGGTTAGAGCACACGATGCCTTACAGGTGTTGCTCTCCTCCACGCACAATTGCTCTCTGCTCACAGAACTCTGCATGACGCTTTCCAATAACAATAACCAACACTCCGATCAGGAGTTCCATAGATTAGCAGGCGCCTTAACTGTGGCCACGCACAACTGTAACTTAATCGCGCATTTCTTAGTAAACGATCAGTCTAGTAGCGATAGGCTATCTTCAGCCGTCTCCATCCACAGTTTACCGTCCGACCGAGTTAGTGTAGATAGGACTTCAACGTATATCCCCAGTAGACCAGAGTCCCCAGTCACAGATAAAATAACACCTAGCGATAGCTCCGAAGATGACTCGGGTGTAGAAGAAACTCCGCTTTATAATCTAGATTTACCAGAAGAAAAATCTAATTTCTTTCGACCAGTTCTTCATACAGTCAGGTTTATATTTTTGTTGCTTTTGAATATAGTAACAATAACGATAACAGCGGAGGTTGTTTTTTTGTCCGTGGCTTACGTGCTAACTGGGGAGCCATATTTAGAGTTTGTGGTGGAGAGAACGCCCGAGTCGTGGCTGGAAAAGTCGAAGGCACTGGCGTTCGGGCCCGGGGAGGAGGTGGTGCGGATAACTTCACTGCACCAGCTGTTCACTCGCTCCAATTTAGTTAAAGTTCTGAAGCGACTTTCGAACTGTGTTGACGCCTCTCAGTAAATTAAAGCCCTCAGTTTACATGCCAAACAATTCCCACTAGTTTATTTTGTTTATTTATTGGCATTTATTAGTAAATTTTTAAGTTGTTTTGTTGTTTTTAATTATGGTTGTTAGGTTTGTAATGTCTATTATACTCTTAAATTATCTATTTCATACGTGGATAACAATAATATGGCTGACTAAGGCTGACGTCAATAAAATTAAATAATCCATTGTTTTACAAACCTAAACCAAACCAAATACATATGTTGGAATGGCGTTAGTGAAAACGGGCATGGAATTCAACCACTTTATCCGTTATTTGATTTCTATAATTTTTAGGGTTCCGTACCCAAAGGGTAAAACGGGACCCTATTACTAAGACTTCGCTGTCCGTCCGTCCGTCCGTCCGTCCGTCTGTCACCAGGCTGTATCTCACGAACCGTGATAGCTAGACAGTTGAAATTTTCACAGATGATGTATTTCTGTTGCCGCTATAACAACAAATACTAAAAACAGAATAAAATAAAGATTTAAATGGGGCTCCCATACAACAAACGTGATTTTTGACCAAAGTTAAGCAACGTCGGGAGGGGTCAGTACTTGGATGGGTGACCGTTTTTTTTGCTTTTTTTTGTTTTTTTTTTTATTATGGTACGGAACCCTTCGTGCGCGAGTCCGACTCGCACTTGCCCGGTTTTCTTTTTTAATATTTGTTATGATTGATAGGTATTTAATGTACATATATGTAATAGTAATAATTATGTGTATAAATTAAGTAGAAAAGACCGAGGTGAGTTGTGACAGAGGAGCGTTGGAACATCGTCGATTTTTTGGAATCTATTAATTAGAAACTAGGTCGCAACAGTGTGCGTTTGTTAGCTCGTAACTTGAACTAACAAACGCGCGTTATTGCGACCTAGTTTCTAGTTAATAGATTCCAAAAATCGACGATGTTCCAACTCTCCTCTGTCACAACTCACCTCGGTCTCCCCTAAGTAATTATATGAATGCTTAAAATGCAAGTTATACGGTTCTTTTCATATTATCGAAGGTGGAAAAAATATTTTACAAATGCGTGGCCTATTTAACTTCCAAATCTAAAGCATGTATTTCACCGAATTTATATTATTTGCTGTAATATTGTGGATTTATTGATGATTTTAAAATTTTAAAATAATAATTCATTTGGTTTATTCTGATTAAACCATTTTGAATTGTTTTAAATTCGTATGAATCCTCAATGAAACTGACGTTATTGCAGCAAACATCAATTTTAATTGCAGGTCGATTCATAAGAGCTAGCATGATTTGTATTAATTTATCAAAATTTTCATAATGTGTACTTCAACTGCAGCTTTTCTGACTCAATCTGTACTTATCTAAACATAGCCATTTTATAAATAAAGCTCTATAGTGTAAGTAAGATTATAGCAAGTTGCTAAGGTGTCTGGCGGTTTGTCTCCAGCGGCCAAGACGGAGATGGTGAAATCGAAGCTGCCCAACTCGGTGCTGGGCAAGATATGGAAGCTGGCCGACATCGACAAAGACGGGTTCCTCGACGACGAGGAGTTCGCGCTCGCCATGCACCTCATCCAGGTGAAGATCGACGGGCACGACCTGCCCGCGGACCTGCCGCCGCATCTAGTACCACCCTCCAAGCGGAACTGAGACGTACAAGGATTGGTAAGGTTACGCTCCATCGGCAGCGACGAAGGCAAATATATCTACCCATTTATCCTGTAGAAATACTCCCTAACAGATATTCAACAGTCCTATGACAGTTCTAGAGAATATTTAGCTAGTACCGTCCTGTGAAAGTTGACGAGTTTGTAATATTTTACTGATTGCCTTCGTCTTTGTCGTTTGGAATCTTGTGATTGATCGAATTCGGTGATGCAATCTAAACCGACCGTTGGCGGAAAGAGGCTACATGTATCCTAAAGTAATTTAAGATTTCAGTAAAGGAATGCTCATTATGTAAGCTTTACAATTTTATATTCTTCCGCTAACGGGTGCTCCGATTAAATGCGTCAATTGGTCCGTTCGATTTTCAAGCAGCGGTTTTCATGCATAATAATAAAACCTATACACCGCGAATGATTGTTAAGCCGTGAATTGTTGTAAAAACAAATTATATTTTTTGTGCGTTGAAAATACGTATGATAAAATATAGTATGTTTAGTTATTGATGTGACGAGCTAATGCTCGTGTGTGATCGAATGCTGTGAGGGACTCGTTTGTATCGCCGCGGCCGCGCACAGACTGCGTCACGCACCCACACCCCCCTGTGTCCTCCCACTCGCTTGTGTGACTGTCTGCAGCTTTCCTTACTCTTGTTCTGTGGCAGAGAGCGGCGTGGCTCTACCACCTGTGTGTGTACACTAATACAACAACTGCATTAAGCATATCGTATGTGTCTATTGAGATGAATGATTTTTAAATTATATCAGGACGTGGCAATTATTTAGTGGCAATATCTACATTATTTATCGAAATTTTTAATAAGAATTTGTTTTTATGAGAGAGTATTTCATATTTTATATCTTAAACGTTGCTCCCAATATTTAGCTTAACTACTTAATTTATTTGGCAAGGTGAAGTTGGTGCTCCAAGAGGTTACGTTTAGTTACATCCTCATCTGTATTAGTTCATAACATTATAATAATATTCATCATTCACCTGTTTTCTATTGTTTTATTTGTCCTCATTACATTAGGTATATATACTTTATTAATTGAAACAGTTACAGTACTAAGGTGGTTCCTATTAGGTGATTCTGGACCAGGACAGAAACAAAAGAAGTAATTAATATTATTTCAATAACATTCATTATGTACCTTCCTTCATTAAACATTCTAAGGTAACTACAGTTAATACATGTCGATTGTCTAAAGCTGGCGTGAACTGACAAATAAGAGAGAGAAAGTATATCTGTGTAGGTCTTAGGATGACACATCTACAACTACATATTTAATTCACCTCGGCTTAGTTCAATCGATCGGTATTTTGCATATACTTTGTATAACAGTAGCTCGACCTAAAAATATTGCATTTATTATGAAACCTTCAGATTGTTCAGTGCCTTTGCTACAAATAAGTAGAGAGCGGTCTACGGGACCGCTCGCTCGCCCGGTCTCGGCAGTAGCTTCTATAATTATTACTACTCTGTTCTAAAAGATAAAGCCCGCCGCGCGGGAACTCTGTGTAAATAGGTACAGATTTTTATATGCGTTAGATATTTGGAATCCATTTTGTGCGTCGTTCCGTGTGAACACACGGTTTCGAGATTTATTTCGATAAAAGTTTGCTAACACTGGACGGGGCACGCAATGAACGTTTTTACATTTGCTATTGTGTGTACATAATTATATGTAAATTTATTAAAAATATCGTAAATTATACATAGAGTGTAATAAATAGATAAGAATTCAATGGTTAATACTTATTTTATTTTCCTACCCCCATCATTCCCTCAATTTTAGGTATAGGTTAGTAGATTGATTGTACACGAATGGTACAGTCAGGGCCGGATTAAGCATGTCGGGGCCCCTAGGCAGTGCGAAGCTCAGGGCCCCCTACAGTCAATTCTGCACACAGCACATTCAGTACAGGGAAATAAAAGTTTGCGTTTTTAATTTCAATCTTCAGGCGTCGGCCAAGCCGATCCAAATCGAACGATGTCTTTTTCGCTCTTATTGCGTGGACATAAAGCTTTATTCTATCAGTTTTTGCCGATTCCGCGTCGCGTCAAGTGTGGGGAGAGCCCTTTAGGCTTAAGGCCAATTCCCAGTGGAATACCAAAGATGAGAGCTTCAGCACCACTTTCTTATCTACCTCTAATGGCCAATTTTAAGCGAGGCTAAAAGCTAAGCTCACTAGTAGTAAGTTGATTTTCTCAATAGTCAATATTTTGAGAGGCTGAACAGCCATTGCCCGACCATAAGACCAAACGCCGAGCCACATGATTAGAATCAACCTAATAATAAAGAATTTCCTTCAGTGAACGGTTTAATAGCGAAGAGTCTCGACCAACATTTCGAGAGACTCTCGCTACGTGGTTGGATCAAGGGACAGATGCAGAAGGCGGTGATCTTGGACACGGCGCGGATAGTACGTCGGTTCCTCTCTCTGCAGCCCTGACCACCGGTAGCTTGGGCCTTGCCCCGCTCTGCCCTGCTTATTGTATGTGCAGTACTTGCATGAAAATCATCGTTTAAATAAAGAACTTATTCAAAGAGAACAAGGTAGACAATTGAATGACTTTTCAACTGCGATTACTGCATATGTTGTTAGCACGGCAGCGCTGCTGGCGGCACCCTAGGTTAGGTTTTTTTATAATGTGTTTATATGTATTTTTATTGTTTTGTAAGTGTTTTTATATTTTACTTTTATATTCATATTATAAAAATACCTAACCTAAGACGAAAAATAAATAAAAAATAAAGATTTTCCTTATATTAAAATACCTTAAAATTACTATGAAGACAATTTTAAACGTCAAAACTTCTACGAAATTATGACGTATAATTAACACTTTCTTGGTCTAGGTACCTCTATTAATTCACCAGTCAAGCTAACATGTAGATACAGGGTCAATTTAAAGAACTATAAATAAACGCGAGCGCAGCGAGCGCGAAATTTTTTGACAATATCGCAAATTGTGAAACCGTGTTAAAAGGCCGGGTATCGATCTTCATCGGGCCTAATAATAAAAAAATTACACATGAATTTTGAGCCTATGGAACAAAATTTGATTTGGTGCGCGCTGAGTCGCCGGGGCCCCCTAGCCGAGGCGGGGCCCCCAAGCCGAGGCGGGGCCCCTAGGCAGTTGCCTACTTTGACTTAGGGTTAATCCGGCCCTGGGTACAGTCAACGTCAAATATATTGTAGCAGCCAAGTTGTTCGTCACACCATACTAAATAATTATATGGTGTAACGAACTATTTGACTAGTTTTGCAGCTATAATATATTTGATGCTGACTGTACCTACTCGACATGAACGTTGCAGAGACAGGTAAATATTAGTCTGTCCAAGACTATATGCCAGCGACCCGCTCGCCGGGTTCTCTCTCTCTCTCTGTTCGTAGGCTAATTATTCTAATTACTCCACTTACTGAACTTATATATCGAGTCAATGAGCCTATTGTTGTAATTGTGTTCTAATATGATCAAGAAAACTAGGACTTTTTCAAATAAATTTATTAACAAAACCAATTTCATATCTTAGCTAGAAATAGTCGCGTGGAGGCGCCCGCGGCGCTGTAACATTGTGCATATGTATAGTCGGCGTCCAAAATATTTATGCAAACAAGATGATGACCGGAATTAAAGCAATATCGCTTTATAATGTCCGATTCTTTAGGAAAATTTACCTTAGCGTGAGGTGCATGAAAGTCCTTTTATTACAGAATCATCACATGCAACGACACTACGAACGAAATAGGTTCTTACTGTAACAAATGAAACTGCAGTATTTTTTGCACAGAATTACACAGACTATACATATCTTTGTCCACATTTAATACAATACATATCTGTATTTTATTTACACATTTGCCAGCATCATACAGGCAGGGCTGCACAGCATACATTTTGAAATCTTATCACTAATAATGTAGTTGAATGCATAAAAGATGTGTCTATTACTAATATGATGATGTTGATGATGACATGTTTTCAACAGTACAAATAGCACCATGCAATAGTGATGTGAATCATATTTAGGAAAGTAATTAAGTATAATGTAACAAACAAAATGCAAATTTGACAGTTACTGATGTAAGGATATCTGGCCGCGTAGCCAAGATGCCAATCGCTTACGCTCCGTAGCGATCGAAACGCAACTGTCACTGTCACACTAATATGGAAGAGTGATAGAGAGACATAATGCTTTTCGTTGTCGAAGCGATAGCGATTGTAACCTTGGCTAGGCCGGCTGGAACCCTTAGGACTATTTGGAATTAGTTAACTATGTAGTATATTATGTCACCCGCATAAGATTGTGCACCCGTTAGTTTATAATCTAACGTAGCTTAGGTTAGTTTGTAATCTAACTGCCGCTGCCGTCAGTTGATTATTTAACAAGCTAGATTATAATCTGACAAGTGTTTACAATTTTATGGTGACATATATAAGCTTCAAGACAAAATATTCATTGCCATTGTGCTAAGTTGTCATTGGAGCAATTTATTTTAAATATGACAATATCATAAAATGACTAACTTGAAACTTATAATCAAGTACCAATATCTCCACGACTTGCAAATAACCGAACAGTATCTAAATTTCAGACATATTGTGAATAACATCCGTAATTTGTTTATAAATAAATGCATATATCAAGTAGGTTAACCAAATAAATAATTCAATTAAATGAAAATCTACATCCCATAAAGAAAACTAACTGTAAGAATAACTTAATTCTATAACCAAACAGGATACTGAGTGGATGAATAATGATTGATTTGTTCCAATAAATCTATACAAATGGTTGTTGATCCTTTAATATTCAGTCAATGGTAAAAGTACATTTGCCAAAAATTAAGAAAACTACTCCATAAAATTTTAACCTTTCCTAGGCATTCATTTATAAGATTAAAATTATAGCATGTATGTGCAATGACTTTAATCTATGTAAAATAAATCTGCTAATTTGAAAAATGGCATATTTACTATTCATGTATTTACACTGAATTATAATTTATCATAATTATCAATTTAAAAAAGGCAGTGCTGCCAAGAGAATTTCCTTTTATGTAGATTTATTTGGAATGGAGAGTAGAATGATTATATAGCTAGCAACATTCCGTCCATGAGAGACAAAACACAGGTTGGCTCAGAGTCCCAAAGTGTAGGCTTGTAATGTTGCTCACTGTGGTGGTGTGGGCCCAGGAGGGCGCACCTGGCGCCTCAGCTGCTCCACCAGCTCGGGGTTGGCCGCCTGCATGTGCTGAGCCAGTGCCTGCCCTGCCTCCAATAATGCGCTCATGCCACCAGCACCCGCAGCACCTGTTCCTCCTCCTTGCGCTTGTGTGCCACTCATAAGTCCAGAGATAAGATTCTGCATGTTGGGATCCGCCAGCATTTCTGTGGCCATATTGAGCAAAGCAGGGTTTTGTAGTAGCCCTCCTAGGTCCACAGGCCCACGCTCGCCACGCGCAGCGAGCCGATCGTCAGCGAGACGCAAGTTTTGGCGGTACGACTCGTTGTCTGGCTCAAGTTGCGCAGCGCGCGCGTATGCCTGACGCGCTTCGCGATGTCGCTCGAGTGCGGTCAACGCAAGTCCGAGACGGCCGTGCGCTTTGCTGTAGTCAGGTTGCAGTGCGAGTGCCGCGGTGCAGTCGGCAACTGCCGCCTCGTGCTCACCCAGCTTGAAGTGAGCGGCAGCGCGATTGCAGAAATACACAGCATTTCGGGGGTCTAGCTCCACGGCGCGCGTGTAGCGTTCCAGCGCCTCGCGGTGCTTCTCCGCCTTCATCAGCTCGTTACCCTCGTTCTTAAGCTGCTCAGCTACAGCGCTGGTAGCTGCACTGACAGGCCCCGGTGCGGTGCCGCCGGCGCTGTTCGTGTTACGCACGAGCGCCAGCAGGTCGACAGCACGCGCCGAATCGGCTGCCCCAAGCTCGAACGAAGTCTCTATGCATTGTACGGCGACTTCGACGCTCTCGCGGCTGTCAGCGCTCAGTTCCGAACCTTCGAGTTGTTGCTTTAAGAAGCTGACGATCGACGCCGCGACGATCTTTACGTCCGACATCCTGTTCTTAAAAGTTAAATGTTCTTGAAATTTAATAAAATGCGGTGTTGGAAGAATTTTATTATTTTTAGATTGACAATTGAATGAGAATGACAAGCTCACGTTGTCTAGTTTTTTTTTAACTTTTTTAAGCCGTTTGAGATCATGCAATACACGTCGTATTTTGATAATCATTATTTATGGCAATGCGCTTCTGGTATTAAAGGCGTGTCCAGACGAGTCAATTTTTCGCCATCTGATTAAATTGTCCGATGGAACAAGCCGTGCGGACGCAAACGCCAATTTGACTCGCCGATTATGACCGATATTGCCGAAAGAATGGGGCGCGAGCTCAATAATACCAATTTGTGACACCAGTATTTTCGTTTGGGGGCATTTTTTTCAATTTAGAGAGCTCTAATATCACCATAAATCTAAAATTGGTGATTAAATTGGAAATTGACGCCAATTTCATTTCTATCAAGTCGGTCGATTTGATCAACCCGTCTGGACTCCACTTAAAGGCCCTAACAAACTATCTGTTTCCCTCTCACTTATGTGTGCGATGCACCAAGGTCGCGGTGTGGTGTAATAGTGTGTTACCACTTCAAGGCTTCGTCGACAAACCAAATGATTTACGCGACTTGTTGCAAGGTCTGTGGAGCTCTAAATTGTACAACTTCTTTGTTAATCATGCTCATTAAATTTTATTCATTGTTTATACAAGCAGGGGAGCGGAACTCCTGACTGCGGCCAAACTCGGCTCCGCCTCCACTCCATCTCCGCTCAGCATTAGTTATTCTGTGGCTGGGCTCAACATTGCTCCGAGTAATTACGACCACAGATTTATGTGTAGATAAACTACTATTATGTTTCTCTGTATAATAATAAAACAGTTGACGTGTTAAACAATGTATTCTTTTATTCCATAAATAGATACACATAAATTAAACATGTGCATTAGGTAGGACTGGTTAAGCACGAATAATTTCGTACATTGACCCGCCATTTCTTATCTCTATCGCACGCAGTACGCGTAAATGCAGAACTTGCATGAGAAAATCCGTTCAAGAACTTATTAAAAGAGAACAAGATAAATAATTGCATGAGTTTTCAAATGTGATTATTGCATTTATTGTTAGTAGACAGTCAGACAAGACATTGTGTTATTTGATACAACATGATTTTAGTGTGAGCGCACGGCACGTTAGATCTGGTGATGTTCCCTGGCGGGATGGTGCGGCGGCGTGTTGTCGAGCAGACACACCCAGTCGCGCAGGCGGCGCTCGCGCAGGAAGGCCTCGCGCGGCGCCGCGCGCGCCGCCTCGCCCGCGCCCGCGCCGGCGCCGGCGCCCGCCAGCAGCAGCGCGCCGCCCAGCCACGACACGCAGTTCCAGTGCGCGGGCGCGGTGTGGAACTTCAGTGACGTCAGGTGAAGCCGTTCGCTGGAAAATGTTTTAGGGGTTAGAGATCCATCCCACTCCGATCCATTGATAGCTATCTATCGACCGATCTGAGATAATGGAACCGGGCGTGACCATAGGCACAACTGGCGACTGTGACGATACCTGTAGACGGGCTCGGTGAGCGCGTGCTGCAGCTCGGCCTTGAGCCGCGCGCGCAGGCCGGGCAGCGCGGCGCCGCCGCCGCACACCAGAATGTTGTCCGCTAGGGCGCGCCGCACGTCGATGGGGCACTGGAAATAGGGTAACGGTAACGAATCAACGAATCAAATAGTTTATTACATACTAGCAGTACTGAGAAAACAGAGGGCTTACCGCGAACCACGTTCGACGTATTGCCTCTCTCTCGCGCTGGTAAATTCATACGTAAGTGTGACAGGGAGGCAACACGTCGAACGTGGTTCGCGGTAGGCTTTCAGAAAAAACCGAATACAGGATGGAGAGATGAGCTACGAAATTTCGATAGACTGGTGGAGAACAGCACAGAATGGGAAGGAATGGAAAAACTGGGGGAGGCCTTTTCCGCACACGCGGCATGCAAATGCAAATAAATTGAAAAACAATAAAAGTTAAAAGCTATGGCTTATGAGAGGGAGAAATGGAAAATACTCCACCGACAAGAGGATACCTCTTAAATTGAAGAAGAAGAGAAAAGTTAAAAAAAAAGTAATAAATAAATGTAATAACAATGAAAGTGTAAAAATAACAAAAACGCATGAAATAAAGGCTACTACTAGCAGTACCGAAAAATTGAAATCTTTTATTGTGAAGTCTATCGAAACCGAGCAGGTAGTTGGTGTACCACTGTAAAGCTAGGCTTGTACCTGCATGATGGACTGCAGCAGGAAGTCGGGCAGCGAGCTGTACTCGTTGTCACGCAGGAGCAGCGGCTCGGCGCTGAGCTCGCGCGTGCGGCCGGACACGGTGATGGCGCCGCCGGCGGGGAGCGGGTAGTTGCTGTAGCACCACTGTAAGGCTAGGCTTGTACCTGCATGATGCACTGCAGAAGGAGGTCGGGCAGCGAGCTGTACTCGTTGTCGCGCAGGAACAGCGGCTCGGCGCTGAGCTCGCGCGCGCGGCCGGACACGGTGATGGCGCCGCCGGCGGGGAGCGGGTAGCGCACGCTCTTGGCTGGGGTTGGTGGGGAACCGGAGGCCCACTGTACAGCTCGATCGCGCGTCGTGACTAGGCAGGTTTTCACTGCAAGCATGAGAAATTTGACTGTCAAATGTTTAGTTAGAACTAAAGTCAAGCGTTTTCTTAACTTTTTTTAAACAAAAATTAGCCTATAACTATTTATCTACTACTGATGGGCGATGTCAGGCAAATGTACTATATTTATTTATTAATACAGAGTTTCTATGGCCAGATTCGGTTTCTAATATCAGTTTGATTGTAACTACCATAACATAACATTGATTTGATTGTTTTTACGTAGATTTAAACTTCATAGCTCAACAATCTGGGAAGTGGCTTTGTAATATATGCTAACCTGCAATATCTTCGAGCACAGTGGGGTCCAGGTTCAATTCTGTTTTGTTATCCTCGTCGAGGATGCACGCAAGCTCGGCCCGCACCGCTAAAGCACCCAACGGGGCTGCCTGCAGTGCTTTTAGCACCACTGACCCATGGACCACTAAAAAACAAATATAAATGAGCTTACAAATTAGTTTAACAGTACATGTTAAGTGTTAACTGTGTAGAATTTCTAAAGTACTAACCTGCACAGACCTCGGCCTCGCGCGCGCCTATCTCGACGACGAGCACGATGGGTGCACCCAGGGTTAAAGCGCACAGGCGCGGACTGTCGGCCCATGCGACGCCAGACACCTGCAGCGCAAAACATTTTACATTGGTATGTACCCATGTCTATATAGTATAGGTAAGGTAATCTAGTAAAATAGTATGCTCTCTCTAAAATAACCTAGAGGGGTTAGTAACATTAAATAACATTGACAAAAGTGAAACATAAGGCTAGATTATTCTTAACTATGTTTTGTAACAATTTTAAGTAATTTTATAATTATTCTTAATATTCTTGTTGTTGATTGTTGTCTCCAAATATTTGTTGATATTGATATTTTAGGTACAGAAGCTGTTTAAGTAAAAATGTGTTAGGGTAGGTACTTATATTGGTTTGTGTTTGTAAACAAAATATCCCGAATCCTGTAAAAATGTTATACTTAATGAAAATTATAGTTAGTATGACAAATCTAAAAACTAATGATATCTCTTTATCTACTAGTTCTACTATAAATAAAAGAAGTTACTATAAAATTTGAAAAGCTATATGAAATGAAGTTTACCTCATAGTGTGTGAAGAGCACCTTGGCAAGTGTTTCACGGAAAGCTGTGGGAGTCAGCAGTGACTCGGCCACAACCACACGCCTCTCTTTAGGGTTCACCAACACATGCCTGTTGATGGATATTCATAATAATTATGTATAAGTCACCTGTAGTTTTATTTTCTAATCTAAATCAATGTTCTTTCTAATTTTAGCTAATTTCATACAGAAATGTTAGTGCAAAATGGACTGTAACCAATAAATATATTTTAGATTTTGAGACGGATTGTGTTGTCTTTCTGTAAATCTTTTGATATTTATTCACACACTAATCTGCAATTCACCCATGACTCATATTGTGAAAAAAAAACAGCTTTAAAGGCAGGGAATAAGGTTTACTCGGGTAATTCCGAATGTCGAAAACTGTCGGATAATTCCGAAAAGACTTTTGTTATGATGGAATTTAGGGTGATTTTCATCTGATTTTCAGAATTATCCGACATTCGGTATTACCCGAATACACCTTACAGACAACAAGTTGGGAGGGGTGATCTGATGTCTAAGAGATGAACACATATCTGCACCATAAAATAAATCTGTAACTGAATGTGTAGGATATATAATATCCTAGGGTTGATATAATATTATAATGTGAACTTTCTTCTGCTTTCATACATTTGGCTAATGTTCATTTGTTTAATATTGTGGAAATTTTAATTAAAGGCCACTCTGGACCACAAAAAATGGAAATCCCTTCTGAGAGCTCTGAGTCCCTGATGAGGGATAGCAGGATTTACCATCATCATCATTGTGGAAATTGTAATTTTTTTTGATGTAATATCAAACCTGCTTTCCTATATAAATAGATCTTTTTGCTAAGTAACTAATTCCTTACCTGAAGTAGAGTAGATGCAGCATGTGCACCAGGTTGTCATACAGCTCATCTTCATTGGCATAGTCATATACTCTTTTGAACCGGCGCAGCTCGGGACTCCAGAACTGTGAGCGTATGATGCAGCGAGGTGCTGCCTCGCCCGTGAAACCAAACCTATGCAGATGGGAATGTATAATTTCAACTTATAGAATTTTTATTATATACGTTTTTATTTGTGGGTCAAAATTCCAATTATCATTTTACGAGTTTTCTGTGTCCACATTAGTGCCTACAGACAGTATCACTAGCAGAAAACTCTCCTAATAACAAACTGTTGATGTATTTTTCTTGTTTAAGGGGTACTTACTTCGTATACTCTGAACCGAGATCGAGCACCACTGCTTGCTTTTCCTGGATGAGTGCGATTCCCTCGTACAATGCCATTTTATCTCTTGGTTTATTGCCGTTGTGGCCTTATACTATAAACATGAATACATTATTTAGGTTTATTAAATAGAAAATAAACTTTCGTCAAGCTTGACCAACCAACAATAAAACTATTGTTATTGTCAAACATAAAACGTCAATTTTTTTTTTTCACATAAAACGTCAAAATGTGACATTATTGATGACATCATGATATTGCAATCATAGACTTACAATATATAGAGACGGGGTCTCAGCGAGCTGTCACTGTTGCCACTTTTGTTTAGTGTACGATTAACAATTTAACACCACCTTGCTGTAGCCATGTCGATAAAGTCATATCGATAAACTATCGACATTTCTTACAATTTTAATTTTACTTCAATGGTTTGACGATATCTAAAATGAACAAAAACGCTTTTATTCTTTATTGTGGTTATCAGATCACAATTTTATCGTCACGCCCCAGCAGGGAACCAAGGGAAAGTTCAGATATTCAATTAAAATACATAAACACCTACTAAGATATGTG
The DNA here is from genome assembly GCF_963556715.1 of Cydia fagiglandana. Taxonomy (NCBI): domain Eukaryota; kingdom Metazoa; phylum Arthropoda; class Insecta; order Lepidoptera; family Tortricidae; genus Cydia; species Cydia fagiglandana. Next base: position 18,267,352 of record NC_085932.1, on the reverse strand, counting down.
TTCCGCAATAATTGAAATATTTTATTGTATTCTAATACATTTATTATTCATTAGCATTTCAATTATGTATATGTTTAACAAAGATATTGAAGCTTCAATTAATTGCTATTTCGTTCCACTGTGTAGCATGTATCGATATATAACATGATTAAAATCGACTTTTCACATCCCTAAAAGAGCACACATACACGTTTTTACGCACACATACACAGCCTGGATGCATCAAAAAAGGCAACACTTGATTTGAAGTTCACCTTGTCAACAGTATGGTTGTCCTTTTTTGACAAATGGCATTTTAAAAGAGCGAGGAGAGAGAAATGATACTAGTTGCTGCGCCGTCAAAGAGAACAGAAAAGGTAGGGGCCTTGATTGCAATGTTGGTGGCTTTGAACTTCGTAAAACGAATGTCGATTATTTGTCTCTGTCGCTCTTGGGCATTTTAGGCTTAAAGAAGGAGAGATTAAACTGCTTTTCGATTTTCGTGGGTAATATCCCTGTGTTGCTACTTGTAATAATATTTCAAACTGTTCGGTTAACAGGTTTAAACGCAGAAACAGTAAATATAGATGGTCAAGCAAATCTTGTCAGTTAAAAAAGGCGCGAAATTCAATTTTTATATGGGACAGTAACCTAACCCTTCGCACCTACATTTTTGAAATTTGCCGCCTTTTTCTACTCATGAGATTTGCTTGACCAACTTTATATTATGTATTTTATTTTCTATATTCTTTGCTGATTCTTTGGCGTTGGACTGCCCTGCCCGCTCGTTAGCACCTCGTTAGTAATAAAAAAAAATTAAGTAAAGATAGGATATGTATTCTCTTTGGTAATGATGACATGAAATAATAGTTTTGGATCACAACCAAATCACAACACACTTTTTATTTATTTTATTTTTCATAGTACGTTTTGAAAAATTTCAAGATAATTTTGTAACAAATGTTTTTGACCGAAGCGCTAAATCTTTCAAGAGTTTTTTGGTAATTTTTTTGTAATTTGCTTACTTTTAACTTTACAAGTTAAAAAATGCAGTGAATATGGACCAAACAACATACGAAGAGAAACCAATATAGAGTTGAAAACATGCGAATAATTTACTATAGAACATTTTGAATAAAAAAACCTGGCTGACGCCAGCTGCTTTTGAATAGGTAAGAAATTACATATAGTAGCGAAAAGCACTGTTGTTTCTCGCCGGCGGTTTTATTTCGAAAGTGTTTCGAAACAATTCTAGGCTCTTAAGTGTTTTATAAGTGCGTTCTCAATGTTCTCATGCTTTTGGCATTGTAGAATACTGCCCATAAAGTGTTGTGCTTTCTATGGCTTTAGAATAAGATCAGTAAGTATATTATAATGATCATTGATTTATCAACAGTGTCCTGTCGTCGCACATGATACGAGTATCCCGGCCGCGACTGCTGGCCGCGCGGCCGCTGTTGGGCCGGTATCCGGCGCCGGTAACCGTACTGTCTCCGCGTACACAGCGCCCATCGTGGCTAAAAGCACGGCCGGTGCTGCGAGCGAATGACGCCGCCGGGCGCCGCCGCTGCTGCATTGGCTGTGTCGCTAAACTAGTCGACTCCTTCCTTAATCATTACTCATAAGCATACGTCGGACTCCAGCGGGCATTTTCGTGGCATGTCAGAATGATAGGTAAGGTTCGCAAATCAATCAATTCACTTTCGAGTATTTGTACTTAGTATTTGGTACCTAGTATTTATAATGTAACAAATAAAGCAAATTTTTCTATTGATTAGACGGCACTCTACCAACGAATATAAGTATGAACAACAGTCATAATGACGCATGCCATGTCAGCTATTTATTTGTTTTTTAAGTGGCCACTTCAGTGGGCTATCACTATCAGTCATCACTTCAAAGAGTATTTACACATTAAAGATGAATAAATGATAACGGGTAACTAATTTAATTAACTATGTTACAAATACTAGGTACATTATAATACTCATAAGTTAAGATTTTTTTGTAAACCTTACCTTGCCCTCAAACTGCCCGCTATAGTCCGACGTTTGCTCATAAGTATGTATAATGATATTAATGATCATGTTAATTCCGATTGAATTGTTCATGCAAACGTTTAGAATTATTTTTATCGTGTTTACATCTACTTTGATTATGTATTATGGTTTTTCCATTATACAGTCGCCATCAGATGTATCGGAGCAGCCGAGGTGCTCAAAAATATCTGAACACGACTCTAAAGCCTTAACAAGAGGCGTGTTCAGATATTTGTGAGCGCCTTGGCCGTTCCGATATAAACGATGGCGACTGTACCTAAACTTTCGCTAAGTAACCCTGTAACTCTTCAACCGCCAAAAACGTCCACAGGGACGCACAGTTACATTCATTCATTCCAATAAGGCAATCAGATGAATGAAGGAATAAACGCCATGTGACTCCCCTGCATCCATGCAGCTGCAAGCGTCATCAGGCGGCCTTTATTATGCTTGTTTGTCACCGAGTTGGTATAAAAAAGTAGGTTATCTCGATAACTTCTATATAACATTCTAACATTTCTAACACGATTAAAAATTTTGCGTACCTAGATAACGTACACATTAAATAAATTGTAAATGTAAGAAATAATTTCATACGTTTTGTAAATACGATAAAAATCTTCTAAATGTTGCTTTACTCATTATACAGAGACAACGTACGAATAATGGTCAATATTCCTATATTTAGGTAGTGATTTATTTTACATACGTAATAAATAGTTCAGTCCGAATGACATGAGTATTAAATTGCTTATTTCACTCAACGATTTCAAAAGTATTTTCGACCGAATATTCTCGTTTTACTTCTATCTACTCTAGCCATAAATTCTGATACAAAAATTTAACTAAGACACTAGGTACGATTTTAAAATTATTTACATAAATTACGAGAATCATAAGTAATACATAGGCAAAGAGTTAGGTTAAGACATATATAGGTAGGGTAGAAAAGGGGTTTCAGTCGATGTGTGGAAGGGCGGCACCGTCGTCGAACCCAAGCCACCTGGCGGTGGACTTAAACCGGTGGCGTGTGCCTCGGATGCACATGCTGGTGGCAACTATTTTAAAATTATTTCATTATATACACCTAATAAAGGGGTTACTTACAAACGAATAAAAAAATGCCTAGAGGTAGAGATTACTCCACGTTGTCTTCCCTTGTCTAGATCTGAGGGTTTGGGAAAATTTCTATAATGAAAATAACACAACTCACTTTTGTAACTAACTAAATTTATTTTACACAAATTCCGCTATAATACATATTTACAAACATAAAAACGAATCGGACATTGTCACTTTAGGTAAAAAAAGCTTGAGCAGATCAGCGGCCCCGGGGGCCGGCGCACCGCGTCTATCTACTACACTTACAGTTAAGAGCCAGGGAACCAGCGCTCGCGCATACGCGGTGCTTAGCGTGCAGCGGAGTAATAAATATGAAGAGCGCCAACTTCCAGGACGGGTGTCCTTACGTTGGTGGCGCCAGTGGTCGCGGAAAACTATTAGGAACTTTTTCTTCAGAATTATGTACCTACTACACTAAAATGTTCTTCTCTCTACTACTGAAGTAAATAACAATTTCATACAACATCAACAACGTCAGCTATCTCGACAAGTTGTTACTTCACTTTTAATATTTTCAATCACAGCTTTTTCGAAATATGTAATAGATAATCGAAATAAAGCATAACATTAATTTAGGTATAGCTACATATTTACACTGCTATTACATGTCTCGAAAAATTAAAAGCTGCTTAATATATTATCTACATATTATTGGGATTTGAGAAACATCGTCTCGAGGTTCGGTGGTTTCTTATTCTAGAGGGATCAGGGGTCGGGAAAGGCGCCGGCGCCGGAGTAAAGAGAGAGCGTGGCGCCGGCGCTACACGGGCGCGGCGCTCGTTCCCTGGCGCGTCAGTCCCTGGCTCCCTGCGCGGCGTTCGCGCACTACACTAGTACACTAGCATTGTTCTACGCATGAGGCGGTTAGATGATGGAGGTGATCAGTCGCGCCTTGAAGTTGACTATCCGCTCTGAGGTCTGTGCCAGTCTCAGGATGAGGTCCTGGATCAGGTTGGCGATGCCGCGGTTGGCGATGATGAACAACCGCGTGATGGGGCCGGGGACGCCCTCGGTGAGGTTGTCACCCTTAGCGGCAGTATCGTCTCCTTCAGTGTCGGAGCCTCCCCCGATAGCTTCGCCACCGCCCGATGAGCCACCCGAGGACCCGGCTACCAGCTGTAAAATATAAAACTCAGGTTAAGAATGGGCACGAACCGTATACTTGCGACACGCCGCTCGCCGTTCGCGCAATACGCCCTCGATATATTTGCCAACTGCGGCATATATAATTAGCCGATGGCAGAAACAATGTTATTGGCTATTCAAATTTTTAACGAGCAACGTGTTGCAAAGTTATGAAATGTTAGTCGTCCGAGCGGCGCTTCGGAAGCAGCGCGCTCGAGCGAGTAGGTATTAGCGGCCGTTGCGCAAGCGACACGTAATATCGATTGCGCTGGACTGTTAGAGAATGTGCATCGATTTCATACAAAGTGCGTTAGGATATATTTTCGATGACACCAGAAACACGGAAGAGAAGATGAAGAACAGGTGAAAAGGAAAGGCGGAAGGCATGCATAGGGTATACACATGTAATGTGTTAATTAGTTGTTAATGAGTTATATCAACAGAACTACGTCAAGCAATCCATGCGACTACACTACAGGCAACTGCGACATTCACGATAACAAGATCAACGATGACAATCTACGACCAGCAACTCTAACTACTCTGCTAGATAGAACTAGCTGACTACGAAATACGAAGTGCTTTCTACTCTAGTATTACAGTTTGCTCAGACATGAGCAAGCTATCTCAGTGCATTTTGTGTTTTTTGTCTGTGTACTTGTGAAGGGTCCAGCGTGGCGGAGTGGGAGGCGGTGACTCCGAGGTTGAGTGAATCGGTGCCAGCGAACAGGCGAAAAGCTGATCCCGCCGCGCGCGCCATCGCCTCCGCTGGTCGCTGCAACAACCCTCAGCCCTCAACCTTCCGACTAACAGCTCTCCCGTGCCCGACTTACGCCGTCCTTGTGGATCACCATTGCGTACAAACGACTACATAGGCTATCTGTATTCCTTCCCTAATTTGAGTTGCACTGAGTTTGTGACGAGTGTGTAAATGTAGAAACAGATATGGGTAGGTATATGTGTAACTAATGATTTAGAGTCAGTGGCAGTTACAGGGTTTGAAATAGTTAAGATAGAAATAGATAGGTATAGTAATGATAATATTCCAAAGAAGTTGGCAGTTTTACGAATTATGTATCTGAAAGTTAAATAAGTTGAGAACGGAGTTTATGAAAGTTAGGTAAGATTTCAGATGACAGAGAAGAAATTATAAATGATTGATTGTGATGGTGTTTGTGCAGGACTCACCCTGACGATATCGAAGAGGAAGTTTCCAGAGCCGCCGCCGGCGCTGTTCTGGCCGCCCGATGAGCCACCGAAGCTCAGGAATCTAAAAAGTTACACAGGTTATGTCAATGTCAAGTGTATATATGATAGAACAGGACGCGACTGCATCACCCGCCAGGTTGCGCGAGAAATCGGACCGTGCGAAATGAAAATCACAGCAAGAAACGTAATGCTTTGCTCTCATATATGGTGCCTTTGTTACGGCTCCGCGTGAGCACAGTGCTAATCGCAAATTTATAGTATGAAAGGCTATGACAGAAATGTTTAGTACCTATACCTATAGATATATGATTGGTTTTTGTCCGTGTGTTGCATTTTTTTAATGAGTCAACTTGATTTTTACGCCACACTTTGTAACAATACTTAAAGGTAATTGCTTTCGTATGGTAAAGAAAATGGTACCTCTTATTTCTGTTTTCTTCGCTGTTATCGGCATCATCGAGCGTAATTTCATCAATGGCAGCGTTGTTGGTCTGAGCGGCAGTTTGTTGGTCTTCGTCAGAGCGTTGCTCCAGCGCCTGCTGCTGTTGTTCACCGAATGCAACCCGGACCTCCGCTTGCTGGGACTCGGCGCCCGACAGTAAGTTCTGCTGCTGCTCCGGCAGCTCCTGCAATGGATGCGATATTACATGCATGATCGTGATAGGGGATGATGTGGGGATGCAATGGGTGACGATGACGATGACGATGAAGGCGCGCGGTCTGCGCGCGCCCGCACTGCCGTCCTGGGCAGGCTGGGGTTAGTGCGCGTGCTATGGAGATGCCTTGGGACCACGCCGCGCCCGATTAATACGACTTCATTCCCCACCCACTCACATTAGAGCTATTAGTATTTTTAAGGGCGGGTGAATGTTCCGAAACTAATCGGTCGCGGTTACATGCCGTGGCCCTGCCCTCATACCGGGCGGTAGACTAGCGCCCAGCGCCGACGACGGCGCTCAGGCGCGTCAGGAGCAGCGGTAGTGGTTGTTGTTGTAGTCGTAGCTTCGTCGTCATCGTCATCATCGTCGAGCTCGATGGAGCCTCCGCCGCCGCCCTCCATGCCGCCGCCACCGCCGCCGTTACGATTGCCCAGGAAGGCGCGTAAAACCACAGGCCCGAACGTTTGCAGTACCACGCTAGTGATCTGCTGCACCTTCTGTTCGATAATCTAGAACACAACCCACTACGGTACTATGCATAGTATCGCGAGAAGCGGGGCGCAATCTAGGTACGCCTGGAACATTAAGCTAGGAAGGTAAACATACCTAGGTAAATACATAGCAAAAAGTTTTTATTTCTTAGGGGATTCAGGGTAAATCAACTCGATTTTTAGAGCACCGTACAAAACCTTGTTCATTTTGATATAAATTATCAGTTTGAACTGTGTCATTTTTTCTTCGGGAATAAGTTATTTTTATACCTGCGTTAGCGTAGGGAAGAGCTGCCGCAGGATACCGATGGTGCGCTTGTTACGTTCGCTGAGCTCTGCGCCTGGCGCGCCGAGGTTTAGCGTCGACAGCGTCTCCTGGAATACGACCAATTAAACGTTATTAACCAATTTAACTTTGTTACGACAATAACAAAGGACTGTGGTAAAATTCCAAAAAGAAGTGAGATAAAACAACAATGACATTATAAGAACCAGGGACGGCGAAACAAAATGTGTTGCTGAGTGGTGCTCGGAAGGAAGTGCGGTTAATTGCCGGTGTAATGAGCGCGTGAGGTGGCGTCATTAAACTCACCGTGGAAGATGAATGTGACAGCTATTAAACAAACACGCGACGCGTAGCTACAAAGACAGTCTTAAGATATGACTTATGAGAGATATTTAGTAGGTAATATTGGTACATAAATAACCGATTTATGTACCAATATTACCTGCTTAACTATTTTGTCTTTCAGACTACAACTTATATCAATAAGTTTTAAAGTCGGACCAAGAAAAATCTGCAGCGGATTTGATAGCCCACGCAGTGTAAATGTTATTTATACGTCATAATTTCATAGAAGTTTGACGTTTAAAATAACACGTGCACTGCGTCGGCTATCAAATTCGCTGCAGACTTTTCTTGGTCTGACTCTAGCATCAGTACTTAGGTACTCTAAAACTCAATCTTTGTAAATAGATACCTGTGGATGATGATCACTTGATGATCATGCTTCTTATGATACAATTATTAATATAGATTATCATCCGGATTAAATACTCATCTTATTGTACCAAGATGGGATCTCAAAATTTCGTCATTGTATCCGGTTCGTCGTTATAAGCGCAGCCGTTATGCAAGTGGTCTTACTGATACGCCAAATGCACTGTTTGAAAATCAAGTTCATAAGCAGAGGGTTAATTGGATTTGCAATATAATATTTTAAACTTTCGCGTTTTTAACACATATTAACTCACATTATAGACGGGTCTAACGCGAATTATATTCAATCACCTTGATTTTATTGATTTTTTTTCGCGTTAGACCCGTCTATAATGTGAGTTAATATGTGTAATTGGATTTGATTTATGACCAAGCATGCAAGCTGCAACGCTGGCTCGATTGATCACAAATATTATAATGTTTTTTTTGTAAATAAAAATACTCTTCTCACGGTGGTCGCTCATTACGAGTACCTATTAATCGGCATTCGTCGTCGCGGGCGGTTGCGCAGCGAGGACTCGGAGATCTATTCAAACTTACATTTTCATATCTAAATAATGTAATTGTGTTATCGCCCGTGCTACTCGCTCGTGCTTAAAAATGAACTAAATGCACACTTACAATGATCTTCTTCCTGGCGTTATCCCGGCATTTTGCCACGGCTCATGGGAGCCTGGGGTCCGCTTGACAACAAATCCCATGATTTGACGTAGGCACTAGTTTTTACGAAAGCGACTGCCATCTGACCTTCCAACCCAGAGGGGAAACAAGGCCTTATTGGGATTAGTCCGGTTTCCTCACGATGTTTTCCTTCACCGAAAAGCGACTGGCAAATATCAAATGATATTTCGTACATAAGTTCCGAAAAACTCATTGGTACGAGCCGGGGTTTGAACCCGCGACCTCTGGATTGAAAGTCGCACGCTCTTACCGCTAGGCCACCAGCGCTTCCGCTAGGCCACCAGCGCTTCCGCTAGGCCACCAGCGCTTCCGCTAGGCCACCAGCGCTTCCGCTAGGCCACCAGCGCTTCCGCTAGGCCACCAGCGCTTCCAATGCACACTTACAATGATAAAATCATTTCGATATCACAATGTACGTTCGAATTGGCGACTGGGTCCTAGGGCAGCGTCTTCGTGTGTTTCTACTAAGTAGCGAGGATGTGGAAATGACCAGGTTTCTTTACTATTTTTAGGCAATTAGTGGAAAGAAGTACTAACCTGTGCACTAGCAGCGGGAGCAATAATCTCGATGATTTCGGGCGTGTTGTCGTTGATGGCAGCTGCGGCGGCCGCTGGATCGGGCCCTGGCGCCGGCGCGGGTTCGGGGGCAGGGGCGGGGGCGGCGCTGATCGACAGCAGCAGGGCGCAAGCGCCCGCCAGGAATAGGGACGCTCTCATGGTCGTGTGTGTGTGTGTTTGTGTGCTTATATCGTCACTCGTTGCGGTGCTTTGCTGATAAATTTTCCAGGTCCTTCAAAATCTGCAAATATAGACAATTATATTAATATTGCGAAGACGTACGTTTCGTCCGTGTGTCTCTCGATAAGTGTACTTTTGGGGCAACTTGTATAATATGACATAACATAAGCAATAAAAGTTACTTTCTCCTTGACCGACAAACACGGTTTAGTTCGAGAGAACTTGACTCACGACGCGTAATGTGCCAGCGAAGGAATTTGAACAAAAACAATCGAAAAGGGTTACTAAAAATTTTAAGCTCTTTTAAGACACGATGAGAAAAAAAATGATTCACCAGCTCGGTAACGCACATGTGTGTGTAAGGTGTACCTAAGTGAGTAATGCGCCGTGTACAGGCAAGGCACGCATTAATGCTATAAAACTCTAGGTCTCAGTTTTGACATCGCGCCCATCGATTTAATCAGCTAATAAAACACGCACTGACCCGCATTTAGGTAATTGGTCTATACTATACTAATGAAATTATTCACTACAAACTGTCGTTTCGAAACGTTGGGTAGGTATAGGTAGAAGGATTCAAACAAAATGATTTGAATAAAAGTAGGTCTCAACTTAATGCGCATGAATTACCCATAAATGTCTGAAATTGCTCTGCGACCACGTTCGCAAGCTGCGATCATATCATATAGTTGCGACACACGACAAAGATCATGCGTGGAGCGAGTCCGCACCGGCGGACCGCTTGCGCGGCCTCGCGACTCCCTCGGGGTGGTGGTTGGTTACGAGCTGACCTTACACCGTCTACTATATTAAATGCAACTGTCAAATGAGCAAGGTGAACGGACTCGCACTACGTGTCGTATTGGCTTAAACGTGTGCCGCACAATCTTGGTCACTGAACACGACAAATAATCGAAGGCCTTTTCAAGAACTAATAATATAAATTTGAAACCTGCACAGTTCATATGGACTTTAACAGTGCATTGTTATTTAACAATAACACCTTTAGCACCGAATCACTGATGCTGAAGGCTTATTAAGCAATTCTTTAATAAGTTATGATTATGACTATGGAGTTAAGTTAAAACACCATTTGTTGAATGCAGGTCGAGGTTCGCTTTGAGATAGGATCACCGACTGCGTGCTAAATGCTAATAGATTATGAATATTCATCTCTAACAATAGTTTAGGGTGCAACTGAGTACTAAAAGCCACAGACCGCGGGCGCAAAATGCACGCGATTCGTAGGATTGAATAATGCTTCTTACAAACTTCTTACATAATGCAATTCTTCGTTTGTAAATGATATGCATGTCCAGTTAAATGTGCTTTTAAGTCATTATTTAGCTGCGTGTTTAAAAACATGTAATTGTTTTAATTTTTCCTATTCAACACAAGGGCGTAGATCATAGTGAGATAATCATATGGTTAAGGATTGGTGCATAGCCATCTCCATAGTAGGTTTCCGTACATGTCCTTTGTAGGTATACTATAGGTATCTAGTACATCACTCTCCTAACAACATTATTCACGTCAGCGTAACATGACTAGCATTTTATAGTATTTATATGACGACCTTTAATCCTCAATTTAACCTAAGTACCTCCTTATACTTTGAGAATCTAATAATAGGTAAGTAAAATATAGGAGACTGATGGTAGGAGACCCACAGCAAAACTCACGCACATAAACGTACCTACCAAATGATGACTTTAAAGCGTAATCTGGCAGTTATTAGTATCCACTCAATGTACTCGTATAAAAAACATGAGTTTTCTACAAAATAAGTAATGGCTGCGTTCGCATAAATACCTACCTATAATTGAGAGAGAGCACGATATGAATTTTAAAAGTTGTCATTAACCAGACCAGTCAGCATTACTAACTATTGCTCCACGATTATTTTGCAATTGACCAAAAATTTCCCTAATGTGATTTTTAAAGATTTTGCAATAGTTTTGGGTAAACGGGTGGTTAGTCCAGTTGATTAATGGAGATATTAATTGGCCTCGTAACCCGCACGGACCTGGGCCCGTCTATAGCCGGTCCTGGTTATTTCGACATGATAACACGACATAACCGCTGTCGAGACATGGAAATAAGCTAGCGCGGATCTGTCGCATACATGCAGAAACTCGGGTGATGAATGCACACGTTAGAGTTATTGGGAAATAAGAGGAAAGCTCGCATTACCTACGCATGCTCTGTATAAACATCATTGTTGGATGAGAATTAGCTGTTTGGAAACAACGAGTTGCGGATCTTACGCCAGATTAGGTAACGCTTGATCTAGGAAGAGATTTGCAACGTGTTCTACTCTCGATGCTAAATTGCCCTGGATATAATCTTTAAGTGGTGTTGCGTTAATTTGTCCCTGTTAAATTATTGCCATTGATTGTTTATTATGGCAAATTACAGTGCGATATTAATTCGTGATTGATTCGTTCATCTTCTTAGTCGGTCACACTTGTTAAAGTGCTCGTGATTATAGGTAATTTGTTACATCTGAGAATTACTTTTAGTCGGGACTGTGATTGTATATTTAACTTTTCCATCGATGATTTATGCCTTGCAATAACGGTCTATAACCTATGATTATTATGGCACAATAATGTGTCGAATTAATGTGATCGATAAGTTCTAATTGTATCGCTGCTTTGATTCCTTTTACTTATCACAAGAGGAGTTTTAACGTGAAGTTCATAGGTTTTAACATGAGGTACAAAAGTAATCTGTCACGTCTTATCGTTTTGCCATTAGGGTTTGGAGGGCAAAGGCAGCAGTGCCAGCAGGCTCGCGCGCCGGTCGGTGCTGCGGGCAGGCTCGTCGCGTTGCGCAAGCGACCTCTGCCGGGCTCAGAACGTTACATGCTGCAACGCGGGCACTTGTAAACAGGTAAAATTTTAGAAGGTCAAGTATTAAATAAATGTACCTAGCATATCATTAAGCTAGTGCTAAAAATTATACTTTCGTATGTTTATGTCAAAATGTCTGTTGATGACCTTTATGTAGGTATTAATTTTTGCATATATTTCATAAACAGTGTGACATAGCCACAAAGTGAATGCTCATTGTTTTATAAACTTGTAACGAGGAATCATTTTACTGTTTACCTACTTTTCATGAATTTGTGTTATGGTCATCGTATATAAGCCACGTTATTGGCGAATCCAATAGGTTCTTGTGCTATTACGATAGCTTTATACTTAGTGGCAACGCAAGTATACATAGTTATAATCATAACTGGGGAATTTAGTACTTGTAGGCAATTAACTTTTGCGTGCTGCTAATGAGTCGCCTTTTCTAGCCATACTAGTGCCGTACCGCGACCGCACTCGTTTCGACACCGCTAAGCACTTGGCACTTACGCTTCAACAATGTTTATGTTTTAACTTTAACACAAAAGAGTCGACGGATGTGCCATTCGGCGCACGCGCGTTGGCCAACCATCTAAGTGTATCGCGGTGGCGTCATACCACATCAGTATCCATTATTCAACAATTTACCTCTACACAACAGTTGAATTATTAGGATCCATCGGTTAATACTTTAACATCACGAATTACTTAGTATAAAACAGAGCCATTGTTCAAAATATGTAATTACATTATTTATTATAGAATTTACTACAACATTAAGATTTCAAAACATGATATATTCGTTTCCGTCGAACCGCTGAAGCGTGACACGTTAGTTGGTAAAGATGTAGATAACATCACGGTTAATATGTTAGCGCGAGAAGTAATAGATTTGCTAATATAAAACATAAATGCTTCTTTAAAAAACACTTGATTTTCTGCCTGTATATTTTGACCAACTAACACATTACTCTCAGAGTTATTTCAACTCAGAGTTATTTCAAATACGCCTGTAAATTGTAAAAAATAACAATAACACAATAATAATTTACATGCTGCCTCTTAATCAGGTCAACATAGACACTAAAGTAGGTAGGTACCCGTATACATATTGCACGACCTCTTATCTTCAGACGTGGTCGGACATATATGTATTGTCATGTACCATGTATCTATTTATTTATTAAATGATTTAGTGAATAAATAGAATCGGATTACTTTTTCAACTTCGTCAATCATTATGAGCATAATTATAAAATGAAACGCTAAAGTTATTCAAAGTGAATAATGATAAACTTGCCTATTAAATTGAATTACATTCTTTAATAGGTACTCTTTTGTTATTGTTGTTGTCGAAGTCTCGTGAGTGATTAACGTATTAACCCTGCACGTGGCAATGTTCGATTATAAATAGCGTCCACAATTGCTAATCATCTATCAATAAGCCTCAATTAGCCCTAGTTAGTGGGCTGACTAGTGACTACTCTCCGCTAATCGTATGTCACAAAAACTAGTTTTTTCTGAAACAATTGAGATGATTGATCCATTGTGCTGTCGTAAAAACGTTAACGCGGTTATTAAGCAGATGTAGCACTAACACTTTTTTGTGAGGAATGAAAGTGTCTGTTTCAACACAAGTTAGATAACTTTAAAAAGAATCCAAAAAACATCGTCACCTTATCTGCACATATAATAATCGGATATAAAAACAACAAAAACGTGCTAAGTTTGTTCAATTGTATGACCACTTGACCAGACGCATATTCTAATTATTATAAGTTGATACCGATTGTACATAATTATAGTTTTTATAATGCGTAAATAACTTAGTTAAGGTACCAATCCAGGTCAGAAGGATATGCGCAGAGGGGCGTGGGCAGGCTCATATTTTGCTTTGCCGATATAATCTCTGTGCCCGAACGTTCGTAATAGATTACTAAATTTAATTTTCTAATTTGTTGCTGTAGTATCAAGGTAAAACGAATGGAAATTACTTCAAAGTTTCCTTTATTGATAAGCAACGTCTGAAAGTTTATTGACTTGAGCAATAGAGCAATACCCTTTTAAAATCGGATGAGTCAGACGAGTAAGTGGACAACAGCAACCTCGTTTGCTTAAATGGAAATTATAAGGTTATTAATATACTTATTGGTCTGGGTTGGAAAGGCATCACCTTGAGCTGCGCCTGCACCGGTGGCGAAATAAGAAATTAGCTCCGATAGCGTGTAGATTGTAGCACTAACTATATTTGGAAACGGAAAACCTAGCGAAATGTCATAAGCAAACGGTTAGAAAACGAATGTGAATGTGGACTTGTGGTTTAAAATTCTGTGGTTGGGCAATTATTACGAAACAAAACGCGAATTAAACATGTTGTACACGCGACAGCCGCATTCACCCCTATTGTTGTTCGGATTGCGATCTGTGGCACTGGGTTCTTCCTCGCGGTATCGTACGTTTCCTCTACCGCTATACCTACCTACAAGTGTAATTAACTCGTAATTTGACCATTATAGACTCACAATCATGCAGGATCTATGCTTATTACAAAAATAAGTAAATAAGCCTTTACCCCGATTAGAACCCGGGACCCGGGTACCGACTAAGCCAGATCGGTTTTCAAAGTTGCAATCATAATTGAAATTAGCTTAAAAGATTAGTTCTCAAAAAGTTAATTATGAACTCATTAAGTGCCATACAAATTCACTTAAACTTTAGGTATGCATCTTGTAGTGAGCGTAAGCTGTAATTACTACAATCAGCTAACTACACGTTGGTAAGTGTCTAAACAAATGCCACTATTAATTTAACTGCATATGTCGCCGTTAAGTGCCAGGCGGGTTGTAATGGCCGGGTACTGCACAGTTGCACACCACCCATCTATTAGGTAGACGTACGCCACAGACAAGACATCCACCAGACTGAGCATAGTCGCGCTACCTCTGCCACGCATACGGTAATTTTACTCCATGTTCGAGTCGAAAGTGTCTTTCTGTGACGTCCGTGTATTTGAACGGAGCAATCACGGCACGGGACTTCGCTCCCCTCGTCCCGCGCACCCCCGTATTTTCGGCATCATGGGTTGCATGAAATAATTGCTCTAAACTCGGTCTAGAGGATTCCTAGTCTATGACGTACGCCCACACCGAGCCACCTCATGGAAGATACGGAGTAACAACGTATGGAGTTTATACCCAGTTAATGCCTTTTGAATTTTTCTGTATGCACTTCCTCTAACACCTGCTGTTTCCTATGTAAACGTAAACAAATCTGTATACTCTATGATTTGTGGTTTATGACCATAACAACACACTATTGTCTAATAGGCTTCCCTGTAGGGCATATCCACTGATTATATAATACTTATAATGCCAGTGTCGATAAATCTAAAGGATCTATTGTAGGCAATAAACTTCCTTGTAAGTCACATTTAATGATTATGTAACTCGTTTCATTTCGCCATCGCTATAATACCGAGTTTGAGTTTAGTACGGAGATAGTTACTAGTTCACTAAACTAAATAAAACAATTGCTTAATATAAATATACATTTTAAAAGATAGTTAAATGTTATCTATTGTTCAGAATTTAGTTTTTGTGACCTGCATTTCACTGCTCTGCCTATTATTGTTTGTCTTAATGCAATAATAAGGCGTTATTTAAAATTGTCTGTGAAAACTTTTTTAACTTAATTGCTATGAAAATTCTGTCAATTTACGTTTATAAGAAAAATATAAAACTGTTAACATTGAGAAAGGCAATAAACTAAGTATATATTAGGGACTAATTCGTTAATAAACTTATAAATATTTCAATTATAAAGTAATGAGAATAGTCCTTGCGTAACGTCTGCTACGATCGCTTCGTTGCTACGACGTAGCGCCGCTACGATCGGCGCTGGCGCAATACCATTTGAAACGAGTAACTGCCGTATTTGAACTTCAAGATATTCACAAGAGACGACACGTACTAGATCCATTCCAGATACGTTATAGTTTAGATATCAACTAGTTCTCTTTTCCAGCGCAATTCGGGCAACCAATGTCACTTTTACGTTAGATAGCGTAAAATATCTATTAGATGTGAATTGGATCTCTAAGTCATATCCTGAGGAAATCGTTCAAGAGTATCTCCAGAATCGCGCAAATGTCAAATTTGACAGGTTAGATCTTAAACATATCGTTATCGTATCTTGGTGATGTCTAAAACATATCTAATAGATGTCTAGTTCAAAATCCGAATCGGGCCCTAAAAATAGTCATTTATAATTCAGTTACTCTCATTAGCTGATTGGATAGGCAGCCTGATTCGAACTTTAAGATACGTCAAAAATTTGGTAAAGGTACGACCTAAATTGTTAAAAGTAACGTTTCTTCAAACAAAGACGTGGGTTGACGCATCGTATCGCAATAATATAAAATTAAAGCATTAGAAACGTATTTATTTTATCTCATCCTTTACGATACGAGTACCTACCTGAATTTCTCAGACAGATATTTTACCTTTATTTACATCAAAACAATGGCTCGATACTCACATTTTGCGATCTTTTGAACCGTCTCTAGGAGTGTCTACGGTAATTATATGCGGTAGAGATCCCGTCAGCGCGCGGACTGTCCGCGTGCGAATCGAGCGCTCTTATATATAACAAGTGCAATGCACGTGGTGTGTCGTCCCCTCTGGTGCAAGTTTTATGTAGAAGCCATCTTTGAAGATGCACTGGTTCGTGTTTGTCCATTTCAGTCACTTGGTTTCTTAGATATCTAATTATTAATAATAACTTGAGTCGTCAAGTCGGTTGTCGGCTTACAGCTGCATTGTAAAAATATCTAAGCACACACAAATCTAAATATGCACAGAAATCTAATTATTACAGAAACATATTTAAGTTATTTTTTATCAAAATTCGAGAAAGATAATTAAATATTTTAACATTTTGTTCCGACATTTTGAAGGTGCCGTAACGTTGTCTGTGAAATAACGTCCGTAACGTTGTGAATCTACTAATAGTTGTAAAATGATTATAAGCAATATGACTGGATTTACAACAGGGTAAATAGGATAATTATCACGATAAATAAATATATAGTATTAAGTTGCTAAATTATAATGTGTTTTTTGTAAGTGAAAATTTATTAGCTTGAACAATGTTTGCCATATTTCACGCCTGAAACACAGGGAATCCTAGTTCAGGCACATGTAAACTATCACTTTTTTTAAGTTTTGTTTTATATGAATGTAACCATGAAATACGTGTTTTTGGAATAAATTATGTTTATGTTTATGTTGTTGGTTGCGGGATGGTTGGGAAAAAAAGGATTTCAATATTTACCTAAGTTGGTTTCTTGAAATGAAATGAAATACCAAAGCAAGCATTGTTTTGTAAGATATCTATGTTACAAAACAATGCTTGCATATGTGTTTATGCAGTATGCTCGCTATTGATTGTAGCTAACATAACATAACAAACGATTACATTCTGTGAACTAGGAAAGCCGCGTGCGGACATTTATTTATATGCATGGTGTCCATAGATCACAGGTCGTGTAACCAGCCACCGGGAAGCGTTCTGTAATCTGTAGTGCGCGACCTAAATACGTTGTACATTACGTATCATTGCATAACGTGATCTTATTAAACCCAGAGCCGTTTCGTAAATATTAGCGAATATATCAGGTTAGTTTTATTGTTTTGTATCAATAAATAAATAATATTACAGGACATTATCACACAAATTGACTAGTTCCCACAGTAAGCTCAATAAGGCTTATGTTGTGGTACTTAAACAACGGTATGTATGCTATAATGATATTTATAAATATTGAAACACATAGAAAACACTCTTGACTTAGGAACAAGTATTTGTGCTCATCCCACAAATAAATGCCCTTTTCATATGAACATTGAAAAGGGAATCATTTATCGTTTTTCAGTACTTTGAAAAGCATAACATTTTCTGAAGCCTTTAATCACAGAACAGATAAAATAGCACGCTTGCGCAGTCTTTCCTGTGCATTGCGCTAAGTCGAGCATCCTCTTGGACTTCAAACGAATGCTTGTGTTATCATGCAAGCACATTACGTACATTTGTTACGATTACCCGCACTATACATAATTTTCTCTTTAAAAAGAGTTAGGAATATTAATTTCTGTACATTTCATCTTGTAATATCACTAATGGTCGTCCTGTACTGTTATTTACTTAACTTAATTTATGTTCATTGAGTCTATAAAATACATAGTATGAGATTTAGAGAGGCATGTAATAAAACAATTTTAATGTCATATAATCGCAGTGTAGTTTCGTAAGAATAATGATTATAAAAAACGTACCTAACTTATAACGATAAATAAATACTTAAAGAAAATAATATTGATTTATGTTTAAGATATAAGTTTATTAGTAAACTTAATTTATGAGTATTCAATCATAAGTTATTATAATCTCTTGACAAAAATATATTTACAATCATTGGTCTGATTGAATAGTATATTGTATACTCAAACACATATACATTGGTAACTGTTAGCTATAAGTTTAAATGTGTCATGAATTCTCGAGAAATTTACGTTTAAGTCGCATTTATACCGACTGTATCAAGATGCACTAACGGAATTTCACACTTGACACTTTTAAAGCAATGTGCAATTGAGTGATTGATTATCGCGGTAGACTGCAGAATTGCAGTGTTGAGCAACAGACTAAACGTAGGTAATTCAGGCAGTACAGTACAGTGCTGGTAGCCAAAAATTTGCATTAATTATTTATGTAACAAGTATACTTATTAATACGAATAGCGGATACTCTTAACGGGATTTTTAATCATAACGGAAACAATAAAACATATTTTTTAACAAAAGAACGTCTATATACTCGTATTTAGCATTGAATTAAACTATGTAGACTTGTTTTTCGACAAGAAACGACTTTATATAGTGTGTAGCGATTTGCACATTCAACGGTCTTAATGAAGTTTAAACAAAACGATTCGCCGAACTTGAGACCTTAATTGCGCAAAAGGGACCTTCGACAGGTAATTAGTCACATAAACCATAGAGCTGTGACGAGACAAGTCGGGAGTGGGGACAGGGCGGGACAGTGTCGCAAGGTGTCCTTTCACTGGACTGAGTCAGAGGAAAATACCCGGCAACTGAAGGCTTTAATGACCGGGTCCAATATCCGCGAACCGCGGTGATCGGTGCATTATGTCATACGTGCCACACTCTTATTCGCGTTTCATAATTATGGAGATATATGCAATATCGAACGGAGATGATAAAATGATTACAGAATCTTTAGCAAGGTGGATATCGACCAATCATGATGTTAATATTAATGAATGCTTTAATTGAGTCATTATATTTACACGTTTTAAGTAGGTACTTACTTTATATTTGACAAAACGACAAAACAAAAGACAGCTAACATGTCATCTGCGTTATTAAATAGTTGTTTGGTCATTTTAGCGAGTCGTAACGCGCCTGTCTTCGCCTGCGCGGCCCATTGTCCTCGCTATAATTATCCATCAACTCTTTAAGTACTTAAACACTCTCGCAATTACATTCCGCGGAAGCCTCAGAGAATGCATTGCGAAATAAAATTATGATATAGCCGTGTCGTGATTTAAAACTGACCTTATTTTAATCTTTAAATAATTTAAGTACAGAAGCAATACGTGCATGTTTCATGTTGTTGATGTAGGTATAAGGGTAAGGGTCAAAGAAGGGAATTTAGGGTAAAGTGAAGTAGAACGTATGGCTGTCAGGAAGCGCGGTTAGAAAGGCGCATCGTACACGTAACAGTAGTGTGGCCCCCGGACGCGTTGCGCAATTAGCTGAGCCTTGCGAGTGCAGCCTTCGGCGAAAGCGCAGGTCAGAGGTAAATGTTACAGGGACTGGTTCAGGCAAGGGCCTATAATGTTTGTCTTCTCTAGGTAATGTAGGGTGTGTAGGGTTATCTATTAAGCGTGTGCTTAATTTGTGAAGCAAGTAAATAGGTTGATCTCTTGGTAAATATCCAGTTAAACTAGTAGAATCGACTGTTTATACCGACGGTCCTATCCACCTAGGATAATCCAAGTAGTGTCGCAAGCATATTTTCTGCATAGTTAACAGACAAGTGTATAAGATAGGAGCGGCTATAAGTCTAACGAAATATGGTTATTAAGTAATATGAATTTTAATATTATTTATATAATATGAATAATTTAAATACGTAAGTATGTATACGTAAATTGCGAAAAACTTCGATCCTTTCGAGTTCTTTATGTTAATGGAATTTTTCGCTACGCCACGTGTGTCAAAGGTTTCTTAATTGTTACTGTAATATCTCGCTTACCTATTAGGTCAAATACCTACTCTGTATCAAAAAGTTGCCCCGCCGTAGTTTGAGTAGGTGTGCGCAAGGACACAGCCCGGTAAAAGTAGTTTGACTTTGGCTGTGAGTTTACATTACACACTTTAAATTACTTTAAAAAAAATGATTTCAAAAGAAACTTTGTACCGACAAAATCGTGGATGTAATAAAAATAAATAATACGGGTACATTTCCGTGATAAGTCTTGAAATGACTTAAAGTTCAATTAATGTGTCAAATTAATAATAAAACTTTAACTTCCGTGGTTTTGTTGTCGTATACAAAATCGACGAGGTCAGTCATATTAGTGATTAAATATTCATCGATGCTTTAAAATATAATATATACACGCATTTTTACAAAAAAGAAAATACCTAAAGATGAAATTACGAAGAGTAGTCCTAACTATATGCATATATGCTAGATTAAAACTAGCTTAAATGTTACTGCGTAGGTACATATTTATTAGAATATTGCAAGATTATCATGATCATCTCTTTGAAAAATTACATAACTGGATGCTGATACGCAATAATGTGTCAACCCACATCCATTTTGCATATGATGTCAACTCAAAAAAATTACGCTTAAAGATATTTTATTGAAAAAATTATGTGTTGACACATTTTTGCTAAACAGCATCTGTAAACTTGTCAAATCACTTGGGTCATTTTTGGACCGTTAGCCATATTGTGCGAGGTGATTAAGTATCCCGAAATCCCAAAAAAATTTTGGCCTTCCCATAGAAAACGTCGACATCCACTCGACCAAAATGTATGAAATGGCCAAAAATTTTTTTGTAATTTCGGTGTTGGTCCCATAGAAAAAGTTGTTCAGTATGTCCTACCTAATCACCTCGCACAATATGGCTAACGGTCCAAAAATGACCCTGTATATCTACTGATCTCAAACTGGCCTATCAATCAGCCAGATGTAAGGCAGACTTAGACTATACAAAACCAAATAAGTTCAAGTTTAAGTAAGGTAGGTCATTCGAAGTCGCAGAAGCATTAGTCTGAGGTCGCGTTGGTCTAGTGCGCTAATTGCTGCGATTACGCGCTCCATTTCACTCTCACGACGAAGGTCGAGGGCAGGAGCCCGAATTATTTTAACAACGTTCTTTAATGTACTATTTATGGTTAATTACACTCCCATAATCGAAGAGAAGGTCGCGCACGACCAATAAAAATTGCGAGAGTTTTTATGCAAACTTTGTAACTTTTATAAGACTGCTTTTTTAAAAACACGAAATATATCTTTTGGCAAACTCTATAAACAATAACAGTTTTGAATGATTCATGGTTAATTTCATTAGACATATCGACGAAAAAGTAATCACGGTTCATTTCCCGGTCGATATAAGTTTAACGAAACTCTATAAAATCTTGTACTTCATAGAATGTTGTCAGAAGGACGAAGAGTGGAAAATGCTTAATTGGGGTTACAGACACAACTCGTCAGTTTTACTTAAACATCCAATTAATAGCCAAATGAAAATGATCGCGATCACAGGGAAAAAAGTGTAACATGTCAATACAATAGAGATAGTGGAACATTACTCATAGCAGTGTTGAACCACGCTGTGCTCACACGCGCAATCGTTGTGGCAATCGCATTGTTGGCGGAAAAGGCAAAAACTGCACCAATTCCGACCATTCTAATTACTGCCTGTGATTTGAATTTTAAGCACATGTGATACACTAAACTGAAATGCATAAGTCAAATGCTAACCTTGCTATTCTTGCATGCACAGTGCACACCTACTTAATGAAAACAAAGTTTACTTTATAAAATCATACGAAATTTTAATGATTCGACATGAATTGAAACACGCGTTGATGTTACTTGTATCGACTTGAAAAAACGCGTAGCGATCTCGTAGCGCGTGCGTAGCTTGCGGCTACGACGTCTAATAACTCTTCTCTTGTTATAATATTCTAACAAATAAATATACAGATTTAGTGCATAATTATTTTCCATCTTGTTTTCACGGAAACTTGCGAACGAGTCTTGCTATTACAGTCAGTCTCGGTACAAAAAGTACTGACATTTACTGAATTTGCATGACAAATATGAACGTTTCCGAGAAAATACGATGAAAACAATTATATTTTCATTTTATGCAACTTGAATTTTAACCCATCACCACAACTAAATTCGATGTAGTTTACAGAATAGCTCGATCACGATTCGAGGATAAAATAAATTGCGCTATGCTCGTATGAAATATCTCGTCCGTTCGTTTTATATTTAACTACTACAATTACATGTTACTTACATAACAAACTACTAAATACTGTTCGATGCAAGGTTAGAGACTGGAAGCGTATAAGGCATTCAATAATGTGATATGGATTTGATAGTGATCTAACTGCATCTCGTTCGTACTCATATATTGGCGCGAGAGAGATGTCTAAAGATTAAAAAAAAATAAAAAATCTTAACACTGTCTGGTTACTGCATAAAAACAGCTGAACCAATGTAGGTCAATGTCAATTACTTATTAAGAACACATTAATGTATAATATGACGAGTGAGGTCACTTACTTTTTTACAATATTTTATCAAATTTAATTACATAGAAATTAATAATCTTCTAATTGTAGCGTAAGTAATTTTCTATTATTCATTATATGTGAGTTATTTAGTAAGTTAGGAATAAGAAAACAGTTACGGAGGTTATATTTTCAACTAAAGGTGTTTTTTTATGCTGTTATAGTTCGTTTTTTTAGCATTAGAGAAAAAGGTAAACAATCTTGAAGTGTCTTTTTATGTGAAACATTTTTTGAAAATAAGTCACGGGCAATATGTAATAATTATGAATCATATACGATTTTAACATTATTTTGCTTTCATAAGTAATAGTTACTGATAAAAAAAAAGATTTTCAATTAAACACAAGACACGTCAAGATCGCGTAATCTTTTCTATTAGTTATTCTGTGATCTTTATGTAATGCTAAAAAAACGAACTATAGTTAGAATAAACATACTCACTACCTACAACTACAGCAAGAGTCGCTATGAAATCCGATATGAATATGACTGACATTTAACTAGCTGAACGAAACCACGTCGTAAAACTTCTCAATGAGGCTGTACCTACCTATTTTATGGCTTTGACTTATCTACAAAAGTTATTAAAGTAATTTTTAACCTATTGTCTAATATTTAAATATACCCCGATAGCCCACGAGTTTTATTGCTCTTGCGCATAATTGAGTAACAATCGCGTGACTGGCTTGTTGTTTGCAGTTGGGTATTAGTTAATTTACTTACTTTATATAAAACATGATAGAATGATAGAAGCTGTTTACAAGCTTTTATTTAATTTGCCCTGTTAGTATGTACCTGTTTATGTTATTTTGTTAGAGTGAGTCGAATCTTGGAAGTAAAATTTGACCCACTTTGACAAAAAAAAAAACATTATTTAGGTAAGTAGGTAGATTAATCAGTCTCCAAAAAGCCTTAATTTAATTTCAAATAAATCACATTGAACCTCCTTAGAGGTTTGTAATTAAGTAACGATTGAGTTTGAGCGGCGAAGGCTGCGCACGATCCGAAGTCTTTTACATGTTTTTGAAAGTAGCTTGTCTAAGCCGGTAATAACCTCTTACTATTTAAAACGGGTCGGATATGAGTCGTAAACATTGTTTATTTACGAGTGTATTCAAACTTGTATTAATTATGCAACGCATGTATATAGTTTTCCGAAGCTCTTAGGGCCTTATTTTCGATTGTACGTCTGACGTGTTAAAATTATTTCGACAACGTATTGATTGTGCAGTCCGCACGCTCGCGCTCTCTGAAGAAATTAAGGGCCCGATTCGGATTTTGAAATAGACATCTATTAGATATCTTTTAGACATCACCAAGATACGATAACGATATGTTTAAGATCTAACCTGTCAAATTTGACATTTGCGCGGTTCTGGAGATACTCTTTAACGATTTCCCCAGGATATGACTTAGAGATCCAATTCACATCTAATAGATATCTTTACTCTATCTAACGTAAAAGTGATATTGGTTGCCCGAATTGCGCTGCAAAAGAGAACTAGTTGATATCTTAACTATAACGTATCTAGAAAGGATCTTGTACGTGTCGTCTCTTGTGAATATCTTGAAGTTCGAATACGGAAGTTAGTAAATAATTTAGCTGTAGCTACGAGTATAAGTAGTCAATGATGAGAAATAATCCAAGAATATTCGGAATTTATTGCGATGTACGACTTTCTTACGTTGGTTCTTTTATAATGAAGGTGGTGGTACTGGTGCTCGACGCGCTCCCAGTACCTACCTTGAGTACCTACATGTATCTAATCTTGAAACTTAAGTCATAGTCAATAGAATAGAGGTGACAGCAGGGTGTCATCCATTGGGCATTAGCATGTCTAGCACTCACTACCTTACGTACGTTTATTTTTTTTATTGGAAATATTTTTGTTATTAATGATATATTTGGCATAAGACGCGATTTAATAGTTCAGTTCTGATAATTAATTGCAGCAGTAAATTATGAAATAAGGAAATATAATTCGGTTTTAAATATTTTGCCTCGAAGTCAATTTGGCTTCAGCCAGCGACAGCTGATTTAATTCAATCAAATTACTGAGAACATTGCGTGGTACTCTGACATTTGTTATTTAACATTATATAATTCTCTTCCGATATGGCAAACTTTGTAACATGTATAAGCCCGTTTATGTCAGTGCCTATTAATAAGTTTACGTTATAAAACGTTGGTAGGTGACATTTAAAGCTAAGCTTGTAAAGTTCCCATAGACTGACCAATGCGCTGACCCACAAACACGGATGCAAACAAATCAAAAACAAAGATTACGTGACGCTATGTATGCCGCGTTGCGTCATTGGTGCGTCCTGCTCTTGCGCGCCTCATTAGACATAGCGGCGTTTCGCTCCAGCGCGGCGAAAGTGCGCAGCTGATCGCGCGGCAAGTGATAACGTTATCTCACCGCTAGCAGATCAATGCCTCTAGATTATAGTTCTGACTTTACGAACTGTCTAATGGTTGTCTGGGGACTCAATTTTAAATGTACGTTCGGCGAGGCGTATCGATGGACTTTATGATACGCTTGATGGTGTCGAAAATGATTTATTTGTGCACGTTCTATCTATACCAGAATCTGCTTTCTGCACGAATAACTGCATTTTTAACATGATATCTACTACCTACCTAATATATAAAAAATAACTAGTTTTTAAAATAATTTTTACACTTAAATCGTGATTTTTTTTTTCAGATTGCATAATATGTATATTATTTCGGTTAATAACTTATTGCAATTTTAGTTGTAGGTTAAATATATTAAATATTTATATTAAATATTTAATATCTTCCTTCCCTTCCTAAATGTCAAAATGGTAGACCAGGAGAAATGGAAAATAGTATCGATGATTGCTAATGAGTAAAGACAGTAAAGCCAATTAACGTCGTTGAATTGCTGTCCCCCGACCGCCGCCGCGGTGCCCTTGACTCTGCTCTTGCGCCACACCGTGGGTCGCCATTCGACACAGATTTGCATTTATTGCGCTTTTTGTATCGAAATTTAATTAATGCGTGTCATGATATTTGGAGGCAAAGTTCGTGGTTTTGCGAGATTTCTTTAACTTATCGTGTTGTAAAGAACAAGTTGCGGCGAAACTGGCTATGGAAATGAAGGAACAATATTTTGATGGCCCTTTAACTTTATTAGATGGTATATTAATATCTATCCTGGTAACTTAACGTGCATGACAGCCTTTCATTTTTGATGTACTAAAAGCGTTTCCATTGAACGACCACACAGATGATTTAGTGTTGGTTCTTAAAAAAATATGTTAAACATTTTAACCACAATTGCTCTCATTACATGATTTTCTAATTTATATGCATTGCTCGCGTTACTGCAAGAACTGCATTTTCATAATGACACTGATGGACCCTGTTACTTTTCAATGACGTTTTGCAAGATGTAATTATGGAGAATAAAACCGCATGCGGAGATATGACGCCACCTCACCTGGAGGCGGGGGCGACGACCGCTGACATATAAGTTGCATTTTATGTATGTATATACCGTATGCAGAAATTAATTTACAGGAAATTCGGAACACAGGAAGCGTAAAGAGCAAGGCAGGGTTGAGGGCCTTTTGGCGCGACGTGTGATTTATTTACGCCTTACTTAAAGCACATAATAAGGTTAATTGTACGATATGAAGATATCGATTTCAACAACTTTCATAGCCAGCCTCAGATCTCACAAAAGTTTCATTCGAAACGCTTATATATTCAGATGTGAACTTTTAGCTGTTTTGAAATAGAGGTTAGATAACAAAAGGTGTCAGTATTCAATTACATATGTATTCTCAAATAATTCTTTGCGATTGACGGCAGTGTATAAATTAATGCGCCGCAGTGAAGCAATGACATCGTGGAAAGCGATGAGTACGTGACGCAATGCATGGAACTGACGCAATGTGACCGCGGAGGGTCCAGGGTTCAAGCCCGCAGCCAGCGCCTCCATATTTGGCCGCGTTTCCTGTGCCGCTAAACCTTCGCAAACCAACACGGCCGGCAACCTTCACGGAAACCTTTTCCAACAATCGCGATCGTGATCAATTTGTGCAACCATTTTTACAATTTAATTAAACTTCCGTGACTGTTTCAGATATCAATACTTTGATGTGTCAATGTTTAATCGTAAGACGTACCTATTCATTTCAATGTTTATGTTGGTTCCTGTCAATAAAAAATCAATAAATGATGAAATTTTTAGAACAATAAAGAACGCTATTTTTTTGACTCAGCTAGAGAAACGTGAGCGAGTGTCATGTACCTATCTCGGAACAGTTTGCACAGGCTTACGTAACACCATTTAGCACTCACTGCTCGACAACATCAGCCATGCACACTTGGATTGAGCTGTTTGATTTTATAGTCGCTACACAAGCTGTCCGCGTGACAGTGATTACAAAATGTTAAAGTGTACAGTGTAGCTGGTTTTTATTTCGCTATGCAGTTTTAATAATTAGGTAGGTACCTACTCACAACTGCAATTGTTAACTAGACTAAACATTTTAGATTCTATTTTTTATTGATATTATGATCCAAGTGATAGGTCAGCGATGTCAGGGTCGAAACGATAAGTTTTTATATCTTATAGGTATTAAAGCAGAGTATTAATAGGTACTACGTGACTAAATTAGATACAAAGTACTACATTTGGTTAATATTGAATACATGACGCGCCACCGCACAATTTTATAGATGACGAGCTCCGCTCGCTTTATGATATAAGTAGGTATGACAATCAGATGCATACACTTCACAATCACTGAAGAAATGATACAGTTTCAGACTGAAAATTGGGTTGTGGGACTCGTGAGGAATAAACTTGAAAGGTTCCGTTCACGTGTCTATATAACTTATCTGCAGCCGGCGTATTATGGATGGTTTTATCCATCTTAATCCACGTGATAAAACAACTGTCACATAAAACACCGTGGGTTAAAAAGTGACGGACACCGTTTTATCACGCTGTCACGTAGACAAGAATGACCATCATATCCATACAGTGTATTTCATGATCCTGAACTAAAATAGTTAAATATGTAGATAGTAGGAGACATAACTAGAAACGTGATTTTTGTCAGTAGGTGCCTTTGGTGGAGGTACCAATGCAAAAAAAGAAGGCATTTAAAGAAGTTTTTTTTAATTGTAGTTCAGTCATTCACAAAAGAGAACAGGAATGTATGTAAAAAAATGTGACAGTGTGTATTATATGACTGTCACAAATATGCATACTTGGTGAAATCAAATCGTATATATAAAATCATGCTTTCAGTACTTGGTCTAGGAGAAACATGAAATTGGAACCAGTGAAAAGAAAAAGTTGATTGACCTAATTGAGCATCTATCTGTCATACTTAATGACGTTTCGTACCGACCTGCGCGGTGGAACGCAACGATGTGAGATGCGCCGCTACAAGATCAAGGCCACGACGCTCGTGCGCGTGTGTTATGACCACACGGGCTCGGACCCACACCGGTGCACGCCACGTGGCGGCGCTAGTAAAGATTGTATGGTATCTCGCTGGAGGCTCGCGGCACTCGTCACATCTCATTATCATTACATTAGGGCGGGCGTCACCACTTTTATTCATCATCACAAAGAAGGCTGTCGGCTGCATAAATAATTTCATTCATTCTCATATGCTTGCATAGGAGTTCTTTGTAATAAAACATCTAATACCCTCTCATTTTTGTTAAGCGTTAATACTTAATTATGTAAGTGTGGTCATTAGGTGCGTATGACCCTTCACATATTAGGCTTCATGGCGGTAATGAGTCTTCTCAGTTGCGCTGGTGGTTAGTTTAAGTATTATGTTGTAAATTGTAAATTACGCGTGGACAAATTACTGGCTTTACAATGTATATGGAAGATGAGTATCATGTAATCATTGGTGACCCGGGGTCGTGGCCGCAAACTCAACTGACAATACTGACATACTGACATGTGACATCGCCTCGCGGTTAGCTCACGAAGCTTCTTTATAGGAAGCTTATTTGGCAATAGTTCTAGAGTCTGTGCGGAAAGAGAAGAGTCGAGAAATGTATTGTAATTTGCACCCCATACATATTGATTATATTAATCTGTAACTTCTCTTCAAGTTGATTCATTTACCTTTAAATTATCTAGTGTCATTTCCTAAAGGGCTCCACTGATTACCAGTCCGCCGGACGATATCGGCCTGTCAGTTAAACGCAAAACCGAACATCTGACTGGCTGATATCGTCCGGCGAATTAGTAATCTATGGGCCCCTTAAAAGCAATTTCTAAACGTGATTTATGTTTCCTCTTAAATTATATTGACATAGGTGACGAAAATTAAGTAAGGGTCAGAAACAGACAGAATTAAAAGATTTATGGCAATTTTATTGACATTAGAATTCAGTCACTGTGGCAAGTTTATTATTAGCATTAGCACTATTAGTATAATCCGCGACTTTATATTCGGCACACCAGTATCAAACCGCACGTTGTCCAAGGATTCCTCAGTTCGTCCACTACGTTGTAAGGAAATGTGAATAT
Organism: Cydia fagiglandana; assembly: GCF_963556715.1. Classification (NCBI taxonomy): domain Eukaryota; kingdom Metazoa; phylum Arthropoda; class Insecta; order Lepidoptera; family Tortricidae; genus Cydia; species Cydia fagiglandana. Next base: position 18,238,002 of record NC_085932.1, on the reverse strand, counting down.
TTAAAGCAAATATTAATCCACATGATATTAAGGTTGACGAAATATACATAAAGTGAGCCGAACTCGAACAAGTTTGAATAAGGTCGGCTCACTTTATATTTTGTCAACTTTAACATTTGCTGTTATTATAGTTATTATATTATGTAGAGAAAAAAATAAACAATACTCTCACGAACAACGAACGAACTTAACGCTATTATATGTTACTGGGACGCATAAAAAGCTGGTTTCGAAATTCTTTATCGATTAAGGTATCTACCTATTAAAGACTGTTGTCAGTAAATCAAATTTATTATTAGTTTGTCCAAATCAATACAATGACTGGTGCTCACACCTCGTGCAATAAGTTACGTAACATTCGAGTCCGATTCAGACGGGCGAGTCAGCTGGGGTTTACCTGTTTATTGGGTATTGTGTGGAATTGGTGTTGATATTGGCGATAAATTTGCAAGTGTTGGGTTGTGTCGGTCTCGTTAGTGTGTGGAATTGGAGCGCGGAACTAACAAACCGCTGCACGCGTGTCGGCCGTCTGCCTGGGGCGCACGTTACGACCGAGTCGAATTTGTTTGTTGTGCCGTTTGTTTATGATCAACGGTATCTTCACATCTTAATTTGATTTTTTAAACACACGTATTCCATTAATCCTTTAGACATACTCATAGTTTAACCTTTGGATACCCTAGATGTCATATTAATATGCACCTGCATTATGGAAATAAACCGTAAAAAAGCAAACCCATAGTAGGTACTAGATAGATCTACTGAGACGTCCTTGCATTTGATCCCACACGTGGCTGCGCAATTGGTCAAGTATTTACTATCCTCTAGTTTACTTTAATAGGCTAAGTGTTCGTGACGAGGCTGCTTGACCTTTTTGCACTTTGTTGATACTGTTTTGAAATAGGTACGTTGATGCTAATTTTTATGTGACACTTCTAGGGAGTTAAAAACCATAGCTTATGTATTTAAGTCACTCCGTTTTTGTGCATAACCCCCAAGCAATCTGTCGTCGTGTGTAGGGTACACGCATAATATTTACGTATCTACCTAGCAAATTGTTAGGTATATCATAGTGACGTTATATTGTCATAGCTCCCAAGATACGCGTTAATCTAGTTAAACAGACGAAGACGTGCTAATGACGCAAACAGGTGCTGAATGTATACTTATCCTATGCTAATTGCCGGGTAAACAGACCATGACAAATCATATTTATCAACACACGCTAATCGAAAACTAGAAATTTTTCGGGGTGTTAGGAAAAGTCACGTCATCGTTTCCATACTTACATACCTACCTACTTCTACTCTAAACTCATAAGCTAATTTTTAAAATTTTCCTGCATTTCCAATGAAAGTGTTTACAATGAGTATAGTGAATTACTTAGTGTATCGACATCGACACTATCGACAACTCAGTACCTAGTAGCGAAAAAATAAAATAAAGATATAACAAAGTGTTAATAAACAAATAGTCTGTGGTGTCACTATATTTCGCTAAAATATTCCACACGACTTTGTGTCTTGTGTCTTATCATTTCTTCGCAATAAAACGTCAGGTCACAGGGCGTATGGTGCAACTTATTAGTATTCATGGAGTCGACGCTTAGGAAATGGCTTTTTTAAACCCACGAAGGCCGCCCTAACTCTTACAGAAATGTCATAAGTATCAAGTATCCGTAGAGTGGTCTACGGATACTTGGTTCTCAAGTTATAGGCGGGGTAAATACGGCGAAGTTTTCCATTTAAAAATAAGTCTACACTCAAGGCTTCTTTGTAAATGGATTTCGAAAATATAGTGTTAAAAACTTAGTCTTATTTTTACCCGGGTCTTATGTTTGCTAGATGGTGTGCTCAAATTACGGCACCTATGCAATTAAAACTGCACGAGGCCATGCGCATGGCGGGGAATAGAACCCTATGGAGGAACCTGGTCTTCAACAGAAGGATATGATGTCACGATCCTCAGTATTGAGGGACCGACTGAAGAAGAAGATGTTTACCCCACGTGACCCTATAAAAAGTGTAATTTTTTTCCCCGCTGACGTTATTGTTAAAGCTTATTCAATTTTAACTTGGAAATTGCATTAGAACACTGGGTGTGAGTTAAAAGGGCAGAAATCAAACAAGTGTCTCTTGTCTGTCCTATGGCACTGATTAATGAAGGAACGGAAACGAGTCGGAAGGAGGGCGCTTGCGCCATAAGCGGCGCGGAATGCGCGCGCGCCGGGTCATCGGGACTCACGTTGTGCAAGGTATCAGCTGTTAGCCGCTATTGTTTACTTTGACTTTTGACATGTGCTTTCTACAACTGTACGATTTAAAGGATTAAAATGAGATATTGTTCCAAAAGGGAAACTTATGTAGGTATACAGGTTATTTTACGGATATTGCGGATTAGATGACGGGAGGAGATGAAGTGGGCCCGCCTGCGGCGAGTAATTGTCGGGGACAGCACACGCGCGGTATGAATGGGGCAGGAGTCGATGTTAGGTAACTAGCTGCGCGGGCGCACGTCGATCCCAACTAGCTTTCTAATTCATTGAGTGTCACTCAGATTTCGTGCGAAATAATTAAAATTTTCCGGTCGCAAGCCAATTACTTGTAATGAGCCGTGTCACCTCTGTGAGGTCAAGGGTCGGGGGTGGGTCGCTGAGGTAAGAAGGGGTCACGGCCGTAACCCGGTGCGAAGTCACGTGGACATCTCAGAGAAACAAATGAAAATTATATGTCGTGTACTTTTCCTTGATGTTCCAGCTATGGGCTATCAGTAAATGATGATAAAGATTGCTAATTGTTTGGGTTCTTAATTGGGTAATTTGTTTGGGTTGAGAGAAAAGTTGCGTAACTCCACGTGCTCGAGGCTCAGGAGACGCGGAGTGCCGGCATCGGACTGAGATAGTTTCCAGTTCCACTAAAGATTATTGAGTCAAGTCAGTGAGTAGGTACAGTGTTTTTTATGGAACAAGCATGACATGAATTTTGTTTGCAATATTTTAAAAAAATGGTAAAATAACGCTAGAAGAAAATGCATATTTATAATGTTAAGTTCGTTATAGTTATTGTTTTGCCGGATAAATCTTTGATTTTACAGATTTTATGGTTATACATTGGAAATGTCAGCCTTGATAGATATCTCACTAAGTACGAAATTTGCGGAAACGTTTCAAGTAGGGTTCCGAGTGGGGGAAATTTCTGGGGGTTGAAGCTCAGGGGTGCTATGTCTATGATTGGGGCAGTGCGGCGCACTCAATGCTATCGAAAGTGATTTCTAGCGCGAGTGTCGAAACTGGCTCGGTGTCCGAGGTTGCGCGGTGAGGCAACGTCACAATTGCATTCCATTTATTTCGTTTAATTATAAGTGGCGGGCGGGTCCGCGCGGTGGCGCTAGCTTCACTTTCGATCTCGTTTCATAACGGGCGGCGACGCGGAAGCGTCCTTATGCAACCGCGCGGCTGTGTGGTGAGTGTGTGTGCGGTACGTTACCGAGCGGTGGCGGGAGCGGGAGCGGAGGCGGAGCGGGGACACTCACGTGGGGTTGCGGCTTAAGTGCTGGAGCCGACGAAGCGCGGACACGTGCGTGCTGGACGAGAGCGCGCGAACGAGTGAACGACGACGGCGCCGGCGCACCGAGTAGCTGCGGCGCCTCCCCCCGCGCGCGCCGCGTCGTGTCAGCCTGCGCTTTCAGTGCCTGAAGCCGTGTCCTGCTGACTCTGATGACTCTTCTCGCCGTCGCGACCCTGCACCGCTTTGTCTAAAGCTAATCTATAGATGACTCAAGATACTCGTAACATCCGCGCTCGACTCTGTAGCAGATATCAAGTTGTAATAACATTGGTTCTTGGATGTCATAGGTTACTCACCTACCGACCGTAGTTAAAAATATCAACGTGACAGTGAGTTAATCATAACTTTTCATTAGCAATCTACTTAAAACTTAGTGCCAAAATAATTTGACAGGACATATGGTGCTACTTTACCGCCCTAGGGCAGGATTAAGGACAATACGTGCCTATGTCAAAAATTTTAAAGGGCCATATGTACTATAAAACGTTTTACGTTACACGTGCGAAAAGGTAATTCGCAACTCGTGTCGATTTAGTTAAAACACTCCCTTCGGTCATGTTTCAATTATCGCCACTCGTTGCGAATTTCCTACTTTTCGTTTGTATCGTAATGTATTACCTACTAATAAACTAGCAATCGAAAGTTGCGGTAAAATACTTCAATAGAAATATTTTCCATGTAAAATGTACATAGAAATTGTATGTATTTAGGTACTTATTCGTACAAAAAGTATAATTATTCACAGGGTGTTTTAGCCAATAGTCTATGATTAAGAGCAATAAAGAATTACCTATTAGTTGAAACATTTACATTTTAATTGCGCTTGTATCTAAGTAATTACTACTAAACTTTCTTCTTAATAACCAATAATCTAATTGACTATTTTCTGGTACAATTCTACAGAAGATAGTGTTAGATAGTGTTAGTTAGTGTTAGTACATTACATAAGTAGTTGCGATTAGGATTTTGTTCAATACTGTTCCCAAATTTTTATTTTTATTATTACTAACAAAAAATTTCGTTAATGAAGATGCGATAATCAATAATCATTTTGTACTTAAACTAGGCAATAAATTTGATTACCCCATTAAAACGCAAGGACCGCATCGCGTTGCAGTTAAGTACAGGTATATTTACTGTTTATGTTCTCTAAATTGACGTGCGCACAGTAAAAGAATAATTTGATAATTATCGTACATCTATCGCGCCTTAATAACAGCTTAAGCATAAGCAAATACTTAATAATTTCGTCCTAGTTATAATAAGAAACATATTTTTTATTGTATTGTTGAAAACTAATCAAAAATTGGTGGTCAAATGGAGACTGGTATGTTTCATATTGTTTTGCAAGTAAGTGGACAATGAGATATTGTTCGTCTGTTGCTTTAATTATCATTCATTGTCGCTCCAAAAATAAATTGTTAACAGAACTCTTAGTACATTTAATTGGTTCTACGTATGTGAGCTTTTTTTAGATCTTATACGCATTGGATACACAATAGATCAACAAATACTTTAAGCGATTATTAATGATAATAGATAATAGTTATTTGTTTTACAATTATTGTCCTATTTAAGAGCCCTTCAACGTGCACACTAGCGCCACAGCTAAATAATCGTGATTATTTAAATTTGACGATAGATATTGAAAAAAGGGGGCCGCTACGTACTCTATTGTGTATTTAAGTACCTTTTGAAAACATCTGATTAGTTTTTATGTTGCTGGATTCGTCAATCTATGCGTCCAAAGTTAAAACGGCCGTTTTTGTTTTGAGTTCCTAGATCGACGAAACCGGCAACATAAAAACTAGTTTGATGTATTCAAAAGGTACTTAAATACACAATAGAGTACGTAGCGGCCCCCTTTTTTCAATATCTTTCGTTAAATTTAAATAATCACGATTATTTAGGTGTGGCGCTAGTGTGCACGTTGAAGGGCTCTTAACTTTTCTCAACTTTCGATACGTGTTATTTATTTACTCAAAACGGAATCGCTTACCTGCATGTAAGAGCTTGCAACTCGCCTTTTTAAGTTATAGGTATAGTTTTGTTGTTTATAGGAAAGTTGTATATTTTTTTTGTGATATATATACATGGTTAGCAGGATATTAATTAGTATTACGTTATTAATGAAAAAATATGTTATAATAGGAATGACTTATTGATGTTTACACTTTTTTTAGTAATGGGCAATTATATTAAATAACTCTTTTTAAATTAAATTTTGTCCATGTTTCAATTGTGAAAATTAACAATGAAGTTAAATTTATATTCTAATTACTAATTATTATTTACTAAGTAAAGTAAATAAAGATAATTTGAGGACTACGAAAAAAGATTTTGGACCTACGAGCTTACTTATATAAATTTAGCGCCAGTTAGAGCTTTCGTTTACTCTCTGGGATACTAACAAGCCGAACAAGCGTAACTAACGATATTTTAGATAAGTAGGTACCGTAAAATGGGGTGAGTAGGGTCAAAACTGAAATTCAAACCTCGATAACATTTTATTTTTACATATGAAAACTGAATGGTGTATATAATAAGTGTTCCGGACTTTTGTATTTTAGTTTTTATTTTATTTTGGGTTGTTCCATTTCATAACTTTGACGATAAAGAGGAAAACCCACCTCACCCCGTAGTGCCTCGTATTTGGGGTGAGAGGGGTTTTCATACAAAGGTGATTTTGGAAGATTGTTGGATCGATTTTTTTTTATTATGCGTATTACTATAGCTCCATTTTAAATTGGAAGACATTATTTTTGTAGCAGTAGCCTTAAAATCCCTTCTCACCCCCCTCTCAAACCTTCTCTCCCCATTCATAACCCACCTCTCCCCGCGAAACCTACTCACCCCGTTTTACGGTACCTACTGAAAAAATATTTTTTTAAAGTTCCTCAGTCTGCTATCAAAGCACAGCCTATGTGCATTGTGCAGTATCAGTTAATTTGATTTGTTCGCACTTAAAGTGAATAGGAAAGGCCTATTCTGATTGTAATAACAGATTTTGATTTGAATTTGTTATGGATATTATCTGTTAGGGCCACTTGCACCATCCCTCTAACCTGAGGTTAACCGGTTAAACCGTTAACCCAGTGTCAAATTGTACTGGTAACTATGGTAACTCCAGGTTTAACCGGTTAACCCAGGGTTAGGATTGGTGCAAGTGCATGGCCCTTGGTGTCAATAGTGATATTTCTTTAACTTGTAGATACCCAGATCAAATTCATAACCTTTTATTACAATCAGAGTACGTATCTAGGTTTTAGTTTTAGGTCGGGGTGACAGGGGCACGTGTGTTGCGCCATTTCCTCCGGTTTTGGCGGTAAAAGGTAGGTCCGCTAAAACCGGAGGGACCGGAGGACTTCCGGCGCCGCGCCCTCTCGCTAATATTCTCAAACACACTAGGCTAATAAATAAATATGGTTTAACCATATATCGACTTTCGGCGGACATGTATGAGAAATATTTTGTATGTCACCAAAATATATATGTACTTAAAGTAAAGATAGTTCGTAGATCTCTCAGTGATGGTTAAATTTAGCTAAATATTGTCTAGTGAATACATTTATCTCATAGCAAATTTTACTACATAGTTATTATAAGATATTCACTCCACAGCACAGCAATTAAACTAAGTAAGTAAGTAACATTTTATGGAAGCTTACTTAACAAGGGACCCGATATCATATTTAATTTTCACGTATTTTTATTCTTGCAAATATTATTATTATAAATATTTACGAATTTTGGATTTAAAAATATATTTAGCTAGCCGATCACATTACACATTAGAGTAGGTACCTACACCGATCGTCGATCCTCGACGATTGCGTTATTTCTGGTAATAGTATCAAAATAAATAGAGGTACTGTTGGTAATGCTTAAAAATATCAGACTAAATTACGTAGATCTGTGATGTCCTCATCCAGGCTGTGGTGGGTGGTTTTAGACAGGTGGCCCAGGTCAGTGACCGCGGCTGAAGATCACGCACGCACACAGGCGCACAGTTACGTCAGCGCGCGATTACGTGAGCACGCACACACGCACACGTAGGTATGGTAACTGTGTAAGTAGAACTCGGACGCTCGGATGTGTGCCGCGGCCAATGCATCTGGAGCAGACTGCACAATCTGCCTTTTGGCAGCGGAATTTTTTTGTTCTTAGATTGACTCACGCTTGACTTTCCCCTTTTCCCCTGCCTTATTAGTATAAGGCAGGGGTCTCCAAACTTTTTTACCTGAGGGCCATATTGCGCCTCAGAATTTTCGCGCGGGCCACCGTCAGCGCCGAGGGGGGGGGGGAGGTGTATCTGGTTGCTGCTGTTAGGGCTGAACACCTAGAGCCTGGCTCCCGCGGGCCGGATTGGACCGTTGTCGGCGGGCCGGATTGGAACGCTTCGCGGGCCGGATTTGGCCCGCGGGCCGGGGTTTGGAGAGCCCTGCTGGTATAAGGGAAAAAAAGAACTTTCTGTTTCTGTTTTATTTTTTTTCTATGACTTACATAGATGTATCCACCTCACCTCAATAGGTCCAGGTGCTTTCGGAGCTAATTGGCTGTGACAGACGGACGAACACATACACGAGTAATCTTATAAGGGTTTCGGTTTGGTTTTTTAAACTTAAAAACTTTCGCACATGAAACGAAAAATAAAACTCTTTCCGCAAACGAACCATAAAACTAAATAAAAGTACTGATTAAATAATAATATTAACTAATAATTGAATTTCATTATCATCAATTCATCGTATCGCAAGCGGAAAGCATCCACTGCTAAGAATCATGTGCCTTTCCCGAGGGTACGTAACACTGCAATCGTGCTCTTGCTATTGTCCATCCCTGTTGGGATAGTGTCCTAACTAGCTGTACTGTACCTATCCTTCGGTTTGCAGTGACCATTCCAAAACCATTTTGCCTCGATGACCATCGGATTTAGGAGTAGTGCTCGAAAATGCAATCAGTACTAAGTGGTCGATATTGTCGATAACACTATTAAGTACTAGGTACTTAAATGTGATTAGGTTGCATGTTGGTGTATTCAAACATATTTAAGTACTGCACGCATTTCTAAATTACACTTTATTTTTTGTTTTCTAAAGTGAAAGAGAAGGAAAATTTTAGCAGTCGCTGTATTTTGTTATAACTTTACTTGTGACCATGAGGCACGTATACGTATTTTTTTTTACATTCTCTGCTCGCGAAAGCTTTTGCTCCCTACCGTGGTGTTTGAGCCTAGGAAAAAATACTTAAAATGTTTGCTGGGGACGTACCATGTCACGGCTGAACTCTCCGCTGCTCCGTGCCCTCACACAGTTGAATGCACTCTTGGCATCAGCACCCGAGTGCGACCTGTTTGCGTGGCGCTGGGTGTCTGTGAGAAATGAATGCATGAGATTCTGTGAGGTGATGCATGCGAGGCCTACGGATGTAGACTCTAAACATTTTTTTAAATAAATAAATAAATATCGGCGGACGGTATCCTGTATAGACGTAGGGTCAGGTTACCATAGGGCGGTGAGGCAAGTGTGGCTATAAAATTGGGTAATGTGCATTTCATTAGTGTTGTAAGGGGTCCTTGGGCTTAGGTGTGATAAATTAAATTTACATATTTCGTTGGAATAATCAAACTCATTAGCGACGACGCTATAATCAATCTCGCGAGAGTGTCGCGCCCTCGCGCTAGTGTCGCGTGTTGCGTAGACGCATACTAATGTGCAGCGCAGACAATGGGGCGGTTTCGGGCGGGTCAGCGGTCAACTGTTAAAGGGTACCGGTGACAGTAAGGTCGCTGTGACAGCTGTCAAGTCTCAACGACGTGTCAAAGTGCGAGGGAGTTTAACCCTTTCAATGCCATGTTGTAAACCGTTGGTCATAGTAACATTACTTAATCTCAGCTAAAGAATGTATGAATATTCATTTCTTTTAACCAATTAATGTTTGTCGATGTCGACTATGTATTTTGATTTGCCTTGTTCGATGAAACAAAAAAAAGCTATTGATTTTGCACGATTAATAACTGCTGGCCTCACTCCGTGCCTTGGCTTAGTTTTCTTTGGCTCTGAAAACTAGATTCAGATTATCACTGCATTACATGCGCTTGCGTAATCAGACCCGTGCCAGTCGCGCCCGCGCCGGGTCTGGAGGCAAATTCCGATTTGTGAAATATTATACCAGTTATGTAGGTTTCGATCTAGGTCCCTCTCACCAACATATGAGTGCATGTCGAATGAACCGAGAAGGAAATTAAATTAGTATCATATTTCTCAAATAAACATGTTGAACAAGCCCCCCCTGCCGCCCCGCCTCCGGCTATCAATGTGCACACTCTGGTAAACTTCCACTGCGGACAATCCTTCGTGTATTTCACGTACAAGTTTATAATACGCAATCGGGCTTAAGAGTTGTATTGCGATATTTGTAATAATAGTACATTACTACAGAGGCCGGGACGAAAGGGGTTGCCGGCCGAAGACATATAGACGGCCGAGCGAAGCGAGGCCGGATAGGTCTGAGCGCGGGCAACCCCATTTACCGCCGAGGTATGTATAGTGCTTTTCTCAAACATGCAATGAAATAAATAAAATAAAAAATCCACGAAACCCAAGTTTTATTTATAGAAAAAACTAAAAGTAAACTACACCCAAAATATAACCAACACGTACCTATATCATTATCACGCGTATGTTTTACACGAGTCGTGTATTTTTACTACCCGTACATTTTCATGTATCTTTGATTTTTTCGCCTTGTATCCGTCTGACTGTCGTTTTCGTCACATAAGTTTACATAGTCTTTCATGTTGATATCATGTTTCACATACATCGTTGCTTTATGCATGGAGTAAATAAGTATAATTTCCACAGTATTGACGAATTTGTAGTTACATTCATTTTAAATATGCCACAAAACTGTTTCTAATAAACTGTAAACCATTTTTCTTAGTTTCTCAAATAATAAAATTGCCATAAGCAACCATATACATACTTCGTCTTTGACTTGGCGGCAGAGGCAGCAAGTTATTTAAAATCAATTCTGCTTACGCTGCCAATTCCAACACCTAAGATTACAATTAATATTAATTTCATTATTTCGTCGGTACTCATATTAAAGTCAAAAAATCAACAACGCACCATAAATCCAATAAAACAGAATGAATATTTTTCAACTTTACCTCCATAACAATTTAAAAAATATAACTACGCGTGTTTGAGTAGACCTTTTTACCGCTAACGTTTAGATGAAATATTTTAAATGTTTTTATTTGTGTAGTTAAATTTATAATTTAAAATTATGGAATGTATTATTTATTAAGTTCATGTTAATTTTATACAAATAAAACTGCAAATTATAGCAAACATTGATTTTGTTTTTTTTATAGGCGTAGTGGCAGAGTGTCATTACGAACCATAAAGCAAATACTGCCTCTAGTTTTTTTTAATGGATGAATGCCACGATGCTGTGTCACAAATATCTGTGAAATGAAAATTAAAAAAGAGGACTTTGCCGGCCTAGGCCTGCAAGATGTGTATGAAATTCCATTAACAACCTTTTGTCCTAGCCGCACCTGAAACGTCATACTTCGCAGCCTATTATAAGGAACATAACATCAATATTTCATTGCATGTTTGAGAAAAATTATGTAAGTTCTTCATTCCCGGATCCGTAACTATTTGTTGCGCCAGCGGGCTTCGTCCGCGTAAAATAAGCTTTTACGTGAAATGAGGAAAATCTGTCCGGATCTACTCGTAGCTCTGTTGCTACATCGTAACATTTTAAAAGTTTAATGAATTTTTAATAAGATTTAAAGTTCATTAATAAACTCCGAAAATTCGTCATTTTATCTATTTAATAAATAATATTAAAACCACGGAAAACCGTTAAAACTATTAACACGTTAGCACGTTACAGGTAGACCCTAATGTGGGGATGGATCACTGTACTGCCTCTCTTGGAATGCTAATTTCTTAAAATAAATATACTTATTTTGAATTTTTGAATTTGTATTTATTAAGTTAAAAATAAAAACCTAAATATACTGGTATAAATACTCAGCCAGTTATTACCGCTATCGGTGGGAAACGGATGTCCCGCTGCTGCATCCAGCCGCTGTTATCTTTAAAATTAAACACTGACCCGTATTTAAGCACGTAATTTTTTTAACTTTATTACACAAAAGGAAAACATGACGAAACCCCAATTCCAATAAAGCCAAGTTTCCCCTGTGAGCTGAAAGATCAGCTGGCAGTTAATTTTGTAGAAAACAATCTACCTAACTATCACCTAACCTAACCTACGCAAATTCTTGGGATTCGTTGTCAAGCGTTTTCTACCCCTCCTGAGCTGCGGTAAAACGCTAGGGGCAGATAGCTCTTGAAGCTTGGAAGATGATTGTGTAAATAAAAATAAAAAGTAGGTATAAAAGGCTAAGCGAAGGCGTGTACATAGTCATACCACACCTATGAACATATACAAATCAACCATCAAACAAAAATTTGCAGTGAGAATAAAACCTAGAAATACATTTTTAGTATCACGTCATGTATTTAGTAGGGTATCTCACACAGTGATCTCGACATCTAACAATCAAACACATTGATGTTGTAATTTAGATGCCATTGGTGCAATGCAAGCATCAACTAAGTCTTCTCTTGTCATAAATACCAGTTCAGCTTTCACAACTGTTGCATGGATTTTTATCCATAGCTGTATAATTAAATTATCCACTATAAAATTAGCATAAGATGTGTTAAGCGTTAGATCATTAAATAATTTACAGCTTTATAAGTTTCTTTGTCCTTCGTTATAACAAGCCGGTTCGTATTTTCTTGACAAAAATATTCGGCGCACAGTATGACGAACGGTATAAAAAACTGTCTCCCAGAATGCGCTATAAAATTGCTAGTTCAATGATAATGATCGCATTACAAATACGGCCCCGACACTATCATGGATACTGACATTACTTTGACGGAATGACGTTTTTAGTGATAGTGTAGGGAGTGTCAAGAAGGAATGACGGCAAGTAATGGAGTTTATTTTAATGATTTCCGTCAGTATTGGAGGTATGTCAAAGTAATGATACTAGAAATGACATTATACTGACAGTGAATTGGTTAGAATGATGGAATCAGAAATGACAGAAAGAATGATGGACGATAATGAAGTTATTAAACATTTTTAATATTTTTGAAGAAATGTCAAAATAATGACATTATACTGATAGTGAGTGGAGCGCAAAACATTTGTCAAAAAGTTCTCAATAGTCTCGACCCTTAATTTAACAGACACAGTTTATCTTTGCAATTTGTAAATCTTATGTGTTTTATGATTTTTCTAGTTACCGTCGTCTGCTTAATTGGCTTCCAATACATTTTCACCCATCCACTAGAATGTGATCCTACACACCTACACTCTTTTCTACTATATTACGTCCTCTGCTCCATGATATGTAATTTCAGCTAGGTCTCCTCGTCCAACCTCCAGGCTTGGATTTTACCTTATTCATTCTGCTCATCATATACTTGCATCGAATGTGTAAATATATTTTTATTTAGGGAGGAAAATGCATGAGGACTACCTACGTAAACTACGTTTTAATGGACAAATATTTATTTATTTATTTATTATTAATATCACAAGAACGGTTACAGTAATACTTATTGGAATAACGGAAAAATTATTGATCAATAAAATATTCTTAAATATTTTTTGTGTATAATGCACGTATTAGGTGTACTTATTACAGTATTTGTTGTTAAACTACATTAGTAATACTAGCATACTCGTACCGGATGATTTTCCAAATTTCCAGCGACACAAATACCATTATCTTTAGCTACGTGTCAATATATAAATACACGCTTCCTTAACTGGCTGTAATTTCGCAGCGGGAAAAGGATTTGTGTAACTTTTACATTGTTTATTTTAAGTTATACGGCCTTGGGCTTTCTGTTTATATTAATAATTAAAAGAGCTGTACCTAATACCTTTCCAGTTTGAATGAACCAGAGGCTTTGTATAACAATTGAGCTCTACCCCAAAAAGGTTTTCATAGCATAGACACCCTTTGTAGAATTAAGTTTGAGTTTATTGCGAACATAGAGACAGACGCGGTGGGAAACTTTGTTTTATGAGATGCAGTGATTACTAGGGGCCCGATTCGGGTTTTGAAATATATCTTTTTGACATCACCAAGATACGATAACGATGTGTTTAAGATCTAACCTGTCAAATTTGACATTTGCGCGATTCTGGAGATACTCTTGAACGATTTCCACAGGATATGACTTAGAGATCCAATTCACATCTAATAGATATCTTACTCTATCTAACGTAAAAGTGACATTGGTTGCCCGAATTGCGCTGCAAAGAGAACTAGTTGATATCTAAACTATAACGTATCTAGAATGGATCTAGTACGTGTCGTCTCCTGTGAATATCTTGAAGTTCGAATACGGCAGTTAGTCTGCGTTGGATGATGATGATGATTGATATTCTTATTCTGTATCCTTATTTGGGCATCAAATTATCTTCATACCAAATTTCTTCTAACTCGGTATAGCAGTTTAAGCTTGAGGAGGTAACAGACTGACAGACAGTGTTACTTTCGCTTTTATAAGATTAAGTAGGTATTGTTATGTATAAGTATAGTAGCGTTTTACGGTATCCTGGTACATAATTAACAGTATAATTGTATTAGTGCAATCTATTACGCAGGATAAGAGGGTGGCGTGGCGTAATAACAGTTATGTAACCGATATTTGCTTAACTACAATGTATAACATTATTCTTGTCAATGCCTTCCGGAGCCTTAAGCTGCAGAGGTAGCTTCGAATAATCAAAGTACTTAATTGTATAATAAGTGGTGAACGGTGTTGGTCACACATACTGTAAATAGTTTTCAAAATACTTTATACCGGGTGTGGCCTGTAATATGAGCAAAAAATTTAACTGTAGGTTGTACTCCTCAACCAACATTTGTTCAGCGACTTTTAAAAATAACTTGTGGTTTGAGTTTTAATACACTTTAAAATTTTATTCTAAGACGCAATGTATTACGAATTTTGTTATGTTTAAGACGTGACAAGCAACGTCAATCACAATGATGTGGCGTGGCGATGGCGTCCATTGAAGACAATATTTATTTTGTATGAAAAATAGCGAGTCAACTTACTACTTCATAATTTTTAAAAGTTGTTGAACAAAAGCGTCACCGTTTGAGGAGTACAATTACAATCTATGTTTTAATTATTTGCTCGTGTTGACCACCCCCGGTATTTAAGCCTTTCTTGTAGTGGCTGTTTGTTTACCTAAAAAAAACTACTGCAAATTTAGCATATTGTATTAATAATTCATCATGGTTATAAAACTGTATGTATACAATAAAATAGTTAGAAACTTATATTCGATAAAATCAAATCAATCATCAATTTCTAGACAAGTCCTGCCAGTCTCTTTGTAACCTCTGAGCTAAGTATTAGGTACCCAGGAATGTATATAGTATTCATGTGACCCCGAAGGCAATTTGATATATACGAGATAAAGTGAATTGCTTTAATAAAAAACAAAAACATAAAAGCAAGTTCAGTAAATTAATTATTCATATCCTAAGAGACCTTAAGATAAGCTTTAAGCCTAATTGGTCATATTTTTTCTACCATTCACATTATATCCTCAATAATGGGACACTTAATGCAATTTTTATTACTTACTAAATACTTTAATTCGTCATGTATCATCATCATCATAGCCCAGGGATCTCCACAACGACTGGCCTTGCGCCGCTCTCATCCATCGGCTCCCTGCAACCTTAACCAGATCGTTATGTATTAATCGTATTAGTAATAACATTCACTATTACTTAATAGACGATACCGTAACTGTGTTGCTAAATGCATATTTCTAGAGACTAGTATTAATATTAAGTAGCAAATTTATCTGTCTGTTCGATGACGTCACGCGTGCAGTTTCCTATTTCGCAAACGCGACCGCGGGTTAATGCGAGGTACGTACCTAAGTTGGATTGCCAAAACTTGAAAAAATATTAATATTCAAAATGGTAATTTAGTGTTACTTATGGCTGCATCACTATGTTTACACAACTTTCCCAAATACTCCGCCCCAAGAAATACGACCCGATTCGAATTTTAAGATACGCCAAATATTAGAATAGAATACATTTATTTACGTCTCATCATGGGTAGTTACATAAGATAGGTTATGAAAAGATACGATACGATTACTTCTTCAAACAAAAACGTTACTTTTGACACTGACATATCTAATACATATCGTATGAGTGGGGAGACACTCCTTGGCTATAACCGCAAATTGCGGGGATTTTTCTTTTTTACTCCAATGAAGGTGTAATTAGAGTGAAAAATCCCAGCAATTGACGATTTTCGGTACCTATTGGCGGTAGCCCAGTAGACTTGGGGCAAACTCGGCTCCGTTCGGCTCAGCATTGCTCCAAACAATTATTAGGGTTGGCACCACTTGACGTCCTTTTGCATGCACGGCCACAGATAAGATAATCACTTGAATTTTGACAACCCTAAATAGCCGAAACGGATGGTGCCATACATTAGAAAGGGTCATGACTCGTCCCTGAATCGCTGTTAAACTTCGGTTTTGTAGGAAGTGTCCTTTCTGTACGGTAGTGTAGTACTATGTATTATTTATTCTGTGATCGTATCTAGTCTTAATTATCTGACGTATCTTTAAGTTCGAATCGGACCGATAGTTATAAGCGCTTGGTGACATATATACCATATAAAACATTTACCTAATTTAAATAAGTTCAAGTTATATACATATAGATAGTCCATAAGGAAATGATTTTATAATTACCAAACAAATTCCGGCTTGTTACAAATCTTACTAATTATGGTTTTAAAATGTCAGGCCAGTTCGAACGTACAGTGAGTTCAGAATGATATCTGAATGTTATTATTTAGCTATCGTGCGTCTCGCCCGCGCCAACAAATAGATACGGAAAAGTACGAGCGAAATGAACAATAACTGTCATTTTGATATCGGTGTAAGTACGTTCGAATTGGCCTGTGTGGCTAATAGTCGTAACCATTTCAACCAGGTTGCATAGAAGTTGCTTCACCCTATTAGTAAGATAAATACTTAATTCAAGTATTCAGCCTGAATTATGTATTAACCCTTAATAATGTGTGCGCCAACTTAATTGTACTTACAATACACATATATAATACAAGGGTGAACTTATCCCTAAGAGGGATCTCTTCATAGTAATAAACTTCGTGTGGAAACTAGTGGGACAATAGCAGTTATCATAATATTTGATACAAATGTAATACCTAAGGGGCATAAAATCTATAGTTATTTAGTCTCAGCGACTAACAAAACTCTGTTGTCAAAAATTGGCCTTATTATTTTTATGCTCATTTTGTGAAAAAAAAAACAACTCTACTGACCGACGCCGTTTGTGTTATCAAATCCTTCGCAAGCATTAAACATCAACGCGCTCACAAACTTTTTAACATGGTGACTGTTTAAAGGGGCCCACTGATTAACAGTCCGCCGGCCGGTATCGGCCTGTCAGTTGTTCGGAACTGTAAAAATTTTGTTCTAACTGACAGGCCGATACCGTCCGGCGGACTGTTAATCAGTGGGCCCCTTAACGATGGGTATAATCTTACTCGCGCTAATGTCACATTAGATTTTTTTAAATTTCCGTTTTTTAAACTCGTAAGAGTAGAATATAAGATAAACCCTAAGTACTATGTATCTTACTTCTATTTTATAAATGCGAAAATAATCTGACTGTCTGTTCTCTTAACGCTTCAACGCTGAACCGATCTGATAAAATTTGGTACAGGGTAAGGGCCATAGAATATTTTTTTATCAATCAGACGCAGAGGAAGTATTTTAATAATTATTAGTTCTGATTAAATACTGGTCATTATGCTAGTATTTTATTAATATATTTAGGCAGTATCAATGTTTCTCTGACAAACTAGGGTAGGGTATGGTTAATCAGTTTAAATCGCCGATCGTTTGATTAACACATTTAAAATACTCATTTAAAAGTGACTAGTTGAGTACCGTCCTCATATAGTAAAATTACGATTATAAAATCTTAATTATAAATTGGGATTATTACGTCAGTAGAATGCTTGTTAGATAAATAGGTCAGGGCGTAACACATACCACTACTATGATTAGCCGTCCCTTATAAAAATCTAAATATCACAAAAATGCGTTCAGCTAACTTACCATCTCTAAAATCATTGTTAATAAGGGGAATTCAGCCTGCGTATTTATTATGGATGGTTTTATCCACGTGATAAAATAATCGTTATCCTTTAACACCGCAGCAAGCCTATTATGGATCGCTTTATCCACATTTATCCACGTGATAAAACAACTGTCACTTTTTAACTCTGCGGGATAGAATGAGACGGACACCGTTTTATCACGCTGTCATGTAGACAAATACGACCATCTTATCCGTACTGGATTGTACGTGACGGGCACCGTTTTATCTCGCTGTCACGTAGACAAGAACCACCGTACGATTTATACGAACCATCATCCGTGCAATGGCAATCAGTGACAAAAAAGTTTATTGACCTAATTTGGCCTGTTTTAATATATTCACTGAAAATTTACTAATGCCTCTTTAGCTGTTATAAACTGGTTGTATTCAAATAAACAAGCTAGTATTTACAATTACATATGTAGTTAAAGTGGTGGTTAATTTTTATATAAATACCTACTTGATTTACAATAAGACTCGAACCTTGAAATCAACTCGTGTGCTGCGTGCTGATGCAAGAGTAAAAATGCCACTTAATTCATCAAAGTATTATTGACATTGTCTATTTGAATGCGCAAAAAAAATACACACACACACACACACACACACACATACACATATTACATATACAGGTTATATTATATTTATACAGGTTGTAAATGTTTTCAGTGCACAAACTGTAATTATAAGTTCGGTAATCCAAAAAAACCGGACAAGTGCGAGTCGGACGCGCCCACCGAGGGTTCCGTACTTTTTAGTGGGCTGTGTTATTAGTGATGAATGGTTAGACAGTAAGGTACGGAGTGATCGAGAACGTAATGTTTTGACAGTGAGACAGTCACTGTCCCTTGTCCCTTCAAACAAGATGTGATCAGTGTCAAGGATTGGTAACAAATACCCACCTATGTGACAGCTTTTAAAGCACAAGCTGCCACCTAAGTGACAGTTTAAAAGTTGTTAAAATGTTGAAGGCCCCTGGTTAAAGTAGTTAAGCAAATCGTTTCTTGAGAATGTACATGCATGCATTAAGTTCGATTCGCATTTTTTTTTGTACATTTTTGTGGCATTGAAATTGAGACAATGTACGATTAAGGGTCATTCACATATATGTATATTGTCATCTAGCAACCAGAAGTCACAGCGTTATGAAACGGGCATCAGATTATTATTGTAATGCTGATTGAATCTTATTTTTATGTCGATATTAAGATTTGGTAACTAAAAAAATTTATCCTGTAGAGTATGTATTCTTAAATAATGCATGCATTTAAATGAAACTTGCAGGCAAAATAATATTATTTATTTATTCTTTTACAATGAGCCTTTTTAGGGGTTAAATAAATTATAAATATTTTGTCAATGACTTTAATACGGAAATAGTAGATATGCTAATTTTAAAAACAATGAACATTACTTACCTATTGTAAATTTTATAATTTTATCACTGCGTTTATGTGATACAATATGTCGAACAATAAAAAATATTTTGTCAATCCTGCTAGAATTTCGAATAGATGAGTAAAGAAGATGAGAACCTTTTGTTATTGGAGTTAAGAACTCGTAGCTCATCAAATAACAAACAAAAGGCCATAGTCGGATTTCCATAGTAAGTTAAATCAATTTGATTCGGGTTTTTTTTGTGAGTAGGTACCTCTTATGGTGAAGGATAATTTTACTGAGTATCAACATCCTACTAGTGACAGTTTTTAGTGTTCCGTACAAAACTTTGTTTACGGAACACTTATTGACTTATGATTTTATTAATTTTTTTCATTAATGTATTGTTTTTCGGGATGTATTCAAGCGATTTGCTTAATTTTTAAAGATAGTGTTATTTATTTAGGTATGCATCGATATTCAAAAAACGAATACCAGTTGTCATATAAAAACAAGGAAAATGAAGTAAAAAATAAATATTTAAAACGTTTTTTTAATGTCGTTGTGAAGTAGTGTCACCTCAAATTTTTTTTCTAGTTGTAGGCCAGACATTGGCCTACTACTTGCCTAAATATCAAAATTTTCTAAACGGTACTTCCTGTCAAAAATTTGCAATGTGTGTGGTCCAGTTCTGTACTCAATCAATAATATCATTTTAGGCATACTTATGTTTCCACGACACCATCAGATCTAGCGCGTTCTCTGAGAAGGTAAAAAAAAAATAAGAAGACGTGTTCGTTTCAAAGATATCCATGACGGTTTCATACAAAATTTAAAAAAATAATAATTAATATAATTTACAATAACGACAATTCTTTCGGCTATGTGTGTGAGTTAGCAGTCTTCTCTATTTAATTATCTAGACACGCGGCAGCGTGTCAAGCCAAGTTCAAGCAAAGGAACTGGCTAGCCAGCGCCGAGTGTAATATTACACGAACCACTTGGTGCCACTTTTGACCCTTCTATAACTCAAAACATCTTTAACGTAAACACATAAAACTACGTGTGGTTAATTATATCCATAAGGACATCTAGAAGCCCAAATTTCATGAAGCTAGCTCAAACGGTTATAAAGATATGAAGGTCAAAAAGTCGTAAATTTTAAGACTGACTGACAGACTTATAGTACCTAAACCTAACCTACTTCCAGATGACCTAGAAGGATGAAATTTAGAATCCAGCTCGGTTATTGTGTGTAGCCGTAGGAAAAAATCTAAAAATAAAATAAAGTTAAAAAATAGGGGGGGTCCCCATACAAAAAAAACATTTTTTATTGGGACTGACATATAAGTACCTAAACCTAACCTACTTCCAGATGACCTAGAAGGATGAAATTTGGAATCCAGCTCGGTTATTGTGTGTAAGCGTAGGAAAAAATCTAAAAATAAAATAAAGTTAAAAAATAAGGGGGGTCCCCATACAAAACAAAACATTTTTTATTGGGACTGACATATAAGTACCTAAACCTAACCTACTTCCAGATGACCTAGAAGGATGAAATTTGGAATCCAGCTCGGTTATTGTGTGTAAGCGTAGGAAAAAATCTAAAAATAAAAAAAAGTTTAAAAATAGGGGGGGTCCCCATACAATTTTTATTTTTATTGGGACTGACATATAGTACCTAAACCTAACCTACTTCCAGATGACCTAGAAGGATGAAATTTGGAATCCAGCTCGGTAATTGTGTGTGAGCGTAGGAAAAAATCTAAAAAAAAAAAAAAAAAAATAGGGGGGGTCCTCATACAAAAAAAAATTTTTTTTATTGTAGCGTTGGAACCGTTACAAGCAGATATTTGAAACTACCCCAATATATGTATTATTATATTTGTTATATAGAAATAAAGTTAAGTCAAAAAATGAGTGCTGTCCCCATACAAAAAAACTTGTAATACGCTCTAAACAACCGGCCAACGGTGTGTCGTCGGCGGCGCGCGGCACCACATAATTATACAAAGAACAGAAAAAACCATACAGCGGAAACACAAGAAAAAACATTAAATCTCAATACCTGCCTAGTTTTCTTTACAAAAAGTATTGATATCCCACCAAAAACATAAATGTAAAAAAGGAGAGCCAAGTTCAATACAAAAATTATGCTTGGCTGTGGGGTTCGCCGCAAAAAGATTGGAGATCTAAATGAGTGCCAAGTTCTATGCAAAATCCAAATATGTATTTATAGGAACAAAATAACATTATAAACAAGTATTAAACTCTATTTCTTTGCTTTATTGGATACCTATAACAATTGCTGTTATTTAAAAAAATGTGAGATCTTAAAGTAGGTTAGATTTGGGTTGGCCAGATTTTATCAGAATTACAATATATATACATATATATGTTGAATAACTTTATAAAATGATTGATGTAATGAAAACTGGCCAAGTCAAATCTAACCTACTTTAAGATCTCACATTTTTTTAAATAACAGCAATTGTTATAGGTATCCAATAAAGCAAAGAAATAGAGTTTAATACTTGTTTATAATGTTATTTTGTTCCTATAAATACATATTTGGATTTTGCATAGAACTTGGCACTCATTTAGATCTCCAATCTTTTTGCGGCGAACCCCACAGCCAAGCATAATTTTTGTATTGAACTTGACTCTCCTTTTTTACATTTATGTTTTTGGTGGGATTATCCTTTTCGCTATTATTTTATTAGCCTCTGGTGGTACTACTTATTTTGTTAAGAACCTTTTGAGGGATCTCTTACAATTAATCGAAAACGGCGCTCAACTGCTCTACCTAATGAAAAAAAAAAAGATTTGTAAGTAGCTCTTTAATCTCTTTATTAAACCTTAATTTCTTGTATTTTTGATGGACACCGATGACAACAACAGAAACTTATGGAGCGGTTATTTACTAAATTAATAATCCTCTCAGAAATGGATTTTCAGCGCCCCAATTATTTGTGAAAGACTTCGGTATTTAACATTTATCACATCGGTTGAAACAAAAAAAAAATACATCCTCCCTAAAGTGTTCTAGAGGTGTACCTACCCTACATTTTTTCGGTTTTTTTTACATACATTTTACAACTTGTCGGTGTGATTGGTGATCGAATACCCAATACCCATCCACCGTGAATTGTATCTTTCTAGCACTAAAGGGTTCCAAGTTGATTACGGAACCCAAAAATGATGTAGTGAGATGAGACATTTTGCACATGACGAGAAGATGAACGGTCTGACATTCAGTTTGCTATGCAGGTAAGTGACATTGGAAACTAATCAAATACAGTGACGTACTGTTGACGTGCTACCCGGAAGGAACGATATGTTTAGCGTTTAAAAAATACTCATCCCTTACAATTGCGTAGAGCTGTCTCTACGAGGCGAAGGCCGCTTCACCTCTACGGAGCATATGTCACCCCCACACAGCTCATCCCCCCTACGAGGCGCAGGCGGTCGGGCGCAGCGGCTGCAGCGGCAGTCTCCCGGCCAGCACCATGTCGCGCACACGTACCGTACCCGCTCACACGCGCTTCGTGGCGCTCACACTCGCGCTCACGCTAGCGCTCGCCTCCGCTACCCCCTCGCATCCGCGGCCGCGCGCGCGCCGCCAGCTCGCAGAGGATAACTCGCTGCAGCCAGAACAAGTGAGAACCTCGCATGTGACTTACTAACGTAGTCGATAAGCCCTATAGCTTACTAATATGTATAAGTGAATATCACCCATTCATGAGGTTTCAATACAGCTAAGTGACGTGCACGGTTCCTGAGTTTGACTCAATTATGATAAACCAATTTTGATTAACTTATTATCACACTTGAGAACCTTGCACGTTACTTTCATATTTACTCCTACACTCCCCGCGCATCATCAATCGAATAAGCGCCTTCATAAGTTCAGGAACCGGGTGATGACCACAAGAAACATAATCCCGCGCTATGTCGCAGAAAAGGCATATATTTTCATAATAAAAAAATTGTCATCAATCAGATTGTTTAATTTCTTGTCGATTCAAGAGTTTGTCCAATTTGGTATTTGAGAACGCAGGTAACGATGTCAAGTGGGTCATGTATGTATATCGTGTACGATGTCCTCACGCGCAACTTCGCAACGCAATGGTTTAGGCACCGGCGCAATATACACCTTGAACAAATAAACTTATCTATGTTCTTGAACCATCTTCTATTAAGGGAGAGATAAGCTGATTGTTTTCTAGAGTATTGAAAATATTAAAAATCGTTGAGTGAAATTAAAAAATGAGCCAAGTGACTATGTCGACATTATCATTTTCATAGGTGCATTAGTTAATGAGTAGTAATAATCCATAATTTGCTTAAGCAGGCGCATTACCGCGTGCACTCCGGTCGGGGTCGCTTGGTCACTTGCTTGTTTCGCAACTCGTTATGTATTCATTACGAGAACAGCGGCGGGAGCGCGCTTCGGTGCCGATACCGGCGATCACGTGGTACCACTGAATGACCGAACTTAGTTATTCAGCCTATCAGTACCGTACGGACTCCAGACTAGTCCAGACGCCCTAAATGAGCCATCGGGAAATGTCGGGAGAACGTCAGGAAGAGATGACGATGATGATATTTTTCATTACTTATGTACTGAAATGAGAAACATTAAGCTAAGTACCTACTCATACAAAGGGAAAAGTATAAGATATTTTTTTTTCTAAATAGCCCTTTATTTTACAATTCCCTGTTGGGAGTCCTGGTAGAATGAAATTAGGCACATCATGCCTACGATACAATAACTACGGCTCGATTCTGAAAATGTATTAGATCTCTACTAGACCTCAACAAGTTACGATATGGATAATTTAAAGATATTTGTAAGATATGTCAAATTTGACGATTCCGCGATTCTGGAGGCCCTCTTGAACGATTTCGACAAATTATGACTTAGATATCCAAGTTACATCTAGTCGATATCTAGTTGATCTCTATATCGTTTCTAGATCTTGTGATTATCTCGTTTCCCGAATACGCGTGTATGAGCCGACATCAGCGACATTCATATATGACCTAGGTTGGTGAGGGTGGTATAGTATAGTTTGTCCGCCGGCTTACGGGTAAAGAGCCATAAAGATAGCTAATTAGGTAATTAGTTATCTATTGTATAAGTAAAATGAGCGTAAGTGATTTCTTAGCTAGGTATACAAAAAGCTAACGTAATTTGTACTAAGAGTTTCAATGACAAACGACATCAGTAAAATTGTAAGTGGCAACAATCGGGAATTTCCAAATAGCATTCCGTATTAAATGACTCACTTAACTAAGTATTACACTTTTGAAAACCCGATGCAGGTGTGAAGATATATTTTACTCAAGAAACATATTTTTTATGTACCTAAGCTTAAATTAAAACTGTGTTTAGGTCGAAATTCAAGTTAGATATCACCTTTCGAAAAAGATTTTTACTCTATCGCCGCCGTACAAACTATACCTCTACATTAAATCTTCAAAGGCTAATCAGACGCAATACATTGCATTTCATCTCCTATGCATAGGATCCTTTCACTACCTATTCACTTTGTACAAAGTGCTTGGTCAAAAGCAGCCTCGGCCGACTCTTCTACATTTTTTCATCTAAAACATGAAATATGTACATCGAAATAAACATAATCGATTATTTTGATTGATTAATGAGTTTAGGGACCAGCGCTTTTAGGATCACCCAATTACGAAAAGGCTGCTAAGTATGACAGGTGTGCGTGACGCACTATGCCGGCTTTGATTACATGCATAGCTCATTAAATGCGGAATTGGAACTATTTATTTTTATTTTGGAGTTTTAAATAGGTACTTACATACTAACATAATTGTAATATTTTATTTGCTACTTTTATTTCCGACGTTTCGACGCAAGTTAGACAGGTCTTGTTGGCGAATAACTGATGTTCCAGAAAAATGCCAAACCAGATTTTTTTGTAACTACTTACCAGACGAAGTCTATGAAAAAGTTGGGGGTAGAAATCACAAATTCATATATTGGCTTTCAACTCAACTTTTTCATGCACAAATCTTTGTTTTGACATTTTGCTGGGACATCACATCAGTTATCCTTATCCGTGAACAAGACCAGTGTAACTTGCGTCGAGACGTCGGAAACAAAGGTAACAAAATAAACACGTTATGGGCCCGATAAAATAATGATTTTACAAACGCTTTGTACAATTATTCATTAGTTTTATCGATCCACACCAGAAAGCATTTTTGGAATGAGTTCAATTTCGCATTTTCTATTTCAAACTTCATCGTAAGGAATGCTTCTAAGTTATAATCACTACATTTCATTTTTAGACAATTATTTATTTGTTGTATCTTTGTTTGTATATTTTTGTTATTTGTTGTTGTTATTGTACCTAGCGGTCAATGTTGTTGTTATTATTGTTTGTTACTTGTATGGACTGTATTTCTTGATGTCGACGCTCTGTCTCTCTGCTTCGCACGCAACCGCTGCCTTCTGACCAATTAATGTATAGGTATTTTATGTAAATATAAAGGAAGTAAGGAAAGCTATCCTATGTAACACTTTACTAACGACTAAATGATGATGTTAAGTATATATTTATGATTTTTATGAACAATAATACATACTTATTTTTTACTTATTATATGTACGGTACGGTAGGGATATATATACCTAAATAAATGCCTCACGTTTAGTTTTACTTACCTCTGACTTTGATTATGTCCTGAAACCGTAACATCTATCGCAGACGATTCGTTGCAATGTCCGTGGAAATTAAAAGAAAATTATATTCGGTAGCCTACTATTAAAATACAACTGAAACGAACAATTCCAAATTTTCATATTGATTATGTGTGTTGAGAAAAATACATGTGATTTATGAGAAAAATACAAGCCTACGTACCTACTTGCGTGCGATATCTTTTACCATATTAGGTGCCCACAATAGATGTGATATCCGGAGACACCAGGATACAAGGATAGCACAGAATGAGCAATTATACCAAAATTACCTTCAGGGGAAGTTTGTGTATCAATGAGTAGGTAATCTTTATTATTATACCCACAATTATACCTTTGTGGGATTTGCCATTCTATGTCTAAAACTTGTAGGTATTTCGGCCATAATGATGATAAGGTAATTATCATTTGCCAAACGACTAGGGTACAAGGACGATTATCATTATCACCTATCGTTTAGCCAAATCACATTTCAAAAGTTTGCAAATTTGAATCCGCGCGACCTTGTACGGAATATAAAACATGCGACGTAAAAGTTGTCCTTACACGAACTACTTTCAACATAATTTACTGTGCATTGGAATACCAAATGATCACAAGCACTCTAATTAGTTATCTTACGATAAAAGTGCCAAAATTAGGAAATTCGCAACGAGTTGCAAGTGTATCTTACAATGTTTTACAGTGCATATCAGGAATCCGAACCGGTTTCTTGCAAAAACTTCGAAAGAACCATATTTTATTCTTCAAATGTAGTACTCATTTGGGTTTGAGGTAACGAATTCTTATTATTAGATTGCACAATTAGAAATGAAATAACTAACAAACAACGAAAAACTACCGGTTTCGTTCCCATACAAAACATACCGGTATCCGATCCCAGTACATATGGCCCTTTAAATTTTCGACGTAGCTACGTAATGTGCTTATTATAGCATAGGGTGTCGTATAAGAGCAGCAGATATACTGTAATGTTATTAGAGTGCTTGTTATCATTTGGTATACCATTGTACAGTAAATTATATTGAAAGTAGCGACTTCCCTATTTTCCGCATTTGTATCGTAAATAACTATTATGCCACCTGACCCCAGAATGTCCCAGAAAAATCTTAATGTTATTTAAGTGCTCCTCAAGGTAGCTAGGACTGTTAAATCATTTTATCGCACGCTAAGCTCGTAAAGTGCTAACTAATCGCGGTTTATTGAAGAAAATTATGCATTATTTATCCATTGATAGTGCAGCGCGATGCACTCTTACGCAACTCGTCTCATCTGCGCGGCGGGGCGAGGCGGGGACGGGCGTGGAGCTTTTTGCACGTAATGCTAGTTCCCAGCCAGTGATGCAACACAATGCAGCTCAATTATAACAACCAGTAAATGCCGTGCAGACCCCGTGGCTTACTTTATCGACCTGGGCTTTATATTTACTAACATATTACAGTCAGAGGTACATCAAGCATTATTGGAAGGCACTTATAAGTTTAGGCAACTGCCAAATTACGAAACCATGCGGCTTCGTACTGCCTGATTCTAATTTTAATAAACGTCAAAAATTAATTCTGGTTACGATATGGATCGGATCTAGATCTAATTTTTGACGTAGTTTAAAGGCCGGTAATTGCTGTAGGTACAGTCACCACGCGGGATAGTTATGCCATTTAGGGTTCTTGCTAAATTGGAAATTCTATAGCGTAAGTATTGAACAACCAATTTAACTAGGACCCTAAATGGCGCATCAATCGCGGAGCGTGATGGTACATTAAGTAAATATGAAAATGATTAATTATTCTTAGTATTATTTGCCTTTTTTTTGCATTTGTACAATGCTTTTGATATCCTGACTTGTGCGTAAAGATTAATCCAATCAGTTCGTAATGTATGCGATTTAGCTATTCACATATATTTCAACATTTAACATCTAAAGTCGTGTGTTGCAAACTATCTGCAGCGCATCTCGAGCGAGCGGTAGACGGGTTTGTTAGGCAATTGGGCTCGGCCACGGGCGTCGCGCGCGCCGGCCGGCCTCGACCCGCGTCCGCGGTATCCGCCACCCAGCACATACTAATGACCATCTTTAGAGATACGACATATTCACCAATGTTGTTTAGAAAATTGACCAACAGATTTCATATACGGGTCTAGTAAAAGAGTGAAAATTAAATCCTAAACTTACGAATTATAACAAGATGCTAAGTCCATCGTTTGAAAAATTAAAAAGACAAATAGGTATATTTGCTAACTTTTCAGGCCTCCAAAAATATTGGGCCCACGGATTAATGTTGAAAAATCCTAAATGCTGACGTGTAAAAGAGAAGTGCCTAATTTTTTTTTTTTATTGTAATGTGTAATTTTACACTGTATATAAAATTCCTTGCAAGTAAAATCTAAGTAGAGTCAGACCGTGAAAAGTCTGCAGTGATTTTGATAAACCCACGCAGTGCAAGTTTCATTTTAAACGTCAAACATCTATGAAATTATGACGTATAAATAACACACTGCGTAGGCTATCAAATCCGCTACAGACTTTTCTTGGTGCGACTCTGCCTAGTTATTTTTTATTAGTCCTCAGAAGTTGAGACGTGTTGTCTTAATAAAATTCTTCAAATAAAAACTGAAATCTATCCTCTTTCTAACATCATAGTTCGATTGTTAAAGTTGACAGATTCGGTATTAGACAACTGTAATATTAAGGTCGAGGCACGGATCGAGTCATAAACCTGAATGTGGTGTGCTGCGCTGCATACAGTGCATACAATTCATATTATGTACCAATGATTATCATAAACCGCATGCACGACATGTCCTCGCAAACTTTATTAATAGATTATCTGCCTGATTCGAACTTTAAGATACGTCAGAAATTTGCTAAAGATAAGGCTCTTTTTGGCTCATTTTTTTGTTGTGTACCGTAAGAAAACATACGACCGGTCTGGCCTAGTGGGTAGTGGCTCTGCCTATGAAGCCGATGGTCCCGGGTTCGAATCCTGGTAAGGGCATTTATTTGTATGATGATACAGATATTTATTCCTGAGTCATGGTTGTTTCCTATGTATTTAAGTATTTATATATTATATATATCGTTGTCTGAGTACCCACAACACAAGCCTTCTTGGGCTTACTGTGGGGCTTAGTCAATTTGTGTAAAAAATGTCCTATAATATTTATTTATTTATACTCCTCGTTGTACAGGGTCATTGCGTCAGTTCACCGTCCAGTGCCTGTTTCCGTCCACTTGACGTAGTGGCCACAAAGAATTGTCTATTATTAAATATATGCCTCTATATTCAAGAATTGCGTTTCAAGTTAATATATACCTACATTCAAATTATACACAATTATTTGTGGCACCTACGCCCATTTATTTAATATGCCTCTATATTCAAGGATTGCGTATGCTTTTAATATGGGTCCATATTGGGTCGCATAATAATTGTTCTAATGTAATGTTACGCATAAAACTCATTTCGCATAATTGTTATTGTGCTGGAAATATTAACATTTCTGAAAAATTATAACACAAACCTAACCTAACCTACCCTATTCTACACAACCTATGCAAAATATTTTCAAAAATACTTTCTGTTTCAGCTGGAGAAAAAATATGCGAAAAGAGATTTATGCGTAACATTACATTATGACAATCAATTATTATGTGATGAGATAGGATCCCTTTTAATATATACCCATACATTCAAATTACACAAATTTCTTTATGGCAACATCGCCAAGAGGACGGAAACAGTCGCTGGATTTCGTAAATATAGTTCGTTTTATGTAATTTCTCGTTTCTTTGGTACACTGAGGCGAGAAGCTCATTTTACGGTGATTATTTCTGACACACATCAAACACAATAAACAATAACTCATACAATTTAATGACATGGAGGCTAATTCTAATTGTAATAATAGGTTATGAAATTGATTTGGATTCGGTCTCTCAGTGTCAAAAGTGATAATTCTTCAATAAATAACGTCTCATTTGACACTAACAGATCATATCCATGATAAACCCAGATCTAATTCATAAACTGTTATTACAATCAGAATAAGCCTCAGTGTTTGTTTTCTTTCATTGCGCAATTGTGGCGATATAAGCGTATTTATTAGGTAATTTGAGTTTACAATTTTAATATCACTGCTATTATTTACTTAGTAATGTACATTCAGTAATTTGCATCAGAAATACATTTGTGAAAATAAGTGTCGATTGTTATAGAATGAAGAATATTATTCCTCCATTTTGTCAATTAGTTTACTTAAAGTAGTTCTAAGGGCAAATAAATATATCAAATATGATAAATTCGCATAAAATAAAAGGATACATTATCGTTTTTGTAAAATTTTCTGCTTCCTTGATCGATATTTATTTACGTACCTAATACATATGTATATTTATCTTTAAAAAAATGGCCCTTGCACTAAATATTTTGTATGTCCACCAGCAAATCAGGGCCAAATAATGACGTAATTGATCATTTTTTGATTTTGGAATAATATTGGCTTAGTCCCTGAACGTCTGCCTGAAATAACAAGTTATTAGCAAGTGTGATGAAATTCGCACTAGTAGACCCTTTGCTTCTCACGGTAGGCAACAAACTCATTACAACATTTTATAGGGAGTATGTTGTACCTAGTTCCGCCGCTAATCTATTATTAAAATCGTTGATTTGAATGCTGTGAACTATTTCGGTGAACAAACGCTTGCAATTCGATGGGAACTAATTTTCTCTCGGTGCGAACGGCATAACTGGTGATGGCGAAGTGCTTTATGGTGTCAGTGTAGTGTTTATGTTTGTGTACACGCACCTGTTGACGGTCGTGTGTGTCTGTGTGTGTGCAGGAGGCGCAAGGCGAGGTGGCGGGGAGACCCAAACGAAAGCTGGAGGGCCTCGCGCAGGCCACTTACGGCATCAAAAACGCCGTGCTCGGGCTCGCGTTCGGGGTAAGTACGCCTGCTAGCCTCCCGATGTTGTCTTCAATGTGGCTTTATGTGGCTCCATCACCACCCATATATGGACACTGACTCCCGGCTCTATGTTGCAGAAAGTCAACTCCATCATCGACGCAAAAACGAGGCTAGTGGATACTTTGGACCGTACCAACATTGAAAAGAACCGCGCGCTCGGCATTGAAACCCCGCGCAATGACGGCCTAGCGTCCCTGGGTGGGCTCGTAAGCCAGATAGCGGGCCCGTTCTTGCAGTTAATCGGGCCGAAGATCCAGGCCGTGTCCGGATTGCTGGGCGGTCTTTCTGGAGGCAGCAGTAGCGGATCCGGCGGCATTGGCGGGTTGGGCCAGAGCACCGGCGGCGCTGGTGGAGGTGGGCTGGGCTCCGTGCTGTCGCTCGTGTCGTCGCTGTCAGGCTCGCTGTCGGGCGGTGCCGGCGCAGGCGCCACTGTTGAAACTATTGACTCCTCGGAGGAGGAGGATGACTCCTCTTAATCCAACGCACTCTTCCCTAGCCCTATCCTCATCCTTTCCCGTCCCTTTAGCCGCCTGTACAGTCCGTGGCTCTCCCTCCCCTCCTGCTGCTCACGCCTGTGGCGCCCTCTCGCCGCGGCACTGTATTTATATTGTAAATAGGTTTAGGTGAATGGTGGTGATATTAAACATATTCCTTCCAACTGTTTGTTTGTCTGCACTATACCTCTCCTCATCCCAGAGCCCTTTTGCTGCACTGTAGTAGATTGGGAGTGATTTATGCCTAACTGAATTGCATAACGATATATTAAACTTTTCCAATATAGGAATAAAACATTCCCAAGACCCGTGTAAGTAGTATTTAGTGAAGTAGATATCAGTATTGTAGCTGCGGATTGCGCCGTTAATCAATTAAATCATTAATTAGCATGGAAAGTAATTTAATTGTATTATACCTATTGTACATAGATAAAAGTGTTTTAAAGGGAGCGAGGGAATTATAGTTCTTGTAGTAACTATGAATTAAAACCAGGCTTCGTAGTCGTAGATTCTTAATTCGAGCTTGCAAGTAGACCAATAATACATAACATACTCGTAGTAGGTCCGCTTAAATTCTCTGCAAAGACTAAAAAGAAGATTTATGTAATGAGAAAAATTGACAGTACCTATAGCCTGGCATTGAAGGATACAAATAATTAACCAACATTTTAACTTTCTATTGATCCAGGCTTAATTCTGTATTCGACTCATGAAAGTAACAAAAGGTGATGAGTTGATGACGATAGCAACAACACAGCAGCGTGTTGATATTTTCAGATCTGTAGTCAAAGATAATCTTCAACTGAAATAATCATGAATCCATCTGGCCTTTTAAGAAGAAATTCGAAAAACTCAGCAAAAAATATACCATTATACCTACATATAAAGACGTTTTATCCTATGTACTTATATTAAAATAGCTATTTGTTTTAAATTCGTGTGATTTTTGTATAGTTCTTCAGTATAATCCCTTCAGTATATTTTTTTATAATTTTTTGTTGTTTTTTGAGTAATATTTTATATGTAGGTATTGATTGTATAGGTTGTAACGATTAGATACTAATGATTGTAACGGTGTATGTAGATTGTGTATATCTATAGTTCATTTTTTTAGCATTAGAAAAAAGGTATCTTGACTTGTCTTTTTATAGAAAAATACCTATGAAAAATAAGTCACGGCAAATATGTAACAATTATGAATCATATACGATTATTTTCATTTTTTATTTCATAAGTAATAGTTACTGATATTTAATTAGCGTTTGCCATTAAAAGATACGTCAAGATCGCGTAGTCTTTTTCTAATACTAAATAACAAACTATATATTCAAAGGTATGATTATATACTTAATAAAAAAATACTCATTAAATAGTTTACAATTATGCTATGATTACAAATACCACAATGAATCTACATCAGCCACCAGGTTGGAGTTCCGCTTACGGCGAGCAGCCTCATCTTTACTTGAGCCTTACCCTTAATTCGGAGGTTCGCCAGTTTCGCCACGTTCCAAAATACTGGCCTTACAAAATTAATTGGCCCTCTTTTTGCATATTACTCCCAACTAGAATCTTCACGACTAATTGAGGGTCAAGAAGGTTTGAATTGAACCCATGGCTTTCCCTTTTTTTGTGTTAATTTAAGTTGAATTAATCTGTCGCTTGACACCGTTAAATAGTCTACCCCTAGTCCAGTCCAGTAGTCTATATTTTTTGTTATTGCTAGTCTTTCGCTAGTGTGCTGATAGTTTCAGCTAGTCTGTTTCGTTACCCCTTACTTAACGTAAAGGGTAGCTAGCCCCTAGCCAGTGTCTAGTCCTTGCTAGTCTCTCTAGTCCGAGCCCTCGCCGCTCACCGCACCACTCGGCCTTCGCGCAAGGTGATCCGGCACGTTCACTTTTAG
The DNA here is from genome assembly GCF_963556715.1 of Cydia fagiglandana. NCBI lineage: Eukaryota > Metazoa > Arthropoda > Insecta > Lepidoptera > Tortricidae > Cydia > Cydia fagiglandana. The sequence goes on along the minus strand of NC_085932.1, from coordinate 18,204,670 downwards.
CACTGCACGTTTCACAGCCCACATATCGTAATTCGACTGCACGTAAAAACGTTATGATGCGCTATCGTAAGACAGGCAAAAGGAAACGAAACTTGTATGGATTATCAAAATGCTTCAATGTGTATTTTAGCGATACTGTGTATCATAGTATTATTTTTTTGGTGGCTTTTAAGTGCTTTCTAGATAATACCTTTGCCTGGGGCAGGCGAAATGATTATTAACGTATTTAAAAAAATAATTGTAAATATGTATATTTATGTACATAGTATGTAGTTAACTGCTTTTTTCTATATATTTTAAAAATAAATATGCATTAATTAAAATAATTAATAAACTCGTAAATTATATAGCTGATGATATGCCAGAATAATTAAAGATCGATCAGCTCTCGCTCGTATTGAAACAAAAGGATTCAAACAAAGTGGATATGAAATGATTGCACCGCCTGCCCAGGGGATGGTGTGTATGTGTAGTGATTGTAGCTCGCACTCAAACGTTTTACACATCTCACACTTTCAACACAAATGTCGCACACTCAAGTGGATCCCATACATCCAGCTTCTTCTTTCTTTGCACCCGAATTCCCAGAAAAACTGCCGACCGTCCGACGTAGGCGCTAACTAGAAAAATATTATATGACATTACATTGAAGTATGTGTTCGATATTTAATATATTATAAAAATATTGTATTGTAACAATAAAATATTATATATTACAACAATAAACAATGACTCTTTTTCTTCTTACCTACTTGATATTTTCCCATTTATTTTTCTGTTATACTTATATCTTTCTATTTACTTTCTTCCTCTGTCTAGTACTTAATATTTATCATGGAATATCGACGTACCTAACTAATTATTTCCTGTATCAAATATAATTTACTATAATTTACGTGCTATATATATTAAACACATCAGAAAACATCATCAATATACAAACATTATCAGACAATAGATAGTAGGGAGCGATTGCGTGCAGAAGTTTCAGAAAAGAGGTCAGAGCGTGAGCGAGTGCGGATCGATGCGAGCCTGTCCATTATGTGCAGAGTGGCACTACGTCGAGGCGCCTGGCGAGGGCCACCCAGGGTCTACCGCTACCCCCTACATCAGCGCGTCAACAGGCGGAGGCTTCTCCGGGACTACAGCAGGATACGTCATCTCATCTACGCCCTTCGAGGGATACTCAAGCGGATCTCCTAGTGTACCCTTTGTCACCGCCTCAACACCAAGTCGGGCTTACCTCCCGCCCCGCAGCGCCCGCGCGCCCGCAGCGACAGACGCCAGCGAGCACAACGAAGACTTCGGCAGACGACATCCCCGTCTTCGACCGGAACAAAGTGAGCCTGGACTTTCCCGGGAACCTGTTTGGACCATCCGTGTCGCTCCTGATCAAGACTACTAAGATCGTTGGAGACGTCATCCAGGTAATCATTTTACGATTTTATATTAACATCAAAACTTAATATAACATTAAGAGAGACTGACAACGAATGGGCAAACTTGCTAATTACCAACATTTGAAATTTCCATTTTGTCTAAACAATGTTACGTAACTCAATGAATAACAAAGTTCATGACAATAAGTCCCCATGAATAAGTCATCATCAGGTCACCACAATAGCTTTATGTATTTTGTAATATGTAGTCGGGCACTCACAAGTGTGTTAATTATCTGAAGGTCTCTTCTCTAGACAATTCTTTAAATTGATGGTTATTGCTTGTTTACTAGATATATAGCCAAAGTTCAACAAATTCAATAACTTATAACGTAGTCATTTGAAAGGTTAATGTTTGTAGCTACCTCCTTGACTTCTCATCGTGTATGTTTTATTAAAATAAACATACAGTTTCTAAATACGTTTTAAACATTTATAAATAATGTGTTCCATTCCATTTATTCAATGCTGGCGATAAAATCTACACTAAAGTAATTGAGAGGTATTGCGCAGTGTAAGTTTGCACGCGTGTCCTTGAATATTAAATAAAAATAATGCTGTGTATCAGTTAAGTTAAGACCTAATATCGTTCCTGTAAAAAACACCCGTCCATCTGAAAAATAGCAAATACGTTACGTTAGATATTATTTACAACATGCAAAGTTGTAAAGTTAAGTTGCGAAGTTGTGAAGTTGTAAAGTGTTGTATGTATGTGTTGCAGAACTCGGCGGTGCGATACCAGACGTTCCTGAGGCTGTTCCGGCCGCTGTTCCGCGGACCCTTCGAGATCAAGGGCCTCGACCCGCCCACGACCAACACCGCCGCCCCCGCGCCCGCCGACAACGAGGTGCGCCGACGCCGACGTGCGTGACGCCGACAGACAAACAGCCATTTAAAATTTTGAGGCTTTTTAATTGAATTTAGATTATTAGCATACAGGTACATATAGAAAAGTGGCCAATATGTTATGGTGTAACTGTAAACTGACTGACTTGTTTTCATACTTAATGAAAACAAGTATAAACAATTTCTTCATACTGAGCAACGTTCAATTTTTGTGTCATATAACTACAAAAATAACCAGCAAAGTTGTGAGAGGTGATTAGTTGGTAAGCATTTGTAGTACAGTCAGCATCAGATATACCTGAGCGGGTAAGGTGTCCAAGAAAACATATACACTTCAATCGTCACAAAAATAAGGACATCTAAGTTGTCATTTTAGCATAGGCTTTCAGTTCGTCACATATATCTTAACTTCTGAGTTTTTCTTTAACACATACACCCTTATTTAATCACAATGACAATAACGGTTAGAAATTCAGTGGTAACTAAGCACTCAAATTCAAGCTGCTGTCATTAATACCTACACGCACTGCCAATCACGTACGTCAGCAGCCAGGGTGCCACCAGTTGCTAAGCAGTTGTTATTTCAATGGTAACTAAGCATCAACATTTTATCTGTTTAACTTTTAAAAAAATACTGTAGCAGCTACGAATTGACACCTCCTTTCTTAAAGAAGTATTTTATCGTCAAGTGTCAAACTTAGACAATAAATAAGTAGGTTTTACGAGAATGATAGGTTTTTTATTTTAACTGTCATAGGCGGACGTTCTTCCAAATCGTAGAGCATATTATATGTTAATATATTAATTTAGCCCGCTTATTGTACTAAAATATACTATATAGTACTAAAATACGATGCTCCGAATCGATCAAAGAACGAAGGAGAAAATAATAGAATTGAAACTTAACACGTTCTCTGTCCCAATCTGACATGTAAAACTATGGCTTTGTAATAGAGGCTAGCCGTTAAAACCATCACTGCCATGCATATATACCTACGTAATATGCTAACTGTTGACCATAGGAATGACGAATTTTGTTTTTACAACTTAGCAGAGAGGATAGAGTATACGGAGTTATATACAGTATGTATCAGAACGAAAGGCCAAGAAAGAGACCCATTAATGTTTAGGTCATACTGAGCAACTTTTACTATAGGACCAACCCCGAAACCACGTAAAAAAAATTACTCTCCCATAGAAAATTTCAACATCAGACCAGCAAAATGTATGAAACTTCCAAGTATTTTTTCGCGTTTTCGGGGTTGGTCCCATAGTAAAAGTTGTTCAGTATGACCTAAACATTAATGGGTCTCTTTCTAGGCCTTTCATTCTGATACATACTGTATATCTTTGAACTTATTGTTAGTATAACCAGTATAACCTAGCAGTAAACATCAAATGGCATTCCGCACAGGAGTAATCTAAGGAACGCTTACTGCGGGTTCAAACCTACAACGTCCTGTTAGAAAGTCGTACAAACTCTACATGTGACATATCTTCAAAAAACATATAAACGTATGCGAAATTAATATAAAACCACAAATTATGTAATAATAGAAATGAAACCCAAAAAAAAAGCTGTAATCTCTAGGTGCATCCGACTGAGATTTGAACCCGCGGTCTCTGCTTTGAAAAGCAAACGCCTTAGTAACAAGACCACAACGTGCCTTGACAATTGGCTCTAAATTCGGCTTCAGTTAGCTTTCGCTATGTGTCACTCATTCGTTTTGATGATTCTATTAAATAAAAGAAATAGTTTGCAGTAAGCTGACTGACAGGCCTCTGTCAATGGCTGAAGGGCAAAACGTGAGATAGATGTATTGTGATGACAAGACTGTACTGCTTTCGATGATTGTCAAAACGCTTTACCTGAAATTAGCATAGCTATTATTCATTCAATATACGACCATACATGTATGCTTTAAACGTCTATTTTTCCATATTGTTCAGATATATTTGACACGTTGACCGCTTAGATACCAGTGGTTTTTTGACAGCTAAGGTATCAATGATTTGTTTTAAGTGTAGAAATTAATGAATAGCGACTGTTAAGATATTTGTGACATCTTGAGCGCTCACAAGTAAATGCTACCATGGCAGTCAACAACTTTTTGACAGTTTAAACGTTTGCCTCTCTTTGAGCACCTGGAGTGTATAGCGACTTCTGCTGCTGACTGTACCAAGTAGATAGGTCCTACCAATGCTTTAGTTAATAAAATACAAATAATATTTTTTACTAAAATACATTTCCCAAAATTAATAGCATAAAAACGACCTCTATTGATAAGTTTAGTATTAATTTGAATTCTTAATTCAAATATTTATTTGCTCATTAGAGACTTAGTCTTGGAGTTCATGGTCCTTCATATTATAAATAAAAATATTTCTTGTGAATGGTGTGCCTTCTTAGTTAAATAATTTTATAAATAAATCATGTTAAAACATATTGAGTCTGTATACTGTATATCTTTATACCATCCCTAAAATTACATCAATATTTATAAATTTTAAGTAAGTAAGTATATTGAAGTATATTACGAAGTCCGTAAAAACCCAACCCTATCAGTGAAAACAAATGATTTTCAGAAAATTTAGAATTAGAATAGGATTGCGTAGGTAACATTTTAGGTAAGGAACATACCTGCCTATGTGCTAATGTTAATAAAGGTTTTTTCACTTCTCATGCTCAAAAAGTGCACCTTTATGTCGTGCGTAGACGACATAAAACTTTTATGCTCTAGAGCATAAAAGTAAAATTTTCGTCTAAGACTAAGGTAATCGGTCTCAACAGCCAAACAGTTAAAACATATTGCACAATTTTAATGAGCAATAAAATTGTGTAGATGACAAAACTTGTTATATTATTTTATTTTTGCTACAATTTATTAGAAATCCGAATTTTCTGTCATTAAATTTAGTAAATCACATAAAATAGGAGTCGATTATCTTTCAAAAACGCTCCGAAATGTTTGACTTGGCAGAAAACCAAGCGTCTGAAACTCTGAAAGCAGAGTGTACAACAAGGGCATAAATGTCCATTTTTACCCTCGTCTACTATTTTTATTATGTGGTAAAAAATTGCCTCGGGTAAAAATGGGTCACTTTATGCTCTTGTTGTACAATCTACTATATTTTTTATGAAAGTAGGTACCCTTATATTAATAAACTATTTGAGGCATACGTTTTCTAGACGTTTTTCCCAGAATAGTACGATTTATCGACCACATACGTGTCAATAGAATTTCAACTTTAGACTTCCCATTTAAGGTTAAAATCAAAATTGTACTTTTGGAAAACGTAGTCAAATGAATCACTAAAAGATAACTAATTTGAATAATAGCAAAAATCTAGATTGTTGCGGCCTGGATACCTAAGGGTTACCTCATAGGTGATTTGCATATGGTTCTATGCTGCTAACTATCATGCAATTCGAGAATTTATTACATTCAAGATTTCCTCCATAATAAATGACTATCTAGCTCTTAGGTAAGTTTACTTTTGTTATCTGATACATTTGTAATGACTTATAAAAAGGAGGAGCAGTTAATTGATGATTATTAAAGAGTGATATTAAAATACATAGTTATTTGTTTTACAAGGGGGCAAAGTTGTTGTTTAACCGCTCGTGCTTATATTGATACCCGAGCAAGCGAAAGATTCCAAAATTGAACCACGAGCGTAGCGAGTAGTTCGTAAAATGGAATCTTGAGCGTTGCGAGGGTTTCAAAGCACGAGGGTTAAACAAAATTTACCCCCGAGTGAAACACAACATTTTTCACCACACCAACCCGAAGCAAATATTAAATGTAAAATATCAAACAAAATCAAACCAAATCAAACCCAAATGAATGTTATTAAATATTTATCATCCAAAATCATCATTTAAAAGTCAATTCTTCCAGCAAACATAAGAAAACAACTCAATATTTGCATTGGATTACTTTGCCTCACATGTGGATAAAATGCAACTTTGCTATTCGTTTTTGAAGTGCAAAGTAATTCTTTCCGAGCTGGTGTGGTCAAAATACATTTGTAATTCTGTTTAATTAAAAAAATACATACTGATAAGTACTGAGTGTACACAGGGCGTCCCAAGTCTATGCATGGGACATCAAGGGAAAGTACTTACCTTAAATATCGAAGATAGGATATTTTGCTGAAAGAAGACATTGTTTTAATTTAAAAAACAATTTAAACTGCATTCATAGTTTTTTAATAATTACATGGTTGAACCGGGAATCGAACCCGCTACACGAAAAAAAAAATTGCCCTGTAGCTTTATCATACCGATCGAAAGGCTTTTTCACAAGGATAATGTTTTGCTAAATAACATATGGCTCGATTCGGAAAATGAATTAGATTTCTACTAGACTTCAACAAGTTACGATATGGATAATTTAAAGATATTTGTAAGATAGATATGTCAAATTTGACGTTTCCGCGATTCTGGAGGTCCTCTTGAACGATTTCGACAAGTTATGACTTAGATATCCAAGTCACATTTAGTCGATATCTAGTTGATCTCTAAATCGTCTCTAGATCTTGTTATTATCTCGAAATCCGAATAGGCCTGATAGTGTCGGAAATAAAAGGAAGACTTGCTATAAATACTTATGATTTTCCTTCCCTGCCCTATTTGGATGATACGACACCATGAGAGTATGTATAATCCTCCTGCGCGGTAAATAGATATATATTAGGTATATAAATAGATAAAAACAAAAGTTACTTTAATTCACTATTATATTTAGTATCATAAAATTCATAAATCATAACGCAGTAATTAGGCCAATCAAATTAGATTTTTTCCATAAATTAATTCTAAAGCCGGAAATCATCTTAATACCTTCATTTTGGTTCTAAATTAGCGTAATCCGAGTTTGCTCTATTTCAGGAGTTGTGGAAAAAAAATTTGCTCTTCTTCATTTTTTGCTTGTAGTTCAAAAACGGAACGGAACATCCGACGGAAAATTTGTTCTAATCATGATAAAAATTGACATCTGAGGATCCGAAAGATACCTTAATATGAGTTCGTACTCAAAAATTGTAAAAAATGGCCTCCACTTAAAATGTCTATTTTTTTGGAAACTCGTGTCAAAATCCGATTTATTTTACCAGTGTCTGATCCACAACAACCTTGCTGGTAGTAATATTGATTTTGACGGTGGGTTTCTTCTACATCGAGTGGTTTTGTCAATCCAAGGTAAAATGTATCTCCCAAGGCCCCAAAATTTATCCACGCCTCCTGGTATGGAGAAAACTCATACGAATTTAGGACCTAATGAAGGTATTAAAATTATTTCTAGCTTGCTGAGAGTTAATTTCTCAAAACGCTTTTTTTATTCTAATTTGATGGGTCTAAATCCATTAAATTACCTGTATATTCTGTATACCTACCACTGTGGCGCCACCTATCGGTTGCATGTGGGACTACGTATAGACATAGCATGCATTGCATTAGCCAATAGCGCACGATGGTTTCCAAACCAAACCTGTAGCAGCCGCGATATAAAGTTCTACCGATAGATGTCGGTATGGCTACATGGCTAGATATGGTGCTTTGAGAACGCCATATACAGTTCCTATGACAGTTCATGTTCATACATATTTATGGAGGGTATGGCTGGTATAGGTAAGGAGAATTCTTTTTTTTTAACAAATATTGTAAGTACTGTAGCGCCATCTATAAGGTTATTTACTGGACTTCCTTACCTCTACGCCTCTACCAAACCTACTAAATATGTATGTATCTACTTAAAACAATGTAGATAGGTATCTATCTGAAAATTCAAATAGAGCTCTCAAGTCTCAACATCAACAAAGGGTTTTTAATTGAATAAAATACCTATAAAGTATTTTTTTGTATTATTTATTTTATAAAACTTAGTAAATAAATTAAATTAGTGTATATTGTTAATATTCTCGAAATTGACTATAAGCGTCGCGTCGTTGAAACTGGACTGACTAGTTAAATGCGCCAACCGGCGCACGAGCTGATGTGCGAATGAGACAGAGCTATGCATCTCTATAGCGCTCTCCGCTATAGCAGCCATAGGGCGCCATAGGGCCTTAGGGAGAGCCTACGTGTAGATGAGCACCAGCAGGACTATGAATACACCCACTGAGATGCAGACTATCAAACCGATTTTTTTCTGAAAAAAAAGATAATTTATATCTTTATTTCGGATTTAATATACATTATTAGAGTCGTAATTCAATAACCGGTTAAAGGGACCGATGCATGACCGATACAGTAGCATGCGCCGTTTTACTTAACAATAGACAAAGGAATGGCCGTTAGGGGCCAGCTACAAATCGTACGACTATACATGTTACTTGCTCACCTGCTTAGTCTTCTTGCGGAACACGTTCCCCTGCAGCAGCTCGTGCTGACCAATGACGACGTGCTCCGTGGCCTGCAGCGCGAAGTATTCGACGCTGTCCAGCTGATCCTGCTGCGCGGCTACGAGGTGATGCAGCTGTCCGAACAAGTCCCGGACGTCCACGAGGGCTGCCTCCACTTTCGCCAGCTCCGCGCGACGTGCCTCGGCCTCGCGCAGGCCGAGCCGGGCCTCGCGCGTTTCTGCTTCGATCTGAAGATCAACCCAGTAATTGCAATACTGTGAACCCTGCTTTGGCAATGCCTAAACTTTCACATTAATCGGTTGCGTAAGTGTTGACTATATACTCCTTATATTATAATATAATATAACACATGATAAGTAGTTAGTGATTAGCAAAACGGGGGCGAAATTGATTATTTATTTATTTAAATTGCACAAAAGAAAAACTTATCGTACAAAAGGCGGACTTAATGCCAAAAGCATTTCTCTACCAGTCAACCTTAAGGCAAAGAAGAGAAATTGTGGGCGGTGCAACTGCTACTACAACTAAGTTTACAATTTACAAGTAGGTAGGTACCTAACCATGACATCCATGTAGGTACCTCGTTAATTAAACCCGTTGCTGCATAGCAATAGTTTAGAGGAATGTTGTTATTTAACTTTTGTCTGGAGTTTTACCTAATACTTATAATAACGCAGATTCATGTGCTACTCCGTAGCGGGTATAAGTAGTATACTAGATCCTATATAGAACCAGAATATAGTTCGTAAACTGTTAGCAATATTCAGGTTTCAAAATCTTAACCCGATTGGTTACTGATATTGATTATTGATGCGGGCCACATGTAGGTATACTGTGAATCGTAACAAGTTCGTATCATCAAGTTGAGTAGCGCCAAGATAACTCTGCACAGGTTTTGCGTCAAATAAATAAACATTACATAAAAAAAATTGGAACTCACATTATCGACGAAAACTTGGAGACGGTTGTCGTCCAACAGTCTCTCGCACTCCTCCTCTGTAATCTCTGAATTAGCTGAAACATACAAAGTCGGTCTGTCAATACAAAAAAAAAAAAATTGACTATCATATCATATCATATCATCATATCATATTTAAAAGGTACAAAATTTCCTAAACGATTTGCATGTTAATTAGACAGTGTACTCAATTGCTGTTACCTAATTCACACATAGGTATTTTATACGATTAGTAGGTAGGTCGGTTGCGTTATATATAGTTGAGTTTATTAGAAACTATGACTTTTAGAGCGCATTTTAAATTTAATGCAATAAGATAGTTAAAATAATTATGTGATTAATTCAATCGCCAATGAATTTAAATAATAAAACCCGGCCAAGATCGTGTCCAAAAAATAATTTTGTGATATGGACATTACAAACAAAGGGCTTAACCGATCACGTTCAAATATAGTTAACATTTTGAAGTCTTTACGAATTTTTTTCATGATATCATCTTCATACCAGTGCCTACTAACGACTTCTGATTGTGAACTAACTATTGTGAACTATTCGTATCGGTTGCACCAAACTGTTCGTATCGTTACAGAGTTCGCTGAATTTTGATGTATGTATGGAAAGTTTCATAGTAAAGTGCCGGGGCGCGCCGGCTGACGTTGATCAGTCTGTCAAATGTGGGTGGTGCGACTGGCCCTAAGTCACGGCCTACTACAGTTACCTACTTTGATTTTCTGAAGGTGTGCAACTACTTACTAAGAGCTAGTTGATCAGCAAGCAATCGCCGTCGCGCAGCACGCAAGTCCGCTAAAGCACTATGATGGTGCTCCAGCGCTGCCGCGTACCGCCGGCGGCAGCAGGCCGCCTGTAGACGTGCCGCGCGCGCCGCCGCGCCTCCCACGCTCGCGGCAGCGGTGGTCGCGCGTTGCTCCAGCTGTCGCAGCGCTCCGCTGGCCTTCAGCCCCAGTGCGTGCGCCTGTGTCACCACGCTGTCAGCTTGCTCCTGCATCTCTGAAACGAGAGGACACTATTTAACCAAAGAGAATAGATAGTATAGAGGGCTATTGCCAAAGTAAATTTTGTAGTCACTGTATATTTACTGCCATCTATCGACACACGATTAAAACTTGAAATAAAATTGAAAATGTATCAATTAATCAAAATATGTTTACGGATAAATGATTTTTAATTTTTATTGTTCCATACTGACCCATGTTCTTTCACTGATATATATGTGTTAAAATTGTTAAATATCAAACGGTGTCGTCAACACCATCTAGCCGAGAATAGGCCAAAGGTATATGGCGCCATGTATTCGAGAATTGATTGATTTCCGAGGCATGTTTTTTTCTTAGACTTTATTTATCTTAATACACTAAGGGCGCGATTCGGGAAATAGTAAAGATATGTCACATATATATAAATATTACTATTTCATATCTAATGAATATCTAATTCATTTCCCGAATCGCGCCTTAAGTAGATTGTTTGCCAACTACCGTCTTATAACGACAATTATGAACTCTTGCAATTTAGGCACTAACTAATGCAAGCGCCATATTCCCGATTATGTTAGTGGCTTGAAAGTGGCTATTTTAGGTTAAAATTTAAATAACTCTACAAGCTACAGCTGGGCTGCAGATCACTTGACATATCTTCAGTTTTTGTACTATTGAGCCCAGAATGAATATCGCTTCTAAATATTCGATTCTGTTTTGGACCGAGTGAAGCTAGGTTCTAGATTCAATTAGATTGATTCAAGTTTGATATTTGCTGTGTTCCAAATGTTTTTAAGACGATATAGTTATTGACTAACGGCGTATTCTAATTTTAATAACACGATAAGAATCAGATCCATATCTAATCCAGATCTAATTCATATCCTGTTATTACGCCTGTATAGTACTTAGGGCATACCGGGGCTGGTGTGGAAGGTAGGATGTGCATGCAGCGCACGCAGCCGCGCCGTCAGTGCCGCCAGCTCGCCCGCCCATCGCACAGCCGACTCCGCCTGGAATGTAAAACATTCGTATTTTTAAACACATATTTGCATGAATGCTAAGTATATAGGTAATTAATGGATAACCTAACTAAAATTTTGAGAAATTGTTGTACATACATATATTTTGAGATTTAGGCTAATCTATTTTGAATATAACCACTTTTTATGTTATTCCATAAACCGAAAAAAAATTAAAAATGTAATCCTTTAAAACTTTGTTCTTTTAACTTTTTTCGACAGTTGGATGCCATTTTTAAAAGTTTTTTATTTAAGTTTTAAAGCGAAATTTTCTGTTCCGTGTGGTTAGATGGTATGATCATTTCATTCATTAATACTGACATACATAGCTTCCGCACTGAAACATTATGAAAACAATCAATTTATGTGATTCTTAATCGCATAACTAGATTACGTACATACAGATAAAATTAATATTTATAAAAAAGAGAGAGAATAAAGTAATATTTATTGCAAAAAGATTTCCGCAATGTTCCTTCAACAATCAGAAAATAAAAAAGCAGGAAACATTTAAAACGGGAATTCCTATTAAAAATAAACTTATAAATGCTACGGGGTGATCCTCGCGTAGGCCGTCTCGCACATAACTGGCCAGTCGTTAAGCCGACCACTGACTAACAGTCCGCCGGACGATATCGGCCGGTCAGTTGTTCGGAGCTGTCAAATTTTTGTTCTAACTGACAGGCCGATATCGTCCGGCGGCCTGTTAGTCAGTGGTCGGCTTAACGACTGGCCAGTTATGTGCGGGAATGCCCCTGCCTGAAGGAGCCATCAGGGGTTGTCAGGGGCCACAAGTTAGCTTTTTTTAAGTCATAAGTAGATATAGGAAGTAAGTACCTCATATGATCTGAGGTTTATTAGGTAAATATTTAAAATTCAGTTTATTAATTCATCAAATACAAATCAAAGTCAATCTTAAAATCTACTTAAATAATTTACATGCAATTTCCTAACTTAAAATCTAAACATATTACTAATATACTATCCTACTTACACTATCAGCCCCATTCCGACCCCCACCCAGCCCAAAAGTGCCAAAGATGCTAGCGGCATTACCGCGCTGGATGGCAAGCGATATCTGTTGGACTAGATAGGAGCCTGAACGGGGATCGCGATTATTAGGTATATAGATAGTTTTTTTATTAAGTATTTCTATAAAATAATATATGGTAGGTACCTACATATTGATATCATATAGTGGAATCACATTATTACAATTTAAATACACAATGTACGCATAAAACATCAAAATATTTAATGTAAGATAAATTTACAGTTATGTATCGAACAGATTAACAGTATGTAATAACGATTAGTTCACATACATAAATAGGCAAGGTGTAAGATAATGTGCATCGGGGGTCAAGTGCAGCAGATAATGGCGATGTCAGCTCAGACGCGTATTGTTACTATCGGATCGATAGCGATCTGCAGTCCACTAGCTGGAATTTTCATAAACCACGACTAAATAATATCATGGATTCGAAAATGACTGATGGAATTTGAATACTCTGGTTGCTCGGATACCTATGTGGCATCTATTGCTTAATTTAGTCTAGTTAGTCCTAAGCTTGGCCCATTTATTACATTTTAGTTTTAAGGCTTCTATAGACCTTGCGATACGACACGACGAATTCATCAAAAATATCATAGAAGGGAAAGTTGAAGCAAACAGGAAGAGGGGAAGACCAAGGAGAGCGTACATGGATCAAATAAAGGAAAAGATCAACGTCGTGTCGTATCGGGCTGTCAAAGAGAAGGCGGAGGACCGCCAAACATGGAAATTGCTCCACCGACAAGAGTCATACTCTTAGTCTTAAATATATGGTGATGATAGACCTTGCAACAAATGGCATGCTATTTCAAATAATTGCTGGCTAATATAATATTACTGCCAATCGCATGCGATTATTGGTGACGTTAGAGTTAGAGTAGCTATTTTATTATATTCCTTTTTAGCCATTAGTTCTAAAGCGCTGTCAAGGATTGTTACATAAGTACGTTTGAGTACGCAGATAACTTACTTAATGCAGCTTTGGTCTCTTTTTGTGTAAGCATATGCACTATATTTAATGTCACTCACATGAGGTCGTGTAGATACAGTGTGTGTTGTTGTTAATGAACGCATCGTGTAAACAATTAATTAACTCGCTAATGAACGGCGCGATGAACGGCAATTGGTGCGTAGCGCGATTCGTCCTAGCCACCAATTTCAATTCAAATGACATATTTGAGCGGAATTTTGATGGAGCATCCGGTAGTACAGTCAACTGTAAAAATATGGGTGCACAAATAATCTCCAAAATATGTCTCATAGCTCTAATGTCAGCGAATTAAGAACTATGGGACATATTTTTGAATAAGTCAAGAACCTTCAAATCAAGAGTGAACAGGCACCTTCTGGGCGAGCTCGCTCCATCGTAGGCCACGTCTACGCCTCGGCTAGTCTGTGGCCATGAGTAAGCCCATTCATAATAAAAAAAAAAAATAAAAAAAAAGTTGGCTACACCCATATTTTTACAGTTGACTGTACAAAGTATTATTCGGAAATGTTAAGGCGAAATATCACAAAATCTCAATTTGAGATTAATGTAAAACCGAAAAAGATAGTGGTACCTACAGTTAATAGGTAAATTTGATTGAAATGTTTGAATACATTGTAACAAAATGGTACTTGATACAGAAAATCTGACTTATTGAATCTTTTTTTACTGACAGTCTGATATTCAAATTATTAAATAGGCAACTTACTTTAACATCCACAATTCCCATCATTTTCTATACGGTAATACATACTTATTTATAAAAAATGCATGTTAATATTATTATATTTACAGTAAATATTGATTACGTCACATAGAATTGTTGACTCCGCATAAAAACAGAGCCGCAGGTTGTGTTGCTTTTCTATAACCGTGTTAATGACAGTGCTGAATAGACATACATTTTATTTACATACCTATTACTTTATTTCATTTGGGTATATTCGACAACGGCAACGGGTATATTCGAGATTCGAGTCGATGACAACACACCCTCGAATTAATGTTTGCCTGCCTGATGAAGTTGTAATATACCTACTGTAATAAGTTTAGTTTTAATTAGTTTTGTCGAAAAAAAATGTTTAAATAAATTTGCTCGTTCTGTATTTAATCGTTACATTTATATTTCTAGTTGGATAAGTATGTACGTACATAACTAACATAAACCTATTTGTGATAAAACATACCTCTTGCAGCATTTCTTCCATCTCCGGCGGCAGGCTTCTCGCCGCTGACCCCTCATCTTCTTCCACTGGTAATACCGTGTCCTTATAAACGCCACCCGAGGCCTCTGCTCGCTGGAACATACAATGCAACGATCATAACGTATATTTTGTCAATCATAAGAAGTTATAATAATAATTCAGCCTATATACGTCCCACTGCTGGGCACAGGCCTCCTCTCGAGCGCGAGAGGGCTGTAAAATTTAAACCACAATTATTTGCTTTATTAGCTGTAATATAGTTCATAGCGTACCAGTACCTACGCGTGATTAAATCCATAGAATTTTGACTATTTAGCCGGAACTGCATAATAACCACTAAGCTAAGAAGGAAAATAAATGTCATACTTAGGTATACCGTATACCTATTCAGAAACATGTATGACGAAGACCAACGGGCGGCTTCGGAGCGGAAGCTCTTGTTATCCTGTTACATTGCCCGCGCCCACGGATTAAGACACCGAGATTCACAAAAGAATGGCTATTACAGGCACTTTCCGTGTCAACGGCTCCGTAAAGTCTATCTCAATATTTGCTCGGCTTTATTATGATGTCACGTTTAGCAAAGTGGTACACAGGTGTTTGTGAGCCAGTAAATAGAAAGATAGGTACTGATGATGACGCTACTGACCTGCAGCAGCTCGGCGAGGCGGTCCTTGCTCCGCATGGCGAGATAGCGGCCGGCTCGGCGCGGGCGCGTCGCGGAGTGCGTCCTGCGCGGTGCGGCGCGAGGTGACGCACTATCTTATCACACTGATAACACCTGATATCGCGATATTCAGCCGTCAGCAGCGGCACTCGCCGCGGGGTCGCGCAGTACTGAGCGGCGCTGCTCGATCGAGCGCGAGCGCGTGTGCCGGACTCATTAGCGAGCGGGTCAGCGTCCGCACCACCGCCGCCGCTTGCGCTCAACGCGCCGCTCGCGCGACGGCAATGAACTAACTGAAGCTTCTGATATCAGACCACACTTAATGTACTGAAAAATTATTAATAAAATAGAAACATTTGAAGTTTCCCCGCACAAGTCACGCAATCGGTACCAATTAAAGCCTGAAGTCTAAACTAGCATACCATAACTTGAACCACAGCGTGCTCTAGCGTCTAATAAAATAATTTAAAAATATATATTTTACAAATTAAATTGGATATATGAACGTCAATGAGACATGGCAGCTGTAGGTTAGGTGCGCCGGCGCTGACCCCAGTCACCGCAAATCTTATACCTACATAATGAGCTATTGTTTGTGAAAACTGTGTCGTTCACCTATTTGCATAGAATTCAGGTACCTACGTGTTTATTTCAGTGAAACTTCAATTTTGACCGCTTTTTTGTATATTTGAACCTCCCCAAATCGAATAACCCCTTCAATATTGTGAATTTCCTTCTATAAGTAACTATTATATATCTTCGCTTTGACGTACCTAGTTAAATATATCAAGCAATCTCTTAGTAGTAATGTTGAGCGCATATTATATAAATATCCGATCTGGATTGGAAATTCCCATTGAACCGGATGTTGACTCCACGTTACGTACTTATACAGATCTCACGTAGCCCACATCCGGTCTTTATTGATATATGTACTTAGTTAAGTAAATTAATTAGGGCTTAGCTTAATAAGTTTAGATAACTTCAAAACTACAAAGATATTCAGTGCTTTAATTTTCAAATCCTGAAATAAATAATTTGGAGTAGAGTTGCCTACACAAAATGTACCAGGAGCGAAGTAAATAAGGTAAACGTACTACATAGTTGGTGCTCGATGCGGTCCCAGTACATGTCATCTTCAAACTTAAGTCATTGTCAATAGAGGTGACAGCAAGGTGTCATCTATTGGGCATTAGCATGTCGAGCACTAGTACGTTTACCTTATCGTACCTATGTTTTTTGACAAAATTTGTTTTATCGGCGACTGTAATCCGATTTCCACATAAGTTGTTCAAAAGATCGGAGCAAACTGCTTTTCTGAATTATACATTCGATAATCAAAACTGCTCATCGAGCCCATTCTAACAAACCTAAACTCAAGGAAATTACGTAGTTTTATCACAAAGTTCCCCTGGCTCCCTTTGGTCTCCATCATCAGATTAGCTTGGTGTTATCATAATATTCAATTTCCAATTTATCTTCTTGTCTAAATGTGCTTACATTATGGGAATTACCTACTTTAATGATGTTAATGCAGCGGCATGACACCATAAATAATAAGTAAAAGTAAAAAAAAACAAGGTTAACGAAAGAGAAATTTGAATTTTCTGTGAGTATGTACCTATTCATATTTAGGTACGTACACAATCACGTATACAATATACTTAAATATATATTAGCTTAACTGACCCCCTGACTGACTGCGCACTTCAGAAAACAATTGACGAATGACTTCAAATTACCCTTCGCTATACTTAGATTAGTTTCAACATATGTACTTAAATATATTTCTGATAGCTATCTGGCATCTTAGAAATTAAGCTCTAAATTTTCCAAATGATTTTACCTATAACAAGGATTGGGTAGTAAAATGGTCTATCGAATTGTCATTTTAGTATCGGATTAAATGGGATATAAAAACAAGTTTATGTCGACTTGTTCGCTGTTTTCGTAAAAACATATTTCATAAGAATTTGTTTTCGTATTCAATTAGTATGGCATTGACCATGTAGCCAAAGAGGCTACTTTATGTAACAAACTATTCATATATTTAATCCTGGTCATTCCGGTGCCAAAAATGTACCTTAACCCAATATTAATTAATCTACTTTAATAAAACTCATCCAGAATTAATTATAAATAAATAAAAATAAATAAATTTGGCCATGTGATCGTCTAGTGAAATTAATACGTTGTGAACCTTAGTACCCTTCGTCTTTTATGTGCAGACTGATTAGATTTGGATTTAAAATACTACCCCTAAAATACCCTATGTAATTGTAAATATTTCTACTGTATTTCTATATTATAACACTATCATATGAAAAAAATTAAATAATAAATTATATTTTTTAGAATTTATCTTCTACCGAGCCCTACCGTGACCAGTTACCATGAACAGTAGTGTAAGCCCTTGTTGTTTGTAATTATATTTTCCTTTTATATCCATTCGCTAATCTAGCTAGCTAAAGGAAAATATGTATATGTAAATGTTACAAAAATTAATACGTACAAACATACTTTATCTACTGTCACGCCTCGGATGAAGTCGGGTCTCTAAACTAAATAATACCTATTTTATTTTGTTTTGTTTTTAATAGGTATTCCTAAACACTATGTAATATTTACTTTTATCTGCGTTTCGGAACCTATTTTCAGACAAGAAGAAACGCCAAGAAACTTATCTGAATATACTATAAATGTATGGAATACTGAAGCGATCGTCTAATAAACATGACTTTTTAACCCTTAGATACCCAATATAGAAAAGCTCAAATTGTCACTAGTGAACTGCTTCGCCTGTCACTAGCTCCCTATAACAAAATTATTTAGTATGTCCTCAAATAACTTTGTTCCCCTATCTCACCAAATATAAAAATGTATTACCTTTAAATCATATTTAATATACGAGCCTCAGTAACCCATCCATATGCTACTAAAACTAGACTAGACTTTAATTTATTCTGTATTTTAAAACAATTAACACTCTAATGATTTTAACACTGTATGTAACTAAAATACATGTGAAAGAATAAATAATAATAAAGAAAGAAATAATAATTAACCCTAACACCCAAATAATGACTCTACCCTAACTCTACCCCAATTTCACCTATTCTAATGTGTAAGACTAGAAGCGAACCTCTAGTATTACAGGGGGGGGAAGTGTGTGAGAGGGACCCTAATTTAAGCTGTAAACGTTCGGCCGACAAAACCGAGGTATTGCAAACCCTAGTGTCTGTGTAATTTGCCTCCCTCCGCAGTATAGGCCGTAGCCAAGGGTACTGACGAATAAGGCGCCCTATTCCAAATATAAAATGTGAATATATAAATATATATAACAAGACCACGCTTCTTCAATTACCAACAGATTTCAGTGAGTAAAGATTACTCTTAATGATCCACACGTGAGATCCTCACATCCCTCTGTCAGACCTTGAAGATAACGTAAGAGGTATAATCGTCACCTGTGTAGGTAAAAAGGTTGACGCCAGGCCCCTCTCGCGACCTGGACCTAACACTCTACTGGATTCCCGGAAAAGCCTGCTTATCACCGCTAGGTTAGGCGTTTTCGGTTGATTGACCGTGCAATCAGACACTAATCTGGCTCTAAAACACAAAAACACCAAAACACACGTAAGTATTTACACTGAACTAACAATTGAACAGTCTGACAAAAAGCAGCACAGTAGCTACGTAATGTCAAACATTCAACCGTAAAAATAACACCTTTGTTTTAACGTCTACGGGCGAGCCAGAGATCGTGACAATCCGACGGACAAAAATAGAATAAAACGTTCCCAGCTTGGCGTGGGGGTATTTATAACCATAAAAGACATTAACGAAACGCGTTTGACGCATTTGACGCGTTAGGCGCACTTCAAAATAAAAACTTTGTTATTTATTTCCTTTAAACTCGAGTTCCAATCTTGAGTGGTTTTAGCAAAGAGATCTGAATCCCATAAGACAAGCAAAGTCAAAAGAAACCCCTTGCCTCGGAAATCAAGACAAAGCCACTCTCTAACAGATGGCGCCACTCTCTTGATATTCAACAATTCTAATGCACATCAATGTAAAAAACATGGATCAAAACACATGGCGTTCCAAAATTAATAAGAATCATTTATGTCTATATGTAAATATATATGTTTTATTGATATTTTTATACATTTTCATCTTTAGTTTCAATACTGCGTCAACAGATGGCAGCATAATCTTCGTGACTACAAAATTCACCGACAGTAATTCTCTATACACATTCCATTCTCTTTGGATTCAGCGAATCAGTTTTTCTGATTAATGGCCCACTACAAACTTGACTCAGTTAAGTTTTTGTTTGTTGTTTCGAATTTCTCGTGAGAATGTTTTGCTGTTATTTAAAATTAATTTACTGAATGCATATATTATAGTTACTTACATGTATTTATTTTAATTAACATTTGTATATAATAATTGAGGTTTTAAAGTTTATGAAAATAATATAGATCGATTGATCAGCTGTGTCAATCATTATTTATGTTAACTAGATCAGCTAGTGCGTCTAGTTACAACCATTTACTTAAACAGACGTCATAAGCGGTTTATAAGTATTGTTCATGGCTTTGGTGACATAATAATAAAATATACTTACCGCTAATAGAAAGAGTAGGTACTTATTTACTTAAAATTCGATGCTGCAAACCGACATCGTCTTGCATTTCTCATGGCGAACTAAACATAAGCATGGCAAGTTGGCAAGGAACCCCATTCGACTAGTTTTGTGGTCTCTTTATTCCAAAAGAGAAGATGACACAGACGATGAGGAATCGAGGAAATAGTGTAGTAAATAAAGGTAGTGGACCCCGCAGTAATTCCTCAGCCAGAAAAAACTTTACAGTATGATAAAGTATCAATAAATAATAAGTATTGTATAAATATCCAAAGAATAATAATAATAGAATTAAAGTAAATACCTAAAGTCTTAAATCTTTTTACAAAATAATGCTCCTTTCAAACTTTCGTCTTCACCGGAAATATTCATGTAACGTATTGCTACAATATATGAAATATTAAAAAAAAATATCCCAGCAGAAATACCAATAACATATTTGGTAAAAAAATTTTGGACGGAAGAATTACTCGGTTAAATATATAAACAGATTCGTATTTTTACGTATAAATACCTAACTTAGGAGTGTTTTTAGGGTTCCGTACTTCAAAACGAAAAAACGGAACCCTTATAGGATCACTCGTGCGTCTGTCTGCCTGTTTGTCACAGCCTATTTTCTCGGAAACTACTGGACCAATTAAGTTGAAATTTGGTACACATATGTAAATTAGTAACCCAAAGATGGACATATTTTTTTTATAATTTTAAAATACATAGGTTCGAAGTTATTTAAGAAAATACAAATAGCCAAAAAATGATTATTCCCCCTGTATCTCCGAAACTACTGGGTCTAAAATTTTGAAAAAAATACACAAAATAGTTCTTTACCTATAGATGACAGAAAAACCTATTAGAAATGTGCAGTCAAGCGTGAGTCGGAATTATACACGGAACCCTAGAAACGCGAGTCAGACTCGCACTTGGCCGGTTTTTTTTTGGATATTGTAACACGGGTGTTTTGAAAGGGGGTAAAATAAATGAATGAAAAGCTCCGGCTTGTCTAAAATGGAAACAGCCATGTTAACAAAATAAAATTAAATCAAAATTTAATAAAATAAACTAAATGGAAACCTTGCTGTAGGAAAGCTAGGAGGAGAAACAATTAAACAAATTGATATCTAACAAACTTTATTAACCTAATATCATTATGTAAAAGCTCAGTGGTATAGCTGGGTCGCTTCACAGGTTCATGTTATAAGGTTTACACCAATTAATTAATTACTAAAGACTAAATTTCGAAATACCTAAGTTTTATGCACCAGAACTTTCAAAACTTTAAATTAAATTTTATTAAACCATTTTAAATTTGTAGTTGAGCGCTGATGCTACTCAAAAGTTATGCAACGGACCGACCTCAAAGCTGCTGCTGGAACCGGAGCAGCGGGGAGTGACCCCTCCTATCCCCGGGAAGCTGGCTGCTGACCTGGTTGGAGCCGGCCAGTGCAGATGGCGTGGGACAGATCCCACAGCATTTTAAAAGTGCATGTCACCTCAGAATGACCACCTCATATGTTGAGAACAAAAGGCCAAAAACAAAAGTAGGGTGCCAATCCCTGAAGACACAAATCCTTCGAAAATTCTGAACTGATTTATCTAGAGAACTCTTTCTTGAGCCTAAGAAATATATCTTTATCATTTACTTAATCTAATAATGTTTCATTTCAGAGCCACTTTGTCAGTCTGTAATTTCTATGTTTTATTTTACATCAATATTATTTTTTATCTAAAAAAGTCATACCTAAATCATACAAAGTTTTCCTGGAGTGACAACATAAATATCTTAAGTTTTACTTATTTTTACTTATATGACAACCCCGACAACAGATAAGCATCAAAAGGTGCATCTGAATGCAACAGATTATGCAAAGAAGTGCAATCAATCGAGTTAGTTTGGGATATTGTTAAAAACGTTGAATTAATAAGAAAAGGAATTCAACCCAAAAATATTAATTAAAAATCTAAGAAAATGTCTACGTTACAATATTTATAATGTTAGTTTCAGTTCATACTATACAATAACCAAGCAAAATTTCATCGACTGAGGAATTAATGCATGGGTCTTCATACAACAACTTGCTTCGTTTACTACATTAAAAGACGATATTTTCCCTCGTGTGTTATTTCATTATGTCTAAGATTAAACGTCAGACGTTACCATTTATAGTAGAGAAATACATTGCACATGGTGTTGTTAACTAAACAATATTATTATAGCAAAAGAAGACGGATCGCTACCTTATCGCTACATATTACAGTCTGTGGGACACAGAGTTCTCGGAATACTACTTAATTCTGATTTTATATGTACTTATATTAAAGTTATCCTGAGTTTTTGTACAAAACTACTTTACTTTATAATAACTATGGGTACTTACTTACTATAAATTAAATTCACATGTAGGTAACATAAACACATGCGTCTACAGTAGGGTTTCTGCTCGAGAATTCCCGAGGCGAGAAATCTCGAGAAATTTGTCCTAAGTCGAGACGGGAAAAAAATATTCAATGCCTCGAGAACTCGAGAAATAAAACTCTTGTGATAAATAAAAAGAAAACACGCGTATAACACATGATGTGTCTATAATGTATTTCTTTAGGTAGTTAAATAAATATAAACAATGTTTTTTTTTTTACATTTTCAGACAGGAACCTACTTAAAACAATTATTACCAACCAAATAAAAAACTACCTCGATCCGTCCCCTATCGTTTTAGCTTTAACCGAACCATGTTTTGAAACTTTTGAACTATCATGACATTCATGTAATGTATTTATATTGAAAAACGCTTTAAAAAAAAATTGTAACGAATTATAGAACCATGTAATAAGTGTACTAACAAAACTAAATTGCTATTAATAAATCAAATCATCCCGATATATTCCTATCAGCAAAATATTTCAATTTTAGCAGCTTTATTGTTACGTTGAGTACTTGAGTAAGTACGAGTAATTAATATTACGTAGTAAAACTTCTGTAAGTTTTGTCACACCGAGTTAAATTGATTGACTTGAATATTGCTGCCTAATAAAATACCATATTGTAGTTTGTTTATATTTTGTTGAATACCTAAAGAAATACACTATAGCACAACATTAAGCATATATTAAGTGCAATTTATGGTGACTAAAAATGTACTATATGTTTGATTATTGATCTCACCTACGATTCCTACGAGTCTGATTTGTAAAAAAGCAAAAAAAATTAAATAACATGGTGTTTTTTGGAGCTTTAAAAATTTCTCGAGATACTCGAGAAACTCGAGAAATCTTGGTCGAGAATTCCCGTGCCTCGAGAAATTAAAAAGGTCGAGAAACCAGAAACCCTAGTCTACAGCGACCCCCGGTTTGACAGTTTCAACTTCAACACAGGTTTTCTGGGCTCTTTTTAAGTGTAATACAGGAATACATTCTGATTTTATTAACAGGTTATGAATGAAATCTGGATTAGTTATGGATCTAATTAATAACCTGTTTTAAAATCGGAATACGCCTGTTACCTCGGTGCGCACTTCACTGTCAGATATCACTATCAAAGCTAATACCTCTCTATCCCTTTCTCAAAAAGGGGTGTAGAAAAAACCATGTACTTATGCAAGTAGTTTTTTTTATTTTATTTCGAAAATCGTAGTCATGTATGCGAGATCTTTGGATGTATATGTATACTCACTTCTATTGGATTTCTCACCTTATTGTTCAGGTTCGGTCAAAGTAGGTTGTTAGAGCACAGAATAAATAATAGTACTAGGTACAGAAGACTCACTCTCTAACAAAACGCGTCTGTTACGATCAGCACAGATATATGGCCGCTAGGTGGCGACTGCGCCACGTGCGGCTTATGGCAAACCCCAAAATTGGGGTCGAACGGATGTACTTTTAGCTACCTGTAGCAAAGCGACGAAATCGCGGAGTGAGCCACGCTTGGTTAGGGCAATTAACGGCCTTGTAACCTAGTACGTAGTGGATAAACTGAAGCCCCCGGGTTTGAATCCCGGTGAGTGTATTTATTAGTGACTAAGTAGTGTGTTTATAACTTTCCTGGGTCATGGCTGTGGGCACGCTGTGGGTCATGTGTTTTCATAGGAAACTAGCGTCCCGCCCCGGCTTCGTACGGGTTATTACATGTATGCCTAAACCTTTCTCAAGAATCACTCTATTGATAGGTGAAAACCGTATGAAAATCCGTTAAGTGGTTTTTGATTTTATTGCAAACATAGGTACATACATACAAACAGACAGACGCGGCGGGTGACTTAGTTTTATAAGATGTAGTGATAAGTAGCAATGTCACTAGTTTATGTATTGAATAGTGACGTAGAGCTATGGTTACCATGATTATTGATTACCAATATAAAAAACATCGATAGTAAATCAAATCGGCCTTAAGGTTACCCTTGCCTACTTCACCTTGACATGTCATTTGTATGAGTTTTATCGATTTCTGAACCCTAATTTCTTTCGGTATGTCATCTGTCGGTAACCTCGGAAACTACAATGTTCATGAGTAGAGCGGTATTCCTTTTATTCGACCTAGCTAAGAGTGCCCGTCGAGCAAGTGGTTTGGCGCTCGGTCGACAGATGGCGCTGCTATGTACATTTAGTGCCGGTACAGACGGACTGCAACCCGGCTGCAATTTGTAAGGAACCTGTACAGTTGTCGTGCAGTCAGCGTGCAGTTAGCGTGCGGTTCCCATATAAATTGCCTCCGTGTTGCAGTCCATCTTTACCGGCCACGTCGGCGGCACTTAGGGCCGGTACAGACGGACTGCAACTGTATGAGAACTGCACGCCACGCCAATGTTGCAGTTAGCTTGTAGTTCCCATACAAATTGCAGTTCGTCTGTACTGACCCTTAGATACTTATGCGGCTATGTTCTCGGACATTGGAAAGGTGATTCGGGAGGCATTCACCATCGTATTTAAGTGACACAACCACAACTTTTTCCGTTTTTAGTGAAAGTTTAATTTTATCTATGGTTACCGCGATAGTACTCATGAAGTCATGAATTAAAAACTATGGAAACAGATTATATTGCGTATAATTAGTTTAAATACAACCTGACGTTTCGAACCCTTAGCAACAGAATGCATGTATAAGAAAGGTATTCCAGCTGTTCAATTTCTTTTTCCAATGTCTCATTCTCACATTAAGCAAAATGCGAGACACAAATACACATTGGACAAAGTGTGCGCACTCCATTTACCATCTGGCGGGCCCGTGCTTTTCAGGAAAATAAATAAAACTCAGAGTAATAGTCTCTATCATCTTTTATTGTAACATATAGATAGTTTTCTACACATCCACCGTACATACACGCACGCGCGGCGCGCTACTGATATGACCGCGGCACCGGGGCCGCGGGCGCGCATCGCTCGAGGGCCTACACTCCGAGCCGCAGCTCCACTAAACATAAATAGAATTCACATTATAAGATAGACTTACGGACTAGCCGGCGCTGCTCGCCCACCCGCTAATATGCGTATGTACAGTGCGGGTGGCGGCGGCGCCTATTTACAGCGACGGGATATGTGAGGGCGGCGCGTGATCAACGCGCGGGTCAGTCGCCGGGCGCCGGGCGCCGCGCCAGCAGCGCCAGCGGCTGCAGCGCGGCGGCGTGCAGCGCGCTCGGCAGCGACAGCGACAGCGCGCCGGGACCCGCGCTCTCGCCCGGCGGCGGGTTGATACGCTTCTCCTGCACACCCCAACAAGCGGCGTTAGTGAGCGGCGGCGCGACGCCGGCCATCACGTCGGATTCGTGGCGCGTGCGCTTTACCTTCTGGCGGCGGTTGCAGAACCAGACGCGGACCACCTCCTTCTCCATGCCGAGCGCGTCGGCCAGCGCGGAGATCTCCTCGCTAGTGGGCTTGGGGTTGTGCAGGAAGGCCTTCTCGAGCGCGACGCGCACGCCCGACTCGATGCTGGTGCGCTTCTTGCGGCGGCGGCCCACGGCCTCGGCTAGCGCGCCGGGCCCGGGCGCGCCGCCGCCTCCGCCGCCCGCCAGCGACGAGTCTGCGTCTTCCAGCCACTTTTGCAAAAGCGGCTTCAGCTTGCACATGTTTTTGAAGCTCAGGTTCAGCGCCTCAAAGCGCGAGATCGTCGTTTGGGAAAAGTCGTTCCCGTAAAGCTTGCCCATTGCT
Organism: Cydia fagiglandana; assembly: GCF_963556715.1. Lineage (NCBI taxonomy): Eukaryota > Metazoa > Arthropoda > Insecta > Lepidoptera > Tortricidae > Cydia > Cydia fagiglandana. Next base: position 18,178,347 of record NC_085932.1, on the reverse strand, counting down.
AGACCCACGTCACCTTGAGTGAATCCTGTTGACAATAATAAAATAGGTATCTGTATTCAACTGTTTTAAAAATATGTGTGTTTTGTGTTTTAGCTGCTTGTAGGGTGCGCAATAGGGTGGTTATAGGGTGGGGGTTCACGTAGTGAGAATAAATTATATACAAACTTACCGAGCTTGATTCTGCGCTGTTTAAAGGTCTTCGCGAAGTGTTCCAGCTCCTCAAGGTCAGCAGTGTCGTCGGCGGCGGGCTCGAGCGCTCGCGGCTTGTGAGCGTGCGCGTGCAGGGGCGTGTGCGCGTGCGCGTGCGCGTGGAGCGGCGAGCGCGCGCGGCCGGAGCCCGGCGTCATCGGCGTCAGGAACGCGCCTGCGCCGGGAGGCGTGCGCCGAGGACTTGGTGACCGACCCTCTAGTGAAATAAACGGATGGTCTTATTCTGTCATTGTGACGTAAACAATATTTATATTTAACTTCATGACTATCAATAATTTTGAACTGTTTAAATAGGTACCCACATTTATTTGCCTCATGGGCCTCATGGCCCCTTAGACAATCAATAACAAGAACTAGGTGTTTAATCTTAATTTGATTTAATTAATAAACATTAAAGAACTATTGTACCTATAGGTTTTTCAATACAATATGAAAGACATTGCTTATAAGTAGAAGTTCGCCATGATATGTCGTAAAAGCCAATGGTGGAGCGATATCGCACCTGTCTTCTGGTCTAGCAAGTCGGGAGTGTTACCGTGCAGGTCGATGGTGCGGTCGGGCGCGAGGTGCGCGTGCGCGGCGTGCGCGCCGGCCGCCGCGCGCGCCTGCAGCTGCTGCAGCTGCTGCGCCGCCGCCTGCGCCACTGCTTGCTGTACCTGCAATACATCGTATATAGATTTAAGCGCTTGTGCACAAATCACGCGAGATTCGATGGGAGACCGGTTGTCACGAAAAAATCACGACTGATCACGTGACCGAAACTAAGGAAAAATACCTACCACATGACGCCTTTTCTCGGTTTCGTCAAGTTTCGTTAAATATAAATCTTTACTCCGCACTTCAAAATAGCAAGTCTATTTTACGAAATTTTGGAGCGCGTCTATTTTACAAAATTTTGGCTTTGACCGGTCGGATGGAAAATTTTCAAAAAATACACGTGAGGTTATGTGGGGGAGGAAGACTAGCCAAAAACCTCACCAAATATCACCAAGGGGGAAGGAGGGGTCAAAAAGTAGCCGAAAACACCTCGCGTTACTTGTGCACAACCCCTAATCTATGAAGACCACCATTTTGTTTGCAGCAGTACCTATTTAACAGTGACAACAACACAGCTGTAGTCGCTATCCATATGTGTAAGACTGTACATACCTGTGTGTGTAACAGTAGCGAATGCGCACCGTGCTGTGTGAGGAGGAGGTGTTGGAGCTGCGCCAGCGCCGAGCCCGCGCCGCTGCCACCCTGTCCGAACAGTAGCCTGTGTTAATGGTGTTGGAAAATATTGCTTTTCCATTCAGGTGAAACAGTTCTTCTTGATGCCATCGAAACAATAAAATAGCGGCGGTAGACCTTCCTGAACACTGGGATACTTATAAAATTTTTAACTGTAACAGAGTGTGATGGTTGCGATCTTGCGATAAGGGTATATTACAAGACTAAGAGGTTTCGACACATCTCAACGACAGTCGCACCTATAAAAGTCTGCAGCGGATTTGATAGCCCACGCAGTGTAAATGTTATGTATACGTCATAATTTCATAGAAGTTTGACACTTGCAATGCGTGGGCTATTAAAATCACTGCAGACTTTTTACGGTCTGACTACCATTATGTCAATATCAAGCAGTAGGTACAAAGATTTATCCCTTTAACCTTTTGGTACCCATTGTGCCCATAGTGACATAATCATGTCAAGTATCTTAGAGACGTAGGTATATTGTGGATGGTTTTTTCTTGTTAATTTTTAAATATTTGTCAAATGTTTTAAACTTTGAACAGACATAATTAATTGAGATGTTTTGAGCGACGGGAATATTAAGTAAAACTAAAAATTATGAAATAAGGTGTATTCGGGTAATTCCGAATGTCGAAAATTGTCGCATAATTCCGAGAAGAGACTTTTATTATGATGGAATTTTGGGTGATTTTCATCTGATTACCCGAACACCTTAGAAAGTTTTTACTAAAACTTACGAATACATTCGGCGGCTGCGGCGCGTGCAGCGGCAGCGGCAGCGCGTGCGCGTGGTGATGGGCGTGCGCGGGGTGGTGAGGGTGCGAGGGGTGAGGGAGGGGCGCGGACGGCGCGCGCGGCGGCGACGGAGGCCGCTCGTCGCCGCTCGCCTCGCCCTCGCCTTCGCCCTCGCCGCTCGCCGACCCATCTGCAACCGAATACATAAGGATTTGGTATATTATGCATCTCACTTGTGACGTCTGGCTATCACATGGTAAAATTGCCGTCGATAATCTCTTTCAATATACCTCCAGGCGCTCCCAATATTGGCGGATTATTGGGAGGCAGGCCAGGCGTCAAGTAGGCCAAAGACCAAAGGTTCTCCAGAAAAGCAGCAATCCAACATCAAGCACAAGCAGTGATGACGTGAAGCTACCGAAAGTAGATATAGCGAAGTTTACCGGTAACTACCAAGATTGGACTTCGTTTTACGACATGTTTACGTCACTCATCCACAACAAACAGAACGTGAGCAGCGTCCAAAAGATGCATTATTTAAAAAGCTACTTGTCTAGAGAACATTTTATAATAAGTTAATAACTATAATAAGTGTTATGAGCTGAATATAAAAATAAAACTAACTACAATTAAGATAACTAAAGCTAAAAAATTCAAAATACGAGTACCTATCAAAATTTTGCGCCTTTGGTAAGGTGCCCAACACTTTGGGCACCACCGTACCTATACCTAGACCTAATATATGACGTACATACGAGTATATTAAAGTTTGGATCAGGCCGTATATAATTGTGTAAGAAATGCAATTTTAACAAAAATGTCATTTGTTGCAAAACTTTAATTGTAATGTACATTTTTCCCGTAGGCATCAGGCCTACTTAGGCCTATAGGCCTGAAAGTATCATCTCTCTACTTGTTTCACTCAAGACAGGAACGACATCATTGACCCAACCATCACCGGGTAGCAACTACTGAAATTCGCGTCCTCATGAATATGTAGGATTGGCTGAGTGGCCGTCACTGGGGCGGGCGGCGCGTGTCGCACGGCCGCATCCGGAAATTGAATGCAAATGTGAACCCTCGCAAGGATTACATACGCACTTTAAGCGTGAAATGAAGTCAGTGCGTCTCACTAAGATTATGTTACCGTAAACCTGCCGTAAACTATGTTCTTGATACCTAAAATTTTATAATGTCTTAAGTTTTTCTAAGGTACCTACATTTTTAGGGTTCGGTACCCAAAGGGTAAAATCGGTGCTCTATTACTGAGACTCCGCTTTCCGTCTGTCTGTCCGTCTGTGTGTCACCAGGCCGTAACTCATGAACCGTGATAGCTAGACAGTTGAAATTTTCACTGTATTTCTGTTGCCGCTATAACAACAAATAATAAAAGCAAAATAAAATAGATATTTAAGTGGGGCAATTCAACAGACGTTTTTTTGCCGTTTTTTTTGCATAATTGTCCGTAACCCTTCATGCGCGAGTCCGACTCGCATTTAGAAGGTTTTTTTAAATCATTATTGCAGGTAAATGTTACTGTTTTTACTCTAGGGATGTTATGTAGCTTTCTGTTTTTTCGAGAGTATGTAGATATTTTTACTCTTCTCTTCGGCATTGGCACTACCCAAGTCTAAAGTTAATTTATTAAAAACGCTTTAAAACATAAGTACTTCGTTAATTAAAATCTATTCATTAATTATAAAACACCCCTCGTACATATGACATAAAAAAATTGTCTGAATAGATCAGTCAATAAATACCATGTCAGTAAAAAAATAACTATGTGATCATAAAAATATCATAAGTTCAGAACGTGACCGTAAAGAAAGCGAAAGGGTTGAGACGAGTCGCGTGCGAAAGGGGTGAGTATTTTTTGTCGCGAGTGCGCGCGCGCTTATCCGCCCCGCGCGTGTCGCGCGACAAAGACGCCGCTAAGATGATGTTCACTAAGATAAATTGCTGTTAAAGCTCTGGCATTGTACTTGATGTGGCGTCAGTGCGCTTTAACCGTCTTTTATTCAAGTCTGAATAAGAGGCAAGTGTGTCAGAGCAATTATGTAACAATAATAATTAAATGTGCAAATATTGAAATATTGAAACTTTTTCAATACATAAAAAAAGTTTTCATTATAACATGGAAAATTTCTTTCCCTGTACAAAAGTATGAGAACCTTCCTAATTGTAAGTATACCTACATGTGAAAAATTTCGCTATTTTAGAAACTCTCTGTCAGCGTATCAGTATTCATTATAAGATGATATCTTATCTTCTTTCCCCTGCCCTTATCCCACGTCATGTGGGGTCGGCACAATATGTTTTTCTCTTCCATTCTCCTCTGTCTTTCGTGTCCTCAGCACTCACTCCTTTCTTTCTCATATCCTCTTTCACACAATCCATCCATCGTTTTTTGGGTCTACCATACGCTCTCCGTCCATCAACATTCATCCTAACATTCTTTTATCTTATAGGCGCTAGTAAATAATTATTAATCATAAGTACATAATACGTACCGTGGCTGGGCGGCGGGGAGGGCGATTTGATGAGCTCGCCCGACTCTTCTGAAACAACAAAAAAACAAACAATTATTATTCAATTCATTGCTACTCAGAAGATTTACATATTTTAAGTTATTTTCATATATATTAACGGAGAGTCTGAGTGGAGGCACCTGGAGGCAAAATATCTCATAGCTTTCACATTATTTGTTGGATATTATAAAATAGTATTTAGGTAAAGATTGATCAGATTAGCTAAATTAACTGCAAACATATACATAAATAATCAAGATACCGAAATTGAATACCGGTTAATTTGTATGAAAAATATACCGGTATTCGGTCCCTGGAGGCTGGTGGCGGGCTCCACCTGACCGCGCCGCGCCGCCCGCGCGGCGCCCCCGCGGGGCCCGCATCAGCCGAAGCCACACGACTCCAATTACACCGCACCGGCACCCACGACGCCTCGGATCACATTAAGCCGATTAAATGACGATTTGTACTTCAAATTGCTTTCAGATAAAATTGAAGTCGCTCATCAAAAGCTCTAGCGTCGAACACTAGGTATTACCGAGTTTAGTAGAAAGTCATCTATTGCAGCTAACATTCGATTGAGGCGGTTTATCTTATTTCCGTAAAGGGAATTAAGTAATTAGCTGGATTAATCGGCTCAGCTGAAGCTGTAGAGGCGCGAGGGATCATTGCCATTCTAATGCCGACTCCGACTCGATAACGCAGCACATTCGGGTATCGGGTGTCACCACAATCTAATTAAACTAACTAAAACTTGATTAATACTCGAGGCCGCTTCACTAGTGGGTATTAGAGCGTAAATGGCTATTAACGACTGGATGAAATGCAAATCTCGTGGAAGTATGACTAGTCCGTAGTGAAGCTACGAAAATGCTACGCTAAGAGGAAAAAGCTACGAACACGTAGCATATTTAGGGTTTGTTAATTATTTAAATAATATGTGGGTTAAGTAAAGTTACATTAAATTCGTAATGTTAAACATTATAGGTACTCGTATATATGAGAACTCTATCACGATCACACTTATCAACATTTTCCTTTTTTCTGTGTGGGTACAGTCAGTATCAAATATATTATTATGTAGCTGCAAAAGTGGTCTAATAGTTCGTTACATCATATATTTAGTATGGTGTGACGTACTATTGGCCACTTAGGCTGCTACAATATATTTGACGCTGACTGTACCTACTCGTAACTTTACATTATTTTGTATGCTAATGTCTAAATGTATTTCGACATCGAATGACAGATGTCGAAATACATTTAGACATTTTTGTAAGCTTATTTCATTTTTTTTAGCATGGCAAAAAATAGCAGCACCGAAACGTATGAAACACAAAGAATAAAATTCTATCGTAACTTTTTATTACTGGATTGAATGTCGTGCGATATTTTTTATGTAGCGATTATAATGCATGCATTAAGTAGTGTAGGGATGAACTGCGTGGGAGCCGTACCTGCGTGGGATCATCCCGCCGCGCACTTTATAGGGCAGCGGTGCGATTCGGGAAATGAATTAGAGATTAACTAGATACGATATAGTAAAGATATGTGACGTTCCACGGCAAACGGTGCCATACGGCGGCTGGCGCTCTCGTTACATAGCGCTGCAATAATATTGGAGCGGCGTTAATAATACCATAAGCGCCAACCGCCATAAGGTACCTTTTGCCGAACGTCACATATCTTTACAATATCGTAACTAGTGAAACTTTAATTAAATTCCCGAATCGCGGCGCCAGCCGCCACCTTTTTCCGTGGAACATCACATATCTTTACTACTTCATATCTAGTGAATATCTAATTCATTTCCCGAATCGAGCCGCAGGGCGCGGGGGATGTCGGCGAAGGGATTTGCGAACTACATCAAGAGTATCAAGACATTACCCGGTAACAAAAGGGTAGACATAGAAACTAGATACAGACGTCTCGCGGGTCATCTCTTAGTTTTTTGCGTGAAAACGACAAATGTCTGTTTTTTAAGGTGCGGATTAAGAATCCTTTTTGATACATTCGTATATACAATGAAAATGTTGCGGAACTAATTCTATGTTGGTTTATTTTTTTAAGTACTGTACGTTTATTTGCAAAAAATGAACCGATGTCTATCAAACGTCTTATTAGGATTACCTATTATGTGCATTTCTGTTTCCGCAACCCAGTCCGGTTTTATAGTCTTAAATAAAATGGTAAAGTAAATCTGGGTACATTCAATACATAGCACATACATAATAATACATACATAAGTGTATATAATAATGCTTTCTTTAAACATCGTTGCCGGCTCATATTTACAGTTAGTTGCGCAATTTAATGATCACATAGCCCGTTTCTTAATTATTAATTCAATAATCACCAACTTAATGATCAACAATGTTAATCCATTGAGTCGATTAAGGTTTATTTTAAGATAATATGATATGTCGTTACAGTCGTCAAGACTAGCAGACACTGATGTACTCATGAGTTTGTGCGACTAAACATGTTAGCAACTCTAAAATAAAAAAAATGCATGAATATGTGAATAAAATATGTTCCTCTCTATGCTAGAGATGCCACGAATATTCGGCAACTATTCGGTAATCGGCCTATTCGGCCACTTTGCTGAATATTCGGTATTCGGCCGAATGTTGCCTACTATTCGACCGAATACCGAATATCTGTTGCACCTACCTAAAAGAAAAAAATCACAAAAAAAACCAACAACTAGGTATATTTAATATTTAAAATGAATAGTTGGAAAGTGGTTAAATACGAAGGCACATTTTTGAGCATTTGTTGATTCCAAAATATTTAATTTTTATGATGGATCTGATTTAATTGACTCTAATTACATTCTTTAATTCTGTTCAACATAAAAATATATTTTAGCAAACGTTGTGCTTTGTTGGCGAACAGTTTTCGTAATAATTGTGACTCAAAATGTTCGCATGTTATGCCGAATATTCGGTATCCGGCCGAGAGGGGGCGCCGAATATTCGTTATTCGGTATTCGGGAAAATTCACTATTCGGGGCATCTCTACTCTATGCTCCAGAGCTCGCTTTTGCTTATGTTTCTTCAAACAGAAACGTCACTTTTGACACTGACGTATCCAATCCATATCGTATCTTTAACATTTTTTTGGCGTAACTACCTATCTTAAATTTTGAATCAGTCCTTTAGAGTTATAATCGACCAAATAAAAAAAAGCCAAGTTTTCGCGGTTTTTTAGATTTTTGATAAATTGCGTTCGGCGTTCGAGGTCACAAACTTGGATTATTCATTGGGCCAACATTATCTGTATTAATTCATAAACAAGTCTGCAAAAAATCAGAACTACAGGATTTAACGCAAACGCTAAATGTATACAGTTACTGGATTATTAAAACATTTTGTACAGACATGCTCTACTGGAAAAGTAGAGCAGCCTGAATTTACTTATAAACTCGTAAGTATCTGTGCTTTCTGATATTCATCACATACCTACATTACTCCTACATTATTAAAACTACTCTACTCAAAGTATATATTATAACTCAAATGTGTTAACGTATCTACTCTCAGGAGCAAACGGGCCAGTTTGTATGGAAATTACTTTTGAGTTTAGTACGAATAACAATTGAAGAAGAAGAAAGAGTTTAGTACGAATAACAATTGAAGAAGAAGAAAAAAGAAGTTGTTGTATAACACGAGCGGTAAATACGTCAATTAGCATTGTATTGTGTTGTTTTGACAACAATTAATTAAGGTTTAATCACTGATTGAGTCAGCGTTGATGACATATAGCGGTTTTATCCATTACCTCCGTCGCGGAAGTGGCCTTTAATGTGATTCCGTGTCAGCATTGTACAATCAATATTTAAGTATATGTTGGTAGTTGTAATAGTGAATAATAAATCAATATTTGGAGACAATAGTATACAGTTCTACCTTGCCCCAAACTACGCAACGTTGCACTATGGGCATTAGGAGACGATATATATATATCTCTATATATATATATATATATATATATACGAAGGACTACGCTAGGATGCCATTAAATAGTAATAGTCGTAATAGAATAGGTATACATATTAGGTTTTTGCACGATTGCATTTAATTGCACCGCGAAATTTTTCAACCCATTTTAATTAGAAAACATAAACAATACCTTATACATATGTAAACGTTGTACTTATGTAAATGTGGGTTGTAAACGTCAAATATTTAGGTAATCCATATCAAGAGACCAATTAAACACCTATTATACCTAAATAAATAGTATATACTTAAGTAGTATAATTATGTTGGCGTGTTCATTGATATAATACGGCTGTATTACAGAAACTGGTGTTGCGGTTTACAAAAGCTGAAAACCATTTTAATCTGAATTATTAAGAGTTTATTAAGGTAGATATTATGTACTTATGTAAAAATATTTTTAATCGTTCTCATTATAAGTAGGTATATTTGTTTACTGATGAAATAAAAGTAACTAGTAAATTTATGATATTGATAGACGATAAAAACAAGAACGAAACCAATACGATCTACAAAATAAACAGAAAGAATAAAATTCATGAACTGAACTTACTTACCTAGAAAGTACAAATCCATTTGTTACTAGAAACGTATGAGCTGGATGTTTACTTACATTATAAATAGATGCATGGTGGGCGGATCATTGTTCAGCATCCATTGATAGTAACTATTTCAAATAGGATAGTTAGTTGCATGATTAGTTAGATAATAATAATGAATATGTGGCGGTTGTCAATTAATATAATTGGATATAAGGACATTTTGCATACATATCATTATATATTTTAATATGCCATAATGATCGTATATGTATATATGCACCTACTTTGGTGCGAAATTTCCTTGAGTTTGTGGTACAGTACTCACGGTAGGAGCAGTATCCGCGCGACGCGGCGCGCACGCAGGCTGACAGCACCATGACCGAGCAGCGGTGAAACAACAGCGCGCAGCGGGAAAAGTCGACTGCGCAGCGTAGCGGGTACAGTCAACAGCGGGCTCCAGCAAGTAAGGCACGAGCGCGGCCAAGCGAGCGCGGCGCGGGTCGGGCGGCGTCTGAGCCGAGCGCAGCGCAGCGCGCACCACTACCCCCCGCCGCTCACCTCTCACCCCTTAACTCGCAACCGTCGAATTAAAAATTGAACTTTTTTGTTAGAATCCGTTTCTTTTTTTCCGCCCTTAGTGAATTTTTTTCGCGCGTCCTCGCCATTATTTCGATTACCTGAGATGATTTTTTTTTCGCTTTCGCCGAACGGATCGAGCGATCCGCGTTTAAAAGCTGTTTAATTTTTTTGGGAAAGGGGAGACGGCGGGTTGCGGCGATGCGCGAATTCCGATATCGGGTTCGAGTCGGGAGGAAAAAACTCGGCGGCTGCTCTCGCGCATGGTTGTGGTAGAACAAGCTTTTAATGAGCTCCCGAATGTTATTCGATTTGTTAATTTTGCGCAACAGATATGTACGAAGGAGTTAAGCAGACACTTAAGTCGACTTTAGTGAGTCACATTCGTGCATTCGGAGAACAACTAAATTAACTGGCTTACTCCTTACACTTTAGTTAGGTACATATAAAACAAAGTGTACCCAAGCCGTGCGTATATTATGAAACAGTACAGATTAACATAAAGCCCATTACATAGGTTATGTAATAAAAATGTGCAATGTTACTCGTATGCCTTGCCACGTGAAACAATGAGACCCAACCAATGGCGCAAAAGAAGGATGTATTTTGGGGGTTTGGATTCTAACATACATAAACAATATTAACAATAAACAATATTTATTTGGTAGCATACAATGTTTAGGTAATGGGCTAGTATCTCTTTTTAAGTATTGTAAATACTTGTATTAAGAGAATACCGCTCTTCCACTATAGGTAATTTACAGTTTGTTTTAATGCTATTACATTAGTTCGGTTAGGATAGAAATTTACAATTACTATTACAATTACAATTTAACATTAAACTTAAAATTACAATATCATGCAATATAAATATTAGACTAAAAACTAATGTTAGAAGAAAATTTTTATACAAGCAATACCAGTTTATTTTCTGAACAGTAGTCCAGCGACTAGTGTACGAAATAGGTAGGTAACAATAATGATAAAACAATTTGATATAATTAAATTATTAATTAATATGAGAATGACTATGTGCACGCGCACTCGGGCGAGTGTGTGTGTGTGTGTGTGTGTGTGTGTGTGTGTGTGTGTGTGCGTGTGTGTGTGTGTGTGTGTGTGTGTGTGTGTGTATAAGTGTATGTATGAGTGATTGATTTGATATGATTAGATTAACTTTCAGATTAACTTTTAGATATTATATTCTCTATGTCATTATAAGTTTTACATTTTAACCATTTTAATACTTTATTTTTACACTCGAAATGGGATGAAGAATAAATATCTATATATTATACATACATCGTATATTATTTTATTAGTGCGTCACTCTGTACTAAAACTTAATTTTAAGCTCAACTATAATTAAACGTAAAAGCTTGTTTAGGTAGGAATGCTACTACGGCGTAGCGTCGTAGCGGGCGGTCAACGTAACGTAGCCATTCGCCGTAGCGCGTTGAGGGCGGCTAGAGCGGACGCTGATTTCTATATTTGCACACCTTATTGCGTGTCCGCGGGGTCACCCCAGGGGCGGGAGGGGGTCACAAATGCGCTGTTTACACGGGGTCATAAAAAGTGCATCATATTTGTGCGGGGACGCTGAACCGACCGCTGTGATTCAACACTCTTCATTATTAATGTATTAGCTTGGAAATTGTTTTCAACAAGTGGGTGGTTTTATTTTTCTATAGTCATATATGAATGATTATCAATTGGTTATTTATGTGCACACCATCATGTGCAGTATTTTATGATTGTAAAGATATAGGTTATATACATATTAAGATACTATATAAAAAGTTCAACAAGTTTTTATCTAATCATACCTACTCCATACAAAACAGTGTTAGCTAAGCCTGCAACTCCGCTTGGGACCCGCTTCACCGCGAGTTTATCGCCGGCCCGGCCGCCATCTTGGCCGATCATTTGCATCCCCGAGGAAGGGTTGCCCGCGCGCAGGCTGCCCGTGAAATCACGCATCAGCCGCGACATTTAATATAGATGATTTACGACTTTTACGACTCGTGCCAAACTTAATGTGATTTTTAGTTGAGATTAATTCAAAATCTAATGTGAATTTAGGGGACAAAATAGTCCGAAGTCCGATCGCCATTTGCGTTAATAAATAACGTTATGTATATCTTTCGACGTTTGTTTTATAGAAAACTAAATACTTGTAAATATGCTACTAACCAATTTCAGTTCTAAACTTTCCCAAATCATAAAATTGATAAGTACCGTTTAATATAGCTACATAAATTTCATTAAAACAGTTTATATATAAGCGCTCTTTTATATGCATCTAACATTTACGTAATTTTGTATAAATGGAATTGACTGTCTCTCAATTTCGTTAGTACTAATTAGCATTGCCAGCCTACAGTTAGGTACATATTATATTCACTAACACAGAGTAACTTATCTCACAGTAGGCAGAGGGATCCTATCTCATCCGTCGCATACTAATTGATTGTCATAATTAATGTATTGTTACGCATAAATCTCTTTTCGCATATTCTTTCTCCAGCTGAAACAGAAAGTATTTTCGAAAATATTTTGCACAGGTTGTGTATAATAGGGTAGGTTAGGTTAGGTTTGTGTTATAATTTTTCAGAAATGTTAATATTTCCAGCACAATAACAATTATGCGAAATGAGTTTTATGCGTAACATTTCATTAGGACAATCAATTATTATGCGACCCAATATGGACCCGTAGTCAGACATATAGCCACTGAAAACATAATGAGTCGTTCAGTAGCTCCGACTAGCCGTTAATTAGGGGTCGAACAGTGCTGTCGCGCGGTGCAGGGAAAGGGAGCGGGGTGCGGGGGGCGGGGGCGCTGATTGCGAGATGCGGCGCTAATCAATAGCCACTGCAGCTGCACACATGCAACCATGCACGGCACACACGTATAGTATTGGTAGGCACAGGAACCTGACGCGGAACAATAGATGACCCGCGAATTAGTAAGTACCTATAGGTTGCGTTGTCGATTAGATACATATTTTTTACCTCTGACCGCATTGAACCCTTTCTCATTCTCATAAAATAACCATAAAGTTAATGTTAAGTTAGTGGAAGTGGGACTTGGAAGGAGTAGACCTCGGCGGACTTTCTCTGATCAGATTGGGGAAATCCTGAAGAAAGGTCAGGTCAAGAGCGGGTATGAGGAATGTTATGAAAGTGAAGTAAGCGAAAGATATTGTCAGGATCGTAGCAGGTGGAAATCCGTGGTTTCTGCTTACCTTTTCGGGAAATAGGCGTGATTATATAGGTATGTATGTATGTAAGGTTAATGCAATATGAAAAACGCTTTTGGAAATAAAGGTAAGTAAGTACCTAAAACTAAACACGACCCGAATTAAGGAGAATTGATGTCGAAATTAAGTTATCACCTATCCGTACCTACCTTTTGTACTTTATATTCTAAGAGGCTTCGTAACTTTCCGAGCTTTTACTAAAGAGATGATCAACTGGTATATATTATATGTACATGCGTTTATGGCCCCGATTCGGATAATGAAAAAGACATCTAATAGACATGTTTTAGACATAACCAAGATACGATAACGATATGTTTAAGATCTAACCTGTCAAATTTGACATTTGCGCGATTCTGGAGATACTCTTGAACGATTTCCACAGGATATGACTTAGAGATCTAATACACATCTAAGGGATTATCTTACTCTATCTAACGTAAAAGTGACATTGGTTGCCCGAATTGCGCTGCAAAAGAGAACTAGTTGATATCTAAACTGTAACGTATCTAGAATGGATCTAGTACGTGTCGTCTCTTGTGAATATCTTGAAGTTCGAATACGGCAGTATGAATCATAGTTTTTGACATCCGGTTATCAACGACTCTTGATATATGCTCAATTTTTTTATGAATACGGCTAAATAGTTTTCTATTAAGAATGAAATACCATGTCAGCACAAGGCGCCCACAAGGAGCGTATTCATAGTGAGTCGCTAACAGATTTTCCGAAATTAGTTAGTGGGGGCCCCTCGCACGCGGAATACCAAATGGAATTTCCATTGAGTTTTAGAATTTCTTGGGAAATGGGTTGGAGGGTCCATTATCGCGCGTGTTTATGTGCTCCACAATGCTATCGCGGACAGACGGACCGGCAGACGGCGGCGGGGGTGAGGGCGCGGGGGCAGGGGGCAGATCATAGATTATTCAGTTCAATTGTGTATTAGCGGAGGGCAATTCGTATTAATAAGATTGAAAGGGAGGGCTGCACTCGGGTGCGAAATTTCTCAAAAATGTTTTAGTAGATTTCAATTCGAAGGAGGGATTAATATCTATCGTTTTGGTTTGTCTTCTTGTTTTCTACAACCTACATTATAGTTCGTTTTTTTAGCATTAGAAATAAGGTAAACAATCTTGATGTGTCTTTTAATTGAAAAACACTTTTTAGAAATAAGTTGGGGCAAATATGTAACAATTATGAATCTAATACGATCATTTACATTCTTCTGCTTTCATAAGTAATAGTTACTGATTTTTAAAAAGCGTTTTTCAATTAAAAGACATGTCAAGATCGCTTACCTTCTTTCAAGTTCTTTCTAATGCTAATAACAACGAACTATAGATTATACAAAAACTATGTAAAATTCCAGGTTTTCTCTATTGTCATATGCAAAGTTCTGAATTTATTTATTTTCATTGATTATGATGAAACTCATTACTGAATAGAACTCAAATATAAAATAAAATATATACTTAGTGCAAATTTCACTACACTATACAATGTTATGCAACCCATAGTGTAGTTACGTAGGTACATTAGGCCCATTCCCGCACGCAGGCGCGACTTTAAACTATGTAAATGTATGTAAAGTAGCGCCCCTTTCTAGCTGTCTATGCATATGTAGATCGCGGGGCGTCACCAGCGTGGCGGGGCGCAGCTCGTATGGAAATCAGTGTCGCGATTGGGCAACCCTTCACCGGTATGCAAACCCGCAGGGCATAGGTCGCGAGGGGTGAAAGGGTTGTGATTTACGCGCGGCCCGCGATGATATCGGTGACGCGATTAATTTACGCGGAAGGGAAGGGTGTTAACTAGTTAGACGCACATGGCGACTTATTAAAATCCAGAAAATATACCGTAATATAAAGATTAATAAAATAAGGAAAAAATACAAGGAAAAAATACGGCGCGATTTGGGAAATGAATTAGAGATGCACTAGATATGAAATAGTAAAGATATGTGACATTCCACGGCAAAAGGTACCATTGCCCCGGCTGAATATTGGAGCGGCGTTGATAATAGCGTAAGCGCCAGCCGCCATAAAGGTACCTTTCTACTTACTTTTACACATATGTACGATTAGGTTTCTAGCATTATTCAGAATACTTAGCTTGAAGTCCTTGCTAACATGATTACATATATGATACATTGAAAATGGAATACAATTTGTAGTGTGGGTGGAGTGGCCGGAGGTGACATTGCGAGGTAATCAGGCGGCGGTCTCCAGACGCGGGCCGCGGTCCGGCCGGCCCGGGGGCGGCCGTAATCAGAGTATGAGTGTACACACCGCCGGCAAACACGCGCTGATTGTTTGTGCTGCGGGGGACGGGGAGGGGAGGGAAACGACATTACTCCAAATTAAATTCCTTTAAAGCTAATACTGCCGTATTCGAACTTCAAGATATTCACAAGAGACGACACGTACTAGATCCATCCTAGATACGTTATAGTTTAGATATCAACTAGTTCTCTTTTGTAGCACAATTCGGGCAACCAATGTCACTTTTACGTTAGATAGAGTAAGATATCTATTAGATGTGAATTGAATCTCTAAGTCATATCCTGTGGAAATCGTTCAAGAGTATCTCCAGAATCGAGCAAATGTCAAATTTGACAGGTTAGATCTTAAACATATCGTTATCGTATCTTGGTGATGTCTAAAAGATAACTAATAGATGTCTATTTCAAAATCTGAATTGGGCCCATAGTCACAATAAGCTGTAGGTAAGTATACTGTACTGTGAATGCGACAATAGTGCAATCCAACACCTATAGCACTTATGCCCAAAAAGTTATCTCAATTCTCCAGTTATTTACCTGTGTAATTATGAATGCGTTTGCAGTCCTGTTGTGTGGATTTAAAACTTTAAGATGAGTACTTCGGCACAATATTAGCGTGTGCCTTTATGTTAAATTCAAAAAGTTTGCAATGAACAGGATAACGTCTTTATAATGCAAAAACACTTGGACATATTATTTGTCGTAGTACCTACAGGGAGTACCTACTTTTATTATCTGCTGCTTATATGTACATATAAGTAGAGTCTATGCGAAAAGAGAAGAGTCGTGAATTAAAGGGAACCAACACATTCTAACTCTTCTCTTTCCGCCCAGACTCACTCAGAAGTAGAACTAACTCTTCTCAGAAGTAGAAATCAAATTACTTACACTTCTTTTTTTTCCTCGCTGTGGTTGGTTAAAAATGTACTGTTACCGAGCCGTTATTCTGAGTTATACTATTACGTGTATTATACGTTATTTATACTATTTATAAAATATTTTAGCTTTGTGGATTGTAGTTACATTCATATTTATATTCATATTTAGATCCCATCCTCGTCGCCAATGTTATATCGCTAATTAACTTGGTGTAATTAATTAATACGACCAGATAATATTCGATAAGCAAACGCTTTATTTTAGAAGACACGAACGGAGCATGACATTGACAGATGCTCATAATGGCGGGAGACTGCTGTTGAGTTGCCAGCTCTATATATATACAACAATTTGCAATGCCACCTTTTGCTATTGTATATCTTTACGTTCGGCATAACAATGTCACTTTCGTTAGCGAAAGGATGCATGTGGAATTGGTGCGGGGGTAGGACGGGGAGACATAATCAAATAGCACTCAGTGCCGATGTCGCGCCGATAATGCGATACTGAAATCGAATTCGGAACAAAAAATAAAGGCTGCGTCACAACGGCGCGCGCGCAGCTGCCAAAGCGCGGGCCGCGGGGGAAGGCACGCGTCAACCCTTTAGCTGCTGTTAACTCTATTTTATTTAAGCGTTTGATCCCGGGTCGCGGGGGCGGCGCGTGCCGCATGCGGGCCGCGAGAGGCCGAATAAACATTATAAATTGCTTTAATCACGTTTAATGGCCGCCACTGATAGTCATATTTCAGAAGTAATGGCTCCACGCATTACCATCATCTCAATAACTAGTTCGGCTCGCTCATCAATTATTTATGAACTATTGCGGCCACGCACACCACACAAAGAATGCGCAATGCACCACACGAGGACGAATTAGGACGGCTACCTATCAAAAATAGTTGACATGTGGCCACATTGTGATATCATAACTGACGCAGCTAGAATGGAATATTAAAATCCAGCCGAGTTTTGGTCAGCATCCTTATACTTTCAGTCAAACGACATCAATGAATAATTTATAAAATTTTGCAAATCTATTACTTAGTACCTATTAATTGTATTCAGATGCTTGCATAGAATGCCAACTCTTGCAGTAACATTGGAATGACACCGGGCTGCGCGGGGCATTGTGCAGCTCAATTTACACCATTCAGGGTTTTTTGCGAGCCGCTGTAGGAGTTATACAAAGGGCTACGGTGGCGCGGGTTATTCGCCGGAAATTCCACCAGTTGTCACATTTTGCCTTGATTGCATTAAGTCCTAATTCATGCAACGTAAATTACTCACTATGCGGTTGTTTTATGCGATAAACGCAGGGTTGAACACATGCGTCAATGGAATGTAGGAAAAATTACAATGCGCTTACCGCGTAAAACCAACAGCGCGCTTTACTTATAAGTAAGTAGTTGTAACACATGCAATGTTCCAGCTTCTACTGATCTGAAACTTGGCATTATATTAGAAAATTTGTATATTGTCACCGAAATACTCAATTAGAAATGTAAACCGTATACCATGGAGGGGGTGGTTTGATTTTAACAATCAAATATGTATGTGTAAAAAGCATGCATACATTAAAAATGCGTCTAAACATGAATTTAAAACATACAGATATGACGCGGGACGGTAGGCATGTATTTGCTTAAGTTTATCATACCTTATAAACTTTTTTTTATCAATAACCTATTGCCGACTAGGGGCCCGATTCAGATTTTGTAATAGACATCTATTAGACATCACCAAGATACGACAACGATATGTTTAAGATCTAACCTGTCAAATTTGACATTTGCGCGATTCTGGAGATACTCTTGAACGATTTCCACAGGATATAACTTACAGATCCAATTCACATCTAATAGATATCTTACTCTATCTAACGTAAAAGTGACACTGGTTGCCCGAATTGCGCTGCAAAAGAGAACTAGTTGATATCTAAACTATAACGTATCTAGAATGGATCTAGTACGTGTCGTCTCTTGTGAATATCTTGTAGTTCGAATACGGCAGTAGGGCTCCAGTGCCGCACAAGGGTAAGATTTTTATGCAGAAATGATTTAGTCTTAAATAAGGATTACGATTACTCATTTCGTAGGTAAGTTTTTTATAGGATTTGTAAAGTTCTTATAGTACCTATATCATTATATATACACGCATGCATGTATACAGGCTAGGTTCACTTTCGGCTACGGGTCCGAAGTGAATAGATGAAAAGCGTTTAGCGGAGCGTTAAGCGGCTGACGGCGACATCAAAGCGCGCCCTCCGGCGAGGGCCGCCCTGCGCTGCCCTCCGGCCCTGCGATGCGCTTTAAACAAACTCTCGCGCTCCGCTGCCCTCGTGGCATTCCGCAACCTAAACTATTTCAATGACGTCGCCATTTCGCGGGGATTTAGGAAATACATTTTAAAATTCTTACAGAGTACCGACTTCTAAGGAAAACGTTTTACAATAAGGAAATCCTTTATAGATAAATGGTAAAATGTTCCCGTATAAATTGGACAGTAGGATACCATCTAGAAAACTTATTCACATTTAATTATACACACTACTGTGATAAAAGTTTGTGATTTGTGATTCCGAAAGCGGGGAACTTTTTTTTACAAGATGATCGCGATTTTTTTTAGATGTATTAACGCCTACGTTATTGACAATCCTGATTCAAGTACGAATACTGTGTCAAAGTGGTTATGGATTTATAATCTCTCCTAATGACTAAATAGATGATACGAGTAAATATTGAATTCAGCAACTCGTTTCTGCATGTACATATAAATCATAAACAGTAAGTATATGTAAGTAATTTTCTTATTTTCAATTAACTATTGTCGCTGAGATAAAATGCAGTTAAGTACTTACATATGAACGTATCGCGTGCCACACCATTATCAGTTCATCTGCCTATAATAATAATCTCACCGAAAAGTGAATCGGTTCCATTGTCGTTGAGCCTGCGTCATACATAGCGCGCGCTAGCTAGGTAGGTACCGGCGGGGCACGTGCGGGAAGGGTTGTCGGGCGACGGAGGGGTGCGCGACGCGCGGGGGTTGCGGTGCGTGTGCGCAGCAACCCTTGCTCTGTGCCCCTCGGGGTTTCACTTTTCATCTCGCGCGGAACATATTGTTCGTTGTAGAACACGCAGGTGAGCGCGAGGCGACGCGGGGAGGGGAGGACAGGCCCCGCCTCGCCTCGTTTGCATACGCCTCCTCCTCCTCCGCACGCGAGGCGCACAATCACAGCGCAACCCGTTCCCTTATTTACATATTACACTGCTCCACTCACACAACCAACACACCGTTCTAACCTGAATGCTTTCACGAATGCTGTTAGTGAATTGATAAAGCTAATAATCACTTAGAATTTGCGCAATGTCTCATTTACATCCATTAACGCATTCACACCAAACACTATTATTGTAGTAAAAAATTCGGATGAAACGGGTCGAGTAAGTATCTCACGCTAACGTCGAACAAAAACATATTTTAAACCGTTTGCATAAAAATCGGCTATGAATGCGGGATCGGAAATATGCATTTTTTACGGTAAACGCGGATTCAAATGGTGTACCATTAATCACCCCCTCCATTAGCCGGGACACCGTATCTTGCGCAGAACAAAAATTTACGAATTGGCGCGTGAATGCTAACAAAATACGATACCTGATGAAGTGCGTGCGAGCTCAGCCGTGTGGATAAGACAATGCGCCGACGACTATGTGGCTACACCAATAACCACTTCCGCTCTAGCCACAAACACTGCCATTCAGACCCCATTAACATGAGTGATACCCGTAATTACTCGCGCCGCTCGCTGATATGATCTTGCAAATTTCAAGCCATTCAAAAGACAACTATTTAATTTAAAAACTCGCGAATGAAACTGAGTGCTAAAAGCTAAGGAACGTTTTTAACACGTCATAAATTGATGCTAATGTTTAGTCGACTTTTAATGAGGGCAAAAAAACCTTATATCAAAAAATTGCAAGGATATTTTGACAATTTTATTTTGTTTAACTTGTACTTTTTTTATTGTCCTTTACTTATGCGTAGGTATTTAGGTTATCATTTTAGGAGTAGGTAACATAACAGTATTCACTTCTTAAGTTATGTCTTTTGGTTGGTCCTAAAGGTTAATTTAATTCTTCAAAACTGAGCGTAATTTAATTTAAAAAAATAGTTTGTTGGTAATTACTTATTCCTTTATCTGACTGGTGTATACTGAGTTATGTTATGTAGTAATATACCTACCTATATAATGCAATTCATATAGGATTGTTAATATTATAAAGGAGCCAATGTAACCACGGCATAATCTCGCCATTTTTTAGAAGACATTTTTTTTACGAAACCGTTAACCGTCACAGCGGCCGTTGCACGGCAAGAGTTGCGTCGCGCTCTTCAGGAATGTTCGCGGTGATAAACCATTGTACTAACACTGAAATAATAGCTCGATGTGTGTCAGTAGGCGCGCCTATGTTTGACGCAGCTGAGTTTTTTTGCGAAAACCGTTATTTCCGACATAAATCTCACCCTTCTTCCGCGCACAAAGCCGCGATGCTTTTTATTCTCCGCGAATTTAAAAAATATGGGGTAATGCATTTTTTATTGCACAAATTCGTGAGTTTTAACACAGAAACGGTCGTTATTCCTTCCCACGGCGGGAAGTGGGTCACCCATTGTGTCGCTCCTTCGTTTTTTCGCTAAAAAACTGTTTTCTGCGACCTGTCCTCTCTCTCCGCACCCCGGGCGCCTTGAGCACCCCTCTGACACACTTTTTTAGGGTAAAAAATGTAAAAGCTACACACAGCTTGCGAGGAAGTTTTCTCAGGAGTTTTAGATTTTTTTCAATAAATGTAATATCAGTGTTTGGTCTTGTCGTACAGCGCGCAGGAGGCAGAAGGGTTCCCGAGGCGAGGGCCGAGCGAGACAAGCCGCGGGGCTGCGGGCCGGGGCTGCTGTGGAAATAAATTTAACGTAGCTGGAGGCACGGGGCGGTGCGGGGGCCAATAAACTGATTAGGTAAACACAGGCCGCGGCGGCGGAGGGATTGCCTCCGTTTTAACGCGCGAACGAGTTGAAAGGCACTTCACAAATAATCCATCAACCTCTCGTCCCGGACGGGCGAGCGGCGGAGGAAGGAGGGTTCGCAGATTGAAGTGCATATTCCTTAACGAGGTTGTCCTCACCTACCGGGCACAAAGCTTGACCACCTATGGCCCAAGTGCTGCCCAAATTAACTTAGTTGAGGCGTCGACCGCTCAGTGCCAATTGGAGCAGGAAGATTCTTCTGATTATAGACGAAATTGAAAAGGTGTTGGAAGCCTCTCACACTCATCACACAATCTGTTTAGGTTATTTGTCGGGACGAGTAGAAGAATTTATAAGCCAAAATAAGGTTGAATTATTCACAACAGAATCTGACAAGAGCATATAGCCTTAAAATGTAAAACAGTTGGGTACCTATTTACTTATCTAGTCCAAAGCTTTGGATAAATCTTAAGGTGTTGTGTATTTATTTGTTACATTATTACGGATTTGTAAGAAATAATATACTAATATATTAAGCGATACCTTCTGATACACTGGCAATATTAGTTTAGACAGCACTGTGAATCTGACTTCCGGCAGTCGATCTTCAGTCGCTAGCAGAACTGTACCTACGAGTAGGTCTATTTCTGCTGTAATCGCGCAATAAGTACAATCAAGTCAACTGTTGTTTGTTTTTTTGTTACCTATACCTTAACTCATATTTTCATAGTTTTGCGGAAAATAAAAACATAAGTACGTAACTAAACACATAAAATAAACACGAAAAGTTTCTAAATTCAGTTGTATTTTTTATATTATGCTAAGTATGTACAAAAAATAACTCAGTATACCTACACAATTATTCGAACAACAATTTGACAAAAATATGGAAAAATGGCACTTCTATCAATAAGGTGAAAATAATATGTAAGATGGTCTCGAAAGGAAAACCGTTATTCTCGATTCTAATCACAACCACAGCTGCTCATCGCCGACAAGTCTTATTGTCCTAGAACCTATCATGTTTCCTCCGCTGCCTATAGAACAAAACGGAGAGAGTAGCTTTTGTCTCACTCATAAACGGAAGCGTCGAATGAACAATTGTTCGATTATTATAATCAATATTTCATATTTTAATAGTCATACAAAAAATTATGCCTAAACATCAATCAAAGTTGAATGCATATAAAGACTGGCGGAAACTGTCGCGTCACCGCGCCGAGCGCGCGCGGGCGCAGCGGAGTGTCGCGGCGGCGACACCGCAGTGAGGATGCTATCACTGGCTAATTGGAATTACGCACGCATCTCCACATAAAGTAAACAGGACTTTATCACGATCACCTCAAAACTGAGTTTGGACTGCACGGGCAAGGGCGCTAGCGCGTGACGCGCGACACTATCGCCCGATCTCCACCTCGTCAATTCGCAGGACGCTGCATTCCTGCACTTAACCGAATTACGCTGATGCGTCGAGCTGCATATTTGCAAGGGCAATTTGATGTACTATTGACACTGAGTCGCCTACGCGACCGATAGAAATTGTCGGTATTGCTATGTTGGAAAATCAAATACTTACAGTGGAACCTTGATAGCACGAATCTGAAGGAAAACTCCAAAAAGTTCGTGTTAACGAGTTTTCGTCTAATAAAGGGTATCGATTTACAGAGGTTCTTATAGATTTTTATTCGTCTTAAGGAGGTTTTAAGCTACAGAGGTAAAACAAATGAAAAATTCGTATTAGAGAGGTAATTTATACATACGCGTACAGTACGGTCTTATACGGTTACGAGTAGGTCTTATTATTTTCTCCGTGTCATAGAGGTTTATTGATAAGTAATTTCGATATATAGAGGTGATAAAAGAATATGTACCTATAGGTATGTAGAAGACAAATTTCAGTTTTCGAGTTATGGAGATAGGCGTGAAGGGAATTAAGTTACGTCTTGTAAAAATATTTTCAATAGGTAATGTTAATATCCAGAGAGGAAAATGGGAAATACTTTTGCATGGAAAACCGATTTCAAGGCGGTCGTCCCCTTTCGTTTTCATACAATCCTAATTACAGTCCGTCTAAGCTAACACTGCATCAACTTTGACGTAACTGACGTGGCACGTCAATCGCGAACATATAGTTCGTTTTTTTTAGCATTAGAAAGAACTTGCAAGAAGGTAAGCGATCTTGACATGTCTTTTAATTGAAAAACCCTTTTTTAAATTCAAAAACTATTACTTATGAAAGCAGAAGAATATAAATGATCGTATTAGATTCATAATTGTTACATATTTGCCGTAAGTTATTTTTAAAATGTGGTTTTCAATTAAAAGACACATCAAGATTGTTTACCTAATTTCTAATGCTAAAAAAAACGAACTATAAGTACAGTCACGGCCATCCAGAGTTTATTTTACTTCGGATATTTCATGACATAATTAGTGAGCAACTATATTTTAGCAGAAACTCAAAATGAATTCATAACTCGTTTCTACTTTTTAATAAATCAGGCGAATGATATCATCATTGACGTTATCATAATCGTCGAGCCGACGCTGGCGACGAGCATTGAGTGGGATGGATGTGCAAATCATCCCGTAGCCGACTGCGCGCGCGCCCCTGTGCTTCCAACAGTCCCAACTCCCGCTCGATACTCCGTTTGTTATTTTAAAACCAGTCAAGCATTATAACTGCGATTTCTAATTCCGAATAGTTGATCGGGGTATTTTCGTTAAAATGCACCCCTCGCTAACAGTTACTATCGGTAACAGTCACAGTACATTTACTGAATTCTGTATTATTAATTGGAAATTCATACAACAAAATGTTTATTTATACCTACAAGTATTATACTTTTGAATATTATAATAATACTATCATTTTGTGTTTTGTTATCTAGAAAGAAAAGAATCTTAAATTTTTGGTGGTTTTAAATATGGTTCCACCAATTTCTCATCCCCAAATCGATTACAGATTATTAGAAGCAGTGAGTAAGTCCACTTCTATTTAATTATGTAATGATAGCGATGATGTAAATTAAAAAAAATAGAAAATGTATCCGCACATTTTCTCACAATCACCATATTTTTTTAAAGTTCGTACAAGAACCTCATTGTCAGTGGTCTGAACTGTTATCAACTTGTCAGGTTTTCAGACGGTTAGGATTTTGCTGTATTATTGTTAGTTGCATTATTTTGCATATCACCGTATTTAAATCTGACGAAAAGTAAGAACAAGGAAGGTCAGATTAGGAAACAGTACTCAAGTCAGTCTAGTGTGGGTACTGTACACAATAACATTTGTTGTAACGTGCTTATAAAAAAATACTAACACCAATCTAGGCTAGGGTTGCCATACGTCCCGGTACGCCGGGACATGTTCTGGTTTGAAGCATGATGTCCCGGTGTCCCGGCCCATAAGCAAATTGTCCCGGTTTATAAATCATAGTTATTTAGTAGGGGGCATTGAGACAGACAGACGGCCGGACGGTCAACAAAGTGATCCTATATGGGCTCCGTTTTTTTCCTTTTGAAGTACGAAATCCTTAAAATCTACCTACTATTATCTCGAAAAAATTTCGCTTTTTTTTTCGACAGTTAAGTTGAAATTTGGTACACATATATTATGTCAATCTAGTCATAGTCATTTATTTTATAATATATCTATAACCGAAAGACGGACATGTAACGTAAATAAAATGAATTTAATAAACATAGGGGGCACTTATTGGGGGGTAAATGAGACAGTTAATAAACAAAGTTTTGCAAACTATATGGTGTTACATATCAAGTGCTATAGCTGTGGAAATCTCAAATATATTTTATTAATAATTTTAAGATTAATAGTTTAGAAGTAATTTAAGTAAATAGACAAAAAATGACCACTTCCCCTCTTTATCTCCGAAACTACTAAAATTAAAAAAAAATACTAAATAGTTCCTTACCTATAGATGACAGAAAAACCTATTAGAAGTATGCAGTCAAGCGTGCGTCGGACTTATTACTTAGTTTTTGATCGTCCCTTACGGGTCTTTTTTAAACATTTCACTCACGTTTCACATCAAAATATACATTGTTGAAAATTGTGTAATGTACGGAACCCTTGGAAGGCGAGTCCGACTCGCACTTGGCCGGTTTTCTTTAAATGTCCCGGTCTGAGCCCCCACACTTATGGCAACCCTAATCTAGGCCAGATATTTAGGTCAATATCGCAACAGTTAAAAATTTATTGATTTGAACTAACACGATTTTTACTCATAATTTATAAAACTGAAACGGGACTTAAATAAACACTGCGACCAAGGATATAATATCACCTTCGAAACGTCAAGCCAAATAATAAACGTAAGTGTACGCGATTAAGTCCCGTTTCAGTTCAAGTACAAATTTTGTTTGAAAAAAAGTAGGTACGTCATAGTTTTTGCAGGCATACCATGAGCGACAGTGCGTAAATTACCTGCGGAAGTGACGCATCCAGTCACCATACCGTGAAGCGGCAGTTTGCGCAAATCATTTGCTGAAACAGTTAGGTTCTGGCTACTCTACTGGGGCTCAAGTCGTGAGCAGCCTCCGGAGCGTCGACCGGCAATATTAATGACGAACCCACGCGGGGGTGCGCCGGCGGGGGACGCGGGAGGGGGGCGGTCACGAGCGCGCTCAGATTTGAATACTAGATAATTAATATCGCTTTATTAGCGGCGGAAATATCGATTCGTAGCGATACGGCCTTTGAGAGGGCCCGCGCCGCCGCCCGGCTCCCGATGCTTTACTTAGACTTTGGGACTAATTAAAGGACTTGTCTTATTGAGTGTGCAAATAACACATTAAAATTAATGATGTTCAACGATTCCCCGATCATTTAATAAAGATGGCCGTGTAATTTTGTTTAAATTGTTCGTATAAGATAATTTATTTAACGTCCTTTTAACAAGGTATCTAATTGGCCTATTCTTTTTTGTAACGACGCAAATAGTAACGCAGCAAAGTCGCTATTCCTAGAACCTCCGATCGAGTGGTCACTGCTCTAACTAGAACAACAAAGCTAAACGTTGTGATTAATTATGAGATCGGTGTTTTTAGGTCCCCTCCTCTCCGCGGCGGCCGCTGCGCCCGCGCGGCGCGCATTGTCCGCGCGCGCTTCATTTGTTATCTTCATTTATTAATCGACACGAGGTCAGTGACCCTTTACTCCCTCTCCCGTGCCCGGTTGCGCAACTCCCGCGCCGCGACCTACAGATCTTATCGCGCGTGCAGTACGGAAGACCGAGCATGTTACCCGAGCAACAGGTAAGTACTAACCCTACCTGCTCACTAAGATGCTGGATCCCTTTAGAAGTTGGTCATCTGAGACAATAAGTGATCAAAGGTTAAGTTCGCGGTTATCTAGGCTGTAACTTTACGTCATTGTGTTAAACAAAAGCCCACAAATATTTAGAGCCTAGTTCTAAAAATAGCCATAGCTACATCGGTAGATTGTTATTTGTAACGAGCAGAATGCTACGAAAGGAAATAGGAATCGGTGTGTCTGGATCATCACATGTATAATAACGTAGTACATTGCACGTTTTGATAAAAGCTGTGATCTTTATCTACTACATTGTATAAGTACAGTCAGCCAAGAAAGTGGTCTACCACTTTTCGACTCTATCATCTGATTGATAAAGTCGAAAAGTGGTAGACCACTTTCTTGGCTGACTATACATACCATTAAGGAAATATAAGCAATCTACACGATGCGACGGACAGTTAGGTACGAGTATACTGGGTAATTATGCAAACGTGACAATGAGTAACTTATTTATTTTATTTGTTTTGAAAACTTACAGCTAGAAACATTGAGCCAATTACAAGCTTTCACAGGTAGATAAAATATAAAAATTTATTAGTTTTATTACAGATGTAGTGATTAATCCTTTTCCATCGTATTTTCTCGAAAACGTTTTTATTTGCCATGATCCAGTACTTTTTCGGTTCTTTAAGCGGTGGTGCTAAGATAGTACATGTATATTAACAAGCACGCCACTTGTCTATATCTTGCAATCCTGCTCGTACAAGGTTCTAACATCTAATGGTAACATTCCATTTCTAACCGCAGCTGCACTACCGGTACTGAACGCGTCACTGTCATTGTCAATTTCCATGGTAAAATGAACAGTAGTGCAGCTGTCGTTGGAAATGGACTGTCACCTTTAGTCGATTCGACCAAACTATAATAAGCACTCAATTGGGGACTAAAAAATAATTTCGTATGTTAGTAAACTAATAGTTAACTAATTTAATTCTTTTTTAGTCGAATAGGCGCTGAAATTGTTATAGCAGCACCCTGTTTTATATCCAATAAGATTGCCAAATCTTATTCGTAAATAAGGCATAAGAATATATTCCAATTTAGTTGATATTTACAACGACATCTATAGGCGAGTAGAAGAAAAATCTAAGTAGACAAGTTGTGAAATCGTTTTTACTATAAAATGATTTGATTAATTTGCACATAAAATGTAATTATTTAACATTCGTGTATTTTGCACGTGTTCGTATGTAATATATTAGTGCAATCGAGACGGACAGACGAATAATATCAAACAGATATCATTCAGACATCAGAATGTAAGTTCGAATTAGCCTCATGGTCAAATTCAATTTTAATTCATTACGGAATATTAGCCCAAGGTTAAGTAGGTATTAGTAAAATTCAACTGTATCACAGTAAAATAAATAATAGTACTAGGTACAGAAGAACTCACTCTATAATAAAACGCGTCTGTTACGTTCAGGACAGATATGGCCGCTAGGTGGCGACAGCGCCACGCGCGGCTTTTGTCTAGCCAGCAAAATTGGTGTGGAAGTTTTAGTAAAATTCAACAGTATGCTAATTTAACCGAAGCTTCCGGAACGAGACGGATCTGCTCGGGCCCGTTGCTCTCGCGCCGGTCCCGTCCCACGAACGACGCAGTAATGAGCTTAACAAGTGACACGGCATTCTCACTCTAATTTGCACTTTCGCGAGAAATTACGTCTAAATTGTTGCGTGTCGTGACGGCTGCTGTCAAAAATTAATGAGATTACATATGTTACCGAGCAGTGGATACCTTTTTACTGTTGAGTAAAATAGAAGAAAATAATAAGTTTATTCATACGTTAACGTGTGTCAGTGTGTAATGGCCGCGGCGCGTTGATGTCGTTTGCAAGGTTGCGCATGCGCTGCTTTGGTAGGATACATTCGAAGAAAATATTATATTTATATTTTGACCGAGGCTGTCACAATAAAGGTGTCAATATTACTCGTACTTAGAGGTGAGAATAAGATATATAGGGGCAAACAGATTACCAGTTCGCCGGACGATATCAGCCTGTCAGTTGTTCGGAGCTGTCAAGTTTTAGCTTTTAAGTGACAGGCCGATATCGTCCGGCGGACTGATAATCAGTGGGCCCCTTAAGGAACCTGATTCTAATTCTTATTTGATTTTAATTTCTTGTTCTAAATCTGCAATGGGTTTGATCTGTCCACATGCATTTGGTCTGTGTTGACAGATTAAATCCATAAAAGTTTAAGAACCAGGAGATCTATGATGTAACAACATGAACATATTTATTTTGCCTAAAATGTGGTAAGTACATAAACCTACCTAATAACATAGGCGTGTCAACATCACTCTTTTTTTTTAAATTACAATAACTACTTAATAGTTATTAAGCGGATAATTTTTCATGTCCAATTGCAGTTTATTTACCCAATCTAAGATAAATTATTCTTGTTTTCGGATAGTTTCATACTAATTGATATTGGGATTCAATTGCTATGAAACTATCAGTAACAATTACGAAGAAGTTATTGAACTCCAACTTAATATAATCTAGCTTTCGTTCATTATATTGCATCCATATTTTATTCCAATTGCATACTCAGTTATATAGTAACTGTTATGCCTACTACAAGTACTCCTTTATACTTTTTTGTATAGGTACTTAACTTACTACAAAATATGGATCTAATCGGTTAAGTTTAAGCGATAGTCATGGCACCTTCATGAATACGAATATATTAATCTTATCAGAATAAATCACTTGTACGATTTTCCTAAAATTTTGTAGCGCTTTAAAGGGCCCACTGATTAACAGTCCGCCGGGCGGTATCGGCCTGCCAGTTAGAACAAAATTTTGACAGTCCCGAACAACTGACAGGCCGATACCGTCCGGCGGACTGTTAATCAGTGGGCCCCTTTAGTTTCAAGTGACTGTAGCACCTCCGAGAACTGTGAACCTCATCACAAGATTTACAAGTGAGTGATTAGCGCTAATTAGCCTGCGCCCGCGCGTAGCCACCGCTAATTAAATCTCCTTCATTCAAATTAGTGTTGGAATAATTATTATAATTAATATCCGAATGTGTCGGTTCTAGTGCAGCCAGTTGTTAGTTCACGGCACCCCGTGAGATCGGGGATAACAGAACAACTATCCTATTATGTTTTATGGATTTAGGTCGTATTTGAATAATGATTTTAATTAGGTAATTTATCCTTCCTAACGACTTCAGTCTTAAAAATACTCGTACACCAACCGAGTTTATAAGACTCATTTAGTAAAGAAATATTAATTAAGTAACTTTCCTTAGTTATTAAAATTTATAATATTTATGTCGATTGATAAAAAACAAAAAGAGATTTTTTCATATTTTCTGCCTAGCTAAAGTAGGTATTTGACTAAATGGAACGAATGTCTTATTAGACTTTAATAAAAAATCCAGTTTAAACTATTATTGATCCTTGCGAATTGGTAAGAGTATATCGTTTAAACTACTTGTCTCACGTTAGAATTACATCTAATTTTGTTGTTAATAGCGTAAATGTAATGCACGTTTACACGTTCTAAACAGACCGTAATTAGTTACAACCGTATTGACTATTCCAGTTAGCACGTCAGGATGTGAACGTTAACCAGCGCAGGCCATCTTTGTCGCTAAACGGCGATTATCCAGCGCCTCCGCGATGCTAATGTCTGCACAACGGCCCCTCGCTGCTGCTGAATAATTAGGAGCTCCTGCGCAGCGGGGAGTCAGGCGCGCGGAGCGGGAAGGGGGGTAATTAATAAAGCCTCAAAGCGCGCCGCCGCACGATGCGCACCGCGACCGAGGCTGTCGGAGACTGGCCCATTCTTTTACTTTTACTACCCCGTTTGCTCACGATACCTATATACATATGTGGTTCAATCCTAAATTTGTTATCAATGTTGTAGAGAGCTGAAGAGATGTGGCATTAAGAAATTGGTAGACGAATATGAACAGCTAATACATATTTTCATTTATAAAAAAATACACTTTGTAGTTACTAAGTGACAAATTACTGAGGGAACGGTCTTTCGTCATGTTACATATATTATGGAAGCAATATATCCAAGTAATCCACTACCGGTTAAAAAACAACGGGGCAATAGTGTTATGTGCTTATAGTGTTATTGTTAATTACTTATTTCATATGTCCATACCTACATCTTAATTACATTTGTTACTTCAAATATTTTGAAGATGCAAGGACCGCCGGTCGCTTATCACCTAATTACACAGGCACAGATATCACTCTGCACTCGCGCATGTAGTGCGACGTCACATGCAAACGCTTTTAATTGCGTCGCGCAATTATTATAATGGTGATATTAACGCGCGCAGCCTGTGACTGATAGCTGATAGCACCAGTGTGCGGGGGGCTTAATTGTCGCCAGGTTGCTTCCCTGAGTTGTCATCCTGAACGCTAGAGCTCAAGCTTTACGGGAGATTGCATTTTTTTATTAATAAAATACCAGAGAATATAAGCTTTAGGAGACGCTATGACTGTCGCAAAAAAACTCACCCAGTTTAGCCCTCTTTCTATGCCAGTATATCAATTCAAACACAAAACTCAAAATAATAATTAAAATTTGGCACAGTGGACACAGCAATAAATTAAAAAAATATCATTTGAGTATATTTAGCATGGCTAAGTGTACAAGGAATAAATTACGATGCGATTGAGCTTACTAAAATGTACGCAGTGAAAATAATAATGGATATTTATATTCAGTTTACAGGCAAAATGTAACCAGACATGCAACTCGCACTATTGATCATGCATGTGTTATATATTACACATTACAATATATAATTAAAAACTTTCTCTATTTGATAATATATTATATTGCATGTAACGAGCCTATCGCAAAATTTGTTTGCCTTCAAACGTTACGATACCCGCGATAATTAACATACGTAGCTCGTAGATGACAATAGCTCTACACAATTAATTCGTGATTCGTGTCTAAGTTGAGCCAGTAAGCTTTTAGGTGGCCACTGGCGAGCCTTCCAACAGTTCAAATAGCGTGGCTGCAATCCAAAATCGGTCCGTGAATGTCAAAAACGTACAATGTTTAATATTAAGACGCCGTCCATTTGGATGAATCCATTGTAACTTGTAACGGCATCCATTTGGAAGGTTCGTCAGTGGTCTGCTTCATTCGCAAACAACGGCCCGTTATCACAGTCGTAGTATTATATTTGGATCTGTTATTTAGATAATGCCACTAACTAAACAAAGATGCCTTATTGTGCGATTAAATAATGGTATGCACTAGCACATTTCCAACAAACACTGAAAAAATATGAGCTACCAACTACTTAATGAGAAAACAGATACAGGTAAATTTGTTTGACGAAGAATGTCTTAAAATTAGTTAGTAGTATCACAAATTCAAAATCACCCAATCACACTTGTTACTGACAATAAACAAAATTTTATCGTCACAAATCGTCTTGACTGCCATGTTCCAGGAAATTTGTTTCATCCGCTGTTTTGATACCTACGGGAAACTGATACCAAATGATATTGTGGAATTCTAACTACAAATTATCATAACAGTAACATACTATATATGTATGTATTACACTTTCAGACAAAACATGCGAGTTACGCACGGAATGAAAAATGAAAGCCGCTTCGTTATCGAGATATTGGCCCAGGCGGATGAAGACCAGTGTTCTGGACAATAGGCACCATGGGTACCGCGGTCACATACGATGCGTAGTAATTGTACAGTGTACACCCGACACAGGTTAATGAGGAGCGGGACGGAGATGGGCGAGGGAAGGAACAGTGACGTTTGTCTGTTTGTGTTACAACAGTCACCGCGTTTAATTAGCTGCAGCTACAATTACCAACCGCAATAGACAAACAAACCGTCGCAAACCGAACTTGATGCTCTGTCGCAAAGCAATAAGGTTTTAATTTCATTACAACTTGTAATACCGAGATTCAAACACTACCAAAGAAAATACTTTGTAAGATCCAGACAATACAGTTGAGATCTGTTTGCGGCACCGAGAGACAATGGCGGCGCGTCACGCCTGGCGCGATGGAGATGTAAACAAATTCTAAGACGAATTATCAATCTACGTCTGTCCTTATTCAATGGGAACTGGTTATGAATAAGAAATCGATAATTAAGTTTATTATGTTGTTAGGAATGTTCGCCGTCGAGCCCGCTACAAACGGAGCTTGTTACACATGCTGTTAATTAAAAATGAATGTTGCTACTTATTTGGAGTAAATGTTTACCGGAATTCTGCAGGGTGTATTGGAATAGATTAAGCTGTAAGAAAGTACCTAATGACAAAGAGATCACTTCAGCCGACGTTTGACATGTACGTACCTACTCATTGCACACTTTTGGTTTGTTACGAGTATGTACTTTGAATTTGATACTGTAAAATAGAAGCAAAATTAAATTTCTTCTTCTTTGTAAGAATGTTAACTCTGTTGATAAGAATGTTAAGTCACGAAATATTACCGAAATAAGGTTAGCAAAGATTTTTCAGAAACCAGGAAAATTATTATGAACGATATACCGTTTGGTGTTGTAACTTTGTAAAAAAATGTATACTGCGGTCCAGAACGCGTATTCTGATTGCCATAACAAGTTATGAATTCGATCTACATTTGTTGATATGATCTGTCAATGTGAAGAAGGCTAAGTTAAATGTACGAGTCCAAAGAGCACAAAGAGGTTCGTTCGTTCTTAATGGCAACAGTCCCTACACCCTTGCGGGTTCTGCCTCTGCCTGTATGCCTTGTCATTCAGCGGCCGTTATTTCATTAAACTGTCAAAAGGACCTTTACCTATGTGTTGGCTTCAGCTCCGTACCTCCGCCTCTCTAATGTACCTATATGACTTCATTGCATCGTGTACGAGAAAGCAAACTTTAAAAAATAATAAATAAACTGTATAATAATAAATATAATGATGACATTCTCTTAAACTCTACGGTTGTTTAATACCTATGCCCTTGATGGGTGGATGGATTTAAAAATAGAACAGATTAATGTCCTTGGATTAATGATATTATGTCTCAGTCTAAAAAAATACGTGTTGTATGAGAAAACAATAGTATTAATGGATAATCGAATTAGTCTTCAAATGTCAACGTAATTATCGGAAAGTTACTCATGCAGGGCAATCACCAACATAAACTCGATTTATATTCATAAGTATTGTCAAATACGATTTGAGTAGCATATTCGAGTGACGACCTCCTAGTCTGGTCGGCATTGACCCTGCCTACAAATATATGTAAATATAACTATACCTACATTATATCAAAGATAATTTGAAGTAAAGGAATATTGTCAAATGACGTTCTAAAAGTGTTAATCATTTCTGTAGAACACTAAATGTGCTGACTACATAATTTACTTTGATAATATTTCTAGTCTAAATTCTCTTTGATTATATCGTCGTCTAGTACCCACAACCCACAACACAACCCCTACTGAGCCTACTGAGCCTTACTGAGCTTACTGTGAGACTAGGGGTCGGTTGCACCAAACTGTTCGTATCTTTAAAGAGTTCGCTAAATTTTTATGTATGGAAAGTTTCATAGTAAAGTGCCGGGGCGCGCCGGCTGACGTTGATCAGTCTGTCAAATGTGGTTGGTGCAACTGGCCCTAGGACGATCTGATGTGTATGTAATGTATGTATAAATATACTGTCCTATATTTATTTATAAATTAAAAGTGCAAATATTAATTGCCTCGGGTGGGACTTAAATCCATGTCCACTGGATCATTGAAACAGTGCTCTGCCATCTGAGCTACCAAGATAGTACCCAATACAGTGAATATTTCTACCATATACCAGCCATATATTAGAGGCTCTATTATGGTTATTTCTAAGCTTAATAGCATCGTTCTCAGACGTTTCTGCTTGATATAAAATTAATATTTATTTATATTAATAATTCAGCTTATACGTCCCACTGCTGGGCACAAGCCTCCTCTCATGCGCAGAAGGCTTGGGCTATAGTCCTCAGGCTGGCCCAATGCGGGTATTACATTCCCGTTTAATTTATTATATTACATTCCCAAAAATAAGCTTTGTAAACTGTGACAACCCTAACAGTGACGCAGGTGCCCGGAACTGTATAATTGATACACTGTTTGGGTGAGCCGACGACGAGTGGCTAGCATACTGATACAAATTATGAATTGATACCTACATAATAGAGTCTTCACAAATGAGCGTAGTGCGTGCCACGGGCTTCCGCATCGTATACAAATAGGGTTACACAATCCGAAATGTCATAAAATTCAATTACCCTGGTTAATAATTAGTGCAGTAAGCCTGTAGATGTTTTAGCCGGTAGACGGTCCATTAGGGGCCGATCCCGGCGGGGAGTCCCGGCGGGTTGCTTGGTCTTCGCCGGCGCAGCCGCGGGACGTGCATGCAAATTTGCGCCATTGCTCAAGCTGTCGCCGCGCGGGGCGAATCGCGAGGCGCGGGACGGGGCGGCGCGCACGCAACCATTCAATTACCCGCGCTGCCCGCACGCCAGCTCCGGATTTCGAGTTATTGTTCCGATAGCAGCGCCTTGAGAACCGACACCTAAATTAATTTACGAAGTAATCATGCGAGGGCACGCTCGTTTTGCATGTTCCGTCCTGCTGCACCGACAACATCTATAACTAGATGCGACTTGCGAAAGCAGCAAATGCCACTTTAAATGCAAGATAAAAAGTAAAAATAGACGCTCATTTAAAATTGGATTAATCTAAGACCAAACTCATTTTAATTTAATTCTATTATAATCAATGTATACGTATGCATCCAATAGATATAGGCAAAAAAGTTAAACGTAATATAAAATGATGTAACATTTGAGTTGGCATGGGAAGTGAGAGTGAATTAAAGGCATATATTAAGTAAGATTACATTTGCTTCTGTGAGGAAAGACGTGCGTGTCAGGTAGCATCCGCTCCCACGCGCTTCATTTGCGTTCACCAAATTACTTTTCGTATGAGCGATGTCACGCCAATCCATATTGTGAAGTCACCAGCGATCACTGTTCTAGACATGTCATTGTGATCTTATTAACTTGGTGTCCATGTACATGAAGTATGAATTCCTAGCTGTTATCTCAATATCTCACACATGTTCTCATAGACTTATTCTCTGTTTTCTCCATTGGGGGTGTCAGCCTCACCAAGATGTTGGTATCGCCACTACACGATTGCCTTATACGGTGTTACTGACCGTGGGGCTTTAAATCCAGGGCTCGATTCTACTCGCTAAACTGAGCTACTTTTATTATGGCACCAACCCCGAAATCCGAAATCCAACCCCGAAAAGCCCCATGGTCAGACACATACTGTATTTTATTTATAATTTTGGCTTAAATCGTTAATTTGTACAACCGACTAATTTATTTAGACCCGTAATAGCTGGTCATCTCAGAAGCCCGTCAAGCGCGTGCTGCGTCACCTTATGCTAATATTCCGACAGGAGCCGCGGGCAGGATCAAAGGGCGCCCGGCGCCGGCGGCCATCGCTACAAATTGTCCCGGAATCGAAAATATGGGTTAACGTAATAAGCGCGCTGTAAGCTACCGGCGGCTCCCGGTGTTCCCACGCCACGCTGGTATTAAATCTCGTGACCAGCGCTACCGACGTCGACTTTTAAAACACTCTATTACACTAAGTACACACGAATTCTTGGCAACGTTGTCATCGACATTATCGAAATTGTGTGAAGATACTTTATAAAAGATGTACCTATTAACGTTAGCTACAAGTAAGAGATTGCTAGCAGACGACTGCTTGGATTTAGGTAGATGTGGCATCCATTAGGAAAAAAATCACACCGTACAGCAAAATTTGCAAACTGCAAATAAGAACTCCGGGAGATCGCTACTTTAGTGATGCAGAAGCTCGAGCAAGTTTAACTTGGCCGAGCGAGTCGAGTGCATCCTAGCATGAGCACTGGCACAGAGCATGGAGTAGACAAAGTGCGGCCTAGCATGAGCGACCAGTGAGGGCGCCGGTCACTCGTTCGGAAAACGCCGCAGCCGTGCGTTGCTGTCGCGGTGATTGGGACGCCGGGGGTGTGGGCTGGTGGGGAGACAGGGAGCGAATTTAAAATTCAGATAAGCGGAATAAACGTTCGCCGCCGGAATGCGCGGGATCGAGAGCCAATTCCAGACATGTATCGGCAGTTTAAGCTTCATCGCGAATTGAATTTTAAACTAGATCCGTAGATAAACTCCGAAATGAGTTCGAGTTGTCTGCCGGGCATCGTGCGCACGGCAGTTAGGGCTGTTTACGCGATGTCTGGTGGAGCGTACGTCGTCGGTAACGGAATATCGATAGCGATTTTTCTGGCCGCATGGGCAAGGGTCGGCTGGCGCGCGGAGATAAACCAACACGCGGGCCACGGGCGCCGGACTTCACAAACATGTAAATGTAACGCAAACGGGCCCCCGCCCCGGGCCAGGCCCCACGGGGCTCCAGGGACGGATATTGCCGCCGTAATGCACCGATAATGCCGGTGTTTGATTTCGATAGTCAACACTCGCCGGCCGAGTGCTCGGTCAATATAAATGCTAAATGCGTTCATGAATGCCAAATGGGGGCTGCTTGCGATGGACTTGGAAATAAATGTTTTAAAAACAAAGGCGATCTAAGTGGGTGCATTTTATACGATACAAAACGGCGAAGATGGAAACAATATGATCAAAATTCACAAGCTCCATTCGAATACTGCTGGAATTTCGTATCAAACGGAAGTTCCTTTTTTATTATTAAACTACCATTTTGTCATAAAATATCTATTTGTCTAAACTAAACGTCTTAACTATGAGCAGTAGCCAACACTTAAATCAATAACCCGTTCCACTGCAACTGCAACTTTAAACGGATGCACTAACAACTTAAATTCTCTATACATATCAATTATAAAGAATTCCAGCCGATAACGCAGCACGATTCAAATTTTAGTTTCTTGTTCTGTAACTATTATCTGTGAGCTGTAAAAAGTGACATTTCTGGACCGTAACCGTTAATTGTAAATTTTATCGCAAAGAAAGAGGTCCACCAATGGTCATTTTAATATTCTCACCGTTTGCATTGCTTCTGAGACCTCCCTATATTACTTACTTTGTAAGCAAGTATTCGCTTTAAGTATATTATTGTACTATAGGGTATCTGGGAACGTGTCACCGGCAACACGTCTCATTACTCCGTACGAATAACTGCCGAGTCCTATACGCTGCACTATAAGGTCGTTTTTGTCACGGCTTCTCATTATAAGCGCATTAGAGGTGCAGGCAATTGGTTAGTAAGTGATAGCCACAAATGAAGTGGCCGCGGTTCGGCACTGGTGCGTGACGCTGACGTGCCACCGAGTGACACTACGCCACGGAATACACTAATCTAATTTCAGGGTGAGTTTGAATGAACGCTTCTTGTACCACGATTTATGAAATAAAATTATTATGAATATTGTCAAAAAATAATGCGAGTGCAATAGATATGTCAACATGCAGGTCAATGTCCGAAAATATATGTGAAAAGCGTCTTTAGCAGTAGCAATCAGTGAAGTGTTCACAGAAGTGCACAGAAGTTATAGCTGCAGAAATTTAATCAAATCCTACAACAGAGCAAGTACCTATATCAAGTACACTCCATACTTTATCAATTAAGTATGTACATCGTGAAGACCTGTTAAATCTCAGTGTGTCGGGTAAGGCGACTCGGCCGTGTAATTAAATACTCGTAGTATTATTTCTTATTAATTAACATTAGCATATTCTAAAAATAAGTTTAATGTGAGTAGAGCGGAACGCGTTTTATTGCTTCGGGTGAGTTCACTTTTTACAAGCTTTTATTTTGTTTCACCTGTAATAGTGCTGTTTGGTATCAAAATGTGGGAAGCAATTATTGGCGTACTATTAGGTATCATATTATATTGTTATGTTATAGATTGCACCAGTGATGATTAGGCTTAGTTATGTCTACGTCAATTTAGGCATAGGTAGGCATGACTTCTGATAACTACGTCAGGAAGTCATTTTCTATGGGGTTGGATCTGCGAGACTATACCTATAGTTTGGTATAACGGTAAATCAACGGTAAATGACAATAAATATTCGTATTGGGTAGGTTCAAGAGGATTGCGCAAAATAAGTAGAATTTTTTTAAGTAGGCAAAACTAATATTTATGAAGGAAGCTTGGCAGAAAATTGGTTTATAACAGCAATATTTTGAACAAAAGTTTACATTCATTCCATTCAATTCCATTCTTCTCACGACAAAACAGCATATTTATTGACAATATTTAATCTCATTATATTGTGACTGCAGTGTTGCGGTTGACAAATTATTTCACGTAAAAATTAAAACACTAATAAAACCTCACCAACTTGATTTAGTTAATAACATTGTAAGAAATCTCTAAATAATACTATATATTTGCTAATTGGATGCGGTTTTGTGACTATGAGATATTTAGGAGGCCTATTTTTGTTTTTCTCAGCCCAAACCGCTGTGATTACGTACCGCGCCGCCGGATCGCTACTCCTAATTATTATGATTTAAGCGCGTCATAATAACTCATTAATCTCATTATCATGCGCGGATCCCAACTTATTACAACCACACACATACACTTGATATAGGTACAGTCGACGTCAAAGATATGTTTCCACTATTGCACCTTACTCCTTTGTAATAAGGCAAAAAATGTAAACATATCTTTAACGTAGACTTACGGCGCCCACATTGTATGTAATTATATTCCAGCTATTATATCTACGTTTTTCAATCAATCTTTGAAACTGTTACATATAATTAACGGAACACACACACAAACACATAATACATTATGTCTTATAAAATTAATTAAAGTAATACACCAAAGCGAGCAAAGTTGACTTATGTGCACGTATTAATTAAAGTTTTTGATATACATAAGTATTTTTTAGCATTGCAGAAGCAGGTGTGGAATTTAAATTATAATAGCAGATTTTTCGCATTTTAATAAGGAGCATACTTTTGTATCAGCTTGGTACTTATTGTCTGTAATTAATTGGTACCATGAAAGATATAAGTCAATAGCATTTTAAAATACAAAATACTTGACAATATATTTACAAGTGCGAATTTTAACCTTAAATCATCTAAAAAATCAACGGGTTGCACTCCGGGAGTGCCGACAGAAGTGAAAACTCAATGACTAGTCCAAAATGTCTGCAGCACTATGTATAATTGACCCATCTTCCTTTCTATTGAAAAACTTTAGTTCCGAAATTGCTGGCCAGTGAGCTTAAATTTGTAGCGTTAATTGTTTAAAATTCGAATAGAAATTGTAAAGTTACCTTGCAGACCTCGCATCTAAATAATATATATTTGGTCATGATATTTTGAGTTTTATTCACCAGTACTAGAGTTCACTTTTATTAGCGATTTCATATCATTTCACTTCAAAAAATTGTGCAAATTAAATAAAAAAACTGCTTAGGTAGGTACTTAAATACATACATACATATAAAATAAATCGTGCAATACTCGGCCCCGTCTTTCAGTTACTATCAGGTAACCAATAAATTTAGGTGATAAACAAACAATTAATAGCATCAAGCTCATACAAATACACCAAAAAAGATGGTAGGTTTTTTATACATGAACATTGTGCACTATCACAGGTTATATAATAGTCATTAAACGAAGTGTTTGTACCGCGTACGGTAACATATATCTTTGTATATGTGCGTATGTGACCGTGCATGTAAAACCGCTTTATTACGAATATCCAATTAACTTTACTGCTAAGATTTAAACAAAATTTTGTATCGTGTAATCTTCCTACTAAATGATCCATAGATCCTGCAACAGTTCTCAAAGAAAAAAGTTTTGCGTCTAGACTCATTTACCTTATTTAAATGAGTTGGTTTGTTGCTTAAATCATATTTTTTGCTTGTTAAGATATAAAAACGTGCGGTGTGTAACTGCGGGCTCATTGTGCATGCGATTATGCTAATGCGGTGCTAAAACTGTCAGCCGTCTGTCTGTTCGACCCGCGGCCGCGGGGCTGCGCCGGCGCTCTTACCACCTCACGCATTGTGACACCTCACGTGTACAAGCAGCTCCTGAATCTGTATGAGCGCCCACATTGTAAATATGCATGTTATTGTAAATATAAATAGAGACAGAACAGTGTATCCACTTTTCTTTAGATTTTATCAAAAGAAAAGCCATGCGATACTGCAGTGTGTATTTATTATAATACCTAGATACTAAGCACTAGTTCGTATTTATAATTTATGCACGCTCGACATAAGGGAATAAAAGTAATTTGTATTTATCTCGTAGTAGCGGAACGGACATAGTGTTACAAGCCCGGTGGCTCGCGGTCGGCACGCATCCCGACTGGCATTTAGATAATCGATATTGCGCAGGCAGTTACAAATGCAATGCGATCTATGCGTGTGCCACCTTTAATATTATATTCACGTTATACATGCTCGGGAATATTTTATATTGTCAGCGGCGTCAGAATGGTCGACATTTGTTTGTATTTTTAAATGCGTGCATATAGTTTATCGCTAGCGGTTCGGAATGAGTGGTGTCGAGTGTGTCGACTGATCACAGGTGGCATGAGGCACAAGGCACGCGCGCCCCATTAGCAGATTAGCATACAGAGACCCGGGGGGGCGGGGTGGCGGGAAGGTCGCAATTAGAGGCGATTGCAACAATTACCCAGTCACCGCACATGCAGATGAAATCAGTAGTAGTCATCAGAGGAAACACTCAATTATGTAAACTGTATAAGACCAGGTGATTTATTGTTTACCCAGCGACACACCATTATTCAATTGTCTATTGCTTAAGCATTTTCAAATAGCTATAACATCTTATATTCACGTGTTTCCATAAATCTCTTTTGGAGAGAAAACGGCCGGTGTCCATTTGTGCAAACTTTTATTTACCGATGGAATCGTTGCTGTTGGAAAAACGCTGATAATACAGAAGGTAAAAGCTGTCCATGTTCCAGTTTTACTGGAACGGTATAGTTAAGTTTGCTAGCAACGTTTAGGGCAGAGGGGCTCTCGAGACAAGACGGATGGATTTAAAACAACATGACGCGGGAGACGCTGGGGGGTTCGCGCGGGGGTGAGGAAACGAAGGCGGGGAGGGATGACGAATGTCCGGCGACACCGGAAGTCCTCGCGGGCCTAATATCGCTTTGCATTACATACATAAGTTCCGCCTGAATGTTGACCGTCCCATGGGATAACAAGCTTAAATAAAAAAAGAACTTTTTGTTACTGTCGTAATTTTTTGGCATATGTAGTCAGTAACAATTCATTAAAGAGGACTCTGTAGTCTGTCAAATCCAAAACCTATGTAGGTTAGACTGCATAACAATGTACTACATTGCATGTATATCGAACATTTGTTTACTACTTACCGATTTTAAGCAAATAGGTTCAGCAAGCTACTACAATACATAGATACTTTTTGAATGGAATTTATCAATAAAGCGGCTGTGCACTACTGCAGCTGCATACTTAATTCTAGTTAAAAAACGAATTTGCAAAAAAAGGTTCACCTCTATTTTATGTATTAAAAACAAGCAAAACGTATTTTTTTTTTTATTGACATTTAAATTTTCTGCATCTTCATCTTCATCGATTTCATAATACAGATCATAAAAGAGAAACTTAAAAGGTTTGTCAGGCAAATAGCAGTATCAAATTTAGATACATGTGAAGAAGATGTTTGCAGTGTCAACAGCGCCCCCGGCGCGACGCTGACCCACACTCAGCGCCCCTCGCGAATAGCAAATGGAATAATGCACTCGTCCATTGGCATCTTATTGTTTCACAGTTCACTGGCACCCTTACAAAGAATCCATATTACTTTCGATCGCAGCCTGGCATGGCCTGGAAAATAATGACCGGAGATGCTCTTCTGCCTCGCCGATATCACATATTTCATTTGTTCTTTGTATGTATTTTGATATGATTACCAGGGCATAATACGACTATGTATACTCGTAACATGTCAGATAAAGTTAATGGCATCACGCCCCACTTGTGCTGCGGCCTTGACCCTCGGCAGGTGCGCGCGCGTCGCGCATACATCTCCCCATGTCAGTCGCCCGCGCGCTAATCCGCGACAACGGAACCGTTCACAGACGTAGATATGACCGATTTAGGCGGCCAAAATTATTTTAAGGTATAATTCGGTACAAAATGGGATAAAAAATGTAAAAACGTTGTTTTATACTAAAATCAATTGTATTCTGTCAATTAAAAACAAAAAAAAATATATAAAAAAAAATATAAAAAAAAAATTATGAAAAAAATATTATAAATTTAAATACAATTTAAATTTAAATTTAAATACACACAAATCTACACTGGTATATATGGTTCGGCAGGCAACAAAAGCTCGATTGTCTCAGGAAGAAAGGCTTTGTTGCAAGGCGATTGCTTTTTTGGTCTCATACTGCTGATGAGTGGATCGGATGTTAGTAAAAGTCTAGTAAAAACGTCAAAATTACATTGTTCTCTTGAAAATTTCCTTGCAAAATTTTGTCGGTATGCCCTAAAATGTTTATTTCGGGCTTCTGCTGCTTCTTCCGACAACTGGCCAATGGGTAATAGAGCGTTTTCTATTACGCGTCCCCCATGGATCAAAATTTTATGCATGGTTGGAGTCATAGGATGCCATTCCCCATACAAATTCTTATATAATGTTGCTGTATCATAAGCGTATTCGTCGAATTTAGCAATATTTATTCTACGACCACTAGATATTACCTCTAAAATAACTTTCAGCCTAAAAATCAAGTCGTAGCTGACTTTTGTGATATCAGCCGCCAATTCCGGATTATCAAAAAATCTCCTACTGGTGTTGCCGTCATTGGTGTTGCCAAAGTTAGCCTTCGGCATATCAATCAGCAATCCTGTCTCAGTTTTGAATCTCTCTTGGATATCCTTTTTTCTCTCTTCTTCCATAAGTTTTTCTTCTTGTGT
Source organism: Cydia fagiglandana (assembly GCF_963556715.1). NCBI lineage: Eukaryota > Metazoa > Arthropoda > Insecta > Lepidoptera > Tortricidae > Cydia > Cydia fagiglandana. The sequence goes on along the minus strand of NC_085932.1, from coordinate 18,134,748 downwards.
TTTTCTCTGTCTGTATTTCTTTGTAGGTAATCTGTACGCTAAATGCAGGATGCTTTCCATAAAACGGATTCTAGCATGTAAGACTGATAATCCAAAATCCAAAGCTTCCGGACTCTCCTCATTTTTCTTGTTGAGATCATTAAAATCCTTCGTTTGATTAGCACCACATATATAACACTTGCTCGTGGATTTTGTATCTGTTGCAGCGTTACAGACCTTTCCGTCAACCATGGTCATTTTAAAAATATACCCAAACAAAAATTCATTTTCATGCAAGGTCACTTTAGAATCATTTAGGTGCGCAGCAGAATTCTGCACATAATTAATTTCTTCTTTTGTAACATCTGTTGATTCTTTTACGTAACGAAATCTGATTGGACGACAAAATCGTGTCGAAGACGGTGTCGGATTATTCCAAACCACTTTTTTGCCTTCTTCTCCGCAAACGATCTGTAAAGGCACAAAAGAACTCATAAATATATTTCCATCAGAATCACTCTCATTATCAAATTGTTGCTTGAATTTCGATTGTTGAGACCCATCACAACCCCATTTACAAATTAACTTTAATGACTTTCTCTCGTGGTCATTAAGCGTTATCAGCACTTCTTCCAAAAACATTGATAAGCGAGTGGCGGTCAAATCCATCAGGGATTGTAGATTAGTTTCTGCGCAGGTAGCTGTTACCCGTAGGGATTCTTTTGGCGTGTAGCACTCTTGTTTTGCTTTCAGCAAAAGATCATAACAGGGGAAGTGTTTTTTGTTTGTTGACCTTATTATTTCGTATTGATGCCTGCTGAGGTCAGCATCTACATACATTTGTAGAGCTTCTTGTGGTGTCAGTGGAGCGATTATTTCATTAACGCTGGATGATCTTTTGTATTTACTAGCACATTCTGGAGTATTAGTAATATCCTTAAGCACTTTTGAGGCATCTCTTTTGCCACTAGTTTGAAGAACCGATTGTGCTGCATGAACAATAATTTCATCAGGTAGGGCAGCTCGAATTTTTTCGGTTTTCCTTCTCTTGCTTCGCTCACTTAATTCCCCAAAGGATTTACACGGTCGTCCTGACGTGTTAGAGGATTCCACTGGAATCTCAAAAGTTCCTTCCAACCAAGACTCATTCAATTTTAAAAACTTATCTATTGTTTTGCTTGCTTTCAACCACCTTTGTTTTATTTGTGATTTCACATAAGAAAATTCATGTTTTATATATTTTTTGAGCTCTTCCGATGTTCCGTAGGTAAGCACAAGATAATTTTCATAATAATCACACTTTTCACTTAAAGTTGGAAAATTTTGCTCTTGTATTTGCTCAAAAATATATTTTCGAGCAAATACTTTTCTCCCCGAAGCACTGGGTTCACCTGTAAAAAGATAAAACTAAATTAACAATTTTTTTTTTAATGTGCGTAAATATTTTTTTTTCATAGGTTATCTTTGAAAGCCTCTAAGACCACATAGGGGCGGCTAGTGGCGGCTAATTTCTGAGACACCATAAAGACGACTAAGTAATCTATTCAGGCATATACAATACAAGACAGGGACGCACCCTGAAGTATAACAAAAATACCATTGAAAATCAAAATCTATGAAAAAACAACATTTTGTGAAGGGTCATATTTAACGAGCTCAAAATATATGATAAATGTCAAAAATGTAATATAAAATTATTGAGATATGTAAATTCTTACCTAAATAACTGGAATCCATCAAAAAAACTTTATGAAAACGTCAGAAAAACCAATTAAACACTTGGGAAAACTTGCAATATTTTGGAGCGTCGAGAACAGAAACTTGCGCGCTGAGCGATAGTCAGAGTTCGACTGCCTGTTATGCGGTTCACGTTTGATGATAAGGAGTGGGGAGGGTCATATAATATGCCTGGGTCTATAGACTACCTCCACGTGGTATTTTTTTATCTATATGTTGATTTTTGCAAAATCGACTTTTGGCCGCCTAAATCGGTCATATCTACGTCTGTGCGTTAGTTCGTCGACGCGCAAAATATGCAAAGTCCGGAAAGCTGCTTAAAGGATTAGGCTTCAAAAACCTTTAAAGGCTTGCCGGCTGAAACGCAAAAATCGATTGAAATTCGTAGCGGTTGGGGCGGTCGCACGCCAATCAGATCATCGTGATGGAATATGAATTTAAATTGACAAGGCGCGATCGCGCATGCCTGCCGATGCGCGGTTCGCACGGCGCGTGGGAGCCGTCAGCGACTGCGCGAGCGGGTGTGCGCGTGCGCGCTGCATTTGAATGTATTCTAATATCCGAGCCGAGCAATATGCCGCCGATTGATTTCTATCGTATGCGGTAACACCTTCGCGGAGATTACATTTACATGCAGAGTAATTTGGACCTTATGCACTAGCCATTGGTTTGAGTTTTGCTACTCTGCGCGGGAGTATGTAGGAGGCAGCAGTGGTTCCCGTGCCGCCCCGCGTAATGGCGCGGACGCTCGCCGTCAGAAGTCATACGATGCGTACGTGTTCGAATGTCATCATTCCAATATGTGAATCATAAAACTGATAGGTGTAATTTAACCATACCCAGATTATGTTGATGGTAGTTTGAATGGCATTCTATTTAGACATATGCCGGGACACGCACGATATTTTATGAGTTCATAGTTATGTTAAAGAGAGACTTATCCGCCAAAGAAATGTTATAAATCAGGCCGGCCATTTTGTTTAATAACTAGCCAACAATCAGTTTAGGTAGCGGCTGTACCATAAGCAACGCATTACCATGCACGTGATATCATTAGATTGCGGCACAACACCTCAGCGGCTGCGGCGCCCAAACTACAGGCCTCAGTGATGAACACCAAAACAGAACGAGAGCAATCAGCGCACCGCAGCGCATCAGCTCGTTACTGCACCCGTTACTCGTTCGATTCAAATTATGTATAATAAGTATGACTCACTGTTAGTCGATTGAATTGTTTTCTTCGGAAGACGTAATAAATAAGTCATAATAATTCAAACAAGATGCGCTAAGAAGCCGGGCCGATAAAATAATAGTAAAGAACCATACAGGCTATTAAGTATGTGCACTATACTAACTAACGCCCCTGAAAAATTCAGAGACAATTAATTAAAAGACGCACATGTTTCAACATATGTGTATTAAGTATTGAGCAGGCAAACTGTAGGTACGCGCATGGAATATCTAGCATTCAGAGCGAGGTTACCATCTATAGAACATACATCGCACATTATACGTAACCCGGCCAGACCGGGGTTCTGGAGTTTCGGATAACGAAAGTGTTAAAGGTGATAATGTATATGTATCGACGGCGACAGTTAGGGCGGGGGCGCAGGGAGAGGGCGATAGCGGGACCGTAACGTGCTGCAGGTGCCTCTAACGGGACCGGGAAAGGTCAGCTCGCCCTTCAGGGTTGCCACATCTTGTTTCAGTGACAGCTATTACTTGTAAGTGGATTTATAATTACGATTATAATAATCTGCAAAATCTAAATTGCTGTCGTTCATTAATTATCGTTATTTGCATATCTAAGTGGGAAAAAAATCCAATAACTGATAATCCAATATCCAATAACGTTGATGCATTAATCACACGGATCTCATGCGACTCAAATAATTCCGTTCAATGATAACAGACCCTCAAAGCGGAACTGGTCAATTAATATTTTATAAGGTCATACGAAACCAGGAATGTCGGAATATTAGCAACCCTAAACTCTCCCCAAGTGAAGTGAAAGGTCTCGCACATGTTGCGGCACAACACGCGAGCTCGCCGCGACAAATGTGTTCCGACGTAGGAGCATCTACGGAGATTAAGCAACACTAAACATCTTGGCAAGTGGCGCGAAGACGACAATTCTTTTATAAAGGAAAAAAAAAAAAAACATCTATAACGATACTTATTATTTTCACAAATCAAACCATTTCACCGTTCAGATGTTGTGATAATCCAGCACGCTGATTTAAGGAGGGTAATTAAAAAGCGATTTCATTAATAGAATCAGGCGTTACTTTGCGGAAATCCATATTTTGGTATTAAAAAGCGATTTGTTATATATGGGGCATTATCTATGAAAAGGGACCTTATTGTCGATGGCGCTTACGCCGCACAGCGTCGCGCGGCATTGTATTTATATCGGAGCACCGTTAATAATGGCGTAAGCGCCATCGACAATAAGGTCCCTTTTCATAGATAATGTCACATATGGTGTAAGAACAATTGAGGTTAGCATTACGAGAAAAGAAAATACGTTCGATAAATTTAGTACAACTTTGGGCAACTCAGTCATGGGCTTTGCAGGCATGGCGACTGCGATCAGTATTGAATAATAAAATTTCATAATTTACTGGTTTTTAATTACTGTGTAGATAGATGGATTATAGTTGCAATTAATGATAATAAAGTCATGAGGAGGAGGAGGATAGCTAAAATAAAAGCGACAGCTAAGCGACATGTAGGTATCTGTGTACCATTTTCTGCAATATTTTCGCCTTGTTGCGATAAAGTAATATGTACCTACTATGTATGATCATAGTTCAGAGAGTGACCGTCAGCTATTTAAATTGCTGATACTTTTAAGTAAGTAAGAACTTTGACCCGACTGGGGAGGAGCGGGGAGGGTCCGGTGTCTAGACGACTCCAACCAATCACGGCCTCCGCTGCATCCAACACATCGTATATGCTATCACATCCACCGTACATGCTATCTCGCTAAGCCCGAGGCATAATTTTATTCATAAGTAATTTTATTCTGATGCAAAAAAACAAAACAATACCAAACTTGTCATAATTAAAGGTTCTTAATGATTCTTACAATCATATTGACATTAAAAATCATTTATGTGGTGATAATAAACTTGCATCTTAGTCCCGTTAGGTCGGGACTGTAGACGACGATGCCCGGCCCGCTAGCGGTCGGTCCGCTCGTTACGTCCGTTGTAAAACCCGGGCTCGACGGAAAACCCTCGCGCATCCGACTGTCTTTTACGATACGCATTGTCCGTCGTAAAACTGGGGTTGTGCAATTTTCGCATTCCAATTGTTTCCTTGTTTTGTTAATCTCCGTCAATAAATTAGAAAGCCGTTTCTTCTTTTGTCGCGTGTTTTTTGCGGCGCGCTTTCTCCGACTCGAATTGCCTCTAGCGGGCATCCCTAATTCGTTAAAAAGTTAAAAACAATAAGCATTCTCGTAAATGCGCGCCCGTCCCGCCGCAGTGCCGTATCAATTAATAACCGTAAAACGTACCCTGAACCGTGGAGGACCTCGGTATTATAGTGTTCGGTGAAAGCGATAAAAAATTAAAACTTAATTACTGAGTTACCGTGAATACGCTCGTAAAAATTCAGCGAAGGGTGGGGCGGGGAATGGCGTCGGTAAGTTCTACAGGGCTACTTCACGCGAACCTTCGGTGCCTTACGAGTTCTGAAACCGAAACTGGCATCAGAATCCACACCAGGAGCGCACAAGCGCAGAGCGTGAATTTAATAATCGTGGTGAACTGCACTCATACAGTTAGTGCAGAAAACTTAAATACCATATCGGCTGTACCTACTTATTATTAGGTATTAGGTATGACATTTGGTTAGAGACCTGGAGGCCCCAGCGAGCTGCGGACAGGCAGGACTTGTCCAACCCAAGATCCAACATCCGCACCGCTCCGTATCAAGAAAATCTTAAGCAATAACAATAAATAAGATAGATCTCACCTGAGGCCATCAGTCGTCATCAAGGGTCGCGGGCACACTGCGCGCGCGCCGCTACCCCCACTCGACCCCATGCCCTAGGTCTAGCCTGCATTATTCACCCCCGATTAACGCAAAAACGAAATGTCAGTGAATGGCGAGTAACGGGACCACGGTAACTGGAGTGTAGGGTCGCGGGACCTTTAGCCCCGCGCCCGCGCAGCCCCCGCCCCTCGGCCGCTAACTGCGGTAATTAGCGACTGGCACCCCGACGCTGACTAACGGGTTAGAGCTTCTATATTGAGGGCTATTTTTAGTATCCAGTCTAAGGTCAGAAGGGGAAGGGTTTTTTCAATAGGCACGTCAAGTTGTTGATTGGGTTCGTTCGCAGAAGTTTTTTTCCTTGACTTTCTTCGATGTATATTCATATTCTTCACTTTCATTATTTTTTGTTCATAGCAAAACAGTGGGTTGGTCTAGTGGTTTTATACCTAGTTTGCTTGTAAGCCAGCACTACAAAGTTGTATTCTACTAACTGATCATCAATTATTGAATAATTATACTACCAATACGAGTATATACTACTTATTGTTTACAGCACTTGCTTTTAGGGCCAGATTTACACATTTTTTTATTTTTTATTTATTTATATTTATTGGTTCACCAACAATTGTTTACACTTTGTAAACTATAACTACAAACGTTTTAACTATTATTGCTTAGCGTAACAATTACTTAAAGGTAAACACCACATGCATTGAATAAAGTAAGATAATTGCATTTACGTTACATACCTAATATACCGTTTACAATAATAATGCAGGCATTAACTATTTACTATTGATTATTAAGTATACATATAATATATAACATTGAGTGGATATCACTAGCTTATGATATTATTTTGATTAGTGTTAAGAGGAAATCGGACCACCTCTTCTCCATAGGTACAAACGTAATCCTCATTTTTCTCTCTGGATATTGTGATTATGTAAATATGTATATAAAATATTTTTACAAAATTTGATGTATATTACCATATTTTCTAATAATATTCATATCATATCCAAAGAAAATAGATGAATTTAGCGCTGTCGTCCACTTTCATCTTAAGTAAGAATTTATACTTTTGCTGTAATTGCATGTAGCAAATGTATTAACTCGTCCTTAACACTATTCAATGTATCGGCCGTAATAAGTCTTAAACTTAAAGAGTTTAGGTGTTTTTTAAATCCGTTGTTTTTAAAAACGAAATCAACAATTTTCGTTTAATGGTTAATATACATACATATACCTATATAATTTGTAATATCATTTACGGTTGCGACAATATAAAATAAATCTGGTACAAACGCAGTAATTATTTAATTTTTGTTTAAGTTTTCTGATTGTAATTATACTCTTCTTATAAAACATTTAAGTATATTTAGCCGTCAGGTAATATAAACAGTTAAATTCAACACACATTATACTGCCAGCTTTATGAAAGCTACCTAATTGTTACTTGTATTATTTGTATAAGGCATACCTGATACAAGTAAAAACCTTATATGCATTCCTGTTGTTAGAAAAAGACTTCCGCTTGCAAATATTAAGTATTAGGTACTTAGAAACTTTGAAGAAACGATTGGCTAATGGTGATTCTTATTGGTCGCAGGTCTGATTAGAGAGTAAAAGGGATTGTCGCAGGAATACCGCCTAGAAAAAAAGTACACTACTTAATTATTAAAAAGGTTGTTTCGAATATAAAAATGTATACTTTTAAGTATACACACGTATAAAAAATATTACAACGCAAGGCAACCGTAATTACTTTATTAGCGTTATGGCTATTAGACTATGTATTACCTACTTGATATGTAAATAAAAATTGTAATATGTCAAAACAGGTTCATGGTGTATTATTCTATGGGAGCCATTCCTCACATTGCGATGACGACGGAAACATCCAGCTGTCGAGTCAAAGCCCATAGCAAGTCGATGTTATCGCTGTTAATTGCAATTGATACTGCGCGGGACACCATGCGTGGCATTCGTCAATCAGTTACATTGTTTATATTTTAATGCCATTTACCATGTTTAACATGCAGCTGCTAAACAAAATGCTATCAGCTAAAAGTAGGTTCCATATTTGTTTCCAATAAACGGACTTCAACATTTTAAGGAATACCTTCCAGATAGTATGCAATAAATCGTTCTCTGCTCGTTCATCGTACCTTTCTTAGAACCATAAGAAATGATATAAATGCATGCGGTAATCTATCGAGAAGGAATATTTTGTGCACCGTTGTACGAACCTGATCAAACAATTATATTTCTTAACCACAGTGCAAAGAGATGGAATTAGCTTCAACATATCTAACAAAGGATTTGCATACGCACAATTCGGCACTACGAGTATTTTCGCCAGATATTTTTTGCGTACGCGCAGGATAAAGACTGCACAGAGCTGTATCAATCGCAGAATGCCACGAAAGACCGTAAATTACGTGGTTTTGAATAAAACGCACATTATGGAAATGAATGCCGCTAAATAAAGCACAATAGCTGCGTGTCGCAGAAATGAGAATAGTTCACAAATCGTTAGGTTTTTGTCAGATACATATTAGAATAGACGATGTTGTTACGTATGTCTGTGTGCTGTTTATTTGAAATAAGAAAAGTACCTACATACCTATAGTTACTTAGGCTATTAATAAATTTTATTTAGAATAGAATAGAATAAAAAGCGTTTATTCGTGACAAAAAATTAATAAATAAAACAACAGGGTAACATCGAAAAAAATCTAACAACACCCCAAACACTATCAGTTTGCGTTGGTTTATCACAGAGTTCCCATGGCCACCTGTCTCCATCATCAGATCAGCTCCTTGTCAACATAATATTGCATTGTCATCCGATTTACATACGTATGCAAAATTTTAGCTCAATCAGAAGTCAGGAAGTGGGTCAAATTTAGCTTCCAAGATTTGACCCTCACTAACTAACAAACCAACAAACTTACATACTCGTAGGTACTAACAGGGCAAGGCGACTACTTAAATGCAATGAGTAACGCCAGGCGGCAAGCTAGTGAGTCTGCATTTCCCTGCGACGTACTTACTTTGCATGCGCTAAACGCATTTTTATGGAAATGGTTCTCTTCAACAGGCCCCACACAGAGCGATGTGAACAACACTTACCTACCTACATAAATTTTCTAGGTAAGTAGGTAGATATACTTGTTGATTTGTGCGAACATTTTCTAGATTTACTTTTTGTCAGAAAGCTGAGTTATCATCCATTAGGCAAATGTTACTTACTTATATAATAATATAATTTAGGTACTAACTAACAGATTTTTGACGTCTTATTGTATTTTTCAAACTCGATGGATACGCTGCTGACAGGTATCATTTCAACACAATTTTGCGAGATTAAACGTTTTTAGGTTAAAAATTATATGGAGATGAGATCACACATATCACCCCATGCCCATCGAGTTTGAAAAAAGGCTATAGTAGTCGTATAGACAAGAATATAAATAGTAGTAGTAGTAGTAGTAATCACTTTATTGTACACAACACAGGTTTACATAATATTTACAGAAATAAAGGTAAATATATAGTAGTACCTAAACAGAATAGCCATGTATGTTTATACATAGAAGTATTTGTATCAGGAATGTTCCAGTAAAACAGGACGTTACTATTACAGCTTTGAATAAAAATTTGGCCAATGTGTGGTCGATGGGGGTCAGTGCGATTTTTTTCGGTCAGGTAGAGCTACCTGCGCCCGCGCCCTCACCGGCGGCGGTAGCATGCAGTGATCATAATCACGCATGAGTCGCATGACGCGCCGCTCGCATACTGCAACACGCATAGCGAGATACGCATATTGCCTCCATTATGTAAGGTCAGAATTGTTGTGAGAGCTAGTGTGTAGTGTCAGGAAAATATAAGTGATTTTCATCTCTCTTAAGTAGACTTCAATTAAGGCTTCTTATGTGATTTCTTTATATCCTATGAATGTATTCAACCATACAGACACCATGTTGCTTCCTCGTCCCGATCTTGGAGCAGATGCAGATGCCCCAACCGTCCACAATTAGTAAAAATGTCAGCTATCGTTCAGGAGATAAAACACGCACTCCACGCATATGTAATTACTAATTAACTCAAGATCTTAATCGACCGCAAAAAGCCGCGTGGATACCTCTTTCATTATGAAAATATTATGGATATTAATGTAGTCTATAAAGAGTATAACAATTATCCTAATTACAACCTATTTATTCCATCGGAACGATCTAAATTCAAAATTATGAATTCAGTTATGTTGAGCATCAATACTAGAGGGATTACACGTGCGCGTGCGCCGTAGATGCGTGGAGCGTGCATACTCGTACCGTTAACGTTTGTTCGTGAGCCCTGGAACTCACTCATCTCGGTGGAAATTGAAATAAGATCAATAGCCAAGGTAAAAAACGAATTTGAATTTGGTTATTGTTGTCCGTTAAGGTGGATCAATGGGTCACGTCGCGATGCTATTTAGTATAAAGCGCGCATTATGATGCAACGCGTTTTTGTCGTACGACGCGTCACGACGGTGCACCAAATAGGGTAAATTTAGAAAGCATTAATAATGTGTTGTTAAAACTAAATTTATTGATTGCTCGAAAGTGCAGCTTTCATTGCAATTATAGGAAAGCTATAGCCATTGGAAATATAGGGCGAGAGCAGTAGGTACTGTAATCTGCGGGCGGAGCTCCTGTCTCCAGCGATTATGTCCAACAAGGCCCTTCGCTCGGCGCGTCCGCTGGCCTCACAATGCGCACATCAACATTATCATTAGCATGGCGTCATTGTGATCCGTCGCACGTTTAGTAATAAATTTGGAAAAAAGTAAAAAAATCTTATTCACGTCGGACGCAGACGCAGTCGGCGACAAAAACTAATGGAAATAGAAAGAAATATGCAAGCGAGTGATTGTTCGGCGATCGAGAGATCGAGGTGAGGCAAAAAAATGGCAGATGCGCGTGAGCAGGTAGCGGCGGGGGGCGGCGGGCGCGGGGGAGGCCGCATGCAAATGCGCTGAGATGAGTGTCTAGGAATTAGCGCATACCACTAGATTACAAGGTGTACTAGGCTGTGTTCTAGAGAAGTATATAAAGTTGAGAAACTCAATCGACAATTCGAGGGACTTGTTTGTGTGTATAATCTCGATTGTAATATAATTAAGTATGCATGAGTATTTACATTTATTTTCCTCATAAAATCATATACATATATAACTTATATATGAGTAAGTAATCAATTTAACATTTAAGGTGTAAATATTAATTAGAGGTGAAAATAAGAATAAGGAACCTGATTCTAATTTAACATTTATTTTTTAGATATTCACATCACTATCAAATTCATATTTTACCTGCAGAGTGAGCAGTTGTTCCTAACGGTCAGTGCCAAAACTTGAACGATAAAGCCACACACGAGGAGTGCGAATGTGCGCGTGCGCTTGTTGACACTCGAACTCCGAGATCCGCGCTAATACTTTCCTGCGTGCATGCACTACCTCCTTTGCGTAAGTAAATGGACAATTAAGTCAAGTTAAAATTAGAAGCATCGCGTTCAGGGAATGTTTTACTCTTGCTTTTAAGTTATTAATTAAGATAACACGCGGAAATAAGTTACACAAAATTTTGGACTAACACACAGTATGGGACAAAGAGACTCTCGAGACCATTCGTTACAGACCACAGCGCGTGCACCGGTGGACATCGCTCATAGTGGAGATCTAATCGCCCGATGACTTACAAGTTTCTTTCTTCTGGCTTTAAAACTTATCTCTATTAATATTCATAAGAGCTGTTTTATAAAAAAAAAAAGGTTCTAAGCTTGACCGTTGTTTATCTTATTTCAAATTTCGCTTCGTTTTGTCTTTGAATAACTTTTTGTCGAGAGCTTTAAAGCAGTTATCAAATTATACTTCAGAGCTTTATAAATACATAATAGAAAAGGATCCGCTTGTTTACGCTCTACTATAGAATTAGACGTCGATGCGAAGATAACGACCCGCGGACGGGACCGGGTCGGATCTTGCGGCGCACGAGCGTCAGAATGTTAAATGATCAGATATTAGGCGACGCGACGACTCGCCGCGATTAACGAGATACCTATCTGAAATTGGAAACAGTTCTATTTGACTGAAACGGTATCGCTAGATGGATCTCTTTGTGCCGTAGAAAGCTAAATTATCAACCCGTCACTAATTTCGACCAATCAACCGAATATCTAAACGTAATTTTCTTATTAAATTACTGATTTTATTGTGAACAATCTCTTTTACGCAATTTGTTGACCGCAGCTCCGTGCGCGTCCGATCGCCTCTTGACTGCGCTTCGTCTATCTTTCATTGTTTGCCAAATTGTACAGTTTCGTTTAGGGTTCGTCGCGTAAAATTTAAACCTTTTATTGCTGTTGTCACCCGAGACGCGATGCAATGTAGGGACCCATCGCGACGCGCCCGTGCGGAAGACATGTCACCATAACATGATGTATTACATTATTTACATGTACCTATTATATTTCCGCTACGATCCATTTGGTACTGCAGACTGGCCGGATGTTTTGAGTTTATCGACAGATGTGTGCTGTTGAATGAGATGTCGACGGGCATTGTATGTGTGTCATGTGTGAAAGGGGTACTGTACAAATTAAAACATAAGGTAACTAGAGTGGTTGAGTGTGAGGGTGTAGTGTAGGGACTGTCCGTGATATATTGTCTTGAATGGCAACACGTGTGCACGTGCTAGTTATCGGCAGATTCATTACAATGTCAACCTTTTTAGCAAGTGTAGTTAACTTATATGTTTTTAGTGGTGTAAATCGGCGATTCAACCTTTACTCTCTTCTTTACTCGTGGAATCTCATCTCATTGGCATTGCAAGTGTTGATTTGATGTCGTCAAAATAGAGTAAAAGTCGAGTTACATGGTTATTAGGGCATTACAGCGATGTGACCGATCGCGCCTCGTTTTTTGTCGCAGCATTTGAATAAGAGTCGCGTACAAAGCGCGGCGTGACGCACGCGCAGCCGCGTCGCACTGCGCCGCGCCGCACCGCCCATTCAACGCGTAATTAACGCGCATAAAAACGCGCCTGACGAAAATTAGAAATGTGCCGGTCCAAAAAGCTTCGGCTGTGAAATGGTATTAATTTAACTGTGCCGTGTTGTCTCCGTGAAGGCTGATTAGCGTTCAGAACAGTACCGTGAAAGTTATTGCTTCCTTCGATTGCTGCTATACCTATGTACCTACTATTGTCAATAAAAATATATGTACATTCCAAAACAGTTAATAGATACTTATCTATAAGTACAGTTTATTTAAGGGTTGCTATGTAGAAAGACAGGAGTTCCATTAACAGGATTTGTTATTTTTTACATATTTGCGAAGTCTAAGTGTTTCTTAATATTATTTTGTTAACTTAATGTCTAAGCAAGTTGATTATGTCTATTTAGTACTCGCGGTAATCTATATGATTCATCGCGTCTTGAACATATCGTAGTCATAATTTTTTGTATGTTTCTTGGTACGTCAGACCTTGACTTCAATGACGATGAGCACAATTTACTCGACGTCTGGGTTAATTAAATAAACTATCCTGGTTCGATACCGCTTGATTTAGTTACATAGGTGCTTTTAACTTGATTCATGAATATTTTATCTCTAGTTTATTATAGATTAGCAGCAAAAATCTCTTTACCTATTGTAAAAAACACATAGAAGTAATTTACAATTAGGAAATGGTAATTATTAAATAAATTTTGTATCAAGCTGCAGAAACGTCTGCGAACGATGCAAACTTAGGAACAAGTTAAAAGTAGAAGTGGTGGAATTTATGGTGGAAATATTCGCTGTTTTGGGTGAGGTCTTGGTAGGTCAGATAGAAAAGCATCGAACTAGCGATTCGGTGGTCGTGGGTTGCAGTCCCATCAATGACAGTGAATTTTTTCACTTTTAATTTGTTTCTAAGTTTAAAAAATATAATATATAACTATAATATTATAGGGACATATATAAAGTGTCGCTAAAGCTATAGAAGCATCGACTTGACCCCAGGAACTGGCACAGACCGCGAGCAGTCACAAAAACATAATTAGATAATGCTCGCCACGTCCAAATGTGCCGCGAAAGTGCTAATATATACTCTATGCACTTACCGTTAAGGTCGAGCACCATTTGTGTGTTGAAGTAGCTGCTAACGTCACCGCGCGCCGACACTGCAACAAAGTATGAATATTAGTGAACCAGCAGGATACAATATTAGGCATCGAATCAAATAAAAATCGTCGATATGAAACACGTTGAAAAAGTAGAGAATAGCATTTATTACGGGATTTCGGAACAACCACCCCTAACTTCATGGGATTGATCCCATCGGAAAGTTGTTCAGTGGGGCTCGCGTTGTATGGAAATAACTTGGAAAATTACCTGGCAGAGATATCTTTAACGATAACATGCCAAACCATCTTTATCTTCTGTATCGCTATGCCTATACGGAAAACCGTTAGGTACGCGACATTGAAAAAAAACCACTCAGCGCTATTAAGTGTCAATTGGCACAATATTAATGTAAAAAAATTGACAATCCAACATTGAATGTGCGAATGTGATAGATTTCATCTATTTAGTGAAGGTGCAATAAGCGGAGTGTGCGCACACAATGGCCTCTCGACGCGTGGTCCAGCAGCTGCGCCCATGCCGATGACCGTTGCTTGCCAAATCCAACGATCGCGTCATATCGTCGAATGCGGGGGCGGACCATTCTGTATTCAAAGTTAATAGAATAATCCAAACGGTGACCATAAATTATCCTCCATGGTCATTACGGACGAACGTGGCGCTTGCGCCGGGCACCGTGCGCAGTGAGACAGAAGGTAATGAGCGTAAGGCAATTCAACAAACGAGTAACCATATAATATTCATTAAATTACGTTAATAAACATGTTTTAAATAATGTAGTTTATGAATGAGCTTTCCCTGCAAAATCTAATATGATTTGAAATATTTCTTTATACATAATAAATAAATTGTGTATGTATAATATTTCTCTATTACATAGATTCATTGCAAGAGTAGTACTCGTATCTTGCTCAAAATTATCGAGTAAAAATTACTGATCAAGCATTTCCTATTCTGAATAGGCAAATATGTATTAGCAACAACGTGCTAATATTTCATAAAGAGTTGCTAATTTATTTGTTACAAGTATAACCTGTGTTGCGTTTCCTCGCAACATGTTGTGTATCGCGTGTCGCAAGTACAGACTAAGCAGCCGCACAACTTACTGCCGTATTCGAACTTCAATATATTCACAAGAGACGACACGTACTAGACTAGATCCATTCTACATACGTTATAGTTTAGATATCAACTGGTTCTCTTTTGCAGCGCAATTCGGGCAACCAATGTCACTTTTACGTTAGATAGACTAAGATATCTATTAGATGTGAATTGGATCTCTAATTCATATCCTGTGGAAATCGTTCAGGAGTATCTCCGTAATCGCGCTAATGTCAAATTAGACAGGTTAGATCTTAAACATATCGTTATCGTATCTTGGTGATGTCTAAAAGATATCTAATAGATGTCTATTTCAAAATCCGAATCGGGCCTTTAAAGACATGCACCGACTGCCCTCGAACGGTGAAAAATTAAAGGGTCACTTCACCCAAGGGACGGTTCGGTCGGCGACGTATTGACGAACTTTTGGGGGCATTATTTAAGCTTTCTACATTGAAATAGAATAATGTAGTATAGAGAACTAGTAGTAGTAGTAGTAGTAGTAGTAGTAGAACAAGTACATAACACAGAGAGAATACAATAAATGTGTACAAAGGCGAACTTATCCCGTTAAGGGATCTCTTCCAGCTAACCTTTAAGTAACTGAGAGATACATATGAAATGGTAGTCAAACTAAGATAAAATGTACATGACGGCGAGACTTAAAAGAAGTAGCTAACCCTAGAAACATAACTAAATACGATGCGATGCATTAGGTGCAAAGGCATATACATACAATAGATATACGAAACAATTACACGTCCATAAAAATATTAATACATACCTAGAAATAAATAAATAAATAAATAAATATAAATACATACACATATATAAATATATATAACCGCACAATCCTATCTACGTGTCCAAAACTACGGGTACTAGTCTCCAAAATTGGAACCAGCCACGTGATACTTGTGCATAATTTTGATATTTTTATTAAGTAGTACATAAATACAATGTAAACTCCATATATAACGTCACTCGACATAACGTAATGGAATAATGTAGTATAGACGACTAGTCTGCAAAATTTGTAACCAGCCACTTGACTCTTGTGCAAAATTTTGTTATTTTTATTAAGTAGTACATACATAAATACAATGAATTTGTGTTAGAACACATTTCAGCTAGTTTTATCTGATTAATTACAGCGAAAGGCATGTAAGTACATTGAGAAGGGTCCGAGTTTGTTACTTTAAACGGAATCATAGTAGGCAGTGGGAATATTGTCGAGCTTTAAATCTGTATAAATTACCTTGACGAAAGAGATTTAGACCTCTTGGGAGGGCCACTTGAAGTGTGACCGAGGTATCCACAACAAAAACTAAAGCGGAGCCGATTGGTAACCGCTGTCCCGCAGAAAATACAGAAGCACAACGCTCCATGGCAGTGTTTTGTTGATGTAAGGCGGACCTCAGCTTATCTTAGAAGGCATCGCATTAGACTTAGGGAAATAAACGAGCGGATAGTTTCTATTTAAAGTGGGGTCAGGTGCCCCCCTCAGTAAATCGCGCGCGTGAAATAGTGCCGGCCAGCTAGCAACGCGCTGGTCCCGCGGGACCCGACCTGCTCGCTACTCCATAAATCGTCCCCATTTGGCTAACCCGCGAATCAAAGAAAGGTAATTCACAATGTTTAAATCCAATTTGAGAAAAGAAAGAACGAGGGCGCCCTTCCCCCGCGGATGCGCGGCAGGAATGTAAATCAGCGGCCGCGTCGTCGGCAAACCATTTATTGTTTGTGTCACTACATTGTCGCTTATTATGAGTTTTCTAGTGGCCAATACACGAATATCACATTTTTTCCTTAACTTGTACGCAAGGAAAGAAATATTAATATTAATTGCATAAAATATGCAGATTGAAAACGAAACGGGCCAAATTTGGCGACAGGTCTAACACGCAAGGTGTGGCTACTGATCGAGGCGAACACTGTTTTCTCTTCAACGAGTGTTTTTGCGAAGCGGTGACGCGTTATCAGTTACAATAATTTGTGTTAACACGAAATCGCGTGAGCCGCATGCCTAACGATATGCTAATCAGACGAGACTGACGACTCTATTAGAAACATTTTCAATAAAAACACCTCGGGATTTTCTCGCGTTTAACCGTGCAACAGATCGCTTCGCAGAATTACAGGTTTCTATTTTGGTGTCGCGGATTCTCGAGACGAGAATCTGTCGGTGTCGTTGACCGGCGGTGGTTAATTAGGCGCCCCCGCGTCCCCCGCTATGTTTCACCCCCGCACCCGCCCTCGGCTCACGCACATGGCTCGTAGCGGACACAAACATTGCCCCATATACGAAAATCGATACGGCCGTAACGGGAGCACGTTCAATGTTAACACTTGTCTCGCCTCGACCTGCGTCACAGGACGCTGCTGCACGCCCGAAGGGTAATAACCACGTTGTCTACCAGACACTGACGCAAAACTGAGGCCTGCTTGAAGAGATTTTAGCATTTAGGGACAAGTGTGTAAGTACCTACGTACGTGCAAAACTATCCGAAAGCCTACTTATCGGTGTTGCTTTTGGAAGGCTAATATTATTAAGGTACCTATTATTTAATATTCAAAGGAGGTTTTGTGCCGGTCAGCAGAATATTTCTGCCCTCCTAAGCTAAAAGGCCGTATTTTCATTGAGAACTTAAAGCAAATACCGGACTTACATGCACTGGTTCTGCGTTTTCCTCCTTATGCGAGTCTCCACTGATTCGGCGGCACTTTATTATTGTTGTATGACTGAATTAGGGATCCTTTAGGTTTAACTTTCTTCTTAATTTTCTTGCACACGATTCGTAGCGAGTTTTATTTTACGTGCATTGACCTGAAACTCTAATATCTATTATGCGACAAACGACAAGTACTTTAGATAATTATTGACATAGAAAAATCAGGCTATTTAATACTGAAATAAGATACTGGAGCTTTTTAGAGTAGTTAACTTTAAGGTAATAGTATAAATGAGCTAATAATATCAGGTGCCCTTTTCGGCTTGGACTGGAGGAGTGAAAGAAATTCACCTGATAATAACTCAACCTACTACTATTCTATATTTAAGATAATTCAAGAAACGAAAGGAAATATGTACCTCAGTTTTATTCTCAGAGTAGAACCAATGTGTGGAGTTCCATTTAATACATCTAAATACTTACCTAGTTATTTAGATTTAATATGAGTTTATTTCCCGAAATAAAATGCTCATTAAATTATTATTTACAATCAGACTCCAAGCAATAAAATAAATCACGGCTCGTCGCGCGGCGCGTCATCGCAACTTCCCTGAGTAAGTTCTGTTATTTTAATAAACTATTATTTCGATATGAATTGCCCCCATAATATTCAAACGCCAAAAATCCCGCATGATAATTGAATAAACAAACACAAATCATAATTAGGCTTTTAATGTAGTCGACATTAATAACACGGCAGAGAACGAAGCCGGCCGATGTGTATCGCGGCGACTCTGCATAAGCATGAAATTAATTAGACACGTATAATGAGACTCTGGGCCCGATTCGGATTTTGAAATAGACATCTATTTGATATCTTTTAGACATCACCAAGATACGATAACGATATGTTTAAGATCTAACCTGTCAAATTTGACATTTGCGCGATTCTGGAGATACTCTTGAACGATTTCCACAGGATATGACTTAGAGATCCAATTCACATCTAATAGATATCTTACTCTATCTAACGTAAAAGTGACATTGGTTGCCCGAATTGCGCTGCAAAAGAGAACTGGTTGATATCTAAACTATAACGTATCTAGAATGGATCTAGTACGTGTCGTCTCATGTGAATATGTTGAAGTTCGAATACGGCAGATTAAGAGTGCCGAGCGGGCCGACTCGCGCACGCACGCCTCCGAGCTGAGTCTACATTTTGCCAGAAAAGCATAAAGCGACGCAAGCGTGGCAACCGACTAAGTGCTGATTTTAGATTGTAAGTGATCACCATTTACATCAAAACTACAACGGAAATATTACAGAACAACATTAAATTAATGTTTAATTATTTTACGGTTTAGACTCACTTGTATTAAGTCACTCGCGTGACATCTTTCGGAGAGCCTGGATTACTGTTAGTGCCTGGGAAAGAAGACCCAGGCTCTCCGAAACATGTTACGCGAGTGACTTAATAGCTTAATACAAGTGAGTCTAAACCGTAAAATTATTCAATATTAGTTATGTCTCACAACAGTTTAAATTCGGTTGAATTAATGCATTATTCTGTGTCCATCCATGCCTTAAAGGAACCAGATATCACCCCGAATCTGTCAGTATTTATATTTCATATACATTATAAAGCAAGTAAACACATTTTACTTGTTTTGATTCAGCTATATGCATATAAAATATCTGTAACTGACCAATCCCAGTAAATTATTTTTATAGAGTGATCCTGCAAAACAATACAAGGTGTAGATGTGTATATTAACCAATATTAACAACATGGATTTTTCTGGAATTTATATTAAGGGTCGATTTGAGCTTCGCTAACAATACACAACATGATGAAAACAGTAAATAGATTTCTGGCAAATTATATCAATCATCACATCAAATGACTGTATCACTTGTATAAAATTATAGATGAAAAAAAAAATTAAGTGTATTTTCAAAGGCTTTGGCGCCGCGAGATATGCAGCCCAATTCATACATGAATTATGTGATGTGATGTCACTTTCGTCACATTCTTATCTTGGCGTTCCGGATTTGCAATAACACTCTAGGGGTAGGACAAACAAGACCACGTGGGTATTGGAGTACTCTGATTGGGTTTTTTAACTAATTTGTGTTAAACATAAATATAATATTACGATTTGACCATTTTGATTACTTGTTCATAACAATGTCTTCTTACAAATCTGTTTATTTGGTGATAGATCTACTATTTTAGTAACAGAACACTTTTTTGAGGACAAAATTTTTACTCACGCAGGAATTGCAGGATACACAATTTGCATTAATTAGGTAATTTGAAGACAGATTTTATTAATACTGTAGTCACATGGTGGCGCCGTCGCTGCCAAAAAGGCGTTTTTCATTAAATTATTAAAGAAACAAATTTTCACAAGAACTTTACTGTCATAATCTCTAAAACAAGTTCGATTTCAGAAAACTTTGTATGACATTTTGGTCTCTGCTGTTAAGAATGCACCTTTAAAATCAGTCGGATTTCACCAGCCCACGGTGTATAACTACATAATTCAATGTGTTTTTTTTTGTGGAGACAGTAATGGTAATACGATGGCAATAAGTTGTTAAAGTTACAAATTATTAATCGATATAACAAGTAGTTTCTTTTATAAGGTGACATAGATGCACCAACATAACTATTCTAGCTCGGAAAAACGGACATTAGTGTTATTTTTATGTAAATAAGTAGGTACTTATAACAATAGAGTAAATTTACAAACATTTTGCATTTAAATTCTGAGAACTATGCCTTGAAAGTTATAGCGTGATTACGGTATCAACCTTCAATTGATGTGAGTCGTGAATTTAAAATGAGTCACAGGTACGAGATGATATCTACAATTTGATTTTTCGTATCACATGTGCCTATCAATGACTTGCTTAGATTTATTTTATTCCTAATCATACAATTATATAATTTTTAAGAAAAAAAAACCGACTTCTTTGGGGGCCGGTGAAAGATTATAGTAGATAGTACACTATGTAGAAAAGGAGGTAAAACCACCCATTTTTCTACTAGCATTTCGCTTCTGTAATGGCTCCTCTACAGGATGGGCCAACGCCGGCCACTCCAAGGGACACAGCCATGCGGTAGAAAGAGATAGCAATATTACTTGCTCCCTCTAACGCATAAATGCGTCCCTTGGAGTGGCCGGCGTTGGCCCATCGTGTAGAGGAGCCATAAGGGTCGTAGTTCTAGCCTAACCTAACCTACTTCTCAGATAGCAGTTCGGTTCTGTGAGGATCGCAGTTCGAACCTAATCAAACCCACTTTTCAAGTAGCATTCCGTTTCTGTAAGGCTCGCAGTTTCAACCTAACCTAACCCTTGTTCGGTTCTGTGAGGATCGCAGTTCAAACCTAACCTAACCCACTTAATGGCGCATGCGGTGCGGTGTACGGGGGTTTAAGCGGGAGGGGTTAGTAAGATTGGCATCATCATACTTTATACCTACATTTTATGGTAGGTAATCATAGTGGTTTATTTAGTTAAGGTATCATAGTGGTTTTCCGGGCCAAGGTCCGGGTCCGAGTCCGAGTCCGAGTCCGAGTCCGAGTCCGAGGCCGAGTCCGAGTCCGAGTCCGAGTCCGAGTCCGAGTCCGAGTCCGAGTCCGAGTCCGAGTCCGAGTCCGAGTCCGAGTCCGAGTCCGGGTCCGAGTCCGGGTCCGAGCCCGGGTCCGAGTCTAGGTCCGAGTCCGGGTCCGAGTCCGAGTCCGGGTCCGAGTCTGGGTCCGAGTCCGGGTCCGAGGCCGGGTCCGTGTCCGTGTCCGGATCCCAGACCGGATCCGAGACCGGGTCCGAGTCAGGATCCGAGTCCGGGTCCGAGTCCGGGTCCGAATCTAGATCCGAGTCCAGGTCCGGGTATGAGTCCGAGTCCGGGTCCCAGTCCAAGTCAAAATCGAAATTCGTAATCACCAGACGTGTACCATGCGTCGTTGAAGAGTTCTGTTCTGGTCATCATCAGCAGTTCCACTTCATCAAATGCGACAGTTTTTAATGTAAATGCTTGATTTTATGATGAAAATACAGAAAATTCTATACGTATGCCTTTAAGATTTGAGGAGTTCCCTCGATTCCTTATGGATCCCATCATCAGAACTCGAGCTTGACAAAAGTGTGGCTTAAAAACTTAACTTGCTTAACGAACATAACGAAGAGGAAAAATCGCCAAACGTGAACTATGCGTCGTTGAAGAGTTCTGTTCTGATCATCATCAGCAGTTCCACTTCATCAAATGCGACAGTTTTTAATGAAAATGCTTGATTTTCTGATGTAAATACAAAAATCTCTATACGCATGCCTTTAAGATTTGAGGAGTTCCCTTGATTCCTCATGGATCCCATCATCAGAACTCGAGCTTGACAAAAATGTGGCTTAAAAACTTAACTTGCTTAACAAACATAACGAAGAGGACAAATCACCAACCGTGAACTATGCGTCGTTGAAGAGTTCCGTTCTGATCATCATCAGCAGTTCCACTTCATCAAATGTCACTTTTTTGGATGTATATGCTTGATTCGTTGATAAAAAACCAAAAATCACTATGTGTATGCCTTTAAGATTTGAGGAGTTCCCTCGATTCCTCATGGATCCCATCATCAGAACTGGGTTTTGACAAAAACGGGACCAATCTGTATGCATATACATTCAATCAAAAAAAGAATTTTCAAAATCGGTCCAGTAATGACGGAGTTATGGAGTAACAAACATAAAAAAAAATAAAAAAAATAAAAAAAAACATACAACCGAATTGATAACCTCCTTCTTTGAGATTTGGAAGTCGGTTAAAAATACGACTAATTATAACGCTTACAATTTAATTACCTTCATGTAAATTTAATTTAATGCTAGACACTTTATAATCTTGCTTAGTATTATAATAAAAAAGACATTAATGATGCCGTCGTAACCAAAATTACCTACTGTACTGAGTATTTCAATATCGTAAGAGTTTTTGTATTTATATTCACTTACTTACTTACCTATTTTGATCTAGATGTAGATCCAATACAATCCGACGATTATAGGTACTCTAGGACAATATATCTCCTTATGTCATGCATGACCTATTACTGAACATATAGTCTGTATCTTTAGGTATTTAAAATCTACCTTCAAATGGTTTCTTAAGCCAGTCGAGGGTAGATTACATGATCAAATAATGCAGGTTAAAGTCAGGTCGTTCAGTGACAGATCCAGGTGGTTTTGTATTTGGTTGGTTAATCAATAAATGTTACGTATAACTACCCGAAAATGTACAAATTATTTGTTTAAGTACTTTTATTTAAGTAAGGTGTATTCGGATAATACCGAATGTCGGATAATTCCGAAATTCAGATGAAAATCACCCTTAATTCCATCATAATAAAAGTCTCATTTCGGAATTATCCGACAGTTTTCGACATTCGGAATTACCCGAGTAAACCTTACTTAGAAGAACTTACCTAAAGATACAGAGTATAATCAATGAGACATTTATAAAAAGGCACGAACATTTCAGGAAATGGAGGCTAAAATTAAAAAATCCGATATTGAAAAGTCCGGTTTAATAGGGAAATAATGCCAAATTACTATTAACGCAGGTGTGTTGCGTGTGCGGCAAAAGAGCGCGACGCTCCCAGGCGGAGGCGCGCGCGCAGGCCGGCCGCGCGTAATAACGCGTAAAGGCAAACACAGCACACATTGATGACATTATTACCCCAAAATTACCACGTAATTGATGGAAAACAGCACCACCATTTCGATTATCGTCAGCGTCAATTCAATTGTTATTTTAATGTGAATGCGACGATAACGTCATTATAAAGCTATTGTTTGTCACTAAGATATCTCTATTTCTATTCCTTGACATTAGCTTTTTCTACTTTGACTTCTGTACGAAACATATATATGAAACTCGAGTAAGTAATAGGTGTAACATAATTAAAGATACGTGACGGTATGAAGCTAGAATTTGGCACATACTTAAAAATAAACCACTTAATAACTACATAACTTGGATTTTTACTTACTTCAAAAATATCAGTTGCTTAGCGCATAAAAAAGGGATAATATTGCATTTTATCTGTTTTAATTGCAGGGCGTCGTTTCTTTCTGGCTAAAAAGTCACAAAAGTTTCACGATTGGGGTAAGTTTCAAGTATCAATGTCTGTATCTGAATTCAAGAAGATTTGAGGAGTTCCCTAAATTCTTTATGGAACTAAACATCAGAATACAGAAGATTTTTAAAAAATGTCCCGTAAAAACTTATCTTACAACAAATTTTATGAGGAAGAAAAATTGCCAAGCGTCAAATAACTACGCGTTGTTAAAGAGCCCTGTTTTGATTTTCATCAGCAGTTCTTCTTCGTCATCAATATCTCAGGATACTTTTAATTGTTCTTTATTTGAAAGCTTTCATCTTTTGTATTATAAAACGGTAAGTACCTACTAACTACATACCTACACATTTTTTTCGACTCCTTACGCCTTAGATTGTGTGAAGTTACCCAGATGGCCAGAAACTCATCATCATCATCATCTCAGCCATAAGACGTCCACTGCTGAACATAGGCCTCCCCCTTTGGGGGGTGTATGCCATAATCGCCACGCTTGGCAGGCGGGTTGGCGATCGCAGTCGAGTACACCGAATTTGAGGGACGCTGCTGCCCGTCCACCGGTGATCTTGGACGTAGTTTAAGGACATACCCGGGGCCAGAAACTAAAATAAGTGAAATAGAAAGCCAAAACATAATCATTTATAGTTCAGAAGTAATTTTGCGATTTATTTTGATTCCAAACCAAACTAATAAGTAATTGTCCTCTACTTTGTTAGTGAGCCGTAGTAAAGATATTTATGATGACAAGAGGTGGCCTAGTAGTAACTATTTATTAATCTGTGCCTCCACGTTATAAGTTTGTATAAAATCTTAAAAACCAAGCGTGACACTTCGGTTGATAATAATCTAGTAAAGCGTCAAAGAGGTAACAGAGGTACCTATAAGTATTTACCGTCCAAACCGATAACAAACGATAACTTCTACCCATGGTACAACGATAACTGATGACATTGGTATATTTGAATATAATTTCCATACAAAAGTGTATGGAAATTATATTAAAATATACCTATGCCCTTATACCAACGTTTTTTTTATTAATATTAGGTTAGCTTATAAGCTATAGTTTGGACACATTTGGGGGCGTGCTGATCTGTTTAAGATTGTCTTCGCCTGTCACTACAAAGCCATTTCTTGATAAAATTCTGCCACGTCCCAATTATTACTGGAGCGGTTAACCTTATTACTGGAGGGGAGAACCTACATTCTAAAAATCTGTTACCCATTCCCAAAGCGTAAGTAGCGTAAGATATGAAATAAATATTTAACAGATTTTCAAAATCTGTATGACGCTTCTTAGAGAGATTGTATTGTGAGCTTAACTCAGCTTATACATGATATGCAGTATAGGCACTCGGAGTGTCTATTCTTCACAATCATGTCTACCTCTATCCAGACAGACGGACCTCTGTAGTCTATAAAAAGGAACAAGTTAACGTGTCACATTTGGATCTTATTAACTTTCATTCATATACAATTTGAACATCAGGTAGTAGGATGCGGCACAAAAATTAACATGATATGAAATTAATATAGAGAATATTTAAAGGATATCTTACTGAATTTTTTTGGGTAACAAACATTGCAATAGCTTTTCTAAATGTAATTCGTTTGTTAAAAACACGTACCTATACCTGTCAAAGTAATTAAAACAAGCTATTTAAGTTATACCAAATAAAAATCCCTTCACCCTCTGGCTGAGTAATGATTGTCTAAAGCTTTTATCGTATAAGACGGGGCCAATTTTATTATTAGAAGCCCTTCCTTGTCCAAATAGAAAAGCAACACTCCAGTTCACAATAAAAAGGTGAAGTGCATGCGGGGCGTGTCAAAGGAATCATTTTGCACACGAATTGAGGCGACAAAGGAGTGAGAGAGTTAATATTATTTGCGGAGGGTGGCAGCGCAGGCTCCGGGGCTCCGGGGACCGCGTCTTACAGCGCGCCACCTGACCCGCGTTACTTCTGATAAAGGATTATGTCCGAACGACTTGTTGACGTTTTTTATGTCCAGATATTTGTTGTCGCACAATATTGATATTGCGCGGGGTCGGAAGGGTTGCCAGAGTTTAATTATGGCCCCTCGCCGGTCTGTTAATACAACTTCGAGATTTGGGTGTGTTCGTTGATTCGAATTATTGGTATATATTATTAGGTACAGTCAACGGTAAAAATATGGGTGTAGACAACTTACTCAAAAATATGTCCCATAGTTCTTAATTCACTGACATAAGAACTATGGGACATATTTTTGAAATGATTTGTACACCCATATTTTTACCGTTGACTGTATATGTAATATTTATTAGGTACAATACAATATATAAGATAATTAAGCTGAACTCAGTTCATAATTTTCGCACCTAAAGGTTTGATAGGTACGATTTTATAGTCTTAGGTTGGATGTTAATGGAGATGCTAATTTACCTATAAATCTTATAATATTTAAGAGCTATCTTTTCGATACCGGTCTACCTACTTTTGTTTTAAATATAAAGATGTGTGAATACTTACTGTGTAAACACTTAGAAGTACATTTTAATAAGGATGAAAACAGTAATTATGAAAGCCTTTAATGCCAATCAAATACAAAACTACTTTATAATAACTTACCACATTGTCGGCCAGTGTTTTTTGCATAATCGCCTTGGCACTTTTGAAAATTGGACATAATGGACATACCTGTAAACCTGCTGCCAAGGGTCAGCACGTTTAATGTTGTGTCAAACATTTGATATCGGTTTAAATTTGTATAACGATGGGGTCGGACGAATGACAATAATGGAGCGCGCAAATCTGGCCCCAGAGACATACAACTCGCGGCAGGGGTCGTGAAGAATGGGATCAAAGCCGCTAAAGAATCGAGCTGTCAAAGTGACGGTTACGCGAGTAGGGGTTGCACTATTTGTTTATGTCGGCGGTGGCTGCGCGATGCTGGTCGGGTCCAGTTGGCGTGCACGGGTCAGGCTGCGGCTGGCTGTCTCACTGAAAACACTGGGCACTGGACACACACTACTGACCGTGGTCCCTCGCGCGCGGCGGCGCGGGTGGCCAGGCAGGCAGGTCACGCAGGCGCATGGAGCAGTCGAGCGGCTGGTCGCGCAGAGCCAGCGCGGGCATGGCGCGGCCGCGGCCGCCGGTCGTGGGTCGCGCCGTCTCTCCGGAGCGAGCGTCCGCCCACTAAGCGCGTCGGTGAGACACTGCCGCGCCGATCCGCTTTTTTTCCCGAGGTTTTTTTCGCGCGCGGGCGGGGGCGGGGCGGCGCCGGCCAATGGCGCGCCACTCCCCCGCCGCACCGCGCCGCCCCGCAAGAGCCTCTTATTTACGTGCCGTATATTAAAAGGGTTTTCCGCGTGCCGTTATGGATTTTCCTTCGCGAGGAGTTTTACATACGCGTCCGCCCGCCCGCGCCGGCCCGTTCCGCTCCGCACCCGGACCCAGCCTGCGGTAGGTAGCGCATTCCTCGAGATACAATCATGCTTCAGCAAGAAGTGTCGCAGCAAAAACGCTCGCCAGAATCGGTGCTGAAGTAAAAAGTCTTCACAATTTTCATTCATGTTCGTTTCGATATAAGAATGGAGTGTTTTCGTTTATCGGGTGACTCGGTGGGGTATCGTTTAAACGTTGCGGGTGATTATTGTATGTAATTTACTTTTGTTAAGCTGGAAAATTAGGAGAGTGGCGGCGGAGAGGCGTGAGGTCACGGCGCGCGGGGTCAACAGCCTTTCCTCTGAACTTGAACTCATGACCGCTCACAATTAACATGCTCATTACACATTAACGAATATCACGGCGATCGATGCAATCAGGATAGAGCCGTAGGCTAGAGCCAAAATACGAACAATAGATAAAGCTCTACCAGCTCTACAGCGTATTGGGAATTAATATTTACGATTCATTGTATTGCCTGCTTCGCTAATATATGTAGTAGGTATCTACCTACAGGTTCATCATTTTTTCCAATAATGGTCTAAATTTAAAAATTAATGCAGGAATCAAAATTAGAAAAAAAAATCAACAGTGTTTACCTAACAAATGAATAGATAATAAGATAAGCCAGTAAATTGTAGGCAGCGGTTTTCTGTGGTACTGTATGGAGTGCTTAGTCTTAAGCAGCAGTGGAACTAAATAACATTTACTGAAACATCAAAACAGCTCAACCCTTTAACCACAGGTAAAGTCTGCCATCCATGCTCTGCTTTTCTTGCAACCACTGGGCTATCCCAGTTACTATACCTATAGTAGACGTAGTGTGGCCACGTTACTCGTCATCGACTACAGTAGGTACTTTCCTTCCTACTTCCCTCGCTACTTCCCATATGCTATTCGTCGAGTGTGAGGCCAGGGTATACCAGTTGAGTTGATCACTGTGGTGAATATTTACCGCCCATGTATACCTACTAAGTTGGTAACTACGGCCGACACACATGATGATGATGATGATGATGTACTGTAGGACCAATAGGCCTCTAAGTCCATATATTGGGAGATCCTACGGGAGTCATGTATTGTGAAAAAAGAACTATATAAGGCCCAGTTGCACCATTCTACTAACCTGGAGTTAGAGTCTGGCTACTGAAATATTACACAAATGTTTGGCGAAAATTCAAAAAATCTTGAATGGGCTGGTCACACTTTGTGTAGTAGGAATTATAGTTTTGATACTAGAAAATATTTATGATTTTCTGTGCACACGTAAGGTTAACCTAAGGATATATGTTAAATATTAAATATACGTTGACGTGCACTCAATGTCAGCTCACATAATTTCTACCACTATGTAAAGTACAGTCAACGATAAACACATATGTTAACTCTTTCTCACCATATATTGTAAACAAGGCGAAAAATGAAATGTAGAGTAAATAAGACCTAGCTCGATAATATCGTAATATTAATTCATCGCCAAAAAAATACATAAGTACTATGCCAAATATGCTAAATGCTAAGCATCAAAATATTTATAGAGCACCAACCTTCTAATTTGTTTACATTTGTTTATGAGTTGTAAACATTGCAGTTTTTCGTTATACAACGCTACACGTCGACTTCGCACATAGTCGTAATTATTTACGAGCTTAAATAATAGTTTGCGAACCTCACTCAGTAAGTCAGTATATGTAGTAAAGATATTATTAATATTATTTAAAATAAACTCCTTATAAACCCCAAACAATTTGAATGAATGACATAAATTGATAACTGACTTTCAGCTTTTTTTTAAATCATAGACAATTGGTGATACAACAATGAAATATCTGTCAACAATTTTTGGCTCGCCAGACTCTACCATGGTTACCAGTAAAATTTGACACTTGGTTATTAGGGTCAACCGCTTATCTCAGGGTTAATGGGATGGTGCAAGTGGGCCTATTTAAGTCACAAATTCATACGAACCAAGTAGGTAGCTATAAATAAGTTTTACTTTTAAAATACTGACGTTTATAATTTAATATTTTTGTTTATGTTTAAAAATATTTATTTTGATTTATTTAAGCCTCTCAGCAATATTTATTCGAATTATTTTTAATGTCCTTCATGACTGTGATCCATAAATATTTAGATCGTGGGCAGCAGCTTACCCCACCCGTTCAACACCCTTACAAACTAAAATAACCGAAAATAAACTATTTAATTTTTATATCGATTTGTATTGATGAATTAAACGCGTGTCCTTTGTTTACACCGTGCGTGTGCCATTGTTACTCGAGCGTTTGACCCCACTCCAGGTTGTCAGCCTTATTTGAAGGGCAGAAGGTTCACATTGACGTTCATTGTTGAGATGTGGGTCAGAGCGCCATCTGCCGCCCCCGCACCTGGCAGCCCCCCTTCCCCCGCCCGCTCACCCCGGAGTTCCCGGCTCCCGCACGACATGCAGATTTATGTTAGAACCGAATTGCCAAGCCGAAGAGCTAAAGAAGCGCGATGTGGCTGAAGCGTGGAAGTGACCGTAGAGTAATGTTGTAACCAGGTAAATTAGCTACTCCGTATAAAATATCTGATATCTACGATCAGGAGCGGTTAAATATTGTGTCTAAGATGGACATAATAAGTGACTGGTAATTAAAAAGTTTGTGTTGAGAGCACCAAAAAGGGCAACCATGGAAAACTGTTTCGACAATCTTATTATCATAGGTCAAAAATACATACTTACGAGTATATATAATCACGCCTATTTCCCGGAGGGGTGGGCCTAATAGACCACGGATTTCCACTTGCTACGATCCTGACATACCTCTTTCGCTTCCTTCACTTTCATAACATTCTTCATACACGCTCGGCGGTTTAGGGTGTTCTTGACCTGGACTTATTTCAGGTTTTCCCCAGTCTGATCAGAGAAAGTCCGCCGAGGTCTACCCCTCCCAACTCCCACTTCCACTTCTCCCTTATACACTCTCAACCCCTCAGGGGGTTCAGGTTTAAAATATATTAAAGTATTATTGTAAGTTTGTCACAATATGCCAAACTAAATGCTGTCACTTCCAGTAGTGTACTGTGTGTAGTTATGTGCATGGTTTCTGTCAGATGTCACGCTGCGCGAGCGCACGACGGCTCTATCGCCGCGCACCCGCTGTGCCGGCGCATAATGCACAGACACTGATAACGGAGGCTGACACCACTCTGCAATTAGCACGGAGACATGTGCCATATACTGCCAGGGCGGTTATTCAAGCTGTCACATATGCTGTGTGTACTATCATTTTGTACCTTAATGTGAGTTGATCTGATCAAGCTGATAACAAAAAAGGAATACCCAATAAATCAAGCAATAAAAATAATCTAGGTTTTAAAAAGGAGTTCCTACCTGCACAAACAATTATGCAAATATATTACGAGTATAGTTACCCACTCACTGCTGTAAAAGAGAAATGCACAATTGTGTGGAAAACTGACAGTTACATTTATAACTAAGGTACCATTTGTATGGTGACTGTGGCAGCGATACTGTTACAGCGCGGACTAGGGAGTTAATATGTTATATTCAATTTCCTTTATGACTTTTATGAGTGACGGATCGAACGTCCTACAAACCGCCGTATTCCGAACTTCAAGATATTCACAAGAGACGACAAGTACTAGGTCCATTTTAGATACGTTATAGTTTAGATATCAACTAGTTCTCTTTTGCAGCGCAATTCGGGCAACCAATGTCACTTTTACGTTAGATAGAGTAAGATATCTATTAGATGTGAATTGGATCTCTAAGTCATATCCTGTGGAAATCGTTCAAGAGTTAACCGTTAGTCGTTCCAGAATCGCGCAAATGTCAAATTTGACAGTTTAGTACTTAAACATATCGTTATCGTATCTTGGTGATGTCTAATAGATGTCTATTTCAAAATCCGAATCGGGCCCTTAATCGGGACAATAATGCTACAAAAGTAGCGTTTATGAGATGTAAAACTGAAAAGTGATTTTTGTGTAAGCATTATTGAATTCGGGGACGCAAATTGATTTCAGTGCCTGCACATGATTTCGGTGTTTTTTTAATCTCAAATATCTTAAAAACTATAAGGTTCTAATGGATGCCTCCACTACCAATATTTTTTATATTAAGGGTAGATTTTAGGAAACAAAGTCGCAAAAATCAATATGTAGAAATAACTAGGTTGGATCCAAAAACAAGAAAAGAGACTGTATTCCTTTCGGAGAGCCGTATTATTAAATATGGAGTACCACAAGGGTCTGTGCTCGGCCCTTTGTTATTTATTATATATATCAACGATCTACCGAGAATAGTAGATAATCCAATGACTCTGTTTGCCGATGACAGTACAGTAATAATAGAATGCAAAGACAGAATGACATATGAAGCCGACATCAATTTAGCAGTAAGTAATATTATCGACTGGTTAAAAAGTAACAATCTTAAAGTAAACCTGACTAAAACAAAGGTAATACATTTTAGTCAACGTAAAGCCAATATACAAGACATTAGTATTTCATATGAAGGTTGTAAATTAGATGAAGCAGAAACTGTAAATTTCTTGGGCGTGCATATTGACAAATGTCTAAACTGGAAAAATCACGTTGAAGCCACTTGCTCAAAACTAGCAAAATCAGCATATGCACTTAGCCAGTTGAGACATATAATAAATATAGAAATAGTATTATCAGCTTATCATGCGTTGGTAGCGTCAGTTTTGAGATATGGGGTAATCTTTTGGGGTAATAGTACCGACCGAGAACACGTTTTAAAATCTCAAAAAAGATGTATTAGAGCAATGTTTGGTCTGAAACCACTAGACAGTAGTAGGCCATACTTTACAAAATATAAAATATTGACATTTCCTTCTATTTACATATATGAAGTAGCTTTATTTGTTAGGAATAACCCTGACCTATTTCAGA
This sequence comes from Cydia fagiglandana, assembly GCF_963556715.1. Taxonomy (NCBI): domain Eukaryota; kingdom Metazoa; phylum Arthropoda; class Insecta; order Lepidoptera; family Tortricidae; genus Cydia; species Cydia fagiglandana. The sequence continues at coordinate 18,102,591 of NC_085932.1, read as the reverse complement.
GGCAAAATTCAGTGTGTGCCTCACTAAGAGCACGGGATAATAATAGAATTCATAATCAAATTGCTAATACTGCCCTGCTGAGAAAAAGTATACTTGGTATAGCACCTAAAATCTTTAATAAGATACCCATGGAAATAAGGAACAGTAATATTAATTTGTTTAAGCGTCATTTAACGAAATTATTATTGGAAAAATGTTATTATAATGTTAATGATTTTATTAATGATGTTAGTTTTTAAGTCAATGTAGTAGTAGTAATTATTGTTATATTTGTATTTTATTTTTAAGGAATGTCCACAGGTTAGACTGTGATATTAATTATTGTACATATATTATAGATAGGTATACTATATTTTGTACGCCGCGAGGCAAAGCATGAAGGACAACTTTGTACAGTAACATCTCTATTTTACTTTACTCATGTTTGACAAATAAATTATCTTTATCTTTATCTTTATCTTTATCGCATATCATATAAGTTTAAAAAAAAATTTGGCACCGAAGTCAGGCACCGAAGGTCATCTCTGAGAATCGCCCAAATTATGGTTTACCTATTGATTCAGTCAATTTAAGTGATGATAACGTATCAATTATGCTTGACTCATGCACCGTCAGAGTAATTAATCATATATTATTTTATGCTCATTTGCGAGTAATAAAACCATAAGTCAAACGAGATTAAAAAATAATTGCGGTGCAATAACGAAATATAAGACTTTTATTTTTTGCTAGTACGGTTAGGCTATCCAAAAGTCGTTAACAATGCGTATTGTATGTCCCTTGCGTTGGTTCGCCACGTGCATTTATGCACGACTTAAGTATTCATTCGTTGGGGGCAAGAAAGTGGACAACGATTCCGGTGACAGAGAATAAGTATTCATTAATTTGGTTAGGGAGTAAAAAGTGAGAGATGGAATGGTTCGGCTTCCTTACCGAGGGTAACTGCTTCATACGCGAGTCGAGTGTGGGAGCCGCGCGCCGTCGCGCCGACGGGAATGCGCTCCTATCCAATATGGGGCTTTATGGGCTATGTAGCCACTTAAATGGATTTCCTCGTGGGAAAATTTTGAAAAACTGTGTTTTCTAGAAACCTCTTCGGTATTGATAGCAAATTATTATGGCCTCCATGACTGCATATTGTAGAATAAAAACTATGAAATTATGTGCCACACACCTACGTGTATGGATTTTTGATAGACATTTTTATAACAGATTTCATGTACGGAGTGCCTCCTTAGGACGGTACCTTATATCGCTAACTAATAATACCATGGTTTGCAAGGTAATTAGCAAGGAAAATACAGATAAGATAAGAATACGAAGTCTTAGATGGTTTTTACCTCAGCCCTTTAATGCTCCTGAGTGTTTTAGAATTGAGAACGTTTTAATGTACCTATAGTTTTAAGTACAATATTTTATACACTAACTAACCCGAACAATACCACTATCAATATGATAACCTACTAGTGGCTCTCTGCACAACACGATACAATAAAGAAGTGAGCATCGTATACGGTATCTACTCCGCTAGTTGTCTGAACTCTTAATTGGATAATGACGATTCGTTTGGATGCTGATGCCAGCCAATTTGAAGTCAATGGAATGAATTGAATGCGCCCATCTATTTCCATTTTAAACGGGATAAACGCTGCACATCTGTTCTTGCAGACTGGTGTATTTTATGAAACGAATGTGCATTCTCGTTAGTTCCTCTAAGCACGAGATTTTGCCATATTTATGTTGTGTTAAACATAGCAACTAGACATGGTCACATGGTGTTATCATGTTGTTACTTAGAAATTTGCGCTTCTTTGACGATACATAATCCAACAAAATTTGGCCAGCATATACTCGCATATTATATGTTGACATAAGGAGATTTAAAGTATCATTTTATAACGTTAACAGGTCTGCTAAATGAAAACTGCTGATACCTTTAGTACGTAAGTATAAAACTCCACAATACCAAAAGCTGTAAGTAATTTAAAAACCTGGTTTTGCGTACTATAAACAGACTCTATACAATATTGGACTTAATTGGCCGAATATTATTTGTGTACTGTGTTTTGCTTTAAATACATATTATTTTAAGGTAATGCATATGTATTTCTTGAATGGCGGATTTGTCTAGTCATTTAAGATTTCAACTATTTAAGCACATTTGTCAAAAAATCACTTTCGGATTCCACGTATCAGTTCTGGCAAATGTGACAAGGCTTATCGTTCACTCTTGCGACTCTCAAGATGCAAAGAGTATGTTGCATATTTTGACCTGCACCAGCTTCTCAGGACTGTCCGTTCTCACGCAAATCACGACATGGCAAGATCTAGTTTTTGCAGCAGCGGGTCGCGGGTCCCACGCGAGGCAAACCCGTTCGGTCCCGGACTGTTCCGGGCACTTTTTGCCAATGACGATTATCGCGTAAGTAGCCAGTGGGTACCGTCGAGCTCGGCACTGAGATTGCTTCTCAGAACATGGAGGTGTTTGATCAGCGTGATTAAGATATTGCGCCTACGTACTAGTTATTACACTCCTGAAGTTCCCATGACGATGCTAGTAATCTAACTATATACAAAGTGTATTTATCCTAACGCATTGCAGTTAGGTTTGGCGCCTATTGAATGTTGAAGCTGTGGTGTGCTATAGGAAAAAAAAACTTATTGGATGATGTGCTGAAAAATTAAGTTACAAACCAAATCGTTTTAGTTTACCAACCGTTATTGCGGGCATTAAGGTACCAGATGAACTACTTCGTATTAAAATACAATGTCAATAGTTTTGGAATCATTGAGTTTTATGACTTTTATTCATGTGTTTTGGTGACATTTTAGCAATTTAAAATCATAGGCCTACTGATGTTAATGATAATTGTTATAATGTTTTCGGTACGGCACTAAGTTACAGTTTCAAATACATCTGAGTATGAAACTGCGTATGAATAAAATGATAATACATATGTATTTGTAATTTTATAATTTATTATTTGCTAAATAAATATAAAAACGGATATGAAACCTAATACCAAATTTGACTTAAACTTAAATTTTCTTACTGCAGACAGGGTCGAACAACTTTTTATATGACATTTATAACGTAGCTGTCCGACCATCGAAGGTGCCAGTCCATTTCCAACTACAGCAGCACTGCCATTCATTTTATCATGGAAATTGACAATAACACCGACGCATTCGTACTAGTAGTGCAGCTGCGGTCAGAAATGGAATGTTATCCTATTCTCACCTGTAAAGAGAGCATGGTGCCGCGGCGGGCGCTGATGGCGCGGCGGGCGCGGTGCGCAGGCGTCCGTCAGCAGGCGTCGCAGCCGAGCCGCCGGGTACTCCAACCATGGCCGTGTGCCCTCGCTTCTTCTCTGCAACAACACCGTACGGATACAGTTCACACCTGAACATACATTTAAACAAACGAGTTGCATTTTTAAATACAAAACGGCCGTTCTCATTTTTCAGTCTCAAATACCTCAATTTTTTAATAAAGCTGCACAACGGGCTCCCGACAGCGAAAGTGTTAAATAGGGTACTACTATCACGATCCTTTTTTATTTCTTACCAGCAAAGCCCAAAGACTATACTAAGAGCCGCAAAAAACTGTCTAACACCCTTAGATACCCACCTGACGGGCCACGTGGCCATTCAAGGCCCCTATACAAACCGAGGCAAGTTTTTGTGACCCCGAGACACGTTAGGGTTACGCTATTGTCAACCCTTTAAGGCGCGTGCGCCCGCGCAGCATACGACAAGGTTTGTGGTGACAACTTTGATTGATATTATTAAATTTGAAGTTGTTCAGTAATTGATTTTACATTTTCATTCTACATGATGATAATTATAAATAAAATGTAAGTTTTGTATGTATTCTGTGTTAACAAAGTTATTTTTAAAGGTCATATATAGAATGAAGGACAAATTAGCTTCGGCTTACCGAAAGAATAATTTGACGATCCGCCAGTTAGCTGAGCTACGTTTATTGAGAGAAATTCTAATGAATTAATAAGTAATAAATAGTAATTTCCGCAACGACTGTGTTCCATTGACAATACATGTAACTACAGTTGCCTCCAGAAACTCGCGAACTAAATTGACATGACAAATAAAATGATACCAGCAAGCCTATTATGGATCGCTTTATCCACATTTATCCACGTGATAAAACAACTGTCACTTTTTAACTCTGCGGGATAGAAAGAGACGGACACCGTTTTATCACGCTGTCACGTAGACAAATACGACCATCATATCCGGACAGGAATAGCAAAGAAAAAATAGTCAGAGGTATATGTCGATAAAATGATATCGATAAGTAAGATGCACCCATGTGATAGTTATACGAGTAAAGGGGTCACAAACGATTTCGATTTGTATGAATGTGACGAGAAAAGTACTTGATTCGATTGTAAGATTGTGACGTTACCAATCAAATCAGGAGGTGAAACTGAGTGAAACTGACAAATTTCAATGTTAAGACGAAACCGGAGCTGAGTTTTAAATATTTTAGGTAAATATACTCATCTCGCTAACGGAAGCGGCTCCTAAAACTAGTGCGATAAGGACAAGGCGAAAAATCCTGCGTAAAAATCTCAAAAATCGAGGTTTCGTACTCGACTGTTTAGTGTTTACTCCTCCAAAACTTAACCAATTAAATGATTATGATATTATCTGTGCCGGACCGTTTTGCTTTTTTGGCTAATTGATAACAGTTTTGAATACTACGCGTCTCATTGCGGCATAGTCAGTCAATGAGGCTAAGCATAACGGTCCGACACATATATTGACAATATTAATCGGTGTTGAAAAAATCATTGCTCTAGCATCAAAACCCACGGAGGAAACAGTCGAGTACGTTTGTATGGAGATATGACCACTCCTGTTGTCTCTTAATATGCAGGTTTGGGGGCAAGTTGTTTATATCAAGAGCTCGCGGTTGTCGCCATAAATCTAAAATTGGTGTTTTAATTTTATACAATGTGACCGCTAGATGAGATTGATCGATAATTAAAGTTAGACCAAGAAAAGTCTGCAGCGATTTTGATAGCCCACGCAGTGCAACTGTTATTTAATACGTCGTAATTTCATAGAATTTTGACGTTTAAAATAATACTTGCACTGCGTGGGCTATTAAATTCGCTGCAGACTTTTTTTGGTCTGACTGTATTTAAATTCTGACCTAATTGTCAACTTGAATGTCCAGTTTAGGGACTGGTCTTCTTTACAATCGAAGCAATAGGGATCACCGAGACGATTTAATTTTTACGTCCACACCACACAAAATAAATGAGAAATCTTACGAGTATCTTATTTCCCCGTCTGGGTCGGCCTTATTTGTATTTTGACTCAAAATCACTGTTTCTATGTTATCACCCACAACTTGTTACTCTAGCTGCAAGTTTTCCTAACAAATAAAATAAAATAAATATAATAAAATATTTATTTAATTACCTACAATATGTTTATCCAATATCCTTGTGTCTATTATTATTAAATTGCACAATTTTCGAAATACCAAGTAACATTTGTAAAGTAATTTAAATTACTTAAAGATACATTTTAACTGACCGCGCAACAGTAGCGCCGCTAGCGGTGAATTCTCGCGTTATTCTCTAATTCAAACTTTTTTGAAAATATCGATATGAACAGCACTGGCCAAACTGTGGTATCATTTGTGCACATTGACCTGTCAATTTAGTTCGCGAGATTCTGGAGGCAACCTTAGTAAGTTAATTTAAACTTGGAATATCAACATTAACATAACATTATTTGTCTATTAGGTAAGTTAATTAATTAATTGAGGCTCATGTGATTAGGCGCGAGGATAGAATTGTTCCGCGTGCGCTAATAGAGTTATTAGCGAAGCCACCCCTGCGCGGGCGCGAGTTAGAACACAGTGCGAGTTAGATCCTTGCAGACGCGAAGTGGCGCACACCCTTCGGGTTCCGTAGCTACAGTGCGGTTTTTGTTTTTACAAAACAAATGAAATCAAAAAGTCCATTTTACATCCCATTATGATATCTAATTTATTTACAAAAACAACGGGTTGCACTCCGGGAGTGCCGACAGAAGTGAAAACTCAATGACTAATCCAAAATGTCTGCACTATGTATAATTGTCCCATCCTCCTTTCTATTGAAAAACTTTAGTTCCGAAATTGCTGGCCAGTGAGCTTACATTTGTAGCGTTAATTGTTTAAAATTCGAATAAAAATTGTAAAGTTACCTTGCAGACCTCGCAATCTAAATATATTTGGTCATGATATTTTGAGTTTTATTCACCAGTATTAGAGTTCAATTTTATTAGCGATTTCATCAAGATTGTAGCTTTACTGAATTATATTTGAGTGATATAAAGTTAGAATGTTACTGTGAGATCCTCGTATTTCAACTCGTACAAGATTAGAACCTTTTTCATGTAATGTCATTAATTTTTTATTTAATGATTTAAATGTTATCTCAATGAGTGGCCATCTAAACGTTATGGTCACGTGATCGCGTTACGCTGTCTCGACTTTATAATTTTTTCCCCACCTCAAAAAGTGCCCAGCGCCGCTAAAGAAGTTTTCACTTCAAAAATTCTGATTATACTTATTCAGGAGCAAAATGTTAATGTGTGTATGTAACTCAAACATGTGCACCGTTTTCTCATCGATAAACTTAACTACTTAGAACTAGCTTCTGCCCGCGACTTTATTATTCCTTAAGACATTAAGGAATAATGATGATGATTGATGAAAACTACTTATCGCCTTATCCTCAAGTCTCAAACTATCTCCATACCATTTTTTTTCTAAATCGGTTCAGCAGCAGTTTAAAGGTGAAGAGGTAACAGACAGGTAGAGTTAATGTAGCGCATTTATAATAATAGTAGGGATATCTACCTATCCACAAGACTTTTGGAAAGATGAAGTTTATATGCCCACGTACTTACCAGGTGCAGATGTTTTGCTCATTACATATATTGACTGTAAGGACTAGCTCGTACTTACCTAAACCCCTGAATCCAATCCGAATATTAGATCAGTGTATTGTGGAAAAAGTGGTAGAGACTTATGTTGATTGGACTAATAGGTTATGTTATGAATTTGTTAGGGATAATGTGATATTTCAGTGTCGAATGTGAAATTCCACTTTGAAGAAAAAGCCTCCCAGGCAAAGATAGTTTTCTCAATTTTCAGTATTCGATGTAGGTACGTACGGTATTTCCTTCACCCAAAGCTTCTTTTACGCATTTTTTTTGATATAGTATATAGGTTTCGAACAAAATTAAAAATAGGTATATCTACTTATAATATTGGGGCTGAGGAACTCTAAGTATTAGTAAGTGTTAGAAAAACCGTCCCCTGTCGGTTTTTTCCTGGGCAATTAGCGTCTAACGCCGTCGCTCGTGCCAGGCTCATTATCTAACGCCACCCTGCGAGCCTTCAACTACATAGCACCCTTCAGATCGGATCAAAATATAAAGTAGTGTAAAATACATAAGCTTGGGGCGGAGCGGCGGGGTCGGGGCGGGGCGCCGCCGTCTCTCTCGGTAATGTATTCACGTTTCCCGAGCTACTCATTTTTTATCGCAGTCGCGCGGCGCATTAGAATTTCCAGGCGAGAAAATCTCACGCACACAGCTATAAAAGAAAATGCCAAGGAAAAGTGTACTTTACATTTTTACAGACAGGGTGTCAATTTCAGCGTTGTTGGGAGATTGAAGTGAACGGGCCAGGCGGCGATGTGGTGTGAGGCTGGGTTTGCGTACATTGTAAATTCGCGCGAGGGGGCAAGGGGTGCGGGCGACGGGGCCAGCTCGATAAGGCCTCCGCTTCCGCGCTGCACCCTCCCGCTCCTTTGCGACCTCCACCTCCACAATAACACACATATTTGCTGTCCTGACATTTGTTTAAAATTGTCGTTACTTTACGAGTATTGTGACGCTGCAGTCGAACCCCGTCGCCGTCGTAAGAGTTCTGGGTAATTTAATTGGCGACGATAAAGCTTAATAATATATAGAAGGGGACTATCGATAATTTGTTATAGCAATTTTTTAATCATAAACAGACCCCTTCGAGAAGAAGTAATTCACGACATAAGCAGATGGATTTGATAGTCTTATAACTTATAACAGCTTCTGGTTACCTATCTAATACTGACGACTTGGACAATAAATAGATGAAAGTACCGTAATAATCAAACTAGAGATCACAAAGGCGGTAACAATGTAGGTATCCACCACATTAATAATGAAGAAACTGACATGGAATGGAAGACACTCGCTATATTTGGCTACATGGTACTAGCTTACTTATGAGGTTTTAACTGTAAGTACTTACCTATCTAACTTTATCCATTTTACATTTTTACTTTTTTCTTACTTTCTAATCATGTAATCACTAGTAAATAACATATTTTTTGTATTTGAATGGTATTTGATTGTAGGAACAGCTACATTAACATTGTCAGGTTAAAAACCACAGATAAATTATAATCATAACAATATTATTTTAAAACCATTGACAACTTACTTGGTTTTTCATTTTAATTCATTTTGAAACTTTGACAGACAAATCGACTGGCAGATATAAGTTCTTAGAAGCTGTTGGGAATATTAATTTCAATAACAATGTGTATGTAAAGATTTTAGGGCTTTGTTTCTGAGCACGCTCCTTGTCCGTTTTCCAGTGCCATTTTAGTGTTGTAACAGTCATAATAAGTGTTACAGCTACATACAATTGTGATGCACTCGTCATGAAAGTACTCAATTTAAGACTGCTAAAGCGGTCACCGACCAGTACAGCATCAACCCTGTGCAAGTGTGCAGCCGTATAATATGTGAGCCTGTGATCAGGTGGTGAGTACCTAGTTGTTAATCATTTTTTAGGGTTCCGTACCCAAAGGGTAAAACGGGACCCTATTACTAAGACTCTGCTGTCCGTCCGTCCGTCCGTCTGTCACCAGGCTGTATCTCACGAACCGTGATAGCTAACTAGACAGTTGAAATTTTCACAAATGATGTATTTCTGTTGCCGCTATAACAACAAATACCAAAAACAGAATAAAATAAAGATTTAAGTGGGGCTCCCATACAACAAACGTGATTTTTGACCGAAGTTAAGCAACGTCGGGCGGGGTAAGTACTTGGATGGGTGACCGTTTATTTTTGCCTTTTTTTGCATTATGGTACGGAACCCTTCGTGCGCGAGTCCGACTCGCACTTGCCCGGTTTTTTTATTCCACGTCGATGGCAAAAAAACATACGGCCTGTCTGATGGTAAGCGATTCTTCTTCCATTAAGGTAGGTAAGTAAATTAGTAGTTAATTAAATTTGGTAAATATTGATTGTATAGGTATGAGTGTGATCTCATTCGATTCAGCGGAAAAAAATACACAAAAACCGGGCAAGTGCGAGTCGGACTCGCGCACGAAGGGTTCCGTACCATAATGCAAAAAAGAAAAAACAAAAAAAAAAAGCAAAAAAAACGGTCACCCATCCAAGTACTGACCCCTCCCGACGTTGCTTAACTTTGGTCAAAAATCACGTTTGTTGTATGGGAGCCCCATTTAAATCTTTATTTTATTCTGTTTTTAGTATTTGTTGTTATAGCGGCAACAGAAATACATCATCCGTGAAAATTTCAACTGTCTAGCTATCACGGTTCGTGAGATACAGCCTGGTGACAGATGGACGGACGGACGGACGGACAGCGAAGTCTTAGTAATAGGGTCCCGTTTTACCCTTTGGGTACGGAACCCTAAAAATGACACCTCCCTTGCCTCGTTTGTGAAATGTGATTGTTTTTAAATGAATCCCTTGCACATACCCCCCAGAAAAGGGGTTAGGACGCCTAAATTTTTTTAGGACTCGGCAGATCGTCATTTCTAGTGCCAAGATAAAGGTCATAAACTACTTTTAATTGATGTACATATTTTGCCGCCAAATGGCCATATTTAGGCTTATTTTACCCATAGTAGATACTCGTATGTAGAACAGTTAGATAGTTACACATACTTTTGAACGCAAACGGTTTAAAAAATAATATATAGGTACCTATGTAAGTATGTGTTTAGTTGGAAAAGTATTCCAGCTAGGGTGGCAGATATTTTTGGCACGTTGTTTCGTTGGGTAATATTGACGGTGACTGTACACTTGTACGTATATTATGTTTCTGAAAAGCCTCTCTCTACACAGGTAAACTTTTGTAGTACATACTCAGAAGCACATTCAGAACACTCATGTTAGTTTGTGAAACTAGTCCCGTTTTAATAAAAAAAAAATGATTATAATTGTGTTTATTTAAATACACGACTGGGGAAATGAATTATATATTAACTAGATAGTAGATACGATAAAAAGTTAAATATCTTTACTATTTCATATCTAGTAAATCTCTAATTTATTTCCCGAATCGAATAGTGAGTGAGAAATCATAAAATAGTGCAGTTCATTAAAAGTCTTAAGCCTGAATAATGTCTACCACTATACATACAGGCAGGCACCTATCATCGATCCCGATCTCTCAATATAATAGGGAAACTTAACGTATAGACAGCGTTTTATTTGAGACACCTGTAGAGTAGTCGTATTCATGGATATCGCCGCCGCTAGCCCTCGCGATCAATGGACTGTCACGGCCAAAGTGACATTTAAGCTCATTCATGGCGCTGCACCTTGCACTTCATTCATTACGCGGTGCATACGATTAGGAGCACCTGTCGAGGTCAAGGCCGGGCCGAACGATTACTCGCACGAAAAGGTCGTCCCCCGCGCCACTCCCGCGACCCGCGCATAACGGGACTGGCCGCGTAGCCAAGATGCCGATCGCTTACGCTCCGTAGCGATCGAAACGCAACTGTCACTGTCGCACTAATATGGAAGAGTGATAGAGAGACATAATGCTTTTCGTTGTCGAAGCGATAGCGATTGTAACCTTGGCTAGGCCGGTCACCACATTCGTTTCATTCCAGTGGTTAGTATTTTGGGCTTAGGTATTTTTGTTAAATACGAACTAAACTAGATCGTTGATTTTGGGCCCATCGCATTTATCTTAGTGACAATTAGGTATGTAAAATGCATACGCATTTTATTACGGAAACCGACGTAATATTGGGTATAGTATAAGGAAACTGTAGGACTAATTTTAAAATGCAATATAATATTATTATATGGATTAGATAAGGTACGATTTCTGATATTGCTTGTTTCATAGCATTGTTTTACATCTCTGTGGAACGTAGGTATTATGTACTTACGTACCTACCACAGCGATGCAAAACAAATGCTCAATATCTTAACTCTGTTGCTCACTGGCTGAGGCTGTTGCTAAGTACGGGCCTGATTCGGATTTTAAAACAGACATCTATTAGATATCTTTTAGACATCACCAAGATACGATAACGATATGTTTAAGATCTAACCTGTCAAATTTGATATTTGCTCGATTCTGGAGATACTCTTGAACGATTGCCACAGGATATGACTTAGAGATCCAATTCACATCTAATAGATATCTTACTCTATCTAACGTAAAAGTGACATTGGTTGCCCGAATTGCGCTGCAAAAGAGAACTAGTTGATATCTAAACTATAACGTATCTAGAATGGATCTGGTACGTGTCGTCTCTTGTGAATATCTTGAAGTTCAAATACGGCAGTACGTCTTCTGTACGAATGGAAACGTGTAGTTCTTCATTTGGCGCTGCACCGCCGCTTTACTGCCATGAAATCACACTTTAAGGCTCAAACGTTAATTTGCCTGTGCTTTTGATAGCGTTGCAGTTATTAACCGGAGGTTAATTACCCTCTCCGCGAGCGGGGGTCTGATCTGTCGCGCTTGGCGCATGTGAACTAACTGCATTTAAAAACATATTCAATTGTGTACCTTATTTTAAAAGAATAGGGTAAACAATCGATTGAGTTTTTTAATATCGTTATTGCCCACACATTATAGCGCGTCTGTGATGCGCCGGCGCGCTTTATGAGTGCGCGAAATATTTGAATTTTATCGTCTTTTTCGTCATTAACTACGCTTGTTAACGCACAACCCGTGGGAGATCATACTTGCAATATTTCATAGTTATAAAATTTACTCTTAATCAAAGGGAACGTGTCATTCCTTTCAATAAAATAAAGATTTCGACGAATCCCAGTCTAGGAGGCGATCCAAAAGATATTAATTATAATAAGTTAAAAATATCTGATGGGGGACAGATAACAATCGGTGATAGAAAACGCCAATATTAGAAACTTACTTAAATTATGTATGGAGTAGTCACGTGACTTTTTGTGGCACCTCTCATCCCGATATAGGTACTTAGGTACCTATTTGTTAGAGTTACACCTAGAAAATTCTGCAGCGATTTTGATAGCCCACGCAGTGCAAGTGTTACTTATACATCATAATTTCATAGAAGTTTGACGTTTAAAATAATAAGTACTTGCACTGCGTGGGCTATCAAAATCGCTGCAGACTTTACTTGGTCTAACTCTATTTTCGTTTGGCTGTCGATGTGCGATTGCTATCTTGGCTAGGGCTCTAGATCACAACCCTCATACGTTACTACCTGGCAGCCATTTATCAGTAGAAATGATAAAAGCAAGCAAGCAAAAGCAACAAGCAGCAAAAAAAAAAAACAAAAACAAGCAGCAAAGCAGTAAAGTCAGCAAGGGTGGCAGTCAAACCTTTAGTTTTAAAAGCTACTTGCTTGCACTTATGGTTGCGCGCGAGATGCACTGAAATTTTCGAGCCGTAGACCTGGCGAGCAAACCTAATAAAACGTAATAAATGTATGGCTCCGTCATTTTGAATATTGTTCAATAACTGAATCGACAAAATAAAACTAATTAAACATCGAACCTGCTCACAAAATTTTACGAGAATCGGTTGAGAATTGTGACCTGTAGAGGAAAACATCCGGACGTACGAAAGCATTCTTGCGCAAGCTGAGACCTTCGCTAACGCTCGGCCAATCAAAGTCATACAGTCAGCAGGAATAGTTTCTAAGCGGGCGAGGTGTTCAAAATGATCTTGACGCAACTTTACTGTTAAGAGAACAAGAGCGCGTCAAGGTAATTTTGAACACCTCGCCCGCTTAACAACTTCTGCTGCTCACTATACCATAGTAATATTAAAACATAACATTAACAAATTATAAAATCTGAGCTTCTGAACACCGCTCATATCAATCACTTGATGATATGATGATATCTAAAGCATGAAGCCCTTGATCAAGTATAACCATAAAGTGTCATTGCTTAAGCAACACTGAACCAAAAAGTAAATGTTACTATGTCATTCATTTGAACATACGACCTTTTGGTAATTTGAGTAAAGTATACCTACTTATGAACACTTCGGAGAAGGAAGCACCTGCGTATGACGCACGCTTTGTATGGTGATCAGCCCTCATTAATAGTAATGTGGCTAATCTGCTTGTCCATCGGTTCTTTGTATTTGTTTGTTAGCTTTCGATGGCATGTTGTGTTGGTTATCAATGACGTTTTGATTTTAATACCATTTTATAACTGTAACTAACTTAAATGTAGTGGATCACTGGTTCACGGTACAAGTCATCATCTATCGAAAAATTTTTTTTCGACTAACCTTGTATACCTAGCTCTAAATTTTTTGTTTGGTGAACTTTTAAATGAAACAGTATAAAAGGAGGGATGAAACGAGTATAAAGATTTATCGATACAATAAGATCATTAGATGCCTAGTTAAGCAAAAGATAATAAAACTTAGCCCGAATCTGTAGTAACAGCGCATGCGCGGCACGACCCGCGCAGGTGTGCTGCGCGCGCGTCGCATCACAACTACTTACACTTTACCGCAGCAAAATTTAAACTCTAACCCATTGAAATAAGGCTCCAGTGTTAGTAGGGATTCGCAACAAAATATTGATAATATTGATCGCTTGCTTTACATATTTTTTCTTGATCAGGTGTTGAATAAACTGAGCCGAATGTTGACCGACGTGAATACCAAGCGATCGCGCGTCCAGTGATTGCCTCCATTTAGCCGAATTAGGACGACCGGAGCCCTGAATAGACGATTTGTATGCACCACGAGGCTAATACTCGAAATTGAAGCACATGTCGTATAAACTCTGTAGAAGGTTACATTATAATAGTTCCAATAATTATTAGCTTGAAACGTTCCAAGAAACAAAAAGCAGTTATAAAAAAATTTAGAAGACCTAACCAATCGGCACTAGTTACTTAGCTATTTCTTCTAAAATCACCCAAAGACCAAGATCTAAGTTTTATTTTGAGAACATTTTCATATTAGTGCATAACCTAAGTTTAATCGATCGTCGCCCACGTCGCCGTGCGTGCGCCGGTGACGCGCGATCCCGATCTCCCGTGTATGGTAATATTTCGCGCGCTCGTGCACCTCAGAGCATTTTAATTATATCATATCTGCGCGATCGGCGCACACGCACCGCGCGGCCATAGGGAGATGGGGGAGGGCGGTATCGCGCAGATAAATCACGGGCGGACACGACCGGGCAATATGATCGCCAAAATGATCCCGGCGCGGGCGCGGCGAGGCAACATTACCCGCGGCAAGGCTGTGCTGTACTTAATAACGGGAGTTCTTTCACTGCAGCCAATATTTTTTTTAGCCTGGTTTAGTGTCCCACTGATGGGCAAAGGCCTCCCCTTCTTAATATAATCCGTAAAACATTTTTGTCAATGTGTAAACGATACCGTTGATTAAATAATTAAGGAGAGTTATAAATATGAAACAATTTAGACACAGTCTCGAATAAGTCTTCTTGTCTTGCTTGCATCTTTATAATTATCAGAATGGATAATCTGCCGGTACAAGAAAAATTACGCTTGTTTTACTTCTATGATTCGTGTCATTGACCTTGTGATAGTATATTACTGCTCTAATATTCTAGGGAAGTGTGTAGAGCACAGTTAGTGCTGAGTATGTAGATGTGTGGCTGATGTGACGCGCCGACGACACGTTGATCTGTTGCGATGACAGATAGCTGCTAACTTTAGGGCTGTCTAAGATGTAAATGTTTGTTATTTATTTCTACGTAGACTTGCTATTTTACTTACCAAAAATGTGTGTAAAGCCAAATATGTATAAGGAGCCTTTAAAACAATGTTTTTTGTAAACAAGAAGGTCTACGGGGGCAATTGGACAAAAGATCCCTATGGCTCGAAGTGTATTACGAATACACACACATGTATCAGAATTGTTAACATCCATTTTGCCAATATTCTTAACATTCAGGAAGAGTAAAGACAATTTGGGGTCTTAAAGTATGAACGAAATATATGTAAGGTCAACCGGGATAAATGCGTCTCTTGAGGTAAATGCGTCTTTTGAACTTTTCGTCTAAACGGAAGATTTTAGAACTATTGCAACCCTATGTTCGGAGTGTGGTCACTGAAAGTTTGCTGTAGACGCCTACAATAGTTGTAATATGTTGGGTTTGAAAGATATCTTCAAAAGACGCATTTACCACAAGAGACGTATTTATCCCGGTTGACCTTAAGTGTACCAACCAACTATGCATACACCAAACCAAAAAGCGGTCACACAATCTTGAATACTTATATGCATTCAAGAGCATAATATTTGGTCAAAAACATACCTGAGGCAGCCCTAAAGGGCGACAGGTAGCTTCCCACGCCCCGCTCCCCGCTCCCGCCCTCTCGGCCCGTGAGAATGAATATTCATCCGCGATGCGATAACAACCACACGAAATGTGTCAAACATTGCGCAACGTCTCGACCGCGCCCGCGCCACTAGCCCCGCCGACTCAACAAGTGTTCTTTCTAATCTATTAAAACCATACTTATCTAATAACCATAGTGGATCTCTCCAGTTGCCGATTTTGAAAAAAGAACGGTATACCTTTTGACTCGGAAGACATTTCAACTGCCTGCAGCATATCGAAATTAAAATATTTCATCAAGGCATGTAAGGATCAACATTAAACCAGGTGCAAGTTAAATACGAACATTTCAGCCTTTCTTAGCAGTTAATTATTTTTCACCACACCAGCTCGGAAAGCCTTACTTTGCACTTCAAAAACTGATAGCAAAGTTGCATTTTATTCACATGTGAGGCAAAGTAATCAAATGCAAATTTTGAGTTGTTTTCTTATAATTGCTGGTAGAATTGACTTTTAAATGATGATTTTTGATGATAAATATTTGATAACATTCATTTGGATTTGATTTGGTTTGATTTTGTTTGATATTTTACATTTAATATTTGCTTCGGGTTGGTGTGGTGAAAAATTTTATGTATCACTCGGGGGCCAATTTTGTTTAACCCTGGTGCTTTGAAACCCTCGCAACGCTCAAGATTCCATTTTTCGAACCACTCGCTACGCTCGTGGTTCAATTTTGGAATCTTTCGCTTCCTCGGCTATCAATATTAGCACGAGTGGTTAAACAACAACTTTGCCCCCTTGTAAAACAAATAACTATTATTATTTTACAGTACATACGGTGCTACTTTACCGCACTAGTGCGATAATTAGCACATTACGACACTATGTCGAAAATTTACTTTATTTTGAGCCATATGTACTGTACGCAACTCGTGTTGATTTAATACACTCCCTTAGGTCGTGTTTTAATTTATCTCCACTCGTTTCGAATTTCCTATTTTTCGCACTCGTATCGTAATGTACTATTATTTGGTATTTTTCGAACCGGATGTTTTTTATTTTATTCGATTGCTGGATTAAGAATTGGCACGAGACTGTAGGTGCGCAGACAAATATTTCCACTGGCTGAACACCTCTTGAGCATTGAATATGAAAACGTGGCAACGTGCCAGCGGCTAAACATTTTGAGCGCTGAATGGAGATGGAGATATAAGTTCATATACATTTACGTACCACACATAGTATGTATTAATTAAATGAAGAGACTATTATATGCATTCTTCAATACTCAAAATTGTTATTTTGTTTACAATATTGGCTAACTCTATCGTAGTGGTAACCTCGTCGGGTGACAAGCAAAAGTCACTAAGTACTATCAAAAATTTAAAGTAAAAATGCACTTTATCACACTTGTAACACGGTTTATTGTCCAATAATTTCAATGGTGTTAGTGACTTTTGCTTGTCACCCGACGACCTATAGTTAGATTTTTACAACACCCTATTATTAAATTCTACGCATTATACGTTTTGTTGCACCAAACTAAACCTAATCTTACCAGTGGGCAATGAAAATTAGGTTCATGTTTTGTAATACGTGCAAAATTAAATGATAAACTATATTTTTTAAACATGTGTTTAAATAAAAAAAAAAGATAAATAAGAACCTACCTAATATTCAAATTGTTCTACTAGCTTAGCCATATTGCTAATACAGTGAAACCTGGTTAATTGGCACCTGGATAAATGGAAAACCTCAATAATTGCAACCAAAAGTCCAGTCCCGGTCCCTTGAGACCAAAAGGCCTCTATAATTGAAATTTTGGAACCTCTATAATTGCAATTTAGATTTTAGTGCTTTTCGTAATTTTGCCTCTGTAATTGACCACATCGCAACTTAAGACCTCTATAATTGACACTGTGCTAAAAAAAACAGTTATTTTGGCTCTTGTTTTTACCTCTATTATTGAAACGAGTCTTACTTATTACCTCTGTAATTGAAATAATGTAGTTGTAGACAGCAGAAACAATATTTTAATAGCAATGATCATTTTATTTATATCTCCATCCAGAATTTAATTTATTTATTGCGTATCTATCACAGCCTGTAGTAGGTGAAATAGTTTTTATCAATAAAAAACAAAGTATGCTTTTTACATTCTAATAAAACTTTCTTCTACAATTCAAGGGAATTTTTAAACTCAAATGATAAGAAAATATAGCGGTAATTAATGTAGTGTAAAAGTGCAAGTATAGACGGAAGTAATATAGGTATAGACCAAAAAACCCAGAACGTAAGCGTGTAAATATACTTTAAATGGTCATTTGCGCCTCCATAAAAGAAATTTGTCAGAACGCAACCTCTATTAATGAAAACCTCTATAATTGACACAACGATTTTTTGAACCTCGTTAATTGACACGACCTGCTTAAATGAAAAACCTGGTTAATTGACAAAAACTGGCCGGTCCCTTGAGATTGCAATTATCCAGGTTCCACTGTACATAATTAATCTAATCTAAAGTGTGCCTGTGTAGTTAATTTACTTATTTTATGCATTTTGATGTCCTCCGTCCTCCTTAGCGTACCTCCCTCAATTTGGTAGACAGTAATAACCATAAGTCAGTGCGGTCTTTACTCTTTAGTCATTTGCTACTCAAAGCAAGTTTTAAATTAATGTGGCTAATTGCGCTGGAGCATGGCGTTCATACTCGTTAACCACCGAATTGCAGGCGCCACATAACCGGGTTTACTGACCACTCATACCTACACGTCTTCGATTTAAGACTAAGTGATTATTTTTAACCAAATAATAATTAATAAACTATGCATTTGTTGTTCCTCGACACGTGTGAAAGAATTATGACTGCGAAACTTTTAAAACTTGTAGGTACCTAGTGCTTATTGAGGTAGTTACTTCATAACATAAAGCAGCTTCTCATAGACATAAATGATTAGTGATTAATTTTTTTTTTCCTCGTAACCAAAAATGGCTAATGATATTTCAATAATATTTAAAACTTTCGCATTTTGAACACATATTAATTCACATTTAACAAAATTACATCATAGGCCAAGAAATAAGAAGTTATAGAGGGAAATGCTAGGAACACAATTTTTGACTCCGTAACTTTGTTTGGACTAGTTAGGAGGTGAACATATCAAAAGTCCCCGGCCGTAGCCCCGGTTCTGGGGGGGATAGGGGGGAAAGAAGGTCTCATTTTTCGGTTTTTCACTAATATCTTGGAAACTTTGCGTCTTAGCGACATGACTACTGAGACAAACCAAAAGCTGATAAAATTTGTTGCAAGTTTTATTCAGTTAAGTTTTTCGATATCTTGAATAGTTTTTGAGATATCCGCTCTTGAAAGTTTATTTAGGGATTTAAATTTTATCTTGATATCTACATTAGTGAAGCTGCTAGGCCGTGTTTGGTATCATTTTTGTATATATCGGGGGTGCTGAATTCATTTTTGGTATCAGTTTTTGAGGTAGCGGGTATCTCAAAAATTATTCAAGATATCGAAAAACTTGACTAGATAAAACTTGTAACTAATTTTATGAGCTTTCGGTTTGTCTTAGTAGTCATGTCGCTAAGATGCAAAGTTTCCAAGATATCAATGAAAAACCGAAAAATTCGACCTTCTTACCCCCCTCTTCCCCGCAGCACCGGGGCTACAGCCGGGGACTTTTGATATGTTCACCTCCTAACTAGTCTAAACAAAGTTACGGAGTCAAAAATTGTGTTCCTAGCATTTCCCTCTACAACGTTTTTTGAGCATTCATTTACTGACCTATCAATGTATCACATTTTTAATTCGCGATAGACCCGTCTATAAATGTGAGTTATTGACATACATGACATTTCTAGCTATAATTAGATCCAAATAAGTAGGTAGGTACATATAAAAAAAGTTTATATAATTAGGTATGCAAAAATGCTACGTATTTTAGTAGAACCATGTAAATACATTAAAGTGATAATTACAATTGCTCTGCTTCAGCTGTATATCACTAAGGGTAACTGTTTAACTGCAGTCAGTCTCAAGGCCATGCTTTCACCGCGGTCGTTGTTACAGAGCCGAATCAAGGATGTTTTTTTATTTTTTTATTTTCGCCGAAACAATGAATTACTTTCTGCATTGTTCTGGATAACTGTTGTTTGTTAAGATAATAAAAAGCAAGTCTTTATTGTTTATAGTAGCTCAAAGAAAGTGCAAAGACAATTTTATTAGATAATGACGTAACCGTAAAAACATCAGACAAAAAACAAAATAAGGGTCTTGGCGTTTAAGCAAACAGATGTTATTTTTGTAAGCTAAAGTCTCAATTAGCCTCTTCCTCGTTTACAGTACAGTCAGCCAAGAAAGTCATCAGATCAGATGATAGAGTCGAAAAGTGGTACACCACTTTCTTGGCTGACTGCACATAGTTTATTTCACAAGTTAGATATGAAATTAAAGGGAAACATTAGTTGGAAGGTAAAGTTCAAAGTTGTTGTTAGTGACGATATTTAGTTTCCTATACAGCAATCATCACAGGACCGCCCGTAACTAATCTTCGAACTTCCATTATGCAAATCCAAGGGCACACGCAGGCTGACCCGGCACCTGTGCCCTTCGATTATCCTTCTTCCTCTCCCCGCGGCCTCCTTCGCTGCGCCAGCGCTGCATATTCAAATCTCGATCCGTCCGTGATAATAGCAGGGCTGTCACTTTGAAAGTCTTATAACAAATATATTTAGCAATGGCTCCAGCTTCGCTGACGTTTAGTGAGGAACTGCTGTTCAGTGTGTACAAAAAGACAAGTATCACCATGTCAGCGTTGGTAAATAGCGAGTCAAGCATTATTGCTGCAAAGTGTATTTACATACAGAAATAATGCTTGACTCGATATTTGTATCCCTATACAATCCATAATATAATAATAAATATGTATATTGCCACATGATGCTCTTTAAAATTAATTGAAAATGTTACAATGCACAGAATCTATTTTTCTAAAAAATAAATAATTAATTTTTAGGGTTCCGTACCTCAAAAGGAAAAAACGGAACCCTTATAGGATCACTCGTGCGTCTGTCTGTCCGTCTGTCCGTCTGTCACAGCCAATTTGCTCCGAAACTACCGCACCAATTAATTTGAAATTTGGTACACATATGTAAGTCTGTGACCCAAAGACGGATATGTAACGTCAACAAATGAATTTTAAACATAGGGGCTACTTTTGGGGGGTAAACGATAAAATTAAAAAACAAAGTTTTCAAAACTATATCGTGCTACATATCAAACGAAAGAGCTCATTTTGAGAATCTCAAATATATTTTACTTATAAATTTACGATAATAATTTTACAAGTTATTCAAGAAAATAGACAAAAAATTACCATTCCCCCCCCTCCATCTCCGAAACTACTGGGTCTAAAATTCTCAAAAAAATACACAAAATAGTCCTTTACCTAAAGATGACAGGAAAACCTATTAGAAATCTAGAGTCAAGCGTGAGTCAGATTTAAGAACAAAAATGCAGTTAACGTTTTTTAGGGATGATGTTGTTTTAATCTCGGATAGCGTGGAGGAACTTCAGCGGACTTTGGATTCTTGGGTAGAGGTACTGGAAACCAATGGCCTTAAAATTAGCAGAAAGAAGACCGAACATATGTCCTGCATTTTCGATAATGTCACCAATCCCGAAAGTATCAAGATTATGATAGGAGATACGTTTGTACCTACGGTTACGCAATTTAAATATCTAGGCTCTGTGCTCAGCAACGACGGCAAAATTGACAATGACGTTACGCACAGAACTACAACTGGATGGATGAAGTGGCGTCAACTCACAGGCGTGATGTGCGACAGAAAGATGCCGCTCAAAGTAAAAGGGCATCTGTATAAGACCGCAATAAGACCGGCTGTTCTGTATGGGTCAGAATGTTGGGCAACCAATAAGCAGCATCTGAACAAGCTGCACACCACAGAAATGCGTATGCTACGCTGGTCAGCCGGTGTCACGCTACTGGATAGAATCCGAAACCAGTATGTCAGAGGAAGTTTCAAGATTGCCCCGATTGTCGAAAAGGTCAAGGAGAAACGCTTAAGATGGTATGGTCACGTCCAAAGGCGTTCAGAGGACCATATGGTGAAGCTTGCCCTAAAACTGCCAACCACTACACGCAACTCAGGCAGACCACCTACCACCTGGTGGACGACGGTTGAAAAAGACCTAAAAGAAGCTCATTTAAATAAAGACGTAGCGCAAGACCGCGCTAGATGGAAATTGAGGACAAGGAAGGCCGACCCCAAGTAAATGGGAACAGGTCTAGTAGGAAGAAGAAGAAGAACGTTTTTTAGGGACACAGCCGCAATGGTTTAAGTGAAACGTGATGTAGACAGCTATTGCGAAGGCCCTAGGCCGATATCCGCATAAGGCCGAAGGCCCGAAGCGTCCCAAAGAGGCGTGCCTTTAGCTTCAAGCGTGAGTCGGACTGAAGACAAAAAATGCTACTAGGCTGTATCTGGCACATAGCCGCAATGGTACTTGTAGTACAGTCAACAGCAGAAGTTGCTAAGCGGGCGAGGTGTTCAAAATTACCTTGACATGCTCTTATTGTCTTAACTATAAAGTCGCGTCCAGATCATTTAAAACCACTCGCCCGCTTAGCAACTTCTGCTGCTGACTGTACTGATTGATTAGGTTACTATTGTTACGTGTTTTAAAAAACACTAGGTTATACAGGGTGGCTATAAAATAAACTAAGTGTATTCCTTGCCAACGTGCAACCCTGAAATCGCGAAGAAAAATTTGGCTGTTTCATACATTTTGGCTGGTCCGTTTCTATGGGAGGATACTTCTTTTTTCGCGATTTCGGGGTTGGTCCCATACTAAAAGTTGCTCAGTATAATTCCAAAACCTCCCTGGCTATGGGAATACACTTATTTTTTGGCCACCCTACCACCATTGCGATTGGTGGATTTGGAATACCTACGTACCTATCTCTCGTATCTCTCTTCGGCCTTCGGAAGTTGTAGGAAGCGCGACCCGTCGCGTCAGACACTTGTACTATTGTTCGGCATTTAATCTTCATTTACTTTTCAAGAAGTTTCACTCACGTCACGTTTCACGTACAAAAAAAAATGTTGAAAATTGTGTGATGTACGGAACCCTTGAAACGCGAGTCCGACTCGCACTTGACCAGTTTTTTTGATTCTCTACGCAACCTTCTTAATAATTTTAATATAAATAATTATTCATGTTAACAAAAACACAAATATTGAAAAAAATTTTTTTAAATGTTATCTGTATGTACCTATGCATCGTTTCCGAATATTATTCTTTACATTAATTTATGTAGCATCCCTGCGCATCTCCAGTAAACGATTCACGACGGCGGCGGCGCACGCGCACCGCGTATTACTTTTATTGCCACTAAGTGCAGCCCCACACTGGCGCTCCGCGCGGTCTTGTGGCTTATTCCTACACTTGATGCTGAGTATCATTGAATTGAAGTTTATCCAGTAGGTTTTGTATATCTTGCTATCATATTTTAAAGAACTGTTCAAAAGTATAGTTGAGAAAAAGCCATACGAACACATATAGGTTCAAAATGAATTAGGTATATACAAAAACTAAGGGTTAACTAAAAGACAACTTATTTGATACCAGATAATATAGTATTGATAAAATTACTAAAATCGTGTTGTAAGATACTGCTGTGAAATTGTGCATCAATTTATTTGACAACGAAAAAAATCATCAGTCGCTATAATACAATTTCGAAACTGCTTTGCTGTAAGCCTGTAAGTATACCTGTACTCTAGTCTAGGTTGTTGAAATTACATGTAAATCCTTATCCTCATTTATCGTTGTTTTACCTAAAAAGGTAAAACAAAATAAAAGTTCTTAGCTAAAAGCTTTAATTCTATCCATTGTGTTACCAAAATTAGTCCGTTTTGAGTGACTTAAATGTAATTGGGTTAGCGTAATTTGTTAACTTATAATGTTAAATACAATACCTACATACAATTTATACATATGTGTTATTTTGATAATACAATACAATAATTAGTTTAATGAATGGATGAATTAGGGCCTCAACTATTCTACAAATACAAAATGTGTTAAATGCATCTAAAACATTACGGTTCCTTTTTCCTTAGTCTATTTAACTATAAAAAAACTGGTCAAGTGCGAGTTCGGACTCGCGTTTCAAGGGTTCCGTACATCACACAATTTTCAAAAAAATTTTTTTGTAAGTACATGAAACGTGACGTGAGTGAAACGTCTTGAAAAACCCGAATGGGTCAGTCACAAACCAGATGTAACATGAAGTTTTCTGGCGTGATGGCTTATATCTCTGCAACTATGCAAAGTAGCTTCTTAGGTATATAGGAAGATTAAATACCGAACAGTAGTATAAGTGTCCAAATGCGAAGACCGAAGACCGAGCTCCGCGTAGGGCTGATAGCTCGGAGCGTCCGACGGGTTCGCGCTTCCTACAACTTCCGCAAGTGTTTTAAAAGCGAAGGCCGAAGAGAGATAATACCTACAGGGTGGCCAAAAAATAAGTGCATTCCCGTAGCCGGGGAGGTTTTCGGATTATACTGAGCTTTACAACTTTTATTATGGGACCAACCCCCGAAATCGCGAAAAAAAAAAAATATCCTCCCATAGAAAATGAACCAGCCAAAATGTATGAAACAGCCAAATTTTTCCTCGCAATTTCGGCGTTGCACGTTGGCAACGGGAATACACATAGTTAATTTTTTGGCCAACCTGTATAGTGCATTTTAAAACACGTAACAATAGTAACCTAATCAATCAGTACTACAAGTACCAATGCGCCGGCTGTGTGCCAGATAGAGCCTAATCGCATTTTTTGTCGTCATTCCGACTCACGCTTGAAGCTAAAGGCACGCCTCTTCGGGACGCTTCGGGCCTTCGGCCTTATGCGGATATCGGCCTAGGGCCTTCGCAATAGCTGTCTACATCCCGTTTCACTTAAACCATTGCGGCTGTGTCCCTAAAAAACCAAAAAAGCATTTTTGTTCTTAAATCCGACTCACGCTTGACTGTAGATTTCTCATAGGTTTTCCTGTCATCTTTAGTTAAGGACTATTTTGTGTATTTTTTTCAGAATTTTAGACCCTGTAGTTTCGGAAATAGAGGGGGGGGAATGGTCATTTTTTGTCTATTTTCTTGAATAACTTCTAAACTTTATATCGTAAATTTATAAAAAAAATATATTTGAAATTCCCACAATGAGCTCTTTCATTTGATATGTAACACAATATAGTTTGCAAACCTTTGTTTTTAAATTTTATCTTTTACCCCCCAAAAGTAGCCCTTATGTTTAAAATTCATTTGTTGACGTTACATATCCGTCTTTGGGTCACAGACTTACATATCTGTACTAAATTTCAGCTTAATTGGCCCAGTAGTTTCGGAGCAAATTAGCTGTGACAGACGGACGGACAGACAGACGCACGAGTGATCCTATAAGGGTTCCGTTTTTTCCTTTTGAGGTACGGAACCCTAAAAATAACGTTGCATGTCTTCTAGCTCAACAAGTTCTAAAGAGTTAGTAATAGCATGTCATTTACGTATACCTACCTCACGCAACCCATTTAAATATACTGCCTTCGATTTTCGTCGTTAGTAATTATAACACCTTCGCGGCGTAGTATTAAAAAGAGCAATTACGAGTAAGTCCAATATTACAGAGCCTTGCTAGCGGCGCGGGCGCGGTCAGACCACTGCCCTTTACTTTAATTGTAATTTGCAAGTTCGCCCCGGTCAATGACCTGATCATCCATGCTTATTGAAATTTGAAATGATGAAAGAAAGTTCGTTTGACCGTCAGTTTAATCCAGCTGCTAAAAAAAATATAATTAATAAGACAAAACCAGTTTTAGTAGAGGTAATGGATGGGACTATTAATTATTTGGTCATTATTAATTTGGTACAGGTACATAAATGCAGTGTTGTGATTCTTGTGAGAAATTAGCTTGCTATCCAAAAATGTACTCGATGTAGGGTAGGAACTGCTTTTGTCCATTTTAACTTTACTCGTCAAACATAGAAATTAATTTCATGAGCTTAAAGGATGACTCACGTTAGACCGGGCCGTGTCCGGGCCGGAGCTTCCGGAGCTTACTTATCTATGACATGACAGGCGATCACGTGATGTTTTCCATAGAAAACGATGCGACGGAAGCTCCGGTCCGGACACGCACACACGGACTGCACCTTTTGTTTCTGAATCAATAACAGCACGCATATGACACAGGAATCGAAAGCTGAATGCAAGGCTAGGCATTCAGACTTTAAAAAAATATATCATTTATATGATACTAGCTGTTGCCTGCGACTTCGTCCGCGTGGAATCTTATCTTCAACATGTTACATCTTTAGTACCTATAATTTTCATATCCAAGCAATGTTGAAATTAAGTACTTTTCTTTTTTAGCAAGTTGTATGAAGTTTTAAGTCAAGTGGATTTTGATGTTGGTTGCTGAAATTACTTTTCTTGTATTCTCATAATAGGTACCTATGCCCTTATACAAAGATTCAAGTTCCGCACTCACAAAATATCTGATCTCCATAGAAACTTTCAACCCCTTTTTAACCCTGTTAGGGGATGAATTTTACAAAACGCTGAAATTACTTTTATTGTCTTCTAATAATATCCCCAAATAAAAAGATTCAAGTCCCGCGCTCGAAAAAATTTTTGTTATCCATACAAACTTTCAACCCCTTTTTCACCACCTTGGGGGATGAATTTTCTAAAACGCTGAAATTAGTTTTCTTGTTTTTGAATTTGATACGTTTTTACAAAGTTTCAAGTTCCTAGCTTAAAATAAAATTTGCACCCGAGGACGAACTTTCATCCCCTTTTTAACCTCCTTAGCGGTTGAATTTCCAAAAACGTTGCAATCACTTTTTTTCTTATCGGCTATTATGCCTTTCTAAGAAGTTTCAAAGCATTTGTAATGGATCAAGTCCACCACTCGGAAATTTTTTTGATATCCATACAAACTTTCAACCCCTTTTTCACCACCTCAGGGGATGAATTTTCAAAAACGCTGAAATTAGTTTTCTTGTATTTTAATAATATATCTTTTTACGAAGTTTCAAATTCCTAGCTTAAAAGAAAACTTTAACCCCATACTAACTTTCATCCCCTTTTTAACCCCCTTAGAGGTTGAATTTCCAAGAACGTTGCAATTACTTTTTTTTTGTAATCGGCTATTATGCCTTTCTAAGAATTTTCAAAGCATTTGTAATGGATTTAAACTTTCAACCCCTTTTTAACCCTGTTAGGGGATGAATTTTAAAAAAGGGCTGAAATTACTTTTCCTGTCTTTTAATAATATCCCTAAATACAAAGATTCAAGTCCCACACTCGAAAAAATGTTTGATATCCATACAAACTTTCAACCCCTTTTTCACCACCTTACGGGTTGAATTTTCAAAAATGCTGAAATTAGTTTTCTTGTATTTTGATAATATATCTTTTAACGAAGTTGCAAATTCGTAGCTGAAAAGAAAACTTTAACCCCATACAAACTTTCATCCCCTTTTTTAACCCTGTTAGGGGATGAATTGTACAAAACGCTGAAATTACTTTTATTGTCTTCTAATAATATACTTAAATACAAAGATTCAAGTCCCGCGCTCGAAAAAATGTTTGATATCCATACAAACTTTCAACCTTTTTTTCTCTACCTTAGGAGTTGAATTTTCAAAAATGCTGAAATTAGTTTTCTTGTATTTTGATAATATATCTTTTAACGAAGTTTCAAATTCGTAGCTGAAAAGAAAACTTTAACCCCATACAAACTTTCATCCCCTTTTTAACCCTGTTAGGGGATGAATTTTACAAAACGCTGAAATTACTTTTATTGTTTTCTAATAATATTCCCAAATACAAAGATTCAAGTCCCGCGCTCGAAAAATTTTTTGATATCCATACAAACTTTCAACCCCTTTTTCACCACCTTGGGGATGAATTTTCTAAAACGCTGAAATTAGTTTTCTTGCAGTTGAATTTGATACTTTTTTACAAAGTTTCAAGTTCCTAACTTAAAATAAAATTTGCACCCGAAGACGAACTTTCATCCCCTTTTTAACCCCCTTAGGGGTTGAATTTCCAAAAACGTTGCAATCACTTTTTTTCTAATTGGCTATTATGCCTTTCTACGAAGTTTCAAAGCATTTGTAATGGATTAAAATTTTCAACCCCTTTTTAACCCTGTTAGGGGATGAATTTTACAAAACGCTGAAATCACTTTTCCTGTCTTCTAATAATATCCCTAAATACAAAGATTCAAGTCCACCACTTGAATTTTTTTTTGATATCCATACAAACTTTCAACCCCTTTTTCACCACCTTAGGGGATGAATTTTCAAAAACGCTGAAATTAGTTTTCTTGTATTTTATTAATATATCTTTTTACGAAGTTTCAAATTCCTAGCTTAAAAGAAAACTTTAACCCCATACAAACTTTCATCCCCTTTTTAACTCCCTTAGGGGATGAATTTTGAAAAATCCTTTCTTAGTGGATCCCTAGACCTTATAAGGAATCTAGTTGCCAAATTTGGACTTTCTAGTCCCAGTGGTTTAGGCTGTGCCTTGATTTAAGTCAGTCAGTCAGTCAGTCAGGTCTTTCACGTTTATATATATAGATTCACGTTTATATATATAGATAAATTACACTTAATGCATCATGCTCGCACCAGTAGATTGTAATCTTATTGATGGTATGCTTTATAACCACCGACGCACCAGCTGCTTGTTTAAGGGTGTAATCGACACAGTTAATATTCAAATTATGTAGATTGTTTAGTATTCAAAAGTGGACGTTTAAACTTGGATACTGCACACAAAACCATGAAATCTTGCTTGTACGCAAATTTCGTATTATAAAGCGATGAAATAATTAGAGCATACTTTGTACCTGCCGAGTTTAAGATAAGATTGAGACATTGTATATTGAGAAAGGAAGGATGTAAATTCAACATTAGCAAGTATAAGTGTTTTATTATTATACCACTCAACTTTGTTGATTAAGGAATAACTGAAAGACTGAGGCACTTAACTTTATTTCTTAATGCATCTAAATGTACTTAATTTATATTCGACTCGGGCTTTATGACTGTAATTTGCAGATGAGATAGTCAGAGATACTTATTTGTAAATAAGTCCATCTGCAAGTACCCAAATTATGAATTATTTATGGTGTTTTATCTTCATTAAGTTAATACATGCGCCCAAGTGGTCCAGACAAGTGACTCAGCTCATTTATCTGCCTACCAGGTTATTAAACGATCGTCACCTTGACCTCGGGAGACTTGACTATAAATATAAATGTTTGAGTAAAACAAGGACATTACCCATAGTGGCACGTGTAATAACTCGTAATAATATGTAGGTATATTTTACACAATGCTGCACTTATAATATCGGCATTCGGAGCATACAGTGCACCCATAAGGCTCGTGCGGGCTTCTCTGCTAACACCAGGTGCGTGGGAGAGCCTGCGGCAACGCTACCGAACCGAGCACTGTGAGTACTTTTATTTACCGAAGCATTTTCTCGTTAAAATATTGGCGTCTCGATTGTGAGCGAGCTTTAATAAGAGCAAATTATAATGATGATTAAATAAAATGTGTAACATGCCCTCGAGGACCTGAATTTTTTTCTCTCCCGAGCCGTTCACCAGTTTGGTTTGGTTCAGTTTGGCTACAAGGAAAAATCTTTAAAGAGTATTTTAATGACATAGTACGTTTTTAAACTAGTAAAAAACATCTCCACGCACTTGAGTAATTGTATACAAAAAGTTATTACTATTGTAAACATGCAAGCCAATGTTGAATGTATACATTTTATCTATTGCCATAAAAACACCCGTCTATAGCAAACAAATGGTGAGCATTTGAAACATCGCAAAAAAGGTGTAACAAAAAGTCGATAATGAGTATATTAGCTGTTAATTGCCGCGGGGGCGATCTAGCCAACTGTCGCACGCGCGACATGCGCCGGACCCGATGGCCACAATATAAATATTATAACCAACTAAGTCAGCATTTTGACATCCAAGCGTGGGCATCACATGGTATAAATCGTGTGTTCGGAAAAAATACCACTACAACCAAAACTAAGACTGAAAATATTAAACTAAAATTTTATGTTAAACGTTGGATTGGATATTCATATATATTTATTAATAAAGACACAATACATTTTACAGAAGCAACCATTTTGACGCCTACATGAAGTCAAAATGTTGTTTATTTTGACTATATCGTTGATGACCCATTGGATTTTCGGTTAGAAACAGATGTGTTCACGTACATTCTCCTTTATGTAGGTATCTGACCGATGTTAAATTTATTGACTTGGCTTTTTCTAGGGAACGTTAAGATGTAGCAAATGACATCAAATTTTTACACTCTTTGATTCTGATTCCAACTATTTGATTGCTGACTTAAATTCATCAGCTACACTGGACGTTTAAAAAATCTTCTTGCCTTCAGTTACAGTCATGATTGTCACGAATCTATTAACAAATCTCACTCACATCTGAGCTTAATGACATCGAATATTATTCATCCTGTTTCTTGTGCCAATTTGGTCGTCTCCGCCAATGAGAGATCATTAGCGTAACAAATCTAACAAACCCGCGGCGCTTCAGATCGGATCCTATGCCCGCGCGCCCTTGAGCACGCGACTGCCACGCTGTGTTTGCATGCCAAGCTGCTCTATTGAGGCGACAATATCCCCAATTACCTTATTATATTGAACTCGTCTCTGCACACGCGAGATCTACAGAATAGGCAGTCAAAACAAAGTTTGTGTCATCATGATGCCCCTTTTTTGCCATATTTTTCGTGTATATCAATGCATGCGTGCAATCATGAGGCAATGAGAAGACACAAAATATCTCTTGTATCAGATCGGCCATTAGAGCTTTTAATTAGCGTATCCATCCGACCTTGAACACATTCGCAGAGCGGCGTCCGCGCACAGACTCATTCATAATCCTTCCTAGCGGCGCCTGAGTCAATTGTCGCGGTCTCTTTCAATTCTGACCCCTTAGCGTTCGTCGTCTGATAGTCTCTGAAGTGCCGCCGTCGCTCACGGCTGCAGTTTTTTAACGGGTTTCTACTGAATTAATTTGAATTAGACTTGAGAGCTAAATTGAGACCATCATCGCTATTTAGACCTTGAATTCGTGCACAATAGTTAAAATTTAAGTCAAGATGATAAACATCCAGGTTTACTGGATATTTTTGCGCGTCAATATACAGATTTAAAATTTCATATGATGTTACCGCTAAAATTATTTTTATGTTACTTGGTCGTATAATCAACTTTCGTATCAACAATACCTACGTGTCAAATTAATTTTGATATAATACCCGCTTAGTAAAAACAATATTTCCATAATCTGGCATTCTGTTTCCTCGGAACAGATTAACCTGTCGACAGAAAGTACAGCTCAATTCAGTTGTAGAAATTATTTACTTCAAGCACCCATATTGTGGTATCAGATAACATATACCATATCAGGCCGTAATTTTTATAGGTATCTGTCATATTAGGCTTTAGACCAAAGTTTCAGTTTCAATTTCGATTTCGACTGGTTTCGGCATAAAAAACGTTTTGGCTGAAGGTTCGGTTTTCAGCCGTGCTGAAACTGGCAACAATTAACTTTCGGATAGCGTTAGGCTATGAAATGGTATAATTATAAATGAATTCTAATTAGATTAGGCGTGGTCCGACACACACTCGGCTGGTTTATTGTTAAACCACTACCTACCTAAACTTGCACGAATTATAAAGTGTTTCATTGTTCATAAATTTCATAATATTTATATGTCTAAAAAGGAAGGCCACTGACATTGTTTTCATTGATTTTAAACACGTAAGTCTTCAGGATCTTGTTTTTTCCTGACTCATCCTTCTTGTTGGACCGGTATTTGCTAGTTTCGCTATACCTACCTACTAAAACTTGTGCTTGAGTTTTTGCCGTATGTATAAAATAGATTTTCTGTCGTCACCGTCGCTATCCCTGATTTAATTGAATGCAAACAAAGCGGGAGCGGCGCGCAGATCTTGGATCGCGCTATTGTATGCTAATGGGCATGCGCGACACGTCCCGCTCATAACCGCCTAACTGCCCAGAGCCGATGCCAAGATAATAAGTCCTCGGAAGCTGTCATTTGAGAGAATCTACACTTGTTCGATGACTTGTTTACTAGTTTGTTGACCGTTTTAAATCAATCATTATAACGGATAATCAATATTATTTGGCAAATATTTTCATTCACATTCTGTTTTTGTCCTTGTTAGTATTCCTTACCACAAACAAAATCATCTCTCAGTGTAATATTTCACTAACAAGCGTCTGGATCAGCTTCTGTTATTTCTCTATTCCGGGGACACGTATAAACTATGAAAAATTGATAACAGCTCGTTACCGATATGTTCAGGCGCGCACGCGCAGCCAGTGCCAATTACAGGCGCGGCCATCTGATATCGCTAACAAGACGATGCGTATCGCCGCGGACCACCGCGCGAATTCAAATTCCGATAGCAAATACTGCACTCCCCCGCGACATAAATCTCTTCAGTAGACATGGAAAACAGACCCTGGTAATGTATGATAGGGTCTAGTTCAGTATGCCGCCTTGCGCACAGGCACTTTGCATGATGAAGGTGCTGGCGTGAATTACGCGGGCGAGGTGCCCACGAGCACGGGACAGTGCACGCGCTGCCGCGCTGAATTCGCCTTTCACCGCAGACCCGAAGGAAAGGTAGTAGTTTTTGGGAGGCGCGAGTATGTTGGTGCACCTTAGGGAATATTTCACGCAGATGGCGCGATTGCGCGAGCAGCGATAACGCTATCAACTGACACCACAGCAGGAAGGACAAACGGACGCCATGAATCAACGCGCAACAATACACCCTTCCGCTTTTGTCTCAGCGTTGCATAACAGCGTCGCAAGTGTTTTATGCTTACATTGTTAGAACTGTAGAGTTCGTTTATTAGGGACCGGGATGAGTCGGCTCGGTTCGGGCGGCTCCTTTGAATAATTCGCGATGATCCGTTAGATTTATGGCCCCTAACCATAGAGCGGCGGCCGGAGACAATTAAATAATTTGCGTACCGCCAGCGCGGGCGCCGCCATGCGATGATTTGCGGCGACTGATTAATCACCGCTCGAACTATATCGGTTACTATTCTGCAGAATTATCTAACCTGTAATTTTGAAAATAATTTAAAGCAGGGCTTCCCATATAATTTCGCTTTCTTCCCGGTTTACGAATAGGTTAGAAAAAGATAATTTTAGAACAGTTGCCACGGCGCGTATGATCGTTGTTCTCACATCAATTTGTAATTAGGCACAGTGTTGAGGCGTAAAGTGGGAACAGCCGAGGGCGCAGGCGCAGGGCAAAAACGAAGTAAAGGAGCAATCACCGCGGCTGCCAGCTCCCAGCGCCCGCGCCGTCGCCATCACTGACCACTTGTGTGTAAACCGACCAATTGTATAATTGACGGACAATCAATTGACCCCCCTCCCCCCCTCCCTCGTTTTCCGTGAGAACACGGGAAGCCGCACGACTATAATCGGATCGTCGTCACATCGTAGTTCGCGATTTAGGGATGAAGCTCTCACTAATCGCTTCGGCGATGCTTACGTTAATAGCAATTAGTGACGCTTACGGTATTGATGTCATGTTTAAGGGTGGTATTCCACCTGTCCAATTTCTTTGTCCAATGTCATTGCATCACACTCTCTCATTATGCAAAATTTGAGATGCAATAGACATTGGACAAAGAAATTGGATAGGTCGAATACCACCCTTAAACATAACATCAATACCACCGTTTTACAGTGCATTTCAGACTTAATATGTTCCTGATTTTTGTCCATCCAGCGAAGGTCAAAAACTCAGGATTCGATTCGATACAGTCCCTCGAGAAAGGCCTCAATATTGCTAATTAAATTTATGGCAGCCGTATTGTTATCCAAAAAAGCGCTATGACTTTTTAAAAACTTCGATAGCTGAACCTACTACAACTTAAATAAGGCTTAGGCTGTCCATCGCAATTCAACGCGGTAACGCAGTGAGTGTGATGGGCACCTTTGCGCCGGGGGTAGTGCGGGGAGGCCTCTTTGAGTAGTTTTTATATTCCTTATTTTATTTTAGATATATTTAGGGTTGTTAGTTTTAATTTAGTATTATTTATAGATGTATTTAGTTCATAAGTTTATATTTGTTTTTCTACTGTCTTTTTCCCAAATAAAATGTTTTTGGATTGTACTTAAATAATTAATAATGAGGTCTTAAATAGAGGCATTTGTAGCTTAAAATCATACCTTGCTCTTAATTTATTGTTATAGAAACAAACGTTATCAAAGGGAACGTCTTGGAGAAATCCATAAAGAGCAACGTAAGTTAAAGTGATCTTCAGCATCCCATCAGCGAATCTACGGTCCGCTTAAATCTGATATTTATAATCATCTCGTCCTAAACTACTTGTGCAAATTGCCTAGTTGCTGCGCTAACCCCGTACATCGCTGCTATGTTGTTTAAGGGCATGCACTTTGCTTGCACTAATTCTTGTCCTCAGAAATTATCTCGATTATTTCAGTGGGCAAAGTAAAACGTTGTCATTTTTGGTTACCATATTGCAATATGGAGTTTTATTCATTATTCATATAAAGCCCATAAATAATGTATTATGAATAATGGTACATACATATTCGATTCTATATTAGCCTGTCTATAGCACGAGTAACCGAAATACCGCTTTTTTGCAACACTGCCACTTTTATGTATCGGTAATACCGTTACGCAAGGCAAGGCCAATGGACATTAGCATTAGAGTATAAAATTTCGTTAGTACCTACTGGATTAATTTGTGCTGTGATACCTAAATATAGTTCGATTATTAGATTTTTTGATATTACAAGAAGCAGCTACACGGACATACTCTATTGTATAATATTGATCATGTATGAAGTTTCAATATAAATCTTGCACTGTATACAAACCCTCATCCCCGAGGTATTTTACCCCTTTAAAGGTTGTTTCTTTTAATACTTCTTAATGATTGTTCCCTCTATAAATAAATGACTGTAAACTAAAGCTAAAGTTTCTAGCTTTTGTAGTTTCGGCTCTGCGTTGATGAGTTAGTCAGTCAAGACACATCACGCATTTAAGCCTTGTTCTTTTTTTTTTTGAGTTATTTTTTTGGAAGCGAACCCTTAAGGGGCGCCATTACGAGCGCGCGAGCGCAGCGCAGGTAATGCGCCGATCGCCGATGAGTTACGATTAGAAAATTGGCGAGCGCGCCCGCTCTAATAAATTCGGAGAGTATTCTGATACAGCGCACCATTGAAGTGCATGTTTTGTTATTTTTTATAATGCTTCGTCGGGAGGGATGATTGAGTTAAGTTATTGCGTGGGACTAATGTCTATCTCGATCGACTCATTGGAATATACCTATGGAATTGCACCGCACCGCAAATATACTAGCTGTGGTGGGGTGGCATACGGTGGGTTCTCAACTCTATTTTCGTGAAATTTCGTGAGCAGGTTCAATGAGTAAATTTTAAGGTTTAAGCTATGCTCGCGCATTATTTCATTTTAAGCTATGCTCATGAGCCCAAAGAGCCACTAGTCATATAGTTTCGAATGTCAAATGAAAGTCGAGAATAAGATCTTTCTGATGGTATCGGAAAATGAAGACGAGCGCGCGCTGCCGCCTCCTCTATCCACGCCCGCAGATTACCGCCGCGGTGATGGAGCACCTGAGTTAACCTGAGTAGCCAGTGGAAACCCTTATCAAACCGTTATCCTGAAATTATCAATGTGATCGACTTAACTGATGCTCTAAATTTTACCATTAAGATCACACAGGTTCTTACTACTGTCTGCACAACGCAACTGCGAATCCATTAAATGCCTCGCTTTTGAAATTGAGGGTAAATATATTATGAAAATACAAATGGGACTACAGTTATAATAACAACATTTTTTTCATGGACTCAAACTTAGGTTAATGAACAACAAATTTTAAAACAACATTTAGTAGTATGAAGTATTTGAACAAATTAAATTATTTTCAGAAAATATTTTTAGGGGGCGCCACAAGCAGTGGCGGATTTGCAGTCTTTGCCGCCCTAGGCCCCAGGCCTTATAGCCGCCCCTTTCTCAGCATCAGCACCCGTCATATTGACTACATTTAGATCAGGCAACGAAAAGGTGTAGAGGGAAATGATTGGGACACATTTTTAACTTAGTAACTTTTTTGGGCTCGTTAGGAGGTGAACATATCAAAAGTCCCCTTGAGCGGGGGTAGGGCGGTTGGGTTTGAAGATCACATTTTTTGGTTTTTCGCTTATTATATCTCAGAAACTATACGTACTTGTGACATGATCATAGGAACATAGGTTTTACAAAAAAAATAAGGAATTTACTTATTAATTTTAAGTGACAGTTTTACCAACATTGACTTTTTGTGTACCTACAAAAACATTTAAAATATCTAAAAAAGAAACATAAGAAAAACATTTTATTTGCCTATTTTCTTGAATAAGTGCTAAACTATTAATCCTAAAATTATAAAAAAAAATTATTTGAGATTCTTACAATGAGCTCTTTGATTTGATATGTAACACGATATAGTTTGAAAACCTTTATTTTAAAATTTTCTCATTTATCCCCCAAAAATGGCCTCCATATTTAAAATTCTTTTATTTACGTCACAAACTTACATATGTGTGCCAAATTTCAACTTAATTGGTCCAGCAGTTTCGGAGAAAATAGGCTGTGACAGACGGACAGTCAGACGCACGAGTGATCCCTATAAACGGGGAACAAGGCGCGAAGGCGTCAAAAATCTGCGAAAACGACGCCACACTCGCGTTCGCGGCTTCGATTCGCGCACTAGTGTGGAGGGCCCTCAAGATATAGTAAAAATTGTAGCTTGTAGCAAATTTAACCAACTTTCATTTTGTATAATGATCATGTCGTTAGAACGCATAGTTTCCGAGATATAAGCGAAAAACTAAGATATAAGTCAAAATTTGTGTTTCAAGCATTTCCCTCTATACTTAGGTACCTTTTTTTTGAGAATTCGTTGCTTGGCCTAATTTTGAGTTATTTTTAGTTATCATCAGCGAATTTTTTGTCACAATTTGCCGCCCCTAATATCTCGCCGCCCTAGGCCCGGGCCTACTGTGCCTTATGGGAAATCCGCCACTGGCCACAAGCCTTCAGTAAGAAATGCATATACTTGGAAAATTTGACTCATGCCGCTGTGGCCCGGTGGCCGAGTGGTTCAGGCACCTGCCGCGATAGCAGAGGACGCTGGTTCGATTCCAGCCTGGGGCACTAGAGGCCTTGGTCACTTTTTCTTAGTATATGACATTTATTTCAGTTAACATTTAGTAGTTTTAGTAGATGCTAACTCAACATTGGGCGCGGAATCTATCAGTGACGAATAATTCGTCACGACTTATCGAAGCCTGGGTCCGTCTTAAGAGGCCCACTGATTACCAGTTCGCCGGAAGATATCAGCCTGTCAGTTGTTTGGAACTGTCACCTTTTGCATTTAACTGACAGGCTGATATCGTTCGGCGAACTGGTAATCTGTGGGGTCCCTTTAAGGATGACACACACTAGGACGGACCGGGTCCCGACTGAGGAGTAGGTACGATACTTCAGAACACGATTACTATCACCCGCTATAGAAAACGAAGTGTCGGATGCCTCGGCCTGGACGAGGACCGTTCTGACGTGAGTCCTCCTATGTGAAATGAAAAAGGTACCTTATGGCGGCCGCCGCTTGCGTCGCATAGCGCCGCAATAATATTGGAGCGGCGTTAAATAATAGCGTAAGCGCCAACCGCCATAAGGTACCTTTACCCGTGGGACGTGACATATAAAATCATCGATTAACAACATTTTACAAGACTAGATATTGTAATAATACCGGTTTACAATACTAATTGGTATGCGCTTCAAATTTCAACTTATAAAAAGTGCATATGTGCATACTGGTTTCTAATAGGTTCCATCTAATTAGAATAATGTAGCTAAGCTCTTAATTCTTTATATAGGGGGAAGTAGGCACGGAAATATAGTAGTATGCACTTGAGACAAGACACTACTCACTGCACTTCCCTTAGGTAGGTAGTATTTGTTAAGTTGAAAATAAAATTACGTCTTTTATTAGAAAATATCTTTTATAGTAATGTTTCAAAAAGAGTTTTATTGACCGGTACAAAGTAGCTAATACTCGTAAGCTTCAGTCTCATGTTGCGTCTCTATTTTAACACAAATCATAAATAGAGGTACAACAAATTAAACGAGATCATAATTGTCTGATTTAAATACGTGCCTAGGTTGACATTGTCCGAATAAGAAACTGTCGGACTCCGTATTCCCAAAACAAGTCATAAATAGGTAGACTAGACGTAATCTAATTAGAAAAATACAAACTTTATTATTTGCTCCTCCTCCGCTCTCCCGTGTCTGTAGCAAATTAATATTGATCGAGATCGCTTATATCGGCAGTTAGTGTCTACTTATTGAGAACTTTGTATAATTCTGCCTTTAAACGTTCTCTTATAAGGAATATGCTGGGAGTCTGTAACTAGTTTCCAGTAATGATTTCATCAAATGTGACGTGAAAGTAAGTAACGTAGGTCGTACGAACAAGTACATTCTATATTGTGCATGGTACCTTTTGCCTGACCGAAAATGATTCTAAGTCTTATTAGATTACGATAACTAATTGAAATCATTCAGATATCATTCTGATGTCAGTGTAAGTACTTTGATGTCTGATACTTACAGGCCAATTCGTTTGCAGAGATTTATTGGAGTATGAATAAATACAAATACATATTTACCTATGTTCTTTGTGTGCTTCAAACCTCAGATTAACATAAGAGGAAACTAAAACAGAATTGAATTACAGGCGTATTCTTATTTTATTATCCGGTTATGAATTCAATTGACACTGACAGATCAGATCTATATCCAGACCTAATTCATATTCTGTTATAAAAATCAGAATAAGCCTGTAAATTACAAACCTATTTCTAAACAACATCGCAAACCCAGACATAGGTATCTAAATTGAAATGCACTGGGCAAATAAATTATTAAAAGAAAACAGATGCCCACCTGACATCGTTGAAAAAGTGTTATCAATCAAAATCATTTAAATACGAAGATGATCCGTAGACACTGCGAGGTGTCAAATGGGGTTATAATAGCGAGTGATCTCCGATTGGAGTCGCCGCGGGTGCGCGCGCGCTGTGTGTCGCGTGACGTTTCGTGACGCGTGTTATTCCGTGACGCGTGACATTTCAATCTGCGCCCGCACAACATTCCATAGACCGTCTCGGTAACGCAAATTCATTATTTATGCAATTTTCTCTTTACGTGTACCTATACATATACTAGAGGTTTCTTGATTCAGACACTGGGTGTTTTTTTAACCGACTTCCAAATCTCAAAGAAGGAGGTTATCAATTCGGTTGTATGTTTTTTTTTATTTTTATTTTTTTTATGTTCGTTACTCCATAACTCCGTCATTACTGGACCGATTTTGAAAATTCTTTTTTGATTGAATGTACATGCATACAGATTGGTCCCGTTTTTGTCAAAATTCAGTTCTGATGATGGGATCCATGAGGAATAGAGGGAACTCCTCAAATCTTAAAGGCATACACATAGTGATTTTTGGTTTTTTATCAACGAATCAAGCATATACATCCAAAAAAGTGACATTTGATGAAGTGGAACTGCTGATGATGATCAGAACGGAACTCTTCAACGACGCATAGTTCACGGTTGGCGATTTGTCCTCTTCGTTATGTTTGTTAAGCAAGTTAAATTTTTAAGCCACATTTTTGTCAAGCTGGAGTTCTGATGATGGGATCCATGAGGAATCAAGGGAACTCCTCAAATCTTAAAGGCATGCGTATAGAGATTTTTGTATTTACATCAGAAAATCAAGCATTTTCATTAAAAACTGTTGCATTTGATGAAGTGGAACTGCTGATGATGATCAGAACAGAACTCTTCAACGACGCACAGTTCACGGTTGGCGATTTGTCCTCGTCGTTATGTTTGTTAAGCAAGTTAAGTTTCTAAGCCACATTTTTGTCAATCTCGAGTTCTGATGATGGGATCCATGAGGAATCAAGGGAATTCCTCAAATCTTAAAGGCATGCGTATAGAGATTTTTGTATTTACATCAGAAAATCAAGCATTTTCATTAAAAACTGTTGCATTTGATGAAGTGGAACTGCTGATGATGATCAGAACAGAACTCTTAAACGACGCATAGTTCACGTTTGGCGATTTTTCCTTTTCGTTATGTTCGTTAAGCAAGTTAAGTTTTTAAGCCACATTTTTGTCAAGCTCGAGTTCTGATGATGGGATCCATAAGGAATCGAGTCCTCAAATATTAAAGGCATACGTATAGATTTTTCTGTATTTTCATCATAAAGTCAAGCATTTACATTAAAAACTGTCGCATTTGATGAAGTGGAACTGCTGATGATGACCAGAACAGAACTCTTCAATGACGCATGGTACACGTTTGGTGATTACGAATTTCGATTTTGACTTGGACTGGGACCCGGACTCGGACTCATACCCGGATCCGGTTCGGACCCGGACCTGGACTCGGATCCGGATTCGGACCCGGACTCGGAACCGGACTCGGACCCGGACTCGGATCCGGACTCGGACCCGGACACGGACCCGGACTCTGACCCGGACTCGGACCCGGACCTTGACCCAGAAAACCACTATGATACCTTAACTAAATAAACAACTATGATTACCTACCATAAAATTAATGTAGGTATAAAGTACGATGATGCCAATCTTAATAGCCCCTCCCGCTTAAACCCCCGTACACCGCACGGCATGCGCCATTAAGTGGGTTAGGTTAGGTTTGAACTGCGATCCTCACAGAACCGAATAAGGATTAGGTTAGGTTAGAACTGCGAGCCTTACAGAAACGAAATGCTACTTGAAAAGTGGGTTTGATTAGGTTCGAACTGCGATCCGCACAGAACCGAACTGCTATCTGAGGAGTGGGTTAAGTTAGGCTAGAACTACGACCCTCATGGCTCCTCTTCACGGGACGCAGCCATGCACTATCACTTGCTCCCTCTAACGCATAAATGCGTCCCTTGGAGTGGCCGGCGTTGGCCCATCCTGTAGAGGAGCCATTATACAGAAGCGAAATGCTAGTAAAAATGTGGGTGGTTTTACCTCCTTTTCTACATAGTGTACCATCTACAGTAATCTTTCATCGGCCCCCATGGAAGTCGGTTTTTTTTTCTTAAAAATTATTTTGTTATCCTGTCCTGTCCTGTCAGCAAGGTCATAGTGGCATAATTTGTTAGTAGAAAAGTTATACAAATATGATAACAAGAAAACCCACTATCGAAAGGACTAATAACAGCCATAAAATTGGTTATTTTAAATACCATACATTGTGAGTGACCTAAGAGAACATATAAACCATGGCATATCAAAAGTGATATTTCTTCAACCAAAAACGTCACTTTTGACACTAGATCGGTATCGTATCGGAAACAGATCCCACAACTAAAACTCGAAATGGCCGTAAAGTGTGTCTTGGGACCTCTGTTAAATCAGGCGTGGCTCACTCCGCGATTTCGTCGCTTTGCTACAGGTAGCTAAAAGCCCATCCGTTCGGCCCCAATTTGGGGTTTGCCATAAGCCGCGCGTGGCGCTGTCGCCACCTAGCGGCCTTATCTATGCTAATCATGACAGACGCGTTTTGTTAGAGAGTGATGAGTCTTCTGTACCTAGTACTATTATTTATTCTGTGGTTAAATCAACCGACTCTCAGCTATAAACGAAAGATAAAATAGGTTGTGACAGACGGAAAGACAGACGCACGAGTGATCCTACAAGGGTTCCGTTTTTTCCTTTTGAGTTACGGAACTCTAAAAACCGGTCGAGAAACACTAATACTTAATTTCATCCTTTACGTTTATAAAAATCTGCAGAAAGAATCCTATTGTTAAAAAAAATTGTTGTATAGTATCGAGAAAAAAGGTAAATATATTCATGGTCACGGTTATTATAATAATAACTACAAACGCATCGCTTATAACAAACCGAAAAGTCAAACCATTAAATGGAATTACGAGTAATGAATAGTGCGAATTCACGTGATGCGTGTCATAATGTGCATATCGTCATAAACGCAGGCGCGAGGCTTTTGTTTAATAGCTTAGTTGGTACTTACTACTAGTACTAGACCCTTGCATGCTACCCAGTTCAAGTGTGACCTCGGATTTAAAATATCTATGCGTAATTGGAGACCAGACTGGGACTGGACCACAGGCGACTGATCGCTAAGCGATGTGAACGTAGGTAATCGACGGCGGGCAATCGGGCGTCGCGCCGTCGCCCGCGCACAGGCAGGCACAGGGCATGCAGCCTAACCCGCAGACAAAGTTGTTTAATCTTTTTTTATTGGTTAGTTAACATTTGGTGAAGTGAAACAACAGAGGGCCTACCGGGAACCATTTCGTTCGTCTATTTGCCTCTCTAATCGCCCAAATGCGCAAAAGCGATTTTCGATATTCGCGGTAAGCGGTGTAAGATATCAGTGGCTGATAGTAACAACAAGAGCTGTTCATAGTGTTACTAGATTAGTAATCTAGAACAAGACTAACCGGCAGTCAGAGTTATTCTGGTCCTACCATACAGCGCCGGTTTGTTTTGTAAATTGCGCTGGAGGATGGTGACGGGGGCAAAGGCAATTAGGGAACGTTTAGGATGTTTATCCGGTTAGTAGAGCCCTGCTCTGCAGACTCAGGGCTGTCACTTTCACAGTTATAAATATTTGTACTATTTTATCCAAGTCTTAGGGTCTTTATACACCTTAATTAATGTTTAGTGTGAGTTCACACATTTAATACTTACTTACATGTCTTTAGTATCATATGTACTTATGTGTAAACAGGCCCTTTAATCCTTAATTTATTTCATAATACATATATTAATACACTAAAAGGTATGGGAAAAATAAGTTGCCTTCAAATATTATTCGACTAATACTTTCATAGTACTCAGAATATAACAATCCACACTAATAATAAATCCAGTCAAAGTCTTTAATTTTATGCCTCACAATGAATAAAACTTGTAAATACGAGGGACATCCAATGGTTTAACGTATTCTCACACACTACTTTCAAACTTTCAGGTTTAGTACAAGTACATAGTAAATAATTAATAAATAAATATTATAGGACATTCTTACATAGATTGACTAAGTTCCACAGTAAGCTCAAGAAGGCTTGTGTTATAGAAAGTACGTACCTAATACAGAATCAGTACAGAACAACAGGTTCAGTTTCGAAACTCTATCTTCTATTTTTATCTCTCCTATTTGAAAATCGTGGAGCAGCATCAGAATAGTACATTGTAGGAGAGGACGGAAAACCGCCAAAAGATGGACGAGTGAGTTCGAGGGCCGACACGTTAGTGGAGGCCCTCGAATAATACGAGTCCATCTTTAGCGTTTCCGGCCGAGGCATTACATAGTGCTTTTCACGACTACTGCGAGGAAATAAGAAAACATTTGCATAACTATAAGTACTAGCCCGCGATTTCTCTAGTAGCAAATTACTAGCCACTGCTTGTACTGTCTCTTGAATTTCAGTAGGCGTCAGCGTAAGAATATCATTTTCTTCACTAGAAGAACTCATTTTTATAGCGAGCGCGTTTCTTATATTTTTTAGTCAAACACAATTTACACTATCCAATTCAGTAAGTATTTTCAGATCCCGCCTTTTTTACTTTTTTTACCACTTTTAAGAGGCGTTTTTCTGTTATTTGCTTCAAACCGACTCTAAAATTAGAAGCGTTTTTGCTAAAAAAAAACAAACAGCTATAAAAGTAAAAAACGCCTTAAGCGTGAACTGAATGGATAATTGTTAAAAAAAAATGAAGTGAATGGTTTTGACATTTCTTTTTTTTAAACAAGAAATTGGTTCTATAAATAACCTAATTTTATTTTTGAAGGAAAAAGTTGCGCAAAAAAAGACCTTTTATTGTTTTTTATGTTTTAAATTATACTCATTGCTGTAGCGAACTGTCACCAATGACAGATGATGATAACAATGAAACATTGTAGTAGTGGTAGTTCAGGTGCTACAGCTATTGCCTACTTTCCAGCTTGGTTTTAGACCATCTATTGCCACATTTCCGAACAGTGGCGTGAAAAATAAATACATCTCATCACACCTATGATATCAACCA
Organism: Cydia fagiglandana; assembly: GCF_963556715.1. Taxonomy (NCBI): domain Eukaryota; kingdom Metazoa; phylum Arthropoda; class Insecta; order Lepidoptera; family Tortricidae; genus Cydia; species Cydia fagiglandana. The sequence continues at coordinate 18,058,607 of NC_085932.1, read as the reverse complement.
GAACAATTTAAGATCATGTTAAAGTTCTAATCGCCTTCCTAGTCACCAATATCCGACACATAGGTAGTTTACATCTGTAGATATATGATATTAGACCAAATAAACGAAGTAAAACTATCTAGAGGCAACCCTGGCGCCCGCATGTCCAACACTCCGCGCAGTTTAATTTTTGTCATCGGCAAATCGACGCGTGTCTCTGTCTACATGTTATACACATGAATTTGGACCTTAACGCCTGGGCATAGATAACTTAACTGCTGTATGTTACAGGTTTGTGCTTTCTTACCCCTTTGGGTGTGAAAAACGAGAGTTAGATAGGGGTGGCGCGTGTTTTATTATTTTGGGCACCCGATCGGCAATACGGTACCTGCGGTAATGGACGAGTGATGGATCGCAGGCTCCGTCAATATGCGTGTATGTGCTTCACAGGCAAGGTTACGGGAAAGGGATGCATCAAGCAAAATGTCTTCTCAGGTTTCATGAACGGTTTAGATCTGATAGGCCTGGATAATAACATTGTTTAAAGTGTATAGATGTAAGTAACGAATACCTACGCAATATTTAGGTGAGGTGAGCATTTCACGGGAAAATAATTATGTTTGTAAAATGGAATCATCCCGCCGTCCTATTTACACCTTAAGAAACACTGAACAAATTCAATCCGAGGTAAGGGGCATTTCACGCCAAGCGGGCAGCGAAAAAAGTGTCAGGTCATAGAATTTGCTGAAATTTGGAATAATTATACTACTCGATATTCTAAAAATACGCATTCTTTTATTTTTTTTTTATTTGGCACCGTTTCCGGTTTGGAAGCGTTTAAAAAATGGACGAAAATTGAGGAGAGCATTTTACAAAAGCTGATGCAGCTATTATTGAATAAACTGAAAAATAAGTTTAATATTGGTTTGTATACAATTTTAATTGCTTTATCTTGCAGTTATAACAATTTTGATATTTTTTTATTTTTTCATACAAAAAACCGGAAATGAAAATTTCAAGTCAAATTTATATAAAGTTCGGTATTTTTGAAAATTTTTATTTTTGCCTCAAAATGTAGCTTATAGTCCATCAAAAATACATGGAAAGTTTGAGAGTGGGATCTGCATTAGTTTCGGAGATACATGAACTAAAGTGCAAACGTGCCGGTCGGAGCGTCGTACTGGCGATTCCTTAGTTACCCAGTCAAATAAAGGTTTTGTCCCTGGAATGACAAATAATAAGCTGGAAACTCGTATAACCACACCTTCGTTTCAGCGGTCTTTAAATTACGATAAAAGTCATAGAAAACCTCGTGTTCGCGCCGGAGTTTATTCAAGGTCAAAGGTCACAAAAATTGCTTTATCACGAATATCAAGGTTTCTATACCTCCAATTATGTTTTTATATAAATGAAGATTGTAGAGCATACAATTTGTGACAAGTCATATTTCGGGCATTTTTTCAGATCCTCAACCGTTTTGTAGGAATTGTCGGATATAGACGCCTAGACGGCATAGAACGCGTAGCGGTCAGCCATACGCTCCGTAATGCAAGTTCACCGTGAATTCCGGTGAATAATAACTTCTATGAAGTTATTTATTTCATAAGATGCTATTTACGGATCATACGCTGATTTTAGAACAAAAGTTGTCTCTTCTGTGGACAATAGTTAACAGCTTTTGTGCATTTATGCATTCATTTTATGAAATAGGCTAATACCCCTAAATAAAAATAAATAAAAAAAATATATAAATATATATAAATGAAATAGGCTAATAGAAGTACCCCTTCATTAGGATTAATTAGAAAATTAGGGTTTGTTGCCTCTAGTGTCCACAGAAAAGAGGTAAAGTTGAAGTACAAATAATACAAGTAAACATTTCCACAATATTTTATTTAACTGGCGATGTAAATATGTATCTTTTCGATCTGTCTTCAACATTTGCAAACGTTGACTATTTGTTGGTTTTACATTGAGTTAAAATTTGGCATATTTATGAAAAACCAATGACAATGCAATATTTTAATGACATTACTACATAGGTTAAAATAAAGTCGCTTCCCGTTGTTTGTCCCTGTGTATTTTAAATAGACAGAGTGATTCAAGAGGACGGTTTGTGTATAATTTTAATAACCCGTGCGAAGCTGGTCGTTTTTAATGTATAAATAAGAATATATAATGACATCAGCCCATCATCATGGCCATAAAATATATTCGCAGAATTGAGCAGATAACTGAAAAAAAGTACAGTCCGCGATAAAAGCTTCATCAAAATCAAATCAAATCACACAAGCTGTTAACTATTGTCCACAGGAGAGACAACTTTTGTTCTAAAATCAGCATATGATCCGTAAATAGCATCTTGTGAAATAAATAACTTTATAGAAGTTATTATTAACCGGAATTCACGGTGAACTTGCATTACGGAGCGTATGGCTGACCGCTACGCGTTCTATGCCGTCTATATCCGACAATTCCTACAAAACGGTTGAGGATCGGGAAAAATGCCCTGAACATGATTTGTCTCAAATTGTATGCTCTACAATCTTCATTTATGTGTAAACATCTTTGAAGGTATAGAAACCTTGATATTTGTGATAAAGCAATTTTTGTGACCTTTGACCTTGAATAAACTCCGGCACGAACAGGAGGTTTTCTATGACTTTTATCGTAATTTAAAGACCGCCGAAACGAAGGTGTGGTTATACGAGTTTCCAGCTTATTATTTGTCATTCCAGGGACAAAACCTTTATTTGACTGGGTAACTAAGGAATCGCCAGTACGACGCTCCGACCGGCACGTTTGCACTTTAGTTCATGTATCTCCGAAACTAATGCAGATCCCACTCTCAAACTTTCCATGTATTTTTGATGGACTATAAGCTACATTTTGAGGCAAAAATAAAAATTTTCAAAAATACCGAACTTTATATAAATTTGACTTGAAATTTTCATTTCCGGTTTTTTGTATGAAAAAATAAAAAAATATCAAAATTGTTATAACTGCAAGATAAAGCAATTAAAATTGTATACAAACCAATATTAAACTTATTTTTCAGTTTATTCAATAATAGCTGCATCAGCTTTTGTAAAATGCTCTCCTCAATTTTCGTCCATTTTTTAAATGCTTCCAAACCGGAAACGGTGCCAAATAAAAAAAAACTAAAAGAATGCGTATTTTTAGAATATCGAGTAGTATAATTATTCCAAATTTCAGCAAATTCTATGACCTGACACTTTTTTCGCTGCCCGCTTGGCGTGAAATGCCCCGTAAGTCGTAAAAAATTACAGCACGTATATCATACGTATATCGTAAGGTTACAAAGTTTTAGTTAACAAAATGTTTCTGCCTATAGGGTAAAAGTGGGATAGTTGCCCCACTTTTTCAAATGTCCAATTATTTTGCAGAAGATAAGCTTTGAATAGCCTCAAACATTTTTTAGGGTTCCGTACCCAAAGGGTAAAACGGGACCCTATTACTAAGACTTCGCCGTCTGTCACCAGGCTGTATCTCACGAACCGTGATAGCTAGACAGTTGAAATGTTCACAGATTATGTATTTCTGTTGCCGCTATAACAACAAATACTAAAAACAGAATAAAATAAAGATTTAAATGGGGCTCCCATACAACAAACGTGATTTTTGACCAAAGTTATTTTTTTTTAATTAAAGTTACAAGACTATATGGTTGGATTTGGGGTTGAACAAAAGATATTAAAATTTCACAGAAACGGTTTTTTTTTCATCTCTCTAGCTCTAAAAATAAAGATTTTAGACCCGGGTCAAATTTTTATTTTTTTTTTTTGATTTTTTTTTTGTCTAAATCGGTTCCAAAAAAAGTCTATGTTTACGGAAATGCATTAATCGGTTAGTACTTTGTACTAACGATAGCTCAAAACTGAAGTCCATTTTGCTTTATCTCTTACCGTTTTCGAGATATATCGTTCTGAAGGTACGAATTTACGAAAAAACTTTGTTATTAACTCCATCAGGCGCTGATGACTTTTTTGTATGGATATATTGAAATCCGACTCGCACTTGACCGTTTTACATAGATTAATTTTTAGTGTTCCGTACAAAACTTTGTTTACGGAACACTTATGGGATCACTTCGGTCTTGTTTTTTTGTAATTTCGGGTTAGTAAGTTCGGGTCATGATTTATATGGTAATCATCATCATCATCATCATCATCATCATCATCATCATCATTTTCGCTTTCAGTCGCCCACTGCTGAGTATAGGCCTCTCTTCGTGTACGCCACTTATATACATGCATTTATGTGTATGGTAATATTTAGTAAGTGACATGGCATAATGTATATTGACATAATCTGTCAAACTGTCAAATTTGTTTTTTTTTTGTCAAATTTAGTGTAAAGTATTATATTTTGTCATAGTTTAGTACTAAATGTCAATGTTGGGTAATTTTTTGTAGACTGCATTTCTCATCTTAAGGGCCGGCAACGCACTTGCAGCCCCAGTGATCGCTGTGCTTATGTATTTTTGGGCGAGTTTTTGGGTTTCGTATGGGAATATTTGGTACAAAGGGACATGTTACAGTGTCCCAGAGTATATTGACATGATCTGTCAAACTGTCAAATTTGACAGTTTTTGTCAAGAAGACGTAGAAAGAAAATGTGATTTGATAGAACACTACATGAATAGAGGACATATGGATAAAGCATATAAAAATATAAAAGAAATGAATAAGAACTACAAAACGAAGAGTACTGTGATATTAGATGAGGGAGGAAAAATGCTTCTAAATGATAAGGATATTATAAATAGATGGAAGAGATATATAGAAAACTTATATTCGGGTCAAGGCTTGGACATAGAGGACATAGAACCTGAAATAACAGTTGATAAAGATAGAATGGGCCCGGATATACTTAGGGAAGAATTCAACAAGGCGCTAATAGGAATACAGAATGGAAAAGCCGCAGGTGATGATGGCCTATACATTGAATACATTAAGTACGCAGAATGTGACCCCATCAAAGAAGAGATTTTTTATGATAACACAAGATATATACAAAACAGGAGTTATACCAAAGGATTTCCAAGTCAGTAAAACTATCACATTGCCCAAAAAAACGAACACTTTAAAATGCGAAGAACACAGGACACTAAGCTTAATCTCACAGGCGTCGAAAATATTACTGAAAATTATTCAAAATAGAATTAGACCGGTTATGGAAGAATAACTTGGACCGGACCAATATGGATTCCGACAGAAAAAAGGTACGAGAGAGGCCATACTGGCGCTGAGAATGGTTGTTGACAGGAGAATAGACTTGGGCCAAAACACACATATAGCCTTTATTGACTTGGAAAAGGCCTTTGATAGGGTCAATTGGAAGAGCATGATGGGAATTTTAAGGGAGGCAGGCTTGGACTTCAGAGACCGAAGAATAATTTTCAATTTATATAAGGAACAGGAGACAATTATCAGTGTGGGAGAAGAAAGTTGCAGAGCAAGGATAAAGCAAGGAGTGCGGCAGGGTTGTCCAATTTCACCCCTTATCTTTAATATATTTATAGAGTGTGCCATTAGAAAAATTTTAGAAGAAACTGAAGGAGGAGTCAAATTTAATGGGGAAAGAATAGTATTTATTAGATTTGCGGACGACATAGCAGCACTGGCCCCAAGCTCAAATGAATTAAAAAAAGTAATGGAGCAGATGGAATAAATTTTTACACAATTTGGACTCAAAATTAACACTAATAAAACTAAAACACTTATTGTTTCAAAATTTCGCCCGGTTAAGGAACAAATTGATATCAGAGGGACACATATAGCACAAGTAAACAAATTTAGATATTTAGGCAGCTTAATTACGCAAGACTCCAGATGTACAGATGAAATAGTATCAAGGATAGCAATGGCAAAAACAGCTTTCAACGCCAAAAAACATTTGCTTAAGGCTAGGATCTCCAAGAGTACAAAAAAACGCCTAATTAAGATATACATTTGGAGCATCGCTTTGTATGGGTGTGAGACGTGGACAATGCTGCAGAAGGATAAGAAACGATTAGAGGCTTTTGAGATGTGGTTGTGGAGAAGAATGGAGAGGATAAGTTGGACGGAGAAAAAAACGAACGAGGAAGTGCTGCAAATCGTTGGAGAGAAAAGAAACCTACTGAGGACCATAGAAAATAGACGAGGCAAAATGATAGGTCACTTGATAAGACACGACACTTTCTTTAAAACTATATTAGAAGGCAAAATCGAAGCTAGGAGAGGAAGAGGAAAACCACGAGCAAGCTATATACAACAACTAAAAGCAAAAGCAAATGTCGTGTCTTACAGGGACCTAAAGAACCTGGCCGAGGACCGCGAAAACTGGCGCATACTCCACCGACAAGAGCCATGCTCTTAAATTATGATGATGTCAAATTTAGTGTAAGATCATATTTTGTCATGGTTAAGTACAAAATAAAATTACTTAAATATTATTATTGAATAGAATAGAATAGAATAGAATAGGTAATTATATGGTAATCATCATCATCATCATTTTCGCTTTCAGTCGCCCACTGCTGACCTATAGGCCTCTCTTCGTGTACGCCACTTATATACATGCATTTATGTGTATGGTAATATTTAGTACAAAGTGACATGGCATAATGTATATTGACATAATCTGTCAAACTGTCAAATTTGTTTTTTTTTGTCAAATTTAGTGTAGAGTATTAATTTTGTCATAGTTTAGTACTAAATGTCAATGTTGGGTAATTTTTTGTAGACTGCATTTCTCATCTTAAGGGCCGGCAACGCACTTGCAGCCCCAGTGATCGCTGTGCGTATGTATTTTTGGGCGAGTTTTTGGGTTTCGTATGGGAATATTTGGTACAAAGGGACATGTTACAGTGTCCCAGTGTATATTGACATGATCTGTCAAACTGTCAAATTTGACAGTTTTTGTCAAATTTAGTGTAAGATCATATTTTGTCATGGTTAAGTACAGAATAAAATTACTTAAATATTATTATTGAATAGAATAGAATAGAATAGGTAATTATATGGTAATCATCATCATCATCATTTTCGCTTTCAGTCGCCCACTGCTGACCTATAGGCCTCTCTTCGTGTACGCTACTTATATACATGCATTTATGTGTATGGTAATATTTAGTACAAAATGACATGGCATAATGTATATTGACATAATCTGTCAAACTGTCAAATTTGTTCGTTTTTGTCAAATTTAGTGTAAAGTATTATATTTTGTCATAGTTTAGTACTAAATGTCAATGTTGGGTAATTTTTTGTAGACTGCATTTCTCATCTTAAGGGCCGGCAACGCACTTGCAGCCCCAGTGATCGCTGTGCTTATATATTTTTGGGCGACTTTTTGGGTTTCGTATGGGAATATTTGGTACAAAGTGACATGTTATAGTGTCCCAGTGTATATTGACATGATCTGTCAAACTGTCAAATTTGACAGTTTTTTTGTCAAATTTAGTGTAAGATCATATTTTGTCATGGTTAAGTACAAAATAAAATTACTTAAGTATTATTGTTGACAGATACTGTCAAATGGGATGTTGTTTGACAGAATCTGTAAGAATCTTAAAAGTTGAAAGTTTTTTAATAAATATGGATCTTGCTTACGCAGCGTCTTATGTAGGCGAACATCGCGCGATCCCGAAGCGAAACGGCGGGACGCGGCGCGAGGCGGCTCAATCAATCCTTTGATGCCCATAGAAGTGTCCTATGTAAGCGATCTCGTTGTGACCGCGGTGCGGCGCGATTTGATGAATGATGATGGTCCTCGTTATTATGCTCAAGGCATTAGTCTTAAATAGTAGGTACTTAAGATAAGGTGTTGTATAGTAATCATTCAAAGTGAATGAGGTTCAGTCGGCACGCGTTGATGTCTTTTTAAATTTTGTTTGTTTCATAGGAGTTTCTTTAGGAAATTTTGTTTTTAGGGTTCCGTACCCAAAGGGTAAAACGGGATCCTATTACTAAGACTCCGCTGTCCGTCCGTCCGTCCGTCCGTCCGTCACCAGGCTGTATCTCACGAACCGTGATAGCTAGACAGCTGATATTTTCACAGTTGACGTATTTCTGTTGCCGCTATAACAACAAATACTAAAAACATAATAAAATAAAGATTTAAGTGGGGCTCCCATACAACAAACGTCATTTTTGACCGAAGTTAAGCAACGTCGGGTGGGGTCAGTACAATGGTTGAATGGGTGACCGTTTTTTTAGATAATGGTACGGAACCCTTCGTGTGCGAGTCCGACTCGCACTTGGCCGGTTTTTTATTATTAGTCTATGTATTAACGAAGAAACTTATTAAGATAATTTGACTCTGCGGATGTTCGTTGTTAAATAATGAATGTAACAAAAAAACCTCACGTGAGAGGATAGATGCCTACTGTATGGGTTAGATGCCCCAGACATATTTTGATCCGGGGGATAGTTGCCCTAAGAAATAAATGAAAGAATATTTTGATTTTTTAATACTTTATTCAACGTTAGCTGAATGGCACCATTAAAAACTTTTTTCGTGAAAGGTCTTAAAGTCCTAGATGGAATTCCGTAACTCTCAGCGTTACTTCTGGCTGCCTACTTCATTTATGGGACATTTTTTATCTTTAAGGTCCTGAAAGACTCTGTCCACAGTCCGTGGGGTCGCACCCCGGCTTTTTTCACGTACTTTCGTGGCATCTGTATAAAAAAAGAAAATATTTTTTATTACAATACAATGAGGGATAGATGCCCTTAAGAGTAGGATAGATTTCCTTAAGGGCATCTATACTCACAAAAACTAGGGCATCAATCCTGTTACGATGGGATAGACGCCCTATTCTTAAATAAAAAAATGGTGTTAAAAAGTACTTAATTAACATTAGAAAATAAATATTCAAGAGATATACAGACCACAATAACAAAAATATAAATACTTACCCTATCACATCAAAAGTTCCGAGCGCGCAAAGATTTAACGTAATGCAAATCCACGAAATTTTCGTCGTGTAATATGTTTCCCGCGTCATAGCTAGCAATACGTCCCTCCGCTCGGAGCGCTCGACACTGACCGGCGGGAGGGAGGGGGCAAGCTTGCATTTGAACTAAAAATCGCAGACCTATTGTTCGCACAGGTTGCTACGTGTAAAGTGAGGCATGTATCCCCCTTCGGCATCTATCCCACTTTTACCCTAATGGTAAAAATAGCCCCATTATATGCCCATTATAGTTCAAATATCCCATATGACTGTATTTACGTCATAAGGAAATCAATGTTGTAGAGTATCATAATAACCACTCAAAAATGTGTATGCAAGCATCGTCCGGTACCTATCAGAAACGATTAATCCAGATCATTGCTTCACATAATCTATTTCACGTATAAAGCACCTAGACGCCACTTTTTTTCTAAACCACTAAATGATATCGCACTGCAAAGTACCTATCGATTGATTGGATATTACCTACCTTAACACTTTCCGAGAACATTTAGCGATGGCGCTCTACTTACCCCCCTCATCGTTTGTTATCCTAAATATGAAAAAACATACAATCTGATCATATCTCAATCGCAAATCGTCTAGAAGAACAATTATTTGATTAATAAAAACGCGATAATTACAGTTCTTTGTTAGGATCATTATTTGCTACGTGATGACTATGGATGTTCACAAGGCATATTAATAATGAATAGGCTCCGTCGCCACATAATATTATAACGTGGCGCTTACCGTACTACGCCCTCTGTGACCTTTACCAATGTTCCATATGTCTGATCCAATAACGTCTGAATATACTTACCAATAAGCTACTTGTGGAGAAAAAACTGAACGAATAACTCAGTGCCTAGCAAAAAATTGCATTGCACGCAACTGACTCAATCTGAGGTTGATTTAATTTATATTCAGCCTGCTTCGGCGCCTGTCCTGTAAGTATAATGAACGAGAGTAGCAAGGAAAATTATACTTATCAATATTAAAACTTATTTAATCATGTTAAAATTACAACTTTAGAGGGTGTAAATAATATGCTGGTCTCTCAAACAGCCATAAATTATATTGCGACGTTTGCAGTAGATACCCTGGCACTGGTAGCCTAGCTGTGAGAGCGTGCGAATTTCAATCCTGAAGTCGCGGGTTCAAAACCCAGCTCGTACCAATGAGTTTTTCGGAACTTAAGCCGACCACTGACTAACAGGCCGCCGGACGATATCGGTCTGTCAGTTAGAACAAAAATTTGACAGTTCCTAACAACTGACCGGCCGATATCGTCCGGCGGACTGTTAGTCGGCTTTATGTACGAAATATCATTTGATATTTACTAGTTGCTTTTCGATGAAGGAAAAGATTCGTAAGGAAACCAGACTAATCTCAATAAGGACTAGTTTCCCCTCTGCGTTGTAAGGTCATATAGCAGTCGCTTTCGTAATAACTGGTGCCTACGTCAATTCTTAGGATTCGTTGCCAAGCGGATCCCAGGCTCCCATAAGCCGTGACAGAAATGCCGGAATAACGCGAGGAAGAAGTTTGCAGTAGATACCTTAGGGACGTGAAGTCGCAACGCCCATAACCTATACGGGCCTTACGAAAAAGACTCATTGCGACGAAAGGTGACCCTATACTTAAAGGCTGGCTAATTCCTAGGCCAATGAATTGTCATCGCCATTCAGCGTAATAGGAATGTGGCCAGCCTTATGGGCACGCTTCCGCTGGGGACAGACCAATTAATTTAAATTTATTTAAATATAATATTTAATACCTAGTCTGTAATAATTATATTTTTCGATATAAGCAATTTAAGTACTACGGGCAGATTAAGTTATATCGTGTGCTTACGATTTACAACTAGGTATACTTGAGGTTCATTAAAAGTGGGCGTGTAATAGACGCTTAAGGAGGAGCACTTTACATCTAATACGAGAGTGGCTAACACGGGTTCCAGATTATCGCTCTAAAGAAGACGTTTAATCGGGTAATAGACGTTGTAATGAGCATCCCCGTAGCGACGATAGCATCGCAGCGCGCTGATGGTGGATAACACACGCATCATACAAATATGATAGATCTGTAGCTGAGAATTAGTATCTTCAATTCATTAAAGATACTGTAACCATGTTACGCATTCGGACCGCAGACCATACTTTTCGCCAACCGTAAAATGGATATTTTCGTTAGTCCTCAGCTAGAGTTGATGAGAGCTTTGTGCCTTATGTTATGAGTCATACTATACTTGTTTGACGATTGCGGCGCGATATTGCTTCCAACTACATTGCTGCTGCAAATGTCCAAAACTAATGTCAATGCCCAATGGCTTTTTTGCAGTATCAACGTCGCTCCGCTATATACCACGGTAGGCAGAGGGGCTACCGCGAAAACTGAAATTCGCAAATTGCGGGGATCTTTTCTCTTTTACTCCAATGAAGGCGTCACAGAAAGATGCCCGCAATTTGCGAACTTCGATTTTCGCGGTTATAGCCCTGGTGCTGCATGAATAATAGTACCTTACAAAAGAAAAGAAAAGTAGGTATTAAGTAAATAGCCAAGTTCGTGTCGTTTAAGTTCTAAAATCTTACAAAAGATTAAAGTTCCTCATTGTACCTTTGCAATTAATCGAATTAATCGAATCGAAGCTTATGGATTTGGAGGACCTTCAACCAGAAACGTCACTTTGACACTGTCAGATCATTTCCATAACAAATATAGATCAAATTCTAACGTTATTACAGTCAGAAGTTCAGAACATGCCTTTTAGTTATAGTTGTACTATTTAGGTGCTGCCAAAAACGATCAGGGAAAAAATATAATGCACATGTAATGTTTTAATTTACTTCTATATATACCTATAAAATATATGGAGCAGAAGTAATACATTTTAATTGAATAAATACATTACTTTGTACTTCGTTTAAATCGATGTTGACATTGAACGTCACGCAAGAAATAGTTTTACGTTACCTACCTACGTTTGTATAGGTTATGCTGTAATACACATTAGGTACCTACTCTTGGTATTCATTCATGCACCTACTCGTATTCCTTATGTTTTTCATAAATTTTATAATAATGGTGTAGATCAACATGCAGGGCCATAAACTTAATGTAGCTTTAGATAAATAATATTCAACTATAATTATATATAATTCATATTTCATATATTACGTATTTATTTTTATGGACTCCACACAAATGCGGTAATTTACACAACTAGAGGCTATTATTTAGTCTCTGGCAATTCAAATGCATAAAATTAATACTACGTATCCATACTATCCATTAAGTTTAAGGATAGTATTTTCTATAACGAACGATGCTATATCGTTAATAGAACGAAGGGATTAAAGCCACCCATTTTTGACATATTTTGGACAAATAGTTCGAGTTACAAATGTGTGCTTTCAAGATAATGAACACTCAAATTATTTTTAGAAAACGGAAAAGTCCAATACATCTGTATTTTACAAAATATGACAAAGTAGGAAAACTAGTATTTTTTTGTAACTTTCGCGGAACAATAAGGTAACCTGATCGGTATTTAATCAGGAGTTTGAATTATACGACAAATCCATTTAGAACCCAATATACTTACTTACATGGAAGAAAACTTTCTAAGGTCGAAACGCGTCACTTTTAACCCGCTTCAGATATTCATATCCCATAATTAAAATTAGAATACGTCTGTTATTCGGCTTACGAGTATCCGCGCCCTTACGCTGCCGATGCCGGGTCAAGTATTATTCGAGTTAGGGCAAAAACGCGTATGTTCTCGCGCCCTATTTGGCTTGTATCGTGTCGCCTCCGCGAGAAGTAACGAGTTTAATTCCTTGACAAATGAATCGTTTTTGTTTGTATGGTAAGCAATCGAGAACTTCTTTGCGTGGATTCTTGTCGATGAAACTTTGATTTAAAGTCATTAATAGGTACATTTTTAATTACTATGAGCCGACATGTAGATTTGAACATAAAAAATAGGAACAGATTTGGAACCTATAGGTACATTATCTATAGATCCGAATGAAGAAAATCCTTATTTACAAAACGATTTGTTTTATCACTTGGGATATTCTGTATAACTCTAAATAATCGTTTCTAATTGGAGGATCGAAGAGTCGACCTAAATTCGTATACCTACCTATTATACACTCAGATCTGGTGGTAATCCACCACCTCATTTATTAAAATCACAAACGTGTGGCTTATATTTTAACTAGCGATCCGCCCCGATTTCGCACGGTTTAACAAATTATAGGTACACCTAAACCTTCCTCAAGAATCATTCTATTCATAGGTGAAAACCACATGAAGTACTCGTCCTTAGTTATTGAGTTTATCGCAAACAAAAATACAAACACACAGACAGACGCTGCGGGGGGTTTTGTTATATAAGGTGTTAGTGTTTAGTGATCAGGCAATTGTTTAACTTTAAGTACTCATAAAACTAGCGATGAACAAAAAGAATCGCAGACTCGGCGATTTTCATATTAATTATACCTAATTATTTATCTACCAACTGCATGGAAACTGGAAATAATAATCAAATGTATCATAATTTTATGGAGCAATAAATTGAATATATAATTACCATTAATATAAGTATGAATGTTGTATAGATTAGCTAGCCGACGGAAGGAAACTTATTTTAATAAGTCACGCTAACTCTGGCACCGCGTTTATTTAAAAAAGCGCTAATTCGACACGCATCACAGTACGCACGGGTATATAAGGAGGCGTTATATTGATACTATTCTTGTTTTACATTGAGATATTGGAGGCAAGTATTAGCTAAGTGTATTTTAGGTAGGTAAACACTTAAACAGGTATTCGTAAATTCCGTATATTTTGCTCACAAGAAAAACATTTTTTAACCAAGACAACATAATGAAGTATAAAACTTGTTTATTGTGTAGGGTCAGTATTCAATTTAAATTCAAATTAAATTTACGATAATACCCATAATTTCTAGAAAATCTATTGAAGGGTTGTAGGTATTTCCAAAGCAAGCAGCTAAAGCATATTTACGAGTATGTAATGATGTGAAGTCATTCACTTACACTACACCTCAAAAAAACCGACATGGAGATTTTACAAGAGTTTTATGTTATTAAAAGAAATGATGTTAAGGTATGTTTTATGTTATGATTAAAGTAGATACCCGACCCGCAAATCATATGTATTAGGTGTAAAACTGAGTCAATAGTAATGACATTTTAAAGGTAAAATCTAATCTGTAATTTTAAAATTTTACTAAATGTGAATGCTAGAGTATCCTTAATATGTAAGTAGGTATACCTAACCTACCTATTTTAACGGAGTTTACTGACGATTTCTTGCCAATTTCATATAAACTGATGATACTTAACATCTCAAAGTAGTAGAATGCGGTTCAATTTAGAACCTTATTAGTGTAACTCATAATGTGTTGTTTACATTCAGATTAGCCAACAACATGATATTAAAGCCGGAGCCGGGACTTATATTTGGAGATGTCATAATGAGCACAGAACAAAGGCTAGGCGCGGCGGTCGATGCGCGTGCGCAGTGATAGGTGCGCGGGCGGGGCGCAAGGCGTGGCCGTGCCGCCATTGGCCCGCATGCAAATACGCCGCCCGCGCAATCACTGCGCCATCGCGCGCACCATTGTTCCGCGCAAAAACGCGCGTCGCGAGCTCGCTCGTTTGTCGGAGCGTGTTCGTGCAAAAACTGCGGAATGCGCATAACAAGAAATCAGAGAAAAAATGGCTGCTGCGGTTTTTCACCCGCGATTTATATCCCGCGGGCGACGTCGCGAGCCCTGTCGCCGTGCGCGCAAAAACTAGACCCGCTCCCGAGCACCCGCGCACTCTAAATTGCACTCCAGTATGCGAGCAGTCAATTGGAGACGAGGCCATTACTTTTAAATCTAGACACGCGGCAGCGTGTCAAGCCAAGTTCAAGCAAAGGAACTGGCTAGCCAGCGCCAAGAGTAATATTACACGAACCACTTGGTGCCACTTTTGACCCTTCTATAACTCAAAACATCTTTAACGTAAACACATAAAACTACGTGTGTTTAATTATATCCATAAGGACATATAGAAGCCCAAATTTCATGAAGCTAGCTCAAACGGTTATAAAGATATGAAGGTCAAAAAGTCGTAAATTTTAAGACTGACTGACATACCTATAGTACCTAAACCTAACCTACTTCCAGATGACCTAGAAGGATGAAATTTGGAATCCAGCTCAGTTATTGTGTGAAAGCGTAGGAAAAAATCTAAAAATTAAAAAAAGTTATAAAATAGGGGGGGTCCCCATACAAAAAAACCATTTTTTATTGTGACTGACATATAAGTACCTAAACCTAACCTACTTCCAGATGACCTAGAAGGATGAAATTTGGAATCCAGCTCAGTTATTGTGTGAAAGCGTAGGAAAAAATCTAAAAATAAAAAAAAGTTATAAAATAGGGGGGGTCCCCATACAAAAAAACCATTTTTTATTGTGACTGACATATAAGTACCTAAACCTAACCTACTTCCAGATGACCTAGAAGAATGAAATTTGGAATCCAGCTCGGTTATTGTGTGTAAGCGTAGGAAAAAATCTAAAAACAAAAAAAAGTTAATAAATAGGGGGGTCCCCATACAAAAAACCTGTAATACGCGCTAAACAACCGGCCAACGGTGTGTCGTTGGCGGCGCGCGGCACCACATAATTAATACAAAGAACAGAAGTAAAAAACATGCAGCGGAAACACAAGAAAAAACATTAAATCTCAATACCTGCCTAGTTTTCTTTACAAAAAGTATTGATATCCCATCAAAAACATAAATGTAAAAAAGGAGAGCCAAGTTCAATACAAAAATTATGCTTGGCTGTGGGGTTCGCCGCAAAAAGAATGGAGATCTAAATGAGTGCCAAGTTCTATGCAAAATCCAAATATGTATTTATAGGAACAAAATAACATTATAAACAAGTATTAAACTCTATTTCTTTGCTTTATTGGATACCTATAACAATTGCTGTTATTTTAAAAAAATGTGAGATCTTAAAGTAGGTTAGATTTGGCTTGGCCAGTTTTTATCAGAATTACAAAATATATATGTTGAATAACTTTATAAAATGACTGATGTAATAAAAACTGGCCAAGTCAAATCTAACCTGCTTTAAGATCTCGCATTTTTTTTAAATAACAGCAATTGTTATAGGTATCCAATAAAGCAAAGAAATAGAGTTTAATACTTGTTTATAATGTTATTTTGTTCCTATAAATACATATTTGGATTTTGCATAGAACTTGGCACTCATTTAGATCTCCATTCTTTTTGCGGCGAACCCCACAGCCAAGCATAATTTTTGTATTGAACTTGGCTCTCCTTTTTTACATTTATGTTTTTGATGGGATCACATTTACATTGAATGCGCGAGCGACGTCCGACGACCCGATGCGATGCACAATTAAAATAAGGCAATAAATTAACAGGTAGTTACAGCTAAGTAGGTACTATCGGGTGCAGCGACGGTTGAGCATCCTACAGTTCGATTTCAAATGCACCCCAGACGCGGTCACTTATTTACATTATCCACCAATGGGAACAGTCCAAGATTTTTGACCAGTAACTCTAAAATTTTAATATAAATGTAACGTGCCTAACAATACGGTACAATTTGCAACGGATATGAAATCGAAAGGAGTAGCTTTTTTTACCTTTTTTTATAAGTAAACCACCAAGAAACATCTGGCTAGTAACACTTAAAATTGAATGCATTCTAATGACCCAACTCAAATTCCTTACCTCGCAGTTTCGGTTGTAAAATTAAATCTCTTAACGACTTTCCTTTTTTCTAGACACATTTTTTATCTAAGTCTCAAAAAAGTTGAGTGCTTAACGAGTTCAACAAAGATCAATAAATAATACTATTGATGTGTTTAATTTATATTATAATATAGGTTAGAATATACTTAACTACTTTTATAATAACCCATACAACAAACGTGACTTGTTTGCCGTTTTTTGCGCAATGGTAAGGAATCCTTCGTGCGCGAGTCATAATAATTCAGTTGCCAAATAAATAATTGGTAGCTTGCTCATATTGAAATATTTTAACGCTTTTGTTGCCAAAGTAGGTATTCATTTTAGTACCTATTTCTATTTTTTAAGCTACTGAATTCTGATTAATTAGTTGACCGGTTAAATACGTGCCCAAAAAAGTAAGGGTCGTTAAACAATTTAAGATTCGTTCAAGCGGGCAGATATTAAGTTAAGACGCCGCACGGTCTCTGCACGCAAAGTGCGCAAAATTTAACAATTCTGGACAAACATTATGGCTATTAAAAAAAGTTTCCACGTATTCTTGGTCGCACAATTGTTTTACGGGCACCAGATGTGTAATCTTTCTAACATAGAATGCCCTTTAAAATGCAACTGATAACGATGGTCAACACATGTTTGGGTTGGTCAGGTAAGAACCCAAAAACAATATCGATGCAATATACTTAAGGCACGACTGTGATTGGTTGTAATACTTGTAATATAAGAAGGCGTGACGTTTTAAAGTTTTGGGTGCAAGCGATTTTCGTTGAGAAATGCTCAACCGTCGCTGCACCCGAATGTACCTACCATCCTACGCACAATGTTCTACCAGAACCCCAACGACTCCTAAAATGTACGAATCAACTATAAACATCACCAGGTTAGTAAGGTTAGGTGTTACAACACACATGCACCAACACTTACCTACAACAGATATTTGGGTCATGCCTAATATACACAGTGGTACAATGCTGCTGCTAAATTAGAATAGGTAGGCATACATACCTAGATAGCCAGTTAACTAAGTAGAACATGGAATGATTTAGAACTTAGAACAATACGTACCTACCTACCCTAATTTTGACCGACACTAAATCTTTGGTGTTAAACAACTATTTATATTCCGTGCTAGCACTTCCCTTTTAGTGTTTATTTATTCGGCACCTATGTAAAGTAGGTAGGTCCTTATAACAGTTATAACATGCTGAACATATGACGTGCTATCTTTCTGCATTTATTACACAAATAGGTACCTACATACTTACTCGTACTTACCTATCGACGCAATCAAAAGGCAGGCAAGGAAACTGAAAATGGCTGATGTACCCTCTTCTTCTTCCTTGTCGTATCCTCAATATCCTCATGGCTGAGGGACGTGACGAATGTGGACACTTTTCACTGATGTACCCAGGTACCTAAATGGCTATAGGTATGTGCTTAACTATACAGTAAGTAGGCACCATTAAAATCGGAGCAAATAAGCCAAATAAGAATGTTTGACGCATTAGCAATTGTAATTTAGTCTTATCTTACTTCATACTAGTAATTAGTGGAGTTATCTAAGACTTATATGTAAATACGATGTGTCGTGATAAAATCCTATAGAATCTTGCATCCGTTTGCGCACCTTATGTCTGCACAAGAAGGTTTCAATCGGTGGCAGACGAGCAGTCTCATTACAGTCACCTGGTCGCATTAGAGCAGAGTAGCATTCATTACAGGGTAAAAACTGGTCGTGCATGTGAATGAGTGGTCGGCAGCGGCCGGCGGCCGGCGGGTGACTCGCCCAATTTACAATAAAACGCGCGGAACGTCCGGCAGCGCAAAAACCGCCCGCGCCCGCGCATATGAATGGGAGGGCTTTTTGCCCAGGGTCTTACTCTGCCGCTGGCATAATCACTGCACCCCGTAGCACACGTCCCACCTGTCATGGTGATCAATAGTTATGCTTATTACCAATTGTAAGATAGCTATTTGTCAGTCATGGATTTTTTAAATTGGAAACTATCATAAAATCTATCAACGTTTAAGTGGGAAAGACATGAACCAAGCAATTTTATTTTATTTTTTATTGAAAAGAAGCCGTCAAGTTACGTCGTCATCGTGTTGCCAAGTTTCTTCATCGAGGTATGGTTGCAATCTTCAAAATTTGCAACATACCTGCCTGAGCATTGTAGTTCTAACACAAATTAGCTATTTGAGTCCCGATTCAACAGCTTTACCGGACATGATGACCATAGTTAAATGTTATGAGAAGCGTCATCGTAGCTGCCTTGCTCTGATTATGTAACCGCGGCGAGTTTTTGTGAGACACAATGTCCGCCGCCCGCGCACCGCGTCGCAGGCCCATGGAAAATGCAACAGATTATCTCGACGACCACTGGCGCTCATTAAAATAACCGGCAGAAGACTAACGTACCCAGGAATGTGCTGGAGGTACTTGTTCAATGGATAGATAAGAACATGTTGACCAGGAAAAGGTTTTTCCTAGCTTTGCACATCCGGCGGAAAATGATCTGGAGTTAATTGTAACTTTAAATATGTATGTTGTTAGAACTCAGTGATTAAATATAAGTAAGTACTTTCCAAATAATCTCATACTTCTAATTCTTTAGGTACATCCAACATAGGAAAATAAACAACACAACGTAAGTATTTCATGATGAACCTCAAACATTTCAAGCAAACAACGATGCGAGGAGGCAAATTCATAGGTAAACTACGAATTTAGTACCCATTCATTGCTTCAGTATAAAACGAAATAAAGAAGGTAATTTCAAGACTAATTCATGTAACTATTTTAAACAGAAATACAATTCAGACGATTTCTTATAATACAATCGTGTTGAGGCGAAGTAAACCGATATCTTGGCCATCGACGAGTGCAATCCAATTGTAATTTTAATTCGGTTTCCATTACACCTAAACGGCCTAATCTCGTGCACGAGCATGAGTTGTGTTCAGATGCCATCTCGCGTTAATTGTTTCCTTCTCCGGGCTTATTCTGGTTTTCACCCCCAGAAAACTTTTGTAGGGGGAGAACAGGAGACTTGCCCAGGAAAATGAAGATTCTTTCAAAGTTCATGGAAATCGTATTCTCGTTTTGTTAGCGTAAGTACATGTCTCTTCTCTCTAACTCTTTGGGCGCTTCAAGTCACCCGCACAGGAAGTACCTAACCTAAGTAGATGGTAATATTCCTATAGGTACCTAAATGCCTACATACATAATACGTGTGATATTTAATTGGATTCATTTTAAACACGCCATTGTTGCTAGGCAATGAAATAAGAAACTGCAAGATATTGGTAGATAGTGTTATAGATAGGTATCTTTCGCATCGTGACAACCCCTGGTCAAAGATATTTATGTACTTAGGTACCTACCAATATTGAAAATCTGAAATTTTTAACCTAAATCATTGTTTGTTAATTAAATGTCCATTAGATATATATGCTTTGATCATTATAATTATAGTTTTGAACGATTCATTGCCATAGCCAGTAGTCTAGGCGCAGAATAAGGGTCGTGGCGCGCTCGTAAGTCAGAAGCGTGCGGCGATAGGATCAGCGCGCGCGCATCCGAGCTTCGGAGACTTATGTCGGAAGGAGGATCCACGAGCCATGGAACGCCATATTTTGGGTTACCGTGGAATTCAAGAGATGATAAGGAGCTTATAAAATATGTAACGTCTAGTTTTATGTATTGTTTGGTAGTCTAGCTAGTTTGTGATAAACATGCTACCTGGTATGCTTTAACAAACTGACATTCGAATCTTCGGTTTGACTGCCAATTTGACAACATCATAACAATTTATTTTTCTCTCTTTAAGTTGCTTGCAAAATGAATAATGAAGGCCCAAAAAAAACGTAAGTTTTCCTAACAGTGTAAAAAGTGACGTTTCTGGTCGACCACAAACGATTTTAAAATAGTTAGGTAACAGAGTTGGCCGGAAAAGTCTTTAACCTAAATAGCATTAAATTGCTAGTAGGTATACAACTATAACACTAAGCTAATGTGAATGTATTTCTTGTAGTTTTATATTTAAAAAATGTACATGTAGGTATGCATACATAATATTCGTACACATTTGGTTTGTCACTTTGGTAGGTAGTTAGGTACCGTAAAACGGGGTGAGTAGGTTTCGCGGGGAGAGTTGGGTTATGAATGGGGAGAGAAGGTTTGAGAGGGGGGTGAGAAGGGGTTTTAAGGCTACTGCTATTAATGTATTCCAATTTAAAATGGGGCTATAATAATATGCATAATAAAAAAATCGATCCAACAATCTTCCAAAATCACCTTTGTATGAAAAACCCTCTCACCCCAAATACGAGGCACTACGGGATGAGGTGGGTTTTCCTCTTTATCGTCAAAGTTATGAAATGAACTACCCAAAATAAAATACAAACTAAAATGCAAACGTCCGAACCACTTATTATTTACACCATTCAGTTTTCACATGTAAAAGTAAAATTTTATCGAGGTTTGAAAGTCAAATTTCACCCAATTCACCCCATTTTACGGTACTTAATTTTATATTCACGGAGCCAACTTACGCTGATGAAAGTTGTTTCAGTGAAGCATAATCCATATTGCCGCGCGGGTCGTGACCGCGCGCTAGAGCGTCGTGCGCGCAGAAGCGATCTGCGCGATACCACGCGTTCTTATTGATTTATGCACTCTTGCGCGGCCCGAATTAAACGCGAGCATATTAGACAATTTGTTCTAGCTCCGATAGGTACAAGATGCAATAATAACTATTAATACGGGGAAGATTATAACTTTATAAGACAACTTAGATAACGATTTTATAATATCTTACCTTTATTCAAATAAGCATGTAGGTTAGGGTGTCCCTTATTTTACGATTTTTTAAATAACAACGCATACCCCCTAAATACCTATAACGATACTACTCCAAAACGCCCTGAAATTTTTTGTCAGGATATTCCAGTAACAAGAACCCGTGCCGACTTATAATTGAAATTCCCATAAAATTACTATGGAAAAATTTGACCAGACACTACTCGTAATTTTAATTTTTTGTTTGTTTTTTAATTTTTTGTTTTTAATTTTTCATTGGTTTTGTTAAATAAAGTTTATAAATATGGCAATATTATACAAAATCTATATGAAAAAAAAAGAAAAAAGATGTCATTTTCATACATTGTATGGGCAAATCTCATGAAAGTCGGCACGGGTTACAGGAATGACCTGAATTTTTTTACAGTGTTTTCGGATAAAAGAAACTGATTTAGGGGGTATGCGTTATTTATTTCTATAAATCGTAAGATAAGGGACACCCAAATGTAGGTATATTGCCTGATAGGTGCAGAAAATTGTAGCAGAATCTTAGACTAAATATAGGAGTCATTTATGGTACCTAAGTGTGCACAATCGGAAATGCTTTATCGGATAAAAGATAATTACTTATTTTTTATCTTCATAACAGAGTTAATTAGGATCCGATGCCTATGTAAAATTAAATTTACTTACTTACCTAATAGCGGAAGCAGTTATAAAGTTGACCCAAAAATTTTTTATTAAGCTATGAGCTTCATCACATATGTTCCTTGAGTAATTCTAAGCATTTCAAGCCTGGGAGGCAATAAGAAATGTGTGTCTACTCGGATTTGTAATGGATTCAAACTTTCAACCCCTTTTTAACCCTGTTAGGGGATGAATTTTACAAAACGCTGAAATTACTTTTCCTGTCTTTTAATAATATCCCCAAATACAAAGATTCAAGTCCCGCGTTCGAAAATTTTTTTGATATCCATACAAACTTTCAACTCCTTTTTCACCACCTTAGGGGATGAATTTTCAAAAACGCTGAAATTAGTTTTCTTGTATTTTAATAATATATCGTTTTACGAAGTTTCAAATTCCTAGCTTAAAATAAAACTTGAACCCCATACAAACTTTCATCCCCTTTTTAACCCCCTTAGGGGTTGAATTTCTCAAAATCGCTTCTTATCTCTTGTACACTTTATAAATGTAATCTAGTGTGCAAATTTCAACTTTCTATCTTTTGTAGTTTCGGCTCCGCGTAGCAAAAATCTCCAACCAAATTTTTCACCTTTTTACGTTTTTCTTGTAAAATTACTATGAAATTGAAAAAACAAATATCAGCAATGAATTCTACGTCTTTGGTTTATACGAAAATGATACCAAACTTGCCCTAGTACCCACCAGGATCAGAGTAGATTTTTTTTAAAGATGACGGATGGCGGCCGTCTTTGTCCCCCCCCCTCCCCCCCACTTCAGGCTAGAAATGCTTAGAATTACTCAAATATCAGATGTGATGAAGCTCATAGCTTAATAAAAAATTTTTGGGTCATGTATGGCAGCGTTACATAACTGACTCCAGTATAAGTACCTTAGACATAAACGCAGTTAAAAAAATACTGTATCATACCAACATCACCCACGTAAATACCATAAGTTTTTCCATCACATTATACTCACGATGAACCGATAAATATCGATGTGTCGCGATAAAGCGCGCCGCCAAGCGCTTGATCCGCGCACGCGCCCGTTCGTGGTGACGTGACAGACCGCCGCCGCCGCACGGAAACTGAAAGGTCACCATTTTTTCACGACTGTACATTTTAATGTGACTATTTAGTACATTTCAATATATTTATTCAATAAAATGCACATCATAGACACATCGCGTGAGATATCAACGGCTGGTTGAACTATATATGCCTATTCAACATAGGTCGCGGTAGTTGTTACGGGCCGTAATTTTTTATTTGTTACTATTTCATTGTGACACCTCTTCGCTACTGAACAAAGAACCGTATCGAAATAGTCGATCCGATAGCCATTTCCAACTATTTGACACCTATATCTAAACGTTCTTAATACTTGGCAATAAAGTGGTTTTTACTTAAACAAGAGCACACCTGCTCAAATGTCAAGCGCAGTCGCAGCGTTTTTACCTACTCGTTCGGATTACGGCACTTTCTCGTGTTTACCTTCTATTTTTAGACCCCAACAGTTTATTACTATTTTTTGCGTAGGTCAGTTACACTGCAGGAATCAACAATAAGCTGGACTGATGACATTTTACATTTTTGTAAAAAACACAATTAAAATATACTTACGGCGATGATAGTAATTTTTGTGAATCCGTGATAATGGCGAACTGCACTAAGTACTGCAACGGGCCGGCCTAATGCATATATTACATATATGTACATAGTTCTCAGATCCCATTTATTCGTACTTCATTTGGTTAATAGAATACCTACTTACAATGTTAGTTATTTCCATCAATGCTAATTGCATTGCAGTGGGTTATCAACTTAATTAGTACTTAATTATGTAGGTACACAATTATTAATATTTGGCGAATCGCAAAACCGTTATTATGAGGTGCACGTTAAACACCTGACAAAGAAAAGAGGGGTTTATTTCGAAACAAAAGATCAATATTAAGTACCTAATGTAACTTCCAATAAAATCAAGATGGGTATTTTCATTTAACTTGTACTTTAAAGCGCGACTTAAGTCGTGTTTCAGTAACGTCTAACCGTTACGTTCCTGACAAAATGTATGGGTCCTGACATTGACCGTCAGTTTTGTAACGATTGCTAACCGGCCGTAAAGGTGCACAGTTGCCTAAGTGAAAATGCCCAGATACATTATCAGTGTCATGCACGCTCGCACAATTGTTATTGGACTTCAGATCGAACTAGTGCAGGCTACTTAAATGTTACCGATGTAATTTTTGTGACATCTCCATCAAAAAGTTACATTGTTAAATTACTGATGGCTATCAGCATCGTTTGTTTTAGTTTCAGACTCTTTTCAATGTGACAAAAATAAATTTGTAATTAACGAAATTTGTATAATCTACATTAAATTGTACGTTTCCGAATAAGGCCCTGAGATTTGGCGAACCGTAAATACCGTAATTACAGCACTTCACTAAACGCATGACACCTCGTTGCGCAGCGGCACCGATCGCGCGCTTCGTAATCTAATAACTAGAGATGCCACGAATATTCGGCAACTATTCGGTATTCGGCCTATTCGGCCACTTTGCCGAATATTTGGTATTCGGCCGAATGTTGCCTACTATTCGGCCGAATACCGAATATCTGTTACACCTACCTAAAAAGAAAAAAATCACAAAAAAATAACCAAAAACTAGGTATATTTGATATCTAAAATGTATTCTTGGAAAGTGGTTAAATGAGAAGGCAAGTTTTTGAGCATTTGTTGATTCCAAAATTTTTATTTTTTATCATAGGTCTGATTTGATTGACTATGACTACATTCATTAATTCTGTTCAACATAAACATATATCTTAGCAAACGTTGTGCTTTGTTGGCGAACAGTTTTTATAATAATTGTGACTCAAAATGTTCGTATGTTATGCCGAATATTCGGTATTCGGTCGAGAAAGGGGGCCGAATATTCGGTATTCGGCCAAATTCACTATTCGGGGCATCTCTACTAATAACCTCTAATCGTTGCAATGTATTCACGCCGAGCTGCATAAACAAATGGTTAATGGATTACTCGGGCGATGCACCTGTGTTACACTCTGCTGCATAAATCATGTGCATACACACGGAAATCTACCAACAGCTAACTTTGAATAGGTATACCTACCTAATGTTCCCTGATATCTACCTACATTCAGGAATAATTAAATGTATTTTTTTTGCAATATAAATAACATCATAGACAAAACGTTAGTTATAGTTTGTGTATACTCAATACAAGCTCAAAATCTTACAGCTAAATAATTACTTACACATTTACGCGATTAATCGAGTCGCGCCCCGCAGCGCGCGGTGCGCCCGCGAATTCGTGCCCAGCGACCAGCGCGCAAAAACAAGTGCGTACTTATGCACTCACCGCTATCGACATCAACATATCGATACAGTCACTTTGGTAATTATCAGTTTCTTATACCGTACCTACATTTAAGCCAACTCTGAAAAACGCGAGCGTGCCGACTATAACTTACCTATTTAAAATTTAAGACTAATGGTAAGTAAGGTAGAGCTGAGATTAAGGAATGCAAATCGGTTATTTTTTGTATGGAAATAACCGCGGTTTCGGTTAAAAACCGATTATTTCCATACAAAAAATAACCGATTTGCATTCCCTAGCTGAGATCAAAATAATCCTTTAACTTACATATTGAACATTTTTATATCATTTAAAGATAACAGGATAAGAGAAAAATATTAATAAATACACACTGTCCACTCTTAGTTCTTACTTTCTTATCTTCAGCTTAAATTAGATAACCTCTGATAAGCATTTTTATTTTCTCCAACTCCAAACGTAATGCTTGTCAAGGTTAAGCACAGGATCAGCGTGCGCTGAAATTCAAATATGTAGGTGCAGTTTGTGCAGTAGTTAAGTACCTATATTATGATTGGTTGATTCTCACACACGAACGATTTGATTGACAGTTTAGTTACAAAAAAAATCTAGGAATTATTAATGCCTATGTTTTGTAAGCGGCGCCATCTAACGCCTCGACTTTTCATGTATTTTTAATGTCTCCGTGTAAGTATAAGTAAATGTCTAGTTACTGCATATACGGGATTCTTTAATCGACTGTTAACTGTAATTCGTATAAATGATGAACAATATTGCATGCGCCAGCACGCAAGAGGCGTTGAAAAGATTATAGAAAGCGTTTATATTAAGAAAATCGGCGCCATACCTACATAAATGCAAGAGATAACTAATTACTTAAAAGAAGATCCATTTCACATTCCTTTTTTTGCTATTGTAAAACATATGTATCATAAGCGAACGGTTGTGGAGTATTTTTACTTAAAACACACCGCCCAGACAGAGAAGTTTATTGTACATATTTAGGGTTGCCATACTATATTGCCACACATCCCGTATATACGGGACTGTCACCGTATTTAAGTATCACGTCCCGTATTTTGTTGACCCTGCCTATAATATTTATTTATATATTAATAGCGCTCTAGAACAGAGCTCTCCAAACAGCAGCAACCAGATACTACCCCCTCCCCCCCTTGGTGGCCCGCGAAAGTTTCTGAGGCGTAATATAGCGTGAAATGTGTTCAAATCCATACGTATACCAACCGATAAGATCAAACTCAGGTACCTACATAATTTGAATAAATTGAGAAATTATTGGGAAAGTAATGACACTAATAGCTAGTTAGCATATTTTCCATAAAAATACATTAATTATTAAAACTAATCAATATTTTATCGAAACAATCGCAACATGATATATACCTAGGGCGTCCCTAGTGCAAAAACGGGTCAATTACTCGTCCAGTAGTTGACCGCGAGAACTTTCTTCCATGCATATGCAGCGGGGAAAGGGGGCGGCGCGCGCGCCGCGAAATGCTAAAGTTGAATAACATTGCGTGGGACAACCAGCTAAGTAGTGTAACTATTACGAACCCATTCTTGGTACTTACTACAAATCCGGCCATAAGTGGTTACGGTTATGATCACTATAGCTGGCAGTCATGCAAATTATTGTTTCATTTGTATGATTGCATTGACCTCGATATGTTGTATTGTAATTAATTTATACATTTTCTGATATGCATACGAATATCATAATGCGAGCTAATTGTACACTTGTTGTTGCACTGACAGCTTTATGACTGAATAAAAGTCGACGCGCACGCAACTACGCTGTGAATTTTGATATGTATCATAGTTTGAATAAATTGAGAAGTTATTGGGGATGTAAGTAATGACACTAATGGCTAGTTAGCATCCATGTTTCTTAAATGTGTTAATAGGTTAACTACCTGTGCAACACCGACATCCGCTACAGATGGAGATTGCGAGTAGGGGACGCAATTTATGGGAGAAAATCATCATATTTAATGGTGATGATATTCCTATAAATATTATGAAAAATACTCCTATTGCGGTATCGTGTTTCTGCTACATTTCGCTAAGGTAGCCTGGAGCTCCGCTCTTTATCCTGTCCCAAGAATTTAATGTAGCTAAGCACAACAGGTTTTGCAGAAGCGAAAGCCTTCTAACCCAAAATCGATCCCAGGCAACGAAAAGTCGAAAAGCTATTGGTATAAATTTAGCACTAGATACGGATCTAACCCACGACCTCCGGTTTGGAAGCCGCACTATTGACCACTAGGTAATTACATAAGAGAGTTTTAGAGCTTACATATCATAAATGGATATATTTAGGTTTAAATAGTTGAAGTGTATATACAATACACTGCACCGCACGAAGCAATTATAAATAGTTAACCAGTTAAACCACAATTAATATAAATCGATTTCCGATCGTGTGCATTACTCACCGAACTTTTCACTAATCAGAGCTTAAATTTTCAGGTGCCGTTGAAAGGCAGCTAATAGAAGCAGCTTGTAGGCGAAGAGCGGGAGGGGAGTAATGATACATTCGCACGGCGAAGTAAGGTGCGAGGTAATAATGAGTTATGTACGTGATCCAATTATTTGGGCGCGCGCTCATTACGGGCTAAGTGTGAAATATGGCCGGCTTTATTACTCACTGACTTCCACCCCCACCCCCCACTGACCCCCTGGGTCAGTCGCGGGTGGGGCGGCTGCAGCACTGCAACTGCACTAAATCATAATAATGTAAGGTGCAGAACGGGAGCTATTTTTACGCGACAAAGATGGAGGTCCATAAATATACATATGAAAAATAAAGTATAGGTAGATGTTCTCGCACAGAAAACAAATGGGAACAGTTCATTATGTAGTTTATCAGAATCATCTCAAGTGATAACCGAGGAGCAGGCAACTAAGAAAATATCGGTTCGTCATTTCAATGCCTTAGCCTAAGTATATTTATCATCGTTACTAGCTCACCATGATAAATTAAAAGAAAGACTATCCATGCCAATCGTTGACAGAAAACGCCAATCAAACCTAAAATATTGTATGGAAAGGTTTCGTAGCATCGGTTATCCAGAAACATGTTTTCTTTGCGTTTGGCGTTTGTCAATGATTGTCATCTTGGCTAGGATCCCAAGCGGGTAAGTGTTTACAAAAAGCACCGGCGAAAACTGTGTGAACGACTATTTATCCACGTAGGTACTCGAATAGTTTTGCCCATGTCGTATTGTACACCATAGCGGAATTTTCGAGCAGATTTATAAATGTTTTGTCAAAGATACCTATATATTTACTTAAGTACTGAACTGATTCGTTCTTAATTAAATCCATTATTTTATCACATTATTAACAATGAGATTTTTTATCAAAGTTTTTATTGTGTTTAATTACAGTTTCTTACATCATGATACACCGTTTCTGACGCTGACACTAACAATCCACTGGGACTCCCTGAGAAGAGCATTACGAAGGGCGCGTGTTATCATTATCAGAGCTAGCAGTTCCGAGCCTTCGCGACGCGAGTTACCTGAAACAAAAGAGGTAAGTACATGTTACAACTGTTACGAGGTGGTTACAAGTTACTAGAAATTATATTGATAGGTAACATTTCACTGATTATAATGCAAGGTGGCTTTATGATGACGTTGAGATCGTCATTTACATAAAAAATATATGGGGACCTGCATATTTTTTTAATAAAAGGGTCCAAAGTTAAGACATTTAATTACCAAACTACGTTTCAGTAAACGTGCAACCAATATTTATCATCTCGTCTGCTTCTACCCCATACTCCCCACTGCCAAATTAAAAGTTTTGGGCAAAATATCAAAATATGACGATAAAATTAATTTACTAGGGAGATAAAACAGAAACAGTCACAAAACTACAGCGTTACTGGTAACATTACTTAGGTAGGTACCTATAGACGTTACCTTAAATATATGTCACTATAGTCAATGTTAATTGAAAAAATATAAAGCATTAAGTACCTACTTTAATAAGCACTGCTTAGTCGTAAATCATTGGCATACATATCCTCAAATAGGTACGGACTTGATACATTTTAAGACAATTAGATCAAACGTCTTTATGTTTTTATTTTTGCGACACCCTCGTTAAACTGAGAGCAAAATATTCCGATCATTGCACATTACTGAGCGTTCCCAGTCCTTGCTACCTAACTTGAGCGAGTCAGCCCTAGTTAGAATGTGAAATAGTGACCTATCTGGTTTTACCCGCTATCCGGTTTAATCTTCCTTTCCCCTATCATTTAGTTATACGGCTGATGGCAGTAATGAATCATACAAGCACCTTGCACCTACATCAACTATCGATACTCAACTTATAACAAACACATGTGCCCCGACACGGCGATATTTTAAAGATTTCTCGCCGTTTAGAGTGCAGTAACGAGCCCCCTCCCCCTCGCCGCCCACCATCTGCAGGGGGAGGGTGGGGTGACCAAACTCGAGCACGGCTGGAGTTATTCCATTAATTAAAGAGCGCGTCCCCGCAGGGCCGCCGTTTAATTGTACCTGCTTTGTTGCCGTGTTTCTTATTTGCTGAGCTAAGTACATATATTCATTTTACGAGAATTGAAAACATTCTTAACTCTAATACTCTGATCTAAGTTGAGCATATTGTTTATCTAAGAAATTATGCGTAATATTTGGCCTAACATACTTAATCTTCATATGAATATCTATTTGCCTTGAGACCTTGACTATATTGAGTATTAGTAAACAAGTAATAGTAGTAGCCAATATACCCCATAATGTATAGCTAGGATAAGTACATAAGTCTTATTATTATTGTAGCTTTTGTTTATTTTTACACGTATAGACTCCTGCCCATTAAACCCTGAACGAGAACCAATTTTCAACATATAATAAGAATTTTTAGAAGAAAGAAATAACCTGTGAAACTTCTACTTATCTACGAAAGTATTCAAATGAGAGTAATGAATACTCGTATGAAGTTGGTCGCCAACCCTACCGCAGAGAGCGGGCGGCGCGAGCTGCCCCCGCCCCCCGCCGCGTGAAACAAAGCAAGCAATAAGCGCAGGGTTGCCACGGAATGCGGATTTATGGAAATACTTCCAAACACTTTCAGAGTTTTATTGCTGTTGAAGCTCGTTTGTTAGCTTTAATGATTCAATGGGAATATCGGTTGTGATATTGATCATCATAACATCAAACATAATATATAGGAACATCAGACTTTCCTTGCATTGGGTTAATAATGTAGGTATATGGTGAATTTCAAAAAAGTAGAATTAATTTATATTAGGCGTTATCAAAGCGCCTCATAGAGGCCTCCGGTGACCAGAGGGCTGGCCTATATTTTGCCCAAAGGATCAGCATTGCCATCCAGCGGGGCAATGCGGCTAGCCTTCTGGGCACCCTACCTACGGACCATGACTTAGGGCAAATTTTTTATTTATAAGTTTTAGTGATTTGTTATAAAGTTGTAAAAATGTTATTTATATTTAAAAAATTAGAATTATGCCTTAATTGAATTTTGAAATTGCTCACAATCCATTAATTCCATTGCTTTATTTAAAATACTCACAGTCATAATAATGTTGCTAATATTTTGCATATTTCCCTCAACTAGGTTCCTTATTATTTATTCACGCAAATAATAACGATGTGTAGTGTCTTTAGAAAAATTTGAGGCAACTTGAGCGGCAGCCAAAAGTTTTCAATACGTTAGACAAGTGAGTTTGTATTTGTACTATCGTACAGCATGACAGCTGTCAATTGTTTGGGGCGGCATTTGTCAGGCTACACAACCAGGCAGACAGGGTGTCAGGTTTATTTATTTAATAAACTGCAAATCACATTGAATGAGCGTTATAATACGACAGCTAGGAGAGGTTATTTAAAAACCTAATGATTAATAGCTATTTTATTACAAATTTATTCGCATTTATATACATTACTTTGAAAACATATTGGATTTTTATTCTAAGAATGTATGGCAGTTGTTGACCTTTGGAAATGCATTCAGGCCGTGGCTTTGAGCCGTGTATTAAGCACTAATTAAATCATTGGCAATGGATTAATCACGGTAATGTCGTGCATATTGCAATATCTTACATGTTCTCCATCAAATTACAAATAAACCCTAATGATAAGAGGCAGTATAAACTAATTATGTATGTACCTATTTATTTGTACATTGCAGGTACAGGAACAATGTTACTAATAACATAGGACGTGTAGTAAATGGATGCAGATGATATCTTGATACAACTCAGTGAACATTAAATAACCCATTCAAAGCAGCAAATATAATGATAATGACCTCAGTAACCTGTTTATGATTCCAGACGACACCGAAACTTTCGCCCTCGAAATAACAATAATCAAATTAGAGGCAGCCCTGCCGTGTTCTTGCGCACGCTGTTAGAATAAAACATTATTCATAAATAGGATATTACGGCAGGTGCTCCCCCCTACCCCCACTCCGGACTACTACCCCCACTATTGCGCCGCTACAATGCAATGTGGGAAAATCACATGCCATGAAAATATACGGGCTTATGTATTTAAAGTTTCTCACATAATGTGGGTGGGTTTTGGGAAGTTCAGGAGATATTCACAGGTACGAGTATACTGTTAAGGATTTTTCTCGTAGGGTTTTTTACATAAGAGGGAATAATAATTTTTATTCAAAAGTAAACTATAGCGAAGGTATACAGTAAGTAAAAGAAGACGTGGCATGTTGGGCCTGTGAAGTTGAAGTTAAAAAAACGGTCCTATTTTTAGTTTTTGACAAAAACTTAATGCGTCGCACGAGCATAAATATGTAAATATGAATAGAATACATATGTAAATATAAAATTGTAGTAGTAAAAATTGCAATTAGGTTATATTTGGTTTAGTTTTTTTTTATATATGTATATTCGTTGTAGTATCCTATATACTAAGTACTAACATTATTATAATATATTGTTCACTAGCTGCTAATACAAAGACGGAGCCCTACCTCATCGAGATAAACACTAAGATAAGGATGAGGAACAATTATAATGTACCTAAAAGAGTTAAAAATATATGCAGATGTGCAGGCGACCCTGAGTTCTTGAAGCTAAGGCACAGGATATGCTACAATATCACAGTTATAAATAGGGACAAAATAAATCAGAATTGTAATATTTCTTTAGTCATAGACATGATTACCTAGGTACCTACAATATAACATACTCGTAAACTCAATTTCTGTTCATAGCTACGCTATTTCAGCTTGGTTCTGCAGTCTCACTCATGAAGTTTTATAATAGGCTTCATATCGCTCTCATGATTAATTATAACTAGCCACGATTAAAGTCCATTTATTATTCTAGTAATAAATATACGGGCCAATTATCCTCTTGCATATGCATAGCACCGTATATGGTTGACAGGGATTTGCATTAATCGCACATTACAATGCATGTGCAATGTGAAATACAAAGCACCATTTTCAAAGGGTTCCACTAACTGTATAAAAATTCCTAGATATTTAGGAATCTTTATACAGTTAGTTTTATTTAGGAATTTTTATACAGTTAGTGGAACCCTTTGAAAATGTTCAAAGGGTTCATGTTCAGGGTGTTCATGTTTACCGCCATAAATTGAGTAAATACACATATAATACATTGTACTTAAAACAAAAAGCTTTCCTAATAGCTTTTCTAAATAGGTACTTATAGCTCCTGTTTTCAGGGAACTACGATAATAGGTAATTATGTGGATAAATCCGCATTAAATATGACAAAAATTGTGACATTTCTTCATTCAGTAACGTCCTTTATGACATCGAGAGTTGTTATTACAATCAGAAATCCTCCTGGATGTGTTATGGTAAGTAAGTATTATTCTTCCAAGTTTCCTACGTTGGAAGATTAATACCATCACTGAGCAGTGAGTTTACATAGTTAAATCTGCGAATATTTTATAACAGCATTATTAGGTGTTATTTTCATTTTCCACTAACACTATTATAGTTATCATATTATTAATTATTAGGTACAAATTTAAAAATGGATTTCTTATTTCACCATGAGACCCAAAGGAAGGAGTCTTTATTATATGCGAGCGACCTGATTGTGCGTTCCCACGCCACATGTAGCTCTGGTAATAGAATAACTAATGCCTGACCGACAATTTTCTTGCATACACTTAGTAAATAAAGCTCGATCCACCAGCTGGTATTAAAAATATCAACATGGCTTTATTTTTAGGTCCCTATAGGATCTATGCCTATAGGTATACCCCACCCATTTTTATAACGGTGAACATTTCTGAGAACTATATTATATTGTCTGACCTTAAAAAAAATACTGTTATAAGCATGAATTCAATGTTATTTTTTAGTTTGGTTAACTACTCTGATAGTCAACTCACTATTGTGACTTGACTATCAGTTTCCGTATAGAGCGTGGCCGGGTTTCAGAAGAACCCTACACATGGCTACGTCTATCTAAAAATATCTACAGTTAAGAATTTTCAGAATACGCGACCCGTTCAAGGTTGTGAGCTTGTGAGGAATATCTTCCCCCTCGCAAGCAATTCGATTGTCACCATGGCACACAATTCTTCTGAGCACAACTAATTTTGCCGGCCGAGAGAACACATAGTATAAGAACACGAGTAGGCAGCCTCTCCTTATACGATAAGTAGTGTATAATATTTGATGTCTCAGGTTTTTTTTCATATTGAAAATAATTGTCCACGTCATGATCTTGCCAACTGCTACCTTCGGGTTCTATGGATCCTGCGCACGTTAACCTGGCACCGCCTTCCGTTACTCGTCTTCGTTCCTGAATCGTATTAATCAGTACTAATCATTCTTTGCGCCGGCGTTGTGGGAGCACATAAGGACATCTGTGCCGTGGGAAACTACATGCGTCTGTACCGACACCGCCCACTGCTGCATTTACTAGAGGCTGACACTATTCCTATCATACAAGTAATTCAAGTTTCATTAACGCTTGATCATATAGTTAAATATTTACAATCAGGCTCGGGCCCGCAATGAATAAAGTTCTTATAGTCAGTGTAGTTATCCCTCATAGTGTGTGGTAAAGGAATGTCATTGCGCATTTTTAAGATGTATTGAGCGATCAGCCAACCGATATGGAAGTGTTTGTAATAATGTGGATTTATTTAAGTTCCTATGTACATATTTACTTCGACAGATTGAGTAGATCATATTTGCGATAGCGTGATTGAATTGAACTACCATACAGATTACTTCTACATACGAGTAAGTTCTTCGTCAAAATAGGTACATGTGTTAGATTTTGTCATATCTTTTGTTTAAATTAGTAACTACCTAGTTACCTATAAGTATCAATATTATATATTATAAGGATGTTACGACCTAATGTTCATTTCTAGGTATCTAGTTAAGTCGGTTCGATTCCATTAGGAAAATTACAGGCAATAAAAGCTATGTTAGCATATTTGGTCAATCATCACAATAAACGATTTTCATAATGCAGTGGTCGGATTGTGCCGCGGGGCAGGCTAATGGCTGCCTCCGCCAGATTACGCTTCATTTATAACAATTATCGAGGCAGATAAACATGATAGTTAAATTCGGAAACACCTTCATTAATAGAGTAGCTCCAAATTCTGTGTTCACAAAAACCGGTCAAAACTTTTTAAATTTTTTGATAACTACATCAAAGCTTAAATTCGTGTGGCTTGTTTTTGGTGAAGGTGCCATTATTATAATCGCATTAGAGAGCGGCGTGGGGAATATATGATTCGTATTCATTTGTTTAGAAGAACGTTACTCTGACGTAATTAATGTAGAAGTAATTGCTGTCAATTAAGATCGGTGTTGTTTTTAAATGCCCAGAGTGAACGTGAGAAGGGTATGAATGTGGTATTAAAGAAGCATTCCAGGATTGTACACAACACGATAGTGGCCGGGACATAATGAGATAAAAAAGATTAAAATACGAGACAAGGCAAGTACCTTGAGTATGTATGTAGGTTCTATAAATTATGACAAAAAAATATTTTCTATTAAAGAGAACAAGCGGATGATTTACTGTAGGTAGCAAAAACGAAAATATATTATTTAAGGTTTTAATATTTGAATTTTCTTCGATTCCATACCTACCCAACTTACGTAGCTTACCTACAGTCTGCCGATGAGCTCTGTAGACTATGGGTTCAGGAAAAGGCGGTATCGTCTTGGGTCGTCCCATTCGTTTTTCGTCAAGTTCTTAAATTAGTCCTATTCTGCTTTCGTCACTCATGCTACATTCGTCACAATCGTCGGTAGCTTTCAATGTAGAATGAGTGACGAAAGCAGAATAGGACTAATTTAAGAACTTGACGAAAAACGAATGGGACGACCCAAGACAATACCGAAAAGGCGGTTTGCACTTCCCTGCAATTTTTCAGAATGCGGATATAAATTATCACTACAAACCACTTCATCACAGGTACCTACTATAAAAAGTATATTTTGATAAAGCCAGTCTGAAAGCCTTTCTGAAGAAAACAAAATCCAAACCATTAGTAAGAAAATTACAAAAACAAGGAAGTTGCTAAGGCAAAGTGGACTTTATCGTCAGTTCACTTCACTATTTTCACTACCGAAAATACCAAAATTACTACAAACCCGTATGCCTTGAATGACAATAATAATAATTTAGCCTATATACGTCCCACTGCTGGGCACAGGCCTCCTCCCAAGCACGAGAGGGTTTGGGCTATAGTCCCCACGCTAGCCCAATACGGATTGCGGACTTCACATACACCTTTGAATTTCTTCGCAGATGTATGCAGGTTTCCTCACGATGTTTGCCTTCACCGAAAAGCTAGTAGTAAATATCAAATGATATTTCGTAAATAAGTTCCGAAAACTCATTGGTCTCAAACCAGAAATTTAAACCCGCGACCCCCAGATTGAAAGTCGGGCGTCATATATCCACTCGGCCACCACCGCTCGCCATGCCAAGAATATTTAAGGATTTTCATCGATTGAATAAAAATTTACTCCTGGATCCTATAATTACTTATTAGTTTACACATTTTCAATAAATTTTACATACATTACAAAAGGAGATGGCGGTATGAGCTGGTCATATTTCTATTGGGCTTGGCAAATAATAACTTTGTGCCCCCTGGTACAAACAGGTGCGCACTGAGTCTAAAAGTATGAGCTAAACTTAAGTTGGATGTTGGATTTATTTCCTTTTATATTTTTGTACAGCTACGCCGCGCCGTATACTTCTTTCTCTCTTGAAGCCGCTTGTTTTTTGAAACGCACGAACTCAAGATCAATTTACTCTTCCCACTCGATAATTCTGGCTTTCGAATCATTAAATAGAAAACATGCCGGGTTCTTATATTAACAACATATCTCAATGACACAAAGATTCTCCTTCCCATAGCTTAGTTAAAAAACCTGCGTATTAATCAGCTCATAACTATATAAACCGGAAAATTAATAGCATTTTCAATGAGTTAGAAAAAGCGACACTTTTTCGGAAATGGCATCCTTACCACGTGACGCGCCGATGTAACGAGCGCGCAGTAAAAACTCTTCCTGTCTATAACGACGTCGTATCTGGTCCTAGTTGGAATAAAGGCACGTTGTCTCTGTGATTCCTATGCAGATATGACTTTCTAGGTGAACACGAGAGGTCTAATCACTCATTGAAATATGACAATATCTCACAGGATACTCGTGCTTTTTGCCATCGTTTCCGTGAACCTCTGCGGCGTGTTCCCGAGGGACGTGAGGCGGCGACACCGTCATACATTTTCATGACGCAAACGGGTAATTGAAGCGGTTCCCAGGTGGAAAAACGTGGCTTCTATGGACGGGCATGAATGACAGTGGCGACCATTGAGCCACGATTTTGAAGAACTAGGATAACTGCTTTAAGTTATTTATTAAAATATATAGGTGGCGAAACCGATGTTTTCACATTCCATAAAATGAAAATATATAAATAAAAATAAGTACCTACATGCACATACAAAAAGTTATACGAAAAATATTCCAACACCGCTATGGCAATTTTAATAACATGATGGAAAAGGTTTATGCGATTTTTATACAACTGATTTAAACTGCACTGAAGAAGTGTGAAGTTAACTTTTCTTCTTAAAATAAGGCTGGCCTATTATTATATCCGCTGAGTAATATGTGTTATGTGTTTCAGATAAGCAATCTTGCCCTTTAGTTTACTTGTTTTGCAGTATCTACCAACATGCCACAGGTACCAAACGCCAATGCGGATTCAACTTAAACAAATAGTAATTCTGCAATTCAAACATTCTTCTGGTATATCTTGTTAGTAGATATAGAAATTCGTGTAATACCTTGTTGCTAAACTACGAGAGAACTAACTGCTTTCGTGTTTTTTCTCGTACGTTGCGTGGTTCTTAATGATAATATTTTTTTCCGCTGTCAATCATAACACGCGGGCGGCGCCGGCGCAGCGTGGCGCTAGGATGCCGCGCAGACGCACTAGAATGCGTGGCTGCCTGTTATTGATTCTAGTAGCTCATATCTAAGCTTGTTATAGGAAACAACCAATGTTAATGACCGATTTAATCTGTGCCTGTATGTTCTTTCCCCACATTGCTATTGCAAACGATGTGGGTTTTCAGGACCTTTAGTGTTTAGATAGTCGTCAGGTTTCAGTACTGCCATTTGGCGTTAACGTTGGCATGAAACCCTTTTATGGTTATGTTATGTATTTGTTTGTTTAATGTGAAAAATATTGATGGATTGCGAGGTTCGTGTGCCACGGGCGCCACGTGGCTCACGTGCGCACCTTCAGTGTCCATGTCCAGCGTCAAATATTCCTGCGATTGCATTGCCGCAAATATTCTCATAATATCATACGAACGGGCCATTAAAATGTTCAAGTCTAAAATCATTAACTTGATTTCTTCATGCGTTTACAAATTAGAAGTAATTTTGAGAAGGTTGGGAATAATAGGTGTGGTAAAAAATGAGTGATTTCTGTCGCTTAATCCGTCTGTCGGAGAATGCGCGGGGTGCGGGGATATTTGAATGCGGCGCTTTGTGCTCGGCCGCCATTCCGCTCGCGCCGGCCGGTGCCCGCTGCGCTGGACCTTGCCTAGGCACACCGGGAGCAGATTCTATAGTTCGTTTTTTTTAGCATTAGAAAGAACTTGCAAGAAGGTAAGCGATCTTGACATGTCTTTTAATTGAAAAACGCTTTTTAAAATTCAAAAACTATTACTTATGAAAGCAGAAGAATATAAATGAGGAATATATATGATCGTATTAGATTCATAATTGTTACATACTTGCAGTAACTTATTTTTAAAATGTGTTTTTCAATTAAAAGACACATCAAGATTGTTTACCTAATTTCTAATGCTAAAAAAAACGAACTATAGCTACAGTTACAGCCATTAAATTAATTGAAACTTAAAAACTAATAAGGTTGTTAATTTGTGTCTTTGTCTCATGCATACTGAAAAAATATAAATATATTTATTTGTCATTAAATGTAGTATACAATGGTGTTACATTATTATTTATACAGCCTTACACATTTAGACTTTAAAAAGCCATGTAAATTGTAATTATAATACATTTAAGATTAATTCACAATTATTTTAATAAAACATGCATTATTAAACTAGTTATAATCCATTAACGTGGAGCCATTAAGTCATTAACGTGGACTGTTACCAACAAATTATGAAGTGACAGTTAATTATCTAAAAATTTGAGCAGCTCAACTCGTCAGATAGACGTCAAAATAAACAAAAGTAACTTTAATTTAAGATTTTCTTAGATGATTCACAGTCTAGAACTATCGACACGAGAATTAGAGTGACATTCCATTTCCAACTGCAGCTGCAATACTGTTCATTTTACTATGGAAACGCGTCGCTGTCATTGTCAATTTCCATAGAAAATGAACAGTATTGCAGCTGCAGTTGGAAATGGAATGTCACTTTAAGAAAACATTTTGGATCCAGCGACTGATTATTTATGGATCTATGTAGGTATTTCTAAAATTTCTAACGTCCACAAAATATCTTCCTTAAGATAAACAGATCTCATAAATCTCATAAATTCTACCACACAGTGCACAGAAGATATAGAACGCGCGAGGACTGTACTTACCTAGTTAAAACTAGTTTTCATCAAGAAAAACTAGTTTTGACTAGGGAGTGAAAACTCGTTTTCACTAAAGCGATACGGTCTACGGAGAACTAGTTTAAACAATGAATATTTGCCTCCAAGAGGGAGAATAAATGGTAATCTCTAACTATAGGCATAAATGACTCGGTGTGCTCCAAGTCAGCAGCTAACAAGGGGCAATGAATGCGCAAGTTTTTGTCGCGAGGTAACGCCGCGCGCCGCCTGCGCAGCGACCGGACCAAATATTCAGAGATAGTTTTTCGGCGCTTTGAATAAATGAAATATTCATTTTTATTCAAAATCAGATCGGCTGTATTAGGTCAGGGTAGGTAAGGACTCAATGCAAAAACGTTATTGTTAAATTCCTCGCGACAGCCCGTGGACCAAGTATTCTGATCACATCAGTAATATCCATATTAAATATTGATGTGATCATAATAAAAATATTGCAACATAACAAATATTTGGTCGTTTAAATTTAGCTTGGAATAGAGATTAAAGATTGGATGAAATATTAATAATGAGTCTGCTACGAAATTCAATAAATATAAAGCGAAGTGATAAATACAGAAAAGCTTCATAATAACCACACCGCGATGTTTACAAACTAGGGGTCGATTCCTTCAAGAAATTACAATATGATAAAAACCCTGCAACTCAGAGCACCAGGACAGCGGCAGTAGCTGAAACTACGTTTATCATAAAACCCTAAGTAAATAACATTTAACAACCTTCTCGCCGGTGATTTAAACACTCACGCGCAGTTAGATTGGATCTAAACGCCTTTGCATCGTCTCCCACGGACGAGCCTGTGCAAAAACTAAACGCAGGGCGGGCGCGGGCGGCAAGGGGCGAGAGGGGTCGGATTATTCGCGCGTCCGCCGCCGCGTGCATACTGATGCTGCGTAATTGTCGCGCGCAAAAACTAAACGCATGATAATCGAGGAAATGCCGCCTCGATCGCGATCTGCACGGGCATCCGATCTACAGATTTCAGACTCATTTTAATTATATACGCATGTCACTTGGCACAAAAAGTACATCCGCGCGTCGGCCCTAACAATACACGTGGATACATAATGCATCGTCCTCCGTGCAATTATGCATGCGCAAATATGAGTGATCTCCGCGCGCATCTTGGAACAATGGCGGCGCATATGCATGAGGCGGTTTTTGCCACCCCCTCTCTCTCCTGTCCCTTGCCTCCCTTTCTTCCGAGTACGCGGACGATGGTTTAATTGCAGTAATCGCTGCCTGTCATTTGCCTTCGAGCTGATTTAAACGCCGTGCTTGGTTTTTGTATGGCGGTGAAGGCTCTGCTGCTTTGCTTAGTAAACATAACTAGTTTGCTTGCTTGTCACTTGTCCTACGTAACTATCGCAATCCAGCTTTCTTTGTTTGGCATCCATTGGTTTCCTGTTCCTGCTAAAAGGATTATAAAAGAAGTATTGTACATGCCTGCGTATCTGTTACCTATGTGTGGCTAAGATCTTATCATAAGATGGGGTCTAGAAACTTGTCAGTTGTCATACGTACTTATGTACGTTGTACTTTAGGGTGTGCTCCCGGTACTCGTTTTGTATACAAAATCAGTCCCGGAATCAGAAATTTCCGTGACATGCCATACATTCTCCGCCCCGGGACCATTCCAGAGTACCTAAACTTTTATCGAATAATATTATCAGCACAATAAGGACTTACCACTTCAATAACTTCTCTAGAGTTAACTACTTTAATGCTGATGTACACCGGTTAATTCGGCGTTAAGATTCACGGCGGAAAATTGTTTTAACGAAACTGCATGCGCCAGCTCAGTGTTAGATCGTGAATTTATTTATAGAAATAATATTTGTGTAAACGCTCGACAATTTAACTCTTTGTATTATTTTGCTGTTAGTGTGATGTCTCTTAGGACGTGATAAGGAAGGTATTCGCGTGTAAATATGAGCTTGGTTTATGGTAATGCAGCAAGTGCAATAAAGGAGCGGATCTTCTCACGCGCGCGAGCGGGTAAGGGAGCGGGGAGGGGGTGTGCGCGGGCGCAATATTGCCGTATTGTAATTGCGTGTGGCTCGGAGTGCCATAAAGCAAAGTGCCCGAGTTTGAATATCGGCTCCCCGTGCAATGCGCCGAGGTAAGTAACTACCAACTACCCTACACTGGTACCTGTATTTTTGTCCTAACATACTTATTTACTACTTTATATTTATAATAAACTTTATTAAGGCTTGACTTACGTTCATTACATATGTAATATTATAGAATAAGCTTGTGAGAAGCATCATGTACGTATAACGAGTTAATCGGTAAGTACGGAAAGTATTTAAAAATAAAAATAAAATGGTAAATCTACGATTACATTTAGACCCGCAAGTTGTCCATCAAAAGTTATTTGTGGTGTAATTAATACTTAATTCTTATATTTTGTTGTGCATTAGGTACTACATTTGAATCGTATTAAATTGAAATGGAAATGACTGGAAACATTAACATAATAACACAGCACACTTTAATATTCCGCTAAATTACAATACATAAATGAGACATAGGTAAATTAAAAAAAATTCTTGTAATTAAAATAGTTTTAGTAAAAAAATTAAGTATTTTAATGTAGCAAAATGGACCCTTAATACTTATGACCCCATTATGAAAAAAAAATGCAAATCATTGGTAGCTGTTGCGTTATGCAAAAATAGTAATTGACGTTCCATCCGATTAAAATATAATATTTGCATATTTGATTATGTAAATGGTTATGATTATGAAGTACCTGAGAAGAATCATGTTTATTTTTAATGAAAGTTTGAAACCTTTAGGTTGGTGCGGCAGTAAGTTACCTGCATGCGCTCGCGCCGCTGATAATCTAGTTAAATTTATTTATTGACCAGCGGGCACGCTCACGGCCCCACGCGCCCGCAAAAAGAAGACTCCACTAAAATATAGCCTTAATAACTAGCCCCGCGGGAACACTAGGCGGAAGCCCGGCGATGCCTTTTAATTTAATGACAAAATATTTTTTTGGATAAAAAATCCATTGATGAAATATAATTTATCAGGCTATGGTTCCCAAAAAAGACATTAGATGGCACCCACGATCCACATGGGCTACTGCATGTAAGGTGCAACGGATTTTTCATCCTGACCTTATAAACGGAACATTCTTTAGTTCTTTGCTACCAAGTGTTACCAATCTTCGAAAATTAGTATTTATTTACGTTAAACTTAATATGCAACTGGCTATTACGGGCACTGCTTGTCGCCTCCGTTTTGTTCTTCGCCACGAATGGCAGATGAAATATCGATAAGTTTCTGTACTTATCGAATTTGCCAACCTCTTATCGTGTGATTTGCTCACCGGGAAAAGACGACACATTAACAAAATGTAAATTATCAACTAGGATAAAAATAAACTTTCATCTAAAACAGTTGTTAAAGGTTTGCAGATTTTTACGCCATTAACGACAATAACACGTTCTGTGCCTAGTTATGGCCTATTCGAATTTTAAGATAAGTACGTCAGTTAATAAATCTAGAAACGATATGGATTAGATATGTCAGTGTCAAATGTGACGTTTCTTCAAACAAAACCTCCAGCATACATATATCCATATATTGCCTTTAGCATAGTATAGCTGTCATGAGATAGCGGATTAAGGTGGATCATTACATTCATTACTAACCTAACGTTAAGACCTGTAACTAACCCTTTTTTTCTGCAAATAAATATGAATCTGAATCTGATCTATTACTTGACGTAAGTATGTTAAAGTTCGAATCGGGCAGTTAATAGGCTGCGCTCTTAAATCCGTCGATTAAACCAGCGACTGGCATTCCTAATCAAACATTCGGCGGCGGAATGCGCGCGGCCAGGTGCAAAAACTACGGACAAGGTTACCTCACTTTGTTTACTAACGCAAAATAGCCCTGAGGGCCTACCGCGAACCACATTCGACGTGTTGCCTCTCTGTCGCACTTGTAAATTCGTACTTAAGTGTTACAGGGAGGCAACACGTCGAACGTGGTTCGCGGTAGGCCCTCTGGATCAAACACATGCCGGCTGGACACGTTGGATTTGGAGATTCATTATAAGGTGCGTCTCATATGATGCATTTATTACTACATTTTGATTTTAGATAAGACTAATATTTGA
Source organism: Cydia fagiglandana (assembly GCF_963556715.1). Lineage (NCBI taxonomy): Eukaryota > Metazoa > Arthropoda > Insecta > Lepidoptera > Tortricidae > Cydia > Cydia fagiglandana. Next base: position 18,014,681 of record NC_085932.1, on the reverse strand, counting down.
TTGGTTTTTAATTATCTAAGTCAAATGCTAACAATATTGATTTGTATTGCTCACTCATTGATCGAAATCATCCTTAGCCTGGCTACCAAGGTACTTAAGCCTGCGGCATTGGGTCGAGCTACCAGCACTCCACCGTGTAGACTGAGATATATCTCGCAGCAGTTGTAGCTCCGAAGCGAATTAACTGATTGTATTTATTTATTTTTCATTGAAAGATGGATACCCTATAGTCGAGGATAAATATTTTTGACCATGATTCAAGTCCTGTGACAGCCGTGAGCGGTGGTCGTACAGGTGTTTGTTTATGTTACTTGTTTAATATTCTGTATCGAGTACTTGCTACTGTAATTTAACTCTATCCTTCAAGTGGTAAAGGTGTTATCTGCTTAGAATCTTTTATTGCATTTCATTTTGCACAGGTAATTAGCGGTTTGATTTAACAGAAGATAACAATGCCATTCATCGTCAGGTAGTCTCTCAAGTGGATCCCGATATAATGGTAAGCATCGCCATCGATTACTAACTACCTACGGGTTCTACTTGGGCAATTGTCGTTAATGTTAACGGCGCGTTATGACCGGCGAGTAAGTGCGAACTTGTTTCACGGTGCTTTTGCCCCTTTAATAGTACCTACCTATGTACACTCTACTGGTATACTTACATTACTTACCTACAATTTACCAGAAGATTATTCATGCACGTTCGCACTGCGGCAAATTCGATATTGGTTAGTTATAAGAGCAAGCGTCGTCTTTTCTTTAGTAAACCTCCTGTTCATATTCCCATACCGTAGTAAACTACGGTACAGTCACCTGCAATAATGTGTTACACAACGAAGGCCGCAAAAATATGTGACACGCTCTTATCGCCCTTCTTTTTATTGTAAGTATGTACCTTGCAAAATTACAACAAATATGTATTTTAATTTTAAGGAATGCCAACAGGTTAGACTGTTATATTGATTATTATAGATATATTATAGATAAGTAGGTGAACTCTATTTTGTACGCCGCGAGGCAAAGCATGAAGGACAACTTTGTACAGTAACATCTCTAACTATATTACTTTACTCATGTTTGACAAATAAATTATCTTTAATATTTTTTTTTAAAGAACCGACCACATACACCTCAGCATTTCAATTATAACTACTGTGATAGGGATCTGACTAATTAACAACTGCATTAATGTACATTTCAAGTATTTAGCAATAAGCGAATGATCGATGATATTGCAATTATAAGTGCATGACAAACAGACCTGCATCGTAATTGCCATCAATACAAGCTCACTTATAATTCTTGTCACAGAATAATTAGGATCATCCGAATATGTGCCATATTCAATAGGTAATACGGGCGTGTAACTGAAAATTCTCTATCACGAACATTATCTTCAGCAAATAAGGCAAATTTTATTGAACATCTATTTACTATGTTGCCTCCAGAAACTCGCGAACTAAATTGACAGGCCAATGTGCACAAATGATACCACAGTTTGGCCAGTGCTGTTCATATCAATATTTTCAAAAAAGTTTGAATTAGAGAATGTCGGTATTTCTAATAGATTTCTAATAGAGACAAGGATATTGAATAAACATATTGTAAGTTAATAAATATTTTAATAACTAAGAATTATTTCGTATATTTAATGTGATTAATTTCTCATTTAATTTGAGTGGTGTGGACGCAAAAATTAAATCGCCTCGGTATCCCTATTGCTTCGATTGTAAAGATAAGTCCCTAAACTGGACATTTAAGTTGACAATTACAATCCAATTAACCACTTTTCTCATCACATTCATATAAATCGAAATCGTTTGTGACCCCTTTATAATTATGACATGAGTAGTAAGTGCAATATTTTACTTATCGATATCATTTTATCGACATATACCCGTGACTATTTTTTCTCTGCTATTCCTGGTATCATTTTATTTGTCAAACTCATGTCAATTTAGTTCGCGAGTTTTTGGAGGCGACCTTAGCATTTTCCATCCTCTTTTTCCGCATGTTTTACTATGCATAGATTTCCATAGTATTGGAATTAAATCTTGCTAATGGCATATCTCAAATGTTTTGTATTATGTTTAAGTGTTAATGGGAGTAAAGATTATGAAGGTAGGTACAGTCACCTGCAATAATATGTTACACAACGAAGGCCGCAAAAATATCTGACACGATCTTATTTGTAGAGCCATAAGAGCGTGTCAGATATTTTTGCGGCCTTCGAAGAGTAACATATTATTGCAGGTGACTGTACTTGCAAATTGTGGCAGCGTAGATTTTTCATTTACCTCGTAATTGTAGTTAGTTTTCTTTAGGCATTGTATCGGTAACATCTCTATTAAAGTGTTACAATTCAGTTTTATGAATTAAACGTAATTTAAACGAATAAATAATTTAGCGTTGTAATTATCAATAAACTTAGTAGGCATTTTATAGGTTACTTCAGTTCTTTGAATTTGACTTACAATTTTGTATAGGTACTTATCATTGCTTGCATGTATTGGCCTCGATAATATCCAAATCACATCCTAGTTCGGTCTGCACGACAATTCACGTTTGAATCATATAATCATCTGTAGTTTTAAAACTAATCAAGTGCCCAGCAATCTGTTGTACTGGCGCATTGTCTCCACTCTATCATTTGCCGCAGAACCCTTACATTAGTATTGCGCAACTAACATTAAGACTGCATTTATTTATTATTTCATCCCAGTCGATGTGAAAGCATTGATTAATATTGTAATGAGCGCAGTGTATCGTCGTTGCTTACCAGAATTTGTCGATAGTCATTACTTTAATGTCCATTACTAGCTTTCTATGGCGCGATATACCTGATCATACGACATGAAAAGCAATGGATTGCAGTGTCCGCTATAAGTTGGTGTAACTTTGAATTTTCGTTGGTGCTGAGATGCGGGGCACAGCCGGTGATTGTGTATAGTTTGAGGTAATGGCGCGGTCGCAGGGGCAATTATTTTTATCCGCGGGGCGGCGCCGGCGCATGATTTGCGTACCACTACAAGAATAAACATCCATAGAAGCTAACGTTTTGCGCATATAAACCTCCCACAAGAACGTGAATTTTGTTCACATAAATTTAATTCAAATACAGTAAATTACGGTAAAATTTTGTTATATCTATATTTATGTAGAGTAAAAAATTACGTTCTTAAGCCTAAAGTACCTATAGTACCTATATTTTTTCATTAATGCAACAGGCCAGTAATATAAACATTATTTTCATATTACGATTATTCAACTTGAAGGGTTCACCACCTGTTCTAACTCGAAATGTTGTCTTGTCGAAGATAGTGGGACAGGGCTATAACCGCGAAAATCGAAGTTCGCAAATTGCGGGCATTTTTCTCTGTCACTCTAATTACGCCTTCATTGGAGTAAAAGAGAAAGATCCCCACAATTTGCGAATTTCGGTTTTCGCGGTAGCCGCTCTGCTCGTATTACGATTACGTCGAATGTCGCTTCTACGCATGCGCTCTCGCTGGTCTCGTGTAGGCCGCGCGCATTATGCCTCTAATAACACGGTGTCCTCCGAAATAATTTAAATCCAGACGAGTTATTATGCAGATGACGCCGGGATCAGCGCAGGCGCAGCGCCGCCAAATTGAATCCGGCTGTAATTACTGCGCAGCCTTCTCGGCGGGCTTAGCATTTTGTTTGCAGCTGAGAATTGACCAAATTACATTGAGTAGGTAATTTTTATAGCCAGCTTAAAAAATAATTGGATTGTAAAGCTAACTATAATATGAAAGTTTTGTATTTTTAATGTGTTTATATTTATTGTCTATTATAAAGTTTATTTTGTCGTTATTACGGTAGCCTACCTATTAATTGATTTATTTTAACTACTTATAGATTTTATTGGCGAATATAGGGTAGAGTTTAATATTACCACTTATTATGCAATTTACATTCATAATGAATTAATGATTATAAGCATGATCATGACCCCCGTTCTGAGTCATGGCTTGTCCAACAGGTCTCCATCGCCATACAGCGGGGTAACGCTGCTAGTGTGATGGGGACCTTTGGACCCGGCATGGCTCAGAACGGGTTTTAGTTTGTTAAGTTTTATACATACATACATAATATGTAAAATTGAATAAAATTATGATTATAATATACCTAGGTATAATTATAATTTCATTTCATTTATTTCCCACATATAAGCTGACAGTATTTCACCAAAACGCTTACACGGTATAGTACAAAAAAAAACTTAAAATTTTACAGTTGTGCATACAATAAAAATTAAAAATCAAGTCACAAAATAAATTAAGCATACAATAAAAAATAAGTCACAAAATAAATTAAGTCACAGAATATACCAATTAATTACACAGAAATCACAGAATAAATAAATGTCACTATCAATAAGTCAATAAAACATAAACAAATAAAAATAAGTCAATAAAAATAATAATAGCAATTCATTTACACAGAGTCGAGAACAGGTATGACAGCTTCTAGGAAAATACCTAACTGGTCAGCAAAGATGTCGGCATCCGGGACCTGCATCAGCAGATAATTATTCATTATAATATCAAAAATGTGGTGGTAAGTACTTAAAAAATAATTATAAGTACCTATGACAATATTCAAGATGAAAAAGTTCACATACTACTTCCCATCATGATTCTCGAGACAATATCCGTAATCGCCATACGACCAATCTTTAGGAAGTAAAAGTACTCCACAATAACGTAACGACTTCCTCTAAAATCACAATCGGTCCAGATATTATTATAATGGCGGTGCAGTGCGGTGGTTAGTGGCGTGCTTAGGATGCGCGCGCGTCATTACGCAATCATGCTGCGACGCGAGCTGCAGGGGTGCCACTTGTTAATTTTAAGATTAGGTTATCTAGAGTAGAGTCATACCGAGAAAAGTCTGCAGTGATTTTGATAGCCCCCGCAGTGCAAGTGTCATTTTAAACGTCAAACTTCTATGAAATTATGACGTACGAATAACACTTGCACTGCGTGAGCTATCAAAGTCGTTGCAGACTTTTCTTGGTCTAACTCTATCTGTAAAATACCTAAATATTCTTATCAGCCTATGGCATACAGATGTCGCGAGAATGTGTTTCATAGAATTTGTAAACCACATTTATACTTTAAAAAAAATGTCGTGCATACAATAATAATCCATGTATTAAATTTTAATCGCAATTTCCTATATGTATTATACCAAGAAACCTACGAACCAGGCATCTGCATCCAAGTATATATACAGCTTTCATAGACTATTTTTGATAGGTAGTTTAAAGTTTACCCATCTCTGTCATTCAAAAGAATTCGCGGTTCCATAAAGAAAGCATGCACTCGCGTAGAGACAGCCCTATCTAGGGCGCGGGCGGCGCGGCTGATTGGATTTGGTTTAATAACCATAAAGCACCTGCGCCCGCGCCGCCGCTCGGGGTCAACCGATCGACCGCCATTACCGCTGCGCTGTAATCATGCGCAAGACCTATTATGTCAACCATTGAGTCCAGCTATATTCTTATTATAAATTTCTAGATTAAATGCAGTCTTATCAAGCCAACAAAAACTGAGCTAAGAGCGCCTGAAATAAAATAAAAAAAGGTAAAAGTACCAGTGCTCGACACGCTAATGCCCAATAAACACTCGCTATTTTATTTTGGGAAAGTAGACGGCAAGCGGCGACGTGGCAGATCTCCCGCTCGGTGGTCGGATCAGGTCTCTACCCTTACAGGCCTCACAATAGCAACCGCCATGAAGAAGGCCGAGAGCAGGGTGGGATGGAAGCGATTGGTGACAGAGGTTATTTGAAAATTTCAAGACGGACACGACCTTCAGCAATGAAGAAAACGACTAGAGAATTTTACTAGTCGATAGTTAATGTTAATGAAAACATTTCTCCAAGAAACATTAGGTCTTACACTCGTTTGTCATACAAAATATCCGTAAAATCGAATATTTAGTACTCAAGAATATTTTAACACACGCAAAATTGTAAAAGAAAATGAAAAACCTCATCATCATGATTTTTTTATTTTCATTGGTGGGCTTGGTCACTTTTTTTTAGTAGGTATATGACGTCTATTTCAATAATAAACAAATACATATGTTATTATTTATATGATATTTTGTAAACACGACTGTTTGTAATTCCAAAGCAGCTTTCTGTAATTAAAAGCATACTAAGTAGAAAAAGACACGTACAAACAATAAATACTTACGAATCCGGTCTTATCTTTTTTGTTTTCCTTTATTACTTATGCGAGAAGTAAAAGCATGCGGCAAATTTTTAAGTGTTTCTCGATAATTAGTAATTACCAACGGTCAATAAAATTAAGAAAAAAAATCTGCAAATTTAGCAAACACTGTAAATTGCCCGATGGTATGAACTTAATATTTTTAAAGCCATTAAATTCTTACTTATCTTCTGGAAATGTATTTTTAACGTCCATTTTTTTTTTTAATTCGTAATTTACCTTGGAACTTTATCATGTTCATTCAATAGTTAAATTGTTATTGACGTCTTGAGTTTAGATCATTTCTGATATTATGACATGTTGGTATAGTGAGGTTACAGAATAAGGTGTACCTACATGAATGTGCATACACAGAATCACACCGGGTGGCCTGGAGCCACGGAGAATGCGTGCAATTCCGTCGTTTCCCGGGATTTCGACAAAATGCGGGAATGTTGCCTTTACCTAAATGTAAGGATGAAACGATTCGGTCGATCAAATGATTACATTAGTCTGTTAATTACCAATTGTCTACAACTCCTAATGTCCCAAAATTGCCTTTTTATTGCCTCAATAGGTGCAGTCAGCATCAAAAGTAGCAGATCACAGACTATGCGCCAAAATTAGGTATCCAATAACTAAACAAAAAGAGATCTTTAAATGGCTCTTTAGATGTAGAACAATTCTATTGTTTTACTGAACACAACGATTAACTGTCAAGTCGTATCGGGTTGACAATCTAATGCTAGTCATTAAGATGAAGGTGGCAAGTGGATATTCAGGCACTGTCGAGCACTGGTACATTGACTTTACCTACGTCAGTACAGGTAAATATATTTATCTTCTTCTTCGTCGGTATCACTCTTGACAGAGTGGTCGCGGTCATCACTTCAGGTGTTGGTGGCAAGCTTCACAACACGTCGCCACTCTTCTCTGATGGCCGCCTTCCTCGTGCATTCATGTAGTGATGATGAGCCATTTACTGCCGCTTTTATCTGGTCAGTCCACCTCATAGGCGATCTTCCTCGTGGCCTGGTATTTATATTAATATGTAATAATATTTTACCCATATTGACCCTTTGATCACCCGCAGTGCGGTCGACTCCTATTTGTTTAGTAAGTACCTGATCAAACTAAATGGACAGTTATGGCTTTTTAATGTGTAATTAATGAATGGATGTCCCATTCTTGTTAGCAAGTGATATGCGGGACAATTTATTACTGGATATTGTAAAGGGACAGTGGACACGGACAATGTACGAAGTGTTTGTTAGTTTATTACACTCCTTAATAAAATGTAATTATAGACTTTAAAAGTATTGAGTCAAAACGAATCCAAATACAACGCGCGAGTCATAACTTATTCAAATCACTACACCTCATACTCTCATAAAACAAAGTCCCCCGCCGCCGCCTCTGTCTGTAGGTGTGTTTATATGTTCGCGATAAACTCAAAAACTACTGAACGGATTTTCATGCAGTTTTTACTTATCAATAGAGTGATTCTTGAGGAAGGTTTAGGTGTATAATTTGACAACTCGTGCGAAGCTGGGACGGGTCGCTAGTAGACATATGTATTCACGGTGGCTACAAAATAACTGCATTCGCGATAAAAATAATCGGCTGTTTCATACATTTTAGCTGGTACATTTTCTAAGGGAGGGTAAATTTCTTCGCGATTTCGAGGTTAGTCCGATAGTAAAAGTTGCTAGTAAAATCCCAAAACCTCCGTGGCAACGGGAATTCTGTTATTTTTTAGCTACCATGTATAATTGCAAACCTTCCGATCGCCATCAAATTTTGTACATAATTAGTACTAGGTATCAAGTAAATAAAAGCACTACTACTACTACTACTAGTACTATTAGTACTAGGTATCATATGAACTTGGTTCCTAAGAGACAACGTGTCAAGCTATACAACTCCTTTTCTGGCAATCAGTAGTTGGGCAAATGGCATGTAAATGACCACATTATTATCGAGACAAAGAGGTAGAAAGGAAAAAAATTCGTTCTTGGGCGGGCCCCAGTTGTTTCTAACTAAACGCTGATGTTCGTGCTTTTTCCTGTTCCTCGTATCGGACCACACGCTCATTCAAATCTGACGAGAATGCTGTTTTTGCGCAGTGAGTTCGATTTCTGGCCACCGCTGCCGCCACCCACCCGTGCGACAAAGTCGTTATTCCATTGATGGTCAATCTGTTCCTATTCTTTTGCCAGGGCATATACAACATGTTTACGTAAATTAAATGTCAAGAGTTCAAACTACAAGAAGATATACAGGGTGGAAAGATAAGTCGGGCCCTGGAGGGAAACTACCTTAAATCCTTAAGTTGGCTCATTTTACTTAAAGGAGACATTCCTTTATTTTTAAAAAGAAACAAAACTGCATTCAAATATTTTCTAAAACTCGCTTGCCTCGCCCGGGATTCGAACCGACTAAAAATTCCAAAAAAAAAAACTCGCAATTTTATTCTACTAGTCGATACAGTTAATGTTAATGATAACATTTCTCCAAGAAACATTAGGTCATACACTCGTCTGTCGTACAAAATATCCATAAAATCTAATATTTAGTACTTAAGATTTTTTTAGACAAGCCAAATTGAAGAAAAAAAGAAAAATACTTTGAATGCTGTTTTGTTTCTTTTTAAAAATAAAGAAATGTCTCCTTTAAGTAAAATGAGCCATCTTAAGGATTTAAGGTAGTTTCCCTCCAGGGCCTGACTTATCTTTCCACCCTGTATAATTATATGATATAAGTATCTTTGTTAAATTTAAACAAATACCTACACACGACATAACATTTGCTGAGCCAGTTTAGGTGATTTAGACGAGTAGATCTATAGGCGCATTTAACTACCTAAATGCAAAACCGCTTTCTAGAAGAGATAGCTTATAAGAGCAATAAGAACACATATTGCTACGATAATTTACACTACAAATCTGTTTCTGAATTTGTTTTCAATTTGTACCGCAATATATTTACTATTTACTAACTGACTAATGTCTCTACTAAGCCGGTCCAACAACTAAAAGCTTACATCGATATAAATCAGCAGAACTGCGTAACGCCAGCTGCGTTCAAGCAGGCACACACGCCATCTGACCCGCAGCATGGACTCACTTGATTAAACTTCGGTAATCGATAATATCAACATCGATTTATTCAATTAAATATCCTTGATCGTCACTCGATAAACAGTATGTTAACGAGACAGTTTATTTACTGTACAGTCTCGTTTTTAATTTTTTGTTACTATAATTAATAATTAGTTTTCATCAAGATCAATATTAAATATACTAATGGTGGTCGTCGCCGAAATCGAACAAGCGTGTTCAGGTTAAAGATGACCAGCGCTTACTTTTCTATGACGCGATCACGTGATGCTTTCCATAGAAATATGCGCCGGAAGCTCCGACCCGGATACGACCCGGTCTCGTGAGTCATCCTTTCGCGGCTAACGTCCTGACCGCTAGACAGTAGTATAGCCGTCCCAAATTTTCAAGTTTATGCAATCTTTGAAAGACTATTACGATTTTAGGGCAGCCCTTAATAATCGTATGGATGGTCAAAGTATGATTAAGTCGTCTCGTCTGCCAAATAACTAGCATTTTAACCAGCATTACCTATCCAAAATAATCAGAATCATCGCATTTATTCGTGATAAGCTAACATAAACAATACATAATGATTAAACGTTAAAAACAACTATTAAGGATATAAGAATCGATTACTAAGTAATAAGTCGCTTGGCAATCATGACCGTCAATCGTCCCATTGTCAGCAGCGACATCATTATCAACCGCGTCCATCAAGTCACTTGCCTCAGCACAGATTGCCCAACCGATGGACAAATACCTATAAATATTGATAAACTTTCATAGTAATTATTTCAGGTGAACGTCTATTAACAAACCTTGGATTTACATTGGATAATTCGTGGAAGCCGACTAGGCGCGCCGCAGCAGCCAATGGCGTTAGAAGCTGCGCGCGCGCGCCGCCTCCGGCACGCCTCCCCTCCGCCCGGCGCGCTGCTAGATGTTCTACGACGCGAGATAGGACACTTCTTAAGATCAATGATGCTGGATGAACGACTTTCTTGATCAGCAAGTTAAATATTATCGATCCAACTTCAGCATTTTGAATACCTGTGGACCCATCCTGTCGCAATTAAGCAACCAATATATTAATATACATATTGCATTTATTTTACATTATTAGCTGCAACATATAAATTATATACAACCTTAAATTGTACGCATTCCTTCAAAGAGTTAAGTAACTTGCATAAAATAATCCCTGTGTTAGCAACGTATAAAAGTTGCTGTTTCCACTAACAATCAGACGAGCTGTAGGTACACTTGCTTGCAACCGTCTTGATAATGAACCATCACGCGTGAATAAATTATAAGAATACTTTACATAGGTAGGTAAATTGGTACACTAGTTAGTCAAATTGTACATGTAGTTTGTACTGTAAAACTACAACATACCCTACCTGCATTAATATTAACGATCAGATAACGAGAAGAGGGCGAACGTAATTGTTTAAACGATATTTAAACTTGTGAGCAGTAATCAACCCCATCAACGGTAGACCCCTTGTTAGTAATTTAGTAGGGACTATCTAATGTGTCGAATCAAATTATTGAATTGTGACTAATTGCCCGATGGACGATAGGCGTTGCGTGCACGAAGGGCAGTCAATGCAAGTCATACTTAGCGGGTAACTACAGAAAGGTACAGACTTCTGAGAGGCCTGACCCCTCTGGATAAAAGTTTGTTTAACATAGTACCAGATTTTAAATACTTACACTAATGAGTTAGACCGTGAGTCGCGGTTTTTTTTTGCTTATAAAAACTTAGGAACCCCATTACCTTCTGTTCCTCCGCCCGCTAATTTGTCAACTCACCTGTCCCACTTAACCTTTACGCCACCATTGACTTGATATAAAGTCAGTACATTTCGTGCCCCACACGCCACGACTTCATAAATCAAGTCGTGGTTTTGGTCAGGTTTGTATACGTGCAATTTTCAACCCCTTTTTAACCCTGTTAGGGGATGAATTTTACAAAACGCTGAAATTACTTTTCGTGTCATCTAATAATATCCCTAAATACAAAGATTCAAGTCCACCACTCGGAAAAAATTTTGATATCCATACAAACTTTCAACCCCTTTTTCACCACCTCAGGGGATGAATTTTCAAAAACGCTGAAATTAGTTTTCTTGTATTTTAATAATATATCTTTTTACGAAGTTTCAAATTCCTAACTTAAAAGAAAACTTTAACCCCATACTAACTTTCATCCCCTTTTTAACCCCCTTAGGGGTTGAATTTCTCAAAATCGCTTCTTATCTCTCGTACACTTTATAAATGCAATCTGGTGTGCAAATTTCAACTTTCTGGCTTTTGTAGTTTCGGCTCTGCGTTGATGAATCAGTCAGTCAGGACACTTGCATTTATATATATAGATAGATAGATGACCAACGACCAAAAATATTTATGCTGTTGGTATGGTTGAAATTTGACGATGACTAATATCTACATATACATTGCACCCATCGGGTCGTTAGTATTTACTTAACTATGTATAAAATTATTGCAGATTCACCGGCGATTTGTAAATGCTTAAATTACAAAATAGACAGTAAGTAGACACATTATGGGCCCGATTCGGATTTTGAAATAGACATCTATATTAGATATCTTTTAGACATCACCAAGATACGATAACGATATGTTTAAGACCTAACCTATCAAATTTGACATTTGCGCGATTCTGGAGATACTCTTGAACGATTTCCACTTAGAGATCCAATTCACATCTAATATCTATTATCTATCTTATTCTACTATATACTACTATCTTATTCTATCTAACATAAAAGTGACATTGATCCCCCGAATTGCGCTGCAAAAGAGAACTAGTTGATATCTAAACTACAAAGTATCTAGAATGGATCTAGTACAGTCAACAACGGAGCTATGAATACAGGCAAAGTGTCGAAAATATGTATACAGTACTTTATTGCCTGTATATTAAGGTCGTGTATACATATTTTTGGCACTTTGCCTGTATTCATAGCTCTGTTGTTGACTGTACATGTCGTCTCTTGTGAATATCTTGAAGTTCGAATACGGCAGTATGAATCAGATGTCATTCAATCGCTTTGCAGCCGCTAAGAACAGTATGAGTTATGATGACAACATGATTTATAACGTGACAATGAAAACTTTTGATCGTAGTAATAAATAGGTAGGTAGTAGGTACTATTACTCATGCTCAGTGTCATTACGAACTGAGTATGAAGTTGCATTATGATATGCAACTGAGTATAGGTATAAAAACGGCGCCAGCTATTAGATTAGGCAGCAATTATAATTAGTGGACAGGTTGAGGGTGTGGCGAACAGCGACTGATAGCGGGTGATAAGGTGGCGGGTTCCTTCGCGCTACACTCATATAACGGCTACATCAGTTTTATTTGTTTAACAAGAGGCCAAAGTTGTTGTTCAACCCCTCATGCTATATGGAATCTTGAGTGTAGCGAGTGTTTCAAGGCACGAGGATTAAACAAATTTTGCAATGGTACTATACACTGAGAAAAAAATCGTTTAAAACAATTGAAATTGCATTAACGTTTACGCTTTAAACAGTTCCATATGAGCCTATCGCACCATGCAGTAAAGTTTACTGTTTGTACGTTACCTACGAACGAACGTAATTACCTACTTTAATGTGTGCTAGATAGATCATATGTTTTTCAGTTATGTAACGTAGCATATACTTACCTACTATTGTATCGTTTCTTAAGTAGGATTGCCAACTATTATTATAATATTGGTTTCAAGTTATCAAATGTACCCTAATTGATACGAGTGTCAAAGTCACCTGTCTCTCGTAATTTTGAATACATTTAAATACATGAGGCAGACAAATTACCGCGATAATATCGTACGATCGCCCCGTCGCTTCTGTTCAATCGCGGCTTATCATAAAAGCTTGTTTGTTTTAGGTACCTATAATCATTATCATAACCAAATCATCGCAACTAATCATATTTATTAGTTTATAATATTTTTTTTTCCTTTTTATTACCTACGTACTTAAGTAACTCTAGTGTGACCTGGCTTGTTACAAACTTTTAAAAGTAGGTACTTAGTGTTGTATGGCAATATTGGCAAGTAGGTACTTGTATCTACGTAGGTAACTATTTGCATATGCATCTTAGTTTCGTATCGTACGCGCAGTCAAATAAGTAGGTACATACTTATATCGATATAGTAGCTAACAACATAGACAGGCCGTTATTAATTCACACCAGGATCTGTACCTACCATTAAATAGGCAGGTAATCGTCTTTCAAAAATATCAATAAATATAATAGTCTATTCTTAAAATCTGAAGCGGTATTCAGACTTTACAATTTATTATAGATTTGGGATTGTTATAATACCTTGACACAATTTGCAGTACGTTTCGCGTGCACGAATAAGCGAGCAATTGTAACATCAATATCAATATAAGGTAATGTTAACTGAAAACATGAAAACTTTTGTTTTAGACACGCATTTTATACATATAATACGGCAGTTAAACTAAATTGTTTCCGTCTTATTTAATTAGTAAAATCAATAAACTGACAAAAAATTACATAGCTCAAAATACAGAAGATTGGTTCCCAAACTACGTAAGCCATCAAATGGACTGCAGGCAAATGTCCAGGTAAAGACAACACTGGTCGACTAAGAATCGCAATCTTAGTCGACCAAATCGCAAAGCTGACCAAAACCACGACTTGATTTATGAAGTCGTGGTTTTGGTCAGGTTTGTATACGTGCAATTTTTGACGTGGAGTTGATGACACTTTATCCCTTCATTGACGTGGCGGCGAAAAGGTAACAGAGTGTGTCTCTGTCCCCTTTTTTTAACTACACATTTAAAACGACGACACGATACAACTTACGACAACAGAACATATTGAATGTCAATAAAATTCTCTATGCTTATGGACATACCTATCTCTTAGTTATAAGTAAGATAAGATGTGTCGATTTCGAATAAGAATAGAGTGTGTTCATATCCTTATAAGCTTGAATTTCTAATTTGAAACAAAAACAGTACAGCTAAATGGCATTAGTAGGTAAAAGCATCGGTATCTTCAGTAAGTAGTTCTAACAAGTCTTTTGCTTTTAGTATAGGTAGTAGGTAGGTAGTATTACAAGCAATGTTATAGTAATTTCACTAGCTACTAATAACTAGCCCGCTCCGTAATTTTGTCATAGGTACAAACCTCTGTTTATGACATTAGGTGAATTGCTAGGTGATGCTACGGTAATTGCGATTCTTAGTCGACCAGTGTTGTCTTTACCTGGACATTTGCCTGCAGTCCATTTGATGGCTTACGTAGTTTGGGAACCAATCTTCTGTATTTTGAGCTATGTAATTTTTTGTCAGTTTATTGATTTTACTAATTAAATAAGACGGAAACAATTTAGTTTAACTGCCGTATTATATGTATAAAATGCGTGTCTAAAACAAAAGTTTTCATGTTTTCAGTTAACATTACCTTATATTGATATTGATGTTACAATTGCTCGCTTATTCGTGCACGCGAAACGTACTGCAAATTGTGTCAAGGTATTATAACAATCCCAAATCTATAATAAATTGTAAAGTCTGAATACCGCTTCAGATTTTAAGAATAGACTATTATATTTATTGATATTTTTGAAAGACGATTACCTGCCTATTTAATGGTAGGTACAGATCCTGGTGTGAATTAATAACGGCCTGTCTATGTTGTTAGCTACTATATCGATATAAGTATGTACCTACTTATTTGACTGCGCGTACGATACGAAACTAAGATGCATATGCAAATAGTTACCTACGTAGATACAAGTACCTACTTGCCAATATTGCCATACAACACTAAGTACCTACTTTTAAAAGTTTGTAACAAGCCAGGTCACACTAGAGTTACTTAAGTACGTAGGTAATAAAAAGGAAAAAAAAATATTATAAACTAATAAATATGATTAGTTGCGATGATTTGGTTATGATAATGATTATAGGTACCTAAAACAAACAAGCTTTTATGATAAGCCGCGATTGAACAGAAGCGACGGGGCGATCGTACGATATTATCGCGGTAATTTGTCTGCCTCATGTATTTAAATGTATTCAAAATTACGAGAGACAGGTGACTTTGACACTCGTATCAATTAGGGTACATTTGATAACTTGAAACCAATATTATAATAATAGTTGGCAATCCTACTTAAGAAACGATACAATAGTAGGTAAGTATATGCTACGTTACATAACTGAAAAACATATGATCTATCTAGCACACATTAAAGTAGGTAATTACGTTCGTTCGTAGGTAACGTACAAACAGTAAACTTTACTGCATGGTGCGATAGGCTCATATGGAACTGTTTAAAGCGTAAACGTTAATGCAATTTCAATTGTTTTAAACGATTTTTTTCTCAGTGTATAGTACCATTGCAAAATTTGTTTAATCCTCGTGCCTTGAAACACTCGCTACACTCAAGATTCCATATAGCATGAGGGGTTGAACAACAACTTTGGCCTCTTGTTAAACAAATAAAACTGATGTAGCCGTTATATGAGTGTAGCGCGAAGGAACCCGCCACCTTATCACCCGCTATCAGTCGCTGTTCGCCACACCCTCAACCTGTCCACTAATTATAATTGCTGCCTAATCTAATAGCTGGCGCCGTTTTTATACCTATACTCAGTTGCATATATTACAGTTCGTAATGACACTGAGCATGAGTAATAGTACCTACTACCTACCTATTTATTACTACGATCAAAAGTTTTCATTGTCACGTTATAAATCATGTTGTCATCATAACTCATACTGTTCTTAGCGGCTGCAAAGCGATTGAATGACATCTGATTCATACTGCCGTATTCGAACTTCAAGATATTCACAAGAGACGACATGTACAGTCAACAACAGAGCTATGAATACAGGCAAAGTGCCAAAAATATGTATACACGACCTTAATATACAGGCAATAAAGTACTGTATACATATTTTCGACACTTTGCCTGTATTCATAGCTCCGTTGTTGACTGTACTAGATCCATTCTAGATACTTTGTAGTTTAGATATCAACTAGTTCTCTTTTGCAGCGCAATTCGGGGGATCAATGTCACTTTTATGTTAGATAGAATAAGATAGTAGTATATAGTAGAATAAGATAGATAATAGATATTAGATGTGAATTGGATCTCTAAGTGGAAATCGTTCAAGAGTATCTCCAGAATCGCGCAAATGTCAAATTTGATAGGTTAGGTCTTAAACATATCGTTATCGTATCTTGGTGATGTCTAAAAGATATCTAATATAGATGTCTATTTCAAAATCCGAATCGGGCCCATAATGTGTCTACTTACTGTCTATTTTGTAATTTAAGCATTTACAAATCGCCGGTGAATCTGCAATAATTTTATACATAGTTAAGTAAATACTAACGACCCGATGGGTGCAATGTATATGTAGATATTAGTCATCGTCAAATTTCAACCATACCAACAGCATAAATATTTTTGGTCGTTGGTCATCTATCTATCTATAGAGTCTGTGCGGAAAGAGAAGAGTCGTGGGATTTGAGGGCGCGCCAGTGCTATTTTCTGGTTTTTGCTATGCTGACAACACTGGTCACGTGATTATAGTACGACACTAAAGGTCATGATACTTGAATCCCTTTTGTTCCGGTTTTTTACCACGGCTTACTAAACGGAGCCTGGTGGTGGTGGTGTCGGCTCGTCAAATCAATGCTCTGATTTAGCGCAGGCACCAGTTTTCTTTTTAAAACACACTTGTTTTTATATCTCAGATACTGAAAAGTGACTGCGATTGACAAAACTGCTAAAACTAGTTAAGAATCTGCCCAATACAACTGTAATTTTAATACTAAACAAGATACGAGTCTCATTTATGTACTGCCTAATCTGTGCAGTCCAACAGTTATTAAAACCGGGTAGATCGGGTAGAAATTGGGCAATAGAACTGTAATTTTATCTGGGATATATTTCACCCATTGTAAACTTGACTTGTAATGTATGTGTACATTTGTATTATGTACTAACAGAACCTACAAATAAAGAAATATTTTATTAGAAAAAGTTTTATTCAGAACCTAGTAAAGGAACTTACAAATAAAGAAATATTTTATTAGAAAAAGTTTTATTCTTTGTAATCGAAGTCTGAATTAAAATATTCAATGTCACTTTATGTTTGAGCTAGCTTCAAAACGGGTTTACCTTTATTTTGCCGTAAATTTTTCTGCAGATTTTCTGCAGAAGTTACAACATATGTTTCTTTGAAATGAATAATCGAAGAAACAGAATTAATTGTAACAAAAATGTGTGATTCGATTATTCTATTAATAATTTTCTGTATAACAAAATTCTGCAAAAAATTTGGCGGTAAAATAAGGGCACACCTTCAAAACAACCAGGGATACTCATAGAACTATCTTCATCTGAACTGGATGTGCTTGAATCCGGCACGTAGATTACGAATTCTTGCATATCACCTACTTAGGTCTTTTATTCTAGATACCGTAGATACTTTTACACAATCCTGAAAAAGAAATTACATATAAATATGCATAAAATGGCAAGTATCAAGACTATTTGTCAGTTATTTTAAAGATCATGAATGATGCATATTTATGAAAATTAATATATTTTGAATGAATATACTTACCGATTATGTACCAGAGACAAGTTATTTAGGGGGCTTATTAAATAGGTAATTATTTAATATTAAATACAACATCAATACCCGCGAATAGCGGAAACACGTTCCGCGACTTTTTGTAAGTCGATAGTCGGCGTTTAGCCGTTTTCTTCCCGCTGACAAAACCGAACAATGTTAAATATAATTTTCCTTGTGGTTTTATGTACGGTTTTATCGTGTTTTGAAAATATTTTATACATAAAACTTGCGGTTTTTGTTAATAAAAATATACATTGACAGAAGTTTGTTTACTTTTTACAAGACAGGTGTCAAAGGATTGATTGCCATATAAAATTTAAAATGTTAGTTCCCGTTTCTGCCACGACTCTTCTCTTTCCGCACAGACTCTATATATAAATGCAAGTGTCCTGACTGACTGATTCATCAACGCAGAGCCGAAACTACAAAAGCCAGAAAGTTGAAATTTGCACACCAGATTGCATTTATAAAGTGTACGAGAGATAAGAAGCGATTTTGAGAAATTCAACCCCTAAGGGGGTTAAAAAGGGGATGAAAGTTAGTATGGGGTTAAAGTTTTCTTTTAAGTTAGGAATTTGAAACTTCGTAAAAAGATATATTATTAAAATACAAGAAAACTAATTTCAGCGTTTTTGAAAATTCATCCCCTGAGGTGGTGAAAAAGGGGTTGAAAGTTTGTATGGATATCAAAATTTTTTCCGAGTGGTGGACTTGAATCTTTGTATTTAGGGATATTATTAGAAGACACGAAAAGTAATTTCAGCGTTTTGTAAAATTCATCCCCTAACAGGGTTAAAAAGGGGTTGAAAATTTTAATCCATTACAAATGCTTTGAAACTTCTTAGAAAGGCATAATAGCCGATAAGAAAAAAAGTGATTGCAACGTTTTTGGAAATTCAACCCCTAAGGGGGTTAAAAAGGGGATGAAAGATCGTCTTCGGGTGCAAATTTTATTTTAAGCTAGGAACTTGAAACTTTGTAAAAACGTATCGAATTCAAAAACAAGAAAACTAATTTCAGCATTTTAGAAAATTCATCCCCCAAAGTGGTGAAAAAGGGGTTGAAAGTTTGTATGGACATCAAAAAATTTTTCGAGCGCGGGACTTGAATCTTTGTATTTGGGGATATTATTAGAAGACAATAAAAGTGATTTCAGCGTTTTGTAAAATTCATCCCCTAACAGGGTTAAAAAGGGGATGAAAGTTTGTATGGGGTTAAAGTTTTCTTTTGAGCTAGGAATTTGAAACTTCGTTAAAAGATATATTATTAAAATACAAGAAAACTAATTTCAGCGTTTTTGAAAATTCATCCCCTAAGGTGGTGAAAAAGGGGTTGAAAGTTTGTATGGATATCAAACATTTTTTCGAGTGTGGGACTTGAATCTTTGTATTTAGGGATATTATTAGAAGACACGAAAAGTAATTTCAGCGTTTTGTAAATTTCATCCCCTAACATGGTTAAAAAGGGGTTGAAAGTTTGAATCCATTTCAAATGGTTTTGAAACTTCTTAGAAAGGCATAATAGCCGATTACAAAAAAAAGTAATTGCAACGTTTTTGGAATTTCAACCCCTAAGCGCGCTAAAAAGGGGATGAAAGTTCGTCTGCGGGTGCAAATTTTATTTTAAGCAAGGAACTTGAAACTTTGTAAAAACGTTTTAAATTAAAATGCAAGAAAACTAATATCAGCGTTTTTGAAAATTCATCCCCTATGGTGGTGAAAACGGGGTTGAAAGTTTGTATGGACATCATACATTTTTTCGAGCGCGGGATTTGAATCTTTGTATTTGGGGATATTATTAGATGACAATAAAAGTGACTTCAGCGATTTGTAAAATTCATCCCCTAGCAGGGTTAAAATGCTTTGAAACTTCTTAGAAAGACATATTAGCCGATTACAAAAAAAGTAATTGCAACGTTTTTGGAAATTCAAGCCCTAAGGGGGTTAAAAAAGGGATGAAAGTTCGTCTTGGGGTGTAAATTTAATTTTAAGCTAGGAACTTGAACTTTTTGCAAAAAAAAGGTATTAAGTACTTAAATTAAAAAACATGAAAACTAATTCTAGCATTTTTGAAAATCATCCCCCAAGGTGGTGAGAAAGGGGTTGAAAGTTTGTATGGAGACTGAATATTTTGTGAGTGCCGAACTTGAATCTTTGTATAAGGCCATAGGTACCTATTATGAGAATACAAAAAAAGTAATTTCAGCAACCAACATCAAAATCCACTTGACTTAAAACTTCATACAACTTGCTAAAAAAGAAAAGTACTTAATTTCAACATTGCTTGGATATGAAAATTATAGTACTAAGATGTAAAATGTTGAGGATAAGATTCCACGCGGACGAAGTCGCGGGCAACAGCTAGTAGAGCATAACTATTTTGGGCAGCATATGACCACTAGAGCAAGTCACGCTTTAAAATAAAAATGTATTATAGTACCTACCATTTCGGTTTTTTATTGTTTTAAGGAGTTTTATACATATAAAGTACAAGTTTTAACTATATTCTATTATTTATAATTTATAAATATAATTTATGTATAAGAATTAAATGTTATAATTCGTATTTGTCTCACGAGTATAATCACATCAATCTGTTCAACCTGCTTCTTATTAAAGGCAGGGCACCTGCGCATGGCCCACATTTTTCCACAAACACCTGACGTTATCGATCATGTTTATTCAGCCGATAAATTAAACTCGCATGCTATATGCGCCGGCGCAATATTCGCAACGTTTCTCGGAACAAGCTTGTTTGCACTCTGATATTGGAAAGATATTCAATTGATCGAATATGGGTCATCTTGATTATCGCGCATGCACGGTTAGGGTGGGTCTTGGAACGCTAAATTGACTGACTCATTGGGTATTTGAAATCGAATTAAGTAGGTACCTAGCGAATTTTTGGTTAACTGTTATGGTATGGCATCGATATGGGTTAGGTTTAAATACCTAATAGATAATGTTTCTAATAGGTAGGTGAACAACTTTTCCCAAATGCTGATTAAACTACATGCAATATAAAACTTAAAATAATCTTATAAATAGACTGATAAATAAAAAATGCTCCCTAGGTCGCTGTCATGAGCTATGGTACCCAGTAGACTGGCAGCGTTACCTCGTTGGATGGCCAGACTTAGTCTCTGGCCGAAGTAGCTGCCAGCTGATTTGATATTAACTTGACACTTTAATTTATTTCATTACAAATTATTTAATTGAGACTAACAATTATTTGATCTGTAAAGGTCACTTGCTAAGATACAATATTTAAATATATTTTTAGGGTTCCGTACCCAAAGGGTAAAACGGGACCCTATTACTAAGACTTCGCTGTCCGTCCGTCTGTCACCAGGCTGTATCTCACGAACCGTGATAACTAGACAGTTGAAATTTTCACAGATGATGTATTTCTGTTGCCGCTATAACAACAAATACTAAAAACAGAATAAAATAAAGATTTAAATGGGGCTCCCATACAACAAACGTGATTTTAAACCAAAGTTAAGCAACGTCGGGAGTGGTCAGTACTTGGATGGGTGACCGTTTTTATTTTTGCTTTTTTTTTGTTTTTTTTGCATTATGGTACGGAACCCTTCGTGCGCGAGTCCGACTCGCACTTGCCCGGTTTTTTTTTAATATCCTGTTTACGTAAATAAATGTTACATAGACAGAAATAGCAATAAAAGAATATGCGTTAAAGCAGGTCTAAAACAACTTAACTATGAAAAAAGTTATAGGTGATTTAAGTAAGTACCTACTATTATAGTAGTCGCAAAAAGAAATTTAGAGCGTATGAAAAATCGTAGTTGGTAGGTACTTTGGACCTACCGTCAAAGATATTATTTTATGGCGTAAGTGAGTCACAAAAGTTTAAGACGTCAGTTCAGTTCTAGTTAGCCTCGGTCAAATTTTCCATAAAGTACATTTTGGCCGATCAGATGTCGACGTTTTCTATGGAAAACCCAAAAAATTTTCCCCGATTTCAGGGTTGGTCCCATAGTAAAAGTAGCTCAGTTTAGCGTGTAAAATCAAGCCCTGGATTTAAAGCCCCATGGTCAGACACACCATGTATATTAGGGTGGAGCGAAATTGTTTTTTTTGGATTTTGGTTTTCTAATAGTGACAAAAAGTTGCCTTTAGGGTTTAAGATAAGAAGTTATTATGACGACTTTACTATCAAAAGGGAGTAAGTGCCTCCGCAAGGTCAATGAACTTTTGTATGAAAAATGTTTGTCCTGTATATAGCACCAACTTTGTTTAAGGATTATTTGGATTTAAAATGACAAATTTAGCTTTTTTACTTATTAATTATTCTTTTTTATTTAAAGTTATTATTTTAGGTGAATATACAGTTCAATCAGGCATTCACTTCTATAGTAATTATTGATTAAACCAGTAGTCAAATATGGGCAGTATACACTGCATTGACGTTTATTTGAAATATAGTCAAATTGACCCAGTAGAGGTCAAAATGTATGTTTTATGTCTTCATTACATCAGCGATGCAAGTGAATCCATGTTAGTGCAAAATATAAATACCAATTTGACGAAATTTCCTGCGAATTCCAGTTTTCTATCTGATGATTAAGTGGAGGAGGGATACATATCGCTTTGGCCTTAAATATTGATTATAATATTATAAATACACAATTATATTTCTTTAAATATTATATTTCTGAATTATTTATCAAAGTTGGTTATTTATGTTTCAGAAGACACTTAGTTTGTCGTTGTATATACTTTTATTGTAATTAATCACGTTTAATATCTTGTCTTCCTGAAGTGGGTTCAAATATATTGCAGAACTTTTTATAAAGTAAAAATAAAAGAAAAAACTCTTTTAACACCTAAATGTATTCCAATCTACATATTAATCTAAAGTAAGAACCTTTTAAAAACAAAGGAAAACAATATTTAACACATACATATGAGAGTATAAAAGTTGTTTGCACTCAGGTAGTGTTGGTAGTTTCTTCTTAGGTATTTGAAACCATTTATTATAGTTTATTTAACTGAAAAATAGATAATATCGAAGAAGGAAAACATTTTTTTATGATATACAATAATCAATACATACACATCATGTTTTATTTTTTTATTTCGTTTATTTTCACTTTACCGATGTTGATGGTGCCCGTAATGGATTTTCAAGGCCCATTTCATCAAGCAATATTTTTTTTATATAATTGATACTTATATTTTTACTAAATATTTGTTTACTTAGGTGCTTACAATAACTGTATAATTAAATATTTAGGCATGAAATAAAGCTTTATGTCATTTTTGATGGTTACACACGTGTCATGTTTTGCCACTTCTTTAAATATTTTGAAGGTGATGCGGAGGCACAAGATGACGTCATAAAAAAATATAAAAAATCACACAATATACTCTCACCATAAGACAACTTTTCCGCACTATTAGAATTGAATCTACGAAAAAAATATTTTTTCCATACAAGCGCGCTCCACCCTAATGTATATATCTACAACTGCCAGCAAGACAAAGTAACGGAATGTACGGGTTTACCATAAGTCGATTAAGGTAATATGGAATGTTAAGTTTGGGTAAATAAGCATTATTGATCAGTAGCTCAAGAAAACTACGGAACGCCAAGAGTTTAATACTAAGTGCGTATGTTTGATATTGTATAATAAATAATTATGTTACTAAGATGATGACCAGTTATGTTTACAACTCTTTCCCAGATATTGACTCAATTGGAGTTCTCAAAATTGTCAATTCCATTTAACATATAACTGAAGCGCGGCAACTTTCCTTGATAACATAACTTATTCATTGTGAAACACTACGAGTAGGTATCGATGAGTAACGCTATCACGCTTATCGGCGAATTGGCATTTGCATAAACATCGCTAGACGAAGGGAGTGCCAGTGTGACATCACATCATATTTCTTGTTTAATGGAAAATATGGAAATATATACTTAGTCAAGCAGATCTTGTCAGTAGAAAAAGGCGGCAAATTTGAAAAATGTAGGCGCGAAGGGATAGCGTCTCATAGAAAATTTGAATTTCGCGCCTTTTTCTACTGACAAGATTTGTTTGACCAGCTATAGTTTTGAAAAGTATATGTGATAGTGTGTGTGTCCTCTTTATTTAATATTTGTCTATTGCCAAACTTATCTAGTGATCCATGTACGAATGACTTTCAAAGCACGATACTTTATGCGTGATTTATATTTATGCATGGGTATTAATTTAAGTATGCTGGTTTAACTTACATAAGTAGAGTAATGTGTTAAAAGGGGGCTAACACAAACTTGTAGTTTTTATATTTAATTTAATGCCATGATAAATTCGCATAGAAATTAGACTACCTATATTTGCAGGGGCAGACTCCAATCAAACCCTTAAAAGGTTAAGTTAGCTTGTTACAGAAAAATCACGAAGATATGTTTAATTTTCATTTTATTTCAGTAGGTAGTATATCCAGTATCGTTACACTGCATACCATAACAGTATAATTTTAGAATGAAATAGCTATAATATAGCTGAGGATCTGAAGAGCAAAATATTAAACTGAAGTATATTTGCAGTAATTCAGATAAAAAAGATACCCTCGTGATGGCCATAGGTATCTTTGGGATCATCCATTAATTACAACACACGTTTAGGGGGAGGGAGGGGGTCAAGAAAATGTGACATATTGTGACATGGGGGAGGGGGGAGACACAAACTTTGTGACGTCACTTTAACTTCATCAGTAACCGAAAATGTATTTAAATTATTATATTCGCTGTACATTTAAATAACAAGTTTTTAAAACGATAATCGTTTGTATTCGTTTAATTTTCTTTCCTAAGCAGTTTTGGGTTATAAAACTACTACTATTTATATTGTGAAAAATATTTTGATAAAATATTAATAATACTTAGGTACTTACTTAATTCGATTTGGCTATTTCGTAGAAAAAATGTGACGTCACACTAGGGGGGGAGGGGTTTGCCAAATGTGACCAAGTGTGACAAGGAGGGGGGGAGGGGTCAAAAAACCTAGAAATTCGTGTGACGTAATTAATGGATGACCCCTTTCGTTGCAAGTTTCGCGGCGAGTCATATTTAACAATATTTTATTTTCTATCTAATTTCCTGGCATTACGCTCTTAACCCTTAAACCATTTGAGATCCCTTTCTAGTCATTCGATTATTACAAACCGTAAGTAATTTCTTTTTTATGACATAAGAGGCAAACGAGTAAGCGATTACCGTTGCCCAATGGACACCCGTAATACCAGTTGGATTGTAAGTGCGTTACCGACCTTTAAGATGGGAGTACGCTCTTTTCTTGAATGTTTGAAGGTCGCATCGGTCCGGAAATACCGCAGTTTCATTCCAAAGTGTAACTGTGCGAAGTATGCGAGGCAGGAAGTTCCAGAAGAAGTACAGGAAGATTATTTTTGTAGAGATTTGTTTTTGTTTTACGTATGATGGCAAGTATGTTGCCCCTATGGACGTAAGGGTTAGAAACGTATTCAAATAAACTCGTGCCCTACAAATTTTGAATTAGAAAATGATTTTTGAATTTTTATGCAAGCGTTTTTCAGAGTAAAAATCTCCCTTGATTTAGGTACCTATTATTTAGTGTTGCCTTTTTTTATGTAGTATTGATACAAAAAATAACTTAAACGTAATTTTTTTTATCTTTAAAACTTTGGTGGAGGTCGGAACCGATACGGTGTAAAAACCTACCTATCTATACATCAGTTTAATGCAATAATATTTTTCACGTCGTATTTTTATTGTGAATTAGCTTTCCTAGAATAAGTCATTAAGCTAATTAACGGTCCAAACATTGCATACCAAAAACTGACCCTGAATAAATAATTCTAAGCCTAGATATTACTCAAAAACTTGACATTACCTGACTAAGATCCATGACCACTGTCTTCTTCCGCTACCATAAATGCCGCCACGATTTTTTAAACTAACTTGAACAATTAGAGTCCAATCCTGAGCCAATATTTTTCATTTATTTCGATTGTATGACCGATACGCGTGCGCGGCGCCGACCGGCCCAAACGGCGTAAGTACCAACGTCCCCGCGCCTGTAGGTGCACTGGCGCGCTGAAATAGCACGCTCCTACGCACCTCGCTCGATAGGTTATCTATCAAGCAAATACTTGACAGCACTGCCAACTACTGCTAGAAAAGTCCCAACGGTGACCTATTTTTTCTCCGTAATGAGGACTGTTGGAGTCTGGTCATCGAATTGTGACATTGAAAAAATCGCGAAAATTAAGCAAATGAAGATGTTACTGAACGATAGTCGCAAAATTATGTGACACGCTTTAAGCTATAAGAATGGCTCTACAAATAAGATCGTGTCTGATATTTTTGCGGCCTTCGTTGTGTAACATACTGTTGCAGGTGACTGTACACATTTGTATTCAGAGGTGCTAAGCAAATAGTTTAGCTAATTCTACCTTGAGAAGTATAAAACGTTGACGAACGACGAGTAAAGCAAAGCTATCGTTGAGCAATGAAAATTGGCCACTTTGTAAACTAGCATATTTAGTAGGTAGCAAATATAATTGTTTCTTCGGATAATTATCAGCATAATTAAATTATAATTGTCATTATTCATTGACATTTAAGTACTAGCCATAATATTCAGGTAAGTCAAACAGTTTTTTTAATAAAAGTTTAAAGTTACTCTGAATTGTTCATGGGAGCTAGGCGTTAACTAACATATGTACATAAATTTATTATCTACGAGTAATATGTAAGTACTTAAAAATAAATCCTACTGAAATGTTTATGAAAACAAAAGCTAATTATTTCTAGCCGCCCTTTAAAATAGTTTCGTGATCAATCTAATTAATTAGATGGTAAGTACTACTTAACCTACCTAATTGACCAAACGAGAGCGAAGGTTTCCTTTTCAGCTAAGTCATAAATGCTTTCATGTGTCTGTCTGGTAGTTCTCCTCAACAGGTTGCATTTTTAACCGATTCTCGTAAAATTTGGTGAGCTGTTTTGAAATATAAATAGATTTTTTGCGATACAGTTATGTTTTTTTGTTCAAAATGGCGAAGCCATGTGGGTGGGGGGTTCGCCAAATCTACAGCTCACAGAGCCACTGATAAACTACTCTTCATGAATATATTGTGGTCGTATCAAATATATGTACACGCTGTATGTATGATAACTATAAGCTTAATATTTAGACAAAGAAGAGACATAAAATTAACATATGTACGCCTAAAAAAGTCTGCACGTAGGGGTTATTATTTCCAAAGGCTTTTTCTATTCAAATGAATCTCAAATTTAAAACATTATGTCGATCAAGGTGTGCGCTGTTTGCGATATGGTATCGAGAAAGTTATCGTATCTTAAGCAAACAACGACAAGGTACGCTTAGGTACTACTCGGTCACTATCACTTATTATAACGCGGTCAGACGATTTTATAATAATTCATTATTTTTATAAAATTATGGGTCCTAAATTCTGTGTTTAAATTTCTTTTCTTTTGATTATTAGCACAGAAGCAGCTAACGGTAAACAGGGCAAATAAATTGATACCTCCGGGCCATATAATTATTTTGTAGTAACTGGATGTCAAACGTTAACTTAGTCAACGCCATGCACGTCAGCTTTCAAATGCAAAGCACGAATTTGTCTTAGACTTAAGATACAATAAATTATTATTCGATATTAGGAGGATAATTTATTAGGAGGTTAATTTTCGAATGAAAATTTGAAGTATCTGAAGCAACCGTAAGTTTATTGACGTAAAATGTTATCATAAATAAAATACAATTTGCAAAATGGAATGAAAAGTGTTATGGTGCGATGTCTAAAGGGGCCCACTGATTACCAGTCCGCCGGACGATATCGGCCTGTCAGTTAGAGGCATTTGACAGCTCCGAACAACTGACAGGCTGATATCGTCCCGCGAACTGGTAATCTGTGGGCCCCTTTACGTCTGCTATATGGGTAGGTATAGACTTAGTGCCCACCTGCGTTATTTTAATATCGCTTTTTGGGGGGGGGACGTATTACTTGAAAATAGACACTACACACATGTGAACTATTGTGCGCGAAAAATCACAATTAAGTAAATTTCGTTCTCAATTAACTACCTAACAAAAAACATCTATTCTCACCTAACGTTAGGGATGATTTTCTCTCAATACCGTGTAAAGCGAAAATGTTCGGAGTTTTGTTTATATGTAGTAATAGCTACGGATCCGTAAACTGAGCATCATCCTACATGCTTTTGATTTTGACCGATTTTACTACATATGCACATAATTTTAATAATTCACCTAATTGTTTATATAATCAGACCGTAAAAAGTCTGCAGCGATTTTGATAGCCCACGCAGTGCAAGTGTCGTTTTAAACGTCAAACTTCTATGAAATTATGACGTATAGATAACACTTAGAGTGACATTCCATTTCCAACTGCAGCTGCAATACTGTTCATTTTACTATGGAAATTGACAAAGACAGCGACGCGTTTCCATAGTAAAATGAACAGTATTGCAGCTGCAGTTGGAAATGGAATGTCACTCTTACACTGCGTAGGCTATCAAATCCGCTGCAGACTTTATTTGGTGCGACTCTATACACAGATATATGAAACGAATATCAGGTAATTAATTCGAAATAAAATGTGAATATTCATTACTGCATTTGCACTGTACAATTGTACAAGCATACTCGTACAGGTTTAAAACCAGAGCCCCGCCACCTGACAGGCGAGCAGCGCGCGCGCAGAGCGTCGCCCGATAGCAAGAGTAAATATTGACAAGTGTATTGACAATGCTCGCTAATGCCGTATCAAACACTCACGGCAATTATTATTCAAATACGAATACCAATTGATAATAACTATTACTAAGTATGTTATGACTGTGCCGCCGTCGTCATCGGAATTTTGGTTGGTGTACTTGTGGTATACTTCAGGATGACTCACGTTAGACCGGGCCGTGTCCGGGCCGGAGCTTCCGGCGCTTACTTTTCTATGACATGACAGGTGTTCACGTGATGTGTTCCATAGAAAACAATGCTCCAGAAGCTCCGGCCCGGACACGGCCCGGTCTAACGTGGGTCAACCTTTAGTCGGAGTAAACAAGGGAATATTGACCGAAAACTTTAAAGTTCTAGTTAATGATCAACTTTATTCATATTATAGGCAGAACCTTTATTTTTAAGTACATATTTGTTTATTAGTGTTCCGTACAAAACTTTGTTCACGGAACACTTATGGGATCACTTCGGTCTTGCAAATTAGTTATTTTTACATTAATTTAGTGCCTCATGTCACTTATGGTTTAGTTAATAGGAGCTCTGTGTTTCAGCAAGACGATTAATTCTTTGAATTTATCAAAAAGCATTACTATCAAAATAACATCAATTAAGACCTATGTATGCAGGTAGACGAAGGAGAGTCAACAGACAATCAAAAACCAAATTTTATAGAACTCGATAGAGTTATTATTTTTGAAAATAATATTTTGTTTTATTTAAATATCTAATGATTATCAGTGCAATTTTTTCTATAAGTTACTATTGCCAAATGTTGATTACCTATATCTAATCAATATTTGTTAGTTAAATTCAATGCTAATAAATATCTACCAGTCTACCAGGTATGTACATAGACGTTTTTAAATGTACCTATTTTATATGTTATCCATTACAAGAATTTATTTGAATCCATCAGAATAACTTGCGTTTTCATAATTTATTACGTACAACTTTTTGAAAAATTGTTAACATAAGTAGTAGTTAGACAATCGAAACTAAAAATCCAAACTACTTGACTTATCGTCGTACCTAATTGATTCTCCTACCCAGCTACCTACAACCGTTGATGTTCAATTATATACTGCCGTATTCGAACTTCACAAGAGACGACACGTACTAGATCCATTCTAGATACTTTATTGTTTAGATATCAACTAGTTCTCTTTTGCAGCGCAATTCGGGCAACCAATGTCACTTTTACGTTAGATAGCGTAAGATATCTATTAGCCTTTTGGCCGCCGGACCTAGTCCGCAAAGACGCTCACTCACACGCCAGAGTAAATTCTAAGTAAACAACTAATAAAAAGTTTAGGGATTGCAAAATGTGATATCGATATTTACAATTTATGGTAAAAATCTTCTCAATTTGGCTTTGTTCTTAACCAACTTTAATTTATTTCGAGAATGCCAAAAATTAACATATTTTTTACACACGACAATGTTAAAAATAAAGGTCTTTATCATTAAAAACAACCACTAAACAATATCGATTCATGACGTAATATCACCGCACTAGGCTCTACGAGAAGTCTTGTATACATGACAACGGCGCGCATGGACTGCCCGCAGTGCAGACCGACAAGGACCGTTTCCGCGCGGATTAAGTAATAATAGTCTCTAGGTCAACGGCGTAAGCGCTTGTCGGTACGTAAACTTTATAAGCGTATGGTTAGAGCCGCGCATCGTGTGTCGATAATATAAATGTACCGGAACGGCATTGGGGAAAATGACACGTGGGTTGAATTGTCAATGAGTGAAGAACAATAATATTGGAAAAGGGTGGGGATCAGAAATGATCGGGAATGCATGTTTCACATTCGACATGTTCCTTAGAAGAGCTTGTCAGTTCCCGTATTACACCCTCCCTACCATAATAATTTTTCGTCAATTTCAAATACATAACATTCTCATAGTTAGGCGACACTGACTAGTCCGAGCGTCCGCCTGTAGGTACCATTCTTGTGCGAAGCGGTCACTGCAGGGTATCACTCCCCACTACACTATCATCTCAAAATGAATCATTTGTTCTGCAAATAGACCACAAGGACAGATTTATTTGTCTGACTCTACTATGGACAGCTGAACAAGTTCCCTGAACTCCAGCTATAGTTATGCCTGTCTCTCTCTCGTTTAACGTATTCTAGTTACTAGTTATCACCAATTGGCATTTAACAGGTGTTCAAATGCTTAAATAAAACCAGATTGGTCACTTGATATTTATTCTGAATATTCTCTAGAGATGCACCGGATATTCGGTTACTATCCGGTATCCGCCCTATCCGGCCAGTATTTTAATATCCGGCCGGATACCGGATAGTGCCCTACTATCCGGCCGAATACCGGATAGTACCATTGCTTGATTTTGGAGTAAACAAATTGGATTTAAGAAACAGTCACGGTCATAATCGTACTTGTTTATTATTTTAAAACAATTTAGAGATTCAACTGACTTGCACGCGCACTCATTTCGAACCTAGAAATGTGTCCGCGCGAACGTTCACTTAGAAACAGGTCAAAACTGCAGAATGCGCACCTGAAAAACCGAAATGTAGGTGCAGCTCTGCTGGCCGATATTCGGCGGCCGGATACCGGATATTCGGCCGATGGTCAGGCCGAATATCCAGTATCCGGCCAAACAACTATCCGTTGCATCTCTAATATTCTCATATCGAATTAACATTCCCATCCCTAGCTGTCTTGTATACAAGACAACGGCGACGAGGAACGTGAAAAACGTTGAAAACTGGAGCAATTTTTTTGATTGCCTTATTATAAAAGAATGGATTTATTTATCTGCTTTAAATGCAATTATTTTAAAAATCAAAGACCTAAAACATTAACACGAGTGTAAAAATATACTACAATTGATGTTTTTTCACATTTACCGAGCGGTTGAATTTGTGTCTTGTATACAAGACAGCGGCGCCAGTGTATCGTTCTATCGTTGTCTTGTATACATGCCAACGGCGGTCAAAGGGTTAGATGTGAATTGGATCTCTAAGTCATATCCTGAGGAAATCGTTCAAGAGTATCTCCAGAATCGCGCAAATGTCAAATTTGACAGGTTAATAGATCTTAAACATATCGTTATCGTATCTTGGTGATGTCTAAATGATATCTAATAGATGTCTATTTGAAAATCCGAATCGGGCCCATAGTTTCTTGACAGCAGTAGTTTCAGTTACCCGGCAGAACTGCTGGGAACAGTGGTCGCCGTTAGCCGGCGTGAGTAGTCGGCGGTCAGTAGGCGGCGGGAGGCGGTCACGAGCAACCTGGAACACGAGCAGAGGTGTGTGAAGCGCCGCGTCATCGTGTCGTCGCCACTTTGCTAAACGCCGAGGTGGCCAGGGGTTACCAACATTTTCTTTTAAATAATGTGAAGCATTTATCTAGTGTATTATTATATGTATAAAACTTGATAGAATATAAATTGTATCGGTTAACAATATTGAAGTGTTTCTACTGATTGTCACATGAATATTAAGAAAATAGGTGCACTACATTCGTATAGAGATGCGGTCGCCCACTTTTCTCTTAACATGTACTTGATCGGCTTCTACTGTACCTACTGTAGCCAGTATTTTAATACTTTTAATCAAACTTTGACTCGAAGAAACAAAATTTAATGGCAAGTAGCATCATCAGTGCCTTGAAACAAGCACAATATGTACATATTGGCTACCTCAGTGCTAGTAGAAAACTACTTTGATGCCACGTGAGACAGACAATCAGATAAATAGATCGTATAATAAACTGCATGCTAGATCATTAGGATGGTTTTAAGTAATGCTCCTAATTTGCTATAATTAAAGAGTTAATATGTTACCAAAATTGACACATTTTAGTAACGTAGGCACTTAAATGACTGCCTCTTTTTGATTTATGATTATGTCAAAAACTCTATTGACGTCTACAGGTACATAAAAAGAAAAAACTTTTTGGTTGACCATCTCTGTATGAAGCTGCGCCAGCGGCTGTGGGAACGTTTCGGTAAGTAGCCCATAATCACGCGCCCCAAACTACGGCCAAACTACAAATAACATGAAATGCCATAATTGGGGGAATACCGGTATAGAACTGGTTAGCCATTAGATTGCGTTATACCAACGTATTAATGATACCTTACACGTCTGTATATTGAAAGCAAAGAGTTTGTAGGTATTTAACGCATATTAGACACTGGAAATTATCTAATTATATTACGAGTGTTGATGATTTATGAGAAAGTAGGAGTTAGGAGCTAAGGAAAAGAAAAAAGAGTGCTACTAAATATCTTGTCTTGATATTTAGATATTATAATCTGTGCACTAATAGCAATCTCCGTGAAGCGAATGCAGCGATGACAAATTTATAGTGCGCACAATAAAATCGCTCGTAAAAATATTACTATCCCCTCCCGCCCCCCGGCACTCCCGGCCCCGCCGTCCCCCGAGAAATAACACACTTTGTCTTAGGACATGCATGTCAGAAAGTTGCCGATCGCTGAAATATTGGATGAGTTGTAATAGGAATAACAAGGTTTGCCTCGTCCGAGATGTGATTTGCGTTGGGCAGAAAATATTAAAGTTACCGGGAGAGATATAAATTAATTTAGATTAAATACGCTATCAATAAAGGAAGTACAGATGCATCATTGCAGTGCATAATTATTTTCCATCGTATTTTCACGGAAACGTACGAACGTTGCTATTTCAGTTAGTCTCGGTACAAAAAGTACTGAGGTCAACTGAAGGAGCATGACAAATACACTAACAATTATGCACTAGGTATGTACATCTATAAAAAAATATTACAATTTAAGCAGAATTATAGCGAATAAACAGTGAAATGGGAATGTGGCTAACTGTCATTAAAAAAATAGGTACCAATTATTTCATAGGAATAATTCTTCGCAGACCTCTAAAACCACAAAATAGCTCAAAAATCTTCGTACCTCCTTAGCCTATTTCGTTCCGATATCGTGGGCTTAATCGGGCCGCGTTTACTGCTGATGCGATCGTCGCAAGGAACGGAACACGGTGTTACTGGGATTGCGCGTTATGACGGATAGGCCGTTACCAGCGCAGGCCTGGCTGCTTAGCCGACTTTGATCTCGGTTGAGCTGCCCTGGAAATAGACAACAATAACATGTTATTTTTTATAAGAATAAAGGAAAACTTCTACACGCTTTAAAGATGACTCACGGACCAAGCCGGGTCCAGGTTGGAACTTCCGGCGCTTTTTTTTCTATGGAAATCATCACGTGATCACCGTGAAATTAAGCTCCGGAAGCTCCGGCCCGGACCCGGCCCGATCTAACGTGAGTCATCCTTTAAACGAAGGATCAGTATTGCTGCTGCAGCCACAATGAGAATGTAACCTTTATACAAAGTAATATACTTATATATTTAAAAAAATTATAATTTTATATAAGTTTGCTTTTGTACCTACTGGTTTAATGTGTCTCTGCTATGTCATCATTTATTACATACTTATAAATACGTGTATACGCAGTAAACCAAAGGATATGCAGCAGATCTATATGGTTGGGTAGTATTTATTCTGCTCATACATTCTCTAACAAACCGCATTCAGTACCTAAATTTATATATAAAACAAAATCAGATCAATTACTCCATTTCTAACCCAAGAATGGTTGAGCCGATTTTTAAATGATTTCTGTTTGATTCATCTCTGCCTCGATGAACAGGATAGCTATTAAACATCGAAAAGGATACAAGGCGGAAAATACACGTTTAATCCGCTACGTTAGTAGCGAGTAGTAGGAGTGATTAGGTAAATTATCTCTGCTTTCTGGTTTAGTTTAAATACTTAAAGAACATAATGTAGTACTTTAGTCTCCTAATCTGAAATTAGGGTGAACTAAACCAGCCAAATCAATCATTAAAGTTACTATATGAAACGAAGACATGACATCATAACTAATTTTTATTATGTTATTATTAAAATAATTCATAGCGCTTTCAGAATTTCCCTAAACTTGATTTCATAGACGCTGCAAAACAATTTGATTTCTCTATGAGAAACAACCCCAAATTGATTAGGCCCACCTATCGTTTTCGTTTTAATATAAATGTCACCAAACTGTTTGCAAGAAAAAGTCTTTATCGAATTTTACGAAAAATAATTAGGTCATAATAAACGAAAATATAAAAAAGGGGTTTTAATTTAAAGCCTCTAGAGTTGAACCAAGAGAAGTAGAGTCGTACCT
The DNA here is from genome assembly GCF_963556715.1 of Cydia fagiglandana. Lineage (NCBI taxonomy): Eukaryota > Metazoa > Arthropoda > Insecta > Lepidoptera > Tortricidae > Cydia > Cydia fagiglandana. The sequence goes on along the minus strand of NC_085932.1, from coordinate 17,979,678 downwards.
CTATGAAATTATGACGCACTGCGTGTGCACTCTACCTGAAATTCATTCCAACAATTCAATTCAGAATGAAATAAAAAAAACCAACATTTGTATTCCTTTACAATTCTCAACACAACCCTCAAAGACAACAACCCCCGCACGCCATAAATACTAATTGAGGCTGATCATGCAAAATGCCGCGCACCCCGCGCCGCTCTCCCCTCGGCCCGCCCTGCACCCAGCTAGGGCGCCGCTCAGTAGGGAGCCCCATAAAGACAGAAGTTCGCTGGTACTTTACGACATATGCTTAAAATTGTGTAGTAGGTACTCGTCTTTTGCACAGTTCACTAGCCTGGAAAAGCGTCAAGCGTATCAAAAGAATTTTGAACGTGGCACTACACAGGGGTGCGAAACTTGGACCCTAACTCAGAGAGACGAACTAAAACTTGCAGTGTTCGAAAGAAAAGTGCTCAGAAAGATCTATGGTCCTGTAATAGAACATGATACCTATCGTCAACGCATGAACCACGAGTTGGATGTACTCATAGAGCACGAATCGTCAGGTTCTGTAAGTCACAGCGGCTGAGATGGGCGGGTCACCTTAAAAGGATGCCGGACAATAGGGCACCAAAAGTCATGACAAGGTAGACGCCGCAACAAAAAAGACCGAAAGGCAGGCCTAAGAAGCATTGGATAGATTGTGTAGAAGAAGATCTTAGAAAGATGGGAAAGTTTACCAACTGGAAGAAGGTCGCCAGGCACCGGTCGCCTAACTGGAGGAAGATTGTGGAGGCCAAGACCCACAAAGGGTTGTAGCGCCAACGGAAGTAAGAAGTAACTACACAGGGGTTGCTTGGAAGGTGGTAGAGATCGCTTTTAAGCGAAATAACCGCGTACAATCTTAGTCAGATTAAAAAAAAACAGCTGCATAGTATTGTATGAATACTTCTAAGAACACTGCTGTTAGTGTTAGGATCCTAAGAAATCTGCGCGCAGGCCCCGCGCGTCGCACTTTTTATGAAGTTGATTTCAATCTCACTGGCAGTCATTTAATCTACAAATAAGAGTGCTGGAGTAGAAAATAGTACATTACTACAGAGGCCGGGACGAAAGGGGTTGCCGGCCGAAGACATATAGACGGCCGAGCGAAGCGAGGCCGGATAGGTCTGAGCGCGGGCAACCCCATTTCCCGCCGAGGTATGTATAGTGCTTTTCTCAAACATGCAATGAAATAAATAAAATAAAAAATCCACGAAACCCAAGTTTTATTTATAGAAAAAACTAAAAGTAATCTACACCCAAAATATAATCAACACGTACCTATATCATTATCACGCGTATATTTTACACGAGTCGTGTATTTTTACTACCCGTATATTTTCATGTATCTTTGATTTTTTCGCCTTGTATCCGTCTGACTGTCGTTTTCGTCACATAAGTTTACATAGTCTTTCATGTTGATATCATGTTTCACATACATCGTTGCTTTATGCATGGAGTAAATAAGTATAATTTCCACAGTGTTGACGAATTTGTAGTTACATTCATTTAAAATATGCCACAAAATTGTTTCTAATAAACTGTAAGCCATTTTTCATAGTTTCTCAAATAATAAAATTGCCATAAGCAACCATATACATACTTCGTCTTTGACTTGGCGGCAGAGGCAGCAAGTTATTTAAAATCAATTCTGCTTACGCTGCCAATTCCAACACCTACGATTACAATTAATATTAATTTCATTATTTCGTCGGAACTCATATTAAAGTCAAAAAATCAACAACGCACCATAAATCCAATAAAACAGAATGAATATTTTTCAACTTTACCTCCATAACAATTTAAAAAATATAACTACGCGTGTTTGGGTAGACCTTTTTACCGCTAACGTTTAGATGAAATATTTTAAATGTTTTTATTTGTGTAGTTAAATTTATAATTTAAAATTATATAATGTATTATTTATTAAGTTCATGTTGATTTTATACAAATAAAACTGCAAATTATAGCAAACATTGTTTTTTGTTTTTTTTTGTATAGGCGTAGTGGCAGAGTGTCATATATGCAGCCTATTATAAGGAACATAACATCAATATTTCATTGCATGTTTGAGAAAAGAATATTATTTACCCTCACCTCATACAGTTACTAGACGCAGTCGTAAAATAAAACGGACTCATAATAATTATGTTCAAACCTCCGGGTCATCATGTGACCAGGAACTGCCAGGGTTCTTCTTTAGGTGCAGTACAAGAATACTTAAACATTACTTACCACTAAAATTCAAAGCAATTCGTCTGTGGAATGCTCTCCCTCTGCCTATCAGACAAGCTCAGAGCAAGCTTTCATTCAAAAGCAAGTTGCGTAAGCATTTATTTGAAAGCATTCGAGACTAAATGTCTATGTGATGTCTCACACTAGGTACATAATTATTATATATATGTATGTTTATTTATATATATTGAATTTGTATATACGTAGGTATATTTAAAATGTATATTTGTTTAATAGTATAGTATAGTATAGTATAGTATTATAGTTTGTAGTGTCGACTTGTGTCTATCTCATATCCACTATTTACAATCCTGCACCAAATTAATTAGGTACCGTCTCTGTTTAGCCCAATGGTTGACTGGTAGAGAATGCCTCAAGGCGTTAAGTCCGCCAATTGTAGGTACTTTTTTTTGTAAATTTGTGCAATAAAGTTTAAATAAATAAATAAAATGGTATGTAGGTAGGTAGGTAATGGTGGTAAGTAGGTATACGAATGTACGTACCTAATATAAGTCAGTCGACCTTCTCGATGTCGAACAACACGGCTCAAAACAAGGGTAGATACAACTTGTGTTATCGGAAGACTCAGAAATAAAGTCATAATTTGTGTGTGTTTTCAAACAAGATGAGTCGTAAGCGACCCATGCCCTCAAAACCGCGACCCAACCAAATCCAAAATACCTCCTCTTCAGAACTTCTAATCTGCTACGAGAGGCTTCTGAAATGGGCCGCATCGCCCAGCTCCCTTTACTGGCCATATTTATGGACGGTCGTCGGACACTTCGTTTTTTACGATATACATAAAAGCTGCCGTGAAAGATTTACGCGAAATATATTCCGACTAATGCTGATTGTCCCCTCGCAGATAATGTTATTGCTGCGTTCTGCGTAATCTGCCGAATGCTATGGAAAATAAATCGGTCACTATTTAAGCCAGCAAAACTCTAATATTTGTGATTAGGGAACATCAACGAGCGCGCGATCAATTTTTTGATACGTCAGTCACCGACGGCGAGTCATTTCTTGCGACAACATTTGATGTGAGCCCACAAATTGAATTTGTGGCACAATGCGACCGAAATGGAAAGCAAACGGGAACCCAAATAAATATTCGCTCTGGCAACAATCGCGTCACACAATTACGATGGAAAACCTTGGATAAACAAAATCGGAAGTGCCGGAATTTTTTTCGCTGGAACAGAAAAAGCGGACGCAAACACGATGTAGCGAATTTGGAAAGTCCATTCGGTTTATTGACACAGGGGGGGTCAGCCCCGCCTGCCGCGATTTACAATAAATTTCAAGCCGAGAATATGTTAGCAATATGTAGGGCCGAGGTAGGGCTGTCACCCATTCATATGCTCCTAAACATCTTTATTTTAAATTCCTTTCTGACACAGTTTCGCTAGTCCCCAATTCACAGCTATAGCTTTTAATTTCTGTTAAACTCTTCTCAAATTGTCATTATTTTCCCTTGAAGATAAAAGACTCAATAACTTGTCATTGCCAGCCCTGCAGTCTAATCACTCAACCCCCTAAGTTCACTTTAAGAACTGCCAGAAGGTCACACTTTATATCCCGGGGTGCATGTACGCATGCATGAGAAACTCACTCGGCCCCAAATGCCGTGCAATCTTGTAAAATTATCAAATTTGTGCCTTTACATTTCTTTACATTTATAGCTTGGGGTGGACTTATTTATGTAGAAAAATAGACTATACACGTTGGAGAGCGAGTAAGAGGTTATTATAAAAGCAATGTATGAGTTCACATAGAACAGTCGGCAGCAGAATTCGCTTAGTGGATGAGGTGTCAGAATAATCTGCTCTCACCTTAAAATTGAATACCCAAAGGCGTGTTCAAATCATGCTTGATTTAACATCGTTGGCTTTATTTACATAATTTAACTTTACCAATAGATTTAAGTTTAATAGTTTAATCGTAAAGAGGAGGTACCGTTATTTTCATAAAACACAGAGCTATGCTTAGCACCAATCCCTTGTATTTACTACAAAATGCCTATATTTAGTTATAACTTACAAAGATTGCAAATTTTAAAATATAACAGTTGAACCTAATACCTTACAGTTTTGTCAAAATATTGTTTTTATTTAATATCTCTAAATACTCGTAAACGTAATGTGGGTGCAAAACACGTTTGTGGTTCAAGAAAATATATCAATCCTTGCATACACAAGCAAACCAGTGGAATATGAAGTGTAACAACATTATTACAGGGGTGGTATACAGCTTTAATAAAAAAAGAGCTTAAGTGTGTTCGAAAGTTCAGTGAATTAGGCTGTTCTGGATTGAACCGCGACATTTATGGCGGCTGCAGCGAGCTAGATTCGCCCCGCGAGACCGCCTGCGGGGCCATCGCTTATGCGTGGCTACTTTGTTTATTGGCATCTAGGTGTGTTGGTCAGGAATAAGTGTATTTGACTACTTGTGTTTTATTCAGCGCATGTCTAATCAGCAAAAACTATTTATAGACATTAATCAAAATTTTGAGATTTGTTTTCCCCTATGGACTAGTACCTACAAATTATTGAACGAGCGAAACGAAAATCTCCGTTTAAGCTTGAGCAAATATGCCAGATGTTCTCCTCTGCAGATCACATTTCTCAACTGATTCTTGTGAAATTGTATGTAAGTACGGTCGATAATTGTTAAATTTTTTTCTCGATTCATTTTTTGGATTTTTTATCAAAATGGCGGAGACATGGGGATTCACGAGGTCTACAGCTCATAGTGGTTTTAAATATTTTGGCTGCTTAGTTACTTAACTCTGCTGTTGACTGTAACTACCTCTAACATAACACAGTGCTGACGTACCTAAGATTTATTTAACAATAAAAAAAACTTAAATACTCTTTTCTTGCAGTTCTTCTAAGAACAGCAAACTAAATAACTTAAATAATGGGGACTGCACTTATCAAGGATCAACTGAACAACTGCAGTTACAAATATATTTATACCTAATTACTAATAAATAGGCAGGTAAGAATATAAATATCAAAGGCAAGTTGCTTACTGGATTTTATATTTAAAAAAAAACGAGTCTTTAACAAGTTGTTTGTAAAGAAAAAGCACGAATAAGAACAAGAAATACAGAACAAAAGTTGCGGAGCTTACGTAGCCCGCTCATTACGCGAGCAGCAAAATTCCACTCTTTATTTATGAAATAAAAATGAAAACATTTCTACGGAGAGACGAATGGCCGCCGGCCCCGGGCCTCCCCGGGCCGCCGCCCAGCCCGCCGGGGGGGCCCCCAGGGCGGGCGGCAAAGTGACAGTGTTATATCATTTGAAAGTGCTAGATTGTGTGGGTTTAAATAATGGGATGGTTTGAGATGAATACTTACGAATGGAAAGCGTTTTGATCGACTTTTATTATAATGAAATAGTTTATGCGATTCTATTGCGTGAAAGCGATTTCTTATACCAAACATTACATGTTACGATACGTTAAGACCTAACTGTAATTTGGGCGTTATCAGAAATGTAAAATATGATACTAACGACCGGTTTCGAACTTTTAGGATACGTCAAATATTATTCCAACACACTCGCGCAGTATCGCACAGTCAATTGTGCTATTCTGTTCAATGAATGCATGGACCACACTACACGCTTATTTCACGCTCTCGAAATAAATTATTGATTATACCTGGAGGCGCTTCTTCAACCAGAAACGTCACTTTTGACACTGACAGAGTGACAGATCATAATAAATCCAAATCAAATTCATAATCTGTTATTACAATCAGAATACGCCAGTGTGGGATTTTCATTGTTTAAGGTGGATGTCTAGGGACGGGATGCCGATTATCAGCCAAAAGATGGCGTCACTGTGCACGAATTAAGGATTTTCACTATTTCTCCCAAAATACAAAGTTTCATAAGATGTGTTGATATGTCCGAAAACTATAAAAAATACTACATCCAAATCGAGACATGTTCAACTCAACATTGTCTCATTTCGTTATTATCGGAATCCAACTGCAAAATATTGCAATTTCTTGCATTCACGCACACTTACGTACTTAAAGTCACCTTAAAGTCAGTGTCAAATGTCAGCAGATTCGTAATGTTACAGTAAAGTAACCTAGAGGGCGCAGCGGATGAAATGTTTATTGTTGAAAAAAGATTGGAAATTAAATAATAAATTCTTGTTTGAGCAACGATGAAGAATTACAAGGCATTCAGAAGCAACTAATGTTTTCGACCATCAACTGTCATGTGCTCGTGGCACCCGTAGCCTCTATTTTGAAAAAAATCTGATTGTAGCTAAGATACATGGTTCAAACCCCGACAATGCCAATTTTTTTTTCATTTTATAATTTTAGCATTCTCTTTTGAATCATTTTAAGCGTATGTTATTCTTCGAAACTAAACTTACGTGAGTAAAATATTTTCAGTATTTTAATTATTTTTTAATAATATTATGGGAAGATTTATAAAAGTATTTTTATTTTCCGGTTTTCAAAGGATATAAATACTGATTAAAATTATTTAAAAAAAGTCATGCATAAGGCTAATTAGGATCGCAGAATAGGTACATAAGAAGTCAACTATCGACGAAGTATAGCTGGTCAAGCAGATCTTGTCAGTAGAAAAAGGCGGCAAATTTGAAAAATGTAGGCGCGAAGGGATATCGTTCATAGAACATTTGGATTTCGCGCCTTTTTTTACTGACAAGATTTGCTTGACCAGGTATAAAATAAAAGTTTCCAAAATTTTATTGAAATGATATACCTACATGAAATAATCAAATACAACACATTTACTTAAAATAACTTTTAAAATAAGGCATATAAAATTACCAAAAAGATGAAATAAAATAAATAAATAAATAAATACAAAAAGAAATGAGTCTTTGTTCATGGTTTGAACCCTGTCATGCTGTTCAACTTGTTAGACTTGTACTCAATAGCTAACAGCCACTAGACCATTTGACCATAGTAGACCCGGGCGAAAAATGCCTTCTTATTTAAGTAACCCATTACTGTCAAAAATATCAAGTTTGAATTGATTTGAAATATAATTTTTCATTGTCGACTTATTGACATCCAAACGTTGCGAGCATGTTGTACTTTAAACCATTTGGCAACGTCGCACGGGGAAATCTTCTGAAAATGTATGTCCTTTTATATTTTGATATTTATGGATATATGAGGATTCTTCTACTTATGTTGCAAATTGATTAAAGTATCGAGAGAAAAATGCTAATGCAAAGAAAACAAGAAATATCCGTTTCATTTCTCATGCTATTGATTCGGTTAAATTGTGTTCTAATGTATGGGGAAGACAAACTAATTTATGAATGTAGTATGATACCTTAGGGTATGGTGCTTTATGCACACTAGCGTCCCTTCCCCTCCCCCTGACGCAACCCCCCCTTTTTGCATGAAATATGTCCCGGTTCACAGTTTTTTACATTTTTTGAGGAAAGTATATATTTTAGGAAAAAAGTGTCAATGCAAGAAATAATCCTTAATAAATTCTTAATAAAAAAGGTGATATTCATTTTTTTACATGATGCACCATATTCAAGTATTAGCTTGTTAAAATTCGAAATAACATAGTTTTTACTTAGGATTTGAAACTCATTTATTATACACGGTGTAACACGAGGAAACCGAATAATTTTGACAGCGTATTATATTTAGAGATATTTAGAGACAAAAATGTCCTATAAACTTTTTTGAAATGCGGCTAGTTTCAGAGTTAATACCAATTTAAAAAAAACAAGTTTCTATTGTTACATAGTTCAAAACGCCTTTTTGATGGCGATGTTGTTACTATGGGATTTAGTCTAAATATCCTTATTGATATGTCAAAAAGTGACAATTAAGTAACACGTTGCAAAAACTATGTTTTATGAAAAAAAGTAAAAATCCATGTTAACTGACAAGTTTACCAATAACATTTACTTTTTATGTACATACATATATATTCAAAAAATTAAAAAAAAGCGGCCAAGTGCGAGTCGGACTCGCGTTCCAAGGGTTCCGTATATTACACAATTTTTAACAATGTATTTTTTATTTTATTTATTTATTTATTTAGATATTTAATTCAGGGAACAAGGCCCATATTACAAATACCTTACAGACTAACATACATATGTATTTTATAAACTTAAAACTAAACATTATTTATGCGAAACGTCAGTGAAATCTTTAAAAAATCCGTAGGAGTCGGATCAAAAACTGTAATTAAGTCCGACTCACGCTTGACTGTACATTTCTAATAGGTTTTCCTGTCATCTATAGGTATAGACCTATTTTATGTATTTTTTCAAAATTTTAAACCTAGTAGTTTCGGAGATAAAGGGGGGGGGGAATAGTCATTTTTTGCCTATTTTCTTGAATAACTTCTAAACTGTTTATTCGAAAATTATAAAAAATATATATTTGAGATCCTTACAACAAGCTCATTTGATATGTAACATGATATAGTTTGAAAATTTATATTATTGAATTTTTTCGTTTACCCCCCAAAAGTGGCCCCCATGTTTAAAATTCATTTGTTTACAAACTTACATATGTGTATCAGATTTCAACTTGATTGGTCCAGTAGTTCCGGAGAAAATCGGCTGTGACAGACGGACAGACAGACAGACGCACGAGTGATCCTATAAGGGTTCCGTTTTTTCCTTTTGAGGTATGGAACCCTAAAAACAATAAAAAAAAAATGTTTTCGGCGAAATTGACCTAAACTCATACATACATTTTTTCCTTCTTTTGACCTCAGAAATAAAATCTTTCGCATTTCTTGAGGACACCTTGTATAATAAGTGTTATAAAATGAATATAACCTTTTTTACTAAGAATTTAATAAGGAACTATTTCTTTCATTGACACTTTTTTCCTAAAATGTATACTTTCCTCAAAAAATGTAAAAAACTGTGAACCGGGACATATTTCATGCAAAAAGGGGGGGTTGTGTCAGGGGGAAGGGAAGGGACGCTAGTGTGCGTAAAGCACCATACCCTAAGGTATCATACTACATTCATAAAAGGCTGGCTATAATTAGTTTTTCAAAAAGCACAATTTGACCGAATATATGAAAGAGGGTCATTGTTGTTGTAAAAGGTGTGCAGGAAATGATACGTTTCTGCACTAGAGCAGTTAAGGTTCCAATTCCAAGTACGATTTTATTATTCTTTTTACAATAAGCAATTGAAATTACAACGAGCTATGGAGAGGGCTATGCTCGGAGTTTCTCTGCGTGATCGAATCAGAAATGAGGAGATCCGTAGACGAACTAAAGTCACCGACATAGCTCACCGGATTAGCAAGCTGAAGTGGCAATGGGCAGGCCACATTGCGCGCAGAGAAGATGGCCGATGGGGTCGAAAAGTGCTCGAGTGGAGACCACGGACTAGCAAACGCAGCGTAGGACGTCCACCCACAAGATGGACCGACGACCTTGTTAAAGCCGCCGGAAGACGCTGGATGCGGGTGGCTTCCAACCGGTACGAATGGAGGTCCAAGGGGGAGGCCTATGTTCAGCAGTGGACGTCTTATGGCTGAGATGATGATGATGATGATGAATTGAAATTTGGGTATAAATGGATTTGTTATACAATTTCCATTCTGATATTTGACTCCCCATTCCATAAATAACGATACTTTTGGCCAAATTGTTAATTGAAAATACCTACTCTCAAAAATACCAACTATAAAAATGTATTTAAAAAAACACATGCATTTTACTTTCCTCGTATGCGAAATGAAAAGTAGAGTGTTTTAACTCGGGTGAAAGGCAGCATTTTTGAAAAAAATCAGGCAAGTGCGAGTCGGACTCGCGCACGAAGGGTTCCGTACCATAATGCAAAAAAAAAACAAAAAAAAGCAAAAAAAACGGTCACCCATCCAAGTACTGACCACTCCCGACGTTGCTTAACTTTGGCCAAAAGTCACGTTTGTTGTATGGGAGCCTATCATTTAAATCTTTATTTTATTCTGTTTTTAGTATTTGTTGTTATAGCGGCAACAGAAATACATCATCTGTGAAAATTTCAACTGTCTAGCTATCACGGTTCGTGAGATACAACCTGGTGACAGACAGACGGACGGACGGACGGACGGACAGCGAAGTCTTAGTAATAGGGTCCCGTTTTACCCTTTGGGTACGGAACCCTAAAAATATCATCTACTAATGTTATTGTTATGCACAAGCAGAAGATATTATAGAATCTTGTTTATTTACAAGACGATGACATTTTTCTCCACATACCTATATATTTTTGAGAAAAATATAGCTAGGTATTTTAGTTTAAAAAATCATTGTTTCAATAAATATAGGCTTTTCCAGAGAACATTTATATTTCTACCGAAACGAAAGCAGAATTCACAAGGGTTTTCGGTGTACGACCGTAACGCGAATGATTGTTTGGACTGACCTTTCTATAAATATATAAATGTATTTTATTGTGTAATAATCATAATAATTATTAAGTTATATTAAATCTGGGAATGAAATTATATCAGAAAGGAGATTCTTAAATGAGTAGGTATACTCGTAACATGCTTTGTGCATTAAATATACCTCCCTCTATTGAGTGAAAATAAAACAAAATACACAAGTAATCTGTGTTGCGGTTTTAAAGTGCCATCTGTTACACCTTTGACAAATTAAAAATGATTGCTTGTCAAATGAAGTCGCCATGTTAGAATTACACCGATACTATAAGCATCACTCACACAAACAAGCAATGAGGCAAAATTTTACCAATATTCAAAGGCTTTTTTCTTAATAATTTTAATCAAAATCTAGTATTTTTTTACGTTAAGCGAAGACAGAAATATATATACTACCCAAACATTACATATACAAGTGAAGAAACCCTATATAATAGGAGCTAGGGTGCCAAGAAAGTTTGTATGAAAATCGAGCAAGGAGAACCACCTTAAGAAAAGTTTACCCATTTTGTAAATGCGCTATAGATAGAATGACTTACGTACTGTTCTGTATATGAGGCCAATACAATCGGCACTCGTGTAGAGTCGTAATTATAGTGTAGTTTAATTTCGCTACAGCCAAGGGTGGGGGGACGGGAAAGATTTTTCAATTACCAACTTTGTGCCGCTCGCTCCAATCTTGAGCTACAGAGTACAAAGGAGATATAGATGGTTTTAGTACGAAAACAGTTGTTATTTTATATTAATGCGAACTCAATTAAGTGCGAATGAGATGCCTAATAGAGTCGCGACTCCTGGACCTGATGCATTTCACCTTCGATCGATCGTCAAGCTCGTATCATAACAATAGGATTCAATTTTGATCCTATTGTTATGTTTTTATAGTCTTTTAACAACATCATCATCATAATTTAAGAGCATGGCATGGAACTTTTAACAACACTGGATCAAAATCTTAACAAAACGTTAAGTCAGGATCAGCTGCTTACAACTCCAGTGCAAGGAGAAAGATTCATTTTGGTAAGTAATTTTAAATTTATCTAGTTTTAAATTACATAGTTGCACTAAATCTCGAGCATACTTACCTACCTTAATTGGTACATGTGAGCTGATATATATGTTATTATTACTTATAAAATCTGTTACTGATTTTTATAAGATAGTAATCAAATCAATATGAATATTATATACCGCAAATATTCTGAGTGTCACATAATTCTTAGTACTTATTCTCTATTTATTGTATATTCTGAGTATACCTACTGGTTGGCTTTTACCCATCATCGGTCCGATCTAAACGAGGCAATACCACATTCCGTAGCTACTCTGTGCGTCGTGGAATTCTTAATATCTGTGCGCTAACTACGGACGGTATAATATCGCTACCCCCACTCCCACCCCCGCAACACCCTTAGCTTAAGCTAAAACTGAGATTACGGGGACACGGTTTAAGTTAAATTGAATTTTAAAGCTAAGAGTTATAAATTAACGAGACTTATATAGACTCATTTGTATGAATCGGTATGTGTGGTTTCGTTACGTTAATATTTTTATGGGTACCTATTTAGGTATGTCTATTTGAAATTGGGTACTCTCCTCTACTTAAAATAAATTATTTCACACTGTGCACACAAACATATACACCAATCATTTTTAACCATAATTTCTATTAATAAATGGGATTGAAATAGAAAAAGTAGATGAGTTGACCGTGACATCACTATACGCGTTTTCATGTAAATTCCATATTAGCAAATCGTTTTGACAGTTCTAAAAAAGAAGCTGATTTGACTAGTAGGAAAGTAGACAATTATGATGATGTTTACCAGATTTTTACTAATATTTATTCACACGGTTAGTTGCATAATTCTATATCTTGAATTAAACGAAAAAAGACATTTCGGTGTAGACGCTGTCAGTAAGAATAACATTTATAATGTACCTATTGTTATTCCTTTATTCCATTCCAATTCTTATATAAATTAAAATTATTTCAAACGATAACACAATCCACCACCAATATAAATATGTACAAATAAAAATCAAATCACAAACACGAATGACGCAATCGGGCTCGAATTTGCTTTCAAAAGCCACTAAATGAATTCTCGCAAAAAATCAAGAGCAGTAACAAGCGTCGTAAACGTCTCGCCCGCGCGGTCGCATGTACATGTACCTACAGTCAAGGGTAAAGATATCCTTGACAAGCGTTTATGAATAACATCGATAATTAGGTAAAGCATATGGGCCTGATTCGGATTTTGAAATAGACATCTATTAGATATCTTTTTGACATCACCAAGATACGATAACGATATATTTAAGATCTAACCTGTCAAATTTGACATTTGCGCGATTCTGGAGATACTCTTGAACGATTTCCACAGGATATGACTTAGAGATCCAATGCACATCAAATAGATATCTTACTCTATCTAACGTAAAAGTGACATTGGTTGCCCGAATTGCGCTGCAAAAGAGAACTAGTTGATATCTAAACTATAACGTATCTAGAATGGATATAGTACGTGTCGTCTCTTGTGAATATTATTTTGTATAGTCGGTTAATTTTATTGGCCAAAAACCTCCTCTTGCTTTATTTTTCACAATACGATATGAAAAAAAAAACATTTATGTTTTAACTGTCTTGTGGACGAGCGAGATATTTTAGTATCACAACTTTATACTCGTATCTCTTGACGTATACCTAATAAATTTAAAAATTAACAATTTAAAAAATCTATTTCCAGTTTGCAACAGTTTCCGTTCTTTTGCCTTTTATCATGTACTTTGTAAGCAAAGGTAGGTACAAACTTTATGTTAAGGTACGCAGTTAAAACCTGAAGCAATGTCCGATTTAGTTTTTAAATTGGATTGCGCGGAGCCCTCGAGCGTACGTTCAAAGGCGTTTGAAGAGCTTTACAGCTTTTACAAAGCGAGCTTTATTGCCGCACGCAGCGACACGTAACGAGCGAGCTTTGATCAAAGTCGAAGCAAAAGTCGAAATATACGATTTAAACAATCGGCTTTGTTTGTGTAAAAATTAGGTCAAAATTATGTAAATAGAATCCTGAGCGAAGCGAGTGGTTCAAAAATAGAATCCTGGGAGTAGCGAATGTTGCAACACACGAGACGTAAAATAACTTTGCAGCCGTGTGTAACACAAATCTTTTCACCTCACTAATGCGAGGAAAAAAAAGAAAAACAACAGAAATATGTAAAATCAGAGTTTATTAACTAGAACACAAATCGGCAGGAAATCTACTGTTTATGTTTTATTGTATGTATTTATGTCTTTGAAAAAATCATTGCTTTCACATGTGTATTAGCATCAAAGTTGTTTTCTTGGGGAATAAAGCTTTAAGTGGGATACTGGAAAGGTTAAATTTCCATTTAAAAAACTACATACTTCTATTTTGAGTAATTGCAAAAAATATATATTTGCACATGTTGCAATGCAAGAGCAGTTTGTTGTGTTATGGGCGTTATGGCGCTAATATTCAATATTTTTATAAGTTATATGGCAACAAATAAACAGTCAATAATTGCACATTTAACATAACTGACAATAGAAAACAATATGACTGTCTGCGTACGTTTGTTAACTATTGCGTAAAAGCAGAAATACGACAAAAAGTTGTAAAGACTTTTTTGTTAAATTACGGCTATCACTTTATTGATATGATACAATTTGAATTCGTCCCTCAAATGAAATATTTATTGTTTAAGAAAGCTTCTTAATTTTTATACCACGTAGATATCACACGCCTATCACGAGCGTTCATAAACGTAATTCCATAAGAGTATACTTAAGCGAACCAACATGTTTTTAGCGGAAACAGCAAAACTGTTCACAGGGTTAAGTGTAAGTAGGTTTTATAATTTCCTATCTTTTTATAGCAAGTGATAGGTAATAGTGTCACGTCTAATAAAGCGTAGGTGGTCCGAAGGTGGAGGCAGGACGGGCGGGCCGAGTGCATGCTGTAAAATGCACTTAATTGAGTTAGTTTTATGAAGCGCCGTTACGTGGCCTTTATGGCTTCGGTTGATATTGCTCATCCATAATAACTTTGTAAAGGACACAACAATTTTAATTATAAAGGGTATTAAGTATTAGTTGATGTAACGTTCATGTTTCTTAAGACTTCGTTTCGTATATACCATCTTTCATAAACTAACATTACCTACGTACATAATCGTACAGCACTTATCCTATATTATGCTCTTGATTTCCTAAAATTCAAATCTATTTACTTACCTGGTTCTTGGTATTCGTTCTATAGTCGCACCAATAAAAGTAAGCAGCGGATTTGATAGCCCACGCAGTGTAAGTGTTATTTATACGTCATAATTTCATAGAAGCTTGACGTTTAAAATGACACTTGCACTGCATGGGCTATCAAAATCGCTGCAGACTTTTTACGGTCTGACTATATTTACAATGCGTCATAAATTAATACAGGTATTATTTATTTATTTAATATTATAAAACATGTTTCAATAAAATATCAACATATACAAATTAATAATTATATATTCACATTAAGAGTCCATTGCGCAGGCACGAAATTGTATCAGGTATAAGTTTGTACGGATATTTCGTAGAGCTTGATAAATATCTGTTCAAATTATGCAAGGTATTCAATTTTTGGATATATCTTGCTTTTAGTTTTTTTAATTTAACTTTACCTTAACACGCGTATTCGGGAAACGAGATAATCACAAAATCTAGAAACGATATAGAGATCAACTAGATTTACATTAGATATCGACTAGATGTGACTTGGATATCTAAGTCATAACTTGTCGAAATCGTTCAAGAGGGCCTCCAGAATCGCGGAAACGTCAAATTTGACATATCTATCTTACAAATATCTTTAAATTATCCATATCGTAACTTGTTGAGGTCTAGTAGAGATCTAATACATTTTCAGAATACAGCCGTAAACCTATTGGATTCAATATCTAGTTATCTATATGCACCTATAATTAATGCAATGCAGCATCCATGCATCCCCTATGCAAATAGCGGCTTAGCGCTCGAAGGGTGCATTATCGACCTGCGGTACATTAACGCGTTTATCTGCAGACATTTAACTACTGGCCAATCAAAACAGGTCCTTATGTATAGGAGGATACGGGTAGTAGTTGTGTGGTTTGAAAGTAAATAGGTTTGTGAACATGCCTCGCCGTTGCATGCATAATGAATGTTCTCCCTAGTGGGCAGTAAGATTGCAATTGCAAGTGCAGTTTTGTTTTGGCCCGGTCCAGTAGAATGCATATAATATTACGTGCATTTAGTTAGTTAGTTTAGGATGAATAACTGCGATAAGCTAAATTAAATTTATGGTAGGCTTAAATATGTAATTTATAAGTCAGTGAATAATATTACAGTAGTTCTTAAACCAGGCGGAAAGACTCATTGTAATGTAAACACTCAACACTGGACTATATCTAACAAAATTCTGTATTTCGACGAGAGTGCCAAAAACTAGGTACCTATTAGGTTGGTTTGGTACACATTATTGAATGTATAAAAATCATAAGGTCTCAACTTTGCGTAATTTATTCACCACGCACAGCTGAGATTTACCAGGCACTAGTCAGTAATTTATAAACACAGATCTCTACTGAAATTTTCGGTATAAAACCCATGATTACAAATCACATTCATCAATTGATATTTACCAGTTGCTTTTCGGTGAAGGAATACATCGTGAGGAAATCAATAAGGCCTAGTTTCCTCTCTGGGTTGGAAGTCTGACCTTCCAACCCAGAGAGGAAACTAGGCCTTATTGATTTCCTCACGATGTATTCCTGGCAGTAGCTTTCGTAAAAACTAGTGCCTACGTCAAATCATGGGATTAGTTGTCAAGCGGACTCCAGGCTCCCATGAGCCGTGGCAAAATGCCGGGATAACGCGAGGACGAAGTAGATTACAAATCACATTCAACCCAAGTATGTAAGAGAAAAACAATGGGCACTAAAGTCGGTTGCCTGCAGTACTTTCAAAGAGTTATACCCAATTGGCAATACCTGTCTCGTTCATTACCTAAACTGCCTGCGCCCGCGCCGTAATCAGTGCAATTGTCTCAAAAACGGAAGCCCTCCAGTTTCAACTTAATTTGCGCTGGCTAATCCTCACCCTAATTATATCCCCCCACACCTAACCAAATCTTAATGACCTGCTCTTACAAGACTGTTTTGTAAGGGCAGAGCTCTTGGCGGTTGGATCTTCGAGCTCAGTTGGTAAATTGATTCCGCCAGCCTCCCCGCTTAATAAATGTGATTTTTAAAAGTTAAAGTATCTAATTTTGGTTATTTCATTAGCTTACCTATGTATACTGAACAATATCAAATCAAATCGACTGGACTAAGGAAACTTGTAATTAGCCCCATGCGTGATTTTATTTTAATTTTTCAAATCATTATTTACATCGTTTGAACACCGGAAAATATAAAAATTATTTTATAAAGTTTCCCATTATTTTATTAAAAAATATTTAAAATGTTGAAAAATTTTGAGCGGTTGAAACGCTCATAATTTTTGGCGCGAATTCTTGATGACGCGATGACGTCACGCGTTGGACTCGTGAACTAACTGACGTTTGTTATTATTTACTGTTCTATGAAACTTATGCGAGCAACTCCGCTCTTTCTGTGTTTATTCGTTGTATTGTTGTTAATAACATGGAAGAACCTAAAAAAAACATTTTATACTTCTAATAGGTATTGTTTAGTACCAATGTGTAGAAATACTACCATGAATGCACCCGAGAAAACATTTTTTGACGTGCCAAGAGATGCGAAAGTACGCAAACGATGGTGTAAACTTATGAAAAGAGGAAAACTAAACCCCAAAACTACTTTTCATTGTTGTAAAATTACAACAATATTGATACATACATGCTCATAAAACGTTACTCGTCCTTTGCGTTTTCAAAGCAAAATATACATACACAGTTTATAGGTTATTTACTATGGTAACTATACATTTGCTATCACTTTGAGCTTTACACACACACACACACAGTAAAAATCATTTTATTATTATATTTACCTTTCAGCTTTCTTTCCTTTCATCTCAGCGGAAACGAAATTTTTATTGTTGGCGAAATATGCAGACATCATGAAAGCATCTATGTGTGGTAGATTATCCGATTGCGCTTTGATAAACCCGCTGTCCGTCATCGTCTCGGTGGCGTCGTTTTCTTTGATAAATACTTATATTTTCTATTTAACTTAAATTTCCACCGCTTTGTTTTTTGGATATTTTGCATTGATAAAATTTAAATGGCGCGCTTTGAGTATCCCGTGCGCATGACAATGACATATTAGATGACAGCACTAACCGTTCAGATACTTACAAGTTTGGTTATAAAAATTATAAATAAAAGATATCTTTATTATTCATGTTTTCAGAAATATCACATGCAGTGTATTGGATCTAATATGGGGTCACATGCTTAATGCGTAAATAAAATGACACTAAACTCAACGAGTGACGTCACGTGACGTTTCGACCAATGGCGTTCCGTTTCGTTCACTAGCTTTTCGCGGGCAAGTTTTTGTACTTTTTATTTATTATTTTAAACAATTAAATGATAATTTAATAATGGAAATGCATTTGTAACATGATATAATAGTAACAATCATCCGAATAAAAAATATTTGATTGAAATTTAAACTTCATGCATGAAGCCAATTGTTAATTCATAATAATATTATTTCATTGGTAGAATTAAACTGTAGTGCAATTATTACGCTGCCTTCTGAATTAACCCATAATAAAATAAATCCAAGAATTAATAAAAACATTTATTTAGATACAAGATATATAAAGTGGTACTAGTAAACGAAATCAATAACTACCTAGCTTGAATCTAAAATGTCAACCTCTGTGTGTAGAACAATATTGCAAACGTAATCAAAAGCATATTTATTTACCCACTGACAATATACAGGTATATCAACCTAAACCACGTTTTGCCCAATCTCATACATAGTAAATTAACTCTAACAGTTACATGCCACCATTCACTATGCATATAAATATATGTAGAAAGCACCCCCAAGACTGGACCTACCGTAACGAGGAGCGAAGTGTCGCCAACCTTAATTACGATAAGGGGGTGTATGAGGGAGATATGGGGGTGGAGGCTGGACAAACGAAGACAGACGTGTACTGGATACTTACATATACCTATGTTTATGATTTATTAGTATGCTAAAGAATAGGAGACTATGAACACAGGTAGCTTATACCTATATTACAAATGACCTGTCGGGCGAATAGTCTACATATACATACTTGAAATTAAAATTATTCAGAAAGATCTGGTATTGAATCGATAGATTTATAGACCGAGCGATGCAAAAGTCAAATTCTTTCGTATGACCCGATGTTCTCCTCTACAAGTCGCATTTTTCATTCGATTGTGAAATTTTGTGAGCACGTTTTAGAACTATGTATGTAAATAAAAAAACCGGGCAAGTGCGAGTCGGACTCGCGCACGAAGGGTTCCGTACCATAATGCAAAAAAAGGCATTAAAAAAAAACAGTCACCCATCCAAGTACTGACCACTCCCGACGTTGCTTAACTTTGGTCAAAAATCACGTTTGTTGTATGGGAGCCCCATTTAAATCTTTATTTTATTCTGTTTTTAGGATTTGTTGTTATAGCGGCAACATAAATACATCATCTGTGAAAATTTCAACTGTCTAGCTATCACGGTTCGTGAGATACAGCCTGGTGACAGACGGACGGACGGACGGACAGCGAAGTCTTAGTAATAGGGTCCCGTTTTACCCTTTGGGTACGGAACCCTAAAAAATGTATCGATACAGCTTTTGTTTTCTTTTTAAATGCTAAAATGGGAGGAAAACAGGAGGTGGAGAAACTGGTTCTAAAACATCGTTTATAATGCTAATTGTTCCAACCTCAAGCTGATTTATCTGTGAAATTCAAGTGAGTGAATTTAATCAAATGGCCAGCCTTCGCTAACAGTTGTGGGGCACTTAATCGAATGAATATAAGCGTAAATATTGTATCCACACATCTCCCTCACCGGCCGCGGACACGGGGCTTCGGGGGCAACACGATGCATATCCGAACTACAACTTTTCTAATGTCGATTAGAAGGTAATATTTATTCAGTCCGACATTAAAGTACTTCAGATTTATGTACCGAATCGTAAAACTACTTATTCAGAAAACAAGATCTCACAAATTCACTTCGAAGCATTTACTCGTAGACCATCTGGCGTGGGTATGCTTAGCTTAGAGTAGTACTTAATACAAGTATGCATAAGTATATTATTTATGGCAAAAATATAAGTAATCTTGAATTTATTCGAGATTCATTCCTCCAGGCTACCAATCGTTGTTTGATGTGTAAAAAATGCACTAGAAAATTACTAGTAATGAGTAACGAATAAACAATGCAGTTGGAAGGACAATTGATGATATATTTAACTTATACTTGATTACGTCCAATTAAGTTGTAATGATACTTAATCGACTTATCTTTCTTTATACCTACTGAAATAGTAGCGGCTACGGAACCTTGTAGTGAGAATAATAACCCAAACTCTTAGCAAGTCTACAATAGGGTAGTTAGATCTAGATAAATTTATGACTTTACAGTATTCATGAAATCGTTATTAAAAGAATACCTAAACGGAAAAAACAACGTCTTTGCGTTTTCGATGATTTATAATCAGGGTCTAATGTTTCTGGTTGAAAAAAATAAACTTTTTACTGTGACATATCATATCCAGATCGAAAATCATAAATTGTTATTACAAGCTTTTATTTAGTTTCACCTGTCCCGTTGTCTGTCTGTAATCAAATCTTGCAAGTTTTTGATCCACTTCGCGGTTTCCGATTGAGCTGAAATTTTGCATGCATGTAATCGGATGACAATGCAATATTATGGTACCATCGAGCTGATCTGATGATGGAGACAGGAGGTGGCCATAGGAACTCTGGGATGAAACAACGTAACCTAATCGTGTTAGGGGGTTTTAGAATTGTCTCGATGAGTATTAGTTGTCTGTCATAAGAAAAGTACAGTCAGCGATAAAAGCTTGTACCAAAAATGAAATTTTTGCCAAAAACTTAAGACTACTATTAGAAAAAACCAACAAAGAAAATGAAAATAAGGGTTTGGATTCATCATCATTTGTAACATCACTGCCATGACGTCATTATTACTGTAGGTACCTAGTTAAAAATCGTTTTGACTTTTCATAAAAAGATACTCGTTATTAAATTAGTTTATTATACTAACATTTATAGATATACTCAATATGTATAATCATCTACTAGGTATGTCGTATGGAAAGCCAAGATTTCACAAGAAAATGAGGTCCATAAACAACAACGCATATTAACTCACTCGAACGTCGAAACGTGTCCATGTGTACACACACTCATGACTTATGAGGGGGTGAGGCCGCCGACGCGGGCGCAGGGGGAGGGCCGGTGCAGTCGCCATAGCAACCGCCCCCGTCTAATCAATTGCAGAAATATGTATGGAACCAAACCACACTAACTTGAGCTGTATGCCCCCGCCATAATGCGAGATTTAAGGACAAAAATGGGGGATTAGAATGTAGGTTCCGAGGGCAAGATAGGACGGTTACCGTTACACACACTTGGATGCGACAAGAAGACGTATAGAGTTGGAGTTATTATTGTAATCGGTTATAAAGGAAAGGCTATTGAAAGTGTGTGCCGTTTGCTTAAATGGTATACCTACTTGTGTACTTAGGGATGACTTAGTTACCTATTTAAATATTTATGTCAAGCTTAATACTAGATAATTGTGATATGTACTTTCAAGGATACGTGCAATTGGTGGTGGTAGAGCTATTTTTCATGCCTATAAGTACCTGCAATATAATAGTTCAAAGCCCGTAAGAAAAAAAACTACTTTGTAACCTTACTTATCTAAACGACTATTTTGAATTATTATTAATATTCCTGTAAGCTATTATTTATATCGGCTTGATATGCTAAGGTCTGCTTGATAATATTTCTAAATATGACCACGCGGTCTCAATTTTATTTAACTTTGAGCCACTGAAACCTATCATTAGCTTAAAATATTTGATTGTATTAAAATCACAATACCGAGTGTGGCCTGTAACATGAGCAAATAATTAAAACATAGATTGTACTCCTCAAACGGTGACACTTTTGTTCTACAACTTTTAAAAATTATGAAATTATTTTGTTTTTCATATTAAATAAATATTATTTTCAATGGACGCCATCGCCACACCATATCATTGTGATTGACGTTGCTTGTCACGGCTTAAACAAAACATAATTCGCAATACATTGCGTCTTATAATAAACTTTAAAGTGTATTAAAAATCAAACCACAAGTTATTTTTAAAAGTCGCTGAACAAATGTTACTCAGTATGAGGAGTACAGCCTACAGTTTAATTTTTTGCTCATATTACAGGCCACACCCTGTATAAATAGAATTGGGCAAAGTAAGTGTTGGTAAAATAAATGCACACTAAACCAAACTAAAATATAATATATTACACACAGTAAAACCACACAATAAAATCAAACGCAAGGTTCTGAAATGGAGCCAATCCCACCTGCCTCGTAGCCGCGTAGCGCGTAGCGACGCTACGATGTAGCTGCTACGGACGAGCTGAAAAAGATTTACAAGATTGTGAAGGTTTTTCTATTTTATATTAGAATTTCAAGTATTGTTACAACATTATGGTAAACAAACAAATTCCGTCTTAGACTGACTGCACTATGCTTTGAGCACACACTCGGAGGTTGACAATGAAAAGAATTCGCGTGTTGAGTAATGTATACTTACATTAAAAACCGCATTTTTGTTTTATTCACCTCGCCATTGTGTGATGCCGAATCTGCACACTCCACTCTCGTTTACAGCTCTCGTACCGACCTGTATTCAACAAATATAATTAATAATTACTTGTTTATATCATTCTTTGCTGATTCATTTTGTATATTTTTTAGCATTAGAAAAAAGGTAAACAATTTTTACGTGTGTTTTTTATTGAAAAACACTTCTATTGAAAAATGAGTTACGGCAAACATGTAACAATTATGAATCATATACGATTATTTACATTCTTTTGCTTTCATAAGTAATAGTTACTGATTTTTTTAAAGCGTTTTTCAATTGAAAGACACGCCAAGATCGCGTAGTCTTTTTCTAATGCTAAAAAAACGAACTATATTTATAAGTACATTACACAATAAAGACCTACCTCGATGGAAATCCATAGATTTTGAATGAATGATGACCTTCATCAGACAAAATAAGTATCTGTGAACAAAAAAAAAAGTAAAGTTTACCAATGTCCAAAAGGTATTTTACTTACATTTATACACAGAACCCCTCACACATTAGAATATGTAGCTACTCTTAGAATCATTAAGGCTCGCATCCGTACGCCTCGCTAGCGCATTAATATCACACATCTACATAACGGGAGTGCACATGACAACCAGAGGAGGGGCAATTATTCCCCCCTTCCCCCCAAGTCTTGCTGCAGTCTAATGATATTTGGGGGTTATTAATTGATAGCACCTGCGGCCGAAGGCTCGCATTATCGATGTTTATCGTGCCTGTAATAGGTTTGCTGGAGCAATGGCTTGTGAAATGCCGTAATTATGTTTCAGCAACATTCATAAGTTGAGAGAGATGGTAAGTTGGATGTAGAACTGCGTCAATGTCGCAATATGGACGGACGTGGACGATAGTCTATTTGTATAGCTATATTTTTATATGAAAAATACAATAAAAAAAACAATAATATAACTAATATAATTGAATGTTTTTATATAGGTACATAGGTAAACAAAACCCTCATACACCGAAAGGTGTTTTATCCGGCGTTACTTTTCGTAATATTCGTGTGAAGGTGCATAACCAGCAATTTTGCGTCGTCAGCAGACACATATTTACAAAAATATGCGTAGCGACCAACAGACGTCTAAAAACACTTGCAGTTTTAGGTCAAATAATTATTCAAATCCAGCTTGAGGCAAGTATACCGTAATTAAGTCGAACAAAAATCTTTTCGAAACATGAACATCGTAAAAAAGGATCATAAATTGCTTCATAATAATAAAAATATATTCACAAGGTTATGCGTGAATCATTTTATTGCTGGGGTCCTCTTCACTCCAATCACTCCATTACTCCTATTATGCGATTTAAAACCGATATTCAAACTCCCTCCCCAAGTTTCTGTAAAGTAATAACAATAAAAAAACTCTCTAGTTGGTCGCGTGCGGGAGACGTGCGGTCACGGTCTCGACACCCTCTCCCTTCTAGAATATAGTATGCATTATGCGAAATCCGTAACTCTTATAGCGCCTTCGGAATACCTTAAACTTTACCCCTGCACAAACAACCGTGCACTTTATTCTTAACCGCTTAAGGTTTATTTTGATATGCGTTTGTTAGAATCGTAAGACGCTGGTAGGAAGGGAAAAGGGGGGTAGTTCCGAGCCTGCACGGTGCAGATAACGCTGGGTATTAATCATAGTATTATCGGCCGGTGGCGCGCCTTTGTTACATGTTATTGCAGTTTTTTCTACTACCCTCTCAAGAGTGAATTTTCCGGGACAGATGTTTTAGTAATCCTCGAGATATCGGTAATAAAACATTCTATTATTATGGTCGTTGAGATGATGAGAGGAAACCTGCATCCAGAATATTGTTAGGTGGAAAATCCGACTGCAGATAAAACTGTGGGAATTTACTTGTGACAGGTTATTGAGTTTTATGTTTGGTAGAATTAGGAATACTTAATAAAACAAATATTATGTATAAAACTAACTAGTTAAAAACTACTTACATAAGTAATATTCCTTCAACAGCAATGAAGCCAACATTACCTTTAACATTTCTATGGAAATTCCTCCAAAAATATTTTTAACAATAAAAAAGGTAAATTTAATTTACTAAATTACTAAAATTATTAATGAAATAACTTGTAATTGTTTTAACTCGTTTAGATTTATTTTAATTAAAAAAAAAACAATTCATATGTTTAGTTTTTGTGCGAAATATATTATAATTTTTAAAGTGCAGTTTTGACCCATGTTCGTTATTTTTTTCTATTTAGCGAAAGTATCAAGAAAAGCGAAATCGCTGAGGTCCCTAGAGTAAGGCCTCAAGATCATTAATTAAATTTTCGGCAACCATATTGTAATTAAAAAAAACGCTACCACTTCCCAAAAACTCGTTCTCTGAGCATACTGCCTTAAGATTTGTAACGAATCTATTTCCTGTAAAGTACCGAGTGACAAAACATTTTATTCCCAAGTGAAATGTCCAGCGGTAAGCCATCGCTAGTCGAAACGTTAGACAAGTCACAGTTAAAGTTAAACCTCCCTCCAGGATCATCAATCATCTTACACAAATTGATGCAGTTGGAGTCGCGGCCTTTGGGCTTCAGTTAGCTGGTATGAAAACCATGATGGATGGATTTATTAAAAGACATACGCCGTTACAAAGTGGGTTCACTACATTAACTTTCTTAAATATTCTTATGGCAATAAAAAAAACCACACCGAAAACGGAGCGTAGCCACAGCCGTCTGTTTATGAAAACGAAACAGGCCGCGTAGCCAACCTGCCAATCGCTAACGCTCCGTAGCGATCGAAACGCAACTGTCACTGTCGCACTTATATAGAAGAGTGACAGAGAGACATTAAGCTTTTCGTTGTCGAAGCGATAGCGATTGTAACCTTGGCTAGCGGCCCTGGCCCCGTAGACAACATGCCAATCCTCATAACAATCCGAAAATCGAAAAAAGTCAGCAAAAAAAAAGAAATAGTAAAAGAAGGGCAGGGGGCAAAGCTGTAATCGATAAACATCTTATTTTATTAAAATATTTTTCATAATGTCAATATCCACAGTGGATAATGGGGACTATTACGTTTGTATGAGGAGAACCGTCGTCTCCTTTCCTGTTTTAATAATAAACCACGAGATATGTAATTATTGAATATTTGTGTAATATGTAGGTACTTTTTGAACCTATTATACAAATAAAGTCCGGTAAAAATACATAAAAAACAGCGATGTTAAACATCGCCGGAACGAACGCCCTTTCCACTGCTATAGTATGCTATGGTTATGGTACCTATAGCGCAGCATGATAGTGTGAGTGCCCGCTCTGGGATCATTTTTCACGTTTCATGAACTGGGTGGATTAAAATACATTTGCGCTGTGATGGATGGTCCGGAGAGAAAAGGGTTTCCCCCTG
The DNA here is from genome assembly GCF_963556715.1 of Cydia fagiglandana. Lineage (NCBI taxonomy): Eukaryota > Metazoa > Arthropoda > Insecta > Lepidoptera > Tortricidae > Cydia > Cydia fagiglandana. The sequence goes on along the minus strand of NC_085932.1, from coordinate 17,953,706 downwards.
TCCGGCAAAATGTACGCTATTTTTATTGTTTATTATGTGATTAGTTTTGTATGTTGTTACAACATACTGTACGTACTGTACATTACAAAACAAGTTTTTATGGATATTTTAGGTAATTAGACATTATCTGGATGGACTAACCTTTGTTTTAAGAGCGCTTAAAGCTGCGGAAAATGTATGTACTTAACCTTTATAATAATTATAAACCATTTCATTAAACGCAGTAGTACCTAATTTACTAAATGTTCAAGTCCTTAAGCTGCGCGTACATTTACTAACCCAAATATTGACTATAAGGGGTCATCCATTAATTACGTCACACGTTTAGGGGGAGGGAGGGGGTCAAGAAAATGTGACATATTGTGACATGGGGGAGGGGGGAGACACAAACTTCGTGACGTCACTTTAACTTCATGAGTAACCGAAAATTTATTTAAATTATTTAGTTCGCTGTACATTTAAATAACAAGTTTTTAAAACGAAAATAGTTTTTAATCGTTTAATTTTCTTTCCTAAGCAGTTTTGGGTTATAAAATTACTAATATTTATATCGTCAAAAATATTTTGATAAAATATTAATAATACTTAGGTACTTACTTAATTCGATTTGGCGATTTCGTAGAAAAAATGTGACGTCACACTAGGGGGGGAGGGGTTTGCCAAATGTGACCAAGTGTGACAAGGGGGGGGGAGGGGTCAAAAAACCTAGAAATTGGTGTGACGTAATTAATGGATGACCCCTAAAGCGCATATAAAAGAAGGTTTTACTGTTTAATTAAGTGAACCGGTTTTTTTTTGTATAAATTCTGCAAGAGTACATTAGATTTTATATTTTAATAAGCAGAAACGTCTGCGAACGATGCTATTAAGCTTTATAATTTATTCTAAGAGTACATTAGTCCCAATACAAGTAATGCATTTGCGGGTTGCTTTTTTTTTAACCAAATATTGGTCGAAAGTATCAAAAATAGTACATTGTAGGAGAGGACGGAAAACCGCTAAAAGATGGACGAGTGAGTTCGAGGGCCGACACGTTAGTGGAGGCCCTCGAATAATACGAGTCCATCTTTAGCGTTTCCGGCCGAGGCATTACATAGTGCTTTTCACGACTACTGCGAGGAAATAAGAAAACATTAACATAACTATAAGTACTAGCCCGCGATTTCTCTGGTAGCAAATTACTAGCCACTGCCTGTACTATCTCTTGAATTTCGGTAGGCGTCAGCGTAAGAATATCATTTTCTTCACTAGAAGAACTCATTTTTATAGCGAGCGTAGATACGCGTTTCTTATATTTTTTAGTCAAACACAATATACACTATCCAATTCAGTAAGTATTTTCAGATCCCGCCTTTTTAGGGTTCCGTACCCAAAGGGTAAAACGGGACCCTATTACTAAGACTTCGCTGTCCGTCCGTCCGTCCGTCCGTCCGTCTGTCACCAGGCTGTATCTCACGAACCGTGATAGCTAGACAGTTGAAATTTTCACAGATGATGTAATCAGAAAGCAGAAAAAAGTAAGTAGGAAAACATATTATACAAAACGTCTCTCGAAAATTTCCATTATCCTCTTTATTAGCAAAAACTAAATGCTTAGTACCTATAGTAGGTGCGTTTGCTAGAAATAGGAGCTTACAGGAACTACATAAAACTAGACAAAATGTACGTTTGCCTCCAAACATCCGAAACCCGAACTGAAAAAACAGACCAGAGTGAAAGCAAATATGGCAAAAAACGTTTACTCGACATGTTTGGCGAGCGATCATGTTTGGACATGTGGGGACTGTTTACGTTAATGCTACATGGTAACACAGGAATATGCCAGCTTTTGCTACAGCTATATTTCTTAGAAAACGTTGCTTCTAACCCAAACAGTCGCGCTCGCATTGGGGCTTAGTTTGCCGACTATGTTTCAGAGTAAATACGAACTCAAAGACATACTTCTAACGGGTAGGCTACCTAAGCACAGTGTTTCGTCTAGAACAAGCTAGGTGGACAAAAGTCGTTATCAAATTATCTCTAATGAGTCATTAGATATGATAAACAACATGTTGAAACCCCCAAACCCATTAATAGATTATGTCTAACTTTCTAATATTATGAGCCATAGGGTGCAGAAGTCAGCTAATGAGGTAAGTGCAATTGCACAATTTAATCAGTTGTAATTTTGTGATGCGTTCAACGACATCTCTTACAAGTAAAACGTTATTTTATGAAAAGGTTTGGTAATAGATCTTATAACTGAAGGTAAGCACTTTATATTTTTCATAAAAACATGTTCATATCAGTTGTAATAATGCTCGTATAGAGCAATAAATATGCACTTAAAAACGTGGTGATTTTTTCTTCATTTTAGAACTTTGATAGACTAGCAAATACTTGACACCGCTTGACACCGGTCTAGATTTTTGATATTATTTACTTGCATAATTCTATTTTATGATGGTGTATATTTCATTTTGCAGAAATTTGCATAACATTTTTTTTTCATTTTTTTTGCAGAACACGTTTTCTCTATTTTAAGGAAGGGGTTTTTGAAGAATGGGCAAATAAGGGGAAAAACGACGAAAATTTCCACCTTTATCAGTTTATATTGGTAAAATATGAGTTACGAGATTTCAAAGAAGAGTCTGAGAGACGGTTAAAAAATATTTTAACCAGTTATTCATCAAAACTGAATACCAAGTGGAATAGTGCGTCAAGATTTAAAGAAGCAATTTGTGGAAAAGTTTAAAAGTGGTATGGATGGCCAAAATATAGAATTACGAGTGTACATAACTAGACCAAGTGCATCAACGTCGTCTGAAAATGTTAATCCTGCAGGAAGACCCAAATTAAACTTCAAAAGTTCCCCTTTTGAAACGGAAAAAACGCTGAGTTAAAGATCTGGTACAATTACGTACCTATATTTTAACTGCTGCCGAAATCCCGATTGATTCGTGATCGACAGAAAATAGAACACGGCAAAAATGTTAAAAAATATTAGTGAAAGTCCACTTAAGCCAACGTAGTCTTGTTCTTACGACAGCAGTAGGTACTTCAATGAATTCTAGGCAGCTAAGTGTTAATGAGGCATTAGCATATTATATTGAGTTAAAATCGACAAATACAAACTTACAAGCAGACTAAAATGTGGTCAATGAAGGGTGATTATCATAAATATTCATCATATCATTATTTGCCCAATGCAAAAGGTACAAGCGTGTTATATCCTTCAGAAGAACTTTAAAAAACTTACGCAAAACAAGGAAAACAATTATTATTCTGATATAATACATGAGTTAGAACAGATTAAAGTTATTAATAATTAACAGATTAATTATTAATAATAAGTTAAGTTTTAATTAATTTTCTATATTACATTTTTATTTTTTTTGTATATTTTAAAGTAAATACTATGAAAATAATGTATCTAATGAACTGTAAAATTTTGTTTATTATTGTGTTAATAATTTATTTGCAAAAAAATATATAATTAATTTAAATATATATTTTATTTTAATTTTTTTGCTTTTTTTCATGGTATTTTAAAATTTTTAGTAAATTATATTTAATTAAGCAATACTAACCATAATGCTACCCAAAAACACAAAAAAATAATTTTGTCCACCTAGCTTGTTCTAGACGAAACACTGTGCTAAGTATTCAATACCAGACACGAACCGCACAGGTATTTTTATACCGCAAGAAGGAGTCATTTTAATTGATTTGAAAATAGGTGACATCCTGACGTTCAGTTGAGCGTTTAGCGGAGTGATTCAATTTACTGGTACGTACGACCTATAATAAAATACAAGCTAATACTATTAGTAATTTTACATACAAAATCCAGTGATTTTGTTAATCCGTATTAAGATTAGGCCCCTGATTAAGATTAGGGAAGAATTTCTACCTACATCACCATAATTAAAATCAAACATAGACAGTAGACATTACAAAACAAACGCACCTTCCCCACTTTTCCCAGGTACGCAACATTAGCTGATTGCCTGTGACAAGCGACGGCTATGAGCAAACCTGTCGCGTGGCTGTTTACCTGCCGCGCCCTGGGTTATGGCAGCCCTACACCACACTGGGGCCGATTCAGATTTAGCTACTTGTTAAGGTTTTGAGCTGGTTTTGATACAACCATAAAGATCGCTACGGTGGTGGAGGGTGGATATGATCTGTCAGTGCCAAGTGACATTTCGTCCACTAGAAACGGCATTTTTGACACTGACAGGTCATATCTATAACGAATCCAGATCAAACTCATAACCTGAGGTCCTAAAACGAAATACCTTCTAATTTTTTTTATCCGCTTCTCTATCGCTACAAGAACGATAAAGAGGCAGATACCGTATTTCGATTTTTCGATGTTGGTGGTAGGCCATCTATAATTACAATCAGAAAAAGCACGTGGAACACAGTTTTCATTGTAAAGAACTATATGGTTACAAAATTGCCATAAATCATCAAAAAATACAGACTTGTTACAATTTTGTCTCCCGTAACACACGTATTAAAAGTATAATAATAATCGTACCTAGTTAGCAACTGTGCTCTTAAAATTGTCAGCACATCAGCATCCCAGATGTTTAATTGCCATTTTGCAGCCTAAAACTAATTGAACACAAGCACCTTTCACATTCACATATAAAACAACTTTGCCTATTCAACCATATAATTTATAACATGACAGCATTCACCGCTGATTAAAGCAGATGTTAGCTTTAAATATTGTTACTTCTATTACAATCAAAGGGTACAAAAAACACGTTCTAACGCAACGCGTGCTTAAAGTGTGACTAAAAAACTGCAAAAAAGGGTTGAGCAAGGGTTGCAACCCTTGCAGTTCCCTGGTAGGGGACACGTGCTCAGTAAAAAACCCTTTATGCAAAGCACCAATAAAAAAGCCCGGCGCGTGCATGCGCGCTCTGATTTTAAACTGATTTGAATATATCACATTTACATAGAGCGTTGAGCCTCGTGATTGGTCATCATTTACGTACGAGCGTGCGCAATGGGACCCGAATACGTTTTTTAAAGTGTCATTTTTATACGGCTTTTGATTCGCTGCCAGGAGTGCCAGGTTGCTGGCTGTTGGTCGTTATGATATGGAAATGTATGTAGATATGCGTATAGTTCGCATTGTACGTTTAGTCTCCCCAGTTTAATTTAAACCGACCCTTCAGTGTCATACGTTTAGCAAGATTGTAAATTTAAGGGACGTTCCTTGGAGGGTTACTTACTATAAGTGAGGGATGTTTGACTGTGATTATAAAGCGTTTTTTACGACAACAATAGATAGTTGTCTTATAGACTTCTATTAAATTTATGAAAGCAATAACAATATGGTACCTATTGTTTTACTATTGTTAAATAAAATACGAGTACCTGTAAGTAGTTAGGTTAAACCACAACTCACGACTATATATTTTTCACATAGCTTGAGTAAAGTGACAGCTGTCATCTCCATACAATGTATAACCTAAAAACGCATAAAATTACCTATTGAGATTACAGCTGTCACCTTCCCCATGCTATGTAAAAAATACTGTATTGATATGAATGTTGTATGATAACAGTTGCAATGTCCTAGCTAATTTCACATCCATTCAACATTATTACATTGAATATCATAGAGACTTTGTTATTTTCTATGAACTCCAAGCAGACATATCCTGTCAACTTCAATCTCTTTTTCCTTGTCCCCCTTGGGTTGACACCAAAACCTCATAATGTCACGATAAAGGAACTCCTGAATACAACTTAGTCGTGCATACTTCTCTTTTCGCAAGCTTGAGTTGGCATGTCAAATAAGGCTCCTAATTGGCGAAGGCGAGTGGTCAGCCAGTTCCCGGCGCTGTTTGTTCTTCAAGTTTGTTCTCCCCGCCTTTTGGCTGCTAGGGGGGTCAATTTAATTACCAAATGGATAGTTTTTTGCCCCCGCGCAAACAACGGAAGCTACCGCCAGGGTCGTGTAAAATATTAGATACCTCTAAACTACCTTGATGATATTTCTGTAACCAAAAGCGTCACTTTTGACACTGACTGACCAGTATCATATCGGAAACAGATCAAATAACTTGAATAGGCCTATTACTTTTATTTACAAACAAGATATATAGGTACAGAGGTACTATATAAAAAAAAGAAATTAATAACTAGGTTAAATCTAAAATAGGCCCTTGACGCATTGTGCCAAGAATGCTGGCGGCATTTCCTCGCTGTATCGCAATATCTAAGTAATCTAAGTATAACAGGGGTCAAATATTTTATCCTCATTTGTTTCAAATCGTGTACAAAATCCGAAACAAACCTAACGAGCTGCTGCATGCGCCCTCGTTATTTTAAACAATTCGATAATGACCCCCGCCTATCCCGGCGACCCTCCCTAATGAGGTACAGTTGGAGGCATGTTTGCTTGAGGCGACTTTGCTGAGCACATACCTACTCTCTAATTACGTACAAGACTTTTAATGGAATCCTGAAATTCGTTAGTCATTAAAATAGTCTTTACTAAACTCAAACATATGAACTTTGCATTCCATGTTTGTTTTACATCAATTTTTAAATTTTTTGCAGGGCTTTTAAATAGCACCAATATAATTAAAAATAAGACAAAGACGCTTCCGAGTCGATAAATTGTTATTGTTTATGAGATGAGACGTACACACATAGGTAACTCGTAACAAAGTGAATACAATTGATTAAATTTCGGTCGATTTGTCAATTTTTTACTATATTGTTTATGGTAAATAGATACCATAAACCATATAAAAACTAAATATAGGAAGCAAATAACAGTATGTTGAAGAAAACAGCAGTATAATAAAAGTTTGATTCAAAGACGGCCCAGGCCGCGTAGCCAACATGCCAATCGCTTACGCTCCGTAGCGATTGAAACGCAACTGTCACTGTCGCACTAATATGGAAGAGTGCTAGAGAGACACAAAGCGTTTCGTTGTCGTAGCGATAGCGATTGTAACCCTGGCTAAGCCGGCTGGTCAGGGACGACGCTTAAGGAAGGGTAGGAAGAAGGGAAGTAAGTTTTGCGTCGCATGCATAGCCCCAACATCCGACGTGCAACAATCGATCGAGGGTCCCCCTCGGCGTCCGGCTTTGACGAAATTGTACGATGCAAAATGTAGCGGTTCATATAGCATACTACCATGAAAAGCCAAAAAGTTTTATCTCCGTACGGGTCTCGTAGCAATATAACGTTTTTAATTTGGAACGGCAGCATCATAGCAGTTACGGCGATAGCATCCAGTAAAATTTAAACCTGATATATTATAAATGAGCTGACTTATGGCTTTATTAGAACAACACGGCGTGACACGAAATCGGCGTTAACAGCGAGTAAACGAAATTGCATAGCTAAATTGCGAGCTCAGAAACATATGCCCACCTAGTGCTGCAAGCAAAATGGACTTAAGAGATTATACTCTTTATTTTTTGGGGCATTAGCCCCTTTCATATCTATTCAAGATCAGATTCTTAATGATCATGCATGTGTTGAAATCTACTGCAAGCTCTCAAATAATGATTCCATCCGGACCATAGAAGGTAGATGTCGCAGTACGTATGTTTGTTTTCAACGCGATTCCAAAAGTACCATAACATATAAATATTTCCGCCCTTGAACTTCGAAATAGAGTCCCGTTGGACACGCACGACGCTAATTGCGCCTGCGCACCGTTACCCTTTGTTCCAAAGTAAAGGTCACAGATCCATAATTAATCGCTATTTTTACCAAGTCTTCCTGCCTGGTGATAGAGTACAATATCCTTTATGAGTCTTTGGAGAAAGTAGGGCGTGCCGCAAAAAAATAGCTCGTCTACCTACTCGAATAAATAATAATATCCCACGGGCACTGCACGGAAAGGGCAAGCCCTGCGAATTGTAACACTCTTTCACCGTGAATTATTCATAAGAATTAAGTTAGGCGACTTTGTGCAATTTGATAAAGAAGCATGTATGGTTTAAAAAAGCTAACTTTAGGCATACGGTCAATTAATTTGGCTCTTGCTGCATAGTTGAAGCCGTACTTTCTCCCCTCCGCATACTATTAGTACTTATAACCTTAAGGAAAGGTGAAAGTATAACAACTTACAAAGGTCGCTTGAACGCCAAAATAATTAGCGTAATGACGGCTATTGAAGCGAGTAAAGCAAGAATGCATTATACGTTAAAATGTGGCAAGTAAGCAGGTGTTTTGATGGATTATGCAAAAAGCGCGGCATGGAGTTCAATGCCCTTAAATGTTTTAATGCTTCTTTGTAAACAAAGTAGAGTTAGAGTAAAAATACTTCATGATTTATGACAAGTTTTAATTCGCCAATTAGCATGTTGAAAAATATTATTATTGGATATATTAAATAGGTATGTTTGTTCCTTAGTCACATAATAACGTCTGAACAGACACTTGAGGATACTTTAATTCTTCCTAACTGGATTAAATAGGGAAGGATAAAATCGCCTCACATAAATAATCAGTAGGACTTCCTAATTAAGCTAATTTTGTGTTCAAATTTAAACAGTTAACTTCTGAATTGATACAGAATCCCAAACCAATTATATAATTTGTATTTGCTATAGCAAATATTAATCATTAAAGATTTAACTAACCTATCAAATAAGTCTGCATGCTTGCTTACTGCTAATATATGAATTGTTAGTGTATAGTTATTAATTGTTGTCTTATAAGTGAAATTTTGTAATTTCTTTAGACAATAAATATTCTTTAAACCGAAAGGGAGTAATAATGGGGAGGGGGGGACTATACATTAAAACAACTTGTTCGCAGACAAAGTCACAGGCATAGTAGGTATACCAATAACTAAACCATACATTGTAATCCACATGTGAAGTTGCATGAGTAATATATATTCGTGAGCACTTGTTCTCATGGAATTACTAGTCCGTAGAACGTTCTGTTGCGCGAAGGCGGTATTTTTCATAATTATTTTTACTTCTCATAATCTACTTGAAGGAAACTCCTATTTAATGGGCGTATTTCTAAGTAATCGATACCTATTCAAGAGTGTGGAAATTCCATAAAATACCTGTTATTACTACAGCAAGAATTCGCAATTAGCCAGCATAAAAACACAATTATACAAAACTAGAACGTTGGGTGATCATTTGATCAATTAAAGGAGTTAATGCAAAGCAGCATGCAAAATCACGCTTTAACATGCAAAAGATCATTAAATTATCAGGAAATCTGTGCCATGGCCAATCGCCTCGTGATCGCTGTATAATCTGTAATGCCGAGTTTTTCCAGAGTTAATCACAGGTGTCTTCATTAAAACGGATGTTTTCCTGAACGAGAATTGTTTAAAATCCATCCGTTCATCGTAATGACGGCTGACACGTGTATAAATTATTAACTTGTTTATATAGATAGACGCTAACTAGCTGCACTAATGATATGTTTTTTAAAAGGCACTGATGGAACGAGATCAATCAGAACTGTTTTCAAGTGACATCATTAAGCCGTGTTGTTAACGAGGCCTACAATATCATCATCTAATGCGATTCCTAGAAATCTTCAACACAGCACTGTCTCACGGTCAGTATAATGTGCTTGAAAAATTTGCCTTCGCGATCAATTTGCGTCCATTACAACGGGTCAGAGTTCGGCGGCTGACAGTCATAAAATCTACACTTTTGTAAGCCACTACGTTTCATTTAACGCTCTTAAATACAGGGTAATAGAGTCCTAATTTCTTTGGCAACGTTGAACACCATCTTTGTAGTGTAAAAAGGCAATAATGAGCTTTAAAGTCGGTTGTTTAGGTTACGTTTGGGTTGCGGGCGGTGTTTCGTTTGATGTAGCGGTACAAGCGAATTCGGCGGCGCCTGCGCTAAGTATGCTAATTCGGCAATTGGGCTGCGGTGCGGCGGCGCATACTGATGTCGCGGGTAGAACAGAGAACACGCGGAACGTAAATTACTTATTGCATACATGACGTCCCTAATAATAGCAATAAGTAATATATAAAATAATTTCCCACATTTACAAAATAATATACCTAGAGCATTTCCCACATTCTTAAGTATTTTTATTTGGTAGGTTAGAATATTTCGTCGGGTGACAAGTAAAAGTCACTAACTAACACCATTGAAATTATTAGACATCAAAATCGTGTTACAATTTGACGTTTCCGCGATTCTGGACTTAGATATCCAAGTCACATCTAGTCGATATCTAATGTAGATCTAGTTGATCTCTATGTCGTCTCAAGATCTTGTGATTATCTCGAAATCCGAATAGGCCTGTTAGTGACTTTTGCTTGTCACCCCGCGATTTATTCTTTCATAAGCAGATATCGTAACTTTTACAGCATTTTGTGGTGCAGCGGAGTGGTGTTAATGGAATTGCTAAATGCTAAGCACATCACATACCATGTAAAGGCAATACGATCATTAAATTGTCCGCATTGTCGATATTGAATAAACCTACAGGAGCTAAATTCGACACACAGGCCGATTCGTTTTAGTTATTCGATCTGTTTCCAATATGATACTAATCTTTCAGTGTCAAAAGTCACTTTTGACGCTGACATATTGGAAACAGATCGTATAACTAAAACTCAAATTGGCCTAACAATGATCACTTGTTTCATAGAAGTCACTGTGACTTGTACCAAGTATGAAGTGGCGGGACATGAGGAAACTATTAGGCTTCCGTTTTTGCCATTTTGGCTACGGAACCCTAAAAACGGAATCATATTCGTTAATAATGTTCCGTGGTTTGATGAATGATTGAAATGTGACTGGCCGGTTCTAGACGCATTTAAATTATGTCAACCGAACGGAACGTTTCCGACCATGCAAAATAGACTGCCTTTCTTCTCCGCCGAGGAATTTTAGATATTAATTCCGTGGCCGCTATCTCGTATAAGTGGACCATTATCAATAGCATGTTATTGTATGTCCGGCCCTTTTTTGTCGCGGTCGTCAATGGTCTGGAACAACCCGACCCGCAGAATGTCAGCCACGTCTTGTTGCATTCCGCTAACATTGTACCGTTAAATTTGAATTTGCTTATAGAGCATGTGTGCGTGCCCTTGTGTGTGGTGAGCAAGCGCGTCGCCCGCGACTGATGGATGACAGCTGACGTCGGCGCCGCAAAGAGCCAGGGCCGCGCCCGCGCACCGAATAAATATCAACTAGAAACTGAAGAATGTTGCATTGCGGTTAATTATCCGCTTCAAAGACCTGCGCCTGATAATGAATGATCTGATATACGCGGATTGTGGACTAGAAGAGTTATTGAGGTGCGTGACCGATTAGAAGGTTTAACGTATTGCTAGACGAGCGGCAGCAGGAAGGCTGCTTGGGAAAGAAATCGAATCAAACCTATTTAAGTAATGCTTAATTGTCGTACTTAGTTATTGATTGATTGTGTACCTATACCTCGTTTTTTTCAGCATTAGAAAAAAGGTAAACAATTTTGATGTGTCTTTTAATTGAAAAACACATTTTAAAAATAAGTTACGGCAAATATGTAACAATTATGAATCTAATACGATCATTTATATTCTTTTGCTTTCAAAAGTAATCGTTTTTGGTTTTTAAAAAGCGTTTTTCAATTAAAAGACATGCCAAGATCGCTTACCTTCTTGCAAGTTCTTTCTAATGCTAAAAAAAACGAACTATAGTCAGAGACAAGATTACACTGTTAATTATTGATCTTTTAGTAATACCTACTAGAGGTTATTGTTAAGTACTTAACAGTGAAGACGTTACGTTCCCACGTTTCAAAATATATATTCAGCAGCTTAGTTAACACAATAACTGAAACACTATAATTAAGTCACTATAGTTAAGTAGTTCGTGAGTTTCTGAAGTCAAGTTTAATAATTATATTATTTCCTAGTTTAAGTATAATGTGAACTTGATGTAAGTATACAATTGTTAATAAAAGTGCACGTCTTGAAAATACAGAACCGCGAATCCACCTTAATAAAGGCAAATTTTTAGTTTACCTATTTAGCTTCGGTCTATTTTATTGTATATTTTTATAACCTAAAAATGAAATTCTTCAGATACATTTATTACCTACATGCATACCAAAATGAGATAATGATGTCGTAAATTTGGTAAAATTAAAATTAAATACGAAATATTATGATAACTACTGCTCTGCCCTGCATACATCTGCGAAGAAATTCATAGGTGTATGTGAAGTCCCCAATCCGCATTGGGCTAGCGTGGGGACTATAGCCCAAGCCCTCTCGCGCATGAGAGGAGGCCTGTGCTCAGCAGTGGGACGTATATAGGCTGAAATGATGATGATGATGATGATGATATAATGCATCACCATTTAAATATAATAATATAATTCTGAAATGGTCAAGTTGTACAAGCCCTAGCTCTCATTAGGCATTCGCATCTCCGTCTCCGCCACGAAAGGGCAAGGGGGGTAGTACAGATCTTGCGGTAGAGTCAAAGACGCCGCAACCACTGCCTAATGGGCAGCATTAGGTAGGACCACACCGTACCGAGTACTGGTCACTAAGATTTACATTTATTTCAGATATTTCAATGAAGATGCATACCGGCGAAGAAAGACATTCACTTGGGGCAGGCTACAAGGTAGAACGAAGCTGATACGAAGCTAGATACAAATACCTACATACTCAGAATTACATAGGTAAAGTACGTTAATATGGTGATGATGATAATGATGCATTACTGCTGCGCCTTGACGCGGGTGTAGTCATGTTACTTGTCAGTTTCCGTGATAAAGTGAATGACATTCGAATCCGCATTATTGCTGCGATTAGAACATTCAACTCGTCAGTCATTTTATCAAGGAAATTGATAGTAACAGCGTTTGCGACAAATCATGAAAAAGTCAAATTGAAGTGATCTAAAAGGGCATTTCATGAAATGCTCAAATTAAATGATCTAGCCACGACATCAATTTAATATCATTACAATAGCAGTAAGTAGGTACCTATATATTTTTCATATATATTTTTAGGGATATAATAATAAGTAGGTTATAATATAAGTCATTGTAATGATCACAAAATATTTTTAGAACTTCCGTCTTCTATCTACTAATTCAAAATGCATACAGAAGCAGAATAATCAATATTTTTCAAGTTACGTCATAGAGTGTATTTGTTTACTAAGTTCATAAAATTGATACCATTATATAAGTAATTGTAGGTATAACTATAATCTATAGGATTCTCAAATCGATATACGTTCCGGATGGTAACTATTGATTGGAGTTGTCTTTTAGGTAGATTTATTACCGCCTTTGGCATAATGACAATCTTATAATTCTATCCATAATCATTTGATAATCAAATAAAATTAGCCAAGGAATTTTCGCATAATGGATTCCCTTATTCCGACTTGATTGACGATTCTATAATTACAGGATGTCAGCAAATTAATTATTGTGCGCGAATCAATTAAAATGCAAAAGCAATAAATTCTACTGCTACTGCAAAAAAGTGGTGTACGTAAACAAACGGAGCTAACTAATATTTAGTTATAATTATAATTAAATACTAAACTACATCTCTTCGTAGCTAGGTGCTTACCTGAGATTTATGTGATTGATGTTATAGTATTATAATATTTTAAATTGAAAACTATAATTAATATACACGAATAAATTACATCCCTTTCATGAATTTCCCACCTCTGTCTAAGTGGCAATCGATGGTTCGAGTAGCTCAATCTAAAGGCGTCCATTTGAATGTTCAATAACGCATTCCACTTGCCGTTTTACCCACGCCAAGCGTTTCACAACCACCCTTATTGCAACGCAATAAGAAAGCTTTCTGAGTTATTACTGGAACATGAGCTTGAAGGGTCTCTTGTAAATAACATGAGTGAAAAACAGTAACTCAATAAGTCGGGTGCGCTTTCGAACTACCCACTCCTGTGAATATTGGATCATGTTTGGTCCGATGCCTAATGGATGGAGCGAGGCTCATTCAAAAAGAAAGTAAAAGCATATAATAACTCGTAATTTAAGTAAAAATGTAGGTAGTTCAATTCTGTTTTAAACTTATTAAGCATTTCATCAAATGAAATATTGCGATGATTATAGTATTTAGTTCGATTTATTTCGCAATATCAAACGGGAAGAAGAGACAGTCATTTAAATACAAATAAAATCAATGGTTAGTTTGGATCGAACCAAACTTGGCACTAATTTGATGGCAAACGAATGTGACCCCAGCACATTAGAAACTGAAACCAGCACCTGTTAATATTAACGTGCCACCATTTCAATCACACGGCGTACCTATGTATGTATTAACATAATAGTCGTCTATTAACATTAATATTTTTATTGCTGTCATAATCTTTGCATTTGTACAACTTTGCAATCAAGTTTATGATTAAGTAATTTTTAAGAAAATATATTGAACCTTCTCCAAGTTACTTATACGGTTATGTCAATTAGGTAATGTGTTAACATATCGACTTGATTTTTAACATTTACTAATTTAAATAATACCTATTGCTTTGCAGATAAAATTCACAAAAATGCAGTGCTTACCTAAATGTTTTCATTGATTCGGGAAATGTATCAAGTCCAAAACGAATTGTTGCTTCTAACCAAATACATATTCGGAGGAGTATGAGGTTGTCATTTCGTCAAGTTTTCAAGTACCTATGTTTCCCGATTTCTCGGAGACAGAGATTTGAGATTTTTTTTAGAAAGTCTACTCAGCTGTTCCATCTGGTGATGGCAAAGATATAACATATACATATTATAAAAATAAATGCCTAGTGAAATAATGCGTAAAATAAATTTAATACTTTGATAATCCTTCGCACATCTCACTAAGGTACACGGGACGTTAGTTTCCCATCAAACTAACTAGCGTAACTGCGTTAACTCGCAACCGCGATATCGAGCGGGGTAAGGGGAGAGGTTTCCAAGAAACGCGTGCGCACCTCAGGATAATAAATCGCAGCCAGGAATCTGAGGACACGGCGTCGCAGAATCCTGCAGATGTAATGAACGAATGGTGGTATAATTATCCTATTAGAGCGGTAAAAAGTCGCTTAATGCGAGACTGATTAAAAGAGAGCAAAGTCGCACGGGAATGGCTGATGGTAATGATCTAATTCCTCGAGGATGGAACATTGCACGTAATTATAAGAACATCCTGTTTAATATCATACAAGAAGTTTTTTTGCAAATTACATTTATAATTAATGCAAAAGAAGGCTCGCATGTTTCTCACGAGATTAAAGTAAGTCATAGTGAGCGTCAGGATGGCTTTTGGACCTCCAGGTATTTCAACGAATTACATATAATAATAAACATAGTGTTACATATAGGTACTACATAGTCTACATACCTGCAATGTAAGTACCTTTAATGAGTACATCTCCCAATACGAGCTATTTAAAAAAATCGTTACTCACAATAAACCTGATTTCCTTTTCCTGCTAAATATTGGGTTTAAAATTTGAATGCAATTTGAATTCTTTTCAAAGTATTCATTGAATTCCTCCAACGATGATTTAAATATATACTTATATGTAGAATTGCACACCTTCATTTACTGCTTCTGTAAGAAAATGTATAGAGCTGATAATACCTCTAGCATATCTAAATTGATATTATACATTAATAATATTCTAGACAAAAAAGAAGACTTTTCTCGTGCCTGTTGGACTCGAAAACTAAACCAAAAAGTAATTGTAAATTTCTACTACACGATTACGTCAGAAGCTACTCGTAAATCGAATATTCTTAGAGCTCATGGACCATAAGTACACGAGTGATCCTATAAGGGTTCCGTTTTTTCTTTATGAGCTAATCAACACAAATCAACAAACAGTCATCTCGAGGTGAGACAGAAATCTTGCTGACGACAAATAAACTATACGAAATATTAAGCCAAGTTTTATTAATTATCTAGGCATCCCAAAGGAGACACTAAAACACAAGTAATAATTTAGAGCGATGGGAACTTCTGATCGCAATCGTTCACTTTATCAAACTAAGAACTCTATAACGACGCAAAAACTATCCGTGAATTGCCACCATTTAGACCACGGTTAGCGGTCCAAGCCAGTGCGTGCTGCGTGCGGATAGACAAAATACAATGTAACTGTACTTAGAATGAGCTATGAACACTTATTGAGATTAATTGTACGAATTACCAATAACGGTAAAGACATTAACTGTCAGATAGGGTGCTATGATAAAATCTTTCAAAGCAGTGCTACTTATATACATTTTACACCGAAATAAAACACTTTTTTTAATGTCCACTAATTAGTAAAAGTTGTCTTATTGACACTGTTTCACGTTTGCATCCTTAAAGAGACAAACGACAATTGATCCATATTCTTGTGAAAAACTAACACACATATCACATAACATTACCCGCATAAAATTGGGATCTAACACTGTTAATATAGATAACTATATCTATATGAGAATTAGCCTAACATATACATATTTCCCATAATATGTACCTATATTGAAAAATATTACTCAGTTAAATGATACCCACTTTACCCAAAGCGCCCCCTAAAATAAACCCATAAAGACATACAATCATCGTGATACATAATCCGAGCGGTTTTTTCTCAAACATGTTTATCTACCGACGGGGGGCCGCACGGCTCCCGTGGCGACTGGTCGCAATATGCTAATAATTGCCTCATAAAAAACAAGCTATGTTTTCAACTACCCTCGCGTTTTCATCACAAAGTAGGCTTTTCGTGAGAAAAATGCAAGTGTTAACAAATTGTGGCAATTTGTTCATACAATGTCTGGCTGCATTAATTAGATAGGCACTTAAACATTATCTACTTGATTCTGATCAAAGAGAATTTCTGTAAAGTCAAAATTAATGTCTGTGCTGCCACATTTTTTACTTAATAATGTGGTTTTATAATAAAGTATACATCTCCAGAAAGTGTTGATAATAAATATTTAATACCTACCACACAGTCAGATTGTTAAACAGCGCAAAACAAGGTGTAAAACCATATTTTATATACAGTACCCGGTGATAAATATTGCCCATCGGTTTCTGGAAAGAGACAATTGGCTGTTTGACGACAATTTCCGAACACTGGCCACCATCCATCATCAACCATCGTATTTATTAAATGTCGTTTCATATCGCATAAATGCTGCACTTTATGGACTTTATTAGTTTACATCAAATCGATGACATACATATTAAATTTAAATGGTAGGAACAAGGACTGACAAACGTTACATAGATATCGTGTGACAACGCTCTATGAAGGCGAAATTAGCCAAGTCTCTTTCCAATTCTTCTTCTTCATTTTGCCACGGCTCATGGGAGCCTGGGGTCCGCTTGACAACTAATCCCATGATTTGACGTAGGCACTAGTTTTTACGAAAGCGACTGTCATCTGACCTTCCAACGCGGAGGGGAAACTAGGCCTTATTGAGATTAGTCCGGTTTCCTCACGATGTTTTCCTTCACCGAAAAGCAACTGGTGATTTGGTGAATATCAAATGATATTTCGTACATATTATGTTCCGAAAAACTCGTTGGTACGAGCCGGGGTTTGAACCCGCGACCTCCGGATTGAAAGTCGCACGCCCCTACTGCTAGGCCACCAGCGCTTTTTTGTATAAATGTAGCACCTTATCATATTGCGGCACCTCATGACCATATACCTATAGTAATAAATAAACAGATAACAATGTTGCATCGGCAATATCTTACATAGCGCTATAAAGCGTGGCGCAGCGCGTTACAGCACATAAAGGCGCCATTCATTACGCCAAACGACCTGAACGCCGTAAAGCTTCTGATATCGCTTATTTCCATACATATTGCTCGGAATGCCGAACTAATAGATATGTGTACTCATATTACATACAAATGTATCTTACCAACATGTAATGCCTCTAAATCGAAATCGTGGCTAGATATTAACGTTCTGTGAATTTGTATATTTATGAAGTGACGTGACATATTTATACTTTTGCGAACGCTAAACATATCTATTTCACATGTACCTACGACTCTATTAGAGCTAATTTGAAAAAGTACCTAAAGAACATCCATAAATCTCAATAATACAGAGCTCAAAGTTTACAAGACTGTGTTTATTTGAAAACAAAAGAAGCGAACGTTCCTTCCCCTAAACATTCGTATTCAAACGTCGAAATTCACAACAATGTTAGGATATGCGTGAACGTCCATCTGTCCACCCCGGAGTAAGCGGTGCAACCCCAACGGCTTAGGGTCAAGGGGGATGACAAAATGCATAATACATTTCCAGTTTCAGTGTAACATGCCGAAATATACTTGAATATTCGAAGCGCAATAACTCATAAGTAGTTTACCTATACGCTTGAACTCTACTAAGATAGGTTTATAATTCAGCGGGCCCTATGTAAGAACTGTAAGAAGCACACTTTTTCACAGCATATTAAAATTAGATCAACAACATATTGTTTTTGATACTGCGCTCAGTTATTCGTGTTGTTTCGTCAATGTATAATATTTATGTTCATACCTTTAAGTTTACCTATCGGCGCGATTCGGGAAATGAATTAGTGATTCACTAGATATGAAATATTAAAGATATGTGACGTTTGCCCCGGCTAAATATTGGAGCGTCGTTACTAATAGCGTAACCGCGCGCGCATCAACCGCCATAAGGTACCTGTTGTGTCGTGAAACGTCACATATCTTTACGATTTTTTCATATCTAGTGAAGCTCTAAATCATTTCCCGAATCGCGCTGCATTTGATTTAAATTATCTTAATCTGCATGCAGACATGCTCACCTGCAACCTGATTCCTGTGTATGTTATTCATACTTAATTCATAGGATTCTTCAAGTGAGTATTCGCTGTTTATAAACTGTTACACGTATATTTGTGACGTTCCACGAAAAAAGGTACCTTATGGCGGCCGGCGCTTACGTCGCATAGCGCCGCAATAATATTGGAGCGGCGTTAATAATAGCGTAAGCGCCAACCGCCATAAGGTACCTTTATCCGTGGGACGTCACATTTAACTACCAAATGTATTGACTATGTATGAAATTAAAATATTAGAATACACATAGGGAATAAGTATAGCGAGTAATCAATGACAGGAGTTTGTTTAATTTCGGGCGCCCTTACATTATGCAACGCTAAGCGTTAATTCAAGACGTTATTTTTATTCTTTTTGTGGGAAATCTACCGCGAACGTAGAGTCCCGGCGGCAGCGTTCCATCCATAATACATGCCCAGCTTAGCGGGTAAAAACGCGAGATAAGTCACGTCAATTTTTCTGCCGCCGTCGACGACGTAAGATATTCGCGGGTTTATGCGTGGAATAACAAGGACGGTGGGAAACGTCAGGAACATAGAAATTATTTTAAGGTAGTAAGCTGTCTTGGTTCTAGTAGAAATCTAAAATATATGTTGAGACCGCGGTCTCAGTAATGGGCAGAAAAATTGTACTAATTAACATGTAATAAAACATGTAAAAAAAAAACACTTAATAGTCTGAGTTATAGGGACAAAAAGGGAACAAGTGTATACGTATACACGTACCTAATTGTGTTGTGGAATGCTTATATCGTATTAATTATTTTATAATCAGAGGGCCAACCGTGAAAGTTGAAAAATCTAAAATCGCTCTATCGCGTATGCAAGTGAAGAGTTATTTGCTGTTGTAATGAAATGATTCGATTGGTGTAGGCATGCATCACGTGTCTGATTTACAAGCAACCTTAATAATTGAATTATAATATATTTGGGCACTGTTATTGGGTTTTTATCTATGAATGCCCGTTAATTTAATATAAGTAGGTATCTGGTCCTACATTACAACATAAGCACATTAGGTACTTAAATACGTTGAAAATTTAAAGGGTCATATGGAATGTACAACGTTGTACTTGTTGCGAATTTCTTATTTTCGCACTTGTATCGTAAATATCTATTATGTAGTGGGAGTTAAAAGTATTTAAGTACATTCTGTTGTGTACATATTTATTTGTTGTGCTGTCTACTTTTTTTTGTTCATAACGATAACTGTCAACTATATTATACTTACTTATTTTGAATCCATCAAGCTTTTAAGCAACTTTTAGTTCAAAATGTAACGTTAAATCGACAATATAAAGGCCCAAGTATTATATTTCGCAAAAAAAGTGCCCAAGCTACTTGCTGTTTTATCTGTTAGTATAAAACAGCACAGCAAAAAGCGTCGCGCAGCAAAAAGCGCCGAGATGTATATTGCATGAGCCTGAATTTCAACCACTTTTTCAGACTTAATGGATTGTGTTGGACTCCTAAGCCGTGTCGAAAAACGTACTTTCGTGAAGTTAAACTTGTTCTTATGTAGACACTGACTTTCGTTTTAGTGTAATATACATTATCTGTACCAGATTATATTAAATATTGTCATCAGGCAAGGCAAATTTACTTTATATATTGTGTTGCGTTAATATATTCGAGAGGTACCTAAATATAATGTGGGTAATGTTTAAGAATTTTTTTGACGCTCCATTTAAAGTAACATAATTCATAGAGAGCTAGGTGTACATTATTTTGTCTAGGCAATATGCCTATGTCTAGTCACTGTGTCCTCATACAGATGAAGTCATATCGACATTAAACTTACTCATTAGAAATCACGAGATACTTAACGTCTACATAACCTTACCAATACGGTAGTTAACGCGTAAAAAACTAGCAAAGAATCTATTAAACCAGCAGCGACATATTTAGGCTTGTCAGTGGCACGGCTCGCTTTTTATCGACATAGTCCCTGGCACTTTCTCTATTTGAGCGAATGAATGGCGCCGAGGAAAGAACTAGGCTGATCGGTAATGGGAAGTCAGGCCTGCTTCGATCGAACCTTTTGTAAGCTAAATCCACTCTTGAGAATTTAATGTAAAGAGTTCCGCTACAAGTCGGTACAAACCTCTAAGCAAAAAAAATAATTAAAAACTGCCTATACATATATAAACTAAAAATTCTGGTAGGTCAAAATGCAATATGTCAATACTAAAGCCGCATAATAGATACTCATTATAGACATTATACTTAGTACATACTACGTATATATAAAATTCTTACTGTACCTATTTATAACAAAACCGAATTGTCTAGAGCATGGCGCGATTTTTGCTCACTATAATGTACCTTAACGACTGCTTGGAGCAGTCATACACATAAGCCGATTGCTCAATTGACATGTAATGTAACTGTTAGGGCATAACTTTAGAACTAATAGTTGAAACATAATTTATATGGAATCACACAAACCGTTACTCAAGACTTCTATTCTGAAATAACTTAGGCATGTAACCTAAATTTCGCGATGAATCATCATCAATATGTTTTAATTGGATTTTCATGCAATGAATACAAAAGCAAAAAGCATTTAACGATTACGCAAGAAAAACTTTGTATAACTATCCTCATAAATAAGGGGAAATAAAAAACAATAAATTGTTACAGCGCCATAACTTGAAGTGATTTCATGTCGGCTTATGAACTTAAACGGAAAAAGCGTGTTAGTAAAAAGCGCGTCACGATGACGTGAGCCTAAATGATTTATTGAGCACCGATAGTGTAGCAAGTCAACCTCCCGAATCTGCCAGGAAACGTTAACTGTCCTACGTGGCTCTACGTCGATAACGATACAAAGCATTATTTATGGTGTAGCTATGACACCGTAAGATTGTGAACCCGTTAGTTTATAATCTAACGTAGGTTAGGTTAGGTTAGATTGCAATCTCCCTACCGTCAGTTTATAATTTAACTAGCGATATTATAAACTGACGAGTGTTAACAATTTTACGGTGACAGCTATAAGAGGTAAAAGGCGATATCATAGGAGCAACCTGCACTTAATATATACAGGTTATAAGGTGAAAATCATCAAAAATCCAAATATGTTTAAAAAACTGTTGTCCTCGTATTCTCTTAAGCTTGATTTTGTGTATTACCTAACGCCGTGTAATTGCCAATGCGGCATGTCTAATCTTTAAAAAAATCCCTTGTTTTTATCAATAGCTCATTCAAACCACCTAAAATTCGTTGGACATATATTAAGCAGATATATGGCGCGATAAACGGTAGATACGTTCAGCCGATTAGCCAGCCAGTCACGGCTGTAATATTAATCTTCCCGTTTCATAAGGAAACTTTATGTTAATGGAATTTATTGATTACGGTCATGCCGCGTCATGACGACATAGCATCTTGTGACCGGGTATATGTAGTTAACACATGTAAACTTGTAAATGTAAAGTTAGGTGGACACATCTTTATCTAGTAGGTTTATCTACGTATCCAAGTAAATGTATAAATAAACAAACAGTATTAGGTAACTTTAATATTGCGTCTTCAAAAATATATTGTCATTTATCGAAATCCTATTGTAATTTGACCACAAGACTTAACCCTTCGTATGTAGAAGCACTGATCAGTGCGATCGAATTTAAACCTATTGTATAAAACAATGGATTTAAATTTGTGCGCACTGATCAGTGCTTAGACAGGCGAAATGTTAAGTCTTAAATGAAAATCGGTTAAATTTACAAGCCATACATACACACGTTACTTAACTTTAAGTTAAATAAGTTTATTATGCCTTGTCAAAAGATGAAGTTACGATTTTATTTCTTTTTAGTAGACACATCATAGTTCGTAAATAAATGAAGTTTAAAATCAGTTCTGTTAAATAACCGATAGATACCCAACAAGAAACAAATGACAACGTACGTAATAAATAGCTACTGTCACAACAAAAACAAAATCCTTAACATTATACCCAGCTATAAGTCTAAAGAAAAGGAAAGGGGTCATCCATTAATTACATCACACGTTTAGGGGGAGGGAGGGGGTCAAGAAAATGTGACATATTGTGACATGGGGGAGGGGGGAGACACAAACTTTGTGACGTCACTTTAACTTCATCAGTAACCGAAAATTTATTTAAATTATTTTATTCGCTGAACATTTAAATAACAAGTTTTTAAAACAGTTTTGGGTTATAAAATTACTAATAAAGTGGAACCTGGATAATTGCAATCTCAAGGGACCGGCCAGTTTTTGTCAATTAACCAGGTTTTTCATTTAAGCAGGTCGTGTCAATTAACGAGGTTCAAAAAATCGTTGTGATTGCAATTATAGAGTTTTTCATTAATAGAGGTTGCGTTCTGACAAATTTCTTTTATGGAGGTGCAAATAACCATTTCAAGTAGATTTACACGCTTACGTTCTGGGTTTCTGGTCTATATATTGCTTCTGTCTATACTTGCACTTTTACACTACATTAATTACCACTTTATTTTCTTATCATTTGGGTGAAAAAAAATCCCTTGAATTGTAGAAGAAAGTTTTATTAGAATGTAAAATGCATACTTTGTTTTTTATTGATCAAAACTATTTCACCTACTACAGGCTGTAATAGATACCCAATAAATAAATTAAATTCTGGATGGAGATATAAATAAAATGGTCATTGCTATTAAAATATTATTTCTGCTGTCTACATTATTTCAATTACAGAGGTAATAAGTAAGACTCGTTTCAATAATAGAGGTAAAAACAAGAGCAAAAATAACGGATTTTTTTAGCACAGTGTCAATTATAGAGGTCTTAAGTTGCGATGTGGTCAATTACAGAGGCAAAATTACGAAAAGCACTAAAATCTAAATTGCAATTATAGAGGTTCCAAAATTTCAATTATAGAGGCCTTTTGGTCTCAAGGGACCGGGACCGGCCTTTTGGTTGCAATTATTGAGGTTTTCCATTTATCCAGGTGCCAATTAACCAGGTTTCACTGTATTTATATCCTCAAAAATATTTTGATAAAATATTAATAAAATAATACTTAGGTACTTTTTTTTTTTTCACCACCTTAGGGGATGGAATAATTTTTTATTTCATACAAAATAAAAACAATTATAAACTAAAATTAAAACTACATAAAGCTACAATTAAAATAACTACTAAACTAAAATAACCTATAAATAAAAATAGGTACTTACTTAATTCGATTTGGCGATTTCGTAGAAAAAATGTGACGTCACACTAGGGGGGGAGGGGTTTGCCAAATGTGACCAAGTGTGACAAGGAGGGGGAGAGGGGTCAAAAAACCTAGAAATTAGTGTGACGTAATTAATGGATGACCCCAAAGGATAAAACTATACTGAAACCAACCCTTTTCTAATCCTTTCTCACAATACCGTGATACTTGCCTAATTTATCTTGCGTTATTTAGTCAATTAGCTCCGATAATGGCAATATCGAGTCGCGAAGCGTCATCCGTCATTTACGTGATAATGCACGCGGAGACAACCCTTTCGGTGGGTCATCAATCATAACAACTGAACACTGTACTAAGATAACTCTGAAGAGTTTGTGAACACAATATCCATGACTCGAGCGTCATGACATGATATCCTTTTAAAAATAAATAAAATAAATCAGGAGAGGACAGTGCTCTTTAACTTCAAAATTTGATACATACCTATTTACAGTGTTAACCATTTGACCGTTAGGAACGTCAAATGATGAGCACTGTTACAGTTAATATAAACTTTCATCCATTAAGGGTTAAACACTTGCGCTTACCCCATGATGCCCATTTCCCAGAAAGAGGACAAATGCTTTTCTATAATTACCATCGTGTGTCTGACATTCCTATTTTTACGTTTCTTTCAACTCCTATTACATTTAAATGATATATTAAAAAAGAAAACATACTCATATTAGACAAAAATCATTACATCGCCTTGTAGAACCGTGAAAAGAGCAATAAAACATTTAACTACGACACGCCTCGCGGCAGTCTTTAATGGGCGAGGACACGCCGTTTATAATGTAGGTATCTTTTATTACCATGGGGCGAACGAATGGCTAGAATTATGCTTTTTATAATCCTGGGTTATAAAATATTTAGGCTCGGGATGGTATCGTGTTTCGCATTTTTTTACACAGAGCTTTTATCAGTTATTTTCCAGCATTAATTTAATCTTTGCAAAAAGATTTTGGAACATGAAGAAAGGTCGAAATGAACACTCAATTTTGTACATAAATCGATCGCGGACTGTTTTAATTTAAAATAATCTTAACTAGATTTATTTGACATTACTTAAACATCAGATTTTTACAACTTAAATGAGCTCTCTACCTAATTAAGAACATTCTACCTAGATTGTTTCAATTTGTTTATTTCCATATGGGTAGGAATTGTGAAAAATATAAGTAAATTCCTCATTTCAAGCCTTAATTTCAAGCAGATATTATGCGTATGTTCTATAGTTCCATATTTTTAGTACATGTATATTCCTAGCCTAGCCTAGTTGGTAGTGATCTTGCCTACGAAGCAGGAGGTCCCGGGTTTAAATCCTGGAATGAGCTTTTATTTGCTCCTGATATTTGTTCCTGAGTTATGGATGTTTTCTATGCTTTATTTAATTGTATAATGGCATTTTAATAGTATGTATGTATTGTACTAGCGCTTTGTGAGTAGGTAAAGTATTGCCATCCTAAAGACGTTGAGAACCCGAATAATCCTCGGCGTTCCTTATCTTCGCTCTCCATTCTTGTCGAAAGTCCCCCAGCCATCACTACCTCGGTTATACTCGTATTTCAGAGCATTCCGTATAATGACCGCTGTCATATTACTCCCCTTTATGTGTCCCCAGGATGTAGGCAGTCGTAATAGTAAAATCATCTTAATAACAGATAAACCCCACTTTCGGACACTTCCGGCGAGGTATTGCACTCGCATAATGTCTTTTGATATGTGGCCACATTAGTCTACTTTACACCGTCCTAT
Source organism: Cydia fagiglandana (assembly GCF_963556715.1). Lineage (NCBI taxonomy): Eukaryota > Metazoa > Arthropoda > Insecta > Lepidoptera > Tortricidae > Cydia > Cydia fagiglandana. The sequence goes on along the minus strand of NC_085932.1, from coordinate 17,927,919 downwards.
TTAGTTTTTCTTACTGACGTTAATCTTTAATGCTTTGTACCGTGCAACCGTGATCTTTTACTTCAATTATTGCAAGGCGTTATTGTTAACACTTATGTCACGTTTCATGTATTTATTTTTCCTGTGCTTATAAACGAGTATTGTAAAACTGAATTTAATACCAAAATAGTTTTTAGTGAAATTAGGTTGTAGGTACCGATTTTTGACTCGACTGCTTACTTACAAATTTAAATAAAATATCTGTAGGTAAGTAGTTACTTATCATATCAATCATATAGAAGTTATCATTCAAATACGTTAAATTTGTAATCATGTCTAGCTTTTATAGTATAGTTAAATAGAGTTAGGTTAGACCAAGGCAAGTCTGCAACGATTTTTACATCAATTTTATTTAAACGTCAAATTTCTATGAAATTATTACGTCTAGATAACATTTGCGCTGTGTGTACTATACAAATCGTTGCAGACTTCTCTTAATCTAACTCTACCTATAATTCCTTCAAGTATAACAATATATTGTCTTTAAGATATTCATTGGATTGGATTGCCCCATTTTGCATTGTATAAAATTAAAAATGGCCACCTGTCACATTCCACGGCGCAATAATGCACACGCCTTATAGACCCCGAAAGAAACTCAATTATTGTGGGTGGTTACAATTTAAAGCCGAGTGGGAACCCAGGAGCAAGTAGAAAAATATTTTTTCAATACTTCGCACCCTAGTGAATGATTTTAGGGGCGAACCAAGAGCTTGGGCATTTTAGAAGGAATATTTTATAAGATCAAGATCAGTAGATATGTAATTGAGTAGGTGACAAGTGTCTTCAAACATGTCAGGTATCAATTGCTCTAAGAGCAAAGATCTTTATTCTGCAATTTATATATTTTTTTAAATATACATATATCGGAAAAAACCTAACCGAAAGTTAGTAGGTATCTACAGCTACAGTCAAAGAATTTAATTTTCAATCCATTTCATACCTTGTCACAATGACAATCAATATAAAAGTTGTTAGAGACCTTATAATATTGTCACTGTGATAAGGTACAAAATGGGATTTCGATCACTTTATACTACACATATTATAATTAATGACCCGGGTATGTCCTTAAACTACGTCCAAGACCACCGGTGGACGGGCAGCAGCGTCCCTCAAATTCGGTGTACTCGACTGCGATCGCCAACCCGCCTGCCAAGCGTGGCGATTATGGCATACACCCCCCAAAAGGGGGAGGCCTATGTTCAGCAGTGGACGTCTTATGGCTGAGATGATGATGATGATGATGATTATAATTAATGGAAAAATCAAGTTTCTAGTCACTACTATTTCGTGTATGTAATTTGGAACCAAAATTGTAGCTTAGCTCTTGCACTATAACAACAAAGCCGGTCAAATTGCGCAGACGGCCGCGAGGGTGGAGGCGAATTTAAAAAATAAAGCCCCTTTCCACTGCAAGGGATAATCATGTGCATTCCCAAGCTACGGCCTACAACCAAGCCATAGTAGCCCTTGTGACAATGGCACAAAGGGCTTTACAATTAGGGGAGTATAGTTACAATTTCGACTATTCTTTACTCAGCGTATTGGCTTCAGCTATACACATACACACTGTGATCACGTGCGACGACTATTAGGCATGTTCATCTATTGTAAACTGCTCAATAGTGTTTTTCAACATTTTTATTCACAGTGGATTACTGTAATGGTGCGAATTAGTCTCCGAGAGTCGAAATTATAAAATTGTATGGCATTAAATATGCACAACGCTCCCATTCCGAACATATTCATCGTGTGATGATACGAGTGGAAAGCAAGCAAAACAAAAATCAATAAAAGGAGGAAAACAGAAAGTTAACGAGAAATAGAAAACCGGAAACGTATTTTGAAATAAAACCCCACTTGAAAACTCCTTAAAGAATTCTAAGCATGTTAAACACAAAACATTATTACACGGCTATCCCTTATTCCCAATACCGTCCGTACACCTCCGCAAATTGTAATCCTCTTAGAAAACATTTCCAATTTAAAAAGAATTCCAGCTCTTATCCCTCGGAGGGCTCGCGTAAAAAATAAAAGGAAAAACTGCGACACACGGCGGAGGCGTGGAGTGCGCCTCACTTCACCGGCCCCTCGATTCCTTACAGGTCGCTACGTACGTCGAGAAAGCATCTATTGAAACTCCACTCAGGTCATGTTAGCTATCTATTTAGTATAAAAAGGGTCGAGCATTTCTTGAGATCCTTTTTTTATCCGGAGGAGACCCCACCTCCGCCCGCTGGGCGTCGCGGGGCGACGCTACGATTTTCAATTTTTGCAAAGTATGCTTAACTGTAAGTTTCGTTAACAATACGTTTCTGTTTGCGAACGCCTCGTTGTGCTGACGAAGTATGGTACCTATAACGAAAAGGACGCGAAGAATAAAATGTAACCTTTACTAACAAGTCCTGGCAGTCGTGCAGTATCATCAAGAATAAACGGTTTATGTATTAAATCGGAAGCAAAGAATGAGGTCTATGAATAAAACCGAAGCAATCGTAATATTACGTCCTGTTATGGGCGAGCATGAGCGCCCTTTTTTACCTGAAAATAATAGTACGACGCATCCCCACGGCCCCCGCCCGCCAATCTAGCATCAGTTCAAATATTTAAAGGGCGGCTGAATTTGATTTCATCCGTTTGAAGCGGCTCTCTCCCGCAATTGGATCACACGAGCGGTTACGACTCGCCTCCGGCGCGCCATCTCAGAGTTATTTCACTAAAATCAACTTATCCAAGCAAATTTGATTCCAATAGCCCCTAAGTAAACTTAAAGTAGATATTTGAGACCTTGTCATTTTACAAGCGATACTTAAGTTTTGCTATAAGATTATTGATTATTCAAACGATGAACTAAATATGGAGGGAATAGGTATTGTATTAGTATGACACGTACCTACCGTCTATAGATTATGTAGGTAGGTCTGCGAGTAGATTACCTTACACATTACTTACTAATACTATTTTGTACATATCCGTACTTTTTAAAAATAATTATGTACTTACGCTTGTCTAATATCGACCTATTTCAAACTTTCTAGCTATTGGAAAGGACGTACAAGGCATGATCTAACTTCAAAATAACTGGGGGAGGCTAAACGATACCTACGTTATACGTACTACCTACCTCGTCGGGAATGTTGCGATAGTGTGAAATTGGGCAGCGACGCGGCACGTCTATCTCAGAATAAGAAATACAAAATATCGTAATCCACATAAGACGGTCGCGGCGCCAGGGGATCGGTTAACCCACGTTATGCGACGCTCCCATCGGACGATTCCGACTTTCCACAAAGAAAATACCAATCAAAATTTGATTTACCGCCACCCGCGGCCATACATCAGGCCGCTCTAATCCGCGGAAAGAAAGCCTAAAATCTAAGGGGATCCGGCGAAACTGTCGAATTGAAAATCCTAGTGGCACGAGCCGCGTTTAATATTTATGAGCGAGTAAAAAATACGCGCCGACCTATGAATAAATACGCCAGGAAAACAGGGAGCGTGAATAACAAGTCGTGGTTGCCAAAACACAGCAGCGCCCTCGCACTGAATTCGCTTCAGCTATCGCATGCGGTAATGTTCACACGAACGCCAATTATGCACTTTACTAGCCATACTTTTAATTGCCTTAGTACATATTTTGCTGTATATTGATTTAATTTACCAACATTTTCCAACTGCTTGTGCCAATAATTATTGCAGGTTTTTGACTTGTTCGTGTTGAGAATGTACATACATTATTTTTATCTCTTTAGCCGATTAATATAAGCACTTAAGCTACAAGCTGTATTAACTTTGAGTAACATTCGTAGTTAGGTATATATCATATACCTACCACATCGTTAAGAAAATATCGTTACGTATATGTGATATTTGTATCATTGCTTTAGAAATGGGTCTTAAAAAGACACAGAATCGAATTAGTATTCGATTCAAAGCCACACGTAGGCCAAATAGGTACTAGGTAGGTACCATCGCCCACTGTTTAACTGACAGTTCGTAAACCTTATTACAAAAGGCATAAGGTCCACAGATAGACATCGAGTGTTGCTGTTTGTACACTGATACGCTCCCATCTCACGCCCTCCACCGTACATCTCATTGCGGATATTATACGACAGTCGCTCAATATTCAGTGGCATATAAAACCGAATAGGACTTTTTGATCAGCCATCACGTAATGGAACCTTGGATATTACCCAGTAACTTCAGCCGAGATGGAATTTATAGGTGGCATTAGCATTTGGAACTCCGACATATTAGGTACCTATCCAACTGCCTACACATGTAAACGTGTTATACAGTTCTCGATATTCCTGTTCAGTAGAGAGTAGATTACAGCGTTTATGAATCAAGTTTTTACTTTAATATTGATAACTGTGTGGAAATCCACACATCTAAATGATAGTTACATACAAGTATTACGATTACGCAGTAGGTAACTTATAGCTGTCTACCAACTTTGCAATAACCGTGTTTCTTGCGAAATCACATTATACCTAAGTTATACAGATAGACATCTTTGTTCAGCTCAGCTATAGGTAACTACGACGGTCGAAAACTTCGGAAAAGCAATAAGAAAATTACGAGCAAGAAACAATAGTGGAGGGTCCCCTACCGTGGGTATTTGCATTGAGATCGATCGGAGGGTCGGAGGAATGTCGCAGGGGGCCCAGGCCCGGGCCGGGGGTCACCGTAAGCCGTTTCCGATAAGCCCCGCCGCTATCAGCCGCCGCACTCGCCTGCAGCCCGCGTGACTGGAATAATGCAGCCACCCCAAATTGAAATTATTTTTCTATAACGCATTATTGATGACGAATTCGGGATGGAAGAGCTCTTCCTTAAAGATACATACATGTCTTTGGAGGTTACTTACATTCGTTTTTGTAGCAGTAGTAGAACCCCAGTTCGTTTTAGATTTGAAGTTAAGTAGGTAATAGGTATTAAAAACTTTAGTGGAATATACTTGGTAGGTTGGTATAAGTAGGTTGCCTTATTTAAGCAAACGTATACTTACCTAACGCACAGGTAATTTGACAGTTCATGTTAGGCCAGTAGAAGTGTGTGGGTGGAAGTGAATTGTATGGATCTGAAGCACACGATTAACAGAATAAAGAGTAAAAATAATGGTGATTTTTTAGAGGATTGAATTGAATAAACTTAAGATCTTGTGTAAGCACTTCAAAAAACCGTAGGTGGCGATAGCCGAGGTGAAATTCGGCATTTGTATAGATATCATATATGTACATATTTAGTAGGTACCTACTTACAATTTACATATTTATACCTAAGTACATTAATTGTTCATGCTAGTCGGTAAAAATATGTTGTACTTACCTAAGTTCTCTAAGTTAAACACTGATCTGTCTGAAGCCGACCTTTATTTTCAATATCACGCATCTTAATGCTGAAATGCTACTTGTTTTAACAAGGAGGGTTGGGAGGTACCATAGCAAAGCTCGCCCGACACCTGCACTCCAATCGATTACAGCAAAAACCCTCAAGCGTCGAGATCTCAATCTCAAGCTCTCCGGGCATGATAAATGCGCGTCCTTTTTACCGCTACCCTCGGGTGTCACGCAAAAAATGAATAAGGAAATTTACCTAATGGCCGCGATTCTTTATCCCGGCCCATTGTCGCAGGACAATGCTGTAATGGAGGGATGACGTGAGTGGACTCCGGCTGCCTTTTATTTTATTCCTTTTTACTTTTTAGTAATTTTCTCTTGAGGGTAGTTTTATGGTTGTATTTTCAGAATTAGGAGTTAATTTGTGTCTGAGGGTGTTATTCCACCCGTCCAATTTCTTTATCCAATCCAATGTAAATACCTATGTGTATTTGGCGTCTCACATTTTGCTTAGTGAGAGACGTTGACCTTATTGTTTGTTGCGTTTTCGCATGCCTACATTTTCCGTTTTTCAATATTGTTTTCAGTAGGTATCTATTATAGAGGTATTTAGAAATTCAAGTACTTTTGGAAATACGTAACGATTTTGTATGAGGTTCGATAAAATAACTAATATAAAAATAGTTTAACCACACATGACGCAATGAAATGCGTTGAAAGTTCTACGTACAGTCACCACACAGAATTTTTATGCCATTTAGGGTTCATGCTAAATTGGAAATTCTATATCGTAAGTATTGAACAACCAATTTAGCCAGGACTCTAAATGGCGCAACAATCGCGGAGAGTGATGGTACATCCCTACAAAAGAGATCTGAATTCAAATATGTTAAAAGCTTTACAATAAGTACATGTACCTTGTAATTCACATATCAACCATACTATTTAAACATGCATACAAAAAAAGGTAATGTGGCCTAAATAAATAAACTTAAATAAAATATATTTGATATTAAATGCAACTCTTGATGGTATTTTTCCAAGGCGTCAGAAAATTAGTTTGAATTCAAATTTTATGTCACTTTTCTAGTTACGTGTTCTATATGACTTATATGTCGTTATATGTATTATGTTTCCGAAAATAGAATATTGCTAAATTAAAAAAAAACACTAAAACCAGTGTCCTTCCTTACCGTAAATGCCTACTACCTAGCTCTACTGTGGTAATGTAATCGTATACAGTATATTTTTTTTATTTGAATATATAGAGGTTACCTAGCCTATGTTGGTCATCACTTCTTATTTATTAAATTAACAATAATTGTTAGTATTTATATTAATTTATAAAAAACACACACACTTCACAGATCAATTGTACCTACCTAAAACTTAATGCAATCATGCAGGGTCTAAACATGGTTACTGGAAACTTAATAGTGCTTTCACACAATACAGACATCATTTTACATTTCATCTTTTGCAATAACACATAAACAATCAATTAAAAAATATCCACTGGGCCATATTCGAATTTCAGTATTATCTAACAATGTAGGTACAGGAAGATCATGTTGGCTCCCAAAAACTTGGTACTTAATTTTTTTTTTTATGACTGTTAATAGTGTTAATAAAACATAAACTGACTAAACCAAATAAACTCACCTATTATAACAAATCAATCCAATTAGAAACCATCAGCCAAAGATCACAAAAAAGATTCACCAACTACATGTTTAGTATAACCAACTATCCACAAGTTTTCAAATATAAAATTTAAAATTACAACTCTCAAGTTTAAAGTTATGTGTATACATGTACACAATAATGGGAGCACCCTTGTTTGCATAATACAGACAGGTTGCTGCTAGCAGGTTTGAAAGGGTACTGATGAGTCCGTCCGGAGCAGCCACCGAGCGGTGGCTAAGTTTTCCTCCGGACAAATAAATTTCAAATTCTCCAAACCTAGCCCTGCCATTGGTTAACATACCCTTTACTCTTTTGCGCGTGTGCTAAAAAACGGAAGGGTTGAACAACTTACCCCTTTTTTATCAACCCCTGCACAATCTATCCTTTCTATATTGTTGGCACCCCATTCAGTATTATCCTTTTAAAAAAATTCAAGCAATTGATATGACGCCTGATAGCTATTTCTAAGTATTTTATAAAATGCTTAATTAATTCTAAATATTTAAAAGCAAAATTAAATAATGTGTATAATACTTACTTACCACAAAGAAAAAAAAAACACAAAAACAACCTAAGTTCAAATTACAAAAAGAAACATCTTTAGTAAGTCTCCGTCATTGTATTCCATTGAAAACACCCCTTCATACTAAAAAAAGGGGTAAGTAACATAATAAAAGTTATAAATTACTCGATCAATTGAAGCAACAAAAAATCTCCTCTCCCGCGATGATATCATTTCCATTATACGTGCGTGAGTTTGACATGACTTACAGAGAATTATATTCCTAGTGAGTATTATATTCTTTGATCTGATATTATAGTTTATTTTAAAAGTAGCGTATTAAAATTTGATCCAAATAATAATTCTATATATAATGTAACATAAATAATAACGAACTATTTTATTACTTTCATCTTTTACATGTTAAATTCATTCTGCATCTTTACAACGTAAAAAGGAATCACTTAACATTTCGTATTACGCAATATCAGCGCATATAAATATAATAACAATTTTGTTTAATACCTTTACTCTGTTTTTAAAAAGTTTACTATTTTAATATTAGTTATTTAGTAAGTCTTGTAGTAACATAGCCATTGTATAATGTAAATAGAATAAAATAAAAATTGGATTTTATTCATGTACACTCCACTTCAGTGCCGAAACGTAAAACGGAATTTAAAGTAATCATGGCTGTCACGTCAACGTAACGTCAATGTCACTTTGACAAATGAATTGGAATGAAAATGGAATGAAATTTTGGCTGTGATTTGTAGCATTATTGATTCTTGTCTTTATTGAGTAAATATTACTAACATTATACTCAAAATAAGTTAAATAATTAATAAAAATGACGCTTTATCACTTTGGGAACTGTCTTGCGTTAGTTTATGCGCCATATCACATGGCCTACAAGTTTTCCGGAGTGTAAGTGAGAACTAAGATGTTTTTTTAGGTTAAGTTAATAATCTAATTTGGCCTATTAAAATAAGAAAAGCTATGTTACAGATCTGAATATGCAACATTTTCCAAATGTGTATACGCCGGAGGTCTGTACATCTTTACTCAGTTGTGCAAAATGCTACTGCTTGCTACATTCTTCCCTGATTATGATTCTAACCAAGCAACGGGTGAATATGATGTGTTTTTGGTAAGTTGTTACGGATTTACTACAAACAATCAAACATATTACTTTTCAACTTCACAACTAATGGTATAATCCAAACAAGACTGAACTAAAACATTTCTTTGTTGAGTTTAAGTTTAAAATAGTAATAAAAACATTTTAAAGTTTCTTTTAAGTAAAATTATTGGAATTGGTACGCTCTAACATACCATGAAATGTGAAACTGGACTCCTAAAAAGTGTCCAACAAAAGGATAGATGAAATAACCTCTTACGGGTGTATTTATGATTTCTGAGACAACTGCTGTTTGGTGTTTTCCTGTCCTGTGTACCTTAATTCATATCATATTACATGACAACCATTTTTTTTAAATATAATAATTTATTGAAAAAGAGTGGTAAACCTAGTGATGTCCTACAATAACACCATCAGTCTTAAACAGTGGCATAGACAGTATAGACCAAACTTTTTTCATTCATCCTTTAAAAATACATGACATGATATCATGAAAAGAGCATAATTGATGGCTCCTCTACACAATGGCCCAGCACCGGCCACTCCAAGGGACACATTTATGCATTAAGAGGGAGCAAGTGATATTGGTATCTCATTCTACCATATGGCTGCGTCCCTTGGAGTGGCCAGCACTGGGCCATTGTGTAGAGGAGCCGTGAAATGTTTTACCACTGAATAAAAGCAAGCATATTATGTCTATTTAGTAGACATGCGCAGAACCAAACACATAGAGGCCCTTTTGACACATTAATGAGACATAAGGGGTACACCAAATGCTGCCATTCCTTTTCAGGTTGTCTGACCATCTAGATTTATTTATTTACAATTTGTTTTCTGTTGGACAACGGTCAATTATATTTAGTATCCACTTGTCTGTTTTCTCAAGGTGCACACTACTCTGGTGTGTGAGCATTATGCACATTTACATATTATGTATAGCCATATCCCATTTGCACACGATGGCATCATCCACATTCAGTATGAAGACTGTTTTGGTTCATTGTCATAAAATATGTCTGAGGTCTAATTGCCACGATCCATACAAAATATATGAAAAGAGTCGTGGCAATTAGACGGAACCACAGACATATTATTGGAGAATGACCCTGTTAGGCTCCATTATTTATCTTTATATGAATAACCAAATGAACTAAACAAACTTGTACTTTTTTCAGGAAATCCTGAAGGCTACTGTAGACCTGGCTGATCTTCTTGGGCTCTATTTTGCCATTAATTCTGTACCTGGGAAGGGCCATGCGAAAATCCTCACAGCTGCTATAGGCTGGGCTAGTGCAGAGGTATCATCAATTTTACAAGCTTTCATTTAACTTGCAATCTTTAAATTTTGCAGCTAAATTAGAACCACTTAACTTTATTTGATTGAGCTGAAACTTCACACACATATGTAAGTTTGATGGCAATGGAATATTATATAAAATCCCATATTAAATTTGCTAACTTTCGTAACTTACTGTAACTTTCTGATTACTGTCACTCATGAAAATTAAAAGTACAGCACCATCTGGCGGCGTGTAATTGATAAAATAACACCAAGCTTTATCACGCTGTCACATAGACAAATACCAACACCATACCCATACCATACAGTAAAGTAACTGTTCTATAAAAAAAATATTCAATATATGCACTCTGCTTCAGGTTGTCGTGACTCGTAGCGTGATGCTATGGGTGGGCGCGCGCGGCTCCGAGTTCGACTGGCGCTACGTGCGCGCCGCGGCAGAGTCCAACGTGGCGCTCCTGCAGCACGCCGCCTCCGCCGCGCTCGTGTGGCTGTGGACCCGCTCCGACCTGCCCCGCAAGCACGCGCCCGTCGTGGTCGCGCTGCTGGCCCTGTCTCCCTACAGGTAAACACAACATGGCGCTCCTGCAGCACGCCGCCTCCGCCGCGCTCGTGTGGCTGTGGACCCGCTCCGACCTGCCCCGCAAGCACGCGCCCGTCGTGGTCGCGCTGCTGGCCCTGTCTCCCTACAGGTAAACACAACATGGCGCTCCTGCAGCACGCCGCCTCCGCCGCGCTCGTGTGGCTGTGGACCCGCTCCGACCTGCCCCGCAAGCACGCGCCCGTCGTGGTCGCGCTGCTGGCCCTGTCTCCCTACAGGTAAACACAACATGGCGCTCCTGCAGCACGCCGCCTCCGCCGCGCTCGTGTGGCTGTGGACCCGCTCCGACCTGCCCCGCAAGCACGCGCCCGTCGTGGTCGCGCTGCTGGCCCTGTCTCCCTACAGGTAAACACAACATGGCGCTCCTGCAGCACGCCGCCTCCGCCGCGCTCGTGTGGCTGTGGACCCGCTCCGACCTGCCCCGCAAGCACGCGCCCGTCGTGGTCGCGCTGCTGGCCCTGTCTCCCTACAGGTAAACACAACATGGCGCTCCTGCAGCACGCCGCCTCCGCCGCGCTCGTGTGGCTGTGGACCCGCTCCGACCTGCCCCGCAAGCACGCGCCCGTCGTGGTCGCGCTGCTGGCCCTGTCTCCCTACAGGTAAACACAACGTGGCGCTCCTGCAGCACGCCGCCTCCGCCGCGCTCGTGTGGCTGTGGACCCGCTCCGACCTGCCCCGCAAGCACGCGCCCGTCGTGGTCGCGCTGCTGGCCGTGTCTCCCTACAGGTAAACACAACGTGGCGCTCCTGCAGCACGCCGCCTCCGCCGCGCTCGTGTGGCTGTGGACCCGCTCCGACCTGCCCCGCAAGCACGCGCCCGTGGTGGTCGCGCTGCTGGCCCTGTCTCCCTACAGGTAAACACAACGTGGCGCTCCTGCAGCACGCCGCCTCCGCCGCGCTCGTGTGGCTGTGGACCCGCTCCGACCTGCCCCGCAAGCACGCGCCCGTCGTGGTCGCGCTGCTGGCCCTGTCTCCCTACAGGTAAACACAACGTGGCGCTCCTGCAGCACGCCGCCTCCGCCGCGCTCGTGTGGCTGTGGACCCGCTCCGACCTGCCCCGCAAGCACGCGCCCGTCGTGGTCGCGCTGCTGGCCCTGTCTCCCTACAGGTAAACACAACGTGGCGCTCCTGCAGCACGCCGCCTCCGCCGCGCTCGTGTGGCTGTGGACCCGCTCCGACCTGCCCCGCAAGCACGCGCCCGTCGTGGTCGCGCTGCTGGCCCTGTCTCCCTACAGGTAAAAACAACGTGGCGCTGCCAAAAGATAGTGCATTTTAGAATTAAAATTAAAAATTAGAATTAAAAAGTGTCATTCTATGGAACTTGCTAACTATGTAAACAAAAGTCTCTAGTAAATTCACTTAAATTCATCATTCAAAGACAATTTCATTATGGCAGTTTGTTTACATAGTTAGCAAGGTCCATAGAATGACACTTTATGTTCGTTTTTTCTATCGAGTGAAACTTGTTTAATCAGGTTTCACAAAGACCTCTAGATTGTTAGGTACCAATACATTGAGAGTAATTTTAGGTCAATGTTAGATAACGTTGGTAGAGTTAGACCAAGCTAAATTGTCAGCGATTTTGATAGCCCAGACTGTGCAAGTGTTATTTTAAACGTCAAACTTCTATGAAATAATGACGTTTAAATAACACTTGCAATTGCTGCCTACTTAGCTTGGTCTAACTCTAACGTTCATTTTTTTCTGAACCAAATGAAAAACATCAATTTAAAAACAGTATATATGACATCATTCTATTTCTTTACAGAGCGCTGCTTGAAGACGCCGTTGGCTCCCTTCTGTCTTTGAGCGCGTGGTCTTTGCTAGCCTTTCGAGCACTCAACGCTTCAGTTATTGGACTGACCGCATTAGGCATGTATGCTGTATTGGCCCAACAGATTGGGATGTGATTACGTTTTGTATTTTTTAATGTAGTTTAATTTATTATTTAATAAGTATGTGGTGTATTGAGAAAAGGTACCGTTGTTTTATTTACAACCCTTAATGACAAGCACAAGAAGGCATAAGGTTATTAGGTCATGTTAAATATGAAGGTACTTACCGCACCACTACCTTCAGCATGTTCAAGTGTGAGAGAGGCTATTTGCTGTACGTGGACAGGGGTATCCAGACGGGACTGATGAAATCAGTCGATTTGTTCAGGAAAATAATTGGTCAATCTCATCTAGCGTTCACACGTACACAAATTAAATCACCAATTTGCATTCTACTATGAAAATTGGCATTTTTGTGTCCGCACCTGCTGATGTGATCGGGGAATCAAATTGGTATTTGCGTCCGCACGGCCCTGTTCGATCGGAGAATTTCATCAGATTGGCGAAAAATTGTCTCGTCTGGATACAGCTTACGTCCCATAAGGACACGGCGGTGGATTAGAGCGAGATCGAGATATTAATATGATCAGCTAACCACCTTAGTCGCCTTTTCGTAACGGGGTTAGTTTGCGCAAATCCGGTAGTTCTGATTTTTTGCTGAATTGTTTATGATGTTGGCTCAATGAATAATCCATGACATCCACATCGAGCTCCGGACGCAACTTTGTCAAAAATCGAGAAAACCTCGATAATATCAGTTTTTTTTTTAGATTTGGGCCATTTTAACCCTAAGAAAATTGTGGATAATAACACCTTCACAATTTGATTTCATTGTGCTACAACTGCAAAAAATAAGAAAAAATATGATATTCAAGGATATTGGCTCGCCGATCGACGATCCCACCTTTGTCCCAGCCTGGCAAAAAAGGAGTAGAAATTAAAAAGTGGTAACACTGTAGTGTCGTCCCGTTCTCTTATATAAATTGATTTGAAAGGGACGACACTACAGTGTTGCTACTTTTTTGCCAAGTCGTACGCGGGCGTTAGTCTAGATGACGCCAATTTCATACTTGATCAAATTAGCAATTTGATTGTCCCGTCTGGACTGGACATAACTTATAGTATTTACTGACGGTCGCACCGGACCACGTTCTTGGTGCAGACCGGCGCACGTTCGATCGTGTGTAAGATGGTCCGCTATATGTCCGTTTAGGACGCAGCTATAAAGTTGCTAACACACTATCGCACCGCACCAAGGTCATTGTGGGACGCACCCATAAGTAAAAGGGAGAAAGCGATATCTCTTTCTCCCTCTTACTTATGGGTGCGTCCCACAATGACCTTGGTGCGGTGCGATAGTGTGTTAGCAACTTAAGTGAGAACCGAGTACAGCTTGGCAAAAAAGAGTAGAAATTAAAAAGTGGCAACATTGTAGTGTCGTCCCTTTCAAACCAATTTATATAAGAAAACGGGACGACACTACAATGTTGTCACTTTTTAATTTCTACTCTTTTTTGCCAAGCTGTATTATATTCTTTGGTGAGAACGAAAAAGAGATATTTTGACCGCACCAAGATCGTGGGACGGTTGGCAAGCCCGTCTGTAAAGGCTTTTACGGGCATCACGCACGCCTACGTTATCTGTGGTGTATGACGTCTAGCAGCTGTCAAAAATGAGAGAATATTATAATTATGCTGTCAAGTCAAATGTAAATGAAGGCTAGCTGGTAATAGTTGTTTTCGCAACATTTTCCTTACCTTAATTTCCTTTTGCCATAGTTATTTTATATACTTTAGTGTTTAAAACTACGATAGTACGGGTTTTCTTGTGGTTTTATCGAAACGTGAGGAATACAAACATGTTTATTGTTTGTTAGATCGTATATGATCGCGGGGTTAACGAGTATAAAAACGATGCTGAAGGCAGCGTCGTTTCTTTTTATGGTGTCGACAGCAGTTGCAGAAATTACGATACGATGTGGATCTAAAATCGGTACCACTTTTAACAAAACTGAAGACGGCGTAGAAGGACGCTACACCGTGGAATGGTGTACCCAAATACCCGAGAATGCAAAACTTTGGGAAATTCAATTGGAACACACAACTGACAATAAATTTAATGTGTGTAGAAATAATATCACTCTCAGGCAGAAGCATGGAATGAAAATGGCATTTCATTCCCGACCATTGATATTGGACATTACCAATAGACCTGAGTGTAACATTGTAAGTATTTGTTTTTTTATAATTATAACAATTAAATTAGGTAAGTCCAGTTCACAAACATTCTTAAGCTAAGATTCCATAAATATAATAATATCCCTCCAAGGGTGGTACTCCACATACCCAATTTCTTTATCCAATGTGTATTGCATCTACATTTTGCTTTAATGAGAGAGTGAGACACACTGACATTGGACAGATGGAATACCACCCTAAGATGCTGATAATAAGGTTGTTTAGTATATTTTTGGAATATTGACTTGTAAAGACTATGTTTTGTGACCTCAGCCATTTAACATTTTTGTTGTAAGAGTAGTATTATACTTTTTTCTATTGTAGACTATGCAATCAGCTACAAACATTGTATTCAGCAGTCTAAAAACTCTTTATGGCAATATATTGGGTGAATTTATAAGCCACACTTTGCATTTGTATGTCTAAAGAGCATAACCAAAAGCCCAGATGTAAACAACTTATTTATTTTAGCTCTTTTAATTCAGTCCAATCTGAACTAAATCTACAAAATTTAGTTGTTTGAAGAAACTTATTAGGGTTTATAATGTTAAGAAGTAATTTATATTAAAGATTCATGTTCATACACATATGTTTTAATCTCCCCCAGTTATGGTTCAACTCCCAGGGTTAAATTTTGCGCTGGTAGTATAGCGGTGAGAGCATGCGACTTGCAATCTGGAGGTCGCGGGTTCAAACCCCGGCTCGTACCAATGAGTTTTTCGGAACTTATGTACGAAATATCATTTGATATTTACCAGTCGCTTTTCGGTGAAGGAAAACATCGTGAGGAAACCGGACTAATCCCAATAAGGCCTAGTTTACCCTCTGGGTTGGAAGGTCAGATGGCAGTCGCTTTCGTAAAAACTAGTGCCTACGTCAAATCATGGGATTAGTTGTCAAGCGGACCCCAGGCTCTCATGAGCCGTGGCGAAATGCCGGGATAATCCGGCGAAATGCCGGAAGAAGAGAAGAAGAGACACATATGGTTTAATCTCCCCCAGTTATGGTTCAACTCCCAGGGTTAAATCTTGTATTATGCCTAACCTAATGTTAGTTTGGGAACAGAAAGGAGAGCTAATATTTGTCTTCATTCGTCATATTTTTATGCAACCAAAGGTATCTTAATTTATAGTATATCTATATAGTACCCACTGTTGTGCTTTCAAAGCTGATATGTGTTCGATTTTTTATTGACAAATAGTTACATAGCAACAAAATACATAAGGTATGAATTAATTTGATTAAGATCTCGCACATATAAGATTTGGTAAGCATAACGCGCGACGATACTAGAATTGTCATCAGACCATGGTATTGGTTTTTTAAGTAAACTATAACACAAGGGTATAACATAAGGGTTCTTGTAACATAGTGTACCAAAATAGAAGTTATAGAAGCTATATGATGTTATTGTCACACCGTCACTCTGCAGTATGTACGAGTATATAATGCGCATTCATTCATGTTGTTTGTAATATGCTTGTTCTACAATCAAATCAAATCAAAAATATTTATTTGCATAAATAAGGGTACAATAGGTGGTATACAAAGTTTTCAGTCGCATTCCTTATTTTACCATAATATGGCGTACAAATATTCAATATGTTACCCCTAAGAGCTATATTCTGGCTATATGTACATACATGCATTCTTATAAGCTAAGTATATGGCACAATTTTACACAAAGTCAAAAAATAATAATTTAAAATGAAATTGATAATTAATGTCTTGCTTGGTAACATGTCTAATAAATATAAAATAAATAATTTCATAATCAATAAATACTTTATCAAATTATCATGCTTACAAATTACAATTTTCCAAAAACTCATCGATCGAATAATAGCAATTCTCAATTAAATATGTATATAATTTTTTTTTAAATAAATTAAATGGCAGTTCCTTAAAACTATCAGTAAAACAATTAAATATTTGTATTGCCATTCCATATACATTCTTCTTAGGTAGAGAAAGATTTGTTGTCGGCATGAAAAGTTTATTCCTATAAGCACCTCGTTTTGATGTCATAGTGATAGTTCTAAAGCAAGACGGGTTTTTCCTAACGAAAATACAAATTTCGTGTATGTACAGAGCGGGTAATGTTAATATTTTTTTACTTTTAAACAGTGGTCTACAGGGCTCTCTGAAGTCTGCTCCACACGCTGCCCTAATGCATTTCTTTTGGGCCTTAAAAATTATATCTGAGTCTACCGAATTTCCCCACATAATGATGCAATATCTTAATTGTGACGCAACATATCCATGATAGGCTGTCATAGCTGTAGATTCTGACACTACATTACGAATACGATGCAAGACATATACAAAACGATCTAATTTAATTCGTAAACTGTCAATATGAGCTTTCCAGTTGCAAAAGCAATCTATGGTCAATCCCAAAAATGCGGTTGACTTTACTTCCTCTATAGGGGAGTCCTGGTAGGTAATGTTCATCGGAATATGCTTACTTTTATATGTTTGGAATTGTACAATTTTTGTCTTACTAAGATTAATATTTAAATTGTTACTGTCAAGCCAATTTACTATATCTATTATTGCTTTATTAATGGTTTGCTCAAATGATTTGACATCGTCACATTTTACAAGTAGTGTGGTATCGTCTGCAAAGAGTAAACAACTATGCCCCATAGCCTTCGGGAGGTCATTTATGTACAGCAGGAACAGCAGTGGGCCTAATATACTGCCCTGTGGAACCCCATATAAGTTAGTTCTGTAGCTGGATCTATGGGTAACTTTATCTCTGCCAATAAAATTTGTAGTTTCCACACACTGTTTCCTGTCTTTGAGGTAACTATCTACCCACTCTAATGCAGGGCCTCTTACGCCATATCTATACAGCTTACTTAATAATAAGTCGTGTTTCACAAAATCAAATGCCTTACTCATGTCCAGTAATACCGCTACAATAGGAGTTTTACTGTCTAAACTTTCCATCACAGTTTTTATTAAGTGGAAACATGCTAAGCTTGTTGAACTATTTTTCCTAAAACCGAACTGATAATCATTTAAGATTTGGTGTTTAGTTATAAAATTTGATACCCTGTCGAACATAATTTTCTCCAAAATCTTTGAGATAACTGGTATCAGGGTGACAGGACGGTAATTATTTAAATCTGTTTTTGGCCCCTTTTTGTAAAGTGGTTTAACTATTGATAATTTTAACCGTTCAGGAAAAACTCCTTGCAAAAAAGATAGATTTATTATGTGACTAAGAGGCACTGATAATGAGATGGCACATAATTTTAGGACTTTAGTAGATATCCCATCGTACCCCGTGGCTTTTGTGTTGTTTAGCGCCTTTATTGCTCTGATTACATCTTCTGTACTTACTGAGTATAGGAATATGCTATCTCTACTTTGGTCAATAATATAACATTGTTTCGTCTGTTTTTGTATTCTATTAGTAATGTCAATAAAGAAATCGTTAAATTTCTCAGCTATACTTTTAGGATCGACTATTGCCTTACCATCAGATACAATTTGAGTGATTTCATTAGAATTGAGCTGAACGTCGCAGTTATTTTTTATTATTTGCCAAGATGCTCGACCTGCATTTTTAGAACATTTGATAAAGCGGTTATTTGATATTTGCCTGGCAGTGTAAAGGCATGTTTTTAAAAGCTTTGCGTACATTTTATATTTTCTTAGGTACTCAGTGTTTTCTTTGCATTGCATAGTCATCTTAAACATTTTCCTTTTATTTTTACAGGATATTTTTATGCCTTTGGTTAACCATTTGTTCAAAATAGGTTTATTTATTCTTTTCACTCTAATTAAAGGAAAACACAAATTGTAAAACAGAGTGACCAAGTCGTGAAATTCATTAAATGCTACATTAGTATCATTTTCGCAAAGAATTTCTGTGTGCAAGTGACAATACAAGTTCTTAGGTTGTTGTAACTGTTGTACTTACTTATATGTCCCTGTGCTAACATGTATTGTGTTAACACTCAACAGTGGAAATTGTTTACAGCCTCAGGTGTCAGGTCAGGTGTTATTATTGGAAGCATATACCATGCATATTTATTACCAAATACCTGGGGTCCTAGTTTTGGTCAAGAACTACTAAACCTTACCCTGCTGCGCCGTAACTTTATTTTTGGTAGTGACTGGCCAAAGTTTTGGTTTCTGCATGTTTCAACACTTTCAACACAAAAGTCATGTCTCGGCTAATTGTACACGACTACGGCCGAAAATAGAGCAAAACCAAACCTTCAGTTTCAGCAAAAATCCACTCAATAGTTGCACAATCTACCAAACTTCTTGTGCATGTATGTTCATAACAATTTTCTGCTATCTACTTAGGTGCCCTGTGAACTTGAGACGTCACTATCTCGTGCGATCGTTTGTTTACGTATGCGATTAATAAATTGCTTAGGTATGAAATGTATATGTTTTTAAGTGCAGATATATGTATGTTCGCTAGTCTCAGTTTTTGATGGATTATCAGTTCTAAACAGGCATATTTTTAAACCAACATATGAAAAGGAGGTCATCGATTTTACCCCTATGTAGTGTAGATATCTAATGTAAATTTTGTGGAATTGCAAATTTTTTGTTTAAGTTTTATGTCACTTTAACAGGTGACCTATGTCAGCTATGTGTCATTAGTTCAGAAATTAGTAGAAGTTAGACTAAGATAACTGCAGCGCGTTTGATGTCATAGACTGTGGAAGTGGTAAACGTCATAACACTTCCACGCTCTGTGCTATCAAATTCACTGCAGAGTTATCTTGGTCTAACTTTTGGAATATACCTATTTATATAAATACTCAACAATTTACACCTTGGCCACGAAACGCATGCACGCTCGGCGCCCACGCCGGTAGCCATACAGTTAAAATAAAATTGTGCGCCGACCTGCGGCCTACCCCTAAGCCTGACCCTAGGGCCTGGGGGGCCGCCTGACGCCTGACTCTAGGGCCTAGGGTATGAGATGAGAATAGTGCAATTTTTATAAACGGCTTCAAATACTTCAAATATGGACCATCACGAATCACGTCATGTCTAATTCACCAGCAAAGATACATTATCATAATATTAAAGTAAATTATATGTATACGTCTTTTATACATCACATCCTGTTGTTCCAGACCTGTCTATCAAAACAGTTTGATGCAGTTTTCTCAAGCTGCTACAAGGTATCCAACAAGATAATTGAGAAGAAAGAAACCACTGAGCATGGGGTCACTAACACGCTAGTGCATTTAATGATGGATACGTATCATCGCATCGACAACATGTTTACCAGCCATCAAGCCCTCAATGCATTGGAACCCGTCGTGCAACTTGAAAAGAATAAGTAAGTTTAATGTGTCCTATCCCAAGGGCACAAATATGTGGCGTATTTAATTATAAGGCGTGGAGAGGTCGTGGGATCGGACAGCTTCTCGTATAGTCGAGCGAGCCAACCGTGTTAGTAGCAACAGTAACCTAAAACTGTGTTGACTATATATGGTCTATATGTAGTAGATAAGGACCTACATTAACTCAAGACGGTCACCACCCACCAAACGCACACACTATAATGTCTATAGTACGATCAGTAAGTACACGTAAGTATCATCATCGCTTCGACAACAAAATCACGAGCCTCGTTAATGTAGTTTCCCCTCTATCTGTTTGTTTAATTGTTTCGACCAGTCACGCGTTTCAAACACATGCCTATTTTTAAAGAAGCTGATGTACCTAGCTACGTTAGAACTCGTCACATTCAGATTGCCGCTCTGCGCTATATGGATTCTGCTAATAGGCATTGGATTTTTGTGTTGTTCGAGGTGTGTTAATAACTTAATCAAACAAAAACGGCTTCACAGATTTGGACAATTTTTTAAGAAGGGATTCGACCCACAGGTACCTACTGCGAGGCGAAACATAAAATGTATTGATGTAAACAAACTCTTATAGGCTTCGACCGGTTTGGATTTTCATTAGGCGTGCTAACCGGTTCGTGTTTGCTAATTCGTTTTACTCACCTACTTGCGACTCTTTACACAACACATACATTTTGATTTGCTAAGGCGATTCAATGCACCAAACCGCGACAATCACTTGTTTTTAATGTCGTCCTATACTACATACCTATACTACATACCTATATCTAAGCAGACTTTTAAAAGTTGTAGCATTTCTAGAGCACCTCAAATTTGGGGATACATATATGTATCATTGAATTGGTTGTATATAAACTATAGGTATGTGTAATTGTTTATATGTAAAAACCGATAATCACTCACCATTTTGCTTATGACGGGTTTTTAACGTGTTTGTGTACGTAACTACGTAGTCGACTCATAGGTCATTGAAAGTGATAGGTATTTTGGTTTGTCTTGATAAGGACTATCGAATGTACTTACCACTACCACGCACGCAGCAAAGGCGTACCTACCTACCTAGGCGTAGGTACCTACTTAATAATCAGGTTAAACAATCTGAAGTTTGCATACTCAAAAATGCTATACAAAGTACGAGTATGTTGTTTCTAATGTAGTCTAATGTAGGTGAATAAGATACAAAAGATTTGTAGAGTACTAAACTCCGAGATAAATTGATGTCAGCGTGTTTTCAATTTTGTGATATCGTATCATAATGTCTAAGGGTCTGACCTTTGATTGATTTTATTAAGAGATAGATGTTTGCAATAGGCAATTTTCCTTAAATTATGCTGTATATTCGCTGGAGTTTCCTTATTATGACAAATTAATTACATATGTATTAAATTTATTATTAACTATACGTGAATACTGAATACCAGCTGAATACTCATCATCAATACAGACATAACAACAACAATACATATACTCGTACATACCTTTACTACAATACATTACTACTATTGTTATTAATACTTTACTATAATCACACTATAATACTGTTATCTGACCATAGGTGGACCTTTTCCCTTTGCAATAAGGTTTACGAATTGTCGGGTAACACTAGACGATCGTACAGACGTACATTACTGTAAGGTAAGGCGAGACGGGGTAAGACGAACATGGTTTATTTTGCTCGGGGCATGACAAACGGTATGAGTGGACAAGTGTTTGTCTTGTCCCGGTGATATAGTCTTACCCCACCTTACCTTAACTTTGTCTACTTCGGCGTAATTTCATACGTTCAATAGTAGGTAATTATGGTTTTTAAAATCAATCAAATCAATTTTGTTAGTTCATTGACTAAAATATAATTTTCCCTTGTTTAGGATTTCGTATTCTTAGGGTGTCAACTCCGTGAGAATAGAAAATTCTCGTATCTCTGTCCCTATGAACCCTCATACAAGTTGAAATAAATAGACAGTAGAAATGTTACGTGTACGGTATTGCGTAACATGTCAAGGGTTTATTTATATTACGTTTCATCACTATTGCCGCTATAATAACGTATGTAAAAAAATACATAATTGAACATCGTCATATATGAAACTTAATATTTCGACGTTATTGTCTGTCAGTCATCTATTCTGATGAAGAAGATTAGGAAATTGAAATTTAAAACAGTATTTGACATCAAATAGTACAAACATCAACACTCCTAACTGTACATCGGTGGACCTAATTACAAAAGGCATAAGATCCACCGATGTACAGTTAACAGTATAAGACCCGTACAAGAATTGTTATTCATTTTGTATCGATTTATCCTTCGGTGTCCCAGAGGCCTCTGATGCATGCACAACAATTTACTCAAAAGCATAGTCTAATAAAACATGGTCTTCTCTTCCCAGAGTGACACAAGCCTACGTCACAATAATATTGCCACTTTATATAGCGCTATCGCGTATTATCATATAGCGCTGTCGCATGATATACGTAGGCTTGTGTCAGTCACGTGACCATGAAAAGACGGGAAGATTGTACCATGCGGAGTATATTATTATACCATGCTCAAAAGCAAATTTTCCTTTTGTTTCAGCCGTGAGCTCGTGGCCACCTATAACTTGCACTACATAGACGTGAGCGAATCGTTTGGCATGCTAACAAAAGAGTATAAGAATAGTTCCAGTACTAAAGAAATTGATGTAAGTATTTAAAAGCATAATGTACAGCAAGTGGGTAAAGTATGTATGAGTAAATACCGGATTTGTCCCGAGAATCGTAAAGTTCAGAATAGTTCATATCTCGCCGGTGTGATTTTTAGGGTTCCGTAACCAAAGGGTAAAACGGGACCCTATTACTAAGACTTCGCTGTCCGTCCGTCTGTCACCAGGCTGTATCTCACGAACCGTGATAGCTAGACAGTTGAAATTTTCACAGATGATGTATTTCTGTTGCCGCTATAACAACAAATACTAAAAACAGAATAAAATAAAGATTTAAGTGGGGCTCCCATACAGCAAACGTGATTTTTGACCAAAGTTAAGCAACTTCGGGCGTGGTCAGTATTTGGATGGGTGACCGTTTTCTTTTTGCATTTTTTTCCGTTTTTTTTTGCTTTATGGTACGGAACCCTTCGTGCGCGAGTCCGACTCGCACTTGCCCGGTTTTTTTTTTATTATTTTGTGGTGACCACCCACCAACGTCTAGCGACATTCACCAAGGAGGAAGGTCTCAAGATGTTATAGTTATGTATAATCAATTGATCATTCATGTGTCACTCCGTTCGTCTTTTTTTATTATTTAACAAAACAAAGTACAATGTTACCTATAATTAAAGTTTCGCCAAACTGTAAAACAGTTTGTTGGCGAAGCGCTCAACTAAACTAAAACAATAACAGTAGGTACTTAGGTAGGTAGGTATCATTATATCAAATATCAACAACACAGCTGCCTAACCCTATTTCGACGCAATGAATGAGTTACCTTGTCGTGCGGTAAGTACTTGCGCCGGCTCGCGCTAAACGTCTGTTCTAGCGAATTTGTTCCAAAACTACTGGTACGATTAAACCGATCAGTTGTCATTGCTACTTAGGCGAAACTCTCAGTTTTCTAATGATGAAAATTATCTATTTCTAATTAATATTTTAGGCAGTAGATTGGATAAACATCAGAGGCAACTGCACCGCGCTGCCCGAGTCTGCGACAGTTGTTTGCCACCTGCGGTGTCCCGATGCGGGTAATTGTGTACTACTGTCTTTGGAATACACCGCGTCGTATCGAAACACCATCGACGACCCCAGCCCCTTTGAATACTGTGAGTACATCGAGAGCCGCTTTTTATTACACACATAATTTATTAGGGTTCCTTACCCAAAGGATAAAAACAGGACCCTATTACTAAGACTCCGGGACATACAGACGGACAGCTGTATGTCACCAGGCTGTATCTCATGAACCTTAATAGATAGATGTTGAAATTTTCACCAGATGACGTATTTCTGTTGCCGCTATAACAACAAATACTAAAAACAATAACATAAATATTTCAGTGGGGTTCCTATACAACAAACGTGATTTTATGCGTGATGGTACGGAAATCTTCGTGCGTGAGTCCGACTCGCACTTGGCCGGTTTTTATTAACGTCAGCTTTATTGTAACGGGCTTTACTTAATAGTCAACGATTGAATCACATAAAGACGTATAAAGGTGATACTCATTCATAGATGATTCGTCATTAGTGACTTGCAATCGCTGCATTTCAATTTTATGTAACATATTATAATGAAAATCAACGAATGATAAATATTTAAACGGAATACCCAATTACCCATCAAAAATTAAAGTACAATTTAACCTTTATTCGTGTAAAATATAAGTTGTTCAAAACATTGTGTCACATCCCCGTGACATAAATAGTTAAATAACTGTTTTCCCAATGATGCGTTGTGGTTAAGGCGAATGAAAATGCGTAGTATTTGTACGTGAAAATTTACAGTTTACCTTAACAGTTATATGACATTATAGGTATTTATTCACCTGAGACAATACCTACTTAAAAACAATAGAAGGTGGAAACTCCTGTTTGAATACATGTGCTTCTTTTATTATCCTTTTTTTATAAGTACCTACGCGACTTATTTCTCATACCTATCTGTTGCCGCTGAGATTTCTACAAATGTATTTTTAGAGTTATTACTGAAATAAGTAGGTAACGCATCATAGAATAGTGTATGGACCTGGAATCGGGATGTTTACATTCAATTTAACAGAAAGATTTTGTAAACAATGACAATATTTCCTTGTAGGTATTTACTTTATGACACTCGCGAAAGGATTTAATTCCAACTGTCCTTCCCTGATCTATAATTTCATTAATTTCCTTAAAACTCAAAAGAATATTCACAGAATCGGTAACGAATAATCTAAATAATGACGATAAACATTTTCCCACCAAAAATAAATTAAATCGCAGAAAAAATAAACGTTCGAATTAAATAAAAAATCTGATATACCTCACGGTTAAAATCTGTCCTCGAGCCCTGGAGGCCTTGGTCACTTTTTCTCTCGTTATGACATCTAAGTACTTACCTACTTTTAGTTTACGAACACTACTTATGAAGTAAATCGCAATTACAGGTGCCCCGCCGAGCGAGGAAAGAGTGATGGACCTGGGCATGGACCCGCGCGTGTGGTGGGCGATAGGCGCGCTGGCGCTGACGCTGACGCTGCTGGCGGCGTGCTGGGCCGCGCACTCGCGCGTGCTCGCCAACCTGCGCAAGAAGGTGCTGCACGACTGGGTGCACAGGTACATCATTGACTACCATTATTTATTCACATCACCTATTCGAAAAAGGGATTTTTCTTCCCCGCTAGGAGGGATCAAAGTGGCACTTTTCTTCCCTGCTAGGAGGGATCAAAGTTGTACTTTTCTGTTCTAGGACATGATTTTTTCTTTCTTGCATACTATTTTTTTTTGGTCAAATAATACATATTTTGGAACATAACAATTTCCTGAAAAGCAGTATGTGTCACACGGTATCAAAATTATTTCGTCTTGGGCGTTAACACTTGAATCCCTCATTACGCTCAGGATTCAATGTACGCCCCTGACGGAAATATATCATTTTGATCCCTTGTAACACAAACTACTATTCTCATACCCCGGTTCCCGGTTGCACACCAGAGCCAGGATGATTATAGCAACCTAATCTCAATAATGGGACAGACATCTAGTCTCAGTATCAGGGCCTTCTAGGTTTTTTGAGATTATTCTGGTTTCTTCTCAATATGCTTCATTCACTGAAGTGCCGGATTTTGTACGTTATTTTATATTCACTATTTAAAAAAATTATATTCCGTATATACGTTCCAATAACCCTATTGTACTTGGCTTAGCAGCTAAACGCTACGCCACTAGATTACAGTAATGTTTTATTGAATCGCGAATAGTTTTATACCCGACTGCGATCGAAATTGTAAATACGCGTACACTCGTACAGTCAACATTTCGTATACCTTGTAGTGACAATCAATATGAAAGTATCTAGGGACCTTATACTATTGTCACTGTGCCAAAGTACGAAATAGTATTGACATTAAATTCCTTGACCGTACATTATACATTTATTTGCCTACAGATACGCTTCGTACACGGCTGAGAACACGCCAGTGGTGGACCCGGGCCACATCCTCCTGCTGTACGCGCGGGATTGCGAGCCGGCCATGGAGGCCATCAGCGTGCTGAAGGAGATGCTCGAGGAAGGCGCTCCGGGCCGGGTAAGAGTTGAGATATCAAACAGTTATCAATTGTAGAAAGGTGAAAGTATCAGAAAAAATCGTGATCGCGTTTGACAGAAAAACTAGATGGCGTTGTATGGCGCCATGTGTTTTGTGGTAACCAATTGATGTGATAACGAAAGGGAACGTCAAATTTTGACAATCAGCGGCGGTAGCACGGTCGTATATTTATCGCTTGTCACCATGCCTGTCACGTTCTAACAAGTATGTAAGTGCAAAAGGGACGCGCATAGTGACAGGCGATAAAAATGGAACAGTGCTGCGCCTGCATAGTTACCATATAATGTAGGTACCTACTGGGCCGTATACAGACATCTGTTCCGGTCGTCAAATTCGAGGAACAAATACTTAGTAGACTCTTACCTACTGTTTTACAAGCTTTTATTTAGTTTCACCTGACCGTTGTCTGTCTGTCTGTGTGTAATCAAATCTTGCAAGTTAAATTTGATCCACTTCCCGGCTGCTTTTGCAACTGAAAGCGTCACTGTTGGAAACAATTATATTTAAGGTTTTATTACAATTATTAAGGTGCGTCTCGATATTGCGCGGCGGCCGCGCGAGCAATGTTCGACCGCGGCACACCTGTATTTTGGCGCGCGCGCCAATTTCGACACCATCTTAGAACTTATGCGCGGCGGCCGCGCGCGGCAGGCGATCTGACGATCGACCACATTATATCACAAAAAAATATTATTCGGATCGAAATATAGCCAAATAGAAAAATGATCTGTTTCTATAATCACTACATTTACTGTTCAATAGAAACTGTTTAGTGCAATATAATTTAATTAAAGTACGACACTTTTCATTATCCATGTATGCTGCCGCGCGAGCCAACTGAAATATATACACACCCGTCCCAACTGCGCGCGAACATTCCTTTGCCGCGCGTCGAAACACCGACAGTGAATGGTTCGTCGCGCGGCACGTTCGAGCGCGCCAATGTTCTAGTTGGCGCGCGCGGCAGCCTGGTATCCATTGCGCGCGGCTGCCGCGCGCGCCAATGTTCGATAGCTTGCCGCGCAATATGGAGACGCGGCTTTACGCGGATAACATGTTCAGATGACGTCGCGCTGTCTGTGTAGCCAAGCATTTACTCCCAAAATGACCAATTAAGATTAGACTTTAAACAGGCATTTGTCTTCAGCAATGTTTAATATATTCCAGGTATACGACTTATTCAGCGCCGACTGCATGGCGCTTTACGCCCAAGCGCCGGAAGAGTGGCTCTGCGGCGTGCTCGCGCGGCCCGATGTGCGCGTCGTGCTAGTGCAGACCCCGGCCGCCGCGGCGCTGTACGCGGCGCAGGTCTCCCACGACATGCAGAGTGAGTCTATCTTTAGTCTGTAATACACAATGAATTATTATAACTCAAGATATGTTATAGGCGCTCCAAAATTGAAGCGCTTATTATTTGGGGCCTTACGTGTCCCACTGCTGGGCAAAGGCCTCTCCCTAATTTCTCCACAGATCTCTTTCCGATCCTGTGTCTGGCCACTACTTCAGAAAGGAGTCTAGTTCATCCCGCCATCGCCGGCGGGGTCTGCCAACTCCCCGATTTGCGTTTTCGGGCTCCCACTCTGTAGCGAAGCGCTTATCTTGTGACAAATTGTACAAGTTACCTGCCAAATTGTATTTTTATTACTTTAATGTTACAATTCTAAATAAATTAATGTGCTAAACTTCAAAAAAATTGCTACCTACATAGATTTTACGTGATAGCTACTGCCCATATCAAAATTAACTGTCATAGGGACCATCTTTCGACGCAAGTAGTATACTACTGTAAAGTGGAGCACGTGCTAGCGCGGCCTGAGGTGCGCGTCGTGCTAGTGCATAGTATAGTTAGTAGTGTAGTGTATTGTAGTATGGAGCGGCTACTGAAGTATCTTTGTATAAACTAACACTTTCGTTTATTTTCAGTGCAACAACCGCTGTTGGGAGCTCGTGTACAGTACAAGAAGCCTCACTACGGTGATGTGCTACTGCAGTTCGCATTACGACTGGTGCGGGACATGGCCCCGATGCAGCAAGAGTATGCCCGGTATTACATCGCTACGTGAGTACCAACTTGTAATGTTTTAAGTTAAACCACGTTACTTGCAAAGTCATGCTATTGGTATGTGGAGCTCGGATGACTATTAAAAAACCGGACAGTGCGAGTCGAACTCGCCCACCGAGGGTTCCGTACTTTTTAGTATTTGTTATTACAGCGGCAACAGAAATACATCGTCTATGAAACTACCAACTAACTAGCTATTACGGTTCATGAGATACAGCTTGTAAACAGATAGAAAGACGGATAGTGGAGTGTTAGTAATAGGGTCCCGTTTTTATCCTTTGGTTACGGAACCCTAAAAACCTCACTAGCGTTGGACTAAGCTAACTCTGATCCCCACCATACCAGAGGTGCGAAACTCCTCCCTTCGGGTAAACTCTGCTCCATTCGGTTTAGCATTGCTCCAAGAAATTATTAGGATTTACACAACTTAACATCCCTTTGCGTGCACGACGACAGATAAGACAATGGCTTGAATTTAGACAAGCCTAAATAGCCGAAAGATAGTGCCATATATTAGAAGGGACAGCATGATTCGACCCTGAACCGCTGTCAAAATTCGGTTTTGTAGGAAGTTTCCTTTCTGTACGATAGTATGTACTATTATTTATTCTGTGACCATACTGATTCCAGCGTGTCGGAGCTGGGCGACGAGCTGATGCCGCAGGTGGCGCCGTACCGGCGCTACGAGCTGCCCGCGCACGCGGCGCGCCTGCTCGCCGACCTGCGCCTGCGCGCCGACCAGCCCCAGCGCCTGCGCGGCCTCGCCGCCGCCGTGCAGCGCCTGCTCGACTACGTCCGCGCCAACGAGAACTACCTGCGGGACGAACTCATGTTCATATAGGTACACTTGAAGACTAATGTTATTTGTGTCGTTAGAAAAGCGCGGCGCCATCTAGTGGAGAGGACATATGCACACGGGAAAACAAAATGTGTGAGTTCTGTTACCCAAAGTGAGCAGGAAAATTCCTAGTTCTATACTTTTAATATCCGGGAGACCGAGTTTTGCTATAAAAATTCAATAATGCGCATTTTCACAGCGATAAGCCCTAGCTAGATCTATTTATCGCCCCCGAAAACCCCTATATAACAAATTTCACCAAAATCGTTAGAACCGTTTCCGAGATCCCCGAAATAAATATACATACATATAAATTAATAAACAAGATTTGCTCGTTTAAAGGTATTAGATAGATAGATATATTATATCGGCGAAAACCTTCCGTGAAGTATTTGTTAAAGGTTTGTAAGATCTATTTTAACAATGTTCTTTACTTTTTTAACAGTATAGACAAATCGGAAGTTCAATCCATGTGTGATGCCCTATGTTGAATATGTTGCTGTGCCTGTCAATCATATCCGCGCGCAGCTTATTCCAATAAACGATACGGATACGAATGCAGCTACGAGTGTAGCTATGTTTCGACTACTTAAGAGGTGAACATATTAAAAGTTCTCGGCCGTAGCTCTCGAGCCGGGGAGGAGAGAGGGTTTGAAGGTCCCATTTTTCGGTTTTTCGATTATATCTCGGAAACTATGCGTCTTAGCGACATGGCCACTTATACAAAATGAAAGTTGACTACAAGTTTTATTCATGGAATGTTGATAGTTTCGTTAAATACGCGTAATAAACGCTCTACAAAAATTTTCTATCTCTGGTAATACTTAATTTCGATCGTGGCACAAACTTGAAGCTTAACTTAGTGGGTGCGAATTTGTAAAATCGTTTTAAGAGGACAACGTAAGTGCCTTTCTTCTTATATTAGATTAGTATGTAATTAGATAAATAGTTCTATTTTGAAATATTGATACTTTGGGTGAATCAACTTTTTGTTGTCACGCATCGCCATGGTTACGGTCGCATGGTTCACTTTTTTAAAGCCTGGTTTTATTGCTTTATAATGGCGAACATACATTTTTATGGCAGTTACAAGCTCTTTTAAAAGGTCATCTACCTACTTAGCATATTAAAAGAAAGCAGGAACTTACTATGGGACTTAGTCAATTTGTGTAATAATGTCATATAATATTTAATATTTATTTATTGTTGCTTGGCTGACGGGACAGAATAACAACAATAAAAGTTGATCCACCCGTATAGATATTTCATTACATCCCTACTAGGTTTTGTTAAAATACATACGGTAAAATTAAATGGGTTTTCGTTTTGGCTTTTACTGTAACGTGTATTGTACTTGTATATAAAAATAATTGTTATTAAAATGAATCTTAATCAATTCCGAATTTGAAATCTCTCCCGGTGACTATATTTGTAGTGTACAATTGAGACTATTTTTAAGTAAAAATCTTTATTATTTAGGTATATTTTAATGTAAAAAGTGTCTGTGTTCAGTTAAAATATTTATGACTAAGAGTGGTATTCCACCTGTCCAATGTGAAGCGTGTCTCACTCTCTCATTAAAGCAAAATGTGAGACGCAATACACATTAGACAAAGAAATTTGATAGGTGGAATACCACCCTAACATAAGTTAGTCCAAATTAAATATGTACCTACATACAATTGGGACATACATTGACTAAGTAATAATAATTATTCGCGGTCTTTCCTTATAATCATACGTCGGACTCCAGCGGGCATTTTCGTGGCATGTCAGAACGATAGGTAAGGTTTGCAAATCAATCAATTCACTTTCGAGTATTTGTACTTAGTATTTGGTACCTAGTATTTATAATGTAACAAATAAAGCAAATCTTTCTGTTGATTAGACAGCACTCTACCAACAAATATAAGTATGAACAACAGTCATAATGACGCATGTCAGCTATTATATATATTTGTTTTTTAAGTGGCCACTTCACTCAGTCATCACTTCAAAGAGTATTTACACATTAAAGATGAATAAATGATAACGGGTAATTAATTTAATTAACTATGTTACAAATACTAGGGACATTATAATACTCGTAAGTTAAGATTTTTTTGTAAACTTTACCTTGCCCTCAAACTGCCCCCTGTAGTCCGACGTTTGCTTATAATATATATTTAACCGGTCTCTATTACGTCGCAAATGTGAAATGTATGTTTTGTCCACCGATTTACCTGAGATTATACAAAATTGAAACAAATAAAACATGTAACGTTGTTTTTTTCTTAGTTTGATGTATAATTTAATAAAAGAATGTTGAGTTTGCTAAGTCACGCATATTATAACCTAGTACAGTCACCTGCAAAAATATGTTACTTTTCGAACGCCGCAAAAATAAGTGACACGCTCTTATGGCTCTACAAATAACATCGTGTCAGATATTTTTGCGGCCTTCATTGTATGACATATTATTGCAGGTGACTGTACCTACTGTAAATAGTAGACGCATTTGTAAATGACTGAAATTGTACCTAATGCTGTTTGTAAATTACATATTTTTGTAATTTGTTTATATTTCATATAGATATATACGTGTTGTTTGTACTTAGACTTAGAAGTAAGTTAGTGTTTTTGTCAATCTGTTACACGCCGACTAGAAAAAATCAATAATAATGTAAGTTCCAGTTCATAAAGATCTTTGTAAACCAAAGTTCCAGTAATATATTTACACGCCTCTACAGTCGGACCAAGCTAACTCGACATGGTATTTGCAATGACAAAGTGTGGCAATGTCAGGTCGTGTAAATATATTTTAAAATGTTGACTTGTAAAAATGTGTGTGAATTCGACCGTACAATAAACTTCTAAGGGCCACTTGCACCATTCAATAATAACCCAGGGTTAACCGGTTCAACCTGGAGTTATCAATTTATCATAGTTACTAGTACAATTTGACACTGAGTTAACGGTTTAACCGGTTAACCCCGCATTAGTGGGATGGTACGAGTGGCGTTTATTCAAGGTGTGATTTTCTATCCCAGTTAATTTTCTATTGTATTTTGTATCTTGGTAAATGGTTACGTTTCCCTGGACAACTTGAAACCCTGAATTTAATGGTATTTAAATGTACCAGACATAGTGTCTGTAATGGACCACCTACTGAGTATGTTAAAACGTGAAACAACATTTCATCTAACGTGGTCCAGGTCAACAGGACAGAATTACAACAAAAATTACTAAAATTAGTTTATCTACCCATCTAGAAGAATAAAGAAGCCATTTAGGCATTTCGAACAGTCGGTGTTTAATAAATAATAATTGTTATTAGTCCATAGATACGTATTTAGTATCTTGGCACACTTTAAATAGGTAATTGTAAATATAGTTTTGTTTTTTCACTTGATCCTCTTGCTCAATTTTATTTAACTAATGAATGACAATGAATACACAAAACGCTTTTAATGTACAGCTATCGCATAAAGCGTTCCGATCTATAATAGTTATTACTATAGTTCGTTTTTTTTAGCATTAGAAATAAGGTAAACAATCTTGATGTGTCTTTTTATTGAAAAACACATTTTAAAAATAAGTTACGGCAAATATGTAAGAATTATGAATCTAATACGATCATTTATATTTTTCTGCTTTCATAAGTAATAGTTTCTGATTTTTAAAAAGCGTTTTTCAGTTAAAAGACCTGTGTAGATCGCTTACCTTCTTGCAAGTTCTTTCTAATGCTAAAAAAAACGAACTATAAGTACCAGTATGACCAACGTCAAATACTTATATCGAAACACATCCTTATTTCCATGGTAACAAAAGTGTGTTCTGATGTATTTTGGCCACGAAAATTACTGTAATTGGTGGCATGACTGTAATAGCAAAATTAGAAGAAATTCCACTTAGGTATCGCCCTATCTATAAACTAGGTATCACATTTTTATTTGAGCTAGGTTGTGCAGTAACTTTTCATGTAACATTTGAAAGAGAACATACCTACAGCAGTTAACTTTTGACTAGATATGTATAAGATATAAAATTTATCCTCGTAAGGCCCACCATACAAAATTTCCCTATTTTTAATTTGAACCTTGTTGTATAATAGATTAAGGTGACTTTCGTTTGTTTTAGAAAATAATGAAACAAAAGAAATGCTACCGTATGTAGTTTTTGAAAGGTTCTAATTAGATGGACAAAGAGTGTACATTGTAATGCACATTGGGCCTTACGAGGGTATCTCACGTTGTGCCTTCGTTTACTATTATTGCAATGAGGATTATTTGTACTACTTCTAGTTCTAATATTAAAATAAGGGTCTCAGTTAATGTTATTTTTCTTATAAATACACGTTTGATATTGCATTTGAGTTTTCGTTAAATCTTTACAGGTACAGTCAGCATCAATAGCAGCGAATGAAACAACGCGTCTAAGAAAGTATCTGCAACCATCGATTAGGTACTTGTCCAAAGATAAGATAAAATTTATTTCATTGATAAATATCCAAAAATTAAGACAATCATAACTAATACGCTTAAATAGTATTGTAGTAAAGAGATATATCACTTCATCATTATACCCAATAATTAACATTTGATGAATGATGAAATTATATGACTTATATGAGAGTGTAAACAAATTTTTTATTAGCTGCGGTGCCGGTGGGAGTACAGCCACCAGACTAGGTACTTCCTGTGTAACCAGTTACCTAGGTATAGGATAGGTATTATTCTAGTAAACCGTTTAGGCTTTTAGTTTAAATAGTTAAAAACGCGAACTATTCATACATAAAAAATCAAATCTGGTAAAAAAAAAACAAAGCTCCGATGCGATGCGAAAGACAAAGAAAAATACAAAACAAGACAGGTTGAATAATGACTAATCTTTTCTGCCTGTACTTGTATATTTCTGATGTATTCTGTAATTTTAATTTACCCCTAAGGATGAGGTAAGTAATAGACTTAGTAGAATCATCTGAATTTTTTATAACAATATGATTCAAAGATGGCGCGCAAATATGGCGGACATAACGAGTTGACATGCGCGGCGCAGCGAAAGAAAGGTATGGATACGACTTATTAATCTTATTATTTACTAAAACGTGACTAAATCGCATAAAATTAATTTTACCTCCAAAGTTTCGAGCACTGCGTTGTCTCTTAGGTGTCGTAGAAGACTCAACTTAATTTTACGCTATTAAGTCCGATTTTAGTAGGTTAATTATTAATACACATTAATCGTGTAAAAATCGTGAAAGTTTAAATCATGGTAACGACTAGGTAATATTTTTTACTTTGTACAGATATCATCAGATCAGCTCGTTGTCTTTTTATTAGGAATTGCATTAACATCTGATTTTTATAAGTACCACGTCATAATTTAGCTGAAACTGAAATCAACCATTGGTTGAAAAATCTTCTACAAATTTTCAAAAAAGAAAACAATTACGAACATTGCAAGTAAAATAAAAGCTTGTAAGTATGGCACTTAAGAGTAAGAGCCGTAACACACTACCGCACCGCACCGCGACCGGCTATAATAACTTGGTGAATTTGTTTCATTGTTATTTTATTTAAAATAAAATAAGCTTTCTCTATCACTCTTCCATATTAGTGCGACAGAGAGACATTACCATTCCTACAGTTAGTTTTTTTAGCATTACAAAAAAGGTAAACAATCTTGACGTGTCTTTTTATTAAACAACCCTTTTGAAAAATAAGTCACTGCAAATATGTAACAATTATGAATCAGATAATTCTTTTGCTTTCATAAGTAATTGATATTTACTATTCTTTGTCGGATAGGTACTTGGGTATCTATTTAGGGACATTTATAATTAATTTAATAGGGTTCACAAAATTCAGAATCATACTGCAATCATAATAAGGCCGACCCTTACTTTTAACACGTTTGGTTTGTTCACAAAAGGGCACAAAAGTCTAGAGGTGTTTGGCATATCCATATCAGTTAAACATGCGCAACTTTTTATCAGCGATTTATTATCAGACGCGGTTATATAACCGACCGGTACTCCTTCTCCCTCACACGCGCGTCTTGCGAGCGAGATGCGTTCGGACTCGAGTGAGACGCAGCATGTTGCATTAAATTTCGATCCTATTCTGTAATATGTTTTGTCCAATCGCGTCGGATCTTCGCGTGTTCCGGTTCTTTGTCATCAATGGGTCGCCGGGCGAGTCCATTTCGAGTGCCTCTTATAGTTCTTTTACGAGATATCCTAGTCGAATGTGGAAAGAGGAAAAGCTGCGGCGGCCTCCGCATGTAATAAACCGACCGCTCGATAACGCATTCGCGTCGGAAGCGAAGTATTTAGCGCGATAGTCTTTAGGCCCTTTCGGCATTAATGAGTCGTGCCCACTTCAGCTGACTGCGTCGTACGCGAAGCTACTCTACCTACTCCAGTAGTAGTTCGGCGTTCGAGCCAGGCGGTCGGGTTGCGCGCGTACCCGTGCAAAGCGGATATGTCGTTGATGGTTAAAATGTTTATAGAACGTTTCCCATAGGCGTGACGGTATTTCGTTGGCTTCGAAGAAGTGAAGTCGTGAAGTGCTCTGCAGAGGCAGTGACGCGTCGAGCCGGCGAGCGACTGTAGCGAGTGCGGGACAAGGCCCGAGGCTCAATAATGCTCAAATTTCTGACCCACAAGTTGCGAACGCATTCGTTGAATGAGGAGAACGTTTCCGAGAAGGTGGGTGTCGCCGCGATGGCTCTGCCGGCTCGCGTGAAGGTCACGCCGCCACCAGAAAATGGCCGCCCGACCGAGAACAAAGAAGCGGAACGTTCGCCGGCTCCCGGCCCGCTTTACTCGCACACAATTCTCCTAAAATCGTCGTGTATACGTTGTCTGATTATCCTTCAGCGGTTTTAGAAGCTGTATAGCGTTAGAAAGCGGGCAGGAAGTGCGGTTTATGGGCTTCGAAGGCGGCGCTCTGATTGATCGTGTTGTTGAGCCGTCGTGTTGTTGTTACAGGTCGAGGAGCGGGACTCCGGCACTGAATCGGACGACGAGGCCGATCGCGGCGACACCGGTGAGTTACGCCGGCCGGCTACCGGTCAAATCTGTACTTACTTACTCGTACCTACCTAGGTACTTACCTCAGATCACACAGTTCAAATCTAAGTCAAACCAGAAGAATTCCTCAATCCTGTTAGAATCTTATAAGAAGTTAATTTTATTTTCGCAATCGTACCTATCAACTCCCATGCTAATCGGTTTTCTTATCAGTATGGTGACCTTGGGGTGCGACCTTGAGATTGATATCGGAGGTGTGTCGTGACGTGGCAGAGATGCGGGAACACACCTCGCGGAAGTGAGATCTGAACTAACCTCGGCCATCCCATGATCTACTTAGAAGGCAATAATTCCTCACTTTGAAAAAAAAAACAAATGCGTGGCGCCTTTAAAGATGTTAGCTAGATGAGGATCTTGACTTATATTAAATCTAGGTAGCTACCTACTCCCTGGTACCTAGCCTGGTACCAGCTTTGCAGCTCAGTAATTAGTAATTACCGAATTCATTACATTAGGGAGGTATTAAACCTCGATCATAATTAAATACTGAATTTCATGTGTCTAAATCAGGAACCGGGAATTACTTTACCTTCACAATGATAAATCAGGAAGGTAATGCGAGACTGAAAGCCAGTGTTGTACAGTCGACGTCAAATATGTTTACATTTTTCGCCTTATTACAAAGGAGTAAGGTGCAAAAGTGTAAACATATTTTTGACGTCGACTGTACCTACTTCCTAGTCTGAATAGAGAAACGATGCCAATTCATTCATCTTTAATCTTTACTTTTAAATTTCTGGCATTCATTTGTTTTGTTATACAGATCTATACACAGATGTCTACTTTATTTAATTAGATGAAAGTCTTCCTGTGCTAAATGTAATTGAATAAGTACCCAGTAGCAGGTAGGATTACGATTTCATTTTATCGAGGATTACCGCATTCTTCTCTTTCTAGTAGGTTCCTAGTTTGATTTCACATTGAGGTCGTAAGGGACCAATGGCGGCGATAAACGGGAAGAGATAAAATTAAAGACTTGATACTTAGGTACGTACGTACTGAGTAGGTATACTTACTTTACATTTTATTGAAATTATTGAAACCCTAAAGTACGAGGGGCAAACTGAAAGCTTTTAGAATAGATAAAACTAGTTATTAGGCCGCCTCTTTGTCCTCTTTATTTTAGTACCTGCACATCGAGATTAAGTTTTCTGTACGCATAAATATTCATAGGTACTAGATATCTTCACTGGTGTCTGTCGTAGGAATACTGGGCAAAATCTGCGAATATGCAACTTTTTTGTCAGTCTTTATTAACCACACAAGTGTAATGTAAACTTTTGATGTCGCTTCCTTTAAAGCAGGGCTCGGAAACCGTTCTCAACGCTCAAACCGGTTTCGTTCATTTGCCCGGGAACGAAATGGATTTCGTTTCCGTTTGCGGTTACCGGTTAAAGAACTGTTCTTTTGAAATAACGGTTTACACCAATTACGTTCTCGTTTCGTTCTTGAGGAACGAAATAAACCGGTTAAATTGAAAACGTCGCAGCAAGATAAAATGAGTATTATTATTTGTAACAGGCAGAATATCAGTGCTTTCCTCGAAAAAGCGAAGCGTATCGCTGCGTAGGAATCATTTTGCGTCCTGCAGTATACGCTGTGTGCGCCGAAATATGTTTTTTTTGTTTATTGTTTTTTTATTACTTTTCTACTTATTAATTAATTAGTGTATGTTTGTTACATGTTTTTTCCTGTTTGTTAATAAATAGTTTCCGGTGTTTTATTTTATAATTTTTATTTAATATTTTTTTAATAGCAGTTTTAGAATGATTAGAGAAATAGTACATTATTGCAGAGGCCGGGAAAGGGCAATTCGTGGATGAGTTTCGATTTTGTCGGACGACGCGAAGCGGAGTCCGACAAAGAAGACGAATCCACGAATTGCTATTCCTGCCGAGGCATATATAGTGCTTTTCTCCAAACATGCGAGGAAATAAGCTAAAATAATTATTATTTAAGCATCAAGCATCACTCAAATCAAACCTTCACATCCAAAATGTCAAAAACAATTTCCCTCTTTAATTAATTTTTAAAAGTTAAAGGCACAAACTTATTCTGCCATTCAGTACCATTCAATATTCGTTCATTCAATATAATTGCGCAATATAGTTTGTCAAACCAACTTTTCAGTCAGTAAGAACCAGGAAAACTACACCCATCCTTTTCTTTTGGGTGCTAGTACTAGTGTAAGACAAAGATAGTATGATTCTCTTTGTCTATGTTTGAAATGAGAAAGTCCTTTGACAAACTATGTAAGCTTTATGAACACGGATGAGATTTAAAAAAAATATAAAAATAATCTTTGATTTTATTAAGCAGTATTCGCACGATCATACACGTGAAATGATAGCTGATCGGGTCGTGTAGAAGCGGCTCGCGGCAATAATAATTGGCTGTTTGCGTTTTTTATTATTAAAAAGTAAAAAACACTACAGTAATAAGTTATTACTGTAGTGTTTTTTTACTTCCCGTCCGCTAGAACAGGACAGCGATAGTTTGATGTTTTTTAGTTAGAGTTTGACATTAACGAAGAACTTCCCGTACTATTTTTGCTACAGTAAGGTGTACATTTCCGAGCATATTGGAGAAAAAGGTATTATTAATTATTTTTATTATTTATTAAAATCAACCAATTATTTATTTATACAAGAAAACGAATCAGTTTTATATTTCCCACCATCAATTAGCCCATCTGCTTGAAAATTTAAAAAAACCGGCCAAGTGCGAGTCAGACTCGCGTTGCAAGGGTTCCGTTCGTACATTAGAAATGTAACATTACACAATTTTTAACAATATATTTTTATGTGAAACGTGATTGAAAAACCCGTAGGGTCGGATCAAAAACGAAGTAATTAAGTCCGACTCACGCTTGACTGCACATTTCTAAAATGTTTATACTAAAATTATAAAAAAAAATATATTTGGATTCTCACAATGAGCTCTTTTATTTGATACATATTGACGCCCGAAAGCAAACACGTAGTAACCCACAGAAGGTCAAAAAAAAATTTATTGCATTTTTGGAATCTCCAATTTTTTCTGCGTCGATACGACTCGAATCCACGTGCCAATACGATGGAAAAATGGGGAAAAAAGGAACACAAAAAGTTCTCGTTTTTCTTGAAATGTATAAGGTAAGTACCCCTATTAACGACCCCATTAAAATTGGCATTCATTACCGCGGTATGTACAAAATAGCGTTTAATAAGAAAGCTTATTAACTTTCTTTGAATCTAAGAACACAGAAATAAAGCCTTATCTTTTGACTGTCGAATAAGTATAACACTACTACGAAAACATCACACAAACAAGTCGATAAACGTAAACTAGCGTATCAAGAGCGCAAGATTTGGTTGCTCCATACTAACACGCAACACCTCAAGTAAGTAAACGCGTATTCTATTTAGTGATTAGCGTAATAATGGTAAATATTATGGAAAGACTAAGACTTGAGATTGATTCTTAGTTATTATCTTTATGATTCCCAAATACTTTATTTGCGATATTTGCTCGCCAATAGGGAAAAAAATAGGAAATTAAAAACCTCGGTGTTAGGTTCCATTTTCTTTGTGTGACACCTAATTTCGAGGTATACCTCGGTAATAACGGAAACGGTATTTTAGATTCAAGCGATCTTATATTCATATATAAATGCACATTTCCTTGACTTTTGATGTTATTGAATTATTTAACCTCCTATAAAACTAAAGAGCTATTAACGTGGTATGAAATCTATGCAAGAACTCTTAATTTTGATTACAATTTTAGACACCTTCTCAGACGTTTTCTTAGAAACCTTTATATGAGAAACTCGTTCAAGTATTGATATAAAAACAGAAGTATGGTTATAATAGTATTTTATACAATCGTGATATAATAGACAGCTTTTCAGTCGAGTACCGTGTTTAGGCAACGAAGCTTGCTGAGTTGCCTAAGTCAGGTACGAGATTGAAAAGCTTGATTATATCACTATTGTATACAATACTTTTTCTACGAGCCAACAAAAATAATACTTTACACAAACAAACCAAACCAAAAGTATACACAGCTAAGATACGCAAGCAGCCGCGATAATCGTACCTTCATACTGGTACGCGCCCCCGCCGCCGCGCCCGGTGCGTTGGTCAACGACACCTTCTCGTAACTCATGAGGCCCTGGTACTTGCTCCGCGCTAAATTGAATTTTTAGACAGTTGTTTTCTCGATTTTGGCCACCGTAGCCTATGGAGACTAACAAGCAACACTAAGTGGTTTTCGTAGTCTATGGATGTTGCTATTTTAAGGGTGTCACATGCGCGTTTCTGACTTATGAACCAATTGTTTCTACTATACAACCTAAAATAAATAATTAATTTGAGCTATGGTTTTGTTTCGTCCTGTTGATCGCGGAGAGCTGTGATTGGTCAAATTCATTATAGTTGACTAAACTGTATCGTAATGAATATTATAGTTGAGTTAGGAGCCCACACATTAAAAATACCCAATTGAAGTTTGGTATAAGAAATCTTAATTCAAGAATTATAGTCGACGAGTAGAAAAAGTTTATTTTAACCATTGTTTTGTAATATTTGGAATCATCCATATTGATCGTATTAAAAAAATACAAGATAACTATTTATTTTGATTAGTCGTAAATGAGTTTTAAAATTATTTGAATTGAACCGTTTAACGATGGTTAGAAAAGACATCACTCGGTAATAAGCTGTATGAGAACCTAATACAGACCCACCCAAAACTTTCATGGCTTCGAAATGTATAGGTTCTTAAAATACCTAATACTTTTGATATTCTTTGGTATACCAGGTACACAATAAAAGGGTTTTTAAAATTCAAGGGCCGAAGAAAGGCCCGAGAATTTTCAGACCTAATGTTGTACCGTTGCACATAATATTTTTTATAAGGCAGCAAACATAAAATGATATATAAAGTCAAAGTAAATATTGGTTTTTAGATCTTTGCCTAGAAAATAGTTTTTTTTAAATACAGTCAGTTATACAACTTTTGGCTATTGTGATATTTGTGATCATATAGACAAAGGACACGGCCCCCTACGCACCGCGCTTCAAATGTAGCTGGTTTAGAAATCACTGGCAGTCATTTAATCGACAAATAGAAGTGCTGGAGTAGAAAAATATATTTTATGTTAAAATAGACACACAACACAATCATACAACATTAACATTAACTTACACAGATCTTGTATACAGTGTGGAAAGATAAGTCGGGCCCTGGAGGGTAACTACTTTAAATCCTTAAGCTGGCTCATTTTACTTAAAGGAGACATTCCTTTATTATTAAAAAGAAACAAGACTGCATTCAAAGATGTTATCATTAACATTAACTGTATCGACTAGTAGAATAAAATTGCGAGTTTTTATTTTTTGGGATTTTTAGTCGGTTCGAGTCCTGGGCGAGGCAAGTGAGTTTTAGAAAATCTTTGAATGCAGTTTTGTTTCTTTTTAAAAATAAAGGAATGTCTCCTTTAAGTAAAAAGAGCCAGCTTAAGGATTTAAGGTAGTTTACCTCCAGGGCCCGACTTATCTTTCCACACTGTATGTATTGTGTAGAATATAATTGTGATAGCTTGAACGTTTTGGCGCAATTTGCCCTCCACGTCCGGTTGAAATAATTAAGTATGTACCTATTTATTTAACGTAGATAGGTAATAAATTAAACAAGAATTTCGATAGCATCACACTTGCTCGTAAAGGGTACCCCACGATGTTTTTAGCGTTAAAGGAATCAACTATTTCTATTTAAAATTCAGTAATTAAATAAGTCTTATTATATGAAAAGCGTATGTATTGAATATACCATATTTTATCCATTATTGTCAAATAAATAATATTTATCATAATTATGGAACTAAAAATGCAACGGGTTATATACCCTCGTAAAAAGGAACCCACATCCGCGGTATTTGGGTAACAGCGGTCCATTACCACGGTAATAGGCGATTTCGACATTTTGGTTTTGATAATTATTTTTTCCTTTATAATTTTCTAAAACAAGGCCAGAAACTAAAATAATATAAACTTTAATTAACAAACTAACATAAAAAAATATGTCTTGGTCCATACACCGCCGGTTTATGCTTAATTTTTGGCTCTTTTTGGGAAACTTGCTTAACCCCCTCGTTAATAGGGGTACTTATCTTATCGGACAACACGCAGTAAATAGCAAATAAAACTCAATAATTTAAATCATTGTCTATATGTCATTGTTGTATTGCCGGCGTCTA
The DNA here is from genome assembly GCF_963556715.1 of Cydia fagiglandana. NCBI lineage: Eukaryota > Metazoa > Arthropoda > Insecta > Lepidoptera > Tortricidae > Cydia > Cydia fagiglandana. The sequence goes on along the minus strand of NC_085932.1, from coordinate 17,885,381 downwards.
TATTTCCGTGTTCTTATAACCCGGCAACCTTCAAATCAAGAGTGAACAGGCACCTTCTGGGCGAGCTCGCTCCATCGTAGGCCACGTCTACGCCTCGGCTAGTCTGTGGCCATGAGTAAGCCCATTCATAATAAAAAAAAAAATTTGTATTAACAGCATTTTAAATTCCATATAATTTATACTTTTGTCATTTAGAACCTCCGTTGGTCTGACGCAAGTGTAGGTTACTACGTGTTTGCCACTCATGAATATGAATGTCTTGCAGTTACGCTATTTGGTGGGAAATAATGTTTAGTCGAGCAGTGGTTTAACACAAATTCACACACTATTAAAATATGAGAGACGTGTCTTTGACTACGTTTACAAGGATCAAGTAAAACTAACCACATAATAATTACTTCACTGTTGTAGGGCGTAAGGTTTAAACTTCTGCGCCTTATTTCGTTTTAACGCGGCTATCGCGGCTATTACTTGAACGTTTGCGCCGTCGCTCAGTGTGGTTCGGGGGGTGAAAGTGAGTCGACGTGTTTGTAATCAAGTAAAATATTACCGGGATTTTGGATAAAGTGATTATTTTTATTTAAGAAAGGAAGTTTTTTTTTTAATTGTAAGCATGTAAAATTGCAATATTTACGGTGTGTGTATCGATTTTATGGTTTTATGGGACTTAAATAAAATTTGGTCTTATGGTAAATTTGGACTTTTATTTTATAAGAGGATGTAGAAACCACTTTTTTTTAATCAAACGTCGTTGTTATACTTTGGTTAGATTTTGATCTCTAATTACGTTGTCTTTTCCAAAGTGGACTTCTTATTTTTTAGTTGGTTCTACAATAACATTGTAAGATTTAATTATGTTCTTGAAAATTAAACAAAAGTTATGTGTTTTGTTTGGTCTTAAGAATGCTTATATTGATTTTAATAGTTCAAATCATCATAATCGATGTGTTATGTTCGTTTATGAAACCCGAAAACATCTTCACATTTTATAAGTATACATTTGAAATGTCGTGCAATTTACTTTAAGATGCCATTAAAGTAATTTTTAAGGGTGTGGTGGTTAAATTTGTGCCAATACATTTAATGCATTCTAAATTGCTTACATAAAGAAAAAAATACTGTTACAGCATTTTGTTCACCCAAAATTTCTAAACCACAACGTTTACGACTTTATTACGGATATCTTTTGTCATATTCAGGAGGATTACTGCGTTTTTTTGTCCATACAAATTTTAAGGAAATACTATCCATACATTTGGTACTGGCACTGGCATTTACTACGAGTTTGCGCACTGTGTAAAAAAGATCAAAACGTAGTAACCCATAAAATATGGTCTTGTAACAACTTGCGGCTAAATTTATTTTAATGAATTTTTCAAAAAAAATTTGTATGTTGCATCCAATTTTGAGTTAGTTATGTTAATAAACAACGTAGTTATGATTTTTTTTTCAAAACTCGAATTGTTTTTCGTCTCTGGTGAACAATTTGGTTTTTATGGGTCACTAGTTGTTTGCTTTCGGGCGTCGATATCAACACGATTTAGTTTGAACTTTTTTATTTTAAAATTTTCTCATTGACCCCCTAAAAGTGGCCCCATGTTTAAAATTCGTTTGTTTACGGTACATGGCCGTCTTTGGGTCACAAAATGATCTTCCATTTTTCTTTTCAATTGAACATCTGGAATTTATAATATAAATCTATTAGATCCTGATTGGTCATATAAAAGGATTAACAAAATTCAAAATGAATATCTATAGACAATAAATAATTTGCACGCCAGCGTGTCAGCATTGTTTTCTTAATGACATCCACCAACATTTAATATTCTTTTTTATTTGCATACAAAATGCAAGGAGGAGAGGAGAAGCTGCGAATACAATTCAGAGCGTTATATCCTTTCAGACTAGGATTATCAAAAAAAATGTGTACCCACTTATTTTACTTACAGTTGTCAGAATCGAAATTATCGGTCTCTTCTTCATTGAAAAATGGTTGACTGTCCGGAACATATCGACACCGGAAAGCAAACACGTAGTAACCCACACAAGGTCAAAAGAAATTTTATTCCATTTTTGGAATCTCCAATTTTTTCTGCGTCGATAGGTCGAATCCACGTGCCAATACGATGAAAAATGGGGAAAATAGGAACACAATTTTTTCTAGTTTTTCTTGAAATGTACTCAGCAAACACGCAGTAAATAGCAAATAAAACTCAATAATTTAAATCATTGTATTTACAGCATTTTAAATTCCATATAATTTGTACTTTTGTCATTTACAACCTCCGTTGGTCTGACGCAAGTGTAGGTTACTACGTGTTTGCCGCTCATGAATGTGAATGTCTTGCAGTTACGCTATTTGGTGGGAAATAATGTTTAGTCGAGTAGTGGTTTAACACAAATTCATACACTATTAAAATACCTATGAGAGACATGTCTTATACTACGTTTACAAGGACCAAGTAAAACTACCACATAATAATTACTTCACTGTTGTAGGGCGTAAAGTTAAAACTTCTGCGCCTTATTTCGTTTTACGCGGCTATCGTGGCCATTACTTGAACGTTTGCGCCGTCGCTCAGTGCGGTTCCGGGGTAAAAGTAAGTCGACGTGTTTGTAATCAAGTAAAATATTACGGGGATTTTGGATAAATTGATTATTTTTATTTAAAAAAAGAAGTTTTTTTTCAATGATAAGCATGCAATATTCATGGTGTGTGTATCGATTTTATGGTTTTATGGTACTTAAATAAAATTTGGTCTTATGATATCTGATGAAAGTTTGTTTTGTCTAAAGTGGACTTTTATTTTATAAGAGGATGTAGAAACCACTTTTTTTAATCAAACGTCGTTGTAATACTTTGGTTAGATTTTGATCTCCCGTTACGTTATGTCTTTTCAAAAGTGGACTTCTTATTTTTTAGTTGGTTTTACAATAATATTATAAGATTTAATTATGTCCTGGAAAATTAAAAAAAAAGTGATGTGTTGTTTGGTCTTAAGAATGCTTATATTGATTTTAATAGTTCAAATCATCATAATAGATGTTATTTTCGTTTATGAATCCCGAAGACGTCTTCACATTTTATAAGTATACATTTGAAATGTCGTGCAATTTACTTTAAGATGCCATTAAAGTAATTGTTAAGGGTGGGGTAGAATTTTTGACAATACATTAAATGCATTCTAAATTGCTTACAAAAAGAATAAAAAATACTGTTACAGCATTTTGTTCACCCAGAATTTCTAAACCACAACGTTTAAGACTTTATTACGGATATCTTTTGTCATATTCAGGTGGATTACTGCGTTTTTGCTGCCCATACAATTTTTATGGAAATGCTATCTTGGTACTCTATCTATCATCTCTAGCTATCTTGGTTGCTGAGAATAAAATGGACGGCTCGCCGTACTAATCTCTCCATCCTAAAAGAGTTAAATGTTAAGCAAAGACTTTCGTCGATTGTGCAAGTGCGAATACTGAAAATGTTTGGACATATCATCCGCAACGAAAAGTCGATGGAGCGGTTGGTAGTGCAGGGTAGAGTGGAAGGTCAACGTTCTCGTGGCCGATCTCCTACAAGGTGGACGGATCTCATAAAGTCCACGACGAAATGTTCCCTGACTGAGGCTGCTCGGAGTGCCACAAACAGAGAGAGATGGAGGAGTATCGCAACAGCCACAATAAACATAGAAAAGGACAACCCATAACCACGACCACTCTGACAAGAGTGTACGACTAAGGAGGAGGAGGAGGATCTTGGTACTGGCGTTTACTACGAGTTTGCGCACTGTGTAAAAAAGATCAAAACGTAGTAACCCACTAAATAGGGTCTTGTGACAACTTGCGGTTAAATTTATTTAAATGAATTTGAAGTCCAAAAAATTTTGAATGTTGCATCCACTTTTGATTTAGTTATGTTCATAAACAACGTAGTTATGATTTTTTTTTAAACTAGAAAAGTTTTTCGTCTCTGGTGAACAATTTGGTTTTTGTGGGTTACTACGTGTTTGCTTTCGGGCGTCGATATTTACAACTTTGTGAATCCATTTTAAATGTAACAAAGCACCACCAACACCAACAGTCAAAACTCACACGCCCAAAAAGTATAAAAAATAAACAATTCAGTCAGCAAGCGGCACCGTCAATTCAACATCCAGATCGAGTCCTTAGAGCGAGTAGCCGGGTAATGTATTAATATTGTAGACGGCTGAGATTAACCGGTATTATATGGTTCCTCGAGAATGAAAACATTTCGTTCTCTCAACTAACCGGTTAGAAGAGAGAACTAAATTTTAAAGTTCGCGTTCCATCAATTAACCGGTTTATTAATGAACGAAATAATATAACGGTTTACGAACGATATTAACCGGTATATTAATACCGGTTCCGAGCCCTGCTTTAAAGATTGTTATTAAATTTAGAATTTTAAAAGTAGGCAAGTTATGTTGTGATTTCTTACCTCTCCTTACATATAACTCAGTCAATAAGTCTCAAATTTCTTATCAGAATTTTATCGATTCGTTACGTACTGACAACCCTGATAACAGCTGTTCCATTATTTATTTAAAAACAACCGATAGGTAATAAAAATATGCACGTGACACTGTAAACAACGTTATCAAAACGAATATACAAGAATAGGTGTAGGTATACTTAACCATATCGCATACATAATCTAAAATCACGTCACCACAACAACCCATAGAAAATTAGATTAGATAGGTCCAACCACATGGTATTCAGCAGTGACTGTGGTAGAGGTATAGGTATAGGGTATCTTTAAAAATTCCTTGGCACAAAATGTTGTGATCTGTATCCCTAAGGCAACGAAAAACGCTTTTAAGCTATCGGTTTTTTTTTTCGTAAATAACTTGGTCTGGAACAGCAGATCATATGAAGCCAAATGTAAGGCTGGCGTGCCTGAACACAGTAAATTTCCAATTTCTTTTGCTGACCTTCCGATTTTGCTTTTATTTCTCAGATTATTAATTATAATTTGTCGTTATTAGACGAGTTCATACACCAGAAAAGCGAGGTAAATCCTCTCCGAGCTAATCCATCCATCGGTTTTATATGCCTACTTTCATAAATAATATCAAAAACTATGATTTTTTTGTATCCGAATCCGAAAATTGTTGTGTAAGAACTAAGAAGAAATCAGCATTCATCTGATACTAAAATTAATAAGGCAGGTATTTATTATCTACAACTTGAGAATTACTCGCACCTTTCATTTCTCTCCAGTGTGTCTTGTCTTACTTATTTTAAACCAACTTGCTTTCACTAAACCAAACCAATAAAATATCCACCCATGGATGTGTGCTTCAGTCCAACCCAAATTTTTATCTATCATCCATCGCCATGTTATTGTTAGACCTTCGAAATAAGTTGAATGAACGGCGATAAAAGGCAGGCCGAGATACCTGTCCATGAGTACCGATATGCGTAACTGTTACAAAACAAATGACCCCAACAGTTCTAATCTGACAATGTACGTGATGGTCTGATGGTTTTTGACAGCACTTACCAATAACACAAATCTTGAAACCAAAGCATTTAATAAAATAAGGATTAAGGATATCCGTCGATTTTTCAAGAACGCCTAGTTGTATTAGTTCCGAAAATAATGGAACTTATTCACGGCAGTAAGCTTCCTCCACGTAATAGTTATATCGATTTATCAATCACAGGAGAAGTCAACAATAATGCCATTAAATACATCGTAATGATAATAAAATCGATTCGTCGTCTAATTTCCTGTATTCATTTCCTTTATCAATGTAATGGCTGTGTGTTGCACAAGAGATAGGGAAAGATAAACGCCTGATTTATTTATCCTTAAATATTAGCGTATTACAAAATAATACGTTAAAAAACTAACAAAATAATGTATGAATTGTTATCGCCTTGAATCAGAAATATGGGATTCAGGTTTAACCATCGGTAGAATTACATTATGATTTATTGTTAAAACTATTTCATTGTGCTGTAAAATAATATCTAACACGAGGTAGGTAGGTACTTTGACAATGTATAGGATAGAGTTAGAATACGTATGTGTGGTACTGTGGTAGGTATTTTTTCTTAGTTTCGTCCACTGTAGAAAAATACACGTAAGGTATAAGGAAATTAAACGTGATCTGTAGTGATTTTTTCGTGACCATTCGAACCTCGCGTGATTCGTGCACAAGCCCTAAGTCACTGGGTCTGTACTCCCACTAAGCAAGTCTGAAGGTTGCTATTTTACTATTACTATGTCCGCTGGCCGCTAGAACAGGGTACGCGAAAATTGGTTTCGGCACACCATATCACCTATTTCTTTTCTTCTAATTTCCTGCCTTCACAAGGAAAAATGTAGAACAGAAGGAATGACTAGGTCACTTATATTCCAGCTTCGATATAATAATAATATGTAGATTGTAAAATACTGATGCCCCGGCACGCTACCACTGGTGAACTGGCACTAGTAGACCAACACGCCAGTACGGTCCACGTACTCCACATATTTATTATCGTCGTCACGCAGTCTGCCACGATTCATATCACCACGCCACACCATTATCATGCCTATTTACTATCACGAAAGCGTCAGATTCGAGTGGTTTCCACTTATCTACAAAGAATCGTAACTAAATTTTTCCACGGCTGAAGAGACGACGGTGCGATTGGGCAGGATTGATAGTCTCTAACATTAATTGCTTTGACATTGTGTATTCGCTGATTATAGACCTCATTTAGATAGTATTTATTTGCCATATGGATATTATAAGTATCAAGTAGGTTCGTAAATAAAATTGACTTGCTGTTCTTTAAATTATATTGTTATTTAAACGGTTTAGTTGAGGGGTAAGTAAGTAAGAGGTAATCACTTATCCAATCATTAGCATCATCCATATTCGCACAAGTAAATTTATAGTTGGTTAGAATCTAACCGTTAGCTGCTATATTTAGCTAATATTAATAAATTTTGGTATAGTTATCATAGACTTCATAGAGACTTGAAATTTTACTAGGAAAGATTTTTTTGTGGTGCCATAAGTAACAGAAAGCTAGATGATTCCCTTCCCTTTTGGGACAAGGACTTGTATTGTAGAAGTTAATCTTAATTATCTGTGCGGAAAGAGAAGAGTCGTGGAATTTATGGGATGGGACCCAATACATTCCTCAACTCTTCACTTTCCGAACAGACTACTATATAACCAGTGGTTTCGCTAACGCAAATCTTTGTTTGCGTGTCACAGTATAAACAAACAATTAGGTATTGGTATAATGGTGACTTACGAGGTCAACGCTTAATCCATGCGCGAAATAAACATAAAATATAATATATTTTATTAAGGTGCCGTAGGTTCATAGAGCGAAGTTTTTGAAAAATCCTACCGCTTTTTTAGATCAAAATACTGTGGCCAAGAATTTAATTAGCAATCTTGAAAAATTATACGAAACAAAACAAATGCGACTCTGTTCCAATTGAATATGATTTTAATTTCCTCAAACTGATTAAGTACTATAGGTAGGACCTTGGGCCTTAGGAGGATAAGATTTGATGTTTTGGAGCAATCATTACTTCAAAGACTTTATTTAATAGCTACGTACAGTAAAGGGCCAAAAAGAATGCACATCGGCAATCATCGCATTTCCGAATACAAACGAATGCTCATTTCCATGTACATCAATTATTAGGTTAGTCGTTTATCAGAATTTGAATTTAGAACTAAGTACTTTATTGTTGTTTTGTTTTGATTTCACGTGAAATATATAGAGCTGTAAAACACGATGTAACTATTTTTAATTATTGCTATATTCTTGTTAGGGCAAAATAATCTTCATAAATATATATTTTATATAAGATCGACAAAAAGTGTAATATTGTAATGACAAATCTCTGTTGAACCTTCTTAAAATAATTACTTACATTAACATCCTCATGTTTTTTAAGTTGGTTGGCTTCAGATAAAAAATATTTATAAACATTGTGGATAATTTCGCGTGACTGGTAGAGTAACGGCTTACCTTTTTTCCCTATAGATGCCATAGTACAAATTTAATTTTATAGGGGTTTTAGCAGCTCTATATATATATTGACTTAGATAGGCGACTGCACTCTCTCGCATTTGAACCATGACTGACAAAACAAACGTCATGGTGTGTGCGACACAGATATCGCTATACGAAGTCGAAATTAGCCGATTGCCTCTTTCTAAAGCTCGATGTGCATTCTTTTTGGCCCTTTACTGTAGCTCTATTATTCTCTTATCGTTGTTGACTGTCACACTCATTCCAGCCTGATTGCCACTATCTGCGTCCCGTCGTTTATATTTACTAATCATGTTATTTTCAAAGTTATGATTTGTCAACATCGAATAGTATATATCAATTTAATTGATGGATCATGAACATCTGGTTATTCCTTATAAATGGCGACAAGAAATAGGTTTGTAATTTTGTACACAGATGTATTACCGTTGGCATAGAAAGCTTATGCTTGATTCCACAAAAAAATGTGGAAGAAAACTAAGAAAAATAAACTAAATTAGTTCCGGCCTGCCTAGTTATGTTTGACGCTCCGCCACTGGTAAATACAAGAAAATACACTTTTAAACATTATCAAATACAATAATTTAAATTTATTCCATGTACTAAGTTAAATACTTGAGGTACGGCCTTGGGAGGTGTTTTGGTTTAAACAGAGTATTTGCTCAGGTGACGGCAGAGGCGGTAGGCGATACTTGACCGGCTGATGCGTACACTGTATGTGTACATGAACACTTGTATGACTTGTATGTAAACTATTCGATCCTAGTATTTGAAAAGTTTAAGGTATACTTACTTAGTACTTTACGGTTGCCATTTATTAAAAATTTTATACTTTTGAAGCATGAAGTTGACGAAGAAGTTAGTCGAAAATGATTTAATATAATCATACTTAAGCAACTTACAGGCGTAGATAAGCAATACCAGATGGACTTATAGAAGTTCGGCTCGACTTCTTAGTCTTCCTTCTCTTTATTTTGCACCTATAGTAGCCTCTATTAGCGAAACGACCATAGACCTAACATTACATAGATGAGCTTACATAGATGAGATGATACGCGTGCCTCCGTGAGAGACAAAACATACGCAAAGCGACAATATTAAAAACACGTTTTAACATTCCTGACAACATACCAAAAACAATCTACGTAATTCGGTCGGGTTATTTGTTGCCCACCATAAACCATACTAAATTGTTGATGGGGAACAAACAAAAAGTGAGACTGTGACAAGGACAAGCAATAATACCGCTTTCTCTGCTACTCCTACTGAAATTTCCATAAGTGCATCTCGTTCGGTCGTTTGGCCCCTCCCCGTGTCATCTCTATATTATTGTACCTCTATGGAAACGACATAGTTGGGCTAAACTATACAGAAATGCACTAGTATAAAACTCAAATGATAGAGTGCAGTTATGTCAGCTTGATCGAAGCCGTATCGAGTCCAGTTTATCGAGATCTAGATTTGCTTAGCATTCAGTTCGTGCCGTGTGCTTGCGACGGTCATTGCGTTGAATTAAACATCTTTCCAAAAGTGGATGTATTAATTGGTTGCCATTTCTCCGAAGCTTGGTACTCAAAGGGAAAGAGCTAGGGTTCATGACAACACTGAATACTTCGTTATACAGGGTGTAAAGATAAGTCGGGCCCTGGAGGGAAACTACCTTAAATCCTTAAGCTGGCTCATTTTACTTAAAGGAGACGTTCCTTTATTTATAAAAAAATCAAATCTGCATTCAAAGATTTTCTAAAACTCGCTTGCCTCGCCCGGGACTCGAACCGACTAAAAAATCAAAAAAATTTAATTTCGCAATTTTATTGTACTAGTTGATACAGTTAATGATAACATTTCTCCAAGAAACATTAGGTCTTACACTCGTCTCTCGTACAAAATATCCATAAAATCTAATATTTAGTACTTAAGATTTTTTTAGACAAGCCAAATTGAGGAAAAAAAGAAAAATACTTTGAATGCAGTTTTGTTTCTTTTTAAAAATAAAGGAATGTCTCCTTTAAGTAAAATGAGCCAGCTTATGGATAAGCTTATGCTTAAGGTAGTTTCCCTCCAGGGCCCGACTTATCTTTTCACCCTGTATACTTAGTATTAAACATATTTAGGTCTAGAACTTTAATGTCTACTTGCTCATGTCATGTAAAGGATACATCATCTTTGTTCTAAGTACATTCCCGTTTTTGCGCTACGAGTATGTATTCTTTCTTATGGGATTGATTGGTCCTTGTGCATTTCATTTTTAAAGACTATTTGACATTATTGTCCACCCCTCGGATACATAATGACTTGCTCACGCGTTCCTATCATCATAAGTCTATTTATCGAAATAGGTAAAACTAGATACGATACCTCGAGATATGATAATACGAGCATTATTTTATTGGACTGACAATATTTAACAACATCCTATCAGCAGCGCTTTCTTGGCGTGACAGCCCTACCTATGGTAGACATTTTGTGCCATCAATTGGCATTTGCGCGGTGAATGGGCCCCCTGCCTGCACAAAAAGCACTCCCGCGCCGACGAGCGGGAACGCCATTGTGGCGAGTGGGAGTGAGACCAGTTGCGCACTTGCGTGGCTCTTTCTTCGACTTTTTTATATCCTTTATGGGTTTGAGAAATCTTGAAAGTTTACTTTATGGTCAACTTACTTCTTGAAGTGGAAGGGTTTTTTGTTGAGAGAAATGCAGGCATATATAATATATTTTATAAACTTTTAACTCGTTCAAGCCTTTCTTTGTTCTATTGACTTGTATTTATTGTTTTTTGTCTATTTCATTATCTAGATATATAATATAATTGGTTTCTGGCTGACAGAAATATTTAGTTCCCAAACAAAGTGTGCTAGGTAACTTATACTTACATAAATTTGCGTTATGCCTTATTTAATCGAGAAAGACCTTTGCAGTGAAATTAAAGTCGGTGCACCCGCACCGCGGTATCGATTTTCTCTGCGCCAGCGCTGCCTACGCTACAGTGTTTAGTTTCAAATTGGTTATACATGCCATAAGATTACCAGTTTACGATCGCAGCATTGACTCACTGAATTTTAATCTCACCACCCGTCTATTTACGGGTGTGTTCCTTTTGAAAGACGTGTTTATTCTATTAGGTACTTTACGCTTAATACTCGTCATAATTTAGTTCGGACGTGGGGTGCCACTTATTGTTTCTTAATTGTATCTTCTTGATAATCGATACCACTTTTTACCGGTAGCTAAATTGAAAAGATGATAAATTTCCGATTCAAGTCTTAATAAAGGAAATAGCTTATCCATTTTCAAGCAAACATACTCGTGAGAGTCAAATTAAAACATCAAATGAAAAAGCAATGCGCCTCGAATTTCAAAGTACACGTTAACAAGTTGCCATGACTTATCCTATTAGTTTGAAACCTATGGCCAGCTCGTGTCAGCTTAAGACGATTAACTCCAGCAAGAGATTACGTGACACTGTCGCGTGTCATGTGCGTGTGGCGTCCAGTTATCACATGTGTGTTGTGTTATAAAGGCACCCCATTCATTAGAAGTAATTTACACATACATAATGTCTCTTTGAATTTACGAGGGAATTGATGGTTTTTAATCATATTTAGTTATTTGGTATAGACAAAATGTATCAATAAGGTAGTCAATATTTTTACTACGAAACGAATCAATGAAGCGCGCACGCCTCTTTCTCCCGAACACTATTTTCTATGGATGTTAGAATTTAGCGTTATATTTACACCTAGAGTTATAATAACTTCAACACCTGTTTTTGTTACAAGAACTCTTAGCGTTCCATTTTAAGAACTTTCAGTGTTGTAAAAAATTACGTTACCCTATGTAATTTCGTTAACTTTACGCATACTATTTCGTTTTGACCATGTCTTCTCTTCCAACTCTCGACACTATTGTATAAACACAGGAGCCTTTATGCGATTATTGCTAGTTATAATTACTATTTCGACATGTACAAGTACACTTTGGCACTTCTTTCCAACGAGGCTGCTTTGCGTATCGGGTACCACATACAAACATCCAAACAGTATAAATATTTTGTAACATTTGAGAGTTACAATGGCAACGCTTACTGTGTTGGGTCACCGTTATTGTATGTTGGTCGATCTAGAATTGCAGGAGGATGAAGCAACCATCAACAATATTTACTTTTTTAAACTGTCGTGATAGGCCAATCAAAGTAGATTCAAAAAAGCGTTTTGAGGACTTGATTCCCAGTAAGCTGAAAATCGTTTTAATACCTTCATTTGGTCCTAAATGCGTGTAATCTCAGGGGTGTGCATAAATTTCGAAAGCCTTGGGATATACGTTTTTCCTTGGATTGACAAAACCACTCGATGTGAACCCTCAGCAATTAGTTTCGAATAGAATTTTGAATTTCGCGCCTTTTTCTACTGAGAAAGTTAAGTTGGCTTGGTTGGTATAAAAATATGCTCATCAGTTGAAAACCCTCTTCATTGAAGACATCACCTCCAATGTTACAAATCTCAAGGTCATATATACCGAACAGTTTAAGCTGTCCGTTGTATGCCAGTTTACTCGGTATGTAAGTAATAGAACTATTATGGAATACCTATGTCCTATTATATACAATTGAAGATGTGGAAAATAGGAAAAATAAATAAAAATTAGGAAGGCGTCTGAAAACATCTTTTTGCACGACTTGTTCAAATTCAAAATGTAATCCAATCTTACAGCACAAAACCGCTTGTATCGAAACCGCTTCGTTCCAAGCGCACCCATTCGCCAGAGTTGTCCATCAACCGGCGATTAACATCGCTTGATGGTAATCAGCTGGCCGTGTATCGCTTATCAATCGCAAGCGAGCGTCCGTCTAATGCTCAAGTGAACCAGTGTAACTGTGACCTCGGGATCTGTGATATTACAGTGGAACAGCAACCACTTCGGGCGTCCTTTTTTTCCTCTATCGCTCGAATACGAGCTATAAAGAGGCAGATAATGAAATTTTGATGTTCGATGTAGGTCCACAGAGCGCATGTATATATTGGTTGGTTCCACTGATAGCTCGATCTATTCATCCGAATCGAATTGCATCCATCGCAAAGAGCGACTCGATAAACGGACTCAGGAAAGGGCGTAATGTGCACGACTTTGTTGCGTATGTGCGGAAGGCTGGTGTTTGATCAGAATATCAGATTTCTTGAGAAATATGGCTAAACGTTTATTGTGTTGTGCTTGGCTTATGCGGGTTTTATTGTGTATTTAAACGGTTTTTCTCAGCAGAAATCCGGTTTGGCTGCGTGTTTAATCCTTGTTGCGAAGGGAAAGGCAATTAATAAAATCGCTGCACAGGCAACATTGAATTTGGGGGCAGACCAGCCATGCAAACAATATACTAAACGTTTATAAACATGTTTAAATAAATGGCATGGTAAGGTTTGTTAAATAATCAGAAATAACACCATGAATTTCATGCTGCCAAACAATTTACTAGGAACTAATTACTTATATTATACGCGTATAAATTATGAATTATTTGTAGATAAATTCCATAAAATATCTTGTGTCTCTGTCTAACCTATCTCAGACATATATAAGCATGTAACATAGTTTATAGACAGTTAAACGCGTATCGGTAATCGGTACGAGTATGGCAAAATGATTAGAGTTCTTAGTACTGAGCGCTCTTTGCCAATTCATACCGGGATCTTAACATTATTATCATTTTATGCTTCTCAGAATACTTAAAATACTCAGGACTCTCAGGAGTTGTTCCCTGATAAGTTTAGATCCTCATATTATATAAATGAGTCAAAGTGAATCAAGCTATAAATAAGTTGAGATTTTTTATAAAAAAGGTAAATTAATGATTTGACAAGTGTTCAAATTAAAAATTACCTATGTATAGGTAGGTATATATTCCATTTTCAATCCTGACTATATACAGATGGGTTAGGTTAGTTTAGCTAGGTTATCGCAAACTACTTATACAGGAAATGGCGAATTAAAATTTCTTAAACTTATTGTTTTCTTCGCAAGTATGATCAAAATTGTGTGTATGTATAGTGTAACACAGGCAGTATAAAAATTGTAAAATCGAGTCATAAAACCCCTCTGCCTCCCGGGTATCGGGTTTCTATTGATGTGACTCTCGCTAACAATATCGTCTTATTTCGGCAATCTCCCTTAGGTACCTATTGCACAATGTGCTATTGAGTTTTTATGGCGAAACTGTCAGAAGTCTTCGTTCTGTAAGTTGTTGTGCAAATTGTAAAGGTTTTTCTCGCCCCTTATACCGTTTAAATGCAAATCTTGCTTACCTAATGCATCACGATGATAAATGTAATCTATTGCACAACTTGTGGTTTTGCATCGTTATGATTTAACACTTTCTCTTCTCTAAGCTAAGATATCTAACCTTTTTGTGGTAAGCATACAGTTTTAAATCATCTCTGTGCTTAACTGCTTATCTTCAGTTGGAAACCAACTGAAGGTTGTGATATCAAAAATTTAGGGTCTTATCGGCAAGATTAGTATAGAGGAGCAGTCGGTTTTCTTAAAAACTTTTGTCTACATGCGGCCTGCGCGTGGTTGAGAAAACTAAATCAAAATTCACAAAACTTAAGTGAATAATGTAATCAGTTAGGTTGGTATTTGATTTTCGACAAATTACCATCGAAAACGACACATAAGATCATTATTTTATAAATTAATAAACCTATCAGAATTGGTAAACTAAATTTTTTTTCTTTATTCTTCATCATCGCAAGTACATAACGAACATCAATAAGATCATTGACAATAAACGTTTTTGCGAATAAGGCGTAAGTGATTTCCGCGAACACTTCTTGTAGTAGTGTAAAGTCGTGGAAGGTTAGGGTTGTCGCGAATTTTCCCGGATTTGTCCCAAAATCAAATAGACTGACCTTTCTTTGATATGGTTTTTTTAACATTCTGAGTAAAATTCCGTAAGCCAGTTTTGAATTTTGTTAGACGTCATGATGATGGCAGCTCAACAAAATATCTTGCAGAAACACGTTTTGGTAAAATTAAGGATTTAGTGATGTTTTGATAAATATATACGAGTAGAAAGATAAGTTTTGTTGTTATGGAATACGCTATGTTAATGATTGTATAAATTGTATTCCGTATTTTTTGATGAATCTTTCATATGCAGCGCGATGAAACGATTATATACAGCGTTTTACTACTTATTTATTTTTTTATCGATCCAAAGATCGGGGCAGCTCTCTTATAGCACAGTATGTGGTGGTAAAGCAAAGTCTTATCTACTTACTACATATGTAAGTGGCGTCTTGCTTACTTCTCTATATTACCCACGATGGACACTATGCGTCCAACTGGTAGTTTTTGCTATTTGTGTTCAAAGTTGTTGTTGTTGGTTATGAGCCAGTTAATTGAGTTATTCTATGTAATCAATGTATGGGAAAATGAAACAAATTAATATAGTTTTCAAACCTGTGTGACGTGATACATCTAGGTGTACTGTTTAAAATTCACCACTCTCCCCCCCCTCCACCTGACGCTCGACCCCCCCCCACCTTGAAATGTGTCCCCGTTGGTAGTTTTTTGGCATTCTCACGAAAACTATAATAGATATCAAAAAAGTGTCAAGGACAGAATTAATCCTCATTAAATTTAGAACAAAAATGGTCTTATGTGTTTTATTATAAGTTGGACGGTATTCAAGCTATAAGTACTTGTATAACCTTAAAATAACAAAATAACCATACTAGTATGGCGAAATGCAGAATATCTTCAAAACGGCTAGACCGATTTTAATAAAATATACCTAGAAAATCACCGCAGTGAAGCCAGCTATGAAACAAAAGAAACTACATCAAAATCGGTTCATCCGTTTCGGCGTTACGAAGTCACAGGTAAACACAGAAATACAAATTTTTTTCAACTGCACCCAATAATTTTGTAAACCGATTAATTTTGATCAATTATTTTAATAAGATCATGTCCCTTGAAGTTTTAGCTTTACGAAAAGTTAAAAAACATGGAAAACGGCCCAGTATTTTTCAAATTATCGGCATTTTCCCGATTTGTGAGTGGTTTCGTGTTATCACGCGCACGAGTTGCCCTTGACCCCTATAAAACGGGGGGTAGGGGAGGGGTTGTTATCAGTCACTTATCAGAAGTTGACCGGTACACATATCCGCATATTTTACCGTAAAGAAGACCTGTGAAAAATGGAAACCACTGAAGCTGAAGTCCGCCAAGTCGTCCAGCTCAGCTCCTGCAAGAGGGGCGTAGCCAACGTTCAGTAGCTGCCACGCTAAATTTAAGTCAATCTACAGTTTGCAGAGTTTACCAGAGGTTCCAACGGACTGGATCCTTTACTTCAAGACCAAGAAGCGGCCGCAAAAAGTGTACATCAGAGAGGGACGACCGCTTCATTGTCACAACATCTCTCCGAGATCGACACCTGACAAGCGTTGCCATCCAGCAGCGTCTGCGTGAGATACGAGGAGTGGCTGCCAGTGAGTGGACAATAAGAAGAAGACTTAAGAAAGCGAACTTGACACCCAGGAGGCCTGCAACGGGGCCCAGATTGCTGGCGCGACACCGTACAGCCCGAAGAGAGTTTGCAGAAAATCATATGGACTGGACCATTGAGCAATGGACCCCAGTTCTCTTCTCGGACGTGTGCAGAATATGCTTGAATGGATGTGACCGAAGAGGAAGAGACTACAGAAGGCCAGAAGAACGGTTCGCCCAATGTTCCTTCTCCGAAAGGGTCGCCTATGGCGGTGGATCCGTGATGTTCTGGGACGACGTTTCCTACGACGCGCGAACAGAGCTGGTTTTCGTGCCTGGCGGGGGCCGTGGCGCGACCCTTTCGGAGAAGCAACATTGGGCGAACCGTTCTTCTGGCCTTCTGTAGACTCTTCCTCTTCGGTCACATCCATTCAAGCATATTCTGCACACGTCCGAGAAGAGAACTGGGGTCCATTGCTCAATGGTCCAGTCCATATGATTTTCTGCAAACTCACTTCGGGCTGTACGGTGTCGCGCCAGCAATCTGGGCCCCGTTGCAGGCCTCCTGGGTGTCAAGTTCGCTTTCTTAAGTCTTCTTCTTATTGTCCACTCACTGGCAGCCACTCCTCGTATCTCACGCAGACGCTGCTGGATGGCAACGCTTGTCAGGTGTCGATCTCGGAGAGATGTTGTGACAATGAAGCGGTCGTCCCTCTTTGATGTACACTTTTTGCGGCCGCTTCTTGGTCTTGAAGTAAAGGATCCAGTCCGTTGGAACCTCTGGTAAACTCTGCAAACTGTAGATTGACTTAAATTCAGCGTGGCAGCTACTGAACGTTGGCTACGCCCCTCTTGCAGGAGCTGAGCTGGACGACTTGGCGGACTTCAGCTTCAGTGGTTTCCATTTTTCACAGGTCTTCTTTACGGGAAAATATGCGGATATGTGTACCGGTCAACTTCTGATAAGTGACTGATAACAACCCCTCCCCTACCCCCCGTTTTATAGGGGTCAAGGGCAACTCGTGCGCGTGATAACACGAAACCACTCACAAATCGGGAAAATGCCGATAATTTGAAAAATACTGGGCCGTTTTCCATGTTTTTTAACTTTTCGTAAAGCTAAAACTTCAAGGGACATGATCTTATTAAAATAATTGATCAAAATTAATCGGTTTACAAAATTATTGGGTGCAGTTGAAAAAAATTTGTATTTCTGTGTTTACCTGTGACTTCGTAACGCCGAAACGGATGAACCGATTTTGATGTAGTTTCTTTTGTTTGATAGCTGGCTTCACTGCGGTGATTTTTAGGCATATTTTATTAAAATCGGTCTAGCCGTTTTGAAGATATTCTGCATTTCGTCATACTAGTATGGTTATTTTGTTATTTTAAGGTTATACAAGTACTTATAGCTTGAATACCGTCCAACTTATAATAAAACATATAAGACCATTTTTGTTCTAAATTTAATGAGGATTAATTCTGTCCTTGACACTTTTTTGATATCTATTATAGTTTTCGTGAGAATGCCAAAAAACTACCAACGGGGACACATTTCAAGGTGGGGGGGGGGGGGTCGAGCGTCAGGTGGAGGGGGGGGGGAGAGTGGTGCATTTTAAACAGTACACCTAGACGTATCACGTCACACAGGTTTGAAAACTATATTAATTTGTTTGTCTGAAAACATATAATGACTGTATTAAGTGTTGGCCGAACGTTAATGCAATTGACCATTAAAAATTAACCATTGAAAAGGTTAATTGCCATTAGCCATTAACCATTGAAGGAAAATTAATTATCAATTGCATTGAACATCAATTTGCATTAAGGTTAATTTATTACGAACCACTAACAATTAAAAAGAATTAATGGTTATTGCTTTACAAACCATTAAAAACTAAAACAATTTTTAATGAAAATTAAACATGTGATTGATAATTAACAATTAACAAGAATAAATATCGTAATTTTATAAAGACGTCCAAGGGATCAAAGGTCTAGTGCAGCGGTCGGCAACATGCGGCCCGCGGGCCGCATGCGGCTCGTGAACCTATCACTTGCGGCCCGAGTGCCGCCTTGGCTATTTTGTATTGTGTATATGTAATAGTGACAAACGACAATGTCTCATAAAGTCATAAATATTAACAAAGTACGGCCCGCGTCACCATTTATTATGTTTATTTTATTTATTTTATTTTATTTATTTACTTTGTTTACTTTGTTTACTTTGTTTACTTTGTTTACTTTGTTTACTATGTTTACTTTGTTTACTTTGTTTTCTTTATTTACTTTGTTTATTTTATTTATTTTATGAGCACCCATTATAACAATAATGGGTTTATTCCCATTTGTCCCCACGGGGAACATATAGGAATAGGAAATATATGTGCAGTTTGCATATAAATTATTCCCATTTTTCCCCACTTTATTGGTGTGGGAACACATCATTATCCGATATTTTCCCATTTGTTCCCGCCTGGAGCAGATGGAATAAGCGCTTCATATAAATGAATAAATCCCATTTGTCCCCGTTTCCCATTTGTCTCCAACTCACATATGACAGGGACAAATAAAAATACACCAAAAATGAGTGTATTCCCATTTAATAGTTTCAAGCAAAATTAACATTAATTATTAGTTTATGAAAAAAATATTTAATTCCATTAAACGTTAATGCAATTGAGAGTAATTCTAATTAATTTTTTGAAACTTTAATGCCATTAAATAGGCAATTAGATTGACAATCAATGTAATTAAACGTCTCAAGATTCAATTCTAACTAACTTTAATTAAATTGATGCGTAATGCAATTGATTAATTGCGGAATTAATGGTTAATGCAATTGATTAATTGTTAATTAGAATTAACCATTACGGCCAACACTGGTTATGACTGTACATCCCAGTGATATTGACGACGAAACGTACCAGAAAATGCTATAAACAGTGCCACTGTCTCCACTATTCTCTACTATACTCTATGGATAAGATCGGCTACGTAAGACATATTCGGGCGCACGAGCGCCGAGCTAACTAGGAGTCGAAGTGGTCGCCAGTGGTCGAAATCGGTCGGAAGGATCATCAATATCATCATCATCCTACTCTAGTGTCTATACCTACACCATTGGCCATCCCTAGCTCGGCGACACCGGTTCAGCCCAACTGGTCCCAGGACGGGTTTTTACAAGCGAGTACTACCATGCAACATAGTAATGAGCCGCATTGGGGACGC
The DNA here is from genome assembly GCF_963556715.1 of Cydia fagiglandana. Classification (NCBI taxonomy): domain Eukaryota; kingdom Metazoa; phylum Arthropoda; class Insecta; order Lepidoptera; family Tortricidae; genus Cydia; species Cydia fagiglandana. The sequence continues at coordinate 17,865,629 of NC_085932.1, read as the reverse complement.
TCGAGCACAGAGGGTCTACCGCGAACCACGTTCGATGTGTTACCTCCCTGTCACATTTACGTACGAATTTACAAGTGTGACAGAGAGGCAACACGTCGAACGTGGTTCGCGGTAGGCCCTCAGATAACTAGTCAGCGACTACTCTCCTAAGCAATATCGTCACGAACACGCGGAACAAGTCTCCTCTTTTACGCACTCTGCTGTTTTACAAGTTTTACAACTTGCTCTCGGCAAATTTATGTGTAAATTAAATGGTTCATGAAATATGAATCTACATATGTTGTTTTTAACACTAAGGAACTCATTCCTTGGTGTTAAAAGTAAAGAGACTTTTTTAACACGAATATTTGAGAAAACCCTGCCAAGTTAAAGGTTTAAGGCATTTTTCCTTAATTTAGTTCAAACAGGGTACTTGACATTGCTTAAACATCTTTAGTTTTGATTTAACTCCGTTTTCGCTCTTATAAAAATAGGTTGCTGTTTGTACTAATAAAGGTAACAAAAATAAAGTAATATGGCTGTTTGCTGAAAAAACAACTTTTAATTTTTAAGGTGTTTTTCTAACATTTAGCAAACTGAAAGTTTATTCTGTTGTCGTAACTTCCTAATCATGACTGTAGACATTCGACCTTTATAATACAGACATCAAGAGCTGCAAATGCAACTAGGTAATAAACCATAACCAGAAACTGGTTTAATTGAAAGTAAGTAGCACAATTAATTAAGAATCACCTATGTGTCGAGGTTATTTTAAAGTTACATTGACTTTTAAGAGGAAAGTGGACGAACGCTTTTCCATACACGTCCACATTTTCCTCTAGGGATATTTACATTTTGGAAAAGATTTTTTTATAACCTGATTAATATCAATTAACCATAGCAATGCCCTTTTATTTGATTTATTTTCGATGTTTTTATTATTATAACAGCTTCGCTTTTTTAATTTGTATGAATACTTTTTTTTTCGCTCCTAGCTCGTATAATTTATAATAAAAAAATCAAACCAAGGGGCGTCTATGGTTGATATACATCAGGTTGTGTAAAAATATTTTCCAAAATGTCTTTTGTTATTTACAATGTGTTATGACGTAGTTCATTTACAACAAGTATAGGTACCTACGTAACAGCTGTTCTTTGGCGGAGGTCACCAACCCGCGCACTATCGTGCGATAACACCCCAATTGCCGGGATTGTGTAACGTTAACGTTACTGATAACGTTTAGGCCTGATAAATAAACTACACGTGAAAGAATCGCTGACTAATGAAAATAGTGGGTGATTATACAGATATACTCGTTGTTTTGTCTCTACTGTCTCTGTGTCGTATGACGTATCACAGGCATACGATAAACAACGATTGCTTGTTAAATAACAATAATTGTTATACATTTTGTTGTATTTTTCCCGTTAACAAAATCGTCAGCTATTTTTATAGACTGTCTTATGTAAAAAAAAATGGTTTAATTACAGGTTCGCCCAAAGAAAACTATTATAAAAATAAAATGGTAGTCATTCAAACTTAAAAGGCAAAAGGTAAATATTTAGTTTCAAATGAAAGACCCCTCGCTTCCATTCTAAAGGCATCAAGCAACGAGCCTTGCTTAATCCATAGGCTTCGCTTCTCGCTGCTAAATCTACACTAGGCGATAGTATCGCATCGTAGGTGAGTGCAGCGGGCGTTGACCCCTGAACTGAATCCAGGTCGCGGAGGTTACGCAGCTCCGCCAACTGCTAGGAAAAACACGAGCCGTTGAGAAAGGGATCTCAATGCTGCCAACTGGTTGTGGCGAATAATCCAAATTTGAAACGTAGAATGTGTTTGACGTTGTCACCTCGGCAGTCATTGCACTGGCCTGGCGTTTCATACGGGCCCGTTATCAGTTCAACATAAATCGCCCCGGGAACTTGTTAAACTGAAACTTGTGAGTATTTCAGGCTTTCTTGTCGGAATTGATTTAAGCCAGTGCTTTTTTTCATCGAGTACTGCGATGAGGTTTAATTACCTATGTTTCAAGGTAAGAAATACCCATAGCTTTTTAAACTTAACATATATTTCACCATCATTTCACTGATTTATGAGACCTAAAGAAATAAAATGAAGTTATGAATTGTTTTCAGGTGGTTGGCTAAGCATCTATCTAGTTAGGGTTCCGTACCCAAAGGGTAAAACGGGACCCTATTACTAAGACTTCGCTGTCCGTCCGTCCGTCCGTCTGTCTGTCACCAGGCTGTATCTCACGAACCGTGATAGCTAGACAGTTGAAATTTTCACAGATGATGTATTTCTGTTGCCGCTATAACAACAAATACTAAAAACCGGGCAAGTGCGAGTCGGACTCGCGCACGAAGGGTTCCGTACCATAATGCAAAAAAAAAAAAACAAAAAAAAGCAAAAAGAAAACGGTCACCCATCCAAGTACTGATCCCTCCCGACGTTGCTTAACTTTGGTCAAAAATCACGTTTGTTGTATGGGAGCCCCATTTAAATCTTTATTTTATTCTGTTTTTAGTATTTGTTGTTATAGCGGCAACAGAAATACACCATCTGTGAAAATTTCAACTGTCTAGCTATCACGGTTCGTGAGATACAGCCTGGTGACAGACGGACGGACGGACGGACGGACAGCGAAGTCTTAGTAATAGGGTCCCGTTTTACCCTTTGGGTACGGAACCCTAAAAACAGAATAAAATAAAGATTTAAGTGGGGCTCCCATACAGCAAACGTGATTTTTGACCAAAGTTAAGCAACGTCGGGCGTGGTCAGTACGTGGATGGGTGACCGTTTTCTTTTTGCATTTTTTTCCGTTTTTTTTTTGCTTTATAGTACGGAACCCTTCGTGCGCGAGTCCGACTCGCACTTGCCCGGTTTTTTCTGTATTTGTATATATTAAGGTACATACCTGTTTCTAGATGTATTACGCGTTGGTGATCCTTAAATCAATAAAATATTACACTTTAAATTTTAAACTATCGCGTTTTGTACACATATTTAATTAATTGCACAAACGGGTCTACCGCGATATAATTTTATTGTTTTTATCTTACACTCCGACCACATTCCTCTTTCCGAATTGAAATTGGTCCTTCTGTGATCACAGCTGGTGTAACTCAGCTGAAACGTTGGAATTTAACGTAAAACAGTGAAATTATATCGTGGTAGACCCGTTTGTGTCATTACATATATAAAATAGACGTAAAATAAATAACTATTAAATGAAAGGCCGAGAAGTTATTTAGACCAAGGAAAGGTAGAATCGGAGTCGTACCAAAGAGGTGAAAGAACTTACATAAAGAAGAACTGACTGAGGGAACTGCACCGACAAAAGATCTCTTAAATTAAATAACGGTGGTTACAATAAGTTGAAAAATATAGAAGAAACTATTACATAATAAGATTAGGTACGTATACGTGTATTTATAAATTCTTATTGTAGATGTAGAGTCTGTTTGGAAAGAGATGTATGGAGCCCAATACATTTCACGACTCTTCTCTTTCCGAACAGACTCTATAAAACTATCATAACCAAGGAGCACTTATCCATTTACTATATCTTCAAGTTAACATTTGAATTATTTTATTTTGAATTGCACAATGCGTACAGCGGCGTTCAGAAGTGCATGGATAGATGTCGATTGCGGTCGTTAATATTAGGATTGAAACATCTCCATGCACTTTTGAACGCCAGTGTACCTAACTATTCAATAAAATGAACCTTCACTTTACTATAAATGGTGTCAGAAGTGCGTATAATAAAATAAAAAAGATATTATAAAGAAATTGTAAAGACAGTTATAAAATAAGTCAAAAACATGGAAAAAAAACGTAACGCAATGGCACCCGAGTTGCCAATTTAATCGAGTTTAATGAAGCCTTAAATCGTAATCACGCCGAAAAGCATGAACCAATTTAAACGGCGAGACTAGTTTTAAAAGCCTGGGAAAGTAAATGTCCGCCTCAATTTAGTGTTTCTTATCGCAATTGCATTTTAATTGCCTAATAATTATAAATATCAAGTTTCTTAACCCTTGACATTACTCGTATTATACTGTGGAGAGTTGGAGACTTGATATAACCTTTCAATTAATAGTATTTTTAGCTTTAAAAAAATACCTACAACGACTGATAACAATATTAATAGGTGACGTCGACATTGAACTTAAATACAGAATTTTTCTCCTATTAGGTTTACATGATGCTGAGTAAGAATTAATTAAGTACAATTCTCAAAAATTAATTAAAACGTAATTGGTGTAAAACTAGTACGGGTTTTTTTTAAGAAAACTACCGTACCGATTGCGGTTTTTTTTATGAAAATTCATGTATAAAATTACATAATGGAAGCAATCGATGGTTTCATCTCATGAACACGGAATATTTTACTAGAATCCATAGATTGAACAAATCGTTTTGATGATTTAAAATTAATAGTTGAAGTTGCCTTTACCGTTTACCTACAGTTCATTTCTTTTAAACGTTCTTGTTTGAGATGAGACCTTTTAATAGCAGAGTCAATAAAACTACCTACGTCTACTTGATATTTACGATTCAATAAGCGCGTAGCATTATCTGATTCGGTTTGTTTAGGCTGCGGTTAGGTGTTCTCGCAGAACCGGTCTGCCAACTCCTTTTAAGGCAACTTACTCAAGTGATTTGGTTGGAACTTGTTACTTTTTATTAAGCTGTTTGTTAGCTTTCATAAGTTACCTCTGCATTTCTGAGAGTTTTAGATTGTTAGTATTTGCTAATTATTATGAGCTTATTAATTCCAATTCCAGTTCAGAAGGCATTAGATGTCCTTAACTGACTGAATAATTTTGTTTGGGTATACCAACCTATTTCGTAATATAACAACAAAAGAAAGGATTGATACTGATTAATGGACTAAAAACGTACATAGTGGGTTTATATTTTAACACCGAAGATAATTTTTAGGTATATAAAACAGGTCACAATGAAAAACTTTAATTTCGAAAAAATAAATCGTTTTATGCACTTCACTATTCACTATTTTTGTTATGCAAGATAATTAACTATAACCGGCACGGTCTGGTTCTCTATAAAAAACTATTATTTTAATTTTCAACCATATGTGTGACGTCCCACGGGTAAGGTACCTCATGGCGGTTGGCGCTTACGCTATTATTAACGCCGCTCTAGTATTATTGCGGTGCTATGCGACGTAAGCGCCGACCGCCATAAGGTACCTTTTTCTGTGTAACGTCACATGTATAGCTAAGGCTGCCAGAAATCCCGACATTTGGCAGCGATGTGTGGCCAAATTTTACCGTTATATTTTATATTTGAGTAGGTAATAAGGCAAGATGTCTCACCGAGCGAGTGTTTTGTCTTAGAAAATTTTCGCCGGCACCTGCAGTCAGCACCAGCAGTCTCATTTATTTACACAGGATAGGTATACATCATTATACAGCTTCCTGAACAACTGGCCGGAGGAAGCACCAAATCGGGAGTCATGGAAATTAAGGTGAGAGGCCTTTGCCCAGCAGTGGGACACTCAAATAGGCTACGAAAAAGAATAAAAAAAGGTATACATCTACAAGCACGTTTTTTGTGCGACAAACTGTTTAATCGTTACCCGTGTTATGCTGGTATCAGGGGATTAGGTACCATAAAGGAGCTCCATTAGATAATTAACCATTTTTATTAAGTTTTTACTTTTAGTTGTTATTCCTCCAGCAATACTAAAGATATTACAATTATTGTTAAATTTTTATTGTTAATTTGTAGAAGCTGGATTCTAAAGACATGAATACCTCATTTTAAAGATTATTTCAAACATGGCCTAAAAAGGGATTTTTTTTTTATATCTAAATATTGTTGCATTTACTTATTCATTGACACCTCAACTACTATACTATAGGTTTTCATTTTAAACCCAGTTGCCCAAAAGTTGTGTTCAAACAATTATTTTATTTTTTGCCTAAATTTGCCAAAGTTGTGATCTAGTATATTATAGTTTCAAATTGAAGATCATGGGCAGTATTAGGGAGCAGGGAACCTCTTAAATAAACAAACCGTTTTAAAATATTATCAAAAATACTTGTACAATTCTATGGTGGTTTTTATTAATGTAATACTTAATTCATTATTCTAAGCAATACTGAACTTCACGCTTGGATGAGTCCAGGTGTTTGTTATGGATGTTTCTGCGATGCTCAAGGCTCAAGCTCAAGGTCATTCTGACGAATGCTGCGCAGGAGTCTACGCTTGACTGATTTTGATATTTCTGTTGCCGGTATTCTTATACCTCTCTCTTGCCCGCGCACAAAAATAGCGGTCTGGAGTTCTGCGATCCGTGTTCAGAGTTCTGCGTTCTTTGCTATGTAGATAACTCCTAACTATAAGACACAGGAGACGTTCAGTCAGACTTCAGAAAGCGGAGGTCAAAGAGAATGCCGGCATTCTAGAATTCTTTGCCCGCCTAGACAAAGAACGGCAGAGCGATAGATGTCAACTGCCTTAGATATCTGCGTATACTTTACATGAGAACTCCATCATTTCTGAACCGTAACCCATAGTTCCAAAAAGAAAAATTGTCTCTATCAAATCGAGAGTAGTTAAAAGCCAAAGAATAAACGGTCTAGTTTTGCTCTGTAGTTCGTCACATCACATAGCGACGTCATGGCATCATGGCATGCATATTTTAGATCTGTGTTAAAATTTCAACTCCCTGTGACTACCTCGGGTTTTAATTTTAAACTGAATTAGCAAATGAGGGTTAAGCCGGGTCGGCGACCGACGATCTGAGAGATTCAGGAAATGTAGGCCGGCTTAGCGCTGTTTGCTCTCCTAGTACTCTTATAAAATTATTTTATTAGAGCTTAAAAGATTAAATTTCGCTAGGGTTCAATGACATTTAGATTGTATCGTCTCCCGTAATTTTAGTGAATGTAGACCGAGTAATTAATTCAGATATTCACGTTTATTTACTTATAAATATATCGTTATATTCGTTATCTTGCTAATGTATTTTGCGATGGTATTTTTCTAGGCCTGATAGTCCTGATACCTACTCGTACTGTGCATATCGCAACCGATCCTCAGTTTTAGTCTAGGGAGACTATAAGCAATACTGCATGGGACCGCGGATCGTTTATAATGTGCATATGTGACATTACACGGAAAAAGGTAGGTACATTATGGCGGCCGGCGCTTACGTCGCATAGCGCCGCAATAATATTAGAGCGGCGTTAATAATAGCGTAAGCGCCAACCGCCATAAGGTACCTTTACCCGTGGGACGCCACATATCAAATCGTTTATTAAGCGTCGACGAGCTTGCGTGCGTCACGTGCGTGCCAATAGTTAGTTTGACTAAACACCGACCGCTGCACATTGTATGCAACATACTTTTTTCAGCAGATTCTCTGGCGTTCCATTGTAATTAGAGCTCCTATTGTGAAGTTCGTTCTCACGCTGAACGAAATTTCATTCTATGCTAATATCGTCGTAGTAAATATATATACGCAGAAGTTTAACCACACCATTTGAGACATTGCAATATTTAAACTCTTAGCGCACTAGCTGTGCGCAAAGAAACGTGGTCCTTCCTCTATAACGGCGATGACAATTGACAAGCGGGACGTAATGTAAAAAAGTCGTAAACCCATTATTTTATTTAAAATCATAGAAATCGAAATTCTTGTCTATGAAATAAAATAACAAGTGAAATAGTTTAATGCACTACCTGAAACGGAGTAAACGGACCCTTGGAAATAGATAATAAATTATAATCTTTACGAATTGCCTCGCTTGATTGCAATCAGATAATTGAAACACATTGTTTTTCTAATAAGTTTGAATTTTTAACTATTAAGTTTGTGTATAAAGTCAGACTACTGTACCTACATACTTTAATATTTTCTCCGTAGTGCCGTGTAATAAATTTATCTTAAGCAGATTTCAGAGTCATGCTTGGGTTATTAATATGTATGCGATATTATCGCATTGTCTACGTGCATATTTTATATCGTGCTATTCTTTTATACATAAATATATTCCCAAGACACTAATAGGCAAGCAAACTAAATACAATACGATGGCTTTAGTCAGTTATATCGTCTCAGTAATACAGTAGTACACCGTTATCGATACTACTAAAACATACAGTAATTAAAATGCACTGAGATGTCTGAAATAGCAGCTCATCGTCATCATCACATCATCCAAAGGAAATAGCAACTCGGTATCCTACACTCGACGTAGAAATAAGTAGTCATAGTTCGTAATGTACGATTTTATTTTATTTTAATATTTGCCGAAAATACCGAACACCATTTACAGATTCGAACAAAAACTGTTTTTTCTGGAAGACACTATAAATACGCTACTTCTACTTACCACGTTCCTTTTATCTAGGTTTAAAATTAAAATGCAATCCTAATACTTAGTGTAGTGTAGGTGAATGTTTATAATATTATCATTAAGTTGTTCCATAGTAGGTACATATAAGTAAATGCCTTTTCTTTTGTTACAGGTGATTTTTGTACCGACGTCATCATGAAGTGGAACGATGTAACAGATATCAGTGAGTATTATTAATTTATCCTAATATTATGCCTACCTGGTCCAGCCGGTCTAGCACAAGATTGTGCGACAGTATCTCGCCGCGAGATAGACTACCCTTTAATTAATTCAGTTATTAGAAAAAGACGGTAGTCTAAATATCTCGCGGCGAGATACTGTCGCGCCAATCATGTGCTTGGCCTACAGAAATCTGGTTTAATAAGTTTTATATCGTGTAGCTGTAGAGTGTACATGTAGAGAGTAGAGTGATAAAATTAACGCCGTGTGAGCCTAGCTTACGTGTTATCTTGTCAACGTAATCCAGTCCAGTTGATACGAAATACCTTGTTGAATCAATTCACATGTATAGTTAGACCAAGATAAGGGTGCAGCGATTTTGACAGCTTAGACTGTGCTGTAACCTGTAAACCTACGAAAATGTACCCGGCTTGTTACATAATACTTAGGGATGTATAAAATAAAGAAAACACAAGAATCCACTTGATAGTCGATTTATTTCTTCTCCTACATACCCTAAAATTACAACTTCTAGCTCAGACTGCTAACGGTAGAGCTGTTGGTTCAATAATATCTGTATTCTTACACTTAGGATAAACCACCAACAAATTAGTTGTTTAATTAAATTTTATTCAGATAATTATAATACGAAAGTTACACCTGAGCATTAAATTTGGCAAGTAATAGTAACATTCCATTTCTAACCGCAGCTGCACTACCGGTACTGAACGCGCCGCTGTCATTGTCAATTTCCATAGTAAAATTGACAGTAGTGCAGCTGTCGTTGGAAATGGAATGTTACCCTTACACTGTCCATTAGATCACAGTAAACCTTAGTTATGATATTAAAGTTATTCATTATAAATGAGACAAAAGCAAAAGGTTACCGATCTATGACAATAATAAAATTGGACTTCAAGTAAACTATGAACGTACTAAGGGCTACCTAAGGGCCAACACATACCTGCGGCCACAGACGATGTTAATTCCTCAAAGTTAACTCCTCTGCATTCCGCCAGACGAACGAGACTGACGATCTAAAATATAATAAATATCATGAGATTTAGCTTGTGCACAACTGCTGACAGACACCTAAACACTGAACCGAATCGTAACACTTACAGAAAAGTCTGCAGCGGTCAAGAATAGCATTTGGGTCGGAACTTGTGACAATGGCCATGAAAGGCGTCCCGATCTTGAGAAGACCCGTCTCTTACATCAGCTTGCCACGCTCATGGGCACACACCTCTCTCCTCAGCAACATTTGCCTCGATCTATTAAACCCCAGTATCCAATAATATATATCAATATTTATTTCTGGAACTATATACAGCGACAATGGATTTCCACGCTGAGTTTTATATTAATATATTCTAATTTTTGTAACAAACAATATTATGTTCTGACACTAATCAATGCCGTCTTTTCTTCTTATTCTATTTTCCTTCCATTTCAAATTTAGTGCTCTTTACAATACGAACAGCACGTTGCCAGTCATATCGTGCTACCCTTTAAACATGTAGGTTTAATTAACTAACGACACAATATCAAGAAAAAAGGTGAAATACAAATATTTATATTTGTACCTAAACTATAATTAAATTAAATCCTGTTCAATATTTCTAAAAAGAAATTAACACTAACAGAAATAATCAAAACCAACGAAGTTCCACCTAAACCACTAGCTGGCGCTATGTGACAGTGCAAGGTTTATTTATACGTCATAATTTCACATAAGATTGACGTTTAAAAAAGGAATACTCGTTCATGCTGCGCCATCAAAATCGCTGCAGACTTGTCTTGATCTAACTCTAGTTTTCACACAAATCGAGTGAAACGAACATTAACAGTATAACACTGACTCTACGGCTTCCTTTGCAATTAATCCCATTTTGGCGTCGGTACAGTATTTTATAAATAAAATGACGGGATAATATACGAATATCTGTTGGTTTTGGCAGCTCGCTCGCATACTACATACTACAGTAGTAACTCTAGTAACGGAGCGCGACGTGGGCGCTGGGTGCCCGGTGGGCGGGTGTGATTGATAGGTCATTACCAACAACTCTTTGTAACTTCGTATTTTCAAAGTGATTCCTCTAACCGGTTGCTTTGACTGCGTAAAGGTCACTTCCCGGTTGATTGATGCCCAATAAATCGGGATTCTGTCGACCAATGGTCCGTCAACCAATTTATTCCTTTATATATGTGGTAGGTAACAGACTAAAATATCTGCACAATAAGAAAGCTGTGGAAATTGTAGGTTTTCTTGAATGCAGTAATATAATATGCAGTGGGTTTATGTTAGAGGCAACTATTCAAGCAGACACAGATTTTGACCTTAGGTATTGATGTTTATTCTGTCTAACTATCGACATGACCAGTTTTAGTGATATACAGGAGACTGCCAATTACTGATACATAAACAATTTTATTTACCCGTATTAAATTAGCGTGTCGCTTTAAATTCACTCTTAAATCAAACAACCTCTGATTTATTTCCGCGCAGATCTCCACAGCATCCAATTATACGACAGATAGTTTGGCAAAGTGTCCAGGAAGGCACGTACGATGAAGGTATATGCATAGTATTAGGACTAAAGACAGTAACCTATCTTCAAAATATAATGACAAAACATTTATCAATTTGCGTAGCTTTATTAGTAACGTGTATCGTCACTTGTTCTTTTGCGCGGGCGAAGTCTTGTTTGAAGATAGATTACCCTATATAAATTGACTCTGGTAATATGGACGATACGCACAGTAGTGGCCATTCATCCGGAAATAGTACAGAGGCGACGCCGGCCACAAGGTCCGATGCCTCTCTGACAAATTACTCCTCCATACAGGCTGACATCTGATTGTTGCATCCACAAATTTGATTTTAAATTGATCTGAATGTATCTTATAGCGTCAGACTGCGATTATAAATATGTACGAGAAGCATGAGACGATGTTCCCGATAATTTTCTATTGGATTGTTGTATGGAGCAGGCCAGACCATGAATTATTATAACCAAAACTACGAACTGTTTTCATAACTTTCTACGACGTCTTCTTATTTTGATTATTTCACTCTTTGCTGGGATACCTTGGTATTTTACTTGGTTTTTTGAACTTGTTCAAATTAGCTTTTTTCTGTTGATTTGGTTCGTTTCTACACTTTTTTTGGAGTAGTCAAATTTCTATTGTACTTATTATACATCATTTTCATACAACCTAAAAGTATGAAGATATCGCTCTGTTTGTAAGTCTTATTTATCGGTCTTGTGTTTATTAATGGGATAATACTATTCAGACTTACTATACTTTACTATAGACCTATAGATAAAGTTATTAATAAATAGTAATAGAGGTGTGTATATTTATCCTAAGTAAAATTCGTACTTTTCTCTAATTCGATAACTTAAATTAAATTGTCCCTTGAGGCTCCGTAAATTGTACGGTAGCTTTGCTTGTCAGATGCTGACGTTTGACAATGACAATTCAGATATTACAAAACGCCATCTAGTTCGACTGTCAAACTCGATAGATTTAGAATTTGTCACTAAAATGAAGTACCTATATGAATATATTTCCTTGCATTAAAAGACAACGATACATTTTGGTTCTCCACACACTTATCTTGCCGGCGGAGAAGGGAGTCGACGGAGAGATTTCTTGATAGGTGTTGCATGACTAATGGGGTGGGCGCATGCGCGTGTGTAATTGCACGTGCAATGCGCCTGCGGTCCCGATGCGGTCGCACGTTGCGTCCGTTGGCTGCGGAAACTAAGAGTATATCAGAAACGAGTTTCCCTCACGCAAGCCACGGCTTACATTCAAGCTAGCATATAATAGTTCTACCATAGAGACGTGTTGTCCATAAACTGTCTAGAGTGATTAGGGTATAAGTACTACGAAAGCGAAAAAGAGGAAGACTAAGAATTGGTAGTATTGATGTAGGTACTTATGTATTGAGAAAAGACAGAAAACATTGCATGGGATTGATGATTATAGAGAAGACTAAATAAATACTTTGAGCTATGCCGACAGGAACGCATCAGTTCTTCAATAAAAGATCAAAATATACATAGCACAGTAGAAGTACAGGGAGCTAAGATGACAATCGTTTGCGCTACGATGACAACAAAACGCTATCTCACTAATACGAGTAAGTATATAGAAGAGTGATGCTGAGAAGAATCGTTCTTCCATCTCTTAGTACATCAACTGTACATGTGAATTATATAAAGTTATCACGGTCCCCTATGGATTACCAATATTACCATGGACGGTAACTAATAGCGATCATCTATCAGTCATTCTAATAGTAAGTAGGTACTTAATAGATGGTCTGTGGCAATGGAAACCCCACCTGTTACTGCCAGACTGCCATCATTATTAAAACATTATCGCTGTTAATTCTTACATTGTGTCTAATAAACCAACAGCCGCGTAAAAGACTAAGCAGCAGCAACAGTCAGTAGATAAAATCGTTAGGATCCGATCTTTGTCCATAGTGAAAACTGGCGGACGGTGGCCATCCTTTTGTTAACCACCCTTAACCCCCCTGTTCTTGTAACATGAGACGACAACCATAAATTTACTTATCTAAAACGAAGGATTACGTTACGATGCTATAAGATCTCATAACCAAGGCTTTTGTTTAAAGAAAGAGAAATAAAATTGCTTATCCGAGCGCGTCGGGCGGCCATGTTGCGCTCGCGCCGAATTGCGGATTACATCACTGCGCAAAAACCGCGCGGGATGGGGGGGGGGGGGGGGCGAGTGGCCTTGGCCTTGCCACTGCCAAGGCGAGGGCAATTATACATGCGCCCACTAGTCTACCGATGTTATTATATGTTACTTGTATGCTTACAACCAAAACGGATTAACTCCATAACAATATAAAAGTAGCTCTACTCCAGCAACAAAATGATACCTGCTAGCCCATGTTTTTTTTTTGTCGATTGTAGAAGTATCTAAATAAACATGCTGAAGTATCTACGTCCCAGCTAATCAAGGAGGATCTTGTAATGAAACGGCTATGGATATGATTTGTCCAGTCTGTCCATAATAGTTTCACAAATGATTAAATCGCCCTCGTGCACACAACACACAAGTAACTAAAAGGAAAATTCTGTTTTTCATGAGTATGATGACAGCTAGAGCACTCCAAAGATTTTTGTAGCTGTTTATGTACAACCATCGCATTCGCATCGCAGTATACCTGTATATTGTACTTACTCACTTACTTACTTACTCCTCTGGCGCAGCGACCCAAAGTGTGTCGTGGCCTCCAACACGACTGCTCGCCACTGATCCCGGTCCTGTGCCGTGTCTCCAGTTCTCAACCCGGAGCTCGCGCAGATCAGCGTCCACCACATCCGTCCATCGATACCTAGGTCGACCGACCGGGCGGCGTCCGTTCGGTTTTCCCTCAAACGCTCTTTTCACCGCCCGATCACCTTCCATTCGCTCAAGATGGCCGAGCCACCGAAGCCTTTGCGCCTTTGTCACACCACCTATATATTGTAATGATTGGAATATTTTTTGGATAATTCATTCTCTCATTTGTTGCACTGCATTTGGTTATTCGATGTCGACCGCAGTTACCGGGTTTTTTAACCTCGACTCACTGCGTTTGTTAGTTCGTTCATTTATTTGCCTCTGTCGCTCAAATATGCAAGACGAATTTTCAATTTTCTGTGTTCGCGGTAGGCCCCCAGAACGGGCTAGAAACTTTGTAGCTGTATGCGTTCGAGTGGCCGGGCGGGCCCACGCATGCACGTCACGCCGCCACGCCATGTTTGCATTGCGGTGACCAACTAGGCTTTGAGACAATTCATATAGGTACTTTACGCCTTTAAAAAATAGCTAGATTTTATAAGACTGGAAGAGACGCAAAAAGAGTCGTTTTCAGAAAAGAACATTTACAAAAGCAAACACCACTTGAAAGTGTGTAATGTATTGGGCATGGCATGGGCATCACTTAAGTCATCTGGAGTTTTTTACAGTTTAGGTAAAAGATATGTTAAAAGTACGGAAAACTAGCCTCATTGAGTTAAAGATCATGAGAAAATCCAGCAGTGGATAGCGAAAGCCCACGAGAGGAAAGAAAGAAGCAAAGAAATTTTAACACATTAATTATATTCGTGGACAATAATAGAGGGAAGTGTGTTGTGACATTGAACGCCTTGAACGGATTGCTTCAGCTCTCGGTAGCAGGATTAGGAATACACTAGGTTAAAAAACTGGAATTATTCCTAGAACAACAATTAATAATGAAGATATCGTGTCCAATTAAATATAGCTGACATGGAGCTGACCTACCCCAATGATTCTTTATCAATATTATTGGCTGCACCTAATCTCCGCAAATGTAACGTCACTGAGGAGTAGCTGTGGGTACACTTTAGATAGATAGCGTTGAGAATTATAGGAAAATTCCATAGGAACTAAGGAATAAACTACAAATATTTTATTTGCGGAACAAAGGTTAACACAGATTGACATATTAAGGCATAAAAGAGGGTTTGCAATAATTTCAACAGAGTTCAAAGAGCTCTGATAGAAATCAACGCCTACGAGAATACTAAAAAAATACAATTTAGCATTCCTGCCAATTACATACTTGAATGTGGCCACCATATCGATTGACGGGTCGTGACCAGTCCGTCAGCACTGAATCTTGATCAGTGATCACACAATCATGTTCACCCTAGTAATACTTGCCACGCCATCTTCCACCATAATGTCTATTAGTTATGGCTTTGGAGGCATGTTGAGAAGGCAAGATTAATTTTGTCATGTAACCACCGTGCAAACTTGGACTTTACGCCATTGACTTTAAAAGTAATGTTGGGAGAATTCAAGATAAGATCGTTGTATCGCACACAGGCGAAAAATCAATAAAAGTCGGACAAAACCTAAACATTCAGGATTATTATAGAAATCGTATTAATGCAGGTTTGCCAACTAATAAAAACAAAATTACAATTATATTATGACATTTTATTAAATTTTGATCATAATATCTTCTTCTAAAAGATTTAAAACATTTTGGCATAGGGGAAGCGACTTTTTACCACCCAATTTTCTTAGTCCTGTTATATAAGGATCGGAAGACACTAAAAGTCTTTTGAAAGTGTCTTCCATAGCCATTTGCCTAAAAAAAAATGTCGCTTAGTCACATTTTTGATTAAACTAGTCATCGATTAAAATGAAAATTTTGTTAAAATGTCGCGTAAGGTCGCATAAAATAATGGTTGTATGTTAAAACCCAAGTTCTGTAGTTTCTAAAATTGATAATATCAAAACCGGATCTATCAGGAAGTTGTACTTTTCTCCTTGGTGAAGTTGAACAATGTGCAAAAAATACAAGACATTACACTTTTTTTTTTTATAATAAACAAGCAAGCATAGCTATCAAAAGTAACTATTAGTAATTAGGTTATTACCTCCTGGAAGGGTATCCATCATTAAATCACAACTTTCTGAAAGCAAACGATAAATAAGTAAGCACATAAGTAACACTCGCAGAGCACTAAAATATTCGCCTTTGAACAAGTCGAACTTTGGAATGAGAACGTGTCGCGTAGATGACTCTAACATGAAAATGATTATGCGAGTAACGTGCACTGTTTATTGGACTACCCGCTAAGATTGGTTTTTGCCTGTTGGGGCTACTTAGAAGTTTTTTGGTTTTGTCCGACTTTTATTGATTTTTCGCCTGTGTGTATCGGCAAGTTTTCAATTCACTAGATGCTTGGCCCCGAGGTGGATAATTGGATGTTTATTTAGGAGGGAAACTTAGTACAGGAACGCCATTATATTAAGACAGTCAACGTACTAGGGGACAGAGATGTGAAAAATACTTTATAAAAAGTATTTAAATACAAAATGCAAATACTTCCTTGATAATACTATTTCAAATCCAAAATACAAAATAGGTTTTGAATTTGTATTTAAATACAAAATACGAAATAGGTATTTTCAAAATACTTTTTTAAAATACAAATACTTTGCGATAAAAGGTACTCTGAGTAGTGAATACTCTAAATTCAAACAGTATTACACGGAATTTCCGAGTTGAAAAGACTCTCTTTATTCTATGAAATCAATCCTCTATCTAAAGTGCAAATTTCTAGTTATTTATTGATAAAAACAAAGAAAGGAATAAACAAACATAATAAAACTTACAAAACTATAGATAAATAATTTGCCCCAGGTCGCCGTCAACGGGCAAGGTGCCCAGAAGGCTGGCCGTATTTCCCCGCTGTATAGCGATGCTAATACGCTGGGCGAAATAGTGGCCAGCCCTCTGGTCACCAGAAGCCTCTATTAAGCGCGCCGACAAGTCTTTGTACAGTCGACGCGCACTTGGCCCCCACGGCCCTAAAGTTTCGACACCAAACGCCGCAAATATGTAGCTGCTTCCCAGATCGGCATATTTGCGGCGCTTGAGGCTTTCGGCTGAGGAAGCCGCAGCGCCAGCAGAATCTTTGGTGCTTGGAACATGGGACGGTGCCAGGGTATCAACGCAAGTAGCGTCCCAAACTAGCGGCCGACCCATGCTCCAAGGCACCAGTGTCATTCCGTCGGGTCTCTTGCCGTCATCCCTGGCCAAACCGCTGGGCTCGAGGACTGCAGGTACTTTGGCACTAACAAGAGCCCGACGGAGGACATCATTCATACTGGCATGGCGGGGGATCCTGCCAGCGCTTCGAGCACATGAGAGGCCAATTTCTAGTTGTTTGCTCATATTAACCGGTAGGATGTAG
The DNA here is from genome assembly GCF_963556715.1 of Cydia fagiglandana. Classification (NCBI taxonomy): domain Eukaryota; kingdom Metazoa; phylum Arthropoda; class Insecta; order Lepidoptera; family Tortricidae; genus Cydia; species Cydia fagiglandana. The sequence continues at coordinate 17,848,323 of NC_085932.1, read as the reverse complement.
GTATGGATGATGGTTTTTAACGGCCAACTTTTAAAGCATTAATTTGTAATGTTTTACAGCTAAATTATAATGCCTCTCGTTAGTGTGATGAAAACGTCTCGTTTGTGTTTCACCAGGGCAAAAAGTTTGTTCTCCTCTCGTGCCTTGAAACCCTCGCAACACTCAAGATTCCACTTCTTTTTTAACCACTTGCTACGCTCGTGGTCATGTGCGACGTTACTAAACAGCAGATTCAACAGTTCTATGTTAAAAGAATGAGAGAGTTGCCAGGATTGTAACATCAGAAGAGATTGTAACTCCTACCTACATTACCTACCTACTATAAAGTATTTTGAAAATAGAAAATAGGTCCCAAAAACTATTTCAAATAAAATACAAAATAGTTTTCTTCAAAAGGTATTTAAATACAAAATAGGTATTTTGCATTTTGTATTTGCATTTTAAATACAAGTATTTCAAATAAGTCACATCTCTGCTAGGGGATGTCTTACACAGGACAGCTGCCATAGTACGAGTATAACTAGTGATCGGGGCGGGTCGGATCGGAGCGGAATTCTTAAAGTTTTCCAAAATATAGCACCAAAGGTATTTTTGTCTGGCTTAGGTTCCAATACTTCCTAGTCTCCTCTCAATTTTTGATATATGGTTTTCTCGACGCGACGACTGTAAGTTTATCACGTAGGTCCTATGGCCAACTCGATCTTCATCATTCATGTTGTCACCGGTTTCCCTTAAGCCCAAATTTCAGCTTAATCGGATAGGACCTATAGGAATAACATTACCAGTGGCAATAAACACTCTATAACATTATGCACTGACCAATCGTTGCAATTGTAAGTCTCCTTCCGTCGATCATGTTCTCGTGGTCACTTTGTTTGGGACATTTTCATACTTGTACATAGTTTTCGCGGTAAACTAAAGATATGAAGAAGAACAAGCCAAGTATTATTTTTTCCTAAATAAAAACGCAACACCGTATCCTAAAAAGTCTTAAGAACAAAAATAGATAGGTGGCGGTATTCAATAGTTATTTATTTTACAAGGGGGCAAAGTTGTTGTTTAACCGCTTGTGCTAATATTGATACCCAAGCAACCGAAAGATTCCAAAATTGAACCACGAGCGTAGCGAGTGAAACACAAAATTTTTCACCACACCAATCCGAAGCTAAATATTAAATGAAAAATATCAAACAAAATCAAACGAATGTTTTTAATATTTATCATCTAAAATCATCATTTAAAAGTCAATACTACCAGCAAACATAAGAAAACAACTCAAAATTTGCATTTGATTACTTTGCCTTATGACTCCTCTCCACGACGGACCAGCGCCAAAGTGCAACTTTGCTATCCGATTTTGAAGTGCAAAGTAAGCCTTTCCGAGCTGGTGTGGTGTAAAATAAATTATTAGCATCTGTATTCCAAGTTTCGACTGAAATATTTAAGTATAAAATGCAGTGTTGCCAGGGCTCTGGAGTCCTAAGTTACGTTTCGTTTCCCTAAAAGTCACGTTTTTGCTGCTTAAGTCACATTTTTATATTATTGTATTGTATGGGTAGGTATAGCTGGTCAAGCAAATCTTGTCAGTACAAAAAGCCGCGAAATTCAAATTGTCTATGAGACGATATCCCTTTGCGCCTACATTTTTCAAATTTGACGCCTTTTTCTACTGACAAGATCTGCTTGACTAACTTTAAATCGATTTTCAGATTCAGAAAATAATATATTTCACAAAAAATCTACTAACTTTATATGATTTTTCTTTTTGAAACACACATTTTCATACTTAATGCTGTTTGTGATCGATTTCATGAATTTTATCGTATCCAGACTAGTCAATTTTTCGCCAATCTGATTAAATTGCCCGATCGAATCAGGACGTGCGGACGCAAACGCCAATTTGGCTCGCCGATTATGACCGATATTACCGATAAAACGGAGTACGGGCGCAAGAATACCAATTTGTGACGCCAGTATTTTCTTTTTGGGGCATTTTTTCAATTTAGGGGTACTAATATCTAATATCACCATAAATCTATTGGTATTTTTGTTCTTGAAAATAATAAATTCTACCAGCAAAATTTGCACTTGATTACTTTGCCTCACATGTGGATAAAATGCAACTTTCTTATCAGTTTTTGAACAATCACGAGAGCCTTTAAGCGGTATCCAGACGGGATGAACAAATCGACTGATTTGATCAGAAATAAAATTGGCGTCAATCTCCGATTTAAGGCGTATTCAGATTACTCAAATTTTCGCCAATCTGATTAAACTGCCCGATCGAATCAGAGGCCGCCAGAGGCGTATAGACAACTACTAGGTATCAAACTAAATAACACCGTCATGTCAAGGTAACAAGTCTCATTTTGCCACGACTATTATAATAAACGTGATGGTGGATGTAACGTCAAAGTGCCAGTGCAAGTGTCAACTTGGGTGCGTTCACTGCGTTCCTAAATAATACGAATTGCAGAATTAAACTTGTCCAAAATTCGACTAGCTTAAAAAGTCACAAAAATTGCCTCATGTTCGAAAGTCACGCACATGTCACACGAGAAGGCTAAAATTCACGAAAAATGTGACTTTTGTGACCATCTGGCAACACTGCTAATTACAACATTAACAAGCAGTGTTGCCAGGGCTCTGGAGTCCTAAGTTACGTTTCGTTTCCCTAAAAGTCACGTTTTTGCTGCTAAAGTCACATTTTTATATTATTGTATTGTATGGGTAGGTATAGCTGGTCAAGCAAATCTTGTCAGTACATAATTTTTAAGAAAAAAAAACCGACTTCTATGGGGCCCGGTGAAAGATTATGGCAGATGGTGCACTATGTAGAAAAGGAGGTAAAACCAGTAGTTTCTAGTAGCATTTCGTTTCCGTAAGGATCGTAGTTCTAGCCTAACCTAACCCACTTCTCTGATAGCAGTTCGGTTCTGTGAGGATCGCTGTTCGAACCTAATCAAACCCACTTTTCTAGTAGCATTTCGTTTCTGTAAGACTCGCAGTTCTAACCAAACCTAACCCACTTTTGTTCGGTTTTGTGAGGATCGCAGTTCAAACCTAACCTAACCCACTTAACGGCGCATGCGATGCGGTGTACGGGAGTTTGAGCGGGAGGGGTTTGGCATCATCATACCCACATTTTATGGTAGGTAATCATAGTGGTTTATTTAGTTTAAGTATCATAGTGGTTTTCCGGGTCAAGGTCCGGGTCTCTGAGTCAGAGTCCGGGTCCGAGTCCCGGTCCGAGTCCGGGTCCGGGTCCGAGTCCGGGTCCGAGTCCGAGTCCGGGTCCGGGTCCGAGTCCGGGTCCGAGTCCGAGTCCGAGTCCGAGTCCGAGTCCGAGTCCAAGTCAAAATTGAAATTCGAAATCACCAAACATGTACTATGCGTCGTTGAAGAGTTCTGTTCTGATCATCATCAGCAGTTCCACTTCATCAAATGCGACAGTTTTTAATGTAAATGCTTGATTTTATGATGAAAATACAAAAAATTCTATACGTATGCCTTTAAGATTTGAGGAGTTCGCTCGATTCCTTATGGATCCCATCATCAGAACTCGAGATTGACAGAAATGTGGCTTAAAAACTAAACTTGCTTAACAAACATAACGAAGAGGTCAAATCGCCAAAGGTGAACTATGCGTCGTTGAAGAGTTCCGTTCTGATCATCATCAGCAGTTCCACTTCATCAAATGTCACGTTTTTGAATGTATATGCTTGATTTGTTGATAAAAACACAAAAATCACTATATGTATGCCTTTAAGATTTAAGGAGTTCCGTCGATTCCTCATGGATCCCATCATCAGAACTGGATTTTGACAAAAACGGGACCAATCTGTATGCATATACATACAATCAAAAAAATAATTTTCAAAATCGGTCCAGTAATGACGGAGATATGGAGTAACAAACATAAAAAAAAAAACATACAACCGAATTGATAACCTCCTCCTTTGGGATTTGGAAGTCGGTTAAAAAAGGCGCGAAATTCAAATTTCTATGAGACAATATCCCTTTGCGCCTAAATTTTTCAACTTCGCCGCCTTTTTCTACTGACAAGACATGCTTGACCAACTTTAAATCGATATTGTTAGAAAAACAAATTCAGAAAATAATATATTTTACATAAAATCTACTAACTTTATATGATATAAATTTTTGAAATACACACATTTTCATACTAAATGCTATTTGTGATTGATTTCATGAATTTTAAGGCGTATTCCTTAGAGAATATAACCAAACGGAGTGGTCATTAACAGGCGTTCCCCTCTGTCGAAAATAGGCGGCCAATGGTCAACCACATGTCAACCACATGTATGGACTGACGTTTATCTGACATGACGTACCAATACATTTGATGTGCGCCTCCCCCGCAAAAAACGGCAGACTATTTTGTACCGAAAATTATAGACGGCGTCTCCGTTGGTTATATCCTCTAAGGCGTATCCAGACTAGTCAAAATTTTCGCCAATCTGTTTAAATTGCCCGATCGAATCAGAGGCCGCCAGAGTCGTATAGATAACTACTAGGTATACTATCAAACTAAATAACACCGTCATGTCAAGGTAACAAGTCTCATTTTGCCACGACTATTATAATAAACATGATGATGGTGGATGTAACGTCAAAGTGCCATGCCATTGCAAGTGTCAACTTGGGTGCGTTCACTGCGTTCCTAAATAATACAAATTGCAGAATTAAACTTGTCCAAAATTCGATTAGCTTAAAAAGTCACAAAAATTGCCTCATGTTCGAAAGTCACACACATGTCACACGAGGAGGCGAAAAGTCACTAAAAATGTGACTTTTGTGACCGTCTGGCAACACTGATAAAATGTTTCTGCATGCGGTTAATTTAAATGCATGAATTAGTTCGGACTAGGGGCTGGAACGGTGCAGTGGTGAACGTTTATAAATAAGATAAAAATCGTTAGCCACAGATTATTTCTAACACCGGCTTACTACATTTGAAATAGATACTAGATACATACCAACCACGAACCAATGTATGTAGCTTAGCGATTGCTCACTTAACATTGTTAACTTTAAATCACACATAGAAATATTAAACAATTAGTATGATGCTATTAGTGTATAGATGTACTTAATCACGATGTTAAATATTTTGTATAGAAAAGAATTTAAGGTACATCGAGATTACTGATGCAATGGAACCCTTGTCTTGTGTTTAAATAAGATAGTTGCTATGTTACCAGTACCAATCGTTTAATCTCATATTTGACAGTATATATATATATATTCTACGATGAACTATACCGTTACCTAATTTGCGTTTGTAACAGCGCCATCTTTGGTGAAATTAGCACATCAAACTATATCGGCTTGAACATCTTGGATTATTTTTATTTGGCTGAACTCCTACTGCTATGTATTATTATTGTCTTAGTTTTAATTACCTTAATGGTTATAATCTCTTTGCTCCAGGTATGGGCGGAGAGGCATGTGCGTGCGCGCCGACGCCTCGCGCGCTGCCAGAACCCGAGCCAGATCAGCTCTACGATCACCACTCTTCAGAAGAAGAGCTAGAGGTTAGCACTTACAACAGTTACAACGATAGTTAACAATGATCGCCAGGTCGCTTTGAAAAGCGCTCCTTCGTTTAATGGGTTTGTTAGAGTCATCGATTGTCAATGCCAAGGATACGCTATCAGATACCAGGCCAGGCCAAATGTACATATTGATATCGAGGTGATTCACCCATCAAAATAATGGCATTTTCTTATCATTTGCGCGTGAATTTCGCTCCTACTTGTTCCTACATTCGTTTCGTTCGGTTCGTTTTAGTTAGTCCACGCTCATCGCAAAGTGGTAACAGATTTTGATTTTTGATATTCATGGACTAAATGTTAAATCAGTATAGGTACACGGCACATTTGAACGTCTTTGATATTGGTCGACGCAAACAATTCTTTATGAAAATATCTTGACATAAAATTTAGAGCCGTTAGTAATATAGTTAGAACTTAACAAAACTCATGAGCTCGGAGGTTGGTGAAAGTAAAATCTTACTGCCATGTGTAGATCCTGTATACTATATTTTATCAAATTTACCATCCTCGTAAGTCCCCGCGTACTTGTACAAGTACAAATTAAATTCGAGTTTTGAACTCTTATAGAAATAAAAGAAAGTTCCAAATTCAAAAGCGCAAAAATTGACTTGGGTCTTACGAGGTTAAAATAATACCCTAGTTCACACTCGTAGGTACTAATTACGCGGAAATCATCGTTGCAAGCTTTTTGATTTGTGCACTATATAGTACTTTCAGAACAAAATTTTCCTCGTAATTAGTCCCCGAGAGTGTATTACGGTATCGATATAAATAACAAGTATTAATCCAGATTTTCTTCACACAGTGGATTTACTGAGTCAAAACAGGATGTAAACGAATGATTACAATTAGAATAAACAGTAGGTAACATTATGTTAATTTATGTTACACGTGGGTTAATTATGGGGTAGAATTTCGATTGTGAAAGTATTCGTGTCTGCGAGTCATTTGTTAGTAAAAAGGTAAACATCGCAATTTATATCTCACTCGAAGAGATGGCAGGGGTCCCAACGGAGTAAACAACTTAGCCAAATTGTACACTCAATCTGGGCAAATTAAGTTAATTGACGTTTTTATCCATGCTCATCGCTAGGTATTTAATTTAACTGATTTACGAATTACGAATCAAATAAAGTTACTTAATTTGTACATTTTGAGGTACTTATTCATTTCTGTCAACATTGGGTCTGATTGTTAGCCTATTCCTATTCAGAATTTGTGCAAAAGGGGCATTCCATGAGACTGTCGCTTACATAACGCTTTTGCCTTGTATGGCAGCTACCTCAATAAAATACGTGAATCTCGAGAATATACTGCCAATTTGTTAGCCAAGTCATGAAATATTACCTGACCCAATATCGCTTACTCAGCATTTCCAGAAGTATTAGAAGAATTGCGTTATGTAAGCGACAGTCTCGTCGAATGCCCCACAACTATAACAAGCCCTCTTATAGAGCCCTGGGTTTCCAAATATTCGCTAGAGTTAGACCAAGAAAAGTCTGTAGCGATTTTGATAGCATTCGCAGTGCACGTGTTATTTAACTTATTTATACGTCATAATTTCATAGAAGTTTGACGTTTAAATTAACACTTGCACTGCGAGTGCTATCAAAATGGCTGCAGACTTTTCTCGGCCTGTGAATCATTAATTTCTACCATTATCCGGAAACATTTCACCAGCCAAACGTTTTAATGACGTAACATGACATAACGCTTGCAGCTGCATCTTGATTCGGGGTGAATGACCGCAGCGGGAAAATGGCGACCTCGTGGCTGCAGCAGCGAACTAAGAACTCAAGGTCGCCGAGATAAATCCCGATTTGAGTTTGGGAGTTAGAAAACATTAAACGAGAAAAACTACAACGTTTAAAAATCTGAACCTGATATTTAGAAGTGTTCGAGTCTTTTGAGTATGAATTTGAAGAACCCCGCTCGTTTTTACGAGACTTGGCGTTTACGGCCCCCCCACATCTAGCGTCTTTCGAGCGTCGGCGTCTGGTCAGCGCTATGGAAAATGAGGTCCGTCGCTGCGGTCGACGTTGCGTCGAGCAGCGGCCATAGAGTTGTAGACGCCGACGCTCAAAAGACGCTAGATGTGGGGGGCCCTAAAGTTGGAGTTGGACAATTCAGTTAAAATACATACCACAATACATATAGCGCCGTACAGCGCCATCTTTAGCTGTCAAATTGGGGGCACAATTAAATTCTTACAAATAATTAATTTACATAGTTTGAATTGAACCTATTTAATATTATTATATACACATAAAACATAATTATGTATATATTCTCAGTCTACATATAAAATTAAAATAAAAACGGATAAAATATATGTACGAGTATAAAGTCTATCAAGGCTTCTCTCTTCTTCTTAGTCGGATACTCTTGTCAGAGCAGTCGTGGTCATTGAGGTCGTTGTACGGCCTTTTTTGTTGTTTCCCGCCATGCTTCTCTATTTATTGCATTCCGCACGCACAGATTTAAAGGTGACCCGGTGAGAGCTTTAACTTGGTCGGTCCATCGCATTGAAGGCATCGCATCTGGGTCTTGTGCCATCCACTCTGCCCTGTACAACAAGCCTCTCCATGGCGTCGTCTTCCCTGCGCGTAACGTGACCGAAGTAGCTAAGGATACGAGTACGAGAGTGAACGATTGCCGAAAGTCTTTGTGTAACCTTGAGCTCCTAGACTTCTAGAGGTTTCTAGAGGCTTCTGGAGGTTCTCTGAAAAGTCTTGAGACCAAAATGTTACTACAAGTTTATATTCATTATACAAACTTAGTGCAGCAATTTACCAACGCGTTTGAGTCTGTCTTATATTTAATTTACTTGATGGTGTTGCCGACGACGGCCGAAAATACTTAGCAGACCGGACGTGACGGTAGCTCCATCTAGCGAATTTCAACTGTCTGGAACTCTCACAGATACGTATGTCAGATAATAGCGTAGTACTTACTTGTCGCCCCATTGTTCAAGTCAAGAACCGTTGTCTGCGCACCTATAACTCGCAGACAAGGCAATCAAATCCTTCTCATCATGGTTTTAATGTCGCTGTATAATTTATTTGAAATGCAGATAAATTTGGGTGTGCCTCTTGAAATTTGTATAAAATATTCGTTTATGAAAAAAAATTTAGAGGGTTTCGTTAATTTCATGGTATAATGACTTGAAATAATGCTTATTCGAACTTGGTATGGCCAGTATTAAGTAGATACCTACCTTATTTGAATATTATCACCGGAAAAAGTCGCCATAAAGATGGTGAGTTTGGATTACTTATCGTTTATTGTTGTTCCTGAATTAGAAACAGTTACGGCTTGCAGCTTTTCATAGATGTTTCCATGCATGGGGTTACATTTCTATAGAGCTGACTGTTGGAAGTAAACATGTACACCGTTTTATTTTAACAAAGTACGCTCATTTATCCAGACAGAGCTTAGCTTCTGTAAATTGCAGTTCCATTACACGATATTTCACGCCCAGCCCAGTGTTAGATACCGAGGAAGCGCATTTATCTTGTTTTATAGCCAAGTACGTAGCCATTTACAGATATTATTTGGATATGTTTTTGCAGAATGGCTCGTGGTTTCTGAATTGTACATTGTAAATATTATGTACAAGTGTGTATGGAAATCTGAGTATACCTAACGCCATAAATAAGCGATTGCATTGGATTCTAGTAATTATTGTTATAATAGTATATACCTGCGTATACTACTTAAATGCCGTAGACTGTTGTTCAAAACTTTTATTGTTGTCAAAAATCTTTGTTGACAACGACATAGTTGCGTTTTTCAGAGGTATTCTAACTCCAGTAACTCCAACTCCATTGAGACGCAGGCAACCCTGCCAGAGCCGAAACATTTGCTCCTTGCTTATTTGTTCGCTGCAGTTTGGCATCTGTCTGCGCTTGTCGTACTTTACTCCGAATTAGAAATTCTTTTGTCTACTCCTCTCTTAATTGCAAGGCAAAGAAATGTCCTCTGACTTGCTATACATTTGTCTCCTTTTGCTGAGACTCTGGAATATGAGTATTCCAAGATACCTACAAATAGTACAAATTAGGCTCGTTCAAAATTGTTAGTCAGCGTAAAGATTAGGGAATGCAAATCGGTTATTTTCGGTTATTTTTTGTATGGAAATTATCGGTTATTAACCGAAACCGCGGTTATTTCCATACAAAAATAACCGATTTACATTCCCTAGTAAAGATACCGTTAATGAATAATAAGTAATGGTTCCACGCGTCTCATATATTTCAAAATAGAAAAAAAAATCATCTAAAATTACAGTTATCAACAAAAGTAAAGAAAAAAGCCATATAACCTTTATTTGGATATATGTATGTAATGGAGTTTCTTAGACTCCACAGGTATAGGTACAAAATCAGGAAAATAGGTAGGTGTCAGTGCAATCTCAGATAATCATAATAAAAACGTATAAAAAAAAGAAGAATATTTATAATTAGGGTACAATCACAATTGCAACTAACTACTGCAAGGTCTTGTATAATTGGCGCAATTATGTGCGCAGGAGCTACTGTGTTAGGGCAGGTTAGTTCGCTAGCTAAGCAAACTAATGCAATTGGCATAAAACATTGCAATATTATGACGTGTGATTTAGAATTACATATGAACATTTACAAACTTAGGCCTTTAAGTAGTAAAAACTATTGTTTGATGGAGTTTTTTTTTACTTTGAAAACCTCCGAGCACATGGTTATTCTATATTCATTGACATTGTTTTTAATAATGCATGATATGGCAGGAGGTTTTTGAATGAGATGGCAGCGATGAGGGAGGATCTACCAGCTATGTATAATTTATTTGCTAACACAGGTGGCCCTTACTATATGATTATGATAACGATGATTGTCTATGGATTTTAAAGTTATGGAGCATTTTTTACAAGCTGCATTGCGATAGGAGCCTATCACAACTACAAAAACTGATTTGTTCAGGTCGTCTAGACCGCTCCAAGCAGTCTATTTTACGATGTCTTTAAAGAACCTGGAACCTATATTGAAATTAAAGAGCTGACTTTTTTGAACCCTTATCGCTGTCACATCCATAGATCTCCTGCCTCGCTAACACCACCCCACGCCCATACTAGCATCGCATGCGCAGGTCATAAACGGGGCGCCGTGCGGAGCGACGACGGAGTCGCGGCGGCGCGGCGCGTCCTCGCCGCCGCCCGCGGCGCCCGAGAAGCGCAAGTGGCCCGCGCAGCCCTACGACGCGGACGAGCCCGCTCGCGCGCCCAGCTCCGACGACGATGACACTAAGGTTTGACGTTTAACAATCACCGCACTGTGTGGCTAACCTGTCAGGGTAATTACACTTGGCAATATTTCCAATACTCATGTCCAATCAAGAAACAGACGCCACACGAATACCTGCGCAAATACGGCCAAGTGTATTACCATTACCAATGTCAGAATTTGTTCCCTTATACTTATAGCTATACATATTGTAACATGTGTTATTGACGTTATTATATTAATTCTTATTTAAATAACATAATAGGATCGGGAGTTCCACGGTCTTGTTTTAGTTCCTGCTTATTAAGTTTTTTATACTTCAAGTAAATACTAATGTTAGTATTTACTTAATTTCTCGAGAACCTCTGACTATTAGTTTATGATTCTACCTTTTTTAAAAAGGTCAGTATCGGTTATTTACAACATGTTTATTGAAATGTCTTACTAATGAATGATCGCATAATAAAAAATAACGTGATGTGATTTGAAGGATTAATAAAAGGACACAAGAAATAATTTTCTTCCAATGATCAAGTGCTTAAAAGTCTCACCTTAATTGTACTTGTGGCCAAGAATAAGAATAATCTATACTGGAGACGGTCCTTTTGAAGCGATTCTCCATAAGCTGTAGGCCAGGTGAATCGAGAACATTTACATCAAAACCCTTTGGTTTTCGACAGAAAATAGTGGTATAATCCTGATATAATAGAGAATTTGGCAGGCGAGTACCGTGTTTAGTCCAAGAAACTTGCTGAGTGGCCTAAGTAAGGTACGGGCTGGAAAAGCTTCATTATAGTTGAGCGGGAGGAGCCATTAATATTTAAAAAGTATGCGAGTACAGTTTGGTATATACGAAGTTTTAATTCGAGAAAAGTCGACGAATGGTGTTGGAACATTGTTCAAAGATATTGTAACCTGGTGTTCCAGGTAGAGACGCCAGTCAGGTTCCGCACGTCACCGCCGCTGGAGGCGCTGAAGCCGCGGCGCGCAGGCGCGGGCGCGGGATGCGCGTGTGCGGCGCGCGCGCCCGGCTCGCCGCGGCGACGCCGGGCCGCGCTGCCGCCGCCCCGCAGGCACCGCCCCGCGCTAGACTTTGATAAGATGCAGCAGGTATGGAGATTTCTTACTATTTTATGGATTGAACACCTGAGCAGCCAGAGCTTGAAGGGCGTCACCTTTTTGCTTTTTATGCTTCCGCGGCTTGACCCTTAGACCATCTGGCTTCATCTGGCGTGATCATTAATTTTGACTAAATAATTAGGATCTCAAAACTCCGGGTATCTGGCAAGTTCGGCCGGCATTGGGTCACTACGTGAATTGTCTGCTGAAATTTAATTAATTACCTGCGTAAGAATTTTTTACCCTTTTGACGAAATTTGGCAAAGATGACAAAGATCGCTCACAAAGCCAATGTAAAGACGTTGCTTGAATGTGAAACATACGCTACCTGCCTTTCTATTAACATCACTGTCACTAACCGAGTGCCTCGCACAAACCACAACCAGACTAGTGCGATAACTTCTTACGAATAATCTTTACGGATCCTAAGGCCAAGTTACGCTTCGAGATGGCATGTTTGTGAATATAGCGTGCTCGCACAGTATGCCGGTCACGTCCACAGCCCACGTGCACGTACGAGACACGACACAATATATGTGTGTACGCGATACAAATAAACAGGCATGGGCGTCTTGGCATTCATCACAAACTGAGGCTTTGGACAAAATATCGTAGGTATTAAAAAATATAAATTTCGGGATTGCCAATTAGTAAATCATAGATAATAGGTATTACCTGAACATATCTCTTGTAAGATGATTTCTTCTAAACTGAAATAAATGTCATATACTAAGAAAAAGTGACCAAGGCCTCCAGTGCCCCAGGCTGGAATCGAACCAGCGTCCTCTGCTATCGCGGCAGGTGCCTGAACCACCGAGTGGTTCAGGCACCGGGCCACAGCGGCATTAGTCAAATTTTTCCAAGTATATGCACTTCTTACTGAAGGCTTGTGGCGCCCCCTTCTATTCTTCTATCTAGATAAATAGATAAATATTTGTGACAGGTATATAGGTAGGTAATATAAATAACAACATTGTCGAATATAACATAAAATTTCACACATAAATTCTACTAAATACTTCAACAGCAAAACGGTTTAATACAGAGTAAACGTTATATTCGGATTTTAGATATTGACTTGATTGCCGTGGCGATTGGAACGTTCAATCCGTCAGTCACATGATCAACGTTGTTGCAGTCTTGGTCGAAAAAAAAGCTGTTGCAGTCACCATCCGCATGTAACCTTAGGGTGACATTCAGATGGTAACTGTTGCGGCATTACTGCTGCCGCGTTTACTTGGCGACGTCACTGTCAATTTCCTTGATAAAAGGACTGACGTTCGTAGCCGCATTACTGTCGCAATTAGATCGCTCAATCCGCTACAATCAAATTGAAAATTAGAGTGTGATCACACCTAAGGGTTTTAATTATAAAAGATGTACTACTGCACGCAACCAACTACATACATCATTATTTAAATTTTCCCTTAATGTTCTCAGGGTTTACGAAAGATTACACTTGCTGGTTCAAGGAAACTTTGTTATATTGGGCTTTAGGTAATGGTTTCTAAACGCATTATGTAAATAAAATATCTGATTAGATTGGCGAGGAATCCTCACCTGATGCCAGTCTCCCTGAAAAATATTAGATATCCGTCGTAATTCAGTTTAACGCCTGTTCGGTAACTCGATCAAATTCATCACGCGCGTTATGTTAATCGCGCCGGTAACTTCGTTTAAATAACTCGCATTATTACCACGAGGAAAACACCTTTATTATTATTTATACGTAAAACTGGGTCAAAAACGACGTACTTAATGCATTTTATGGGGTGGTAATTCACTTTGACGACTTACCTATAAGTAAATTTAATAACGGTTGGTCTAATTTAGGACATTACACACGAGTACGGAAGAATAGTGATTTAATTCATGTACCTTAAATAGAACCGGATAAGTGCAAGTCGTAATTGCGCTCCAAAAATTCGGTACGCAGATATATCACAATGTTATACAATTTTTTTAAAACAGACAGTTTTGTCTCGATACAAATGTCTTAATTCTCACTCACCGACTTATCCAAGGCTTCAGTACTAATATTTTTGACGGCGACTGTACTTGAACGCTACCCTTGAACTCCAATTACTCGTACAATCGGCCGCACGTAGATCTGGTCGTGGATCTCGGGCAATTTGTCGTGTCGTGTCTGATGGCCATCAGCGCCGCTATCTGGAATTTAATTAACTTTTATTTGCGGCTAAATTTGGTTTGCTGCGGCAGGGCTGACTCGTCTGTTCCGAGTTATAGCGATTAGCCCTTTCCGAAGTAGTCATGGTACTCACGGTAGTACCCAGATTAGATACACTAGTTAGGAATAGAAACTCTTTTAACTTAGTAGGACTAAATCAATAATATAGTGATGGAGCTGTAGCAGAAAACTTAATTACTCGTAGTGTAAGGTAATAGACGTCCGAGTGCTCGTCACTTTCCTAGGACATGTCAAGTTTAAACTTACGTCATAGTAATTGACCGTCATCGATAATTCACGTACAATCAATTTCATCCTAGATTCGAGCAATTAACTGCAGATAAAGGTTTGAAAATATGCATATAAATAGTACAGAAATCAGAAATCTGCAATACAAGGCGCCTAGCACGAACGTTGCAAATACATACCTTTAATTTCTTAGATTTATATCCAAAGCTACATACAATTATATTACTCATGTCAGATGCTAAGATGAATTATTTTATGCTATGCGGGAGACACGACGTTACGTTTTTGTGTAAAGCGGTAATAGCCTCGTCAGCGTTGCAATAGCCGGCATGATGTTTATTTTGGTTATTTACGTGAGTCGTGCCGTGTGCGATGCACATGCGCCAGCGCTTCCCACGACTGCACGTGGTCTCGGCCGCTGATGTTGCTATAGTAGCAAGCCGCAAACCGACTGAGGACCGGGTTCATATTTGTCACTATTTTTCTTGATAATGTATTGCTATAGTGCGCATCAGGGATGTTGCGCATATTCGCATCCGCATCCGCGGAACATCCGCATTATTTCCAACATCCGCATCCGCATAAAATCGATGCGGAGCATCTAGGTAATTTCGTCATTATATATATCTAGATCCCGAAAAGTGGGCCAAGTTACTGTTTATTAAATAAAACGCACATATTCTTGCTCAAATACTAAACGTTTCGTTTTTTTTTAATAAAAATGTAATATTTGACGTTTTTTAAGTACCAAAACGTGACATCCGCATCCGCATCCGCGGATGTGAGGCTCTGAATATCCGCATCCGCATCCGCAACATCCCTGGTACGCATAATTAGCCGCTGGACAAACTGAGGAGCACATTCATATCACGATCTCGCGATTGCCACGAGTTTCGAGTGTGACTGTCTGTGTCTTACGACCCCATTTGTCAGTTTGCTTTGAGAGTAGTAATATTATAGTTAACGTAGGTTTATTATCTTCTTTACCTATACTAATGCTTAGTGCGTTACAAACCACTAAACGGGCCGATACAAGTTCGAGAACTTCTGAACTAGGCAGAGGAAGATAACAAAGCGACAACAAGAAATTGTGTTGCAAGTAGTAATATGTGCAACGCATCTTATGGCTCTTAAGGCATTAATAGTACATTATTGTCGAGGCTCGGAAGTAGCTACTTGCAGGCTGAGGATTCGTTTTAAACGGACGACCTTGGGAGTCCGTTTAATTGAATCCGAAGCCAGCAAGTAGACTTCCAGCCGAGTCATATATAGTGCTTTTCTCAAAAATGGTGCAAGAAATATAAATATCATAGAAATATTTTACAAAAGCAACATTCTTACGTATATATTTTCACAGAACAAAGCCCTTGCCGCCTTTTTATTTTTTTTAATAAAAAAATAGAAGTGTATTTTTCTGCCGAAAATACGCCAACCTATTTGAGACAGCTAAATAGTCGCGGTACTAATCATCTGTTTGGCTGTTTAATGGGCCTGTGCCTTCATTTGATATGGCCATTTCAACTTTTAAAAAGTTTGGAACTCGACAAATAATGGAATTTGTATGCAACATTGCAGTCCTAAAATCGAGACTGCAATGTTTTTAACTTTTTAATTTTTGACTGACCATAAACTCCGCGCTTCGCGACCTATTTTTTAAACGGCAAAGTCGACTTTGACGTCCATTTTTGAGAAAAGTTCATGACTGGCGACAACAGACAAGAATTTAAAACGCTAACCAGGATGACCCCTCATTAGGAGGCAATCTCTTAAGCGTTTACGGGAAATCGGTGGATGAGGTTGCTAGGGCTTTGTGGCAATCGATGGGGCAGACCTACCGCCAAAGTTGATACAATTGAATAATGAATATCCAAATCCAAAGTGATCTGCCGATAACGAATATTCATTTTTTGCGGTAGATTATCTTGTTCACTGTTCATGAGCACGCCTGTGATTGCTAGAAATATCTATGTATTTGAATACGACTGTATTTACAAGCAAGGTTTTATCCGTTGTGTTCGATCAACATGCTAAGCTTGCAGTTACCATAACGTCTTAATATAAATTCAGTATTCTATGTACGGTAAGTAGGATGCGTGGGCGGATGGTTTATGCACTAGTGTTAGCTTATCAAATGAAACCAAGGCAAACAAGTGCGCATGCCGTGGGTTAAGACTTGCGCTCCAGATAAGGATTCGAAGTAATCCCCTTCCGCGTGATAAGTTTTATCGCTGAGGTCCCTGACCTCCTGTATTTTTTGCAGCTAGAATTAAATAAAACAAAACATAAGCTCACTACACTTATAGGTTATACATACACATACTGTATAAGTAGTAAGTACAGCCACCTGCATAATATAAGACGACCTTATTATAAGAGCCATAAGAGCAAGTCATATATCTTTTTTATATTTTTGCGCTAAAATATTTATTATTTTAATATTTTTGCGTCCGTCGAAGAATAACATATTATTGCAGGTGACTGTACATTACCTAAAAAATACACCCTTAATATATTCCGTGGAGGCTACATATACAGTGAACATTTTCATATAAATTTGAGGTTTATGGTGTTGTTGCTCTGCAGACTTTAAGACGTAACCTTTTCGATACTTTTTGATGACATGATGAAGCAGGGTGTTGTGCAATATATGTAAATAATAGTTACCTACATTAGGTTGTATCATGTGGACTATCTATTACGCCCTTGCGAAAATCACTCGTCGAAACTTCCCACTCTAAGCACGTACCATAAAAATCCGCGCGTCTCAATGACTCTTCCGGCCCATTGAGCAGTCGTCAATGGTCCGCATTCCTTGCGCGCGCAGACTGAGCCGGCCCACTCCTGCCCCTATATGGCTAGCAGTGGACTGAGAACTCGATGCATTACACTTTTTGCGCTAGCCTCTTGGTATGGTGCTTGTTTTTGCTGGATTTGATCTGTAGAAATTGTTTAGGAGTGGTTAATATGCCGGGTTTTTCTTATAAGGCACTACTAATGTGATACATGGATACCCGTTGACTTGTTTAGTGTAAGTGGTCACTTGTTTAGTGCCGTATCAGTTTGCTTTTATAAATATATTTGATAGAAAATCGAATTGTGTCTTTCACGCTGAACATTCTAAATTAGTGTCCATTAGGTAGGTACATTTAGTTAGTTCGTTTCTTGCCTAACAGCAGATTTCAGTCAAATAGCTTTCGTCGACCGGCTGTTATTATGGATACATATATGAATTATTACTGACTACAATAACGATAGGATGACTGCTAAGTATAGTTATTGGCCATTCTTAATAAATCAGGAAGAAACAAGCCAATTGAAACCTTATTGATAAGAATGGTCAATTACTATGTAGTAGCCGATAACTATAGCAATAATGTTATCTAAGTAATTATAAATGAATAAAGGTATGATTAATAGTATTTATTTGTTTGTTACAGCTTAAGGTGGGCGGCGTGCGCTCGTGGCGCGGCGTGGGCTCGCACGCGCATGCTCACGCGCATGGCGGCGAGCTTTCCGTCTTCTGCTGGTGATAGCGCGCAGGTAACTATTATATCGAAACTATTCATCACTAACATTCTTATGTATACCTATTTAGTTCATAATTGGTAGTAAATTTATACTTAATAATGCTGATTTACGCTTTTTTTGTACGTATCGAATTACCTTTTTGTGCTTATTGATACCCCCGAGGCACATATTAGATTGCACATTAAGGAGTATTTTTACCAGGATATGTACGTCTGAATTCCGTGGAACTTAAGTACCTATATTATTTAAATAGAAAGTTACACTGCAAAAATATAAGGTGGTAATGTAACTGTACATACTCGTAGTTTATAGTAGTTTATGTGACTGCTACATAATGAGAGGCATCAAAATACGAGTGTGGGTTTAAGAAACGAACGTTAGTGAGTTTCTTAAAAGGATCACACGAGTGTTTTAATGCCTAATTATGTACAGTTACATACACTACTTTATCTAAACACATACTTAAAACTAACTAAAAGATAAACTGTACGTCAAATGGCGGTGAATGAAAACTTTTTTCACGCATGCCATACATCCGTAGTTTTTTTTAATTTCTAAACAAAAGAATGAGGTCCCTATTCTCATGTCACTCGAAATCAAATATCGTGCGGTTTATATTTAAAAAACATACTAAATTGACGTTTCGTATCGATAACTGTTTTAATATCTATGGATACTAGAATAGAGACCTACTTGATTTTGGACTGCTGTTCCAAATTTAAACTCATAACCTACAAAAATCTATAACGTTATGTACATTAAAGTACAAATTTTCCTACTGCCACAGATAAGAAAGTTCTCATAGTAAAATTGGTTGTAATAAAGCTTGTCATTTCCTACGGTTTCTGAACGCATTATAGAGCACTAATGACATGTGTGTAGATAAATAATGTTTATATACTAAAATCTGTGTATTTTGTCCTGTTGCAGTGAGTCGTGCTCCCTGTGCGTCGCGTCCCCGGGCGCGCGGCGGCGGCTCCGAGCCGCTCCCCCGCGAGCGGGCCCTAGATATCCCAGCACCGTTCCATATCATTGATAACTGTACACGACATTTTGATCTTTTTATTGCTGACGTTCCTTTTGCACTCAATAATGATACAGTACAAAATAACGAAAGACTTTAATATTGTAACGCTTGTACTAGACGGGCGGGGCGGATCCGACGCGGCCGCGGGTGGAGCTGGCGCTCGTCGTTTGGGTGCGGGCGAAGTTATTTTCTATTTCTTTACGTATATCACTCAAGTTTCACCTATCGTTATTTCGCATCGCACGTTTCGACTAATCCGTTTTCCCTACAGTTTTGGGGGTAGAGGTGTTTACATTTCAAGTTGTGCCGTTTTAAGTCCTAAATAATCTTATTTCTCAAAGAGAAATCACACAATGCTTCCTGTGGCATGCTTTGGTCGGTGTAGATACATGATGTTAGAATATATGTGTTAGGGCATTGAAGTTTAAGTTGATGATAGTGAGAGTAATATCCTAATATCATCTTAACTTGGTGTATTTGTGTAGGGTCGTGCGCGTCGCGTCGGATCCTGTGGCGCCTCTTACAGATATATCGTACGACCGTCACATTAAGTAGTATTTTTGAGATATTTACTGTTTTTGAACGTTGTGTTGACACTGTTACAATGATTTGAACGTTTGTATTAGACGCGGTGACGTTATAAAATAATATGTGGGTCACATTTCTGATCAATGTGTTACAATACATACCTACACGACTCGTATTATTTGTACCCGTAGTTACATTACGTGTTAGATGTTAACCTTTATTTCTTTACTCACGGCGCTTCTGTGTCAAGCCTACACTACAGTTGTTATGACGCTAGACCTGTTGTAGACAGTACCTATCTCCCAGACCAGACGCGACGTTTGTGTGAAGGAAACTTCGAACTCTATTACATACTCCATCGTGTCCTCAAACACTGTACTTGTTTATGTGCATTGCACAATTAATTAATCTGTACTTTTGAGTCGGGCAGCATGTAGCTTCTGTGTGCTTACATATGATCTTATAATATCACCGAATAGATTGGATCTTCCGCGCGAGACTATTACAAAGATTTATTTAATTTTTAATTTAGCGATGCCATTGCTAGCTACATCCAAAAAATATTTTTGTTACGAGTTGTGATAGAATGGTATCTCGGGACTGAAGAGTCTGTCAATTAAACTACGGCTGTTCCTCTGATTTACAAGACAGATCATACCTGAAGTTATCTCAGTAATAAAGTACATTTTATTCTTTAAATTAGATGGACAGCCGTTTTTTATTAAGGACCCTTAAACTTTTAATGATTTGATCTCGAGCCACGGCTCAATCTTCGCTCGCAGCGGATATGCTTTTCTGCTTGACGTAGATTGACGCGCGTGGTTCCTACATAGATTTTATAATATTTTATCAAAATAAAATGTCAATTGTATGGGAGGACGAGTTTGCGCTAAATCGTTTCTTAGGGCTATTTTCGGAATCTGATTAAATATGAGTATGGGCTGTTTTAAAATGTTCATCAAATAGGTACTTATCACGTAAACGGAACTTAATCACGTAGAAATAAATTTATTTACTTTTTCGACAAATCATCACGATAATTATAATAACTCGAACAGTAGTGGTGCGAACAACCCGCGCAGCTAGAGCATGCTAGTATCGATATCTTCTAGCTGAAACTTGGTCCAATTCCTCGCAAAGTGTGCCTACGACCAAGGCGCAATTTCATGTTCTGGAGTCGAATCGTCAGGAAAAAGCAAGTACCTTACGCGACTATTTCCTGTTAAAATAATGTGCAAAAGTCGTGAAAGGTTAGGTAAGTATCTCAATACTTACATACTTTATACCTAGTTGGGGTCAAGTATAAATTGGAGTACCTACATACCCACCCATAGCAACGGGGCAGTATGAGTTAGGCGCAAGCTCGTCGTACAAGTTTTGTCGGTTGTATTGTACCCTAGTTGTATGTTATAGTAGTTTTATTTAGCAGGGCTAAACTTTTCGTTACTCGTTGTGTTAAACGGGATTAAAGTGGTGCAAGTGGATTCAGTGAACTTAACGATAAAGACAATTTAACAAATTAATACCTACGATTAAAATAAAGTACTAAGACTTTTTTAAAATCGCTTGGAAGAAGATTGTATGTATAGATGTAAGGTAGAATAAGCATACATAGATGTAGTAGGTATAACAAATTTTAAGGCAGAAGCCAGCTCTTGAATTTAATTTTTGTGTTGTTTAATCGCGCGTTATTGACGATATTTGTTACGATGCCCCTTCCGTTCAAAGTGGTGCTTCAACGGAGGCGGTAGCCAGGGCCGCATGGCCGCATATGACAGTATGTAACTGAGTTTTGTTTGTGTTATTTACTGAATTAGCAGGTATTTAAACTAAAATCCACTAAGTTTTTTCAGTTTATCGCAATACATTATATTATGTACTAAATCACTTATAGGGAGACTTCCACTCGATAAAATGGCACGGGTAACGTGCCTACCACATACCTGTTTTAAAATATCACGTCAATATGATTAGTCGAAGTCTCTTCACATCTAGTTACTTTTGCGGCAATGATTCATTATGATTGTCGAGACTTGTAATTATTTTTGTTATGAAAAAACAAACAAAAAAAAATTACAAATCTCGAAACTATGCTTACGAATTATCTCGAGCGAGTAAACTTGCTGCCAAGCTTTAATGGAAATTTTAATGCCCCATTGATGCTCGACGGCCGATTTTAGCTTTACCTTCTATATATGCTGTTATTATGCATATGTATTATGTGAAGACAATAGAATACCTAACGCATGCGGTATTGCCCCCGTTGTAGCACCATGTTGTGCGCATATGGGCTAAAGCGCCGAAGCCCTACCGTGGGCCCTTTTAGTTATGCTTTTTAAATTGAAGAATTTAAAGGCGGCAGGTCGTGAACTTATTGTAACGTACACAAACTTATCCGTGATGACAATTTTGTTGCAAGTAGTTTTAATATCAACCTCCATATTTGTCTTTAAAATAATTGGAAAATAAATGAAAAATGTCGAGAATACTTTGTCAACGTTTTTTTTAATTATCTGTACACCCTTCAATATGCAATTATATAGATGCATTAGAATACGGTACGTGGGACGAGAAAACTACAATTTGATCCCCTAAAATTATGCCATTTTTAGGGAATTGGGGGAACATTTAGCTATA
This sequence comes from Cydia fagiglandana, assembly GCF_963556715.1. NCBI lineage: Eukaryota > Metazoa > Arthropoda > Insecta > Lepidoptera > Tortricidae > Cydia > Cydia fagiglandana. The sequence continues at coordinate 17,826,210 of NC_085932.1, read as the reverse complement.
TAGTTGGTGGTACATCCGGATAGCTTTGTGTCGAAAGTTCAGTTTCCAACATTAATCAGTCATGAAGAACTGACAGGTATACTCGTACTTGAGGCCGATTCTGTTTAAATAATTGTTAAGTGTTTTATCTTGTTTTGATACGAACTTAAGGCGGCCTCCTGTTCTTTTATGATACGGTGTACGGTGTGTTAATTAACATTCAACGTACACATTCCGAGACTGCCATTAATGTCGGAAACTTTGTTTGTAGCAATCATGTGATGAATTGATGATTTGATGAAAGTAGATTTTGTATGGATATTGGTCGACTGTGTCTGTTTTTATTCATGTCGTAACCCAATCACTATTTGAATTAAATGCTCGTTGCCTGATAATAGTGATAACTAAAAATACCCCAGAGTAACACCTGTTCTAGTTTTTCAGATGTTATACTGAAAAATAACCAGTATTTAGTTTGTATAATTATTCAGTACTTATTTATTAATTAACCCTAATTATCAATCAGCAGATAAAATTCCTAATTAACTCTCTTACTACGTTATTGTGCTACTAAGTGCTATGCCGTAGACCGTAGCCCTATTTGCCGTTAAGGCTCCGTCACACATGCACGTTTTGCGAGCGGGGCGTGCCGCTTTTGCATATAAAACGCTCACACGCCGTCCGGAAAACGTGCCTATGTGACGGAATCTTTACGTAGCGAAGACTGGTAGTTATTAAATTTACGGGTGGACATCCTGGACTTCTCTCATATTTGAAAATACTATCACTTATCACTATCAGGTACCGGTACAAATCTACTGTTTTCTTAATTTTGAACCTTAAATTTATAACAATAAAGGTTTTTCATAGAGGAAAGGTTCATGTGTATTTCAAGCTTGGCCTACCGGGCAGCCCGTGGGGCCCGCGGAGCAATCAGTGATATTTTACAATAAATTATTTTGTTTTTATATATTGAATTAACAAGCGTAATAAAGAGTGAGCAATGGCACATCTTAATTGCTGTTTTATTCTACCCGTCATATTCGACACCTGTTTCAATTGTAACTATAGTAAGCCATAGTTACGTGATTGAATGAAATATTGATGTTTATAGGCCGACCGCTTAAATGTATCCTCGTCTGCGCGGTACGGGAGCGACGGGGTAGGACGACTAAAGCCGGCCACTGACCTTCCAAATGGATGCCGTTACAATGGATTCATCCAAATGGACGGCATCCTAATATTAAACATTGTACGTTTTTGACATTCACGGACTGATTTTGGATTGCAGCCACGCTATTTGGACGTCGGTGGCCAGCTTTTAAGGGCGGCGGGAAAGGTGCGGGCGCCGTACGCCTGCCGCCCGACACACAGGCGAGGCGAGGACATATTTTAAATTAAAACAACTCTAATAAGGACATATAGTTTAATGAATGTAACATCGTAAAAAATGCACAAAGTAAGATGTCAATATGTAGAACTGATTTTCGAAAATGTAATTCATTACAAATAACACAAGATCATCGTAGACTCCATGTTACACTATCTAAACTCTTGGTACGATTTTAAACTTTCCTAGTGCATAGAAATTATCTTTCAATAACAGTGCATGATATACGAACAGTTATACAACACTATCACTACACCTTATGAAACAAAGTCGCCCGCCGCGTCTGTCTGTTCGCGATAAAGTCAAAAACTACTGAACGGATTTTCACCTAACAATAGAGATTTTTGAGGAAGGTTTAGCTTAATTTGTTAAGATTCTGTGTAAACTGTGCGAAGCCCGGGGCGGCTCGCTAGTATTAAAAAAAATTCGCTGCCGAATAAATATTTCTTCACGTACATTATACCTACCTACCGAGTCCATTCTATGCACTAAAATAGTTTACTACAATTCTAAAATAATTACTTACGTTCCTCAATAAAATGTTTGCTTATAACTAAAAAGATCAATTTAGCATTAATTAAGCTTAAATCACAATATCAGTTCATTTCGTATAAAAGGGCGTTTAGAACTTCCTATTTGATTTAATTCGAAAACACGTAAGTCTTCAAATTGGGCCAACATGTGTGACTGTTTGCTCCAAAACCAAAACCAAAAACTCACTAATTACCACCACAAGTTCACAGCCATAGCGAACCATATTAGTACTACAATAAGGTAGATTTTTATTTAATTATTTTTCAGTAATTAGTTAAGTTTTGGTTGTCACCTGACGAAATACACATCTAGTTATTAACACTTACAGTGCCAAGCACTCCATTTCCAATATAAAATGAACCCACCTCGTGGGTTCTTGGCAGTGAAGTGAATCTGTTACATACAAAATTGACCTGGCCAGAAATATGACTGTTGACAGCTGACAGATTATATCCATAAGAAATAGAAATTTTTGAGGGTACCTCCCCTGCATTTTTTTTAAACCTTATGGTGCGAGGTGTCGTTAAAAAGGTATTTAAAAACGAATACGAAATAGAACTCCACTTATAGGGCTCTATATTTCGCTTACATAAGGGGTCATCCATTAATTACGTCACACGTTTAGGGGGAGGGAGGGGTCAAGAAAATGTGACATATTGTGACATGGGGGAGGGGGGAGACACAAACTTTGTGACGTCACTTTAACTTCATCAGTAACCGAAAATTTATTTAAATTATTTAGTTCGCTGTACATTTAAATAACAAGTTTTTAAAGCGAAAATAGTTTTTAATCGTTTAATTTTCTTCCCTAAGCAGTTTTGGGTTATAAAATTACTAATACTTATATCGTCAAAAATATTTTGATAAAATATTAATAATACTTAGGTACTTACTTAATTCGATTTGGCGATTTCGTAGAAAAAATGTGACGTCACACTAGGGGGGGAGGGGTTTGCCAAATGTGACCAAGTGTGACAAGGGGGGGAGGGGTCAAAAAACCTAGAAATTGGTGTGACGTAATTAATGGATGACCCCTAATGCGTTGAAAGAAATAATAGTAGTCTCAAGTTCACAAAACCAAAATATTTAAATTCGCCCATAAGCCTCAGTAACTTGCCCTTAATTTCTTACTTACTGCTGTGTAGCAACGACCCGAAGTGGATCTTGGCCCCCACACGAAAGACCGCCGTGCTACTCTGCCCAAATCTGTCCAGTCGACGGCCCTTAGTTTTTAAGTGACTTAATTTATTCAATACTCAGTTGCTTGCATTATGCTCAACTGTATAAATTACTTTACTAGGAACCGCTCATGCGACTTCGAGACCAATACACGATGTCTAAAATAGGGCAAATATCGGCGGCCAGTATATTCGTGGTAATTATTTATATACAGCTTGGTACCTAATAACTAGTCTTAGATGTGGGGCCTGACTATCGAGCAACCTTTTCTAATTCTCTAGACATATAGGAATATTGTTACATATTATAACGGTAAATTTTCACAGATATTCAAATTAACATCTCTGCGATGAAATACATCACAGAATCTGTGTATGATATGTTAAGACTTATTTGTCTTTATTGGCAACTGAGAAGTACGTCAGCAGCGTTCTAGATTTTTTGCCAGATTTGGGTGTTTTTTCTGTTACAGAATTCCTTCTAACAGGTATATTCTCTTTAGGACTAAGTGGTGCAACCAAATCTTTTTCTATTGCTTCCGGATTGCAGTTTTTTCCTTTTTTTTCTCGCACTATACGTGTGAGCCAATTAGTGGTGTCCTGTTTCTTCTTAACGGGTGACATCAGTCTTAAATGTGGAGCCTCTCCATCAAGCACAAAATTAGGTAAATTCTTTGTGGGAGTATTGAAACTTATTATTCTAAGTTTAGTAGGAGAAACGCTTACTGGTGAACAACTAGGCATTGAAGGTGGTGTGATAGTCTTAGGTGATTTTGGAGACAGTTTCCTGCATGCCCTCTTTTCATAGTTTTTTGTGGGTGTCATAAATGAAGTGCCAGCTTTCGGTGCTATATAGTTCCAATCACTCGACATTTGACCTGAATCAAAGGATAAGTGGACAGGACTGGTGTTGTCTAACAAATCACTGTGCCTCTTAATGCCGGTAGGAAGCAACTTCGGCTCGCCATCCTCAGGGACCATATCCAGCTTTAAACGCTTAACTAGGATTTCGGCGTCATCTGCCTCTCTGGAAGCGTTCATCAGATCTGTTAAACATCTCTTAGTTTTTCTTACTGAAGTACTGTCTGAACGCATGCGTTTACAGCTATATGAGCCTGGAGTTGTCACCAATTTCCGCTTTAACGAGCTGGGTGTACGGTCAAGAGTGCCCCACTTTGGTAGAGTGGTTATGTCAGTCCTTGGGACGACCTCGGCGTGCCCCTTCAGTTCCATGTTTCGTTCATGATCCGATACAAACTCCTTCCCTATTCTCCAGATCTTGTGTCGTGCGTCGTCGCTGCAAGTGACGATTTTCATGTCACCCTTCTGACACCACGCAGGGCACGTGACCTCGGCCCAGTGCCCAACCAACTTTACAACCGGCTCAGAGTATTTTACGTTCCAAATGTAAGCATTCTTATCGCTACTGCCAGAAACCAAATACATACTGTCTGGGCTAAGACTAGTTTTGATGTAAAATGTGCTATTTTCATGGCCAACGTATCTTTGTTCTGGCAGCGAATTATACGTTGAAATATTAAAGCAGTAAATTACATTATCCATGCAGCTGGCGTAGAGCCTCATCCTAGCATCGTCAATAATGAGATTTGTGTAACCATTCTTTGTCGAACTTCCACAATATGGTATAGAATGTTTTGGTAGTGGTTCTCTTTTATAAATAGTGTAATTCTTTCTTAAATCCCACACTTTGATGTTACCGTCGCATTCGCCGCATGATATTAGGGTTGTGTCGTCTTGAAAAACTAGACCAGTTATGCTGATGGACCTATGGTTATCAAGTCGGGGTCTTTTGGTATGTGAACCTGGTGTTTTTGGTGTGAATGAGGAGTGGCAGTTCATGAGGCAGTTGTCGGGTTTAACAACAACAGCGGGTTGCCCGCACCTCACGTCCCAAACAAGGATGTGTCCATCTCGGGCCCCAGTAGCAAAAACTGAGGGCTCATTAGGGCGGAAAACAGCTGTCTTGACTGAGCGCGTGTGGTTGGAGAATACGAGGACACGTTTTGGAGTGCTCTCGGCCACATCCCATAAACTGGCTGTATGATCTCCTGGAAAACAAGAATTCATTTTGTTAGATACATGATATGCAGTCTCACTTCATTATGGTACTGCAGAATTCTTTCCACTCATAATATACTAGATATAAAGCTATATAGCCCTAGAAAATAAAGCAAATAAAGAATTTACTTTACGTTACTTTTTACTTTAAAAAGGTGCCCCTCTCCTCTATCCATATTACAATACAATACAATTAGCCCTTTATTCAGTGACTCATTTGTAGTCATGTTACTTTTTCACTGTTTTTAGTTGTCACTATACTTCGTTTTTTTTAGCATTAGAAATAAGGTAAACAATCATGATGTGTCTTTTAATTAAAAAACACATTTTAAAAATCAATTATTAATCTAATACAATCATTTATATTCTTCTGCTTTCATAAGTAATAGTTTTTGATTTTTAAAAAGCGTTTTGGTTACGTTCTTGCAAGTTCTTTCTAATGCTAAAAAAAACGAACTATAGTCAGGTTGTCCGGGTTTCTGAAAAAAGTCTCCTTTAAAGCTTTCCCATCTTCTCTGTTTCGAGCGGTTCTTATTCACTTTGGAATATGGATTGGGGTTTGGAATATGGTAATGTGTATAGGGTAGAGGTTAGAGGGGTTATGGGGTGGGAAGAGGTTAGTGACAATTTAATAATGTTTGTCAAAATCAACCTAAATACACTAATTTTGTTTTCTTAGTGGTAACTGCAAGAACTCAAGGCTTGTACTTAACATAATAAATTGTAAGCACCAGTAGGTTATGGGGCACCACTGTCAAAAAAAGGTTAGTTCCCAACTCGCCAGAGTCCTGTTTCACCGGATTTACTTTAGGTATATCACAATCAGAGTATAAGAGAATCCGATGAAATGAGAATGTGGCAAATTGGCAACTTACCAAAAAATGTCTTACCTGAGACGGTAACGAAGCTGAGGGAGCGAGGCGCCCAGGCCAAGTCAAACACGGCATTGTTATGGCACTGGAAGCTATCTAGTGCTCCTGTGAAACTTATCTTTGATGTATCCTGCAACATGAGTAGATAGAAATTATAATCTGAAATAATAGGCAAGTTATTGCCACATTATAGTATTTGTATTATCCATAACACAATCCTAAGTTAACCTTGTAAACAGAGTTTACTTTCAAAGGGGTATTTAGAAATCTTATGAAAATAGAAATCATTATTATCATGTCAGTCAAATTATGTACACTAATGGATGTAGGTCTCTCTATTTCTATAATCCACCTTGATGACTCAAATTTATAGAAGATTGTATAAGTTAACAGTTAACAATCTGAGTGGTCATCAACAGAAGCTAGAAAGCCATAGATTTCATGGTAAGACACTTCTGGAGCAACTAAGTAGTGATGGTTTACAGCAATTTCCAGAGGACGTGCTTGTGGCTCAGAATGTCAGATTATCATTAATCATTGTGCAATATGAGTTTTTGCTTGCTGCTATTGTAATAACTTGTAAACATCAACAAATAGAGGTGAAAATGACACACTGAGGGCGTAGTTATCCAGAATGTTCTAGATTCTAGAGAATGTTCTAGAAATACAAGACTTATTGATCAATTATACATTTCTGAAATTCCTTTTAGATCAAATGATAAGTGAATATAAAATAAAATCATGGCAATCTCATTGACTATTTAAAAAAAGCAAATGGAACAGACTTGTGTTTATATAAAACAATGTAATACACAATTACACACTAACAGTATTTAGATTATGCTGTAGTAATATTCTGATATTGATAAAAAATACCTGAATAGCCACTTTTCCGTCTTCATTAGCTAAGGCTAAGATGTTTTCATAGCCGGCAGCCTCCGAGAATCGGCATGCAAAGATTGGAGGGTCCTGCTGATCGAGTGAGGCTGCGGGCACCGCACTCGAAGGCTGCAGCCCGTAAAAACACTCCGCACCGTTCACCACCAGTCGCTTGAGCACGTTGTCGTAGTTATAGCGGCTGCCTACAAAGAAGCGAGAGTAAGAAAAGGTTGCCAAGTGCCTGTTATTGTAACGATTTAAATACAACGTACTTATGCCAAATTGTCTATCGATGAGATACTGGAGGTCGTTCATTGTATTAATCAGTTGAAAAACTACATTTAACACAACAGATAATTGTCATCTGTGAAAAGAAAATATAATATACAGCGTCTTCTTTCACCTCACACTAATCACAATGATAAAAATCAACACTCAGACATGGCATGGCGCGAAAATGGCGTACTACTGAGTACTGTATCAAGGCCCCTACGTTTATTGTTCTATTTGACGGCGCAGCAACTAGTATCATTTCTCTCTCCTCGCTCTTTTAAAATGCCATTTGTCAAAAAAGGACAACCATACTGCTGACAAGGTGAACTTCAAATCAAGTGTTGCCTTTTTTGATGCATCCAGGCTGTGAATGTGTGCGTAAAAGCGTGTATGTGTGTTCTTTTAGGGATGTGAAAAGTCGATTTTAATCCTGTTATATATCGATAAACGCTACACAGCGGAACGAAATAGCTATTCATTGAAGCTTCAATATCTTTGTTAAACATATACATAATTGAAATGCTAATGAATAATAAATATATTAGAATATAATAAAATATTTCAATTATTGCGGAACACATATCTTAGTAGGTATTTATGTATTTTAATTAAATATCTGAACTTTCCCTTGGTTCCCTGCTGGGGCGTGACGATAAAATTGTGATCTGATAACCACAATAAAGAATAAAAGCGTTTTTGTTCATTTTAGATATCGTCAAACCTTTGAAGTAAAATTAAAATTGTAAGAAATGTCGATAGTTTATCGATATGACTTTATCGACATGGCTACAGCAAGGTGGTGTTAAATTGTTAATCGTACACTAAACAAAAGTGGCAACAGTGACAGCTCGCTGAGACACCGTCTATATATATATATTATGTCTATGGAGTACTGTCATGTAGTAAAATGTCAGTGTCACTGCCATTTGAATTTTTAAATTTGCGTTTTGTATCCAGTTTTTTTGAGAATGATAATAAGGCCAGTCCAGACGGGAAGATCACATCGACCGATTTAATCAGAAAAAAAAATCTCGTCAATCTCCAATTTAATTACCAATGTTAAAGATATGGCGATACTTGAGCGCTCTAAATTTAAAAAAATGCCCCCCAAACTCGAATACTACCGAGAGACGTGAGAGGTGTAAGCCTAGTGAGTATTATAAATTCTTTGAGTATAAAGATCGGCTTTCCTATAGTCCGTTTTTTTTAGCATTAGAAAGAACTTCGCAGAAGTAAGCTTGTGGTTCCAAATCCGGCACTTTTAGCGGTAATAATTTGAAGTAAATTATATGTATTGACCATGCTACATTAGATAATTCAATAATTATTAACAATTAAAGAGCCTGATAAAAACTGCACGCGTGCTTCTGTGGAGTTCTTTCTAATGCTAAAAAAAACGAACTATAGGATAGCGATGCCGTCATATAGCGGCCGTCTCCATACGGCGCTATATGACGGCACCGCTATCCTAGGAAACAAGAGCAGTAAGTATCCTAAAAAGTGTAAAAAGTAGCCTAGTAAGAGTACTGTAGTCTAACTGCAAAAACTAGGAATTACTTTTTAGGATGCTACTTATAATACTAGTTAGGATGCTAGTAGTAGAGTCAGATCACGAAAAGTCTGCAGCGGATTTGATAGCCCACGCAATACGTCATAATTTCATAGAAGTTTGACGTTTAAAATAACACTTGCACTGCGTGGGCTATCAAATCCGCTGCAAACTTTTCTTGGTGCGACCTAGTAGTAATGTGTGTGAAGGGCTTCAAACGCTTTACAAATAATGAGATTATTCATTGTTGGTATCGTAGCCAATTTAATTGACTGATCAGATTGGCAATTCGATTGTTGGTGAAATTAAAAAAATCTTCTTTAGCCCTTTTTTATTTTATTTGTGGGAGTTGGTGTCAGGGATTACTTTCTTATTATTATTACATGCCATAAACATAACTTGTTAAAAAAAGTCAAGACGCGACGCTAGGTTGTTATTTTTACTTCTAGCCACACATCAATCACCATCGGCGGGGCGCCATCTTCCTTCTCATTGTTGTTGCGTCAAATCGTAGTGAAAAAGCATCTAAAACTCGTAGGAATTTGTAATTTCGTAAAATTACGTAGGTTTGTGACATTTATTTCGACATTCTAATGATTTAGTAGTCGCAGAGTCATAACATCATCGTATATTGTGACCGTCGTAGTGTAGCCTGGTGCTCCGCCGCCGCCCGGTGATGACATTTGTCTCCATTGGAACATTCCGTTTCACCTGGAGCTGGATCTCTCCTCTCCGAAACGGACGAGTATAATAAAGTGAGTATTGCATATTTGCCCTTGGGACACTTGGCGGCCACGTACTGCCTGGACTCTCTTCACCCGTATGTTTATGCTTGCAGGTTTATGGAATGTGATCGATATATTGAGAATGGACAAGACGTTGTTTCGACACCGCAGGCATGGGCCTGCGGGGTCAAGCGTAAGTTCGGAAACGGAGGCATGCGGGTTGGCGGGCCTGGCGGTCGTAGTGCGGGCCCTGGGCGAGTGCTGGCTCCCGGCGCTCTTCTCGAAGGCGGCGCCATGCTCGCTGGCGGCGTCAGCGGCTCTCCTCGACGCCGCCCTGAGCCGCGGCCCTCTCCCCGAGCGCCGTTGCCACGAGTTGTGTCAGACTCTCCCTTTATGAACAACATGGACGAAATCACTTATTGGATCGTGACAAAACGCGCGCCGTGCTTAGCAGGTTACAACAACCCCCTGCGGCGTGTGCAGCCACAGTGTTCTCGTGCGCCTCGTCACTCGGCTAGCCCTGAAGAACAAGGAGAGCCCGAGAAGAAAAAAAAGAAACTTATTGTCTTGCATGATGATTCTGATACATTGGACCAAACAAATGTTCAAGTTGAGGCACCACCTCAACTTGAGTGTGAAGTGATCAGTGATGAATCAGAGACACTTGTGTCAGATGTGGACTTTAATATAAAAAAATCATCAGTGCAGGTCAAGAACAGAAAAACAAAGGCACAAAAGAAAAGCAGTTGTGCAGCTCTGCATAAAAAAAATAAGGTGGTCACATCTACACCCAAGGTGACAACAAATCTTAGGAGGAGCTTGAGAAAAGTTCAGTCTTCTGTCAATAATAATAGCCATTTAAACAGTACCCTTGATATCTTTGACACATCCAATGGCAACGATCATCCCACTGTTCCCAAGTGTCAGACAGGGAAATTTGAGGAGAATACAAAATTAATAAATATGTCAAACAAGGAACTAAATGTTAATACATGTGCTGTATCAGTTCCAAAACCAAACAATGGGGTTATTAATGGTCAATTTGATGATCTCAGTGACGTTTCTGGGTTCACAGCAAACTATATAAAGTCCACAAAAATAAATTCAAAAACTCCCAGAAAAGTAAGAAATAAGCAAAGTAGAAACTTGGCTAAAGAATCGAGACAAAAATCAGGGCACAAGGAAGAGAGATCTCTGATTGTGAGTATCAACAAAGCTACAGGGGATCCAAAAACAAACATTATGAACTGCAGCACTGACTCTTCCCAGAATATTATCAACCTTGTAACTGTTGATAAAAAGTCAAACACAAAGAAACTTGATAAAAGTACCTCCTTACTCAAGTTTATGGAAAGCAAAAAAGGGCAAAAACTTGTAAATACTAAGAGTGAGAGTAAAAATGGTGTAATGAATACATCTTTTCAGTCAACAAGTACAACTGGGTCCAGGTATCCAAAGAGGCACAAAAATAATTCCTCGGATGTATTAATGGTAGAAATGTCTGAGAAGACAGAACCCTCCAAGCTAAGTTCAGATAAGAGAACTGCAACTAATCAACTGGTTTCCAGAACAAGGAGTGGGAGAAACAGGCATTCTAAAGTTACAGAGCCTACAGTGTATGTTCATAGCGACTTTCCTGAAAGTACTGTGGCAACTGTTAATGTGGCTAACGCAGTGCCAGATGAAGCAAAAGATAGTTCAAAGAAGAAAAGAACATCATCAAAGTGTGCAGTTGTAAAAAAGTCTCCTAACAAAACTGGACAATCTAATAAAGACTCTTTTAGAGAAAAAAGTGGTTTTGCTGCTTGCTTCTCTGACAGTGATGATGATAAACCTTTAAAACCACAGAAATACTTGTCATAGCTTAATTGTTATTTTAATGAGTATGGGATTTGTAGACATATTTGTGGATATGTTATTATGAACCTAGAGTTACAACTGTAAGCACCAAAATCATAGGTGTACCAATTGGTTGTGTAAACTTATTGCTACACAAGAAATATCATCACATTTGATATGGCAGTGAAACTGCTTTTCAGATCTCTAATGATGATTTCTAGAATTGTAACTTGATGAGCACATGACTGGTTTTGGTATTTGCATTAACTCATTGTCAAGTATATTCATCGATTTTGTTGTTCTTTACAACATAATGTGCATTTTGGCAGCAGAAATCCTGTCTTTTCATAATGAGGCAAATAAATAAATGAGTAATTTGTAAAGTATATTTAATTTTGTATAAAAGTGTTGTCATATTATGATGTATCTAAATGTAAAATGTATGTAACAGAAAGCATTCTAAGATTTTTATCACTTGGGAACTAAAAATATGTTTTGCCATGATGGTTATAAATAACAATGATTTGTGCAGCCAAATATTGCACATACAGACAACAGTGCCATACTCAGTATGGTACTTATACATAGCTTGTATCACCCACCTAGATGTAGTTCGTGTTATATTTATTATATCTTATAGATCATGTCATATTGGACTATACACAATTGAATTTATAAATTATATAAAGTGCCATTGTACCAACAACACTGGAATAATTGTCGGTCTCATAATTATAATTTATATTATATTAATTTATTTCAGTTCTGACTTTTTGTGTCTGTGTATATTGACACTGCCGAGGATAGGAATTGTATACTGTATAATAAGTTATCCAATTACTGGAAAACTTAGGACAAATCTTTGCATGAAAACTTAGTACACTATACTTTCCCATTATTGTATTCAATCAACTCTTGAAAGTAATTGAATAGTGTACAGTTGATGTAATTTAATATGAGACCATATGAATGGAGTACCATAATGTAATTTAATATGAGTCCGTCTTCTCAGGATAGCCTATTGGAGTCAGTACCTTGTTTCCATGACTAAATATGTTACTTTTATTTAAGTTTATTTTTAAATAACAGTACTGTTTCTGTTTTTTTTTTAAAGTCTTGTGTAATATATTTGTAGCATTTATGCATTTAAATTAATAGTAAAACCCTATTAATGAATATGGTTTTCTTTATGCTCGTGAAACTGATTACTTATTGTACTTACATCTATTGTATGTGCTTTTATTGAATACTCAGGAATGTGGTCTGGCTTGACAGTTGGACTATATTAGTTGTTTAATAGTAATAGTGAAAATTTGAGCCACGCAAGTTTCCATTTTCAAACTTCGCAATTAATAACCAATTATTTTGCGATAACAGTTACCGCATTGGGGATCAGTGCTTTATTTAAATATTCAGGTTTTGAGGTAGAAGCAGAACATTTTGTATTAGATACAATTTTAATGAGAATGACACTTCATTCATAACCAACTAGAATTAACTAGATCATACATTAATATGAGAATGAATAAATAAGTCCCACGGTAAGCTCAACAAGGCTTGTATTGAGAACGATTTGTGCTCTACACAGCACAACCGAGGTACCACTATTTTTGACCACCACCCTCTAATTTCAATTAAAGAAATCTCCATCCATATGATGTAGCAGGTTGGAACATTTTCACTTAAAAAAAAATGCTTATGTAAAAATTATCTAACAAATCAATTTATTAAATACTGATTTACTGAACCTTCACATATGAAGATAATAGAGCGCATTTCCATACAAACGTAGGTGGTCCCCATTGCCCTGTTTGGATCTTGACATTTTGGAATAGTCATTTGTTTTACGAGGGCGCAAAGTTGTTATGCTCGTGCTAAAATTGATAAGTAGGTAGGTACCCGATAAGCTAACATAGATAGAAAAAAATATATCGTCAAGTTCACTTTCTCATCTGCTCGTTCTGGTCCTTAAGCATCTCTCCGAGGCCGACGAGCTGCAGGCCGCCGTCGACCTTGACGGTGGCGCCGGTGACCAGCCGGCTGTCCCCGCTGGCCAGGAACGCGATCACACGCGCCACGTCGGCCGGCTCGCATGTTTGTCGCATCGGGATTCTAGCCTCGCTGTTCTTGAGGAAGGCCGCGTGCTCCTCGTCTGTGTGGCCGGTCAAACGTTGAAGGAGAGGTGTGTTCTAGAAAAATACAAAAACTTTTACAATGTTCACAATGAACTTTAGGTATATGTAGGTAAGTCTATCGGCACGGTTACCAGTATGATATCGATAGAGAATATTTATTTATGTAGAAATTGAAATACATAATAGGTTGACTTACTGTGATTCCTGGACTAACGGTGTTCACTCTCACACCTTTGGGGGCTAACTCGAGGGCGATCAAACGCGTGAAGTGGTCGAGAGCCGCCTGTTGAAAGAAAACAATCAGTACCGAATGAAGAAAGCAGTGCTGACCTGGAATAGTTATTGAACCATACATGGATTAACCTAGAATGCGTAATGCTGTATCATCACAAAACAAACCTTCGCCATTCCATAGGGCAGACTGCCAACGTGCACCATGGTGGCGGCGATGCTCGACACGTTGACGATGGAACCGTGCGCCGCCACAAGCGCGGGCGCGAGCAGCCGCGTCAGGTTGAAGGCGCCGCGGACAACCGTCCCGAACACGCGGTCGAACGACGCCATGTCCGCCGTCTCCAACGATGTGATGGCTGCCACTCCGGCGCAGTTCACCAGCACGTCCAGTCTGCAAGCAGTTAGATACTGGGGTTAATAGGGATGGCGATAAGAAAATCAGTACCAGCCGTGTTCGAATACTTAGGTACTTACGCGACTTCTGGTTTGGAAATCGTTTTAGCGCTACGGTATCGCTATCAACACTTAAATGGTTTTCGCCTTAGCCGAAGCCACTCGCGCAATGTCGTGGCCAAGCCGTAAGAATCTTACTACCTTAAGGTAACAGTCCATATTTTACCTATCTAATAATGAAAACTCATTTTAATATGTCCTCCTATTAGACCTTCTTACCGTCCAAAATGCTCTAAAGTTTGTTTAGCGACCCTCTCGCACCCCTCGTCCGTGGACAGGTCTGCTGCAATGTGCAGGTGTTGCAGCTGGTGTTTCACACACTCTTCTGCGACCGAGCGCAGTTTCGCCTCGTCCCGACCCACGAGCGCGAGCCGAGCGCCTCGCTCGGCAAACAATAGTGCTGTCGCTTTGCCAATTCCAGAACTGGCGCCAGTTACCAATATCACTTTATTTTCGAACTCCATTTTGTTTAGTTGCATGCTTCTTACAGACTGCGGCTGGGATATAACTTATGCTATATTTATAAGAATGATAGCAAACCCAGTTTTCCTCAATGTAAGTTATATCTTGTCAAGGGGGAAATACCTACCGCGTGAGTTTCCCATCCGCTTGACGCATCTTGTTGTTTTAGGGTAGGTAATTTACGGTTTGTTTACTTCTTAGCAGGAAAATATACTACTTTATAGCTAATAATAGTAATAATTGTGTATTTACAATCAAAATCTATATATGTATACGTACATACGATATAATACATATATGTATGTATATAATATAAATAAGTATAGATAAATAATATTAATATAATAACCGAGGAAAAAAAATAATAGACAGAAAAAAAACAATTAACCATTGGTACAATTTGACTTTTTTGAAACTAACGTTTTTTATATAAGGTATAGTTTATGCAACGAACATTTTAAGAATACCTACTTTAACTATCTGTTAGTACCAATACAATAAATAAAATGTATCTGCTGGTATAGGGGAGGAAGGGGTTACTGCTGATATTACAGTTGTACACGGGACACTTTTATTTAGAATCTACGCTATTTAGAACGTTTGTTTTGAAACCTTTCGATCGTATTAAATTAAACACGGAATGAGATTAAATAGGTATATTTAACAACTAAAAAAAAGTTGATTCTAATGTCATCTATTGTCCACATCATGCACTAGTTGAGCTATTCTACTCAACAATAGATGACGCTACTTGCATGTGGCTAGCGCCATCTATTAGAGATTATAGTAATTTAAATAGTGTTTGCTATTGTATAATAGATGGCAGCACATATCTTTCAATACTGCTATAAATATAAAATATCAAAAAACTTGTATTAATTAACATTAAATAATATTACAGTAAACTTCCTAAGGAAAGTTATGCCGGTTAGTTTTAAGCACTAATATGTTTAATTACATATAATAATCAATAATCGTTTTTTTGTTAAAGAAACCCTCGATTTTGTTTAAGCAAATTTAATTTTAACAAGCAGAAACGTCTGCGAACGATGCTATTAAGCTTAGAATAAATTTAAAAGTGGAAAAATTACTGTCTTGGGTGAGACTTGAACTCACGGCCTCTGGATATCCATATCATATGCAGGTACCTGCATCTCATCAAATTTTCAAACACCGGGTGACAGCTCAACACAAGAGGATTAGCGATACTGACTACAAAATCCCATCACATTTGCTTTCTTTTGCACATGGATCTTTCCCGAAACTGTCAAACAGTTAAAGAGTCAAATCATTACGCTTCATTGCAATCGACTGGTGTGGGAACCGTCAAGTGTCCGAGGTGTTCACACTCGTTCGAGTGGGTACCTACTGTGCGATTCGTCTGGGAAACAAGGTGAATATTTCTTTAATATTTGATAATTTCTATTGCTATGTGCACTTGATATATTTTATTTATGAATGATTGAGTCTATTATGATAAGTATTCTTGCGTGTGCGTGTGTGTGTGTGTGTGTGTGTTTACCTCAAAAGTATAGGTACCTACTACTACTTCGACATTTTCTGATGTATTCTGCGAATATTTTTACAGCAAGAGTGACGATTAGGTTAGGTAGGTATATAGGTATATTCTCTTTGGTTTTAGTTCTTCTTTTGCTGAAAGCTCGATGAAAGCCAGTTGCAATCGTTATTGAGAAGTTTTGTATGGAACAAACTATCCTAACTACCTACATATGCATAGTATATATTTATTAATAGGAAATCGAATTATGTTTTACGAATTTTGGTTGGAAAAAACAAAAGAGTAAGTATTTACAGCAACCACCAGCTTCGTCGACAGGCTCTTTCTGTCAGATGCCAGCTGTTTGTAACCTGAGTCGCGTTTGACTTGTTGTTTCAATACGTCTGTGGCGCGACAGAGATACCCGTGTTACGCTAATAAGTATCAGTTTCTAAAACGTGGAACTGTTTTTAAGATGATGTTTTAGTAAAGTTATATTTGGGAAATGTTTTAATCTGAAATAACTTTCTTTAGACGGTTCAATACCTACATATATTATACATACCACTACATTCTGCCCACGACTTCGTCTGTGTGGAATGATGATGATGATGATTGATAAAACTACCCTATGTCCTTCCCCGAGCCTCAAACTATCTCCATGCCACACCTAAATCGGTTCAGCGGCTTAAGCGCGAAGACGTGACAGACAGACAGATATACCTACTTTTGCATCTATCACTACACCTTAGATATTAACTGTGTATGTAAGTCTCTCGCCGCGTCTGCCTGTTTGTGTATGTATGTTCGCGATTAACTCAAAAACTACTAAACGCGGTTTTCACCTATCAATAGGCCTGAGTTACACTTGTAAGTTTTACTTACGTAAGTAGGGACACGGCTATACTACAGAATGAGAGATGAATATCGTTATCTCATTCTAACAAATAGCTTTGTCCCTACTTACGTAAGTAAAACTTACAAGTATAACTCAGGCCATAGAGCAATTCTCGAGGAAGGTTTAAGAGTATATATTAGTACAGTCAAGTACAATGTTCATAAGTGAGTAATGAAATCATTCTAATCATTGCCGTGTCTGACACTTTGACAGGAAATCTTTAGTTAAGCCAGGTTAAGCTCTCACCTGTAATCTGATACCTATACACATTTATTTTTCCAACTGTACCAGTCTCCGAGTTTTGACTTTTAAAAGCTACCCAGTAAAAACTTGCTAAAAATTAAACATTTTATTATTTTAACACCCAGAGACGTGTGCCAGACACCACAGTTTATAGAGTTTTTCTAAACTGTAAATCCGGCTTCTGCGGGATAAGCGGGACAGCCGGCCTAGCCAAGGTGACAATCGCTATCGCTTCGACAACGAAACGCTTTGTGTCTCTCTATCACTCTTTCATATTAGTGCGACAGTGACAGTTGCGTTTCCATCGCTACGAAGCGTAAGCGATTGGCATGTTGGCTACGCGGCCTGGTATGTCAATGATTTAAACAAAAGCTGGTGATATGTAGACCACTGATTTGGTGAGTACTTCGGAAGTCAATAAATGCTAAACACAGGATATATATATAAGCACAATGCAAGCCGACGGCGCCATACGGCACACACTACTGTTGTTATTGTCCTATACGTATGTTTACGATAATTAATGGACAACCTTCTAACCACTGACAGTACCTTAGGCTGGTCCAGAAAATGGACCTACAGGTCTGTAAAAGTTAGGTGGTTTTCGAGATAATCGAAGTTTTCTTCTTTTTTAATAGCCAATTAGCAAGCACCTTACTTCACTTTATAATGACCATCGAGGCCATAACCGGTAGGTAGTAGGTACCTATCTTTATTTGTAAAAATTAAAGTAGCATGTGTTTATTTTTATAGGTACCATTTTAGAATCAGTATTAATTAGTTGAACTATTTTTTAGAAAGTAGGACACACTTGGTCTCCATACATTTACTACCTGATAAGATTTCTGTAAAGACTATAGATCAAACAAGTGGCAAAGAACTACCGACTGTTTACAATCGGCAGTCGCAGGCGACATATTAAAAAAAGCCTCATTGAAGCTCAATTCATTAGATCGTCCGAATTGAATTAAGTGCTTATTTATCCACAATACGCACTGCGGGCTTTCAAAGCTTCCTCAATCAAAGGCTTCAACACTTTTGTACAGGTGTTGCGCGGTCGTACAAAGGCTCTCGGGTAACCCTTGGAAGGTAACCTAACACCCTGCGCGGACGTTTTTTCAAAAAGCTCGGCCGCCATTGCTGCTCTAATCGAATTTGAGAGGAAACATTTTGACAGGCAAATTCTTGGGAAATGATAAATAATGTTGAATAGAAACAGGATGATAGATAAGAACGGGATCAAAGACGATATCATGTTTAAGTAGAAAACAGCCCCGTGATATCTTACCGAAATTGAGTAACATTTTATAATTTGTCGTATTTTTAATAGTGTTAAGTTTTGCTCAGCACCGTTATATATTTTCTCTTGTACTTGTGTTGTCTTGAAGAAATACGTACTTATTGTATTTCTTACGATTTTTCCAGTAAGTTAATACCGTTTCATACCTTGGTTTTTTTAACGATTTAAAAATTTCGCTTAAATTTTAATTCATCGAGGTATTTGTTTTATTTAAGCCAATACCTACATATATGAATATTCTAACAGTTATAACATACCTACCTACCTAGCTCTAATCTAATAATATGTACAACGTAAACAAAAAATATAAGTGCAATGGCGGCCCTGTTGGCTTGTGAGTACTACATACTTATGCGCAGTCTATAGGCACGCATAAGGCGGGGCCTGGCGGAAACAGGATCCACTTCCTTAGACACGGCTGACACGGGCTCCGAGCCCTTTGGTGTCGCTTTAAAGGGTTAATCACGAACGTAATAAGAGGGTATGCTTACTCAGATAGTTTGATTCCTTCTGAGTGCACTTGTCAAATATTACCGAGGTAGCAAATACGCTTACTTAAAAACATGCTTAATTAAAATTACCAATACTTCAACTATTATTATAGACGTTTTTCGTGTTAATTACATGTCTAATTGTCTATGACGGCGATGTGTAACAGATATATGAGAGCATATAATTATAACACCGATATTAGCATGACACGTAATAATGGAATAAGATATTACAAGGTGAAGTAAATTTTTGGGAGTTAATCCGTCCGCACCGTCGTCAGATCATCACCGTTTAAAAAATTTAGAGTAGGTAACATCTAGCACCATTCGCTTTACTCATAATAGTATTATCGATAAAATGGTAATTTTATATTACTTACAAACGAACTAATGTCGTACCTAGTAGTTAATGTTTATTTTCTGATAATTTTTGGGCCATTAGTATTTTAAAGGATTGATTTTAATAATGTTTGAAATAAGTATTCGATCACGAAAACATAAACTTATCGAACAGCTCAGACGAGAGACTTAATTGCGAGCTTCATATAAATCGCTTACTTTACAATATAAACAAGAATAAATATGCCTTCCGTCACGCTGCGAAATCGCTTTAAAAACCGAGGAGTCGCAGATGACAAGTAAATTAGCCGCACACCTCTTTACGGCGCTCATTTATCCGAGGTAAAGCCTTCCATGTTCAAGGACCCAGGCGAGATGCCCTAAAAAGAATTCTAGTCAATCGTCTTAAGTTTCACACTTCTTTACCGCAACCTCCTAAGGTTAAGTTCAGTGTTGATAGAGAAAAAATAATTGTAATGCGTAGGTGTTAAGGTGGTTTTTGGAGTAAAGATGAGAGGGAGGAGGGAGCGGGTTCTTCCATAAATAAATCGTCCCGGTTGAGTCCTGAGCGTATTTTACAAGCGTTTACACCTAAGTAGGATCGACGGACAGTGCGCGTTAGAAACGCTGGGAATAGGATTAACGTTAGGTTTCTCTTTTAGGTATAGGTAAACTTTTCCTTGTATGTACCTACTTTACCCGACATGTGAAGTAATGCTTGGTGTAGGTAGGTACGTGGCTTGATGGAATTTAAAGTATATATTTATAAGGCTGAACATAGGCCTCCCCCTTTTGGGGGGTGAATGCCATAATCGCCACGCTTGGCAGGCGGGTTGGCGATCGCAGTCGAGTACACCGAATTTGAGGGACGCTGCTGCCCGTCCACCGGTGGTCTTGGACGTAGTTTCAGGACATATCCGGGTCCTGGACGTAGTTTAAGGACATACCCGGGTCCCAGGGGGGAGGCCTATGTTCAGCAGTGGACGTCTTATGGCTGAGATGATGATTTATAAGGCAAAGCTGTCGTTTAATTCGTCCGAGCGCAGTAAAAGTTTTTTACATAATTGACATTCTATACAAAAGATAGCACGATTATAGTCCCTTTTGTATGTTGAGGCTTTAGCTAAGTTTTCCAGCCCTAATCTATTATTCTGTAGATATAAAATGTGTACGACTGTTTTTCTTCCAACATTAGTTACCTGAAGTGTAATGTTCGAAAACAGCACACCCATAACTGTACAACGTACAAAAGTAATCATCATCAGCGTTTTATGAACGACGATTTACTCACTACGGTAGCGTTGTACTAGCTCTGTATGCGTGTGCCCTTGTCTTAAGCGGCGTATCAAAAAGGATTATTCGAACGCAATAAATATGGCCGCCGCATAATCCGAATAATAACATTAAAATAATATCGTCACCAATGGAGACGTCGTCGCCTAATAGATTTATCAGGCCGATATATCAACGTTATTGGACGGTATATGTTCTACACGCGGCATCGGCTTTGATATTTTTTAACGTATGTTCAAGTTGACGAGCCTTCGGTGTTGTACTCGTACTAGATAGAAGCATCCGTTTAATAAGACTTTGATTCTTGATTCGGATTTTGATTAGACGGCCAAAATTTATTTGATTTAGTACCTACACTGTCCTTTGACATATTTGGTTAGACTTATTGCGTTCTGGCGAAAGCATTACGATTCTTTTACTGTGACACAGGTACGGCAAAAGGCCGAGAAAATGTTTATCGACTTACCTACTCATAACGTAAATAAAAACGATAAAACCTTCGTACCAGATACGGAGCAAGCTTTCTATATGGAATTGCTATACAATTTTTATACGTGGCAGCGGGTCAGACGGGACAATCAAATACCTAGTACCTAAGTATGATCAGAAATAAAATTGACTTAAAAAATGTAAGCACCAATTTGTGGGCTCGGCGGCCCATTTATTTTTGTGTCCACAATACACAATCAAATTGTCAATTTAATCAGATTGTGCAAAACTTTGTGCCGTCTGGACTGGCCTTAAGTATGTATTTGATGCATGCGTGAATTGATTCCATCATAATATGGTCTAGAATTAGAGTGATTGTTGTTTAGAGCTTTTGCCTTTTTCGTACTGTAAGTAACTAAGTATGCTTTATTAAATAACAGTCTTACAAAACGTTATCCATGCTATTAAACGAACATTAACATAATATTGTAATGAGAATAAATCTATAAGTAAATAAACTACCTACCAGATTTATTCTTGTGTAGGTACCTAGGTACATGCGTGCGTCCACTTGTCTAAAATAGCTTCATTAGCCCTATTTCCATCCCATAATTGATGGACCATATCGGTCTTTAATTTGATTTACTTACTTTCAAACCAAAAATGTCTTCATTAACTGTGATAGCAATTGATTTATGACGCGCTTTATTAACGTAAGCAGTACCTATACGGGGCGTGTATGTATTAGGAATGAAAATTGATTAAAAGCGAAGCTGACATCCATCTGGGGGTTCTTTAGAATTCTTAGAAAAAAAATGCACTATGTAGGTAGACAAAAAAAAATCTAGATTAGCTTGCCCAATTAGATACCGTGGCCTTTAGTCGATTATGAGATTGGCCGCCTCTCCGGGCGCACCGCTTTAAAATAAGAGATATTATAAAATGGAGTAATTATCAGCCTTAAATGAATGAATAGTGCCTGTTATTTGGTGCCTTTAAAAAGTCACACAAACCTGCCGCCAAAAAGCAGCTCTCATACGATCTTAGTCACGCTCTCATTTTATAACAACATGCTTGAATGAAGTACAATACCTACATGAAATACCTCTACCTTCCATAACATGAAATATGACATGAAAATTTACTTAATATGCAAATATGTACCAGTAACAGGCATATGTTACGTAAATGTGTAAAACTGAAACTTAATGTTCTTTCACAATATCGTTTTAAAATGGGAGCGCAAATTAAATTGAATGTTGGTGGCTAGATTCGTGTGGACTCTTAAAATCCTCAGGAAGTTAATGTCAGTAACGATCAAGGAATATATCGAAGACAGTTTTATGAAGTATGTCAAGGCACATAAATAAAGAAAGATTTAGTAAGAGGTTCTCATCCTGACTCACACCTCGTCGTGGTGGTTTATTGTTTTACGCCTACAGACAAACGGACAAATTTCTCGTCCCGGTGACCGGTCTGTGGTCGTCCCTCAGCCCTCACCGTCACTGGCCACCAACAATAGCTATCATAAACAACCATTCAGATTTGTAGCTATAAATTTGTTAACCGACCAAATACAATTTTATTTCATGTGGCCCATAATAAATATTGAAGTGTTAAGTGTCACCCAAAATTTTACTATTTTTATAGTTTTGAAACATGTATGTAGACATATCGTTAATATTGCTTGTGGCTTACAAGCATTCACCATGCAACTTACAATAATATTCCAAAGAGTCCGTATCAAATATGTAAACGGATTTTAGGCCATTTTACATACATAGTTTGATTTTTGATTTATTTATTTATTCTTATTACCTACTGCTGGATAATTAATTGCACTAAAATACGAGTGTGTGCCAAAGGCGATAATATATCACATGAGTGTTTTAATGCGTAAGTACAGGTACTTACATCATCATCATCATCATTCTAGCCTTCAGTCGCCCACTGCTGAGCATAGGCCTCTCTTCGTGTACGCCACTTATCCCGGTCCTGGGCTAGTCTCATCCAAAAGTGGCCCGCAATTTTCCGAATGTCATCCACCCAACGAGCTAACGGACACAACGGGGACGGGTACTTACATATACAGCACATAATAAAAGCTTTGCAATAGGTATTACGAGTATTTCTTTTCCAATAGATCGTGATCCCGACTAATATTAATATTGAGGTCGTATCAAATTTGTTTGATTTTCAGTGATGTTCGGAATTTGAACGTAATTTGACTTGGGTGGTATTCGACAAGCGACGTTTGACGTATCGTGTTGATCTCCCGTTGATGTGGGAAAAATCATAAGTTCTCGAATACGTACAATGTCAAAATTTGACATTAACAATCCACAGTTAGGGTGACAAGCAAACCAAACCGAACCACCCTTAGTTTAGAGTTGAGTTTTGGATGGTTTTGGTTGTACCAAATGATTTTATCCACAGTTGATGGAATCAATACTCAGTATGCAATAAAATCAACTGTTGATTTGACATGGATGCGAAATCTGACAGTTGTACGTGTCGAATTTGGCCCCTTGTCTCAAGATTAATACCATCGCCACTACCTACATTTAAAAGGTTAACATTACGTTCTTGGCATCACTAGAGCCGAGCCCAATCAGGAGCTATAAATCTGCCAAACCCGTGATTGTTATGATTATCAACACTTTATAGGAGCTCGATCAAGTAATTATGCTAATCGCTGATCAATGGACGCATTATAACAGATTATTTTTAATTAAAACATCCAATTCCCAATCGAGTCGGTTAAGACATTTATTTAAATGTCATGCTGACATTGTTTTGAATATTAATAGTGTTTTTGTTGCAAACATTAGGAAGTTGCACCCACACAATACGTATTTTAATAAATGTAGAGACAGTATTAGGTATAAGTAACGGTAATCAGGCTCACAGAGAGAGAATACGGTAATTATGTTATCTACCAATGTTTAGCTTTTTTAACCGACTTCCATTTCATAGAAGGAGGAGGTTCTGTATTCGGTTGTGGCTATTTTTTTTTTTTTTTCTATGTACGTTCACCGATTACTCCGACATCCGTAGTCCGATTTGAGTAATTCTTTTTTTGTTTGAAAGGAGCTACCTCCGAGTTGGTCCCATTTTAATTTGGTTCTGTTCTGATGATGGGATCCATGAGGAATTGAGGGAACTCCTCAATTTTTAAAGGCACATGCATGGTGATTTGGGTGTTTTCTTAAGCAACTCGAGCATTTTCTCCCGAAAACCACCACTTTGATGAAGTAGACCTGATGATGATGATTGTTTTGATGATAATGATGATGATTTTTTAAATGTAGTATGTTCAGCGATTACTCCGGCACCTGTGATCCGATTTGAGTAATTCTTTTTTTGTTTGGAAGGAGTTACCTCCACGGTGTTTCCGTATTATTTTTGGTTCTGGTCTGATGATGGAATCCATGAGGAATTGAGGGAACTCCTCAATTTTTAAAGGCACATGCATGGTGATTTGGGTGTTTTCTTAAGCAACTCGAGCATTTTCTCCCGAAAACCACCACTTTGATGAAGTAGACCAGATGATGATGATTGTTTTGATGATAATGATGATGATTTTTTTAAATGTAGTATGTTCAGCAATTACTCCGGCACCTGTGATCCGATTTGAGTAATTCTTTTTTTGTTTGGAAGGAGTTACCTCCAAGGTGTTTCCGTATTATTTTTGGTTCTGGTCTGATGATGGAATCCATGAGGAATTGAGGGAACTCCTCAGTTTTTAAAGGCACGTGTAAAGTGATTTCGGTGTTTTCTAAAGTAACTCGAGCATTTGCTTCCGAAAACCGCCAATTTGATGTAGTGCAAGTGTAGCCAAGTGTAGCCTTACCACAAGTTTGACATTGACATATTCGCTAAGTTAGCGACGCTAACGTCTTCGTAACTTACTATTTATGCATCTCGCTCGCACTAATATGCCAGTACGAGCGAGATGCAAAGAAAGTAAGTTACACATACGCTAGCGAATAAATCAATGTCAAACTCTTGGTAAGCTGGTAAGGCTACTGATCGGGGGTTAGGGTTAGGAGTTAAGGCGAAGCGAAGTTAAGGGAATGGCGGTTGAAGGGCTGCTGGTTCAGGGTCGAGGGGTTCATGGATCAGGGGTTGATGCGCTGTGAGGTAGAGTGATCGGGGAGTTGAGGGATTGGGTCAGCGGCGGGGCGGAGGATGGATTTAGTGTAGTGACAGGAATTATAATTTCCCAGACGGACTCGAAAAAATTCCTGATTAAGTACATATTTATTAAAGTAGGTACACGAATTTATTCATTCATGCGTCGCGCACTTAACAATGCGTTAAAAACTAAAAATGGAAAAATAAAAACTTTTTACAAAAAAAAGAAAACCGACTTCAAAAAGGATGAAATAAAATATTATCCTTTTTGAGTCTATGCGTTACCAACTGATATGTTTGAAGTCGGTGCCAAGCCAAGTAGTAACAATACCCGTCAAAAATAATCAGCTTTAAACCCCATTAGAACTGTACTAATGAGTATTATAAATGTGTAAGTAATTCTGTCTGCCTCTTTGTCGCCTTTTCATGGCTAAACAACTGAACCGCTTTAGGTGAAATTTGGCAAGAACGTAAATTCCTTGATTTGTTTTATATTTTGAAATGTAGTCCTCTGAATAAAGGACGGGAAATAACTCAGTCCCAATCCCACGCTTGCGTGCCGACAAACATGGTACGGACTGTACCAAGAAGGTTTGATCGTGTGTTCTTAGGTACAGTCGACGTCAAAGATATGTTTACACTTTTGCACCGTACTCCTTTGTAATATGTAATATAAGACGAAAAGTGTAAACATATTTTTAACGACGACTGTACCTACAGAAAGTACGTTCATTGTTGTCGTGTAAGGCAATCCAACGTAAATCATTATAGAATCGCACCAAAATCATGGTATGCTTCAAAAGTTGGCCTGGCACCGACTTCAAACATATCAGTTGGTAACGCATAGACTTAAAAAGGATAATATTTTATTTCATCCTTTTTGAAGTCGGTTTTCTTTTTTTTGTAAAAAGTTTTTATTA
Source organism: Cydia fagiglandana (assembly GCF_963556715.1). NCBI lineage: Eukaryota > Metazoa > Arthropoda > Insecta > Lepidoptera > Tortricidae > Cydia > Cydia fagiglandana. Next base: position 17,800,081 of record NC_085932.1, on the reverse strand, counting down.
ATTAAGTTTTTATTAATTTACCTATATTAATTATATGTGTGACAGCTTGGCAAAATGGCAATAAAATGTTCCTATTGTTCACTAAGTCACATTTACGACATAACAACAAATATGTACATTTACAATCCTTTATCCTAATAAACATCGAAAAGAAGGTAGGTAGAATAGAAAAACGAATCGATCAAATTCTAATGTTTAACTTTCATTCTAAGAACGCCACACGGAGGCACTGTCTGGCCGCATGCAGGCGTACTTTGTTCTAGAAAAGACAATATACACATTCAAGATGAAAAAGATAGATACCTATTTCAACAAAAAATGCACACAAACTTTATCCTTAGCACTACATATTAAAATCCAAAATTGAATGATTTTAACCGATTGTTGAGCATATTTTAGTCATACAATTGTAAATCGTAAACAGAGTTAGGCTGGCCATTCACGGCCACTGTATGACAATGTGGAAAGGACAATGGGTAATGACGCGCCAAGTCTACAGGATGATGATTTTTTAGTCTAACTAAAACGGAACAGAGATTGAAAATGAATAACAGCTTTGGTTAATGATAACAGCAGGGTTAATGCTAGTAGACAATATAAAATTTAAAATACATATTGAAATATTTGTTCCTTAATGATAAAATAAACAAATGCATAGCAAAAAAACACTTTAGTCTATCCAACCAAATCATTAAATGACTTAAATGTACCTAACTAATCCTAGTAGGAACCTAAGTAAGTTAATAATTTGCTGAGTTTTTTGCGTCAAAAATGATTTGATTTAACAATAGAAATCCCGTTTATTTTTCATATTTTAAGTATGTGAAATAAAAACAGTGGTGGCCGAGTGGATATGACGTCTGACTTTCAATCCGGAGGTCGCGGGTTCAAATCCTGGCTCGTACCAATGAGTTTTTCGGAACTTATCTACGAAATATCATTTGATATTTACCACTAGCTTTTCGGTGAAGGAAAACATCGTGAGGAAACCTGCATACATCTGCGAAGAAATTCATAGGTGTATGTGAAGTCCCCAATCCGCATTGGGCTAGCGTGGGGACTATAGCCCAAGCCCTCTCGCGCATGAGAGGAAGCCTGTGCTTAGCAGTGGGACGTATATAGGCTGAAATGATGATGATGAATGATGAAATAAAAACATCCTGTTGTGAACAGGACTCGTTACCCAAAAGTGCATAACGGCACGCAACCAAACCGCGCAGTAGCGGTGATGGATCGCCTCAGCCGCTCCCGCGGGCTAAGACAACGCAACTATTTAATCATGGACAAAACTGACAATGCGCGGAACGGGGCGCAGCGGGCGACCATCTTGGCCGTCTTGGCGACAATGACGTTCACGGAAGGAACTCCTTGCTCTGCCTAAGTTACTTTTCAATGTTTAATTTATGTTTACGTCCAAATGTTTGTATAAAATGTTAAGATTGATATTGTTGCAATGGTTTGACATGTTAATAGGGAGTTAGTTGCCAAACTAATTAACAGACACGCATCTTACCATTCTTACCTACCCGCAGCCATTTACATTTTTGTATGTCGGTAAGGCTGATTTTGTTTATCATTCTAGTACTTATAGGTATGTACTTTATTTATAGTCATAGTCAAGTAGAGTTAAGCTACGAAAAGTCTGCAGCGATTTTGATAGCCCTGGCAGTGCCAGTGTTATTTACTTATACGTCATAAGTTATAATTTCATAGAAGTTTGACGTTTAAAATAATACTTGCAATTCGTGGGCTATCAAATCCGCTGCAGACTTCTTGGTCTTGACTCCAGCAGGTTTTTAATCTAGTTTTTAGTGTTCCGTACAAAACTTTGTTTACGGAACACTTATGGGATCACTTCGGTCTTGCAAATCAGTTAAATACGTTTTTCTCAGAGACCGTTTGACATAGATACCTAAAATTTGGAACAGTTATAGCAATTACCACCACTCATATTGTGAATAAGTCAAAACTGCTTATTTCTTATTAAAGGGGGAAATTTAGGGGGTTGAGAGGGGTAGGCTGAAACTTTTTTCATTTGTAAGAATCGTGTGGGGTACCATTAGAAAGCTTGCAAAAAATTGAGTCGATGGACTGATTTTGACTTCATTTTAGACTGCAATAGTTTCGTCAAAAAATGCATTTAAAGTTGCAAGTTTTCATACAAAAATTTTCACCTCTGTCCTGGCGATTTTCGCGAAAACTATAGCTAACAGGCAGCTGACCAGTCAATACCCAACTTAAAGAAGCATGGAGACGGCGGGAAAATTATCAGCTTAACTTTATCTTTATTAGTTTTTCAACTGCAGCTTGACCTTTGGTTGCTTAGGGCTAGCTAACTGATGCTTACACTGGTCAATTCATATTAGGCGAGAAACATCCTTAGTTAAAACTTTGGCATTGAAATTTATGACTTATGTCTTTGACATAAAGTTTAATTCTGCTTGCTTATTTTTGTGGGATATTTAATTTTATCTTAATAGCCTACTATAAGTATGAGAGAGATCTACAAAATACGACCTTATTATATTGCAAATAAGTTTCAATTTCGAACGGGCTTTCCAAGCAATGGACTAGCATCTCAAAAATCTGAAAAATTCAAATTAAGAATTCCGTTCTTGACTGTCGTTGTGTTTTTTTTTCCACAATAGGACACATAGAGTTAGTAAGGCGTATAGAGATAATAAAGTCATTTAATATTTATGAACAGCTTTGGCCTCATGTATAGATTTTATTGAGAGTATCTGATTCGTCGAAACAATATACACAATATTCCTTTTCATTAAGTACCATTACATTTCTGTATTAATTGTATAATTATAATATCTATTAATTATATTCAGTACTTATGTATATTTTTGAACGGATCGGTGAGCAACAAGATTCAGGGCTATAACCGCGAAAATAGAAGTTCGCAAATTGCGAGCATTTTTCTCTGTCACTCTAATTACGCCTTCATTGGAGTAAAAGAGAAAGATCCCCGCAAATTGCGAATTTCGGTTTACGCGGTAGCCCCTCAGTCCTGTTACGAGAAAATAATTTTGGAAGACATTAATAAATAGTACCTATATGACAGTTAAATATCACAGTTTTTTAGAAACAAAGGTAAAATTGACGAAATATTTAAAGTAAGCCGATCTTGTTTTTTAGCAGTTCTAAATAATATTAAAGTCTATATATATGGCATAGAACTAGAAACAAAATCAAATAAAAAATAATAATGAGTTCTAAATTCAAATTGAAGGAGTTATGTTACATTTTAAGGTATTATAGGCCAAGCGCGCACCACGATATAAATTTTTGCGACACGATTTTAGAATCGCTCTGTAATATATCGCAGAAAATTCACTGCGCGCACAGCGATGAAAATGAAAAAGTCGACCAGTCGCTTGTCATGAAACGTGTCTTTAATATGCGATTGCTGTATGACTGGTGATCCCCGTCTATTTCCATAATTAAATGGTCAACATCTAGCGTCTCATTTTGAGACTCCATTGGAGGTGCAGGTGCCGAGATGTTGGGGTTTGGAGAGCGAAATGCCGACTGAGGACCGGCCGGGGTGCGATTTTATTATCATAGTGCGCGCGGGGCCATACAACTCCGCATGCTGCAATTCACTTTGCGACAATCGCGTCGCGAACAATTGCGGAAAAATGTGACAAATCACAATTTAAAAATCGCTGCGATTTTTTTGTCGCATATGCGCGCACTAACATATAAACACATACGTTGCATTTCTGCGACAAAATTATCGCAGGACAAAAAATCGTGGTGCGCGCTTGGCCTTACTCTAAATTATTATAATACATCAAGCATTCGCGAGATGCTCGACTTCGGTATTCAAACACAAAGCAATAGTACAAGAATCTAACTAAATGCAAAGGCCGAAGGAGCGATTCGAAGATCCGAAGCGTCCGACAGACGCGCGCCTCCCGTAACTTTTCCAAGTATTTTTAAGTACAAGTGTCTAAGTCGCAAAATCCAAAGGCTGAAGTCGCATTGGGCCGAAAGTCCGAAGCATCCAGGAGGTCAGTTCTAAACACAGGTAATTAATACAAGTGTCTAAATGCGAAGGCCGGAGGCCGAGCTCCGCGTAGGGCCGAAGGCCCGACGCCTGCAAGATATCAGTGGTTAAACACAGAACTGACAGCCTGGACGCTTCGGGCCTTCGGCCCTACGCGGAGCTCGGCCTTCGGCCTTCGCATTTAGATACTTATACTATTGTTCTGTGTTTAAGTACTAACATCCTGGACGCTTCGGGCCTTCGGCCCTACGCGGAGCTCGGCCTTCGGCTTTCGCATTTAGACACTTGTACTATTGTTCTGTGTTAAAGCACTGACATCCTGGACGCTTCGGGCCTTCGGGCTACGCGGAGGTCGGCCTTTGGCCTTCACATTTAGACACTTGTACTATTGCTCTGTGCTAAAGCGATGACATTTTGCTAAAGCTCGGCCTTCGGCCTTCGCACTTAGACACTTTGTACTATTGTTCTGTGTGTGTAGTTGAATACGGTACCCTAAAAACAGGCAAACAACCTCTGTAAAATGTAACGATGCGAGCGGTACGGCTACCATCAGTTTGGCATTGACATAAACGCTACCGTGGGCGTGAACGTAATTTACTTTCTATGCATCTCGCTCGTACTGACATATTAGTGCGAAAGAGATATACCTATAGGAAGTAAATTACGTTCACGATATCGTTTATGTCAATGCCAAACTGATGGTAGCCGTACGGAACACTAAATGCCTCGAGCTATCTCGGACTTGGCCAAATTATTTTTTTATTTAGTAAAATATAAATGACTCATTAAAACCTTCCAATTCAAAGATATTTATAAAATAGGTAGTATACCTATTTAGTAGTAGTGCCTATATATCAAAGACTATATATATTCAATGGTTCATTGGTTTGTTTTGCCTGCGAGGTTGGTATCTAAGTAATATTTGTATATACATACCGTATAAACACAGATAGAAAAATCTATGCATTTAACTATAGTAACACACTTCATATAGTTTCATGTTAAGTTTTTACTTATGCCTAGTCTTCTGTCATATTCGATTGTGATTCTAAACAAATGTAGAGTCTGTGCGGAAAGAGAAGAGTCGTGGCAGAAACGGGAACTAACATTTTAAATTTTATATGGCAATCAAACCTTTGACACCTGTCTTGTAAAAAGTAAACAAACTTCTGTCATTGTATATTTTTATTAACAAAAACCGCAAGATTTATGTATATAATATTTTTAAAACACGATAAAACCGTACATAAAACCACAAGGAAAGTTAATTTAACATTGTTCGGTTTTGTCAGCGGGAAGAAAACGGCTAAAAGCCGACTATCGACTTACAAAAAGTCGCGGAACGTGTTTCCGCTATTCGCGGGTATTGATGTTGTATTTAATATTAAATAACTACCTGTTTAATAAGCCCCCTAAGTAACTTGTCTCCGGTACATAATCGGTAAGTATATTCATTCAAAATATATTAATTTTCATAAATATGCAGGTCATTCATGATCTTTAAAATAACTGACAAATAGTCTTGATACTTGCCATTTTATGCCTATTTATATGTAATTTCTTTTTCAGGATTGTGTAAAAGTACCTACGGTATCTCGAATAAAAGACCGCTAAGTAGGTGATATGCAAGAATTCGTAATCTACGTGCCGGATTCAAGCACATCCAGTTCAGATGAAGATAGTTCTATGAGTGTCCCTGGTTGTTCTGAAGCTAGTTCAAACATAAGTGACATTGAATAGTTAAATTCTAATAAAATATTTCTTTATTTGTAAGTTCGTTTACTAGGTTCTGAATAAAACTTTTTCTAATAAAATATTTCTTTATTTGTAGGTTCTGTTAGTTACGAACTTATATTTCATATTTAGCAGTGACTTTTCGGCGAAGTAAAATATCGTGAGATGAGAGAACCGGACATATCCCAATAAGGCCTACCTACTTATGCACTATTTTTATTCATATTCATATTTATTATTAATAATGTACACATACATTACAAGTCAAGTTTACAATGGGTGAAATATATCCCAGATAAAATTACAGTTCTATTGCCCAATTTCTACCCGATCTACCCGGTTTTGTAATAACTGTTGGACTGCACAGCCACAGATTAGGCAGTACATAAATGAGACTCTATCTTGTTTGGTACTAAAATTACAGTTGTAGGTATTGGGCAGATTCTTAACTAGTTTTAGCAGTTTTGTCAATCGCACTGTCACTTTTTAGTATCTACAAGTGTGTTTTAAAAAGAAAACTAGTGCCTGCGCTAAATCAGAGGATTGAGTTGACGAGCCGACTCCACCACCAGGCTCTGTTTAGTAAGCCGTGGTAAAAAACCGGAACAAAAGGGATTCAAGTATCATGACTTTTAGTGTCGTACTATAATCACGTGACCAGTGTTGTCAGCATAGCAAAAACCATAAAATAGCACTGCCGCGCCCTCAAATCCCACGACTCTTCTCTTTCCGCACAGACTCTAACCTAATGCATAAATAAACGAAATGAATCCTATAAAAGAATTCACGAATACTATTTCGTCTATAAAACTATCAAAGAATTCGTGTGTCAGTATATCAAACTACACATTATCGTGGCGACCACTATTAAATTTTTAATGTCATATACAATAAAAGAAGTTGCAGTAAAAGTTTTTGTCTAAGACCTTTATACTTTGGTTTTACGAACTATAAACGTTGATTTAGATTTGGTAACGCGTTGATTGATTTTAAAAAGGTGATGTTGTGGGAAGTCTTCTAATAAAATGAAATGTGTTGATAATGTGCAGCGCGAACACTTTTTTTTATTATTTTAGCGTCTTATATTGTTGTTAGTCAAACGTAAGAAGCGCTGGTGGCCTAGCGGTAAGAGCGTGCGACTTGCAATCCGGAGGTCGCGCGTTCAAACCCCGGCTCGTACCAATGAGTTTTTCGGAACTTATGTACGAAATATCATTTGATATTTACTAGTCGCTTTTCGGTGAAGGAAAACATCGTGAGGAAACCGGACTAATCCCAATAAGGCCTAGTTTCCCCTCTGGGTTGGAAGGTCAGATGGCAGTCACTTTCGTAAAAAACTAGTGCCTACGTCAAATCATGGGATTAGTTGTCAAGCGGACCCCAGGCTCCTATGTGAGCCGTGGCAAAATGCCGGGATAACGCGAGGAAGAAAAAAAAAATTGTTGTTAGTCAATATGACATAAGTAAAAAGTATGTTTATGTTGATGTATATTTTGCAAATGTATATTTGGTGCAATTAATGTTTCTGTCCTACGGCAGCATTCTACGTAAATATTTGAAAGCCATTCTATATCGTGTAAGTGGATAGAGTCAGACCAAGAATAGTCTGCAGCGGATTTGATAGCCACACAGTGAAAGTGTTATTTTAAACGTCAAACTTCTATGAAATTATGACGTATAAATGACACTTGCACTGCGTGGGCTATCAAGTCCTTTGCAGACTTTTTTTGACTAATAGGTAATGTAAATTAAATCATGTATGTACGTATAAAAAATATCATCACTTTTTTCTTCTTATTTTAACAGTCAGGAATCCATTCTACTTTGCTTTTAGCTAAATACAACATAAATCAACTTTTTCGGACCCCCTGGAGCCTCTTAAACAAATAGGCTAAATCAAAACAATATAACGAACTCATGCACAAACAAAGAAGCATTGCTCTCAAACCAAAACAAATTAAACGCTACATTGACGTACTTTCTTTTGTTAAATTAGCTATTCTTGTCGAATTGACCGTTCTTTTGTCAAATTGACCATTCAGGGGCACACTGTAGCCACGGGCGTAATATATGGCAGTTGTAAATTTTGGAGACAAACTGAAATATTATTGAGACAATAAGGTTGGAGTAGACAGAAAAAATGTTATTGGAACTTTGGGATGTTGATTATTGGAAATGACGCGTGCGTTGCAACTGTTGCAAGCGTTTGGACTGTCCATAGAACAAATGAAGCTGTTTTTATTAAGTACTTTGACGTAAAATTTATATGCAAAAATACAAAAAATAGGTACGATGAATTGACGTTGAATAATAATTATGATCTTGGAGCTCCTGTTCCGTCAGCGTCGCACAACAACTTCAACTCGAACAAGAGTGCATGGTGCACTAACTCTACAGGTCTCATGTGAAAGATGTCACGTCAAAAACGGCTTTGGTTGGCTTTCCGACCAGAAATTCGTTGCTTTTGCGGTTAACATCAGTTAAACGGTAGATATAATATGTATAACTTATAAACTTATATTTGGGTTTATAAGTTTGCGCTGACCATAGCTACTACAGTATTAGAGCCCTTCTAAACTAACTTTGCACTTTGAACAGAACTAAGTGAGAAAGTACAACGTTATGATTATTTTCATAGTAATTAAAATTTGACATACATACATACTTAAATGATGGCATTGCAATTGCCATGTGTAGAGTTAGCTTGCTCCTACTCCAGTCTAGGTGTTCCTCAGAATTTTTAACTTAGAATAGTTTCGTTTTTTCTGCGGGTTCCGTTTCACAAAACATTACGGTTTTATTACAAAACACCAAAATTGAATGGTCATTTCACCAAATAGGTTTATTGCTCTATGTCAAAGTTGCCTTTGCACCTAACCAAATTAATAAGTTATAGTTTTACAAGCATAATCGGAGAAAACATAGCTGCAAAGTTATGTTTGTATTCCTATAGTTATAAAACCCTCGTTGGTTGTTTATAGCTCCTAACAGACTGCCTTTGTTTACTGAAAGTTGAACGTAAACAATATTATTTACCTACCTACTCATAATTTATGGTTGTGTCACTATTTATGACATCTCTTGAAGGGTTGAATGACCGTTCGTTTATGTTTTGACACAGATTTACAGTAGAATCGTAGGTAAATTAAGTTGTAATTATGAAAATACAAAGTTTAAACAGAACGGACAAGTGTTAAGAAAGTATAAAGTACAGATATCTTCCTAAAGGATGTACCTACTTAGGATGTCTTTCACCTTTAAGAGTTTGTTTCTTTCTCATTTTCTCAAAGGAAACCTGGAAGAGTTCTCTTTTAGGGATAAGTTTGCCTTTGTACATATACTTATACAGGGCGTCCCACGGCGATGCCACATGGAGGGAAAGTACCTTAAATATCATAGATAGCATATTTTGCTGAAAGAAGACTTCATTTTATTTTTAAAACTTAGTTAAATTGCATTCATACTTTTTTAATTTTTTTTTTTAAATGTATGGAAAAAAAATATCGCGTCATTGGAGGAAAAGTACCTTAATTATTGTAAATGAACATCTTACTGAAAGAAGACATTATTTCGATTTAAAAAAACAAGTTGAATTGCATTTTAAATAATTTCATGGTTAAACCGGGAATCGAACCCGCTACACGAGAAAAAAAAATACCTTGTAGCTTTGTCATACCGATCGAAAGGCTTCAATGTGAGAATTATTTTTTTGGTACAAGGTATTTTTTTTTCTCGTGTAGCGGGTTCGATTCCCGGTTTAACCATGAAATTATTTAAAATGCAATTCAACTTGTTTTTTTAAATCGAAATAATGTCTTCTTTCAGTAAGATGTTCATTTACAATAATTAAGGTACTTTTCCTCCAATGACGCGATAATTTTTTTCCATACATTTTTTTTCAAAAAAAATTAAAAAAGTATGAATGCAACTTTACTAAGTTTTAAAAATAAAATGAAGTCTTCTTTCAGCAAAATATGCTATCTATGATATTTAAGGTACTTTCCCTCCATGTGGCATCGCCGTGGGACGCCCTGTATAGTCTGTCAAATAACCTTCTCAGTAATAAAAGGCGTGATGTTCAAATTTTATATATGTAATTCTATTATATCAGAAAATAAACGATTAAAAACATGTTTACGGCTATTATTTGTAGTCATATAAATTTATCAACAAAATTTAATTAATGGGTAATAAATTAATACTTAAATCCTTATAACAAAGCAATAAAGTTCACTGCTTGCTTACGGCATTATGCCACCCGTTTAAATGATTATACATATGCATCATAAAAAAACCTCTATGTTGGCGTCGCCGAAATATTACTTTTACATAATAATTTATCTCTATTTTCATAAGTATTCTAGGGGGTAGTATTTTTGAATTTCGAGCGCTCGATTTCGTGTGGCCTTTAAAATCTACTAATAGAATTGAAAACGAGTGGTCATTACCACTAGATTCCCAATTTTCGAGTGACAAAACCGAGCGCTCGAAATAAAAATAAAAAAACCGGGCAAGTGCGAGTCGGACTCGCGCACGAAGGGTTCCGTACCAAATGCAAAAAAAAAACAAAACAAAAGCAAAAAAAAAACGGTCACCCATCCAAGTACTGACCACTCCCGACGTTGCTTAACTTTGGTCAAAAATCACGTTTGTTGTATGGGAGCCCCATTTAAATCTTTATTTTATTCTGTTTTTAGTATTTGTTGTTATAGCGGCAACAGAAATACATCATCTGTGAAAATTTCAACTGTCTAGCTATCACGGTTCGTGAGATACAGCCTGGTGACAGACGGACGGACGGACGGACGGACAGACAGCGAAGTCTTAGTAATAGGGTCCCGTTTTACCCTTTGGGTACGGAACCCTAAAAAAGAGGTGCGTCACAAAGGATTGTCATTGACATTTATCTCAGGAATGGTAATAAGAATGGGGCCATTACAGCGGTGTGACAACCGCTATAACGCGATTGGCTGATGCGAGTTCGCATTACGCGCGTGATTGGTCGCAACTAGTTGCGTTAGACTGCACGATTGATTGGCTCGAATTCGTGACTGACACCGCTGAACTAGTAGCATTTTTTAGTTCCCGTAAGGCCCGTCCTGAGATATACGTCAATGATTCTACCATACTTTTCGAGCGTTGTTTCATCCGCTACTTTTGAACCTGACTGTACATACGTACTCTCTTCAATCGTGAATATACGTAACTATAATGAACATTTGATATAAATACAGCTTTCAGCCCCGTTAAGGCCTCGGCACTAAATAATTACAAACAGTCTCAATTACCGGATCGCTGCTCTGTCCCGCTGCGCGCGCGCGGGTCTCGTGCGTCCTCGCGGCGCGGCACATAAATCACAAGCCAACGCGAATCTAATGACGGAAAAAGCTTGATAAATCACCATTTATGAACTCGATGTTATTAACATGTTTTTTTAATTGTGAGAGTGTAATTAATTTGATCTGAATTGTATCGCTAGGATTTATTGTTGTGTAACGATGAGGCTGGGATTGGTGAGAACTTTCGATCAATATTGGATCTCGCACAGTATACTATATGTACTTAGATCTATAATAAACTTCTAAATCAAAGGCGTTAAATCTTGATAAGAGATACCTCACAGCTGATTGATTAGAAGCTGAATACAGTTAACCAAAAAAATGTATGCTTGACATATTTGCTGCATATAGGCTAAAGGCTAATAAGTAGGTACATTGACCCCTTGTTCTTTTAAGACCATTCGAAACATATATTCCTGCGAATAAACCATTTTTGTATTTAATTATTTACTTGGCACTAAGTACTTATTATGAAATTCCTACAAGGCGCAAGTTTGATCAATTACATATTTTAGATAAGGTAAGGTGGAATAGGACTATCACCGGGGTAAGATTATCACTTGTATTATGGAATTCTCATACAGTTTGTGTTGACCCGAGCAAAATAAACTAGGTACGAGTACGAGTATGTTAGTCTTACCCCGCCTTACCTCCTCCTCCTTGCTTCGTTCTCCTCAGTGCTGAGGGTCGTGACCTCCTAGTGGAGCACATGATTCCGGATCGCAGATTACCTGTACCTACTTGTTTTTATTCGAGACTAAAAAATAAAGGGCAAACCAAAGGGAATCGAGTTAGGAATGAACACATCAACACAAAACACAAGTGTACCTAAATAATTCAAAGATGGATTGTGTAAACATGACTTTTGCCTTTCACGCTCTATCGTAGTGAACAGCAGACCGCATTAGAAGCCTGGCATTGTCATGTTGCCGTCACCCACCTGTTGACGGGGTAATGGATGACGGCCTTTAGCTCGGGGCCGAATGGACCCCCGCTGGCTCTGCGGGGTCACGCGCGTACACTGATGCAAGGGTACAGATGTAGCGGGATCTTTATAAGAGGAAACGTGGTTGATCGGGGAGGTTTTTACCAATTTTGTATCAGTCAAATTACAAAAAAACTTAAAGACGCGTGCATCATTCAATTCAGGACTTTTTGTAGAAAATTAGGAAAATATTTTCTTGTTTGATTTTATTCTGTTCGCGGACAAGCCCATGTGTATGGACGTCATTTTTCCTCTTACCAGCATTTTTATTCCATGTTCATGTGTATTTTAAATCCTTGTGGTTTCTTTCTCATACTAAAATCTTTTTCATACTAAAACCTTTAAAAAGGTCCAATAATTAGGTAAACAAGATCGTCAATTTATCTAACTTAATTTAATTTAAAGACTGCAAATACCGACATTTTATTTACTGTAGGTACTTAGTGTACTTTTTGGTATGTAGGTAAGCTTTTAACTTGTACCATGGCATACTCGCATACCGCTCGTGTCTTCGCTTGCCAAAATAAAACATTAATATTGTAACATCCTAATATAAGCTTACACCTGCCTTTGACTAAAAAACCTTTGTTTGTAACCGCTGTTTTTGTTTAGTATACTGTTTCTGTTAATAGAGATCTCGGATGCATATTTATATTATTTATTCTGATTATTGGTATAATGCCGTCAATGCTATAAATAAACCTACCTACCTACATACATTTTTTCGTTGACAAGGGTGTTTCGTCTACTTTTACTGGTGAATTGTTGTATTATCTTACTTTGATTTTAATTTATTGAATATACGTGTAACCTATAATAGAGCAAAGATTTAAATTACTTTTAATATTTTTCTCTAAACTAAAGGGTCCATAAACGCAATATGTCAATTAAGTTGATTTATTACGTATACAGTTGATCTGCATCAGCCTTCACCTAACATAAATTTTCTTAATTTGCAAAAATATACAATTTTCAATTAATTTAACTGTAGTAAAATATAAAAACATGAATTTATATTAAGTGGAAGTAGTTAAACACGTGTCATTGGGTTGGGCGTAAGTATTTACGATTATTGTTATTGGCGTGACAGCCATCTCGTCACGGGCGGCGGGCGGGATGTCGCCGCTTCCTCTCTTAAATGCTTACCGCTACACTGTTACAGCTTCCTGCTGAAAATCTTTTATATATTATTAAAAAATCTTCCTTAGCGACTTTTTCTATTCCTCCCGCTAAACCTACGTTAAATATTAGGTAGAGTCAAACCAAGAAAAGTCTGCAGCAGTCTGATAGCACACGCAGTAAAAGTGTTATTTTAATTGTTTATATTTTGTCAGTACAATAAATATTCGCCATGCCATTAGTATTGAAATAAAAATAAATATCGGATACCTTTTAATTGACAATTTTCTATGAAATTATGACGTATTAATTACATTTGCACTGCGTGGGATATCATATCCGCTGCAGACTTTTCTTGGACCGACTCTACCAATCTTTATGCGCATTGAACAAGTGTGATGGAAATAAAATAGCTGTCTAGTCTCCTAGCAACTCCCCTTGAGTACCAGTGTTCCAGAGCCAGTAATTTGAAGTTTTTGATAGTGTAACATAATGATCTGTATTAAGCTATTACCTCAGGCGGCGAACAGACCAAGAGGTCGGCAAGAATAACATACACAAACTCAAATTTATATCTTGATATAACGGAGATAAGGGTGATTTATATTTCAAAATAAATTGTATTTATGGCAAATTTACTCTGTGCATTCTGATTGCAGTGTTGCATAAAATAGGCCCCATGGCGCGGCGGGGCGCCACTTAAACATCCACAAGGCAATATGGGCACTAAGAATAGGACATTATGGTTACCAATCAAACAACCATGTAGTAGAAAAGATGTCGTAGGAAAGTATTTATTTTCGTATTGTTTATTACTAATTATTACAATATTATTATAATAAATGATTTCATCCTTAATGTGTTCCTCAAGGGTGTTGCATAATTTTAGTAGGATTTTATGAAGTCTTGCAATTAGATACTCATCGGGTCGCTCTCTTCTCGTCAAATGAGGGTTGTTTGTTTGTAGCAAAGTCATAAAAAATCTGGAACAACGTCAGTACTGTATACATATTTTTAACTAACTTTGTAATTAAAAAATGTACTCATAATAAATTGTTAAATAAAATATTTCAATTTATGCGCTTTGTTCTTTTCAGTTATTTTTAGAAATCCCACATTTTGTTCAGTGATAAACTTAACTGAAATACATTTGTATTCATTTGAGTATTGCAAATTGTGCGTCCCATATATTAAACGCCAAACACCATAGCTATATAGCGTAAATACTTAGAACAAAATTACCTATACCTATATATATTTTCGCCTGTCATTCTTGGTAGGTGACTACGAGTATGTAGGTTCCTATTAAATTAATATTTTTTTTATTTAATAAATCTTACATTGTGTTAACCATTTATATTATTTTTTTGATTAAATATTTTATATCGTTATATAGGAAATTAAACATGTATGTTACAGCATTGACCCAAAAAAACTACATTCCAAACAATTTTTAGTTCGGCAGGTGAGTTGAATAGCTGGTGTAAATAATTGGGAGACATAAAACTTTTACGGTTTGCTCTCCACCTGTGGATGATATCATCACTGTACGCAGTAGGAGAGAATTGATAATTAGTGGATGGTGAAGTAAAAATCCTTAATTATGCGTACCTAATGTATTAGTGTAAACCACCCACCACCCTACTAAAATTACATTTATATTGTCCATATTAAATTGTCTTTCACCTGTTAGTATATGTATATCCTTTCGCATTTTCTCAAAGGTTAGCTGGAAGAGATCCCTTTTAGGGATGAGTTCGCCTTAGTACATAACATTTTTATTTTTGTTTTGTTTTTGTCCTTTTTATGTAAACCTGCATTTATGTGCAATAAAGTGACATAATACATACATACATTTTTGAACTAGATGAGTGATATCACTAAATTACGTGATATCCTAATGAATTCAGAAAATTTTACTTTAATTTTATTGTAGGTACTGAAAATATTTAATTTTTTAGTTTTACGTTAGTGCGATAGACTGCGTACTAACTAACCAATTGCTATTTTATCTTCTAATCATATTTATAAGTGCACCTTGTACTAGTCTCATTAGTCGTAGGTAAGTATCATTGTCTCTACGAGTCTATAATATATGTCGTAGAGGATGCTACGAATGTTGTAGACGTCTTATTGACACCAAACATAAAAACATCTACCGTTATTGATAGGCGTTGATGCTAGACAAGCCCTCGTTCATTCTTATGGATATTAAACACTTGACTACATTTATCTCCAAGTTATGCAACTGGGTATCCACTATAAATGTCAAAAACTAAAGTTGTTCTCAAAAGCCACGACGATGTTTTAAATTGATAGCCTCGTAACATTTTTAATGTTTTAAAACAAGAATTAAAACCTTTCCAATGGGTTTTATTTACAAAATCGTTTTGTTTGGATATTTTATTGTATTCGAATGTTATAAAATCGTGTTATCGTAGGTGACAATCACTACGTGTGCGTAGAATTATTACTCGTATTATTACGCATTGTTTATTTAATACTAATAAAACTTTATTATACTTATAGTATTTACTACAAATATGTGAAAGGAATAAATGGAAAAATGTACGCTTCCGGCAGGACTTGAGCCCGCGAGTTCTGTAATCCGCGGTCGCGAGTTCAGGTCCTGCTGGAAGCGTAAATTTTTCCTTGTTGTATCGCTTGCAGATGTATCTGTTTGATAAAAATTGGTTCAGTATTTATAGCTGGTCAAGCAGATCTTGTCAATAGAAAAACGCGACAAATTTGAAAAATTTAGGTGCGAAGGGATATAGTCCCATAGAAAATTAGAATTTCGCGCCTTTTTTTACTGACAAGATTTGCTTGACCAGCTATAACTATTTACTATAATATAATTGTGTTGCAAAAATATATTATAGGCGTTACATTTTGTAAACCTGAGTCTAAAAATTCTTGCTGGGTTGGTTATTTTTTATATTCTGTACTTTGTTTTACCAGAAACAATCTTCTAAATCTTAAATTATTATTATGTTCCAGATTTTCCTACAGTGGTAGGAAAAAAAGTACCTACATGAATTATCATTACTAGTACCCGTACCATGAGTCACTGACAGTGTCAAAACATAATTATACACGTCTTACGTCCACTTAATTTACTTTCTATATATCTCGCTCGCACTAATATGTCAGTACAAGCGAGATGCATAGAAAGTAGGTAAGTTACGTTCACGCTAGCGTTTATGTCAGTGCCAAATTTAAGGTAGCGGTGAAAAAATTTTGTAGGTAATAATATGCAAATTTTAGCTCCCTATAGGATACACGTCCGAGAGCTCGTCACTGTTCCAGGACATGTCATCTTTAACTTAAATAAGTCACAGTTAAAAAACGTGACAGCAGGGTGTCATCTATTGGGTATTAGCATGTCGAGCTCTAGGATGTTTATGGCTTACAAATGTAAAAGTACATGGATGGATGGATGTTTGGATGTGGATGTTTACAAGGCAATACTAAAAATATGTGCAGCGTGCAGCGGCGGGAGCGTAACTAGAGTTCGTCGAGACCTTATTTTCATTGAGACAAGGTTGTGAGAACCTTGGATACAAAGGAACCCTAAGTTTCAGCGACATTTATTTATGACTGGCATCCGTAATTGATAAGGACCTATCTAGAATAGATTCATTCCCTTTTAATGGCCCATAAACTTTTTATTAACCGATATGTTGATCGTCAAATAATTTTAATGACTGGCCACCAAGCGCCAGTGGTCGCCTCGTACAAGACCTGTCTGAAAATCACATTGTCCCTAAGCTTATGGATATAAGAGCGATTATCAAACGATTTCGTATATCTATAGGACCTGTTTGGTGTTACAGTATTAGTGTTACGTTTCTTGAGACAAAATAATATCTTTAACGACGGTATGATCCGAGTGCTGCTGTTAATATTGTCAAGCCAATTAACGTAGTCTGTGTTTTACCAGTTTACGACTTGATAGAGTCATATTATTAAAAAGTAAGTGTTGGACAACATTCTGTAGCCATTGCCGTTTACTTAGTGAACTTAAATACATAATAAAAAAAAAATATTGCCACACCTTAACATACAATATACAATTTATGGTAAAAAAGAAAAGAAATAAAACTAGGATTACAAAATAAACTTAAACTTGTCAACTAAACTTAACATAAAACTTAAATCTAGGGTGAGGCAAAGGGTCCCAGTGTCAGCATGTGCAGTGCCAGAAGGCTCCGCGCTGATTTTCAGACTGGTCCCGGGAGAAGTTGGGGTCGGTCGCTCGCTACTAGCATAATGTAACTTTCTTACGGCCCGATTCCAACTTTAAGATACGTCAAATACTAGATGTTGAAAAGATATGGATTAGATATGTCAGTGTCAAACAAGTGTCAAAATTGACGTTTCTTCAAACAAATACGTCACTTTTGACACTTGTTTGACACTGACATATCTAATCCATATCGTTTCAACATCTAGTATTTGACGTATCTCATTGTTCGAATACGGGTGTTAGGAACTGCTCTATATTTACAACTTTATGTGTATTTGTGTGTGCCTGAACGATTACTATAGCTTATTAGTGTGCGTATATGGGTATGTGGGTATGGTAAGGATTCAAGTCGTGTGAATCGACAGCTATGTCAAAATGTAATTTAAAATATTAATCTCTCGTACCGGGCTTGCAAAAAAATAAAAATAGAAATTAAACCTTAATAAATACTTCCCACAAAAAAATTTTTAAGGATGATTGGTTGAGTCATTGACGAGCTTTTTTTTAAAAAAATACCCTCTTATAAAAACGACGCAAGTCTTGCTAAAATACGCCCTTTTGCTTGTTTGCTTTTTGTATTATATGAAGGTACGGAACCCTTCATTATGCGTGATCCAACACGCTCTTGGCCAGTTTTAAAATAAATGTTTCCTTAATACTGAGTTTTCGCGAACAGATTTTCCTTCATAAGTACTAAAACGACGTAGGTACAATACAACTCGTACAAGTGCTGCGAAGATACTCCCTTTTGGTTGTTATGTACCTATACAACTATTAAGTTTTTTATTACACGCACTTACTAGAATAATGGTCTGTCAACTATCATTAGCACCCATAATATCATCTAGAGTTAGACCAAGATATGTCTGCAACGATTTTGATAGCACACGCCTTGCACACGCAGTGCAAGTCTTATTTTAAACGTCAAGCTTCTATGAAATTATGACGTATAAATAACACTTGCACTTAAGGCAGCCTATTGTAACGGACGGGTAACTATGGAACCCTATACTGAGCATGGCCCCAATTTCACATCGGTGACACGAATTGTAAAATCACTGTTGCTGACGTCACAGGCATCCATGGGCTACGATTACCACTTACCATAGGGCGGACCGTATTCCTGTTTGCCACCATCATTGTATTATTTAAAAAAACTTTATTATATCGGAAAAAACCAGATATTTCTCCTGCGAAGTTTCTGACAATTGTCAAAGATTTAGAAGAATTGTAGGTAATTCTTGACAGGTAATGAGAATAGGAATTTCGTGACAATTGTAGTGTTTCTTGTGACAATTGTCATAAACTTAGCAAGAGAAATATCTGTTTTTTTCCGATATCATAAAGTTTTTTTTTATTAATACAATGATGGTGGCAAACAGGAATACGGCCCGCCCGATGGTAAGCGGTAACCGTAGCCCATGGATGCCTGTGACGTCAGCAACAGTCATGTTTTACAATTGTCGCACCTGTCACGTTGGTGAAACAGGGGCCTGGTTAAAAATTGTCTTGTAAAAAAGGTGAAATACTAACATTGACAATTCTCTGCTTCAAATTGGTCAGCAACAATGCGATTTGTTTCTTCATGGCAACAGCTTGAATCAAATGCGTCGCGATGACGGCTCGCGCACGCGCGCCCCAGCTGCCTCCACTTCCTCTGATCTTTGACTCGGCCAATTGTCCACATCTGTCGTCTCAAGACACGCGCTGGTCTCGCCAATTGAATCTATAAACCCCCTCTAGATCCCAATCAAACCAACTACCAGAGCAGTGAGGAAGGCCAGCGTACACTGGATTGGTGACATTATTCACAAAGTATGTGTGCGGTAGATTTACAACCTGTTTTATATGAGAAACTGCGAGTTACGACTTTGGTGACCGCAACGTAAAGTTTGTAAGGAAATTTGTTACTCAATTCCTTGTTGTCACGAGGTTATGATTTGAAGTGGTTCGCGATCAACTGGGTGCTTCCGCTGCGTCAGCTGTTTGTATCAAAAAGGTGAGTTCATTTCTTAATGTGATGTATCATAGAGAAAAATGCAAGTAATCGGAATGTCAGTAATATGTCACAACAAAAAATGACATAAATACAAAAATAGCTTCAATAGTTTTTAGATTCACATCATGATTTACAAATATGGCGAAACTCCTGAAGCGAAACCAAACCTTTTGGAAAAGTTTTGTCCTTCGCAGGACAAAACAGCGGTACAAAAATATATCAAAATGAAGAAAGTAAATAAAATAAGTAGTGGTGCTGAAAAATGCAAGAACCTGGTCCAGCAAAAGTCAAAGAAAATTAGTTTTCACTGCCTGGGCTCTACATTCAATACTGAACCGCTCAACTTAGTAACTTCTGACTTAGATTCTATTACACATCGCCAATTTTTTACTACTACTTCCAATTGTTTTTTAAAACCATTGGCATGGATGCCTGTGACGTCAGCAACAGTCATGTTTTACAATTGTCGCACCTGTCACGTTGGTGAAACAGGGGCCTGGTTAAAAATTGTCTTGTAAAAAAGGTGAAATACTAACATTGACAATTCTCTGCTTCAAATTGGTCAGCAACAATGCGATTTGTTTCTTCATGGCAACAGCTTGAATCAAATGCGTCGCGATGACGGCTCGCGCACGCGCGCCCCAGCTGCCTCCACTTCCTCTGATCTTTGACTCGGCCAATTGTCCACATCTGTCGTCTCAAGACACGCGCTGGTCTCGCCAATTGAATCTATAAGCCCCCTCTAGATCCCAATCAAACCAACTACCAGAGCAGTGAGGAAGGCCAGCGTACACTGGATTGGTGACATTATTCACAAAGTATGTGTGCGGTAGATTTACAACCTGTTTTATATGAGAAACTGCGAGTTACGACTTTGGTGACCGCAACGTAAAGTTTGTAAGGAAATTTGTTACTCAATTCCTTGTTGTCACGAGGTTATGATTTGAAGTGGTTCGCGATCAACTGGGTGCTTCCGCTGCGTCAGCTGTTTGTATCAAAAAGGTGAGTTCATTTCTTAATGTGATGTATCATAGAGAAAAATGCAAGTAATCGGAATGTCAGTAATATGTCACAACAAAAAATGACATAAATACAAAAATAGCTTCAATAGTTTTTAGATTCACATCATGATTTACAAATATGGCGAAACTCCTGAAGCGAAACCAAACCTTTTGGAAAAGTTTTGTCCTTCGCAGGACAAAACAGCGGTACAAAAATATATCAAAATGAAGAAAGTAAATAAAATAAGTAGTGGTGCTGAAAAATGCAAGAACCTGGTCCAGCAAAAGTCAAAGAAAATTAGTTTTCACTGCCTGGGCTCTACATTCAATACTGAACCGCTCAACTTAGTAACTTCTGACTTAGATTCTATTACACATCGCCAATTTTTTACTACTACTTCCAATTGTTTTTTAAAACCATTGGCAATACAGCATTTTCCAGCAGAAATTCCCGTCCTAGACCTAGAATACAATGTATCAGAAGTCAAATGTTCTGAATGTAGACCTGAACTAATCTCCAGAAGGGAGAACAGTGTCAATAGCAGTATTATGACATTCCGTGATCAAGGTACAACGACGCGGAACACAGTTAATGCAAGCTGTGATGCGCTGTTCCCTCCGGATACCGCCTGCACTACATGTTCTACATGCTCTACATGTTCACCCATGCCTTCCGACACCACAGCTGGTTGGTTTCCAATCAGGCGACGCTCATTTCTTGTTAAAAGTAAACCAATACCTGATCGCAGCATGATGCAGATTAACAAAAGTTGCCAAGCGGCTAGATGCCACTATTTAGATTTAAAAAACATCCGCTACTGCCCCTGTTCCGTTAACCATAAAGATATAAATAAGACGGAACGGCCTAATATCATAATTCCTAAAAAAATGTTTCGGAAAAACCTCTACAATGAAGGCATTAGTGACGTAATTATAGGCTGTATTCCTTCACATACTAATATAAAGTGTCCTAGTATTAGTAGCTCAAACTGTCATAAAAGAAAATGCGTTAAACATAATGTAGATGACTCTAAAAACTGCATTCCTTATTCCTATAAATCTGTATCGCGATACCATGAAGCTTGCATACGGGGGAGTGTCGAAACCATGGAGCGTACGTCTTTATATGGTAATTCTGTACATGAATGTGAAAATCCAGGCAATAGAAAAATTTGCGAATGTCCGGACAAATGCAAAACAAGATTAATGGATTGTAAATTTCCTCGCTCAGGGTATCCAAAAAGAATCTTATCATCAATTCCCAACTTTGACATTTGTGTGAAAAATAAGTTTTACTAGGGTTACGACCACGGAATAAGCACTATTTTGTCATGGCTTTCTTTCAAGATAATACTTAAGGATGTATTAATATTAAGTTATTATACACTTATTACGTTAAAGAGCTCGCCTAATGCGAAACTGCAATAGATTTTTATCAGACTCCTGATTAATCCTTTTGAAAGATAAGGTTATGACCGCGCTGTGAAACGTTATCAGCTGTGCAAGAGGCTAACAGGGTCGCAGCTGCGGAGAAAGTCCTGATTGGATAATCTGGTAGCAATTGGCGCTCGGGCGCAACAGGGGTGCACCACATTCTGCCACTAGCGGTGAGTTGTTCATCAACCTTTACACGAGAAATATATTCATGAGCAAAAGACTGCGCATGTTATAATAGAAATAACTAGGTCTGTTTATCTCTTTTTTTTACAGCTTTTGCACCAAGCATCTGATGTGCGACAAGTTAAGGACCGGCCAGTTGTCCTAGCTTTGGTAATTCGCTGTGACACGTAAGCGTGCTCCTCCTTCGAATTTGTTATCAGTAATATTAAAGGCAAGTTAATAAATAACTTTGATATCATAATGTCTTACTTAAACTATGAACTTAAATATTCGTTCGAATGAAATAGAGTCAAACCGAGAAAAGTCTGCAGCGGGAAAATGTGAAATTAATAATTTGGCCATAAACGATTCTGTATAAATAAAACGGAGTCTGGTCATTTGAGCAGAATGAGAAATCCAGAAATTGGACCCCATCTCTGACACCATTTTAATAGCCCACGCAGTGCAAGTGTCATTTTAAACGTCAAACTTCTATGAAATTATGATGTCTAATAATACTTGCACTGCGTGGGCTATCAAAATCGCTGCAGACTTTTCTTGGTCTAACTCTAAACAATATCTAATACTTACTTTCTGTCTAATAATCTTAGGCATACTGGAAGTATAATTATACTAGGATTTTTAGGCAGAGGAGCTCAGCAGCGCTGGTGTAGAATGTAGATTATTCAGGGGACGGCTGTTTTGTTAATAATATTGGCTTCTTCTTCCTCGCGTTATCCCGGCATTCTGCCACGGCTCATGGGAGCCTGGGGTCCGCTTGACAACTAATCCCATGATTTGACGTAGGCACTAGTTATTTATATTTTAATAATATTGGCTATGCCGACGATATCGAATTTGCTATATGGGGGGTTTCGGGGGCGATCAATCGATCTAGCTAGGTCTTACCTCTGGGAAAACGCGAATTTTGTAGTTTTTATATGTTTTCCGAGCAAAGCTCGGTCTCCCAGATATTTAGGGTTATAAATGATATAATACAATTAGTTGTTGCTGCGATGGCCTACAATGTTGGCGACCACTGGCGTGAGGGTCTCTCGGCACGCGTCGCTTGCGCACGGTGATCAGATCGCACTTGTTCCACTTGTTTGTTTGTCTGACGACCCACGACTTCGTAACTTATATAAGTTACTTGACCAACTCATATGCATCATATTTTCACTTGAGATACGAAATGACCATGAACCATTAACGGGTTATAAATAAAGATTTTAACTTATAAATGGTAGAGTCAGTGCGGAAAGAGAAGAGTCGTGGAATGTATGGGGCCAATACATTGACAATCTAGAGTAGGGTTGCCAACCGTACTATATTATATAGTATTGTACTTTATTTTGGCTCTCTGTGCTATATACTTATTATACTTTTGGAAAAATATATAGTACGCTAAAATACTATATTTCCGATTAAACGTATATTACACTCATGCTTAGTATTTTATCTAAAAGTACTATATTTTTTTGAAATGTATGTACTATATTTTTGATGCCTTATCCTGGAAAATAGGTACTACTTATCCTGGAAAATACTATTCCACCAAAACAAAGTTGGCAACCCTAATCTAGAGTTTATATGTATAATAATTTACAGGCGGGGTTTTGTTGGTTCATATTATTAAATAGAGTCGGTCCAAGAAAAGTTTGCAGCGGATTTGATAGCCCACGCAGTGCAAGTATTATTTATACGTCATAATTTCATAGAAGTTTGACGTTTAAAATAACACTTGCGCTGTGTGGGCTATCTAATCCGTTGCAGACTTTTCTTGGTATAACTTTAGTAGTAATAGCTTACAAAATAAAATTAAAATAATAAATACTGTCTAAACCATAATAGGTTTCATCTCGGTAAACACAACAGTGAACGATATTAACATGTAGTTAACCTCGTACGTATTCGTGATCACTTTCTGCTGTGACATGTCCTTAACGTGTTCAATGCTGAATGAGAACCAACTCGCACTGAGGATTGACACAAACAAACCATTTCTACAACTGTCTTACATGTTATTTGGGGTATAACTCAATTAAGTTTCCCGCATGGGCGAGCTTAAATTAAGTTATGTAATTATGTGTTAACTCCGGGGGGGGGCGCTATCACACCATCGCTCGCCGACAATGGAACAGTGTCCTTATCTGCTATGGTGACCACGTTTTTCGTGTAATGGCCCAGTGTCCGTTTCCTATCCCTATCAACCATCTAGCATCATTGTCACTGCAGAGTGAGTCTTAACTTTATAACAACTGCTTGCAATTATTTATCATTTATAAACTGAACCCTGACTGACTGATTTATAAAGTAACCGGTAGACTTAGTCACTTTTTTATTTAGTGTAAATAATTATGTTATCCATATCAGTTTATATACAGTGTGACTACGTACTTAAAGAAAAACAAATCAAAAAATACTTCATAAAAAATAATTTGATTTTTTCCCTAGTTCGGTATTTATCATTTCTAAACGAATAAATAGTAATTACGCAATGAATATAATATTTGGTATATTTTTCTGTCTAATGTTTTAAAAACACTTGTTTTAACTATTTACGGAACATTCTGCATTTTTTATGACTCCATGTCACTGAATTGATTTCGCTCATTGTTTATAATAAAGCCAAACTAAACAAAGTTACAAACCATCTCCTCAAGTAAAAATGCACAGGCACCCGAAAACGGCACGGGCCCGGCGCGAGCGCAGGCCGCCGCCGCCCACTCATCGATCATACCGGACAGACGGACACAATGGCATAACTGCAACGTCTTCCATTAACGGTAGCACCTGCCCTGGCTAACATTCACTTCAAACTAGCTAAACATGACTTTGACGTAAAGACATGCATTAGGGAAAAAATAGATATGTGTGTCTACTAGGGCTCCGGATATCCATGCTACACGCCAACCCGTGCATCCGTGCTCTTAGCCCCGGCAGCATTATTGTCACAAGGGGAAATTTAATATCTTTTTCATTACAAAATGTCCTTTAATTTTTGTGGTTAAAAAAGAAGCTTAGTACATACATAGTTGGATTGCAGTTAGCTTTGTAGCGTGTTAATATATGTACTTTGAGAAAAATTAAACTTAGTGCTTTTTATTTTTTTCCCTTTCGGGTATTTTTGGGGCTTGTAGGCTTTACGACGTAATTTTAATTTAGGGGGCAATTGAACGTGAACAACGTAACAAAGCGTAACACTAATGTGTACAAAACAAACCAAGTTTTGGATAATAAATAATATACTTCGTATTAGGGTTGTTTCACACGTACCACAACCACACGACAACCACAACCACACCACAACCACAATACGTGGTCGGGCTCATATTTTGTATGTTTAATGAATAGTACAATTCACACGTAACCACAACCACACCACGACCACAACATGTGGTCGGGCGCATATTTTGTATATTTAATGAATAGTACAATTCACACGTAACCACTGCTTGACCGCATTTTAACGCTGCGACGTGGTGTGGTTGTGGTACGTGTGAAACAACCCTTATTGTAGTACATTGGACAACCGTAGAGAATTGAGGTGCGCGCGTGGGTGATGCTTATCACTAGCACTAACTACTCAATATTTCGGGTTGATTGTTATATTCAGCGCTATCTACCTAATACCAAGAAATGATTATCATTTAGATTCTTGATAATGAAATGATTAACTTTATTTTTTTTTTGCTGTTTTGGCAGGTCTTTTGTGTTTTACTTTGTACAATACATATGTGTAATTGTGTATAGTTATTATCATGCCGCGATCAGAAAGGGATTAGAAATAACAGATTTCCATACACTTACGTCAAAATCAATATGGATTGACAGCTATCTCAATCCCTTTCTAATCGCGATTCAGTAATTAGGGGAGTAAAAAGGAATAGTTTTAGAAACAATAGACGGCTATTGAAAGAAGGAGTATCTCGTTTACTGAAAGGTTTCTGAATTGGTAAGATTGTAGTACCTAAACCTTTGAATGCTTCTCTATGATCATCCGTTAAAGAATTAAAAAAGCAAGCAAAGCAGTTGAATTTGGAATACTATGCAGTTAAGTGTAAACAATCGTACGAGAACTAGGCTTCGTTATAAAAATATATCTGAAGCCTATTGTTACTGTGTTGTTAGCTGAGCCCACAATGAAAACCATATATTTAAAATAATGACACGAAACAATTCTCTGGTCGAAATTGGAATAACGCTCGACATACAATTTTCAAATTGCCAAAAATCCTGAAATACTTCCAACTAGACTTTCCATATGATGTAATACGGAGCCATACAGCGCCATTTACATCAACAGTAAAATTTGAACCACAAATTTTTATTAAGCTTTACAAACTCTTCTACAGTCGCCATTATAGATATTTAGTATAGGAGTGGTCAAGGCGCTCACAAATATCTGAATATTTTATTGTCAAGGCGATAGAGTGCGTATTCAGATATTGTGAGCACCTTGGCCGCTCCGATATATCTGATGGCGACTGTAAAATCAATAAAAACAACACGCTTTTACTTCGGGTATAATTACTGTAGCAATGTTTTGCATAAATACATCATTCTTATGATTTACCTATCTACGTTTCAATAAATACAATCGAACATATTTCGAATAATGATCCGGCAAATTCATACAATACTTCTATCAAATTGACATATTATTTCCTTTAACCAAACAGGAATCCGTGGTATGGGGCAGTGAATTGATTACTACCAAAGATATACCATATTCACTCTTAAGGCACGAGTAATAGTGTTTAACACATGTGTAAATATAAAGTAGCTTTGTCATACCTAGAATTAGGACTATTTACATTCAGAATTATTAAATGTGATCCTTATAGTATGAGTCATAAAGGTTGATGTGATGGAGGTTGAAACGTGGTAATAGTGTAATTGTCGGTGGATATGAAAAGATGTCAAAACGTTGACAGATGAAAGACGCCGATCAAGAGGGAGTGGGGGGTGAGGAGGAGGGGGAGGAGGGAATCCTCATTTACATAGAAATAGGTTTTATTCTACTGTTATCGCTTGGACACTTTAATAAGGATAAATCGTGAATTAGGTTAGGGTTTTTTTATTATATTAATGAGTAGTACTCGTATGAGGGTGTCGGTTGTGTACAGTTTGTGTAGATACGTGGAAAGATATTCGTTCCGATATTTTAGATTAACGGCTCGATTCGGAAAATGAATTAGATCTCTACTAGACCTCAACAAGTTACGATATGGATAATTTAAAGATATTTGTAAGATAGATATGTCAAATTTGACGTTTCCGCGATTCTGGAGGTCCTCTTGAACGATTTCGACAAGTTATGACTTAGATATCCAAGTCACATCTAGTCGATATCTTATGTAAATCTAGTTGATCTCTATATCGTCTCTAGATCTTGTGATTATCTCGTTTCCCGAATACGCGTGTTAGATGTCATTTACAAGCTTTTATTTAGTTTCTCCTGACCGTTGTCTGTCTGTCTGTCTGTGTGTATCAAATCTTGCAAGTTAAATTTGATCCACTTCCCGGTTTCCGATTGAGCTGAAATTTTGTATACATACGTATTAAGTCGGGTGACAATGCAATATTATGGTGTCATCGAGCTGATCTGATGATGGAGACCGGAGGTGGCCATAGGAACTATGCGATAAAACAACGAAACCTAATTGTGTTTGGGGTTTTTAGAATTGTCTCGATGAGCATTAGTTGCCTGTGGAAAGAAAAGTACAGTCAGCGATAAAAGCTTGTACCAAAAATGAAATTTTTGCCAAAAACTTATTTAATTTATACATACGGGTAATTAATTATAGTTAAAAATTTAAATTCAGTTGTAAAGTGTATTTAAAATACATAATAAAAATATTTTTTTCAAATAATAGCCTCCCGTAATTAGTAAACCATGCTTACTTTTGATAAAAAAAAAATAACGAGTCTGCAAACCTAAATAATACACACTAACCTAACTAAAGATATATTTTCGAATAAGATTTAAAACTATGTAGAAATAACCATAATTAACTTAAAATGTTAAATTTTTAGCATTTTGCATACGGAACCCTAAAACACTAGGAAATAATGACCGGCTCTCTCATTCCGTCGCTATTATGATTATGACTCAATATTTTATGATAATATTTAAATGTTGTCCTTTTCGAGTTATTGTGGCAATTAAGACGTATCAACGTCAATCCGGTTGCAAATATTTATAATCATTACTATATCTTTATTATATATCTGCATAATATTGTTAACTCTATTTCGTTTGGGTAAGGTATTATTTTGTATGACAGTCGAGTGGAACAAATTTACATCAAAATAACTAGTGTCAATCCCGTGGCTTTGCTTTCGTTATCAAAGATGTTCGCGACTTACTATATCTAATTTATGATACAAAATTGCTTAAATCCTTTCGCTACAAGATAATCTAAGCATCAAACCCTGAAGAAATAAAAACATTTCGTCACTACTTTGAAAATATCTCGTATCTCACTCTGCTACTCAAAGTTGAAAGGCAGTAACTCTGTTTGCCATGCATATGTAGATAGAGTTGGACCAAAAAAAGTCTGCAGCGGATTTGATAAGTGTTAGCGCAGTGTACATAAGTGTTTTTTAAACGTCATAATTTCATAGAAGTTTGACTTTTAAAATAACTGAATCATGTCACACTTATAGGAACACTTACCTACGATAATGCGTTATATATCCTTATTAATATGCGAAACTAACTCTCTCTTTCTGATGTTAACTCTTCACATTTAAAACTTTTGGTTGAGGTCTTTCCAGTCGTAGTTCTTTGCCAATATACGAAGACTATTATTTTAGTGCCCATTGAAATTGCAAATATGTTTATCTATCTATCTATGGGTTTATCCCTAAGTCTTGAAATGTTAGTATAAATGGAATCAGCGTTGTTTGACATTACACAGTTCTCGGCGACATTAAAAGCAGAACACAACACATACAGACAGTCACATACATACAGTATTAAGTAAATTCATTAAAAATACCAGCAGACAAACATGCCTAATTTATTATTAAACAGTTTGACATACAAAAAGGTTTGGACACAACCCGTCACATGTCAATACCGGATTATAAAACCAATTACAGAGTTCGATGACGGAATGACGGAATGGGGGATGACGGATGACGGACCGCATGACGTCGGGGCCTACGATAAATAGTAATTGGAGGCATATATTATAATGCAATTATATGTTGACAGATTTGGATCGGTGGGCTCAAGCAACTGTGGTTTGATGAAGACATTGAGAAATAATTATATTATTTGTAAATAATGACATAGCCTAGCAAAAGTAGTGAATGTCGATCTCGTGTAGGTCTCACTCAGTAGCAGTAGGTATGAGCCGTGATACCTCTTCTTTGTCATACTCTCTATTTGTTTCATTAATACGATTACTTAACAGGTACTGCCCGCTAGTTCCATCAGGAGTCATCAGACTCTAAGCAGGTATCAAGCACCTTCGAAATGTAGAGTGATGGGTGGTGCTAGAAATTACATTATAATTTTGCACTGAAAATTAACCCCCTGCTCAATAACAGATGATTTTGCATATAAAATTATCACCACAAGATGACTGTGCACAGTTTTTTTCTCTATTTGTCTCCAGACTGCGCGCACGCCGCTGTAGCTGTCACATGATTGGTTTTGCCCTTAATGCACAACGGATACCGCCGTCTTTGATCTCACCGCCCACCTGACTCTTTAATGTACCAATAAAGACTTTAAACTTTCGTAAAATGGTTCAATTTTGTTTACTGCTGAAAAGCTAAAGGCATTTAATATCTTTATTAATGTATCCAAGCTCCGATGATCGATGATAACTAATTATTAGAAACATTTCGTTGACCGTCCGACCCTGTGCTAGATTATATTACACCAATATTAAACTTTAACGTTACTTGATAACGTTCAAATTTGCTTGCAGATGATTAGCGAGAGATAATCGTCAGTTATTGTGTTTGGTTATCGTTGATATGACTAAGAGTTAGGGAAGATTAGAAGGTTTTTAATTCTGTTTGAAAAATGTCTTAAGATGGTGTAAGATAAACTAAACCTCTTTAGGATAAACAACCTCTTTGCAGATTAAATTTGTGGTTACAAAGCTGTCTGTCCCAAGAATTAAGAATGTTGCTAGGTAAACAGATTTGATTTCAGCCATTGTTAAGCACAAACACAAATGTCTGTTCTCTGATTACAGTGACAATGACGTCAAGTTTAGGATCAGGGGGCCGATTTTTGAATTTCGACCGCTCTATTTCGTGTATTTCGTTGAATAATATCTCCACTACTAGGCATTTAAATTCTACTAATAGAATTGAAAACGAGTGGTCAATACCACTCGATTCCAAATGTCTATCGCTTGTATTTCAAAAATTAGCAATTTGCCGTTTTCCGCCGATTTCGAGTAACGAATTCGCGCGATCGAAATTCAAAAATCGCCCCCCAGGTACGTGGTAGGTAATCTATTTAGAATGTAAATCAACTGGGCAAGAAAGACTGCTTCAAGATAAAATATAAAGATTTGCTGTTACTGTGAATTTAAATTAAAACTCTTAGGGCCACTATCATTATGACGTTGATATATATTTTAAATTATTTGGACACCTTTGCAAAACTCTTATAAACCTTAACTATGTATATGGGTACTAAGTGGGCCTTAGCGTACTGAGAGCTATGTGTAGAACCCAAAGTTCTTGTGTTAAGTGCTTCTTAGTTCTGTGGTAGCGAGATACACATCTCACTTCAGATATCGTCTGCATCGTTTTATTGTTAAACAACCCGCCTTTGTCACTCTAATAGAATTAACTCTTTGCCTCATCTGATCGGGAAAAATCTCTTTGATATAATTGCAAACCTTACTACTAACTTAATTTTGTTTATTTTGTGTGTATGGATTTAAAGTACAGTAAGTAGGTAAGTAATATTTCTCTCAGATCCGCGAGAACAAATGCTACAGGGACCTTTAATATGTATTTGGAAATGCACTTTAAGCGTGAAAGAGTGGTAAATAGGACAGTATGAGCTGCTTTCGCTTTTATAATTATTATACCTATAGTTCGTTTTTTTTAGCATTAGAAAGAACTTCGCAGAAGTAAGCTTGTGGTTCCAAATCCGGCACTTCTAGCAGTAATAATTTGAAGTAAATTATATGTATTGACCATGCTAAATTAGATAATTCAGTAATTATTAACAAATAACGAGCCTGATAAAAACTCCACGCTTGCTTCTGTGGAGTTCTTTCTAATGCTAAAAAAAACGAACTATATAAACGTGCAATTCTTGTATATTTATTTATTTATATATATATTTCGGGGATCTCGGAAACGGCTCTAACGATTTCGATGAAATTTGTCTTATCTCTGGGAAAACGCGCATTTTTGAGTTTTTATGTTTTCCGAGCAAAGCTAGGTCTCACAGATATTATTATATTATAAGTGATTTGAACGTAACGCCATATGTGTGAGTAATGTGAGTTTATGTGTGTCTCATATTAACTCTATAAGTAGCTAAACGTTTTTTCAGTTAAAAAAGTAACTAATTTGACTTGCCTGTCAAACACTACATAGGTACAGTCACGCTCCGTAATTGTTGAGCCATATAGGGTTCTAGCTAGATTGGACATTCTATAGCGCAAGTATTGAACAACTATTATATTAGGACCCTAAATGGCATATCATTCGCGGAGCGCAACTGTACATGTTGTTGTTAGTATCATAGATAATTATCGCTTTACTAAAAAGCATAGGTATATTATACCTATATTGATTATTTCAATTTAATATAAGTTATGTATCCAAGTAAAATGATTTTTATACAATTTTATACTAAAAAAGTTTATAGAGCTAAAAAGCATTTTACGGGAACATTGTATACTCGGAGAATAGTCCATACGATGTGTTAGTGAGGCCGGTCTTAAGACTGTCAAGTAACGTTACTATGTGTACTTTTGAGTGTCATATTAAATCGGAATCGATTTAGTTTCCATCAAGAACCATACTTCCTAAATCCTGCGGCCGGGAAGGATCGTCGGCGCGATCATCCGCGCCGCTGCGCAGGAGTTCTTTATTGATATGTCAACGTGACTCGACACTATAGGATATTCGAGGCAGATAGGCCAGCCATTACAATACACATACACATACAATTTAAATTCAAATAATTTATTTCAGGACAATGAATTCCATATACAAAATATACATAAGTATGAGCATGAGTATGAGTATGAAATATGAGTATGATAATATACATATTGGATGGGTTCCATATACTCGTACATAAGTATGAGATGTTGCTTATAGTGACTACATACCTATGTTTAACATAATCTCTCTTTTCCATTACAGGGAAAACGTGCCCGTTTTAGAGGAACGTAATATAAGCTGATGATAATGATGATGGAGGTGCATAAAGCAGGTACCTAAAATGATGTTGTGGAGTCTGTTCGGTAAGAAAGAGTCGTGAAATGTACGCGACCCAATACATTCCACGACTAGCTTCTCTTACCGAACAGACTCTAAGTGATACTGTAACGAGTACTCATATTGACCTCTCAAGTAAAGAGGTTTGTACGCGAGTTGTCAATGAGGCCAATAAAAACGCTCCGTTATTGACCGAGCCAAGTTAAAGGTCTCCGTTTCAGTTTGAAAACAAAATGATTTCGTATGTTATGAAGTTCTCATCTACATGACATACAAACTTAACCGATTCTCGTGAAATTTTGTTAGCAAGTCCGATATTTCTTTTTTCGATTCAATTTTTTATTATTATTCGAAATGATCCGCCGTGCGGGTTTGTGAGGTCTACAGCTCACAGAGCTGCTAGTATGAAATGGTAAAGTGTACCCTGTAATTAGCCGAACGGGGTGTACGCCTGAGCGAGTGGAACATGGAAACAGTTTCAGCGGCGGCGCCGACAAACGGCTAATCCTGCCGACCATGCTCCAGCGACTTGGCATCATAATCTACCTACATTAAAATATACATATATCTCTAATCAGTTTTTGGAAAGGTTCAATATATTTTGAAGTGAAACAAATTAAAATATGTAAATGTAAGTCGATACGTAAGTTACTTTTCCTCCTTTACTTGTAAGTAGAGTCCGTCCGTCGCAAAACGCATGTAACATTGTATTCGGTAGTCAGACCAGAAGAAAAGATGTCAATAAAAATCCTTACCATTCTCAGAAATATTAAAAAAGTATTGTTTTGTAATCGACACTAGTAGAGTGCCCATACAACTCTTACCACATTGATAATTAATGGTGTTGTTATTTTTACCAAATCGTTTTTCTTTCTCATCATTGCTACTTTTTGCTTCAGCTATCTCTGATCACGAGACATAATCAGGATATGAGCGAATAACGTAAGTAGTCTGTTTATTTGTTGAAATAGCAGACTCTGTGAATCACTTCAATCAACTTAAGAATCATTTCCTTCCACGAATAACTAATCATCCTTTAATTCACCGGGCAAGATCATTTCGGGTCACGCTCAGTGTAAGGTTTCGTACTTCCGTAGTTAAGTACTTTACACTATAGAATTAAAAGGTCATCCCCACTTAACCTGTAGGGGTACCGTATTCTTCAGACCTTAAAAAATTGGCATCATTACCTTTCAAAAAAAGCCTGTTTGACTGGCTAATCAAACAGTGCTTATATAGCAGTGTTGGGCAAAAAGTAATTGAATTACTAATTAACAATTGCAATTACAAAATGTAATTCCAACAAATAATTTCCATTACATGTGGAAAGTAATTAAAATTTTAATTACTAATTACAATTGCAAAATGTAATTAGTAATTAAATTATTAATTACATTTTGTAATTAAAATTTGTAATTTAATTACTTTTTTGAATTACAATTACTTTTATAGAATGCAAGTTTTTGATCATCTTTATTTCCAAAATCAGATGAACATTTTGAATGGTTTTAAATTTGACTAAGCAACATTGTCAATGTTAACTTTGGTTGATTTGGTTGGACTGTAGCAAAGGGAGGGCTGGGACTTAGAATTATTTTCTGATTAAGTGGTGTCATTATGATACTATTTTTAAATGATTGTAATGTGTAGATCACGTCAAAATAAGCATCTTTTACTGAAACAACTTTTCTCTAAAATAAAAAATGGCTGAGTTAGACGCCTCCAAAGATTGATGTTTTTAAAGGGAGCTGGGACTTAGAAAATTTTCATCGCGAGTGGTGTCATTATGACATATATTTTAAATGATTGTAACGTATAGAACACGTTAAAATAGGCAACTTTTACTTGAAAAACTTTTTTATAAAATTGAAAATAGCGGACTGTATCAAAGGGGGGCCGTTTCTGGGACTTGGAATTTTTTTTGAGAAAATGAAAAAAACAGGGGTTTTAAAACAGTTCTTAATAAAGTTTTAGAAAAAAGTTTTTCAAGTAAAAGTAGCTTATTTTGACGTGTTCTATAAGTTACAATCATTTAAAATATATGTCATAATGACACCTCTCGCGATGAAAATTTTCTAAGTCCCAGCTCCCTTTAAAAACATAAATCTTTGGAGGCGTCTAACTCAGCCATTTTTTATTTTAGAGAAAAGTTTTTTCAGTAAAAGATGCTTATTTTGAAGTCCCAGCCCCCCTTTGCTACAGTCCAACCCGAAAGGCACCTTAGGTTGGCGCTTACGTCATTATTAGCGGCGCCCCAATACTAATGCGGTGCTACGCGACGTAAGCGCCGACCGCCATATTCAACGTGGTTTGTCACATAGTACCCTGTAAAGGTATGATTCCAGGGACAAAAAATATGTTATAACGTTATCCAGCGTATAATGGAATTCATAAAAGTTTTTCTTTATAATTACTCCAAGTAAATTTGTTCATATTTGCATATTATTAAAAAAGTAAATGAAAAGTAATTGAGTAATTTAATTACTAATTAATGTAATTACAATTGCAAATTACACAGAAAATTAAATTACATGTAATTAAATTTTATGTAATTCAATTACATTGTAATTCAATTACATGTAATTAAATTAGTAATTAAATTACACGAGTAATTAATTACGCCCAACACTGTTATATAGCATAAATGACTTTTTACAGAGCTAACTAGTTCACGTTATTCATTATTATTGAGTCTATCTAGCATAGTTTATTGTTAAAAGTGTTATTGAAGTTTAAAAATAGTATTTAGTTCTAAGACAACTTACTAATATTGTACGCTTTTGTAAGGCAGGATATGGAGAACATAAATATTTTGTACCACCTTTGTAAACCTCACCCATAACCATACAATAAATATTTTTTGATTTTGATTTTGATTTTTCTAGTTATGTATTTTACCACTTTGTCGGCATGATTGATTTATTTATCTATGCTAAACTGCTCCTTTCTAATACTAACGATCACGGAGCAAATCCGCGGACGGACAGACAGACAGGCACACGGTCATGGCGAAACTATACGGGTTTCTAGTTGACTACGGAACCCTAAAATTGAGCTCGACTCAATTTCAATTATTGGAGTAACCTTATAAAATTATATTCACCGACATGACTAATTTTTTTTAATGATTTTGATAGTATGATCATAATTATTTAAGTACTTACTTGGTTATGTATGTCAAGTACAAGATCATACGTAAGTACTAGTTTATCTTGATTTAGGGTCTGTGTCTGTAGCCCTAAATACGAGACTGATTGTATTTTCAACGTGTTGTTAGATTTATAAGCATTGACGTCTATTCCTCGTATAAATTATTTCATTAGATTCTTTATCTTAGTTTTCGAATTCACTGTAGGTCTGTTCTTTGTCAGTCACGCGGCAACGTCTGTCAGGTCAGGGTCTGTGACGGCTCCGAGCGCCGCGTCGTTGTTTATACCAACGTGGAGCATTTGCAAAGGCCTTTGATCTCCCAGTCGGATGACCGTCCATGCAAATAACCTCGTATACGGTTACAACTAACACCTCCCGCATTAACGAACTGCGCCCGCGCAGAAACCTGACCGCGCAACCCGACGCCTCCAATCAGCTTAACTTATAAACCCAAGTATTGGCTTACGCCGCGCAATGTCTTTTAAAAAGTGCGCATTGTGTTGTGCCTTAGAATATTGATGAAAATCGCGGATGGTAAAAAGTGTTTTGTGATGAACCTGGGTTGAATGTCAAAAGTGCCGATGTTTTGTTAAAGCGACCTTCCCACAGGTGGGAAAGGAGTAAAGTGCAAAAAACTGCTGAAAATCTGCTAATATTACAAGATACAATAAAAAGATGCGGGCGATAGTGTTACTATTATAAATTTGCACAATGTAACAACATAATCGGGTTTGAGCTCCATTAATCAAAATCGTTGTTCCCAGGCATGGAGGAGATTTATTTTTTAATAATTTGACAGGTAAATGCTCGGCATTTAGCGTTCTCCGTTTTCTTTTTCTGTTTTTAGAGTTTGATCCATAGAGTTCTAATTCGCTCAATATTCAGATCGGAAATCAAAGTCCAAAAAGCTCGAAGTCAGTGTTATGTTAGACGATCGCCAACGTCAATTTCAAGGACATAAGGTTGATATTTGAAAAATATATTTTGGTCGTTATTGGTTTTGATGGCATAGTTTTCACTGATCATTTTTTTGAGATGGCGGCTCAATTAGAGAGGCGGTGTATCGACGGTCGATCTCGGCCGATGCTATCTTGGTTTATTAATTAATCGATACACAAACATTGCCGTCGGCGCGATGAGATGGATTACTTTCTATTGACTTGAGTAATATCGGTTAAAAGCTATTAGATTTAATGACTCTTTTTGTTTACATAATTACTTACCGATTACTAAATCTGATTTCAGTTAAAGGTCCATGATTTTTATAAACATGGGTTCTCTAGAGAATAGTTAATAAATTTTAATTAACATATATCAAATCAGTCCTAAAGCCAATGCAGATATGATGTATTTAAAAAAATTTAGGAATACTAGGAAGAAATACTTACCTTAAAAAGTACAGATGTAGGTGTAGATGTAGATTAGGGAAAACTCAGTGATGTGGTCACGGTGGTGCGGTGTACTAAGGATGCAAAAGTACATGAAGGAGAATAATTTCCCGCAATCACATAATTATATAGGTACCTGGTATCTAAAACTATTAAAATATCCACTGTTCGGTAATCGATCATAAAACCAGCCGTTAAAAACCACTTAAAGGTCTTAAAGTAAGCTCTTTTGTAACCAGTAACCCCCTTATTCGTACTAGGTTAAAAAAGGTAAAAATCCGCTTACAAAACACTTATGTTAACCCTTTCTAAGTCAATGTAGCGGACACTGATGTTTAATTTTTTTAATCTAAGAAATTTTTGGCGTATGAATAGGGAATAAGGGAACTTTTTAGTAATCTTGGAGTGGTGTTGTTCGGTCCGTCGGATGTTGTGAGATGAAGCGGGAAGATTGAAGTGGCGGATGTACAGTCAGCTCATATGGGTCAATTTTTGAAGAGGGTGTTTTTTCGACATTTGTATGGCAATTTTTTATTTTTGAAAAATCTGATTTATAATCATCGTTTTAGGAAGGGTTCTTAACAACAAAAAAAATACTGTAGGAGGCACCTCTGTACTTTTTATAGTTAGCTAGATATGGACGTTTAAAGATCGACATTTGTATGACACTATTTAGCCATTTGTAAGGCGCTTTTGACATGTATACGCCATTTTTTCGACATTATATGGCAGTATCAACATGTATATGCCACTATTTATTATTTTTGTTGCATTTATAAGACCCTGACGACATATGTATGACACCTTCTCGACATCTGTATGGCACTAAGTCGACATTTTTATGCCACAATCGACATTTATACGGTCAAAATAGCCGTATAAATGTCGCCATACAAATGTCGCGACATGTCGCCAATAATATTTTTTTGCGATATTTCCTACACAATACAACAGATTCACTTATTTATTTTACTATATATTTTAACACTATATTTGCAACTATTATTATAAAAGAAATATTTTTATTCCAACTATGTACCAACGTATTCAGCGTCCATACAAATGTCGTTGTAGTCGTACCAAAATATATCGAAAGAGATTTTTATCTATTTTTAAATAAATTAAACTGTTTCCGGGTTTACATTTGATGTCAATCGATGCCCAACTAACCGCACTATTGCGTTGTAAATTTAATCTAACCGTTATTCAATAGACAAAGAAGATTATAGGGGGTATATTTAAGTCATAACAAAACAGGTGCCGCGCGGGACAGCGATAAAAAGGCTTCCCTTGTTTTATTAAATAACGCATAAATTTATCAATATGATTAAATCAATTCTCTAGAAAATGCTCTTTATAGAAATACAAAGTTGTTTATAATACGTTGCCTACATCCAGAGTTATGATTTTTTTTATTGCGCGATGCCGCCACTGGGACACGCGAAAAACGGCAAATTTCGCCGTTTTTGGAACTTCAAATGCGATTTTGTCAGAACCAAATAATATTTTTGGTACAATTGTGCATGATTTTTAAAGCTTATAATACACTGAATGAAAATATATACATACCCAGTCTTTTAGTCCTATGGACTTCGAGTTTTAGCCGTGGGACAGCAAAAAATGCCTATTTGAAAATTGACCCATATAAATCTTAATATTTACATGCAATAATGTTATCACGAACATAATACTGACTGCAACTTGCGAGTTTGATCGGGTTAAGGTTTGAAACTACTGTAGGTATGAGAAAAATACCCGTATTTTGGCGTCCGCTGAATATACTTTTATAGTTTTTTTTTGGTTTGAAACATTGCTCTTAGGCCAAGCAATAAGAAGTTATAGAGGGAAATGCTATTAGGAACACAATTTTTGACTACGTAACTTTGTTTGGACTAGTTAGGAGGTGAAAATATCAAAAGTCCCCGGCCGTAGCCCCGGTGCTGGGGGGTAGAGGGGGGAAAGAAGGTCTCATTTTTCGGTTTTTCACTTATATCTTGGAAACTTTGCGTCTTAGCGACATGACTACTAAGACAAACCAAAAGCTGATAAAATTTGTTACAAGTTTTATTCAGTCAAGTTTTTCGATATCTTGAATAGTTTTTGAGATATCCGCTCTTGAAAGTTTATTTAGGGCTTTCAATTTTATCTTGATATCTACATTAGTGACGCTGCTAGACCGTGTTTGGTATCATTTTCGTTTGGTATAAATCGGGGGTGCTGAATTCAGTTTTGGCATCACATTGACACCATTCCTAAGAAAAAACATAAACTTTAAACAAATACCTTTTTTTTTTTAAATTCCTCTTCACGCTTAAACCACTCAACCGATTTAATTGAAATTTGGTATACAGATATTTCGAGTCCCAAGACAGGACATAAGATACTTTTTATCTCAATAATCATCCTTTAAAGTTTTGAAATGGAGTATGGGGGGAATTCAACTTCGTCGACGAAACTGAATTCCTGAGGTTAATACTGCTCAAGGTAAGGTTTGAAGTCATGTTTGGTATCATTTTAATCTAAATCACAGATGTATTCCGTCCTAAAATTCATCTAAACCGGTTCAGCAATTATTGACTCTCCATACAAACTTCCACCCCACTTTTCACACCCTCAAAATATGATTTTGGTTATTAAAACTATCCTATGTTCTGTGTCGAGACTGAAACTATTTCTATACCAAATTTCAACGAAATTGGTTCAGCAGTTTAAGCGTGAAGAGGGATTTAATCAAAATATATTTTTTTAAATTTTGGTTTTATTTCGGAATAGTGTCAATGTGATACCATAAATGAATTCAGCACCCCCGATTTATACGAAAATGATACCAAACATGGCCTAACAGCTTCACTGACGTAGATATCAAGATAAAATTAAAATCCCTAAATAAACTTTCAAGAGCGGGTATCTCAAAAACTATTCATGATATCGAAAAACTTGACTGGATAAAACTTGTAACTAATTTTATCAGCTTTCGGTTTGTCTTAGTAGTCATGTCGCTAAGACGCAAAGTTTCCAAGATATAAATGAAAAACCGAAAAATTCGACCTTCTTACCCCCCTCTACCCCCCAGCAGCGGGGCTACAGCCGGGGACTTTTGATATGTTCACCTCCTAACTAGTCCAAACAAAGTTACGGAGTCAAAAATTGTGTTTCTAGCATTTCCCTCTACAACGTTTTTTGAGCATTCATTTCCTGACCTATCTATCCTTCGAGTACTCTCCTTGGTAGAGTTTTACGGCTATATACATACAGGTTAAATTACCCCATTTTCACATAATTTTATCATTTCTTTATTTCATTCGTTTCGTACTACGACTAAAATATTATTATTATTCCTCTGAAAAATTGTGTGTATACATTGGTTACCAGATGCTTATTACACTTGTCACTGGATGCAGACTTCATTTGGGACTGACTGTACAAGAGTCCGTATAAACTGATCTTGAAGCTAACCTTACACGCGTTGTGGGTAGTGAGCTTTTCAAAAGCTTTTGCAACGGTGACTGTAATTTTTAACAATATTTTGAGACAAAAGCAATTTTAATTTTGATGACCAGTTTTTCTTTTCTACTGTATTTTCTTGCTGTTACTGTATTTACTCGAGAATGGGTCAGTATCACATTTTCGCGTTAATAGAAATATTGTAGATTTTTACGTAATTATTAGAGCTACGTTGTGTGTTATAAAATACATAATATGTGCTGGAAACATACAAAAATTGGTTTCTTTATCAATGGTCAAATGATTTTTGTGAATTAGTACAACACCCCTACGTGGGAATAATAAATAAAGATTAAAGAAGAAAGAAGAAGAGAACTAGGCCAGGATTTTGCGCCAGCACCTTCACCCATAAGTAAAACTGGTCACCCTGTTCAAATCCATCCGCGCCGTTGCTTCCACATTAACCATATCTGATATCAATAACAAATCTTCTTATCTCATCTTACCTGCACCCTTATTACTAGGGTATAACATTCAAATTTGCGCACTTAAATACGGCAAGTATAGGGTTAGGTCTAGATTGAACTTTATGTTTTGCGAATTAAGTATGTTTTCCAATAATGGATGGTAAGGATTTCTTAAATATGGCTCGATGCGTCTGTGCAGATGTGTTACATCTTTGTTGTATAATTTGCGTTTTCCGGTGTAATGGTTCCGTCTAGAGGGATCACTGTGAGGATACTCGCGGGTATGATGGTTTAATTGTTATTAGATTATATTACAGTGAAAAGCAGTTAAAATAAGCTGATTATCTTTTTGTTAAAGGATAGTGCTATATTTAACCATGGTAGTAATCTTATATTAACTTTCAAGTGGTATTTTACTCTTTAAGAAGGTTTTATAATATTGATGTTTCTTATAACTTCGCAGTTGATATTGTTTTAGAGGATTAGTTGATCTTTCAAACTTGGACAGACAATCAAAGAAATCCTAGAGCGATTTATTTATGTATTTTAGAGTATGTATCTGCAAATAAATAAATGTCACTTATTTTGTAGGTACCCAATTCCCATTTAGGTTGAATAGCTTTACATTTAGGTTTGGATATAGCCACAAAACTGCCATCGGCTATAAAACTACCTTTACTTTGCAGTGTTTATAATTTCCTTTGAAAGGGAGAAGTCACATTTCTTCGGGTGACGAATGGTGGTGTACTTACCTTAGTACTAATACTCGTGTTAGTGGTTGTTATCACGTCGCTACGAATGCGCATAAATCCTTGAGGCTTATTCTGATTGTGATAAGTGGTTATGAATTTGATCTTTAAGTAGATTTGTTTTGGATGTGATCGGTCAGTGTCAAAAGTGCGGTTTCTGGCGGAAGTACTGGTTCAAAATAAGCCTCCTTGTGACGAAGGAAATTAAACCTACGTGAAACCCAAGCCTTAATTTCCAATTTATAACGCTATAAAATAAAACATTTCTAATAAAAAAAACAAAAGGACATCCGCATCACGATGACAATAAGTTTAATGCCCACTTTTGTTATAAAATATTTTCTAACATCACTTTATGAATCTTTAAATTTGAACTTTGTGCCATTAAAATAGAGCCTAATTTCTACTGTTAATTTTGTATGCAGTAAAACACAATTAGTGTCGTCACAGCGTTTAACCCTTTCATCGCATCCTTGATTTATTGCCGCGATTTATCTACGATTCTGTTGGGCCGCGGCGCGCGGCGTTACTTGTATACAAACATGGTTTAGTTACACTCACGTGTTTGGATTGACCTTCACATGTCATGACAGAACTTCATTCTGTTTTAGAACCGTCCTCGATTTTACAAAGTACTTATTTAGTACTGACCCATCATATTCATGCTAGTGCTTATGGATATACAGGTGAACCAAATTATCTAAAAAGTTTAAAAGAAGGCTTATGAGAGACTAGCTGTTGCCCGCGACTTCGTCCGCGTGGAATCTTATCTTCAACATTTTACATCTTTAGTACCTATAATTTTCATATCCAAGCAATGTTGAAATTAAGTTCTTTTCTTTTTTAGCAAGTTGTATGAAGTTTTAAGTCAAGTGGATTTTGATGTTGGTTGCTGAAATTACTTTTCTTGTATTCTCATAATAGGTACCTATGCCCTTATACAAAGATTCAAGTTCCGCATTCCGCACTCACAAAATATCTGATCTCCATACAAACTTTCAACCCCTTTCTCACCACCTTGGGGGATGATTTTCAAAAATGCTTGAATTAGTTTTCATGTTTTTTAATTTATTACCTTTTTTTCCAAAAAGTTAAAGTTCCTAGCTTAAAATTAAATTTACACCCCAAGACGAATTTTCATCCCCTTTTTAGCCCCCTTAGGGATTGAATTTCCAAAAACATTGCAATTACTTTTTTTTGTAATCGGCTATTATGTCTTTCTAAGAATTTTCAAAGCATTTGTAATGGATTCAAACTTTGAACCCCATTTTAACCCTGTTAGGGGATTAATTTTACAAATCGCTGAAATCGCTTTTATTGTCTTCTAATAATATCCTCAAATACAAAGATTCAAATCCCGCGCTCGAAAAAATGCATGATATCCATACAAACTTTCAACCCCGTTTTCACCACCATAGGGATGAATTTTCAAAAACGCTGAAATTAGTTTTCTTGTATTTTAATATAATACCTTTTTACAAAGTTTCAAGTTCCTAGCTTCAAATAAAATTTGCACCTGAAGACGAACTTTCAACCCCTTTTTAATCCCCTTAGGGGTTGAATTTCCAAGAACGTTGCAATTACTTTTTTTTGTAATGCCTTTCTACGACGTTTCAAAGCATTTGTAATGGATTAAAATTTTCAACCCCTTTTTAACCCTGTTAGGGGATGAATTTTACAAAACGCTGAAATTACTTTTATTGTCTTCTAATAGTATCCCCAAATATTCAAGTCCCGCGCTCGAAAAAATGTTTGATATCCATACAAACTTTCAACCCCTTTTTCACCACCTTAGGGGATGAATTTTCAAAAACGCTGAAATAAGTTTTCTTGTATTTTAATTTAAAACGTTTTTACAAAGTTTCAAGTTCCTTGCTTAAAATAAAATTTGCGCCCGCAGACGAACTTCCATCCCCTTTTTAACCCCCTTAGGGGTTGAAATTCCAAAAACGTTGCAATCACTTTTTTTTTGTAATCGGCTATTATGCCTTTCTAAGAAGTTTCAAAACCATTTGTAATGGATTCAAAAATTTTACCCCTTTTTAACCCTGTTAGGGGATGAATTTTACAAAATGCTGAAATTACTTTTCCTCTCTTCTAATAATATCCCTAAATACCAAGATTCAAGTCCCACACGAAAAAATGTTTGATATCCATACAAACTTTCGACCCCTTTTTCACCACCTTAGGGGATGAATTTTCAAAAACGCTGAATTTAGTTTTCTTGTATTTTAATAATATATCTTTTAACGAAGTTTCAAATTCGTAGCTCAAAAGAAAACTTTAACCCCATACAAACGTTCATCCCCTTTTTAACCCTGAAGACGAACTTTCAACCCCTTTTTA
Source organism: Cydia fagiglandana (assembly GCF_963556715.1). Classification (NCBI taxonomy): domain Eukaryota; kingdom Metazoa; phylum Arthropoda; class Insecta; order Lepidoptera; family Tortricidae; genus Cydia; species Cydia fagiglandana. The sequence goes on along the minus strand of NC_085932.1, from coordinate 17,756,048 downwards.
ATCCCCTTAGGGGTTGAATTTCCAAGAACGTTGCAATTACTTTTTTTTGTAATGCCTTTCTACGACGTTTCAAAGCATTTGTAATGGATTAAAATTTTCAACCCCTTTTTAACCCTGTTAGGGGATGAATTTTACAAAACGATGAAATTACTTTTATTGTCTTCTAATAATATCCCCAAATACAAAGATTCAAGTCCAGCGCTCGAAATTTTATTTGATGTCCATACAAACTTTCAACCCCTTTTTCACCACCTTGGGGGATGAATTTTCTAAAACGCTGAAATAAGTTTACTTGTATTTGAATTTGATACTTTTTTACAAAGTTTCAAGTTCCTACCTTTAAATAAAATTTGCACCCGAAGACGAACTTTCATCCCCTTTTTAACCCCCTTAGGGGTTGAATTTCCAAAAACGTTGCAATCACTTTTTTTGTAATCGGCTATTATGCCTTTCTACGAAGTTTCAAAGCATTTGTAATGGATTAAAATTTTCAACCCCTTTTCAACCCTGTTAGGGGATGAATTTTACAAAACGCTGAAATTACTTTTCCTGTCTTCTAATAATATCCCTAAATACAAAGATTCAAGCCCACCACTTGAAATTTTTTTTGATATCCATACAAACTTTCAACCCCTTTTTCACCACCTTAGGGGATGAATTTTCAAAAACGCTGAAATCAGTTTTCTTGTATTTTAATAATATATCTTTTTACGAAGTTTCAAATTCCTAGCTTAAAAGAAAACTTTAACCCCATACAAACTTTCATCCCCTTTTTAACCCCCTTAGGGGTTGAATTTCTCAAAATCGCTTCTTATCTCTTGTACACTTTATAAATGCAATCTGGTGTGCAAATTTCAACTTTCTGGCTTTTGTAGTTTCGGCTCTGCGTTGATGAATCAGTCAGTCAGTCAGTCAGTCAGTCAGTCAGTCAGTCAGGACACTTGCATTTATATATATAGATAGATTATGTCAGCATTCATACATTAAATTTAAAACAAAAGAAATATTTTTTTATTTCTCTAAAATGTTCACAGCAAGCTGTTATAATTATATCATCAAAGAGAGACGTCTTAGACGTCGTCGATACTTAAGTATTAAAAGTTATCAAAGATTAAAATTATCATATAAAATCCGTTCAGAAACGCCCCGCGTGTGGGATGGCGCGGGCGCAGCCTCCGATACGATTGAGACATCCGACACGGCATCAAACGCACCGCGTTCTATAGCCCTTTACGTATCCACTATTCGCGTGTTGCACCCCACAAAAACCAGTCGAAAAAAATTACACCTTATCACACTGTAATAGTATTGTTTTTAGATTAACATAGACTGCAGTCTCGTGATTTTATTAATAATCGTATTCCGAGGGATTACGGACTGATTTAGCGTGACTGTAGAGGATATTCGTTAGGAAAGGCAAACACAAGTTGGTAAGACGTTATCCGTTTAACCCTTAATCATTCTGTGCAGTATTGTTGTCTGAAATTTGTCAGATGTGAGTGTATGGAGCCTTTTTTCTCGAGGATATCTGATAGAGTGCTAATGTGTGGACGCAGGATAAAGCCGAATGTCGGATAGCCATTGTTGTGTTGGCTTTTTGATGCCGCAGCCTTTTTTGACATTTTTTTGACATTCGTCAATGTATCCTCTGACTATAGAACCCTAATTTAGATGTCGAATGGCTTATTTTGATAAAAGATGGTAAATATGTTCGTGACACAATGACGCGTGTGAAGTGTGGAGCGACAGGAACAGGATAGTAGAGTGTGAGATGAGTATGTATGAGAATCAGATTTTTTTAATGATTTTTTTATGAGAATCAAATTTAATTATTAATACATATACATATAGAATTAATTAAATTACTTTCTATGAATATATTTTAATTTGTGTTATGTCAAGTAGATACAGTGCATTCATTCATTCGCTGGTCATTTTTTCCTTTGTATATGACATTTATTTCGGTACATAGTAATAATAATAATAGGCCTTTTCATCCGTGTCAGATGTTTTAAGCAGCATCCTGATGACGACACTTGCGTTCGTGGCTGTATAGTCCTATGCGAGAGAGGTACATAAATACTAGGTATTTGCATATTTGCGTATCTTTGTCCTTGGTTTTTGTCATTAGAATCTGTGAAATTTGCAATGTAGCTATCGAACTGCAAGTAGCTTTTTAGCTTAAGTTTTAGCTACGATAGAAGAGATATTCTCTTCAATTTGTAAAGCGCTAAGAGTATTAATCACATTGTATTTCTTCCCAACGTTGACCTGCATTTTAGGTAGTTAGGTATCGATTGATTTGCGGGTGCTTTGCCTGCAGACAGCGGCGGACTCAAACGGCCCTGTAATCAGCAAGTCTTGTCGACATTGGCATCTGTTTACTGCGGCCGATCACTGCCCGTTACAACCCCTTATTGGACGACTTGAATCAATTATTTGTGATACAGTTGAACTAGGAAACGAAATTTTTTTAATCCTAAAAATTTCGGTGACGAAATTTTGTATGTAAATGTGTCTCGCCTAGTAAGTAATCATCACATAAGATTTATAAAAGATAGGGTCATTTTTGAACAGTTAGCCATAAGTAGGTATTTGAACATGTCATTATAATAGCTTCAGGCAGTAGCGCACATTTTTGAAAAAAAAAAGTGTTAAGTAGGTAGTAATTCGTTTTGCATTTTTATACATCAAAAATAAAAAATATGGTCACTGTACTCGTTTGTTTCGATTCATGCTAAAAAATAACCTTGTATAAGAATTTTCTTTCTGTGTATATTAATCTCGCGTTTGTATGTTATCTAGTGTTTTGTATTTGGTTAAATTTTTCCATCGGCGCGATTCGGGAAATGAAATAGAGATGCACTAGATAAGATATAGTAAAGATATGTGACGTTCCACGGCAAAAGGTACCATTGCCCCGACTGAATATTGGAGCGGCGTTAATAATAAGCGTAAGCGCCAGCCGCCATAAGGTACCTTTTTCCGTGGAACGTCACATATCTTTACTATTTCATATCTAGTGAATGTCTAACGGCGCGATATCTTAAAGTTCGAATCGCGCCGCATATGTTGACATCTGTACGGATATGATGGTCGAATTTGTCTACGTGACAGCGTGATAAAACGGTGTTCGTCTCTTTCTATCCCGCAGAGTTAAAAAGTGACAGTTGTTTTATCACGTGGATAAATGTGAGTTAGCGTGGTTGAGTGTACTGGTATAATCAGGCTATCAAAATGGAAAGGTAAACTAACACCGATCAAGTCCTTAGTTCTAAAGAAAGGGCGCCCGCCACGCCCTCTGTTTGAGCAAACCTGCCCTCTCCCACGCTTTCATAAATAAAACAAATGTTCTGCAAAACAAAGGGAAATATGCACTTCAGGGGAAACCAATTCTTTTAAACTTTATTGATACACTCTGAAGACTTAGATTCGCTTGTGGTAATTACTAATTAGTAATAGTCGTACATATTCAACTTCCTTAATTATTTGCCTGCATGTAAATAATTGTACGAATTGCAAGTTCAAACATCATCAAATGGTCAATGTGTTTAGGATGATATATATGTATTGAGATGAATGAGATTATAAAGTATGTATTTAAGATATGTGTTTACCCAATGTGCAACGTTTTCCAAGAATTTACTATTGCCATTTTTTGCTTTGGATATTAAACAAGTTTATATTTTTTATAGGTAAGGTAGAGCAAATGGAATTCACATTCGTAACAACTAGTGCCTACACCAATTCTTATTATAATGTTGCCAAAACTGAACCCGAGCATCTTTAGGATGTAACCGGGAAAAATGAGAAATATGTTTAGCACTATAAAGGAATGGAAACTTAAAATTTGAAGGTAGGTATATTATATTTTATGGAGCTGTACAACCTCCAGGTACTATTTACTCGTAATTACCACTGTCAATTTCTATAGCGAATCCACTACGTTTGAATTACCATACTCAATTGTAAATAATTTAAAATGAGTGTAAAATTGTAAATCACATGTTTTGCTTAGCTAACTAATTCCACAGCGTTTTCTTAAAATGTACAGGCAGCTGCAGGGATAGTTGAGTCCCTCTGCATAAAAGTTTGACTGTATATTTTATATTCAGTGTAACCTAAGCGATAAAAGACTAGTCCAGCTTTTGTAATAGGAGAGGATATTTGGCTTGTTAACAAGGAAGCCCCGTGGAGTGAAGCTCAAAAGTGTAGGGACGCACGTACACTTATCGAAAATATATAGTTTTGGAACCATTTTTCATAACATAAGAACAGAATGTCTTACAGGCACCAAGCGAATTAAACGTAAAAGTTATTTGTTTTATTAAGGATTATGTATTAAATCTGGTTTTCGCTCCAAATTTACTTATACACAAATAAAAAAAATCGATAAAAGTCAAACATAGCTATGGTTAATACACATCAATACATTTATTACACACAGTATACAACAATGTAAAAACATTTTCCATAATGTCAATATCCACAGAGGAAAATGGGGAAAATGTTTGTATGGAGAAGCGGCCGAATTGTATCCTCTTAAACGGTACCTATTACTAAAACTAATTAAAATTCAAGTGTTCTAACTTCGAATAAAACTAGGTGTTCTGGTTACAATAATCGTGTTAACGTGTCGATATCTTAACGTTTCGTGGACATCCCTACGAGTACGCTCAGTGTCGTTAATCAACGCTGTGCAGACGCCTCGGTAATTAGATTGGGCGGCGCGTGCGCCGGTCGCGCGAGTCGCGACCCGGAGGCTAATTCCAACATTTCGAACTTATATTTTGATATCCAAATAATGCCATTTTGTTATCATTCCTCCATAGAAGTAGCATCCTATAGAAGTGGTGTGCGCGTGCCTCCGTGAGGGACAAAACATACGCAATGCGACAATATTAAAAACACGTTTTGACATTCCTGACAATATACCAAAAACAATCTTCGTAATTCGGTCGGGTTATTTGTTGCCCACCATAGCCCATACTAACAAAAAGGTGGGGAACAAACAAAAAGTGAGACTGTGACAAGGACAAGCAATAGTACCGCTTTCTCTGCTACTCCTACTGAAAGTTCTATAAGTGTATCTCGTTCGGTCAATTGGCCCCTCCCCTGTGTCTTCTCTATATTATTGTACCTCTATGCATTCCTCCGTGCATCTCGGTTGAGACAATACATGTACGATCAATAACGAGCGAAGTGCACCCGCGAACAATAAAATTACATTTAAGTATAATTTTGATATCAAAATGTACCTATGTTCGAATTGGCCTCCCAATCTCTACATAGGCTGACATAGGTAATACTATACAAGAGGTCGTTGGTTTTATTCTAAGAGGAATAAGTACTCGTACAGTGAACTGTGAACGGTGACTTAACCATAGAACGCTTCCTTAATATAGTTATTAACACGGTGTTAATTATTCCATATTAATTATCTAATATTAAAAATGCGAACGTTACCTACTCTGTTTGTTGGATACCCGTTTACGGTATTACTTATTACCTATTTAGTTTGAGTTTATTAAATCCGAAGAATGGACATAGTCTATTTATTTATGGAGGTACATATTTGCAATCAGGGTGTGCCATGCAGGAGAAATATGAAATAAAATAAAAAAGAAAGCCTAGATAATAAATAACTCTCATTCTTACAAACTATACAGAGGTTCAGAGGTATGAAGAATGGGTAAACCTTCAAAACCCTAATTTTGGCGTCTGACAGATAGACACATACTAGGGCAAACAAGCATATAGCCTGCCGTATATGTATGTGGTTACCGTAGCCTATGGTACTCGTACCCATAAATGTTCCAACTGTACGAATATTGGTCAGAGCCACTATTCATATATATATACTATTCATATATATCACTTAACAATTTAATTACTTATTATTACTGAACCGGTGAGCTCCATCTTAGGCTCTGTCTTCACTTTCCATCAGGTGTGACTAGAGCCAATCGCCGATCATTCTTCTAATAATAAAAAACGTGTTTTAATAGTGTGTAAATGCGTGCTTTTAATAGTTTTAATTGTTAATCATCAGAAGAACTCTTCTCTTTAGGTACTGTTTCAATTCAACTTATATTTAGCAGATTACTAACGACCCGCCCGGCTTCGCACGGGTTAACAAATTATACACTCCAGGAAGATTCCTGAATCTTCTCAGGAATCTTGAAAACCGCAAGTAAAGTTGAAAACCGTTCAGTAGTTTTTGAGTCGCGAACATACAAACAAACACACAAACAGACAGACGCGCCCGGGGACTTTGTTTTATAAGGTGCGTGTCAAATCGTCGGACTAAACTGTACTACCAGCCTAGAGAAGACGTAGTGGGTACGGGTACTCGTATGACTTTGGTGATTCATTGTTTATGTCGTATTTAAATAGAGGGTTATTTTAATAAAGTTTGTTCAGCAATTGTGAGAAGGTCACAAGAGGTTAAATGTCTGAGCTACTGTTTAGGGTACTGTAGTCAAGCTGGAACCCTAATATCTTTGTTTAAGTTACTTATATTACGACTAAATGTTTCGGGATTGAGATACCTAAAATGCAAACAGTCAAAAGAAAGAACAAGTTTTGTCAAAGAAATCTTACGATGCGAATATTTTTGCGAATGGGGTTCGCTCAATAGCCTACTCTCAAGAATTGGCGTAGCCACGTTTAATAGTTATTACGAAAGCAACTGTTAAATATCGAATGATATTTCGTACCAACAGATTCGCCCGCCTTATAACGCTTAAATTTAACGCATTTATCTGTATTTGAAAACATATCAATAAAAATCATGCATATTTTCATACTATACATGTATGTGTGAATAGGATGACCCATTTACAACGACCCCGAGCCGTAACTCCTGGTGACGGGCAGTTTGGAGCAATTGCCAACGCACGTCGCGTTGTGTATAACACAAGTCCGACGTGGAACTCAATTGTTGTCACATTCCTTAATCCTGCCAGAGATTCTAAAACTGTCGCTCGTCAGCGCTTACAGTATCCTTATTTCAACAGATTACCGCGGTTTACGCTAGCGACTGCGTAAACTTACTTTCAGTGCATCTCGCTCATGTAGACATTAGTGCGAGCGAGAAGCACTGAAGGTCTATGAGTAAGTTTAATAGCGATTTAGTAGCGAATATAGCGGCGTAAAACTCATGGGAAAATTTAGTTTTGTTTTATTTTGCCTACTTATACATATAATTTTGCTTATTTGTCGGCATTACCTATTAATATTCATTCATAATAAATTGAAGTTTTTTAGCACTCACGATAGTGACCACAGTGAGCTAAGCGTGAATTGATAAATACATTCTTAAATGCATGGAATGGCGAAACTATCAAGGGTTATGTTAACTACGGAAGCATAAACGGTATGTTACATTGGTACCTATTGCAACCTACGCAAAATTTGAGCTCCGCTGCCCAGCTAGAGCGAAGGATATCGTCGTGCCAGCCAACAATTGTTCAAGTGAACACATCCTTATAAGCATAATGCTTGCTTGAGAACGGGCTAGGGACGCAGACGACACCAAATATACACTAACGAATTAAACAACACATAAAACAAACACACGGCTAGATCAATCTAAGTACAGTTATACAGGGCACAGGATGTTGTTTCATACAAATAGGACTTAGGAAGTTAGGAACAACTGTTCCTTACAATATTTTTGCCATGTCTAATTGTCTATGTCGTAGTCAGATCGTATAATCCGCCGTATTACATTACGGCTAGCCGTTTTCAAAAACAGGGGCGTTTTGAAATGCGGCGGTTCGATGATTAGCCGGATTGTCATTGCGATACGTTCTTCAATAAGGCGGCCCACGTTTAGCCGCATCGTACATTGTAGAGTGACCAGTTCTTTCGGCCGCCTACGTAACCGGAGTTTGACAATGTTTGCAATTTAATTTATTTCTACCATGCATGGTCCCACCGCACTACATGTGTTTCTTTTCCAAAACATTTCCTTCACAACTTAAATAGACGGAGCCCCGCAAGCGGGGCTCCTATTTCTGGGCGGTTTGCCCTTCGGGCATCTGAAGTTACCTAACGAACCTAACCTAATTACCTACCTACGCTTTTTTCCCCAAAGTGTAATGTTTTCACGGACGTCTCACTTAATCAATAGGTAGGTAGGTTAGGTTCGTTAGGTAGCTTCAGATGCCCGAAGGGCAAACCGCTCAGAAATAGGAGCCCCGCGAAGCGGGGCTCCGTCTAGTTAAGTTGCGAAGGAAATTTTTTTTGAAAAGAAACAGTCCGACAAACTCCAGATTTGATGGACACCCCAGCGTTTGTCAGGCAGCAACACGAGTGTTAAAAATGGGAACTAAAAACTGACAAAGCGGCGGCTAATGACTCGCTGTATTACATTACGGCTAGCCGTGTTGAAGAACGTATGGAGCCGAATACATTCCGGCGGATTCTCATTCAGCCGCATTCAATACGGCTAATCGTTAAACCGCTGCATTTCAAAACGCCCCTGTTTTTGAAAACGGCTAGCCGTAATGTAATACGGCGGATTATAAGATCCGACTGCGACATCTATATGGTCTTATTAGTTTATATTTAAAATTGTTTAATTATCGTTTCGTTTCTATATGTACCTAACATAGGTTACATAGGTAATTTAATTGCGTCAAACTAATTAACTTCTACCTACCTGCAAATATAGGCTGTGTAATGTGTTTTACAATTTGGAATATTATTATGATCAACCAGTACAGTCTCCAAACGATCGAAGTTCGAAATCGAATCAATGTTTTCCAATACCAATCGAATGTTTTCGACAATAATACCGAACAATACGTCTAGACGAGTCAATATTAGTCGAATATCTACGTCATTGTCTGCCAAAACATTTGTGTGATCCGAATTAAAGGTGTTTGTAGCTGTGTGCATGCATACGATACGTGTTTACGTGTTTTTGTGTTTTCATTGTAGGTGTTATATATATATAATAATAAGTTCTATTATACCTAGTATTAAAGAAAGTGTCGTGTCTGGGACCTATCATTTTGCCTCGTCTATTCCCTATGGTCCTCAGCAGCAGAATATGTTTATGTTGTGTCTTACAGGGACCTAAACAACCTGGACAAGAGCCATGCTCTTAAATTATTACATTGTCATTTCATTTTTGCACAATTCGTGAATTTAATAAATTTGGTCTAAATATAACCCACCATCGGCAGTCAGGTAAACATTGTTAGAAAACGCTTGTGTTTTCAGTAAGCCTTCGTTCATTAAATTCACTATGTATTCGTTCGTTATGTGTTATACCTTAATACGAGTATTACTGTAACCTCTAATATAGAAGAAATTGTTTGTTGACAGCACAAGTAGAAACACTTGTCCACGTGTAAGTAGTGACAATAATATTGACAGTCTCAGTTGAAACAGGTGGCGCTAGTTCCAAAGGTGAATAATATCTATTATGCCAGTCAAATTAGATTTTTCCAGGAATGAATTCCCAGCAAGCAGGAAATCATCTTAATACCTTCATTTGGTTTTAAATTAGTGTAATCCAAGTTTGCTCCATTCCAGGAGTTGTAGATTTTTTTGCGGTTTTTCAGTTTTTTGCTTGTAGTTCAAAAACCGTACGTCCGACGGAAAATTTTCTCTAATCATCATAAAAATTTACATCTGATGATCCAAAAGATACCTAAATATGAGTTCGTGGTCAAATATTGTAAATTTATCAGTGTGATCTACAACAATCTTGCTGGTACTGCCATTGTAAAGCCCCATTTAGACTATTCAAGAACTTGCAAGCAATATTCAATACATTGCTAACTACAGAGTATAATGAATTTCAGTCGAACGACCAAATACCGCAATGTATCGAAAATCGCATGCAAGTTCTTGACACGTGTAAATGGGGCTTTATTCTACATCGAGTGGTTTTGTCAATGCAAGGTAAAATGTATCTCCCAAGGCCCCCAAAAATTATCCACATCTCCTGGGATGGAGCAAACTTCGATTATTAGGACCAAATGAAGGGATTAAAATTATTTCCAGCTTGCTGGGAATTAATTCCTGAAACGCTTCTTTGGGAACTAATGTGCCTGGCCTATGTCTGGTGTGTGTGTATATATCTATGTTCTGTGTGGTATATACGGTAGTGTAGTTAGCCAAGTGTATGTAACTTAATGTGACAAGAAGTTGCAGTACGAGTATATATACGGCACTAGAATGTGAGTACGAGTACACTAGGTACTTATAAGTATAACTAGCTATATTAAATTATTAAATTAAAAATCAATAAAACTCGTATCATGTTACTCTTCTTGCTTTAAAAGGACGATGTTCGTTTGTTAGATTGCGATTTTGATTACAGACGTAGGTATCTAGTGTAAAACTTGTTTATAAAATAGTGAACACGTCTCTAGCTGGTAGGTACATGAATCTTGGTTTTCCCTGTTTATTAAAAAGTGAACACGACACTCTTAAATCGATTTAAATCGCATTCAATACATAGAATGTAATGCATGTTTGTAATTATTAGCATTGCACTAAATAACCCAAACAAACATTTCCGCTAAGGATTATCCGAACCTAATTGTAAGTTCAATTAAGCATAGACGCCTATTGACTCACCGCATTAGGTACAATTAAATTCGATTAATTAGGCACAACATTAGAGAATCACCGAATCGGCGTCTAAAACGACTCCACAGCTTGGCCCAAAACCAACCAAAAGTGAACCTACAGAAAAGCAATTAAGGTCTTCCAGTAACTTTAAGGTTTGTGACGCGAGTGCTAGGTATACGTGACTACGAGCACGGTTGTTCACCAAACTAATCAAAACAAACGATTTACTTCATAGAAATAACTATTAATTAACGATTAGCTGTCACGCGTCACCTGGCCGAAGTTTAGGACAAGATTCCGATTCAATCGCTTTACTGGCCCTCATACCAATATCCGTTAAGGACTAATTCATAGACATACCTGACACAGAATTCATATCGTTATATGAAAGCGGCGGCCGACTGTCTGTAAGGTCTCTATACCTTTGGGATTCTCAGATATCAATTTTCATAATGATTAGAACAAATTTTCCTATCTACAAGCAAAAAACTGAAAAAGCGCAAAAATATATGCACACTCCCTGGGATTGCGCAAACTCGGATTAGGTACACGTATTTAAGACCAAATTAAGTTATGAAAACCGCACCTCGCACCTGTGATAACGTCACAACTACAAACTTTCCTCCAACCTTCAAATGGAAACGTAATGTAATTTCGAGTCAACCACCAAATGATACCAGTACTTAACGTATATTATTGTCGCGACGTGCTGGCGCCTCGTCCAAATATTAGTAAACAAAATGACATTTTTGCACGTACTCCTTCAAATGTTGTATAACAATTAATTAACGCTTAACGATTGGCCTGTCATTAACGCAGCGTTAGAATTAGGCCATCGCTACGCACGTAGGCGTCAACATACCAAACGATCGAAGCCTTATTACCTTGATAGAGCAACAAATGTAACTTTGCAGTTGAAGACATCGCTTTCATTTTATTAATACAAATAACATTAAGTAGTAGATTGATGTCGCATTGACCACGTTATGAGTTTTATAGTTTTGGTAATATTGTAGGAGGAAAACCGCAGAACGTAGGTATAAATAGTCTACTATTGTCTGGGAAACTAATTTGAGACGTTTTGAACTGGTCAATAACATAATTAACTCCATTTAGAACATAGTTATACCGAGAGATATCTACAGTTTTTCTGCTTATTTGTCTTACACTTGTTAGGTATAGTTACATATAATCGTTACAAAGGGTTACTAATATAATGTTCTAATATGAAAGAAGTTCTCGTCGCGAGATATGTTAACTGTTCACTGGGCGACGCGACAGTTGTCCCCAGAGACCGATTGGTATCTTCAGTTCACGACATCATCCAGGGTGGGCAGTGATCTCAATGGATGGGCAGAACAATACGATTTCCCGCGGTTGTCCATTTTTCGCACCTCCAGTGATAAATGTTTTATTCATTACTGTCAAGGGAATCGCACCAGATTTTAACCACCTCTAAAACAGATTGATATGTGCGTATATTTTCATTAATAGGAAATATTAGTGGTAATTTATCCATACAAATGTTCTCGACATTTACCTCTGTGGATTTTGGCCCTAGATAGATTTTTTTAGTCTTCTTCTTCCTCGCGTTATCCCGGCATTTTGCCACGGTTCACATAGGAGCCTGGGGTCCCCTTGATAACTAATCCCATGATTTGACGTAGGCACTAGTTTTTATGAAAGCGATTGCCATCTGACCTTCCAACCCAGTGGGAAACTAGGCCTTATTGGGATTAGTCCGGTTTCCTCACGATGTTTTCCTTCACCGAAAAGCGACTAGTAAATATCAAATGATATTTCGTACATAAGTTCCGAAAAACTCATTGGTACGAGCCGGAGTTTGAACCCGCGACCTCCTGATTGCAAGTCGCACGCTCTTACCGCTAGGCCACCAGCGCTTAGATTAGCAGCAAATAGATCTTTTTTATATGATTTGAACTATGTTGAGCTTTATAGGGTTTTTTTTCTGTCTGGTTTATGTCTGTTGGTTTTGCTTTTTTTTGATGTTATTGTTTTTATAAGAACTAAGTAGTTGTTCTAGTAATTCACATACTTATATAAAATATTTTTTAAAGTTCCCTGTAGATATCAATCATCAAATTTAGTGTCACTCAATAATATGGTCACCCGCAGGTTCTTATATTATAGCCACCAAACAAGACTCATTGTGCTAACTTCTATCATACAATCTACTAGATGTACCGTAATACAAGTGTCATCTCCCGGCTTCGAGTGATGGATGATTAATGATGGGCTGCCGTCTGTCTGTGCGACAATGACAGACGCAGGTATAAGCGGGGCCAAGGCACAGGCGAAAGAAGCCTTACCATGCGAATCGGTTTTTAAGATTAACGAATGGGAACTTTTGAAACCTATGATGATTTCGCTTATATTTTGTATAATTTATCTTCTTTCTTCTTTCCCAATGACTGCATGGTCGCTAATACATGAGGTCATTGTTTTCTTCTCCATAGTTAATAATTTTTACATCATTTATAAATTTTATAATACATGTAACTGTATTTCTTTTATACACACTTTTATGACTCACTAGTCACTCTGTGAGCTGTTTCCCTCGGGATAAGCTTAGAAAAACAAATGTAAAGTGCGAAATACTTAGTTCGTTGAGTCATTATCACAGTGAACTCACAATAGTTTTAGGCGCCATAGACGGTGCTTTGTGCCAATTTCAGCATTTTGAAAAATTACCAAAAACTGGATCAACAAAAAAATCCATTGAATCATAGAATCTGGTTACAAATTTTCACGAAAATAATACTAATATTCCGAGTGAAGTAATTAAAATAATGAGCACTGCAGTTCAGGTATATGTTCTATGTCCTATATTTATATGCTAAAAGTCTGAAAGTTTAAGTCTAGGTCTAATCGTTCGTTGAGACTAATATTAAAATTATTAGGTGTCTAATTGCGGTAGGTTAATTAAATAAGCAATTTATGCAAACATCAGCTTCACAAGCATCATCCGTCTATAACTTGCACCACACCCCTGTAGTGATAGATATCCTCAGAAGTCAGAATGAATTTTAGCACGTTGCAGATTGCCATTGTTGCACATGCCGAGTTTAAGGCAACCGTAAAATCAGTAATGGATTATTTAGTATTGACGAGCATTTTGACATCATCGCCTAGTAATCCCACATAAATAATTAATAAACGGAATCTGAATGAATTACTTAAAAACACATTTCGTTAAAAATCTGCTTAATTTTTTTTATTACCTACCTACTCTTTTTTTTGCATATACCGGCAGTATATCAAATAAAGGACTACCTAAACGGTACGAACCTATTATAGCGTAGGTATCTACTTATGTAAAATTTGAAATTTGTAAATTATTTTATAGGATGTATAAGTACCTACAAGAGTGGGTAAAGTTAAAGTGAGTAAAAAAGTTAACACATAATAATGAAGAAATATTAAAACTGTACGGGGATGATAAAGTATTTAAATATCATTAATAACTTTTTAACGAATGCTCCTATTACTTGACGATCAAATTCTGCTCAGAGGTTAAGTAAGACTTTAGTAAGTAATACGTATCGACGTAGTTTTTAAGGTGTCAGACAATTTCGTATCAATTATGTCTTTATCTTTTAATTAACCATGTAATTAACTGTCTTTTTATAATAACGGATTTTGTAACAAGTCTCATATTCCTAAATTATTTACCCCTTATATCAAGGGGTGACCCTTGCCATCCTACGTCGTTCATTGTAGGACTTACATTATGAATTGCGATGATTTTAATTTACCTAAGATACAGATGTGTTATCTATTTTCACTTTGTGGATTCGTGACTTTTTAAATACTTAAATTAGTATATAAAAAATACGACTAAACTGACATTACATAGGTTAGTAATACCCTAATGACCTAATCGACGCGTCCTATTCGTCTATGCCCAGATGGTAGAGACAACGTTGTTTACCTTTATGTGTGGTACTCGAGTAAAATATTCAATGAATTCGAAAAGGAACATTCACATAATTATTGCTTGTATAAGAACAAATGTCTCTAAATAATGAGTGCAAATAACTATTGTTAAGCCTATAAAATGATGTTTGCTGAATGTTTATTGTATTGCATTGTGGCAGTGTATAAGGCCGTAAGTTTCGCATGTATCGCTCAACCGGGACGAATGCCGCCGGTGCCGTTACACGTGTAAGCTCGGTAAATACTTACTGTAAATAGTTTCTTAAACACAAAATTTGAGCAGCTTGTTACATTTAGGTATATACATATTTGTTGTACCGGAACAGATACCATGGGACAAAATATTTATCACTACACCTAAAACAAAGTCCCCCGCCGCGTCTCTATGTCTGTATGTCCGCGATAAACTCTAAAACTACTGAACGGACTTTCATCTATCAATAGAGTGATTCTTGAGGAAGGTTTCTGTGTATAATTTGTTAACCCGTGCGAAGACGGGGCGGGTCGCTAGTATGTACTAAAATTAATGTTGTGTAGGAAGCTAACCCCAAAATAATAAATTTGTAAAATTAATTTTACTTTTTGTAAAATTAACTGTCGCTTAATTTAGTATATATGTACATATATGGGCATGTATTTTTATTAGAAACATATAAAGTACCAAAGTACCCAGTTATTGTTTATCATAATATCCCAAAATGCATATTTACCTATGCATTTTGGGAAATTCACATCCTATTCCTATTCGCATCCTATTTAGGATGCGACATGTGAATTGTTGTGTTAGATCTTATAAAAAAATTGGTCACAATTAACCAATACTGCACGGACACAAATAAATTCTCTGACCTTTGTCATACAATTTGAAAGCAACGTATAATTCCCATCAAAGTTACCTATCAAGCTAACGAATAATTTTAGTAATTCCGATAAAGAATCAATAGGCACTTTTTCGTATACTGCTATATAGAAATGTTTATATAAAATAGTTGTCAGAAGTAATCAATGCAATTTGTACCTCTGTTACTTGGCTCATAGATACAAACTATTCCCCAGATGCGTGCTGAGTTGGGAAAGACATGCTGTAAAGGCCGCAGCTGCCAAGTAAAAGGTATCATACAAGTTATTTACGTACCCACGTGGCCATACTAGCTGTTTAGTAAAGTGAATAGAGTTAGACCAAGCCAAGTTGACAGCGATTTTGAGAGCCCCTCAGATGGTACAAGTGTTATTTAAACGTCATAATCTCATAGAAGTTTGACGTTTAAAATGACATTTGCACCGTCGGCGCTATCAAAATAGCTGTAAGTTGGCAGCTTGGTCTAACTCTACTTATGTTGGGGCACCGACTTATAGTAGTGTACCCTATGATGGGCGTGGAACCAGTAATGGGACAAAAAACCACAAATCCTGTAAAATAAGTGTCTAAAAGTAGTTTATAAACACTGCCTGTATATTATCATAAATAAGAGTCCTAGAGCTGTTTCAGTTTGAATTTTTATTAAATTTGGTTGTTTTTTAAGAAATTGGCGTCAACCCAAAAGTTGTCGTGTCACTGAAAAAAAATACCACTACGAATTCTTAACAACTTCGCTAAGAGAGGTGAGTTAATTTATTAAATTTTAATTAATTAATACTTGATGAAAACTAAAATGTGTTTTGTTAATTGCATTTACCATGAGATAAGGTATTCAACATACTATGTTGTGAGTCCACAGATGTAAAAAAATAGTGGTATTTGGCCCAATCCCATTATAGGAGCTGTAAAACTGCATACCTCCTATAATGGGAAATTTACATAATGATGCTTGCCATGCCATCATTTCATGTTTAAACAATACAGAAGTAAAATGTAGTTACGAAATATGTCAACCAGGAGGTATGCTCGGACTTCGGATAAATTAATATCGTTTTTTAGTGTGGGTCAAATCTTGGTAGCCGAGTTTGAGCCACTTTCCCGTTTTCCGATTGAGTTGAAATTTTGTATTCGTAATTAAATATGCAAATCGGATGATAATGCAATATTATGATAACATGGACCAGATCTGATGACCTATTTCAATATTTTATACTGATAGAGCAGTGTCCATTACTGGGGGGCCCATTACTGGAGCTTTGGTGTCCATGACTGGAGAAAAATAGCATAGTTTTAATTTGTTAAGTATGTGGAAACTCATTGCAGTATCTTTGATACAACACGCCTGAAACATGAAAGACGGGTAGGACTTTCATCTTTCAATACGCTAAGCGGTAGACCATTCACATGTATTAGGGAAATATCACAAATACTCCAAATTCCCTCTTAAATGTCCCATGACTGGTGCTGTTACTATACAGTATTTACAACATAACTTCAAATGTATTTAGATTTGAAATGGATTAGTTTTAAATTCACTAATCTTTGTTTTATTTAAAACAATTAAATGAATTACATTGAATTTGGGAACGAGTAGGTAAAACGTAAGCTAAGTCAGGTATTATTTGATAAGATTCCGTATTAAATCAATCCGGTTGACGTGTTGTAATTCGATAACAATGCGTATCTCCGTCATGTCACAACATTAGTTATCCGCTATCGCCAGGACATGATAAGTAAATTTGCTATCTCGGTAAATATTTTGCTCAAATTATTCATTGTGTAATCTTGGTATAAACAAGGTAAAGTTACCTGTAATATATACTTTAATGCGAAGGAGAGCTTAAATCAGGGCTCGGAAACCGGTATTTGCTCCATACAAAAATACCGGTATTATTACGTTCTTTTTCGTTCTTTGGTTTATTATTTCTTTTTTAATTGGACAATCTGATAACACAAATTCGTAACCTAAATACATGATCCAGTCTTACGTAAAGAGCATAAAATAATTCTAAATATTGGTCTATTTCGGGGTTTTCAAAAAATACCGGTTCCGAGCCCTGGCTTAAATAATAGAATCGCATCTACTTTAGATACTCATTCTTTCATCAAATGTATTCAAATAGAGATGTAGCGGGATGTCAAATGATCTGTCAAATCTCTAAAGAGTCAAATGTCAATGTTAACCAGCCAATGTAATATCATTTACTTAATTTATGCTGATTGGGTAAACGAAAAACAAATCTGTGTCATCGTACCTACTCGTATTACAATACTAATATCTGGGAGACCGAGCTTTGCTGGGGAAACATAAAAACTCAAAAATGCGCGTTTTCTCAGAGATAAGACCTAGCTAGATCGATTTATCGCCCTCGAAAACCCCCATATAGCAAATTTCACCGAAATCGTTAGAGCCGTTTCCGAGATCCCCGAAATATATACATAGGTATATATACTTAAATAAATAAACAATAATTGCTTGTTTAAAGGTATTAGATTAGATAACTATTTGTCTGTCATGCTAACGTAAAGAATCTCTGATAAATCCACTCTACCCTTATAAACATATTAATATAAGGGTAGAGAGGATTTATTCCAAGTTTGAAGTTAAGCGACTCGTATCTGCTTGAAGTTCGGTGATGCTTTTCAAATCTTATAACTTTGAATAATGATTTAAGATTTATCTAGTAGGTATGTAGCTATAATATACCATACTTACCTAATGCGGAATACAATTATAAACTGAAACCTGGATATCATAAGTACGAGAGAAAAAGAGATTTAGGTTTCCAGTGCCGGCCAGTATTTCAGTTTATAATTTATATAATAGTGTTTGTATAGATAATCAAAATTAAAGTATATACGAGTATACCTATATATAATAATGTAGGTTATTTTATTTGTGTCATAATTACCCAGTTCAATTTAATGTCTATGAACATTCATTGTAAGTAAGTAATATTTTATCAGAACTGTAAAGATAAATATTTAGGTACTTACCTAAATATGTATTATTTTGATTATTGCAAAAGATTAATTTTGTGATTGGCGATAAAGCATAACGATAAACATGTTATCACAAAATTTTTATATATCGAAACCTTGTAGCGACCGGTAGATATAAAATATTTGGTAATACGCACGCAAGATATTTGTTTAAAGTAAAATGTGTTTTGAAACCAAACTAGTGTAAATAAACATTCACAATGAAGTTTATTTGAAGCAGACTTCAAAGGCGAAGTTGTTTTAAGAGTTAATACTTCTATTTCAAATCTAGTGCGTGGCGTGGGCGCCGAACACTTGAGGATGTTTGGTTAATGAGCCGCCTGTCTTCCGGCAGTAAACACATTCTATGATCCAATATGACTAATCCAAGCTCACTATCTATTCGGTTTCGGCTTAGTATTTATCTTTTCCATGGATTAAAATAAGGAACCTAATTATGGCGTGTGAGACTAATCTTAATTCAGGCTTACCTGCTCGTAAAGTTTTTAATCCGACCCGAAAACAAATCGCCTGTTGAATATTCTTCTTGTTAATTTGCTTTATTATTATTACCCTTTTGTTTGTCACGAGCGTAAACATCTCTGGCAACCAGCTTAAGAAAAAAAAGGTAGTTAAATAAAATCAACTTGTAAGGGAAACAATATTTTCAATTTATTTATTAATTATATCTCTCTTATCATAATTTTTATCCTATTTCAATAAATATACATTTCTGCAAATATTTACATTTTTACAATTGCTAATGCGGAATGCTAAGTGAGGTCACAACGAATGTTACTAATATTGCGGACATCAGTGCTACACTCGCTACTAGAAATTACCTCACTTCCACTGGTCCATTTGGTACACTAATTAAAACTAGATCACAGATAGGAACGTCAAGCTTTGCTCAGCCGTACGGAGATTAGTAAGTCACTGTCGACTGAGGATGGTCACCGGCTTGTAGATGTGTGGCGTGAGGGGGTGATGCGACGGCGACGGCAGCTCGGGGCTCGACGCTCCAGACGTGGGTGGTGAGTGAGCCATCAGGGGAGGCGACGGCGGCAGCAGAGGGGACGTCTGGGCCATCATCGCTGATGCTTGAGCTAAATGTGAGCTCTGTAGTAAAGTATTCTGGCTCAGGAAAGGTGCCGACGGTAATCGCTCGTACAGTGCTGGCGAGTAAGGCAGGCCTCCAAAGCCCATCGCTTCCGCGCCTCGGAATGCTGGGTGTACTGCACTTGGCGCTACTGGTGGTGTCTTCATTTGCATCGGAGCATATCTTTGATATAGCAGTTGAGAGTACAAGCCGACAAGTTGAGAGTAAGAAGACGGGGGATACGCGCCGGGCATAGGAGCTCCTGGGAACAGTGGGCGTTTGAAGCAAGCCAAACGCGAGCGGCCGTTGAGTGCTGATCGCCGACGGAGTTTGCCTGTAGTTCCACCAATGAACACATCTTCGGCAGACGCGTCGAGCATCCAATAGTTGCCTTTTCCGGGGTCATCGTAGTGGCGTGGCACTTTCACAAAACACTTGTTCAGGCTCAGGTTGTGACGGATGGAGTTCTGCCAGCCTTGTCTGTTCTCTCTGTAGTACGGGAAGTTGGTCATAATGTATTCGTAGATTCCGTTGAGTGTGAGTCTCTTTTCAGGGCTGTTGCGGATAGCCATCATTATTAAGGCGTTGTAACTGTACGCTGGTTTTTCATGTTTCTTGTCTTTTTTCTCATCATCCTTTGGTTTAGAGCAGTCGACAGGTTCCGTTCCGGTAACATCCAGTTCTGAATCACTAAGATCTGCTTCAGAAGGTGATGCGCCTGTCGAGGAGGCGGCCGGAGACGGCGGCGCCTTGTTCTCGTGGTTCATCAGTATAGAATTGATACTGAAATCTCCTTCAAACTTCACCATATTGTCACTTGTGTGTTTCACTTGTTAGAACGTTACGTGCGCACCGGGGGCTAGCAGGGCGACGACTGGCGGGCGCGAGGGCGGCTTCGCCTATTTATACGGCGCGCGCGTCGACCCGCCTCTGAGAAACAAGGGAGCATCACCGGCCAATCACGGAGCGAGCTTTGCGGTACATAGAGCCACGCCTCACAAGCTTCCCGAGCTTTGTTAGTAGTTCAGTCAGTATTTTATTTTATTTGTATCCCGTGAGTGTCGACTGCAATTTTGTTTATCTCATTTTTTCTGTGCATTGCATAGTTAGCGCTGCGGTTCACTACAAAAGGTTTTAAAATTTCGAACTACTGCATATTTGTCGTAAAAATTGTGTCTAGAGCACTAATTAGATTAAATTATCTACGCATTAGGTACTTGCATTGCAAACTTTTTAACGTTAGAGGCCTTGTCGTATAAATATATGTATCTTCTTCTTCCTCGCGTTATCCCGGCATTTCGCCACGGCTCATGAGAGCCTGGGGTCCCTTGACAACTAATCCCATGATTTGAATAAATATATGTATGTATGTAGAACCATAAGATTGTTAAACGTATTTTTGAACTCAAACTTTAGAGATTGGTATACCTTACCTTTATCTATTTTTTGGAAAAGTATTCCAGGGTAGCAGATACTTTTGGAACGTTGTTTCATTTGCTACTATTGATACTGACTTGTACTTACATTAGTTAGCTAATAGTTAATCTAATTTTACGATTCTTCGTTTTAATGTCTAGAGCTTTACGCATGTACTAGTTAGATGTCGATTTTTTCGTTCATTTTATTATTATTATTCGACTATATATTTTGATATTTAGACTAAAACGCACCTACTTATCTATAAGTGGCTGAATCAAGAAACCTTGGTTTTATATGTTTAAAATTCATCAAACATGAATTTTGGTGACTGGTAATTATATTAAGCCCTTCTATTAACAAACTGTGATGCGGTTGTTTCGTGGCTAAAAACGGAGTAACAATAAGAATTTTATTATTCGCTACTGACATTTGAAAGCGCACGAAATGCGATGAACGCATGCCTCAACGGAATGTAAGTAAACTTATACAATGCGCTTACCGCTGCGTTTATATCGCGTAAAACCATTCTTTTACACTACCCACATTTAGTGTCATTAGATTATCCGATGTAAAATGGGCGTGCGGCTAACGCATTGCGTTTAAAGTTGCGTTTATCGCATCAAACAACCGCGCACTGTAGTTTAAAGTAACATCTCTGCGGGCAAAAAGGTCCCTTTTACCAAGGACGATATAAATATCGTCCTTGCTTTTACCCTACCTACGCACCACCCGCGGCCGGGTGCGCAAATGCCGCAAACGCATTCCAATTTCAACTGAATATTTTGTCCTTGATTTTCTAATTTCAACAAAATTAGGTGATAATAGAGGTCACTCACTAACCTATTTAGTTTTTGCAAGTAGGTATAGGTTTTTCATTTGATTGTATCTTAGGTCCATTTTAGTCATTTTCCTAGTTTGTGTTTGAACCAAGAGATAGCTTTGTGTCGTGTCTGGTACTACAGCTATTACCTACTTATTTACTTGTACAATCTTCACTGAAAGTACCTGTAATATAAGTAGAGGTATTCAAATGATCTACATATTATCTTAACATTAAAAAACTGTTCAGAAGAAAGTGTCCTAATTTTGAAAATCCCGCGTACTCAGGTAATTCCGCTGCTGTCAGTCCTTAAACTTAATCTACATAACAATTTAAACTGGAAGTTGTTAATGGTACTTAGCTATAAATAGCACAAATACTCTGCACAGTTATATTCTAAGAACAATGTTAACAATTTAAGCCCATTGGTTTATAATTCT
The DNA here is from genome assembly GCF_963556715.1 of Cydia fagiglandana. Taxonomy (NCBI): domain Eukaryota; kingdom Metazoa; phylum Arthropoda; class Insecta; order Lepidoptera; family Tortricidae; genus Cydia; species Cydia fagiglandana. Next base: position 17,733,876 of record NC_085932.1, on the reverse strand, counting down.
TAATGCGTAAGTAATTTCCTGATCTAGGTAGATAATCGGGGTTAGCACAAACACTGCGTATTATTTTATGAATATTAAAAATACAATTTTAGATTAAGATAAGTATTTAATCTGATTATACCTTCCATAGAAATTTACCAGGCTGGTTTATTTGTCAATTGATCTATAAATTGCTAGGATAGGTAACCTCATGGTAACTTATACCTACCTAGTCATTGACAGTATTTCAAGATCAGGTAGGCGGAGGTACTATAAAACAGCTACAGATTATTATGAATAAGTTATACTAAAGATAAAATAGTATTTTATGCAACAGTTTTATAAGAGGAGTCAAAAAATGTGAGTGGCGTGGGTAACAATGTGAGCCGAAGGCGAACATTGTTAATAAATACGCCATGAGCATTTTTTGACTACTTATACAACGTTGCATACAATACTTTTTCTATGAGTAGGCAATATATTAAATAAAATACAAAAAAATATAAACAAAATTTTATTTATGAAAATGTCAATGTAAATTTTGGATAGTAGGTATTACTATATGTATGTATGTAGCTCTTTTCTGCGACAAGCACCCATAATACCAAATCTTACTGCAACCTGTAACAAGACAACGGAGAATTAAATAATATTCAGTTTCAATGCAAAAATATAAAATGTGCATAAATATAGCTCGTTGTACTGTGTACCTTAAATAAAAAAAAAATACAACATATACCAACCTTGCTTAAAAGATAGATCTGATCCGGAGCTTCCAAAGTCTTTGAAAATACACCAATAAGACGTTTTCAGAGAATGCCGAAGATATGTGTTCCAATCTCCACGCCATGAACTTCTCATAAGATTTGTCGTATAGGTGCTGCGATTTATTACTTAGGCAACAAATTTTCGGTCGCTGCTTGTGCTGCAGCGGATATTTCTTCAGGTGTATAAACAATGTTGTCCTCTTTGTCCATATTCAACACTTTTTATGAACGCAAAACAAATAGTAACGCAAAATACTTAAAGAACAAGAAATTACCGGGAAAGGCGGGAAACGTAAAAACAAACCAGTAATGTCTATGGTTATGTTTTTTTTTAAAGCCGTTACACACTACCGCACCTCACCAGGGTTATGGTGCTGTAGGGTATAAGTGTGTTACAGGCCTTAGAAGTCCACCTTCCAATAGTGATGATACCAAAAAAAGTATGTTTTATTATGTTGGTAGCAATGAACTCAGTACAAATTTGTTTTTTTTTTTATAAAACCGTATGCATTCAATCGTTTGTCACGTTGGTTTGTTACCTGCACTAGCTTACCGTATCGTAATGTCTCTAAAACGACACAAGTGCTTTTTTGGGCAATAGACTATAGACTTTTAAGGAGTATTAATAATGTATGCCCTTATATGTTCGTTCGTGACTATGTAAATGACAGATAAAAGTACACGAGTAGAAAATAGTACATTATTGTCGAGGCTCGGAAGTAGCTACTTGCAGGCTGAGGATTCGTTTTAAACGGACGACCTTGGGAGTCCGTTTAATTGAATCCGAAGCCAGCAAGTAGCCTTCCAGCCGAGTCATATATAGTGCTTTTCTCAAAAATGGTGCAAGAAATATAAATATCATAGAAATATTTTACAAAGGCAACGTATATATTTTCATAGAAAAAAGCCCTTGCCGCCTTTTAATTTTTTTAATAAAAAATAGAAGTGTATTTTTCTGGCAAAAATACGCCAACCTATTTGAGACAGCTAAATAGTCGCAGTACTAATCATCTGTTTGGCTGTTTAATGGGCCTGGGCCTTCATTTGATATGGTCATTTCAACTTTTAAAAAGTTTGGATCTCGACAAATAATGGAATTTGTATGCAACATTGCAGTCCCAAAATCGAGACTGCAATGTTTTTAACTTTTTAATTTTTGACTGACCATAAACTACGCGCTTCGCGACCTATTTTTTAGACGGCAAAGTCGACTTTGCCATCCATTTTTGAGAAAAATACTTAGGTGCAGCTCGATCGATCTGGAAAATTCTGTTTATTAACCTAACGTAATATTGGGGTGCAAGTTAGGTACTAGGTAAGCCACATATATTATGCTATAAATGGCTACGCCTAAATGATTAATATTTCAGGTTTGGAATTTAGTGTTGTTTATTTGGCGTTTATTATGACATTCCCACATTCTGTCGCTGCAAGTTCTGTGCGGAGTTAGCGTAGACTGGTATATACATATATAATAATTATATTTAAAAAGCCTGTCAACTTTTTTATGAATAAGTTAAAAATAATAACATAATAAGTGGATCTGCCACTTCTCCACTTTCAATTCAATTGTACAAGTATTCTTTGTGTCAAAGTGTTTTAACGTTGCCTACGTGACTTTGTGCTCTTATAATTAATAACTTTAACTTTAATTTTAAATGATTTCTGGAAATGGAGTAGGTAGTACAGGTACTTATTACCATTCAAGCCCTTTAAGACGACGGAAAGGCGCCACAGGTTTGTAATTTGTAATCATTATTAGAGTGATCATTAATTATTGCAATATAATTATGCGTACTGCTTTACTAACGAGGTATTTGCCTAAACACATTAACCTTTTGTTATGATGTTAGTGGTTTTATGAATGAAAAAATAAAACCAGGAGTTACAGCGTCGGAATAATTATTGCACTGCTTTAAATGTGAAATATAATGATTTGTTTTGTATAGGTTTTAGTTCAATAAGTTTTAAAAATTGGACAGAAAAAAGGCAATGACATAAATTGAGAAATAGATACCTAGGCAGGACGAAAATATTGTAAACCTCGAATGTAAGTATTTTTTAGTAATAAAAAAACATGTATAAATAACTGCGCGTAGTAAGTATTAGCATATTAGCATGAAGTTGTCAAGATTACAACTGACTGACGGCCTGATTCGAACTTTAAATACGTCAAAAATTTGCTCTAGATACGATATGGATCGGATATGCCAGTATCAAAAATGACGTTAAATAGGGTAATTGTGTCTGTTTGCCGTCCAGTGCCTGTTTCCGTCCACTTGGCGGAGTTGCTACAAAGAATTGCGGAAAATTTGAATATAAACAAGCCTTCTCACACATGTTTGGATTTGTTGCAATCCATAATGTCTAAGCAATATTTTTACCAAAATAAAAGTGTTATTTGACAAATAGCGGCTTAAATAAAAATTATTTAAGTGGCGGCATTGCACCCAGAGCTTGAAAACGTCATTTTGCAAGAAAAAAAAAGTGTTAGCGGCAAATGTTCACGGTAAGTTTATTAATTAATTTAGCTAGTTTAAGTTACGTTATTGGCACATACTGCAACTGAAAAGTATAATAAACGCAATTTTAAGTGTTTTTTTATAGTTTTTTCATAATAATCTTTGATAAATTTAGTGGACGAGTACTGACATACTAATTTTGAAAAATATTTAGTTTCCGACCACACGGACGGTAACTGGAACAGCTAGGTGAGTATTTGTTATGGTCGTTTTACTTCAAAAGACTTATAAACTACTATATATTTTCTCTTAAAATGATGTTTCTTGCTTATAAGATTATACATTTTAGTTTTCGTCCACGATTTTGTCACTGTTGCTTGATTAAAATCATATTTAAAATACGTGGTCGAAAACTAAAAATAGCTTTAAATATTGTTTCAGTTTCCGTCCATGTACTATGAGTGGTGTAGACGAGATTTATTATTACATGATTACAGAGGGCGAAAATAGCAATTCGTGGATGAGTTTCGATTTTGTTCGACGAAATGAAAGAATTGAACTGAGTCCGACAATGAGACGATTCCACGAATTGCTATTCCCACCGGAGCATAGTGCTTTGCTCTAAATATGCGAGGAAATAAGTTAAAATAGGCAATTAATTATTTAAGCATCAAGCATTACTCGAATCTTAATATAAAAAATGTCAAATACTTACGATTTTCCCTCCTTAATATTAAAAAAAAAATAAAGCAATTTTAAGAACGCGTATCCAGACTAGTCAATTTTTTGCCAATCTGATTAAATTGCCCGATCGAATCAGGACGTGCGGACGCAAACGACAATTTGGCTCGCCGAATTCAACCGCCGATAATGCCCGATATTACCGATAAAATGAGATGCAAGAATACTATATAATTTGTGACGCCAGTATTTTCGTTCTGGGGTATTTTTTCAATTTAGAGGGCTTTAATATTACCATAAATCTAAAATTGGTGATTAAATTGGAGATTGACGCCAATTTCATTCCTGATCAAATAGGTCGATTTTATCATCCCGTCTGGATACCGCTTGTTTCGCAAACCAGTTAACCTTATGCCCGCTCCACACTCGTGCGCGAATCGCGGCGCGAAGCCGCGAACGCAAGCGTGGAGTCGAGATCACAGATCTGCGAAATCGACTCCACACTCGCATTCGTGGCTCCGCACCGCAACTGTGGAGTGGGCTTTAAAATAATTGAAATGTCTATGATTATTAAGCAGTATTTACACGATGTTACAAAATAGTCCTGCAAGTTTATAATTATAAGTTTATATTATTATAATTGTCTCCCTATCTCGCTCTATATCCTACAGCATGAACTGATAGCTGTACCAGGCCGTGTGGATGCTGGTTTAATAAGTATCTGTTTTTCGCTCTCACTTAAGCCCCGCATTCACACTCCTACCTTGTAGGCCGCCTCGTAGTCCGCCTCGTTGAGTAGGATTGTGTATGGGGGTTGCAGACTACGAGCCGTCCTACCGTTTAGCCGTTTGTAGGACGGTAGGAGTGTGAATGTGTGGCTTTATAAAACTGCGTCCTTAAAAGCCATCTCTTTCTCGCTCTCACTCATGGGTGCGGTTGTCTGTTACACGGCTTTAATGGACGTACATACGGCGGATCACCTTACACACGATCGAACGTGCGCCGGACCGCAAAGTCGCGGTCCGGGCGTCTGTTAAGCGCCCTCCAGACTATGCGCGTGAATCGCGGGCGAAGCCGCGAACGCGAGTGTGGAGTCTAGTTCGCTGATATGCGAAATCGACTCCAGACTCGCGTTCGCGGCTTCGCGCCGCGATTCGCGCACGAGTGTGGAGCGGGCTTAAGGCCAAGCGCGTACCACGATTTTAATTTTTGCGACACGATTTTAGAATCGCGCTGTAATTTATCGCAGAAAATTCACTGCGATGAAAAGTCGACGATTTGTTCATTCTCGACATGGATTTCGTACCAGTCGCTTGTCGTGAAACAATATGCAATCGCTGTATGACTTTGAGTATTTATACCACAAAGGTGATCTCCTTCTATTTCTATAATTAAACGGTCAACATCTAGCGTCTCATCTTGTGACTCCATTGGAGAAGCAGGTTCCGATATGTTGACTCTTGGAGAGCGAAATGCCGACTGAGGTCCGGATGCGATTTTATTATCGCAGTGCGCGCGGGGCCATACAACTCCGTATGCTGCAATTCACTTTGTGACAATCGCGTCGCGAGCAGTCGCGGAAAAATGTGACAAATCACAATTTTAAAATCGCTGCGATTTTTTGTCGCATATGCGCGCACTTTATATGACATACGTTACATTTCTGCGACTAAATTATCGCGCGACAAAAAGTCGTGGTGCGCGCTTGGCCTAATATTTTACATATTATTTATCATAGATTCTTTATAAGGCACCATCATACACGACACGAGCTGTTTTTCTAAAGAATTTCAGTGCCTAAATCTCTATGGGCAGTTAATTAATTCAGAATGAACTCCCTCACGACTATGACCATAAGCCCCCTCCAGACTATGCGCGTGAATCGCGGGCGAAGCCGCGAACGCAAGTGTGGCGTCGATTTCGCAGATTGTTCACGCCTTCGCGCCTTGTTCTCCGTTTTTTGTCGGTATTTCGGCCCGCGTCAAAGGAGACGCGAAGCGCGAACTTGCAAGACTCCACATTACACAATATTTTGGCTCCTCTGTGGCAAGATAAATATGAATTATATTATAATTATATTATACTAAGCAGCTATATTTTACGGTTTTACAATAAAACAAAATGGGAAAACAGCTAAATCACGTATGATGCCATAGATAACTAACAGTTAAACTCTATCAGCTGATGCTTTTCCGCCATATTGCCGCAAACCAAACTGCAAAAATGTACGAGTGTGGAGTCATACGTCAACTTCGCGATATGTTCGCTCCGCGACGTCTTGCCTTGCCGCGATTCACGCACATAGTCTGGAGGGCGCTTTACATAGAGATCTTTTCCTACAAAAAAATAAATTATTGAATGACCATGTATATTCAGACTCTGAATTTCTCAAATAATAATATAATATAAATAATATTATCTAAAGTTGATAAATGATTGTATTAGATTGTTATTAATTTAAGAAAAACAAGTTAAATATCTGTTATTAATAAAATAAAAGTGGGTAGGTATTATAATTATAACTGGTGTTTATCTTAATAATGCATCTGCATTAGTTTTTCCTATACATAAATTAACACAAGAAAACAAATAACTATCATATATTTAAGTGGGTATTTCATGATAAATTTTATTGTCCAGCTACTCTGGCAGCTCCGATAAGTTGATGAAAACTAACGCAATGACCCTATATACAACAAAACTAAGCCGGTACTAGTAATTAACGTACATAGCTTAAAAATAAATGAATCCTTATTATATTGATATTATATATTATAAATGCGAATGTAACACTGTTTGTCGGTCTACTGAGGAAGGAAATATATATAAATATTTATCACGAAAATAACCATTCTACGCGGTCGAAGTCGCGGGCAGAAGCTAGTAACTAACTAAGAATTATCTATATAACATAAAAACAAAAAATAAAGATAGGTATAATTGATTTTCAATGCAATAATGCACCCTACAGTATTTTTTCATACAGTGGACGAAAACTGACTCACACGTGGACGAAAAGTAGCTCACAGGCGGACGGAAACTGAAATAACCCTACTTTTTCAAAATATATTTTTTATAAAATAAACCGTAAATATTATTTAAGGTCACGTAATGTTAACTTAAAATAGACAATATGAGCAATACAAACAAATATAGCACATTTAAGTAAGACTACTTAAATAATTTTTTTTAGCATTTCAAAGTAGGCATCTCCTATAGTTGGACGGTATCTGACACAATTACCCTATAAACGTAACTTTCAAAAATTATAATTATGATAATGTTTCTAAAACAGAGCAACAAATATGCTTGATCCCCTCAGCGATTCTTTTTTATTATTAAAACACGCAAAAAATTTAAATTCAAAAAGGTTTTAAAATTAATTATTCTGAAACCATTAACTTTTCAGGATTTTCGTCAGGTTATCTTATAGGTAGGTTGGATTAGGTTTGTTTTATGGCAATCCTGAAAAACTACGCGTCTCTGAGAAAAAACAAATTATTAACGAAAATGCGGACAAACAATACATTATGACTTAAAACTTTATGGGAAACAATAGAGACTCTTGCGAAAATTATGAACGTCGTAGAATTAGTTTACTATACAGGGTAGAATATGTCGAAATGGATATGGTTTTTACGCTTGTTGCGTTGAACAACCATACGTTGTAATAATACGAGTACTTATTCAAATAACACACTAAGTATTAACGTCATAAAACTTTAATTATACGTAAAGGACACAACCAAAATGTATGCTTTACTTTGCTAGTCACGCGTATATAGTTAGATCAAAAGCTTAGGTATATAGCTCTAGTATTGTAAATAACATTTCAAACATTAATGGTGTACATTATAGCTCCGGGCGACAATCGAACTCTATTCGGACAGTCGTTATTCAAAAGTAATTGAATCACAAAACCTCCGCTCGATATGAAGGATTCAAATCAATAGACACAGCGGATAAGTTATTACGGATCTACCTACTTACTTAAAATGCTGATACTTCACTTTATACCTTTTTCTCTTGAATGTGACGCAAACATAGTATGCAAACATTGCAAACCTAAACCACAAAATGTATTGACGCTATTACACTTGCTGCTTAATATTGTGATTGCTTGGTTGCATACTTGTAACCCGACAGCTGAAGTAGATAACGCCGTACAGTTTTATAAGTTTTGTGGCAACTGCATTGTCAATCATCAACGTTTGGCAAATATAGTCTCCGCAATATGTACGGAACTGTACAGACTGATACTGAACCATCTAGATTAGCTGTGAAATTCAAAACTTAGAAGTTATTCAATGAACCTTTTATTCTTATAGTTATAAACACACACAGGTACCTATTATAAGGGGCCCACTGATTAACAGTCCGCCGGACGGTATCGGCCTGTCAGTTGTTCGTAACTGTCAAAATTTTGTTCTAACTGACAGGCCGATACCGTCCGGCGGACTGTTAATCAGTGGGCCCCTTAGAAACAAATGCTTACTTCTCATCGCTTGCACCGCGCCTCTATCGATCGCGACCTAATTGTGACCATAGGCCATACTTAATCGAATTAACCACACAATGCAACAACGATACGAACACGATATGAGTATCGTCCAGCTCGTATCAGGAGACAAAACACGGCATCTCGCGTCACTCGGACGTCGGACTGATGGTCAGCTTGATGTTATCTAATCAGATGCAAAGCGTGTGGCGTGGAATGCTGCGTAGTCATAGACTTTACAGTGTCTGAGTGTGTACCACCTTTATGGTGTTTTGGGTACGCGATAGATATTTTATGCCAAACATTTACTCATTTATTCAACATGAGGGGATTGAAATGGATATTAACACAGTACCACGTTTCTTTTTTAAGATTATATTTTTCGTGGAGTCAGCATGTACTACTTCACCTAAGAACGTACTTGTATGATAGTGGCGTATTATTTAAATGTAACACCTACTCGTAAGTGAAGGATCAAGTTGGATTGGCTGAAGTTGCTATTTAATGTATGTAGTTTAATGTGACTGCTTCCTCCACAATGAAAGGCATTAAAATGCGACTGTAGATTTATGAAACGAGCTGAAAGCGAGTTTCATAAAAGCATCACACGAACGTTTTAATGCCTAATTATGTAGTTATGTGCACTGATTTAGGTATACAAACATATTATACGCTCTCTAGATATGTTCAGGGACCGTAAGATATTACTTAACTTACCTAACACTCGCCATTGCGGCATCAATCACATTGTTTGAAATTGCATTTAAAATTTCATCTCGACTGGAATTCCTTTATGTTTGAAATAGGAATGTCATTAATAAAATAAATTCGAATTCGATGTTATTGTTACGCAATGATAACATTGTCACACAAAGGTAATTTGTTCTGGTTTTTAAATTCATCATATTTACCTACAGTGTTTATGATATATGTGTAGATAAAATAATCTTTATATTTTTTTTATTTAGCTATTAGCTACAAGGAAAAACTTGTTTCTTCTCAGTCGTTATACTCCTTGCAGAGTGTCGTGACAACCATGTTCATAAAAAATATATAAATAAAGATAAACTCAATAAACAAGCGCGCAAATGTACGCAGATGTGCTTATAATAGATAAGTAGATTTAAAAAAGAAATGCTGTAGCTAAATGGATATCATGTCCCATTAACTTGTGTTGAAACTAATAGTGATTATGGCATAAAGTTATGACCATTGACACTTAATCTAAATTCATCAGTAGATATAGATATACTCGTAAATTCGTTACGTCACAAGACTGCTTACGTACCTACATAGTTACAGTATAAATTATTACTTTTATATTTCTGGTCGGCGATTATTAGCGACGTAAACAACAGTCTCGTTTCAGCCACTGCAGGTATGTAGATTTTGTTCATGTTTGAACAGTCCGAAATAAAAGGTGCAGACGAAATATAATCGTTAATTTCACGGTACATAAGTAAATATCGCAAAATAATATTATTGTAGGTACTTTTTCAGCTGCGCGCATACACAGTAGACACGTACTCTTGCTGTATAATGTAGGTATGTAGCTATATCACGTACCTGACTAAGTTTAACACGATTAGCGATCGAAATACAAGGAGGTACGTATTAGTTAAATTTATAAGCGCTAAATAAATTCAGGATACGTAAATACCTATCGACAACACGCCGAAGCACACTCGCCTACAGTAGGTACACAGTAGCATATGGTACATGTAGTGACATTTTTAAATGATGTTATTATTAATGACAGATATAGAGAGTAGCACTAGCATGAAAGCACTTGGCGCACTTTCGCTCTGACAAGGCGTCTCTCCTTAGGCCCGTCTATAAATAAATAAATATTATAGGACAATTTTTACACAGATCGACCTAGTCCCACAGTAAGCTCAATAAAGCTTGTGTTGTGGGTACTAAACGACAATATATGTATATATAAATAAAAATAGAATACATCCATAACTCAGGAACAAATATTTATGATGAACACACAAATAAATGCCCTAACCAGGATTCGAACCTGGGACCTCCTGCTTCGTAGCCAGGGTCACTACCGATTATCGGTCGTTTCTCAAAAAGTTGGCACCGCCACCTGTAAATAGGTTTATGTTAGAACTTTTTTTTCGTTATGTACTATTTTTATATATAAAAAATTAATACATATTTAGAGAGACTTTTTACACAGAGGCCTAATACTTTGAAAAAGATTTAATAAATATTGATTACAAAAAAAAATATTGTAACTACGTTTATCCGTTAACCTGCCGTGTCCCAACGCGAGGTACAGATGTTCGGAGCTATGAAAACCACACAAAATATTAACTTAATTTAACGGCATTACCGTATTTTATTAACATATATCCTTAACTTTTAAAGTATTACTATCGCATAACAATATTATACTTATATTTTAAGTTATTCGGCTTCAAAGTTTGTCCAAGGCAATTCTTAACAGTCACCTGGCGCGTCACGTTCACGACGATTGTATAACCCCCACCGCACCTTTCCCGTCTCACTCCGCACGAGCTGAAGCCGTCACTCATCAGCTATCACCTGGTAGGACGAAGACGTGGTTATTGTGCTTCGCAAATAAAACACAAACGACAAAGTATCGGAAATTGGAGTTTGTAATGGGTAAGTACTCTTTATCCTGGAGTCGATATCTTGCTAATTATGTAACCTATCGCATTACTATCAAGATATGTAACGTAAACAATAGTTTAGTTTTATATGCCTAAGTATGGAGTTCATCAAGCTAATACATTTTGTGTATTCGCGATATAACTGCCATTTTCCCCATCACCTGCATATCGTCCACCTGGCTAAAACTGCCAGGTGGATGAGATTTTGCGGCAGGTTAATGTCACTGATACCACAACTAATACTCGTAACTATATAATTATATAGCGGTTATATCGCTTTTGTGTGTTAATTTAGGAATAAAAACTATCCTGTCTGTCTGTTAAAGCTGCATATTATTGAAATTTGTGTACTTTTGTCTTAAGTCTCGTTAACCTGTCCAAAAAAGTCAGGTGAATGATGCAATGGCAGGTGAACGAAGCGTCATTCACCTGCCATATGACAGGTGATCGATAATTATTTAAAATCCACGTTACATATACTCAAACTAGATTTGTGACGTCCCACGGTAAAAGGTACCTTATGAGGGTTTTTAGTTTTAGACATATATTGAAATGTTTTGTAAAATGTATAAGTATATGCAGATTAGTCCCGTTCTTGTCAAAACCCAGTTCTGATGATGGGATCTATGAAGAATCGAGGGAACTCCTCAAATCTTAAAGGCATACATATAGTGATTTTTTTGTGTTTTTATTTACAAATCAAGCATATACATTCACAAAAGTGACATTGGATGAAGTGGAACTGCTGATGAAGATCAGAACGAAACTCTTCAACAACGCATAGTTCACGTTTGGCGATTTGTCCTCTTCGTTATGTTTGTTAAGCAAGATAAGTTTATAAGCTGCATTTTTGTCAATCTCGAGTTCTGATGATGGGATCCATGAGGAATCGAGGGAACTCCTCAAATCTTAAAGGCATACATATAGTGATTTTTGTGTTTTTAATTACAAATCAAGCATATACATTCACAAAAGTGACATTGGATGAAGTGGAACTGCTGATGAAGATCAGAACGGAACTCTTCAACGACGCATAGTTCACGTACGCATAGTTCACGTTTGGCGATTTGTCCTCTTCGTTATGTTTGTTAAGCAAGATAAGTTTATAAGCTGCATTTTTGTCAATCTCGAATTCTGATGATGGGATCCATGAGGAATCGAGGGAACTCCTCAAATCTTAAAGGCATGCGTATAGTGACTTTTGGATTTTCATCAGAAAATCAAGCATTTTCATTTAAAACTGTCGCATTTGATGAAGTGGAACTGCTGATGATGATTAGAACAGAACTCTTCAACGATGCATAGTACACGTTTGGCGATTTAGATTTTGACTTGGATTGGGACTGGGGCTGGGACCCGGACCCAGACTCGGGCCCGGACTCGGACCCGGACTGTGACTCGGACCCCCGGAGACTCAAACCCGGAGTCGGACCTGCACCTGGATCCCGGCTCTTATCTGAACCTGAACCCGGACCTAACCTGACCTGACCTTGCACCAAACCTGAGTTCCACTAGGTACTGCGAGGGTTCAACATCAGCTCTATCTTGGGTACTACGCTCCCAAGTGCTCATCAAGACGTGTCGAATGACCAAAACAGCATGTGTCTATGTTGCATTAAACCTGAGTTCCAGTAGGTACTGCGAGGGTTCAGCATCAGCTCTATCTTGGGTACTGCTTTCCCAAGTGCTCATCAAGACGTGTCGAATGACCAAAACAGCGTGTGTCTATGTTGCACCAAACCTGAGTTCCACTAGGTACTGCGAGGGTTCAGCATCAGCTCTATCTTGGGTACTGCGCTCCCAAGTGCTCATCAAGACGTGTCGAATGACCAAAACAGCGTGTGTCTATGTTGCACCAAACCTGAGTTCCACTAGGTACTGCGAGGGTTCAGCATCAGCTGTATCTTGGGTACTGCCCTCCCAAGTCCTCATCAAGACGTGTCGAATGACCAGAACAGCGTGTGTCTATGTTGCACCAAAACTGAGTTCCACTAGGTACTGCGAGGGTTCAGCATCAGCTCTATCTGGGGTACTGCTCTCTCAAGTGCTCATCAAGACGTGTTGGATGACCAAAACAGTGTGTGTCTATGTTGCACCAAACCTGAGTTCCACTAGGTGCTGCGAGGGTTCAGCATCAGCTCTATCTTGGGTACTGCTCTTCCAAGTGCTCATCAAGACGTGTTGGATGACCAAAACAGCATGTGTCTATGTTGCACCAAACCTGAGTTCCACTAGGTGCTGCGAGGGTTCAGCATCAGCTCTATCTTGGGTACTGCCGTCCCAAGTCCTCATCAAAACGTGTCGAATGACCAAAACAGCGTGTGTCTATGTTGCACCAAACCTGAGTTCCACTAGTTACTGCGAGGGTTCAGCATCAGCTCTATCTTGGGTACTGCTCTTCCAAGTGCTCATCAAGACGTGTTGGATGACCAAAACAGCGTGTGTCTATGTTGCACCAAACCTGAGTTCCACTAGGTGCTGCGAGGGTTCAGCATCAGCTCGATCTTGGGTACTGCCCTCCCAAGTCCTCATCAAAACGTGTCGAATGACCAAAACAGCGTGTGTCTATGTTGCACCAAACCTGAGTTCCACTAGGTGCTGCGAGGGTTCAGCATCAGCTGTATCTTGGGTACTGCCCTCCCAAGTCCTCATCAAGACGTGTCGAATGACCAAAACAGCGTGTGTCTATGTTGCACCAAACCTGAGTTCCACTAGGTACTGCGAGGGTTCAGCATCAGCTCTATCTTGGGTACTGCCCTCCCAAGTCCTCATGAAGACGTGTCGAATGACCAAAACAGCGTGTGTCTATGTTGCATCAAACCTGAGTTCCACTAGGTACTGCGATGGTCCAGCATCAGCTCTATCTTGAGTTCTGCTCTCCCAAGTGCTCACCAAGACGAGTTGGATGACCAAAACTGCATGTGCCTATGTTGCACCAAACCTGAGTTCCACTAGGTACTGCCAGGGTGAATAGACAGTAAGATTGAATGTTTACTTATTCACAGAAACTTGTTGTTAAATTGGGAATCGAATCGAAGGTGAGGTGGGTCAGAATCCAAAATTTTAATCATCGTGGTGGACAATAAGGTCCCTTTTTACAGAAGATGACACATTTTTCGATTATTTTTAGAAGGCATTGAAAATGATGTGGTGGACAGGTGGATGACACTCATTACAGGTGAACGATGACAAGAAACCAGGTTAACGGCAACGGACACAGGTTAATGACGCCTCTCGATAACCTGTCAATATTTTCATTGGAATTTGTACTTATTTCTCGATAACCTGCTTCTACTATCGATAACCTGGAGACAAAATATCTTTCACCTGTCCTTGATATCATTAACCTGAATTTCAAACGCCTATATCTCCTAAACTAATTGAAGGAATTGCTTCCCTTCCACATTTTCTAATAGTTAAAGTTGCCTTTTAACGATCCCAATAAAAAAAAATGCGAAAATGCAAAATTTTTGAAAAACGTTAACGTTAACCTGGCGGTGCCAACTTTTTGAGAAACGACCTATCCGATTAAGCTAGGAGACCCTCTATTCTTTGATAGACTAGAAAAGCCGCAAACTTATCGCAGTTACCCGCCCCATCACGACGAGACACTTATGTTACTTATGTAAGATGACATGAATATGCTTGACTCTTGGCTGCTCTAATTGCGGCGGTCAGGCGTAATGTTTGTGACCCGCACCTTAACTAAGGTTAAATAATTGATGCCCACTCTCGCCCCAGTTTCGTAGTGCTGGGCTAACAATAATCAGATCCATATCGGTATCCATATTTTAGTTCCTAGATAATTTAAACTCAAATAACTTTTTATATGGTATTAATATGTTTCGGTAAATTATGTTAAATTCAGTAAATACTAATGTTAACTACCTACATTTGGTTGTTGCTGTTGCATGTATTCATTTCAATTACTTAAATATAAAACTATGATATTAGAAATCGATTTTATTAGAAAGATTTACGAATTTATTAAAAGTTGCAAAATATTGTGCATCTTTGTACCTCATACCTTGGAAAAAACAAAATTTAACGAAAATGTTTTACATGATATACCTACCTATATCTAGTCAGACAATACATACTTGACTCTGATAAGTGAAGACGTTTTGTACGAATGGAACACGATATTGACGTGATAACACGCTCGTAATCATTTCATCGTTTTGACAAATATCACATGGAATCAATATTTTCAAATATTACATAGATATGGCATGTCTTTTATCTACCTAATAAATATGAAACGCCACGTATACATTATACAAACAAGTAAAAACTGCTTTATATAGCTGTGGCAACAACGACACGATCAATATTGATAAAAATCATTTTAAATGTCTTAATGCTAAATAATATCTAATATATCATCATCCAGAGTTCATAAACTACTGTATATTAGTTTGTTTATATCCTGAGATAAGAGAAAATATCTTATAATTAAGCAATTACGTAATATAGGTACCTATAAAAGAATAAAAGGTACCTACATGTTGTTTCCCTACTTCTAGGTACCTGACGGCGATCTAGGCCAATTTTTTTCTGTAGGTTTTAAGGTTTATTATGTTTGTTTATTTCTTTCTTTGTTTTTATCAATAAAGTATTTAACTTGTACCTATACCTAATACATTTGTGAGTTTTGTAACCTACTTATGTTAAGGTATTGTCGGATTTCTTAAAATATAGTTAAGCTTTATTCTTTATAGGTATACTGATCTTGTAAACCCATCAGTCCCATCACTAGAGGACGTGTGTATGAAAATTGAATTAGCGCAAGTGGGGTCGCGCGTGGGCGCGTGCGCGGGACTCGTCGGGATCTCACTCACTGCTATGAAATTATTCGAACAAATCTCGACTCGCATCATGCACAAGTTTATTAGACCCTAACTTATTGGGGAATAGACTTTTACTCAGAAGTGGAGGGGAATAATAGATTTATTGAATGGAGAGTACCTAATACTTATCTATTAGCAGGCTTTTGATACAAAAGTTGAGAACTGGATGAGGTGCAAATGCGATTAAAGGGCCACTGAGAGTTATTTTGCATCGCTGTCCCCTGATGATTTCTGGTCGGAGTAATTTTATGCATGGATGTGTCGACGGCGTGGCGTGTGGTGGCGAATATATCGCTGTTCTTATTAACTTTTTGTCGTAAAAAGGTGTGAAACCCAGTTTGATATCTGACTCCTCGTTGGTAGCGCGTGGGCCCTGTGATTACTTTATGGATATATTTTTACACAAGTTTAACTTTAGCATTAGGAAGGCATGTATAGATATACAAGTATTATTATTGTGATCCTGATCATTTAAACCGCGGTTAAAAATAATCTTAAAAATGTCTAATCGAGGAGCATTCCTTCAGTATAGATATACATGCCTTCCTAATGTAATGCCTGCATAGGCATTACATACACAATCAGTGCCGGCATTTCCTTGTAGCATTATGTTCTCCTTGATTTCAAATTCTTCAATCATTTGTATTTGTAGGCTGTGGCCTGGGTGCATGCGACTGTCTGAGCGGCTAGCGACAAATCAAGGCCGTTCATACATTGCGCTCAACTAAATGTATAAACGGCCTTAATTTTCCGCTCGGCCGTGGCTGGTCGCGAGCAAGAACTTTCGCTCGACAGAAAAAAAATCACAAACATGGGTCTAAAACGCACTAGTAAAAATTAGTAACTATTTTTGCACAAAAGCAAGTAAAAATATGAAATTGCTTAAAGAATGCGATTTTTTTTGATATTACTGATAAATAACAATTCAAAACTGGATCCCGGACACGCACAATGAGACGGATGGGCGTGCGGCGCGATACCGTGCTCACGCTAACGCGCTCAGTGAGAGTAAGAGAAGAGCCAAACAAATACCAACTTAATAGGTACAATTTGCCCTAAAACACTTCAAGTTATCCTTAAGCTTAATACGTAAGTACATTTTAAATATCATGGGAAGCTTCTTCTGTATGTAAATTATTGATTGCCGATCGGCGAGCGTGGGAGTCGGCAGTCGGCACAGTGATTACGACTAAAGCGCGCTTCCACCTCAACATCAAGCTTGTAAAATAATAGTAGGAAGTACTACTACCCCGAATTAACTATACATGAATTATGTAACACCTAACTGTAGAGACATCGTGTAAAGAACTTAGCACTGATACTGATCAGTATCAGTATCAGTAGTACGTAGGTATCAGTTTTCAACCCGGTTAAAAGTGTTAAAACTAGCCTGGTCCGGAACTAAACCCGACTCTTCATACAATGTCGATCTGCATTGAAAATCGTTATAAACGGAGGCAAAAACATTTTAAAAATGGTTTCACTATAAGGTTTACTCGTGTAATTCCGAATGTCGAAAACTGTCGGATAATTCCGAAAAGAGACTCTTATTATGATGGAATTTAGGGTGATTTCCATCTGAATTTCGGAATTATCCGACATTCGGTATTACCCGAATACACCTTAAGTATAATATTATAAATTATCGTTATTAGGTTATTACCTACCTAAATATCAACGTTCGGAGTGAAGAAATTACGACTACCCCCTGTGACGACCGTCAGAATCCCACGTTCTAAAACTCTTCAGTAAAATCCAACAGGCATCTAGAGAAGTCGAATTTAGAACATTACGTTAAGAATTGGCAAATCAATTGTCAGGCCCACTTATCTTGCTCAACAGGTCCCCATGGGTGCGGTAATAAGTCTCTCGTCAACACTTCTTATCGCGTGGATAAACTTGCAAGTGCTTCTTACATTAATGAAATCGTTACATGCGTTCTTAAGAACATTAAAAATATAGTTACAGATATTTTAATTTCATAAGGCATTGTTATTTGAATTGGTCACCTGGGTTCACTGGGCAGTTAACTAGGAAGTTGTTTTCCCGTGAGAAAATGTAAAATCTTGCTGAGTACCTACATGTTATTTTATTGTTTTGATCCTTTTGCAGGTATTAGACAATATAATCAGTAGTATGTAGTTATAATTTTCAATAGCCCAATCATAACCTAATTAGATATTTAATTATTTATAAGTTAAACTTAGGTACACAAACAAAATGTCTGTACTGTTGCAAAAACATCCAAATAGGTAGGTACCTAAACTGATATGATATTCTTACGAAAAAAACTAAAATGACGAAATTAACCGTGACAGAAGTGGTAATTACGGTTAATTAGGGCCCTGCATAGTGGAGTAGTTAATGAAGTAAACTGTGACCACAACATTTCAATAGGTTTTTTCCTCCGATCGCTGCCAGCTGGCCATTTTCTCAAGCCGCCGCCCCGCCACGGCTGTACTTCACGTGTAACATCCGATTGTACCGAACACATTGACTTGTTTGTTAACAATCATGTATAAGTATGCACAAGTGGGAAGTTTTATGAGTCATTGTTAGGTATTTATTTTATTTGGTTAAGTTAAAGCGTGTTGTCAAGCATTGCCATTGCCACTAGGTTAATATGTAATAGGTACCTATGGATTTTAGTTTAGAGCACGAAATATCATAAATGAAATAGTAATTAGTACAAGTATATTCTATTGCAAGAAGTATCATAGTAGAAAATCATGAAGCAATGTAATGAATACACGGACATTATTAATGTAAATTATATATACCTATTTACTTAGGTATATACCTAGCTACTTATTTAACCTAAGTCTATTATCTTCAATACGAGTAAGACCCACTTGTACCATCCCAATAACCCGGGTTTAAGCGGTGAAACCGTTAACCCAGTGACAAATAACCATGGTAGTTCCAGGTTTAACCGGTTAACCCCAGGTTAGTAGAATGGCACAAGTGGGCCTAAGTATTATGTCGAAGCAGCATTGTATTGTGCACAGAAGTAAATTGTCATTACACCAACCCCATTCCCCTTGTTTCTACAATATAATAATCCACTCGAATATGCAAGCGATTAAACGGAGCCACCCGCTTATTACCGCCGCGGTATCGGCCAATGCTTCCGTAATTTGACGGGGAAACAAAACTGTTATTTGGACTTATGGGGACTCTTCGCCCATTAATAACTTAGTGGCTGTTCAGGTTTTTTTACGGGTTTGGGTAAATACGGCTTCGTGTCAATATGATTTAGATCCTCGCAGTTACGGTCGTATTAAACGTGTATTTATTAGTATATTGTCGGACTGTCGGTGACGTCTGACTAAATAGACCGTGCTAACTAGGTATATGGATTTACTTACATTACCTACAACATAATTTCATTAAGACCTCTATTAAATGAGCATATTAAATATTAATCACCAGATAAAAATACGTAGTACATCATGTTTGCTTTGTAATTAATTGAACCTGAACCTGAATAGCAACAGTAATTACATAAGGCAACATCTTCGAGAAGGAAGTTATTCGTGGAAACCAACTCAGATTGGTAGTTTATATGTAAAGACTGCGAACAATGTTTTCGCCTAATGCAATATCTTGATGTCCCCCGTCAAAATTAACATTATTGGCAGATGAATCTTTATCATTAAGCTAAAACTCTTTAGGAAACGTCAAAACGATTTGTTATTATGAAATTTCTAGTAGATATGTGACGCAGTCTGTGGCGTTACGATCAGCATCGCGTCATGTTTAATTATTTACAATAATTAAAAGCACAAAAACATGTTTGACCTTGTTTTGTTTTTTCGTTCTTGACATCTTCTCTAATAAACAATTGGGATATAAATTATAAAATGTACGAAGCAATTTTTTTGCAAGTTGGATGAAAAACATTTTGAGTTTACTGAATGTAGGTAGTATAGTTTAGGCTCTTGTGTTATTAAGGTTATACCCAAGTTACAACCCCTCAACTCAGCATTACGTGACCAAGAAATGTCAATTAGCTACAATTATAAACGAGTTGTGTAAGTGGTAGTAGCGAGCAGCGCGAGGTGAAGGAACCGTTACAGGGCGGTGAAATATGCAGCAGCGCGGGAAGCGTCACCTGGCTGATCGCGGGCCAGGGCGGAGGCGCTGTTGACGGCACAAGAACGTCTTGTAAGCGTGTCTACTTATTTCTGTTACGCGTGATATCATTGTTGTGTAGTTACTAATTTGAAGACAAAGGTGCTATAAAGGTGCCGATAAAAATACTTCGATAAAGATAAAGATAGATTACTATTCAAGTAGGCATATTACAATGCGCTTATGAACGTCAAATAAGCCTACACCGGCTCCAACTCTACACCTCTGCCTCGAGAGGATTTAAGTCCCCCTCAACTGGACGAGGGTATCCCAATCGGGACCGGTCCCAATTGGGACCAGCAACAAACGGACGGTATATAGGTACAGTCACCTGCAATAATATGTTACGCAACGAAGGCCGCAAAAATATCTGACACGGTCTTATTTGTAGAGCCATAAGAGAGTGTCACATATTTTTGCGGCGTTCGAAGAGTAACATATTATTGCAGGTGACTGTACAGCACAATTTTTCGATCTAGCTATTTTATTTCAGTTTTGAAAAATTGGATGTCTAACGTTTTTGCGCAAGATAACTTTTATTACTTTTTTATGCGAGTTAGGTAAACGTCCTAGTCCTAGACATGCTAATGCCCAATAGTAGAAGACAACCTGCTGTCACCTCTAATAACTGTGACTTTTTAAAGATGACATGTCCTGGGTGATGACAGACACTCGCTCATGTACCATAATAGTTTTTGCCTGTTAGTTTTACTTATTTGTAAAAAATTTCATATTTTTTTTATAGCATCATATCCTTAGCTTTCCTGTTCTAATGGAAAATATTATGGTGTAGGTATGTTGTAATGTAGATATTTATTACGGAACGGTGGCCACCTCATGCAATATTCACAATATAATGACCGCGCGTGGCGTTGGCCACGTCCCCAACCAGACATCACTACCAGTCTAGGTATGTCTGTAGTTTTTGTCATTGGTTTTGGTGCAGACAAGAAATTTTACTTAAATTATGTCGGCGGCCAATCGTAAAATCAGGCCGATCGTAAAGTTCCTGTATAACGTTTTGACGGCAGTCACGTTAAACCAATAGATAGGTAAGTAAACTAGGATACGTTCATTATATTATCATACCTACAAGAGTTAGACCAAGAAAAGTCTGCAGCGATTTTTATAGCCCACGCAGTGCAAGTGTTATTTTAAACGTCGAACTTCTGTGAAATTATGACGTATAAAATAACACTTGCTATCAAAATCGCTGCAGATTTCTTGGTCTAACTCTACCTACTGCATTTGAAAAAGAAGATTTGTGTGTTCACATCATTCTAACATGTTATTTTGCTGCTGACGGTATGACCAGTACCTATACTAATGCCCAAATTAAATATTTCGGTGACATCCCTGGTGCTCAACAGGTTCAAGTTGATAAACAAGACCAAGTGCGGGTAGTTCGAAAATCTCGCGCGGTTAGATGTTGATGTCAACTTTAGCCAGTGTTGGATGCGTTTTAAGCCTGTGTGAGTGATCGTGTTATTGTATGCATGTATGTGTCAAAATCAGTCACAAATAAATCTTCAAACAGTCCACACGTCTCTCATTAAGAAAAATCCCTACATACAAATATCAACCTTATTATAAAGAACATTTGGTCCTTCGAACCGGATGAGGAACCGATAAGTGAAGTCCAGCCGGCCGGCGAGAACAATAGAGGACCGCATTCCTGAGCCTATAGTTGCTATCTGCAGTTGCGAATTATAAGGAAATTATGACAAATTAAATAAGTGAAGATTATTAAGTTGTGTTATCGTGTTGTTTACGTGAATGGACAAGTAAATACTGCAATATGAGTACTAACGAACAGTTAATTCGTGTTTTGGAGGATACAGCGGTATTATTGAAGAAAACTGAAACTAATTTGAAGAAATGTCCCAAACAACGTTTAACTAAGGGCTACTTAGAATCTCGAGCACAGTGTATCGACGCTTATTGGAAAACATTTACATCGGCGCATAAACAGCTGGTACAGAATACTACAATGCAGGAGCGCGGCGAGATGCAGTACTTTCTTAAGGAAGATTATTATATCGTGGAGGAGTTATACCTATGTTTACAAGGTGATATCAAGGACGCGCTCGCTGTTGCCGCTCCCACACATGTTCAAGGAACAAGTTCGCTGGATATCACGATGTTTGAAGCTGTACAACAACATGTCAAGTTACCTGCTATTGTTTTACCTGTGTTTTCTAATAACTATGAAGAGTGGCCGACGTTTCACGATTTATTTACGTCGTTAGTACATAACAACACGAGTCTTAGTAAGGTTCAGAAACTGCACTATTTAAAGTCAAGTATCGCCGGTGAAGCCGCTGCCTTATTGAAGCATGTTACAATTACAGAACAAAATTATGATTTAGCGTGGGATACTTTAAAGCAAAGGTATGGTAATAAGAGGTTAATTGTGAACTCCCTTTTGAAGAGATTGTTTAATCAAAAGAAGATTACTACGCAAACATCTAGTCAAATAAAACATCTACTCGACACTACGACACAATGTTTGAATGATTTACAAAATCTTCACGTGAATATAAACCAGTGGGATCCGTTCATAATATACCTGGTGGTGAATCGACTCGACAACGAAACTCATAAGGATTGGGAGGAACATGCCTACAGTTTAAATGCTGACCAGTTGCCCAAGTGGTCTGAATTAAAGAAGTATCTCGAGTCGAAGTTTCGCACGTTAGAACTGGTTAACCCTGTCACTGCTACCGTACCTAAAGAAGCAAAGACACTTAAGGAAAAGTCTTACCACGTATCAACACCATCGAAGAGCTGTATTTTATGTAGGGATGAACACACTTTATGTCACTGTCAAGAGTTCACGAAAATGTCACCTGTGGAGAGAATTGACTATGTGAAGAAAACTAAATTATGTTTCAACTGTCTCCTGCCTGGACATTCTGCATCACGATGTCGTCTTTCCTTTTCATGTCGTATATGCAAGAAGAGGCATCACACCATGATACACCAAGAGCAGAATAAGGAGTCAGTGAAAACTCAAGCTCACCACAGTCAGCTGACACACCACGAAGAAGACCCGCAGAATGATGAAGAAGTAGAAGAGGTGGAAATTTCGTGTAACTTTGCCTGCAAGAAATCCAAAGGTCTGCTAGCTACTGCAATGATATCTATAAAGGACGACGAAGGTCACGTGACTCCCCTTCGTTGTTTAATTGACCCAGGGTCAGAATCAAGCTTTTTAAGTGAACGCGCAGCACAAGCTCTGCGAGTCAAGAGGTCACCAGTGAGAGGAACGGTTACCGGTGTCGGCGACCTCCAGATCAAGATCAACAGCGTAGCACATGTTCAAGTACTGTCAAATCAAGATGACAGTTTCCAGCTAGATGTCAAGGCTTATATAATGCCCTCAAAGCTCACATCACAACTACCATCAAGGAAGATTAAGTATGACCCACAAGCCTGGTCACACATACAAGGACTCACTCTGGCTGATCCTAAGTTCCACCAGCCAGGGCGAGTAGACATGCTACTTGGCGTAAAAGTGTATGCACAAATACTAGAAGGAAAGGTTAAGAAAGGTCCACCTGGCACTCCATGCGCCCAAGAAACAAGCCTAGGTTGGATAATATTCGGAGATGTAGAAGGCACAGCAGACACTTTACAAGAAACCATAGTTGTGATGCATCATCAGGTCGACGTAGACGACATGTTAAAGGCATTGTGGGAGATAGACACTACAGATACTAAGAAGAGTCTCACGAAAGAAGAAGAAAGGTGTGAAATGATTTACAAGGAGACACATACAAGAAACAAAGAAGGAAGATACATAGTAACGTTACCATTCAAAAAAGAAGAACCACTATCTCCAAAGGGACACACAAGAGACATCGCCATGCTGAGACTGAAACAACAAGAAAGAAGATTTGAAAGGGATCCTGATCTTAAGAATGAGTATGTTAAAGCTATAGAAGAATACATGAATCTAAACTACATTGAAGAAGTTCCGGAAGGAGAAGTTAACAAGGAGGCAGTATACCTACCATATCACGCTGTGATTAAAGAAGAAAAGGAAACTACAAAGACTAGAATAGTCTATAATGCGTCTTCTAAAGGCTCTAATGGCGTATCCCTGAACGATGAGCTCCTAGTCGGTCCTCATCTACAGGAAGACATGCGAAATCTAGTCATGAGATGGCGTATGCGACGCGTAGCCATGATATCAGATATAAAGAAGATGTACTTACAGATTCTGATGAGTCCGAAGGATACTGATTTCCAGAGGATACTATGGCGCAAAAATACAAGCGATCCAATCAAAGATTATCGACTGCTTCGCGTAACTTTTGGCACTGCTTCTGCGCCTTATCTTGCTGTCAAGACGCTCCAACAATTGGCAGAAGATGAAGGCAAGGAGTACCCGCTTGCATCGAAAACAATAAAAGAAGATTTTTTCATGGATGACCTGATGACCGGGTCAGACACCGTGCAAGAGGCTGTAGATGTTGCCAAGCAGATCACTGAAATACTGAAGAAAGGAGGGTTTGCTCTCCAAAAATGGGCTTCCAATAGCACTGACTTCCTTAAAGAATTTGAACCTTCAGAGAGAAGTACGCATGTCAAGATTGATTTCGAGTTAGGAGGTACAATCAAGGCCCTAGGACTGTGCTGGAATATGGGCGAAGATATCTTCCAGTACACTTTAAACTTACCAGATCCACCTGAAGTCATCACGAAACGAAATATATTGGCTGACATTCAGCGACTTTTTGATCCATTGGGCTGGATATCTCCGGCGTTACTACCTGCAAAAAGAATTATCCAGAAACTTTGGCTCTCACATGTTGGCTGGGACCATGAAGTAAACGAAGAGATAAAGGAAGAATGGCTCAGTCTACGAAATGGACTAGATGAAATTAAAAATATAAAGCTAGATAGGTGGATGAATACGACACAAGACTCGATGGAAGATGTCACTATACACGGCTTCTGCGATGCATCTAATTATGCCTATGGCGCCGTGGCTTATCTTCGCGCTAAAACACAAGATGGAGAATACAAGACGACACTGATAGCAGCCAAAACAAGAATAGGACCTGTGAAGCCAATGAGCGTCCCAAGACTTGAACTGTGCGGAGCTGTTTTACTATCGAAACTGCTGAAACAAATAAGTGAAGCAACCCGCATACCTACCAGTAAGATGTACGCGTGGACAGACTCCACAATTGTGTTATCCTGGCTGCATGGAGATCCTGCAAGATGGCAAACATTCGTAAGAAATAGAGTGGTTGCCATACAAGACATAATCCCCAATCAATGGTACCATGTTCGAACTACGGAGAACCCTGCTGACATTTCATCAAGAGGCATGGCGTTGAGTGAACTGAAGAACTGTGGCCTCTGGTGGCATGGTCCGCAGTGGCTGAAACATAAGAACATACAATTAGAACACCCAATAATTGAAGAGACAGACCTGGAAATGAAAAAGGTAACAATACAAGTTAACCTAAATAGAGAAGAAAATACAGAAGTCTACAAAACATTACCTGAAAAATTTGAAGACTATGATACTTTACCTGATTTACTGAAGTCCATTGTTTATGCCAGAAGACTCTTGACGTACCTGAAAGAGAAAACTACAAACACGGAAAAGACAATAACAACACAAGAATTAGAAAAGGCACTACTAGTATGTATAAAGGCTGTGCAAGCCGAATATTTCAATGAAGACATAGAAAGCTTAAAAACAAGAAAAAGAGTAAGCACTAAGAGCAAATTAAGAACTTTAAACCCTTACCTTGACGAAAACGATATCCTCAGGGTGGGCGGTAGATTATGCCATTCTGAGTTAGACGAAGAACGAAAGCATCCTATCATTTTATGCAAGTGTCACTTTACATACCTCATCATGCACGACGCCCACCGAAGAACCTTACATGGGCGATATCAGCTGACCCTGAATTATATAAGGTCGAAGTACTGGATCTTAAGAGTAAAAGGATTGCTAACAACTTACCTCAGAAAATGCCTCAAATGTGCAAGACATAACGCTGCGACTAGAGATCAGCTGATGGGAGATTTGCCGAAACAAAGAGTAACACCTGCCAAGCCCTTTTTGAATAGCGGTGTTGATTTTGCCGGACCTTATCAAATTTTGATGTCTAAAGGTCGAGGTGCTAAAACATGTAAGGCCTATATAGCAATTTTCATATGCATGGCCACCAAGGCTATACACCTCGAATTGGTGAGCGACCTAACATCTGAAGCATTCATCGGTTCTTTTCGAAGATTCGTTGCACGACGGGGCCGCTGTGCTCATATCTGGAGTGATCAAGGCCGTAACTTCGTGGGTGCTAGCAAGGAGCTCGCTGACAGTTGGCAAGAGGCAAAACTTGAGTTTGACGGGGAAATTACAGAAAAACTAGCCCTCGATGGTACGCAATGGCATTTTGTGCCAGCCTATAGTCCTACGTTCGGAGGATTATGGGAGGCTGGCGTCCGCTCAATGAAGTACCACCTGAAACGAATCCTCAACACGCACCTGACCTATGAGGAAATGAGCACGATACTCTGCCAGATTGAATCTTCCTTAAATAGTAGACCTCTGTGTCCGATTGACGAGAAGAACATCGACAGCATGGACGTGCTCACGCCAGGCCACTTCTTACTTACCGAAGCACCGATTACCGTCCCTTCTCCATCTCTCAAGGACGCCAAAATAAGCAGTTTGAGCCGTTGGCGACACACTCAGAAATTAGTCAACGACTTTTGGCGGCAGTGGCTGCAAGAATATTTATGCCGGCTGCAACAGCGTCCCAAATGGCTTAAGAGACGAGAAGAGCTAGAGATTGGTCAAATAGTCGTGATAAAAAATGACCACTTACCACCTGGGAAATGGCAACTTGGACGCATAGTGGATAAACACCCGGGCGCTGACAACTTAACCCGTGTATACAGTGTTAAAAGTGGTGATTCAATCATAAAAAGAACTATTACCAAATTGTGTCTTATGCCCGTTGATAAAGAATCTTAATTTACTTAATGTTCCAATTTAAATTAATTTTGCATGTAACTATGGTTCAAATCTTCTACTTTGTTTCTGTAACTAAATACTAAGATAATTGTATAACTTTTAGTAATTGAACAATTGAATTTTACCTTAATTGCAGACATGTGTTATATAATACTCTCTCATACTTGCTTTTCCTTACTATACATAGTGCTATAGTTTGTCAATGCAATTGCATGCATATAATGTAGTTTATCATACAATTTGTTATAGTAAAATACTATGTACAATTTTGTAGATGAGTATCTATACCTATGTAGTTTAATAAAAGGTCGATGCCCTTTTGGTGGGCGGTATGTTGGATGCGTTTTAAGCCTGTGTGAGTGATCGTGTTATTGTATGCATGTATGTGTCAAAATCAGTCACAAATAAATCTTCAAACAGTCCACACGTCTCTCATTAAGAAAAATCCCTACATACAAATATCAACCTTATTATAAAGAACAGCCAGTCTTCTCCGAGATTACGAGGACAACGCCGTCCTCGAAATGTGGAAGATTAATTTAAAACTTAATTTTACGCGATAAGTCCCTTCATTGTGAAAGTTTAAATCAGTGTTTTCATACAAAAAATATTTACTCCTATCTCTATAAATGTTTCTTAATTAAATATATGTAATTTAATTAGGTGCAGGCATTAAGTCCTTGCACGATTTGATTCCGACAAATATACGATTTCTAGACTTACAATAGGTATTTATCAATGCTTTAAAATCAATGGCATACAAAGTAAACTCGCCCATTTTTTAAGGAACTGGTCATCAGTATCATGACTATTCATGACTGCTATTACGATAGTCAGTTCTATTTGATATTAAATTACAAACAAAAAGCCTCGTCCAAGAATGTTAAGCCACAAAACACGAACGCACCAAAACAGTGTGACTGGCAGGTCGTGATCGCACCCGTTCGGACTCCTCGGTAGCGCATGCGCGTCAACTGTCAAAAGCAACGGGCAGTTATATCACACCTCAAGCAATTACCATCCTTGGAATATGGAGATACTCTGAACATTTGGGTGAAAATTGCGTGTAGTAATTGTTCCCAACTGACAGTCCAACCGAGAAATTTATATAAACGATTATAGTCCTTGTTGTATGCGTATTTTAAGTGAAAATGGTGTGAAGCGAAAGAACTGTTGGTTGTTAGAGTTCCTTTGGCAAGCCGAAGCGATAGGTCAGTATTAATTTTAGTAGGGTTACTCAGCTTTAAAGCAAGAAACGGACAACAGTTGAAATTTATTTGTAGGAAGCACCAATTTCTTCTAATTTCTTCTTGGTCCACAGATCGTCATCTTCGTAAATATTCACTAATACTAAGTATTTTATAAACAGAATAAACAGATATTGACATGTAGAAACGAGCCTAAGCGGTATTTACATATTTCATGCCATGCATAGTCATTTTACGTCACAAGTATATCTGTTATAAAAACCCTAATCAGGCAGTATTACAAATCAAATATTTGAATAACAAAACAAGAAAAATCCCTAGCTAGGTGGTAAATCTGGGATTTTACTTTTGTAATTTGTATAAGTACAGATATTGACATGTAGAAACGAGCCCAAGCCACATGTATTTCATTCCTGGTATAGTCGTTTTACGTCACAAGTATCAACCTCTTATCTAGCGGTATTGCAATATAAACATTTGAATAACAAAGTAAGAAAAATCCCATAGGCCGATAGCTCGTGGTCACCCCAGGTCAAGTGTCAGGCGCGGCGCGGGCGCAGCAGTAATAGAGATCTCGTATCGCGGGCAATTTCACGCCACCTGGACTTGATGGACACACGCCTTTTTGCTTTACTCTCAATCGTGTTACAGTACAGATCTTATTTATATTTATTTGAGAACCGTGTTTGAGCGGTTACGTACCACCAAGTGTAATAAATACGAGAGTGTTCAAAGTAGGTAAGCCATAATTACAAATTTCTCAGTTTTATTGACAGACTATTAAGGACATGTTTAATTAAACGATTCTTTAGAATTAAACGCTTTTAATTGTAATTAATTGAAGTTGACGACTGGACTTAAAATTACCAATCGCTTGTGTTGTTTCGCTGTCAATAAGGGTTGCGTTGTGGTTAATGGACTGTATTACATATATATCACTAATACATACATGATACATGGAAGACAGTTTGACGATGGATCTGCTTCAGCTTTGCGTCAATAACTGGCAGGAAGTTGGACAGGCTCTGGTTTCGGAGGCAAAGAT
Organism: Cydia fagiglandana; assembly: GCF_963556715.1. Taxonomy (NCBI): domain Eukaryota; kingdom Metazoa; phylum Arthropoda; class Insecta; order Lepidoptera; family Tortricidae; genus Cydia; species Cydia fagiglandana. The sequence continues at coordinate 17,704,598 of NC_085932.1, read as the reverse complement.
TCAGATTTGAGATTTAGATTTTGGATTGCTGAGCCAAAACATTTAATTAAGTTAGTTATATAGAAATTATAAAACATCCATAACTCAGGAACAAATATTCGTGATAAACACACAAATAAAATACGGTCCCGGGATTCGCACCCAGGTCCTCCAGCTTCGTAGGTAGGGTCACTATTAGTGAATGCAATCCCGACTCAGCGCTGCTGGCCTAGCGGTAAGAGCGTGCGACTTGCAATCCGGAGGTCGCGGGTTCAAACCCCGGCTCGTACCAATGAGTTTTTCGGAACTTATGTACGAAATATCATTTGATATTTACCTGTCGGTTTTCGGTGAAGGAAAACATCGTGAGGAAACCTGCATACATCTGCGAAGAAATTCAAAGGTGTATGTGAAGTCCCCAATCCGCATTGGGCTAGCGTGGGGACTTATAGCCCAAGCCCTCTCGCGCTCGAGAGGAGGCCTGTGCCCAGCAGTGGGACGTATATAGGCTGAGATGATGATGATGATGAATCCCGACTCGGGATTGCAAATTCGAGATCCCGCGGGATTAGAAATATCAATCCCGCGGGATCCCGGAATTTTCGGGATCCCGACTAGATTTAAAAAAAAGTAAAATTCGATTGAATTAAAACGATAATAAACGGCATGTTTGTGATGGTGGCGTTAATTAAAACAACATATTAATAGACAGAAAACAAAAACCATTATTCTTTAATATTATTAACTAAATCATCATCAGTTTTCCTTGGAAATTAACAAAGGTAATCAAAACAATAAGTATAACTGTAATAAGAATCAAAACAATAAGGAATTAGAGAGTATTACAGGTGATTTTGAAAGTGACTTATTAAAAAACAAAGGGTATTAAGAGTGTTATCTGCTAAACGGCATCTTACATCCGTTGCAATGTACCCAGCTGCTGAGAATGCCCTCTCCGACTCAACACTGATTGGCAACAGCGTGGCGAAGCAATTACATATATGCAAACTGCAAAAATCTCCCCCTTGTTCCTCCAAGTTGAACTCCACTTGCGCCCCGAGTGGACGTGTGTAGCGTCGCTGACGACTGCCGCCCAATCCCGTCAATCCAGAACGGGATCCCGTCATATTACGCGTCGGGATTGATCCCGAAAATACCGTCCACATAAAATCTATAAAATTAAAAAAAAGACACTAGAATTCCTTCGGGAAAAAAAAAATATTCAAAAAGATCCTTAGTAACTCAACATGAGTCGAGGCGCTTACCTTTTTATTGCCATGTATTCTTGCACTCACAAATACGCCTCCCTCCAATTATAGTCTACCTAACAACTTCATGTTATTATTTGAAAATATTTTAGTTGCATCAACTTTCGCCAATTATTGGGGTATCAACAATAAATCACAATTAGGGACTAGTTTCAATAAGATAATATCTAGGAGCTTATAAAACGGCCTTTTAGAGTGTAATATGACACTTTATATATTTGTAAGGACGGTAGCTTGTAGATAAGTATCTCAAAACATATTATTTTTCACTCAACTACTCGCTTTGTGTTTGCTGATCAATATCTCCTTTGTGCAGTTCAGAATTTTCAATTTAAAAGGATCGCAATATGGTAGAAACGTTAAAGCATATAAGACCTTTTCAGATGAGGTCAGGTCAGGCTAATGTCGTGTGAAAGGTGCCTATCAGAACGTTTTTACCCGATTAAGTTGTGCGCATAAAAGCTCATTAGCATGCAATGCTCTAAGGATACGCGAAATGTATGTATTGCACCACGAAGAAAGGCCAAATACAGTTATTGTTTCCTTACTATTTTCCACAAGGTGATGTGTGATTTCATTCATTCATCATTCCATTATTCATCCTTTTCTGTATTTCAGTACCAATATATTATTACCTTTATTTTATTGTTTATTTGTTAATATGACAACTATGTTAACTTACAGTTACACAAAATAACTCTTGAATAAAGTGCTATAAAATTGACTCAACTATTGAACATATTAAGTTTATTTTGTACTCAATATTGTGGTTTGTTAGAAGTAACATTATTGGTAGTTTGTACGTTTAACGTTCATGAATAAATATCTTATAAAGTTTTTTTTACTAGCTATTAGTTTCTGCTGATCCGGTCTAACTTGTATATGAAATAACAATGAAATTAATAAAATAGATACAAAAATTCAGATACTCGTATAAAAGAAATAAATTTTAATTCTTATAATAGGTTTACAAACAATTAAAATTGTACTGAAAATATAAAGTTCTATACAAAAACTTTTTTAGGGATGCGTTATTAAATCATCCGTCGTTTTATAAAGCAAAAAGTTAAGTTATTACCAAACAATAACATTCTTAAATATTGTTAAACCACATAATGCCACTGTTATTTAAAAAAACATCGTAAAACCTCACGAAAATCTACACCGGACACAACCACAAGGAAGTAAAATGACACTTCCACCAAAATCCCATTCTTTGTCAGTATAAGTATTGTCACTCTTGTATTCCATATTGTTTCCCAAATACGAAACTCCTGGTCACCCCAAAAGATAGCATCTATAAAAGGAAATATGATCTGCTTATTATAACGATATTTGCTATTTTTCGGCTTTCGTTCTTTGTTGGTCGAGATCGCCGATAGTGTCGGCCTTTGTTCGACTAATGCGGATAGAGTTACGAGGTTTGTTTTTCATGCCAAGTGATATGTAACTGTCATTTTATTGTGAATGAGCTCGACGGTAATAAAAGTGAAAAATGTTCATACGCTGTATGGCGTGGCGGTTCCTGGGGGTCTAGCCACTTGGCAATGGTTGGGCAAGTAATCTTGATTACGGCATGATTACGGCCCTGAACAGAATATATTATAGAATAGGTATATATTATATACTAATAGGTACCTACGTAATAATAGCGTTTGATTAGGCTGCTCAAAAGAGCAAATTGACGAAACTAACCTGTGTAAATTGTCATTCTATGGAACTTGCTAACTATGTAAACAAAAGTCACTAATCAATTGATCATTCAGAGATAATTTCAATATGGCGGTGTGTTTACATAGTGAGCAAGTTTCATCGAATGACATTTTAAGTTTAGTGTTTGCTGAATATTTTGTCAGTATATCGGACTGACCTGTTCGATTGGGTTAAAATTAGAAGCATTGCTAATCACTCACAATCAGGTAATTATGTAATCGTAATAAATTCACGCGATATGCAATTAACAAACAGTTGTTAATGTGACTTTATCTTACGAAATGATGACTACAAAATATTGAAAATATTGATAAACAATAGATTAGCGTTTGCTCTCTCCTTATAGTAATGCTGCTGATCTGATAGTAGATGTTGGTAGGTACTAATTATTTTCAACCCCCTTTGCAAATGGGGGAAATCATTGGCCACTGTTTTACCTAGACAACCCTTGCACAATTTTTATATTAACTGTATTGTTTTGCTTTGAATCAACTAACAGACCATGGAGATTATAGGAGGGACTTTATTATCGGCTTGAAACGACAACAGTTAAGAAAACAACCGAGCAGCGATCTTCCACTACATTCACATTTTGACGTATGTCTGTCCATGTGTTCATCATAAGTAGGTGTATACACAACGGTCGGTACATCAGTAGCAAATCACAGGGAGCGTCAGCAAAGAAAGCCGAACAATGCTTTGCCGTGTCACGCTCATTATACACGCCCCAATTACGTAGCGTCGGCAGAACAAACAGCCTTTTGAGCAGCCGCCTTTTGTTGACGGTACAATTATAGAGCTGTAATAAGTATGTAAGGTAGACGTTTTTTATTTGATTTAGTGTTATAATACGTGTGAATCAAGTAAGCATGGAGAAAGTTTAGATACAAAAATAACTACTTATGTACTACGTAAAAAAATATTTAATCGTCCACCTAGCACAATTATTGATCATTAATCCTGGCTTTAAACATCGATAAAAAACATCGCACTTGGAAATATGGAGCCTCATCCTTTTTTATCTTACTAAATTTTATATGTAGGTACCTAAGTAAGAACCTACTATTTACGAAATATTACGCAGGTATGAGTAATATATTAGGTACATCGGAACATGCAATGATATTACATGGAACCTATTTAAAAATTATTCTTTCGACAACTGAGATATTTTTATGATTACTTATCAGCATTTTTTAATTATGACTGATACCTAGTCGAAATCCGTCTCTCATCATACGATGTGTCAATAATGTCAGTGCAATTAAATAAAATTAAATGATTGAGGCGGTGAAGATTTAAGATAATTGTTGCTAATTGTAAGTAGGAAGTGAAGATCATGTTGTCAATAATCCAAAATCGAGGTAAACATTATAAAAATAGGTTCACAGTAATGCTTATTGAATTTACGCTCACCCATGTCTCGTGATTTGATTACAAATCTTGTTAATAAAATATTGCCGAGCTAATTCAGGTAACAACATATTTATTAAGTACGTGAAAGAATTTTGTAATTAACAGTTTTTGGTTAATTGCTTAAATTTACAGTAATCCGATAACAGGCGTAAGAATAACACTCCTTATTAGGTATGAAAACCACTAATTTCACAAATATTTAAAATTAAAGCGCAGAGAAAGTAGTATACCCACTATTTATCTGGAAATGGACACCGCAAGTCACGAAACGAAACTTATCAAAACGAATTAAGATATCAGCAAACACTCCCGCTCCCAAAGCTGGACGATTAAAATAACTCCCAGCAATAACACGGTGGGTTAACGAAGCTAATCGTATCAAAACAAGAAACTGGACAGCGTCGGGCGAATTACAATATTAATAACGAAGCCCGAATGCATTAGCTACCGATTCAATACCGATCTTTATGGAGCGGTGTTGGTGGACATGGTTCGGTACGACACGACAGGGTAGTATGTTAAATTGGTGAAATTCATAATAATTTCGTCTAGTACGTACTGCACAAGCCTTATTGAGCTTACTATGGGGCTTTTTTATTTATTTAATTTTATTAGGTAGACATTTGGACAGTTAAATCCTATCCAGAAATATATAACGTACCTACCTATGTTAAGTGTCTTTGAGATCAATAAATATTTATTTCAAATATTTACAACTTAAGAATCAATTTAGCCATAATATCCAAATTTAGTAATGAGTATATATTAATAATTTAATACCCCGTATGCGCGTTCTTGTCGTAACTTCTAAATAAATTGGGTACCTCATAAAATAAAGTGAGTCGTAGAGTTTGAAAACTATGCTTGCTGTACCTACAATTTCTGAAATGTTCAAAATATACAAGTCGTAGTTAATTTAAAATCATTCAATACCCAACCGTAAGTAGGTACTTACGTACCTTTACGTTAGATCAATATTGTTGTTTATGTAAGTCGCATTATTTCACAAAACGTCATGAATGGCTAGATTAGGTACTACGGTACTACAAACTACAAAATAACAAACAGATAACGGATATCGCATAGTGTGTTGTGTTGTGAGATAAGGAGTGTCTGTCGCCTTGTAGGTCAGACAATTTGTATGGGCTTACATAGTTTAGATACTATTTGTAAACCATAAACTTGACATACGTAGCACAGATTATCCACGACATCTCATGATATCTTTCCCCACAGTAAACAACAATCGTCATATACAAATAATATTGGTTGTTATAATTTTGCAATTGTGAATTGGATTGTACCGGTTACATAATTCTAGTGTAGCTTAGACTGTTATGGAAACAGAGCCCACTAATGTCCATCGCCGCCGATCGAGCCGGCTGTCGGAGAAACCGCATTAACATCCGAATTAATATGTATTAAGACGATACTCTAAATAACGTGCCTCTCCACTGCGCCCGCGCACCCATTCCCAAAAGTTGTTACCTCATTTAGCTTTTATGGGCACAAACAATTAACGTTTTTTTTAATGTTCGTCAGATTTTTAATTTTTTTTTTATTAAGTGGGTATAAGGTTTACTCGGGTAATTCCGAATGTCGAAAACTGTCGGATAATTCCGAAATGAGACTTTTATTATGATGGCATTAAGGGTGATTTTCATCTGAATTTCGGAATTATCCGACATTCGGCATTACCCGAATACACCTTAGGTACTAAATTTCATTTAATTTACTGAATTTTTGAGTTTACTTTTTTCCACTTTGATTTTCGTTGTGCGTGGATGGGTGATTAGTACCTTAATTTATCGAGAATCAGTAAATTAAAGATAAGGATTAAGTAAGCATGCTGCACCAAACTCAAGATCGGATACCGGCGACAAAAGCATAACGCTCTGGTTCATAACTCATAAGAGCAAAAAAATATTTGATATCAAATCCGACACATTCAAACCAATGGACAACACCAGTTTCTCTAGTTTCCCAACGGCAAAATATTTACGATACAGTTTGTTAATGAACTGTTAATACTTAATACGTGATTCATGCAAATCGATACGTTTGTTTTCAAATAGAAACGCCGCGATAGCCTTCGTTTGAAGGCAACAAGCTACAAGCTTCAGCGTGCGATACAATACAAAAATAAATTACTTAGTTTGAAAATGAATGCATTTGGCTCAAGGTGACGCCATACTGCGGGGATGTTGGCGCAGACGAGCGCCCTTCTCAAGATGTCGTTCAGGCGAAACCCTGGTGGCCTTGGAGATCTAAGGGCCACCCACCACTAGCGTCTCCCGAACGTCGGCGTCTAACCTAACCTATGGTTGCTGCTCGACGCAGCGTAGGCGCACCTGCGCAGCGATGCCATTTACCATAGCGTTGACTAAACGCCGATGGTCAAAAGACGCTAGTGTGAGGTGGCTCTAAGGCAGTCCCACAAGAGGCGCAGCTGTGGTCATCAGCCACATCATTCTCCCACTCGAAAACCGATGGCTATTCGAAGGTTCCTCGTATCGATAAATTTGCTCGTATATGGTGATGGCATGGTATCAAAATTTCATTATAGGTAGACAATATCGTATGTCTCCTTTGAAAATGAACAGAATCAAACACACAATACGTACCTACCTACTTCATCACCGCTGGCTCTAGTTACTTACACTCAAGTACAGCAGCACTCGTCTATATCAGTAATAGCCGATTAAGATGCCGCCGAGAAGTGATGTTTCTTCACTCCGACGACAACTGCTTCTCGATAACGGGGCTTTACTGTTACGGTAATGGACCCCATTACCAATTAAGTGGTAATGTTCCTAACCTATACCGTAAACATCACTTTACGCTTTCACTGGACCGATCGTTAGATATCAAAGAGGACAATTTTGTTAGATTTATACGCGATTTTTTTTGTTATATTAAATTATCACAATACAATAATTCGATCCAACTGTCTATAAAGGTTGAGCTTATTTACCTGAACTACTAAGGTATAAACTTATAGCTTATACCTTAGTAGGTATAAGCTATAAGTTTTGAAATAAGTTACATAGAAAGTTACGTTTTTCTGGTGTTCCTAGCTTCGTTATTTTTTCCATATACTCAAAATAACGCATGCATGCACTCAATATGATGTAGCAAACAATAAAATCATCTACACAAATAGCAAAGGAATTGCAATATCATCCAAGTAAATAGCAACACATAACGTTTATTACTTGTGGGAAATATAACCATTACTTTGCTTCCGACGAAAATGAGAACAACACATTACTTACAGTTGATTCTATACATTACTTGCTTCATATGTAATTATATTGGAATTGTAGGAAATAGTAATTTGCAAGGCAGACTCATATAACGTCCAGTGTGTAAAATTTTGCTGTATCATATGGGGTGGTAAAAGGGGGCGCGTACGGAAATATGGTGATTTATTTAATGGCATGTACACACTGGGACGTATTGAATAGTGACAATAAGGCTAAATTGAGATGTCGCATTCGCCACGCATTCTGGTTCCAAGCTGTGGGAGCGACAAAAACCATTATGCTTAAATAAAGTCATGTGCCGCGGCAATGTTGAGTTTACACATTATAAATCTAAAATAACCCCCTAATATCAACTGCATAAAGTTCAAATATACGTGAATAGGTTTACAGAAAAAGTTGGAATGGTTTTCATAAATCAATATTTTTTATCTATAGTTGCCGATGTCAATTTCTATACCTGAATGTGGTAACGGATTAATAGTGTTGTATTATTATTTTTTGCTTTATTGTGCAATAAATTATAATCAAATATGATACAGTTTTATTTATAATGTTTTACTGAGGATTGGTTGTTAATAAAATATGTTTTGCAGAAGAATATGGACTATTTTTCATCACGGTGTAGGTAATAAAGGTGTTAGGCTTACTTACCCATAATTAAAATCAATGACATACACGCGTATTCGGGAAACGAGATAATCACAAGATCTAGAAACGATATAGAGATCAACTAGATTTACATTAGATATCGACTAGATGTGAGTTGGATATCTAAGTCATAACTTGTCGAAATCGTTCAAGAGGGCCTCCAGAATCGCGGAAACGTCAAATTTGACATATCTATCTTACAAATATCTTTAAATTATCCATATCGTAACTTGTTGAGGTCTAGTAGAGATCTAATACATTTTCAGAATCGAGCCGATAATGTAAGACAAAGTATTTTCCTTTTGTAGATTTTTTTATTATTAAATACACTTCGAATCAAAGGTAAAATAATAAAAAAGAAGTTACATGTCAAATATTTTTAAACTTTCTGACGAAGGAAGACATACCTAATAACAACTTTCATTAACGTGTTTAAAAATATGAGCTCAGATTACAATAAATCAAAACAACCCCATATACATACTTTCTCGAGCCACAATCACTGTTTTAAAATTAAAACTACCCTTCCATCCAGTTCGACACGGTTGCAATGTTAGCCAACATGGCTCCTCACCAAAATATGTTATAAAAGGGTGCCAACCCTACTTATAGTTGAATTATTTTCATTCCATTATTAACAATAGATTTCACCCGTTTTGAAATATGATTTTGGCCGCCATCTTTTTTATATTCCCCTTGCGCAGGAGCAACTTTTTGATATTTTTTAGGCACAATGGTGTAGCGAATATACAAAAACATCGGCGGTTGCATTAGGTTTAATTTGAACACAAAAGCCCGGGACGAATGCGTTTGCGCCGGCATGTGTTGTGACACTCTGTAATGCGTCAGGATTTAGCCTTATATGAGTACATATATCTCTACCTACTTCTTTTGTTTTAGTTAATCATCAATAAAAAAATAGAAAACGATAATACAAGAACAAGAAATCCAGAAAGTGGACAATTAAACATGTCCTATTTTTATTATTTTTAATATAACCTAACTAAAACTAACTCGGTAAACCTTTTTTTAAAGTATAATTTTCTATTGACCAAGTTCTTTTCTGACCTACCATTCGTAGCTTTTCAATGGTTTTGTGTAAATATACACTCTCTGTCCCTGTAATTTTTCCGACATTACTGTAATATATCGTTACTAAATTTTCCGTTAACCTACCTACAGGCAAGTCGTGAAAAACAAAACAATTTGAACAAATGTTAAAATGGGTCAAATCTAAGGAAGATTTTGTTTCAGTTTAAATTTGAACTGGTCAAATTAAGCAATGCAAAAAATATTTTGGCAACCATATATACAAAGGGAAATTATAAAAGAATAAATGAACATGTTATTGTCAAACAACTCCGCTGTGATTAGAGACCCTCGTCCAACGCAAGCAAGCTCACGCTGTGCGCTGTTTGACGACTTAATAACTTGTTGCAAATTATTCCAACCAAATACCGATGTGGTTGGAATAAATTCAATAATAATAAGATATGCTTTTGTTTGTTCCTGCCAGTTGCAAAATTTGCCTTTGTTGTGTTCTGTAAGCAATCGCTTGATATTACCAATGGGCTGATAGTGTAGTACAAACAGCAACACTCCTAACTGTACGTCGGCGGTGGACCTTATTACAAAAGGCATAAGGTCCACCGATGTACAGTTAACAGTGTGGGCAATGGTACCTAGTTGATCAACATCCGTTAAATGGGAAGGCCAATTTTATGATAAAAAAATTTTATACCAACACTGCCATGCGATGCCTATATAATATACTTCCAATATTCAATTGAGTAAGGTTCAAATTTATAAAATAGAGAGGTAATCAAATGATCACAACTCTACCTCAATGGCAAGAATACTAAGCAAAGCTGTAGCAATATTGTATTTCAACTAACCAGATTCAATTTGCCCCATTTGTTACATGGTCCCACAATCCCTCTCGCCCCAATAATGCCGGCAAATATTTATAAATGTTTTATTCGGCTGCGCGGGAGCAGGCAACGGATGTATTTAAGTTAAGAGCGCTAGCGATTACCTGCATAATCGCTAGCTATTCCCTGCATAAAATACTACCTCATAGCTGTGGCAGTTTTTTGGTGTAGTAAAATATTATGAGATCATGTAAGACAAGATGTTATTTGCCATTGTGATGGATTACGATGTTTACCATACTCGCGTGGAGATCAAATCTTGACAAGTTTGACAGTTACCTATAGGTATAAGGAAAAGATGATATTTTTTAACTGACGCTAAGTTGAACGACTTTATGTTAATAAATATACTTAATTAATTATAAATTAATTTACAAATACATATAATTCTTGTAAATATAATTAAATAATGACCTGATTAAACTTGATATCAATAATTCCCAGACACAAAACGTCTGCGGATATAATCCTACATATTATATTTTCTATTGTAAGTACTTATTCGGCTAAATGTCCGTTATCGGTTATCTTCGAAACCGCTAAAAAATTCATTCGCTACTTCGCTAACGCTCTTCCAACGCACCCTCAAATTAGTAGTATTGTTCGCACCCCAGCACAGGGTGTCGAATGTGGGTCGCGGGAGCTCGCCTCTTGTAATACGACGATTCACTTGTATACGCTAATTCAAAGTTTGTAACAACGAACGCTTATAACGATTAAGGTTTGATTTAGAGTAATATATGTATGTAGGTATTTATGTGGATATTTTGAATATTTTGGTATTGTAGGTGTACTTGAACTTAAAATTTTGAGGATAAGATTTTGAGATTCAAAACTACGATCGAATGGGTACAGTATATTATAGATGTATTACACATCTGTAAGTGCCATCTACCGTTACAAGAAAATATATCACATATATAAATTAGCTTCAAATATTTTTTTTTTATTATTTTGGTCTGGTCATTTATCTTATACTGTATAATCTAATTAAACATGTCGATATTCAGACATAACCTACAAGAGCTGAAAAATAGGGCAGTGGTGAGTTGAGCTATTGATTTAATTTTTACTTTAGGATCCCCAAATTATTATTTTTAAAATAGTCATTCATCATAACGGCTAACTAATAACTAGGAAATGATACTGAGGGCCTACCGCGAGCCACGTTCGAAATGTTGCCTCCCTGTCACACTTACGTACGGATTCACAAGTGCGACAGAGAGGCAACACGTCGAACGTGGTTCGCGGTAAGCCCTCTGATTTAGTCCCCACTTCGGCAGTGAAGAGTTTATCTTAATGCGTGACACACACACGTGCACTGCCTACGAAGCAAGAGGTCCTGGCCGCGAAGCCAAAATGCGAATCACTACTCCGTAGCGGTCGAAACGCAACTGTCACTGTCGCACTAATATGGAAGAGTGATAGAGAGACACAAAGCGTTTCGTTGTCGAAGCGATAGCGATTGTAACCTTGGCTAGGCCGGGTTTCGCATTGTCTTTATCAAGAATATTTGTTTATGAATTACATATGTTATCTATGTATCTTAGTACATTTTACTATATACGCATGTGTATCGTCGTCCAGTAGGTACCCCATAGTACAAGCTTTGTTTAGTTTAGGGCTGGGTTGTTCTGTGTAAGATTGTACCTATTTTTTTTTATCAAGATCATTATAGGTACATATAAAAATATAGTAATATTGATCTCCAAGTGAAGTAACATAGAAATGTACCTATACTTTTAAAACTTGGCCTAAACAGCAATATTTATTTAATAATATAAAATAAGTATTTATGTATTTATTATCACAAACGGCAATGTCTGTACACCCTAATAAACACATTGAGACATCCTTATTCAGTGCTGTGACATGCGCACTGACATGTCACACAATACTGACATGAATGCGCGCTAATTTCTCTCGATCCAGCGCTTCTATTCTGTCATAAAACTTGACAATAAAATTTTTGAAAAGATCAGCTATACGTCAAGCGAAATTAAACTATAAATTGAAGTATTTAAAGTCTATAGTAGAGTGTAATTTTCCTCAATAGGGTGACAATGATTTTGACTTCCGCGTGGACAAACTTACCCACACATTAGCGGCGACTGCGCGGGTAACTTCATTATGGTAGTGTGCCTCAGCTTTAAATTATGTGCATTATGTCGTCCATGTAAATTATAAACATTCATTGGAAGCAGAGTGTCAAATAAAATGTTTTGCATGGCTTTATATGGTAATTTTTAGGTTTTATTTGTCCCGTTAACGAGCTTTCAGTAAATATAATTTATGGAATTGAATAAATACATTTAAAATTTGGAAGATGAATTAACTGTCGGTTAAGCGCCACTTGCACCAACCCACTAACCTGGGGTTAACCGGTTAAACCGTTAACCCAGTGTCAAATTGTATAGGTAACTCCAGGTTTAACCGTTTAACCCCGGGTTAGAGAATGGTGCAAGTGGCCGTAAGCCAGTTAAGTAATACATTTACAAAAACATGGATTTTCCTTGTGTATTAGATTATTTAACTAACTATGTCATGCTCATTGGTGTTCCTTTGTTTCTACTTTGTCTCATCAATTAAGCGCTACTTGCACCATCCCACTAACCCATCATGATTAACCGGTTAGATCGTTAACCCAGTGTCAAATTATACTGGTAACCATTGTAACTCCAGGTTTAACCTAGTATAGCTAGTTTTCGTTTCTAAGCTACCCGAAAACTACCAAATAAAGACCAACCAAACCAAAGAAACAGTCGTAAACGATTGAATAATTGTGATCCCGCTATATTTATAAGATTGTGTGAGCGCTTGATTCATTAAGTTCCATTAATTAACTCATAATTAAGTTTAAAAGGCCGTATAGACCGGGTCAATTTAAGCCATACTTGTATCTTTTTGAGTGGAGTAGCCGGCAGGAAACGTGGTAAACTTTAAATGTATAATAAAGTGTGTAAACGGGTTTCCATTCGTTAATTCGACACCGGATCTGATTAGGGTGGCATCCAAAGATAAGGTACTTATAAGACAGTTTTATAGTTAAACGACCCATAGCATTTATTATTTTATAATTATACACCTAAACCACTCAAGAATCACTCTATTGATAGGTACCTAGGTGAAAACTGCTTGAAAATCCGTTCAGTAGTTAACCCTTATCTTAGCAAGGCTCAAAATATTTTAAATTTTATTATATTTTTAGTTTATTGTCATATGAAAAATACTGAAAAAAAATCCAGGGTTTTCCAGTTTAAGAGGTACCCAGGTGAAAACCACATGAAAATGCGTTCAGTAGTTAGTGAGTTTATCGCGAACATACATATGTACATACAAACAGTCAGACGCGGCGGGTGACTATGTTTTATAAGGTGCAGTGATAATACATTTGGTGTGCCTGTATCCTAATAAGAAAACATTCTAGAATCTATAACTACATATTATGTACCTATGTATTTTATTAAAATTATTCAATATACATTTTTGTACCAATCATTTCTATACCGGGTGTGGCCTGTAGCATGAGCAAATAATTAAAACATAGATTGTACTCCTCAAACGGTGACACTTTTGTTCAACAACTTTTAAAAATTATGAAGTATTTAGACTCCCTATTTTTCATACAAAATAAATATTATATTCAATGGACGCCATCGCCACGCCATATCATTGTGATTGACGTTGCTTGTCAAGCCTTAAACATAACAAAATTCGCAATACTTTGCGTCTTTGAATAACCTTTAAAGTGTATTAAAAATCAAACTACAAGCTATTTTCAAAAGTCGCTGAACAAATGTTGATCAGTACCTATGAGGAGTACAGCCTACAGTTAAATTTTTTGCTCATATTACAGGCCATACCCGGTATATTATTTTTATTATAGTTTGACCGCTAGTGGCCTTTTGCCTCGTCGATATTAAAGTCCCCGTCGGCGTCGTATTAACACATTAGAACATCTTAATTTCAATCTCGATAAAGCGCATAAAGAACGGCTTATGAACCGAGAATGGAGAGCGATCGGTAAAGGCCGCCATTCGTGTCTCACAATTATTATTTTTTTAGTAACTATACAGTTAAATGCTTGACTCATGTGGTATATCTTTTTATCATACAATGTTATTTTAACTTAAACTCAAACAAAAAAAAATGACTTATAATATTTTTAAGGATGTGATTGTGCATATTAAATACCTAAATATGAACTTTTATTTAAATTAGATTACACTTGTTCATACTTTATTTAATCCTTTCAGTTCGTTAACTTATTTGTAATATGTATTTTCTTAAATGTATAATTTCAAAGGGTCACTGCAGCATTGCATGATGACAACAGCATCAGCAACAGTTCATTTACAGCGGCATGGTCATTTCCATAAACCACGTTTATGGAAATGACCATGCCGCTTTCGCCGTACACACTTTAAAATACACTGGCTCGTGGCTGCGTAAGAGAGCCTGGGCTTAGTCTAGTAACAAACTGGCAGGCGTCAGTATTTTTGATAAGTTAGTGGCAAAAAAAAAACATTTTTGGTAGCTACAAACTTTTATCGCTGACTGTATTTTTCTTTCTACTGGTAACTAATACTCATGGAGGCAATTCTAACAGCCCCATAACACAATTACCGTTCATTTATCACAGATTTCCACGTCCTGTCTCCATCATCAGATCAGCTCCATATCATTATAATATTGCATTGTCATCCGAGTTACACATGTATGCAAAATTAGAAAATTATTTACAGCTCAATCGGAAATCAAAAATTGAGTCAAATTTAGCTTTCAAGAATTGCCCCACACTAACTACATAATACATGTGGGTATATACTAACAGGACAAGTTAAATAAAAGCTTGTAATAAAAGGCTATGAACTTTAACTGGATTTGTTATCAATATGACCTGACCTGTCAGTGACAAGTAACGTTTGAGAAATGTCTTTTTCACCACACCAGCTCGGAAAGGCTTACTTTGCACTTCAAACACTGATAGCAAAGTTGCATTTTATTCACATGTGAGGCAAAGTAATCAAATGCAAATTTTGAGTGGTTTTCTTATGTTTGCTGGTAGAATTGACTTTTAAATGATGATTTTGGATGATAAATATTTAAAAACATTCATTTGGATTTGATTCCCGTCCCCATTCTACCATCGGACTTTTAGACGCACGGCCGGTTTCCATCCTTACTTGGTAGATATTCCACCAATTCGCACGAAGCGCTTTGCTTCTACTTTCCTTATGCGCACTGCCAAGGAATGGAATTCCTTGCCGGCGTCTATATTTCCGTGTTCTTATAACCCGGCAACCTTCAAATCAAGAGTGAACAGGCACCTTCTGGGCGAGCTCGCTCCATCGTAGGCCACGTCTACGCTTCGGCTAGTCTGTGGCCATGAGTAAGCCCATTCATAATAAAAAAAAAAAGATTTGGTTTGATTTTGTTTCATATTTTACATTTAATATTTGCTTCGGGTTGGTGTGGTGAAAAATTTTGTGTTTCACTCGGGGGCAAATTTTGTTTAACCCTCGTGCTTTGAAACCCTCGCAACGCTCAAGATTCCATTTTTCGAACCACTCGCTACGCTCGTGGTTCAATTTTGGAATCTTTCGCTGGCTCGGGTATCAATATTAGCACGAGCGGTTAAACAACAACTTTGCCCCCTTGTAAAACAAATAACTATTTTAATCTCATGATATGTAATTGTCAAAGAAGAATTAATGTACAATGTTATTTTCTCCTCGCAATCCTTGTCATCGGCACGAACGGCCCGCTGCGCCGCGAATAAGATGTCAATGTTACAAGATATTAAACAACATAAACCTCCGCTCGAGCATTATTTTTCATTAGCACCTCCGTGACATCGCCGAAATAAAACTGATGGAGGGTTATCCTTTATAAATCTCCTTTATTAGGAATACTTACAAATTGTAATACATGCACTTAGCTACTTTTGATCATAAGTACAGTAAGCTGCAGATATAACGGATCCCTCCTGCGCCTCTACCGCGAAAACCAAAATTCGCAAATTGCGGGGATCTTTCTCTTTTACTCTCATTAAGACGTAATTAGAGTGACAGAGAAAAATGCCCGCAATTGACGAACTTCGATTTTCGCGGTTATAGGCCAGCAAACAGGTTTATATATACATATAACTGGAACATTGATGAACAAATATATATGTAAAAATAAGTAGAATAATAAAATTACCTGCAATGGATATCTGAATAAACAACATTAATAAACTTTATTTTTGTCTAAGTAGATTTTGAGTATACAGATGTACTTACATTTACATATGACTAAACTATTTTATTTATTACTTGTACCTACCTGTATTTCTAACTACGGTATCTTATTCTATACCCATTCGCTTCGTTGCAACTGCACAAAATTAATCCTAAATCTATTCCAAGGTGGTCCATCTCAAGTACTTATTTACTTCTATATCTATTCAATATTGCACGTCACAAAGCCGTGCCACAGATAATTTGCCGCAAAAGCCTTGCCAAATCGGGATCAGCCTAAAAAGAGCCAAAATAAAGTGATTAAAGCCCGCTGCGTCCGCGCAGGCCTTTTGGATAAAGAATAATCCCCCATGAATAAATAATACCAATAGCTTTGTGTGACGCATTGTTCATTGACAAGTATTTGACAAAATAAACTTTGGCAGCATGAATTTTGTGTCAAAGGAAAATGAATCTAAATCCGGTTAGACTTTAAGTTTACTGGAAGAAAAATAACATGGAATTCGCAAGCTGCAACAGTTGACAGTACACGTTTAAAGGCAAAGTGTCCTAATTCGCAACATAATTTCAATTGAACTTCAATGTTCAAGAGACTCAGCTTAAGCTCGACTTTAATGTAACGTTATTTTCGCTGATCCACATAATATTTCCAATGATTGTTTCGTTGTTCACATTTCCACTTGACTAAAAGTTGCAACTTTATTCCCATCGTATAAGGTACCTTTTCATACAAAGTCGTTAATTCTCCAAATCCATATATCCTTAATCCGGCGGCGCTTAGTTTGAAGTTCTTTTTTCAAAGAAACGTTCACTTTCGGCACGTTGCTTATCCGAAATAAAAATGCGTAAAGTAGGAAATGGCAATAAGTCTATTTTCAACTGTTTGCTAGACCTTTTAAAGCTGAAAATTAAATGTTTTCGTCTTTGATCTTCAAGTTTTTTTTTCGGTTTAGCGACATCTGTCTTCGATAATTAGGTACGTCTGGGTGGCCTATTCCTGTGGTCCTATTTGCGACATCTCTATTATTCCCATAATAACCCCTTTTGTCACATTGTCATCGATGTTTTCACTTTTAAAGTAATCCTGTATTCTTGTATTGGGTAAACAGTAATCGATAGTTTTGGCTAAGGCTTTGAGTTAAGCCGAAAAGGGTTTGGTAAAGCTTTGTTTTGTGAGTCAGTCACGTATAACTAACGACAAGTATCTATGAAGACTTGTGACACAAAATGACAGTTCTTAATTTCACTTTCACTGTTGATATTTCGGAATAAATTGCATCCAAGAAGGATTTACCTTGTCTGGCGTGGTTGGTGGTATACAGGGTGGAAAGGCACGACGATCCTTTCCGCAAAAGGGGAATTGTTTAGCCTAAGCTCTATATTTTCTCCATAGAAACTATGTTAATATGGGCAACCGTTTCTAAATTATGGCCTTTTAAACATCCATGCAAAAACTACTTTGTTCTAACCCTAACAGGTGACAGGGTCAATGAACTTACTTGTAAACAATCAGTATACGACAGGGAATTATGCTAATTTGTTGCCATCTAACCATTCTTAGGTCTGCTTACAACACGGTAAGAAACGTTGCTGGATTTTCGCTTTCTTAGTGGTTCCACTTGTTCAATACTTGAATAGTTAAGTTATTCCTTAATATTAATAATACTAACCAGAACATTTACAACGACAGTTCAAATTGTGACATTGACAACCACTCAAAAGTACGCAGTTGTATATCTCTGGTTTCCTTGACTGATAAAAAGGATTTAATTTCTTAACACGTTTCACAAAATTATTTTCGAATAATTGGACACTATCTAAAATAATAAAAAATTACAAGTAGATTGTGTTTGATACACCAAATGAACATGTGAAAATGAAATACTAAGAATAAATCAAGAATAAATACTTCTTAAATACCTAACCTAACTAACAAACCTTCTTGCATGGTAGGAAATAGACAAGACGTCTGATGTTTGAAACTAAATTGTCATTGAACTTTACTTATCTAATGTCATATTCTTCAAATAAAAATGCCGTTGTTAGATGCTCGTGGTTATTTAAATTTGTGGGGCTGTGTAAAAGATATGGTGTACCAAACGGAATGTGAAACTGCGGACGAAATGAAACATTAAAGGCTAATTGCTGCTTTTGACAATCTGCGGAGGAAAAATTACGGAGAGCATACACTATCGCATGGGCAATGTGCGCGGGCTCGGGTGCGGGCTGCGGCGTACATTATAAGACACGGAGGTACATTTGAACACCGTATGTGAAGAGAAGATAGTGTTAAATATTGGCAAAAAGTAATTATCTAAGAAAGTAATAAAATTGTTTGTAATATTTTTGCATTCATTTGATTTATGCGTCATTCATACATCATTGCGATTCTGTCAACGATCGGAAAAAAGTGTAAAGTCCCGAGCTTTCCCGACGGAGATCCTTAACCTAGCCGTCATGTGCACATGCTACAGGGTTATCACCACAGTTAAAAAGTAGAAAATTTGGTATTTTTATTTTTTACTCAATTAACGATTCTTACCATTACCAATCTGCTCTGCATCACTTAAACGACCTAATACTTCCGGCAAGGATCGTCGTGCCTTTCCACCCTGTATATGATAATCCGGAGGCCGCGAGTTCAAATCCTGGCTCATACCAATGAGTTTTTCGGAACTTATGTAAGAAATATCATATGATATTCACCACTAGCTTTTCGGTGAAGGATAACATCGTGAGGAAACCTGCATACATCTGCGAAGAAATTCAAAGGTGTAAGTGAAATCCCCAATCCGTATTGGACTAGCATGGGGACTATAGCCCAAGCCCTCACGCCCTTACGCGTATGAGAGGAGGCCCGTGCCCAGAAGAGGGACGTATATACCTAATGTGATATTTTTTTTATTAAACAAGGGAAAATGCCATCAAAAATTAACACGTAAATAAACTAGGTATATTTACAACGCCAAACTCCAACCAAAACCTTAAACGGTTAAAGTTGATCCAAGTGGCCGGTTTTTAATAGTATTTGTAGTAGTTATGTTATAAATTAACAAATTTAGCCTGTGCTAACCCTCTTATTACCATTCAATGCTCAAAAATTACTCTAATGATTCACACAATGACTGGATCATTTTTATTTCCAAATTATTTACTTTCTAACGTATAACAGGTGCGAAGAATACAATACAACAAAGTTGAAGTCAAATTCCAAAATGTAACATTCCAGATGAAATTGACACTACAATATCGGTTTTAAGGTGGCGTGATAGAATTCAAAATAGATTGGGTTCCCTCTCGGGCTTATTGTGTTTTCGTTGAACATCGAGGAAACGCGGTCTAAAGAAAATTGAAACCCTTGAAACACCACCCATAAATTTCACCTCGCGCTAATAGCGCCTTTGTATTGGAACGAACTAAGGCGTTTTTCCCACAAATGCGCTTTGTTGTCCGTTTTGAAATTCGGCTACAATTATTTGCGATTACCCAATTATTCGGCTAAGGCTTATTAGTGCGAATGACGCGGTATTCTCGCGGTAGTTGAGCATAGAGCAACTGATGATGAGATGTGTAAAACTTTATGCGATATATAGGTATGCCGTATGTCTAAGCTCAATTCTCACGGCTGTAAAATATATACCTAAATACACTTTCAATTATCATCAATCTGAGCCAAAGCTTTCAATTATCATCAATCTGAGCATAGCTAAGGATTATAGCGTCTTCCTTGAGAATAATAATTTTCTAACATTATAATTTTATTATAATGCACTCTGCTTTTTACAAACTTCATGAGATAAAGAAGAGTAACCACTGGGAATTGACATTAACAGGTACCTAATACCTTTAAACGAGCAATTCGTGTTTATTTATTTATTTTATATGTATATGTATTATGTATATGGATCTCGGAAACGGCTCTAACGATTTCGATGAAATTTGCTATATGGGAGTTTTCGGGGGCGATATAAATAGATCTAGCTAAGGTCTTATCTCTGGGAAGCTCTTATCCAATTTTTGAGTTTTTATATGTTTTCCGAGCAAAAGCTCGGTCTCCCAGATATTATTATATAATAAAAGTACCTACTCATAAAGCCAAACAAAGACGTCACAAAATGTGACACCCCAATGACAATAATTATTACTATTATTAATAACGCTCATTTATAATCTTCTGCAGAATAAATATTGTATGGTTTGCAATAAACGAAACTATACTGTATTAAATATCTTAATAGTACCTACATAAAAGTACTGCCGGCCTAGCCAAGGTTACAATCGCCATCGCTTCGCCATCGAATCGCTTTGTGTCTCCCTATCACTCTTCCAAATTAGTGCGACAGTGACAGTTGCGTTTCGATCGCTACGAAGCGTAAGCGATTGGCATCTTGGCTACGCGGCCTGACACTTCTTCTCTCTTCTTCGTCGTAACCTCATGACTGAGGGTCGTGACCTCCATAAGTTGCGTTTCCTTGGATTGCTCTCCAACCTGGCCGATCTTCTGCCTTCCGCATAGAGCCCTGGAACTTGACGCGTGTGACTGCCTCAATGGCATCAAACCAGCGTGTAGGTATTCTGCCTCTGCCTCTTCCTGGCCTGGCCACCGATCATCAACTTCTCTAGACTGTCGGGTTCCCGCCGGGCCAAGGGTCCAAAGAAGCCGAGGATTCTCCTGAGACAGATAGTAGATAGACGGGTTTTTATGTTGAGCTCGTTCAGAATAGACACGTTGGTGCGATGCACTGTCCATGAGATGCCCAACATTTTGCGCCAGCACCACATTTCGAACGCGTCTATTCTTGCCCTTGTGCGAGCTTTTAGGGTCCAAGTTTCCGCTGCATAGAGAAATATGGAGAAAACGAGAGTGCGCATGAGGCGTATTTTTGTGTTGCGCTTGATGTTTCTGTTTTTCCATATTTTCCCCAGCCGGTTGACAGCTGATTTGGCCATTTGCCCACGCCTTATCACTTCCTTATCGCAGTCCCCGTTATTACAAATTAGTGACCCCAGGTACACAAATTCCTGCACCGTATCCAGGTCACGCAGTTCGTAAGTCCTCTGCATCTGGTCCGCTCGGTCCACAAACATAAGTTTGGTCTTGCTCCTATTGATGAGAAGTCCATATTCTGCGCTGACATCCTCGATCCTGCGCAATAACTCCGAGAGTTCGGCTTCATTGGTGCCAACAATGGTGGTGTCATCGGCAAACCGTAGGTTGCTTATTAATTGGCCGCCAACCCTTACACCTCTCTTCCAGCCGTCCAGTACACGGCGCATTATATGTTCTCCGACCAGATTAAAAAGCTGAGGGGAGAGTATGCAGCCTTGCCTGACGCCTCTTTCTGTTTTGAAGGGATGGGAAATGTCGTCATCTAACCGCACTCTAGTGCTACCGTTCAAATAGAGGTTCTGCACAAGGAATACTAGGTGTTCTGGTATACCCATTTCCTTCATTACTCCGAACATTTTGAGCCAGCTGATGCAATCGAAGGCTTTTGCGTAGTCGATGAAGCAGAGCACCATCGGTACATTCAATTCTCTGCATTTCTCTATGAGCTGCCTAATGTTCAAGATTTGCTCACGCGTCCCTTTGCACTTAACAAACCCGGCCTGTTCTTTCGCGATTTGTTTTTGAATGAAGTGCTCCAGTCGTTTGTTGATGATGCTGAGCAAAACCTTGCCTGCATGAGAAATGAGCGAAATGGTCCTATAGTTTCCACATTTAAGGGTGGAACCTTTCTTGTGCAGAGGAATTATGATCGATTCCGTCCAATCGTCTGGCCAGCTACCCGTCCTCCAGACTTTAAGGCAAACGTTGTGGAGAATTTTTAATGCCATCAGTACCTAAATGCTTGATCATTTGTGCGGTAAGACCATCACCACCACAAGCTTTCAGCTTTAGCTTCGCAATTGCAGCTTCCACTTCGCACATTAGGATATCTGGTTCTTTAACTGTATAATCAAGCCTGTTAATGTGTGCCTCTTCCTCATTTGAACTGTAAAGCTTTTGGCAGTAGTTCCTCCATCTTTCCAGAACACGCTCCTTTTCAACGACGGGTTTGCCACTCTCATCTCCGATGGACCATGTCTTCGGTTTGTATTCCTTGGCGAGTAATTTGACTTTCTGGAACAAGTCCTTAGCATGAGCTGCATTCGAATGCTTTTCAATATCGTCACATATTGAGTCGATATACTTGCTTCTGTCTTGTCTACATAAACGCTGAACGCAGGCGTTGAGCTGAGCAGAGCTGACACTTCTTACCACGATCGATTTGAACTGACGCGTCTGTAGCAAGCCATTCCCACCTGAAAAGCGGCGCTTTTGCCAGGCTGTTATTACGGTGCGGCGCGGGCGCCTCCTCCTCTAATAAACATATCGCTTCGCACGGCACAATGGAACAAAACAATGGGCCGACTAATAAGCGGTGCGTTGACGGGCCTGTTTTGAGCCGCTACCGTTTCTCGCACGTCATCGTGTTGGACTCTGCAATTACTATTGTTTGGTAGGTTCAATCAAAAAGTGACGGTTCTTTTCGCTTTGTTCGTGGTTAAATATAATAGAAGTCAATTTATTACATGATGAATGTGAGCTTTGTAACAAATTAGAATAATATAATAAGTAAATACCTGAATAGAAGTGGGCCAAAGAGTATTTTTGCTTTCTTCAGAAGATTTTTGCTTCAGCAAAACTTCAGTTTTCAATACAAAATTCAGTTTGTTTGATAGAGTCTGCGCGGAAAAAGAAGAGTCGTGGAATGTATGGGGTCCAATAAATTCCACGACACTTCCCTTTCCGAACAGACTCTATCTAAAGTGGAAACATTAAATTAAAACCATATTTCTTAAAGTTGACGTTAGTCCTTACGTGTCGAAAGAATGACAGACATTTTAATTTAATGCCGAATGATATTAAATGGCACACCAAAAGTGTGGCCCTCGCAAAATATTGACGCAACAACATAATTAAGCCTCCACACTCCGCCATGACGAATGGCGAAGGATTAAATATTCGCAAAAAGTTTATTGCTTTGTTTGTTGAGTAACCGCAACGTCGATTAAAAAAACTAAACGTTGGACCATTATTTTATTTAAAATAACACTAAATTATAAAAAAATAGGTACATAGATGTAATTGAGGAAAACGTCAACATCAAAAGTAAAAGGATATGAAAATGAACAAAGCAACCTTCCCTGGTTAAAGTTATCGATCAGCATTGACTGAACCAGAACTATACCCTAGGTGTCTCCTTCACCAGTTCCTAGAGATGAGACTGAGGATTAAATGATAATAAGTATAGTTGAGTAATTTAAAAAAATGCGCTGTTGAAACAAGGATATTTATCTTCATCATTTCCCTCCTCTTTTTTTAAGACACAACCAATTTTTTGTTGAATTTTGTGTTCAGGGAAACACCACAGTTGTTAGTGATGACCTGACCTCGTCGTCATGTTTGGGCCATCGTTAACTCGCAAAGGGTTCCGGGCGAGCGACATTCAAGTGTTGCCATATGCAGCCCTGGGGTGGCCAAGAATTGATAGGTACGAGAACATATTATTATTTACGTTGAGATTGTAAAAAAAAATTAAGAAAATTAAATTAAAAATGAATCAAGTTTAATACAACTTTAACGATTTTCTTTAAAAGGATAACTCGGCAGAGATGCGGTGTTTAGATTACAGTCCTGGTCCGGTTATCGGCTCGCAGAAGCTACCTGAAATCATATAATATATTAAATTAAATTAAATACATTGTATGTGCAATCAATAGACGTCACTAACACAAGCAAAAGGAAAGGGGCTTTAGCTAAGTTTTTTACCTGTACCCGCTAGTACCCGTAGTACCTATGGCATATGTAGGTCGGTATGTAAGGACAATATTTTGCTCAAACTTAATAATAGTTTGGTTATTTATTACTAAATGTTACTAAGATATCATAGTAGGTACTGTACCTATTTTTATTACTTGGCCGTATTTTTAATAAAATCAAGTATGAGTAGTACATTAAACAGTATTTACACTTGAGTCAATAAAGAAAAATAAATATTTAACGTAGATGGCAAGGTGACTTTGGCCTACTTTTGAGTTCCGGTCTAGACCGCAATTACAGCTGGTTGTCGAGCTTGTGAGAACAATCAAACAGATAGCGATGCACGGAACTTTATCAAATATAATGAATCAAGAAGAAAACCAGGCAATTCATATAGGTAGTATATTTATATTGTGTATGTATACGTTTATAGTATAAATATATATTGTGGAAATTTCCGAACAAGGCTAAGTTAAGATTTATCTCGAACAATCACGCGTATTCGGAAAACGAGATAATCACAAGATCTAGAGACGATATAGAGATCAACTAGATTTACATTAGATGTCGACTAGATGTGACTTGGATATCTAAGTCATAACTTGTCGAAATCGTTCAAGAGGACCTCCAGAATCGCGGAAACGTCAAATTTGACATATCTATCTTACAAATATCTTTAAATTATCCATATCGTAACTTGTAGTAGTTAGAGATCTAATTCATGTTGAGAATCGAGCCGAATGTTAAATGCATGGACACCCTACATCAAAAACATGTGATTTGTATTAGCTAAGTATGTATGTCATTTCATACCGAAGATACGCTTTGTTTGGGTGTAAAAACACTTTTATTTCCTCATTAACTTAGTAAAAACTTTATTTGGGTCCACGATACAATGTTTAAGGGAGTTGGGTAGTTGTGTTGGGATATAAACGAAGAGTTTCAAAGCCTTTTTACAGGCTTTCTCCTAACAAGATGCCGAAACAAATCCTTAGTCTTATACTTGCTCGTAAAGGGTTTTATTCCACACTAGCGTCATCTTACACGGAGTAAAATCTGATATCTACTATTCGGTCTCTTTAGCCTGTTTTATTTTTGTAAGGTCAGGTGGGGTAAGAGAAACATAGGTACTTTATTTTGTTTGGGGCAAAAGAAACTGTATGAGAAAAGTCCTTTTAAGTAAGTAAGTATTATTAAGTTAATTTATGGATTTTTTGTAAGTATTATTTTTATTTGTGGTATTATCATTTAATTTAGTTTTCAATATCGTTCAGTAATCTCTAACGGTTTATTTTCCCTACAAGTGTTTCACTTGCCCCATAGCTTCTCTTAAGGGGCCCATTGATTAACAGTTTTGACAGTTCCGAACAACTGACAGGCCGATACCTTCCGGCGGACTGTTAATCAGTGGGCACCTTTAGCCCATCTCACCATATGTAAGTACAAAGGTACGTATATTTTTCGTCCTTAAGCGGTGCGAGCGAACTGAACCGAGTAGGTTAAAATCGATTTATTATCAAAAAAAGCTTGTTTATCCTCGCAACTGTGATAAAAAACATTGTGAGTAACACGTTTGATACCTACAAGTACCTAATTACACATTAAAGTCTTCTATTTTTAAACAATTTTGTACAATCCCTTTATTGCATAAAGGATGACTCACGCTAGACCGGGCCGGGGCCGGGCCGGACGAGCTTCCGCCGCTTCGATTTCTATGGAAAGCACCACGTGATCACCGATCAGCCGTCATAGAAAATGATGATGTCGGACGTCTCAGCCCGGGCACGGCTCGGTCTAGTGTGAGTCATCCTTAATGGACGCAAGTATTGTTTAAGTTTCTACATAAATAAAAAAAATTATATAATAAACATACTTTTACCTACATATACTTCGAAGTCATAAATATTAAGTAGGCAGGTAACTACATATGATACATTTCAGTTGTCTCTCCCATGCGATTAACCTAAGCTTAAAGCAATCGAGTATAGTCAACTATCCTCAAACAAGCATAATGAATTTATGAAAACCCTTAGCACGTTTAACACTTCGTTACAACCAAAATCACGAGATGAGTCACGTGTCAAGCAATTATACACCTTCGATCAATGCCAAAAGGTTTGTTTACAGATAGTATTTTCTTAGAGCTGCTGCCATTCGGAGCCCTCGGTAGAATCAGAGACGCCACCTGAGACCTATTGAAGCTAATATCAATTACGGGCCCCTTCCGACTCCCTGTTGTTAGAGATTTTTATTACCAGTGATATTGGAGAATGAAATAAATAAAATTGGAAATATTTTTCGGAACGATTTTCACGATCTGTTGATACTCGTACCCAAACGCTTACGATCTGTAGATAGCTAAAAGTTTGTATGCTTAGCATCGACAGACACCTGGAAATCAGTAGGTTATATTATATGTAGCTTAGCCAACCTACCACAGCTCGTCCAAGAACTCGACTCTGCCCTAAATGGATTTATGATATTTGAAAAAAAAACCTGCGATTTTTTTAACCCAACAAGAATCTACCTATATAATATGTATAAGTTACTTACTTGTTTAGGAGTTAATACTTACTATTTTAAACTACATATTTTATACAAAAGCGTTGTAATTTAAGAAAGAAGTTTCTAAATAAGGATAAGAATCTTACGCCACAAAGTAAACCTTTTTACTAATTATTTATAAACCAAATAAGAATTAAGTGGGTATAACTCAAAGTGGTCCTTAACCACTTAAAACTAAAAAAATAGTACGCGTATTATATGTATTTAAGGATATTTTCTAAACAAATAATATTAGGTTTATCTCGCAAGACCTATCATTATTTGAAACAAACATAAAATCGACCCCATATCGTATTATCTATTTAGGGGAAAACCTGTTTAGCTAAAGATAAAAAGATTAGAAGGACGAGTAAACAATACGCATAAACAGTATCCAACGTACCATTTTTTACGCTAGAATTCACATAGTAAGGTTAGGTTTATATGTAGAAGGCCGACTTATCTCTTATTTGCTACGAAAACCAGGTTTATCTTCAACTTCGACAAAGACTCGATAATCTTTTAAGATGCATTTATTTAAGACTATAAATCTTACTCAAAGTAGGTACCTATTTTATTTAAATGTAGAATTAAGAAACTATATAGAGCTTTATATGTAGTACCTATACACCCAATGTTGACATTTTACTCATAGAATAAGTAACGAGCCTTCCGCAATAAGCCACTTGATACATAAAAAAATATAATAAAAATACGGTCAAATTGATAACTTCCTCCTTGTTTTAACGTCGATTAAAAAAACTATTAAAGTAGTTAGACAGGGAATTTAAAAACAAACTGAAAGTCTATTAAATTATTAGAAATAAAATTGAGTACAACAAAAGTACCAAAAAATGTTTTAAGGCTATAATATAAATTTTAAACCCATTTTTGTACATACCCACTTAATTTTATAAAAATATACAGAAAGAGTCGCTCTGAAGTCTGAGTAGGCGAAAGCAGTTTTCGTTAAATTTTCAGACCCCTCGGTCCATTTTCTTTTCCTTAAACCCAAAAACAAACAAAACTCGTATCTTCAAAACTAACTATATGTTTATAAGCTCTCATTGCAAACCTTCCCTAGCATCTTGGGACCGTCACTAATTGGACCGGGCTCGGATTCGAACCACCCACAGCCCTCGATGTGCTCAATTATGTCGTCAATGTCGTCAACCCGAGGACTGAGAGAGCACACTATAGGTACTAAATTTAATGATAGATTGAAACATGCAGGGTATCTTTATAACGATATTTTATTAAATAGGCATTTTTTTACATCTCGAGAGTCCGTTACTTATACACAATACTCACCATTGCTTCAGCTTCCACTATAATGTCAGTAGATAATACAGAAATCTCCTAAAAGGGAATAGGAGGTACACCTCCTGCCAATTAAAAAAAAAATCTATTGACTTAATTTCTCTGGAAACAGAAGTTTATTTTCGCTAGCTAGTGGTTTTTTAACCGACTTCCAAATCTCAAAGAAGGAGGTTATCAATTCGGTTGTATGCTTTTTTTTATTTTTTTTATGTTTGTTACTCCATATCTCCGTCATTACTGGATCGATTTTGAAAATTCTTTTTTTGATTGAATGTATATGCATACAGATTGGTCCCGTTTTTGCATACATATAGTGATTTTTGGGTTTTTATCAACAAATCAAGCATATACACCCAAAAAAGTGACATTTGATGAAGTGGAACTGCTGATGATGATCAGAACGGAACTCTTTAACGACGCATAGTTCACGGTTGGCGATTTGTCCTCTTCGTTATGTTTGTTAAGGAAGTTAAGTTTTTAAGCCACATTTTTGTCAAGCTCGAGTTCTGATGATGGGATCCATGAGGAATCAAGGGAACTCCTCAAATCTTAAAGGCATGCGTATAGAGATTTTTGTATTTACATCAGAAAATCAAGCATTTTCATTAAAAACTGTTGCATTTGATGAAGTGGAACTGCTGATGATGATCAGAACAGAACTCTTCAACGACGCGTAGTTCACGGTTGGCGATTTGTCCTCGTCGTTATGTTTGTTAAGCAAGTTAAGTTTTTAAGCCACATTTTTGTCAAGCTCGAGTTCTGATGATGGGATCCATGAGGAATCAAGGGAACTCCTCAAATCTTAAAGGCATGCGTATAGAGATTTTTGTATTTACATAAAAAAATCAAGCATTTTCATTAAAAACTGTTGCATTTGATGAAGTGGAACTGCTGATGATGATCAGAACAGAACTCTTAAACGACGCATAGTTCACGTTTGGCGATTTTGCCTTTTCGTTATGTTCGTTAAGCAAGTTAAGTTTTTAAGCCACATTTTTGTCAAGCTCGAGTTCTGATGATGGGATCCATAAGGAATCGAGGGAACTCCTCAAATATTAAAGGCATACGTATAGCTTTTTTTTGTATTTTCATTATAAAATCAAGCATTTACATTAAAAACTGTCGCATTTGATGAAGTGGAACTGCTGATGATGACAGAACAGAACTCTTCAATGACGCATGGTACACGTTTGGTGATTACGAATTTCGATTTTGACTTGGACTGGGACCCGGACTCGGACTCATACCCGGATCCGGTTGGGACCCGGATCCGGTTCGGACCCGGACTCGGACCCGGACTCGGACCCGGGCTCGGACCCGGACTCGGCCCCGGACTCGGACCCGGACTCGGACCCGGACTCGGACCCGGACTCGGACCCGGACTCGGACCCGGACCTTGACCCAGAAAACCACTATGATACCTTAACTAAATAAACAACTATGATTACCTATCATAAAATTAATGTAGGTATAAAGTACGATAATGCCAATCTTACTAGCCCCTCCCGCTTAAACCGCCGTACACCGCACGGCATGCGCCATTAAGTGGGTTAGGTTAGGTTTGAACTGCGATCCTCACAGAACCGAACAAGGATTAGGTTAGGTTAGAACTGCGAGCCTTACAGAAACGAAATGCTACTTGAAAAGTGGGTTTGATTAGGTTCGAACTGCGATCCGCACAGAACCGAACTGCTATCTGAGGAGTGGGTTAGGTTAGGCTAGAACTAAGACCCTCATGGCTCCTCTTCACGATGGGCCAACGCCGGCCACTCCAAGGGACGCATTTATGCGTTAGAGGGAGCAAGTGATATTGCTATCTCATTCTACCGCATGGCTGCGTCCCTTGGAGTGGCCGGCGTTGGCCCATCCTGTAGAGGAACCATTATACAGAAGCGAAATGCTAGTAGAAAACTGGGTGGTTTTACCTCCTTTTCTACATAGTGTACCATCTACAATAATCTTTCATCGGCCCCCATGGAAGTCGGTTTTTTTTTCTTAAAAATTATTAGAGTCAAAAGCGGCTTGTGTCAAGTAAATTCTTTATTAATCGTGGGCCCTCTAGGAATGTGGGAAGCGTCAAAGACGTGTGGGATATTTTTTTTGTCGTCACTTATCGCTTACTAATGAATCTTTAATCGCTCTGCTGAAACTATGGCATTGCAAGTTTAAAAACTAGTTCCGCAGCTGAAAAACAGGCCACCTGCCTCGATTACCTTACCAATTTAAGTTATTCTGGTAATTGTTATGTTGTTAGTTTAGTTTCTTAACATATTTTTTAAGAATATCAGTTTTGATTATCAATTTCCGTATTATATTGTGTGTAGGTTTTTTATGATATACGCGACAAACGAGCAGTCGATTTGCCTAATGGTAAGCGATTACCGCCGTTACCTATGTGCGGGCTGCGAACACCAGGGAGGTTCGAAGTGCGTTGCCGGCCTTTATGCTGGGCATACGCTCTTTTCTAGCGTAGGTACCTACAGTGTAAATTTCAGAATACACTTACAGATAAAACGTTCTTAGATCAATAGATGCATATCATACGAGTATATGACATGAGTCTAATAAAATAACGTGGGTACAAGCAAAATTTAAGATTATTTATTATCGCTTCTATTTCTAAACTAAGATATCCAAATCAACATTCTTTCTTGTCAAGCAATTTTTCAAAGCTTCAGAGGTGGGAAATAATTTGGCGCAGAGCATACTTACAAGGAACCGGCATATGTCTTTATATGCATGCATGCGTGATACCACCCATGCATTCTATGCACGAGTTAAGGAACCATTTAGCTAGAGAATTTTTGTTATTTTTGGAATTAGGTTGGCAATGGCATGATGTTTATTAAATTATTGAATAACTAGTATTAAAACATAACTTTACGTACCTGCACTGCACCACAAATACTTAACTATAAAAGTTACTGGGTTCTACGTATATATGTAAAAGCTCAGTTAGAGAATGTACTTGTAGTTGTAACTGCTGTCTGGTTATTGCTTTTAGCCTTTTATTATATCATACATAATATATTTACATATTTTAAGTATTAACACTAATTTAAATATGTAGGTACTTACCTGCACAGATGAGCCCTAATCTTTGAAAGATTTTCTTTATAGATAACAGATAAACCTCTACTAACCTGTAGTTTCTCGCGGCAGTGACTGAAAGAATCTTTAAACCTTTTTGTAAGGATGAGAATACATTTGATCTTTCTCCTGCATTGTTTAACTAAAAATAAACTAATTAACATCAGGAAGCCAATTCACGCTCATTTCTAATGAGGTAACCAATAGTTTCAGCCTTGTTAGCACCTCACGCCCTGCCGGCCGCGGCGGTGGGTCTGCTCAAAGGGAATATAAAATGACAAATTGAAGGAAAATATTAACACGTGTTCGTCGACAGAGCGTCGTTAACGTCGCTGCAGCTGTAAATTAGGACACATTAGGATAATATGTATATTTAGTGCTATTTATGAGTCTTTGTTCGTAAATATTGAACTTAAGCTTACATAATTTTAATATAATTAAATAATTGCACCTACTAGTAATAACTTAGAGCAGAGTTCGTCAACTTTTGAAAAGAAGCACCAATTAAGGTCGACTCACGCTAGACCGGGCCGTGCCCAGATCGAGGCGTCCGACATGTCATTTTCTATGACGGCTGATCGACGATCCCGTGGTGCTTTCCATAGAAAACGAAGCTCCGGAAGCTCCGGCCCGGTCTAACGTGAGTCATCCTTTACAGTAAAAATCAGCAGATGTACGAAGCTGGAAGAGTAAGAGTCACAAAGGTTTATTGGATCGGGCAAAGTAAGAAGTATTATTTTATAGTACAGTAAAGAAAAACGCACGACCGCCGCGATAACTGACCCCATACTTAAAGGATAGGTAAACTAGTATGATGTCTTTACAGTTTTATTAAAGATAATATAAGTAATATTAGGTACTTACACTATTAGCATGATCCCATGCCAATACAGAGGATACGATGGCAGTAAAAATAATCACTTTGATAAAATATCACATTAACAATTAGTAAATAATAAAACGAGTGCATGATAGATTTTTAAACTAAATAAAATCGAACATACGCGTATCAACCTTAACATGAGGCACTTTGCATTTTTACAACCTACTCGTAACGGTAGTCAGGTTCCGGATCTCAATTTATTTGCAAATAATTATTGATGGATCCTATTTTTCGAAAGCGGTTACCATCTCAACTTTTGACGTAAATAAAGGTAAAACTAGACTTTAGAAGCAGTCATCATTACTACAATATTGGATGCAATATATGTACATGTAAAAATGTAGTGCATAAAGAAGTAGCATGACAAACACGAACCTTTCCGAGAAAATATGAAGGAAAACAATTATGCACTACATCTGTACATATCTAGTTCTGTCATTTTAATTGACAGCGTAGTGACAGGCATAACAACTCAGTGAACACACATCACCACCCATTTAGCGAAATTTAAACGCCGTGTATCTTGACAAGGAAAAAACGCAAAAAATACCACCCAGAGTTCAAGAGGGTAGTTTAGATAGCCTTGTTGAATGCCGCTATCAGCCAGTTTTGCTGAGTGTTGCTTTTTATTCCATAGCTTTTTGGGTTCTTTAAAGGAATTAAATTAGAACTCTTAAAGATCTATCGGTATAAAACCAATACTGTTACTTTTCAAATGCTGACAGACGAATCACAGCCTATAGATAACTACAGCTACAGGTCTACCGTTTAACTGAGGCGGTTAGTAAGAATGGTCAGCTACCGGAGAAGGAAATTATGGTTGGCTGCATTAAACTGATTTGTATTAGGTTAAGTAAGCAAAAATGTGACATAAATATGAATATTTAAAGTCCGACAAATCAGCTACTTTTCTATTGGAAAACTACCTAGGAACTTCTTTACTAACAGTCTGAGTTAAGTCGTAGATATATAGATAGTAGGTAGAGCCATAAAAGAAACATAAATAATTCAAACATTGAAGAGCTAACTGCACTAACATTTATTTTTAATTCAATTAGTAGAAAGGATTCCACTAAGGATTCCCCTTAAGAAAGAGTAATGGGGAGTGGATGAAACCGCCTTGTAGTCATAGATTTTTAAATACAAAATTGATCTACTATGCGATTATTCTTTTAGGTCATACTTACCTACCGAGCGTAGGTCGAACCGAAATGCTTGAATATACGGAACCACTAAGTTATATATTTTTTAGAGTAAGGTGCACTCGTGGGTGGCTCAGTTTTTTAGCGCTGCAACGTGGCGCCAAGAGCCAATATTTATCCTCATCCCTTAATTGGTGTTTTGGCCCAAATTGATGGGTTGCCTAATAGGACCTTTTTAACTTTTTTAAAGTCGATGCTACTTCTGGCTTATTGTTTGATTTTTTTGTAAAATTAAGTAACACATATTGAATCATGTACCTACATACATTTAATATATACATACATTGAAGTCATTGAATATCACAATTAGAGGAGACATAAATCCACACATTGCTCAATTGCAATCTCGTAGCGGATTTTAGTTCTCGCCAGACTATATTTTCTCCAGTAGGTACCTCCAAAAAATGGCAGGCATATAAGGATCCACCCCAGTCAGATAATCGATAGATATGTATATTTTATGAATGTCAGATTAAAATTTTATAAATGCTACCAATAGATATTTTAATCTCCATAATCCAGTACAAAAACAGATGCATTGTAGGTACAGTAGAAGCATAGGCATCTATGGAAATAAAACTACCTACTTTATTTATAATTAGATATTTGATACGGTCTTTAAAATTGCAATACCTATTTACATCTATTTTTAGATTTCATTGATCCACTTAATTGATCCAGGTTTCACTGTAATACTGCTACCTACATGAATTCACCATGAGCAGATTTACGAACAAGAAAAAATAAACCAGTTGAATCCTTGTCTGCGCCGTAAGTGGAACCCACCCTTTGTCGGCTCGAGTCGGATTTTGCGTAAGATAGTAGCATCATCTTTAGATTTTATCTCGTAGATATCCAATTTGGGCGCACGCAGTTAACTTTAAACTCTACAGTACAATTATAGAGTTAAGTACCTGTATAGCTTTTAGGATAATTATGGAGCAAATATCTACCTTCTATTGTTTTTTCAATGTACATATACTTATAGTCTTAAACTTTTTTTAATTGGAATATGCTGTATACTTGTATAGGTACTTAATTTAATCCATTCTAATGGACTATTAGGCTCTAGTTCGTCTTATTCCTTCAAAAAAATCTAAAATCAGGCTTTCTTAAAGATAAATCGAATACATACTTCTGCCCAATTACTTGCACATCGTGGTAAATTTAAGAGTTAGACTCTTGTCGGTGTAGCTCTCTTCATTTGACTCTATCCAGGGCCGCCTCCTTGATTTCCTTATACGACGATACTTACACATAACCGCCCAAAATTCATCCAGTATCTACATAGGTACGGATATTATGGTCGTTGTATCACGCTGTCACGTAGACAACTACGCTGTCACGTAGATAAAACGTTGTCCGTCACTTTCTATCCCGCGGTGTTAAAAAGTGACAGTTATTTTATCACGTGGATAAAACCATCCAAACGCCGGCAGGACCTATGTACCTACTGTAGACAGCAGCTATATGTGTCACATACAGACTGCTATTAACACGCCTGATGCACGACTTAATCCCAGTCAGTAAGTATAAATCTACCGCTATGCCCTTTTACCACTCTAAACAAGTTTCCTTTCATTAATCCTATTCTTCTCCCCCAAAATATGCATGAAATTAAAAACAAAATTGAACAATAACAACTTAACGTTTGATTTGGCGATCAAAACATCTCAAGACGCCGCCGATTGTGCGCAAAATGTTGTGTTCTGTTATTTTAGTATGGGCAGCCGAGCGTAGCCCGTGCCCGAGGCCACCAGAGATGAGGATTATCCAAAGCAAAGCAGTGAGGCGAGCCTAGTTAAGCTTTCAGAGCGGCGAATCAAAGCATTTACGTAAAGTGCCGACAGACGGAAACAATAACAATCAATAAAAAGAAAAATCTTCCTATTGCTATCAAGTTACTCATACTTATCCAACTTTATCAAAAACCCGAAATTAGTAGATACTAGATACTTACCCAAACTTTTCAATTTCGACATAAAACGTTCTGCCGTTGTTGTATCTCCTTAGAAAAATAGGTAAGTAAGTACGCGTAAAAACGTTTTGGAAATCATTATTGTAATATAAAATACAAATAAGTACCTAAGTTAACTTTCATGAATGCAGACCTAATTTGATATACATACTTACTTAGTCCTGAATCCTGAAGTCTTAAACATACACGGAAACAACAACTTACTCGTAGGTCTTTCTTTTCGTCGTTATTCAACAAATTCTACTCGAACCCCATGCTGAATCACCACCACACAAAAGCCAAAGTCCGTAGACAAAGTTAAATCAAGTACAAATTTACAATAACACAAGAATGTGTGAATAAACTTTCATTCGCGATTCACACAAACCGCCATAATATTAGTAATGAACCACGACAGTAATATTAGTGCATCCAGCGATTGACGACCTTATGCCTTTGCTATAAGAACGTAGCTACAACATTTAACTTCATGAAGCTGAACACTTCAGTGGTCACGCAGAATGGCGTGCATGCGCGGACGCAGCGGGTACAAAAACTGCCCTAATGATTCAGCATCGACAATTTGCTACGAGCGATTGCACTACATCAATGCGATTTGGACACCCTTGAACAAAATCAAACTACAAACGTATTATATCTTGTCCCTACGACTTAAAGTTCAATTTCAAATAGTCGTAGCATATCTAAAGCTTCAGGACTATTATGATAAAAGCGTCCAAAAATTCGTAGGTTATGCGCTGTTTTAGTTGTAAGCGACAATTTTGGCAAGATGAAGTCATCAGCATCATGTATTGAGGGCGAATGCAATAAAATATTGTCGTTTGTCATGTGTTTGTTTGGCGGTTGCGGTGGTAAACGACGGCGTTACCGCCATTATCGACAGAACATCTGCAACTGCGACATATTTTTTTTTGTGAAATGTTTTGAATGGATAACACAATAAGGGGGTAAGTTAAAAATAAGCGATTCGTAGATAATATTAATAAAATATCAAAATATAGGAACCAATTTCATTTACTTAATTAAACTATTTAATGTTTGGACTTTAACGAAAACAACAACTGGAAACCAAGTGATACACGTAAGTACATAGCACATATAAATAGGGATGCCTACCAAGACTATAAGCTGTATTCCTTTATTTAAATGTGCTTTCGTTCTTTCACCGGCACCGATTAAAGGTATCTGGAAGAAGGGCATCGGCATGCTCTTACCTAATATTTATAAATATCGCTTTGTAATTTTTTTAAAATAGGTATATATTAACGGTATATATTAGGTATATACACAGGCGATTAACGGAAAATAATATATTAAAAATTAATAAAGATTAAGTCGACAAAGTTAACCGTCATCTAAACAATACCAAACTTGATTAAACATAGGTACACGCATAACAGAATCATCAATCAACAAAATAAGTTTTGCAAACATTTCCTAATCTACCATGCCAACATATGTTTGCCGTTAGCCAAAATTTTGACCCATACTAAATCCACGTTCAAACGAGACTGGAGCGCCGTTATTATCGGCACCGATAACATTGTAAAGAACAATTGACGCGCACAGCTTTCTCGAATTGGTCGGCAATGTTCTGCAACATTTATTTAATACTGGAGTCAGTTATGAAACGCTGCCATACATGACCCAAAAATTTTTTATTAAGCTATGAGCTTCATCACATCTGATATTTGAGTAATTCTAAGCATTTCTAGCCTGAAGTGGGGGGGAGGGTGGGGTACAAAGACGGCCGCCATCCGTCATCTTTAAAAAAAATCTACTCTGATCCTGGTGGGTACTAGGGCAAGTTTGGTATCATTTTCGTATAAACCAAAGACGTAGAATTCATTGCTGATATTTGTTTTTTCAATTTCATAGTAATTTTACAAGAAAAACGTAAAAAGGTGAAAAATTTGGTTGGAGATTTTTGCTACGCGGAGCCGAAACTACAAAAGATAGAAAGTTGAAATTTGCACACTAGATTACATTTATAAAGTGTACAAGAGATAAGAAGCGATTTTGAGAAATTCAACCCCTAAGGGGTTTAAAAAGGGGATGAAAGTTTGTTTGGGGTTCAAGTTTTATTTTAAGCTAGGAATTTGAAACTTCGTAAAACGATATATTATTAAAATACAAGAAAACTAATTTCAGCGTTTTTGAAAATTCATCCCCTAAGGTGGTGAAAAAGGAGTTGAAAGTTTGTATGGATATCAAAAAAATTTTCGAACGCGGGACTTGAATCTTTGTATTTGGGGATATTATTAAAAGACAGGAAAAGTAATTTCAGCGTTTTGTAAAATTCATCCCCTAACAGGGTTAAAAAGGGGTTGAAAGTTTGAATCCATTACAAATCCGAGTAGACACACATTTCTTATTGCCTCCCAGGCTTGAAATGCTTAGAATTACTCAAGGAACATATGTGATGAAGCTCATAGCTTAATAAAAAATTTTTGGGTCAACTTTATAACTGCTTCCGCTATAAACAGGGGACGCGTTTAGCAATATTATTGTGTTATGAGCTGACTTCCATTATAAAACCGATGACGTATAATATTCACGCAATGAACAGCTTCCTAATAGCATCAATTTTAATGTTTAGGGGATCTGTGACAAATATGATATGGTTTAGGGAGTCTATCCTATTTTCTAATATCTCAATGATACATAAGATATGAAATATAAGATGTAAATACTAAAATTCGTTTTTTTTAGCATTAGAAATAAGGTAAACAATCTTGATGTGTCTTTTAATTGAAAAACACATTTTAAAAATAAGTTACTGCAATTATGTAACAATTATGAATCTAATACGATCATTTATATTCTTCTGCTTTCATAACTAATAGTTTTAGATTTTTAAAAAGCGTTTTTCAATTAAAAGACGTAAGATCGCTTACCTTCTTGCAAGTTCTTTCTAATGCTAAAAAAACGAACTATAGATAAGTGTCATGATGAGTTCAATACTGACAGCAAAAATGTACAGATGCATCAATATACGAGTATATGATATACTTACCCATCTACCGGGAATATTAAGAATTTGAACTTGGCGATATCATTGTATCTAATGCGGACCGGACCCGGACACAGTAAAACTGGTATCATACATACATTGTGATTCCTTCGTTTAATTCCAATCAGTATACTGTAAATAGTAATATCATTCTTACAATGTGTTGTCCGTATCATAGGAAGATTCGTTAATATACAGGGTGTCCCATAAGTGACACGTCTCAGTGACCTCTCTACCTCCAGTGTCACTGTGACGTGTCACTTATGGGACACCCTGTATTTAATTACGAGTACACACGTGTAATTCATCTTATGGTAAAAGTTGATAATCTTATCTAATACTGACCAGATAGTCAAATATAATTGCACATGCAAAGAGGAATGTCTTTCAAGTTTCAAGGCATCTTTTTCTTATAACTAAACTTTTCGTGTTCATCTATTATAACCGCACATTCACCCCAACTGCGGCCTGGACCGAACCGAATCGACACATTGCGTTTTTTGCTTTCGGCCATGATGGTTTTATTGTGGCATTCTAAAACCACTGGCTCCACTGATAGTTATATAGCAGCTGTAAAACAATAAATAAGTGATTGTTTACAACTGAGGTTGGACCCCATACTAAGCGGTTTGTCATGGAGGTTTACAGCTACCTGGCAAGTTAAAAGACATATATACGTTCCAATCTATGCGGAGATAGGACGTTTTAAGTTAGGAAGATTGTAAAGCGATCATGGGACATTAAATGGTATTGTTGCATACGATTCTAGCGGTTTGGATCGATTTATTCTTTCTAAACAAGTAATGAGCAGTGCTTAGTAGTTGTGGTTAGATAAAGAAATTCCTTGAACGAGGCGACGGGGTGCTCCAGGGAAATTGTGAAAAGGTCATTATTACTCATTATTGGCGTAACGTTGTAGTGATGATGTTTCACGGTTATCTTAAAAAGGTCTGGTTAGATAAGAATAGAAACTTTAGTAGTTCGAGTTTGAAAAGACTGCTTTTAGCCCTTAGCATATTTTTTATATCTAGTTTCATACTTATATAGTTACGGGGAATGATTTCAGTGATTACCTACCTAAACATATTTAAGCCAAATTTTGCTCGGAAGCCATTATCGGTTTATGTAATGCAGGTAATCATTCATCGACGGTAATTTAATGTGATTTTAAGAGTCACTCAGAAGGCTAATTTGAACTTACTTACATTTCGATATCAAATACGCCCGTGCATCTCGCTCGCGACAATACCTACATGTATAACTAACGTGTGTGTATAGGTAATAGGTATTGGCGCATGTGTATAAGTATCTACATGTGATGAACAAACAAGAGTGAAATGCACCGCGTGTAATATTTTAATACAGCGTCTCATTATTCACGAATAATTAGACAAAAACTGCACGAAGCATAAATTAAGGTCTATTTTCATTTAAACTTCCAAAATACTTGCCTGCTGTGTAAAAAATACACGATCCTTTCAAATTCTTGGTGACAAATCATGCTTTGCCATTGCATTGTTTGTAATTGTTTTGTTCCTTTCTGTAGCATTATCTAATCGGTAGTAAATCAGTAGAAAACAGCATAATACTCCCTCAGGAATCAAACGTGCATTATTTTTCGTTTTAAAGAGTTCTTCCTCCCGAGTTTTAAAACCTCGTTGTTAAAAATCCCTTTATGTGAATAACAAATATTGTGTGCTGTATGCATTTCTTATCTTGCTACCGTATTTATGCTGTCTCATGATACTAGTTACAGTTTTTTGTATGTATGAATAAATTGAATAGAAAACAATATTTGAGTCTGCTAATTAATAATTATTTGATGTTAAAAACAATATGATTTAATTTATTGCGGACGAGACTGTATGGCTGTATGATATTCATCGTCAATTCATCACCGTGCCTAATTAGTTAGGCAATACATTACCCACTACCTAGTTACCTACACTACCTGTAGCATTGTGCCTACCTGTTTTGATAACTTACAAAAGCATGTGATGCCTATGTAAACTATACTTATTTAATGCCTAATATCTAATGACGAAAATAAAATGATGTAACATAAAATATTAGGTATAACGGGTGAGGAAAGGAAACCTTTCTAAACAACCAAGGTCTAAGTTTTTTTTCTATAATCGCCTTACGTCCGAGATTTATTAACCAAATCATCAAAGTCAACAGCATTGTACAAACCGGCGATCACTTACCGACACTCTAATTCCATTGTCGTCAACACGCATCTACCAAACACCTACACAAATTCATTAATAAGGACTCAAATCAACAAGATAAAATAATACAAAATAAGTTTTGTTACTTACTAAGAAGGCACATATTTGATTAAGAGTCTGTAGCAGACGGCTTTCTTTCAACTACGATTCTAAATAGAGTTGTTAAAGCCACACGGGGTAGTAAAGCGGCCGACGCAAAAAACTCACAAAAGCATAAAGTTTTGGACACAAAGCGACATCGGGATATAAATTATTTCATCTGTTCAGTCCTTTCACTATAATATTGGCAAATGTTTCCATTTGGGACGAGCCACGCCCTGGTTGGAATCTAACAAGGAAAAAACTAGCCAAGTGACGAACCAAAATAGACTTTATTTATATTGACTTTGAATTTGCATTCTTTTTACTGAAATTTCTGGACAGTGGGCCGCGGCATCACAAAGTCGACATAGAGTCACCATTTCTTTTATACGTTTTTTCTAACTCCGACATATATTTTGACTGTGATGTTTTTATTATTTTTGTCCGTGATCCCGGACAGTTATCGGCGATTTTTTTGTAAAGTCGGCTCGGGTAATATGCGCATGTATTCCCGGAAAAGCCGACAAAGCTGCAAAGTGGTAATTATCTATTAGTATTAGTACAATGTTGACTTTCAAGTGCGGCTTCCGTCGTGACCGTTCTGCAGTAATCAGTGATAAATCGCTACTGGACATTTTGACAATGATTTTAGTTTAAGCCGCTGTTTTGCTTTGACGTCAGCGCCTACGTGTTTATGCATTTTGTTTTTAACTTAAGCATAGCCTAGGCATTTTCGTCTAGAAGTAACAAACAAATATTACGTAAAAAGAGAGGTACCTACCTAGCTATTTACGTACTGACTTTTTCTAACCAAATGTATTATGTATCATCTATATAACAAATATAAATAAAAAATAAAGTAAAATAAATAAATATTTGGTGACAATCATATACAGATTGACCTAGCCCTAAACTAAGCTTGTAGTATGGATACTAGGTGACGATACAGACGTACTTGAGCTATATAGATATACTTACTTTTGTACATAGACAAAAAATATATACATGTGTAAACGGAAATAGATAATTTTAATTACCTATGCTGTTAAATAATTCGGTATGAACAACGAATTAAAATGAAAATTAAATACATAATTGTATATAAAATATTTTTACAAGGTCTACAAGTAAATATCGGTGGATTATTGCTATTATTAGTGAATAAGAAGTTTTTTGGATCGATACAGTTATGTTTTCAAGTTCTTAAGTTAACCAGTAGGGACAAGGTCAGTTTAATTAATTTAAATTTCGATTACTTATTAAATATCTGTTATTTTTATTATGTAGTAGTAATGTAATACAAATAAGTTTAATATTTTGTTTTCACATTGACATCTTATTAGCTTTGAAAAACATTTTGTTCTCCTCTAAACTAAACCCTTACATTTTATTTTCGCTGTTCTTTATACAAATGAAGAAAGCTATACGAATGTGCCTACTTACTAAAATGTGCAGATGTTAGTAAATTTGCGGATCGAACTGATTTATTATCCACAGGAAAACGATCGACTGCTGAGTTAAAGCTGCTTATTGGTAAATGCCGCAAACTTTGAGTAGCCGATACAGTTTGAACGAGCTCACGCCGTACATCTGTCAAACTACAATGGGAGTCTCAAACAGTAAACAAATGAGCATCAAGCGGCTTTCCTCGAAAAGTGTCGAATGCTCTACAATAGTCCGGAAACCAGCCAGTGACATTACAAAATGCAAAGTTACACTTCTTACAAAATAGGCAGCACTGTCAACTGATACTTTCGAACTGGCTTATTGATTTTTAGTTCCGAATTCGTCCGCATGTAATTGTAAAATGGTTCAGTTGTAAGGTAGTCAAACTCCGACTGTGTTGCATAATGGTCCTACGCCTGATGTCAGGACGAGGCGGGGGGCTATATAAATCAGGCAAAGGTGTAATTGAGAACGGTTTTTGGAATTGTTTGTTTTGGGATCAATTTGTTTTGAAGTAATAATTTGGAGATTGTAATTCTAAAACGCGTTTTACATTGGGGCTTCTCGAGATTCATTGGGCATTAGGTTAGGTATACGAAAGACTACGTTAAGGATTCGTATTAAACAATTAAATCTTAGTAAACAATAATCATTTGATGAATAAGAGCACTGATAATTCTCAAAGAAGAGGTACTAATATTGGATTTTAGATGGGTTAATTAGTTAAGTCGTATGAAAATAATTATTGTCCCTATATTAGCCATGTTTGCTGGTTTCCGTTTCCGTCCGTTTATTAATTAGTATCCATTTTCTCTAAGATTTCACTAAACTTACTGTCAGATGCAAGTGTAGGTACTTACCGACGGGCCTTGCTTACAAAATAAACTACCTACTCTACAGAGGTGGTCAAACGTCTCGATTGACTGTGCATCTACTAACTATCGAGTTAGATAGTTTAAAGCTCAAATGTAAACAACGACCAAGACGACATGAGAACATTCAGGAAGAAACTAATGCCGTTCATATTCGTACTTGCACCCGTGGAATCAATTAAAGGAGTTCTTTCTTACAAACGAACAACATCAATCTTACATTTTCACAGCAATCATCCATTCAGAACAAATAAAAGAACATTATTTTCACAGTAATCATGCGCAGAACAATGAGAACAGTAGTTGGTCATAAATGCTACCGTTAAAAAGTAAAACGACGTAAGTTTCTTCAAGAATGAATTCTCATTACGATATTTTGCTTTCAGAAGTACAATACGGGAGATCGCACAATGGTTCGTTACGCGAGCTTCTGGACAAAATTTAAAATAAAGAAAACAACATGGTGGCGTGAAATCGCGAAACTCGAGACACCCAAGTAGCGATTATTTAGTAGTGTGACGAAATGGGTAACGTTGGAGTTAGTTACGGAGTTAATGCATGCAAAAAAATCGAATTCTTTTAGACGCTTAAATAGAATCGTTTATGATTTTTTTAAAGAAATTTCAGTAAGTTTGTAGAACTTTAAAGATAGCGTTGTCATGCATATTTAGATACCTACATAAGTTATGTGTACCTATTCTGTAATACCCATGAAAGCAAAAACGTATTATTAATAGGTAACTATTAAGTTTTCCTTCTCTAGAATATGTAAATTGTTAAGCCATCACAATACAATGTTTGATTAAAATTAAGACCAGTTACAAGCAGTTTTACGCCATATATAAAAACGGTTCGATTATAAATACAATATTTACTTATGTACTTTTAAATCCGTCTTTGTAAAATTTTGTACACAAGCGTATTTTTCCTTTTCCGCAGAAAAATACACGTATCGTAAGAGATACATAGTCTATATAGCTGCATTGACTCGCGCCACCTATCTTTAAACTAGTGTAACTAAGGCACGAACAAACAAAAAAGTGTCGCGTGACAAAAAATATAGTCAGCATTAAATCAGAGCCATTCGCAACGGCACATAAAGACTGCAGTGAGCCGCTCCCGTGTGCCCTATGCACATGCATCGGAAGTGCCTATAGCCAAGTAATGGATTAAATAGACACTTTCATATTTATCACTACATAAATATGTATTTAAATAACGAAACTTCATTGGTTAATATGTTTATTATTTTGTTATTTTATTTTATTTATCCAGAACACATACAGTCATACAAGATACATAAGTCAGAGGTGCGTAATACGCACACAAATCTTAATTACTAATAATTTTTAAGAAAAAAAAACCGACTTCCATTGGGAGCCGGTGAAAGTTTGATAGATAAGAGAGATAGATGGTACACTCTGTAGAAAAGGAGGTAAAACCACCCACTTTCCTACTAGCATTTCGCTTCTGTAAGGGTCGTAGTTCTAGCCTAACCTAACCCA
The DNA here is from genome assembly GCF_963556715.1 of Cydia fagiglandana. Lineage (NCBI taxonomy): Eukaryota > Metazoa > Arthropoda > Insecta > Lepidoptera > Tortricidae > Cydia > Cydia fagiglandana. The sequence continues at coordinate 17,660,163 of NC_085932.1, read as the reverse complement.
CTTCTCTGATTGCAGTTCGGTTCTGTAAGGATCGCAGTTCGAACCTAATCAAACCCACTTTTCAAGTAGCATTTCGTTTCTGCAAAGGCTCGCAGTTCTAACCTAACCTAACCGTTGTTCGGTTCTGTGAAGATCGCAGTTTAAACCTAACCTAACCCACTTAACGGCGCATGCGGTGCGGTGTACGAGGGTTTAAGCGGGAGGGGCTAGTAAGATTGGCATCATCATATTTTATACCTACATTTTATGGTAGGTAATCATAGTGGTTTATTTAGTTAAGGTATGATAGTGGTTTTCCGGGTCCGAGTCCGGGATGGTCCGAGTCAAGGTCCGGGTCAAGGCCCGGGTCAAGGTCCGGGTCCAAGTCCGGGTCCGAGTCTAGGTCCGGATCCGGGTCCGACCGGATCCGGATATGAGTCCGGTTCTGAGTCCGAGTCCAGGTCCCAGTCCAAGTCAAAATCGAAATTCGTAATCACCAAACGTGTCACTATGCGTCATTGAAGAGTTCTGTTCTGGTCATCATCAGCACTCAGCAGTTCCACTTCATCAAATGCGACAGTTTTTATGTAAATGCTTGATTTTATGATGAAAATACAAAAAATCTATACGTATGCCTTTAATATTTGAAGAGTTCCCTCGATTCCTTATGGATCCTATCATCAGAACTCGAGCTTGACAAAAATGTGGCTTATAAACTTAACTTGCTTAACAAACATAATGAAGAGGAAAAATCGCCAAACGTGAACTATGCGTCGTTGAAGAGTTCTGTTCTGATCATCATCAGCAGTTCCAGTTCATCAAATGCGACAGTTTTTAATGAAATTGCTTGATTTTCTGATGTAAATACAAAAATCTCTATATGCATGCCTTTAAGATTTGAAGAGTTCCCTCGATTCCTCATGGATCCCATCATCAGAACTCGATCTTGACAAAAATGTGGCTTAAAAACTTAACTTGCTTAACAAACATAACGAAGAGGACAAACCGCCAAACGTGTACTATTCGTCGTTGAAGAGTTCCGTTCTGATCATCATCAGCAGTTCCACTTCATCAAATGTCACTTTTTTGGATGGATATGCTTGATTTGTTGATAAAAACCCAAAAATCATTAAATGTATGCCTTTAAGATTTGAGGAGTTCCCTCGATTCCTCATGGATCCCATCATCAGAACTGGGTTTTGACAAAAACGGGACCAATCTGTATGCATATACATACAAACAAAAAAAAAATTTTCAAAATCGGTCCAATAATGACGGAGATATGGAGTAACAAACATAAAAAAATAACATTCAACCGAATTGATAACCTCCTCCTTTGAGATTTGGAAGTCGGTTAAAAAGACCTAGAGGTTAATAAAATATACATGTAACTTGTGTAATATTTACTTAAACTTTCTCAAATATGAGGGGAACTTATAGAAATCGAGCTAGTCTCACAGTAAATTCAATAAGGATTGTGTTAATGATTATGATATTTAAAAAATAAGTCAAGAGAATATTTCATAAAATAATTTGATTTGTCCCCTAGTTGGATAGAATATTCAGTATGTAACGGTCGCCGACGGCAAACTTAAAGCTAACGGGTAGTACAATATTTTTTATTAGATTTCATTTCAAGTCGAAACACTGAGCCATTAGCCACACTTGAGAGACTTGGCCGTATTTTTCAAACACAGTTCACAAAGTTCAGCAATCGCCACACAGATGTCGCCATCAATTTGCGATTGTTAGCGACAGCCGTCGCCCGCCGTGTCTATTGTCTTATAGAGTATTAATGTCGCCCCAGTTTTTGTGGTCATAAATAAAAGATCAAACAAGTTTTGTTTCTGCTTCTGTCCTTTACAAAAGCCTCGTTAGTAGTTAGCACTTTCAAGTAAGACTGGTGGTTGTTCGGAAAAAGAGCGCATTTGTGAATACAAATAATTATAATGACTTACATATAGTCGTACACTGACCACTTTTCAAAAATGTATTTTCAAAAGTATAAACACATACTCGTAGAATTAGCCCACGCACAGCAAGTGTTATTTTAAACGTAAAACTTCTATGAAATTATGACGTATAGAAACACTTGTGCTGCTAACTACTTGTCCAAATTCTAGCATACCTATATTCATTACTAAACACCCGGTCGTGAAGCTCGACTCAAAACGAATGCTCGTCATTAAAAACAACCTCAAAACATCTTTATTATAAAGAGTGTCATGTTTGGGTCCGGGTCTTTTCCCATTAAATTAAAGCTGCTTCACACCATCCCAATCAGCGAGGAGGCCGTATATCAGCCATATGTAATGAGCGCCGCGTGTGCCCGAGACCTTATTTAGCGAAGCGCGATTTGTAGCCATGCGACACGAAAACCTGTGAAACATACTTTCATTTGCGGTTATTAATCCAATTGCCAAATGACTTTGGACTTTAAAGTGCTACTATGTAAGTACAATTACAATTTATGAACGCGACGAAATTAGTTTGTCAATTGAAACGTGTGAATCTTAGTAAAATTTGCAGCAGCGAATCGAAAAAGTAATTAAATTAGGTTTTGTTTCTAATGGGTTTTAGATAGTAGTTAGACTTAAAAAGCGTGTAAGTTCGTTTGACTGCTATCGTTTAAAGGGTCGCCCTCGAAAACATGCATTTAGGCTTCCTGTAATATATGTATTGGATTCTATTTGCATGGTAAATACAAAGCCTAATAATACAGAATAGGTACTTACAAAATCTATGCTTGCACCTATTCGTACCTACGTACTTCCTCTATATATATGACAGGTATCAATCAATGGACAAAGAATACAACTGCTTCGGTTCAACTGTCGCGTCATGATTAAGTAACAGGTCAGTGGTAACAGATATATCTACGCTCACGCATTTTTAATCATAAGTGGCATACCCGAAAAAAATAACCTACATTGAAAACCACCTCTGTTAACAGTCATTGTTTCCCCACTGATCTATTAGCATCCATTCACTTCAGCATTTACACTTGAAAGAATGCAATTAGTAAATATCCAATACTTATTATGATTCCTCTCTGACTAATGCTTAAAAGCCACGCCAACAATGCGTTAGAAGAACCTTCAAATGAACCCAAAAAGGCCTTATAACTTCAGTATTTCGAAAGTACTTAGACACTTTCTGTATTTAGTGAGTAACACCACCACGCAACGCGCGCTCATATATTTGGCCAGAAACAAAACACCTCCTAACCGTATTGAGTAGCCATTCACATTCAAATCAGTAGCCGCTCATTTATTTTGAATTCCGAACGAGTTTGAAGACAAAAGAGGAACAATATGGCCGTTGGAGCAACAGTAAATCTCTGCAACAGTGGCGCCAGAGTCCTCAGCTCATCTGTCAAAATCAGACGCCATGTTGGTCGCAGACAAACGGAGCGTAGGTATTGTTGGAATTTTTAGTAATTACACTGTTTATAGTAGCAAGCGAGCTGAATGCGCAAGTGACGTCTATGGTAGAAAAGTACAATCATGCGTACATTTACATTACTTGCATCAAACATTGAATTTCAGATTCATAATTCTATTGAAAGTTTTTTTAAAGAATGTAATCACAAACTGATAATTGGTCACTATAGAGGACGTCTCGAGAAAAGGTTCCATTGACATGTTGTTACCTTTCTGTACTAGTATGTAGTGAATATGTTTTTCCCCTACTTATCTTTAACAAGCTAGTCGCTTTTTAGGATAATTATTAATTAAATTTGAAAATTAACTTTTAAACATTAAGACAGGTACATACCTACTAAATAATTTACTTAGTAAAGATATATAAATAAGTATAAATTGCTTTAATAAGTATAAACTTATTTGATGATGATTAAGCAGTTGTTTTTCTTCACTACTGACAGTACTGACTGATGAACTGATACATATGGATAAATTGCGAGGGGTGAGCGGTCAAACCCGATAAGTCGAGATATTATTTCATTCAAATTAGACCTATATGTGACGTGCGTGGAGTTCTTATTTGAATGAAAAAATAACTCGACTTATCAGGTTTGACCGCTCACCCCTTGAATTTGGATTTCTAATTTAGGGAAAAGGAACCAAATCACAAAAATCTGACACTAAATACATTTTTGAAATTTGTATAAATAGAAAAGCGATTCATTTGAATGCCAAATTTTTAAGATGGATCCTTTTCTCTAAATTACGTCCAATTATACCTAGTTATAAGAGGTTGTACTATCGATACTACCTAAGTAAAGTAAGTGTATGTATCGACTAAGAACAAATTACTAAACAAAATATAAAATGTCTTCGTTTTCAATCCTAATAACTTTGGATACTTAGTACTCCTGACTCTGTTATCAAATATGCTTTCAACTGTACATTCTTGTACGTAACATTCTTTTCTCTGAGTTTGTTTTCAAATTAAAACACTCCACCACTACGTGACCTAAAGAAACAACTTAGTTGCTTGCTTTGACTTCTGAATAGTCTCGAACCGGTGCATAGTTTACGTCAATGAGTCAAACAGAAGAGCTGAACATGAAGTCATTAAAGACTCGAAATTGGTTACTTACCTACGGTGAAGTTTCAAAACCTCTAAAACTAAATTGTGCCTAATAAGGCAAGCCAATGAAAATGACTTTAAGTTCCAAATTTAAACTAAAAATAAATAAATAGTACAATATTGAATTATATTTTTTTATTTACATACAGAATGTAGTAGTGTCAATCAGTGCCAATCCGTCATACTTACATATGTAGGTATTCATATGTATTTTAGCGCACTCAATAATTCTGTGGCCCTAGTGAAAAAGGGTACAAGTCTCACGCAGCTTAGGAGTAAAAGGGCACAGGTGTTACTTGGAACTTATACCCATTTACAACTGCGCTGCTCGAGACTTGTACCTTTTTTCACTAGGGACACAGAATTAATGCTTTAACTATAAAATATAAATATGTACGCAAATAACGAAAGTTCGATTCTTGAAAGCATTCTCAAGACATGCTAGAGATATAGGTGGTTGGTTCAACTGGTTCAAAAATTTCAGATAGTTTTATGTCGTAATATTTCTGAGAAAACGCTTTTAAGTAACTAGGTACCTTACCTACATAGCTAATATGCTTGACTACATGTATAAAAAAAATCTAAATGTATAAATCTAACGTTTTGAATGCTTTCTAGCAAGCGTGGCGTGGTCTCGAGATTTTTTTTTATGAATTTTATTTTCAATGATTAGTAGTAGATTACAAATCATAAAATAATAAAATCAATAGGTGCATTATATTTACTTTATAACGTTGGTAAATGTAGGAAAATAAATAATTTTAAAATAAAAAGGAAATAATTTTGCTATTATTTTCTAATCTGACAGAACACGAGGTAGGTAATGTAAATGTAGGTCAATTCATTTATGCAGTCTATTTTGATTTCATGGTAAACAATTCGACGAATTTCTCAAAACGAAAGACAGAATGCGACAGCAATAGATACGTCATTCAGATAATCATCAACAGATGATCGATTCCTCGTTTACACACAACAGCTGAACCCATGTCCTTTCATAGGGCGATGCCTAGATAACCCTTAATCTCAAGAGAATAGGGCTTAAAAACTTTCGCGCGGATGTAAATTAATGTTGGTAAATTAAATTTGGAATTGTTATGTCAAATTTTAGAAATGAATGCGATTTGATAAGCGTAACGGACCCAGGAACAGATAGCCGCTTTTACAACATTTACAAATATAGTTATGAGGAATGTCTTCCGTAATGGATGTGACGGTATTTAATTTAATTCCTTATCCTATATAAATTGTGCTTAAAGGATGACTCGCGCTAGACCGGGCCGGGGCCGGGGCGTAGCTTCCGGCGCTTCGTTTTCTATAGAAAGCACTACGTGATCACCGATCAGCCGTTATAGAAAATGACATGTCGGACGCCTCGGCCCGGGCTCGGGACGGTCTAGCGTGTGTCATCCTTAATTTGGGGTGAGATGACCGACAGGAAAGATATGTATGTCGTAACAATAACTAGTAAAAAAATATTTTTCAGCGCTTTGCTATTGGCGCTTCTTAGGACTACGTTTCATAAAATGTTTCTACTCATGGTACTCGCTACTAAATGTACTATGACAAAAACCTTCTATTACTAGTAAGTAATAGAAGTACCAAAGAGAATAGATATTCTCTTTAGTTAGGGTTACCAGATATAAATTTAGAATTTCCTGACAAAATTCCTGATTAGCGAATATTTTTCCTGACATTCATATTTTTGACGACGACGGGGGTTAGCGATGGCCACCCGATTGAGCCGATAGCCACGTTTTATTCATTTAAGTTTTATTAAATTTATTATTTGTATTAATTTAAGTCCATAAAAAGGTACTTTATAAAAAAGTCTGTCAATTCAAAAAATTCCTGACATTTTCGTGTTCCGTCCCCATTCCTGACAAAATGCAAAAATTCCTGGCATGTCAGGAAAATTCCTGTCATCTGGTAACCCTATCTTTAGTACTTATAGGTAAACCGTTGAATAGCGTTAGAAAAAAGTGTAGAGGTCGGTTGTTTAACGTATTTGTATTCGTCGTTTCATTTTTGAATTTAAGAAAACACACCATAATTTTTTCACAGGCAATATGTCAAGTGGCATCTATTTTTTCGTGTCCCACGATCACGCGATCACAATGCCGCCGTCCGTCACTTCTGCTCGGTTGCGCACGCACATGACAAGGGATCTCCGACTTAATCGATCTACGCGTAAGTACATACATATACGGTTTGGTTGGCATTTTGATTAGATTTTTTTCTCAAGTTTACAGTCAAGTGTAAAATAAGAAACTTGGCATTTGCGTTATTTTAATGTTCATGTTCATGGACATTCTTCACGCAAGTTAATAATAATTTAAAGTTAATAAAAAGTTGAAGTTACTTACTTTTTAGTTACTTTTAGTTTTATTTCTAGACTTGGCTCACGAGATAACCGCCATGTGGGATGTTGATTCGACGATCATTGTCCCGTCCCGATAGTCGTTTCAGTGAACGGTTTAATAGCGAAGAGTCTCGACCAACATCTCGAGAGACTCTCGCTAGGTGGTTGGATCAAGGGACAGATGCAGAAGGCGGTGATCTTGGACACGGCGCGGATAGTACGTCGGTTCCTCTCTCTGCAGCCCTGACCACCGGTAGCTTGGGCCTTGCCCCGCTGCTGACGGCACCCTAGGTTAGGTTTTTTATAATGTGTTTATATGTATTTTTATTGTTTTGTAAGTGTTTTTATATTTTACTTTTATATTCATATTATAAAAATACCTAACCTAAGACGATAAATAAATAAACATAATATTAGTTACATTAGTGTGAATGCAGATGTGCTTACCTATTTTAGTTTATATACTAATATCGATATATTTAATTTTTACTATATCAATATAAATGATAATAAATTAAATACTTTGTTTACGCCTAACCATTTATTAAAGTTTTGAGGTATTTATATAATATTAGCGAATGGGCAGTACCTACCTAAGTTAAACTTGGTAAGTAACCCAAATGAAGATGATTATGTATTTACATAAATACATATCTTGTCTATCGCTTAACCACCAATTTTGAATGGTGTCAGAGTGACCAAAATAAAATTTTGTTCAGCAGAATATAACTCATGCGATTTAATGTTTAATTTAAAATATATTCTCGGGAAAAACCGCATGGTGCTAATGTTTAACAATTTCGCACTGTTTTTATCAACAACGCCGACATAACGCAGATCGTCCATTAAATGTGTCGATGTATTTACGCGTCCTCCATGTTTGATTGATAATAAAAAAGGCGGGAATTGAACGAAAACAAAAATCAAATCAGGGATCAAACGGCACGCTATCAAAGGCAGCGGCTTGTAAACAACACACCAGGGCTAACGCGTTTAGTCAATTTCTCAGAGTTCACTTGACTAAGCGCCACTTGCACCATCCCACTAACCCGGGGTTAATCGGTCATAAAAAATGTCACAAAAAGGATTTTGCTATCATTTCATGTACCTACTTTGTAAAATTTCTAATTTAGGCCCTTATACTCGTAGTGCATTCCTTCTTAGTCTAAGAAATGAAAGCTAGCTGTGTCCACGTTCATCAAAGTTTCTGGATTCTGATAAGTATATGAAATGACTTATTTTTTCTAAGTGGCCAGTCAAGGAATTTTCAGTATGACCTAAGTATCAGTGTTTTTAACATTTTCAATACGCAGTGCTGAACGTCATTTTAAGCAGCAAAAGTTAAACAGTAATAATTTATCCTTACCTAATTATTTAATAATTGTAAAATATTTTTTAAGTATTGCTATATAATTTTTCTAGGTAATTTCCTATTTTTCATGCCGTGACAGCCCTAAGCTCGGCGAGCGGCGTGTGCGCACGCTTCCTCAGCTTACACCTGCTTAATGTGAACAACAGTTTCCGGTCACTGCAATATTTATTATTTTTCCTTTAATGCATTTAATTTCCCAAGCCTTGCGGATATTTAGTAACCATGGAGCTTGTGGTTTTAACTGAAATGCTTTTATAAAAAAAATCATTTCGTAGAGGTCTGTATACCGTCCGGCCTACCGTTTAAATATGTGGCTACATTTCATTACATATTTACCTATTTATTTATAGTTAGGGAGGCGAGGTAGCTAAATGGCGTAATTCAACGGCGCCGTCGAGACCTATCAAAATCGAAAGATAAAATAATTTCGAAAAGAAAAGCTCGTATGGCAAAAACCATTTTAGCGGTGGGTTTGGCGTGTACGGTTTTTCAAAAATGTTAAAAAAAACAGTTACTTGGGCATTCTCGAGCGCGTCAGATATCAGAGGCGTAGCTAGAGGATATGGCGCCCGGGGCAGGCACCAAATTTGCGCCCCCCCCCCCCCCCAAACGAAATGAACTAACGAAAGAGTTACTTTTTTACTTATTACTTACAGTTTACTTTTAATTGAGACAAAAAAGTGTTTTTAGTACATCGGTGGCTAACAAGCTTACGACCCACCTGATGGTCAGCGGTCACATGCGCGTTGCCGACCATTTTAAAACTTATACACTTATTTTTGGAGATCTCCTTAGACTTAACGGCCTGGCCACGACATTGGTCTAAGGCGACTGGCGGGGCGGCTGGCGGCGCGACAAACGCGAGCGACCGCCAGGCATGCCACGTACTTTCAGTAGCGGCGGCAGCGACTAGGAGCGGCTAGGATGTAGACGTATTTAAAATCATGTTTTTTTTTTCAAAAGTGCCTAGAATATATTTCATTGTTTGTCAATGGGTGCATGGGCTAAATACAGGACGACAAATTTATTTACATCTAGTTTAGTATTTAATATATTGTATATATAAAGCACCCAAAAAACGACTACTTACACAAGAATAAGTGTGGAGACGTCACAACATACTTAAATACGCGAAAGTACATTTAAAATTTCAATAATAAACCCTTCCGTCTCCATGTCGCTCGAAAAAAAAACAAAATGTTTTGTTCCGTGTCGCCCCGCTCGATCCGTCGCGCTTCATAGGCCGGTCGCGCCGCTCTAAAGTCGTGGCATCGCCCGCGCTGCCCGATACAAATGTTCGAGTCGCACCCCGCCCCGCTCGCCGCCGCCGCCGGTCGCCCGGTGCACGCCGCGCGCGTTGCCGCTCGGCTCGTGGCATGCATTATGCGTCGCCGGGTTATTGTTTTTGCGACTTACCACCGGTCGCCGCCGCCGATCGCCTTAGACCAATGTCGTGGCCAGGCCGTAAAGGTTCAATATCGCTTGTGAGTTTGGGATCGTAGACTATTCACAGGTACAGCGCGCCTTTGGACTGATTTGAAGGGTCCAAGGTGGCATCCAGATGCTCCTGCCCAAAGGTGACAGCAGTACTCAATAAATGGGATCTGTCTACCCCAGAGTAAAGTATCGCCTCCCTTTATTGAGCACACCGAGTTTTATTTGGATACGAGCGCAGCCTACCCAGCAAGGTGGCTACGAAATTATTGGACGTCACTGATGGAGATCTCAACACCGAGGCTCCCAATACTCCCTGACATGGGAAGGCTTGTGCCTTGAAAAATGAGGTTTTCTTAGCCCTAAACGCGCAAAATTGAGTCTTGGTGGGATTGAATTGGACTAGATTGTCCCGATCCCACATCGAAACCTGACACAGGTTTTTCACGACATTCTAGTATCACAGAACGAGCGATGTTATCACGGCATGTCTTATACAGGGTGGTCCAAACCTTGACGTCCATAATTTTTTTAAATTTCTCACGCTGTGGGCTATCAGAATATGTACGTTAGCCGACGTTTCGTAGTTTTCGAATTATGATTTTTATTACTTTTAACGTTTGTTAAGAAATTCTGGGGTGAAGATTTAATTAAAAAAAAAAACTATTGAACTTTGTTTCTTTTTGTAACATAATCCTTGACCAACGGCGCAGTTGCTAAAACAACAGCATCCTCACTTGGCTGAGTTGAGCTGAGTTCAAGCTTAGATGTTGCCCTTACCTAAATAAATAAAAAATAAATAATGATAAAATACAAGCGATTTCAAGGACTTTTTGTTATTTTAGGAACTGCTAGACCCTAAGTTTTTTTAAAAGGTCAAAAAATTGATACTTAATAGTCCTAATTTTTCAGAGTCGCCGGTCAAAGGAACTGAGGTGGAAAGCTTCCAAATTAGTAATTCATTAAAAAAGTCCTCTTTTGTTATTTCTACTATTATTTTATGGTGTCACTTCCCCATCGCTATTTCATGTTATATGTGCAAATACCACGAACATGTATTAGAAGACATAAAAGCAAAGCAAAGCTTCACCCCGGAATTTCTTAACAAAAGTTAAAAGTTAAACTCGTAAACTACGAAAAATCGGCTAATCATGGGGTATATATATTCTGATAACCCACGACGACGATACTAAAAAAAATTTTTGGACGTCAAGGTTTGGATCATCCTGTATACAGGTTGGCTAAAAATAACTGCATTTTCCTTGCCAGGGAGATTTTGGGATTACACCTACTGAGCAAGTCGCGAAAAAAAAATTTGGCTGTGTCCTACATTTTGGCTGGTCCATTTTCTATGGGAGGTATTTTGCCCATTTTGGCGCCCCCCCCCTTGGACAGCGCCCGGGGCACGTGCCCCCTCCAACCCCCCCCTAGTTACGCCTCTGTCAGATATTCATACTACGTATGCCCCGAGTGCCTCTGATAACAACGGTATACTAATCTGCCGGTTTGCGTGGTGGGGGTAGGCATATAAAGTAGTCAAAAATGCAAAAAAAAAAAATTACTCGACCGCGTCAGATTTTCGGAAGGGGTGTTAAGTAGGCCCCAAGGAAGCTTCCTTTAAAAAAACTGACGATTTCGGCGTGACGATAAGTTACGATGAATTTTTGAAAATGCAAAAAAAAAAGTTTTTTTGAAATACTCGAGCGCGTCAGATTTTCATAGGGGAGGTTTATCTCGGTATCCTGAAAGCATATTTTTTTAATCTGACAAAAATGTTGGTGGGTTCTCTTAATCTGACCGAAAAAGGTTTTTTGGTTTGGTAGGACAGCATATTTCCGCGAAGCGCTCAGTCTGTATTACATGTTTATGGCAAATTCCTCTTTTTTGCTTCAATTCTTCACTTCGTTTTGCTTACGGTACGTCCAAAAAACAATTTGAGGATCAACAGGCTATTGAATAATATACATACATGAAACTGTACATGTTAATAATACATTTGTATACAGATACGCGTAACTTTTTCCGAGTCCACGAAAATTGTCGAGAAGCTTTAGAAAAAAAAAATTGAGATATAATAAAAGTCACATAATTTAATCATCGTTATTTCATATCAATTTTTTTAACACCCTCAGTTTTCGAGATATACTAAAAAAACCGGGAGTTTGAGTTTTTATGATACTTCAAGTCAAAAAGTTTTAACTTTGGACAAAAATGTAAAGAGACCTTTTTTGTGTAAAATAAAATTACCTTTTTTGTTTATTTAAACTTTTTTTTTGTAAAATGTATCGTTCGCGACTTATATGCCGCAACGCGTTCTTAGGAAGACGAAATGGCTCCTCCACACTTCCGGTCATGCGGAAACCGGCAGATTTTGTATTTTTAGTAAGTTTTAGATTATATTCTTCAAAATAAAAAATAAAAAATCGCGCTCGAGAATGCCGGATTAACGTTTTTTTTTTACAAGTTCGCGACCCTATGACTCGGCGGCGTCAAGGACTTATCGTCAGATTAGTTAAATTTAGTCTTTAAACACTAAAATCAACCCCCAATATCTTAATCTGACGCGCTCGAGTATTTCAGACTATCCATTTTTTTTTACTAATCTGATCGTCTATCCTAGGCGCGCGTCACTACATATAGAGCTAAATACTTTACAAGGTTGTTCTATTTAGGTCTAAGGTATCTCTCATATCTTAAACTGCCACGCTCGAGTATTGCCGAAAATTCCCCTATTCGCCTCCCTAACTAATATGTTTAATTATTTAGAGCATGCGTCACAGTCTATCTACATTTTAAACATCAGGTAGTATCGTATGTACCTTTATTACTTATGGCAAGAAACTCATTGAACCTAGGTAGTAGGTACTATACAATATAAAAACCCAGGATCGAAATCACACGATATCCGATATGGTCGCATGCCTTATCGCTCGGCTAAATTGTTCACTTCAACGTTTCGTTTTATAAATCTCATAACAAAATCAAATTAGACTCCAACGCGAGTTCTGAAACTGAAAACCACAATATTGACGCAACCGCGCTATAACGTTCACCAATGCCAAAACAAGTGTTTCTTATCATAGGTAATAGAACGATTTTTAAATCGCCAGTGATGTAGTTTCAAAGAGCAGAATTGTGTTACAAATCATCAAGGTGCCATTAGTGATTTGCTAGCATACATCATGGTTGAAATCGGCAATCCATCAGTCGGCAGATTTCGGCGATGATGAATGCCCATGCGGCCTCGGCGATCAAAGGGCGGATGCGCGTGCGATGTTGCTATGCTGTTTGCTGCGTTGCGGATCGTAAATGTTGTTAAAATAATTATATGTAGGTACATTGCTTTGATAAATTCAAAAAATGTGATCGGTATTTAATTGAAAACTAAGATTTGAGACGTATGTAGATAATGCTAAACAGCTTTCCATCAGCGGCTGTATGGGAGATTACCACTAGTCTACCTGGCAGTCGGCTTGTATTTTCCATAGCAGTTGCAGCTTGCAGTCTGTGCCATGTTTATTTTTTATTCTTTGTGCTAAAATAATACTAACTCCAAAAGCGATGAAACCTTATCTTCATATTTACCGTTACAAAATGTCGACAGTCGCTTAAATTTGATTTGCATTTTGATTTAAGGGTGACTCACGCTAGACCGGGCCGTGCCCGCGGGCCGAGGCGTCCGACACGTCATTTTCGATGACGGCTGATCGGTGATCGGCGTCACACTGGATGAAAAATGGCTTATCATAATTTGGACAATTGGACATGTCATTGCCGAAGTCGAAGTAAGCAAGGTCTTAAGCTTTACCCAGGCCGATCCTGCGTGAGTGGTCCAAGTCAACTTTTTTGCTTTTCCCTTAGTAAGGTCATGAAGCGATGCTGCTCGTGATGCTTTCCATAGAAAACGAAACTCCAGAAGATCGGGCCCGGCCACGGCCCGATCTAACGTGAGTTATCCTTTATATCAAAGTATTTTTTTTACCGGGTGAGTGACCACTGTCGGATGTTGCATAAAAGTATCCTAACATTATAATAGTACTGACCACATAAACATTTACAAGGAATTATTTCTCTAGAAAGTGATCCATTAAAGCAGCAGGTACAAGTGTCAGATACCAGGTCTTGATTAGAGGCGGAAGTACTTGGTATTTAGGTACAAATATTTCCGCAGGGCGCCATGATGGATCGACTCTTCACTTGTTATCGTGTTTATCAATATTATTCCACTGTTTTTAGACACTTTTTATGATGAAGTAGCTTTGGGACGAATGAGAAATTAGCTTTGTTCTCATAAGCTATTATATTTGGACATTGCTGTTTGATATTCTTCTAAAAATATAATTATTTAAATTGAGTACTTTTCACAATAAGTACATATAATTATTATAATTCTGCAGAGTTTCAAGTTTTTACTTCAGATTTTTTAATGAATCGTTCTTCTATTTAATTTAGTAGATTATAACTTGATTTAACTGAAATTGCATTAAAATATGTACAGTGGCAGAAGTTAAAATACCGTTTGTAAAATAATCCTATAACGGCATTATTTTGTATGGGTTTAATACAATATTAATGCAAATGCAATATTGGCGAACAGTCCGGCTTCCGCCTCTATTTGAAGCCATAACATTGCAATTGTGAATGTAAAGCCTCACACAGCATTAATCCTTTGCCTGAAAAGAAATATATACTTATCACTTTCTTGCAATGTAGGTACTTACTTAATACACTTATTAAATAAATATAAAACGGAAAATATATTCATCCAAAGAACAATAATATCAAAAGAATAATAGAAAAAAAACAGATCATTTGGTCGGGTCTTGAACCTTGCCAGACGCCTGCCAAAAATATTTCCAAAATTTCAAAAAAATGTATAAAGTTAGTCGATTAAAAAACATTTCTAGGATAAAAATCGTGATTCAACGCAAATTATACGTGAATCGCGAAGTGAATAAAGTCAGTTCGCAGAGTTCATGAGCTGCACCACCAATATGAAAATAAACAAAGAGTACGTAAATATCCCGAGAGCACTTCAAAGTGGAGTGCGATCCGCCCGCCCGACGCAAAGCATGGGATATGGGATGGTAAGAAGGTCGCTAGTATTGGTGATGATCTGATGATAGGTAGGTAGGTAACTGATAGAAATCATGCTTATGCACACTTTCTTATTTTCATTGTATGTCGGTATGCGTTTGGTTGGATGCATATTAATTTGCAAATGCGTAAAAGGTATGGAAAGTCAAACCATCACAGCGCACAATGTAGCTTTTTAGGGCGTTTTTTGGACAACTAGCCATATTTTGCGAGTTGATTATATAGGCTATACTGAACAGCTTTTTCTAGATGGGACCAACCCCGAAATCCCAAAAAAAAGTTTGGCCTTCCCATAGAAAACGTCGACATCCACTCGACCAAAATGTATGAAACAGCCAAAAAATTTTTTGTGATTTCAGAGTTGGCCCCATAGAAAAAGTTGTTCAGTAAGGCTTATATAATCACCTCGCACAATATGGTTAGTTGTTCAAAAAACGTCCTGTATAGGCTGTAAGTCTACACTATCCTTCGCAGCTACTTCGTAAATATAAACGAAAGGTTTCAATTTTTTTTTATTAAATAATTTGACGTCATTTTCACTTGAAGTTTTAAATATATATAGGTCAGTAAATGAATGCTCAAAAAACGTTGTAGAGGGAAATGCTAGGAACACAATTTTTGACTCCGTAACTTTGTTTAGACTAGTTAGGAGGTGAACATATCAAAAGTCCCCGGCTGTAGCCCCGATGCTGCGGGGTAGAGGGGGGTAAGAAGGTCGAATTTTTCGGTTTTTCATTGATATCTTGGAAACTTTGCATCTTAGCGACATGACTACTAAGACAAACCGAAAGCTCATAAAATTAGTTACAAGTTTTATCTAGTCAAGTTTTTCGATATCTTGAATAGTTTTTGAGATACCCGCTCTTGAAAGTTTATTTAGGGATTTTAATTTTATCTTGATATCTGCATCAGTGATGCTGTTAGGCCATGTTTGGTATCATTTTCGTATAAATCGGGGGTGCTGAATTCATTTATGGTATCACATTGACACTATTCCGAAGTAAAACCGAAATTAAAAAAAATATATTTTTAAAAATCCCTCTTCACGCTTAAACCGCTGAACCAATTTCGTTGAAATGTTGTATATAAATAGTTTCAGTCTCGACACAGGACATAGGATGGTTTTTATAACCAAAAGCATCTTTTGAGGATGTGAAAAGTGGGGTGGAAGTTTGTATGAGGAGTCAATAACCGCTGAACCGGTTTAGGTGAAATTTAGGATGGTATACATCTGTGATTTAGATGAAAATGATACCTAACATGACTTCAAACTTTACCTTAAGCAGTATTTACCTCAGGAATTCAGTTTCGTCGACGAAGTTGAATTCCCCCCATACTCCATCCCAGCAAACATTTTAAGTATTTTTTCCTAGGCTCGAAGAAGATTTTACCAATTTAAGTGAAAATGACGTCCTAAGTCACCAATTATTTTACGTATTGTACACTTTTACTTCCAAGTCAAAATATAGGGATAATAAAACGTAAATTTCACTTCATAAATACATCATGAAGTCAGGGACTTAGGCGTTGAAAATAAGGCAAAATATTAGGTAAAATTAACCTTAAACCCTGACCAATAGGTCAAATCTACTAATAAGGTATTTTAGGTGTATTTGCGACGTAATTATTACTTATACGGGGACTATGAAGTCACGGACTTAATGGTTGAAAATAAGTCGTATTACTAGGTAAAATTAACTTCGTACCCTGACCAATAGGTCAAATATACTAATAAGGCCTTTTAGGTGTATATGCGACGTAATTATTTCTTATACGGAGACCATGAAGTCAG
The DNA here is from genome assembly GCF_963556715.1 of Cydia fagiglandana. Lineage (NCBI taxonomy): Eukaryota > Metazoa > Arthropoda > Insecta > Lepidoptera > Tortricidae > Cydia > Cydia fagiglandana. The sequence goes on along the minus strand of NC_085932.1, from coordinate 17,643,573 downwards.
GGACTTAATGGTTGAAAATCTGCCGAAATATTAGGTAATATTAACTTCGAACCCTGACCAATAGGTCAAATGTACTAATAAGGCATTTTAGGTGTATATGCGACGTAATTATTTCTTATACGGGGACCATGAAGTCAGGGACTTAATGATTGAAAATAAGTCGAAATATTAGGTAAAATTAACTGCAAAGGCTGATGAAATCACTTGTAAAGTACTATCAATACCATAAGGTTGTGCCGCCATTTTCTTTCATTATAACGAGATGCTAAATATGAAATTGCATAATTTAAGTTGTTATATCTTGAATGCACTGCCATCGCACGGTACTTCATTGTGCTAATATTCAAAATAAAACAATATTTTTGATCAAGTCAATACAACACTCAATTACAAGCAAATATATGCATTTTGATTTTATAAAATGTTGAAAACTTAAATATTTCAAAAGCCCATCGATAGTTTTGTATGTAAACCTAACATACTGCACGAAAAAATTTTCTGTGCACTAGATTTCATCGTTCTTCATCAGCGTAATCGGCCTAAATTATTTTACATGACTTAGTGGCCGCCATTATCATTGCACAACTTAAAGTTGTTTTCTTGTTAGACATTTTGTTTCTGAGTGAAAAGAATATATAAGCGTAATGTTTGTGTCTCTTTTTCTCTTCATCGCGTCTCATCTAAATATTGCCTCGCAGAGTAATTATATGGATAAAAATATGTCGCCATCACGTCTAAAGGTGGTAAAGAATACCAAATTAGTACATTTTCACTACGCGGCACGTCGTGGCGACGTCGAATCCACGTCGGAAACATGACCTAGAGTTGACCTAATGGTTGTAATCACTAATTTACCGTCAATAAATACGTCGCCGGCACGTTCGTTTTTTCCCCATTTATGTCGACTCGACGTGCCCACGACGTCGATTCGACGTGCCTCATTTTGGTCTCCTAAATTGTGCGACCTAAAATAGGTGCCTTTTTCGGAATATCGACCAAAAATGTTTGCTGGGATTTCACAACTTTAAAGGATGATTATTGAGATAAAAAGTATCTTATGTCCTGTCTTGGGACTCGAAATATCTGTATACCAAATTACAATTAAATCGGTTGAGCGGTTTAAGCGTGAAGAGGAATTTAAAAAAAAAAGGTATTTGTTTAAAGTTTATATGTTTTTTCTAAGGAATGGTGTCAATGTGATACCAAAAATGAATTCAGCACCCCCGATTTATACGAAAATGATACCAAACACGGCCTAGCAGCTTCACTAATGTAGATATCAAGATAAAATTGAAAGCCCTAAATAAACTTTCAAGAGCGGATATCTTAAAAACTATTCAAGATATCGAAAAACTTGACTGAATAAAACTTGTAACATATCAGCTTTTGGTTTGTCTCAGTAGTCATGTCGCTAAGACGCAAAGTTTCCAAGATATTAGTGATAAACCGAAAAATGAGACCTTCTTTTCCCCCTCTCCCCCCCAGCACCGGGGCTACGGCCGGGGACTTTTGATATGTTCACCTCCTAACTAGTCCAAACAAAGTTACGGAGTCAAAAATTGTGTTCCTAGCATTTCCCTCTATAACTTCTTATTTCTTGGCCTAATACTTAACTGGTTCAGTTTGGAAAGTAACCTTATTAGTTATTTGTGATAATATAATACAGAACATATGAACAAACTAGATATACCTACTTGCCTCAGTTTCTCAATTGGACCAGCCCTCGTCATGAAAACCAACGGATTTGTTTACAGACAATACCGCTCATTGGCCGTTGGGTTGGATAACAAACATGACCCACCTACGGTCCTAGCATTCACCAATCTACCAAATATGTAGTTACGAGAATTTCAGACGAATTTAAGATTGCAGAGCAATAGCAATATCAGCAACTTGAAGTAGGTACAGTAATGAAAGTGTCACCTTTGGTGGAAATAAATACTTATTAAGTAAAAGCTATTCTTGAGACTGCCATGTAAGCTTCAAAATATTGTAGTTGTCTAAAATAGGACACAAATAAATGATGGATGGTGGAATTCAAAAAATAAATATATCTAGATTTCTTTAGAGTAAGGACAATATTATAGTTATATAAAAGACGTCGTCTAGCACTCATAGTTCAAGCATTGCTTAATTTGGGGCTAGGTTGATCTGTGTAAGATGTCCTCTAATATTTATTTATTTATTATTTATGATGACTACTTTGGTTTCTTTATATATTATGTTCATAGTACCTACTTATAATTTTTTTCCGCATCTCCACACCATACTGACATTACTTAGGTATAGGAAGTAATTTTACTGATAATGTTTCCGCAGAACTTATCAAGAGACTCAGGTTGAACATCCGCTGACCAAACCAGGATCAACAATCGACCAATGTTGGCGCGTTGGCCGTTGGCGGGTTTGTTTACCAAGTATGTAAACATCGGCTACTTCAAAGCTACCATCTGATATGTGGAGTTGCCAGTTTTGATCTATTATACAAGATACATGCATACAAATCACTACACTTAATATCATTTATTTTTGGGATTCCAATAACGACAAGGGGTCCTGTCTTGACCTATATTAAATTGTTTTATGTACTAAACTGTTTTGAATACTCAGACCCAAGAATAGGTACGATTGTAGAAATTTCTAATAAAATGCCTACTATCGTCGAAAATTTGCATTCTTGCATCTGACCCTCCATTAGATAGCCCATAATAAATGATAAGGTACATTACAATATAATTTAGTGGGAATGGTTAATTTCATTTAGCGTCTAACAAATTGGCCGAAAAATTTACCCATCTGGACTGGCCTTTCGATACCTACTGATGTAACTCTTGTCAATCTTCTAAGTTTCACAATTATGATCGAACGATTCTAATTAATTTGAAAACACTAACATCTCCGAAAAAATCCAGCGGTAACTATTCTCACTATAGTCAATATTATAAAAAAATCATTACTTTTTTATTTTTAACCTCACAACGATCAAGACCTTTCGTTTCGGCCATCGCTATGCACCCATCCTTTGATCTTTAAAATCAAGCGCTATTTAGTCACTAATACTTATTTTACCGAATTAATATAGAAAAAAACATCTAAGCAGATTAAAATAAAGTTGAAAATTGTAGTGTTCGTGATTAAGAACTTACTTTATTAGGAATCAAAAGATCGTAGGTAATTCTTTACCCGAAGTGTTCTGATTTATATCTTATTTGAATATAGTTTAGGTATAATTTTAAAGTTTTGGATGTGTGAACATAGGGCGTTGTGATAATTAGTTTGGCGTGTCAAAACGTGAAGACAGTAAACATTTACACGTGGTTTTGGCTGCGGTCACGACCACATGCGGAGTCAACAAACGGATACTTAAAAATTGGCAAAAAATACCTAATAATTATATCAACTGGCCTTTATCAGCCAATGCAAAGCCGAAAAAAAATAAAAAACAAATCTATAATCGTATATTATAGCTTCGTTTTTTTATCTCTTTTCGTACCTCGTACCTATTTTATAGCTTAGGCGAAATATTTAATGGTATAATATGTGACTTTGTTAAACAAAGTTGTTGCAGTTGTGATTGAAAGATGCGAAATAACAATCTAGATTATATGTTGATTTACAATCAGTCTACAGACCTTTAAAAAATTGGTGACTCAAACTACTTAGTACAAAAATGTTTTGTGACCCGCCTTACCCGGTGGTCGGTGTACAGTTACCCACAATTGCTGTATGCACCATCCTGCTTAATGCAATTATCCCAATTAGGCGGCGCACACGCACCGCACCAATTCCGTTGTTAACTCAGGAAATCGGATGAGCTAATGACGCCTTGTAGCTCTTGGATTGTCTGTGAACACAAGAAGACTCAGCTGAAACGGATCTACCTACATTTAAATTACTTATACTATAACGTACGAGTATTTATTTCTGTCTATGTTATGTTAGTTATGTGGCCTAAATATCAAATGTTCCTGAAAACACTTAAAAAAGATTCCTACCTAGGCACTCCTAAGATCTTACTCGTAGTATACCGCTTGTTTATCAGACGACACTATAAAAATCAGACATATATTTACTATGTATAACTAACTTGGGTAGGTATATTGTATACCTACTAGTTAATACTGGACAATTTCACAATCTTTCAGAATTGTAACATTGTTTACGTCAATTGATTCAATTAAATCATCAATTTAATTATAGGTAGAATAATATTTTTGTACAATATTCTCAAGCATCATATTCACAAAAGAATTAGTATAATTTTCAACAATAAGATTGAATGCCTAATAATATAATATAATAAATGTTTCTGATAAACTCAACAGTAGCGTAAACACCACAAACATCCCGCATCGGGTCAAATCACGTACACACACACGTGTCACAATGTTGCAAGAATTGTACCAACTCCTAAACGAAACAGAAGATTTTGTTGAATGAGGGTACGTTCACACGGGCATTCTACTTTGGTTTAGATATATGTCATGTAGACTTAGAGACTTAGGGACGGTTGCACCAAACTGTTACGAACGTTAAAGAGTTCGCTAAATTTTTATGTATGGAAAGTTTCATAGTAAAGGCGCGGGGCGCGCCGGCTGACGATTATCAGTCTGTCAAATGTGGTTGGTGCAACTGGCACTTAGAGTATCGAGTTTCTGCGCTCATTTGATATTTATGAGTAGGAACTTGAAATAAATAGGTAACTTTCCTAATTTTGTTCTTGTATGGAGTTAAAAAACAACTTATTTACTTCCTAAACGTGAATAGATTAAATTCAATGTAAGATATATATTCTTCTTTTTTTTATTAATATTATTAATTATGTTGTTTTTAAACAAAAGTATTTTAAGCATGGGTACTTATCTAAATATCTGTGTTCAGGTAAGGCATAAATCTCAATTTAGTTTCCCGTAACAACGCTATATTATAAAAAATATCAACATACGTATGTATTACTCTCGATTAGCTAACCATAGATCCAAGCCTTACTTTAATCCAAATAAAAGACCAGAATCCAGTAAACTGAGAAATGCGGGAGTGATAAATACAAATTGCCCTCAGCTCTCCAATTGACCACATTCTATTAAATTATTTGTATTGCTCATGCTTTTATTATATTTGACAATTTAGCTTCATTATTCATCTACACCAGAGTTAAAGTAGGTACCTAATTGAGACACAGGCAAAGATTAATTAGTAAAATTGAAGTCATGTGTGTAAGGGCTGGAGTAATCTAAGTATAGCAAAGTGCCAAAAAATCTCTATGCTCCGGAGGATTTTGCAAATTCAATAAGAGTGGATTACAATACAATACTGCTTTTAAGATTGTGTACTTTACCAGAGAAAATTGCGTAGATACGGAGTTTAGAAGTCGTGTCATAGCAAAAATCTGCATTGCAGTAAATTGAATCTACTACAAGGAGGAGGCCTATGTTCAGCAGTGGACGTCTTGTAGGTGAGATGATGATGATGATGATGAATCTACTGCCGTCCTCCTAAGGATAAACCTAAGATGAAAGCTGATCAACAATCCCATTGTCCGGTCTATTACCGCCGAGGTTATCGGCACATACGGGCTCCAATTGGCTTCGTAGTACACAATGCTCAACGCATTACGCTCCTTTATGCCGCAATTGAGCAGCATTCAAAATATTAGTGCTTTTGTGCTCGGTGCATTGTCGACATGAGAAACGAGCGCGTTTCGCACAGTTGCCGTCCGCTGTTTTGCTTGCGGAGTGAGGCACTTGTGATTGGTACTGTAATGTGCTTACATTAGGTACATACGACTATGATTTATTTAATCATTAGAATGAACTCAACAGGATACTTATTTTTTTTTTTTTTATTTACATACAATATATATACAGGGGTACAACTAAACGAAATTAATAACTAGCTTAAATCTATGATACTTATTTATTTAGTAGGTAATGGACATACTAAGAACAAGTTAATAACTTTTTACTCAACAACCTATTTTTAGTGTTCCGTACAAAACTTTGTTTATTTTTAGTAAACATTAATTATCTTTTAAAATAAGAGTTAATTATTTAGTATAAAATTAGTTATCAACAAGCACTAAAATGCTAAGATTTAATTTAATACTTTTTTCATAGGAAGAAAAAACGGCCATCAAAAAGATAATATGTTCTTTCAATTATTTCACAGTTTCAGTTTTCAGTTATTTCTGCGTCTAGCCTTTTTGTCGTCATACAAAAGTCACATGCTGCATGCACCAAATGAAAGTGTACCTATTTGTATGATATTGTTAATTGTAAGCATGAGCAGGCAGTTCATAATTGAATGGTTTTGAAACTAAGCTATTAGCACCCACCCTTGAAGCGAAACTTTGGACAAGAGTCAGGGGTCCAAAGCAGTAGGCACGGAATTAGCTCTTACTAACTTATTAAATAGTAACCTAAAAAAATAAAACCTATTAAAAGGCCGAGGGTCTCAATCCACTTTGAAGAACGTTTTATTTTTGTAACTTCTATAGGTATACGTTTGGCTAGTCCTTTGTTGAGATTGCTAAGCAACTTATGCTCATAAAAGTAATAGATATAGATAAAGTACCTAGAACTATAATTGTCAAGACCACAAAGGCTCCGCAATGTTGGGTTAATAATTGTAACTGTGTTAAATTTCTTTATAACTGTAATGAGTTTTTGTTTACATACCTACATATATTATATTATCATCTTTTCATAAAAAAGAAACAAGTAATCCAACTTCGCCAATTGTGGGTATTCTTGTAATATCGATCTTATGAAGATTTAATTTATCTTTTGCCAATCAAAAAGACTAGTGGACTAGATATTATGTACTTGTTAATTTTCACTTTTACAAATTTAATTACAGTGTGAATTTTAGCACCTATCTCGGCCGTGCAAAGCCACATAATGTGTTATAATTTTTTGTGAGATGGAAATGATGGTTAGCCAAATGTTGTGCGCGGGCGCAGTCCGGTGCCCGCATGGTCCCAGCAATTACCATAACTGGCGACGCCGACCGTTTGCCGTGTCCACGACATGTTTGCACCCCTCACTTGTTTGGGATTAATAAATTATCACTTCTAACACTTAAGCTTAACCACTGACAACCCATCCAAATGTTTAATTTAATGACTGTCCATTGTAGAACGTTCGCACTGTCACGAGAAAAATAATCCAACAATAAAGTCGTGATAAACTAAAAAAAATGCTATTAATATTTAGTTACGACCTCTCCTCTATCAGTTCATCTAAAACAAGAAAATGTGCGAGCGCGAAGTCATATCTAAGGCACTGGTCCCACCGCGAGCTAGTAAGCTATGAGCTATCGGCTATAAACACGAACAAAAGATAAGCACTCCCGTGTAAATAAAAGAGACACGGCGATATTTATAGCTCACCGCTGGGCGAGTAACTATAAATATCGCCGTGTCTCTTTTATTTACACGGGAGTGCTTATCTTTTGTTCGTGTTTAGAGCCGATAGCTCATAGCTTACTAGTAGGGATGTACCGACTAGTCGGGAAAGCCGACTATCCGGCCACATTTATAGTCGGCGATTAGTCGGCGACTAGTCGGCAAAAATGGCCGATTAGTCGGCACTTTATTAGTGAAAGAAAACAGAAAAAAAAGAAATCAACAGACAATGTTTGCCATATGTTTTATGTCTATTTTACCAAAATACCTATTCAGGATGCAGACAAAACTTTTGTTCATATAATTGACCGTTTGATCGTTATCGTATGTTGGTGGGCTGGTGTTTTCCTCTACAGGTCGATCTCAACTGATTCTCGTGTAATTTCATGGCCAAGTTCTATAGTTAAATGATTTTATTACTATTCAGTTTTTTTTTTTTTTTTAATGGTGGAGCCATGGGGAACTGTTAATGCTATTGCAAAATTTTGAGACTTATAAACAGGGCACGTTGCTCGTAAAGTCGCTGACCACAGGGGATAGGTTCTTAACTAGCGACTACGTACGGGAAATAGAGCCTTGGAAATACCTCCTACAAGCTGTAGGTACTGACGGTCAGCTCAGGATCGCAAAATAAAAGAAAGACAGAAATCGAACCAGGATTCTTGTGATAGGTGTTTGAACCCGTAGAGAACACCTTTTAGCCAAGCTAATATGATAAATAGCGCAACCAAAGAAGCAAAACTATTGTTTTTCACCGTAAATTATACGAAACTAATGATCTGGCCGACTAGCCGACTAATCGGCCATTCGAGCGCCGATTAGTCGGCTAGTCGGCTAGTCGGCCAAATCAATAGTCGGTACATCACTACTTACTAGCTCGCGGTGGGACCAGTGCCTATGGGCCGATTTTTGAATTTTGATCGCTCGATTTCGTCACTCGAAAATCGGTGGAAAACGGCGAATGGCTAATTTTAAATAATACGAGCGATCGAAATTTGGAATCTAGTGGTATTGACCACTCGATTTCAATTCTATTTAAACGCCCAGTAGTGGAGATATCATTTAACGAAATACATGAAATGGAGTGGTAGCATTTCAATAATCGGCCCCCTGGCCACCTTCAAAGAATCCTCCTCCATATCCTCCACGAAAGTATTCGTATTCCCTGAGCATTTCACCCCTTTAATAGTCTAACAGTCATGGACATTATGGAGTTTATGGCGTCATAGAGCAAAGCTCGCGGCGATCTGTTTTGTGTCGTCAATTAATAACAATCACTGTGCTCTAACTGCCTGTCTTATAAATCAACAATATTTATCATTGCTTAAAGCCCTTTAAAAATAAACGTCTACAGTGTAAAGTGATATTCTATTACGCAATAAATCAAAAATCGATGTATTGTATCGAGTCTTCTTTTAAAAATTATTCGTTAGAGTTATGTTTTCATTTTATGGGGACCGTCCTTTTGATTGGTTCCTATTACAATAAAGCCTTGTAAAACGAGATCATCTTATTAGGTATCCCAACAAGTGATATACTGAAATTCTAAATTTATTCATCTACACTATCTACAGAAACATTTAAAGCTTACATGTTACATTTGCTTTAGTCACCACCTCTGTTAGTCATGAATACTTCTCTTATGTAAGAACATTTACCCTCAATTCATCCAATATACGGTTATTGAAGTATTATCATCCTTTCATAGGCCAGGACACAAAGGAGCAATTACTTGAGTTAACCTCGTCGTGGGGTCACAATCTAATCTAATAACGACGAGTCTGTGAGCCTCAGCCACTCGCCCACTCGCCCACTTACACGTAAATATGTCACGTTAGGGACCCACAGACAGTTATACGTTTGAATACAAATGCTAACCAAGGAAACTTGAGTGATGGACTAAGTAATTATTAAAATAAGAAGCAACTGGAGATACCTATCTATGATTATTGACAACTCGTGTCATGGCGAATAGCATGACGCACAGTAAAAAATTGCGATTGGATAAATATTTAATTGTATACCTAATATATATAACAGCGGATGTCGTTTACACTAATTTAGCGTCTACCAATGGAAAGCTTGCAAAAGTTTTAATCGCCCTCCTGCTATAAAATAATGCATCTAGAGATTATGTATTATTTGTAATTAAATAGGTAGGTACTTACATGTATGTAGTGCCCCCCATAAAAAAATACTTAAGTAGCGCCTCACAATCCACAGCTTTATTCCAAATTTCATTAAAATCGAAGAAGTATTTACTGGAAAACTACCTGTTATGTGATATAAGGACAAATACAGACGAACAGATGGACATGACGAAAATATGAGGGTTCCGTTTTTGCCATTTTAGCTACGAAACCCTAAAAACACACAAACAATTAAAAAAACATTTAACGGTCCATTTCTCTCCGGCCAGTGCGATAAAGTCCTAATTGCACCAAATCGCTGCAAAATATCCGATTACCGATTGTTGCACCCAAAATATTTTAAACGTAACGTGATATGCGAAAGCGACGTAATTGCACTAAACAATGACATTTAGATGCGTTTGTTGGTGCGTGCAGGCGCCTCGGAAAGAAAAAGTGTTTTGGATTTGTTTATTTTTTGCGTCTTTTTGTATGTAAGCGATGCATTAATGCATTTCACTTCAGTAAATCCCTGTTTTGAGGTAGTAACAATTCAACCTTCATAAAACCATTCCCCATGGACTACCTACTTAATTTAAGTACAGGCCTACTACAAAGGCTGCTGATAAACTATAATACCAATTAACGTGGAACATTTATAAAATCACCTCGAAATTAAAGCTACGAGCATTTTGAGCAATTATTTTGTAAACAAGTTTATATTTTGGTGTGCCTGAAATGAAAACAAATTAGTCACTTTGTTAACAATCTCACGATATTGTTGGCAACTCCAAGCACCATGGACCATAAAGGATGACTCACGTTCGACCGGGCCGTGTCCGGACTGGAGCTTCCGGAGCTTACTTTTCTATGACATGGCAGGCGATCACGTGATGCTTTCCATAGAAAAAGATGCGCCGGAAGCTCCGGCCCGGACACGGCCCGGTCTAACGTGAGTCATCCTTAAAGCTTACCCAGCTCTTATTTTTATAATCCTACCTAAGTAGGTAAACATATACTTAACATAGATGTACTTGTAAATATGTATTAAACGTCACGCTATTGTTTTAAAGAGTGCTGCAAACTATAGGATTGTAGGTAGGTACTAAAGAAACCCCATAATTCAAAAGATCGACTGAATCGAGCGATGTTGTTGGCAACTCCAAACACCGTGGAGCATAAAGTTCGTTTCAGGCCGCTTCCCCGAAGCCGAGAGTTGTTTATGACGACTCAATCTCTTGCGCAGGTGCCGCCACCTAAGGTAGTGTTCATACAAGGTACATGTTCATACAAACTTTTTACTGAGATTGTTTTTTTACATAATATGGATTTCTCTAATAGGTAATACAAAATCAAAACAAACCAAATTATATTTAATAAATATTTTGGTCTGTGTTTTCTCCGATTTGTGGAGAACTTGGTCACTCGTTCTTTAATATATTATGATATCTATGTATTTCCAGACTAGTTACATTTTATTTAATCTTGCATGGAAGATATAGTTTTAAGTGGTATATCAAGCTAAATAACCTCTCAATATAAGGATATTAGTAACAACTTTTTATACTCATAGGTACTTTTTATATGTAAGTACTTCATATAGTGTAGAATTGTAGATAAGTGAACATGGACACGCACCTTAAGCGCGCTTCCCGCTCTTTGATCCGAGTGATCTGCGCCGACCGCTAACAATACAACACACCGCTAAACACCAGCGCTGAAAGAGTTCAGGAAAACATGCCCTGAAATAACAATATAGCTTGCATGAAATCCGACCAACGTTACTGATTACTTTCTTTTGGCATTGCAAGCGAATTACTGGTGTGTAGGTAAACAAATAAATTTAAGTAAGTATAACATAGCCTTACAAACTACATAAGTTATAGATACTCACAAAGTTACAACCATTGTAAGCAATCGAATATCTTTCAATGTGTTGCATCATTGTTTTACCAAAGACAAATATATAATTCTGTATTCGAATTTTTATTTCACTCAAGACTTTTAAAAAGTAGTTGTATGCGTTGTAGGTAATAGGTATGTGTAATTGATTACAGTAAACAGTAACAACTGTTTTAAAAGTATATGTAAATTTAAATATTTAATTGTGTACATTTCTGATTATTTCTTAAAAATATATACGAAAGTGAATCGAAACGAAATACGAACTTTACCTACAAGTCTGTCACACCAATTAATAAACGTTCGTTTTATTAGTCCTACAAACTCCAAAGAATTCATAGTAATCCGGTCTATTTTAGACAGCGAAGACAATAAAACCATGTTAATGTAACGGGGCGCGGCTCTCGGTATGTTTATTAAACACTATAAGAATGTGGGACTTTTGGAGAAGTTGTAAACAATGTAGGTATGCCTACTTATAGGTATATAGGTATGTCAAATACACGCTGGACGAAATTGGGACAATGTGCATTAAACTGCAAAACATTTTTGTAAGCAAATGAAACGTAAGAATGTCTAAAGTAATATCACATCACAATTTCCATTCATGTTTGTCACAATGCTATGAATGGAATGACCAAAACCGTATTATATTTTGCAACAAAAGTAGGTTAGTAGCAAAATTCATAATCATACGTAAATCCTATTGCTTTCGTTGTGTTGAAGAAAAACATCCGCTCGCTAAATGTGGGCAAATAAACATATTCATTGAATAAACTAAATGTGTACAAACAATCCACAAAAGATCGAAAATAGGGCCCTATAAATATACACAATTGTGCCCAATCCGTCTGTCCGAATCCTTTATTTTTTTCTCAGATTATCCCGCACAATGTGATGAAAGGATTGAAAGTTGAAATTCCTAAATGTCGTGTATTTTCGTATCGTCCAAAATCGGGGAGCCCTGTAATTGCGCTCATAAAAACTCACACCGATTTCGTGTAAAAACAAACTAGTAAAGCCATATTTAGGGCTATTTCCTGAAATCCAATTTCACGCAGCCATATTTAAAGAGAGATTAACAGATCGTTTTGGCGGGAAACGCGTTTGGAAACCAAATGCGTGTCGTAAAGCGCAACGGGTTAATCCGCCGTTAATCCCAACATATGTATCTGTCGTTGCGTTTTGACATAGATTTACAATTATTTACAAGAAACACTCTGGCACACCGCTTGTGTCTCCTCTTGGTAAGCCGAGGATTAGCGTAGCCCTTGTTTATGGTACACTGTCTCCCGCCTAATTGTCTGTGGTCGGGAAAAAGCGCGAGAACGTAGAAACAAAATGGCCGATTGATTTATTCAGGGTTGCGATCGGCGCAGGTTTTCATAATATTTCTAGAGCAAGATGTTTTGTGTCAGATGAGAGATGGGTGGGTTTATGGAGATTATTTCGGTGTCGTATTACGCACGACGTGTTTTTGTTGGCAGCGTTTTGCTTGGATTCATTTTTATCATAAACATAGTGAAAAGAAAAGTAGACCAGTTTGGTTATAAATTGGTGACGAAAATGATAGGTACTATTAGTACTATTAGTAGTTAACGGTATGAAATTTAACAGTTACCTACAGTTACAGGACTGATTTGACATTTAGTTTCAAAATATACGTTACCAACCATTTAAAAAAACTCCAAATATTGGATACCCCTATTTGTTCACATGAATTAAATTTAACATATATTATGTTTATTTGGTAAACAAGTACACAATTATATTATGTAGGTATATAACAGTATGTTCTTAAAAGCAGAATTGACACATTTTGGTATCTAAACCTATTTATACTCACTTTCAGTTATCTTTTGGTTTGTAGGTTTATACTCATTTGTCTGTTAATAGGTATATACCTATACATATATAAACAAATATATATTTGTATGATATCTTAGGTACTTTTCACCACACCAGTGCTAAAGGCCATCTAACCCCTCAAAAACAGATAGCAAAGTTGCATTTTAGAGTGGCAAAGTAATTAGATGCAAATTTTGATTCGTTTCCTCACTTTGTCTGTTAGGATGGTCTTTTTAAGTGGTCCTTTAGAATGTTATAATTGTTAAATACATATTATGAAGCATTAATTAAGATACGATTAATAACGTCTTAAAGATAGTACATATATTCCTGTTGTTGCTAATTTTGTTTACTAAGTAACCCTTTTTCAAGGAAACCTTCTCAACGCTCAAAATATTCTACTTTTTGAACCACTCGTTGCGGTCGGGTTAAATTTTGGATGTTTTGCTAGCTCGGGTGTACGTGCCAATTGTTAACCACATTGTACAGCAAATAACTATCTTATACATATAACTTTCTTTCTTTCTTATACAACCGTAACCGAATAATCATGCGAAAACAATATTGTTAGAAAGAAAGTGTTCTACTTTTTTACTTGGCTGTCATAGCGAGGGACAGTCTCGTCTCAGTCTCACACATGGCCGCGCTAAAACGCTGTCTTTATGCGCGCCCCGGGCCGTAAATACCTACAATAAATGTTTGGACGCCCTCGCAGTTATAACAAACGCTAATGATTCAATATTTACTACTTGTTACATTTTTTACGACCCGCTTAACAATGTCTAAAAACACTAAAACCAAATTAATTTAAACATTTTTAAATACAACACGAAATGGTAAATATACTTTGATTTAGAAATAGAATATTCCAGGGTGCGTGGGACGGAATTTTCCGAGAAATAAACGTTATACTTTTTTCTAGCAGCTGTGTCCACCATTGCTTGCCGCCCCTGGAAAGTTACTAAATGGTTATAGGTTAAAGGTTTTCGCGGGCTTGGTTTCCGCAACTCGACGTCATATTATTACGCCTATTTTGCGTGATGGGTTGGCGGCACTATTCTTGCCAACCCAAGTCTACCATAAGCCTAGCAGACCCATGACGTTGCCGACGACTTCTGGGAGAGACTCCGGTGAGCCGAGGTGTTGTGCCCGGTATTTTACACCCTAGGCGGTCTCCAGAGATTAGATTTTTTGAGACGTACCGCCGCAGCTAGCGCTTCTTGTTGTATAAAGAGGTGTAGCGGCGGCAGGCCCAGTAAGGTTTCCAGGGCCGCGGTTGGTGTTGTCCTCATGCAGCCCGTTGTCGCCATACAGGACAACCTCTGGAGTCGTTGTAGTCTAGCCTCAACAATGGATAGTTTTGTGCGTGGCCACCATACTATCGCACCGTAGCTTATTATTGGTCTTATTACTGCCTGACAAAGCCATAGAGTTAGCCTGGGAGTTACTCCCCAGGTTCTACCCACCATTCTACGACATTGGAAAGTTACTATTAAACAGCTGGGCGCATAGCCAACGTGCTAAGCGTCCAAAGTTGAAATCGATACTTACCTACGACAGACGGACGGACAGAGTCGCACCAGAAGAGCTCCTTTGTTATTTTTTTTTGCTACAGAACCCTTAATGTTTACAACTTCTTAAAAGATCACCAAGCGCATGTGACACCCCTGGATTTGCATATGTCCGCATGCTACGAGAACCGCTTACCCTAACGCGGCCTATATCTTTTCACCTCAGCAGCTCGAAAAAGGGTACTTTGTTACTTAAAAACTATAAGCAAAATCGCATTTTGCTCACTGAGTGAGACAAACCGACATTCAAGCGACCTTCATATTCATATGTTATTTCAACACGCGGGGCGTAATACAAGTTCGAAATAAATGGATTCTATTCTCTCTGTCCCTTTCACGTCGTTAGCAAAAAGAAAGAGACAAAAAAGTTCAAACGACATTCAACGCTATATTTACGGTTAATATATACACCCCCTAAAAACGTCAGAATGCATCGTTCCAAAACACGTACGAGTATATGAATTCTTAATAATTAATGAACATAAACATAAAAATTTAATAAAAACACAATATTTTACGTATTTTATTGTACACTTAAAATATTTAATCTGTCTCTGACATTATCTCGGGAACGCGACTTACTCAGGTCTGCATTCCCTTGAAGCTGTGAAAAATTAAACTTCTAAGTTAACGTAAAAAAAAACGGACGTTTATAAATGCTGCAAAGAACCCGTATTTCGACAATCTCAAGGGAATTTAAATCAAATCTAAATTGATGCAGTAGGTACTTCCCGTTGACCTAGAACTATGAAAGGCAATTAATATCGTCTTACACACAAAATCTGGAAACTATATATTTTAATTGTAAAATTAAAATATAAGTGTTTGTACGAAACCCTCGGTGGCCGAGTCCGACTCGCACTTGTGCGTTTTTCGCATAATAATTAGTAATTATATACGACTTCAAGTTAGGTATAATGCTCCTAAATAATATGTAGACTGAATATAATGGCCTGCTTATAGTAGAAGAGCCGGCCGCAAATTTTCTAACCGACTTGATACCACGATGAAATACACAATGGGAAACCATAAAAGTGATGCTAAGTCCGAATTCGATAGTCTGCCACGGCGGAACTTGCCGAAAGTACGAAAAAGAAGGCCACTTCCGGTGCGAAAAAAGGGGGCTGATTTAACCCATCTGATACCGAAATAATAGTTATGGCAGCAGTTAGAAATTTACATGTAGACACATAAAAGCGAAGTCTGCCAGTATTTTTTTTGCCGGAAGTGCTTGGCAGACGCTCTCAAAGGTGGCCAGCGGGACCCCTAATTTAACCCATCTGATACCACCATGAAACCAATTCCAGTCGGTAGGTATGAACCCTCATGTCAGGAATATATAAGTCTGCCAAGGCTTTTCCTGCCGAAACACCTTGGCAGACGAGATTATGTAAGCAAGGTCGGCATCGGTTACCCTACACTAACCCATCTGATACCACCATGAAACCAATTCCAGTCGGTAGGTACGAACCCCCATTTTAGGAATATATAAGTCTGCCAAGGTTTTTCCTGCCGAAACACCTTGGCAGACGAGATTATAAACAAGATGACCATCGGTTACCGTACACTAACCCATCTGATACCGCCATGAAACCAATTCCAGTCGGTAGGTATGAACCCTCATTTCAGGAATATATAAGTCTGCCAAGGCTTTTCCTGCCGTAACACCATGGCAGACGAGATTATGTAAGCAAGGTCGGCATCGGTTACCCTACACTAACCCATCTGATACCACCATGAAACCAATTCCAGTTGGTAGATATGAACCCCCATTTTAGAAATATATAAGTCTGCCAAGGTTTTTCCTGCCGAAACACCTTGGCAGACGAGATTATAAGCAAGATGACCATCGGTTACCGTACAGTAACCCATCTGATACCACCATGAAACCAATTCTAGTCGGTAGGTATGAACCCTCATTTCAGGAATTTATAAGTCTGCCAAGGCCTTTCCTGCCGAAACACCTTGACAGACGAGATTATGTAAGCAGCATCCACATACGAGGGATCCGTATTTTGGGATTATACAGATTACGGACATTATTAATAGCTGTAGGCTTATTTATTACTTTATGCTTATACATATTTGTATATTATTATGTTATTAATAAAATATATTTATAATTTATTAAACCTAAACTTAATACATTGGGAATTCATTACCTGCTTACGGCAGTAGTAGGGATAAGTGGGTCAGTTCTGGCTCACTGAGCCAGGCCAACAGTCCCTCCCCCTTTTTTCCCTTGTTGAGGCCCTGCAACCTTGCCTTGAACCCAAACTAATGTCATTGTAGCTCGAATCTAACCTAATCTATTTTTATTGCTTTTAGAATATTTCAATTATCTACTTTTGCAAAGTTAAAGGTTGAAATCTCTATTTCGCAAAATGGAATTTTAATGTGACTTTAATGTATGTGCAGTCTACTTAGTAATTGGGTTTAAAGATATAAAAACACACATTTATTTCCTATCCTAAGTATCCTATCCTAAGTTTATTCAAATAATATTCTGAACATATATAGTAATTAGACTGGTCATATTTTTCATAAAATCTATTTCGACTGGCAAAGCATATAACTTTTTGGCAACCGGGTTTTTTAACCTAATTAGATCCAGCTGAATCCGAATTTGTCGGTTGCTCGATCGAAATCTTGACCGGAAGTGAGATATTTGACATTAAAGGTCCCTTTTTTTCGTTTTTCGTAAATAACTCTTAAACGGTGGCACATAGCAAAAAATGTTCTATAACATAAGTATTCTGCATAAAATTGCCTACAAGAAAGATTCAGTACAATTTTTCGCTAGGATCAATATTCAAAGAGATTTTAACGCGGGAAATTTAATTATAATCACTTCTAAGGTCCCGTTTTTTAGGTTTTCGTAAATAACTCATAAACGGTGGCCAATATCAAAAAATGTTGTTAGACGTTAATAATCTACACAAAATTTTGAACAAAAAAGATTCAGTATACTTTTCGCAGGGATCAATATTTAAAAAGATAATAAAGAGGGAAAGTTAATTATAATAAATTCTAAGGTTCCTTGTTTTTATTTTTTCGTTAATAATTTGAAAAGTATGACTCATAGCAAAAAAATTCTTATACATAAATAATAAACGTAAAATTTCCTACAAGAAACATGCAGAACACTTTTCGCTAGGATCAATATTTAAAAAGACAAAGCAGCGGGTAAGTTAATTATAATCAATTTTAAAGTCCCTTTTTAGTTTTTTGTAAATAACTCGTAAACGGTGTCCCATAGCGAAATAGGTTTTTAAGAATAAATTATTTACATAAAATTTCCTCCAAAAAACATCTAGAACACTTTTCTCTAGGATCAATATTTCAAGCGATATTAAAGGAAGAAAGTTAATTACAATCAGTTCACAGGTCACTTTTTTTAGTTTTTCGTAAATAACTCGTAAACGGTGGCCCGTTGCAAAACAATATTCTACATAAAATTGTCCACAAAAAAGGTTCTGTACACTTTTTCGCTACGATCAATATTTAAAGAGATATTAAAGGGGGTAAGTTAATTATAATCAATTTCCAGGTCCCTATTTTTAGGATTTCGCAAATGACTCGTAAAATAAGCCTCATAGCAAAATAAGTTCTTAATGTTCTTGTAAATAAATAATCGATATAAAATTTTCTACGAAAGACATATGGAACGCTTTTCTCTTTTTAGGGTTCCGTACCTCAAAATGAATAAAAACCGGCCAAGCGCGAGTCGGACTCGCCTTGCAAGGGTTCCGTACATTACCCAATTTTTAACAGTGTATTTTATATGTTAAACGCGAGTGAATTGCCTTTAAAAAACCTGTAGGGATCGGTTCAAAAACTAAGTAATGTCCGACTCGCGCTTGACTACATAATTCTAATAGGTTTTTCTGTCATCTATAGATTCTATTCTGTATATCTTTTCAAAATTTTAGACCCAGTAGTATCGGAGATAAAGCCCCCTTCCCCAAAATAAAACATTAAAATACAAAAAAATACCCCCCCCCCTTTATCTCCGAAACTACTGGGTCTAAATTTTGAAAATAAAATAAAATAAAATAGTTCTTTACCTATATAAACGTAAACCTAAAAATAGGGACCTGGAAATTGATTATAATTAACTTACCCCCTTTAATACCTCTTTAAATATTGATCGTAGCGAAAAAGTGTACAGAACCTTTTTTGTGGACAATTTTATGTTTAATATTTATGTAGAATATTGTTTTGCAACGGGCCACCGTTTACGAGTTATTTACGAAAAACTAAAAAAAAGTGACCTGTGAACTGATTGTAATTAACTTTCTTCCTTTAATATCGCTTGAAATATTGATCCTAGAGAAAAGTGTTCTAGATGTTTTTTGGAGGAAATTGTATGTAGATAATTTATTCTTAAAAACCTATTTCGCTATGGGACACCGTTTACGAGTTATTTACAAAAAACTAAAAAGGGACTTTAAAATTGATTATAATTAACTTACCCGCTGCTTTGTCTTTTTGAATATTGATCCTAGCGAAAAGTGTACTGCATGTTTCTTGTAGGAAATTTTACGTTTATTATTTATGTATAAGATTTTTTTTTCTATGAGTCATACTTTTCAAATTATTTACGAAAAAATAAAAACAAGGAACCTTAGAATTTAGTATAATTAACTTTCCCTCTTTATTATCTTTTTAAATATTGATCCCTGCAAAAAGTGTACTGAATCTTTTTTGTTCAAAATTTTGTGTAGATTATTATCGTCTAACAACATTTTTTGATATTGGCCACCGTTTATGAGTTATTTACGAAAACCTAAAAAACTGGACCTTAGAAGTGATTATAGTTAAATTTCCCGCGTTAAAATCTCTTTTAATATTGATCCTAGCGAAAAATTGTACTGAATCTTTCTTGTAGGCAATTTTATGCATATTACTTATGTAATAGAACATTTTTTGCTATACACCACCGTTTAAGAGTTATTTACGAAAAACGAAAAAAACGGACCTTTAATGTCAAATATCTCACTTCCGGTCAAGATTTCGATCGAGCAACCGGATCGGATTCAGCGGGGTCTAATTAGGTTAAAAAACCCGGTTTCCAAAAAGTAATATGATTTGCCAGTCGCATCAAGAAGGAGAGCGATTTTGAATTTTTTTGTCTAGTCTAAATATCATTACTTATTCTGTGTACAGTGGAGAAAACGAATGAAATTATGCAATTTGATTTTGCTATTTTTAAATAAAGAGTAACTAAACAGTATTTTCCACAGTTGTTGGTAATGATACCATCTCTTACAATTTCTCTTCATGAACATTTTATGATACCTAACCTTCCAGTTTTCGCCCGAATTGATCAAAAAATTCACCAACTCCATTTACACCAACCAAATAGAAAACGGGTCCGTGTCCGAATTCGTGATCTCGAGTCCGGGTCCGCGTCCGGGTCCAGGTTCAGGTAGAAGTCGAATTCAAAATCTTGCTTGTTTTGCCAGTGGGGTAACTTGCTTAACAATCAATTAGAAAAAGACAAGTCGTCGAGGAGTTCCGTTCTGATCACCATCAGCAATACCACTTCATCAAATGCCACTGTTCTTAATGTAAATCCTTGTTTGCCTGATGAAAATACAAGAGTCACTATACAATGCCATTAAGATTTGTAGAGTTCCCTCGATTCCTTATGGATCCCATCATCAGAACTTGAGCTTCACGAAAATATGACTTAAAAATCTAACGTGCTTAACAAACATAACGAAGACACATCCCCAAACATGAGCTATGCGTCGTTGAAGAGTTCCATTCTGATCATCATCTTGCTTGGTTTGTTTAAAATACACCAGTATCACTATATGTTAGGGTGGTTCAAAAAACATTTTTATTTCCTAAGGGGCACCCCCTTATTTTGTTAGACTTATTATGTTGATAAATTGAGATTATAGTTGAGATAAATTAAGAAACTTGGTGTAAAAGTTTCTTAATTTATCTCAACTTTACTTCGTTTTTTTTAGCATTAGAAATTAGGTAAACAATCTTGATGTGTCGTCTGCTTTCATAAGTAATAGTTTTTGAATTTTGAAAAGCGTTTTTCAATTAAAAGACATGCTAAGATCGCTTACCTTCTTGCAAGTTCTTTCTAATGCTAAAAAAACGGACTATACAATGGGTAGGACATCAATTTTAAATGAGTTTGTATGAGTACCTCATTTTCTAAAATGAGGTGTTACAATGTCTTACTTCAAATGAGGTGAGGTACTAGCATATTTTCAGCGTCGACTATTCTATTAATCCAACGGGCCAATGGTGTAGTGTTGAGTCGCTCACTCGTGAGGCACCTCATTTGTACCGCTCATTTTGTTAATTTGTCGCAGTACTTCATACCGCAAAAATGTCTTACATCACACCTCTATTCATTTTACTCATTTACTCGCGCGCATCACAAACACCTCTTGCCACACAAATCATTCACACACTTCAAATTTCAAAAAACTCTTATCCTTTCAATTTCACTCGCGACCCTGAAAACTCATACGTTCCTCATAACCTCGCAAAAGAGTCCCTGGATCGCGCGAGGCGCTCGAGGTGCTCACCCCTCACCCGCTCGCCGACACTCGAAACTCAAATGAAGAAACGAGTAATGGACGTAATGGTCCACACTGTCAACTGCCGAACTACAAACCTTATTGCAACGACAAAAGGTCCACCGAGAAAAGCGTTGAGTTTGTACCGCTCACCGGCTCTTTGTGACATGAATACCTCAAAATGAAACAACGAATTAGAAATATCCAAAGAGGGAGTGAGACAGACACGCGCCGTACTTCAATATCGCCTCGCGTCACCACCGAAAATACGTTAAAAATTAAACACGAAAGACAACAAGCGTAAGCGCTGCAAGCTTTCATACATCTTACGCCTTTTTGATCCTAACTTACGTGTCAAAATGGCGCGATAAATCAATCTTCAAAACGAATTTCGACGTGTTGCTTCTCTGTCGCACTTGTAAATTCGTACGTAAGTGTGACAGGGAGGCAACATGACGAACTTGGTTCGCGGTACGCCCTCTGTATACCAGGCGGGCATTTACGAAGCTTGGTTAGAAACAGAAATCCTTTAAGTGACTAAAATATTATTGAAATATAATACGGTAGCGTACACAATTTATGATAATTTCAATAAGTTTCAAGTTTATTAAATAAAAAGTAAGTATAATTTGCATAGGTATAATAAACATGTAGATGTAAATTATACCGATTTGAATTTGCAATACTTTTTATTAACATTCTTTGTAAACGTCTTCGAACTGACAAGTTATGATTATGACATATTTATATTTATTTTGTCCATACTTCGTTCTAGTTCTCTAGAGCTAATTTTAGTTCTCTAATACCTAATACCTAGTAATAATTCTTATAATCATAACAAAATATGGACATAGTTTTCGCCAGTAAATATACCCGCGGATCTTCCTTGGTGCCTTTTGCATGAAAAAATGAAGTGTAAATGTAGACGGTGCGGCCGGCTCGAATGGTGCTTTGTTTATGTTTATTATCATATTGATGATATTACTGTTAAATTATAGGTGGTAAGTTAGTCACTTCTATATAATAATGATTGTGAAAATATTGAATTTGTTCTCCTTAGTTTGTTAAAAATTGTGGTAAGTTTTATGGTTAATAGGTACTTATGAAATATATCACTACATATTATAAAACAAAGTCCCCCGCCGCGTCTGTCTGTTTGTGGGTTTGTTTGTATGTTCGCGATAAACTTAAAAACTACTGGACGGATTATCATGTGGCTTTCACCTATCAAAAGAGTGATTCTTGAGGAAGGTTTAGGTGTATAATTTGCTAACCCGTGCGAAGCCGGGGCGGGTCGATAGTGATTATTATACTTAAAATTATATCAAGTAGCAAGGAGGAGGTCTAAACAATCTAACAATAAAAAAGAGCTACATTAGAACAAGTTTCATAAAAGCAGCAAATTAAGTTAGGTACTTTATGTTCTTAGTTTGATTCTAAAATTATCTTTCTCCTAAAAGTTCTATTCTTAACCTCCAGAATTGCACTCCAATGAAATATTACTACTTATTTATTTATAAAGGAAGTGATGAATACATAAATATGTATATACATTAAATATTTTTGTTGCCGTTGGAGTTAATGGAATAGTCGACGCTGAAAATATGCTAGTACCTCACCTCATTTGAAGTAAGACATTGTAACACCTCATTTTAGAAAATGAGGTACTCATACAAACTCATTTTAAATTGATGTCCTACCCATCACTACAATGGTGACAAAACATTTAATAAATATACATATTAATGTATTCATCACTTCCTTTGTAAATTAATAAATAATAATAATTAAGGAGTGCAATTCTGGAGGTAGAAGGTAAGAATAGAACTTATAGGAGAAAGATCCCACATAGTAACTTAATTTGCTGCTTTTATGAAACTTTTTCTAATTTAGCTCTTTAGATTGTTAGATTGTTTTGTCCTCCTCCTTGCTACTTGATATAGTTTTAAGTATAATAATCACTAGCGAGAGCGACCCGCTCCGGCTTCGCACGGGTTAACAAATTATACATACACCTAAACCTTCCTGAAGAATCACTCTATTGATAGGTGAAAACCGCATGAAAATCCGTCCAATCGTTTTTGAGTTTATCGCGAACATACAAACAAACACACATACAGACAGACGCGGCGGGGGACTTTGTTTCATAATATGTAGTGATATATTTCATAACCATAAAACTACCACATTTTTAACAAACTAAGGAGAACAAATTCAATATTTTCACAAGTCATTATTATATAGAAGTGACTAACTTACCACTTCAGATAATTTAACAGTAATATCATCAATATGATATTAAACAAAGCACCATTCGCTCCGGCCGCCGCCGGCTACATTTACATTTCATTTTTTCATGCAAAAGGCACCAAGGAAGATCCGCGGGTAAATTTAATGGCGAAAACGATGTCCATATTTTGTTATTTTGGTATAATTATAAGAATTATCACTAGGTATTAGGTATTAGAGAACTAAAATTAGCTACAGCGACGTACGAACGAACAAAATAAATAAAAATATGTCACAATCATAATTTGTCAGTCCGAAGTCGTTTACAAATAATGTTAATAAAAAGTATTGCAAATTCAAATCGTTATAATTTACATCTACATGTTTATTTTACCTATGCAAATTATACTTACTTTTTATTTAATAAACTTGAAACTTATTGAAATGATCATATATTGTGTACGCTACAGTATTATATTTCAATAATATTTTAGTCACTAAAGGATTACTGTTTATAAGCAAGCTTCGTAAATGCCTGTCTGGTATACAGAGTGCGTACCGCGATCCATGTTCGTCATGTTGCCTCCCTGTCACACTTACGTACAAATTTACAAGTGCAACAGAGAAGCAACACGACGAACTTCCTTTTGGTGACTGATTTCTCGCGCCATTTTGACAAGTAAGTTAGGATCAAAAAGGCTTAAGATGTATGAAAGCTTGCAGCGCTTACGCTTGTTGTCTTTCGTGTTTAATTTTTAACGTATTTTCGGTGGTGACGCGAGGCGATATTGAAGTACGGCGCGTGTCTGTCTTACTCCCTCTTTGGGTATTTCTAATTCATTGTTTCATTTTGAAAGGATTTTTGAGGTGTTGACGTCACAGCGAGGCAGTGAATGGTACAAACTCAACGCATTTCTCGGTGGACCTTTTGTCGTTGCAATAAGGTTTGTAGTTCGGCAGTTGACAGTGTGGGCCATTACTCGTTTCTTCATTTGAGACATTTTGAATTTTGTATGTCGGCGAGCAGGCGAGCACCTAGCGCCTCGTGCCATCCAGGGACTCTTTTGCAAGTTGTGAGGAGCGTTGAGTTTTTGAGGTTCGCGAGTGAATTTGAAAGGATAAGAGTTTTTTTGAAATTTGAAGTGTGTGAATGATTTGTGTGGCAAGAGGTGTTTGTGATGCGCGCGAGTAAATGAGTAAAATGAATAGAGGAGTGAAGTAAGACATTTTTGCGGTATGAAGTACTGCGACAAATTAACAAAATGAGTGGTACAAATGAGGTGCCTCGCGAGTGAGCGACTCAACACTAAATTTTCAACGTGGTTAAGCACCACCTTGTATAGTATACAAGGTGGTGCTTAACCACGTTGAAATTTTGTATGTTGTTTGAAACCCAACAAAAAGAGTAATTATGATTCAGAATTTTATTTAAAATATCTGGTTTCACACTATTTGCACATGTGATGTATAAGTTTTGAAGTAGAAAAACATTTTCTTTCAAAATAATATCTTTTAAATCACACTTTCAAATAATGTGAAAACTACTACTTACATAAAAATCAAAAAAATAGTAACTTATTTATTTTTTTGATTTCATACAATTTGAAAAATTTCAAAGTGTTTGAGCACCCCCTTGTAGTTAAGATTGCAAGATGCTTGGCGTATTTTGTCAACATAATAAGTGTAACAAAATGAGGGGGTGCCGCTTCTTCTAGCTAGAGTTTGAATTTTTCCCATACAAACGTGAACCACCCTTACAAGATTTGAAGAGTGCCCTCGATTCCTCATAAATCTCACCATCAGAACTGGGTTTTGACAAAGACGGAACCAATCTGTATGTATATACTTACAAGTTACAACTCAACTAAAAAAATATTTTTCAATATCGATCCCAAAATGACGGAGATATCAAACATTAAAAAACCGAATTAATATCTCCTTTTTAGGGTTCCGTAGCCAAATGGCAAAAAACGGAACCCTTATAGATTTGTCATGTCTGTCTGTCTGTCCGTCCGTATGTCACAGCCACTTTTTTCCGAAACTATAAGAACTGTTGAAACTTGGTAAGTAGATGTATTCTGTGAACCGCATTAAGATTTAAACACAAAAATAGAAAATTATTATTAAATTATAGAAGTATAGAATATTATTGTTTTTTTTTTCTATTTTTGTGTTTAAATCTTAATGCGGTTCACAGAATACATCTACTTACCAAGTTTCAACAGTTCTTATAGTTTCGGAAAAAAGTGGCTGTGACATACGGACGGACAGACAGACAGACATGACAAATCTATAAGGGTTCCGTTTTTTGCCATTTGGCTACGGAACCCTAAAAAGGAGATATTAATTCGGTTTTTTAATGTTTGATATCTCCGTCATTTTGGGATCGATATTGAAAAATATTTTTTTAGTTGAGTTGTAACTTGTAAGTATATACATACAGATTGGTTCCGTCTTTGTCAAAACCCAGTTCTGATGGTGAGATTTATGAGGAATCGAGGGCACTCTTCAAATCTTGTAAGGGTGGTTCACGTTTGTATGGGAAAAATTCAAACTCTAGCTAGAAGAAGCGGCACCCCCTCATTTTGTTACACTTATTATGTTGACAAAATACGCCAAGCATCTTGCAATCTTAACTACAAGGGGGTGCTCAAATACTTTGAAATTTTTCAAATTGTATGAAATCAAAAAAATAAATAAGTTACTATTTTTTTGATTTTTATGTAAGTAGTAGTTTTCACATTATTTGAAAGTGTGATTTAAAAGATATTATTTTGAAAGAAAATGTTTTTCTACTTCAAAACTTATACATCACATGTGCAAATAGTGTGAAACCAGATATTTTAAATAAAATTCTGAATCATAATTACTCTTTTTGTTGGGTTTCAAACAACATACAAAATTTCAACGTGGTTAAGCACCACCTTGTATACTATACAAGGTGGTGCTTAACCACGTTGAAATTAGTGTTGAGTCGCTCACTCGCGAGGCACCTCATTTGTACCACTCATTTTGTTAATTTGTCGCAGTACTTCATACCGCAAAAATGTCTTACTTCACTCCTCTATTCATTTTACTCATTTACTCGCGCGCATCACAAACACCTCTTGCCACACAAATCATTCACACACTTCAAATTTCAAAAAAACTCTTATCCTTTCAAATTCACTCGCGAACCTCAAAAACTCAACGCTCCTCACAACTTGCAAAAGAGTCCCTGGATGGCACGAGGCGCTAGGTGCTCGCCTGCTCGCCGACATACAAAATTCAAAATGTCTCAAATGAAGAAACGAGTAATGGCCCACACTGTCAACTGCCGAACTACAAACCTTATTGCAACGACAAAAGGTCCACCGAGAAATGCGTTGAGTTTGTACCATTCACTGCCTCGCTGTGACGTCAACACCTCAAAAATCCTTTCAAAATGAAACAATGAATTAGAAATACCCAAAGAGGGAGTAAGACAGACACGCGCCGTACTTCAATATCGCCTCGCGTCACCACCGAAAATACGTTAAAAATTAAACACGAAAGACAACAAGCGTAAGCGCTGCAAGCTTTCATACATCTTAAGCCTTTTTGATCCTAACTTACTTGTCAAAATGGCGCGAGAAATCAGTCACCAAAAGGAAGTTCGTCGTGTTGCTTCTCTGTTGCACTTGTAAATTTGTACGTAAGTGTGACAGGGAGGCAACATGACGAACATGGATCGCGGTACGCACTCTGTATACCAGACAGGCATTTACGAAGCTTGCTTATAAACAGTAATCCTTTAGTGACTAAAATATTATTGAAATATAATACTGTAGCGTACACAATATATGATCATTTCAATAAGTTTCAAGTTTATTAAATAAAAAGTAAGTATAATTTGCATAGGTAAAATAAACATGTAGATGTAAATTATAACGATTTGAATTTGCAATACTTTTTATTAACATTATTTGTAAACGACTTCGGACTGACAAATTATGATTGTGACATATTTTTATTTATTTTGTTCGTTCGTACGTCGCTGTAGCTAATTTTAGTTCTCTAATACCTAATACCTAGTGATAATTCTTATAATTATACCAAAATAACAAAATATGGACATCGTTTTCGCCATTAAATTTACCCGCGGATCTTCCTTGGTGCCTTTTGCATGAAAAAATGAAATGTAAATGTAGCCGGCGGCGGCCGGAGCGAATGGTGCTTTGTTTAATATCATATTGATGATATTACTGTTAAATTATCTGAAGTGGTAAGTTAGTCACTTCTATATAATAATGACTTGTGAAAATATTGAATTTGTTCTCCTTAGTTTGTTAAAAATGTGGTAGTTTTATGGTTATGAAATATATCACTACATATTATGAAACAAAGTCCCCCGCCGCGTCTGTCTGTATGTGTGTTTGTTTGTATGTTCGCGATAAACTCAAAAACGATTGGACGGATTTTCATGCGGTTTTCACCTATCAATAGAGTGATTCTTCAGGAAGGTTTAGGTGTATGTATAATTTGTTAACCCGTGCGAAGCCGGAGCGGGTCGCTCTCGCTAGTGATTATTATACTTAAAACTATATCAAGTAGCAAGGAGGAGGACAAAACAATCTAACAATCTAAAGAGCTAAATTAGAAAAAGTTTCATAAAAGCAGCAAATTAAGTTACTATGTGGGATCTTTCTCCTATAAGTTCTATTCTTACCTTCTACCTCCAGAATTGCACTCCTTAATTATTATTATTTATTAATTTACAAAGGAAGTGATGAATACATTAATATGTATATTTATTAAATGTTTTGTCACCATTGGCCCGTTGGATTAATAGAATAGTCGACGCTGAAAATATGCTAGTACCTCACCTCATTTGAAGTAAGACATTGTAACACCTCATTTTAGAAAATGAGGTACTCATACAAACTCATTTAAAATTGATGTCCTACCCATTGTATAGTCCGTTTTTTTAGCATTAGAAAGAACTTGCAAGAAGGTAAGCGATCTTAGCATGTCTTTTAATTGAAAAACGCTTTTCAAAATTCAAAAACTATTACTTATGAAAGCAGACGACACATCAAGATTGTTTACCTAATTTCTAATGCTAAAAAAAACGAAGTAAAGTTGAGATAAATTAAGAAACTTTTACACCAAGTTTCTTAATTTATCTCAACTATAATCTCAATTTATCAACATAATAAGTCTAACAAAATAAGGGGGTGCCCCTTAGGAAATAAAAATGTTTTTTGAACCACCCTAACATATAGTGATACTGGTGTATTTTAAACAAACCAAGCAAGATGATGATCAGAATGGAACTCTTCAACGACGCATAGCTCATGTTTGGGGATGTGTCTTCGTTATGTTTGTTAAGCACGTTAGATTTTTAAGTCATATTTTCGTGAAGCTCAAGTTCTGATGATGGGATCCATAAGGAATCGAGGGAACTCTACAAATCTTAATGGCATTGTATAGTGACTCTTGTATTTTCATCAGGCAAACAAGGATTTACATTAAGAACAGTGGCATTTGATGAAGTGGTATTGCTGATGGTGATCAGAACGGAACTCCTCGACGACTTGTCTTTTTCTAATTGATTGTTAAGCAAGTTACCCCACTGGCAAAACAAGCAAGATTTTGAATTCGACTTCTACCTGAACCTGGACCCGGACGCGGACCCGGACTCGAGATCACGAATTCGGACACGGACCCGTTTTCTATTTGGTTGGTGTAAATGGAGTTGGTGAATTTTTTGATCAATTCGGGCGAAAACTGGAAGGTTAGGTATCATAAAATGTTCATGAAGAGAAATTGTAAGAGATGGTATCATTACCAACAACTGTGGAAAATACTGTTTAGTTACTCTTTATTTAAAAATAGCAAAATCAAATTGCATAATTTCATTCGTTTTCTCCACTGTACACAGAATAAGTAATGATATTTAGACTAGACAAAAAAATTCAAAATCGCTCTCCTTCTTGATGCGACTGGCAAATCATATTACTTTTTGGAAACCGGGTTTTTTAACCTAATTAGACCCCGCTGAATCCGATCCGGTTGCTCGATCGAAATCTTGACCGGAAGTGAGATATTTGACATTAAAGGTCCGTTTTTTTCGTTTTTCGTAAATAACTCTTAAACGGTGGTGTATAGCAAAAAATGTTCTATTACATAAGTAATATGCATAAAATTGCCTACAAGAAAGATTCAGTACAATTTTTCGCTAGGATCAATATTAAAAGAGATTTTAACGCGGGAAATTTAACTATAATCACTTCTAAGGTCCAGTTTTTTAGGTTTTCGTAAATAACTCATAAACGGTGGCCAATATCAAAAAATGTTGTTAGACGATAATAATCTACACAAAATTTTGAACAAAAAAGATTCAGTACACTTTTTGCAGGGATCAATATTTAAAAAGATAATAAAGAGGGAAAGTTAATTATACTAAATTCTAAGGTTCCTTGTTTTTATTTTTTCGTAAATAATTTGAAAAGTATGACTCATAGAAAAAAAAATCTTATACATAAATAATAAACGTAAAATTTCCTACAAGAAACATGCAGTACACTTTTCGCTAGGATCAATATTCAAAAAGACAAAGCAGCGGGTAAGTTAATTATAATCAATTTTAAAGTCCCTTTTTAGTTTTTTGTAAATAACTCGTAAACGGTGTCCCATAGCGAAATAGGTTTTTAAGAATAAATTATCTACATAAAATTTCCTCCAAAAAACATCTAGAACACTTTTCTCTAGGATCAATATTTCAAGCGATATTAAAGGAAGAAAGTTAATTACAATCAGTTCACAGGTCACTTTTTTTTAAGTTTTTCGTAAATAACTCGTAAACGGTGGCCCGTTGCAAAACAATATTCTACATAAATATTAAACATAAAATTGTCCACAAAAAAGGTTCTGTACACTTTTTCGCTACGATCAATATTTAAAGAGGTATTAAAGGGGGTAAGTTAATTATAATCAATTTCCAGGTCCCTATTTTTAGGTTTACGTCTATATAGGTAAAGAACTATTTTATTTTATTTTATTTTCAAAATTTAGACCCAGTAGTTTCGGAGATAAAGGGGGGGGGGTATTTTTTTGTATTTTAATGTTTTATTTTGGGGAAGGGGGCTTTATCTCCGATACTACTGGGTCTAAAATTTTGAAAAGATATACAGAATAGAATCTATAGATGACAGAAAAACCTATTAGAATTATGTAGTCAAGCGCGAGTCGGACATTACTTAGTTTTTGAACCGATCCCTACAGGTTTTTTAAAGGCAATTCACTCGCGTTTAACATATAAAATACACTGTTAAAAATTGGGTAATGTACGGAACCCTTGCAAGGCGAGTCCGACTCGCGCTTGGCCGGTTTTTATTCATTTTGAGGTACGGAACCCTAAAAAGAGAAAAGCGTTCCATATGTCTTTCGTAGAAAATTTTATATCGATTATTTATTTACAAGAACATTAAGAACTTATTTTGCTATGAGGCTTATTTTACGAGTCATTTGCGAAATCCTAAAAATAGGGACCTGGAAATTGATTATAATTAACTTACCCCCTTTAATATCTCTTTAAATATTGATCGTAGCGAAAAAGTGTACAGAACCTTTTTTGTGGACAATTTTATGTAGAATATTGTTTTGCAACGGGCCACCGTTTACGAGTTATTTACGAAAAACTAAAAAAAGTGACCTGTGAACTGATTGTAATTAACTTTCTTCCTTTAATATCGCTTGAAATATTGATCCTAGAGAAAAGTGTTCTAGATGTTTTTTGGAGGAAATTTTATGTAAATAATTTATTCTTAAAAACCTATTTCGCTATGGGACACCGTTTACGAGTTATTTACAAAAAACTAAAAAGGGACTTTAAAATTGATTATAATTAACTTACCCGCTGCTTTGTCTTTTTAAATATTGATCCTAGCGAAAAGTGTTCTGCATGTTTCTTGTAGGAAATTTTACGTTTATTATTTATGTATAAGAATTTTTTTGCTATGAGTCATACTTTTCAAATTATTAACGAAAAAATAAAAACAAGGAACCTTAGAATTTATTATAATTAACTTTCCCTCTTTATTATCTTTTTAAATATTGATCCCTGCGAAAAGTATACTGAATCTTTTTTGTTCAAAATTTTGTGTAGATTATTAACGTCTAACAACATTTTTTGATATTGGCCACCGTTTATGAGTTATTTACGAAAACCTAAAAAACGGGACCTTAGAAGTGATTATAATTAAATTTCCCGCGTTAAAATCTCTTTGAATATTGATCCTAGCGAAAAATTGTACTGAATCTTTCTTGTAGGCAATTTTATGCAGAATACTTATGTTATAGAACATTTTTTGCTATGTGCCACCGTTTAAGAGTTATTTACGAAAAACGAAAAAAAGGGACCTTTAATGTCAAATATCTCACTTCCGGTCAAGATTTCGATCGAGCAACCGACAAATTCGGATTCAGCTGGATCTAATTAGGTTAAAAAACCCGGTTGCCAAAAAGTTATATGCTTTGCCAGTCGAAATAGATTTTATGAAAAATATGACCAGTCTAATTACTATATATGTTCAGAATATTATTTGAATAAACTTAGGATAGGATACTTAGGATAGGAAATAAATGTGTGTTTTTATATCTTTAAACCCAATTACTAAGTAGACTGCACATACATTAAAGTCACATTAAAATTCCATTTTGCGAAATAGAGATTTCAACCTTTAACTTTGCAAAAGTAGATAATTGAAATATTCTAAAAGCAATAAAAATAGATTAGGTTAGATTCGAGCTACAATGACATTAGTTTGGGTTCAAGGCAAGGTTGCAGGGCCTCAACAAGGGAAAAAAGGGGGAGGGACTGTTGGCCTGGCTCAGTGAGCCAGAACTGACCCACTTATCCCTACTACTGCCGTAAGCAGGTAATGAATTCCCAATGTATTAAGTTTAGGTTTAATAAATTATAAATATATTTTATTAATAACATAATAATATACAAATATGTATAAGCATAAAGTAATAAATAAGCCTACAGCTATTAATAATGTCCGTAATCTGTATAATCCCAAAATACGGATCCCTCGTATGTGGATGCTGCTTACATAATCTCGTCTGTCAAGGTGTTTCGGCAGGAAAGGCCTTAGCAGACTTATAAATTCCTGAAATGAGGGTTCATACCTACCGACTAGAATTGGTTTCATGGTGGTATCAGATGGGTTACTGTACGGTAACCGATGGTCATCTTGTTTATAATCTCGTCTGCCAAGGTGTTTCGGCAGGAAAAACCTTGGCAGACTTATATATTCCTAAAATGGGGGTTCATATCTACCAACTGGAATTGGTTTCATGGTGGTATCAGATGGGTTAGTGTAGGGTAACCGATGCCGACCTTGCTTACATAATCTCGTCTGCCATGGTGTTACGGCAGGAAAAGCCTTGGCAGACTTATATATTCCTGAAATGAGGGTTCATACCTACCGACTGGAATTGGTTTCATGGCGGTATCAGATGGGTTAGTGTACGGTAACCGATGGTCATCTTGTTTATAATCTCGTCTGCCAAGGTGTTTCGGCAGGAAAAACCTTGGCAGACTTATATATTCCTAAAATGGGGGTTCGTACCTACCGACTGGAATTGGTTTCATGGTGGTATCAGATGGGTTAGTGTAGGGTAACCGATGCCGACCTTGCTTACATAATCTCGTCTGCCAAGGTGTTTCGGCAGGAAAAGCCTTGGCAGACTTATATATTCCTGACATGAGGGTTCATACCTACCGACTGGAATTGGTTTCATGGTGGTATCAGATGGGTTAAATTAGGGGTCCCGCTGGCCACCTTTGAGAGCGTCTGCCAAGCACTTCCGGCAAAAAAAATACTGGCAGACTTCGCTTTTATGTGTCTACATGTAAATTTCTAACTGCTGCCATAACTATTATTTCGGTATCAGATGGGTTAAATCAGCCCCCTTTTTTCGCACCGGAAGTGGCCTTCTTTTTCGTACTTTCGGCAAGTTCCGCCGTGGCAGACTATCGAATTCGGACTTAGCATCACTTTTATGGTTTCCCATTGTGTATTTCATCGTGGTATCAAGTCGGTTAGAAAATTTGCGGCCGGCTCTTCTACTATTACCCACAAGGACATAAATCTATGTGTATTTTCTAAAATGACTTTTAAAGACTATTTAAATTATCTTAATGAATGGTTGTTCGTAAATCCATGTATGTATGCCATTCCAACCTGTGCATTGTATTGTACAACAAACAAAAGTAAACAGTGATTGTACTGCATATTTGCGTAGGTAGATTATAACCGAAAAGATGGAACAAAGCTATACCTACAGTATACAACTATACATTCCTTAACAGAGCTATTGTAGTAAGCCATACAATTTAAGTTTCCATTTTATATAGTCAGGCGTGGCTCTCTCCGCGATTTCGTCGCTTTGCTACAAGAAGTACATCTGTTCAACACCAATTTTGGTGGCTAGCCATAAGCCGCGCGTGACGCTGTCGCCACCTAGCCGCCATATCTGTCCTGATCGTAACAGACGCGCTTTGTTAGAGAGTGAATCTTCTGTACCTTTTACTATTATTTATTCTGTGATATAGGTGTGCAGTGTGCAGTTATCGTCAAGGGAACATTTCTTATATTTAAATACTTATGAATATTATTTATTTTGATAAGTTGCCTGCTGACTTATCATGACATTCAATCAACTATGACATAGTTGATTGAATATCTATACTATAGAGACTACAATCCTAGTAAAAATTAGAGGAACGCAAAAAAAAGTTTAATTGCTAATTTTGAAATTACTTTAGGTGCTGTAGTCCAGTAATTATTAATTAACACTATGGACCGTGTTGTCTGAAAATAAAAGCATTTTATTTTATTTATTTATTTATTAAACCTTCTTTTTAGTAGGTAGGTACACTAACTTTGTCCCTGAGTATATCGCTACTGTAGAATTGTATAGTCAATATACCTACTAAAATCAGTTCACGATTTAAAGTTCTAAAGTTCTAAGATCTTATTCAAAGATTTCAAAATAATATTTAAAAAGGTACCTACGAATTGTAATAATAAATTAAAATGTTGTGCCAACCATCTATCACAAAACCAATAGGAATATTCTAATTAAACACACGTATAAGCATTCTGCTCACATTTATTGCGCCCATAACTTAATCAAGCCTCTTAACATTAATTTAAATTCGTTAAATATAATCTTACGTTAATAATAAATAGCGACACTTCTTTACTGTACACCTATCACAGTTTGAATCCACCACGTCAGTCCTGTGCCGTTGCTAGAGATAGCATGAGGGTATCTCTCCAAGGCTCTATCAGCTGTGCTTCACTAGTTGAGGGTCTGGATCGTCGGGAGGATTACCTGAAGCCAATCCTTGGATTCGCCTGTAGAGTTGGTGATATGGACTAGGCGGAGGTGGCGGAAGCCTCAATAAAGGGCTCGGCAAAGCGTACCGACCGTACACCGACAGCAGAGGCGGGTACAGCCCCACCAGCGACGCATAAGGATTCCCGAACATGGGATGCAACATTGCTCCTCTTTTAAATGCAGCTAGTCTTGACCTGGATGCGGCCGTAGACCGTCTTCTCAATTTTCCAGTGGTTCCTCCGATAAAGACATCATCCGAAGACGGGTCCAACATCCAATAGTTTCCTTTACCGGGATCGTCGTAGTGCCGCGGCACTTTAACAAAACATTTATTCAAACTTAAATTATGTCTTATGGAATTCTGCCAACCTTGTTTGTTTTCTTTGTAATAGGGGAAGTTCTTCATTATATACTCGTAGATTCCATTTAGGGTGAGCCTTTTTTCTGGACTGCTTCGTATTGCCATCATTATGAGTGCATTGTAACTGTAGGCTGGCTTTTCGTTTTTCTTCTCGTTCGTTGAAGAGCTAGGAGGCGGTGTTTCCGTGCCGGTGACATCTAGCTCGGTGTCGGAGGGCGAAGGGGACCGGGACGAGGCTTCGGGCAGCAGGTCCCGGATCGCGAAGCTGTGCGGAGGTGTCATGGTGCGGCATCGCGGGCCGCTCGCTCCCGACTAAGGAACGAAGCGCGACTGGTCTGAGAAGCCCCGCCTTCTAACTACGCCCAGCCAAAACCCCACCTTTACGTAACCCGTGAATGCTTCATAAATTACTAACTTACATATGCAACCGAGTTGAGCTTTACTGCCATAACAATACAGAACATTAAGGTGTGACGGAGAATTGTTGAAGTTGGTTTGTTGTTTAAATGGAGCTAAGAACGAGGGTGCAGGGTTAAAGTTAACACTATCTGCCACGGTGTGTAAACACTTTTAATAATTTTTCACGCATAGTTTGTGGGTTTATTTAAAGACTGGTTTGGTTTAATGAATGTTTGGGTCGTTAATGTAATTATTAATTGTATTGTATTATTAATGTCTGAGCATCTGTTGCATGGACAATGTGTTATACCTAGGCTTGTGGAAATTGACAAATTACTTATGCTGATTAATTGTGTTAATATATATATACATACCTTCCTAAAAATACACCTTTAAATGACAATATATATTTTAATAGGTACGAGTACTATTATTGTTATTTTGAAACACGTTTCTCTATGGTACCTGTTTATACTATCGGTATATAATTATCTTTATACATAAGTACATATATAAGAACCGTAACTATATTTTTGATCGTACCTGAAATATTTGTAGACAATAACAAATTTGTTACATATTAATGTTATGCGTATTACCGTAATAATACTTAATGATTAATATGAAATGATTCTAGTTTTGGACACTTGTTAACACACTTAGGTAAGTGTTCAAAACTATAATCATTTCATATTGGTTTCATTGATTAAACATTATTTTATATTATTATAATTGTAGGTATACGTAGGACACTCGATAAGTTTTGAGATACAGAAAAACTATTCAAGATATTAACACTATTTATATTTCATTTTTTCAAAATACTCTCTTTCATTCTATATTCAAAGTTCCATTCATCTAAACCAACTTTGAAAACATTTTTGCCAGTCTTGATCCGATAGGGCAGAAATCGCAACTTCATCAGTTTGTTAGAGCAAACGCGGGATCTAACGACAACAGAGCTTCCTCACTTCAAGATATTGATGTAGGATTATATTAACGCTCCCCGAATTGACCGCTAGGATCTTCTCTATGTCCTTGTATGCTATTCGTGGATCTTCTCGCACCAACATTTCAGTAGTCCACACGTTTTCATCAGTTACTGCTGTTTGCGGGCGACCACTTCGGTGGTCATCTTTGAGGCTGGTTTTACCCCTTTTAAATTCGTTGAACCATCTAAAAACTGTTGCCCGTGAAGGAGCAGAATCTCCTAACGCTAACTGCAATCGTTGCAAACACAATTGTTCAGATAAACCAAATTTAAAATCATAAAATATCATAGCACGCAAATGTTCGCGGTTAAGCTCCATCGTTTCAAAGAAAAAACGCGGGAACCGTTTTTGAAAAATTACTGCAATATATTCATTTTTTAAATTGGAGCGAATCGGCAACTTGTGTTCTATTTTTAAATAAATTTGCTTTTTAAAAACATAATTCAGGTGCGTTCCATTTTCGAATTTCGAGCATCTCAAAACTTATCGAGTGACCTACGTACCTACAGATATTTGCAGTGCATGCACACTCTGTCCTTCATCAGTGATCAACCAATAAAGTCACAAAAAAACGCACTTTCTGAGATTAGCGAAGCGCCGGAATATTTGGTATGTACCTATTCGCTGTCTTTTTTAGGATTCGGTAGTCAATAGGGAATCCTTATATGTACATACATAGTATAACTACCTATGTAAGTGTCTTTTCTTCCATCTGTAGGTAGCTGAAACTAAGCATAAGACATTCTCCCAAAGTGGTATGTGAAATAAAATGTAGAAAATACAATGTGTTAACAATCCTCCCGGAATATCCACACGTAAGTATATATTTTATAAGGAATTAAGTCTTAAGTGATACATAATTGTACAGTGTTTCGTTGGTAGCTTCTTTGGTATCGGAATCGTATGAAGGTACGGAACCCTCGTGGTGGTTGTCGGATAGGCTCAGCCTGTTTATATGACACAATTTTCTGGCCAGACTATACATCTACATGTATACGTGAACATAGGTATATATTGTGCTTGACAAAATTTTGCCAATATTGCACGAAGCTCTAGATGGCTTGTTTTGTTCGCTCTTTTGTTTCGGAAGGTAGCAAGTGCTTGAATGGGCGGCGCCCCCACACCACGCCCATCCGAGTACAACTGCCTTCATATTTGGTAACTATATTTGAAAACAGTGCTGAAAAGATTTGCCTTTATACCATTCCAGTGACTAAGTAAATTGGAACTTTAAATTGAAATTGTTGTTGGGCTATTAATGAGGCTGAGCATTCCTAATTTTGAATGGCTTATTATTAACCGGGCAACTAAAATATTAAACAGGAACCTTTTTAATATTTTAGTTGCATTTAGCATTGGGCATATAATAATTTAACTTGGCTGTGCATTAATATTTTAGCGCCAAAAAATATATATTAGCCTCAAATATAAGCATCATATTATTAAAAAAACTGGCAGTAAAATCAAGCCACCCAAAAAAATTATAGGGAACTAAAAGTGATAGGTTGGCGACTAAAATAATAAATTGGCAAATAATATTATAAAGCGATCATAACATTTAGTTGTCATCTAGTTGTTCACACCTAAGTAATCAACTATAGTCATAACTGAGCATGTCCTTTCAGCTAGGTAGTATTTTAACACGAAAGCAGTTAAATTCAATTAATATTGGTCACTTTTTACACAAAACACCTCAAATTAATTTACCAATACGTAATGGTCAGTATATAGGTACTTATAGTCGAAATTTCTAATCATGGAACGCCTAATGGACCATTAGATCTTAAAATTTTTAATTACCAATATCAATAGTTACCACTGTGTTATGCTAGAGTCAACAGATAGGTGCGACGACGAGTAAAGCGAGGAGGAGTGTGATACCGTGTAATGACCAAACAAAATATTTTAAAAGAACTTCATTTTTGAATTAATAGATAGCCGTTTTCTTTTTAAAATGTGCTTCATAAATGGTCTCCAATATAATAATTCAGTTGCCAAATTAATACTTGGTATCTGCCTAAAAATAATCAAAAGCTGTAACGGCATTCAAATATAACTCATATTAATATATTTTTTAATACAGTTGCTCAAAAAGTGCTACTTTACGTAGCTGTTTAACGTGCGGAAAGTTGGTTATCTCGAACTAGTGCTTTTTACTTTTCCAATTTTTTTAAATTTATACTTGTTCCAATTCACGACTACTTATTGATGAGTGTTAATATTAGTTTCCTTTAAACGTCGTAATCAGCATAAAAACCTACCGTTAATGTAAGAATACGAAAAATATTACATATTTCATATTTAATTACTTACCTCTTTATCATTATAACACGTTTGTTTTTTAATATTCAATATTGAAAATTCCGTTCTTAATAAGTTGACTGAATGGAACGGAATAGCTGCCAAACTCCCATAGATATAATATACTTAAAGACGACGTCTAACCGAGCTGTCACTGTTAGCACTTTTGTTTAGTGTACGATTAACAATGTTTTTCTTATTTTTTCGCAACTGTATTAAAAAACGTCGTTCGATACACGTGCGGAAATGTCATTCTTCACTCGTCCCGAGTCTTGCCACTCGCCTGCGGCTCGTGGCAAGATATCTCGGTACTCGTGAAGTAATGACATACCTTCCGCACTAGCATCGAAATGTACTATTAAGGCTCCGTTTTTGTTGCCAAACTATTAATTTTAGTACTCATTTCTATTTTTTTAAACTACCCAAATTCGATTAATTAGTTGACCGGTTAAATACGTGCCATTTTGAATTATGAGTACTTCACCTAACGATTTCGATGAAATTTGCTATATGGGGATTTTCGGGGGCGATAAATCGATCTAGCTATTAGGTCTTATCTCTGGGAAAACGCGCTATTTTGAGTTTTTATATGTTTTCCGAGCAAAGTTCGGTCTCCTATAGAGTCTGTTCGGAAAAAGAAGAGTCGTGAAATGTATTGTGCCCCATACATTCCACGATTCTTCTTCTCTTTCCGCACAGACTCTAAATGTGACATTCGGATGTCATCTACAGCTGCATTACTGTCACATATTTTATCAAGAACATTGGCAGATAGGTACAGGTACAGTCGCCATCAGATATATCAGAGCGGCCAAGGTGTTCACAATATCTGAACACACTCTAACGCCCTGACAATAGAGGCGTGTTCAGATATTTGTGAGCACCTTGGCCGCTCCGATAAATCTGATGGCGACTGTACAGCGGCAATACGTTATACCTTTTACAGAATGAATGCCTATTATAATATACGTATAGTATGCACTCTAGGTGGATGCAGGAGACGGTCATGAAACGGGCCGGGTGGGGGTTCAGACCACGGCGCGTGTTTACGCACGATTGGGCCAATTGATGGCGGAGCGTAGGTGCTCCATGCATTCGGAGAACAGAGGACAGTGCTGGAAAAAGCTTATATTTTTGTTTAACGTCTGTATATCAAAAACTGTAAACTCATCTTTAGAATAAATTTAAGCGGGGGGGGGGGGGGGGGTATGTAGTATTATAAAGTTTAAAGTACCGGCAAACAAATATCAATGTCAAAAGGCTTGTCAAATCGTATTTCCACTCACTGTTCTTTATTTTATAATTTAACAATTGAATTTTAGAAATTTAGGTATACATTAAAACCAATCCTTACAGGCAGAACAATTCGTACGGAACAAATATAAATTGAGACAGCATTGGATTTAGGCATAGCTAAACTTCGCTAGCCACAAACACTAAAAAAGTATCTTCAACAGACATATAGTATACTATGTAAAGAAAATCAGCAGGCCTCTCCTTTCTTATTGACAGCATTCTGGATTTCTTGATACTCTTATAATGTTTCATCAACAGGCCAAGCTGTCACAAGAAAGCAAATAAAATTCATTTTCCAACGCCCACCAAGAATAATGTTGATTTTTTGAAAGATTGAAAGATCTTGACGCGACTTTATTGTTAAGAGAATAAGAACGCGTCAAGGTCATTTTGAACACCTCGCCCGCTTAGCAACTATTGCTGATGATTGTACAATCATATTTTTATATATTAATTTTTATATCTATTCTGCATCATAAATCTCAGACACGTTTTAGTTTGTAGGCACCCTAGCCGTACGTCAGCCCGCGGCGTCGGCTATGTTGCGTCGCAGCGCGCAAATATTTGACAACTGCTAGTGCTGCGCTCAGCAGAACTCTGACACTGCCTACTGGCCTGTTCTTCCCATTGCTTTCCGAGCCCAGCTTCTCGGACGCGCCACGATAATTGTGATTTTAGGTTACGCATAAATATCACTAATCGGGAGGTCAGGCCCGTTCCGAGGGCGCACAGTGAACGATAAAAATAACCCGGAAGAAACCCTACTAAAATGAGTGATGTCGTGCTTGTTTTAACTTTCACATCATACCTACTTACCCTGTGTTTTACAATTCTGTCTGGAATGTCTAGAATGAATCAATGAGGAATACAGTACCTATACCTAGTTTAGAACCGGTACTTATTACAAATTTAAAAAACAGTTCTTTACGCAGAACGCTCCAATGAATATTATCCACAACGCCTAAGATGTCTAGACATGGTCTTGTTCAAACCGCAGATAACAAGATAATTTCAAATTAAGTTTTATATGCCGCTCTATATCAACGTAAAACATTTTTAATAAAAAAAGTTTAGTCTGTACCTTAAAGCATTTTCTGCCATTTTACGAACTCCCAGGCTCAAAGTTACTAACGACCTCTGCAAACGGGAACTACAAACAAATCCAGCAACAAAATCACGCGCACACCGCGAACAGAGCGAATGAAAACCGTTAAAAAGCGAGGGACCTCGTTACTGTTTCGTAAATACCAAGTAAATAAATAAATACGACTGCCGCGCGTGCTTTCACTAGATTTAAGCAATTACCGTACCGAGACAAGTTCTACAGTAGGTTAGATTTGTAAACTGCGTGCCAATAGATCAAAAAGTAGCATAATATACATAGGTAACTATAATTAAGATAAAAGGACTTTACCAGTAGACGAAGCAACTGACAACACTGTTGCGTCACTTGCGTCAGCGAAATTAAGATATCACGACTGATGTTAGTTTTTTGTAATATTTTAGCTCATTGGCTTGATTGGTTTTTTTAATATTTTGCGACAACTTTTTATGACATTACAGTCATTATAAGCGACTCACCTTACCGCTCTCGAATTGTGATGCTTCTCATTCCTTGAAAAAAATGTAGGTACTTACATAACGTCAATGTGTTTTATAAAAACAGTAAATACTCAACGCACACTGTGGCTTGTTCACTTGAAAACTGTTCACTGCGTTTCGCTTACCCGCGCTCGGCTTCGCCATATTGGTAGAGTTGTCAAAATGCTCACTTCACTATTGTTTCGTCATGTAACATTATTATTCATATTTTATGTTGTAATAATTTTGCACATGCACTTGGCAGTATGTTACACGAAAGACGTATGTTACGGTGTATTTAATGTACCAAAAAGTAAATAATTATGAAAATGTGACTTCCTTACTCAAATCCATACAGTGGAGTCAATCGAATTCCTGTTCTCTCCTTTCTCACATAAATCTTACACAAGATTTAAAAAACCAGCAATTCGTGTAATATTTTGGTATATTTCCCAAATCAAACTCAGTCGGCGAAATGAGAACTTGACTAAAATTTATAGGGATAACTTAGGTAGGTATATGCATACATAAGTAGAGCTTGTATCTAGAGTGTGTGTCTGTGTGTGTATTAGGCCCCATACATTCCATGACTCTTCTCTTTCCGAACAGTCTTTATAAACGTCCTGAATTTTATTTTATTTCTTCTTCTTTCATATACTATATCAAACTCCCGAAAGACGGACATATACTTAAGTACTTAGGTTGGCATGACAAATGTGTCGGTGATAGTAAGTTACACGTCCCTGTTTTACCATGATCCAGTGAGAGACAGTGACTCTTGCCCAAAGTAATAGGCCGTTTGACTATGAAATCAAACCTCAGAACAACTAATATTTTTCTTTTAGTGTCAGCCTTCACACATCAGCAACACTATATTTCGTAAACTCATAATTTTCAAAATAAGTACTTAACTAGAGTCGGACCAAAAAAAGCCTGCAGTGGATTTGATAGCCCACGCAGTGAAAGTGTTATTTTAAACGTCAAATTTCTATAAAATTTCTATGAAATAGGTATTCTTGGTCTGACTCTAACACCAATATACAATTGTATGAATCCCTACTACCTAAGTT
This sequence comes from Cydia fagiglandana, assembly GCF_963556715.1. Classification (NCBI taxonomy): domain Eukaryota; kingdom Metazoa; phylum Arthropoda; class Insecta; order Lepidoptera; family Tortricidae; genus Cydia; species Cydia fagiglandana. The sequence continues at coordinate 17,600,562 of NC_085932.1, read as the reverse complement.
GAAATAACTTATCTCAGATTGATTAAATGTATTTTCCATGGCTGGATAAATAATTATCGTAATTCAATACTGTATAGATAGAGCACCTACCCACTTTGTTTATATGAGCGAAGCCATAGAAATGAGATGGGTCAACAAGAGACAAACAAGATGAAGCCGAGTATACAATCGGCAACGAATAAACGAGCTTTTTGAAAAATATTATTAAAAGACACAAAAACTTACATTCCCAATAGTTTAAACTGATTTACCAATTAGTAAACAAAAATGCATAGGTGCACTGATTTTAAATGACTTTGGGTTCAAAGAAACGATCTAACTAATCAAACCCTTAGTTATTGTTATTCCTATCTTGAACACATTTTATGCACATTATTTAATTTGAACTCGTAGTGAATCAGTAGACATGAGTCCTTCAACCGACACACCATGCCCGGCGTGCGTACACGCACATTACCCAAATGCCCACCCCTCGACTTATGCGCGCTGCGCGCCGCGGGAGCTCTCGACACGTTGCACATCTATAATGAACCAAATATTTGCCTAAACCCATTCGTGTACTGATTGCAGGTTAATAGAGGGCTGGCATAGGAGGGAGCTTAACGCGCCGACAAGTTCATTATGTTATGATTCAATCGTTCGAATTTTAAAAATTGATGAATCGTATTGCAAACTCGAGTCTATAAATCGCTCCGGCAAGCCGTCGCGATTTAACTTACATACTTTCGTTTGCAATATTCAACTTACGCCCCATGTTGCACAATGTACTATTTTTTCGTATTTAATATTTTTTTCATCACACTCGCTCGCTCAGTAAATATGGACTTGCACGCAGGTTTACCAGGAGTAATAGAAAAAGCATTTTCCCTATGTAGTAATGAAGTTTCTAGTACCATAATTAACAGTTTTTTGTCTTTATACTTCATTTTTGTATGGCAAGTGTGATGAAACTGATGAAAAACATTGTGTGTAACTCGGGGCGTAATAATATTGCAAACTCAAGTCTATAAATCGCTCCAGCAAGCCGTCGCGATTTAACTTACTTTCGTTTGCAATATTTAACTTACGCCCCATGTTGCACAATGTACTATATATATAATTATATATGTTAGTTTGTAAGGTAAATATGTAGGAACCTACTATGTGCATTAGTTGCCTGAAAATAAATTGATAAATAAATAAATTGATATTGATATGCTTTTGACGCGTAGTCCACACGTTGTGCGCACGCCGCACGTGTCGTCGTCACGTTGAGATATGGGTATTTCTATTCGGGGCGAGACAATGCATACCATTCAATTCCAACTAACACCAAGCAACTTGTCCAATTGTACGTATGTTGTGAAGACCATAACAATCCATCAAGCATGTCTCGGTTCGTCCGCCACCATTACCTACAGTTGCTTCTCGTACCCTGCTACATTTTGTTGGAATTATTATACAAGCAATATAACTGAAGATCCGTGAGCCATAGCCTTTAATAAAAAAGGGCTGGTTACCGCAAAAAACTCGTTTTAATATTTATGAGCAGCTTTGTATTAATTTTGTTGAATTACTTTAGAGGAAGGCAGTAACAAATCTTGTTTATAGCCATTAGCTGGATCAACTATATTAGAAATTAGATCAAATAAAATAAACCTGCAAGAACTGCCCAACTCATAAAAAGTCCGATAAAGACGGCGAGGTTTACTGTTATACGTGGTTATACTATACAAACGAAATATTGTATCCACGTAACCTATAAAGGGTATGCCGACATCTGGAGATCTGCAGCGATCAATTATCACCATTGTCACAAATCGACAATTCTTTCTTAACCGTGTCGTCGCACCATATTGAGACATTCGTTACTGTATAAAAGACCCACACACCTATAAAACACCTACGCGCCATAATAAACTTTAAGTTCAAAATTTAGAGTCCACTTTTTTTTCTGCCGTCGCCGTTGACAGGTGCGTTCGGAAACCAAGCCTCCCACTGCTTGCCAACAATGCGTCACAAAACGAGCGGCCCATTCAACCTCACGTGTCACGAACGACTTAATTAAATCTACGGAGATGTAGGCAGATGATTCGTCATTGTATACCTCAGGGGACTTGTTTGGTAACATGTACAGACTATGCCCTGGGAAAGTAGAGGGCTAAGCTTCTCACGTGCAGGGTAGAAAGTCACAATAATTATAATTCTTCTTCGAAGTCTGATACACCATGTCTATTGTGTAGGTATGACGCTTAGTAAGTATTTTATATCATGGTGGTAGATCTTCATATTCATATTTAGCTAGAATAAATTGTATTTCGAAAGATTATTTGTTATGCAAGACCTGTAGAATTATTGTCGAGCAAGAGAGCAAGCTAAGCTAATTGAAAAAGTAGAATTCTAAGCTTGCCCTTACCGAATAAATACCTAATAAGCACCCAATATGTAGAACATACCTATAATAATATACATAGTGTATAAATAGCAATGAACATTTCATGTTTAATGTGCAAGTAAATAACAACATTACACCTCCGGTAATACAGTGGTGCTACTAAGATTAATTTGCTGACCATTCTTTTTGCTTGGAAAACGTTAGGTACACCAACCTATTTTACAAATATTCGCTAACTATAGCCACTAAATATAGCATAATTAATTATATTTATGTATTTCATCGGATTTCATTTTGATAATTAGCGGACAAAATTATTTCCAAATAACGTCACGTTTGTCGTGACGTTTTTTGTTAAACATCGGCCTACATTCCGCACGCTTTCTCTAATCCTCTTTCTCAAATGGCCTTTTCGCAAATCCGTCACAATCGGACAATCAAAGGGCGCAACTAACAAAACCGAGCAATCGTTAGTGTACTTGGAACACAATTCGGACCCCCCGCTAGCAAAGCCGATCGAGTTGGCGAAAAAGAAACGCGTTAGAAAAACAGGACACGAGGCAACGACAGATGGGCCTGAAAAAATACTGACCATGATCAAAAGCTTTACTTAAATTGTATTGAACTGCTTGTTAACAATATTTATATGCTGTGGTAAAGTTAAATTACGCACATCGACACCGACTGTGAGTGAGGTATAAACACGGTATAAGACCTTTTAAATAGGTATAAGTAGAATGTTATGTACGTATATAGGTAAGAAAACCGACATTTTCGCGAATATTTCGATTTTTGACAAAGTTAATTGCGTTCGGCGCTCGTGGTTACAAACTTGGACGATTCATTGGGCCAACATCATAAATAAGTCTGCAAAAAATCAGAACTACCGGATTTGACGCAAAAGAGCCAGTTACAAAATTCGACAAAGTTACTGGATTAACGTCTTTTAATTGAAAAACCTTTTTTAACAATCAGTAAATATTACCTACTTATGAATGTGAAGAAATTAATGATCGTATTAGAGTCATTATTGTTACATATTTGCCGTAACTTATTTTTAAAATGAGTTTTTCAATTAAAGTCACATCAAAATTGTTTACCTTATTTCTAATGCTAAAAAAACGAATGGCAATAGTTTAGCCATTTGTAGTCATTAACAACATAGACAAATACATGTTCTAAATTTTTTAACTACGTACTGCGAAGGCGTGATTCTCCTAAATCCTTCAACATGTCACGTTATTGTAAAGTACATAAGTAATAGTATAACGTTATTGTTAATGTTTGTGGCATTATTTGTAACTTCGCTTACGTTATGCCAGTTACAACAAAGAAATCAAGAGAATGCTCGAGCGTCATCTGCTGCTGGCTTACAAATACATAAATAGATTTAAAATTAACAATCCTAACTTAGGATTGAACGCATGCATATCTCATTTTGTTATTGAAAGGCGCTATATCTAGCGATTTAGTTAGGATTCCTAACTTGAAAAAGATATCTTTATAGGTACAGTACAATAGTTGTACCTACATAACCGTGAAAGCTATAAAAAGAGGAAAAATCGAATAAATAAAAGAATAATCCAGGTGGCTCGAAAAACAAAAAGTACTTTTCAGTTTATATAACACTTCTACCGATGGAGTGATCGGTTGAATTAATTTGTTGATTACAACAATGTACGGCTTCAACAACAATGGGGCCACCCAATGGAATTTTACTAACCCCACATTCTTTAACAATACAAGTAAAATAACTAACATTAACACAGATGCTCAATTGAGCGTTCACAAGTTTCCTATTGTCTATGGCTGAAAATATTTTTCATTGTTTAGAAAATCTTTTTGAAAGTTTTGGAAGCGCTCTCAAGGCACTTGTGGGGAACAATGGAGGCATGAAAGGAGTTTCGAACCGGAAGATCCGGTGGGGGGAAGTGCTCGAGCGACACGAGTGGCAATCCAGCATCGCGACAATATTAATCAATATTTCAACAACATTATAGCCGAGCGCTCGGCTACTCAAGACGACAGCTACTTACGATTTTGCTTACTATGCCTATTTTCTTTGTTTCTTTCTTGGGTGAAATCCAAAGCAGCACAAACTTTACGAATAGTAAATGAAATTATACTTAATTAGGATTTTATGCTGTAGGTAAACCTCGAAACTGTGACAGCATAATTTCAAGTTTTGCCTTGTGAAAGCTTAAAGCGCCTTAGACGAGTTACAGTTTTTCAAAACCCACATAGAGTTAGACCAAGAAAAGTCATAGAGATTTTGACTGCACACGCAGTGCAAGTGTTATTTATAAATACTTACGTCTAAATGAAGAAGTTTAACGTTTAAAATAACACCTGCACTGTGTGTGCTATCAAAATCTCTGAATACTTTCTTGGTCTAACTCTACCTATCCGGCTTTTAACTTGTCAGGCTAAGAACTGGCGGGCGACTTGGAAGGAGGTCAATTCGAGTTTCAGTTTCAATTTGATCTGTCTGTTATTTCCAGTTTACGTGTTGACGTCCACAGTTGACTGACTGTCCCTATTTGATAATTTCAAGTTTCATTTTTGACTCTCCCTATTTGATCATTTCAAGTTTCAGTGATGGCAGTAAACAGTTGACTATCCCTTATTAATAATTCCAAGTTTCAGTATTGACCGTCCACAGTTGAGAGCTTTAACAATCTCCAATAGATCTGAATATCCCCAACAGGTTCCAATTATCCCCATGCAACGCAACTTCAATAAAAAAACTTAAAAATCTGGTGTGTTACACTTGTTACAGATTTACCGGGAACGATTTCTGTCCAGACTGAGTATGAAATGATTCATACATATACACATTTACAATCGAAGGCATTGTTTACGTATTTTTAGTGTTCCGTACAAAACTTTGTTTACGGAACACTTATGGGATCACTTCGGTCTTGCAAATCAGTTAAATACGTTTTTCTCAGAGACCGTTTGACATAGATACCTAAAATTTGGAACAGTTATAGCAATTACCACCACTCATATTGTGAATAAGTCAAAACTGCTTATTTCTTATTAAAGGGGGAAATTTAGGGGGTTGAGAGGGGTAGGCTGAAACTTTTTTCATTTGTAAGAATCGTGTGGGGTACCATTAGAAAGCTTGCAAAAAATTGAGTCGATGGACTGATTTTGACTTCATTTTAGACTGCAATAGTTTCGTCAAAAAATGCATTTAAAGTTGCAAGTTTTCATACAAAAATTTTCACCTCTGTCCTGGCGATTTTCGCGAAAACTATAGCTAACAGGCAGCTGACCAGTCAATACCCAACTTAAAGAAGCATGGAGACGGCGGGAAAATTATCAGCTTAACTTTATCTTTATTAGTTTTTCAACTGCAGCTTGACCTTTGGTTGCTTAGGGCTAGCTAACTGATGCTTACACTGGTCAATTCATATTAGGCGAGAAACATCCTTAGTTAAAACTTTGGCATTGAAATTTATGACTTATGTCTTTGACATAAAGTTTAATTCTGCTTGCTTATTTTTGTGGGATATTTAATTTTATCTTAATAGCCTACTATAAGTATGAGAGAGATCTACAAAATACGACCTTATTATATTGCAAATAAGTTTCAATTTCGAACGGGCTTTCCAAGCAATGGACTAGCATCTCAAAAATCTGAAAAATTCAAATTAAGAATTCCGTTCTTGACTGTCGTTGTGTTTTTTTTTCCACAATAGGACACATAGAGTTAGTAAGGCGTATAGAGATAATAAAGTCATTTAATATTTATGAACAGCTTTGGCCTCATGTATAGATTTTATTGAGAGTATCTGATTCGTCGAAACAATATACACAATATTCCTTTTCATTAAGTACCATTACATTTCTGTATTAATTGTATAATTATAATATCTATTAATTATATTCAGTACTTATGTATATTTTTGAACGGATCGGTGAGCAACAAGATTCAGGGCTATAACCGCGAAAATAGAAGTTCGCAAATTGCGAGCATTTTTCTCTGTCACTCTAATTACGCCTTCATTGGAGTAAAAGAGAAAGATCCCCGCAAATTGCGAATTTCGGTTTACGCGGTAGCCCCTCAGTCCTGTTACGAGAAAATAATTTTGGAAGACATTAATAAATAGTACCTATATGACAGTTAAATATCACAGTTTTTTAGAAACAAAGGTAAAATTGACGAAATATTTAAAGTAAGCCGATCTTGTTTTTTAGCAGTTCTAAATAATATTAAAGTCTATATATATGGCATAGAACTAGAAACAAAATCAAATAAAAAATAATAATGAGTTCTAAATTCAAATTGAAGGAGTTATGTTACATTTTAAGGTATTATAGGCCAAGCGCGCACCACGATATAAATTTTTGCGACACGATTTTAGAATCGCGCTGTAATATATCGCAGAAAATTCACTGCGCGCACTGCGATGAAAATGAAAAAGTCGACCAGTCGCTTGTCATGAAACGTGTCTTTAATATGCGATTGCTGTATGACTGGTGATCCCCGTCTATTTCCATAATTAAATGGTCAACATCTAGCGTCTCATTTTGAGACTCCATTGGAGGTGCAGGTGCCGAGATGTTGGGGTTTGGAGAGCGAAATGCCGACTGAGGACCGGCCGGGGTGCGATTTTATTATCATAGTGCGCGCGGGGCCATACAACTCCGCATGCTGCAATTCACTTTGCGACAATCGCGTCGCGAACAATTGCGGAAAAATGTGACAAATCACAATTTAAAAATCGCTGCGATTTTTTTGTCGCATATGCGCGCACTAACATATAAACACATACGTTGCATTTCTGCGACAAAATTATCGCAGGACAAAAAATCGTGGTGCGCGCTTGGCCTTACTCTAAATTATTATAATACATCAAGCATTCGCGAGATGCTCGACTTCGGTATTCAAACACAAAGCAATAGTACAAGAATCTAACTAAATGCAAAGGCCGAAGGAGCGATTCGAAGATCCGAAGCGTCCGACAGACGCGCGCCTCCCGTAACTTTTCCAAGTATTTTTAAGTACAAGTGTCTAAGTCGCAAAATCCAAAGGCTGAAGTCGCATTGGGCCGAAAGTCCGAAGCATCCGGGAGGTCAGTTCTAAACACAGGTAATTAATACAAGTGTCTAAATGCGAAGGCCGGAGGCCGAGCTCCGCGTAGGGCCGAAGGCCCGACGCCTGCAAGATATCAGTGGTTAAACACAGAACTGACAGCCTGGACGCTTCGGGCCTTCGGCCCTACGCGGAGCTCGGCCTTCGGCCTTCGCATTTAGATACTTATACTATTGTTCTGTGTTTAAGTACTAACATCCTGGACGCTTCGGGCCTTCGGCCCTACGCGGAGCTCGGCCTTCGGCTTTCGCATTTAGACACTTGTACTATTGTTCTGTGTTAAAGCACTGACATCCTGGACGCTTCGGGCCTTCGGGCTACGCGGAGGTCGGCCTTTGGCCTTCACATTTAGACACTTGTACTATTGCTCTGTGCTAAAGCGATGACATTTTGCTAAAGCTCGGCCTTCGGCCTTCGCACTTAGACACTTTGTACTATTGTTCTGTGTGTGTAGTTGAATACGGTACCCTAAAAACAGGCAAACAACCTCTGTAAAATGTAACGATGCGAGCGGTACGGCTACCATCAGTTTGGCATTGACATAAACGCTACCGTGGGCGTGAACGTAATTTACTTTCTATGCATCTCGCTCGTACTGACATATTAGTGCGAAAGAGATATACCTATAGGAAGTAAATTACGTTCACGATATCGTTTATGTCAATGCCAAACTGATGGTAGCCGTACGGAACACTAAATGCCTCGAGCTATCTCGGACTTGGCCAAATTATTTAATTTAACGCATTCACTGCCAGGTAGTGTGGCCTAGGAACAAACTTGTATGACGGTGGACGCACATGTGCGTCGGGGGTAGTTAATGTGTTAACAGTTACGCAGTTTGGGATTTCCTGATTAACACATATTAAAATGGTAATCAGTAATACGATTGTTGTTTGTACAATTTATTTATCAACCTTGCATATCATGTAATATTCTGGTAAGAGGGTAATTAATATAGGGTTTTCAGTTGATGCAGGTATGGTATGAAAGAACTTTTCACATTTCCGTATCCCTTCCCGGGCAAACAGTACTTTATTTATTTGTTTATGAACTGTTTATAATAGCGCTCGCCCCCGAAATCCAACAAAAATCTACGCACGCGCACTCGTCATTATCAAAACATTAACTGTCCGCGGGGCGCCAATTATTTTCTCTGGTAACCCTTCACGTGGCGATTATTACACTAGCAACACTGGGCCTCCGCTGTCAACTATTCACCATTCAAAAACAAAAGGGGATAAGTTTACACAGAAATGTACTTCAATTTGCATCGTACTGCTATTTGTATTAAATAGCATGTAGGTTTAGCTTGCTTAAAAAGATTGTTCGTTATATTCTGCATGATTTGGTGTCGCGTGTAGGACACGCGTTTCCTTTGGGATGGACGCTGATTGTTATTCTGTAATTATTCTAACGAGAGCTTTCGATGGCATAAGCCTGTAATGTAAAGTGTGCTATTTTTTTTATCTACATATAGATCAATAGATGGAGTGCTCTGAGGAATTGTTCAGATCTGCCGCTTCTTTCCGCCATCGCTCTACGCGACATTTCCATCTTCACTACTTAGACGGTTGGCAATCCTCACCTGTGCGTTTCTCCAGAAACTTCCTGCTTCTCACATCTAAACTGAGGAATGAACTGTCGCCAGCGATATTTCCGGGGCGATGCGATCTTCAAACCTTAAAAAAATTGATAATTATACCTATCCGTTTCAACTTGATTAAAAAAAAGTGGAAGTGGTAAGACCTATATTTAAATTGTAGGCAATTATGTGTAAATGAGTACCTAAATCTGTAGTACTTTTCAATATTAATTATAAATATCCGTGGGTAGGTACTAGATTGTTTGGTAGCCGGAAAAAATTGCAAATCTCATATATTACACATTCTGTATTTTTCACAAGCATCCTGTATTTTTAACAACAGAAAAGAAGTCTTTAAATATATATATAAGTAGTCAATTGTTTCACATATTTCAATAAATATGAAACATGAGTTTCCCTGTGATAGAGAAAATTCTTAGTGGCCTCTATTTTCTTTTGAGAAGTACTTATATTTGTACCTACTCGTAGTGTAAAGGTTACCCACCTCAAGTGATCGCATTAAAATAATGGAACGCTTAATATCTCAGTGATTTGAGAAAATTCTAGTTAAAAAATACATATTCTCAGGCCTATTAGTGTACCTACCTTCAATATACTTGTAAACTCATTGTACAATATGGGCAAGCAAACAATTAACAAATCACATGCACAATCATAAAGACGACGGTATAAATATTCTTAATCTGTGCTTCGCACCCTGTTTGCCGTTTATTCGCGATTACGTACCCAATGATTCGCTTAGTCTTTGTGATTCATTCAGTTCCCGCTTTCTTGTAGATTGTGGGAAAAGGGATTTTTTTAAATTGATTGTGGGATTTCGATTTTCAAGAGCAATTAAATGTTCTAATTGGCTTTAATGCCGCAACTGCAAGGCATTGTCCGTTTTTGTAATTCGTACCTATCGTTCTATCATTATTATAATGTAGCAATCTCTGTAATCAATAAAATAATGACAACGTTACGATACGACCATAGCTATCATTTGCAATCGAATATGTTATTTAGATAATGTTCATTAAAATGTTACAGTTACGTAACAATGCGTATATAAATAGCCCAAACAAAGTTTGAATCGAACAGCTATTTCTCTGTGGTTTATTATCTCTAGACTGTAGTAACAATTAGAAATGCACACAAAACAATTTCAAAAAGAATGTACCTACGTATAGATAAGTAAACTAAAGCTTGATGTTTTTTTTAACAACGTATCGTTTACAAACGAGGCGATGCCCGGGGGCATAACTGCCAACCTCTCGTTCAAAAACAATTAAAAGTAAAAAGGAATAAAGGGGCGATTACGCGGGTCGGCCGGGGCGCGCCTGTGGGAACGGTGTTATTGTTTCGGCACGGTTTCTGAACGCACTCATTGATCTTGCTCGCTCGCCTGATTGCCGAAGCCACACGAGATCAGTGGAGTGATCGGACAGCCGGTGTCGTTAGGTTCCAACAACGCTGATTTGCAATGAAAATAACGCATATGGCGAATTCATTTTACTTTTATTGTCGTCGTTCGTCATTAAAGATAAGGTTCAATTACTTGCTTGTGATTACTGGCACAGTCCTTTGTTACCTTTAAGGTTGATCATTCCTACTAATGAATGAAGTTGTAACAAAAGAATATAGGTAGGTACTTTATGTACGCTTAATACGACTAATAAAATACCAATGCTGATATTGCTGATTGCATTGCTGAGCAATCCGCCACTGCTGAGCATTCTCACAATAACAACAATAACACGTTTGTCAGAATCAATTCACGAAAACGACACTTAGAACACCTAAACTTCATATTATGGTATCATGAATATTATCCCACAAGTTTATTATCCTAGACCCTTGGTCAATTTTTTTTTTCAGATATAGGCTGTGATATAGGGAGTATGGAGTATAGTGGAGTCCAGACGGGGTGATCAAATCGACCGATTTGATCAGAAATGAAATTGGCGTCAATTTTGAATTCAATCAACAATTTTAGATTTATGGTGATATTGAAGCCCTCTAAATTGAAAAAATGCCCCAAAACGAAAATACCTACTGGCGTCACAAATTGGTATTCTTGCGTCCGCACTTCATTTTATCGGTCATAACTCATAATCGGCGGTTGAATTCGGCGAGCCTAATTGGCATTTGGGTCCGGATGGCCTGATTAGATCGGACAATTTAATCAGATCGGCTATAAATAGTCCCCGTCTGGACACGCCTTATACATAGAGTATAGGTACCTGTCAATCGATCTACCACGTGCATCATAGACTTGAAAAACACCTTTTTTTATATTTTAAAGCACGTGCTGGCAAGCTTATGACAATAGATCGCGCTGATCGCACGTTTCGGACCTCGCGCCCTCGCGAGCTGTCACTTGAGAGTTCCAACGCGTGCTGAATCGCTCTATACTTGCTCTAAACGCTACACGAGTGGCTAATTGACGCACGTGTTTCCATCCTATTGTTTAATAGATACGGAGGGTCGATTAAAATTGTTTATGGCGCGTGATGCTGATGTTTTTAGGGTTCCGTAGCCAAATAGCAAAAAACGGAACCCTTTTGGATTCGTCATGTCTGTCCCCGTCTGTCTGTATGTCTGTCCGTATATGTCACGGCCACTTTTTTCCGAAACTATAAGAACTATACTGTTGAAACTTGGTAAGTACCTAGATGTATTCTGTGAACTGCATTAAGATTTTCACACAAAAATAGAAAAAAAAAAACAATAAATTTTGGGGGTTCCCCATACTTAGAACTGAAACACGAAAATTTTTTTTCATCAAACCCATACGTGTGGGATCTATGGATACGTCTTCAAAAATGATATTGAGGTTTCTAATATCATTTTTTTCTAAACTGAATAGTTTGCGCGAGAGACACTTTCAAAGTGGTAAAATGTGTCGTCGTCGTCGTCGTCCCCCCGCTGTAACTACTAAAATAAGAGAATGATAAAACTGAAAAAAATATATGATGTACATTACCATGCAAACTTCCACCTAAAATTGGTTTGAACGAGACCTAGTAAGTAGTTTTTTTTTTAATACGTCATAAATCATAAACCGCAATTTAATTATGTTACTTACTGTTACGGAACCCTTCATGGGCGAGTCCGACTCGCACTTGGCCGTTTTTGTTTTCTGGATAAGAGTCATAATTTACAAAAGCTAATTGTGCTACTGTAAAGATTGCGCTTTCGTAGCTCGTAGCTAGATCATAAAATAAGCCAAAAGTAGATAGAAAATTACACCAAGAAAAGTCTGCAGTCATGTGTTAAGTGCAAGTGTTATTTTAAACGTCAAACTTCTATTAAATTTTTCTTGGTCTAACTTTAGCTACATAACTTAAGATATCACTCTTAATAAATAACTTATAATATAAAAGGACATCGACCGTGTCACTAGAAACAATTTAATAAAAAATAAGCAATTAGTCCGACTCACGCATCACTGCATAATTCTAATAGATTTTCCGGTCATCTATAGGTAAAGACCTATTTTATATATGTACTTATTTATTCCAATATTTTAGACCGTGTAGTTTCGGAGATAAAGGGGGGGTGAATGGTAATTTTTTGCCTATTTTCATGAATTACTTCTAAACTGTTTATTCTAAAATTATAAAAAAATATATTTAAAACTAGTAGTTCGCCCCGAACTGTGAACTCGCGGTTCGCCAAAAATATCAATTGAATGCAGTGGTACTTAGTCAGAGATGGGCATTTCGTAATTAATTCCTGATTCCACGATTACTTGAAATTACTTTGTAATCTGATTATCGATTCCCAGATTACTTTGTAATCTAACAATACCAAATTACTAAGTACCTACCTACAATTCCATTTGAGGAATCAGGAATCAATTTCTCGAATATTACAATTACTAGTAAGTAATTGGAATTCCTCATTACAGAAATATATTACTTGATTCCTTTCAGAATACATTTCGTACTACTACTATCAAAAGTATAGATGTTGGTGACTTACTAGGATACCTTATTTGTAAGAGGTGTGCAGATTTCGAAAATGATGACCATGACCAATAAAACGACATCCATGACGACTTTTAAGACATACTGCATGGCCGCCATTTTGGAATCCAAAATGGACATCATTTTCGAAATCTGCGCCCCCCAAAACCTATAAAACGACATCCATGACGACTTTTATGACACAGTGCATGGCCGCCATTTTGGAATCCAAAATGGTCATCATTTTCGAAATCTGCGCCCCCAAAAACCTATGAAACGACACCCATGACGACTTTTATGACATAGTGCATGGCCGCCATTTTCGAATCCAAAATGGTCATCATTTTCGAAATCTGCGCCCCCTAAAACCTATAAAACGACACCCATGACGACTTTTATGACAAAGTGCATGGCCGCCATTTTGGAATCCAAAATGATCATCATTTTCGAAATCTGCGCCCCCTAAAACCTATAAAACGACACCCATGACGACTTTTATGACATAGTGCATGGCCGCCATTTTGGAATCCAAAATGGTCATCATTTTCGAAACTGCGCCCCCAAAAACCTATAAAACGACACCCATGACGACTTTTATGACTTAGTGCATGGCCGCCATTTTGGAATCCAAAATGATCATCATTTTAGAAATCTGCGCCCCCTAAAACCTATAAAACGACACCCATGATGACTTCTATGACAAAGTGCATGGCCGCCATTTTGGAATCCAAAATGGTTATCTTTTTCGAAATCTGCGCCCCCTAAAACCTATAAAACGACACCCATGACGACTTTTACGACATAGTGCATGGTCGCCATTTTGGAATCCAAAATGGTCATCATTTTCGAAATCTGCGCCCCCTAAAACCTATAAAACGACACCCATGACGACTTTTATGACAAAGTGCATGGCCGCCATTTTAGAATCCTAAATGGTCACCATTTTCGAAATCTGCGCCCCCTAAAACTTATAAAACGACACCCATGACGACTTTTATGACATAGTGCATGGCCGCCATTTTGGAATCCAAAATGGTCATCATTTTCGAAATCTGCGCCCCCAAAAACCTATAAAACGACAGCCATGACGACTTTTATGATATAGTGCATGGCCGCCATTTTGGAATCCAAAATGGTCATCATTTTAGAAATCTGCGCCCCCTAAAACCTATAAAACGACACCCATGACGAGTTTTACGACATAGTGCATGGCCGCCATTTTGCAATCCAAAATGGCCATCACTTTCGAAATCTGCGCCCCCTAAAACCTATAAAACGACACCCATGACGACTTTTATGACATAGTGCATGGCAGCCATTTCGGAATCCAAAATGATCATCATTTTCGAAATCTGCGCCCCCTAAAACCTATAAAACAACACCCATGACGACTTTTATGACAAAGTGCATGGCCGCCATTTTGGAATCCAAAATGGTCATCATTTTCGAAATCTGCGCCCCCTAAAACCTATAAAACGACACCCATGACGACTTTTATGACATAGTGCATGGCCGCCATTTTGGAATCCAAAATGGTCATCATTTTCGAAATCTGCGGCCCCAAAAACCTATAAAACGAATCCATGACGACTTTTATGACATAGTGCACGGCCGCCATCTTGGATTCCAAAATTATCATCATTTTTGAAAAAAATCGTAAATTAAAAAAAAAACATTATTGTTAATGTGTAACAAACCGAGCACTTTCATTTGATACCAAACTTGACCATACTTTCTTGCAATTAAAATGACCAGAATAGCAAGACCCCTCACATATGGCTTTTTAGCATTTTAAGGTCTTCTAGCACAATAACCTCTTGTTTAATTAGAACAAATTTACTTTAATTCTTGAGTATCAAACTATCTTCTGACAGTTCAGCTTAAAAACATCGAAATGCCGGGACGTGCCGCTAGCCAGCCGCGTGATCCAAGTCGAATGTAAGAACTTCGCTTCGCTTCGCTCGCTCGTTCGATAATAGGCAAAAAACGACCATTCCCCCCCCCCCCCCTTATCTCCGAAACTACTAGGTCTAAAATTTTGAAAAAAATACATAAAATAGGTCTATACCTATAGATGACGGGAAAACCTATTAGAAATGTACAGTCAAGCGTGAGTCGGACTTAATTATGTACTTAGTTTTTGATCCGACCCCTACGGATTTTTTAAAGAGATTTCACTCACGTTTCACATAAAAAATACATTGTTAAAAAGGTTTACTAATGTGTTGCAGAATGATTTTTGACATATTTTTGTATTGCATAATGTTACTTGGCAGAAATGTCGTTTGGCAGAATTACCTTTCCCATGTATCATTTAGCATACAATCATTTCGCAGAGTTGAAAATCCAGAACCATATTTTGGCATACTGTTGATGATCATAATAGTCTTTTAAACGAGTTCGCAGATAAATGTATTACATAATATTGAGGTAGCATAAAGTTATCAAAATGCTTTAAAGTTAATCAGATAACCTAACCTAACCCACTTTTCTGGTGGCCGTTCGTTTTGTATGAGGTCGCAGTTCTAACCTAACCTAACCCACTTTTCTGGGAGCCGTTCGTTTTATACAGGAGGCCGCAGTTACAACCTAACATAATCTTCTTATCTGGCACAAGTTCAATTTTGTTTGGGGGCACAGTTCTTACTTAACGTAATCCACTTTTCTGCAAGTAGAAAAACATTATGCCATAATGAAAGTATGCTGCAGGATGATTATGGTACATAAAATAATGCTTAACCAAAGTCAGCAAAAGAAATCTTCTGCTAAATAATATGCTGCAAAATGTAGGTATTGTATGCTTAGTAATAATAATGCAAAGTAATATTTATACCTAATTATCATTCTACTAAAAGTGTTTCTGCGATACATGTTATGGAAAGTGTATTTCTGACAAACAATATTATGCCAGAAGAGGGGAACCCTGTTAAAAATTGTGTAATATACGGAACCCTTGCAACGCGAGTCCAACTCGCACTTGGCCGGTTTTTTTTACTCTTTTATCAGTTCTCCTTTTTTATGGAGCGCTAACACAGGGTTAAATTGTACTGGTAACTCCGGGATTAACCGGTTAACTCTGAGTTACTCGTAGTTGGCTAACCCTGGAACGCGCAAGGCCTTCCAGCGCCTCCAAGACCGCATAAGGCTAAGGGCCACTTTCACCATCCCACTAACCCAGAGTTAAGCGGTTAAACCGTTAAATCAGCGTCAAATTGTACCGGTAACCATGGTAACTCCAAGTTTAACGGGTTACCCATGGGTTATTGGAATGGTGCAAGTGACGCTAAGGGAATATATTTTCCACAATTATTATGAACATTATTTTTCGTAGGTAAATCTAAATTCTAACACCTTCATGCCCGTATGCCAGGGTATGAGTGTGTACTGTCTCTTCCGAAAATCGTTTTTTCCATATTGATATATTTGTCATTCGCAATTTTTACCATTTTACTTTTTCTCGATAGCATCCTTTTCCGGAAGCATTTCTAACCATTCGCATATTTTCCCATTAATTTTATTTTCCAGTAGCTTATTTTCCTAATATGTTTTCTAACCATTCGCATAATTTGGAATGTATTCTTATTATAATATACGAGAGACTCACTAAAAATAACTTTTTTTTGTAAATAAATATCGTACAATATAATTAGTCGGTTCTGGCGCTCGCCGGCCGCTGCCGCGGCACGCTCACTTCGCTCGCTCGGCTTCGCGCACTGTTTTTCTCGCAGTTCACCTATCACACTCCTCCTCGCTTCGCTCGTCGTCGCACCTATCTATTCCGTGATTGTAAACAAATAAAATATAGTGGGAAATTATGCGAATGGTTGGAAAATCTATTAGAAAAATTAAGATATTGGAAAATTAAAATAATGGGAAAATATGCGAATGGTTAAATATGATTTCGGAAAAGGATGCCATCGAGAAAAAGTAAAATGGTAAAAATTGCGAATGGCAAAAATATCAATATGGAAAAAACGATTTTCGGAAGAGACAGTACACACTCCAGGGTATATAGGGGTATATAGGCTTAAAATAAAAATAAAAGCAACGGGTTGCACTTCGGGAGTGCCGATAGAAGTGAAAACTCAATGACTAGTCCAAAATGTCTGCAGCACTATGTATAATTGACCCATCCTCCTTTCTATTGAAAAACTTTAGTTCCGAAATTGCTGCCATTGCTGGCCAGTGAGCTTGTTTAAAATTTGAAATTCAAAGGAGATCGTCGATTTTCTTAGGCGTTTGGGCCCACTCGCAAATTGGACGTATACATGTAATATACAGTGTGGAAAGATAAATCGGGCCCTGGAGGGAAACTACCTTAAATCCTTAAGCTGGCTCATTTTACTTAAAGGAGACATTCCTTTATTTTTAAAAAGAAACAAAACTGCATTCAAAGATTTTCTAAAACTCGCTTGCCTCGCCCGGGACTCGAACCGACTAAAAATTCCAAAAAAATAAAAACTCGCAATTTTATTGTACTAGTCGATACAGTTATTGTTAATGATAACATTTCTCCAAGAAACATTAGGTCGTAAACTCGTCTGTCGTACAAAATATCCATAAAATCTAATATTTAGTACTCAAGATTTTTTTAGACAAACAATATTGAAGAAAAAAGAAATCTTTGAATGCAGTTTTGTTTCTTTTTAAAAATAAAGGAATGTCTCCTTTAACCCTTTATAAGGCAGAGGCGATATATCGACCACATACGCTCAATCAGAAATTCAACCATACTGTTTTAATAATAGGGCTCAAAATCGTTTGCATTAATTGAATATTCAACTTGCTTTTAAAATAGATTTTTGAAATGTAGGCTTCTGATAGCTGCAACAAATTCTGCGATAGCACGTCCCTGTCAACGGGCCTTATAAAGGGTTAAGTAAAATGAGCCAGCTTAACGGCTCGGCCACGACATCGAGCGACTTGCGACGGCGGGAGCGATAACCATAGGTTGGAGCGTGACACAGCGATCGGACCCTTCGCTCCAACCTATGGTTATCGCTCCCGCCGTCGTAGGTCGCTCGATGTCGTGGCCGAGCCGTAAGGATTTAAGGTAGTTTCCCTTCAAGGCCCGACTTATCTTTCCACCCTGTATATAGGAAATTAATCGTTATAATATAATTGCTAGATCATGATGATAATAATAGAATCACGAAATATAACGGGAATTTTGAGAAATACTGCAATAAAAACTTGAACCTGACAAGAAAAACGTTTATATAAAAAAGCGTATATTACTCATCACACTATTCTGTAAAAGTGTTTTGACTTTTTGAAAGAAAATAGACAAAGTCCGACATGTAAATGAAACTGAAATCGTATCAGCGTTCAATAAAAAGTTATATTTTGATCTTATTCGGAAGTTCATTGTTACTTCTACGGAGAGTTAACTGATTAATTTTAAATCTTCTTTCAATGAAGTAAGGTTTATTTTAGGTTGGCGTTACTGAAAATATTTGACAGTTTAATAAAAATGGTTGCGTTTAGTTAAATAAAAGTAGCATGATATCGTCGTATTCTGAACTCGTTTAAATCTCCAAACTATGTAACTAAATAACTCCTTAGTGAAAAAACCTCACGGTTTGTGTGAATTTGAGCGTTATGTCAATGCTAATAATGATGTTGATGACGGCAAGGCTTTTGTAAATATAAAATACATTGATTTACGGATATGAATAATATAATGTCTTTTAATTATATATTTCTAATTCCCGTTTAATTTTTACCCAATATTCTTTTTCAGTATAAAAATGCGTATATAATTACTGTAATAGTCTGTACCATATACGTGATGGTACTGGTACTCTGGGCCCAAAATCGACGATCTCCTTTGTAGCGTTAATTGTTTAAAATTCGAATAGAAACTGTAAAGTTACCTTGCAGACCTCGCATCTAAATACATATATTTGGTCATGATATTTTGAGTTTTATTCACCAGTACCTACTAGAGTTCACTTTTGTTAACGATTTCATCAAGATGTAGCTTTACTGAATTATACTCGTATTGGAGTGGTATAAAGTTAGAATGTAACTGTGAGATCCTCGTATTTCAGCCCGTATAAATTCTTTGGAGAATAAAATTGTCCGTGACACAATTCTGCCCTGCTTATTGTATTTGCAGTACTTGCATGAAAATCATCATTTAAATAAAGAACTTATTCAAAGAGAACAAGATAAACAATTGCATGACATTTCAACTGCGATTACTGCATATGTTGTTAGCACGGCATGTCATGACGTCAGCGTTACGTTACGCGTTACGCTGAATCGAGTTTATCATTTTTTCCCCACGTCAAAAAGTGCTCAGCGCCGCTAAAGAAGTTTTCACTTCAAAAACCGGATAAGTGCGAGTTGGACTCGCCTCCCGAGGGTTCCGTATTTTTTAGTATGTGTTGTTATAGCGGCAACAGAAATACATCATGTTTGAAAATTTCAACTGTCTATTAACTATCACGGTTCATGAGATACAGCCTGGTGACAGACAGACGGACAGCGAAGTCTTAATAATAGGGTCCCGTTTTTACCCTCTGCGTACGGAACCCTAACTAGCAAGATCTCCCAAATACCTACGTAACATTTATTTATGGACGGAAGGATGAACTAATTAACCTGTTTATATATACTCTTAAAATCCTCTTCATCAAATAGTGTTTTACGAAAGCAAATGCAAAGTTATTAGGTTATTACATACGAGTAAGAATACACTAATAATCTGTAAGTTCGGTGTGCCTTTAAATCTAATACGCATTTAAGAATTGCTTGCGAATAAATAAAGAAACTGTTGAGTTGACTAATTAATAAAATTTGGTGAAGATATTGAATTGGGCCGATTTTTTAAATTCGAGCGTTCGATTTCGTCACTCGAAAATCGGTGGAAAATGGCCAAATGCTAATTTTTGAAAAACGAGCGATAGAAATTAGGAATCTAGTGGTATTGACCACTCGTTTTCAATTCTATTAGTAGAATTTAAATACCTAGTAGTGGAGATATTATTGACCGAAATACACGAAATCGAGCGGTCTAATTTCAAAAATTAGCCCCCTGGTGGAAACAGGATCCACTTCCTTAGCCCTTATCTTGGCATCGTAACACCCGTGATACATGGAACATAAAAAAATCTAGCAGATTCACTTTATTACTTAACGAAATAATTCTGCTATAGATATGTCGATCTACCCTCCTTTATTATAGCAAAAAATAGTACATACAAGTGTCATTGTAAATTAATTAATAATTATCAACATGGCGCCACGGAAACAACAGATCTTGTTTCGTGCTGTAAGTTTTGCACTTATTTCTTAGATTAGTATATATTTTTGCATAATCTACATTTTAAAACACTTACTATCTGTTAGTGTATTAGGATTCACATAGTGGTCCCATTTAAAAACATTTAACACATAAAATATTTACATAAAACTATTACGTATCATATTTGATACATTGCCAAGAACTCATAAAAGTACATGTGTATTATATTTAATACATTGCCAAGTTGTCGTCAAAATAGCTGTAGATGATTTATTTTATTTTAAATTTTTTTATATTTGTGAGGGGTTGAAATATATGTTTTCAATACGTCATATTAGTCATCATAGTAATTAGTTAGCGAACTTTGTTTTTTTTAAGTAATGGATGTTATTTAAAGAGTATATTAGGACGCCGTAGCCTTTTTGCTACGCCGTAGCACGTAGCACGGAAAAATATATGAATTACAAAAAATGGCCCCAAAGTAAATAAAACATTTTTTTTTACTTTCACTTTATATGTTTACTTTTCATATTTTACTCAACTTTTTGCTGACGACTTTTTTGAAACTTTACAGGATCAAATTTTCCGCCCATGTGATCAGGTATTCGTAGATATAATTCATTTTTACAGGTGCAATAGTCATCTGATGCTTTAGATTGCGATTAATTAGCAATAAATGTTAATTTCTGTTGCATTACATGTTTTATTTTTACTATAATCCACATTTTTCTTTTAAAAAGTAAGTAACTATTTTGTCGAGGGATTGGCATTGTATCAAATATGATACATATGGTTTTCCGAAACTGGAAAATCCTGGATTTTTTTCCTTATTTTTTAATAGTCTAGTATGCTCAAAAGGTGACGAAATACTAAAAAAATGTTTATATTTAAGATATTTTGAGTCTTGCCAAGATAAGGGTTAGACACGGCTGACACGGGCTCCGAGCCCTTTGGTGTCGCTTTAAAGGGTTAATCACGAACGTAATAAGAGGATATGCTTACTCAGATAGTTTGATTCCTTCTGAGTGCACTTGTCAAATATTACCGAGGTAGCAAATACGCAACATGCTTAATTAAAATTTACCAATACTTCAACTATTATTATAGACGTTTTTCGTGTTAATTACATGTCAAATTGTCTATGACGGCGATGTGTAACAGATATATGAGAGCATATAATTATAACACCGATATTAGCATGAAACGTTATAATGGAATAACTGCCGAATAAGATATTACAAGGTGAAGTAAGGTGAAGTAAATTTTTGGAAGTTAATCCGTCCGCACCGTCGTCACACGACAGCTTCATACGATTTGGCAGCTGACAACTGTTAAATAAGCGATATGTCCCACAGCCACTATGGCGGCGCTCTATCCAATATTATCAAAGACAAAACTTTGCCACTATATAAAAAATCAAAAAATGTAGTTGAAACACTTACAACTTATTTATACTTAAATAGCAGTGCATCTGCACGCCATCTAACGGTGAGTAGGGGAATTAATTGTTTCAACCGTCCCTCAATAACTGTAATTGGTAGTTATGTGACTGGCTTTAAAATTCTTTTAAAATTTGAGATTCGAATGTAACATAACAATACACTTTTACACTCCTTTTCTGGACAGTCGCGTAAAAAAAGAACAATAAACTTAGAAACATTACATTATATTATATTATATAGTGTGGGTTACTTACTATGTACATAGTACATCAACTTACAAACCGCTACTCACCACAAGGTGGCAATGGAGACTACGCACTTTACATGTAAAACTACATTTTAACTGTTCCAGAATTTATTTACTTTTATAATTTAGGGTATTCTTTATTCAAGAAAATATTACCCTATTACTAAGACTCCGCCGTCCGTCTATCCGTCCTTCCGTCTGTCTGTCTATCACCAGGCTGTAACTCATGAACCGTGATAGCTAGACAGTTGAAATGTTTACAGATTGTTTATTTTTGTTGCCGCTATAACAACAAATAGTACCTACTAAAAACAAAATAAAATAAATAAATATTTAAGTGGGGCTCCCATACAACAAGCGTGATTTTTTTCCCTTTTTTGCGTAATGGAACCCTTCGTGCGCGAGTCTGACTCGCACTTGCCCGGTTTTTAGAGCACCGTACAAAACTTTGTTCACGGTGCTCTTATGGGATCACTTCGGTCTTGCAAATCGGTTAAATGCGTTTTTCTCAAAGACCGTTTGATGTAGGTACCTGAAATTTGGAATAGTTATGGCAAGTACCATCACTAACACTGTGAATAAGTCGAAACTGCTTATTTCTGATTTTAGGGGGAAATTTAGGGGTTAAGAGGGGTAGGCTGAATTTTATTTTCAATTGTAAGAATCGTGTGAGGTACCATTAGAAAGCTTGCAAAAAATTGAGTCGATGGACTGATTTTGACTTCATTTTAGAATGCAATAGTTTCGATAAAAAATGCATTTAAAGTTGCAAGTTTTCATACAAAAATTTTCACCTCTGTCCTGGCGATTTTCGGGAAAACTATAGCTAACAGGCAGCTGACCAGTCAATATCCAACTAAAACGAGTATGGAGACGGCGGGAAAATTATCAGGTTAACTCTAACTTTATTAGTTTTTAAACTGCAGCCTGATCTTTGGTTGCTTAGGGCTAGCTAACTGATGCTTACACTGGTCATTCATATTAAGAAGTAGTTTAAGTTAGAAAGATCCTTACTTAAAACTTTGACATTGAAATTTATGACTTATGTCTTTGATACAAAGTTTAATTCTACTTACTTACTTTTGTGAGATATTTCATTTTTTTTCTGAATAGCCTACTATAAGTATGAGAGAGTAAAAGATCTGCAAAATGCAACCTTATTATAAAGCAAATAAGTTTAAATTTCGAACGGGCTTTCCAACCAATAGTCCTATCGCAGTGTGCTCAGTAAGAATCATATTTATTATTGGAGTTTATCAGTTCAAATTTAAAATAAGAATTCCGTTCTTCACTGTCGTTGTGTTTTTTTTTCACATTAGAGCACATAGAGTTAGTAAAGCGAATAGAGATAATAAAGTCATTCAATATTTATTAACAGCTATGGCGTCATCTACCTATAGATTTTACTGAGAGTATCTGATTCGTCGAAACAGTACCTATTCCTTTTCATTAAGTACCATTACATTTATGTATTATTTGTATAAAGTATGTATATTTTTGAACCGATCGGTGAGAGCAGCAACTAGATACTGTTCTGTGACGCAAAAAAAAATAAAATTCACAATTCACAGTTTTTGGAAACAAAGGTAAAGTTGACGAAATATAAAGTAAGCCGATCTTGATCAAACTTGTTTGAGTGACAAAAATGTCAGTTAAGATTTGGTACTCATGAATTCCAGTTCTACTAAAATATTTTTGCTTTTAAAAACGGATGTACAATAAGTCCAAAATTGTCCGGTAAGTTAGGTTTATATTCAAATTATACGCAATTCTTTGTAGCAATTCCGCCAAGTGGACGGAAACAGGTACTGGACGGCAACCTGACGCAGTTACCCTACTTGTACTAAAACTTAGACATTTATTATTAGGTACTTATTTCTGTGACTTATATGAAACATGAGCAAATTGATTAATACTTTACGTTAATTATATTTTGAGTCAGAAACATGCCTAACGTCAAAAACCGAGAAATGCCGAATCACAGACTTAATTGTAATATTATCCTTTTTGAGTCGTGCCTGCCCAGTCTACTGTAAGTTTAAAATACAACAATTGCGACTATATCAAAGATTATGAGCAGAGAGCGCAACTTTGGTGCCGATGACAGACGTATGACGTGACGCTAAATACAGAGTGTTGTTATCTAGATTATAGATACTTAAACAAATAACAACTTATTAGCCTCTTTAGTTTACTGATATTGAAACTTGAGTTGAGAGTTTTTATACGTACTAGCCACGTACCTATAAAAACATAACTGTCTTTGTCATGTTAAAAATAAGATTGCTGGAAATGACAACCAATTACTGTTTACTTATTTTTTTATTTGTAAAATTTAACCGAAATATTATTGTTTGAAGTCGCTATGGAGTCTTTGCAGCCGTATTTGCAGAAATTTCCTTTTCTGATTGTAAAATATGAAAAAATGTGACCAAAATTTAACAGCAAAAGCAAGCAATATAGATAAACATTTGAAAACAACAAAGCATATTGAATGAGAAGGAGATCGTTTCGTATCGTTTTTTAATGTTTACATTATTTTTTATGTAAAGCCAAGCATTTTTATAAATAAACATTAATATAGGTAGGTATAAATTATCATTATTAAGAATCATTGAGGTGTTACAACGTTGTTTTAAAAAAACATCCTATATGCGACTTAACGTCATAATGACGTCATCGGCACCAAAGTTGCGCTCTCTGATTATGAGGTTGTATGTATACCCAGTATTTTTGACGGATTTAGTTTTTCATGCTCGAAGTTGCCTGTCAACTCTGACGTATATTTTTTTTTTTTTTTTAAACTCATACTCATTTATTTATAATATAATAACTAACCTACAAAATTGTCAATAATTGGCAAAGTGCCGTGGTAGAAAAAGCCATTCTCACAAAAAAAGAATCAATAATAATGAAAATGTTCAGACAAGTGGAAGAATATCAAACTTCAATATGTTATGGATGCTAGTAAGATGTAAAAACAACAGTTTAGCGGAATGTCAGTTTACGAAATGGTTTGTACAAATTACAGAGAAATTCATAATAATTTGTTTCTACTAGAAATGTGCCTTCACCAAACGTTTTTGATAAACGGTATTAGGCCTATTATTATATAAACGTTCTTGATTTCAGTTGGCCGAAATGGGACTTATGATTTTTCCTCTTTTCACCTCCAAGATGAGGTGGATTGTTAGTGTTAGAAAGCTGTAATTTGGTATGGATATACAATCAACCCGACAAGGTGGTAAATAAAATCTTTAATCTCTAAAAAATATATCTAAGGTAGAAGCTTTGTAACTTCTACATTACCTATACTAGCCCAGAGGACTTTAATAAAAGTCCAAACTCCAAGGTCCCAGAGCTCCCAGACATTACCTTCTTATTTCCTAGTCAATAAAATGTACTTATGGGATAAATTAGTATTAGTATCCAAACTTAAAACCACCTAGGGATGTGTCGTGCGGTGCTCTGAACACCGTAGTCTTGACTTCGTGCTTGGCCAATTATTTTTTTATTGGGCTGCACCTTCACTGGGACACGCGAAAAACGGCAAATTTCGACGTTTTTGGAACTTCAAATGCGATTTTGTCAGAAACAAATAATGTTTTAGGTACAGTTGTGCATGATTTTTAAAGCTTATAATACATTGAATGAAAATATATGCATAACCAGTCTTTTAGTCCTATGGACTTCGAGTTTTAGCCGTGTGACAGCAAAAAATGCCTATTTGAAAATTGACCCAGATATTGACAATATTAATCTGTGTTGAAAAAATCATTGCACTAGCTTCAAAAACCACGGAGGAAAACGAGGAGTACGTTTGTATGGAGAAATGACCACTCCTGTTGGCTCTTAAAGGTTAGTCTGGGTGTAAACTGGGTGTAGGCATTTGGTACATTTGTTGTCAAATTGCGAATTACGACCGGCAGAGGGCCAGCAAACATTAGATGCCTCGTAATTGTCATTCGAGACCAGATATCCGTTTACGCCAAAGGTTATTTATGGCCGTTATGGGGAAACAAATTTGAGGAAGGGGACACGTGTTATGTTATCCTTCTACAGTGTGTAAGTCTAATACGGGCGAATCTCTTAATGGTGGTTAGTATAGGACAAAGTAAAGGTAATTAGATAACATTTACTTAAAGTTGCAACAATAATTTTGTCCATACAAAATAATTCAGCCCGCAATGTAATGCAAACACACTCACGTTAAACGCTCGTTGACAGTTACTTTCAAAAACTCCTATTGCGTATGTAATGTCATTAACTGTCATGAGTGGGTAAATAATAAATAAGTATGATGTTTTTTATCTGACGAAATTACTACCTAGTTTAAAATCAAATTACAACAAAAAGTCTTATTAAAGCAATCATTTATTTTAATAACGACCCATTGAAATTACAACTTAAATGTACTGAAGTTGCTGAAATACTTACCTAAAGAAAACCAACTAATCACCGTCAAGAAAATCACCGTCTTCTCGATGTCGCCTGAGTAACCAATTGGAAAACGCACTGCGTGGTGGCAAGTCCCTCGGCAGCAAAGCATGAACCTTTAAACATTTGGATGTTGCTTGTCACGTTTGAGTACTCTGTGTACCGCAGTATGACTCGTATTAAATCTAGGGTTTCTGGTTTCTCGACCTTTTTAATTTCTCCAGGCACGGGAATTCTCGACCAAGATTTCTCGAGTTTCTCGAGTATCTCGAGAAATTTTTAAAGCTCCAAAAAACACCATGTTATTTGATTTTTTTTGCTTTTTTACAAATCAAACTCGTAGGAATCGTAGGTGAGATCAATAATCAAACATATGGTACATTTTTAGTCACCATAAATTGCACTTAATAATCAAAAATACAACAACAACAAAAAACTATAGGTGCACGCGTGCGCACCGGCAATGTGTTATGCTATAGTGTATTTCTTTAGGTATTCAACAAAATGTAAACAAACCACAATATGGTATTTTATCAGGCAGCAATATTCAAGTCAATAAATTTTAACAGAAATTTTACTACGTAATATTAATTACTCGTACTTACTCAACGTAACAATAAAGCTGCTAAAATTGTAATATTTTGCTAATAGGAACATATCGGGATTATTTGATTTATCAATAGTAATTTAGTTTTGTAATATTTGTTATTACACTTATTACATGGTCCTATAATTCGTTACAATTTTTTTTAAAGCGTTTTTCAATAAAAAAGACACTACATGAATGTCATGAATATGTAGTTCAAAAGTTTCAAAACATGAAAATCGGTTAAAGCTAGAACGACAGGGGACGGATCACGGTAGTTTTTTATTTGGATGGTAATAAATGTTTTAAGTTCCTACCCTACCTGAAAATGTAAGAAAAACATTGTTCATATTTATTTAACTACCTAAAGAAATACATTATAGACACGTCATATGTTATACGCGTGTTTTATTTTACTTATCACTAGAGATTTATTTCTCGAGTTCTCGAGGCATTGAATATATTTTTCCCGTCTCGACTTAGGACACATTTCACGAGATTTCTCGCCTCGGGAATTCTCGAGCAGAAACCCTAATTAAATCGTCTTCCTGCATCCCTTGTACTACTTTCAGGATTAAATCAAAATGGCAAAGGATTCGGTCTTGCAATGGAACTGGAAGCTCATCGTGAATAGCTGCTCCCTCCACCCTTCCAGTTACGGGCAATCCTTCGCGAACTCGCTGTATCGCGTTTACAATTACTGGAGCGTTTCTTGGTACAACCCGATGAGAGAATCGCTCTCTATACACAGCTAGCGCTCGATGACCATTTTGTAGTGTTTCACCGTAAATTAAAATCATGTCCATTAATTCAGGAGCAGTAAAAGTTGTTAAACGAGGCATTTTTATAACATACGATTACTTTTGAATCGAAAGACTGACATTGTCAAATCAGAGTTGAAATAAAATAAGAAACTTGCAATTCCACCAAAGAGTTTGCCACGTTTTCACACAATGTACCAAGTTTTGTGGTGTTTAGACGGTTTAGTTAATTCTCGAAATAATTTTGGTAATAACTGTACAACTAAGCGGGCCGTATGCTTATTTTCCGCCATCCTGGTATAAAAAATCAGTCAAATTAAATACGAAATGAATACACAATAGTCACTTATGAGATACTGATATTAAATGAATTTTCAAAAAAGGTGTGCTATCAAAGGTGCTTGTCTATTGCTCAGATTAGAAATAATCACGTCAAGTGCTGTTATCGTGACTGATTAAAATGAAGTCAGTTTCTTGTTGATAAACATGATAAATAAATAAGATTTAATATCTTTTAACACGCCTAGTAGTACTTTAATCTACCAAAATAACTACAAAACATTAAACGCAGCTAACATGTATTGTGAATGTTCCTCCAGATAGGTAAGTTTGTACAGTCAACGTCAAAAATATGTTTACACTTTTGCACCTTATTCCTTGGTAATAAGGCAAAAAGTGTAAACATATCTTTGACGTCAACTGTACCTAAATACTATTGTTGTATTGCTAATGAACATTTGACATTTCGGTACCGCAACCATGTTTACAGTACACTTCTGCTGAGAATTTTTAAAAAAATTAATTACAGGATCGTAATGAACTGCAACTTAAAAAAACCTTTTACTTCATGATTACACTAATCAATACTATGTCCGATTTAATTTATCGCCCGTATTAGACTTACACACTGTATGTATTACGCGAAGCCGATTTTTGTACATCCCATCAGATCTATGTACAGTTATGATCCGATTTTGATAAATGATATGTCATTAGATTCGTCTCATACTGGAGAGTTGCATAAAACTTTAACTTTTTTGATTATTGGACGAAAAAGTGCTAAAAAATGAATTTTAAACAACTACTGTGCACTAACCGACCAAACCAAATCAACGTGACCTGTCATGTGGTGTGTCGTCAACCAAATCGTGTTTTGACTCAAGGTGTCAAAATAAAAAACCATGAATAGAACTTAAACCTGTAGGAAGCTGTTAAGCATGATTAAATATTACGTTTTGAGTCGGCAACATACAGTGTGGAAGTCTAATACGGGCGAATCTCTTAACGGTGGTTAGTATAGGACAAAGTAAAGGTAATTAAATAACATTTACTTAAAGTTGCAACAGTAATTTTGTCCATACAAAATAATTCAGCCAGCAATGTAATGCAAACACACTCACGTTAAATGCTCGTTGACAGTTACTTACAAAAACTCCTATTGCGTATGTAATGTCATTAACTGTCATGAGTGGGTAAATAATAAATAAGTATGATGATTTTTATCTGACGAAATTACTACCTAGTTTAAAATCTAATTACATAAAAAAATCTTATTAAAGCAATCATTTATTTTAATAACGACCCATTGAAATTACAAGTGAAATGTACTGAAGTTGCTGAAATACTTACCTAAAGAAAACCAACTAAAAGAGAAAACTAAAAAACACAATTTACAACAATACAAATTCTGAGAAACCTGAGTTTAGTTTTGCCCCCTCCACCCTTCCAGTTACGGGCAATCCTTCGCGAGCTCGTTGTATCGCGTTTACAATAATTACTCGAGCGTTTCTTGGTACAACCCGATGAGGGAATCGCTCTCTGTACACAGCTAGCGCTCGATGACCATTTTGTAGTGTTTCACCGTAGGCCCAGCTGCGAAAGAGGAAAGCTTGGATTTGGATCCACGCCCTATTACTAAGACTTCGCTGTCCGTCCGTCCGTCCATCCGTCCGTCCGTCCGTCCGTCCGTCCGTCCGTCCGTCCGTCCGTCTGTCACCAGGCTGTATCTCACGAACCGTGATAGCTAGACAGTTGAAATTTTCACAGATGATGTATTTCTGTTGCTGCTATAACAACAAATACTAAAAACAGAATAAAATAAACATTTAAATGGGGCTCCCATACAACAAACGTGATTTTTGACCAAAGTTAAGCAACGTCGGGAGTGGTCAGTACTTGGATGGGTGACCGTTTTTTTTTGCTTTTTTTTGTTTTTTTTTTTGCATTATGGTACGGAACCCTTCGTGCGCGAGTCCGACTCGCACTTGCCCGGATTTTTATTTTTTTATATTAATTTTGGTTTCTTAGGTACTTTTTGAGATATTGAGGAAATAAAAAATAACTACTTTTTCTCCCTTTTTTGTTTATAACTTTTGATATTTTTTGTGTGCTAATACACGCTTCGAATACATTTTTCTAGACATCATGACGAATCTAATGAGGTATTACACGTATTTTTAGGAGAAGTATCTTTAGTTTTTACCGTTTTCAGGATCTCAAACAGACTATAAGACGAAACATGAGCAGAGCCCGTTCTCAATTTTGAGATTTCGAGGTGAATATCAAGTGAATCGAGTCTATCATCTACTCACATGATTGATATTTATCGGTGACCTCTATTATTTATTATACATAGTAACATAAAGGAAACCGGTGACAGCTGGAGCTACAGTTACCAAAAGCAGGGGTGCGAAACTCCTCACTTCGGCCAAACTCGGCTCCGCTCGGCTCATCACCATGCTCCGAGCAATTATTATAGCGGATGGTGCTGGGTCTAACATACGGCGTTGCATGAACAAGAGATTTCCTTTGGCAGGATTGGTCCTTAGGACCCAAGGATGGATTCAAGAAGTGGAGCCACGGAGATTTTTGATGTAAATTTTTAGAGGGGGGGCTCTCAACTTGATCTTGATATTCATATCATTTAAGCTACTAGGCCAAGTATGGTATCGTTTTCGTATAAATCGGGGGTGCCGAATTCATTTCTGATATCGTAATGACACCATTCCGAAGTAAAAACACATAAAATATGAAAAAAATACTTTTTTTTAAATTCCTCTTTACGCTTAAACTGCTGAACCAATTTAGTTAAAATTTGGTACAAAAATAGTTTGAGTCCCAGGGAATAACATAGCAAACTTTTAATCTCAAAAATCATCCCTTAAGGGAGACCAAACAAAAAGTGAACAACTCCCTTTTGTTTTTGTTACAGGAGATTTGTATGGGGATTCAATAACCGCTGAACCGATTTAGATAAAATTTGGTATAGATATAGTTTGAGTCCCGGGGAAGAACATAGGATAGTTTTTATTCCAAAAAACATACCTTAAAAATGAAAGGTAAGGTGAAGGATTGTATGGGAAATCAATAAACGCTGAACCGATTTCGATGAAATCTATGTCTACATCTTAGATTTAGTTGAAAATGATACTAAACTTGACTTAGAACCTAAACTTAAAGAATGATTAACCTCAGACGTCGCAGACGCTTAAAAACCCCCCCACCCCCACCAGCATCAAAAATCTGGGTGCCTCCACTTCTTAAATCCATCCTTGGGTCCTAAGGACCAATCCTGCCAAAGGAATTCTCTTGTTCATGCAACGCCGTGGTTGACCTTTTTATGCTCTGAGCACACTCAACTATTAGGGTTGGCACCACTTGATTTTCTTTTGCGTGCACCACCACAGATAAGATAATCACTTGAATGTTGACAACCCTAAATAGCCGAAAGGTATAGTGCCATATATTAAAGGGACAGCAGGATTCGACCCTGAACCGCTGTCAAACTTCGGTTTTGCATGAAGTTTCCTTTCTGTACGGTAGTATTATTATTTATTCTGTGCCAAAAGCGTCTGAGTCTAAGTCTAAAAAAGTCTAATCATAAGATCTAGGATCTAGGGTGTAGGTTCCAAGCAGCGAAATGCTATACATGGAAGTATTCTGTCCGCTCAATTATGACCCAACGCAAACTACCCCGCGATAGGCGGTACTTACAAACTGCTCGATTGGCAATCTCAGTACGACCGAGATGACAGTCAGTGACAAATGGCTAAATTGATTTATAAAAACGTTTTTTTGTAATTAAAAATATATTCATGTGTCGTGAAGTGGTGCAGAAGTTATTTTAGTTCATACCAAGGACAGTGGAATCACTTTTCACTTGTAGTAAACAGATAACTTCAGTAGAATTTGGAAAAAACATGACGATTTGTTTTCAATACTACCGTGCTAAGCTAAAACGTAACAACTGCATACGACTTTCATAACAACATACGACTTTTTAAATTGCGAGGATAATAGGGATGGTGTTATGCTAAATGAAGTAGACTATTTTATTAACTTGTGTTTGGTTTAGGTATTTTCTATATAATTATAAATGTAGTAATGAATTCCTTCTTACAGATTTGTATTTTTCTTTTTTATTTCATGAGATGGAGCTATAAAAAAACTACCTAGTTATTTCAAATTAATAAATAAATTTGGTATTGTCATTTTACATTACTTTCTATTCAGATTCCCACAAGATGCTATTCGCAGAGAACTATGGAAAAAAGCTGTCCAATTAGAGAGACATGAAATTGAGTGGATGCCTGGCAAGATATCTAGAATATGTTCTATTCATGAGATATAACCCGTGAGATAATCATACCCGGTCTCCTATATGTAGATACATTTTTCCTATCATGCTTTCACTGAATTAATTTAACAAATACACACATTCTCTGAAAATGTTGATCATTTGAATCCACCGTCTACTGTCACATTTATGTAGGTTCTCTCTCAAGCCATTTCCGTCAGTAGAAAAGAGCGGCAAACATATATTAACTCACATTATAGACGATATTTACCGACGTAAATCAGTTTCGTTTCGTATAATGTCAGTTAATATGTGTTCAAAACGCGAAAGTTTAAAATATTATTATAAGAGCGGCAAATTTAGAAAATGTAAGCGCGCGAACGGCTGTGGTCCTATACAAAATTTTAATTTTGCACCTTTTTCTACTGACAAACTTGCTTGACCGGCTATATACATATAAAATATTCTGAACTGAAAGTGGGGATTTATTGTGACTCCGCCTGTTCAAATATTTTTGACCCGATTCGTGTACCCATGTAAATTTTGCAGACTGTATAGCCAGTCCTATTTCTAAGATCAAGTTCGCCATACATTTACTATGGCGTACTTGATCTTAGAAAAACGGACAGACTATACCTGAACGTGACTTCGCACTGCCATGCAGATTGATAATAAAATATACAAAATACTTATTATAGCGGAATACATTTATACAACAATGATATATTTACTTATGTTGAGTTAGTCTGTCATGTCATAACAACATTTTAACTAGTTATCTTTTGATCTGCATTAAATTATTATACGTGAATTATTTGACTGGTTCTTCACTGTATGGCATAAACCTATCCCTGTCCAAGTCATATTCTAATCAAATATGAACCGCGAACTCTCAGCGGCCAGTACGTACAGCAAGAAGGTTATTAGCGGATTAATGTCGCTGATTGGTAGTTATTGACATTATATGCATTTCATCTACACTTAGCTATGTATCATTAGTGTAATAAAGATGACTATTATTTCGTTTACCAGTTTTGATTACAGGCTCTGTAAACGCGTCGTCTTATTTGAATGTAGGCGTAATTGTGTATGTGTGCTAATTTGGCCCGAGAATTTGAACGGTAATGTTCCTAAAGGCGGTATCCTTAGTTATATATGATCGCAGGTTCCAAGGTCTAAGGTCTAGATTTCAATAAACGAGCAGAGGGCTGAACAGGCCTGATGAGTGATGACAATAACGAAGAATCATGGAAATATATTCCAGGAAGGAGAAGGGTCTGTATTCGGTGGTGGTTTTTAAAAATTAAATAATTGGCCAAGCACGAAGTCAAGACTACGGTGTTCAGAGCACCGCACGACACATCCCTAGGTGGTTTTAAGTTTGGATACTAATACTAATTTATCCCATAAGTACATTTTATTGACTAGGAAATAAGAAGGTAATGTCTGGGAGCTCTGGGACCTTGGAGTTTGGACTTTTATTAAAGTCCTCTGGGCTAGTATAGGTAATGTAGAAGTTACAAAGCTTCTACCTTAGATATATTTTTTAGAGATTAAAGATTTTATTTACCACCTTGTCGGGTTGATTGTATATCCATACCAAATTACAGCTTTCTAACACTAACAATCCACCTCATCTTGGAGGTGAAAAGAGGAAAAATCATAAGTCCCATTTCGGCCAACTGAAATCAAGAACGTTTATATAATAATAGGCCTAATACCGTTTATCAAAAACGTTTGGTGAAGGCACATTTCTAGTAGAAACAAATTATTATGAATTTCTCTGTAATTTGTACAAACCATTTCGTAAACTGACATTCCGCTAAACTGTTGTTTTTACATCTTACTAGCATCCATAACATATTGAAGTTTGATATTCTTCCACTTGTCTGAACATTTTCATTATTATTGATTCTTTTTTTGTGAGAATGGCTTTTTCTACCACGGCACTTTGCCAATTATTGACAATTTTGTAGGTTAGTTATTATATTATAAATAAATGAGTATGAGTTTAAAAAAAAAAAAAAAAATATACGTCAGAGTTGACAGGCAACTTCGAGCATGAAAAACTAAATCCGTCAAAAATACTGGGTATACATACAACCTCATAATCAGAGAGCGCAACTTTGGTGCCGATGACGTCATTATGACGTTAAGTCGCATATAGGATGTTTTTTTAAAACAACGTTGTAACACCTCAATGATTCTTAATAATGATAATTTATACCTACCTATATTAATGTTTATTTATAAAAATGCTTGGCTTTACATAAAAAATAATGTAAACATTAAAAAACGATACGAAACGATCTCCTTCTCATTCAATATGCTTTGTTGTTTTCAAATGTTTATCTATATTGCTTGCTTTTGCTGTTAAATTTTGGTCACATTTTTTCATATTTTACAATCAGAAAAGGAAATTTCTGCAAATACGGCTGCAAAGACTCCATAGCGACTTCAAACAATAATATTTCGGTTAAATTTTACAAATAAAAAAATAAGTAAACAGTAATTGGTTGTCATTTCCAGCAATCTTATTTTTAACATGACAAAGACAGTTATGTTTTTATAGGTACGTGGCTAGTACGTATAAAAACTCTCAACTCAAGTTTCAATATCAGTAAACTAAAGAGGCTAATAAGTTGTTATTTGTTTAAGTATCTATAATCTAGATAACAACACTCTGTATTTAGCGTCACGTCATACGTCTGTCATCGGCACCAAAGTTGCGCTCTCTGCTCATAATCTTTGATATAGTCGCAATTGTTGTATTTTAAACTTACAGTAGACTGGGCAGGCACGACTCAAAAAGGATAATATTACAATTAAGTCTGTGATTCGGCATTTCTCGGTTTTTGACGTTAGGCATGTTTCTGACTCAAAATATAATTAACGTAAAGTATTAATCAATTTGCTCATGTTTCATATAAGTCACAGAAATAAGTACCTAATAATAAATGTCTAAGTTTTAGTACAAGTAGGGTAACTGCGTCAGGTTGCCGTCCAGTACCTGTTTCCGTCCACTTGGCGGAATTGCTACAAAGAATTGCGTATAATTTGAATATAAACCTAACTTACCGGACAATTTTGGACTTATTGTACATCCGTTTTTAAAAGCAAAAATATTTTAGTAGAACTGGAATTCATGAGTACCAAATCTTAACTGACATTTTTGTCACTCAAACAAGTTTGATCAAGATCGGCTTACTTTATATTTCGTCAACTTTACCTTTGTTTCCAAAAACTGTGAATTGTGAATTTTATTTTTTTTTGCGTCACAGAACAGTATCTAGTTGCTGCTCTCACCGATCGGTTCAAAAATATACATACTTTATACAAATAATACATAAATGTAATGGTACTTAATGAAAAGGAATAGGTACTGTTTCGACGAATCAGATACTCTCAGTAAAATCTATAGGTAGATGACGCCATAGCTGTTAATAAATATTGAATGACTTTATTATCTCTATTCGCTTTACTAACTCTATGTGCTCTAATGTGAAAAAAAAACACAACGACAGTGAAGAACGGAATTCTTATTTTAAATTTGAACTGATAAACTCCAATAATAAATATGATTCTTACTGAGCACACTGCGATAGGACTATTGGTTGGAAAGCCCGTTCGAAATTTAAACTTATTTGCTTTATAATAAGGTTGCATTTTGCAGATCTTTTACTCTCTCATACTTATAGTAGGCTATTCAGAAAAAAAATGAAATATCTCACAAAAGTAAGTAAGTAGAATTAAACTTTGTATCAAAGACATAAGTCATAAATTTCAATGTCAAAGTTTTAAGTAAGGATCTTTCTAACTTAAACTACTTCTTAATATGAATGACCAGTGTAAGCATCAGTTAGCTAGCCCTAAGCAACCAAAGATCAGGCTGCAGTTTAAAAACTAATAAAGTTAGAGTTAACCTGATAATTTTCCCGCCGTCTCCATACTCGTTTTAGTTGGATATTGACTGGTCAGCTGCCTGTTAGCTATAGTTTTCCCGAAAATCGCCAGGACAGAGGTGAAAATTTTTGTATGAAAACTTGCAACTTTAAATGCATTTTTTATCGAAACTATTGCATTCTAAAATGAAGTCAAAATCAGTCCATCGACTCAATTTTTTGCAAGCTTTCTAATGGTACCTCACACGATTCTTACAATTGAAAATAAAATTCAGCCTACCCCTCTTAACCCCTAAATTTCCCCCTAAAATCAGAAATAAGCAGTTTCGACTTATTCACAGTGTTAGTGATGGTACTTGCCATAACTATTCCAAATTTCAGGTACCTACATCAAACGGTCTTTGAGAAAAACGCATTTAACCGATTTGCAAGACCGAAGTGATCCCATAAGAGCACCGTGAACAAAGTTTTGTACGGTGCTCTAAAAAAGACAAGATAAGATATAGTTTATTTGCGTGAATTATGGTAGTTAACAGATGTTACATAGTTTTTATGGGTCACGACTCACGACATAGGTAATTCGGCCGAATAACGGCATGCAAATATTTCAGCCAATCTTCATATGCCTTAAATTTATTTGTATTATGCCTTTGCGGTTGTTGGAGTGATTGTACTGTTCTCGGTAGTGGTCTCGCCTTCCATCAGTGTAACTGGATCCAATGTAATTTGTCTCATAAATTTCCAAAAACCAAATTCTTCCTTTAAAAAAATGCACATACATATGTAAGTATCACAAAATAATTCATTTATTCAGTTTTAAGCTATGCTCGCTAGGTATCCACAGCTGGGCATTTCCATTTAAAGTTGTACCCTCGTGTTTTTCGCATGTCCCCTTATATTTTTTGCGTTTTACTCTTAAGACGAATGTTTTAACCAGGCAAATGATGTTTTTTATTGAAATATATTATATAGACACATCATTTATTAAGTTTAATGCACAATAAATCACTTTCTTCTTAATTAAAATCAGGTTTTTAGATATGATAAAATCACTCTGTAGTACTGTCCCCTTCACCGACTCCAATTTTTGATGGACTTTTACACATATTTTTTCTATGAAGGCAACACCAAGTAATGCATTCCGGGCATAGTTTAAATGTTGGAAATGTGTTATTGATGAAAAAGAGCTTTAAAAACATCAATAATAGGGTTTAATTTCGATAAAAACGTTGTCCCCGCGAAATCGTGAAACGGACATAGTCCAGGTTGGTTACGCAGTTTTCGCTACTTAGCGGAATACTTTTTACCAATATTTTAGGTTTGTTTTCATCCTGGAAACCCTGTGACTATAGATAAAGCTTGTTTAAACGTCAAATTTGATTTATAACAGTCAAAACGCAACCTCCAAAGCGTGCTGGTGTGTGACCGGTAATTTTACTAAATGTTTTGTCCGTTTTGTTCACCTGTTTATGCAGCTTGAATCTTAAGTAGGTAACTAAAACACTGTTAATATTAAATAAAACCATGTTTCATATAGTTATTTATCAAGCACATAAGTTTAACATTGCGGTTAGTTTTGTATTATTTTGAATAGATTTAATTCTGGATCAGACAAATCGTTACGTCCTTTTGGTTACAATTTGAAGCGTAACATATAGCCGGACTAGAAAAATGTAACCAAACGGACACGGTAAAGTCGCACGCACATTGAGTATGTATAGTTTTTACCGTGACTTTGTCTATAATTATTTAATTCATGTGCAATCAATAAGTCATATTTTATTAAGTAATATTGAGTTTCTTATGTTTAAAACTCTATCTACTGATTTTGGTACATATTTTGTAGTCCTTTTTTTATTCACTTAGTATTTGTTTAAATTTTTGATTATTGTGATCTCGTCTTTACTTTGTCCATTAAGTTACATGGGTGTCCATTTGGAAATGTCCCCATGATTTCAAAAGTATTTATTATTGTTTATTCAAAGTTTATAAACTAAAATATTTAATTTTTTTGACAATAATAACTAGTTTTGGTAATTCTAACTATTGTTATTCGTCACATGGCAGTAAAGCCAATAACTATTTAATAAACCTAAAAATATCGTACGATTTGGGGCCACCTCGTAACCAAACCACCTAAAATTCCCTTTTATGAAAAATGTTTGTTCTAAATTGGACAATGATGATTGTTTTTAGGTTGTTTATTAACATTATTATGCTTTAAACATAAAAACATTTGCTTCAAGTATGTCTTTTATTGACTATTTCAAAAACCATTTGTAACCAAACGGACCGCAAAAAACCTCCCTCATCCTATTAAATATTAATTTTAACTGGTTTATGCTAAAAATATGACGATTCTCTTTTGTGTTTCGTAAACTAGAATATATTTACTCATAGAATCACATAAAAAAGTACCAAATAATCCGAATTTTATTTTCAACTCGTCAAGTGAGTCATGGTACTACAACTTTAAATGGAAATGCCCAGCTTACAAAGCCACTATTTAGTTAACATGATTTCACCTATTTTAGTTACCTAAACTACTAGGGTCTGTGCGGAAAGAGAAGAGTCGTGGAATGTATTGGGCCCCATACATTCTATCATTCTTCTCTTTTCGCACAGCCAATCCATATAAATATGTACTACAGTTAAGTCGGTAATCTCAACTCGTCCGGTCGTGTGTGTTTTAATTTATCACCATCAGCGTTCCGCACTTGTATCGGAAATAACTATTACAGTATATACAAATATATACATAATGTAAATTTATCGCCCTAGTGCGGAGTCCTAGCTACCGAGCTAGGACTCCGCAAACATTCCGCCGGAAAATTTAAAGGGCCACTCTAAAGGTACACATAGATATAGGCAGTTAAATTATATATTTTGTACTAACACTATGGGTTCTATGCCTGAAATAAATAATTTAAATTTCAATTTCAATTAAAGGTGGCCTTCCACTGACGAGTCTTCCAACAGTCCAAATAGCGTGGCTGCAATCCAAAATCGGTCCGTGAATGTCAAATGAATTCATTGTAACGGCATCCATTTGGAAGGCTCGTCAGTGCCCTGCCTAATACGTTGTAATGTAATAATTACAGTAGGTACATAATGGTGCTAATTTACCGCCCTAGTGCGGTAACTAGCACTGCGTATGTCGAAAATTTAAAAATTTAAAACGTTGTACTTTTACAGTAGGTACATATAGCCCTTTAAATGGTGTACCCTTGTTTTGATTCATCGAAACGTTAGTACTATTAGTAATATTGTTTGGCGTTATTTTGTTTCATGTACTATTTATTTCAATTTTTCTTACTGCGTAGAAATACTATTCAACGAATATTACTTGATCGCTGATTCGTTTCAAATTATTTTAATTGGCACAACTACTAAACATTGCAATTCATTTGTTCGACGTATTACTTTCATACATTTTTATATGTCGTACTACTCATTTATACATTATTCTGTTGTAACAATTTTAAGTTTCGGTTAGGTTAGAACTGCAACCCCACACAGAAACGAACGGCTATCAAAGTCGGTTTAGGTTAGGTTAGAACTGCGACCCCACACAGAAACGAACGGCTTTAAAAGTAGGTTTAGGTTAGGTTAGAACTGCGACCCCACACAGAAACGAACGGCTTTCAAAGTGGGTTTAGGTTAGGTTAGAACTGCGACCCCACACAGAAACGAACGGCTTTCAAAGTAGGTTTAGGTTAGGTTAGAACTGCGACCCCACACAAAAACGAACGGCTTTCAAAGTAGGGTTAGGTTAGGTTAGAACTGCGACTCCACACAGAAACGAACGGCTATCAAAGTAGGTTTAGGTTAGGTTAGAACTGCGACCCCACACAGAAACGAACGGCTTTCAAAGTAGGTTTAGGTTAGCTTAGAACTGCGACCCCACACAGAAGCGAACGGCTATCAAAGTCAAATATTACATATTGAAATAATTTTATGCGTAGTAAATTTTATTAAATGCAATCCAAAATGAAATAAGAAAACCCGTAAAGAAATATACCACGATATAAACTATATACGAAATAACTCGAGTGCCAATTAAAAGTCCCAGATTTAAATTTACTAGTATCAATTCTTCGACGCAATGACTTGTCGATGAAATGAAAATACTTGAAACGTGGTCTTCGAAATAACATTCGATGAAATGTCTGTCGGCAATTCAAGGGTAAACCCCTTTAAATAGGTATTCGACATACTCACGTATAATGCTACTATCTTATCCTCCATCCGACTGAATGCAAAAGTTTTATTTTAACCTCTTTGCTGGCCCTTTTCTTTGATCTCCACCTATGTCCATTCCATTCTTTGACCCATGAACATCGCCCATGAAGAGTAAGATAGTAGATATGAGTTGACAAAATATGAAATAGGAAATGCTCAGGCACGCAAAAAAATACTTAGGTATAAGGACTGTATCGTTTATTATAAATACAGATAAAACCTGGTCTAACTATTGACGTGTGTATTATTTTGTATTACTATGTTCTTAACTCGTTCTTAAGGTATAATCTGGGGCGGTATTTTTAAGCCATATCTGATATAAGAAGGTTTTACATTTATTTTATTTTAGGTTTGGACAAGCCTATCGAGCTTAATTTGAGACTATTTCACCGATTCCTTGGTACGATTTAAAGAAACAAAAGGTTAATATGCTGCCAAAATTTGCCATCTAAGTGTCCTTTTCATGATTGCTCAATTGAACATCCACAGAATAAATGTGGTGAATTTTTATCTTTACATGAAAACGACTTTTTATGCAACATTTTGGATTCCCGTCAATTTCTGACGCCAGCGAAATGAGGGAAACAGCTAAAAGAATCTACCGAAATCCA
Organism: Cydia fagiglandana; assembly: GCF_963556715.1. Lineage (NCBI taxonomy): Eukaryota > Metazoa > Arthropoda > Insecta > Lepidoptera > Tortricidae > Cydia > Cydia fagiglandana. The sequence continues at coordinate 17,559,475 of NC_085932.1, read as the reverse complement.
AAGCCTAACGGACATTCATGGCGTTGAACCATGGCTAGAACAGGTCGATAGAAACGCTCCATGCTCCATAATTGCTGTTTACCTACATAGTACGATTTTTTGTGTAATATCTCGTCTTGTTTGCAAACCGTAAATTTTCTTGTAGTATTTGTCCAAAATCGTTGTAGTTACTCGGGAGGATTGGGTAAATATTGTCCAAACCATATGCTTTACGTGATCTCCCAGGACGAAATGTTACTTATTATTAAAGCACTAATTAAACTATATGTGTAATTTTTTTTAATAAAAATATAATACCAGAAAAAACGGCTAAGTTTTATTCATAATAAACGATACAGTCCTTACTATTAATGTGTAACTTCTCTGTACCTTTGTCGTAAGATCTCCAAATAAATTATTTATTGTGATGCGTGGCTTCGTTGATGCTGTCGATCGATGGTATTTAGCAGCTGTTTTCGCCCCTCTCTTAGTAGATGGCGTCCTGCGGGGCGCAGCCCCCCCAGCTCCCCCAGGTCCCCCAGGTGCCGCAGGCGCCCCAGGCGCCTCAGGCGCCCCAGGCGCCCCAGGCGCCCCAGGCGCCCCAGGTTGCGCACCCTGAGGTGGAGCTTCCTGAGCTTCAATATCAGGCATAAACGTAATAACAGCGCAAATAAATGCTATCGTAAATATAAGATTATTTCGAGTGAAATCTGAAAAGCCGGTACCTATCATCAGCATTTATTATCTAGTACTGTCAGCGTCATATAGGCATAGAGTAATAATATAAGTAAAGAAAGAGTGGTAACTCCATACATCAGTTTTCTTAGCAAAACCCGAGTAATTGCGTGGTCGACATCTAACGTCAAGTCGCGGAAATTATTTCAGTAAGTATTCATTTATTTCTTGCTTCTACATTGCTGGTACATTTTTGGGTATAAGTAGTATTTACATTTCTTATGGTAGGTATATCACATGGACCCTGAATAGGGTGTAGCAAACACAAATAATTCAATTAAGTTACAGGTACTTAACACATCTCTAACATAGCTGTAGTGGCTTTTACAAAGGACCCCGCAGCGAACATAGGGAAAAAGTGGTTTCAGTTAAATCTCACGAAATTTTAGTATGATGTTAATTTGGCTCTCCTGATTATTTTTTAGTATGGGCACAACTCTCTCAGAAGTATACTTTCAGAAATAATCAATGTAATTGTTTTATACAAAATATGTGTTTGTTAACCATTTTTACGTAATTCCTCCTCCTGACAGTTGGTAACTGGCCTATAACCGCGAAAATCGAAGTTCGCAAATTGCGGGCATTCAAAGTTTTCTCTGTCACTCTAGTTACGCCTTCATTGGAGTAAAAGAGAAAGATCCCCGCAATTTGCGAATTTCGTTTCGTTTTCGCGGTAGCGCCTCTGCACCTTATAACGTCAGTAACTGTCAGTGCGTGTCATATTGTATCGATTTTAGAAAACATGTCGCGTAAATAGAAAATTATACCGGGTGTGGCCTGTAATATGAGCAAAAAATTAAACTGTAGGCTGTACTCTTCATACTGATCAACATTTGTTCAGCGACTTTTAAAAATAAGTTGTGGTTTGATTTTTAATACATTTTAAAGTTTATTCTAAGACGCAATGTATTGCGAATTTTGTTATGTTCAAGGCGTGACAAGCAACGTCAATCACAATGATAATGGCGTCCATTGAAGATAATATTTCTTTTGTATGAAAAATAGGGAGTCTAAATTCTTCATAATTTTTAAAAGTTGTTGAATAAAAGTGTCACCGTTTGAGGAGTACAATCTATGTTTTAATTATTTGCTCGTGTTACAGGCCACACCCGGTATACTTGATTATTCCTGAAAGTATACTTCCGAGAGAGTTGTGTCCATACAAAAAAATAATCAGGAGAGCCTAATTAAAATCATACTGAAATTTCGTGAGATTTAACTGAAACCAATTTTTCCCTATGTTTGCTGCGGGGTCCTTTATAACTTACATTTATCAGTACTGTTAATGACCACTAACATGAATACTTACAGTATCAGTACTGTTAGTTGAGTTGATAATAGATGTCGCGGCGAACGGAAATTAACTCTAATGCTCAACAATTTTCAGCTAATATATATTCTGAACCGGATCAACTCTTACGGCGCGATTCGGGAAATGAATTAGACATTCACTAGATATGAAATAGTAACGATATGTGACGTTCCAGGACAAAAGGTACCTTATGGCCGCAATAATATTGGAGCGACGTTAATAACAGCGTAAGCGCCAACCACCATAAGGTACCTTTTGCCGTGGAACGTCATATATCGTTACTATTTCATATCTTTATCAAACTGCACAACGGGACTTAATCGCGTATTTTAGTTTTAAGATTTACCTCCGACGTTTCGAGGACGGCGTTGTCCCCGTGGTCTCGGAGAAGACTGGCTCAAGTTGACATCAACATCTTCTAGCCGCGCGAGTTTTTCGAACTACCCGCACTTGGTCTTGTTTATCAGTTTGAACGTTTTGCGCACTAGGGATGTCACTCTGTCGACACACAACACTAACGATATTCGATTTATCGACTGTCGATATTCGTTTCCGCTTACATTTACTAATGACTGGATACCATGTGGATGAGATCTTAAAACCCTCGTCCCGATTAAAATTGCAATGTTTTTTGATTTTAATGGCTTCCCGCACTTTTCTACTGTAGAAATGGCGATCCGTGGAGAGGATTTTAGGGTTATGCAGCTCAATCCAGTGGTTTGGTCCTGACTCCAGCAAATGCTCAGCCACCGCAGGAGTCAGGACCAAACCACTGGATTGAGCTGCATAACCCTAAAATCCTCTCCACGGATCGCCATTTCTACAGTAGAAAAGTGCGGGAAGCCATTGAAATCAAAAAACATTGCAATTTTAATCGGGACGAGGGTTTTAAGATCTCATCCACATGGAATCCAGTCATTAGTAAATGTAAGCGGAAACGAATATCGACAGTCGATAAATCGAATATCGTTAGTGTTGTGTGTCGACAGAGTGACATCCCTAGTGCGCAAAACGTTCAAACTGATAAACAAGACCAAGTGCGGGTAGTTCGAAAAACTCGCGCGGCTAGAAGATGTTGATGTCAACTTGAGCCAGTCTTCTCCGAGACCACGGGGACAACGCCGTCCTCGAAACGTCGGAGGTAAATCTTAAAACTTAAATACGCGATTAAGTCCCGTTGTGCAGTTTGATAATGTTTAATAATCGTGAAAGTTTAAATCAGTATTTCATATCTAGTGAATGTCTAATTATTTCCCGAATTGCGCCGTTAGTCTATTTTCAACTGTTTTAGTTGTAAGTACATTTTTTGTCAGTAGCGACACTTGTGACATCTGCTGTCAAGTAGCGGTACTTGACGTTAGATGTCGACTACGAAAGAACTCGCGTTTTGGTAAGAATGATGTATGGAGCTTCGAGCAACACCGGCTTCCGACACGTCGGAAGGGAGGGGCCCAAGCGATATCTCACCGTACAAATTATTCTGCCATTTTTCGCGGGGGGAAAGGTGCACACAGTCGCACTTCTCACACACTTACATACAAAATCCAATCTGTAATGACGACACAAATACATAGAAAATGACGCACGTCAAAGACAAATCTTGCAAACCTCGATCTCTTTTTGTGTACGGACGAGTGACTAGTGTCACAACACGCACACTAACACATTTTCGTTGAAGTATGTCATTGTATTCTGAGAGATGAGAAGTCGGATTTGTCGCTCGACCGATCCGCAATTTGTAACAAATAAATAAATAAATAAATAAATAAATAAATATTATAGGACATTCTTACACAGATTGACTAAGTCCCACAGTAAGCTCAAGAAGGCTTGTAATGAGCGAGCAAATTCGATAAATCCAACAATTACTTGAGACTAAAATATAATAATTGTATTTAAATGTAATTTAACGTATGATATGTAAAAAAAAATATTACATGTGAAATGTAACACTTTCTTTTTGTAAATTTGATGTCCCCGACCTCTCTTTATACCAAAAAACCGAGCAAACAGGCATTTTTGTGCAGCAGTGTTCACGCGCGCGTCTGGACCCGGTCTAGTGAAAAATCCAAGTGCAACTAGTTTTATTACCCGCGCTAGATTAGATTGACGCGCTAATCTTGTACCTCGGCAGAGGGGAAATAGTGCGAATGCCGCCTCCCTTCCGTGTTGCTCGAAGGTATGGAGTTACCACTCTTTCTTTACTTTAATGTGACGTTCCACTGAAAAAGGTACCTTATGGCGGCCGGCGCTTACGTCGCATGGCGCCGCAATAATATTGGAGCGGCGTTAATAATAGCGTAAGCGCCAACCCCCCATAAGGTACCTTTACCCGTGGGACGTCACATATTACCCTAATGGTACCTAATATATAGTTCGTTTTTTTTAGCATTAGAAAGAACTTCGCAGAAGTAAGCTTGTGGTTCCAAATCCGGCACTTTTAACGGTAATAAATTGAAGTAAATTATATGTATTGACCGTGCTACATTAGATAATTCAATAATTATTAAGAATTAAAGAGGCTGATAAAAACTGTACGCTTACTTCTGTGGAGTTCTTTCTAATGCTAAAAAAAACGAACTATAGTAACCACTAAAGTAACCAAATATATGGAATATCGATATATTTCATATATTTGGTTGCGTAGCCAGGTCTGTTTAGGACCTAAACTGAATCGCTATAAGGACATCATGGTAAGGCCCCTGGCCTTGTGCATTTTGTTTGTTTTGACGCCATTCAACCTTTACTTCTCACTTTTTTAACCGACTTCCAAATCTCAAAGAAGGAGGTTATCAATTCGGTTGTATGTTTTTTTTTATTTTTTTTTATGTTTGTTACTCCATATCTCCGTCATTACTAGATCGATTTTGAAAATTCTTTTTTTGATTGAATGTATATGCATACAGATTGGTCCCGTTTTTGTCAAAACCCAGTTCTGATGATGGGATCCATGAGGAATCGAGGGAACTCCTCAAATCTTAAAGGCATACATATAGTAATTTTTGGGTTTTTATCAACAAATCAAGCATATACACCCAAAAAAGTGACATTTGATGAAGTGGAACTGCTGATGATGATCAGAACGGAACTCTTTAACGACGCATAGTTCACGGTTGGCGATTTGTCCTCTTCGTTATGTTTGTTAAGCAAGTTAAGTTTTTAAGCCACATTTTTGTCAAGCTCGAGTTCTGATGATGGGATCCATGAGGAATCAAGGGAACTCCTCAAATCTTAAAGGCATGCGTATAGAGATTTTTGTATTTACATCAGAAAATCAAGCATTTTCATTAAAAACTGTTGCATTTGATGAAGTGGAACTGCTGATGATGATCAGAACGGAACTCTTCAACGACGCATAGTTCACGGTTGGCGATTTGTCCTCGTCGTTATGTTTGTTAAGCAAGTTAAGTTTTTAAGCCACATTTTTGTCAAGCTCGAGTTCTGATGATGGGATCCATGAGGAATCAAGGGAACTCCTCAAATCTTAAAGGCATGCGTATAGAGATTTTTGTATTTACATAAATAAATCAAGCATTTTCATTAAAAACTGTTGCATTTGATGAAGTGGAACTGCTGATGATGATCAGAACAGAACTCTTAAACGACGCATAGTTCACGTTTGGCGATTTTTCCTTTTCGTTATGTTCGTTAAGCAAGTTAAGTTTTTAAGCCACATTTTTGTCAAGCTCGAGTTCTGATGATGGGATCCATAAGGAATCGGGGGAACTCCTCAAATATTAAAGGCATACGTATAGATTTTTTTGTATTTTCATCATAAAATCAAGCATTTACATTAAAAACTGTCGCATTTGATGAAGTGGAACTGCTGATGATGACCAGAACAGAACTCTTCAATTACGCATGGTACACGTTTGGTGATTACGAATTTCGATTTTGACTTGGACTGGGACCTGGACTCGGAGTCATACCCGGATCCGGTTCGGACCCGGATCCGGTTCGGACCCGGATCCGGTTCGGACCCGGACTCGGATCCGGATTCGGACCCGGACTCGGATCCGGACTCGGACCCGGTCTCGGACCCGGACACGGACCCGGACCCGGACTCGGACCCGGACTCGGACCCGGACTCGGACCCGGACCTTGACCCAGAAAACCACTATGATACCTTAACTAAATAAACAACGATGATGCCAATCTTACTAGCCCCTCCCGCTTAAACCCCCGTACACCGCACGGCATGCGCCATTAAGTGGGTTAGATTAGGTTTGAACTGCGATCCTCACAGAACCGAACAAGGATTAGGTTAGGTTAGAACTGCGAGCCTTACAGAAACGAAATGCTACTTGAAAAGTGGGTTTGATCAGGTTCGAACTGCGATCCGCACAGAACCGAACTGCTATCTGAGGAGTGGGTTAGGTTAGGCTAGAACTACGACCCTCATGGCTCCTCTTCACGATGGGCCAACGCCGTCCACTCCAAGGGACGCATTTATGCGTTAGAGGGAGCAAGTGATATTGCTATCTCATTCTACCGCATGGCTGCGTCCCTTGGAGTGGCCGGCGTTGGCCCATCCTGTAGAGGAGCCATTATACAGAAGCGAAATGCTAGTAGAAAAGTGGGTGGTTTTACCTCCTTTTCTACATAGTGTACCATCTACAATAATCTTTCATCGGCCCCCATGGAAGTCGGTTTTTTTTTTCTTAAAAATTATTATTTTTTCTTATCAATATGAATTTAAAATTAGAATGCGGATAGGCTGTATAAGGGCACAGACAAAACATCCTCCAGACTGAGCATGTTCGCGCTACCCCCTCGGCAGGTATGCGTGGCAACGCATACTGTAATTTTACTCCATGTTCGAGTCGAAAGTGTCTTTGTGTGACGTCCGTGTCTTTGAACGGACCAATCACGTCACGGGACTTCGCTCACCTCGTACCGCTCACCCCTGCATTTTTGGCATCATCGGTTGCATGAAATAATTGCTCTAAACTCGATCCAGAGGATTCCTAGTCTATGTATAAGGGCCTTAGCAGAAGTGGTTTACGCTCGGTTTGCGTGAAACATTGAATGGAAAGTTTTTGTAAACGCTGCTTATGGCCGCTTATAAAAACCCCATACTGTAAACGGCACCGCAGGCGCCCGTACGAAAGAGCGAGCTTCGCGCTACCTTACTGTGTGGAGTGCACCACAGATGCCTACGCCTACGCTACGCGTAAATCAGAGCATGCAAAGCTTACAGTGTAAAGGGGCCCACTGATTAACAGTCCGCCGGACGGTATCGGCCTGTCAGTTGTTCGGGACTGTCAAAATTTTGTTCTAACTGACAGGCCGATACCGTACGGCGGACTGTTAATCAGTGGGCCCCTTTAAGGGCGCCGCAAGCGCTCTATATGTACAGTGGCGGATTAGCCCTAAGGCCCAATAGCAGCAGCGTAGCATACTTGTTTGCCGGCACCGTAATTGATCGAATATAACTAAAGGTTCCAAGAGAAATGGATTCTTATTAGCGAATATATATTTTAACCCGTCATACATGTGGGATAGTATCCCATGTTGATTTAAATATGAAAACGCAGTGTAAACTGGGCGTTTTTTTGCTGAATGAAAATATACCCCATAGAGACCTCTCTGGTATACCCCAAGTAACAATTTGTGGTACTATAGCAGTCGATAGAACGTTTCCTAAATACCACTTAAGGTCCTATAAAAGACCTATGAAGGTTGTATAAAGCCAAAATGGCGCATCTTTAGTGCCATTCAGTGATATAGTAGACCTGTAGCAGTGTCAGTCGTGACGTTTTAGGTCTATAAAAGTGATATAATGCATGATTCTTGTTCTAATTTGCTGTCAGAAACGCCATTATAGTGTCAATTTATACTATAGTAGCATTTGAGATTCCATTATAGTGCTTGTTTTATACTATAGTAGTATTTGAAATTCTATTATAGTGCTTTTTTATACTATTGTAGAATTTATAGTTCCTTTACTACGCAATTTGCTATCAAGTTGTCCATCAACTGTTGTGAGTGGTTTTGTTGTGTGTTTACTTCACAAAAACGGTAAGTACTAAGTAAAATGGTGACAAGTAAAGACTATATTAATATGCGTCATTTAGATGTCGAATAATTCGGTCCTTAGCGCAAAAAGTATATGGGACGGAAGTTTTACCGTTAGAATAGTATTAGGTTAATGAGGAATTTTAAATGCCCCCTCGATTTATTTATGATTTTAATAAAATAATTTAATAAAATATTATGATATTCACCATATTTACTACTATACAGCCAAGAAGTAAATCCGACGCTTTTATAGGCTAACTATAGAACTTACGAAGAAATATTCACCGCCATCATGATTAAAATTAGGGTTCCAAAAGAATTTTGCTGTGACCCAGTTACACCAACAAACTCTTTAGAAAGACGTAGGATTTTTTTTTAATTAAGATGTAGTTATTACTGTTGTTTTCTTTTTCAGTGTTATTGGTAAAAAAAATGTGCTAATAATGGATGGCGATAAATATCAAAACCGTCACGATTATATGCTTGTATTAAACCATTGATGATAAATCTGAACTACAATCACTAATATCACTGGGGTCTTTTTTTATCAATTCATTAATATAAAAATATTTTGTACGGAACCACATTATGTGGCTTAGGCCTGAACTTATATAAGCAAGATATAAGTAGCCATTACAGATCAAATTTATCATTTACAAGTAGTCGGTTTCTACCTTTATGTATCTAACTCGGTTTATAAAATACATAAAAACTCAGCTATAACGTTGTTGTCTTTTAAAAGAAAAAAGAAAAACCACTATACAACAGTTTTGTGATATAAAAGAGTCATTGTGACGTTTACAGCGATGAGATATAATAGGGATTTAAAAACTACGAAAGCGATTTTTAATGCTATAAAAATATGTCCCAAAAACGCTACTACAGAGCAAAAGAGTTGTATAATAGTGTTCATATGACTACTAAAGTATTATGTACTATAACAGTGATCTCTAAAGCCACTATATCCTGAAATCGTTGTATAGATGGGTTTTTGTCACTGTTAAAACACAAAACTATAGCGGCTAGCAGGGAATCTTAATAGCGCAAACTACTAAAGTATTATGTACTATAGCAGTGATCTCTAAAGCCACTATATCCTAAAATCGTTGTATAGTTGGGTTTTTGTCACTGTTAAAACACAAAACTATAGCGGCTTGCAGGGAACCTTAATAGCGCAAACTACTAAAGTATTATGTACTATAGCAGTGATCTCTAAAGTCACTATATCCTAAAATTGTTGTACAGTTGGATTTTCGTCACTGTTAAAACACAAAACTATAGCGGCTTCCAGGGAACCTTAATAGCGCAAACTACTAAAGTATTATGTACTATAGCAGTGATCTTTAAAGCTACTATATCCTAAAATCGTTGTATAGTTGGGTTTTTGTCACTGTTAAAACACAAAACTATAGCGGCTTGCAGGGAACCTTAATAGCGCAAACTACAAAGTATTATGTACTATAGCAGTGATCTCTAAAGCCACTATATCCTAAAATCGTAGTATAGTTGGGTTTTTGTCACTGTTAAAACACAGAACTATAGCGGCTTGCAGGGAACTTTAATAGAGCAAACTACTAAAGTATTATGTACTATAGCAGTGATCTCTAAAGCCACTATATCCTAAAATCGTTGTATAGTTGGGTTTTTGTCACTGTTAAAACACAAAACTATAGTGCCTTGCAGAGGACCCTTAATAGTGCAAATTTGTTGCATAAAAGTGATTCCAAAGACTATTATACAGTAATATTGCTCTATAGTGGTTATATTTGAACCTGTCATAGTACACGCCTATAACGGCTCTATAAAATGATGATGTAAACCTTTACATCAATTGTTTATAGAATATATTAGCTGTATAAGCCTATAGAGCAAAAAGGTGTTGCCAAACGCTTTTATACAACAGGTGGTCACCTCTGGAACCTTAATACGACGTCTATACAAGCTTTTAGCGATAAAAACTAAAATTATAGGACTAAAATGTTACTTGGGACTTAACTGATGTTTTGGTAATTTTGTCGATTGAATCCTTTAACTACTACTTAAACTACGTCCAAGCGTCCATTTATATCATTAAAGCTACTTGGCCAAGTTTGGTATTGTTTTCATATAAATCGGGGATGCCGAATAAATTATACACCGTATTTTTTTTATTTCCGTAAATTCCAAGGGTGCATTCCTGTGGGCTTAAATCAAGTAACTTTCTCAAAGACTCGATATTCTAATTAACTCTCTTCTCTTTTTTTACAAGTTTTCACTATGACATTGATGCATCAAGGCGTATTGTTTACGGGTCAATTTTTGAAGACGGTGTTTTTTCGACATTTGTATGGCAATTTTTTATTTTTGAAAAATCTGATTTATGATCATCGTTTTAGGAAGGGTTCTTAACAACAAAAAATATACTGTACGAGGCACCTCTGTACATTTTATAGTTAGTTAGTAGGAACGGAGAAAGCTACTGATTCTGAGTAGAAATAAGTATTATATAAATTCATAAAAACTTTTTACAAAAAAAAGAAAACCGACTTCAAAAAGGATGAAATAAAATATTATCCTTTTTAAGTCTATGCGTTACCAACTGATATGTTTGAAGTCGGTGCCAAGCCAACTTTTGAAGCATACCATGATTTTGGTGCGATTCGATAAGGATGTACGTTGGATTGCTATACACGACGACAATGAACGTACTTTCTGTAGGTACAGTCGACGTTAAAAATATGTTTACACTTTTCGTCTTATTACAAAAGAGTAAGGTGCAAAAGTCTAAACATATCTTTAACGTCGACTGTACCTAAGAACACACGTTCAAACCTTGGCACAGTCCGTACCATGTTTGTAGGCACGCAAGCGTGGGATTGGGACTGAAGTTATTTCCCGTCCCTTATTCAGAGGACTACATTTCAAAATATAAAACAATTCAAGGAATTTACTTTCTTGCTAAATTTCACCTAAAGCGGTTCAGTTGTTTAGCCATAAAAAGGCGACAAAGAGGCAGACAGAATTACTTACACATTTATAATAATTGTTAGTACAGTTCTAATGGGATTTACAGTCATAAAGCTGATTATTTTTGACGGGTATTGTTACTACTTGGCTTGGCACCGACTTCAAACATATCCGTTGGTAACGCATAGACTTAAAAAGGATAATATTTTATTTCATCCTTTTTGAAGTCGGTTTTCTTTTTTTTGTAAAATGTTTTTATTTTTCCATTTTTAGTTTTAACGCATTGTTAAGAGCGCGACGCATGAATGAAAAACAATATCATGATTAACACTAAATTCGTGTACCTACTTTAATAAATAGGTATGTAATCAGGAATTTTCTCGAGTCCGTCTGGGAAATTATAATTCCTGTCACTACACTAAATCTATCCTCCGCCCCGCCACTGACCCAATCCCTGAACCCCCCCGATCACTCTACCTCACAGCGCTTCAACCCCTGATCCATGTACCCTTCGGCCCTGAACCAGCAGCCCTTCAACCACCATTACCCGACCCCTTAATCCCCGACCCCTTAACTCCTAACCCTAACCCCCGATCAGTAGCCTTACCAGCTTACCAAGAGTTTGACATTGATTTATTCGCTAGCGTGTGTGTAACTTACTTTCTTTGCATCGCTCTTACTGGCATATTAGTGCGAGCGAGATGCATAAAAAGTAAGTTGCGAAGACGTTAGCGTCGCTAACTTAGCGAATATGTCAATGGCAAACTCGTGGTAAGGCTACACTTGCACTACATCAAATTGGCGGTGTTCGGAAGCAAATGCTCGAGTTACTTTAGAAAACACCGAAATCACTTTACACGTGCCTTTAAAAACTGAGGAGTTCCCTCAATTCTTCATGGATTCCATCATCAGACCAGAACCAAAAATAATACGGAAATACCTTGGAGGCAACTCCTTCCAAACAAAAAAAAAATACTCAAATCGGATCACAGGTGCCTGAGTAATCGCTGAACATACTACATTTAAAAAATCATCATCATCAGGTTTACTTCATCAAAGTGGTGGTTTTCGGGAGAAAATGCTCGAGTTGCTTAAGAAAACACCCAAACCACCATGCATGTACCTTTAAAAATTGAGGAGTTCCCTCAATTCCTCATGGATCCCATCATCAGAACAAAACCAAATTAAAATGGGACCAACTCGGAGGTAGCTCCTTTCAAACAAAAAAAAGAATGACTCTAATCGGACTACGGATGTCGGAGTAATCGGTGAACGTACATGGAAAAAAAACATAGCCACAACCGAATACAGAACCTCCTCCTTCTATGAAATGGAAGTCGGTTAAAAATTCTAACAGAACAAATTTAGGTTCAAATTTAAAGAGAGATGCGAGTCAGACTGTACAAAGGGGGCCCATTTCTGGGACTTAGACTTTTTTTTTGAGAAAATGAAAAAGCATAGGGGTTTCAAAACAGAATAATTTACAAGATTTTGATGAAATATATATAATCACTTTTATCACTTTTTTTCTCAATAAACTCTCTAAAATTTAAAATGGCCGAGTTAGACGCGACCAAAGACTGATGTTTTTAAAGAAAATTTTATTATTATAAAAAAGTCGGTTCTGGCGCTTAGCCGGCCGCTGCCGCGGCACGCTCGCTTCGCTCGCTCGGCTCACGCGCTGTAAAGAGGCCCGCTGATTAACAGTCCGCCGGACGTTATCGGCCTGTCACTCCTGTCAGTTGTTCGGAACTGTCATAATTTTGTTCTAACTGACAGGCCGCTATCGTCCGGCGGACTGTTAATCAGTGGGCCCTTTAAGGCCGCAGTCTACCTAACACTCCTCCTCGCTTCGCTCGTCGTCGTACCTACACCGGCCTGCCTTAAAACAGTGTTAGGTGTGTAAAACGCTCGATCTCCGCCATTTTCAATTTTAGAAAAAAGTTTTCCAAGTAAAAGTAGCCGATTATGACGTGTTCTATACGTTACAATCATTTAAAATATATGTCATAATGACACAACTTTGTCAAAAAAAAGTCCCAGTCCCTTTGCTACAGTCCAACCAAAACGTTTGCTAACTAAGTTTTTGTCCTAATAACATTTGACAAAGTAAAATCATGCCAAAATGATAATTTGACCAAATAAATTATATACGAAGTGTAATTTTGCTAAAGGTTCCTTTGGGAAATAAAACTATTGCGATAAGTTTGTTGGGAAGTGAAATTTGGCGAAAGGTATTTGGCCCAAACGAAAGTACACCCCATGTGATTGAGCTAGTGAAACCCTCTACGCAGAGTTTTGCGTAATATTTATTCCCTATTCGGGATCAGGTAGCAAAAGGTAGTCGTTACGAAAAATGCAACCACGTTACGGTGTTTACAGTTAAAGTAAAAGCCTGTATTAAAGTATATTTTTAACAGATAATTGATAAGATATTACATACGTAAGTACATAGTAATAGTTCTTATGAAGACATGACATCGTCTTCCTGATGCCATTGATGATTTAGAAATTTGGCGCCCCGGGCCTATACGTTTCGCCACCCAAGGAAGAAAAACAAAATGCAATCCGCCAGGGGTAGCGTATGCCGCCCCTGCGGGTTGGCGTTCCGGGCCATGGCCCGGATGGCCCTAGGGTGAACACGCCCCTGCGTTAATTACTCACACATTTCGTTAGGTAGAGCTAGCCACTTCAATTATTGAAAGTAAAAGATTATTTCTTGCTGTGATCGAACAAGTATGATTGTTTCTGCATACCAACATTAATAGTAGGTACAAGCAATAACAAATATAGTTTTATAATTGAGAAAGTACGCTTGATTTCATCATGACTGAATTGAATAATTATGTGAAGGAATGTCAAACTTTATAGGCAAGAGTTGAAAATTATGACTATAAAGTATACACAGTAGCCAGAGGAAGCGCTTTACACACCTTACCTAATTGAGTCATATACATATACATACATAGGTACTAACTAAGTAAATAGCTTACACAAAACCGTAACAAAAAATACACTGAAAACTTCCTCAAGAATCACTCTATTGATAGGTGAAAATCGCATGAAAATCCGCTCAGTAGCTTTTAATTGAGTTCATCGGGATCATACATACATTACATATAACAAACAGACAGACGCGACGGGGGACTTGGTTTTATAAGGTGTAGTGGTAAAAATAACTAAAAAATACTCTTACTAAGATATTTTTAGAGCATCGTACAAAACTTTGTTCACGGTGCTCTTATGGTTTTTTAAATGCTTGAAGCAAAAGTTTTTTAAAGTAGAGATAGTTATCCCCATTCCCCGCACACTTATTTAATACAATCTTAAAATTTCTGCGTAAATAGTACTAAGAGTAAAAATTTAGGTACCTTTTAATCATTTTTAACCGACTTCCAAATCTCAAAAGAAGGAGGTTATCCATTCGGTTGTTTTAGGGTTCCTCAAAAGGAAAAAAGGAACCCTTAAAGGATCACTTGTCCGTCTGTCTGTCTGTCTGTCACAGCCTATTTTCTCCAAAAGTACTGGACGAATTAAATACATATGTAAATTCGTGACCCAAAGACGGATATCTTACGTACCTAATAAATGAATTTTAAGCATGGAGGCCACTTTTGGGGAGTAAATGAGAAAATTAAAAAATAAAGTTTTTAAACTAGTTATATCGTGTTATATATCAAATGAAAGAGCTCATCTTGAGAATTTCAAATATTTTATTTTATGATTATAAAATACATAGGTTAGTAGTTATTTAAGAAAATAGCCAATAAATGACCATTCCCCCTTTATCTCCGAAACTACTGGGTCTAAAATTCTGAAAAAAATACACAATTTTTTATATTAATTCTACAGAATGTCTTGGTCATTTTCAATGAAAATAAATCAAAGTACTATTAGGTACCTACCGATTAACTCTATCTATCACTAAACACCAAAATTTTATTAATTATTAGGTTAACTAATTCAAAGAATAGGTCTAAGGACTGTATCGTTTATTATGAATACAACTTTATTTAGCCGTTTCTTCTGGTATTATATTTTTATTAAAAAATTACGTGCTTTAATAATAAGTAACATTTCGTCCTGGGAGATCACGTAAAGCATATGGTTTGGACAATATTTACCCAATCCTCCCGAGTAACTACAACGATTTTGGACAAATACTACAAGAAAATTTACGGTTTGCGAACAAGACGAGATATTACACAAAAAAAAATCGTACTATGTAAACAGCAATTACATATGATTCGTAAAGCGAAACATCTGGGCATAGTCTAATCATTTCTTTTAGTTGGAAAAAAAGTTTTGGATCTGTGCTTGGTGGCCTTTTAGAGAATATGGCATGTTACTTACGACAATCCCGACTTTGGTATACAATATAACCATCATGGAGCGTTTCTAGTTTCTATCGACCTGTTCTAGCCATGGTTCAACGCCATGAATGTCCGTAGGCTTTGGATTTCGGTAGATTCTTTTAGCTGTTTCCGTCATTTCGCTGGCGTCAGAAATTGACGGGAATCCAAAATGTTGCATAAAAAGTCGTTTTCATGTAAAGATATAAATTGAGCACATTTATTCTGTGGATGTTCAATTCAGCAATCATGAAAAGGACACTTAGATGGCATATTTTGGCAGCATATTAACCTTTTGTTTCTTTAAATCGTACCAAGGAATCGGTGAAATAGTCTCAAATTAAGCTCGATAGGCTTGTCCAAATTACATTTGCTAGACGGTATTAAAATCATCATAAAGTCCCTAAAATAAAATAAATGTAAAACCTTCTTATATCAGATATGGCTTAAAAATACCCCCATATTATACCTTAAGAACATAGTAATACAAAATAATACACACGTCAACAGTTAGACCAGGTTTTATCTGTATTTATAATAAACGATACAGTCCTTAAACCAAAACAAACACACAAAATAAAAAAATCGGCTTAAAAAACCGCCAAATGGTGCCTACGTTGGGGCTAAACACTTCATACACCTTACTTTTCAGTACCTCGGTAAGTAACGACAGGGACACAGCAATACATAGAAGTGACAACGTCGGAAAACTTAATCAGATTGGTGAAAAAGTGTCCTATCTATAGGACTAAGCCAATTCGAGACGGGGAAAATGTTTCCCCAATCTGATTAAGTTTTTCGATCAAATCAGGCGGTGCGGACTCAAACGCCAAAAAATAAAACGCGAATTCGACCGCCGGTTATGACCGATATAAACGATATAAAAACTTTTTACAAAAAAAAGAAAACCGACTTCAAAAAGGATGAAATAAAATATTATCCTTTTTAAGTCTATGCGTTACCAACTGATATGTTTGAACTCGGTGCCAAGCCAACTTTTGAAGCATACCATGATTTTGGTGCGATTCCATAATGATTTACGTTGGATTGCCTTACACGACGACAATGAACGTACTTTCTGTAGGTACAGTCGTCGTTAAAAATATGTTTACACTTTTTGTCTTATATTACATATTACAAAGGAGTACGGTGCAAAAGTGTAAACATATCTTTGACGTCGACTGTACCTAAGAACACACGATTAAACCTTCTTGGTACAGTCCGTACCATGTTTGTCGGCACGCAAGCGTGGGATTGGGTCTGAGTTATTTCCCGTCCCTTATTCAGAGGACTACATTTCAAAATATAAAACAAATCAAGGAATTTACGTTCTTGCCAAATTTCACCTAAAGCGGTTCAGTTGTTTAGCCATGAAAAGGCGACAAAGAGGCAGACAGAATTACTTACACATTTATAATACTCATTAGTACAGTTCTAATGGGGTTTAAAGCTGATTATTTTTGACGGGTATTGTTACTACTTGGCTTGGCACCGACTTCAAACATATCAGTTGGTAACGCATAGACTTAAAAAGGATAATATTTTATTTCATCCTTTTTGAAGTCGGTTTTCTTTTTTTTGTAAAAAGTTTTTATTTTTCCATTTTTAGTTTTTAACGCATTGTTAAGTGCGCGACGCATGAATGAAAAACAACATCATGATTAACACTAAATTCGTGTACCTACTTTAATAAATATGTACTTAATCAGGAATTTCTTCGAGTCCGTCTGGGAAATTATAATTCCTGTCACTACACTAAATCCATCCTCCGCCCCGCCGCTGACCCAATCCCTCAACTCCCCGATCACTCTACCTCACAGCGCATCAACCCCAGATCCATGAACCCCTCGACCCTGAACCAGCAGCCCTTCCCTTAACTTCGCTTCGCCTTAACTCCTAACCCTAACCCCCGATCAGTAGCCTTACCAGCTTACCAAGAGTTTGACATTGATTTATTCGCTAGCGTGTGTGTAACTTACTTTCTTTGCATCTCGCTCGTACTGGCATATTAGTGCGAGCGAGATGCATAAATAGTAAGTTACGAAGACGTTAGCGTCGCTAACTCAGCGAATATGTCAATGTCAAACTCGTGGTAAGGCTACACTTGGCTACACTTGCACTACATCAAATTGGCGGTTTTCGAAAGCAAATGCTCGAGTTACTTTAGAAAACACCGAAATCACTTTACACGTGCCTTTAAAAACTGAGGAGTTCCCTCAATTCCTCATGGATTCCATCATCAGACCAGAACCAAAAATAATACGGAAACACCTTGGAGGTAACTTCTTCCAAACAAAAAAAGAATTACTCAAATTGGATCACAGGTGCCGGAGTAATTGCTGAACATACTACATTTAAAAAATCATTATCATCAAAACAATCATCATCATCAGGTCTACTTCATCAAAGTGGTGGTTTTCGGGAGAAAATGCTCGAGTTGCTTAAGAAAACACCCAAATCATCATGCATGTGCCTTTAAAAATTGAGGAGTTCCCTCAATTCCTCATGGATCCCATCATCAGAACAGAACCAAATTAAAATGGGACCAACTCGGAGGTAGCTCCTTTCAAACAAAAAAAGAATTACTCAAATCGGACTACGGATGTCGGAGTAATCGGTGAACGTACATAGAAAAAAAAAATAGCCACAACCGAATACAGAACCTCCTCCTTCTATGAAATGGAAGTCGGTTAAAAAGAGGGTGGACGCAAGACGCAAAAATACCTAACAATTTGTGTTCGCATTTGGGGGCATTTTTAGGGTTCCCTACCAAAATGGTACAAAAGAAACACTTATGGTGCGACTATGTCCGTCTAAATTATAGAAAGGTTTTAGAAATTTTCTAAATTATAGAATTTGACAACAGGTCAGTAAATGAATGCTCAAAAAACGTTGTAAAGGGAAATGCTAGGAACACAATTTTTGACTCCGTAACTTTGTTTGGTGGACTAGTTAGGAGGTGAACATATCAAAAGTCCCCGGCTGTAGCCCCGGTGCTGGGGGGTAGAGGGGGGTAAGAAGGTCGAATTTTTCGGTTTTTCATTGATATGATACCTTGGAAACTTTGCGTCTTAGCGACATGACTACTAAGACAAACCGAAAGCTGATAAAATTAGTTACAAGTTTTATCCAGTCAAGTTTTTCGATATCTTGAATAGTTTTTGAGATACCCGCTCTTGAAAGTTTATTTAGGGATTTTTATTTTACCTTGATATCTACATCAGCGAAGCTGTTAGGCCATGTTTGGTATCATTTTCGTATAAATCGGGGGTGCTGAATTCATTTATGGTATCACATTGACACTATTCCGAAGTAAAACCAAAATTAAAAAAAAAAAAATTTTTTAATCCCTCTTCACGCTTAAACCGCTGAACCAATTTCATTGAAATTTGGTATAGAAATAGTTTCAGTCTTGACACAGGACATAGGATAGTTTTTTAACCTAAAACATCTTTTGAGGGTGTGTAAAGTGGGGTGGAAGTTTGTATGGGGAGTCAATAACCGCTGAACCAGTTTAGATGAAGTTTGGGATGGTATACATCTGTGATTTAGATGAAAATGATACCAAACATGAATTCAGTTTCATCGACGAAGTTGAATTCCCCCCATACTCCATTTCACAACTTTAAAGGATGATTATTGAGATAAAAAGTATCTTATGTCCTGTCTTGGGACTCGAAATATCTGTATACCGTGAATATAGCCAAATTTGCCCGCTTTTTTCGAAAAAACACGAATTTCTCAAAAAATATATATGACATCGTATGACTTTTTTTTGCTCAGCACGTCCATTGTAATCAACCGCGTCAGTTTACTTGAAGAAAAAAAAATTTAAATCCTGATTTTATTCACTTTTTTGGCGTTTTAGAGGGCGGGCAAAGATATCCGGGGTTGTGGCCAACATTGTCCACGTCAATTTGGTGCTGAAATACAGCTCTTATGATGATGATGTCTAAGAATCACAAAAAGTTTTTGGGAAATCCTACCATTCCCTGTCAATAACTTATCGATAAGTATATAAACTTTTGAATAAATCGGGTGGGCAATGTTGCCTACCCGTTTTTGCCCTTTTCCATACAAGACTCACCTAAGCATTTTACAAAGGCTAGGG
This sequence comes from Cydia fagiglandana, assembly GCF_963556715.1. NCBI lineage: Eukaryota > Metazoa > Arthropoda > Insecta > Lepidoptera > Tortricidae > Cydia > Cydia fagiglandana. The sequence continues at coordinate 17,540,019 of NC_085932.1, read as the reverse complement.
TTGTCACTTTAGAGGAAACCTGTTACAATAGTTTAATGGCCTAAAATATGAGTTTGCGTATAAAGGATAATAAGCGCAATCAAATACAGTATATATTTATAAACTAACTTTAGTGTACAAACATAACCTTCTTTTACTTGCGGAGTTGGGTGAATTTGTCAAAAGCGACAACCCTAAGCCGTTTTTGGTGGTGGGCAATGTTGGCATCCATAGGTCTGTAAATTACCGGATTCCATTGCCCAACGCCAAAACTTTTGGGTCTTTAGGCCTTTTTAGATTAAACCTCAATGGACATAATCTATGCTTCATGTTTTATAACTGAAATATATACTATTACTAAACCCGGAAATATTTGTCAAAGGGTTCTCAATTTTTTTCTACATGCATTCTTTTTTTAACAATTTTTTGCCCGCCGAAATATACCCTACCCTATATTTGACAACTCGCTGAAAATTCCCAAGTAAAGTTGTGCACATGTTTGGTGTATAGTTTTGTCACAAATTTAACCTATTTTCTGCTAAAAATAGCAGGGTGGCCATAAGTATTTTAAATTTTTCTCATCATCAATGGCCTGTCACATCAATAAGATGATGGTTTAAGCAGCGTCTATATTAAGAGTGCGGCACTTTCGTAAATGACTATTAAGTCCAATGCGAGAGCTGCAGCCGCGACCGCATAGCTGGCAGGAGAATGCCGTGCCCGGTGACGAAGGTGGGAGGGCGGCGCGCTGGTGTCTCAGGGCTGGTGTCACGTTTTGGGCAAAGTTTCCCCTGGTGGCAAAGTTGGCTATATTCACGGTAACAAATTTCAATTAAATCGGTGGAGCGGTTTAAGCGTGAAGAGGAATTTAAATAAAAAGGTATTTGTTTAGAGTTTATATGTTTTTTCTTAGGAATGGTGTCAATGTAATACCAAAAATGAATACAGCACCCCCGATTTATACGAAAATGATACCAAACACTGCCTAGCAGCTTCACTAATGTAGATATCAAGATAAAATTGAAAGCCCTAAATAAACTTTCAAGAGCGGATATGTCAAAAACTATTCTAGATATCGAAAAACTTGACTGAATAAAACTTGTAACAAATTTTATCAGCTTTTGGTTTGTCTTAGTAGTCATGTCGCTAAGACGCAAAGTTTCCAAGATATAACTGAAAAACCGAAAAATGAGACCTTCTTTCCTCCCTCTACCCCCCAGCACCGGGGCTGCGGCCGGGGACTTTTGATATGTTCACCTCCTAACTAGTCCAAACAAAGTTACGGAGTCAAAAATTCTGTTCCTAGCATTTCCCTCTATAACTTCTTATTGCTTGGCCTACAATAAAAAGAGGGGGCAAATTTTTAAAGTCTAGTTAGTGGGTCGAATGGGATATCATTTGAGAAAATAGATATATGAAGGAAAATGCGATTAAAAATAAGCCCCCCACCCCCACCCCCCACTCTTACATATCTCCGAAGTTTACCAAAAAAAATTATGATTTTTTTTACAGAATAACAATAGTATTATCATAAAATTTACAGGAAAAATATAATCATACCACTATTTAGATTTTTTTTTACTATAAAAAAAACATTTTCTAATTTAATTTGCAATTTAAGCCCCTTTACGGTTCTATATTATAGGTATATAGGTACCTGGAATTTGTATGAGATTAAACCCAAAAACATCTTTCAAAAAAATTTTTGAAATCGGTTCAGATGATAGAATAATTATCGCTGAAAAAACTTAATTTACATACAGTCGCGCAAATTAGTTAGCCAATTTGTCGATAGATGGCACTGTACAAAATTACGCTTAGTATACTTCGCACTTGACCAGTATTTTAAATTTAGAGCGTTCAAATATCACCATAAATCTAAAATTGGAGGAAGTGGCCAAATTAGCGTTTGCATCCACACGGCCTGAGCAAAGTGTGTGAAACGCAGCGCAGGGCTTATAAGACGAAAATGAAGGACCCGCGCGAAATCGCCTTTTCATACAAATAGGGTTGCCAGATGGTCGGGATTTGGCGGGATTCTCCAGATTTCTAGCATGTGTTCCCGATTCCCGACAAAGTGAAAACTGTCCCGAAAAACAGCTTCACGTTATAAAATAATAATTTCAAGTTCCGAACTGTCGTCGAGCGAGCGAGCTGACGTAGTGCCAATAATGTAAAATATCGTTGTTTTTATACAATTACTTGAATTTGAATGTATTTTTTTTCCCGACTTAAGTCCCAAAATCCCGAATAATTGTTATTGTTTCCCGATAATAGCGCCTTTTGATCTGGCAACCCTACATACAAACGTAGTTCTCATTTTCCTCTCAGGATATTAACATTATTGAAAATATTGTTACACAATTTGTTGCAGGTATATCAATATTATCAACCATAGGTATGCCTGCCCCTACGTTTGATTTTGTCGAATTTTTAATTGTCATATGTAAGAGTTAGGAGTACGTATTTAAAAATATTTTCTACTAGCTATTGCCCGCGACTTCGTCTGCGTGGAATTAGTGACAGCAGCTAAAGTAGGTATAGCGCCTAATGATAATGCTAATAGCAAGCGTTCAATTCGCGCAATGCTTACTTCAATTATTAGGCAATTGTTTAACTCATTAATTCCACCTCCTTTGCACTTTCGTTAGGGATGATTTCCGACATGAAAACTATTCTATGTCCTTCCCCGGGACTCAAAATATCTCAATACCAAATTTAAACTAAATCGGTTCAGCGGCTTAAGCGTGAAGAGGTAACAGACAGACAGACACACTTTCGCATTTATAATATTAGTATGGATATGGATAATGTCAACGTCCAGAGAGGAAAATAGGGAATACGTTTGTATGGAGAAACAGCCGTACTCTTTCCTCTTAAGTGGATTCGGTTCCTGGTCCCTGCATATTGATTTGATACCTACCTACTTGAAATAATATTTGCAAAAGAGCAAACCTATTTAAACCAAAAATGGTACGTCTAGATTTTTACGGCCGTTGCCTATATATAGAAAACCGGCATCAGGGGTTCGAATTTGATGGAAATATGTCATTCCAGGCCAGTACAGGCTCTTCAGATACGCAATACTTCCCGTTTGTTCTAAACTCAAATTCCAACAGCCATTAGGTATATCCTGGTCGATGGAGTCAAGGAAATCCATACTATAATTATAGTCTTGCCTGCTGAGAAGGTTGGAATTCCACTGGTGCTGAGGCGGACGTATATGAAGATACGACTTTAACTGTTGAGCTTCGGAACCAGTTAGGCCGTAAAAGTTTGAATTGATGACAACTCTTCCATCTGGCTGCTTGATGAGCTGCCCTCTCGCGCATATTTCCGCTTCGTCGCAAATGTTAGCAATAGTTCCCGCCATCCTGCTTTCTTCTGTAATAACCTGACAGCGGTCTGGGTTGTTTTCTTCTTGAGCTTCGTCTAAAATTTTAACTTTAAGAGTCGGATCTCCACGGAATGGAAAAGTTGCGAGCAGCGACAGCAACCTGTGACGTCGTTTTGCTTTCGGCAATAAGGCCCAGTTCTTCAAGTCGGTCGTGTAAAAATATCTGCGATCTGCCACGGCATCATTGGTTATGCCTAAAATATTATTTGCAACATGTCAATAGAACGACATTAACGTAATCGTACTTAGTATTTAGGATTTTGGATAAGGAACAATTTTGTGTTAACACTGGTTTGTCCAGACAGACTTTGGTTCATACCTACTTTATCGTATAAATGTGTGTACGTGTAGTAGGACGGTTTCTGGCTGACGTTAGCGTCAGCACTGTACGCTGCACGCTGCTTTATATTTTAGCTAGTACAGACAGTACAGTAGCTATACATAAAAAAATAAAATCTATTAATGTAGGTACCTACATAATCCGCCGAATGTGTGAAACGCTTTACCCCGGCTACACACGTTATGCTGGCTACACACGTAACTATAAATCGTAACGATTAAACTGTGCAGTCCGATTTGCGCAGTTTTATCTGCCGTGTGTATGACATATCGTTGTCGATTATCGTTGATCGGTGGCAGTTGCAAATTATATTAGAAAAAAACCAAACAAGTGCGAGTCAGACTCGCCCACCGAGGGTTCCGTACGTTTTAGTATTTGTTGTTATAGCGGCAACAGAAATACATCATCTGTGAAAATTTCAACTGTCTAGCTATTACGGTTCTTGAGATACAGCCTGGTGACAGACGGACGGATAGACGGACGGACAGCGGAGTCTTAGTAATAGGGTCCCGTTTTACCCTTTGGGTACGGAACCCTAAAAATCGTTGTCGATGCGCTTGCACAGTTTTATCGTTGCATGTGGATGGCGATGGCGATCGTTCATTTCGGCAGTGAGTACTTCACGTCGCTCGCTTGTGTGCGCACGTGGGTCATTATTCAATTAAGTACATAAATGAAAAACGTAATGAAAAAAATAAATATATATTTATAAACTGAATGTGTTAATTTTATTTAATCGTATGGCTTTACCTACATTATACACATATAGAGAAATCATAAATCTAACTCCACGGCAGTGGTGGACAAACAATCTTTGTGAGGGGCCAAAACTTGAAGGAAATTCAGAGACGGGCCAGATTACAGCAAAAATGTATTTTTATTATATGGCTGCCCATATTATACATTTTTTTAAATGACCGGCGACAGGCCAGATAAAACCCTTTCGCGGGCCGGACATGTCCCACGGGCCTTACTTTGCCCACCACTGCTCCAGAGAGTTAACATGATGACATGACGTTTCTTGGATGAGCTTTGCGGAGAACTGACGATTGGCTCCGATATCGGAGGCGTGTGGAGGCACTAGGAACGTTCGATTTATCTGCACAGTCGGACTGCACAGTTTAATCGCTACGATTTATAGTTACGTGTATAGCCGGCATTAACTATAAATCGTAGCGATTAATCTGTGTAGTCCGCAAAACTGCGCAAATCGTACTGCACAGTTTAATCGCTACGATTTATAGTTACGTGTGTAGCCGGCATTAACTTATCCGAGCCCCGAGTTTATAGGTTTGCCTTTGAAAATTAAATACGTATCAGGTTTAACTTACCAACTGCGATGTGGTAGTCACCATCCACGGCGTACAACTGTCCCCAGTACTGCATGTGTGTGAAATGGTTTTCTGTCTGCAGCATAGTGAGGGAGTTTTGCAGCATGGAAATCAGTTCGCTGCTTAACATGTTGCCATTTACGTTCATGTACTCCCGGACCTCCCAAAGCTTGTGGACATTCATGGATATATTATTTCAGACTCAGGTTTCCTAGATATAAAAATTAGTCCCACGTTGTATATTTCCCAAATAATTAAGCAGTATGACAGCGTGGTGACAGCTTTTGTTTTGTCATTATTCATTAATCACTATGATATCGCTATGGTTTGGAAATAGTTTGGAAATATGGAAATTATTTAGATACCCCACACTCACTACTTGATCAAGCAAATATTGTCAGTAGAAAAAGGCGCGAAATTCAAATTTTCTATGGGACGAATACCGTTCGCACCTACATTTTTTAAAATTTGCCGCATTTTTCTACTGACAAGATTTGCTTGACCAAGTATATTATACTCGGATTATACTACTCTTTGCCCCACACATTCGTTCCGAAAATAATCTAGGTAGCTATACACCAAAGAATATAATACTCACTAGGAGAAGAACGATAACTCCATACAAAAAAATGTCCCCTTCAAAAGTTCGTTTATACTACTAGCGCTCGGTAGGATACCATTGTAATTAGAATTGACAACCCGTTTAGCCTAGCGGGTATTGGCAGTAATCCAGTTCAGGAAGCTAATGGTCCTGGGTTCGAATCCCGGAGAGGGAATTTCTTTTTGTATTATTTTATTTTTTGTTGGGGTCAGGTTTTTAAGAGCCCATCAACGTGCACACTAGCGCCACTGCTGAATACATCAAACTATTTTTTATGTTACTGGATTCGTCAACCTACCCGTTCAAAACTAAAACGGCCGTTTTTGTTTTGAGCTCATAGATTGACGAATCCAGCAACATAAAAACTAGTTTGATGTATTCAAAAGGTACTTAAATACACAATACAGTCAGTAGCGGCCCCTTTTTTAAATACCTGTCGTTAAATTTAAATAATCACGATTATTCATTATAGCAGTGGTGCTAGCTACGTTGTACTAGTGTGCACGTTGTTGGGCTCTTAAATTAGCATATCACAAATAAATAAAGAAATACGTTATAAGATAATGATTTGGTACTATATTTAAAAATTCGTCAAATATAAAAGGTTACAAAAAGTTACGTATTATTAAGATATAAATATTTTCATTCCTATTAGGATTACTGTATATATGTTTGGAGCAATACATATGAATACATACATTGATATGGCAAATGGTTACAAGTTGTTATTACATCTATCCGGTTATCGGACATTTCTGCTCCACAGCTCCACGCAGCGTTCTTGGTCACCGGAAAACTAGTCTGTATATGCAGCAGACACGTGCCCTTTGAGCTTTTTCCAAGAAATCATATGACGGGCCAAGATTATATTATTATCTCACGCTCAAGCCATGATTCACTTTCTAAAACAAAATAGTCACAAATTAAACAATATAATCTAACTTCCTAATTACTAACGTCGCTAATTCCTAAGGTCTAAATTTACCAGCTTACTCGTAAACAATGAGAGGTTTTACATCTATGATGAATTTAGATTATAATTGCGGACGCGATATAGCGTCCGCGGGACTTACGGGGATAGTAAGATTAAATTATTATATTTGAATTTGGTAATTACTGTAATTAGTACGCTCATTTTTATTTAAAGATTGATATATTTCTTACCTTGAAATTATCGCTGTTTCTGGTTTACTACAACGGTTTCCACACACACATTAGGGGCTTTTCATAATCCGGATAAGAATTGTTGATGAAGTCGCCATTGCCGGATACATAATACAGCAAGGAAGGAAGAGAGACAACGGTTTAAATTTAACTAAGTCTGTGCGAAGACGCATTTAGATATGTTGCTCGTACATATGAATAGTTTTTATTTTTAAATTAATAGGTATATAAATATATATCAAGTGAATAAATCGTTTTATATGAAAATTAATATTTTTGGCGTTAAATGACTTAAATGACAGCATTGACATTACAGACTTTTGTCTTGGCTATGTTCTTACCGGCCAGACCCAAATCAAGGCCTATCAAAAAGGCCTATTGACAAAGATTTTTTTAAAATTTTATCAAGGAGGGTAGAGGCACGTCTACCCTTCATAGATTTTATGAACATAGACAAAGACAAACTGAAATAGATAATATACTTGGTCAAGCAGATCTTGTCAGTAGAAAAACGCGGCAAATTTGAAAAATGTAGGCGCGAAGGGATAGCGTCTCATAGAAAATTTGAATTTCGCGCCTTTTTCTACTGACAAGATTTGCTTGACCATCTATAAATTACATATATAAAAATAATAATAATAATTTACATATGACGTCAAAGTCATATGTAAATTATTAAATGTACTTCATAAAATAAAAATCAAAATATATTTGATAAAATAATTGGATTTGTTCCAAGGCCTGTTCACTTCCTAAGAAAGTTATGTCCCCAAATAATTGCGCATGTGTGCGCCTGAAGCTTCTATGTGTGCGTTGGCCTCCGAGAAAAAGTTGCGAGTAATAAAAATAAAAACATTTTTCTACAGCAACATTGCTCCCAACTCTGATTTAAATTATCACGAATTTTGTACATAATTAATCATAAAACGGGACTTAAAACGCTTAAAACTTAATTACACGCGATTAAGTTTTATAATGAATATTTGCTTCCAACTGTCTTTATCAATGTTCATAAAATATATGGAGGGTAGGTACGTCTACCCACCATAATAAAAAAATATATTTGTCAATGACTCTGTCCAACTGCTGTGGTTAAAGTTCATAACGAACATTTTATTTATTAAATCTTTAAATAATAAATACAACGTAGCGGTACAACCACTTAAGACTGTAAGTCTGTACCTACATAGATTACAGCAATGCACATAGAAAATGTGCTAAATGCGGAGCAACGGCTGTTGAAGCAGCCAGAGTGAAATTTATACAGCTTTAGTGGGTTCAGAAGGAACCGAGTCATAACGCATCTGGAAAGCGTATTAATTAACCGTGAAGAATTATATGAATACAAGTTAGAAATCTGTGTAAAATGCCGTATGTAAAGTGTAGTGTATCTGTGTGTAAAGTGTAATAGGTAGGCATGCCTAATGTTATTTGTATAATACTGAAAACTTTGTGAATGCGCTTTATTAATGTCTATTTTTATTAAGTTGTCAGGGTTTAATTTTCAGTGTATATTTCTATATGTAAAACATAATACAATGTTATAAACATAAATATGCCTTTTATTTAAATCAATAGATAATACCACAAACAAGGGGTAATATTTGCATCTTTCATATATTTCGTGATATCGTGATATGAAGATAACAAATATGTTTATCAACATAATTACTATATACCTATAATACCAATACCCGCCAAGCTAAACCGGTTGTTAACTTTAGTTCCATTGGTACACATCGAGGGCGCCAGTAGTATAAACGTATAAACGGTTGGGGACATTTTTTTGTATGGAGTTACCGTTCTTCTCCTAGTGAGTATTATATTCTTTGATTTGTTCCTAGAAATCGTATAGACAAAGCGAGTTCTAGCAATGTTGCTGTATTAAAATATTTTTATGGTAATTTCTGGCAATACAGCTCTAGAAACGGAGCACACATGTACAATTATGAAGGGTCACGTCATTCCAAGGAAGTCAATAGGCCTTGCTATACACCAAAGAGTGAGTAAGTATACCTACTATTAGGCCAGTCAAATTAGATATTTTCTAGGACTTAATTCCCAGCAAGCTGGAAATCGTCTTAATGCCTTCATTTGGCTCTAAATTAGTGTAATGCGAGTTTGCTCCATTCATTCATATTTTTTTTTGTTTGTAGGTACTACAGTACTTATTGCAAAAACGGTACGACCGACGGAAAATTTGCTCTAATCCTCGTAATTTGCCTTAATGTCTAAGAGCTAGCCACGGAAATAAGTATGCAATTTATAGAGCAACGAAATTGTTGGAACTGGCCATCAGGTACATACTTTTCTATATGACTGCTGTATTTTCAAATGTATATTTGGCAGACTTCAATAAAAATTGTACGAGAGGAATATTTGTTTCAATAAGTTATGGTTAAATATTTACAAATATACCTTTTATAGTGAGTTTTACCTATCTTCTATTTCCGGATGAGATTTATCTTTTGAGCTTTTTGTGTTTCGTATAAAATATGAGTGGTCAAAAACTAGATTTACACCGCTTTAATATTGAAAAGCTGCGCGGTCAAGACAACTGGTTAGAATGGAAGTTCAATATAAACCTGCAACTAACTATGCACAAACTGCAAGGTATAGAAAAAGGCGTCGAGACTGTTCCTGTTCCGCCAAGTGAAAACGCGCCGGCTGCCGAAACCGAAAGTTATCAAAAGAAGCTTATCAAATACGAAGAACGCGATTCACTATTGCAATGCATCATAGGATGTAGCGTGTCCGCCGAACCGAAACGGCATATCCTCACTGCCAAATCTGGTAAGGAAATGTGGGATAAACTTCACTCGGTCTACGAGCAGAAGAATGAGAGAAGACTCGATTTGTTGTACTGCCAGTTGTTTACCTATACGAAAGATGAAGCTGATGATATTGCTATGCACGTCTCTATGCTACATACGTTATGGCAACAGCTTAACGACGAATTAAAGGAAGAAGGAGCACTCCCTCAATCATTACTTATGAACAGGATATTGAATACCTTACCTTCAACATACCTCGAGTTCAAAAATGCTCTAGTCAGTATGCCATAAACATTATTAATTAATCCGGGCGCCTGTCAGCTGTTTAGCGGTGGGTGCGGGAGTGGATGGGCAACAAAGGGGTGAACATATCAAAAGTCCCCGGATGTAGCCCCGGTGCTGGGGGGTAGAGAGGGTAAGAAGGTCGATTTTTTTGGTTTTTAATTGATGGCTTGGAAACTTTGCGTCCTAGCGACATGACTACTAAGACAAACCGAAAGCTGATAAAATTAGTTACAAGTTTTATCCAGTCAACTTTTTCGATATCTTGAATAGTTTTTGAGATACCCGCTCTTGAAAGTTTATTAAGGGATTTTAATTTTATCTTGATATCTACATCAGTGAAGCTGTTAGGCCATGTTTGGTATCATTTTCGTATTAATCGGGGGTGCTGAATTCATTTATGGTATCACATTGACACTATTCCGAAGTAAAAACAAAATCTAAAAAAACATATTTTTTTAAATCCCTCTTCACGCTTAAACTGCTGAACCAATTTCGTTGAAATTTGGTATAGAAATAGTTTCAGTCTCGACACAGAACATAAGATAGTTTTTATAACCAAAAACATCTTTTGAGGGTGTGAAAAGTGGGGTGGAAGTTTGTATGGGGAGTCAATAACCGCTGAACCGGTTTAGATGTAATTTAGGATGGTATACATCTGTGATTTAGATGAAAATGATACCAAACATGACTTCAAACCTTACCTTAAGCAGTATTAACCTCAGGAATTCAGTTTCGTCGACGAAGTTGAATTCCCCCCATACTCAATTTTACAACTTTAAAGTATGATTATTGAGATAAAAAGTATCTTATGTCCTGTCTTGGGACTCGAAATATCTGTATACCAAATTTCAATTAAATCGGTTGAGCGGTTTAAGCGTGAAGAGGAATAAAAAAGAAAGGTATTTGTTTAAAGTTTATATGTTTTTTCTTAGGAATGGTGTCAATGTGATACCAAAAATGAATTCAGCACCCCCGATTTATACGAAAATGATACCAAACACGGCCTAAGAGCTTCACTAATGTAGATATCAAGATAAAATTTAAAGCCCTAAATAAACTTTCAAGAGCGGATATCTCAAAAACTATTCAAGATATCGAAAAACTTGACTGAATAAAACTTGTAACAAATTTTATCAGCTTTTGGTTTGTCTTAGTAGTCATGTCGCTAAGACGCAAAGTTTCCAAGATATAAGTGAAAAACCGAAAAATGAGACCTTCTTTCCCCCCTCTACCCCCCAGCACCGGGGCTACGGCCGGGGACTTTTGATATTTTCACCTCCTGACTAGTCCAAACAAAGCTACGGAGTCAAAAATTGTGTTCCTAGCATTTCCCTCTACAACTTCTTATTGCTTGGCCTATACTGCGAAATAAAATAATAGAAAATAAATGAGGGCGCCACTTTCTACGTAACTGTCCCATGTTTGACGTAAAATGCTTACACATGGCAACAATTTGGGCGGCAATGGATCAAAGATCGCGTGGATTTATTGCAAGGTCTGTGGAGCCCTTAAAGCTGGAAACAAATTATCGGACACGGCTGACGGACGCGCGGCTGACGGGCGCGACATAAAAGTGTGCACAGTGTTCGGAACGTGGCTTGCGGACACGCAACAACGCTTATTTTTGTAATCCTTTAATTTGAGATTATAATAATAAATTTCTTTATTTCGGACAAACAAACGCAGTAATTCCTTGTTGCGAACACACTCGATAATTCTTTCCTCCATTTTTACCGTACGCACGTCCAAGCTCTCGCGTAGTCCGCGTCCTTCTGGCGCAGTGACGCGTCCCGCCGAATTTTTGAATTTCCCGCCAAACATTTAAGTAAAATTTCAGTAGCCAGACTCTATTAATAATTTATTGTGGAGGAGTATAATGTAGGCTGTCTAGATATAGAAAAAGAAACTGCTGACTGTCAATCGGAAGTCGTCAATATATTCACTTGTGCTATTTTAAGCGCCCTACAGACTATGCGCGTGAATCGCGGGCGAAGCCGCGAACGCGAGTGTGGAGTCTAGTCGCTGATATGCGAAATCGACTCCAGACTCGCGTTTGCGGCTTCGCGCCGCGATTCGCGCACGAGTGTGGAGCGGGCTTTACATTCGTGCTTATTTCAGTAGTTAAATCCAAGGGCCCAACCTTTTCTGTTCTCTTTCACGACGCAGCAACTAGTATCATTTCTCTCTCCTCGCTCTTTTAAAATGCCGTTTGTCAAAAAAGGACAACCATACTGTTGACAAGGTGGACTTCAAATCAAGTGTTGCCTTTCTTGATGCGCCCAGGCTGTGTATGTGTGCGTAAAAGCGTATATGTGTGCTCTTTTAGGGATGTGAAAAGTCGATTTTAATCATGTTATATATCGATAAACGCTACACAGCGGAACGAAATAGCGATTAATTGAAGCTTCAATATCTTCGTTAAACATAAACATAATTGAAATGCTAATGGATAATGAATATATTATAATATAATAATATAATTCAATTATTGCGGAACACCTATTTAAGGAGGTATTTATGTATTTTAATTAAATATCTGAACTTTCCCTTGGTTCCCTGCTGGCGCGTGACTATAAAATTGTGATCTGATAACCACAATAAAGAATAAAAGCGTTTTTGGTCATTTTAGGTATCGTTAAGCCTTTGAAGTAAAATTAAAATTGCAAGAAATGTCGATAGTTTATCGATATGACTTTATCGACATGGCTACAGCAACGTGGGCCTCATTGTTAATCGTACACTAAACAAAAGTGGCAACAGTGACAGCTCGCTGAGACACCGTCTATATATATATTATGTCTATGGTTAAATCCCTATTTTACAATTCCGCAACCGCCATACACAATCCTACCCAACGAGGCGGACTACACGGTAGGAGTGTGAATGGGGGGCTTTAGATTCCCTCTTTAAGTATATTATATCTATGGTAACACAACACCGTCTTTCTTCTCGTCTGACCTAAAAAAAAAACACCCAGCTTGTCGTCTTCGACTTGGCGCCCATTTGCAACCGGCTTTTCCACTTTAATTTTAATATAACTCACTTAACTCAGTTCCGTTTTTCATATTAAACGTGCTACGATGTCTTCTAATGGTACCAACGGCGAGGATACAGAAATGGCGGAGTACGAGGGCGAAAAAGTAGTAACAATGATGGACGTACTTCAAGAACAAGAGGAATTTGAAGAAGACGCTAATGCCGTTCTTGGAGCTTCAGACGACAAAAACTGTACATACAGTAAGGTAACTAAGCTGATCGTTTTCTGGGGTTTAAGCAGATAAGGTACAAGTAATGGTTCATTGTAATGTTTGACGGCTCGAGATCCGTAACGACAAGAAAATGTCGGGTTAAATGCTTGTGCAAAGATGTCGTCTATAAAAGTATGGTGGGCTCTATGTACCTATTTTTGGTGAAAGTGGTACCATGGTGAACAGATTCATATATTTAACAGTATAACAGCTGTTATGAAATATTTTCTAGTGTATCGAAGCCCGCAATCGTACTCTATAATAGGCTTAAATTTATTATTAACCAGATTTGTTGGCAAACGATGATCTCTAATAACTTTACATTCTAACTTAAATTAAACTTCAATCAATATTTCTTATGGCCAACAACTAGGTACTGCTACAAAATTAAAAAATTCTACCGAAATGGACTGAGGAGATCAGCATGAAAGTAATTTAATGGTATACGGAAACAACATGTCTGGTAACATTTTGATCTGACAATGCAATGCTCTTAACATGTCCACTGCGGTAGGGGGTCGATACTAGTAGAAAGGTCTCAAGAATAAATATTATAGGGACATTCTTACACAAATAGACTAAGTCCCACAGTAAGCTCAAGAAAGCTTGTGTTGTGGATACTCAGACGATATATATATATATATAATATAGGTACAAATACTTAAATACATAGAAAACGCCCATGACTCAGGAATAAATATTTGTGCTCATCACACAAAAATGCCCTTACCGGAATTCAAACCCAGGACAAACAGCTTCACAGGCAGGGTCACTACCAGCTAGGCTGTTATCAAATACCTATAAACAACCTTAGGGATGATCCATTAATTACGTCACACGAATTTCTAGGTATTTTGACCCCTCCCCTCTCGTACAATGTGTCTAACTTTAAAAATAAAGCAATAAAATGTTACTTTGACTACCGAGAACCCGCCTGGTAGGTACTCGTAATGTTTGCTCAGATGCCGGACAACCCGCCCAGCGGGTTGTTTTGTACGCGGATATAGACGACCGGTTTCTGGGGTAGTGCGCCGTTTTTTGCCCGGTTGCAAAAGTGTTAATTGACTAGAGATGTCTTTGCATGTCCTTCAATTGTACTAAATCTACTAATGGCTTTAAACAATTCTAATGATGTTTCAATTTGTGGAGAATACATACTCAGAATTTCATGTTTATTATATTTAGCAACAATGCTCATCATTTACTCTAACAGACAAATATCAAAACATTCACTATAGGCAAGGCGTATTTACCCTAGGGCCAAGCGGTGCCATGGCCCGGGGTGGCAAAACAGGGGCCCATTTCTCAAATGATATTAGTCTAATATTATTAGTGTGTTGTCATGACAACCCATTACATTAACAACATTAGTCTAATATCGTCTGAGAAATAGGCCCCAGGGCTTTTTTATCTATATGAGATACATTATCATCATTTAATGGGGTGACGAATCTAACTGACCCGGGTGCCAAATCTTTAAAATACTCCTCTGACTATAGGTGCCTACAAAATCAAAATTCAACATGTTTCATAAGCCTTGGCAAAAAAATTGTTTACTACCTGTGTAATTATAAAATATAGTATTGCATGTGTTACAAACATACATACCTAATAATAAAGACTTACCAAAGAACACAATGAGTGACCATGCTGTTGGGCTAAGCATAAGAGCTGTAACTCATTTTGTAATCTTTCAATTGTAGTACAAGTACAAGCTATACAATTGAATGACATTTCAAACTGAGTTACTTCTCTTATACTTAGGCCTACTGTCCACGAGGCGTAGCTGCATAGACGCTGCACGCATCACCGTGCAGCATTCATGCAGCCCGGCGTACTGACATTGTCCACAAAGCGTAGCGTAAGCGTATCGTACCCTGCATTTTCTTTCATTCGTGATGATGTCGTCCAGTGATGAATACGTTATTTTGGCCTATTACTATCTTCGAAGTCGGCGACGACGCCGTTTATATTGGGTAAATCCATATATAAAAAGAAACATACATTGTAGACTGTTCGAAGCTGCAAGAGAACTATCAGCAGATGACAACGTATTTCATTCATTTTATAGAATTAGTAAAAGGACATTTTTCACTATTTTACAAACTTTGCAGCCGTTCCCGCCATGTTTTCTCACAAATACGCAACGTGCACCGCACGATGCAGCCCGGCGTAACACGCGGCAATAACACGCGGTACGCCCGGCGGCATGAAGCTTGCATGCAGCGTCGCTGACGCACCGTTGCCGCTCCGTAGACAGAGTTGTGCGGTTTTGTATGTAGGCTGCAAGCAAGCGTACACCAAGCGTACAATGACGAATACGCGTCTATGCAGCTACGCTTCCGTGGACAGTAGGCCTTAGCGCGCAGCATGCTAAAATGAGATCTTAAATCAGTTTAGCTAGCCATTTTCACAATAAGTACTGTATACCTCGAATTATCAAAATGCTACAGTTATAATAAAGAATAGCATTAGCCTTTTTCAAGGTGTTTTATATTTAAACATTAAGAGCCAACAGGAGTGGTCATTTCTCCATACAAACGTAGTCCTCGTTTTCCTCCGTGGTTTTTGAAGCTAGAGCAATGATTTTTTCAACACAGATTAATATTGTCAATATCTGTGTCGGACCGTTTTGCTTTTTTTGATATTTTTGTTTTTTAAGGCGCTAGAGCCCTTCAAAAATGGCCTAATTGACTATGCCGCAATGAGAGGCGTGGTATTCAAAACTGATATCAATTAGCCAAAAAAGCAAAACGGTCCGACACAGATAATTTCATAATCATTTAGATTTCCAAATTTGGTTACGATTGGTTAAGTTTTGGAGGAGGAAAAAGAGGAGTACGAAACCTCGATTTTTGTCATTTTTACGCAGGATTTTTCGCCTCAGCTGCAGTTGTCCCTATCGCACTAATTTTAGGGGCGGAGTCAAGTTTCTAAATACGTACACAGCCAGAAAAGTGATGGGCAATAGTCGACATTTAATGTCGATAATCTAGTGATGTAAGAAGTTATCGATAAACCGTCTTGTGTGAAAATATCTAGATCCTCCTAAGACAAAAGGGGTTTTGCGTTGAGAGGGAACACATTTTTGTAGTTACATAGGTACAATCTATTTTGAACTTTTTGATTCTAATATTTCAAATTAGAAATCAAAATCAAAAATATTTTATTGCATGGTTATGGGTTTACAAAATTTTTAGGTACAGTCACGCTCCGTAATTGTCGAGCAATTTAAGGTCCTAGCTAGGGAATGCAATCTCGCACCAAGATTGGCGATTCGAGATCTCGCACGAAAAATCCGAATCGAGATTGGGTGTTTCGAGATCTCGACAGTCAGATTTTCGGGATCGAGATTAATATCTCGACGAGATCGAATTTGACAAAGTAACTAAAAATGTGTTATTTTAATCAATAATCTCTAAGAATTCCATAGATATAGACATCATAAAATCGGGCGTATCGAGATATTCCTAGGAATATAATGAATCGCCGACATTTCATGATCTGCCTAGCGAACACCAGCCATTTTGCGCAAACCTCAAGGTGTGATATTCTGATATTCCTATAGTCTATAGGCAAATTAAACAAAAGTCGTCTCCTTCACGATTTTCGTCGACATCTCTTCTAAATACCTAAAACTGGTATGGACGTGTTCCTCGTGGTCTCCAGAATATGAATAAACCGGTTTTTATTTTATGGAGGGGGGGGGACGTGTCGAAAAAAAGGAAGGAAAAAGTGGGCGGCCGACCAGCATTGATATTTGTTCACGTCTTTAGTCCTATGGGACCGATCGGTTCGTGTGAGATGTCGTTTGAAAGAGTATTAAACGTGCAATTATTGTTTTATAATAACCGTAGTCATGACTGTAGTCATTTACAAAATATTTAAAATATATGATTATTTACCGTGCATGGATGGCATAAGTACTGACAAAACATGCGTCTAACTCAATAAATTATAACTTTACCGCAATTAATGTTATTATAAAATATACGAAAAATTTCATTAGCTTTCCAAAAACAAGTTTTATTGATGTATGATATTATACATATAACAAAGTAATGATGAATTTTGTTCCGTCACGTAAATGGCGGGCGACCGACCTCAACTGATCATTATTTCTCGGGTTCTATTTTACTGATCAATTGGTGATGCATACCATAAGAAAGAATATTAAACATACTATAACCACTTGACCGTCCGACGATAGCATAGTATCCGAAAAAAATATGCTCTTAACCGTCCGCGGGAACCTTACTATCCAAAGGGGTGGAAGAAAGATTTGATTTCAGAGCCATCTAACGGAATATTTCAGCATTATTTACTAATTCTCTTGATGCGACAACGTAGCCTAACTAAATAGTTAGCTCTAAAAAAATTTAGATGGCAGTGTAGTTATAATTTTTGTAGAAAATTGTGAATGCGCTGCGCGGGGTGTGCGTCGCTAAAAAACCCCGGACGGTTGACAGGAAAACAGTCTCGTGGGCCGGACGGTTGAGTGGATAAGGTTGCGACTTGCGTGCGGTGTAGTGCAGACGTGTTACAATTTTGTGCAAAGAATAAATTCAATACACCGTTGTTATATTGTGGACCTTATCACGAACAACTTAAAACTTAAATCACAGTTACTAACAGTGCATTCCTTATCGCGTCCAAGCCGCGTAGCCTGCACTTTGATCGCTCAAGCGCCACGGAGCTACAATGTCTACACTACAATCATCAAATGGAGGCGGTATTAGTGGCACCCGTGAACTCAGCGAATCACAACCAAACCTTGCAGCAGGTGCTGAACTAGATTTACAAAGACTGAGTTTTCGTAACAAACGTAAACTGTCTGATTCTTCTAGTGACATTTTAATGGAAATGGCAGATTTAAAAAAGCAGATGGCTGAAATGATGACCCTACTAAAATCTTCTAGTAAAACCCAGACTGAAAATATAGAAAAGCTTTGCCAGGACGTGAGTACTATTAAAAATCAAATTGGTAACATATCGAGCAGTATTGACATTATGAGTGCCGAACAGAACCAGTTGAAGACCGACGTAAAAAACTTGACCACATCCGTAACGGCCGCCGAAAATAAAGTGAAGGTAATAGAAACGGACCTCCAGTCACTTAGATCAAGTGTTGCTCGAGCACCCATGGCCTTGACGCCTGACAGCTACAATCAGCTCGTTGCTGAATGTCAACAGCGATCAATTCGAGACAAGAATATCATTATAGTCGGTATCCAAGAAGCAGGTCCTGAGGCTGCAGATAGAGAGGCCTTTGACAAATATGAAGTTGAAAAAATTACGAAATCAATATATAACGACTGCCCTGAACCTCTGCAGATCATTCGCCTAGGTAAATACGTCGAAAACAAAGTCCGCCCAATAAAGGCGACCTTCGCATCAAAGGCTACAGTGAAAAACATACTCCGAAATAAAAATAAAACACACGATGTTAAAATATACTCAGACCAAACGCCCTACCAGAGAGACTTTCTAAAAAGTGTACAAGAAGAACTTCAAGCTCGAACATCCAATGGTGAGACAAACTTATACATAAAATATGTAAAGGGCATACCAAAAATCTTATCTTCACAGCCAAAAAACTATGTACAAGTAACGGAGACGGACACTCCGCCTGTGTAAAATCAAACCCTAATATGTCTAATATTACTTACCAGACCGCAACTGAATATACTGAAATACACACTACCAAAAAATCACTAAAATGCTTTTATGCAAACGTTCGGAGCATCATAAAGCCCGGAAAATTTGATGAACTTAAGTGTGTCCTGAACTCCTTTCAAACCACCATCCATATTATCGCTTTATCAGAAACGTGGATAAAAGATGAAGAAGAAGCTAAACGACTGCAGCTCCCAGGCTACGAGCATTACTATAACTTCAGGAAAAACACTAGAGGTGGAGGAGTCTCCATTTTTATACACAAAAACCTGAGACACAACTTTATTGAAGAAAACAGTATAAATGACAATCACTACATTTGGATACATATCGAAAAAATTTCATTAGACATCGGGGTTGTTTATAAACCTGAGCGCACCAACTCTGCTCAATTCCTTGAAGAATAATCCAGGCAACTACAGAAAAGAGACAGAATTCTGGTCTTTGGCGACTTTAACTACGACCTGATAAAGCCAAATTCGGTCATCAAAGAATACAAGCAAACTCTTAAGGAGAATGGTATAAGGATACTAAATAAGATCGACCCAGCGTACTCCACTCGTCAGACTTCAACAACCAATACCATCTTGGACCACGTATGTTCCAATATAAAACAGAATGATTTTCACCTCGCTATTATCGACTCTGAACTCTCTGATCACAAGCAAATATATTGTGAGGTCAAGAACTACCAACCAGCCACAAGAAGAAAAATAGAATACACAGCTACAGACTATACTAAATTCTACAAAAATGTTGAGAAAAGTAAAGATGAGAACGATGACTACGAGCTCCTAGCAACGAAACTTACCAAATGCCTTTTAAACAGTAGAATCACTAAATATAAAATACTTAACCCACCCAAACAGGAGTGGATAAATAAAGAAATTATAAAAGATATAGATAAGAGAAACAAACTTTGGCAAGACCTAAAATCCATCAATGAGGATCCAAAACTTAACGAGGAATTTGTTAACCAAAAAAAACTGGTGTCCACGAATATACAACAAGCAAAGAAAACCTATTACTACAAATGTTTTAAAGAATGCATAAAGAAACCGCAAAAAATGTGGTCGCTAATTAATGACCTCACAAACAACAAAACTAAGGACATGGCACCACTGGCGAAACTGGAAATCAATTCTAATACTTACACTGATACGACGGAGATCTGTGAGCAATTCAACGTCTATTTTTCTACAATCGGATCGTCATTAGCTGAAAAAATTCAACCAGTACACCAAAACTCGGCTACGACCTGCGCTTCACTAGCTGAATCACATCTATACGAGAATCTAAGTCAGTTGAAACCAGTGACTACCGACGAAATAAATAAAATCATAATAGAGTTGAAATCAAACACTAGTTCTGGCTTGGATGGTCTTACCGCGAAACTACTAAAATCTGTAAAAAATGTCATAACTAACGAACTAAAATTATGTATTAATAAATGCATGGAGCAAGGTGTTTTTCCCGACAGCTTGAAAACTGCAAAAGTAACGCCTATATATAAATCAGGATGTAAAACAGATCCCGGAAATTACCGTCCAATTTCAGTGCTCCCTATAGTCTCTAAAATTTTCGAAAAAGTCATACACGATCGCATAAACAAATTTTTAACGCTTAACAATATTTTATCAGACAAACAATACGGTTTTCGACAAAAATGTAACACATTATCAGCCACAGTTGACCTAGTCACAACACTTAAAGTTAAAATCGACCAAAAACAGATAGCGGTAGGGATCTTTATTGACCTCAAGAAGGCGTTCGACACAGTCAGTCACGAGAAATTACTAAATAAACTACAGCACATAGGGATAACGGGAAAAGCGCACGAAATGCTAAAATCTTACTTACAAAACCGACACCAAGTGGTGAAAGTTGACAAATGCCAGAGTAGCCAAAGAATTATCACATATGGCGTGCCACAAGGTTCAATTCTTGGACCGCTTCTTTTCCTCGTTTATATTAACGATATCAAAGACTTAGGGCTCAAGGGTGAACTGACACTCTATGCCGACGATACATGCCTCTTTTACTATGGCCGTAAAATCGATCATATCCTCATAGATATCCAAACAGATCTTGATCTTCTAAACACGTGGTTCCGACTAAACTTGCTAACCATAAATATTGATAAAACTAATTACGTCATTTTCGCGGCGATAAATAAAAAAATTGAAGGTTACACGCCACCATCAATAAACAATAAAAATATAAATTTGAAAACTAGTGAAAAGTACCTAGGCTTAATCATGGACAGCCACTTAACCTGGAAACCTCACATACAAAAAATTAAATCAAAACTTATCTCTCTCACGGGCGCTATTCGCAATATATCTCGCTGCCTTCCACAAAAAGTGAAATATCTAATATATAATTCCTTGATAAAACCACACATTGATTATCTAGTTGAAATATGGGGAGCAGCAGCTATTAGTAATCTAACGGTCCTTCAAAGAGCGCAAAACAAGCTAATAAAAACATTATTTAATTACAGTTATTTAACACCAACTCGAAAGATCTATAAAGAATTAAAAATAATGAATATTACTCAATCATATGTATATTATACGTGTCTATTGGTCCGCAAAATTCTTCATAAGACTATACACTCACATATAGGCTTTACACAAAAACATCACGTACAAAGAATTAAATTACGAAACGCTGATCACCTAATCTTACGGCCAGCAAGGACAAAATATGGTAAAAGAAGTATAATTTATGAAGGTGCCCAACTTTATAACAAGTTACCAAAAGATATCAAGGAATCGAAATCCATAGCTAGCTTCAAAAAACATCTAAAATTCTATGTAGTAAATAATGTAATAATTAAATGATTTTGTGCATGTATATTTGTTAAGCAAATAATATGCACGTATAATTCAAATAAATTATAATTCGATAAAAAAAAAATTAGGGTGATAAAATCTAAATATTTTGAAATGTACAATATCCGTAAAAAAAAAAAAATCACGCACGTAATCTTAATATCTAATATACTATATTGCATAAATCAACCAAATCTTATTATGTATGTCTTATAAACTTATAATTGCAAAATATTCATAGTAAATAACTAATACAAACTATACTATTAAACAACATACTAAAATAAACAAACAACAATAAACTAAAATGTTAAATGCAATTATCTTATTTACTTATTTTTATTGCATAACAACATACCAAAATAAATATAAAAAACAATAAACTAAAATTATAAATGCAAAATAACCTTAATTACCTATTTGTTAATTGCATAAAATTATATACTTACATCAGTAAAAGAACAATGTATAAAGATAAAAAATAAATAATAATTAAAAACGTTAAAAAATAAATATTGCAAATAATTGTAATCTGTAAGCTATTTCTAACAAATACTAATACTCTGTGACTTGCGTTATTATACCCAATTGACTTCTCCACGCCAACCTGCTTCGTAGCTCGCCGACATTCGTCAGGCGACTAGTTCCCTTTGACCCGCTGACGGACGCATGATTGGTAAACCAGTATAAAGCGACTCATTATTCCCAATAATTGCGCTAAGTCGGAAGTCACACTTATATTTGACGGCGTAAACTCGCACGCGCTTGGTAAGCGTCGGGAATGCACCATATTTAACCGCACGAGTTAAGCTATCCGAGCCGGTTAGTAACGTATTTCTACCCACTTTGTAACCAAACTAATGTTTTGTACTTAATAATTACTTATTTATTTTATATTGTCTGCACGTTAGTCCTAAGATATACCTACTATAAAAATTGTATTCTCAAGTAAGCGAATTTTGTAAATTCTTTTTGAGAATAAAGTTCTTAAACCATAAACCATAATTGGTTTCTAATAACCGTAGTCATAACTGTAGTCATTTACAAAATCATTGAAAATATGTATATGATTTCTCGATCAATTATTTTACAATGCGCCCGCTATGAAGCTAGGAATATCAAAGAATGCATTGCTCTGATGGATCTGCCGTCTCTTTCATAAGGAAGATCGTGATATGCCTGGGTTAATATTAGATCAGGAAATGGTGGCGTTTCATGATACGCCAAGGATTACGATTTGACGATATGCCGCCGACATACTAAGTTACTTATTTAAGGTACCTCATGTTATATTTTGAAAATAACAACAACAAATTAAATATTTAACATAAAATCTATTTTAATTTTTACTTTACTTCTATGAAATGCTATCGATGTTAAACCACTATTTACCTTTACTTAGAAGCTGCGTAACAATAATAGAGCTAAAGCCGGACACATAATAGCACTGCCTGAACAACATTAATCTAAGGACATATATTACTTAAAACAAAGTATTTCACTTTCAGTCTTGTTCGAGATCTCGAATATATTAATCGAGATCGCGACCGAGATTGCATATATCGAGATTTCCTGTCAACTAGGTTAAATTTCGAAAATACGTGCGAGATCTAGCGAGATCTCGAAATTGCGAGATCTAGATAGCATTCCCTAGTCCTAGCTGAATGGGTTGTTTCATACGCTTACTCTTACTCTATAGAATGTCCAATCCTGCCTTACAAAGACGTTAATATTTATATTTGTCATGTCTATACTTCGTTTCTGAGCATTATTGAAAAAAAAAACTTACTTGATACTAGTATTAACCACTAAGTACATAAATAGGGTAATTCGCCAGTAACAGGCCACTATTAGTAACTGGCCACGCCAAACCAAAAATGAATTCTATTCACCTATAAATAGAATTCTATTCACCTATAAATAGAATTCATTTTAGTATAAGGTGGCCAGTTATTGAAACCTTATACCTACTAAAATGAATTCTGTATAGAGGTGAATAGAATTCATTTTTAGTTTAGGGCGGCCAGTTACTGGCGAATTACCCTATTCGATATCGAGTTCCGTAAACGTAAGCCGGGTAAGTAAAAAAGTTCAATCACAATAGGGTAATTCGTCAGTGGCCACCCCAAACCAAAAATGAATTATATTCACCTATAAATAGAATTAATTTTAGTATAAAGTGGCAAGTTATTGAAACCTTATACTAAAATGAATTCTGTTTACAGGTGAATAGGATTCATTTTTAGTTTAGGGCGGCCAGTTATTAAAAGTGGCCAGTTACTGGCGAATTACCCTACTTAGTAGTAGCAGTAACAAAAAGTGGCAATGCAAATTGCAATCAGTGAGGTGCGCGCCAGCGCGAGTACGGGCGCACCGCACGCGTCTGTGTGCGTGCATTACACATACAAATACAGTCTCTCACGCCGCGGTTACGCCCCGTCAGAGCGACGGGTATATTCAGCTTGAAATCTCAAAATTGACTTTTAGCTCAGCTCCCGTTTCGTCTTAATATGTACGTAAATTTAGTCCTGTACTGTTTTTATGTAAAAATGTGTTGTTTTTGACCTAAAAATTACTATAACAGTTTTGGTCCCAATTAGTTAGGAAAGTTAAGGTTTTACTGTTATAATAAAGTCATAATTAGTGATTATTGTCTCGTATTTTAATTTGTTATCTATCTTATTGCACAATTCATTGTATGCATAAGATGTATAACTGATGTTAACCTATCATTTGCTCAAAGTCAATTGGAATATGGAGCAAGAACTAATTTAATTTGTTCTTTTTAGGGATATATAAAACGCCAAGCTGTCTATGCATGCCTGACTTGCTGCAATGATGCCAAAAATGACCCTGACAAGCGTGCTGGTGTGTGTCTTGCTTGTAGTTTGACATGCCATGAGAACCATGACCTCGTAGAGCTCTATACCAAACGCAACTTCCGCTGTGACTGTGGGAATCCCAAATTTAACCACCCCTGTCAATATACTGAAAACAAAACTTCTCTCAATGATGAAAATATTTACAACCAGAATTTTAGTGGTCTCTATTGCACCTGCCACCGACCCTACCCAGATCCAGATGGAGTTGAAGAAGAGATGATTCAATGCATAGTATGTGAAGACTGGCTTCATTCTTCACACTTAGAAGCTACTGTACCTTCCCCTGAGCTATATGCTGAAATGATTTGCAAAGCTTGCATGGATAATAATGAATTTCTCCATGATTATAGTAAATATGCTGTTAATGGTGAAGTTGATGTTGTGAGTATCACTGAGTCTGATGAGGCCAAATGCTGCAATGGAGATACAAATGAAGTGAATGAAGTTCCTGTTAAAACAGATAAAGTTGAAAGTGCTAATGATTCTGGCATATTGACAAAAGTTGATAATCTCCCTGAAGTTAAAGATACTAGTCATGATACTATTGACGAAAATAACTCAAAAGATCAAATGGATCCAAATCTGCCAGTCACTGAGAAATCTGATGATGAAAGTCCAACTACTAAGAAAACTGATGAAGTTCAAACTGAGCCTGTTAAAACATCTGATGAAAATCCTTTGGAGAATGACCCAGCTAATGATACTGCAAACCCCATTGAAGAAAGCCAAACTAAAGACAATCAAGACAAGAAGCCATCTTCTGATGAAATTTCTGATAATAAGTTAGGGGACAATGCAAACTGTGCTGTTAGTTCTGAAGACCAAGAAAACACAGATACTACTAATAATAAAGGTGATGGTACTACTGATGTCACTGAACAACAACAAGACCCTGCTAATACTTCTCAGGGGTCTAATGCAGGCGATGTCAATGGCGATCAAGCAACAGAAGTTAAAACTGAACAAAAGCAAGATCTTGCTGACTCCAGTCAAGTGAGTGCTGATAATACAAATGGTGAAACTTTACAAGTAACCAATAACCTTTTAGGAGATGAAGAAACAAAGGAAAACAAGCGAAAATTATCTACAGAGGAATCTTCTCTTGATGTTTCTGCCAAGAAACCAAAATTAAGAGAAAGTGATTGCATTAGACCACAAGGTGAAAGGAAAATATTTAAAGGTGCTACATTTTGGCCAAGCCTTTTCCGACAAAAATTGTGCACTTGTAATGAATGCATTACCATGTACAAGGACTTGTCTGTTTTGTTCCTAATAGACCCTGAAGATACAGTTACAGCTTATGAATTACTAGGCAAGGAAAAAACTGATGGTGCTGCATCTACTCAATATGAGAAAGGCCTCGAAGCATTATCATCTCTAGGAAGAATTCAACAGATTAATGCTTTGACAGAGTACAACAAGCTGAGAGACAAGTTACTCGATTTCCTCAAAAGCTTTAAAGATAGAAAGGAAGTTGTCAAGGAAGAAGATATAAAGGCCTTCTTTGCAGATATGAAACCAAAAAGAGAGCCAGATGGTGTGTATTTTTGCAGATAATTTATTATTCAAATAGTGACCATTTTATTATCCTTTATATTCTTATTGTAGTGATTGATGTCATTCCCGCTAGTATTAAATAGGTATCTCTTATTTAAGGTTAACCATTGATTTTCTTATACTTTGAAGTAATAAAAGACTCGTAATTTTTTAAATAAATTGTTTTAATCTTGCTTGTCTTGTTTTAGTAAAATTCTTTTCTCAAACATGCAATGAAAGATTGGTGTAATGTTCCTTATAATAGGGTGCAAGTATGACGTTTCAGGTGCGGCTAGGACAAGAGGTCGTTAATGGAATTTCATACAAATCTTGTAGGCCTAGGCCGGCAAAGTCCTCTTTTTTAATTTCCATTTCACAGATATTTGTGACGCAGAATATGGCATTAAGCCATTAAAAAAAACTAGAGGCAGTATTTGCTTTATGGTTCGTAATGACACTCTGCCACTACGCATATAAATAAAAAAAAAACAAAAAACAATGTTTTCTATAATTTGCAGTTTTATTTGTATAAAATCAACATGAACATAATGAATAATACATCATTAACCAAATTCTATAATTTTAAATTATAAATTTAAGTACACAAATAAAAACATTTAAAATATTTCATCTAAACGTTAGCGGTAAAAAGGTCTAGTCAAACATGCATAGGCATAGTTATTTTTTTTATTGTTATGGAGGCAAAGTTGAAAAATTTTCACTCTGTATTTCTGTTTTATTGGATTTATGATGTGTTGTTGATTTTTTTACTTTAATATGAGTTCCGACGAAATAATTAAATGAATATTAATTGTAATCGTAGGAGTTGCAATTGTCAGCGTAAGCAGAATTTATTTTAAATAACTAGCTGCCGCCAAGTACGTATAATGGTTGCTTATGGCAATTTTATTATTTGACAAACTAAGAAAAATGGCTTACAGTTTATTAGAAACAGTTTTGTGGCATAAATGAAAGTAACTACAAAATCAAAATCGTATTTACTTCATGCATAAAGCAACGATGTATGTGAAACATGATATCAACATGAAAGACTATGTAAACTTATGTGACGAAAACTACAATCAGATTGATACAAGGCGAAAAAATCAAAGATACATGAAAATATACGGGTAGTAAAAATACACGACTCGTGTAAAACATACGCGTGATGAAAATATAGGTACGTGTTAGTTATATTTTGGGTGTAGTTTACTTTCAGTTTTTTCTATAAATAAAACTTGGGTTTCGTGGATTTTTTATTTTATTTATTTCATTGCATGTTTGAGAAAAGCACTATACATACCTCGGCGGGAAAAGGGGTTGCCCGCCTCAGACCTATCCGCGTCTATAAGTCTTCGGCCGGCAACCCCTTTTGTCCCGGCCTCTGTAGTAATGTACTATTTAAAATACTGAACGATCCCCTTAATACAGTCATTATATGTTTTCAGACAAACAAATTAATATAGTTTTCAAACCTGTGTGACGTGATACGTCTAGGTGTACTGTTTAAAATGCACCACTCTCCCCCCTCCTCCACCTGACGCTCGACCCCCCCCCCCCCACCTTGAAATGTGTCCCCGTTGGTAGTTTTTTGGCATTCTCACGAAAACTATAATAGATATCAAAAAAGTGTCAAGGACAGAATTAATCCTCATTAAATTTAGAACAAAAATGGTCTTATGTGTTTTATTATAAGTTGGACAGTATTCAAGCTATAAGTACTTGTATAACCTTAAAATAACAAAATAACCATACTAGTATGACGAAATGCAGAATATCTTCAAAACGGCTAGACCGATTTTAATAAAATATACCTAAAAAATCACCGTAGTGAAGCCAGCTATCAAACAAAAGAAACTACATCAAAATCGGTTCATCCGTTTCGGCGTTACGAAGTCACAGGTAAACACAGAAATACAATTTTTTTTCAACTGCACCCAATAATTTTGTAAACCGATTAATTTTGATCAATTATTTTAATGGGATCATGTCCCTTGAAGTTTTAGCTTTACGAAAAGTTAAAAAACATGGAAAACGGCCCAGTATTTTTCAAATTATCGGCATTTTCCCGATTTGTGAGTGGTTTCGTGTTATCACGCGCACGAGTTGCCCTTGACCCCTATAAAACGGGGGGTAGGGGAGGGGTTGTTATCAGTCACCTATCAGAAGTTGACCGGTACACATATCCGCATATTTTCCCGTAAAGAAGACCTGTGAAAAATGGAAACCTCTGAAGCTGAAGTCCGCCAAGTCGTCCAGCTCAGCTCCTGCAAGAGGGGCGTAGCTAGGGTTTGCAATCCGGATCCGAAATGTATGAAATTATCCGGATCTGGATCCGGATCCGCGGATCTTTCCATACATTTCGGATCCGTCGTGCAAACCCTAGGCGTAGCCAACGTTCAGTAGCTGCCACGCTGAATTTAAGTCAATCTACAGTTTGCAGAGTTTACCAGAGGTTCCAACGGACTGGATCCTTTACTTCAAGACCAAGAAGCGGCCGCAAAAAGTGTACATCAGAGAGGGACGACCGCTTCATTGTCACAACATCTCTCCGAGATCGACACCTGACAAGCGTTGCCATCCAGCAGCGTCTGCGTGAGATACAAGGAGTGGCTGCCAGTGAGTGGACAATAAGAAGAAGACTTAAGAAAGCGAACTTGACACCCAGGAGGCCTGCAACGGGGCCCAGATTGCTGGCGCGACACCGTACAACCCGAAGAGAGTTTGCAGAAAATCATATGGACTGGACCATTGAGCAATGGACCCCAGTTCTCTTCTCGGACGTGTGCAGAATATGCTTGAATGGATGTGACCGAAGAGGAAGAGTCTACAGAAGGCCAGAAGAACGGTTCGCCCAATGTTGCTTCCCCGAAAGATTTCGCCAAAATAGTGTTCCTCTAAAAATGTCTGTGTGTGTGTCGATTGATGAAGTTAGGGTGAGTAATTTTAATATGTCTATTAAGCGCTGAATAATTATAGAATCAAAACATTACTTGTACCGCCGGCCGCCGTGGCCGAGCAACAAGTGAATGGTTTTTCGGCACGGCAAGTCTAGTCTCGTTTGCAATACTTTACATGGCTAGTAATCTTTAATTTGAAATCGTATTTTCATTTAGCGTTATAAAGTCATTACGTAATAAATCAACTAAGTAAGTAATCTTTGCTTCCGTACGAAATCACTTGTTACAACTACCTCCTTTTTAGAATAAAATAATTACGGATGAAATAAGTACGGAGCTATAAATAGATAAATCACAAAATGATCTTTAACCCAGTTATATGACTAATAAAAAATTCAAAGATTATAGTAATATGTACCATATTACTAACATTTCATGTTTTGAATAAAATATGTTACATTCATACTATGCAATGTTCGCTCAATAAATTGTTTACGAATGCGAACACCATATTATTATATTATATTGACATGCTTTCGCCTACAGATTTTATATACTGTATACTAGTAGGTACTAGGTATACAAACTATATCCGAATTGAATAAAAATTATAGATCTACCCTACTGTGTAATAAAAAAGATAGGTAACAATATTAATCCTTGCCGATTGGTAATATTTAAGTGCCTATGCACGGTAGCAAATGTGTCTTTGTGCATATAGACTTATTCTTTACTTAACCAATAAGTTTAATTAGCAACTTATGAGGAGGTATCCTCATACCTGTAGGTATACAGATACCTATATTTTATATGTAGGTACATAAAAAAATTCATTAAATACACGATCTACAAGATACTTGAAGAATAGTTTGACCGACTGTTGCCAGTGACCGATGTATACGACGAGCACGCGCTATGCGTGCTCCGATACCGACATAGTGAATGTATCGTAAGGATTAAAACGGATTAGGTACTGGTTTTAATCGCACATCGCAGTATCGTCGAGTCTTGGGTCCAGTCGGTGTGGTCGCCTCCTTTTGCTCATCAGATCTCCTGCTTTGTGATAAATAGACATTACTGATTGACACTATTAAGTACCAATGCTATATGCTTAAATCACATAGCCAGTTACTTTCTACAACAGTACTGTATAACGGAGGCGTACCAAGTGTGAACAGTATATCTTTGTACGAGTAAGTAAACCTCATGAATGTGCTAACATCAATTTCTTTTTATGCACTCGCATATTATCAACTCAATGTAATTTTAGAATGAAATAAATCATGGTCAAAGTATTGGGACTTGATTTGTGTAATATTATAGACTACGTCAAATAATAATACTCCGCTAGTACAATAGCGTCGAGGATCGTAAACTCATGCGTAAATCGTATCGGAAATATAAGTAAACCTCCTAATGACAACTGGGATTCAGAATTTGGTAGTTTACGTAGAGTGAGTACTTAGAAACTTAGGTATACTATGCAACGAGATGATCATCAAACAGGTAGGTAAGTACTCGGTATAAACCGTGTTACCAAATAAAAGTCAATGACAAAAGGAGAGTTTATGATATTGCACATTAAATAACACATATAAATTAAAATTCATATAGGATAAATATTTAGTTACAAACGAGAAGTCGAGGCAAAATGTTCCACATTCATTGTGTCGAGAGCTCCGCCTTCACAGCGTTGAGGTTATATTTGCCCCACTTTAATAGTGAAGAGGCTATCTTAACTCCACATTAATTGTGTCGAGAACTCCGCTTTAACAGCGTTGAGGGTAAATTTGCCCCACTTTAATAGTGAAGAGGCCATCGTTACTCCACATCAATTGTGTCGAGGGCTCCGCTTTAACAGCGTTGAGGCTAAATTTGCCCCACTTTAATAGTGACGAGGCTATCTTGACTCCACATTAATTGTGTCGAGAACTCCGCTTTAACAGCGTTGAGGGTAAGTTTGCCCCACTTTAATAGTGATGAGGCTATTTTTACTCCACAGTAATTGTGTCGAGAGCTCCGCTTTCACAGCGTCGAGGTTGAATTTGCTCCTCATTAATAGTAACGAGGTTATCCTTACTCCACATTTACTGTGTTGAAGATTTATGACGATAATTGCATAATATCAAAAACTACATAATAATGAATGAATGAATGAATGAATGAATGAATGAATGAAATCATTTATTTTCAGAAATAAATAATGGCTGACTCGCTCTTCAATTGCTTCGGTCATTTGGTTTATCGGTCGCTTTGCTCTTCGGCCGCTTCGCTCTTCGGATGCTACGCTCTTCGGTCTCTCCGCTCTTCGGATGCTACGCTCTTCGGTCGCTTCGCTCTTCGGATACTACGCTCTTCGGTCGCTTCGCTCTTCTGATGATACGCTCTTCAGTCGCTTCGCTCTTCGATCACTTCGTTCTTCAGTCACTTCGTTCTTCGGTCTTTACGCTCTTCGGTATGTTTGTTCTGCAGACGCTTTGATCGTTATAAAATGAGTCAAAGATATATAACCGTGCTCCACTGTAACAGTGTTGATGCCAATGTAATGTACTTGTCATAGTCTGCATTCAGACCTTTATGTTGCCTCCACTTTAATAGTGATGATGTGACTTTACGTATGTGAAATACAAAGGAGATTTTAGTTACGTTGAAGCAATTTAACTGGTGTTAATGCAGCCTAAAATCCTGTTAAGTACACCAACAGTGCTGTATGACGAGTAAACAATATATGGAAAGAGATATAACCCTTTAACCGGTTTTACATTACCCAACCACCGAAATTACATACATATAACGAAGTTATGTGTTCCAAATAGCTTCAAACAGCATCTTTGTCCTGCAGTCAAATATATAGCATCTCAACGAGCCCGATATACCTACTCGTAACAAATCCAGTACGATTTGCTTACTGGTTATCTCAGCTCTAAACTTCAGGGGACCGTCGCCGCAACTAACAAGGGCTGCACCGTGGTTGATGCATATATCCCACGACTCGAAATCAACGCTGGAATCCTTAGCTGAAAACCAATATGCACAATTGCACAACAATGCAACCAGAGTTAAATGCTGTAACCTGTTACATGAGTCGCATTCGCTAAATAGCTAGATTGACAATCGCAATAAAAGATTGATATCCATCAACAATAATAAAATTAAATATTGTCATTAATTTAAATGCTCTAGGTTGTCATATTATATTGCTGTACAGTTATAATAGGGTATTTTCCTACTACTACTACTACTACTACTACTACTACTACTACTACTACTACAAATCAGTTACCTTTTTAGAACTGTCAAAACGATTTGCTAACATGGAATTTATATGAAACATTAGATCGTGACGTCACGGTCAACTCACCTACTTTTTACACGACTGCCCAAACAAAAAGAGTGTATTGTTATATTTCTATCCAATTTATAAAATAGAACTTGTGTTTAACAATAACTCTAATCTGTGTATTTTATGCATGGTGTAAAATAATTTATTTAAATACTTATAGCACCTATGTAATACCCTATTGAATGCTACGTAACACGAGAAAGCTTAAATAATTATTGTTGATTGTGTATCACAAGAATACTGTGCACGCTGTACAGTATAATTGTTATTTTTAAAAAAGGTTACTATAAGTTACTCCTTGAATGATAAATTTCAAGTAAATGCCTTATACACAAATATATCATAATTTAAGACCTAACTACCTACACTACAATCTACCAAAGTTTACTTGCCACTTGTATCACGTGTAGTCGTCATCTGGGCCAGTCATCTTAAGCCTAAAAAGGGGGTCAACCTCGGAATGAGAGATAATAAGCTGGAAACTCGTATACACCTTCGTTATGACATTTTAAAGGTTCTCTTAAAAGTCGACGCATATATCATGTGCGCGTCACAAGTTAATCAAGGTCAAAGTTCATGAAAATCGGTTTTTTGCGAATATCAAGATTTCTATAACTCCACCGCTGTTAACATGTAGGGAAGAATTGTAGAGCATAAAATTTGTGACACGTTAAGCTTCGAACATTTTTTCATGAGATTAACCGTTTTCAAGATATAGGGCACAGAAAGCGCAGTGATCAGACATAAGTACTATAAGTTGGTTTGATAGTGAATGAGACCTTACATTTTGTGACTATGCGCTGAAACTTGGCACAGTTGATTTTTAGCTGGTCTGAGTAGATTTGTGTTGACCGGGAGACATCGAGAACCACGGC
This sequence comes from Cydia fagiglandana, assembly GCF_963556715.1. Classification (NCBI taxonomy): domain Eukaryota; kingdom Metazoa; phylum Arthropoda; class Insecta; order Lepidoptera; family Tortricidae; genus Cydia; species Cydia fagiglandana. Next base: position 17,506,851 of record NC_085932.1, on the reverse strand, counting down.
ACATTTAGTGGGGGGAGGGGGGTTAAGTTCGATGCTGCCGCGCTTCAATTGAAGCATCATTTCTCTAAAGCTATACATATTAGGACATGTGATATATCATTTCCGGATAAATTATGGATGGGGAATCTATTTTTGGAACTAAAACAATGTACTTTGTAACAAAGAAAATGAATAAGAATTAACTTAAAACTACTTCATCTCGCTATTTTAACTACAGATAGAGATTTCGGGAGTTAAATAAAAGCATGTGAAAACATTTTCATGTATTATTAGTACTTAAAATCTACCTCTTTCCTGTAGAAATACCTTAAGTTAAAGGCTATAAAGCTTAATTTCCTGATTAAACCTCAATAAAGGGGTACCTTTTCTGTAGTAAACTGTCATAAAATCATTACATACATACACACAAGCTGTTAGCTATTGTCCACAGGAGGGGCCACTTTTGTTTTAAAATCTATATGTGATCCATAAGTGTCATTTTAACGATTAATAAACTTTATAGAACGTATTATTCACACAGATTACCAGCTCGCCTTGCGTTATAGTGCGTTTCCCGTGCCGCTGCGCCTTCTATGCCGTATATCTTGAAAATGGCTAATGGCATGAAAAAACGTTTTATACCTAACTCGTCGCAAATTGTATGCCCTACAATTCTTACCTACATGTCAATAAAATTGGAGCTATAGGAAACTTGATATCCGCGAATAACCAGTTTTTATGACCTTTGACCTGGAATAACTTCCGACGCGCACACGATATATGCGTCGACTTTTAAGAGAACCTTTAAAATGTCATAACTAAGGTGTATACGAGTTTCCAGCTTATTATCTCTCATTCCGAGGTAAAACCCTTAATTTAACTGGGCCATCGGTCAGACACGTAAAGAAAGACGAGTTATTTATTAATGAAGGTAGTCTATCTATATACATTATTTAGCTATTTACATATCGTTTGAGAATGTGACTGTCTCATTTCAATCAAAGACAGAGCGAATCGTACTATTTTTAACCGACTTCCAAATCCCAAAGGAGGAGGTTATCAATTCGGTTGTATGTTTTTTTTTATTTTTATTTTTTTTATTTTTTAGTTTGTTACTCCATATCTCCGTCATTACTGGACCGATTTTGAAAATTCTTTTTTTGATTGAATGTTTATGCATACAGATTGGTCCCGTTTTTGTCAAAACCCAGTTCTGATGATGGGATTCATGAGGAATCGAGGGAACTCCTCAAATCTTAAAGGCATACATATAGTGATTTTTGGGTTTTTATCAACAAATCAAGCATATACATCCAAAAAAGTGACATATGATGAAGTGGAACTGCTGATGATGATCAGAACGGAACTCTTCAACGACGCATAGTTCACGTTTAGCGATTTGTCCAGTTCGTTATGTTTGTTAAGCAAGTTAAGTTTTTAAGCCACATTTTTGTCAAGCTCGAGTTCTGATGATGGGATCCATGAGGAATCGAGGGAACTCTTCAAATCTTAAAGGCATGCGTATAGAGATTTTTGTATTTACATCAGAAAATCAAGCATTTTCATTAAAAACTGTCGCATTTGATGAAGTGGAACTGCTGATGATGATCAGAACGGAACTCTTCAACGACGCATAGTTCACGTTTGGCGATTTGTCCTCTTCGTTATGTTTGTTAAGCAAGTTTAGTTTTTAAGCCACATTTCTGTCAAGCTCGAGTTCTGATGATGGGATCCATGAGAAATCGAGGGAACTCCTCAAATTTTAAAGGCATGCGTATAGAGATTTTTGTATTTTCATCAGAAAATCAAGCATTTTCATTAAAAACTGTCGCATTTGATGAAGTGGAACTGCTGATGATGATCAGAACGGAACTCTTCAACGACGCATAGTTCACGTTTGGCGATTTGTCCTCTTCGTTATGTTTGTTTAAGCAAGTTTAGTTTTTAAGCCACATTTCTGTCAAGCTCGAGTTCTGATGTTGGGATCCATAAGGAATCGAGATAACTCCTCAAATCTTAAAGGCATACGTATAGAATTTTTTGTATTTTCATCATAAAATCAAGCATTTACATTAAAAACTGTCGCATTTGATGAAGTGGAACTGCTGATGATGACCAGAACAGAACTCTTCAACGACGCATAGTACATGTTTGGTGATTTCGAATTTCGGTTTTGACTTGGACTGGGACCCGGTTCGGACCCGGACTCGGACTCGGACCCGGACTCGGACCCGGACTCGGATCCGGACTCGGACCCGGACTCGGACCCGGACTCGGACCGGGACTCGGACCCGGACTCTGACTCAGAGACCCGGACCTTGACCCGGAAAACCACTATGATACCTAAACTAAATAAACCACTATGATTACCTACCATAAAATGTGGGTATGATGATGCCAAACCCCTCCCGCTCAAACTCCCGTACACCGCACCGCATGCGCCGTTAAGTGGGTTAGGTTAGGTTTGAACTGCGATCCTCACAGAACCGAACAAAAATGGGTTAGGTTTGGTTAGAACTGCGAGTCTTTCAGAAACGAAATGCTACTAGAAAAGTGGGTTTGATTAGGTTCGAACTGCGATCCTCACAGAACCGAACTGCTATCAGAGAAGTGGGTTAGGTTAGGCTAGAACTACGACCCTTACGGAAACGAAATGCTACTAGAAAGTACTCGTTTTACCTCCTTTTCTACATAGTGCACCATCTACCATAATCTTTCACCGGGCCCCATAGAAGTCGGTTTTTTTTTTCTTAAAAGTTATTGTCTTACACCAGTACTAGCACCCAAAAGGAAAGGATGAGTATAGTTTTCCTGTTACTGACTGACAAATTGGTTTGACCAACTATATAAATCTATAACTTGAAGCTGAATTATAATTGAAAATTTGAAAAATTATAAGTTTCAAAACAGCACCTACAGGCTTTTCTACTAGTCATTGTCCGGGCTTAGTCTAAATGTATAGAAACTTGATTTCTATGACAACCTTACAATGAAGAAAAATCTCCTTTACCCACAGGCTTTGTATAGAAGAGGGTATTTATTGTTGTATTGGATCTTCATTGCAAACTGTCATAAAGTTATATTTTATTCTACTTGTCAATACTTAAAAAGACATACATTCATAGATTAATCATAACCCAAAAAATAATTACATCCAGTGAGTGGTTGGTAAAATCTAAATGATAAAAAACAGCTTATTTATTATGTATAGTGTCTGGCAGAAAACAACCTAAACCGTTGTAGTAATTATAATCTTGAAAATTAAAACAATGTATATCTTAGTTAAATTTAAATTGAAATTCGAATAATAGGTATAATGGGTATAAAGTGGTATAAAAATTGGTTCAGAGCTATAACTAAAGATTGAACACACCTTTCAATGGTCTACATATGCAAAGGCAAAATTACATTATACAACAGTTATAACCATAATTTTAAGAAGTTGTTTTTTTAAAGTTATAGTTATAGTATTACAATAAAAACTAAGAAAGTTTAATTTATTTATGATTATTTTTTTTTCTTTCACCAAAAAGGAATATAAAAGGTACCTAATTTTACCCGTTAATCAATGATGCTTATCATTATAATATACAATGCTATACTTATATAAAATTACATTTGCAGGTAAATCTCTTCAGCTGAAATCAGTCATATCAGTAACGGTATACGTAACTTACTGATTTCATATCGATATTTCATTTTATTTTCGCACCTGTATTTAGATACAAGGCTCTGAACATCTGCTTGTAAATTATATTTGTTGTCTTGGATTTGGATAGGAAGTATAATTAATAATCAAACGAACTTACCTGTGAAGTTTGATTACAATTATACGAGTATCCAAATCCAAGACAACAAATTCCCGCCCCCCAACCCCGAAAATTAAAATAAAATAGTCTCTGTTCATAACACAAAAAAGATCCACTCTGAAATAATGACGGGTATCCGAGGAGCGGGGTTAGAGTGGGATGGCGGGGGATGATGACGTAGTGAGGGAGAGGAACAGCGCGAACTTGTTTTTTAAATATTATATCTCTAAAATGTGTGACAAGGACGGCATGATTCCATGTACTGCTGCTTGTAAATTATATTTGTTGTCTTGGATTTGGATACTCGTATAATTGTAATCAAACTTCACAGGTAAGTTCGTTTGATTATTAATTAAAATCGGTCTAGCCGTTTTGAAGATATTCTGCATTTCGTCATACTAGTGTGGTTATTTTGTTATTTTAAGGTTATACAAGTACTTATAGCTTGAATACCGTCCAACTTATAATAAAACACATAAGACCATTTTTGTTCTAAATTTAATGAGGATTAATTCTGTCCTTGACACTTTTTTGATATCTATTATAGTTTTCGTGAGAATGCCAAAAAACTAACAACGGGGACACATTTCAAGGTGGGGGGGGTCGAGCGTCAGGTGGAGGGGGGGGGGGAGAGTGGTGAATTTCAAACAGTACACCTAGATGTATCACGTCACACAGGTTTGAAAACTATATTAATTTGTTTCATTTTCCCATACATTGATTACATAGAATAACTCAATTACCTTATAGAAGTCGTGAACTACCGAGTCTTCGCTTCAGGTGAGCGACGGTAAAATTCTTCATCTGACTCGTCAGTTTTCTTTTCCTTCTGACTGGCATAGTTCTTAGATTTGGGCGTGTTACGTTTATTCCCACTAGTTATCAAGTTGCATCAATGGTACTTAACAACTGGGATTTTTTTGCCAACTACACTTACACCAGTTTTACACTTGTACCAGTAAATTTTTTTTATATTTTTCATGATATTTAATAATAGAGTTCTGGGAAAAAATGCCGCATGTGTCCAGTTCTTACCACTGGTAACAGCTGGGTATTAAAAAAACCCACAAATGTGTGTCACGCGTCTATTTTATCGCTTATTTGTTTTCACCGTCCTCTATTTTTAATAGGTAAATACATCATTTTGCAAAATACTTTATCTCACCCCAAAAAAAGTTGGAAAATATTTCGTATTTACAGTGATATACTGATAGGTATTCCCAAAGAGTAAAGTAAGTATGGTATTCCATAAAATTGTAAAATATATTTTAGCGTCGTGGTATGACAGCACAATAGAATATTGTTATTGATAGTCACTACTGCGGAGTCTGCGGACATTTAAATAAAAGATTGGTTTGTTGTAATGAACGGTGTTTATTGAGGAGCACACATCACGCGTAGAGGATGTCGTAATGGCCGGGCCGATACAGCAGCTGCACCTTCGGCGAGCAACCTTCGGGGAAGTCGTGCGCTATCACCTGCACACACAATCATAAATTAAGTAAGTACATGGCACTAATACCGCCGCTAACGTAGGTGTAGGTAATGTCGCCATCAGATAATTATATCGAAGCGGCCGAGTTGCTCAAAAATATCTCAACACGCATTCAAGCTTCTTGACAATAGAGGAGTGTTCATATAAGGCCTGATTCGTAACGGATTTGAAAAATTCAAAATGCTGGCACATAGCTCTAAAGACAAATATCCCTCTTTTGTTTTTAATATTGACATTACTAATGTCTCCAAATTATGTAGGCATCGTTTTTCATTACGTAAGACATAGATTTATAAGGCATAGATTCCTAGTCCGTACACCCCTAGTGAAGCCATTTCAAGTGCGACGTCACGTCACACTCGCATCATCGTATTCGAACGGCCCTCGCAGTACTCAAAGTCAAATCGGTCTGTGTACACCTCCCGTTTAAAAATCAAAAACTACAGGAAAGATGGTTGTTAGTAGTGAATGGGTGTCACAACACATCATATAATAAAAACAAACCGCTTGATATTACATTTCACGCGTAAGTATCGAGTTTAATGTGATATTTTTACATAATCGTAAATACAAAAATCCTAATTTTCGTCAGCCGCCATTTCTTCTAAATGTTGCCAGTGTAGTGAATATTTTTTCCTCCAAATGGGACATGACGTCTACATTCTAAAATAAATACGCTCAATGAAATTTCATTGTATAGTTATAGGAAATTATAATTAAGTTAATTATTTAGGTAAGTATTTACTTTTTTCTTATTTTTATTTTGTGTCATGTTCGTTTCAGTTTTCTGACTGACCTACTTCTGTCTGCGAGATGGAAGGAAAGAAATAGACTAAATCGGAATGACGCAATATGAAAACATTGGAAACGGACTAAACACAGTCGAATATGCTCTGTCCTATTTAAATTTATTCTTATTATTTTATTATGCACATTTGTGAAATAAATAAAAATAGTAAAAACTTATCAGCTATTTATTTAATACTTATTTCACAAAGTACAGAAATGCAATAAATCCTAAAATAAACCAAAAGCTTTTGCTACAAAATCGAATCTACACACTTCCAAATTATTAATAACCAAGTGTGGATGTTGTTAAAATTCCCCTACTTTGAGAGAAGTAAATGAATACTGGCAACATATTTTGTATGTATGTGTGTGTTTGCTGAGCGTAAAACACGAGCGTTCCACGCACACATCGATCGTGTTTCGGCTTCACTTTTGGCAGGTTAGCCGTATGGAGACTATTTGTCTATGCGTTATTAGTTTAAGACGTAAGAGCTGAAAAAACTAAAAAAAGATGAATCAACGTGAACGCCGTGATCAGATTGTCGCCAAATGGATGGAAAATACACAGCGACCGAACCACTTCATCGCAAAACAATTAAAAATCCCAAGAAATACCGTTGATACGGTTCTAAACCGATACTTTGAGACCTTGTCTACCGCTCAGAAGCCTCGAACCGTAGAACATGGTGGTGCTCGTGATCCTAGGCTAGACAGGAAAATCATTAAGACGATTCGCAACAACCGCAGTATGTCTGAACGGGATATAGCTAAAAAAACTCTTACCAATCAGTCAATGGTGAGACGTGCCAAGGAACGGGCTGGTATGAAGTCTAAAAAGAAGCGAAAAGTGCCGAAAACATCGGAAAAGCAAAAACTCACAATCAAAACCAGGTCTCGAAAGCTGTACGATTTTCTGGGTACAGACAATTTTCACTTGATTTTGGATGACGAAACCTATATGTGAAGGCGGACTTTTCAACACTTCCTGGCAATCAGTTTTATGTTATAGCTGATGGAGAAAATCTTCCAGATTCGGAAACTACCGTAAGAATGGAGAAGTTTGGCTCCAAGTATCTGGTTTGGCAGGCAATTTGCCCATGCGGCGATCGCAGCAGTGCATATGTTACAACTGGCACAATCAATAAAGACATTTACATCAATGAATGCTTGAAGAAACGGTTAATACCATTCATTCAAAAACACGATTCCTCGGCCTTATTTTGGCCAGACCTAGCTACAGCCCACTATGCAACGGATACCCTAAACTTTCTCAAACGACATGATGTCCAGTGGCCTATTTTATAAAGCTACAAGTTACAATTTACAAGCGGAAGTCTCGTTCTAACACATAGGGTTAGAAAGAGACTTCGGCTTGTAAATTGTAACTTGTAGCTTTATAAAATGGGCCACAGATCGTGCCTAAAGCACTGAATCCGCCAAATATTCCACAGTGTCGCCCTATCGAAAGGTATTGGGCTCTGGTCAAAAGAATCTTACGGAAGACAGGTAAGACTGCCAGCAATCAGCAAGAATTCCTGAGAAAGTGGAACGCAGCGAGCAGGAAAGTGGCTAATGACACTGTCGCACGGCTGATGGAGGGCATTCGGCAAAAATTGCGGCGGAGTGGGAGAAAAAGTAGAATTTCCATAATAGTCACGAGATGATAATTTTATACTGTTTTTTTAATATAAAATCATATATTTTTGTCAATTAAACCACTAAGCTGACAGAAACAGATTTTTTAATTTTTCAAATCCGTTACGAATCAGGGGGCCGATTTTTGAAATTCGAGCGTTCGATTTCGTCACTCGAAAATGTGTGGAAAATGGCCAAATGCTAATTTTTGAAAAACGATCGATAGAAATTGGGAATCTAGTGGTATTGACCACTCGTTTTCAATTCTATTAGTAGAATTTAAATACCTAGTAGTGGAGATATTATTGACCGAAATACACGAAATCGAGCGGTCTAATTTCAAAAATCGGCCCCCAGGCCTTATAAATTTGTGAGCACCTTGGCCGCTTCGATATATCTGATGGCGACTGTACCAGACATGGTTATTCGAACACAATACAACAGCAGTTTCTGTTGCTATAAAAATCCCAGGAATATAAATATACAAATATAAGGCGCGTAACGCGTAATAGCGCGTACTTGCATTCGATTTTGGTTACATTGCGGACTATTGATTACGTCCAATTCAACCGGCCGATCAAAAGTTTTGATTCAAAACCCAGTGGTAATCTATCAACCTCGTCTTATGGCTCCTCTACACGATGGGCCAACGCCGGCCTCTCCAAGGGACGCATTTATGCGTTAGAGAGAGCAAGTGATATAGCTATCTCATTCTACCGCATGGCTGCGTCCCGTGCCGACGTTGGCCCATCGTGTAGAGGAGCCATTACAATGTAATGAAACTCGCTCTAAATACTCTAAATGAGCCCTAAGTTTAATTAATGTACAATATACAAATAAAATAAGGCCCTGTAGCCACGTAGTCCGACTAGTCGGACGACGTGGATTTATTTTTCCCGTTAGTTCGTCTATCGGACTGCATGGAATCGCAATTCCATCTCGCCCGAGTGATCGCTCTACCTGGCCTTTTTAATTCCTGTTAGATCGGCCTGCATGGATTCGCAATTCCGCTTAGTTCGAGTGATCGGTCTACCTGGCATTTTTTTTCATATTAGATCGATTAATCGGACTAGAAACTCTCACCGGGATAAATCAATATAATAACTATGAAATGGAAGTCGGTTAAAAACAATTAAGTACTTACATGTTTTTTTATTGTTATATATATCTAATTGAATAATTTAACATAACAAAACAACTTTCCTGTTTTAAAATAAAACTTTCCTTAACCACACTAAAATGAATACTATCAATATTTACAGAACGAGCCTCTCCAAGCCAATCGCTCTAAAAAGAAACCGACATCTATATCAAAATCTGTAAGCATTGCATTTGTATCTAAAATAAAGTTGTCTCGTCGTAAAACTTCCCTTATTCTTTTTTCCAAGAGTACACCTTTCATCAGCATTCAGCAGTATTTCATATTTTAGAGCGATTGGCTTGGAAAGGCTTGCTCTTTAAATGTTGATAGTATTCATTTTAGTGTGGTTAAGGAAAGTTTTATTTTAAAACAGGAAAGTTGCTTTGTTAAGTATGTTAAATTATTCAATTAGATATGTATAACAATAAAAAACATGTGCTTAATTGTTTTTATTATATTGATTTATCCCGGTGAGAGTTTCTAGTCCGATTAATCGATCTAATATGAAAAAAAATGCCAGGTAGACCGATCACTCGAACTAAGCGGAATTGCGAATCCATGCAGGCCGATCTAACAGGAATTAAAAAGGCCAGGTAGAGCGATCACTCGGGCGAGATGGAATTGCGATTCCATGCAGTCCGATAGACGAACCAACGGGAAAAATAAATCCACGTCGTCCGACTAGTCGGACTAAGCAGTCGGACTACGTGGCTACAGGGAAATAAGGCTACAACAATAAAATGAGTGCCGAAACTTACAAGGTTTTATTTATGGTAGTGTCCGACCGTAGTTACGATTTCGACAGGCTTCAGCATAAAAATCTGATTTTTTATTTTATTTTGTAAAGGAAAAAATTTGCCGCTCATATCAATCCCAAACTTGCCTTCTCTACACCATTCACTTTAGAACAATTTTCTCGCTGGAATAACAATCGTAAAAACTAGTGCTTGCGCCAATTCTGGGATTAGTTGCGGACTCCAGGCTCCCATGAGCCGTAGCAAAATGCCGGCATAACGCAAGGAAAATACCAATTCGATTTTGGCCTTCGGTTGACGCTATGTTGATGATAGCGTTACTTTCTACAGAAATGTTGCCATCTTAGGCTATAGTTCGTTTTTTTTAGCATTAGAAATAATCTTGATGTCTTTTAATTGAAAAACACATTTTAAAAATAAGTTACGGCAAGTATGTAACAATTATGAATCTAATACTATCATTTATACTTTTGGTTTCATAAGTAATAGTTTTTGATTTTTAAAAAGCGTTTTTCAATTAAAAGACATGTCAAGATCGCTTACCTTCTTGCAAGTTCTTTTTTTTTATAGGGTCTCCTATAAACGCCATCGGCCGCTTACAGCAACACATCGTACGCCGCGTCACAATGCTTACCATAGAGAAACAGTACTGTTGTGGTCTTCGTCACACGTGAACATTGGCGTCTGGACTTCATACAAACATTAATGTCAGACATCGCATATAGCATAAAATAAGAGACTAGCCTTATGTATTATCATACATACAATACAACGTGATACTGTATGTATGCGTACAGCAGCCGGCGGATCCACGGCTAACTTGACAAACTTGAAAGACATATAAATTAAAACAGTTAGATCTACCTGGCTGTTGGTGCCACGGTCCATGTACTTGACGCGCACGCCGGCGTTTAGCGCGGCGCTCAGGGCGATGATGTGGATGTGGTCGGACTCCTTGTACATCGGCTCCACCTCCTGCAAGTAGGGCAAGTCACACATGTGTCAACACATAACAACATGCATATTACAACTGCCCAATATCAAAAAATACACGTGAGGTTGTGTGGGGAGAGGGGGTAGCCAAAAACCTCACCAAATATCACCAAGGGGGAGGGGAGGATCAAAAAGTAGCCGAAAATAGGTTAACTGGTAGAGAATGCCTTCTGGCATTAAGTTCGCCTTTTGTACAATTTTTACTGTGCAATAAAGTTTAAATAAATAAAATACCTCGCGTGATTTGTGCACAACCCCTTTTCGACTATTGCAGACGATTTACGGTGTAACACCGGAGAAACACCAAGTTTGGTGGCTGAATAGACCGATGCAAGACTGACATGGTTTACAACAGTTCTGACAAGAGAAGTTTGCGGAAAACGGTACTGATACACCTTGTCGTCGTTTTTGTCTCTTATCCCACACTGCCCACAATATACATGCTAAACTAAACAAGGAATTGGCTACTTTCCCACTAGTCAAATCAGCTTCGTTTTTAGATCTGTCAAAACAATTTGCTAATATGGAATTTTTGAAAACTTGTGTAGTGACGTCACAGTCAACTCACCTACTTTTAAAGCCTACTCCAGCTGTTTCCATCTGACTAGTGCTATGCTATGCCATAACTTTAATATAATCTGCTTACTTGTCTACAAAACTCAGTGACTGTCCTGGGTCCCTCAATAAAATTTTGATAAAAGTCTTGTTGTGTTTGCAGTGCCCCAGATGTTACAAGGCGAAGGTACACCACAATGTAGTCCGAGTAGCCCTGCTTATTGAACTTGTCATGCAGCTCCACGCGGGCTTTTTCCAGCTCTTCAGGGGCACCTCCAGCTTGTTCGCCCACTCGTTGGACCACTTCCATAAACTAGAAAATGGAGAAAATAATCAATGATTTATCATTTTCGCATTTAATGAGTAAACTACACCAACTATATACTCAAAAGTGACAATTCCAAACAATACTTACTCACTTACTTGTAGTAGTTCGTTTTTTTTAGCATTAGAAATAAGGTAAACAATCTTGATGTGTCTTTTAATTGAATAACACATTTTAAAAATAAGTTACGGCAAATATGTTACAATTATGAATGTAATACGATATTTTATATTCTTCTGCTTTCATAAGTAATAGTTACTGATTTTTAAAAAGCCTTTTTCAATTAAAAGACATGTCAAGTTCGCTTACCTTCTTGCAAGTTCTTTCTAATGCTAAAAAAACTAACTATAATACTTATTCTTTGCAAATAAATACTTGTACTTAATAATATCGAAATTGTTAGTGGGCATTTGTTTTTCCATTATTGATGCAAGTACAAAGAACATCCTTTGAATAATTCCTGGACGGTTTTATCATCATCAACATACATCAGGTTTTGAGTTAAGAATGTTTTACACTAGCCAAAACATAGGTAACCTCTGTAAAAAAACTATTTACACATTTTTGAACATATTAAGTGGTTACCACCTATTTCTAATTTATAGTTTGGCAACTATTTTACAAAAACAAAGTTATACATAAATACACAAAATCAATCCTGCACCCAGTGTGTTTATGATCATCACACAATATTTTACCAAGTTTTTCCCGTTTGTCATAAACATGCTTGAGTAATATTTATTATTTGCTTTTATGCAGTTCTTTTTTCTGTATTATCATACTGAGTTAGAGGTTTAGATGTTTAATTATAAAAAAGGCTGATTTTGTTGTAATTGCAATGACACTCCAAATTATGCCTAAGGGTTGATATATTATATATATACCTAGTTGTAGTCTTTAAATATTATCCTTTGAAAAAAAATTGCATACCTACATTATTTAATAATTAAAGTTATAAACAATTACTAAAATATCAAATTCTATAACTATGTTACTAAGATATTTTTCATGTAATTGATGACATTGTTATGATGTAGTACAGTCAGCTCCAGAGAAAAGGTTACCCCCCCTACACAGAAATTCACATACAAAGGTGCTAAACCAATAGTATTGCTGAATGTACTTAACCTCCAGAATGTATTTCCACAACTCATTGATCAATTATTAACTAAGAGACGTTACATAAAACCTCGAAAAAATAAAACACAATTTGACATCGTAACAAAGAAAAACAAAACAACAAAAAGTAACCTAAAAAAATCGCGACTCACCGTCTCATAAAAATCTTCGACTGTGAACTGTGAGAAACCTAATGCGACGAGAGTATCCTTCGAATTCTTTGCTAACTCGTGGAATTTTTCATATTCCGCTTTGTCCGTCAGGAGATGTTCTAAATACGCGTATGAAAATGCCCGGAAGAAACAGTTACCGTCCGGTCGCGTTCTCCGTATATATTTGTACTTAGCCGCTAAGTCTTTTACTTTTAATAGATATACGGGATCTTCATTATACTCTTTTTCTAGCGACGACAAAGGCTCGAGTTCTCCGACTAGAGGAATGCTCTCTGAAATCTGCAAAACAAACAGTAACCCACATTTTGTATTGCTAAATTGCAACTGAGCAAAATAATAAAGTACTTCATAACTGGTCTCTTTAAAAAGCTTACCTCTTTTTCTATCTCTCGTTGCTGTTTCATAATCAATTCATCTTGATTTATCGAATTATCTGGTATATTACCGGTACAGCCGCTACTGCTCGATGCATCGTCCGCCATTTTCAAATAAAATTGACAGATGAATGACGACAAATGACAATCGAGCGAAAAGGCATTTGACGCGTTCCGATTCAAATTATAAGATGCGTTCAGAAATCTGATGCTTTTTTAGTGCATGCATAAGGGCGGTATTTCATCTGTCCAATATATGGTCAAATGTACATTGAGTCTTACTCTTTTATTGAGCAAAATGTGAGACACAAATTTGATCAAATATTGGACAGGTGGAATACCGTTCACTGGGAATACCACCCTAAGGAGCAGGGAAGCTGCGCATGCTAAGGCATTGCGCTCACAAACAGTGCAAACACCCGAGCAAACAGTGCAAACACCCGAGCATACAGTGCGCTTGATCTGCGTGACTAAGTTTGTAGAGTCGGATGTCTAGGTCTACCTTAGTAGCTGCTTCCGCAACTGTTACCAGTGGCTTTTACAAACGTTGCTACAATAGGCATGCGATTTTAGGTAAATTTAATTGCTAGCTAAGTATTTAAGTAGGAGCAACGAATTCGATCGATCAAGTAAACTTAAGTTTCTCAAGATCAAGTTACTGCACACCGTGGTATGGGGACCTTGCACTTTGAGACTATGCGCTGAAACTTGGCACAGTTGATTCTTAGCTGGTCTTGAGCAGAAACAGACCGGGAGCCGTTGAGAGCCACGTCTCATTTAGTGGGGGGAGAGGGGAAGTTCGACGCTGCCGCGCTTCACTTGGAGCAATATTTCTCTAAAACTATACCTATTAGGGCATGTGATATATCATTTTCGGATAAATTAAGGATGAGGAATCTAGTTGTAGAACAAAAACAATGCACTTTCTAACAAAAAAAAAGCATTAAGTATAAAAGACTAAAAAACGTAATTTTGAATTTTTCATAATTACCAAATTTTTTTTAAAGTGTAGCAGGAATCTGATAACAAAAAATATAGTCGTAAAGCTACACTTATTACGTTTAAGAAAATATATAGTTTATTATACAAAACTATTGATAAATGGGAGATAAAAAATAATATTAAGCGTGGGTCAGAGTGATCTCAATACAAAATATTATGAATGTGGGAAAGTTACTTATAAGTAATTTGTTCTACAATCGTTTATTTTTCTTGTTTTTCGTAAATAACTCGTAAACGGAAGCCCACAGCAAAAAAATATCTTTTACGTAAATAATCTGTTTTAGATTTCTTATAAAATAAATGCTGCTTTTTTTCGCTAGGATGAATATTAAAAAAAATATTGAAGGGAGAAAATAAATACTTAGGTCCCCTTTTTTAGTAATTCGTAAATAACTCGTAAACGATGGCCAATAGCAAAAAATGTTTTATTACATGAATAATTTACATAAAATTTCCTACAAAAAAGGTTATTCAAACTTTTTCGCTAGGGTCAATATTTAAAAAGAGGACCTTAGAATTTATTTTCTCTCTTTAATATCGTTTTTAATATTGACCCTAGCGAAAAAGTTTAAATAACCTTTTATGTATGAAATTCTATGTAAATTATTCATGTAATAAATTTTTTTGTGCTATTGGCCATCGTTTACGAGTTATTTACGAATGACTAAAAAAGGGGACCTTCCAATTTATTTTCTCCCTTCAATTTTTTTTTAAATATTCATCCTAGCGAATAAAAGTAGCACTTATTTTATAAGAAATCTGAAACAAATTATTTACGTAAAAGATATTTTTTTGCTGTGGGTTACCGTTTACGAGTTATAACTTGGTCAAGCAGATCTTGTCAGTAGAAAAAGGCGGCAAATTTGAAAAATGTAGGCGCGAAGGGATATTGTCTCATAGAAAATTTGAATTGCGCGCCTTTTTTTACTGACAAGATTTGCTTGACCATCTTTATTTATGAAAAACTAATAGTACATTATTGCAGAGGCCGGGAAAGGGCAATTCGTGGATGAGTTTCGATTTTGTCGGACGACGCGAAGCGGAGTCCCCGACAAAGAAGACGAATCCACGAATTGCGATTCCTGCCGAGGCATATATAGTGCTTTTCTCCAAACATGCGAGGAAATAAGCTAAAATAATTAGGTATTATTTAAGCATCAAGCATCACTCAAATCAAACCTTCACATCAAAAATGTCAAAAACAATTTCCCTCTTTAATTAATTTTTAAAAGTTAAAGGCACAAACTTATTCTGCCATTCAGTACCATTCAATATTCGTTCATTCAATATAAGTAATTGCGCAATATAGTTTGTCAAACCAACTTTTCAGTCAGTAAGAACCAGGAAAACTACACCCATCCTTTTCTTTTGGGTGCTAGTACTAGTGTAAGACAAAGATAGTATGATTCTCTTTGTCTATGTTTGAACTGAGAAAGTCCTTTGACAAACTATGTAAGCTTTATGAACACGGATGAGATTTAAAAAAAATATAAAAATAATCTTTGATTTTATTAAGCAGTATTCGCACGATCATACACGTGAAATGATAGCTGATCGGGTCGTGTAGAAGCGGCTCGCGGCAATAATAATTGGCTGTTTGCGTTTTTTATTATTAAAAAGTAAAAAACACTACAGTAATAAGTTATTACTGTAGTGTTTTTTTACTTCCCGTCCGCTAGAACAGGACAGCGATAGTTTGATGTTTTTTAGTTAGAGTTTGACATTAACGAAGAACTTCCCGTACTATTTTTGCTACAGTAAGGTGAACATTTCCGAGCATATTGGAGAAAAAAAAATAAACGACTGTAGAACAAGTTATAAGTAACTTTCCCACCTTAATAATATTTTGTATTGAGATCACTCTGATCCACGCTTAATATTATTTTTTATCTCCCATTTATCAATAGTTTTGTATAATAAACTATATATTTTCTTAAACGTAATAAGTGTAGCTTTACGACTATATTTTTTGTTTTCAGATTCCTGCTACACTTTTAAAAAAATTTTGTAATTATGAAAAATTCAAAAATACGTTTTTTAGTCTTTTATACTTAATGCTTTTTTTTGTTAGAAAGTGCATTGTTTTTGTTCCAAAACTAGATTCCTCATCCTTAATTTATCCGAAAATGATATATCACATGCCCTAATAGGTATAGTTTTAGAGAAATGTTGCTCCAAGTGAAGCGCGGCGGCGTCGAACTTTCCCCCTCCCCTCCACTAAATGAGACTTGGTTTTCGATGTCTACCGGTCTGTTTCTGCTCAAGACCAGCTAAGAATCAACTGTGCCAAGTTTCAGCGCATAGTCACAAAGTGCAAGGTGTCGTGCACTAACAAACCAGGTATAAACGCTGGAATATATGGCAAATCGGATGCGATTATTGGTGACGTTTGAAGAGGTCTTTATTTGCATGCTATACTTACAAGCACACACGACTCTTTGGTCAGAGTATAATAATATTTTATAAAAATATACATTACAATAAGTTGTCATTTACTCATTTATTCCTAATACAAATGTAATATTAATGGTATCTTAATTTAATCCGCAAACATGTCTTCAATCTTCTTTTGCACTTCTTTTTCCGACTCTGAATTGAGCTTGTCTGGCAACATTTTCACCGCGTCCAGATCAGCGGGTTCACCGTCATCCGCCGTCGCCTGTCCTTGGGCCTGTAAACAAAAAACAATCACTCTATAATGCAAATGATAAGAAACACTAACCCAATCACATGGCCTACCATGAAACACGACAATCGAAAGTTCGGTTTCTGCCTCTCTATCTCTTGCTTATTCGATCGATAAAGAGGCAGATAACGAAATTTAGATTTTCGTGTTTCGCGGTAGGCCACCTGTAAACAAACCGCCTTGATGCATCAATGTCATAGTAACAACTTGTCAAAAAACTGTTTAAGGTGTAGTATGTAATACGTTACTCTATGGTTTACGATTGCTGCACTCTGGCGGCAGTACATTGCAGTAACACTCCCTATTTAACTATAGGTAGAATAAATCAAATTGTTTATACTTACTATAAACTTTATAGTAACGGCGTAAGCTGTGACACCTGAGCCCGGCGCGATTCCAGCCTGCATCACTTGAGGTCTTGGTCGTTTTCTCTTGAATAATATCCATATTATGGCATCTATACTATGGCACACCGACCTTGTCAGCAGAAAAAGGCGGCAAATTGAAACAATATGTAGGCGCGAAGGGTTATCCTCCCATAGAAAAAAATATAATTTCACGCCTTCGCGCTACTGCCAAGTTGGGTGTGTTTCAGTGTATTTATTAACATTTATTTGCTTTAATTAATAAGAGTATTATTTATCAAAATGTTTGTGCACCTTCTGTAGCTGTATGTCTAGCTGCAGCAGCGCCCGCTCGAGGCGGTAGTTGTCCGACACGAGCTGCGCCCAGCGCCGGCGAAGTGCGCGCAGCCTCGTGCCGCTCGCCGTCTGCGACCGTTTGCGCTCCCAGTTCACCGCCGCTATCTGCTTTCTGGAACATACAAATTTACCTTAGTTCGTCCCGACCCGAATTCAAGCTGCAGATTTTTATAATTTCCACTGCGGGTACGGATTTAATTATGTTAAAATGCCTATGAGACCATTTTCAGACCCTTATTCATCATTTTCATTATGATCGGTACCGCCAGTACCGTGCCGGATCCATCGGCTATCGTTTTTAGCGCGAACATACCTAATCTTATATTTAGGGATGTCATTTGTAGTCGGCGATTAGTCGGCAAAAATGGCCGATTAGTCGGCACTTTATTAGTGAAATAAAAACAGAAAAAAGAAATGAACAGTCAATATTTACCATATGTTTTATATTATATTTTACTAATATATATAATATAATACTTATTCAGGGTGCATGTAAGTGATGTACGAAAACTTTTGTTCATTTATAATTGACCGATTGATCGTTATCGTATTAGGGGTGATCCATTAATTACGTCACACGAATTTCTAGGTTTTTGACCCCTCCCCCCTCCTTGTCACACTTGGTCACATTTGGCAATCCCCTCCCCCTAATGTGACGTCACATATTTTCTACGAAACCGCCAAATCGAATTAAGTAAGTACCTAAGTATTATTAATATTTTATCAAAATATTTTTGACGATAGAAATATTAGTAATTTTATAACCCAAAACTGCTTAGTAAAGAAAATTAAACGAATAAAAACGATTATCGTTTTAAAAACTTGTTATTTAAATGTATTAGCGAATAAAATAATTTAAATAAATTTTCGGTTACTGATGAAGGTAAAGTGACGTCACAAAGTTTGTGTCTCCCCCCTCCCCCATGTCACAATATGTCACATTTTCTTGACCACCTACCTCCCCCTAAACGTGTGATGTAATTAATGGATGACCCCTTATGTTGGTGGGCGGGTGTTTTCCTCTACAGGCCGATCTCAACTTATTCTCGTGTAATTTCATATGCAAGTTCAATAGTTAAATAATTTTAATATTATTCAGTTTTTGTTTTTTTTTTAAGAGCCCACAGGAGTGGTCATTTCTCCATACAAACGTACTCGACTGTTTCCTCCGTGGGTTTAGATGCTAGAGCAATGATTTTTTTAACACAGATTAATGTTGTAAATATCTGTGTGGGACCGTTTTTTGATATTTTTGTTTTTTAAGGCGCTAGAGGCTTTTGTTTTTGAAGGATCAAAAATGGCCAAAATGGCCTCATTGACAATGCCGCAATGAGAGGCATAGTATTCAAAACTGATATCAATTAGCCAAAAAAGCAAAACGGTCCGACACAGATAAGTAATTTCATAATCATTTAGATTTCCAAATTTGGTTACGATTGGTTAAGTTTTGGAGGAGGAAACAGTCGAGTACGAAACCTCGATTTTTGAGATTTTTACGCAGGGTTTTTCGTCATGTCCTTATCGCGCTAGTTTTAGGCGCTGCTTCCGTTAGCGAGACGGGTATATTTACCTAAAATGTTTAAAACTCAGCTCCTGTTTCGTCTTAATGGTGGAGCCATGGGAAACTGTTAATATTATTGCAAAATTTAGAGACTTTGACAGGGCACGTTGCTCGTAAAGACGCTGACCCCCCTGTGGTCAGCGTCTTATATAGGTTCTTCCATAGGTTCTTAACTGGCGACTACGTAAGGGAAATAGAGCCTTGGAAATACCTCCTACAAGCTGTACTGACGGTCTGCTCAGGATCGCAAAATAAAAGAAAGACAGAAATTAAACGAGAATTCTTGTGATAGGTCTTTGAACCTGTAGAGAACACCTTTTAACCAAGCTAAAATGATGAATAGCGCAACCAAAGGAGCAAAACTATTATTTTTCCACCTGAATTTATACGAAACTAATGATCTGGCCGATTAGTCGGCTAGTCGGCCAAATCAATAGTCGGTACATCACTACTTACATTACGTTACCAGGCGTGTCTCACTCCGCGATTTCGTCGCTTTGCTACAGGTAGCTAAAAGTACATCCGTTCGGCCCCAATTTTGGGGTTTGCCATAAGCCGCGCGTGGCGCTGTCGCCACCTAGCGGCCATATCTGTGCTGATCGTAACAGACGCGTTTTGTTAGAGAGTGAATCTTCTGTACTTAGTACTATTATTTATTCTGTGACGTTATACCCATCTGGACCCAGTTTTTCACCTACAAAATCGCAATTTCCTTGTTTTCCATACATCGAAAAGGCTTCTAAGCAATATGATGTACTGTCATTTTGTTAGAAGCATTTCGTCAGTAAAGTGCGATTGTCAGACTTTGACTGACATAAACATAAGTACCTAATTTGTGACGGCTTATTATTAACCGGGCTACTAAAATATTAAACAGGAACTTTCATTGGGCATAATATAATATAATTTGGCTGTGCATTAATATTTTAGCGACAAAAAAAATATATTAGCCTCAAATATAAGCATCATATTATTAAAAAAACTGGCAGCAAAATCAAGCCACCCAAAAAAATTATAGGGAACTTAAAGTGATAGGTTGGCGACTAAAATAATAAATTGGCAACTAATATTGTAAAGCGATCATAAAATTTAGTTGTCATCTAGTTGTTCACACCTAGGTAATCAACTATAGTCATAACTGAGCATGTCGTTTCAGCTAGGTAGTATTTTAACACGAAAGCAGTTAAATTTAATGAATATTGGTCACTTTTTACACAAAACACCTCAAATTAATTTACCAATACGTAATGGTCAGTATACTTATAGTCGAAATTTCTAATCATGAAACGCCTAATGGCCATTATACCATTTGATCTTTAAATTTTTAATTACTAATTTCAATAGTTACCGCTGTGTTCTTCTAGAGTCAACAGATAGGTGCGACGACGAGCAAAGCGAGGAGGAGCGTGTTAGGTTGACCGTGTAATGACCAAACAAAATATTATAAAAGAACTTCATTTTTGAATTAATAGATAGCCGTTTTCTTTTTAAAATGTGCTTCATAAATGGTCTCCAATATAATAATTCAGTTGCCAAATAAATACTTGGTATGTACCTGCCTAAAAATAATCAAAAGCTGTAATGGCATTAAAATACAACTCATATTGATATATTTTAAGGCTCCGTTTTTGTTGCCAAACTATTAATTTTAGTACCCATTTATATTTTTTTAAACTACCCAAATTCGATTAATTAGTTGACCGGTTAAATACGTGCCATTTGTGACTATTGCTTTAAGCCTTAAGGCAACGAGCCCGTTAAAATAGACATTTGATCCCACAAAACAAACCTTATCGATTGATACCTACCTGCCGTTAATAAAAAATTGACAACTAACATATTTTAATTTGGGATTCGCATTAAGGAACCTTTTTTTTTTACAAGCTTTTATTTAACTTGCCCTGTTTAGTATGTACAGTTGTGTGCAATATAATAGCAGTTCTTTTTAGGGTTCCGTACCTCAAAAGGAAAAACCGGAATCCTTATACAAGCTTTTATTTAACTTGTCCTGTTTATTAGTATGTATAGTTGTGTGCAATATAATAGCAGTTCTTTTTAGGGTTCCGTACCTCAAAAGGAAAAAACGGAAGCCTTATAGGATCACTGTCTGTCCGTCTGTCACAGCCAAGTTGAAAGAGTTATTCAAGAAAATAGGCAAACCCCTCTCCCCTCCTTTTATCTCCGAAACTACCTACACAAAATAGTTGTTTACCTATATATGACAGGAAAACGTATTAGGAATATGGAGTCAAGCGTGAGGACTTAATTACTTAGTTATTGATTCGACCCCTACAGGTTTTATAGACCCTTGGAATGCGAGTACAACGCCAAGTGGCTGATTTTTTTGTAATTCTTGTGCATTACTTGAAATTATTTCAAAATTAACTGTACTATAATATAGGCTTTAAGTAATACCTACTAACTCACGTAAATTCTTATAAAATCGTAAAACTTGAACCAAATATGAAGTTTTATAGTCTTATCTTTTTACCTTAAATTAGTATGCACATTCTGGGCACTAGTGACAAGTGCTTGGAGCGTATTGAGATAGGAGCGCCAGGACTCTGCCCCATAGTGCAGTTGTAACTCAAGATTCAGCACTCGAGTGGCCTGGTGGGAGAGTTGGGCGTGCGAGTTGTCCACGGACTCGGCCCAGGCCGCCGGCTCACCGAGGCGGCCTGCGGGTGGCGGAGGTAGCTCATATCTGTAAGAGAAGCATTTTTTTAGCTATGTCAAATTACTACACTAATGACACTAATGTAAGCAGTTGCATGATAATCCGATAGCATCCATGACATAATAGCAGCTGCATACAATTTCATCTCGCTTTATCATATGGTTGCAATGTGAACGTGCATGGTTTAAGATAAACAAAAAACAAAGATACCAACACATTGATTCGTATTGGATAAAAAAAAAAGATTATTTCCCTGTAGGCCTAGCACATGATTGGAACGACAGTATCTCGTGGTGAGATAGACTTATCACATACAGTAGAATCTGTTTTTAATGACACTGAAGAGGAAACACATCATACTAAGGGGTCATCCATTAATTACGTCACACGTTTAGGGGGTGGGAGGGGCTCAAGAAAATGTGACATGTTGTAACATGGGGAGGGGGGAGTCACAAACACTGTGACTGCATTTTAACTTCATCACTATTCATCAGTAACCCAAAATTAATTTATATTTTTTTATTCGCTGTACATTTAAATAATGAGGGTTTGGTAATTTTCGTACTTAATTAGTTTTGTGTCATAAAATTACTAATATTTCTTTTACTAAAAATATTTTTTTATTAAAAAAATATTTTTTTATTAAAAAAATATTTTTTATTAAAAAAATATTTTTTATTAAAAAAATATTTTTTATTAAAAAAATAATGCCGAGTTAGTATTGTCGATTTCGTTGAAAACAAAATTGCCTAAAATGTGACATCACACCAGGTGGGGAGGGATTTGCAAAATGTGACCAAGTATGACAAGGAAGTCAAGGGGGGGGGAGGGGTCAAAAACCTAGAAATTCGTGCGACGTAATTAATGGATGATCCCTAAGCGGATGTCATAGAAACCATAGTTTCTTATTGTTGTTACATTTTCTAAAATTAATACCATAATATCCGGGTGACCGCTCAAAAATGCGCGTTTTCCCAAGGATACAACCTGCTAGATTGATTTATTGCCCCTGAAACCCCCATAAAGCAAATTTCATTGAAATTGTTATGGCCATTTTTGAGATCCCTGAAGTATATAAATAAACAAGAATTGCTTGTTTATACCTTGTAGCTGTTATGAACTCGCCACTGAGAATTGAAACAATCTATGCAAAAATCAGATCATACAGCCTTGCAAGGAAAGATGCGGGGACAGCTATCAAAACCAGCAAAGGTATCAGTATAGCTGGTCATGATTTCATGAAACCAGGATTAATAGGATTATTACTTCCACTGTATAGAGTCTGTGCGGAAAGAGAAGATTTGTGGAATTTCAGGAAGCCTATAGGTACATTCTATGACTCATCTCTTTCCACATAGACTCTCTAAAATATGAAAATGGAACCTTTTCATAGATAAGGGTTCCATAGGAAGCCTCTGCTGTACTCTTTCCATCTCTCTCTGTAGAGCTGCAGTTTCAAACGCCGTGCTAGGTTCTGGCCCTGCATTTTCAAGGTAGTTTTTAGTTGGCCTGTAGCGACGGCATTCTTCTTCTACCATAGAAAGTGCCTGAAAAAAGATCAGGGCCATTTAGATTTTATTTAATTATTGTGTTAAGGGGTCATCCATTAATTACATCACACGTTTAGGGGGAGGGAGGGGGTCAAGAAAATGTGACATATTGTGACATGGGGGAGGGGGGAGACACAAACTTTGTGACGTCACTTTTTTAACTTCATCAGTAACCGAAAATTTATTGAAATTATTTTATTCGCTATACATTTAAATAACAAGTTTTTAAAACGATAATCATTTTTATTCGTTTAATTTTCTTTCCTAAACAGTTTTGGGTTATAAAATTACTAATATTTATATCGTCAAAAATATTTTGATAAAATAATTATAATACTTAGGTACTTACTTAATTCGATTTGGTGATTTCGTAGAAAAAATGTGACGTCACACTAGGGGGGAGGGGTTTGCCAAATGTGTTAAGGGGTCATCCATTAATTACATCACACGTTTAGGGGGAGGGAGGGGGTCAAGAAAATGTGACATATTGTGACATGGGGGAGGGGGGAGACACAAACTTTGTGACGTCACTTTTTTAACTTCATCAGTAACCGAAAATTTATTGAAATTATTTTATTCGCTATACATTTAAATAACAAGTTTTTAAAACGATAATCATTTTTATTCGTTTAATTTTCTTTCCTAAACAGTTTTGGGTTATAAAATTACTAATATTTATATCGTCAAAAATATTTTGATAAAATAATTATAATACTTAGGTACTTACTTAATTCGATTTGGTGATTTCGTAGAAAAAATGTGACGTCACACTAGGGGGGAGGGGTTTGCCAAATGTGACCAAGTGTGACAAGGAGGGGGGGAGGGGTCAAAAAACCTTGTGACGTAATTAATGGATGACCCCTAAAATAAGTAGGTGCTAAACAAATTTCCCCATGAGACTAGGGTTACCAGATGTCTGGAATTTTCCTGACATGTCAGGAATTTTGGCCATTAGTCAGGATTGCGGCCGGAATACGAAATAGGAATTTTAGACTTTTATGTACCTAAAAAGGTACAGTTTAAACCTAAAAAAATTGTCAAGTAATCCCAAATTTGGATCTGGTAAACCTACATGAGACTAACCAAAAATCGCGAACTACCCCATGGGAAAGGAAACCTTATTCAGTATGCCAATTTAATACATTTTTCACCTTAGAAATCACCACCTCAAAATCACCCAGTATTTTATTTCATTTTACATGGTAATTTATATAAGATCTTGGGTAAAAAGAATATAAAACATGATAACAATAACATTACGAAAATATCGAGGTTATGTTTCCTACGTACCGCTTCTCGAACTCCTGGGTCATCGTATCCTTGGTCAATGTATGGTAATGCATCCACTACAACTTCTCCTGCCATTTTGCCGCAATAAATATATCATGAATAATATTAGTCTAAAATATTTCTTAGTTTATTTTCTAGAAATAAAATAAGCGTCAATAATTGTTGATAGAGAACATATAGAGCAGGGCTGTTTCACTTAGAACTATCAATATGAAGTATGGGGGCATATGTCTTGTCATGAATCTAGAGATGTCGCTGGTAACGGCAAACATTTTACCCCTCATCCACTTGTTTTATTTCCTGGTGCAACATTTCACAGTGCTCAGCGTTTAGTTATACGCAGAAAAACAGCGGTGCAGTAGTCTGTTACGACTATCAGTATTTATGGTATGTAAAAAAGCGGTAATTTAAAAAAATATAAGCGCGATGGGTTATCGTCCCATAGACAATCTGAATTTCGCGTCTTTTTCTACTGACGCAGTTGTTTGACCGGCTATACTTTTGTCACTGCAATGAAATAAAAAAAGATTACCAAAACTGTCTTTTAACTTGTCTTTTTGACTTTTCGTGTAACCTGATACGCAGATAGCATATCGTTTTTTGTAATAAAATTTATGAATATCGTTACTCGGCGGCGAAGACAATGGCCGCATCTGAGAAACTTTGCTGCGTTCGGGGATGCGGCAACTCTCGTAAGTAAAATACCGAGCGGGAAAATTTAAAATAATAGTGCTAACAGGCCTGTACCGACGCGGCGCGCGGTCATGTGTTTTTCTGTATTTATTTATAAACTATCGATGTATAATAATCGCTCAAGCTGATTAGTAGATGCGAAACGGATTATACAATGTGTACAGCTTGGCAAAAAAGAGTAGACTTTAAAAAGTGGCAACACTGTAGTGTCGTCCCTTTCAAACCAATTTGTATAAGAAAACGGGACGACACTACAGTGTTGCCACTTTTTAATTCCTACTCTTTTTGCCAAGCTGTATAATTCATGCTATTTTCCGGTTAGTTTTTCCTAAAATACTACAAGAGTTAGACCAAAAGAAGTCTGCAACGATTTTGGTGCTACATCTTTTAAAAGTTATCAATTCTTGCCATTTTAACTATTGTTTTTCAGGTGCTAACGGAATGCCGCTGCATTCCTTTCCCCACCCAAAAAAGGACCCACAGAGATTTTCCGTGTGGGTGGAGACGGTGGGCTCGGTGGTGCAAGAACTAGAGCCTGATTATGTTTATAAAAGGCGGAGAGTCTGTCATGCTCACTTTGAAACTAATTATTTAACATGGTCTAATCGGCTCAGCCCAGATGCCGTCCCAACCCTGCGCTTACCTGGTGAGCTTCTGTAAATATTTGTCAATTTACTCTTAATAAGAATGTTTCAATGTCTAATATCCATTTTTTCTAACAGCCCAGCCAACTACGGCTCCACCTGACCTGGAACCGAATGAGAACCAATTTAACGGTCAAGGTACAACAAATAATCTATATCTAGCCTATGTGTACTTACTTTATTACTTGTACAAAACAGCGTGTAGTATCAGTATGTGAAAGCGTTGAATTTGCTGTAGTAGGTAGGTAGGTACCTACTAAAGCAAATTGTGTTTGAATTAGAACTTAGTTGTAGGTATTAAATATTTGTCAATTTACTCTTAATAAGAATGTTTCAATGTCTAAAGCCTCCTCCACACTCGTGCGCGAATCGCGGCGCGAAGCCGCGAACGTGAGTGTGGCGTCGATTTTCGCAGACAGCGAAATCGACTCCACTCGCGCTCGCGGCTTCGCCCGCGATTCACGCGCATAGTCTGGAGGGGGCTTAATATCCATTTTTTTCTAACAGCCCAGCCAACTACGGCTCCACCTGACCTGGAACCAGATGAGAACCTATGTAACGGTCAAGGTACAACAAATAATTTATATCTAGCCTATGTGTACTTACTTGTACAAAACAGCGTGTAGTATCAGTGTGTGAAAGCGTTGAATTTGATGTAGTAGGTAGGTAGGTACCTACTAAAGCAAACTGTGTTTGAATTAGAACTTAGTTGTAGGTATTTATTACTGAATTCCCGAAGAAGATCGTATGTGCTACAGATCCCAATGGCGCTTATAGTTTGTTCCTCTTAAAGACAGCACATTTATATAGGTATACTAGATGAAAACCCGGCTTCGCTCGGGTAAAATAAATAATAGTAATAGGTAATACTCATTATGAATTAAGTAATTATTTACTTTTAGACTTCAAACCTTCATCAAGGCGGTTACAAACCTATCTCATCTCAGAAAACTTTAAATCCACTATCGAAAAGTCATGCACTATTTACCTAAGTTACGATTGGCGTTTTCTATCAACTATTGTGATCTAGGCACCCTGGGCATTCCGCTGTTATGTGTGATGAGCAAGAAAAAAATAGTAGATTGTACAACAAGGGCATAAAGTGACCCATTTTTACCCGAGGCAAGTTTTTAGCAAAATAGTAGACGAGGGTAAAAATGGACATTTATGCCCTTGTTGTACACTCTGCTTTTCACTTCGATTGCGAGGAAAATAAAACACATTTTCACGGCAATTTACACCACCAAATTGTCGTAAAGCGAAAGAACATAATACATAACCAATTCCCGCCAACTAACTTTTTGATTTTTTTTTTAATTTTCAACATGTGATCAGAGTTTCAGATGCTTGGTTTTCTGCCAAGTCAAACATTTTGGAGCATTTTTGAACGATAATCGACTCCTATTTTATGTGATTTACTAAATTTAATGACAGAAAATACGGATTTCTAATAAATTGTAGCAAAAATAAAATAATATAGGTAACAAGTTTTGTCATCTACACAATTTTATTGCTCAGTAAAATTGTGCAATATGTTTTAACTGTTTGGCGGTTGAGACCGATTACCTTAGTCTTAGAAGAAAATTTTACTTTTATGCTCTAGAGCATAAAATGCGATTTTATGTCGTCTACGCACGACATAAAAGTGCACTTTTTGAGCATGAGAAGTGAAAATATAATTGGGTAGGTAAAGTTTTTTGAAGATAGGCAAATTATATTTTTTCCCGATAGTATTCATTATAGCGATCACGGAAATGCAGCTCTTTTATTTTTATATCATTTTATTGATTAAATATAATTTTTTAAATGATCGATATGACGTTTGTGAGGTGAAATGGCAGACTCGACTAATTAATTCCTTTGCGCGCAGTAAATGGGCCGAGATAGAAAAAAAATCGATGTCAACTGTCAGTGTCATTCTTGGAAAATAACTTGCAAATAATTGGAAAATAATGGTCGGACGAAACCACGGACGAAACATTTGTGTTTTCTTGTAATTGGATGTCGGTGTGATTTCTAGAATAAGTATTTTTAACGTCCCTAGCACGATCAACACGGATATTTTGATAATGATAACGATTGCTTTCGACTACTTGGCACTGCTTCTTGAAGAACATTTTCATTAACGCCTTCACCACGACTCTTGGACTGCTACACGAGTCATTTTGGATCTCAGTATCAACACAATAGATGGAGACGATCCCGGAAACGTTCGAATGGAAATATAATATTACAGAGATGAACTCAAAAGTGCGTCGTACCGTCTTGTAGGAAGTACAGACGTTACTTTCCAAATTCAGCGTCTTTGAGCACACCAAAGTCTTTAACAGCGATTCGGTGCCAAACTTTGAAGATATATTGGCCAAAATGGTAACTTATACGTTTGTGAGGACTATATAAACGTGATTGTTGTATTATACATACATAATGATTAAGATTGTAATAGTCTTATAACTAGGTCGTTATTGGCTATTATATATGGGCTCGGCAAGGTGTTCACAATATCTGAACTCGCACGCCCTGATAATAGAGGCGTGTTCAGATATTTATGAGCACCCTAGCTGCACCAATATATCTGATGGCGACTGTACTTTAGAAAACTTATAATATAAATCCAAAATAATATAATATAAATCCAGTAAATTCCGTTTCGTTTTATTTTATAAATCCACAAATTATTATCCTTAAGCATTAACATTACAACAGTATATAGGATCACGCTATGTGGCGTGCCCTTGAAGAGAGTTGAAAGGTTCAAATATGGTCAATATGGATAAGTATGTCTGTAGGGTAAATGTGCTTCACGTTGGGGCCTGTTTACATATTGATTAGTGTTGTATACACAAGTAGCAAGTGTATCAACTCGCAAAAATACTACATTTTTGCTTCCATTGAGGTATACATAGTAAGCACTATTCTCAAATTATGTGAGGAAATAAAACAAATTCAATTTAGTAAAGCGTATTTAATAGGGGTAAAGTGACGCGAATACAATTAAAAAAACAACGCATATTCTTAGTTTATATTAAATGTAGATGGCTTTTTAGTTTTCACTTGGTCACAGAAATACGCTAAAAACCACTTTCAGAGTAGGTGTTTCTTGCGTTTTGGCTGTCCTTCTTGTGTCCTTCCACAGCATGAGCATGTCGTAAGTCCTGTTGTATTTGTCCCTGGACTTAGCAGGAAGCTAGTTATTCATTATTAAGTTTGCTTCTGCTTTCAAATGAGGCGGTGCATGCCGTCTATTCTAGGTCGTTTTCGTCACTTGAACTCATTTTGTTTATTACG
Source organism: Cydia fagiglandana (assembly GCF_963556715.1). NCBI lineage: Eukaryota > Metazoa > Arthropoda > Insecta > Lepidoptera > Tortricidae > Cydia > Cydia fagiglandana. The sequence goes on along the minus strand of NC_085932.1, from coordinate 17,477,617 downwards.
AGTATTAAAATAACAAGCGGTAACTTATTGAGTATTGCACAAAGAATAAACTTTGCCGCCTTTTATTTGCATATTTTTTTAAATTATATTACCATAGATATAAAGCATACGGTACGCGCATGCGTCAATCCGCGCGCACCGCGCAGCGCCCTTTCGCGGTGCTAAAGCGGTATCCAGACGGGACTGATAAAATCGGTCGATTTGATCAGAAATGAAATTGGCGTCAATCTCCAATTTTAGATTTATGGTGATATTAGAGACATTTAAATTGAAAAAATGCCCCATAACGAAAATACTAGCCTCACAAATTGGTGTTCTTGTGTCCGCACCTCATTTTATCGGTCATTATCGGCGGTTGAATTCGGCGAGCCAAATTGGCGTTTGCGTCCGTACGTCCCGATTCGATCGGGCAATTTAATCAGATTGGCGAAAAATTGACTAATCTGGATACGCCTTAAGCAACATCGAGTTCACGATAATTTGACATATAATAATAATAGATTTTTAGCATAAGTTGCATTTCATAAAACTTAACCCAAATCATTTGTACATTTTCAAGTCAAAGATAAAGACATGTTGGTTTTAAAATTTTAATAAGTATAGACCATAACATTGTCATGATCTTGTAACATTGTTAAAATAAGAGAGTCTCCCATTTTCATTTTATTGCATTTTTTATAAAATGTCTTTAGATTCTCGGGATATCTTGGTCCTAATTCGATTGCTCTTTTTATGGAAATAATTATATCCTTCAGATTCACAGGATGCTCGAGGCTTAGCCGAATAACACTGCAAGGAAGTATGTCATGGCTCAATGGTTCTAATTAGCCATCAGTATAATACCGCCAATGAATGTTAACATCCACCTGAAAATGAAAATAAGAACAACATTCATAAAATGAGGATAACCACACAAAACTAACAGATGGTTGAAATTGTTAGAAAAAATTAGACCGATTTCTTGTTTACGAACTTAACAGCTCATGGCAATTTAATAATAAAAATCAAAACACAAGTGAAGATAGTTTTATGTACCTATGTATTTCACGGATACGTACTCCTGTACGGCCATTGCTCCTCTAATTCAACGGCATTGTGCTTATCACTGTTATGATAATAATTTCAAATTTGTAGAATCTGCTCGCAATCTCGTATGAACTCGCTTATTTTTCTTGCAAAACTCTGTCCAAGGGTCAGCGCAGGGGCCGTCGTGTAGGGGTGGGGAAGAAAACGTTGTCCAATAATTATGCAGTGCCAAGTTATCGAAAGTAAATTCAATCTTTGTCCAAATACGCGCAGATGTCGTGGGGAATCAGAAGTCCGTGGGTCGTGCTGAGGTCGTCGAAAATCTCAATGATAACATTAATAGCAATTCGCAAGGTAACATGAGGCTTGTCCGTTATTTTTCGGGAATGAGAGCTAAGTGACACTGACAGTTGACATCGTTTTTTTTTCTATCTCGTACCATTTACGACGCGCAAAGGAATTATTGGGATCTGCCATTCCACCTCACAAACGTCATATCGATCATTTAAAAAATTATATTTAATCAATAAAATGAAATAAAAATAAAAGAGCTGCATTTCCGTGATTGCTATAATGAATACTATCGGAAAAAAATATAATTTGCCTATCTTCAAAAAACTTTACCTACCCAATTCTTCACGTAAGAGGTTCCTTCACAATTTTTTTAATTCGCTTAATAGGGTTATACAATACAATACAATACAATACTCTTTATTGCACACCTCACATACACGTAGTTTACAATAAATGGACAATAACATAAACAAAGACAGTAGAGGTAACAACAGGCGGTCTTATCGCTTAAGAGCGATCTCTTCCAGACAACCTTTGGGTATCGGAGACATAAGAATTAGAATATACGGTAGGTGGCGCAAAGAAAAAAATATGAAAAGTCGAATTGAATATAACTTAACAATACAAAATATTACTATAGATAAACATACTTAAATACGTATAACCATAAACATACATAGACATACATAAAAAGTATATATTAAATAAAGAAACAACAGTGTCAATATTATAAAAATGAAAAACTAAGGTAGGGAAAGGTAGTATTTCTTAAGGTTTGATTTACCAGATGAGAGATGATGATGATGATGATGATGAGATGAGTTGAGATTTTTCTTGAGGTTTGGTTATTCTGTACCAAAAGGGTAAAAACGGGACTCTATTACTAAGACTCCGTCCGCTTTCTGTCCGTCTGTCTGTCTGTCTGTCTGTCTGTCTGTCTGTCTGCCTGTCTGTCAGTCTGCCTGTCTGTCTGTCTGTCTGTCCGTCCGTCCGTCCGTCCGTCCGTCCGTCCGTCCGTCTGTCTGTCTGTCTGTCTATCTGTCTGTCATCATGCAATAACTCATATACCGTGATAGCTCGATAAGCCCCCTCCAGACTATGTGCGTGAATCGCGGCGCGACGTCGCGGAGCGAACATATCGCGAAGTTGACGTAAGACTCCACACTCGCACACTTCACGGCGATTTCGCAGTTTGGTTTGCGGCAATATGGCGGAAAAGCATCAGCTGATCGAGTTTAACTGTTAGTTATCTATGGCATCATACGTGCTTTAGCTGTTTTTCCATTTTGTTTTATTGTAAAACCGTAAAATATAGCTGCTTAATATAATATAATCATAATAGAATTAGTATTTATCTTGCCACAGAGGAGTCAAAATATTGTGTTAATGTGGAGTCTTGCAAATTCGCGCTTCGCGTCTCCTTTGACGCGGGCCGAAATACCGACAAAAAACGGAGAACAAGGCGCGAAGGCGAGAACAATCTGCGAAATCGACGCCACACTCGCATAGTTAACAGCTTGTGGGCATGTAAGTAATGATTTTTCACGTGTATAAGTTATACACGTGATAAGGTCTTCCTTTTATTTAGAGAACTATGATAAAATCGAATTTAAATTTATTTATTTATTTGAATTTATATAGCTTGTGGGCATGTAAGTAATGATAAAATCATTACTTACATGCCCACAAGCTGTTAACTATTGCCCACAGGAGAGAAAAATGTACAGTTCGCGCGAATTAACACGCTAGTTTTCTCTCCTGCGGGCAATAGTTAACAGCTTGTGGACATGTAAGTAATGATTTTATCATAGTTTTCTAAATAAAAGGAGGATCTTTTCACGTGTTTAAGGGTTAAATAAGAAAATTAACCTTTATAGCCCTTAACTCTTGTGTATGTCTACAGGAAAGACGTAACACAGTTTTCTGTTTGACCCAAACAGTTGTTTCTGCATAATAACCTAATATGCAATTACAAGGCGGATACCCTGTATCCAACTCTGATACACTCACTCGGATGATGTGTTAAGCAGGCCACTGACGAGCCTTCCAAATGGATGCCGTTACAATGGATTCATCCAAATAGACGACATCCTAATATTAAACATTGTACGTTTTTGACATTCACGGACCGATTTTGGATTGCAGCCACGCTATTTGGGCTGTTGGCTCGTCAATGGCCACCTTTAGGTAGGTACCTAAAAGATTCTTTTCACCTCAGCAGCTCGGACAAGGGTACTTTGCTTCTTAAAAACAGTGAGCAAAATGCGATTTTGCTCACTGAGTCATTTTGTCTCACTCAGTTAGCAAAATCGCATTTTGCTCACTGAGTGAGACAAAATGTCATTCAAGTGACCTTTATAGTCAAATGTCATTTTTAACATGCGAGGTCTAATACAAGTTCGATATACTTGGATTCTATTATCTCTGTCCCTCTAGGTATGTTCTCACTGCTTAGGGTGAAAAATTTTGTGTACTACACGAGATCAAAGTTATTTACATCTCGTGCGCTTTTGAATCCCTTACTACGCTCAAGATTCTAAATTAGATTCACTCGCTACGCTCGTGAATCTATTATAGAATCTTTCGCTTGCACGGGACTCAAAATAAGCACTCGAAGAAATATCAAATTTTGATCTCTTGTTGTACAAATAACTATAGTGCGGGAATTGAAATTTCTTTTTAAAGTATAGGTACTTTTCATATTAAAAAAATATAACTATTTAAAAAAGAAACAATATATATATTAAGTTTGACAAGACCTTTACAGAAGATCCCTTTACACTTTTGCAGTTTATTTATATTACTTACCAAGATACTTACGCAATTAACATAATTAAACGTTTATCTTTAAATTAACATAATACAGTTTTTCCTTTAGAGATACAATCCCCTAAAAATCTGCCAATTAAATAACCTTCCTGTGTTATCTTCGTAATTACTGATGGAATTTTAAATTACAGATGAGCGCTCTCCTTCCGACAAAACAAAACCGAAAAAAAAACCATTCATTGATGACAAAAAATCCTTGGAGCAGACAATAAAAAAACTTACCGCAAAAAAGGAAAAGTTTCGTTTGAGACTGAAAAAAGCATTAAAACTGTCAGAAAACAAAACTTTTCAGAATGCGTTGAGACAGTTTTCAACACTAGCTGCACTGTTCACATTCATGCAATTTCGAGAAATTGGTAAGAATAAGTTCGGGCGTAGATTTACACAACCCGAGAAGATAATGGCACTAAGTCTCTACAAAAGAAGCCCGAGGGCATACAGATGGCTAAAAAACATTTTTGTACTTCCATCATCACTAACTTTAAACAGATTATTATCAAAAACGAATTTAAAGCCTGGCATCAATGAAAACCTATTTAACCAGTTAAAAGAAAAAATTCTAAAAATGAAACCAGACGACAAAATTTGCGTACTTTTATTCGATGAGATGTCCATTGCTCCACATTTTGATTATAACTTAAGAAAAGATTCCATTGCTGGTTTTGTCAGCAATGGAGAGCAAACAATTAAAAACATTTCGGACCATGCATTAGTATTTATGATACGTGGAGTAATGTGCAACTACAAGCAGCCCGTGGCCTACACATTTTGCTCAGGGAGCACGAACAAAGCAGAATTATCCAAACAGATTAAATGTATAATTAGGAAACTGCACACCATAGGTCTACGAGTAGTAGCAACTGTTTGTGACCAAGGGGCGACCAACGTTAGTGCCATAAACACCCTTATTAATGACAGTAAGGCAGAATATTTACGAAACAATGCCCAACTTCACGAGGAGATCTTTTTAGTGGACAATAATGAGGTCATTCCATTGTTCGACCCACCTCACCTCATAAAAGGTATCCGAAATAATTTAATGGAAAAGGACCTTAAATGCACCATTGATGGGGAGACCAAAATTGCGAAATGGACACATGTTGTCAACTTATTTAAAGAAGACCCCGCATACAAAGGCATACGGCTTGTAAATAAACTTACAGAACTGCACATCAATCCCGGCCACTTTCAAAAAATGAAAGTGAAACTGGCTACACAAGTGATAAGCCGAAAAGTGGCAGTTACTATGGGATATCTAGCACGTAAGTAAACATTATTTTTTTCATACTTATATTTTTTTAATAACATTATTTTTCGGCTCGGAATGCTTAACTTGTTGGTTGTGCAGTTCATAAACTGAAATTTTCTCATACGTTTTTGAAGAATAAAGAGAGGTGTTGAAAATAACATTCAAAATCGCTCTCCTTCTTGATGCGACTGGCAAATCATAAGTATTACTTTTTGGCAACTGGGGTTTTTAACCTAATTAGACCCCGCTGAATCCGAATTTGCCGGTTGCCCGATCGAAATCTTGCCCGGAAGTGAGATATTTAAGATTCAAGAGAGATCCAATTTATGCTATATTTAATCCTGCTTCCTATAAGGAATATTAGTTGAAATAGGAAATCTTTAAGAATTAATAACATTTTCTTCCTGCTTCCTATAAGGAATAGTTGAAATAGTAAATCTTTAAGAATTAATAACATTTTCTGTATTGTTTTCTTTTCCAGAAAACAACATGTTGCCGCAAGAGTGTACTCAAACAGCGGACGTTTTTTTGTTCTTTGATGAGCTGTTTGACTCGGTCAACGGCAGCTATGTCAATTCCAAAAAAAAAAGCGGAAAAGCATTGTTACGGGCAGTGACTCCGATGTCCGACCATAGAGCTGTATGGGCTAGGTCTAAACCTGTTTTAAATTCAATAAAATTTATTGTTCCAAGCAGTTATAAAGAGGTAAGTGTTCCAAGTGTTAATAACTGGTTACGCACAATCAACAATGCCGAATATCTAATCAAAATGTTATCTAGTAACTACAAATTAAAATCGGTTTGGATGAGACACTTCAATCAAGATCCGCTGGAAAATTTTTTTGGTTCGATCCGAAGCCATGGTTGCCGGAACACTAACCCAACCCCAGCTGGCTTTGAGTCGTCATTTGCCTCATTATTGGTTACAAATTTAAGTGGTCAGCAATCTGTAGGGACAAACTGTGAAGAGGATTCGTGCGAGCTAATATTTAAATCAATGGAGCAGTTATTTGATAACCCAAGCGCCACTGCACCAACAGAACTAAGTTACGAAAACATAGATTTAAATCACGTATATGAGGCATTTGAAGGGAAAAAAAATAACCCCAGAATACTCGCACAGTTGCAATACGTTACGGGATATATATTAAAAAAAACCAAAAAAAATATTTTTAAAACCTGCCAAGTCTGTAAAGCCTGCTTATATGATGACACCTGTACAAGTGATTTTTTAAAAATACGCGAATTTGTAAAGGGAAAATTGTACTTAACATATCCTAGTAACTCGTTAGTCGAGGCCTTTTCAAAGTTGCAGGACTTGGTAATACACGTCTTAAAAACATCTCCCATTATGGCAAACATAAGGCTATTTATTAAGACCCATGTAAGCATGGAAATAGATTTTGAGTTCATTACCTGCGTCGAACACAAAACAGCTATAGTTGAATATATAGTAGAACTGTCTTGTAGATTTTTTATATTCAACTGGTGCAAAGACGTCAATAAAATTCTACAAGGCAGTTCTACTCTAGCTGACCACGACCGCGGAGACGAAGTGAAAGTCATGGCTTATAATTATTTCATGAAAAAAAAACATCATAAAAATAAATAATGCGGTTGGCAACTGTCAAAGTTTTGCATAGATGGCGCCATCATAGCTTGCCCCTTTTTCTATGATATTTGCCTTATAGTTGTGTTTGCTCAGAGCAAAAAAAGGTTAACCACGGCGTTGCATGAACAAGAGATTTCCTTTAGCAGGATTGGTCCTTAGGACCCAAGGATGGATTTAAGAAGTGGAGCCACCCAGATTTTTGATGCAGGTGGGGGGTGGGGGGGAGGGGGGTTAAGCGTCTGCGACGTTCGAGGTAAATAATTCTTTAAGTTTAGGTTCTAAGTTAAGTTTAGTATCATTTTCAACTAAATCAAAGATATAGACATAGATTTCATCGAAATTGGTTCAGCATTTATTGATTTCCCATACAATCCTACACCTTACCTTTCATTTTTAAGGTATTTTTTTTTGTAATAAAAACTACCCTATGCAATTCACGATGCACATAGGTTGATTTGCCCGATTTAGGCGGCCAAAATCATTTCTAAATGGAATTAAAAATATAGAAAAAAAAAATTCTCAAAAGGCATTTATATTATCTCAATTAAATAGAAAACAAATTAAAAACATCAAAAAATATAATTAAAAATTAATTAAGAATTGATATTTAATCGAACAAAAATTTGACATAATTCTAGGGATTGACAGGGCAAGCTATGATGGCGCCATCTGCTAAATACTTCGACCGGCCAAGCCCATTACATGTAGGTATGTATCGCCTACACTGTCAACTGTCCATCGGTGGACCTTATGCCTTTGTCACAAATGTTTCTTGTACTATATATCTCTATGGTAGGGTTGCCATAAGTGTGGGGGCTCAGACAGGGACATTTAAAGAAAACCGGCCAAGTGCGAGTCGGACTCGCCTTCCAAGGGTTCCATACGTTACACAATTTTCAACAATGTATATTTTGATGTGAAACGTGAGTGAAATGTTTAAAAAAGACCCGTAAGGGACGATCAAAAACTAAGTAATAAGTCCGACGCACGCTTGACTGCATATTTCTAATAGGTTTTTCTGTCATCTATAGGTAAGGAACTATTTAGTTTTTTTTTTAATTTTAGTAGTTTCGGAGATAAAGAGGGGAAGTGGTCATTTTTTGTCTATTTACTTAAATTACTTCAAAACTATTAATCTTAAAATTATTAATAAAATATGTTTGAGATTCCCACAGCTCTATCACTTGATATATAACACCATATAGTTTGCAAAACTTTGTTTATTAACTGTCTCATTTACCCCCATAGACCTAGGATTCGCTTGCGCTTGACAGACAGCTGAAGTGTGCGAAAGGGAAGCCATCACGTATATGAACATCCCATGAGTGCGAAAGAGTCAGACTACCAATGAGAAAACGTAACCACTTTTGAGTTTGACGACGGCCGCGGACGGCCAAGAGCGTATAACGGTAATTTTCAAATTGAAAAATATACACGGATAAGGACGAAAAGTATTAAATAAAGTAATTCAGTGAAGATGGTGTCTTGTAGTGTGCCGGATTGCAGTGTCACAGGGCCAAATAATCCAAGCAATTACTAATTTCAGAGGATTTATGATATTCCGAACGAAATTTTCATAACGATATTGTGTCAAATTAACAGCGTAAAAAGTGTAAGAAGCCGGTTTATACAGTTCATTATAAGTTTTTCTTCCGTTCCGTGCTAATATTTTATCATATTAGTCAATAATTTAGGATATTTTGTATAAAAACATAAACTGTTCGTTTACGCTAGGGCTTGACAAAATGTTCATATGACAGTATCGATAACTTGTCGGTATATTAATAGCTATGTAATTATTTCTTCACAAGACATCATTAAGATATTAGTTTTTATAACCGACTTCAAATAATAACGATTGTTATACCTTTTTGAAGGTGTTCATGTTTAGCGTGTCATGATAACTTCACTTGAATCAGATTGCCGAAAATTTGACTAATCTGGATACGCCTTTAATAATTGCCCGTAACAATGCTGAGCCGCGATGTGATGAGTCCACTTTTTTCCAATTCGAATAACTCGAATTGATGAACTCAGCCTCCTTGCGGATCATCCGTGGTCCAAAAGGAGCCGGTCACAAGCCCGGATAAACCTAAAGGCCCCAGTACACAATGGGCCATCGCCGGCCACTCCAAGGGACGCAGCCTTGCGGTAGATTGAGATAGCAATATCACTTGCTCCCTCTAACGCATAAATGCGTCCGTTGGAGTGGCCGGCGATGGCCCATTGTGTACTGGGGCCTTAACCTACTTAAAATAAATCATTTCACACCGTGCACGAAATAAAGCACCAGATAATTATTAGAAAAACATAGACAGCAGTGAGCCTAAAGCCCCCTCCAGACTATGCGCGTGAATCGCGGGCGAAGCCGCGAACGCGAGTGTGGAGTCTAGTTCGCTGATATGCGAAATCGACTCCAGACTCGCGTTCGCGGCTTCGCGCCGCGATTCGCGCACGAGTGTGGAGCGGGCTTAAGAGAGACACTAAAGTAATAAAGTGAGATAGACATATATACCTCTCTGACGTTGAGCAGGTCTGCAATGTATCTAGAGTATTTGAATTTATGGTATTATTGTAATTTTATTGTAATTAATATTGTTACATTTTAACAATTGATTAATATTAATAAAAGTTTAGTAATATATCTTAGCATAGCTAAAACAATTGACTAGTACAAAACGCCATTGAAAAAAGGAATAACAAAACGCCTATGTCAAGATTGGAACTGAAGATTGGACTTATAAGATGGACTGCACTGTCACTTTGCCATGCTAAATTGAACTTTATCACCGAGCCAGAAAGACGTTCGTACCAGACTAGAGAAAACGGTCCACTTGAGATAGCAAAGGTGGGTGGCGGTGTCTCACTCGCACATGTTGCCAATGTTAAAAATATACCATTGTGGTAGTATTTATATCAATACCTATACTACTGAAATTAGTAAAATGAGAGCCAATACAGAATAAATAATTGCCAAAATTGAAATCCAAAGTCCTTAAACTTTGCAGACACAATTATGCACTGTTATAATAATAAAAAAACACATTGATAATAAAAGAAAAATAGAACTTTATCTAATTTACTGACTTTTGGGACGATACCAGAAACGTTATTGGGAATTTACCCTCTTTAGAAAATTTACTAGGAACGGCACATCACTAGTTTCTTTACATTTCACGACTCTTCTCTTTTCGCACAGATGGCCAGGGCTGCCAGATCGTATAATAGGCTACGAAATTCGTATAATGAAATTATTTTCGTATACATGTCGTATAGTTGGTCAATCGGTATAATTGGATACGAAAAAAACACCGATGTTAAACTACTGTCAATGCTTCAAAAAACAGTATGCCAATACTGTTATACGATTTAATGGAACGGCAACTACTTAAATACACGTCAACGCGGGCTATAACCGCGAAAAACCAAGTGCGCAAATTGCGGGCATCTTTCTCTGTCACTATTATTACGCTGTCATTGGAGTAAAAGAGAAATATCCCCGCAATTTGGGGGCTTACCGCAAAAACCGAAATTCACCAGTTATTAAAAAATCGATTTAAAATAATAGTGTTTTTTTTGTACTCGTATAATGCAATCGAATTTCGTATAATTGCGGGCACAGGATCGCATAATCAAGATTTATGTACTGGCAGCCCTGCAGATGGCCTAGCACCGTGAACACCGAAGTTCGCAAATTAATTTATCTTTCTCTTTTACTCCTATAAAGGAGTAATTACAGTGACAGAGAAAGATGCACGCAATTTAATTTAATATATTCAATGTTATCCTAATAACCTACATACATATGACGTATGGTCACCCTAATTAGAAAGAGATGCAATGGCCCACCTTGACTTCTCATGTGGACACACTTTTTGGCCGATCACACTCTATCACACACTCTATCCAGTTTACTCTCTACGTCCGTGGTACCGACGCTTACTTACGCCGATGTGGTACTTTAAAACGATATACGTAAAAATATTAACGTAACGATATTATAACTCTATCTAGTTATAATGTTATATAGTTATAGTGTTAGTAGTTATAATTTTATATGTCTTGCAAATTATTGTAATTAAAAAGCGGCACGGTGTGCACAAAATGGAAATTGCTAAATTAAAGAAAAAAAACAAAAAACAAACGCTCTCCTTAGATGAGACGGCACGTGCTGAAGCACTAAGGAGGGCGAACCAAATAGGGAGTGGTTCGGCCACGGAGGAGCCATCGAAGCTGGAGAGGCCACTGAAAGCCGGGGTACCTACCGGAACCCCAGCCCAGGTGGCTGATCCGGAGACGACGGATCCTTCGACAGCTGAGCCCTCTAAAGACAAACCGAGGACGGCTGAGAGTGGGACACCTGTTGAACCCTCGAAGCAGGTCATAGATCCCGGCTGGGAGATCAGGTGCAAACCGAGAGGGAAGCCTGCCCAGACCGAAACAGACCCACCACGGCGGAAGAAGCTTTCGCAGAAGAAGAGGCAGCGGCTCCAAAAGCGAAGAGAAGCAGATGGCCGCTCCTCTGAGACCAAGCAGGAGTTTGACGCCCCGCGGGAACAGAACGCGGCAGCGACGACGACTGCAAAACCAACCCAGGCGAAGAAACCAGAAGGGAAAGCCAAGAGGGCACGCCTGGACGAAACCCCCAGAGGCGACCATAAGAAGCAACGGATGGACGCCTCCTCGGGGACAAAGGAACCACCCTCCTCCTATGCGGCGGCAGCAGCGGCAGATCTGACGGTGGCGATCACCAACGTTCGCACGGGCAGACTGACGCAGCAAGACGCTGCAGAGGTGGAGCAGAAGATCGGGGACGCCATCTTCCAGGCGGCCATTGAGACCGATCTGGATACCGTAGTGGAGGCCCCAGCGTTCTCGGGTAGACCCAGTTTTGTGGATGGGTACCTGAAGCTGTGGTGCCAGAACGCAAACACCAAGGCGTGGCTGATGAAGTGGTTGGAGTCGGCCACCCTTCAAAACGGAGACCATCTAGTTGGAAAGAGGGAGGACGAGATGGTTCGGAACATAAGGTGCGGTATCCTGATCCCGTCCCTAGAAGAAAATCTCACCAAGGTTGGAAGAGTCCTAAACTTTCAGAACCCCTGGGCCATGGTGAGGAAGTGGACTCTTCATCATGCGATCCCCCTTAAGAAAAGGGCCTGCACCCTACTCCTGGTGGGAATACCTGAGGACGTTGTTCAAGCGGTGATGGAAAAGGGAAGGAGACTGAACTACCTATGTGGGACAGTCTACATCCGTTTCCAGCACAGCGGAGGGCGCTTCAGAGATTCGCCACCGAGGAAGAACACACCGGAGGGGAACATAGACAGAGGGGAGGACAACACCGCAGAGAGCGCACCCGCAACGAACACCCCCTCTGCCATGGACACTGACAACGCGGAACAACACACCTCCAACATCGAGGAAGGCATTCTGCTGGACTCCGAGGACGAGGATGGCCTACCAAAGGGGTTTAGTCTCCTGGACCTAAAGGGAAAGGCGGCGGAAGAATTATCCTCCGATGCTGCCTTCCCAATGTAAGGTCCTCCAGCACCGAACTACGGAACCGGAGTAGTAGGTATCAATTATATTTTTTATTTTTGACGATCTTTTTGTGAAATTCTTAGAATTTTATCTGTATAATAATCAGACATCGTAACTTTTCCAGCATTTTTGGTGCAGCGGAGTGATGTTAACAGAATTGGTATAAATAATTTAACCCTAATGGTTAATTACGTTAATATTATCCTTAATTTACCATTTTAGTTGAAATTATCTATACCAATTCTGTTAACACCACTCAGCAGCACCAAAAATGCTGAAAAATTTATGATGTCTGATAATAGTCCGATGTTATTATGGAATAATATTAACATCAATAAATTGCTCTGTTAATTAGATTAAGATAATATGTACCTAATAATAACTATTCATAAGTGCTTGTTCCTAGGCCTACATGAATAAAGCATATTTTGATTTTGACTTCAAGTTTGCTGGACATTTGGTGCGAGATACACAACACACAAAATAAAACACTGGTGATTTTTAGTTGAGCATAAACCATTTCGTATTTAGGTGGCGCACCGCAGTTCAGCATACCTCGACACATCAAAAGGCGAGCGGGAGGACAGGAGGACGCCGACACCGCAGTGGCGGTCGCGGCGCGGCGAGCGGTCGGGTCGGCTCGCCGTACGGCGAAATCAGCAGGCAGCAGTTCCGAGTCATGTGTCATGTACGGATCATCTTCATACTTACTAATAGTAGCTTTGGCTTAGAAAACAGTGTTTGATATTATTAACGGTAACGATGACGTATTACGGTTTTTGTAAAAAGGATCTAGTATTTAAAGTGGAGACAGCGATCGGACCTTTCGTTCCCATCTATGGTTGTCGCTGCTGTCGTCGCCAGTCGCTCAATGACGTGGCCAAGCCGTAAGTCCTTTATGTCAATTTCAGCATTTTAAAAATTTCTGAAATCTGGATCGACAAAAAAATCTATATTGTCATGGTATGGCATGACCAGATCGTCACAAAATTTAACGAAAATACGTGGTTCTTCTGCGTCAAATCCGGTAATAGTTGCATAGAGGTTCACAATTCCTTTATTTAGTTTCGTTTATATATATTATAGTCCTTTCCGAACGACCTAGCAAATCGAATTAAAGTTCTTACATTCAACTTGGAATTCACGGGCCACACGGCTGGCTGCACTTTCGCCTTAGACTTTGTCAATGGTTGGCCAAATGTCGCAGCGCAAGTAGCAACGTGAAATCCAACATTTGACTAAATGTGTAAACCTGCAAATTCCAGAGCTCAGTCCACCTGTGGCTCCGGAGAGCACACAGTACTGCTCTGCTTTTCCTGGCCGTCCTGGGGCGCCTGTGACGTCCCGCCAAGACCTACGCGCACACTCCACCACAGCGCCGCTGCCGCGCCATGCAGAGAACGTGCCACTCTTTTTAACCAGGTCACATCAATTGGCTAATATTAAAACAAGTACCGTAAAATGGGGTCAACAGAAATCGCGGGGTGAATAGAGAAATTTTGAACTTTTTCTTTCAAGTTGTTATATTTAAAAACATACATCTCTAAAATCAAATATTTTGGAATAAGTATATAGTAGACTATTTATTCTCTACATTGATACCAAAAAAAGTTAATCAAACTGCCTAAATGTTAGATTTTTTTGACTCTAAACGAAGGCCTCACCGAGGTAAGAAATGAAGCCTGTCTGAACTTTGTTCTAGTGGTAAATGTAGTGACATTAACGTAGTGATAGCCTAATCCAAAGGATTAAATAATAAATATTATATGACAAGAATTACACAGATCGACCTAGTCCCACAGTAACCTCAATGAGGCTTTTGTTGTGGGTACTAGACCACGATATATATATACATAGAAACATCCATAACGAACAAATATGCATTAATGCGATAAGTTAAGTTTTCTTACTATTAAGTTATTCCTTATCGAAGAGATCGTAAACCATTGTACTGATGTGACTTTAAACCCTGACGATGGAACTGGAACTGTTTAAAGGAACCGTGGCCGTCATTTCAGGCCGTGCTGGCGAATCGAACGATCACAGTGATAAGTGTACGTAACTTTGCTATAAGATCTATAAGTACTTACTTTTTAGATTTTTTACACACAATTCAACGAAAATTTAATTATTCAATTCCACGCAAACGAAGTTGTGGGCGTCAGGTAGTCCGACATAATTATAGGCTATTATAGTAAAATGTTTTTTAAGAAATGTGTAGGGCCATCTCATCCATCACCATCAGCCACCCAACATTATAACATTTATAACATAACACAGACATCATCCAGACGTCACTAGGCTGCTGAGGAAAGAAAATAGAATAGTATGTTTTGGAAAATAATGGAACATTTCGTCTCTGTACTATATACGTATTAAAATTAAAAGTCTCGGGGATCGCACTCAGATACTTTGTGAACAATTAGTGCCAAGCGAAAACATACGCTCGTACCTCTAAGCTAAACCGAAAAAGTGGCAGATTATGATGTTGACTCCACGGTATACATAATAAGTAATAATGGGACTGGTCATCATTATCCCAAGAAAAATCGAAGAAATACAGGAGAATCCCAATTTGTAATTGCAATATGTCTAAATTCCAATTTGTAATAGCACAGCCTGGCCGTGAGCTACATTCCCAGTAAATAAATAGTTAAAAACCGGGCAAGTGCGAGTCGAACTCGCGCACGAAGGGTTCCGTACCATAAAGCAAAAAAAAAACCGAAAAAAATGCAAAAAGAAAACGGTCACCCATCCAAGTACTGACCACGCCCGACGTTGCTTAACTTTGGTCAAAAATCACGTTTGCTGTATGGGAGCCCCACTTAAATCTTTATTTTATTCTGTTTTTAGTATTTGTTGTTATAGCGGCAACAGAAATACATCATCTGTGAAAATTTCAACTGTCTAGCTATCACGGTTCGTGAGATACAGCCTGGTGACAGACAGACGGACGGACGGACAGCGAAGTCTTAGTAATAGGGTCCCGTTTTACCCTTTGGGTACGGAACCCTAAAAACCATGATTACGCGAAGCAGAATTTTGAATGCACGAAACAGCGACATCTACGTGGAAACTTATCTAAATGTACGGATATTTGTTAAACTTTCAATTGTAATTTATATATAAGATACCTATTTATATTAAATCCGTGGTCTCTGCCTACCCCTCCGGGAAATAGGCGTGATTATATGTATGTATGTTATATTCAATTGTAATTTATTTTTGTAATTGTACATAAGGCCGTAGGCCCGACCTGAGGTTGTCAAGACACTTTTCCTATTGGGTCGTGTTTAAGCTCCAACTTCCCCCTCTCGTGTGACGCTTCGGGCCTTCGGCCCTACGCGGAGCTCGGCCTTCGGCCTTCGCGAGCCTCGACAATACTTAACTTTGAGTGTATAGGTACCCTAAAAAATCTACCGATCACTACCTGGTAGGTACATACCTCTGTACCTGTATTCTTTTCGTATGATGGACTTTTAAAATTACAGGTGAGCCCCATGTTTCCAACCAACAAGACAAACGAAAGAGACTGCAGGCTACACAAGTACTACTATTGGATATCTAGCAGGTCAGCTAAATTCAATTAAAGTGAATTATGAATTTGTCACTCTAATTACGCCGTAATGAGAGTAAACGAGAAAGATGCCCGCAATTAGCAAACTTCGGTGTTCGCGGTAGACCCCCAGCGCTGATTTAAATATCGTTTTATGTAGATAATTTATAATCCATGCATTAGTCTTCCTACGTCTAGAAATATATTTTTCATTAGATAGCTTTATTTTTCCACTTTGAGCTATGTGAAGTAAAATCTGCTTGAGTGTTTGATTACAGTCAACAAAATAGGTATATCTATCCATGCACCGCAATATAACAGCGATACAGGAATTGCGAACTTGTGTTAATTAAGACGAAACAGGAGCTGAGTTTTAAATATTTTAGGTAAATATACCCGTCTCGTTAACGGAAGCGGCTCCTTAAACTAGTGCGATAAGGACAAGGCGAAAAATCCTGCGTAAAAATCTCAAAAATCCAGGTTTCGTACTCGACTGTTTCCTACTCCAAAACTTAACCAATCGTAACCAAATTTGGAAATCTAAATAATTATGAAATTATCTGTGTAGGACCGTTTTGCTTTTTTGGCTAATTGATGTCAGTTTTGAATACTATGCCTCTCATTGCGGCATAGTCAATGAGGCCATTTTTGAAGGGCTCTAACGCCTTAAAAACAAAAATATCAAAAAAAGCAAAACGGTCTGACACAGATATTAACAATAATATTAATCTGTGTTGAAAAAATCATTACTCTAACATCAAAACCCACGGAGGAAACAGTCGAGTACGTTTGTATGGAGAAATGACCAATTAATTAATTTTAATTGTAACTGGTTCCCCGCGATACAGGCGTAGCCTAGTGCGGAGACCCCTGCAATATTCTGTTACGTGTTTTTATTGATAATAAAATGTATTCTTATTCTTATATTCTTACTTTTAAAATTACAGGTGATGAGCCCCATGTTTCCAACCAACAAGACAAACGAAAGAGACTGCAGGCTACACAAGTACTACTATTGGATATCTAGCAGGTCAGCTAAATTCAATTAAAGTGAATTATGAATTTGTCACTCTAATTACGCCGTAATGAGAGTAAACGAGAAAGATGCCCGCAATTAGCAAACTTCGGTGTTCGCGGTAGACCCCCAGCGCTGATTTAAATATCGTTTTATGTAGATAATTTATAATCCATGCATTAGTCTTCCTACGTCTAGAAATATATTTTTCATTAGATAGCTTCATTGCGGCATAGTCAATGAGGCCATTTTTGAAGGGGCCTAGCGCCTTAAAAAAGAAAAATATCAAAACGGTCCGACACAGATATTGACAATATTAATCTGTGTTGAAAAAATCATTGCTCTAGCATCAAAACCCACGGAGAAAACAATCGCGTTTTCCCAGATATAAGACTTAGCTAGATCGACTTTCCGCCCCCGATAACCCCCATATAGCAAATTTCATTTAAATAACAAGAATTGCTCGTTTAAAGTTATAAGATAAGATAAGATACCGCCCATTAAATTCTATATTTTTTTTGTAAATACATAATTTACATCGCGGTCGGGGATCGAACGTGCGACGCGGGTTTAGTTATTATGTTATTAATTTTGAAATCTTTTACTAGCTTTTATTTAGTTTCACCTGTCCCGTTGTCTGTAATCAAATCTTGCAAGTTAAATTTGATCGGTGCCGGTGATTGAGCTGAAATACAGTCAGCGATAAAAGCTTGTACCAAAAATGTAATTTTTGCCAAAAACTTATTAAAATTTGCATTTTTATTTTGATATAGAATCGTTTATTTTAACGCCCTCTTTCGACAGCTCTTAAAGTCACAATAGACCTCACCTTGCTATTATTATTATTTGTTATTAATTACTATGTACTATAGTTCGTTTTTTTTAGCAATAGAAATAAGGTAAACAATCTTGATGTGACTTTTAATTGAAAAACACATTTTAAAAATAAGTTACGGCAAATATGTAACAATTATGTATGTAATACGATCATATATGCTTTCATAAGTAATAGTTCTTAATTTACAAAACGCGCTTTTCAATCAAAAGACATGTCAAGATCGTTTACCTTCTTTCAACTTCTTTCTAATGCTAAATAAAACGAAGTATAACAATTAGTAAAGAACATTATTTATTTTGCTGAAGCATATTTTAATCTTGTTAAAACTAAAAAAGGATACAAATTGCAATCAAAATTACAAATAAAAATTAAACAAAAAGTTCACCTTTCCTGGGAATCGAACTCAAGTCACATGCGATCACACATTTTGTTCCGAAGCAAAATGCCAGCAATATGACTGTAAATGAGGGCTAGCGTTCTTTGCTCACCAGTTGGCGCCACTGTTGATGTTGGTCCAGTAAAACAGAAGTTATCAAAATTCTTACATGGGGCTATTCATAAATTACGTCATTTCAAATTAGGGGGGGGGGGGGGGTCTGGACATCGGATGACGGTAGCATGACGTAGGAGGAAACGGGGTCATTCGAAGCATGTTTTTTGGATGATTTTAGGGGGGGGGGGGTGTCAAAAATCTTATTTTTCTAAATGCATATAAGTATTTTAGTTGGCACTTTTTTTTATAAGTACCACTAGTATTTATTGAGCTATAGCTATGGTTTACCATGATTATAATCAAAGATTTATCACAATTATGAATATGGAGTGAAAATAGCGATAATTAAAAGCTTGGAACCCCGAAAACTTCTATTCATTTGACATTTTGAAAGACCTCCATCTACACTAGCGCGGGTTTACTTATTAATTTTGTAATAAATATATTTTAAAATAAACACAAAAAGTTCACCTTTCCTGGGAATCGAACTCAGGTCACATGCGTACACACATTTTGTTCCAAAAGCAAAATGCCAGCAATATGACTGTAAATTAATCTAGTTGTTTTTAGAATTTTTAGGTTATTACAATAGTGACATAATGTTTTATAACTCAATAAAATTTTCTTTGTTGCTTTTTTTTTCAGAACACAAGAAGAGTCTCAAGGCTGCAGGAGTGCACTTAAACAGCGGGCGATTTATAAATAGTTACGAAAAGTAGGTACTTAGTTCGAAAAGCTGCAGAACAATGTTACGGGCTGTGACTCCAATCTCAGGCGGTTGGTAAAGAACTTGTGCGGTGGTTTTCTAATAGAAGGCAACTGAACTTTGGGACTAAAACTAATTTAAATATTACACTTTTCTTAGTGAACATAATAAAAATGACCTTGATCCAGACAGCCTACGGACTGGGTCAGCTAGTAACTTCTTACCAATCGCCTCAGTTAGGCCTCTCACTAAAGTCCAAGAAGCAGCGAGCATGCAGGAGGGACCAAAAGTCAATGAGTACATTTTTCACTCGACGACTATTTAAGGCACATCACACACTACCTGAACCAGTACCTAATAGTAAAATGGCACCTGTCTTTTTGTATAATACCGGTTATTACATCTACCCGGGGCCCAGGGCACTCTTTGTACAGCAGTTTTCCGTTATACTTAATATCTAATAATACATAACCCTTCGTATGCCTTTGTTAAACATTTGCTACTGATTTAATAACCTACTGATATGACAAGGCATACGAAAGGTTAAGAGGAAATAGGACAACCGCTTCTTCAAACAAACGTAATCCCCATTTTGCTCTCAGGATATTGACATTATGGAAAATTATTTTTACATAATTTAATTTATACTTATTATTCTTATTAACTATTATTACTTAGCTATGCCTCTACGTATGACATTTTTCGATTTATTGGTTAATAAGTATAAGAAAAAGAAGCGAAAAACAAGTCCCCTAGGTATTTTTTTTTATGTTCCTAACACTTTTTTAATAACAAAATTTTTTTACACTTAAAATACGTGAGTGACCCGTTTTTAATATATTTAATATGTTCCTAATACTTATTAGGAACTATAGGGGGCAGCACAGGAGCCGTCGCTATAAAAAAATAAAAATAATAACAAACAAAAAGTTCACCCTAGGTGGGATGCGAACCCGGGGTCACAATGCGTGTACACTTTATGAAACCATGCATAAGGTCCATCGATGGATAGTTAAGAGTATTGCTGTTTGTACCTAAGCCGGTTTTCTGAAAGGAAAAACTCAGCGCAAAAAGTAAAAAAAAAAACGAAAAAGTTCACCGATGGCGGGAATAGAACCCAAGTCTCAAGCGAACACTTTGTCCTAAGTCAAACATACCTAAGCTGCTTGCTAGATTTAGACCAGACATGCAAGTGTTATATTTTAAATGTCCAACAGCTATGAAATTATGATTTTAAAATAACACTTTGCAAGTCTTTGCTTTGAAAAACACTGCAGCGTTACCTTGGTCTTACTCTGCCACCCTAGTTAGTAAGCATGCTAAAAGCAGTTTTTCGGAATTATTTGTCGATTAATGTCTATAAGGAAAAATTACGAATTATAATAATGTAAAAAAAAACCGCCCAAGTGCATGTTAGTATCGTGCACGAAGGGACTCCGTTACTCAAAAAAGGGAAAAAATGACGTTTGTTGTATGGGAGCCCCATTTAAATATTTATTATAATTTGTTTTTAGTATTTGTTGTTATAGCGGCAACAGAAATACATCATCTGTGAAAATTTCAACTGCCTAGCTATCACGGTTCATGAGGTACAGCCTGGTGACAGACAGACGAACAGACAGTCTCAGATAACGGTTAAGTATACTATTCAGTTATAAATTACTGTGACAGAGACATTGGGCGTTTCGTTCGCTACGGAGTGTGAACGATTTGCAACTTGGCTATGCACCCAGCTACCTCGCACATCTCTGGTGGAAACGCAGCCTAAACCTGAGATGTTAAGACATCGCCTTGGTTACATTTATTTCGAAAATTCAATTCGCGATATCTTTTTTTCGGTACCTATTATTCTCATTTAGACTTTTAGTTTCATTTTTGTACTTCGTTATTGATACTTTTAGTTTTTTAAATTTCTTGACAATAATAGGTATTTAGACATTTTAGACGTTATTATTTTAAGTCATTTTTCCTTACGACATTAGTCGCCTGATTCGTTTTCCGTTCCACATAATATCAGGACACCGTTATGTTCGTTACCAATATACTTTTTAAGAGGAAAGACGACGAAAAAATATTAAGCATTGAATATTATCGGCAATTCAAGGCAAATATTTTTTTTTATATTTAAAATATTGTTAAGAATCTTCTGATATTTTGTAAACGAAAAAAATAACGGAAAAAAATAACAAACAAAAAGTTCACCCTAGGGATTCGAACCCGGGGTCACAATGCGTGTACACTTTATGAAACCATGGTTTCAACCTTATTACAAAAAGCATAAGGTCCACAGTTGGATAGTTAAGAGTATTGCTGTTTGTACCTAAGCCGATACTGCTACCGGCAGACAGGTAGAATAACGTTTTTCGATTTTGTGATTTTGGCTGTAGTAGACCCTCAGATATCATTCGCGCGCCAAAAGGCTAGGTGTAAATTACATTACGACTATTACGAGTAATAAAAGCCCGATATAAGTCGGTCATAAAAAAAATTGTTTATTTCCGAAAAACATTTCTTGGATACAGTTATAAATAAATAAATAAATAAATATTATAGGACATTCTTACACAGATTGACTAAGTCCCACAGTAAGCTCAAGAAGGCTTGTGTTGTGGGTACTCAGACAACGATATATTATAATATACAAATACTTAAATACATAGAAAACACCCATGACTCAGGAACAAATATCAGTATCATCATACAAATAAATGCCCAAAACATACTAAACATACATACTGAATAACAAAGCATACTAAAGCAATTCACATGTACCTTACTTATTGTGTACCTACTTAACTGACGGAAGGGGCGCAGCTATAAGTTAGTTATCGACAGTGATATCAGCATTTCACTTCTACTCTACGTACCTATTGTTTACGTACCTATTAAGCGACGGGCGATACGTATTAATATGTGAAACTAGACGAGTTTATTTTCGAATAGAGATAGAAATAAATCTAATTATTTTACTACAAATAGGTGTACCTAAGTATAGTTTGTCAAAAGACATACTGTATATTAACATGAAAGGTATTGAAATCTGTAATTATATAGTTTGGTAAACAAGTAATTGTCAGTAAAAAACTGTTACGGAAAAGAGAGTACTGAGCTATAACCGCGAAAATCAAAGGTTCGCAAATTGTGGGGATCTTTCTCTTTTACTCCAATGAAGGCATAATTCTTCATTGCAGTAAAAGAGAAAGATCCCCGCAATTTGCGAATTTCGGTTTTTGCGATAGCCTCTCTGTTCTTTCTGCTTAAAATGCTCCACTGACAAACGACTCTTCCCAAACTATAGATTACAGGTAAACCTACCTGGTAGGTAGGGTTTACCTAGTTTATTTAAAGTTAGCAAATATCTACCTAAGTTAACAATGTAACGATAGGTATATGGTCTGGCAAACCAAATTTGTTAGTAGAAAAGGCGGCAAATTGAAAAAAAAATGGCGGGAATATTCTATCATCTCCCATATGAAATTTGAATTTTGCACCTAAATGCTTGGTTTGCCAGGCGATATTAGATATGTACTTACCTGTATTTGGTTACATGTGGCCACTACAAGTGTATAAGTGGGTGAATCAACCTGTTTTCCCACTCATTGTCATAGTTATGGTTTTCTGAACTACAAAACAATAGGTACTCATTCCTTTCTTTTGGGTGCTAGTATTAGCGTAACACTACAAAGACTCTTTCTGAAAGATTATTTGCCTAAAGTGTCATTCTATGGAACTTGCTAACTACTTATGTAAACAAAAGTCGGAAGGAAGTTCATCATTCAGAGACAATTTCAATGTTTACGTAGTTGTATGTTTACATAGTTAGCAAGTTCCATAGAATGACACTTTATGTTTGATATGAGACAGTCCCTGGACACAATAGGGCTTATTACACTTATTCTGCCTTCAGACGGCTGACGATTGCCCCGATATCGGGCAAGAATCGTTTTCCGTTTCATGTGGTTTCATGAAATATTGTCACATAGTTCACAATATTTCTTGGTGTAAAAAATAGTTCAACTACAAAAGTATCAACCATGTTTGCCAATTCGAGACAAAGTATTTGTTACAATTGAAATATTAAAAATTGAAATATTGTTGACGATGTCCTTATATTTCGTGAAACGCAAAACGATCTTGCTCGGGCGCACCGTCGGCCACGATCGCATTAAGGCCCGACGGTGTGGAAGTGTAATAAGCGCTTATAATGTACATAACGTCAAGGAATAGTTGACTCACCCATTTTTTTAGTAGTTGTGACGTGGCTTCGCCAGTCTCCTTTGTGTCTTTTGAGAGTGTGTGGTACATGTATGGTAACGAATATTGTCAGCTAGAGGTCGGTTCTGTAACTTCCAACAACTTCTGTAAACAGGATTGTCGTCCGTACAAACATAGCTAACGTAATGTTACATTTTAAGTAAAAATTAAGGATGACTCACGCTAGACCGGGCGGGATCCGAGCCGAGGCGTTCGACACGTCATTTTCTATGACGGCTGATCGGTGTTCACGTGGTGCTTTCCATATAAAACGAAGCGCTGGTACTCCGGCTCGGTCTCAGCCCTGTCTCATAGCGTGAGTCATCCTTTATGGTGATCTCCTTATTAGAAATATAAGGACTAAATATATCCTGTCACAAGTGTAACAGGATAATTTCTGCTGAGAGGGACAGCTCTTGTTAGCAGAAAGTATCCGGTAGCAGAAAAGGTATAATCGAGATGATTCCTCCGACGATCTCACTCCTCACATTTTTTTTAGACAGAATAGCATAATAAATAGCTAGTGTTTATTTGTGACTATATCCTAGAGCCTCAGCGCCCGTTTTTGTACCCGTTTACTATCTGTGAATTATGTAGAATATTGTAAAATATAGGTAGTAGGCAATATAAATTGTGACTACCTGATAGTTATATGTTTTTTTTTTTATAATCAGGCAGACCACTAAGCTTATACTGTTTAACTTAGGTATTTTTAGACACTCGCGCGACTTGTAGGTACCTATACAAACACCACCACCAGACCAGTACAAACGGCAAATATCAATTTACGCTTTTCCTACTGACATATTGGTTTGCCACTTACAATTATAATGTACCTACCTGAAATATGCTTACAGTCCCTTTTTTTAGCATTAGAAAGAACTTCGCAGAAGTAAGCTTGTGGTCCAAATCCGGCACTTTTAGCGGTAATAATTTGAAGTAAATTATATGTATTGACCATGCTTCATTAGATAATTCAATAATTATTAACAATTAAAGACCCTGATAAAAACTGCACGCTTGCTTCTGTGGAGTTCTTTCTAATGCTAAAAAAACGAACTATAGGTATCGATTGCAATGTATTATTAGTTACTGCAATAAAGAATTTGTATTTCCAGTTCGATTGTCAAAGGCTCCATTAGTAAGTACCTAGGTGATCATAGGTCCTAGATCCGGATCATCCGGGGGCTTACGAGAACTTGCTTACTCGTCGAGATATGACGAGTATATTGTATTTTAAATTGTTAAAAGATTTTTATAGTACTTTTTGTTGTGTTGCTGTAACTTTGTTAG
Organism: Cydia fagiglandana; assembly: GCF_963556715.1. NCBI lineage: Eukaryota > Metazoa > Arthropoda > Insecta > Lepidoptera > Tortricidae > Cydia > Cydia fagiglandana. The sequence continues at coordinate 17,452,909 of NC_085932.1, read as the reverse complement.
TGGATTTGTTTAAAATTACTGTTAAATGTTATAAAATTTGGTAAATAAAGTAATTTAACCATTTTAAAAGTTGTTTTACTTAATGATTATCAGGATGCCTTTAGTTTTTAGGGCAATGAAACTATTTAATAAATTAATTTAACTATACAAAGAATAGTTTTATTACCCTAATCAACCATGAACAGAATTGAAATTTCCCTAGAAAATTACCCTTGTGCCAGTTAGTTTGACATAATTCGCTAGATGGCGTAGCGTCTCAACGCTGAGTGTATACTCTATCTCAGTATATATAAGTTACTCTATGATATAGAGAAGAACAAGAACATGTCAATTTGCTAATGTCAAATGTCAACAACATTGATGTTGCTATATTAAAGAATCGATATACTAGATTTAAGCCCCCCATTCACACTCCAACCTTGCAGTCCGCCTCATTTGGTAGGAATGTGTATGGGGGTCACGGACTACGTGCCCGTTTCGTGTGGTTTCGTTCCATTTTCGTTCATAAATTTCTCATGACATTCATGTTCCGTTTCATTTTGGTATTTTGGTTTGACCAAACGTAGTGATTATATGCTCAGTGGGTTTGACAATTGACAGAATTGAACTTTGCGACGTTTTTGATTTTCCATAATTAATTTAATTGAAAAGCTTGAAATTGCTACAGTATCTTAATAAAAAGTGCTTTTGTTAACACTTATCAATCAGCTGTTTTATGTTTCTTTATTCAAAAAAAAAAATGAGTTTACAAGGGTCAGCCGTCAGTCACGAAGTAAATAGTGTAGATTTATCTAAAGTAGGTGGATTCTTTCTAACAAAATCCTGAATTTGCCCAACTTAACTGAAATTTTCACGATCGTTAAATTTTTACTAGATAGCTGGGTTGCAGCAGAAGAGAACTTTGGCGTTTGTTAACCATTTCCTCGTAACTACTGTACAGTTTTTGAATAAGTTTACAAAGGACTGTGAAGAAAAACTTATGCATTTTGAACGGAAACTTGAAAAAGTTAATGCTACCATGGTCTTGCTGGAAGCTAAGGTAAAAGTTATACTATTTGTCGTATGATCATACAGTGGAGACTCGCTAATCCGGACCCACTGTAATCCAGTAATTGCTGTAATCCGGACAGTCTCAGCCCGGGTGCACTGCCTTAATATAACGATTTTTGTAGTCACAATTTTTTTTCCTCCTTGACTAAGAGTGTCGAAAGTAAGTGCAAAAATTTGAAGCTGAAGAGTATACATATACTCAACGGACATTTTTACTGGAAAGTAATTTATTTTCCTTGTTTAATTACAGTAATCTAATTACATGATTTTTCTACTACAACAATCCAGAAACCTTGATAATCCTATATCAACTGGGTTTTTGCCTGTCCAGATTAGCAATGTCCTGCTGTATTTACTCTACTATGTATTGGGTATTTTCAAAATTAGAAAAACAATTTTTACGCAATAATTAGCCAAAAATTGAGTATTGACAAGCTCAACTTGTAAAATATGTATATATGATACATATTTACATACTTGCTTAAAAGTTAAATGCATATTATGTTGTTTTTCAATACTCTTACTTGTATTGAATCTTAGCAGCAACTTATATTTACAGCTATCATCAATTCCGGAAGTAAACATTCAATCAGAAATTAAGACTGAGGACCATGAACCTCCAGATACAAATGCAGGTAAACCAGATAGTACATCAGTAGATAGTTCAGAGCCAGCACACAATACAAACCCAGAAACATCTGAAGGTAATGATACCACAGTGCCAAATGAGACTGCCATCGAGGAAACTGCTATAACTCCTGAGTACATGAGGTTTGTAAAAATGGTACAAGTGGGAGTGCCTTTACAGGCTGTTATATTGAAATTAACACTGGAAGGCTTAGACCCCAATGTATTTGATAAAATAATGAACAAATAGGCTAAAAATTAAAAATATTTTATGAAATAACTTATGTCAGAATCAGAATTATATTTTTTCATAAAGGTTCTATGTAAATAATCATATACTACAATTATATACTTTAATCTTACTTATACTTACCTATGTATAAAATCTAAATAAATTTATTTATTTACATGCCAATGATATAAATTTTTTCTACTTGTCGACTGTAATAGTTGAATTAAGTTTTCATATACCAAACTGTCCAAGCCGGTTGGTCACCGTGGAGGACAAAGCGGACCAAAACCTTCCAACCCAATTTCAAACCCAAAAAACAAATAGAAAGAAAGAATGCTCAAACTTGTTTATATCAACACTTAATGTTTTAACTCTGAGAACCACGGAAAGACTAACAGAGCTTACCCTGGCACTAAGAGCCATTAAATGGGACATCCTAGGACTGAGTGAGGTCCGAAGACAAGGAGAAGCTATAGAAGAACACGAAGATTTTATAATGCATCATATAGGTGAAACGGCAGGACGGCACGGAGTTGGATTTTTAATTAAAAACCACCTAAAGAAATATATAAGGGAGATAGTTGGAGTTTCAGAAAGAATAGCAGTCCTTAATATAAACCTTCCAGATTACTCCAAGGAATGGACTATAGTTCAAGTGTACTCACCTACTCAGAAATCGACAAAAGAGGAGATAAACAAATTCTACGATATGCTGAATGGCATTGTTCACAAACACGCAAATAACTACATCATAGTCATGGGAGATTTTAATGCTAAAGTAGGCTCAAGAAAGGAAGGCGAACAAAATGTGTTAGGAAAATACACAGAGGGGAAAAGGAATAGAAATGGGCAAAACCTTATCAACTTTGCTTTTGAACATGGCTTAACCATCCTAAACAGTCAATTCAAGAAAAGAGAATCGCGAAAATGGACCTGGATTTCTCCAGGAGGACGCGTTAAAAATGAAATCGACTTCATCCTAACCAACCAGCCCAAAAACTTTCAAGATACAGGCGTTGTGAGCAACATAAATTTCCATTCAAATCATAGGATGGTGCGAGCTAAGTTGAAAGTGAAACCTCAAAAGAAACCAAGACCAAATCCTAACCCTAAACTGCTAAAGATATGTGGCAACGCTTTCGAAGAAATTGATAAAATTAGCAAGGATACCTTGAGCAACTTCAACATGGAAACAAAGAATCTAAGCGTCCAAGAGAAATACAACCTTTGGGAAAGGAAAATAAAACAAACAACACAAAAGCTTACAAGAACAAATAACAAATTGGAAAAGGAAATAACTGACTACACAAGAAAATTAATTGAAAAAAGAGGAAATCTTATAAAGGAAACTAGAAAGAGTAGACAAACCAGGAACCACATAGCGGCACTAAGTAAACTAATAAAAGTAAATTTACGAAAAGATAGGAAAAAATACAGAGAACGTGTCATAGAGGAGCACGTGAGCAAAACTGGAGGTATTAAAAAGGCATGGAAAGAATTGGACAACATAAAAAGTTGGATCAGTAAAGTAAACAATCGCATGGATGGCTGTGAAACAAGGAGACAAAATATACTAGAAGTAGCGACAATGTTTTACAGGGACCTTTACGAAACCAGAGAGCAACAGAATACAATAAATTTGGAACAAGGCGAGGAGGAGGAAATACCAACCATACTAGAAGCCGAAGTCGAACGGGCTATCACCTCACAAAAAAAGGAGAAATCTCCTGGACCAGATGGTATAACAAATGAGCTCATTATCGCTACTAAAGGCGTTACGGTTCCAGTACTAACATCTCTCTTCAACGAAATTATCTCTGAAGAAATAATACCTACCCAATGGACTACTTCAAACATTATATTGTTGTTCAAAAAAGGCGACCCGTATAACATAAACAACTATAGACCTATTAGTCTGATGTCAAATGTCTATAAAATATTTGCGAAGACGATATTATACAGACTAACACACATACTTGATGAAAATCAACCAGAGGAACAGGCCGGGTTCAGACGCGATTTCTCAGTGCTGGACCACATTTTCACAGTACGGCAACTAACTGAAAAATGCAAAGAGTACCAAGTCCCACTTTACATAGCTTATGTTGACTACAGCAAAGCCTTCGACTCGCTCATACATAACAAAATTTGGGAAGCCCTGAAGGAGCAAGGTGTATTGCCGAAGTACATCAGGATAATAAGAAATATATACGAAGCAAGCACTGCTAGAATACAGCTAGAAAGTAAGGGAGAAGAGATCAAAATAAACAAAGGAGTACGACAAGGGGATCCTCTTTCTCCAAAAATATTCTCTGCAGTGCTTGAGGGAATATTTCGTAATCTTAAATGGGATGGGAATCCCAAATACGGACTTAAAATTAATGGTACTACCCTTACACATTTACGATTTGCAGATGATCTAGTGCTGATAGCAAAAACAGCTGAAGACCTGCAAAATATGCTAAAGGAACTAGCTTGCGAGAGCGAGGCCATGGGGCTTCGAATGAATGCAGAAAAAACAAAAACAATGACCAACTCCAAAAAGACACCTATAGTGGTAAATGAAGAAACCATTGAGTATGTCGATGAATACATATATTTGGGACAAACAATATCCATGGATAACCAGATGGAGAAAGAGATTGCTAGAAGAACAACAAACGCATGGAAACGGTACTGGTCACTGAGAGAAGTAATGAAGAATAAGGAAATTAATATAGCCACGAAGAGGAAGCTATTTAATACATGCATTTTACCAGTCTTAACCTATGGCAGCCAAACTTGGACTTTAACTAAGAGCAACCTAAACAAACTACAAGTATGTCAAAGGTCCATGGAAAGAAGTATGATTGGAGTTAAATTGAGAGATAGAATTAGAAATAAGTTGATTAGATCTAAAACACGTGTAGAGGATGTAACCATTAAAGTTAAATCACTCAAATGGAGGTGGACAGGACATATGATCAGAGGCAAAGAGAAATGGAGCAAGAGAATTATATAAAAATTTTACCTTCCAATAAAATTATTATTATGTTTCCTATCCACATCGGATATCTTCATTGAGAGAGTAACGCGATCGTTGACCAATGATGCCGCTAGCGTCTATGTAGTCGCTCCGCCCCACGCCGTGACGTAGTTCCGCTTCCACTTCCTGCGAACCGTTGCTCGCTTCCCGCCACTCGCCACCGCCATGTCATTGTTGAGGAGAAGTACCGTCGGCATAAAAGTAGCCTAGTAGCCTGCCAGGAAGGCATTACTCAGATATCCGATGTGGATAGGAAACATAATAATAATTTTATTGGAAGGTAAAATTTTTATATTATGTGTTCCGTACTCCACATCGGATATCTTCATTGAGACCTGTTTATTATCTCCTGGTGGCGAGTTAGCGGGCGCGCAAGCGATAGGGCTACACCTACTGTCATAGAACTCAGAGAAAGAATAAATATGTATACACCATATTGCAACCCATGAAATCACAGTGACTCGTTATAATGTGAATTACAGGAAATTGAGAATTGAAATTGTAATCTCAGGTTCGAATCTGACGTTAAACTGGTTTAAGAGAATTCTCATTCGAAATCGCATCCGATCCGCAGAATCTCGGCGAGTCATGTTCCCAATTAACATAAGCGAAAATATCGCTAAGTGAATAGCTTTCCAGCCAATTTAGTTATTAAGTACATCGTGGATCAAAAGCAATCGTAGGCGAGGCCGGCTTGGATGAGACTGTGGCTGAAAGAAATAAGCGAAGTGTCCCCTAACATTTTGTGTAATTCTCGCAAGGTGACGTACCCAGACTACCTACTGATACTTTATTCCGGAGCTTCTAAGAGTTCAGTCGGTAAGACACGTTATCTGGTTTAGAGCCGAATTTCGGACACAAAATAATAGCGTTAAAGTTATCTATGTAATTGCCCGGGCTACAGTGTAGTAGAGTAAGGTCATTGACCCTGCGGCCTGATGCTAACAGCAAAAGTGCGGCAGCTATTCTATCGTACTTCTTCTAACGTACCTAACGTTGTAGGGCTATTTAAATTAGGGCAAGTAGATGTCTCGCGTCCCAAGCTGGTGCTTATGGGAGGCGCTGGTCTCGCTATTAATGGCGTTGGAAGAAGGCATAGTGTCCGATAGTGGTTCATACACAGCACTTGTGAGAGGCTTATGAACGAGTATCGTTCTGAAAGCTGACATGGATAATAGAAATAGACGTCTGAGATAGCTCGCTACTTCACTGGATAGAGGTACCTGGCAGTTGATCTTATTTTTGATGCACCATAAAGACCGTTTCTACATTGTGGCCGTACATGCAGCCTAGACAAGGGGACGATCTAGGGGCTCCCGTTACTGTTTTCTATACAAACACAGTACCGGAATCGGGAATATCCGGTTCTTCCATATTAGTGAGACAGTGACAGTTGCGTTTCGTTCGCTACGTAGCGTTAGACCTTGGCATGTTATATGCATGCGCCAGTCACGCCAGTAGCGGATGTCACTCCTGATCTCGCCAGCTCGGTGTTGGAGCGTCCTATCTGACAGGAGCTACGCCTCATTCTTAAGGTCGTTGACTCGTAAGGGAGGGCGGTCTGACGTTGTGTTCACTAGGACCGCCAGTAAATTGCAAGCTTACCACAGCTGCTTTAAGACTCCTTATCACGCCGTCGCAGTACACAGACTAGGCTGGGAGGTGGAGACATCCATGCCAAGTCTCACAGGCAGCTGTCAAAGGTCGTGGTAGCAGTTCAATGAGTCTGTTAAGAAATACCGTGGCACAGTGCGAGGGCTCTCGAAAGCGGAGGCCGGCCAACAAGGCGCCTGTCAGGTGAAGACAGTCTCGGCGGCTGCTGGGCGCAGCTGCCACTCGGGCGCGCAGTGACTTCTTGATAAACCGTCGCCCTCGGGGGTTGTACCGACCTGGCAAGTGGCAAGCAACCAGCGCGACCTGTAGACGATCTGCTGGCATCAGCAGTTTTTTGCGACAGCCGTAGTAACGGAAGGGATGTAGTGTCGCCGTCGTTTTATGTATACTGTACCGGTGCGGTTGTATGTTTACACTTCTGTCGTCAGCGCTGCAGATGCGGCCCGTTAACGGTTACTCTTCGCTGAAAGGGCCTTACCTCGTACATTGTCTACCAATATTGGAGATTGTAACGGACTGCTTGCATAAGATGAGGAAGAAAGTGGTGCGAGGCTTTCGGCAGCTCCGTGTTGCTGGGGACTGCGAAGGCTTCACCTTCCTCCATGAACTAAAGTTTGCGAATTTGAGACTGAACAGAAGGCATTGAGTCTCATTTCTGCGAGAAACTCTGCAGCAAGGCAGGCCTGTATGTCGTGAAAAAGAAAACTTTCAATCGGTGTGTTGTGCCGCGTGTCCCACGTGATGTCTAGGAGCGTGATGGTCTAATTCGCTTTATCCGAAGAGACACCCTATATCGAGTTAGTATAGGGCATCGAGTTAGTAGCATGCTTTTAAGGAAATCGAACTGATGAAATCAAGTCTAAAATCGATTTTGGCGCTTTGCGTAACAAAACTGTTTCGATAAAGTCGAATACAGACAGATGGAAACTGCTGGAGTCCTCCTGGCCCCTTTCTCTTAGCACCGGAAACTCAAGCTTGTTCAGGCGCAGCGGGTTTATTTGTCCCATTTTGTTTATTATGGCTTTTCGCACGAGTTCGTCTTTGTAAGACGGAACTTAAGCTGGAGAGCGCGAGCAAGCAGAGATAATTATGTGAAGTCTGCAGACCTTTTCGATGCCTTTCACCTCGGTTTGGAGCGGTCGCACAGGGCCTTGTCGCTAGCTGTTCTCCGGTTGGACCACTCCATGGCCTCGAGAAGTCGTAGGAACTTTGAAGCGACACAGCGAAGTCGATCAGCACCTTTATGAAGCCCGGGAACACGACGTATTTTCCTCTGAGTATCGACATATCTTACCGCTTTCAACTCCGGGCAGTCGAGCCGCGCTAGGACGGGGCTCTTTACGACCTTGTCTGCCGTCGCCGGAGGATTCTTTAACCGAAACCAAGACTTAGCGGTTAGGCTTAGCGGTCTGTTCGTGCTGTACCATACCATTCCTATACCTGCACCATAGCTATAGGCGCCTGCGTACCTCAATGGAACCATGTGGACAGGACAAAACTGATACTGTGGCGCCCAGCGAGCAAGGGACGACATCGTCGTAGTTGCAGCATCGGTGGACAGCATCGGCGTGATTGTGGCAACCGCCGCCGCTCGGGAGGCGCCGGTGCGTGAAGCTAGGGGCGCCATCGTGGCGGCCGGCTCGGGGGGGGGGGGTGGGGCACCGGTGCCTGAGGCCGGGCGGCTCATGGCGGCCGCCACTGGTTCGGGAAGCGCTGGTGCGTGAGGCGAGGACCCATAGTGGCGGCCCGCTCTAGAGGCGTTGTCGCGTGAGGCGGGCGGCTCCATCGTGGCGGCCGCCGCCACCGGCTCGGGAGGCGCCGGTGCGTGAGGCGAGAGGCGCCATCGTGGCGGCCAGCTCGGGAGGCACCGGTGCATGAGGCGGTCGCCGTCTGGCTGGCTGGTCTGAGAGGCACTGCTGTGAGGCGAGAGGCGCCATCGTGGCGGCCAGCTCGAGAGGCGCCAGTGCGCAGGTGGTGGTGCCATCGTGGCGGGCGGCATCATCGTGGCGGGCAGCGCCATTGTGGCAGCCGCCGCCGCCGCGTCGATGCGTAATGCGAGAGGCGCCATCGTGGCGGCCAGCTCGGGGGGCAGGCGGCGTCATCGAGCGGGCGGCGCCATCATGGCGGCCACCGTCGCCAGGCTCAGGTGCGAGAGGCACCGTCGTGGCGGCCAGCTCGACAGGCGCCGGTGCGCGTGACGGACGTTACCGGCACGGGAGGCGCCGATGGCTAGGCTCGTAGCTGCACACATCATCACGGCGACGCTGTTGCCCTCGGCGGTGCCATCGTGGTGGCCACCACCGGCGCGTAGGTCACCAGCGACGTCATGACGGGCGGCAACCAACGCGGCGATCGTCGCTGTACTCGTAGCATTTCCACTGCTTACACGTAACTTACCTTCCTTCCGCTAGAGCAGTCGGGACGCAGAAGCGGTCCGCCTTCACCTTGGCGCGATCCACCCGCGATGCGCCCGCAGCTGCAGGAGCGGGCGTGTGACGTCTCGCAGAGCCACGCGGATCTCTCGGAGTCCCGCTGGACTGGAAGCGTCCGCACCGCAACTGCAGCAATAGGAGCGGGCGTGTAACGTCTCGCGGAGTCCCGCGGACTGGAGGCGTCCGCACCGTGACTGCAGCAACAGGAGCGGGCCTGTGACGTCTCTCGGAGTCCCGCGGACTGGAGGCGTCCGCACCGCGACTGCAGCAACAGGAGCGGGCGTGTGACGCCTCTCGGAGTCCCGCGGACTGGAGGCGTCCGCACCGCGACTGCAGCAACAGGAGCGGGCGTGTGACGTCTCTCGGAGTCCCGCGGACTGGAGGCGTCCGCACCGCGACTGCAGCAACAGGAGCGGGCGTGTGACGTCTCTCGGAGTCCCGCGGACTGGAGGCGTCCGCACCGCGACTGCAGCAACAGGAGCGGGCGTGTGACGTCTCTCGGAGTCCCGCGGACTGGAGGCGTCCGCACCGCGACTGCAGCAACAGGAGCGGGCGTGTGACGTCTCTCGGAGTCCCGCGGACTGGAGGCGTCCGCACCGCGACTGCAGCAACAGGAGCGGGCGTGTGACGTCTCTCGGAGTCCCGCGGACTGGAGGCGTCCGCACCGCGACTGCAGCAACAGGAGCGGGCGTGTGACGTCTCTCGGAGTCCCGCGGACTGGAGGCGTCCGCACCGCGACTGCAGTAACAGGAGCGGGCGTGTGACGTCTCTCCGAGTCCTGCGGACTGGAGGCGCCCACCGTGGCCCGCAGCGTCGCGGTGTCTCGGAGTCACCTTGGACGACAGCAGAAGAAAGACGCGGCGCGCGCGGGCGGGGGCGGGCGCCGGGCCCGCGCCCCCGCGCCGGGGGACGGGCGCCCCGGTCGCGCCGCAACTAACAACACGAGGTACTCCCAGGCTACTGCCTGAGAACCCTCCGCGAGTGACGAAGTAACTTCTAGAATATCTTAAACTGGCTCACCGGATGGTTCGAGACAATCCAAACCTCCTTATCAGCGAAGCGCGGCACCCGGCAGCGGCGCGCGCAGGCCGTCCGCCGCCGCGCCGCCCCCGCCGCCGCAGGCACGATGACCGCACGTTCCCTCTCCGATGCGGAGCGACTTGTTACCACTTGTTAACAAAAAACCACTGACGCACTTCCTACTTCGATCTCGAAAATGCGAGTTAACGGTAACGATTTTAGCAGCATGGAATGTGAAAATTAATTTAGCAAGAAAAAAGTGGGTAGAATCGAAAAGCACCGTTCGATGACTTCGATCGCGAGACCGCCAAAAGACTAATAGTGGCGATCTCTGCCATATCTCACTATTTAATCGACCGAGCTTTGGATCGGAAATGTTAAAGCACCATGCTGCAAAAATATACGCAAAAAATATTTGCGGACCATCGGTCAAGACGGTCGACGAAACAATGTCATGGCGGTGGCGAGTGGCGGGAAGCGAGCAACGGTTCGCAGGAAGTGGAAGCGGAACTACGTCACGGCGTGGGGCGGAGCGACTACATAGACGCTAGCGGCATCATTGGTCAACGATCGCGTTACTCTCTCAATGAAGATATCCGATGTGGAGTACGGAACACATAATATGGTGGTTCCTGAAAGATAGAAAAAGAAAACAAGCACCACCAAAAATGAGATGGGAAGACGAAATTGTAAAATTCGCAGGGAGACAGTGGACTAGACTAGCGAGAGACAGGGAAAAATGGAAAGGGATGGAAGAGGCCTTTGCCAAACGGCATACAGACCAAACCGATGTTGTCTGAAATAGTAATGAGTTAAATTATATATTTTGATAAGTTATGTACAATAATATGTAAACTCTTAAACTGTAATTTGTCTGAATAAAAGGCTTATATTAAATTATATTAAATTATATTAATACCAAACTGTAATTGGGTACTTTTCCCAATTCAACTAGGTCAGTGCCCTGTTTATCAAAAGCTTGTAACTTATAATCCAAGTGGAAGTCCCTTTTTGACAGCTTTTGTTAGAAAGGGACATTCACTTGTATTACAAGTTACAAGCTTTTGATAAACAGGGCACTGGTCTAATATACGTTATACATATATGGCCAACCTTCATTGATACGTCTCACGGATGAAACATATATTTTACAAAAGAAAATAAGTTTCTGAACCTAAATAAATAAGGTTGCCTAAAGAAAAATGGTCCAGGCTATTTTTAAATAATTTTTATAAAAAATATTTTTATCCTTAAACTTCACCAACTTGTCTGACGAACGAAATAAGTTCTAATGGAAAGTATACAACATGAATCAATTAGGTTGCCTATCTTTTCCTGGTTACTATTATGCATGTGGTTGCCATGTTTATACCCACATATATTACGAGAATAATTAGGTACTATAGGTAGGTAGGTTAAGTATGGGTTTAACGAGAAGTAATTATATTATATATATGTCGCAGTAAGATAGATAAAGCCGTTATATAGTTATAACCCTTCGGATATAATTATATGTCGTAACATAATTTATACGAAAGCGATTTATTACTATCTTACTAGGAATATAACTATAATACGTCTTTAGTTTAGTGATATAGTTATATAACTGGATTAAGTTTAGTGAAATAATTGTAGGTACCTAGGAGTGCGGCGGTGCGGCGGAGCCGGCGGAGGTATATAGTTATATCCCTAGGGATATAGTTATATGCCGTATAGTACGTATTATAATCATATTCCATATTTTCGGGTTGCGCAAATTCGATCATATATCAAGCTTTCGTTCGCAGCTTAAGTGGTTGCCTATCCGTTTCCGTCGCAACATACATATTCTTTCCCTCCTGTATGTAACGCTGTTTCATCCCAATACTCCTTTTTATCTCAAAACTCAGTTTAAATTTCTTTCCTCCATTCGTTGCTCGCAAAATCTGCTACTGGTTCCCCCTCCTTCTTCTTCAAAATTTTACATTAACTCTTTCAGTTTTCGCGCTGTCCGGCTGTGGAATGCTCTGCCTATTGATATCAAACGTGCTAAATCACTCTCTATTTTTAAAAGCCTCTTAAAAAATCATTATTTGTCTCTTTCATAAATTTTTCATTTTTTTTTTAACTCCTTATTGTTTTATAGCCTCCTTTGTCATCTATATATTTATTTGTTATTTATATAATGTTTATATAGTAATAAATGTAGTATATTTTTATTTCTTATATTTGTAGTATATGTATTTTATTTTATTTTTATTATTTGTTTTATTTTCGCACCACCCGTTAACTTGAATTTGTTTCGCCTTCTCACTATCTGAAGGTTGTCTGGAAGAGATCGCTGTTTAGCGATAAGTCCGCCTGTTGTTACCTACATATTTGTACCTGTTCATACTTTTGTACCATTTCTTTTGTAGTGTGCAATAAAGCATTTTATTATTATTATTTCTTTTCCATATCTCGGGACCATGGGGTCCCGGACCTTTGGGAGGCGTACGTGAGGCCGAAGCCAACAGCGCAGAGGCCCTTTAAGACACTTTAATCTAAAAGCAAGGGATACACGTGGCGGATACTATCCCCGAACGCACAATGTGATACATAAAGAGATGGTCCCCGCCAGGTGCAAAGACTATTGCAGTGCAGCACTTTTGTGCTGCGATGGGAACTAAGGTCATGGGCTATAGATTTGAAAGTTGGATGGACTGGATAATGGGCTATGGGCGAGACTAGCGGACACCTGCCGTGACAATCAGTCTCAAAATTGTATAAGACAGGTGGTGACTCGCCAACTCATTGAGTGGGCCCCGCAATGGCCGCACGCACAGTGCGACAACAGGGCAACACTTTGGAGCGGCTGTGAGGTTGTCGAGAGGTGAGTCTGCGGTAGCCAGATCCCGGTAATCCGTTCAAGGGCCGCCGGCGTTATGACATTTTACACTTCCAACCTGGAGCATAGGTCCCGCTCTTGCGACTCCACTCTGGCCGGCCGGTGAAGGCAAGCACAGAGGCGAGGGCCAGATGACAGGGCCCTCTGGAATAGGGGTCCGCGGTGTCGCCACTCACCGTCAGCTCGCCACAAGCTGCCCCCGCGGGGTTATTATTATTATTATTATTCCTAGTAAGATATTACTATCTGTTTTCTTTGATTCCCTGGCAGATTTATAACCAGTTAACCACATTAGTTTAGTCAAATACCGTATTATAATCATATTCCTAGTAAGATAGGAAAACAGTAAGTATGTTCGTTTTTATTTTTATTACAAAATCAACTTTATTGGTTGCAATGAGTTGTACTCGTAATACTTTCTAGCAATATTACGTAAAATATTATATATGTGACGTTCTACGGAAAAAGGTACCTTATGGCGGCTGGCGCTTACGTCTCATAGCGCCGCAATAATATTGGAGCGGCGTTAATAATAGCGTAAGCGCCAACCGCCATAAGGTACCTTTACCCGTGGGACGTCACATATTACTATCTTACTAGGAATATGATTATAATATTTATAATACGTACTATACGGCATCGGCATATAACTATATCCCTAGGGATATAACTAGACCTCCACCGCACCGCCGCACTCCTACCTACAATTACTATCTTACTAGGAATATGATTATAATACGTACTATACGGCATATAACTATATCCCTAGGGATATAACTATACCTCCGCCGGCTCCGCCGCACCGCCGCGCCGCACTCCTAGGTACCTACAATTATTTCACTAAACTTAATCCAGTAATATAACTATATCACTAAACTAAAGACGTATTATAGTTATATTCCTTAGGGATATAATTATATGGCGTAACATAATTATACGAAAGCGATTCATTACTATCTTACTAGGTATATAACTATAATACGGCTTTAGTTTAGTGATATAGTTATATTACTGGATTAAGTTTAGTGAAATAATTGTAGGTAGGAGTGCAGCGGTGCGGCGGAGGTATAGTTATATCCCTAGGGATATAGTTATATGCCGTATAATACTTTTTAGCAATATTACGTAAAAGTACAGGTCGATTCACAAAAGCTGGCGGTTTTAATTCCCATTTTTAACACTCGTGGCGCTGCCTGACGTAGTTGTTGTTATGTCAAACTATGAAAAACGCTGGGGTGTCCATCAAATCTGGAGTTCATCGGACTGCTTCTTTTTCAAAAAACATTTCCTTCGCAACTTAACTAGACGGAGCCCCGCTTAGCGGGGCTCCTATTTCTGAGCGGTTTGCCCTTTCGGGCATCTGAAGCTACCTAACGAACCTAACCTACCTACCTATTGATTTAGTGAGACGTCCGTGAAAACATTACACCAGCGAAATGCTATACATGGAAGTATTCTGTCCGCTCAATTATGACCCAACGCAAACTACCCCGCGATAGGCGGTACTTACGAACTGCTCGATTGGCAATCTCAGTACGACCGAGATGACAGTCAGTGACAAATGGCTAAATTGATTTATAAAAACAACGTTTTTTTGTAATTAAAAATATATTCATGTGTCGTGAAGTGGTGCAGAAGTTATTTTAGTTCATACCAAGGACAGTGGAATCACTTTTCACTTGTAGTAAACAGATAACTTCAGTAGAATTTGGAAAAAACATGACGATTTGTTTTCAATACTACCGTGCTAAGCTAAAACGTAACAACTGCATACGACTTTCATAACAACATACGACTTTTTAAATTGCGAGGATAATAGGGATGGTGTTATGCTAAATGAAGTAGACTATTTTATTAACTTGTGTTTGGTTTAGGTATTTTCTATATAATTATAAATGTAGTAATAAATTCCTTCTTACAGATTTGTATTTTCCTTTTTTATTTCATGAGATGGAGCTATAAAAAAACTACCTAGTTATTTCAAATTAATAATCAAATTTGGTATTGTCATTTTACATTACTTTCCATTCAGATTCCCACAAGATGCTATTCGCAGAGAACTATGGAAAAAAGCTGTCCAATTAGAGAGACATGAAATTGAGTGGATGCCTGGCAAGATATCTAGAATATGTTCTATTCATGAGATATAACCCGTGAGATAATCATACCCGGTCTCCTATATGTAGATACATTTTTCCTATCATGCTTTCACTGAATTAATTTAACAAATACACACATTATCTGAAAATGTTGATCATTTGAATCCACCCTCAACTGTCACATTTATGTAGGTTCTCTCTCAAGCTATTTCCGTCAGTAGAAAAGAGCGGCAAACATATTAACTCACATTATAGACGGGTCTAACGCGAATTATATTCAATTACCTTGATTTACCGACGTAAATCAGTTTCGTTTCGTATAATGTGAGTTAATATGTGTTCAAAACGCGAAAGTTTAAAATATTATAAGAGCGGCAAATTTAGAAAAAGTAAGCGCGCGAACGGCTGTGGTCCTATACAAAATTTTAATTTTGCACCTTTTTCTACTGACAAACTTGCTTGACCGGCTATATACATATAAAATATTCTGAACTGAAAGTGGGGATTTATTGTGACTCCGCCTGTTCAAAATATTTTTGACCCGATTCGTGTACCCATGTAAATTTTGCAGACTGTATAGCCAGTCCTATTTCTAAGATCAAGTTCGCCATACATTTACTATGGCGTACTTGATATTAGAAAAACGGACAGACTATACCTGAACGTGACTTCGCACTGCCATGCAGATTGATAATAAAATATACAAAATACTTATTATAGCGGAATACATTTATACAACAATGATATGTTTACTTATGTTGAGTTAGTCTGTCATGTCATAACAACATTTTAACTAGTTATCTTTTAATCTGCATTAAATTATTATACGTGAATTATTTGACTGGTTCTTCACTGTATGGCATAAACCTATCCCTGTCCAAGTCATATTCTAATCAAATATGAACCGCGAACTCTCAGCGGCCAGTACGTACAGCAAGAAGGTTATTAGCGGATTAATGTCGCTGATTGGTAGTTATTGACATTATATGCATTTCATCTACACTTAGCTATGTACCATTAGTGTAATAAAGATGACTATTATTTTGTTTACCAGCTTTGATTACAGGCTCTGTAAACGCGTCGTCTTATTTGAATGTAGGCGTAATTGTGTATGTGTGCTAATTTGGCCCGAGAATTTGAACGGTAACGTTCCTAAAGGCGGTATCCTTAGTTATATATGATCGCAGCATTACACTTTGGAGAAAAAAGCGTAGGTAGGTAAGTAGGTTAGGTTCGTCAGGTAGCTTCAGATGCCCGAAGGGCAAACCGCCCAGAAATAGGAGCCCCGCGTCTATTTAAGTTGTGAAGGAAATGTTTTAGAAAAGAAACACATGTAGTGCGGTGGGACCATGCATGGTAAAAATAAATTAAATTGCAAACATTGTCAAACTCCGGTTACGTGGGCGACCGAAAGAACTGGTCACTCTGTCGCAGTCGGATCGTATAATCCGCCGTATTACATTACGGCTAGCCGTTTTCAAAAACGGGCGTTTTGAAAATTTTGAAATGCTGCGGTTTAACGATTAGCCGTATTGAATGCGGCTGAATGAGAATCCGCCGGAATGTATTCGGCGCCATACGTTCTTCAACACGGCTAGCCGTAATGTAATACAGCGAGTCATTAGCCGCCGCTTTGACAGTTTTTAGTTCCCATTTTTAACACGTGGCGCTGCCTGACAAACGCTGGGGTGTCCATCAAATCTGGAGTTCGTCGGACTGTTTCTTATTAAAAAACATTTCCTTCGCAACTTAACTAGATCTGAAGCTACCTAACGAACCTAACCTACCTATAGTTCATTTTTTTTTAGCATTAGAAAGAACTCCACAGAAGCAAGCGTGCAGTTTTTATCAGGCTCTTAATTGTTAATAATTATTGAATTATCTAATGTAGCATGGTCAATACATATAATTTACTTCAAATTATTACCGCTAAAAGTGCCGGATTTGGAACCACAAGCTTACTTCTGCGAAGTTCTTTCTAATGCTAAAAAAAAACGGACTATACCTATTGATTTAGTGAGACATCCGTGAAAACATTACACTTTGGGGAAAAAAGCGTAGGTAAGTAGGTTAGGTTCGTTAGGTAGCTTCAGATGCCCGAAGGGCAAACCGCTCAGAAATAGGAGCCCCGCATTTAAGTTCTGAAGGAAATGTTTTGGAAAAGAAACACATGTACTTAGTGCGGTAAAAATAAATTAAATTGCAAACTTTGTCAAACTCCGCTTACGTAGGCGATCGAAAGAACTGGTCACTCTACTATCTAAAATAGTAGTACGATGCGGCTAAACGTAAGCCGCCTTATTGAAGAACGTATCGCAATGACAATCCGGCTAATCGTCGAACCGCCGCATTTCAAAACGCCCCTGTTTTTTAATACGGATAGCCGAAATAAATAAAGAAAATTGGTCAAGGCTATTTTTAATAAATTTTTGAAAAAAAAAAATTTTTCGCAAATTTTACCGATTTGTCTGACGAACGAAATAAGTTTCGATGGAAAGTATACAACTTTTACAACATAAACAACTAGGTTGCCTATCTTTTTCCGGCCACTATTATGTCTTTAAAGAGGTGATTTTATATCGATAATTGCACTCATCTGTCTGACGCTTGAATTATTCATCAAAATGATGGTAATCATATTGTAAATACGTAAGTATAGGGATGCCTGCGAAAAAAAGTGAATATTTTAGGAAATAATCGCCTTGAAAGAAACAAAATGTACGTGAGGATTTTTTTTTTCGTGTCAACCCTATGGTGTGGGATGTTGTTGGAAAGGTCTTTCAAAATGAATAGGGGTTTTAAAAGAACATTTTTTGATAAAGTGAGTATTTTCGGAAATAATCGCTTTGAAAGAAACAAAATATATGTGACAATTTTTTTATCGTTTCAACCTTATAGTGCGGGATGTCGTTGGATAGGCCTTTCAAAAGAAATAGGGGTCTTTAAACAACATTTCTTGATAAAGTGAAACATTGCGTAAATAATCGTTTAGAAAGAAAAAAGAAAGGTTTTTCCTTCTAACTTTTGAACCATCTGTCCAAAAAATATGAAAAAAATCATGAAAATAGTGCTTATAAAACTCAATAAAATAAAATTAAAACAAGTTTGAACAGTAAGCCGTTTATGTTATGAGTTATCGCTGAAAGTCTTCCCTTCTTATTTTATTTAAAAGCCTGGCAACCCTTATTTGTGACCGGATTTTCGCAGGCAACCCTATACCATTGTAATTGCAATAAAATTACCATAATTTTGATGTATAATTCAAGCGTCAGACAGATGAGTGCAAATATCGATATAAAATCACCTCTTTAAACACGGAAACCACATAATAGTGACCGGAAAAAGATAGGCAACCTAGTTAATTTATGTTGTACAAGTTGTATACTTTCCATTGAAACTTATTTCGTTCGTCAGACAAATCGGTGAAATCCTCCGAAAAAAATTTTTTTTCATATAAGTAGTTATTAAAAATAGCCTTGACCATATTTCTTTAGGCAACCCTATTTATTTATGTTCTGGAACATATTTTCATAGTTTCATCCGTCAGACAGATTGGTGAAGGTCGACCATATATGTGGGATCTCCTACTATAATGTAATACGGCGGATTATACGATCTGACTGCGACATATATCATATAATTTTTTTTCAGAAATATTTTTTTAGAAAATGTGAGATTGTTAGGAATCAAAAGACTACTATTATTAATAATTTATTATTCGCTTACATTAAGCCCGCGTTTTAAGTCTGCAACTATTTCTGCAACATTGTGTTGATAATCATCATTATTCATATGTAGGTTGTGACCAACATTGTTAGGTATAAAATTATGGGCGATATTTTCATTTAAGTTATAATTGTCATTAATTGATACTTCATCATTATGAATACTATAGCCAATATTATTCTGGTCTAAATTATTATGATTAATGTTATTAGGGTCAGCAGTCATAGATGAATTAATATTTTCATGCCAGGCTTCTGCTTCATACACATTACTGAATACTGCGTCGAAAATACTCTTGGAGCATGGATCAGTCAAGATGTCATTGATTAATGTTTGGAAGACCCTTTCTTCTCCTGATGTTGGCGCTTCATGGTTCTGTATTTGCATGTTTGGAGTATGGAACAGGTTATTTGTATTAATATATGCAGGCGACGCATCACAGCCAAGATATTCGGGTGTCGTCACCTTTTCACGTTTTGGCGCTAGTTCGTCAGAGTCTGCCTTGCCACGGTTGTGCTCGGAGACCGATCGTTTTACTTTTGTTCCTGGCGGAATTCTTGCCGAAAATATGTATGACCCCTGTGTGACAGTATTTGGTCCTGGTAGTACCGTAGCTTTTAGGTTTGGCTTTGGCATGCGAGTGTCCACTTTAGCATATGTGTTAGGGGTCATTTTATTTCCGTTTATATTATCCGTGTCATTTCCTTGGCTGTTATCAACGATGGATATCACATCATTTCCCCGAATGTTGCTCGAGTTAAGTGGCCTGTAGCTGCGGGCATTGTTGACGTATTGGTCATGTTCGTTAAATGCACTAAGGTCAGATTCTTCAATAAGTGGACTAAATTCCTGAAAAACGTAATAGACACATTTCATACCTGTTTGTTTTTTATCCAATTTAATATTAAACCAAAGACATAGGGAGGTTGTGAATTCTACTGCATATTATTATATTTAGGATTCAGTGCAAAAACTAGTAAGACGTCATTTATATAATATTATTACCTATTGATTTGATCCACACTATCAAAGTACTAACAGGGCAAGTTAAATAAAAGCAAGGGACTCTCAGACACATTTTCAACACTCCAAATAATCAAGACATCCTATGGATTGAACCATGATTTAACATTGTCTCATAATGTGTTTTAATATCAACGGGAAAACGTAACCCGATAGAAAAGAGTACCTACTTGAAGGGAGCACAGCACAAAACACAAAACAAACATAATAAAAAATATTTGCCGAATATTCGGCCGAATACGAACATTGGAAACCTTACCGATATGCTGAATAGAATACCGAATACCTGTTCGGCCCATCTATTCTCTAGGTACCTACCTGGTATTTGGCAGAAGACATTCTGGTCTGGTTTGTTGAAAATGGCGGCACCTGACTTGACGCTAAAAACAAGACAATTTGCTGAATGAAAAATAAATAATAAATTATTGAATTAGCTCGAGCAAAGTACTTTAGGTTAAAGGCAAGGCAAGAGGCCCTCTGTGGGTAGGTAGAGTCAGACCAAGAATAGTCTGCAGCGGATTTGATAGCCCACGCAGTGCAAGTTTTATTTTAAACGTCAAACTTCTATGAAATTATGACGTATAAAAAACGCTTACACTGCGTGGGCTATCAAATCCGCTATGACTTTTTTTGATTTGACTCTAGGGATGGTTCAAAAGTTTCGGACCAGGCCCCTAGACGACATGCCAATCGCTAACGCTCCGTAGTAAACGAAATGCTACTGTCACTATCACACTAATATAGAAGAGTGATAGAGCGACACAAGCGATTCGATGACGAAGCGTAAGCGATTGCCACCTTGGCTAAGCCGCCTGATATATAAGTTATGAAGGCTCACATTGACAAAACACGACCGTTTCTCCATCCAAACTTAGTCCCCATTTTTCTTACTGGATATTAAAAATACAAAAAAAAATTTTTTTACACTATTTCATTGTAAACACGTACTGCAATGCCTGCGAGGAATTTTAACGTATACCTCTATAACGCATATATACTTCATTCAAAAATTGTTTTCATCAAGACTAAAACGCCTTTTTGATTTCGATAATTGGCTCTATATGGAGGAATGCGTGGTTAAAATCCTTCAGGTTCCTCATAGGCACCATTGTAGGTATAAGTGACAATTTAACTTACTACTTGGCATCGCGAAAGTATCACTCGTATTTGTGCTGCTTTTGGCTGCCCCTCTGCGTTTTGCGTATATATTAGCAAGATAGTCCGGAGCTGAAACACAACATAATATTAATCAAAGGGAAAAACGGCGAAATGCTATTTTTGAAATACGAGCGATTAGAAACTGGGAATCTAGTGGTATTAACCACTCTTTTTCATTTCTATAATAGTAAGATTTAAATGCCTGAAATTCAAGCAAGAAGTAGGCACGAGGGTTGAACAAATTTTGCCACCGAGTGAAACACAAAATTTTTCGTCAATTTCACCACACGCGAGGAATATACTTACTGTAAAATATCAAACAAAATAAATCCAAATGATCATTATTAAATATTTATTATTCCAATTCATCATTTAAAAGCCAATTCTACCAGAAAACATAAGGAAACAATTCAAAATTTGCATTCGATTATCTTTGCCACACATGTGGATAAAACGCAACTTTTTCGTTGCTTTTGAACAATTAGGCACTTGTCCCACCGCCGACAATGTGCGATAAGCGAGTAGAACGATAAACTAGAAACGAGTGGGCGAGCAGCGAGAAGCGAGTGTTAGCTCCAATAGTTTTGTCGCTCGGCTATGGGCTAGTGTTCGAGTGCGACGGGCTATTACTCGCGTCACTCGCTCGGGCGGTGCATGAGTTCGCAGCTTGCATGAGTTCTAACTACGAAGCGAGTATCGCCGAGCGAGTACCGCTAAGCTAGTTTTATCTTATCGCGGCGACAAACTACTTAGTAGAGCGAGTGTTCTCGCCGGCAGTGTGAACAGCCAGCGATGAACTATTAATATGTATATGTGTCTCATTTACTAACACAGGATCCTAATCTTTTGTTCGTTTCTTGGGCGAGAAAATCGCCGATAGTTAATCGCTTACTCGTTCTTGGTGGGACAAGTGCCTTAACGATGCGGACTCGTTAATTGTAAGCTCGGATCTCCATACAAACTTAGTTACGCTGTCATTTTAAAATCACTAGCTGGATTGCTCTGAGACTGTTTGTATTACTTAATAGGATAAGGAAATCCCACCAAAAACATTTTCATGTAAAATGTTGCCAAGACGAAACCATAAGGCTCGCATTGTAAAAAAGCAATCCGTGAGATTTCTTGTGAGTTGCTTATGATAATCGTTCTTCATTTAAAGGATTGGGGGTAAATTATTATTGAAATCCTGAAACAAGTATCTGGGTGCATTTTTTATACAATCTGCTTTTTACTGATTCCCCATACAAATTTCAACCCCCTTTTTTCCCCTCTAACGCCCTTTTCCATCCCCTTTTCACCCTTACGCTGACTTTTGGGTTGAAAACTATTCTATATCCTTCCCCATAACAAAAACTATCTACATACCAAATTTAAAGTAAATGGATCCAGCGGTTATTGATTCCCCATACAAAATTCAACCACCCTTTTCTATTCCCTGTGGGCTAAAAATTTCAAGTTTTTATAGTTAGACGTGTGTCATTTCATTTTATGTTTAAAGCACAATCAAGCACGCAGTTTTGAGAGAGAGTTTTTGAGAAATGAGAACGAAACTCCGTTTGTTTGGGAAGGTGAAATTAGGTCGAGCGTGCTGCGGACTCTTAAGAGAGCCTTTACAAGCGGAGTGGTGAAATAGCAGGTACGTTGTGCAACGTGGGGGGTATGTAAGTTATTGAATAGTCGACGTCAAAGATATGTTTACACTTTAGAACCTTATGCCTTTGTAATAAGGCGAAACATTTAAACATATTATCTTTGACGTCGACAGTACGAGAGTCTATTTATTATTCACGACAGCCGCAGGCTCGAGTAAGCTGAATCGAGTAACAGTATTCTTATTCTTACCCCCGGAGTTACACACAATGTTTTTCATCACACTTGCAAAGAAATAATTATTAAATAACACACACACACACACACGTAAACGTAACATTTCAGACATTCGTCCGCCATATTGTCATTTTGTGACTACAATAGTTAATTTAATAGGCATCGAAGGCACGGACCGGTCTGCATTCAGCCACGATTGAAGATTGTGTAAAAATATTTTAAACGCCTATGAAATTAATCAAATTAAATATTTTTAAACATAAACAAAACAATAAAATTATAAACGTTAGCAAGCCTCAGTTAGTAAACCTCATGTTATACCTTGACTTTTAACAATTACTTTACTTAAAACCTGTACTTGGTTCGTATATCGTCGGGTGACAAGCAAAAGTCATAACACCATTGAAATTATTGGAAAATAAACAGTGTTACAAGTTTAATAAAGTGCATTGTTACTTTAATTTTTTGATAGTACTTAGTGACTTTTGCTTGTCACCCGCGATATGTTAATTGTTAAATAGTGACATAATAAAAAAAAGTTATAACTCCCGTGGGAGTAAAATAGGCTTACCTCACATGCGTGAAATATAGACGGTCAAGCAAATCTTGTCAGTAGAAAAAGGCGCGAAATTCAAATTTTCTATGAGACGCTATCCCTTCGCGCCTACATTTTTCAAATTTGCCGCCTTTTTCTACTGACAAGATCTGCTTGACCAAGTATAGCTCGCTTACTACGCAAGTGTGATGAAAACGAATTTGTTTTGATCGCAATTCTAGGTTCAGGTAGTCACCGCCGGGCACTTGCGAACGGAACGCGGGGCATGGACAGAGGGCCTACCGCGAACCATGTTCGACGTGCTGCCTCCCACTCATACTTACGTACTAATTTAAAAGTATGACAGCGTGGCAACACGTCGAACGTGGTTCGCGGTAGGCCCTCTGGGCCGGGCCCGATGACGTGCGAAGGTCGTGAACCGATGGACGGGCTGAGTTTTCCGTTTCACAAGTCTCGAATTTCTAAAAATATTCTTAGTTTCATATATTCACACTCTTAAATTATTTTTTTAGCAAGTGCCCGGCGACCGTGTGAATTTCATAAGATCTATAGCGAGAGGGAGTGGGAGAGACCTTTTGAAATGATGAGATTTTTTACTAACAGCAGGCTTGGTTTTATTCGTAAAATCTTTTTTTTTATATTTGTATATGCACAAATATATATTCTATACTATAACATAACAAGCGCTTTCAACGTTTTAACTACCAAAGTATATTTTACATTTTATGTTATTTCCTGATAAAACTAATAATAATACGAGTAGATTGTACCTATACATAATATGTGTACCTATTGCATATGTACACTTAGTTCAATTACCTATTGAACGTGAAATATTTATATTTTGAGACTCCAGTCTAGGCACATTGGTATCTTAATTCTTAGCATAATTTACCCCGGTGGGCATAATTAACTCGGTTTTATTAGTAACAAATATTATAGGAGACCGAGGCGAATTGGATCAAGATCCCTATCCCGAAGAGAAGGTCCCTAATATGACAGTTCATTCGAGTCTCTTTAATTTTACGCTACTACATATAAAAATCAACTGTTATAGGGACCATCATTCGACGCGAGAAGTTTAAAGTTAGTTTTTTTCAGCATTAGATAATCGCGGGCAAACATACATACATACATACAAACATACGGGTCAAACTGAGAACCTCCTTTTATTGAATGCGGTCAAAAAAGATAAACAATTTGACGTATCTTTTTATTGAAAAACACTTTTGAAAAATAAGTTTTTGGCAAAAATTTCATTTTTGGTACAAGCTTTTATCGCTGACTGTACTTTTCTTACGACAGACAACTAAAGACAATTCTAAAAAACCCCAACACAATTAGGTTGCGTTGTTTTATCACAGAGTTCCTACGGCCACCTCCTGTCTCCATCATCAGATCAGCTCGATGGTACCATAATATTGCATTGTCAATCAAGTGGGATCGGCGAGCCAATTTCATTTTTTAATTACACGCAGCAGTCTATACGAAACATTTTCGCGTTTGGCATCAAGAGTAAAAAACCCGATAGCATTTTTTTTGTTGTATAAATAAGTTGCATGAGCCAGTCGATCTATTGTAACGGGCCTTTCTTAAGTTCAATGGATACTTACAATTTATATTTATATACAACGCTTTATCATAAATAACCGTGTTTCATTTTTAACACCACACTATAGTCCGTTTTTTTTAGCATTAGAAAGAACTTCGCAGAAGTTCGCTTGTGGTTGTAAATCTGGTACTTTTAGCGGTAACAATTTGAAGTAAATTATATGTATTGACCATGCTACATTAGATAATTCAATAATTATTAACAATTAACAAGCCTGATAAAAACTGCACGCTTGCTTCTGCGGAGTTCTTTCTAATGCTAAAAAAAACGAACTATAAAGTATCAAAATAATATGAGTGCCGTATCGCTTCGGGACGGTCTATCGTCCTACACTACCAAAACGTAATATCTAGAATATCAGTGACATTAAATTTGAACCTTAATACTATGACGATACCGGTTGTTTTTCAATATGAATGTTGTTCTGGCGCGTGCTAACGCGGTAGCTAGCGGCTTTGGGATAATAGAGACAATGGCCTTTGTTTGAAAGATTAAGGCTTGAAGCGAAAAATTCACCTGAGAAGAGCCGTACTATACTTATACAAATTGAAACGCAAATACAATTTGCTTAACTAACTTATATTTAATGACTGAAGGATTTTTATATCCATTAATTACCTAATCAATAAACAATCTGTTTCCATGTATCAAAAACATATGGTACCGTTAACTTTGCCAAATTGTTACCACCACGCCCACATTACCGGGTTATTTCCAGCTGTTACCACCAAGTTGTTACTTATCACTCCAAAATCTCCAACGAATCTCTTTTTTTTAGGTGTTCTCTGTGGTAATGGTAAAAGATGAAAAATAATCTTGAAATTACGAATATATCCCACATTTTCTCGCTATCCCATTATGCGAATTACATAATTTTAATATCTGTGATGTGGTAGAGAATTACTATTTTTTCAAACTAGGTAATGCTGATCCACTTTACGGAAATTCCTCGTAGCTGTAGCCGTTTAATGTCTAGGTATTACCCTACCCATAGTATAATTCTAGTGTAGTTTGTTACCACAACAGTGGTAGTAGTTTGTGTGCAGTAATATAAACTTATAATTTAGACTAATACTAATATCATACAGTCAGATTCTTAGGCTCGCGCGAGTCCTGGAACAAAGAAAAAAAGTTACTTTATTAACAAGTTACATACCGGGTGTGGCCTGTAATATGAGCAAAAAAATTAACTGTAGGCTGTACTCCTCACACTGATCAACATTTGTTCAGCGACTTTTAAAAATAATTCGTGGTTTGATTTTTAATACACTTTAAAGTTTATTCTAAGACGCAATGTATTGCGAATTTTGTTACGTTTAAGGTGTGACAAGCAACGTCAATCACAATGATATGGCGTAGGGATGGCGTCCATTGAAGATAATATTTATTTTGTATGAAAAATAGGAAGTCTAAATACTTCATAATTTTTTAAAGTTGTTGAACAAAAGTGTCACCGTTTGACGAGTACAATCCATGTTTAAATTATTTGCTCGTGTTACAGGCCACACCCGGTATATCACCTAGCCTAACTAAACTAGTGTATCTGGTAAGGCAGGAATATTGATACCTATTGATTATGATAAATTGGCTGTAGATATTCTGGGAAGCTATAATTTCGACAGCCATGCTTGTGCAATATTTTTCTGTAAAGTCGTATTTTTAAGATTATACTTAATAAAACTATATTAAGGTTAGTAAGACCACTCAACTCTATAAATGAAAGTTGTCCTCCCTGAAGATTGCCTGTGTGCTCTCCTACTGTATAATTGTATTAAGCACTTACTTACTTTTATTAAGCACTTACCTACTTATTAACATTGAACCAAAAAAAAAAACGAATTTATATTTTTTTTATTTAAAAATTTGATGCAAATACGTAGGTCACTCGATAAGTTTTGAGATGCTCGAAATTCGAAAATGGAATGCACCTGAATTATATGTTTTTAAAAAGCAAATTTATTTCAAAATAGAACACAAGTTGCCGATTCGCTCCAATTTAAAAAATGAATATGTTACAGTCATTTTTCCAAAACGGTTCCCGCGTTTTTTCTTTGAAACGATGGAACTTAACCGCGAACATTTGCGTGCTATGATATTTTATGATTTTAAATTTGGTTTATCTGAACAATTATGTTTGCTACGATTGCAGTCAGCGTTAGGAGATTCTGCTCCTTCACGGGCAACAGTTTTAAGATGGTTCAACGAATTAAAAAGGGGTAAAACCAGCCTCGAAGATGACCACCGAAGTGATCGCCCGCAAACAGCAGTAACTGCAGAAAACGTGTGGACTACTGAAATGTTGGTGCAGAAGATCCACGAATAACATACAAGGACATAGAGAAGATCCTAGCGGTCAATTCGGGGAGCGTTAATATAATCCTACATCAATATCTTGGAGTGAGGAAGCTTTGTTGTCGTTAGATCCCGCGTTTGCTCTAACAAACTGATGAAGTTGCGATTTCTGCCCTATCGGATCAAGACTGGCAAAAATGTTTTCAAAGTTGGTTTAGATGAATGGAACTTTGAATATAGAACGATAGAGTATTTTGAAAAAATGTAATATAAATAGTGCTAATATCTTGAATAGTTTTTCTGTATCTCAAAACTTATCGAGTGACCTACGTAGAACGATTACGCTTACGCGACGCTTGCTACCCAGAATTCTACGCCGCATCTCGTACTCGTAACATTTTTACGATACGCTTACGCGTCTCTTACGCTTACGCGTGTGCTGAGGGCCTAAGTTGCCTGTTCTTATTACAGAAAGAATTCTTTACCTGGTCATTTGAGTAATCTGGTGCCGGGTTTGCAATCGACGGCGAGGAGGAGCTAGACGTTAATGTAGAGCACGGCTGATGCCAGCTTCTGTCAACGGGTATTTGATTGCGTTGAATGATACACGATGGTCTCATTTCATTTTGCCTAATTGTTGAACAACGACTTAGCATACAAGCCTTATCGTCATTACAACAACAGGATCCTCTCCTTTCTTCATCTGGACTGATCGCGTCATATCTGCTCATGCGGAATTTATGATCAGCTTTATTTAAATTTATCGGTCGAATCTGCGGACCGTTATTTCGAGAGTCTTCCCTATCTGCGAGGTATAAGTAATTGGGATGTAAAGAGTGTTGCGTATCGTACCCGTTGTCGTAGTGGCCCCAATGAGCTGGAGTCTTCATTTGTAAAGGCCAACCTTCAATAAGACAAGCGTATGCTCTTTTGGCATTCATCTCGTGCACGCTGTTCGCTTTTATTTTACTTTTATCTTCTATTATCATTTTCGACCTCCAATGCAGGAGATCCAGGTAGCTTACTCTCCGAGGAGGAAAGGCTTCTAACAATTTGTTTTTCCATTCGAGCCAGGTCAAACTGTCACTGTGACGTATTGACGAGAGCCAATCTTTAGCTATTCCAGTTAACCTCTTTTGCATGTAAAAGGCTTTCACAGTGTCCGACCAATTGTATTTGAAACCGAGATGATCAATATTGCTAATCCATTCCTGTGTTAATAATTCTGGATTTTCTGGGTCAAATAAAGGTATCGCATCAGCTCTTCCACCGACATCAGCCTGGTCTGACGCAGTATGATCAGACTTGACATCCGATTGCGAAGTGATGAGGTCTTCCTTCGAGTTGCGCCCGCGCTTCTGATGGCCGTCTTCGGGGCTACCGGGAGACTGCCGGTGCATTCTTATTTGTTTCAATGATATCCTTGGCTTCTCCAAATCTGAAATAAAAAATGGGATTACGATTCGGTTTGCATTTGAAATAGTTTCCAAGGAAGACATTCACTTTGTATATAGCCACTTAGATGATAAAGCATTATGTGATAAAATATATACCCTTTAAATGTATGTCTGGGGAAGAATGGTATTAATGAACCACGAATTTATTTTATTAACAATTTTATTTCCTATTAATCTGATTATGTTAGTTAGGTACATCGTATCGTGATCTGAGGCCGGCCACCGAAACATGAATTCACCATGAAGAGTAGGTATGTTACTTGAATAATATACGTAACGTTGCACTTCTCGTTTTTGGACGGCAGGTGAATTCCACAAATGCAGACCATCGACACCCTAGTATCTTTTAGAAATGCGTATGTATGCCGTCACTATTAGTCAAGTTCCATCACCATCTTGCATCTTAAACATTAAATAGGATATGAAAAACAAAGCACAAACAAAACCACAACAAAAATGAGTAAACAAATAAAAAAAGTTACTTATTTGGTTACTTAACTTGTTTTTTGGCGGCGCCCGTAGCTTGCGCTTGGCTTCATGAAGAGGTTCACAAACTCTTGTAGCTTTTGTCGTAACTGGCGCTGTGGCATGACAAGAACACCAGGCGAGAGGACTCTTTACAGTGACTACCACCGTGCCAGATAGGCAACAATAAAATACAACGACGCGACGCGATAAGTGGGCACCGAATAATTGTACATTGCGCAACGAAATTAAATTTTGCAAACGAGGTCCAGAGATTTCCATAGTCCATGAATTAAAGAAACGAGTTTGCAATATTTTTACCCCCGGAGTTGCACACAATGTTTTTCATCACACTTGCAAAGAAAAAAACAAAATTATAAGCGAACTAATTCTTAATACGCTGACATTTCAGATATTCGTCCGCCATTATAACCCGTCAAAAAAATTGTGTAAAAATATTAATAGGTACGTCTATTATTAATAAATAATTAAATATTAGGGGATATCTTAGGGCTTGTGCACAAATACATTTGAGTTGTGCGAAGTTTTTTCCCCTACCTACTTTTTATAATAAATATACAAATACGTAGGTGTAGTGTAATTTTAGCCGGAGTTAAACCCGCAACCTTGGCTTCACCGGAGCCAATCCTCTTAACCGATTCAGCTACAGGGAGCTCCACTATGGCTCCCGAACTTTCAATAGTATTTTATACTACACCATCACGAGGCCAAACAGGTGAGGTGTTCAAGTCCCGCTCGCACCACTTAGTATTTATTATGTATTTATCGAAGATATAATTAAAAGAAAAATCTAACTTTTTGTTCCAATTGATTACAAAGAAAGATAATTTGCACCATTTTAATGAAAAGAACTGTAACTATAGCTTGGCCAAAGAAAGATGATATTGACCTTTAATGTCATTTATTTATATATGTAGGTCCTTATGCGTCTTCTGCCATAAGAAGGTTTCTATTAGATGGAAACGTCCTTATCTATTGCACTTGAGCCAGCAACATATTATGAAAATACTTAGTTCGTGTAATTTCCCTGAGCTCCCTGACAAAATGGAAAAGTCTATTGAATGGATGAATAGATTACAATTACATTTTTCTACAGTTGTCAAATAGCACGGTTTTGATACTTATTCAAGTAATCTTAGTATTTAATTTTAACCGATTATTTCGATGTTATTAACCGACTACTACACACTACACTACCAGTACTACCACGACCACCGCTCAGGTTATTTTTTTCAATAAATTTCTTTGTTTGAAAGCGTTTGGTATTACTTTGGTACTTGGTACTTGAATTCAAATTCTCCAACCCTAACTGGATCATCTTGCAAGAAAGTGGAATTAAAATCAAGGCCGTCATAAATTTTAAGATTGTTAAAAAATGTAATAGCCCATTATTTATTTTTGCTAAAGAATAAGTTAAAGGTTACACCTATATTTGTTAATAATCTTTTCTTTTACCATCTCGACTCTTTTATAGGTACCTATTCTTTCTAACCAGTCAATATTTAAAACATTTTAGTATATTTTTTGTCGCATGGGACCATATTTATTACTTAAAACTCTGTTGATAGAGGAATAAAGTATGTACGTATAAGTACCTACATGTTTTAGTGCGATTAGTACCTATTCAGAATCACGATTCGATGGCCAGGCTCTAGTTGATCCGGCTGGAATGGTAATTGCTGGTTGTCGCTACTTATACTGACCCGACTGATCAAAAAACTAATGGGTACACCGCATAGCTGCATAGGATTCAGCACGTCTCCGACTGCGTAGTACCTACGTTACTTGCGTTGTGTGTAGGTACATAGTCGAGTGTAAAAATATGGGTGCATATAACTTACTTAAAAATATGCCCCATAGTTCTTAATTCACGAACTGACACAAACTAAGCGGCACGATAGTGAACCGAAGCCGTGTAGCATAAGCTCGAGCATATCCAGCAATTGCTCACTCCTTTCGGCAACAAAGTTTGTATTCAAAATAAATGAAATGTACTCAACTAATTATCATTTCATTTATGCTTCATTTAAGGAGTGACTAAAGGAGAACTACATTTGAAAGGTCAGAGGTACATGTACAAAGTATAAAAAAAATAGTACTTGGATATCGTATTCTGATTAGAAAAATTTGTTCTTTTGGCGCGATTTTGCTTTTGTATAATGCACGTCGTCCAAATAGGTAAATCCTCCATACAATTTATTTTTATCACTTCAATAAATATTCTACTATGTATTTTTATCTAATCAGAGTACAATGACCTTTGCTCCGTGACCGTTAGTGCTAAAAAGCTGCAATTCGGCACGGGTATATAAATCAATCATGCCGACCAACTGGTATAAATAAACTTTAAAAAATAGGGTAAGTACCTCCCCTACATGCAACGCAATGGGAATGCATTTTTTTCGCTTCAATCGACCGTGGTGTCGTTAGATATAAGGTCTTTCAAAATGAATGGGTAATGGTTTTCAACAAACATGTTTAACAAAACGTATAAGTTTTTGATTTATTGCAAAAAGTCTGCCCTTCTTAGTATACCTACAAATAAAGAATACGTTGCAAAGCGCTGCTTGTTAAATAATATTTAGCCCCGTTCAAGGCATGCAGCCTATTGTGACAGACGGCTAACTACGGAACCCTACATTGAGCATGGCCCGACATGCTCTTTCTCGTGCTGGACATGCTCGTATCTAATGTCTATAATTATGATTCTAATTAAAAACATTTATGAGACTAATTACACCAAGCATACAAAACTCAGAAATCAGAATCAAAGTCTAGCATTTATGGTCCTGTATACAGGGTGATTTCTGGGTCGTGATCCAGAACCACTTCTTCTGACTCTGTAAATGATCCACATTATCATATGGTAGTATTTGATTAAAAGATAATTACTTTAATTATTCTTATTTTTCAAGTAAAATTAATATACTAAGTAATTATGGTCACCCTATGACTTTTGACATACGCTGTATGGAAAGCGACAAGACGTCACATTGAGTAGGGTCACCAAATTGTATACAAAAATGTTTTTTCCTACTTGTCATCTGGAAAATAATCATCATGATTGGTGATAAACAAAATTAACAACATCATTAGGCTCATCTTTGGATTCTGTATGATGTCTGGCTCTCTTGCTCCACGACCCGAAATCACCCTGTATATTTTAATTTCAACGTATTGTTTAATTTCCATGGTATTTCTCTTATACAATATGAATATGACACATGCATTTTACCCTCTTAAATTCAATATGTAAGGTGTGTCAGATTATTATATAAAATTCAACATGATTCCTGTTGGCAACCGCGTGATGTCCAGGATTATTCGATTGTTTAGGAATATAATGATCCCTATTCATGAAAGTGACCAGCGTAATTGCGTGAATTAGATAACTCTCCCATTGCTGCCGCTGCTATATGGCTGTCCGGCGTTGAGCCGTTTCCAGAACTAACGATTTGATGGCGAGAGTAAAAGGCAGCGCCGCCGGAGAGCAGCCAATGTGAAAATCAAAAATCTTATTTGCCCTCGATCCTGCCTGTGCCTTATGGTTTCTAGGCAGGTAATAGCCTCCCGACAGCGCAGCGTCAAAAGTCATAAAGGAATAAGCAAGGTGATACTTACGAGTAGGTTTAGGGAACTGAAGCTGGCTGTTCTTCTCAGGGAAGATATACTTGACGGTGGCGGGCTGACTGCGCAACAGGCCGCGTTCGCTACACTGCTGCAGGTACACCTGCACCTAGTTAATAACAACTTCGGTCAGTGTTGCAAATACAGAAATAGTTCCTGAATGTATACCTATATTTATACTGATGTAGGTACCTAACTATAGTCTGTTAGAGATCCTGAAAACGGTGAAAAATAAAGATACTACTCCTAAAAATACGTGTGATACCTCATTAGATTCGCCATGATGTCTAGAAAAATGTATTCGAAGCGTGTATTAGCACACAAAAAATATCAAAAGTTCTAAACAAAAAAAGGGGGGAAAAAGTAGTCATTTTTTATTTCCCCAATATCTGAAACCAAAATTAATATTATAAAAGAGGAGGATATTTCCAATCAAACGTTCCATACTTGCAGAACTGTATCTCCATTATTAATACTTTTTATTCAACGCTGAACACAGCCCTCCGCGCCTCATTTTCGAGAAACGCGCGCGGCGTGAAAAAACGATTACGATTATAATTTTAAAGGTAGTAAATATTCATTGAAAAATTTGAAAAAAAATTGATGTATTTAAAACATGTCAACACTTGCAATACTTGTAGAAATTTATCTTAAAGTTATTTTGTATTACATGTTTTAAATACACCATTTTTTTTTAATTTTTCAATGAATATTTAATACCTTTAAAATTATATTTAATGTTACGTAATACACGCTTCAAATACATTTTTCTAGACATCATGCCGAATCTAATGAGGTATCACACGTATTTTTAGGAGTAGTATCTTTATTTTTCACCGTTTTCAGGATCTCGAACAGACTAATACCTATATGTATTAGGATAAAAACCCTCCGATTATACTAATTCCAACTGGAATCAAAAGTTTGTGATCTATGGTTTATGTTTCTTTGGAGCTGATATGTTTTAAACAATAACGGTAAGTAAATCACACTATTAACCCCGCAGTTTTCGCTAGTAAGTACATAAAAGTACTAGATGGACAACTAATTTTTGGCTAAGCTTACAGAACAAACGCAAACCTACATATCTTCATTACGAATAATTTATTATCCAATTGAAATGATTTAATCTAGTTTTTAGAGCACCGTACAAAACTTTGTTCACGGTGCTCTTATGGGATCACTTCGGTCTTGCAAATCGGTTAAATGCGTTTTTCTCAAAGACCGTTTGATGTAGGTACCTGAAATTTGGAATAGTTATGGCAAGTACCATCACTAACACTGTGAATAAGTCGAAACTGCTTATTTCTGATTTTAGGGGGAAATTTAGGGGTTAAGAGGGGTAGGCTGAATTTTATTTTCAATTGTAAGAATCGTGTGAGGTACCATTAGAAAGCTTGCAAAAAATTGAGTCGATGGACTGATTT
The DNA here is from genome assembly GCF_963556715.1 of Cydia fagiglandana. Lineage (NCBI taxonomy): Eukaryota > Metazoa > Arthropoda > Insecta > Lepidoptera > Tortricidae > Cydia > Cydia fagiglandana. The sequence continues at coordinate 17,418,753 of NC_085932.1, read as the reverse complement.
TGACTTCATTTTAGAATGCAATAGTTTCGATAAAAAATGCATTTAAAGTTGCAAGTTTTCATACAAAAATTTTCACCTCTGTCCTGGCGATTTTCGGGAAAACTATAGCTAACAGGCAGCTGACCAGTCAATATCCAACTAAAACGAGTATGGAGACGGCGGGAAAATTATCAGGTTAACTCTAACTTTATTAGTTTTTAAACTGCAGCCTGATCTTTGGTTGCTTAGGGCTAGCTAACTGATGCTTACACTGGTCATTCATATTAAGAAGTAGTTTAAGTTAGAAAGATCCTTACTTAAAACTTTGACATTGAAATTTATGACTTATGTCTTTGATACAAAGTTTAATTCTACTTACTTACTTTTGTGAGATATTTCATTTTTTTTCTGAATAGCCTACTATAAGTATGAGAGAGTAAAAGATCTGCAAAATGCAACCTTATTATAAAGCAAATAAGTTTAAATTTCGAACGGGCTTTCCAACCAATAGTCCTATCGCAGTGTGCTCAGTAAGAATCATATTTATTATTGGAGTTTATCAGTTCAAATTTAAAATAAGAATTCCGTTCTTCACTGTCGTTGTGTTTTTTTTTCACATTAGAGCACATAGAGTTAGTAAAGCGAATAGAGATAATAAAGTCATTCAATATTTATTAACAGCTATGGCGTCATCTACCTATAGATTTTACTGAGAGTATCTGATTCGTCGAAACAGTACCTATTCCTTTTCATTAAGTACCATTACATTTATGTATTATTTGTATAAAGTATGTATATTTTTGAACCGATCGGTGAGAGCAGCAACTAGATACTGTTCTGTGACGCAAAAAAAAATAAAATTCACAATTCACAGTTTTTGGAAACAAAGGTAAAGTTGACGAAATATAAAGTAAGCCGATCTTGATCAAACTTGTTTGAGTGACAAAAATGTCAGTTAAGATTTGGTACTCATGAATTCCAGTTCTACTAAAATATTTTTGCTTTTAAAAACGGATGTACAATAAGTCCAAAATTGTCCGGTAAGTTAGGTTTATATTCAAATTATACGCAATTCTTTGTAGCAATTCCGCCAAGTGGACGGAAACAGGTACTGGACGGCAACCTGACGCAGTTACCCTACTTGTACTAAAACTTAGACATTTATTATTAGGTACTTATTTCTGTGACTTATATGAAACATGAGCAAATTGATTAATACTTTACGTTAATTATATTTTGAGTCAGAAACATGCCTAACGTCAAAAACCGAGAAATGCCGAATCACAGACTTAATTGTAATATTATCCTTTTTGAGTCGTGCCTGCCCAGTCTACTGTAAGTTTAAAATACAACAATTGCGACTATATCAAAGATTATGAGCAGAGAGCGCAACTTTGGTGCCGATGACAGACGTATGACGTGACGCTAAATACAGAGTGTTGTTATCTAGATTATAGATACTTAAACAAATAACAACTTATTAGCCTCTTTAGTTTACTGATATTGAAACTTGAGTTGAGAGTTTTTATACGTACTAGCCACGTACCTATAAAAACATAACTGTCTTTGTCATGTTAAAAATAAGATTGCTGGAAATGACAACCAATTACTGTTTACTTATTTTTTTATTTGTAAAATTTAACCGAAATATTATTGTTTGAAGTCGCTATGGAGTCTTTGCAGCCGTATTTGCAGAAATTTCCTTTTCTGATTGTAAAATATGAAAAAATGTGACCAAAATTTAACAGCAAAAGCAAGCAATATAGATAAACATTTGAAAACAACAAAGCATATTGAATGAGAAGGAGATCGTTTCGTATCGTTTTTTAATGTTTACATTATTTTTTATGTAAAGCCAAGCATTTTTATAAATAAACATTAATATAGGTAGGTATAAATTATCATTATTAAGAATCATTGAGGTGTTACAACGTTGTTTTAAAAAAACATCCTATATGCGACTTAACGTCATAATGACGTCATCGGCACCAAAGTTGCGCTCTCTGATTATGAGGTTGTATGTATACCCAGTATTTTTGACGGATTTAGTTTTTCATGCTCGAAGTTGCCTGTCAACTCTGACGTATATTTTTTTTTTTTTTTTTAAACTCATACTCATTTATTTATAATATAATAACTAACCTACAAAATTGTCAATAATTGGCAAAGTGCCGTGGTAGAAAAAGCCATTCTCACAAAAAAAGAATCAATAATAATGAAAATGTTCAGACAAGTGGAAGAATATCAAACTTCAATATGTTATGGATGCTAGTAAGATGTAAAAACAACAGTTTAGCGGAATGTCAGTTTACGAAATGGTTTGTACAAATTACAGAGAAATTCATAATAATTTGTTTCTACTAGAAATGTGCCTTCACCAAACGTTTTTGATAAACGGTATTAGGCCTATTATTATATAAACGTTCTTGATTTCAGTTGGCCGAAATGGGACTTATGATTTTTCCTCTTTTCACCTCCAAGATGAGGTGGATTGTTAGTGTTAGAAAGCTGTAATTTGGTATGGATATACAATCAACCCGACAAGGTGGTAAATAAAATCTTTAATCTCTAAAAAATATATCTAAGGTAGAAGCTTTGTAACTTCTACATTACCTATACTAGCCCAGAGGACTTTAATAAAAGTCCAAACTCCAAGGTCCCAGAGCTCCCAGACATTACCTTCTTATTTCCTAGTCAATAAAATGTACTTATGGGATAAATTAGTATTAGTATCCAAACTTAAAACCACCTAGGGATGTGTCGTGCGGTGCTCTGAACACCGTAGTCTTGACTTCGTGCTTGGCCAATTATTTTATCTGAAACAGCCCATACAACCATTTCTAGTCGCCGTTACGACGCGGTGTTGACACATCTTGTGTCGACACCGTCTGTTTCGGTCACAATTCCAGTCGCAGAGTCGTCGCCGTGTCGACACAGTTACCAGAAATGGAGAAGGGTCGACACATGACACAAAGTGACATAAAGTGTGGTCGCCGTGTGCACACATTGTTTCGGGTTTGCGACTACTTTATGCCAAAATCATTCGTTCATTTTGTTCCTGTCAAATGGAAACTGTCAGATGGAAAAATGCTTAAATAAAAATAAGTGACATTAATACGCCATCTCTAAAACGGATTACAAGACGTAATTATATATTGTTTGCATTTATATTACAATAGGACTTAAATTATTATGGGGAATTAAACTGCTCGAGTGATTTGATAAACTAAGTGTAATATAATCAACGCGCCACCACATTGTTTTAGTTTAGCCGGAAATGAAATTATTTACTTCTCAGTGCCTGTGTTCATAACTATATTATTTGATGCATTTTTAGTACTTCGATGCGTATACTATACTTAAATAACAGAAATAACGCTTTACATACTACGAAACTTGTTAATTATGATGTATAAATATGGTTTAAGGCTGAGAAATATTGCAGTCACAAAGTAGTCGCAAATGTTTCGACTTTGTGTCGACTCTGTGTTGACACATGACACGCGCTGTCAAAAGTAATAACAAAGTTACTGGATTTGCAAAATGGCTCCTTGTGTTCATTCGTTTTCAGATATTCTCAAAGTGTAAGAGCCATGCCGTGGAATAAAAAAAGTTAATCCTCATATTTTAATCGCGATTAATTTAGTCGACCTAACATAGATTGAAATTGCATTAATCTGGATATTAATCGAATAAATTATCGATTAAATCTCGATTGAAAGTTGACAGGGGGACATTTTTGTACGTAAATGGAATAGGATTTGCATGTAAATATTTCCCACCTTTTCGGGGCGGGGACAAATGGGAACACACAATTTTTGGATGTATTCCCATTTATTCCCGCAGGGAACAGATGGAATAGGATTTGAAAGTAAATATTTCCCATTTTTCCCCCCCTTATCGGGGTGGGGACAAATGGGAATACACAATTTTCAGATGTATTCCCATTTATCCCCGTAGGGAACAGATGGAATAGGATTTGCATGTAAATATTTCCCAATTTTCCCACCTTTTCGGGGTGGGGACAAATGGGAACATACAATTTTCAGATGTAATCCCATTTATCCACGCAGGGAACAGATGGAATAGTATTTGCATGTAAATATTTCCCATTTTTTCCCACCTTATCGGGGTGGGGACAAATGGGAACACACAATTTTCGGATGTAATCCCATTTATCCTCGCAGGGAACAGATGGAATAGGATTTGCATGTAAATATTTCCCATTTTTTCCACCTTATCGGGGTGGGGCCAAATGGGAACACACAATTTTCGGATGTATTCCCATTTATCTCCGTAGGGAACAGATGGAATAGGATTTGCATGTAAATATTTCCCATTTTTTCCACCTTATCGGGGTGCGGACAAATGTGAACACACAATTTTCGGATGTATTCCCATTTATCCCCGTAGGGAACAGATGGAATAGGATTTGCATGTAAATATTTCCCAATTTTCCCACCTTTTCGGGGTGGGGACAAATGGGAACACACAATTTTCAGATGTAATCCCATTTATCCCCGCAGGGAACAGATGGAATAGAATTTGCATGTAAATATTTCCCATTTTTTCCCACCTTATCGGGGTGGGGACAAATGGGAACACACAATTTTCGGATGTAATCCCATTTATCCTCGCAGGGAACAGATGGAATAGGATTTGCATGTAAATATTTCCCATTTTTTCCACCTTATCGGGGTGGGGCCAAATGGGAACACACAATTTTCGGATGTATTCCCATTTATCTCCGTAGGGAACAGATGGAATAGGATTTGCATGTAAATATTTCCCATTTTTTCCACCTTATCGGGGTGCGGACAAATGTGAACACACAATTTTCGGATGTATTCCCATTTATCCCCGTAGGGAACAGATGGAATAGGATTTGCATGTAAATATTTCCCAATTTTCCCACCTTTTCGGGGTGGGGACAAATGGGAACACACAATTTTCAGATGTAATCCCATTTATCCCCGCAGGGAACAGATGGAATAGAATTTGCATGTAAATATTTCCCATTTTTTCCCACCTTATCGGGGTGGGGACAAATGGGAACACACAATTTTCGGATGTATTCCCATTTATCCCCGTAGGGAACAGATGGAATAGTATTTGCATGTAAATATTTCGCATTTTCCCCCCCCTTATCGGGGTGGGGACAAATGGGAACACACAATTTTCGGATGTAATCCCATTTATCATTTATCCTCGCAGGGAACAGATGGAATAAGATTTGCATGTAAATATTTCCCATTTTTTCCCACCTTATCGGGGTGGGGACAAATGGGAACACACAATTTTCGGATGTAATCCCATTTATCCTCGCAGGGAACAGATGGAATAGGATTTGCATGTAAATATTTCCCATTTTTTCCACCTTATCGGGGTGGGGCCAAATGAGAACACACAATTTTCGGATGTATTCCCCATTTATCTCCATAGGGAACAGATGGAATAGGATTTGCATGTAAATATTTCCCATTTTTTTCGCCTTATCGGGGTGCGGACAAATGTGAACACACAATTTTCGGATGTATTCCCATTTATCCCCGTAGGGAACAGATGGAATAGGATTTGCATGTAAATATTTCCCAATTTTCCCACCTTTTCGGGGTGGGGACAAATGGGAACACACAATTTTCAGATGTAATCCCATTTATCCCCGCAGGGAACAGATGGAATAGAATTTGCATGTAAATATTTCCCATTTTTTCCCACCTCATCGGGGTGGGGACAAATGGGAACACACAATTTTCGGATGTATTCCCATTTATCCCCGTAGGGAACAGATGGAATAGTATTTGCATGTAAATATTTCGCATTCCCCCCCCCCCCCCTTATCGGGGTGGGGACAAATGGGAACACACAATTTTCGGATGTAATCCCATTTATCATTTATCCTCGCAGGGAACAGATGGAATAAGATTTGCATGTAAATATTTCCCATTTTTTCCACCTTATCGGGGTGGGAACAAATGGGAACACACAATTTTCAGATGTATTCCCATTTATCCCCGTAGGGAACAGATGGAATAGTATTTGCATGTAAATATTTCCCATTTTTTCCCACCTTATCGGGGTGGGGACAAATGGGAACACACAATTTTCGGATGTAATCCCGTTTATCCTCGCAGGGAACAGATGGAATAGGATTTGCATGTAAATATTTCCCTTTTTTTCCACCTTATCGGGGTGGGGACAAATGGGAACACACAATTTTCGGATGTATTCCCATTTATCTCCGTAGGGAACAGATGGAATAGGATTTTCATGTAAATATTTCCCATTTTTTCCCACCTTATCGGGATGGGGACAAATGGGAGCACACAATTTTCAGATGTACTCCCTGGCGTGACAATGTGACGTAACGTGACAGGTGCGACATTTCGACAAGTCTCATTGTTGCTGACGTCACAGGCATCCATGGGCTACGGTTATCGCTTACCATCGGGCGGGCCGTATTCCTGTTTGTCACCATCATTGTATTATTTTTAAAAACTTTATTATATCGGCAAAAACAGGTATTTCTTTTGCGATGTTTATGATGATAATGATGGAAATTGTCACATGATTTCAAAGAACTTTCGGTAATTCTTGAGTTCTGTGTCGGAATTTCGTGACAATTGTCGTATTTCTTGTGACAAATGTCATTAGCTTCGCAAAATAAGTACTTATTAACTGGCGATATAGTGGAGTTTTTTTTTAATTAACATGTTGGTGGCAAACAACCACACCGCCCGTCTGATGGTAAGCGATTACCGTAGCCCATGGAGACCTGTGACTTCAATCACAGTGATGTAGACAATAGGGAATATTAGACAAAGCTCTGCGTAGGTGGCACTAGTAGTACACATACAGTAAACAAACATGCGTCACTACGTCACTCACATATCGCCTATCGTGAAACACGACAATCGAGGGTTCGGTTTCTGCCTCTCTATCACTCTCGCATATTCGAGCGATAAAGAGGCGGATAACTAAATTTCGATTTTCGCGTTTACCGGTAGGCACTTGTTAGCAAACCGCCTTGATGCATCAATGTCATATTTTATTGTCTTTGAAAACTTGTCAAAAAACAGTTTAAGGCACAGTATGTATAAGTTAGTCTATGAATTTACTGAGTCGGTAGTGCTGCACTCTGGCGGCAGAACATTGCAGTAATATACCCTATTGTTGGACCTGTCACGCCCTAAAACCTATAAAACAATATTCATGACGACTTTTATGACAACATGCGTAGCCGCCATGTTGGATTATAAAATGGTCATCATTTTCGAATACTGCACTCCCTAAAACCTATAAATCGACATCCGTGACGACGCAATTATCTTTATTTTCAGATCTAACCAATTGCTACAGAATACAAAGGACAAAAAAAGAAGCAAGGAGGTAATGAAACAAGCAAAAATACTGATGATTCCTCGACGCCATTGGATGATTCTTAAATTGTGTCCAGATTTTCTTGTCATAAAAGTTTTTATTTTTCACATATAACTCACACAAGCTCCGTGACATTTCGACCTTGTAATTTTTTTAATGTTTTTGTTTATATATGCGTATCTCACTAGAATAATATAATCAAGATATGTTTATGTTTGATGGTTGAAATAGTAACTCTAAAAATTATATTTGTGTCTTATATTCCTGCCGAGGACTTTTATTTTTCCTTTTCCTTCTACACAAGTTAGGCTAAGTAATAAGAATTTAGGGCTCTCAATTTTATCTTGACTTCTACATCAGTAAAGCTACGAGGCCATGTTTGGTATCGTTTTCGTATAAATTCACAGTACCAAATTTAGTTATGGTATCACATTGACACCATTCCGAAGTAAAAACATATAGAACTTATTAAAATACTTTCTTTTAAACTCCTCTTCACGCTTAAACTGCTGAACAGTTTTAATTTAAAGGTACACATATATTTTGAGTCCCGAGACAGGACATAATAAGTTATCTCAAAAATCATCCTTTAAAGGTGTGAAATGTGGTGCAGGGGGGAATTCAGAATTGAATTCTTGAAGTTAATACTTACTGTTTAAGTTTAGGTTTGAAGTCATGTTTTTTATCATTTTCAACTAAATCAACGATGTAGAATTGTAGACCATCCCAAATTTCGTATAAATCGGTTCAGCGGTTATTGATTGTCCGTACAAATTTTCACGCCACTTTTCACACCTTCAAAAGATGATTTTGGTTATAAGATCTATCCTATGTCCTGTTCCGGGACGCAAACTATTTCTATACCAAATTTCAACGAAATCGGTTCAGCGGTTAAGCGTCAAGAGGAGTTTAAAAAATACCGGCCAAGTGCGAGCCGGACTCGCGTATTAAGGGTTCCGTACATTAAGTCCGCCTCGCGCTTGGCTGCACATTTCTAATAGGTTTTCCTGTCCTCTTAATAATCGTGATAGATAAAGGACTATTTTGTGTATTTTTTTCAAAATTTAAGACCTAGTAGTTTCGGAGATAAAGGGGGGGGCGGGCAATGGTCATTTTTTGGGTATAAAATCAATTTGTTTACGTTATATGTCCGTCTTTGGGTCCCTAATCTACACATATGTACCAAATTTCAACTTAATTGGTCCAGTAGTTTCCGGGAAAATAGGCTGTGACAGACGGACAGACATACAGACGCACGAGTGATCCTATAAGGGTTCCATTTTTTCCTTTTGAGGTACGGAACCCTAAAAAAATTGTTTTTAAATTTTGTGGAACACGGCCTAGCACCTTCACTGATGTAGAGATCAAGATAAAATTGAGAGCCCTAAATAAAGTTTCAAGAGCGGATATCTCAAAAACTATTCAATATATGGAAAAAATTGACTAAATAAACTTGTAACAAATTAAATTAACTTTCATTTTCTATAAGTGGCCATGTCGCTACGATGCATAGTTTCCAAGATATAATCGAAAAACCGGAAAATGGGACCTTCAAAGCCCCCTCTCTCCCCCCCGCTCAAAGGCTACGGCCGAGGACTTTTGATATGTTCACCTCCCAACTTGCCCAAACCAAGTTAAGGAGCCAAAAATTGTGTTCCGAGCATTTCCCTCTACAACTTTATTGAGCATTCGTTGCCTGACCTAGTAGCGTATTGCATTTCTTTAAAAAGTTTTCTGTAAAAGGTTGACGGGTGTTGGGTGTTTATATGGTTTTGGTCGATTTTTATCTTTCGCATCGCCCATGATGACTTACTAGAATTACGAGCACACGAGACACTAATAGTAGTTTGACAAACCTTGGTTTTCAAGAGGTATTTTATATTGACATTTGCTGTCACAAATTTGCTGTCAGATTTAGTCGCAAACCGCACGCAAAGTGCACACAAATGTGTCGACACCTTGTTACGGAAAAGTGTACACACGGCGACGACACTTTGTTTCGAAACAATTCTAGACACATTGTGTGGACTCTGTTACGACACATCTGACATTTAGTTACCACTTTGATGATTCTGCGACTGGAATGGTTATATGGGAGTTTACGAATCAGATTCCATTCAGGTGCACTAATTATAAAATGTTAACGGAGAACCCATCTCAATGTGAGAGGTGTTTGGAGATACCTGAAGATAGTCTGGACTTCTGGGGTCTCGCTCTTCTCGGTAGGGCGGAGCCTTGAACACGATCGCCAGCTGCTTATGGTATATCTGTGCTGGGGCAGTTTGCGACCACCCCCGTCCGTCATCGAACACCACGTCCGGGTTCTGCCCTGTGTACTGACAAACAAGGAAAATATATATATTAAAAGCGACACTTCAACTAGATTGCGATGCAGGGTTTTAAAGTAGGTATCAGCTGGGCTGGCCAAGATGACAATCGAAATGCCAATCGAAACTGAAATAAAAATGTGTATTTAGTAGCTAATACCTACTCTGCAATCCATTGACCGACCTTGTCTAATTGACCTAATTGTTGATTGTTATTTATTACAAATTGTAAAACTGTTAGTTCTAAAACAATTGCCGTTTGTTTCACTATAGCGACACTACCTGCTATGTAACGAATGTACTTATGAACAAAACTGTCGTGATAAATCTGGAGTAATAGAGAAGGAAGTCAAGGAAGAAGAGTTTGCCCCTGAAACAAACGCACGGGATACGTAGAGAGGAGTGGATGTGGCCGTAAGCAGGCGTGTCTCACTCCGCGATTTCGTCGCTTTGCTACAGGTAGCTAAAAGTACATCCGTTCGGCCCCAATTTTGGGGTTTGCCATATAAGCCGCGCGTGGCGCTGTCGCCACCTAGTGGTCATATCTATGCTGATCGTAACAGACGCGTTTTGTTAGAGAGTGAGTCTTCTGTACTTAGTACTATTAATTATTCTGTGCCGTAAGTTCGATTTTCATGTACACGTCATGTACACTACAGAAAGCTGCAAGATTGCATGGATACTTTATGAATGGAATTAATAAACTTTTGAAATCATCATAATTGATTGACACTCACGAAAGGTTATGCAGATGTTAAGTTGTTATTCTACACATTCCTGCAACCATAATATAATAATTAATATAATATATTTGGCACAATGCATTCGTGAATCCATTCGCGGTCCACTCGCGCTCCGTATAAATAGCTGCCACTGCCAGTCCTTCATATGCGTGCAAGCTTTCGTACAATTTATGAATCTTAGTGACCCGAGTTACACGCCAAATTGAAGATTTGATGGACTTAGGTACGTATTGTGTAAAAATGCTGGGTTTAGTTTAGTTTGACTAGCTTCTAGTAAACTTAATTGTAGGTAAATTAGCTTTAGTTTTTAATATAAACATAATTATTTCTTGACATATTCATACTACCTTAAGTCCTTTCATAAGTCCTTATTGCACAACATTTAAGAAAAAACCAAACTAGGTATAGATTCTTATCCTATTTTTGAACAGCATACCTTATCACAAAGCAAAGTCATTTCAGCCCCTCCCATTAAGGGCCCAGCATTGCTCGTGACGTGGACGATCTTGAGGTCATTTAGTTTCTTCGCGTCGTAAACGACGTCCGACGCGACAGGAGCTAGACCCCTGTCGTATTTCAGCAAATCCATACGGTCGGCCGGAGTCCAGCTCGGTCCCGGCAGAAACACTTGGAAACAGAGACGGACTGCCGTGAAGTTGATTTGGCGATGGTCATATATGTGCGAGAATCCGGCTGTAAGTAATACATAGTAGATTGATTGTAAAGTCGCTATCAGATATGTATATCGGAGCGGCTAAGGTTCAAATATCTGAACTCTCGATATTAATAGAGACTTTGTTTATTTATTTGTGAACACCTTCGCCGCTCCGATACCTATCTCTAATGGCGACTGTACATTTACAACAAGAGCATCTATTACCCTTAGTAAAAACCATCGAATTCTATTGAATCTGACCGGCTAGCATGAGTTGCGTTCTCGCGCGCGACTCCATACACCTAGCGCGACTTTAAGTATGGATTCGTGCGTGAGAACGCAACTTATGCTAGCCCCTAGCCCTGCTAGCCGGTCTGGTTTCAACTGTGATTACCTACTAAAATTACAAATTTATTCTGAAATATATAGGTTGTGTAAATATGCAAAAATAGTTTCACCATTTTGTGTATTTTATTCATGTTTTATAATTGGTATGGTATACTCCTACTCGTTTGTGGAATTATTTATGTAAGATGTATTTCTTCTCTCTTTACTAGACTATGACCGTTAAGAAATTTGAGGGGATGGGAATAACATGGAATGGGATCTTATATATTATGTGGGTAGAACGGTAGATACATTTCTATAAACTAACCTCCAAAAGGGTCGATATTCATCTCCTTGCGACTTTTTAACGCTGATTTAACGTCTTTCTCGGTCTTCCCCTTAACACACAGAATTCCTATATTTTTGAAAACTACTTCAGGTTCGTCTGAGATGACGAAGATCACTCCATGTCTGCATGTGTATCGTGGATCCGATCCTGTGATACTGTGTGGGTGAACTCTGGAAAGAACATTCATAAATAAATTTGGTGAAGGGCCATGAGGCCCATGAGTCGATTATGATGACAATACAGTAAGGGTGCATGTTTCATAATTGTTTGAGGACTCTTTGTGCCTTGTAAGATACTTAAAGCTATAAGTATATAGGTATTCTATAACGCACACCTACCTACATGGATCGACTGACCCTTACTGACACCTATCCTATCCACGTAGTGATTTAATTCTCTTTGGCTACAAGTATAAAGAAGTACCTACATATCCCAACTACTTTCTTATATAATAGGCACTTGAAATTTACAAAACGTACGCACTTACCTACTACCTACCTATTGGATAATGTACCTACTACACCTATCAGATGATGATTAAGTACCTAATCTCTTAAACACACTGAACGATAATAGCTACTAGTATACGACTTTAAAAACTGTATCTGCAATATGCATAACTACGAGTATGTGAATATTTAAATGAGTAAAATTAGCATAAAGCGAATGAGACCGGGGCTGGCCACCATCGGTACCTACCTATCCAGTATTCCGAGAATGAATGAGGTCAGTCAGGTTCGATTTGCGTGAATAATATTTGTATCAAAGTATAATTACCTGAATGAATTATATAGGTACCTACCTGCGAATTTTCTGTGACGTGATAAACCAAATTGCCGACTGCAGGTTCTGTACAAATTGATGTAATGTTGCATTGATTGATAGCTATTTGTTCACGTGGCTACTTAAAACCAAATAACCGGTTAAAATGTAAAGGCTTTAATCACATCATGTAGGTATTTAACCTGGTAGAAATCGGCGTTAAAATTAGGTAGGTATATTATGATTTGGAAGTTCAAAGTTAAATCCATTTAATATTTATTTCCCCAAACTTCATGAGTCAATAGTCTAGTCATTGCATATAGGTAAGGTACTTATGCCAATTCGAATCTGAATGATGAACATGGTTTCATCATTTTCCTTGCCATTGTTTCAGTCGTTGACAGCGCTAATCATCCCTTTTTTGAGGTAGGTAATTAAAGAGACTTGGAGAATTTCGATGTCGAAATACCTAGGTAGGTTAGATCAATGCGAGCGATTAGAGTCGTAAAATGTATTGGGCCACATACATTCCACGACTCTTCTCTTTCCGCACAGACTCTACCAGTGTGATTAACTGCTTCAAGTTGATGATCGAGACGAGCTAGAAAGAAGTGAGTGATACCCCTGGTAGTTGTAAGAAGCCAAGACAGCAAAGGTAACCCATTAAAATAAGTAAGTAGGTACAGTCGCCATCAGATATATCGGAGCGGCCAAGGTGTTCACAATAAACACGCCTTGACAATACATAGAGGCGTGTTCAGATATTTGTGAGCACCTTGGCCGCTCCGATATATCTGATGGCGACTGTACCTACTTACTTATTTTGGCAACTGTACAAGCAACTAATACTAATCGAGAAAATTCTAACAAGCTCAAATATAATTAGTAGTAGTTTTAACACAGAGTTCCTATGGCCACCGTTTGCATCCATTATCAAATCAGCTCGATGGTACATGTCACCCAACTTGCATATACTGTATATGTGAAGTTTTAGCTCGATCGAATAATGGGAAATGGGTCTAATTAAGCTTGCAATTAATAGAGGAAATATCACTAAGAACAATTTGTCCACTAATGGCCAACAAAGCGGCGCATCGCCGGGTGGAAAACCGTGCTGATAAATTACGCGTCATCGTTGACTTGACCCCCTGATCCAGCTATAAATATAATTTATTAGCTTAGCACCTTTGCACAGGTATATGTACCTACATTTTTATACAGGGGTGCTAATTAATTAAATTAATTAAATTTGCTAAATGTACGATAGCTTACCATTTTCTAGGAGCTGAAGCGTGACCGTTATCCAAATATCTAATTAAATGTGCCAATTACAAACGGTAAACAAGTACCTACTTTCGGCCCGATTCGAACTTTAAGATACGTCCATTAATTGACATATCTTAAAAAGTTCGAATCGGGCAGTTTATAAAATGTTCCAGTCCAAGTAGCTACTTAGTAACATACGCACCTATTTCCTGGCGGCCCGGCCCCTACGAGCCTAACAGCCGAGCCGGGCTGCTATTGCATAGCTTACTTACAGCATACATCGCTTCAACGTAACCAATTAAGTGTGATCTCGAGATCCTTGCTAGCTTGCGTAATCAGAGATCACTTGGCTATATTATTGTACTGGACCGGTGAGACGACGCGTTTGATGGGATGGCAGCAACGTGCCCGCATGCCCGAGTTAATTAAATAAGTGAATAGCTCTATCACACGCGACAACGACAGTGTGACTACGATAACTGAAAACATGGGTCCTCTGCTGTTATTTTGTTTTTGCGCCCGAGATTTTTAATTGAACAAATTCACGGCCACTTTATTTCTATTCCGTTCCCCATGATTTTGATGTAGGACCGAAAAACTGCACTATAACGGTACATACCTGGAAATATCTTGATTTCAACTCTAAACTATAGATAAATATGTAAATGCATTCAAAACATTTTCTTTTTCATATGCCTTATCTTACTTTGAAATGTAGGTAATTAATATTAATACTATACTAGTGGCTCTGTGAGCTGTAGACCTCGCGAGCATAGCTTATTGCACGATGACAGCGCCACACAGCGGTTTGATCAATCAACAATACGAAGTTTTTAATTTATTAAAAAAAAAGAAATACGAAGTTTAAGTGAAAACAAAATACAAAAAGTTATGTCTTACTGGGGATAGAACCCAGACTTTATGTGTGCAAACAAAAAAGCGAATATTTGCAAAATACGCCATAATAGTTCTAAGCTAAGCTGGCGAAATTCAGCTACTCATTCTCGAGTAAAAACTAAATATCTAAATACCGCCTAAACCAGCAATACAATTTTACTGCATTTTTTGCCATTTACTATGTAAATATGTATGTCTCAAAAAGAAAATTCTCTTATGATATCGATACCTACGACTATTTGTTAAACGCGAGGTAACACGACTCCTTCCATTTTTGAAAATTGACAAAAAAAAATTATTCACTCGTAAAATCTGGTCATAAAATTTCACGAGAATCGGTTGAGAATTGTGACCTGTAGACGAAAACATCCGGACATACAAAAGCAAAATGCCCGAGTCAAAACGTAGATCTTCGCTACGCTTCGATCAATAAAACCGATTGTAGGTTTTGGGTAAAAAAAAAACATAACAGGTAATAGTACCTAAAACTTAACTCCTCTGATTATGAAAATGCTCATCACCATCACTTTAGTTACTCACAAGTTGTTGTGAGGATTGAGCAGCGACAGCAGCACCACGAAGGGCCCCTTGTGCCCGTGGACGCGTATGGTGGGGTAGGTCCTGCGCTCCGCCGTGCTGCTCACGCCCGGGATCGAACCCACGGACCGGGCGCCGTCCACCTCGCTTAAATAGCGAAACCTGGAAGATTATTATACATTTTTTAGGGTTCCGTACCTCAAAAGGAAAAAAACGGAACCCTTATAGGATCACTCGTGCGTCTGTCCATCTGTCACAGCCCCTTTTCTCCGAACCTACTGGGCTAATTAAGTTGAAATTTGGTACACATATTATGTAAGTTTGTGACCCAAAGACGGACATGTAATGTGAACAAATGAAATTTAAAGATGGGGGCCACTTTTGGGGGTAAAATGAGAAAATTTAAAAATTAAGTTTTCAAACTATATCGTGTTACATATCAAATGAAAGAGCTTATTGTGAGAATTTCAAATATATTTTTTTTATAATTTTAGAATAAAAAGTTTAGAGTAATTTAAGAAAATACTTAGGCAAAAAATTACCATCCCCCCTCCCCTTTATCTCCGTAACTACTGGGTCTAAAATTTTGGGAAAAATACGTAAAATAGGTCTTTACCTATAGATGACAGGAAAACCTATTAAACATATGCAGTCAAGCGTGAGTCGGACTAATTACTTAGTTTTTGATCCGACCCCTCCGTGTTTTTTAAAGGCAATTCACTCGCATTTTTTCATTTAAAAAAAATCTTAAAAATTGAGTAATGTACGGAACCCTTGGACCGCGAGTCCGACTCTCACTTGACCGGTTTTTTCTAGAGTGTAGTAAGTTTAAGTAATAAATTGGCCATTTTCCCGACCATAACAAGTTGTACGGTTTCAAAGTGTCATTATAGTGGTGCGATTAAGACTCACGCCAATAAGGCATAGGCACCTGTAGGCCAACCAAAACCTACAGGAGCCTAAATAACTGTGAGAAACATAAACATACACCATACACCATTAAATGAACGGATAGAAAGATATTCGTAAGTGTTATATTATAAGATACGGAACGAATATATATATATACTCGTAAATACAGAAGAAACTATTGTAGTACTTAGTTTGTTATTTATTTATAAGATTGCTGCGCCCTTGCAGGGTCCATATGTGACGTCCCACGGGTAAAGGTACCTTATGGCGGTTGGCGCTTATGCTATTATTAACGCCGCTCCAATATTATTGCGGCGCTATGCGACGTAAGCGCCAGCCGCCATAAGGTACCTTTTTCCGTAGAACGTCACATATTATGTATAGGTAGGTACCTACCTACCTAATATTATGTAATATGTTTGCAATAAATGCTTTCATGTGCCGGCAATCCGTCGGCGTCGAGTTGGCACACAAATTAGAGTGCCAATTCTTTGCGCACTCTATACATACCTACATATAAATAAAATTGAAGCACCCATATAGGAGAAAAATAAAGGGCACGGCTCCGTTTAGCCATGGTTATGGGCATGTGATACAGTCAGAGTCTTATGAAGAGAGCCAATAGCTTTAGGAAGAAATTTAAAAGAAAAGCCAACCGAGGAAAAGGTGGATGGGCTGAATGAGAGACGATATATGAAAATAAAGGATGTGAATGATGAAATGAGAGATATGGAAGAAAAGGACAGTATGCTGCGTCAACCCGAAGTAAATGGGACAACTGAACAATAGTGCAAATTTTATAGCAATAGTCATGTCATATCTTACCTCTGCGACTTGCCCGCAGGCTGCTCTGTGATGGTGACGTATGGCTTCGAGCTTGACATAATATCCTACGGCAAACTGGGAACAAGATACAATTATTACGACTGATACCAGACTTTAGACGGTGAGATCGTGACGTGTACGGAATGTATTTAAATTAATTTATTTCATTGTAAAATCATGTATGTACCCGTATTCCTTAAAAGTATAATTAATACTCGTAGTATCATTATGATGCTATTTACAATAAGTTTACAATATGGATTAGGTACTCAATTCGACCAGATCTTTGTTGTTTCTATACATACTTAAGTAGCAATTAGATGTGTACCGTGTACCGATATCATGGTGTTTATGATGGTAGAACTTGAGGGAACTCTTGAAATATAACAGGTTGGGTTTTTTTTGTGTAAATTAATTCTCTAGGTACTAAAATAAATTCGAAATGATTTCTTTGTACCTATAATATGCACTGGGTATACAGATGTGTCGAATCCTTCTTTTAAGTTAATGACTTAATATAATAATAATATGATAATAATAATATTATAGTCGGGTAAAAATAGGTTGAAATCAAATTAAAATCAAAATTTTAGCTTTAGGTTTAGCAAGCATGATGAAAAACATCGTCATTCGTCACTTTTTCGGCAGTCGGGTGAGTCGGGTAAAAGCTTGAACTTTCAGCTAATCGAACGAGCGAGCGAAGAGAAGTGAAGTTCTTACGTTCAACTTGGAACCCACGGCTGGCTAGGGGTACGTCCCGGCATTTCGATGTTTTTAAACTGAACTATCAGAGGATAACTTAAGTAATTTTGTTCTAATTTAAATGAAATTAGGTAGAGTTTAGTTGAGGGCATTATATTTTATTCATTAAATTATGAGCACAGGCTCGATCAAGAAAAACCTAGAAGGCCCAAAAGCTATTTGTGAGGCTGAAGGGTCTTGCTATACTGGACAGCATTATGAATTTATAAAACCATAATTGAAACCACGCTACGATTTTTAAGGAAAAATGTTACAGAATACAGAATCAATCAAATGAGGCAAAATCCTCGCATCAATTCAAAACTTCGGGTCACAAAAATTGATAACCGGTTATCACTTTAATACGAACAAAAGTTAAATACATTGAGCATGAGTATCAGTGTTTTCGGTATCAACATGTTTATTTATACCTATGTAGTTGTGTGGAATAAAATTATCGTAACTCATAACGTGATAACGCGCGCGATCTGGATGCCTCTCGGCACGAGCAAGGACCACAGTTATTCCCCGTTGATTCGATTATATAAATATTTCAATTACAGCACTCACCACGCCTTTTCAACGTTTATGTAATAATCCAGGCAATCCAATAGTAAAAATACTATTTTTAACACTTCACAATTATTCGTAGCTCAATAACAACAAAATAAACATCACAACAGTTTTGTGTTTTACACTTTAAGTATTTAATAAAAACAAAACAAAGTAGTGCGTATTTTAATATATACGAATTTATATACTACCGCATAGACTTATAAACAAGTTCTTAAAACATTGGTGTTTGACATGGCTTTAGCCAGCGCTGCCCTAACGCAGTTCCGATCACACTGACATGAATGAAACCACAACGCGAACGTGGGTGACTCAATGCTATTCTAATGTAATACAGTCAGTTAGACTCATATGTTTTTATAGTTAGAGTTTAAATTCACGTAAAACGCCTACCCGGCGCCCACGACTTCATCTGAAGTAGGTATCATATGAGATGACTATACCGTATTAACTATTTATATTGGACTAAGATTCGCGGTTAATCGCCACGTGTTGCATGGAAACAGCAAGTAAAATTATTCTAAGTTGTATAATAGTTATTTGTTTTACAAGGGGGCAAAGTTGTTGATTAACCGCTCGTGCTAATATTGATACCCGAACAAGCTAAAGATTCCAAAATTGAACCACGAGCGTAGCGAGTGGTTCGAAAAAAAAATTTTTGAGCGTTGCGAGAGTTTCTAAGCACGAGGGGGTAAGTAAATAAATTCCAATGAATAAAAAACCATATGTCATGTCATAGGTAGGTACAGTGTGTTCGGAAAGAGAAGAGTCGTGGAATGTTTACCAATTACTACCTATACATTACACGACTCTTCTCTTTTCGCACAAACTCTATTACCAAACTATTTTTTAATTTTACATAATCATAATCAATTTATTAATAATAAAAATTACAAGTCATAGTCCTATATCTAATAGAGAAAAAAACATAATTATATAACACTATTACTAAGCTAACATACTTAAATTTGGTTGTAATACTTGTAATTATAACCATGCACGGACGTAGTGTAACCATGTCTTTGGTGAGGTATGTAACGCTATTTTTTAACACTTCTGATAAAGCTAAGAAGCCGATATTAGGCATGATAACGTTTGATAGCTTATCCGCGACAAAGAAGACCTTTTTTCGGAGTCCCTCGCTGAGTTTTTCGAGTACCTATTATGGTCTGTAATTAACAAGACATAATTTTGTAATGTGACCTGAGCTCCACGTGATGATATTTATTTTTCACCTCAGCAGCTCGAACAAGGGTACTTTGTTTCTTAAAAACAGTGAGCAAAATGCGAATTTGCTCACCGAGTGAGACAAAATGACATTCAAGTGACCTTTATAGTCAAATATCATTTCAACATGCGGGGTCTAATACAAGTTCGAAATACTTGGGTTCTGTTATCTCTGTTCCTTTCACACCGTAGCAAAAAGAAACAGCCAAAAAAAATTAAAACGACATTCAACGGTATATTGAGGGTAATAATAATAGTAGACCCCCGAAAACTTCAGACCGCATCGTTCCAAACCACGTACGAGTATGAATTCTTAATAATTAATTAATAAAAATAAAGTTTAAGAAAACTGATAAAATACTATATTTTAGGTATTTTATTGTACATTTAAAATAATGCACTCAAAAAATACACGGATTATCACGCAAAATTTATTATTTTACTTTTAAGAATCTCTACCATAGTTGAGAAATCCGCACTTCGGACCGTATCTTACAATGTTTCTTTTTTTACAAAAAAAAGTTGTTCGTTATTTCCATATTATTGTACTGAAATTTATTATTACGTTTTGTTTTTGTGTTCGATTGCGGTAATTAAACTTAATTGTATATCTTAATGAAAACATGAGTGCAGGTATTAAGTGATGAAGAAGGATTACATTTTTCAAGTCTAATATGTATGTTCTCACTGCGCAGGTGAAAAATTTTGTGTACTACACGAGATCAAAATTATAACATTTACAAAGCGAGGTCTAAAACGAAAAGCCAGCGAGCTCTACCTCACATGGCAAATAATAGGTAGGTAGAAGATTATTGGGTAGGTATTCCATTGGCTGTATCATATACAGGGTGATTGGAAATTCGCCGTATTCCTTGAAAGGCGTTATTCTATGGGTCATTTGCAATGATTTAAGTCCAGTCAACCAGGGGTCAAAACTCATTGGTTTTCAAGTTATTTGAGTTTTTAGTTTTTTGTTTAAAAAACCCGCCTTTCGACTAAAAAGTGGTAATTGTGAAAAAACTACTCAAATTTGGTATTAAAAAAAGCATTCATCTAATAGACAATAAACTACTGATTACGTGAATTTGAAAAAAAATGCCAAAACTTTCCAAAATTAAATGCCTTAAAATGTTAAAAAGCCTTGGGAAAATTACAAAAAAATTGTACTACACAACCCTTTTTTTTTGAAAATTTTGGAAAGTTTTGGCTTTTTTTTTGTTTCACGTAATCAGTAGTTTATTGGCTATTAGATGAATGCTTTTTTTAATTCCAAATTTGAGTAGTTATTTCACAATTACCACTTTTTAGTCGAAAGGCGGGTTTTTTAAACAAAAAACTAAAAACACTTTAAACTCTCGCGTTTTGTACACATAAGTATTCAATTACACAAACGGGTCTACCCCGGGCGTACGGGTCGGGTAATTTCGGGTAGTTTAGTGTTGTTTTATTAATATCTGCGTTGACATTTGTTGGGACGTCAGTCTTTCCGTGACCACAGCTGGTGCAACTCAGCTGAAACGTCGGAATTAAAGGTAAAAACAATGAAATTATATCGCGGTTCGCGGTAGACCCGTTTGTGTAATTGAATAAAAAACTAAAAACTCAAATAACTTGAAAACCAATGAGTTTTGACCCATGGTTGACTGGACTTAAATCATTGCAAATGACCCATAGAATAACCCCTTTCAAGGAATACGGCGAATTTCCAATCACCCTGTATAATATCTGTGTCTCTAGTGAAAAAAGGTATAAGTCTCGGGCAGCACGGTTGTAAATGGGTATAAGTTCCAAGTAACACCTGTGCCCTTTTACTCCTAAGCTGTGTGAGACTTGTACCCTTTTTCACTAGGGCCACAGATATATAATATGATTACTTCCTCTTCCTACTCATCATAAGACATTTTGTCTCGACTGTGAGCTTTTTCCTAGTATCATATGTTATACATATACATACTTAATATGTATAACTTTATTGACCTCTAGATTCGTTCCAACAACTCGTTATCGCAGGTCAGGTTTAGACTAGGTATACAGTTTCGCTAGGCCGAACAGCTGTAGGTACTCGTTGAGAGCAAACGCGCAAAACACACGATATGCGCAGTCTGTGCTGCGTCACTGGTCAGTACTCTTTGCCTCACTAGAAGGAAAACGCAGCGGAAAAACCCAGGCGACACGAATACATGCGACATGGGGCGTTTGTTACATTATTTAATAACTTGTTGATTTTACTTCTGTATAATACCTAATTAGAATTTATGACCATAATTATTCCTTTTGCGAGTAGGTAATGATTTCAGTGACATTCATCATGAGTAATTTTAAACTAAAAATTGTCAGGTAACAGGACGAAAAGTGCATAGAGGTACCTATATTTTCCTTCCTGCTGTTCTTCGTTAAAATTTTAATTTTATGATAGGTATGACACACAAACAAACAAGAAACGGTAATGTCTGTCCATCACTCTTATTCGAGAGACGTTTGTCACTTAGCGCTAAAAAAACTTAAAATGTTATTAAAAAAGTATAATACGGCGCGATTCGGGAAATGAATTAGAGATTCACTAGATATTAAATAGTATAGATATGTGACGTCCCACGGGTAAAGGTACCTTATGGCGGTTGTCGATTATTAACGCCGCTCCAATTGTGCAACGTAAGCGCCAGCCGCCATAAGGTACCTTTTCCGTGGAACGTCACATATCTTTACTCTCTCACATCTAGTGAATCTCTAATTTATTTCCCGAATCGCGCCGATAGTTTATTTATTAAAAGCTATTTCATTAGAGACGGCTACCTACACCTACATAACCTACCTAAATATTAATCAGGCTTTATTGTTACCTAAGTATAGGTAATTAATAATTAGGAATAAAAGTCGATGACTCGTGTTTAGTGTTTAAGGTGGTTCGACTAGGTTACTCAAAACTTAACTCTCGCTAGATGGCACCACTTTTGCAAAATTTCAGGTTTTATTTTTTTGTGAAATGGTCTTGGTATTTGTATAGTTACTTAAAAGTATGTTTCGCGCACTCTTTAAGTAAATATTGTACTATTAAAATAAACATTGAATACTTCATTGTGCAAAAACCACCCTTTTAATTCGACGGAGTGTTGCTGTCACGCTTTTTCCTATTATTACTCACACATGCAAACAGTGTTTCCGTGATCCTTGTAGTAGACAATTTCACACAACGTAAGTATGTTGCAATAGCGTAACGGTATGTTCGAGCGAGTAGGTAATTTCTTTTTTTTTCTCCTTTGTGTTATCTTACCTTTAAACGAGCAATTATTATATATATAATTATTTAAGAATAAGAATAATATTTATTTCAAATAACCTTCTTGACAATATATATTTAAAATATATATATATGTGAGGGGGCAGATGGGAGCCTCACCAGGATGATGGAAGGTAATCAAAGTCGGGAACCAGGGCGATGATGGGTATTTATTATTTATGATGTAGATATATATCTGGAAGGTGTGCAGGGCCACAAAACGAGCACTATACTGAACTGCACGCACTTATGAATTATTACGTTTACTAATAAAAATCACACTTAAACGGTCGTGTTTAGAAACTTGGGAAGTACAGTCCGTTAGATAAAATGATGTTTATCGATCAAAGTATGTGATCGAACTGAAAATAAAAATCATTGAATGGAATTTGGAATAGGATTTGAATTTCAAAAAGGAATTTAGAATTTGTATGGTGCCAGAAATAGTATGAAGGTCGATAGTGTAACGCTTCGTTACACGCACCGTTACACTACCGGGGTCGCCCTGGAAGGGAAAATCCTGGGGCTTATGGCCAAAGGATTTTTCCGTAATGTAAATATAATGTAATGAATGTGGGTATGAGTGATAAATTTAGAAGGTGGGGATGTTATATACAATGTTTATCATACAAGAGAGGCGATTTAAACATGCATACCAAAGGTCATTCATACATCATCTTATAAAATTTTGGTTAATTGTTTAACCAAAATAAGTTTCAATAAAGTACTCCTTTAAGTAGAGGACGTACTCATTAAATCGCTCTCCATTGGTATTAAGGCTTATTAATCAGTAACCACCCGCTGAATATTAATGAATCTAAATATAATATCTACAATAATGTGTACCTACAAAGAGTACGATTGTTGAAATTTATTCAACAAAATAATGCCGTATGGAATGTAGGATTACTACAAAATATCATAAGATAATTCCTTAATGGAATTAATAAATGTACTGTACGGTACGTATGTACCTAAGTACGTAAATATGAACGTTATGTCAAGGGAAGAAATATACAAATAAGTATTGTTCTAACTCTGGTAGAGTTAGCTTTGAATAACGTTATATGAACGTAATATAACGTTATATAAATTAAATAGTATAAATGAACGTATAAATTCGTACTAAGTAGGTATGTACGAAATGTAATGAGTCCGAAATGTATAATGGGGATGAGATATAATTATAAATGTATAACATTATATACAATATTTTACAAGTTAGGAGCTTAGGAGAAAAGTAGCTAAGTTTGAGCCAAATAAGAATCTAATTAAGGAAAAACAGTATATTATTTATTTTAGAATTTTGGGGAGAGGTTTAAGGTCTCTAATATGCCATCGTCCGAGCATTTTGCCGGACATGTCTTGTAGGACATATACTAAGGGTGATATTTTTTTTAGGATAGAACATTTAATAAACTTGGGTGCAAGTTTAGCAGAATAGTGTTTAGGAGAATTACTAATTGCGTAATTTCGTTTCCAGACGATGTCATTTTCGTTGAATTCGAAATGTTGGTGATGTTTATTATACGATGAAGAATTGGTTTGGTGCGCTCTCCAAAGACGGGCTTGTACTTCGGAGAAGACAGGCTGGAGAAGACCAAGATTATCAGCGTATTCGTCTCTGGGCGCGAATATAATATCATCTGTGAGATCAGATTTATCGTATGCTGATCCACATGTGACTAATTCGCGACCAAATACAAGGAAAGAAGGAGTATAATTTGTTGTTTCGTTTACGGAAGTATTAATAGCAAATTGTATCTTATGTAGGTTGATATCCCAATTCCTGTGGTCATCCTGTATGAATGAGGATATTGCTGTGGTAACAACTTTATTATATCTCTCCACGGGATTTGGTTGGGCGCATTTAATTGCGCAATAGTGTATTTTTGGGATCTGATAGGAGTGGAATAAATCCGTTGTCTCTTGACTAACGAATTGAGGACCATGGTCAAGAATTATGGTCTGTGGGATTCCGTACACTAGGAAAACTAGGTTTTCTAGAATATGAACGATTACTGATGACGTAGCACGTTTAATCGCAAAGAGGAGGCAGTATTTTGAAAAACAGCAAGTAACGACAAAGATGAATCTGTTGTGTTTTAGTGTAGTAGGCAAGGGGCCGATCAAATCTATTGAAATGCATTGAAAGGGTCGAGAGCATTGCTTAGGTTTACCCATTAGGCCAAGTTTTAGTTGGGTTTGGTGTTTGCAAGCTAAGCAAGTCTCGCATTTGGCAATAAAATTTGAAATATCTTTGTACATTCCTGGCCAAAAATATTTCAATTTAACTTTATTGTATGTTTTAAATGTTCCGAAATGAGCGCAAGTTGGGGTGGAATGATTTTCTGTGATAATGGGTATTCTGTACTCTAGTGGGATAACTTCTTTCCAATTATACTCAGATTGGAGTAACGAAGGGGTTTTTGAGTATCGGTATAATTTATTATTATGTATTATGTAATCTGGAGTGGTGTTGGGGTTAGAACTGCATTTAGCGTAGATATTATTATACCAGTCGTCATTGGTATTAGAACTATTGTAGTTAATAACGTCTACTGAAGGTAAGCGTGATAAAGCGTCAGGGATTAGATGATCTTTACCACGTTTATGTTTAATTTCGAAGTTAAATGTAGATAGACGAATACTCCAGCGGGCTAGACGTCCGGTTGGATTATCTAGATGGAGAAACCATTGTAATGCGGAATGGTCTGTGTAGATTGTGAACTTTAAGCCGTTGTCAAGATAGCAACGCCAATGTTCTAGGGCTAGTAAGACACTTAAGAGTTCTCTTTCTGTAATTGAGTAATTTCTTTGGGGACCAGTTAGGGATTTGCTCATATAAGCAATGGGTTTCTCAACGCCATCAAATTCTTGGGTCAGCATGGCACCGATGCCGAAGCTGGATGCATCACAGTGGACTGCGAAGGGTTTTGAGAAGTCTGGGCAAGCAAGAACAGGGGTAGAGACTAGAGCTTCTTTAATGGATTTAAAGGCATTGTCTTCTAGTGATGTCCATTTAAATGGTGGTGCTTTTTTGGAAGTGGAGGTAAGTTTAGTTAGTGGTGCAACCTTTGTGCTGAAATCGGGGATAAAGCGTCTATACCAACTTGCTGTACCTAGGAACTTTTTAACTTCTCGAGGAGTTGTGGGAGGTGGGATGTTAAGTATTGCCTTAACCTTGTCAGGATCTGTTTGAAAGCCGTGTTCATTAACTATGTAACCAAGATATTTAAGTTCTTTTTTGAAAAATGAACACTTGGGGAAGTTTATAGTAATGTTGGCTTGTACTAGCCTTTGGTAAACTTTATTAAGTAAAGTGATGTGTTCATCGAAAGTATTACTTATGATGATAATATCATCTAAGTAGGTAAATACTGAGTTATCAAGGTTTTCAGAAGGGAATAACGCATCCATAAAGCGTTGTTGGGTAGCAGGGGCATTAGTCAATCCAAAAGGCATTACGCGAAACATGTACATGCCTTTTGAGGGTACATGGAAACTAGTTTTAGGTCTATCAGAAGGGCGTAGGGGTATTTCCCAAAATGCTTTTGCTATGTCTATCGATGATAGATATTTAGCATTTTTTAGATTATCTAGAATGTCAGAAATGAGTGGGAGTTTGTAGGCATCTTTGCGCGTAATCGAATTTAGTTTACGGCTGTCGATGCAAAAACGCCACGTTCCATCTTTTTTAGGAGTTATTATGACAGGGTTTAGCCATGGGCTTTCACAGGGTTCGATAACATTAAGCTTTAGCATTTCATCAACTTCTTTGCATAAAGCTTTTTGTTTCTCTGGAGAAAGCCTATAGCATCGCTGTTTGATTGGTGGATGGTCACCGGTATCTATGTGATGTTCAATGAGGTGGGTTCGTCCTAAGGGTTTGGTTTCTGTTGAAATATTTTTAAATTTTTCAATAATAGTATCTGAAATTAACTGTTGAGTTTCAGAAAGGTTGTCATAATTAGTGATGTGTTGGTCGCAGGTGGAAATAACTAGGGTATCTATATGTTTATCAGAATATGACGTTATGTCAGGTAATATGTGGGGAGCTATATTGAATTTTCTCCAAAAATTTGTGCCTAGAATCAAGGGTTGCTTTACAGTAGGGATAACATGAGCGGTAATAATAGCCACAATATTTTTGTACGAAATTGGTAGTTGAATTGTACCAATAGAGTATATAGGGTAGCCGTCGGCTACAGAGCCTACGACTTTATGGTCGTAATTTATGGTAAAATTGTGGGATAAGAGAATTTTATGGGAATTATTTCCGAAAATAGTTAAAGCACTGCCACTGTCTAAGAGGCCACATAAAGTTAAATTATTTGTCTGGATGTTGACATAAGGTCGTTCATCGTATGGATCTTGAGTGAAAAGTGCTGATGTAGTATTGTATGATGACATAAATAATTTAATGGTATCTAACCATTGGTTCCATTCTGTAGCAGTAGTTTTATTTAAGTTACTTTTCTCCTTTATGCGTTTTTTGGAAATTTATGGCAAACCATACATTTTGCAAAAGTGACATTTTGTTTGCCACAGCGGAAGCATACTATATTTTTACTTGTACAAATATCTAAAGAATGATCGTTTGTTCTGCAACGCGGACAGGAGTAACGTAACGTAGAAGGTGGTGCTGTTACAGTATGGACCGGTTTATTAAATGGGAATGGTGGTATGTACGGTTGGGAAGGGGGGGTATGGTTAGAATCTTGTTGAATGTTGGTATAGTTGCTAGAGCTATAAGTAGAGGTAGTATTACAGCTTTCGTACCATTTGCACGATTGGAATAATGTGTCTATAGACGTAACATCTGTAGGAACTAATCTGGAACTGTAATAAGGGCTCATGTTTCTACGGAGGATATCTATTTTTTGTTTTTCAGAAAGGGGTTCATGTAGTTTGGAAAAGAGGGCTTCCATGGCTGAAAAATACATTATTATTCGTTCATGTTGTTTTTGTTTACGGGAATGTATATTTTGTAGTAAGTTGTGGTCATGGTCATGCAATTCGAAATCTTTTAAGAAGTGGGTTTTAAATGATTTCCAATCTGTAAGGGTTGTTTTCTTTGACCTATACCAATCTAAAGGAGTGCCTGATAAAAAATCGTATATATATTTGTGTAAGCGTTTGTCGTCAATGTTACGCGCAATTGCAAACTCTTCGATGTTTCGAATTAAATCATAAGGGCAACTATCGCCTTTATAGTTGAATTTTTTAAAATCGCTTGGTTTTGCTTCAGAGAGGTTGGTTAATTTTCGAGCAAGTAGGTCTAAATTTGTGGAATCATCTATCAAAGAGGTTGCTGACGCGTAAGTTGACGTTGTTGTTGACGGTTGTGACATGTTAAATTTTGTTTGACATTTTGACAATAATTCGCATATTTTCGAATAGTTGTCAATAATTTCTGGAGATAATTCAGTGGTAATATGGAGACGTTCTATTCTGTTATATAAATGAAATAAGAAAACCGCTATTCTATCGTGCTTCGCTTGGTTGGTGGTCGCAAGCTGTAGCTGAGAAGAAACTATTGTGAGGCATCTGCTAATTTCGGTGATATCTTGTTCAAGATCATATGGGCTGGAGAGATTCGAACACGGGTCCGCGAATAAATTTGGAGTGAGGAGCTGTCTTAAATCATCAGCCTGCGCGGTGGCTGGGAACTGAATGTTCCTGAGTTTGAGCTCATAGATGAGTTCAGGTTTATTTAATAGTGCTGGATTCATGGTTTATTAAAGTGGATACCTATTATGAAGAGAATAATTGATGTTATCAATATAAATAAAATATGTAGTTATTAAATTTTATTTTTTATTGAATCGAAAGGAGAAGTTTATTGTGATATTAGGTTTAGTTGTGTATATTTATTTAATCGGGTGAAGGATAAGCTATCGGATTATCTCCAACAGTACTGCCGTAAGTCAGGATTGGTTCGCACTTCAGTGACTCCAAGGAGTTTTAAAAACACTTAGGATTGAAACCAATTTGTGAGATTTCAGTGGAAATCTTGGATTGTGTAATTGTATGTGATAGATGTTTTGTGTAATCACTATGTTAAGAGTTTTGTTACGTGGCGCGACAAAAAGCGTAGGACGTTGGCATAATAGGGATTAGAAAATAGATATAGATAAATTGGTATAAGATGATGAATGATGATAGATGTATATGTAATTGGTTATTTAAGGGGGGAATTTTGGTTAAACGGTTGAGGATTAGATAAAACGTTGGTTGTAAAATAGAAAATTAAATAAAATGATGTTAGGTCGAGAGATATTGCGAAAATTTGAGTTGGGTCGACTATAACCTTTTAGAATTTTGAAAAGATCTTATGCTAACTATTACAAGATATATAAAATTGATAAAAAAAAAAATGTCGTAAAAAGTAGTAGGCGTCGGCGTGGTGTAGGAGCACGAGCGTAGCGGAGGAGGCACGAAGAGAAGGGCTGCTCTGCGTCGTAGGGTGGGTGGGTAGGTTCGTCGTAGGGGTGTTCTGGATTCGATCACGTTGGTAGCGCCAGTGTGAGGGGGCAGATGGGAGCCTCACCAGGATGATGGAAGGTAATCAAAGTCGGGAACCAGGGCGATGATGGGTATTTATTATTTATGATGTAGATATATATCTGGAAGGTGTGCAGGGCCACAAAACGAGCACTATACTGAACTGCACGCACTTATGAATTATTACGTTTACTAATAAAAATCACACTTAAACGGTCGTGTTTAGAAACTTGGGAAGTACAGTCCGTTAGATAAAATGATGTTTATCGATCAAAGTATGTGATCGAACTGAAAATAAAAATCATTGAATGGAATTTGGAATAGGATTTGAATTTCAAAAAGGAATTTAGAATTTGTATGGTGCCAGAAATAATATGAAGGTCGATAGTGTAACGCTTCGTTACACGCACCGTTACAATATATATATATATATATCCTGTGGCCCCTTCGAGCAACACGGAAGGGAGGCGGCATTTGCACTATTTCCCCTCTGCCGAGGTACAAGATTAGCGCGTCAATTTAATCTAGCGCGGGTAATAAAACTAGTTGCACTTGGATTTTTCACTAGACCGAGTCCAGACGCGCGCGTGAACACTGCTGCACAAAAATGCCTGTTTGCTCGGTTTTTTGTTATAAAAAGAGGTCGGGGACATCAAATTTACAAAAAGAAAGTGTTACATTTCACATGTAATATTTTTTTTTACATATCATACGTTAAATAACATTTAAATACAATTATTATATTTTAGTCTCAAGTAATTGTTGGATTTATCGATTTTGCTCGCTCAGTACAAATTGCGGATCGGTCGAGCGACAAATCCGACTTCTCATCTCTCAGAATACAATGACATACCTCAACGAAAATGTGTTAGTTTGCGTGTTGTGACACTAGTCACTCGTCCGTACACAAAAAGAGATCGAGGTTTGCAAGATTTGTCTTTGACGTGTGTCATTTTCTATGTATTTGTGTCGTCATTACAGATTGGATTTTGTATGTAAGTGTGTGAGAAATGCGACTGTGTGCACCTTTCCCCCCGCGAAAAATGGCAGAACGATTTGTACGGCGAGATATCGCTTGGGCCCCTCCCTTCCGACATGTCGGAAGCCGGTGTTGCTCGAAGTGTGGCCCCACATAATGGTTTTTAAACTACATCGTGTTACATATCAGAATCTCGAATAGGTATTTTTTTTGTTATTTTAAAATAAACAGTTTAAAAGTTATTTAATAAAATAGCCAAAAAATGACCATTCCCCCCTTTATCTCCGAAACTACTAGGTCTAAAATTTTGAAAAAAATATACATAATAGTTCTTTACCTATAGATGACAGAAAAACCTATTACAAATATGCAGTCAAGCGTGAGTCGGACTAATTAATTAGTTTTTGATCCGACCCCTACGGGTTTTTCAAAGGCAATTCACTCGCGTTTCACATATAAATAATACATTGTTAATAATTTTTAAGAAAAAAAAACCGACTTCTTTGGGGGCCGGTGAAAGATTATTGTAGATAGTACACTATGTAGAAACGGAGGTAAAACCACCCACTTTTCTACTAGCATTTCGCTTCTGTAATGGCTCCTCTACAGGATGGGCCAACGCCGGCCACTCCAAGGGACGCAGCCTTGCGGTAGAATGAGATAGCAATATTACTTGCTCCCTCTAACGCATAAATGCGTCCCTTGGAGTGGCCGGCGTTGGCCCATCGTGTAGAGGAGCCATAAGGGTCGTAGTTCTAGCCTAACCTAACCCACTTCTCAGATAGCAGTTCGGTTCTGTGAGGATCGCAGTTCGAACCTAATCAAACCCACTTTTCAAGTAGCATTCCGTTTCTGTAAGGCTCGCAGTTTCAACCTAACCTAACCCTTGTTCGGTTCTGTGAGGATCGCAGTTCAAACCTAACCTAACCCACTTAAT
Organism: Cydia fagiglandana; assembly: GCF_963556715.1. Taxonomy (NCBI): domain Eukaryota; kingdom Metazoa; phylum Arthropoda; class Insecta; order Lepidoptera; family Tortricidae; genus Cydia; species Cydia fagiglandana. Next base: position 17,387,553 of record NC_085932.1, on the reverse strand, counting down.
GGCGCATGCGGTGCGGTGTACGGGGGTTTAAGCGGGAGGGGTTAGTAAGATTGGCATCATCATACTTTATACCTACATTTTATGGTAGGTAATCATAGTGGTTTATTTAGTTAAGGTATCATAGTGGTTTTCCGGGCCAAGGTCCGGGTCCGAGTCCGGGTCCGAGTCCGAGTCCGGGTCCGAGTACGGGTCCGTGCCCGGGTCCGAGTCCAGGTCCGAGTCCGGGTCCGAGTCTGGGTCCGAGTCCGGGTCCGAGGCCGTGTCCGTGTCCGGATCCCAGACCGGATCCGAGTCCGGTTCCGAGTCAGGATCCGACTCCGGGTCCGAATCTGGATCCGTGTCCAGGTCCGGGTCCGGGTATGAGTCCGAGTCCGGGTCCCAGTCCAAGTCAAAATCGAAATTCGTTATCACCAGACGTGTACCATGCGTCGTTGAAGAGTTCTGTTCTGGTCACCATCAGCAGTTCCACTTCATCAAATGCGACAGTTTTTAATGTAAATGCTTGATTTTATGATGAAAATACAGAAAATTCCGTATACGTATGCCTTTAAGATTTGAGGAGTTCCCTCGATTCCTTATGGATCCCATCATCAGAACTCGAGCTTGACAAAAGTGTGGCTTAAAAACTTAACTTGCTTAACGAACATAACGAAGAGGAAAAATCGCCAAACGTGAACTATGCGTCGTTGAAGAGTTCTGTTCTGATCATCATCAGCAATTCCACTTCATCAAATGCGACAGTTTTTAATGAGAATGCTTGATTTTCTGATGTAAATACAAAAATCTCTATACGCATGCCTTTAATATTTGAGGAGTTCCCTTGATTCCTCATGGATCCCATCATCAGAACTCGAGCTTGACAAAAATGTGGCTTAAAAACTTAACTTGCTTAACAAACATAACGAAGAGGACAAATCGCCAACCGTGAACTATGCGTCGTTGAAGAGTTCCGTTCTGATCATCATCAGCAGTTCCACTTCATCAAATGTCACTTTTTTGGATGTATATGCTTGATTTGTTGATAAAAAACTAAAAATCACTATGTGTATGCCTTTAAGATTTGAGGAGTTCCCTCGATTCCTCATGGATCCCATCATCAGAACTGGGTTTTGACAAAAACGGGACCAATCTGTATGCATATACATTCAATCAAAAAAAGAATTTTCAAAATCGGTCCAGTAATGACGGAGTTATGGAGTAACAAACATAAAAAAAAAAAAAATAAAAAAAAAAAAACATACAACCGAATTGATAACCTCCTTCTTTGAGATTTGGAAGTCGGTTAAAAATTGGGTAATGTATGGAACCCTTGGAACGCGAGTCCGACTCGCACATGGCTGGTTTTTTTATAAATCATTCCGAATCCAATGAGGATCACACGTATTTTTAGGAGTAGTATCTCTATTTGTCACCCTTGTGAACTTGTCGAGTAGACTATTAAGGCGAATGCGTGCAAATTAAAGGAGCGCCTGTTCAATATAATGTAACTAAATAGGTACTCAATTACATTAGCAGTAGGTATCTCTATAATTAGTTATAATCAATTTAGAATGTTTGTAATGAAATAAAACTTGATTTTAAAGGAAGGAAAACAGTCTGTTTATGTAATGTTTATCCGACAGTGGTGTCCAGTGCAGGCGTGCGTGGAAATGAAGCCAACACTTAGAGGCTTTTATACAATTCAATTAAAAGTAAGGGGCACACATGTCCGTCCGCGGCTTTGCTCCGTGATCGTTAGTGCTATATATTTAGCTGCAATTTGGCATGGATACATGGCGACAGAACGATAAAATTAAACTACAAAAAATATATTTATATTTTATTTTGCTTTAACTAAAAGTGTTTTTCTAATAAAGTTTATATTTTCGGAAATAATCGCTCCGAAAGAAAAGAAATGTGCCTCCCCCCTCTAATTTTTGAACCAAAGCTCCAAAAAATATAAAAAAATTCGTGATACAAAGGTTAATAAATACTTTCAATGAAAACTGTAGCGAACATCATCGGTCCAGCAGTTTTTAGCGCCGCTAGGGTACTCCCTTATGCATGTAATGTACCTACATGATACTTACTAATAGCCCCCGTTTGGCCTATTCTGAGAGAATGGTAACTACGAAGCCCTACACTGAGCATGGCCCGACATGCTCTTGGCCGATATTTTATTATTATCAGAAATAGACAGTTAGTGAAAAATTACTGTTTATCAATGATTATCTTTTGTTCATTGTCATACAAAACTATTGAATAGAAATAAATGGTGGTGGTCAAATCCACCAGTGCATTAAATTGGGCGAAATTACGCAAAAAGGCAATATTGAGCACTCATATGATATTTATATCATATCTTCTGTGGAAATTGTGTTACTTAACAATTGCACTGTATTTTATGTGCTTCGATGGTCAAAGTAACGCTTTGACTACCATTGGGAGTAGGTAGGTACATACCTGAATGAAAGACTTATCGCTCTCCCACAACGTACGGCCGCGGGTATTTTTCATGAAATTCGACACAACACTATAGATACAAGTACGTAACTTATACTTTAACTAACAGGTCACAGGTTACTGATAATTATGTCAGTTCTTATCATTATAAATGAACCTATTCCACTTACAAAGACATCACGATTTCTCTTTCTTACATACTTATTAAAATAGAGTCGGAGAGAGACATATATAGTCATATGTTTTGCGATCGACGTGCTAAGGCCCTGCTCCTGTTATCTATTATTGCGCGGGGATTTATCAATAAATAACAAGTTTATTTTATGAAAAAACCGGCCAAGAACGAATCGTAATCACGCCCCGAGGGCACGGGGGACGGACGGTGTGTACTACTACCGCGAAACGCGAAATTTCGTTATCTGCCTCTCTATCGCTCGAATATCCAAGTGATAGAGAGACATATAACAAAATTCCGATCTTTTTATTTCGTAGTGGCCCTCTGTTTGTGCTAGTGGCGCCCTCTACGCAGAATTTTGAGTAATATTCCCTATTAGCAGGGCCGTCTTAAACTATGCTGGGGCCCTTGGGCATATACATAGACCTAGTATTACATAGATGAGCTATACGCGTGCCTCCGTGAGGGACAAAACATACGCAAAGCGACAATATTAAAAACTCGTTTTAACATTTCTGACAACATACCAAAAACAATCTACGTAATTCGGTCGGGTTATTAATTTGTTGCCCACCGTAAACCATACTACATATTTGGTGGGGAACAAACAAAAAGTAAGACTGTGACCAGGACAAGCAATAATACCGCTTTCTCTGCTACTCCTAGTGAAATTTCCATAAGTGCATCTTGTTCGGTCGTTTTGGCCCCTCCCCCGTGTCATCTCTATATTATTGTACCTCTATGGGCATATAAGAATTTGGGGCCCTTTTGTAAAGTAAAGAAAGCAAATTAAATTAACATTTTTCTATTACTATGATCTTCTATTTATTATGAGTAATCGAATGATATTATTACTGTCTGTCCTTCAGGGCCTCCTGAGGTTGGGGGCCTTGGGCACGGGCTTTACCATAAGGGCTTATGGTAAAGACGGTACTTACTGCCTATTACTTAGGTAAACCAAACTCAACTTAAATTGCTTCGCTTTGGTTTACAGCGTTTAGTCAGACTTAATAAGTTAATACCAAAGAATGGTCGAGGAAATAAGAATAAATAGATCAGTCACATAGCAATAAAGTTTATTCTCGTAACATAAATATAAAAATTCTAGTGTTCATTATGTACAAGTTACATCTACAACAGAATCCCACATTTAATGTGTTGGTTACAATTACATACTTAGGTACATTGCACAATTGCGAGCATCCACATCTAATTTGCGGCTAATGCAACTTTCTCTAGTGTGATGGTATTAACAAAGCTTTACTGAGAACAATAATGTCAATTATTTATGAAAAATCTTATACAGTATTGATGACTACAAAACATCAACCGTCATACGCCATGAGATGAACCCAACAACTAAGGCCTAATTCGCACGAGCGCTTTTACAACGCGCGTTATAAAAGCGCTTGAATCCGTTCGCACGCTAAATTGGACTTAATGAGCAAGGCTTAAAGTCGAAAATCCAACAACGCTTGATAAAAAGCGCCATCGCCGATGTGTGAATAAATTACCTACACATGACTGTATCTATTTGTGTTATTCAATTATGTTTTAACGCGCGTTGTAAAAGCGCTCGTGCGAATGAGGCCTTAACCTATTAATTTGCAGTACAAGTTTCATAAAACTTAAAAAAAAAAAATTATGCTGGGACAAATGCTGCGAATGGCTTGCCTGTCTTAATGGTAATAAATTTGGCATGGCATTAACGAGCTAAATTAGTAAAATGTAGTTACCTGGTCTGATCCATTCATAATTACTGAACAGCATAGTTAATTCCAAATGTATTTTTTTGGTCAAAGTTATATCATTTCTCTTAAACATCTAATAAATAAACACCTTTCTTTTCAGGTTTTAAAACATCTTTCATCAATAACACAACCGTCGTAGACTCATTCATTTGTCATTATATTGCATAAACTCTCGACATCTCTTGATCGCATTCGTCGAGTGACAGAGACAAAATACCCGCCTTAGGCTGCCCGTTAGAAAGATACCAATAAATACGACCGTGATATGCCTTTTGTTCTGGTCTGGTCATATAAGACTGCGGCAAGTATTTAATTTACCTAAAATTGTAGATTTCAGAGTTCAAAAAGAGAGTTAAGCATAATTTAAAATTTAAACTTATAATTTTAACACCCCTGTCTGAGATCGTCAACTTTTTCACTGCTTTGGAATAACTTCAATCAATGCACACGGGCCTTTTTTTGGAAAATGTAAATAACATGGTAATCATTTCTAGAGTCACAGAAATGGTACAGATATTTTATTTTCCAATTCGTGACTGTTTTGTTATTATGTATTTAATTATTGTATTAACACATTCAGTCCCGAAAACCCGACTATCGGGTATTTTATGATTTCGTTCTCAGGCCGGACGTCCCGATATTCTGCTTTATATGACGAAATTGTTGTGGCCTGGCGCGGATGTCCCGTTCGGCTGGGTGGCAATGAATGTGTTAAGTATTAGCATTTTCTTAATCTGAAAAGATCATACTGCATTATTACTTCAAGTCAAAAATAATATTCCCTAGTGTCAGAATAAATAATAGTACCTACTAGGTACAGAAGACTCACTCTCTAACAAAACGCGTCTGTTACGAGCAGCACAGATATGGCCGCTAGGTGGCGACAGCGCCACGCGCGGCTTATGGCTTTCCCCAAAATTGGGATGGAACGGGTGTACTTTTAGCTACCTGTAGCAAAGCGACGAAATCGCGGAGTGAGCCACGCCTGCTAGTGTCGCATGTCTTTGACAATATCTAATATAAATAATCGCGCCAATATGTAACAGGTTTACCACTCAACCCAGGCGGTATGTAAAGTGATGTTTACTAAGGTACTAACATTATACAATTCAGTTTCAAGCAGTGAAGCATTCAACCAGCCCACTGTTAACTATAACCATAATAACTTCTTACAAAACGTCACATTTAATTAATAGACCTATCTAGTACCTATTCATGTAATTACAGATAAGCGAAATATCCGCTTTCTAAATTGTTTTGTTTTATACCCAAAAATATATAAAACTAATATATTTTTTCTATAATTGTGATAAAGCCGAACTCTGCTTTTGTATCAAAAGGTACTATTTACACAACAAAGACTGAGAAAAGTTGGGAGCTTTTACAGACTTAAACCTCTTTGCCAGTCATTTATTAAAAATTCTCAAGGAATTCCTCTCTAAAGATATGATACCGCATAAAACTAATAACAAAATCTTGGATCTGTTTCATTCAATGATAAAATCCATTTGACTAAGAAGTCACAATGTAATCATACACAGTTAAAAAGCAGGCACATTAAAATATCAAAAATCGCCATCTAAGATCAGAAGATCACTTAAACTAGACCACAATTTGATTGGACTGTTAGCTATAATATTTCAAATAAGAAAAAGTTAGCACATGAGTTGAGTTCCATACACAAAACTGTCACATACAGTTATTTAGATAGCACATGAGTTCCATACACGAAACTGTCACATACGTTATCAACTTCTTGGTCGACACTAGTCACTTCTTTTCATGTCGTAAGTAAAAGAATGTGCCGTAGCATTCGTAGCTCTTTCATTTTGCATCTTTCCCATGCGTTGCCAGAAGTTACTCAGGCTAGACGCTCGCGGTATCACGTTTCAGTTCAGTGAGAATTGGGCACAGTAGTCTTTGGTCGGCATCCAGGCTGTCAGCTCCAGAAGACGCTACAGCTCGCCAAGTATTTGGCCAAAATTACATTGGTTGCCTGAAAGTAGAAATATTTAGGTATTTATTATTTGTAAGGTAACTTCAAATCAGCACATTTTGTTGCGTATTTTTGGCATTACCGGTTTCATGAAAAAAATGCTCTATACTACTTGTTTTGAAACTAGGTGTTCTGTGGCTTACATGGTCGGTATGAGTTCGCTGGTGGAGAGCGCTCGCAGGCTGTCGGACAGCTCGGGCGGGCCGAGGGTGGCGATGATGCCGGACAGGTCGGCCGAGTTGAACTGCATGTCGCTGTCCAGAGGCGGCGCCGCTCCCAGGTCTGGCGCCTGCCCCGCAGGTTGCTAAGCAAATATAACACATTTTTTAATGTGAATTCAGTGTATCATAATGCGTAAAAATTTCTTCGCATCATATTTTAGGTCATACTAATGCTACTAATACAAAATTTGATTTGTCGATTTAATCGTAGATTAAAGGGGCCCACAGATTACCAGTTCGCCGGACGATATCAGCCTGTCAGTTGTTTGGAGCTGTCAAATTGCGTTTAACTGACAGGCTGATATCGTCCGGCGAACTCTAAAAATGAACCCCCTAAGAAGAGGTAGGAGAAGAGGAGGTCTACATGATTTACATATGTTGATATACATATGCAATAAAAATACCACTTACTATATATATGTATATTTGTATACATATACGTATATTTTATAACGTGTAATGATATTGTGTGACGTACCATGGTCTGCATGTGAGGGGGTGACGCGTGTAGCATGGGGGACGGCTGGTGCGCGGGCGACACGCCGCCCTGCAGCGGCGACATCTGCAACGTCAAGTCTATGATAGTACATTATTGTCGAGGTCGGGAGGCAAATGCTGGCCTAGTACCTATGTAATACTTGGTAGGTAAGAACCTAAGCCAAAAAATGCCTAGCCTAGCCAAAAAGCCTGTTAGTGCTTGAAAATGGAGACCTAAGCTCTCCGAAACATGTCGCGCGAGTGACTAAAATTACATGAGCTAATTCGTATTTTATGGCTTAGGTTACACGACAGCTTAATTCAATTTGGTACGATCATTTTTAAAAAAAGCTAGAAGAAACGCTACTAGAGACTGCCCAGAGCTCTTGGGTTGCATGTGTGAGAGCGATGTGTGCAGCTTGGGGGACGGCTGGTGCGCGGGCGACTCACCGCTTTGCAGCAGCGACATCTGCACCATGCTCGGGTTCATCATGGAGGGACCGGCATGCTCCACGGTGTGACTTACCATGGGCTGCATGTGCTGGGGCGACGTGTGCAGCATGGGGGACGGCTGGTGCGCGGGCGACACGCCGCCCTGCAGCGGCGACATCTGCACCATGCTCGGGTTCATCGCCATTGAGGGGCCGGGCATATTTTGCATATTCGGCGACAGCCGATGTTGCGGTGACATGGCCTGGATTACAACAAAAAGTTCCGATCATGCACATCCATTTCGCTCACGCTTACGCTCAGTGAGAATGAAAGAAAAACACTTAAATAAATTCTTACAAATATGAAATACATAAGTCAAAATTACAGATAAAGACAAACGATGAATTGCTAATTGATCATTGTAGCGTGTTTATAATAACGACATTTATCTCTAGCTGTGCACTACCAAAGCGAGACCTACATCTCCTAATCCCAGCATGTTGGGCGACACGCCGTGGTTGGGCGACGGGGAGGTTTGCGCGAAGTTCTGAGGGCCCCAGTAGCCCCGCGGGTCCCCCGCGTGCGGCAGGAATGGGTTCGTGTTGGGTACGCCTAGATTGGGATCGGGCGGCATCCATTGCTGTAAAAAAGTTTCTCTTTATCGCAACTATATTATATTAAAATCTATTTTACTTAGAGATACTTTCGGGCTGTTAAAACGTGTCATGTCTCAAGTGTCGATCCCTTTCTTCTCTGTTGGAACTGTCATAAAGGACTTGACTAGGCCTAAAGTATGTCCGATTGAGGATGTGCTGTTTGATTGGAGGTGGGTGCGGGTCACTCACCTGGTACTGGTCGGCGGGGTCGCGGTACTGCGGCGGGGGGTAGTGCGGGCTGCCCACGCCAGCCATCGGCGGGCTGTGGATTTGCAGCGCCGGGCTCGCGTCTGGGAAACATATTTTAATTAAAATGCATGCCCTATAGCCATTTCATTAATCTGAAATGTATGTATATAAAAAATATGGAATTTTATGACATGTGGATGTCATTTATTTTTTACCTACCTCTCGGTTCCTTTTTAATGGCAGACTCGTGAAATCCCACTGAAAGATAAAATACCTCTAAGTATTATTTTTGCATGTTACATGGAAAATAATCTAAAATAAATAAATAAAAACACAATATACACTCAATGCGACGGCAAGCACGATGCGTAAGCTGACAATGGGCTAGCAACTGATACGATGTACAGTCAGCAGCAGAAGTCGCTATACTCTCCAGGTGCTCAAAGAGCGGTAAACGTTTAAACTGTCAAAAAGTTGTTGACTGTCATGGTAGCAATTACTTGTGAGCGCTCAACATGTCACAAATATCTTAACAGTCGCTATTCATTAATTTCTACACTTACAACAAATCATTGATACCTTAGCTGTCAAAAAACCACTGGTATCTAAGCGGTCAACGTGTCAAATATATCTGAACAATATGGAAAAATAGACGTTTAAAGCATACATGTATGGTCGTATATTGAATGAATAATAGCTATGCTAATTTCAGGTAAAGCGTTTTGACAATCATCGAAAGCAGTACAGTCTTGTCATCACATACATCTATCTCACGTTTTGCCCTTCAACCATTGACAGGGGCCTGTCAGTCAACTTACTGCAAACTATTTCTTTTATTGAATAGAATCATCAAAACGAATGAGTGACACATAGCGAAAGCTAGCTGAAGCCGAATTTAGAGCCAATTGTCAAGGCACGTTGTGGTCTTGTTACTAAGGCGTTCGCTTTTCAAAGCAGAGACCGCGGGTTCAAATCTCAGTCGGACGCACCTAGAGATTACAGCTTTTTTTTTTGGTTTCATTTCTATTATTAATTTGTAGTTTTTTATTAATTTCGCATACGTTTATATGTATGTTGTAGCGTATGTACGACTTTCTAACAGTTGTAGGTTTGAAACCGCAGTGGGCGTTCCTTAGATTACTCCTGTGCAGAATGCCATTTGATGTTTACTGCTAGGTTATACTAACAATAAGTTCAAAGATATACAGTATATATCAGAAAGAAAGGCCAAGAAAGAGACCCATTGATGTTTAGTGAACCACTATGGGACCAACCCCGAAAACGCGGAAAGACATTGGAAGTTTCATACATTTTGCTGGCCTCATGTTGAAATTTTCTATGGGAGAGTACATTTTTTTCCGGGGTTTCGGGGTTGGTCCCATAGTAAAAGTTGTTCAGTATGACTTAAACATTAATGGGTCTCTTTCTTGGCCTTTCGTTCTGATACATACTGTATACACGGTGTAACATGGGGAAACCGAATAATTTTAACCACGCATTTCTGAGGTCAAAAGAAGGAAAAAAATGTAATATGAGTTTAGGTAAATTACGCCAAAAAAAAAATTTTTTTTTTGTTTTAGTTTTCAAATTTTCTGAATGTTATTTATGTGTACATAAAAAATAAATGTTATTGGTAAACATGTCACTTAAAATTAATTTTTACATTTTTTTTTCGTAAAACCTACTTTTTGCAAAATGTTCCTTGTCACTTTTTGACATCTATCAATAAGGATATTTCAAAGAATTATATGACAAAGAACAACTCTCAATCTTCAAAAGTGTGACCAAAAATGAAATGCAAGTGTGTGCGTAAATTGTCTATGTGAGATCAAAAATCGTGATGTCATGTTACAACATATTAATAATCTGTCGATGTTTGATTGGTTTATCGACTACTTTTTCAAATGTGTTATTTTAAACACTAAAATTCTATGACATTATGACGTATAAATAACACTTGCACTGCGTTTGCCATAAAAATCGTTGCAGACTTATCTTAATGTAACTCTTACTGTGTTGGAAAGTGAAGTTATCATGACACGCTAAACATGAACACCTTCAAAAAAGTATAACAATTGTTATTATTTGAAGTCGGTTATAAAAGATAATATCTTAATGATGTCTTGTGAAGAAATAATTACATAGCTATTAATATACCGACAAGTTATCGATACTGTCATATGAACATTTTGTCAAGCCCTAGCGTAAACTAACAGTTTATGTTTTTACACAAAATATTCTAAATTATTGACTAATATGATAAAATATTAGCACGGAACGGAAGAAAAACTTATAACGAACTGTATAAATCGGCTTCTTACACTTTTTACGCTGTTAATTTGACAAAATATCGCTATGAAAATTTCGCTCGGAATATCATAAATCCTCTGAAATTAGTATTTGCTTGGATTATTTGGACCTGTGACACTGCAATCCGGCACACTACAAGACACCATCTTCACTGAATTACTTTATTTAATACTTTTCGTCCTAATCCGTGTATATTTTTCAATTTGAAAATTACCGTGTTACGCTCTTGGCCGTCCGCGGCCGTCGTCAAACTCAAAAGTGGTTACGTTTTCTCATTGGTAGTCTGACTCTTTCGCACTTATGGGATGTTCATATACGTGATGGCTTCCCTTTCGCACACTTAAGCTGTCTGTCAAGCGCAAGCGAATCCTAGGTCTATGGGATATTTAGACTACGTCCCATAGCAGCATCATCACCATCAAAAAGGCCTTTTACACTATGTAGCAGTAAAAACTTGTTTTTTTTTTACTTAATATTATCTCTGAAACTAGGCGTATTTCAAAAAAGTTTATAGGACATTTTTGTCTCTAAATATGATCAGGAATACGCTCTTAAAATTATTCGGTTTCCTCATGTTACACCGTGTACTCCTCCGTATACTCTATCCTCTCTGCTAAGTTGTAAAAACAAAATTCGTCATTCCTATGGTCAACAGTTAGAATATTACGTAGGTACCTATATGCATGGCAGTGATGGTTTTATCGCATAGGTATATCTATAGAAGAGGAGGCACCGTTCTTCCGGATCATGAGTCCAACCAACAAAATAAAGAGAGGAGTCATAGTTGGATAAGCTTATGACCTTTACTGCACGTGCTCCTCACGTGGGGCCACGGCTAGCCTCTATCACAAAGCCATAAGGTTTACATGTCAGATTGGGACAGTGAACGTGTTAAGTTTCAATTCTATTATTTTCTCCTTCGTTCTTTGATCGATTCAGAGCATCGTATTTTAGTACTATTTAGTATAATTTTAGTACAATAAGCGGGCTAAATAAATATATTAACGTATAATATGCTCTACGGTTTGGCAGAACGGCCGCCTATGATAGTTAAAATAAAAAACCGATCATTTTCGTAGAACCTAAGTACTTATTTATTGTCTAAGTTTGACACTTGACGATAAAATACTTCTTTAAGAAAGGAGGTGTCAATTCGTAGTTGCTACAGTATTTTTTAAAAAGTTAAACAGATAAAATGTTGATGCTTAGTTACCATTAAAATAACAACTGCTTAGCAACTGGTGGCACCCTGGCTGCTGACGTACGTGATTGGCAGTGCGTGTGGGTATTAATGACAGCAGCTTGAATTTGAGTGCTTAGTTACCACTGGCTTTCTAACCGTTATTGTCATTGTAATTAAATAAGGGTGTATGTGTTAAAGAAAAACTCAGAAGTTAAGATATATGTGACGAACTGAAAGCCTACGCTAAAATGACAACTTAGATGTCCTTATTTTTGTGACGATTGAAGTGTATATGTATTCTTGGACACCTTGCCCGCTCAGGTATATCTGCTGCTGACTGTACATGAGAAAATAATACGCGAGATACACACTGTGCTCGTCGTTTCCTTACGAAAATAAGTTAACATAAAACCAATTAAATTAGGCTACATAACAACCATGCAGATTATAGTGATTAGCCTAAAATAACATCTAACATTCTAAACGCAAAATAAAATATCAGGCTGAAAAACAGTTAGTAAATGTTGAAAACATAAAATATATAAAAATAAGACATGCATTTTAAACGTCGAACTCGAATAATTACTAAAATCTATTATACATATTTTGTAAAACAAAATCATTTATTTACAACTATTTGAAACCAACGTTACATAAAGAAGCACATTAGGTACTAATTAAAAATTTGTGTTAAGTCACATATTTTACTTCTCCCGAGTATATACCAAAATTCTTCTTTGTGCAACGGAAATTTATTGGGATATTCAAACACAACCATGCCACAAAACAACATCGTACCTCTTCAGATTTAGGAAAGTTGGCTGTGCGATGAAAAAAAAACACTCAGTATTTTATTAGCGTATTAATAGTTTCCATGTCACTCAAGCTTGTGTACCAAAAATATATTGTTATAAAAGTGTAAAAACTAGATATAAAGGACTACAAAATGATAATATTCGTACTTATATCGCTTTGCAGCCTGGTTTAAACATTGGATCTTTTGCATAATGTACATTTATCAAAAATCTTTAACAATACAAATATATTTCGTTGTAGATATGTTTGAGATAGTATATTAATACTTTGTACATGTAATTTTTAGTCACGTTGTTGAATGTTAAAGGCAATACGATGGTGTATTTCGCTCACACTGCGAAAATCGCGTTTTTTATATAAAAATTGGCACCAATAGCTGTAAGTCCGATTCCCACTCTCGATACAGCGAGATCTCGCTGTATATTAAGTAGGTAGCTGGTAGGTATCTTACTTTACATTAGAATGTATTTTTTACTTCTTTAAATTAAAAGTGCATTTAGGTAGCTCGGGATTGGTTAATGTTGTATTGCTATGACACACACTAGACACTAGCTGGGGTTTGCTATTTTCATATTCGTCGACCAACACAACACCTGAATGCACCTTTTAGTGTGACTTTTCTTACATTTAAACACTGAAAACACTTTATCTTCAGTATTGGCTTTCTTACGAATTATAAACCCTGATTAGAACTTTTCTAACCTCAAAAGTAGTGGTACATAATTAACTTTTTCTCCCGATATGTTAGGGTTCCTATGATAGCTAATATGGCGGTACAATAATACGAACACAACACTATAATTCAGCACAAAGTTACTCACATTTAATTTTGGAGGAAAAAAATTACCACTACTTTTGAGGTTATAAAATTTCTAATCTGAAAAAAAAAACTGACTATAGTCTCGCTATGTAAAGTATGAAAAGAAATAGATATATTTAGCAACACAAGCCTAAACGCCGAACTTCTATGAAAATATGACGGTTATGTTCGTGTTGTTAAATACATTAATTTCGCTGTAGACTTAATTTAGTTGGTTGTGTAACCTGTTTTTTGTTATAGAAAGCTAATGAGCAGGAATACACAGCGCCACTAGTTTTTCATAAATGACAGTTAAGTGGTAATGGGTGGGCCTCTGTTACACCAATATAAATAGAAAGAAAAAGACAGCGTGTATCATAGAAATATGAAACTTTTGTGTATACTTTTGTAATATATATGTATATATTTTAAATAAAATATTACACATACATAAATATGATGTCGTAGGTACTTTTATAAAATTTTGAATATAATTCAAGCTTCAATATAACACATTAATATTAACATTCCGCAATATGTTATATTTTTATAATTATTGCTTGTCGCAATAATTCTACCCCACCGGGCATTAATAACCATACATGAGGAAACTAGTTGGAACGTTTTTTTTACTTCATTGAATCAGTTTTCTTATGCAATGGTAATGGTTGTTAAGCCTGGTGGGGTACAATGTAAAATAAATAAATATTTTCATTTCATTTTAGAATAGTTGTGAATGTTCAGCATCACATGTCAACGTGTCGTCACAACGTATTAATATTTATGTTATCCTACTTTTATCTTAGTTTTATAGTTCCCTTCCATCTAGGATAATCATTCAGGAATAAAGACACCTGGTAGAAATTCGATCATACTATCAAATATCCTTTCGCTAGTGTATCACGTATTGCTAAGTTGTCAAAATTAAGCTTTAGTGAAGTTTCATACAAATTTAATTTACATGTATGTATGACGTGATAAAAAGAAATTGAAATCTGTGATAAATAGCAACAACAATCAGTCACAATGATAGTGAAACTAAAATATACATTAATTTAAGTTCAGAACCTTTTAAGTCAGCAGCACACATATCCACAATATTAGCATACAAATATAGTGTATTTAAATATAATTTGTACCAGTGACACCGAACTAAAGAGTGCAACACTATGCGATCATAGCGACTCTTAGCTCTAACTTAGGATTCCTTTGCACGCTGTTAGAACGGACCCTATAAGTCTCATACAGAACATTTAAATTACGTCATATAAAATGGCTACTATGCAGCGAGTACAAAGATACATAATACAATTGTGAACCTTATTCCATAACATTAGGGCTTAAAAGCATGGATAAAAAAGCATATTTAATTCTTTATATTTCACAGTGCAGTAATAATTCTGTATGAGTACCGGACTATTTCCTTCGTGACATTATTTGAGATGTATGTACTCGTATGCATCATTGTTAAATTGATAGAATATGGTTATCCTGTGTCAGCTAGTTTCTATACGCGATTTATACGATATATCGCCGACATAATATACTTATTTTTAGTCACGAAAAAAATAATTTAACTAGTATTAAATATCCCAAGAAAAAACGTAACTAAATAAAATAAAGTTCAACGTTTAAAATAACTAACTTTATAAGTTACTTAAAACCAAATGCACAACAACACTCGACGTCCCAAAACCAGAAATCAACATAACGAACAACCGGGAATCGAACCCGAACAAAATGTAAATATAAGTAATAGGTAAAATTAACAAGAAATAAATAAAAACAATTATGACAATAAAAACTTAATTGTACATTTTTAGTTAGTAACACCACCACCATTGATTACCTAGGTCCTAGACCATGTGTAGTATACTACACGAATTATTACGACTTATAAGATAAATATATATGTATATAATAAGATGTTTAATGCGATCATATAAAATAGTAAACAAATGACAGCAGCAACATCCTATACAAGTCCACTTCCCACGCGTCGCATAGAGAGTGTGTAGGATACCGTGCACGTAATGAATGTATAAGCGCCAGTATAAAAGTTTTCTAACTCGAAGGGTATGATGACACCTGTCATTTCAATACGTTTTAGGTTATAAATTATATATGTAAAGATGACAGGTGTCATCCTACCCTTAGAGTTTGAAAAAATAATATAGAAGCTTTGTCCAAAATTACACTTGGTATACCTTATCAAAACACGTTTGGTTTGAATATAAAATGAGGCAAATCGAACGATAAGACGGTAATCATTATCATCTAACACCGTTCATCCCATATATTCTAAACAGTACACGAGTTAATGTTTATTATATGATATGAGATTCAATAACAATAATAATAATACCGCGGGTAGAGTCTTCGCCCTAGCAAGACGTCTAGTAGGGATATGATGGCTATTGAGTCTATGATAGCCATTTTATATCGTTTAAATTTAATATTAGTAGTCAAAACGTAAAGGTCGTAATTTGAATCGTTAAATCGTGTATGTCTGTTGCAAACGTACATATAAGTAATGTGAACCAATAAGTGGCAAATATTGAGATATATGGTTTGCCAAATTTTGCCTAAAATACTTAGAACTAGAAAAATTTCTCGCCCAGTTTACTTTGAACGTGGCAAGAATATATAATAAATAAAATTAATCTTATAACGGCAACTACTGGCTTCATTAATAACATTTAAGAGGAAAGATCCACTTAGTTAATGTCTGAAATTATTATATACTTTAGAAACATATCCAAATAGCCAATAGTCACTCGTAAGAGACAGATAAAACACATCAACAGTTGGCATATTCTTAAGGCCCGCAACCAATCAATAGGTAGGTACTTAATAAATTATACCTTCTGCAGCACATGCATGACAGAATCAATGTATACATGAATGAGATGCCAATTAATGAGTTGTTTATCGTATAATCCATCACCATACTAAGTAACATTGTAAATACAATACAAAACTTACTGTCTTGCTTGTACGTAGCTAAGAAAGAATCTATATTCTGCGCCGTCTTCCGCTTTTTATTACTTAAATAATCCGAATCTAGAACATAGCAAGAAAACATTATTAACACACATTACATTAACACTACCATATCCAACGGCAACAAGCAGCTGTCATTCAAATTATCATATGAAGAATAGTGTTGATGAGTATCAAAAATACTTCAGTTGAATTATGACAGAATATAATAGAATAAATTGAGGACTTGGAGGGTAATTTTCATATGCGTTGAGTCAACTCAATCAGACAAAGTTGTATGTCATCCTATAGATAGAAGAACTTTGACATTTATATGTATATTATATACAATACCTTCAATTTAAACTTAGCAGCTACCTTTAGTTGAAGCAAGGACGTATTGTATCGCGTATGGTAATTATAATTTAAAATTGGCGTAAAGGCCTAATAAGTCACTATCCTAAGGAAAAAAATACTAGAAAAATTTGGCTAAGTACGGGGCGGACTAGATTTGTCAAGTCGCAGACTAGTGTTTATAATATAGTCAGAAAATAATTGAAAGCCTAATGTTTCTATTACGACCGGTTAATTTTGAAATTTGCTTCCATCTACCGGCGAATAGTAACAACTAGTTTCATCAAACTCGGATACTGTAGCGTGTGGAGCGACCGCCATGTATAAAGCGTAATGTTCGGCATCGGTTAAATCCAAGTCGTCCTGGAGCTTTTTAAACTGCGAAGCATCCAAGGCTAAAACGCTTTCAGCCACAAGGATGGTATCACCATCTGTCGGTGGCAAGGGGTGTAAGCTCGCGGGTCGGGATAGACGAGTTTGAGAAGCCGTTTTCTCATTGTCGTCCCCGTGAAGCGAAATGTGGGTGACGCTATCCGCGTAGCTAAGGCCTGTACCGGACGCGTTATCCTTTAGAGACGTGTGAGACACGGACGACTTGAACTTGGACGGTCGCACACCGGACACGCTGCTGACAGAGCGGCCCACCGGCTTACTCTTCTTGCTCGCTTTGCCTTCAGATTTAACACTAGGTGCGGGTGATTTTTCCTTTCGTCTAAAGAGACGGGAGAGGAAGGAACGCTTCTTAGGCGCAGGTGGCAACGCCGGCTCGCTCCTAGCCGTGGTAAGTTCAGTTCGGCTGGTCTCTAAGTTACGCGTTATGGGTAACTGTCGACCAGGCTTCAGGAAGCTGTTCACGGAGGTCTGAGAAGTTTTAAAACCCTCCACCGAGGGAGTTTTACGAATGCGTTTGGGAGGCAAAGGAGGGGCGCGTTCGTCGTCCGTGTCCCGCTTGAGGGGCGCAAATTCTATAATGGGGCCGCGGTACGTCTGCACCTGAACATCCTCGTACTGTTCCGGATCGGAGATCAGAACGGGGTTCCTGAACGCGAGCTGGAGGCTAGTGTAGGTGCCGGCGTCGTTAAAGTCGTCGGCATCCTCGCACTCCGCGCTGGCGACGTTCTGCAAACGCGTGCGATTCTCGGTATAGATCTCGTCGAGCTCCGCGACCTGGTCGAGGAGCTCGTCGAGGCCCTTCTCGGTTTCGAGGGGCGGGTCGGAGGCGGTGCCGTTGAGGTCGGCGATGTCGGCCTCGCCGCTGTCGCCGGAGTCGCTGGGGCTGACGCTGTCGCTGGAGCAGCTGGCGCGCTTGTCGTCGTTGTTGTTGGAGTCGGTGCGGTCGGCGAGCAGCAGCGAGAGTACGTTGCGGTCGGGGAGCGCCTTGCGCGCGGTACCTGCGTAGTCGGGCGTGTACTCGAAATCCACCGGCGCGCTGCGGGCGCCGTCCGATACTCGCTTCAGAAAAATCTTCACCTGCGAAAAATAATTCAGCTTAAGAAGCTTGATTCACTGCCATCTCGTTTAGTACTTATTTGACTCTGTACTTTTACCTATACAGTACAGCCTGTACTGTTCTCCAAATTTTATGCTTATTTTTGTAATGGCGATATAGACGTTATATTCGGCCAAATTCGTGTCAATGTCAGCAATAAGGGGGACTGCAATTGAAAAGCAGGCGTCAAGTCAACACAGCCAGCTAAGCCTATAGTACGTACGTACGTACCTTGACGTTCTCCATGCACATGGGGTCTCGGTAGGCCGGCGCCTGGAAGGCGATGGCGACCTGTTTGTGCACCAGCACGATGTTGGCGGACGCCTCCCACACGGAGCCGTCGTCGAACGCCTGGCTGAACACCACGTCCACGTCGTCGCGGGTCACCTGCACATCACATTTTATACAGTTAGTTGCCCAAGAATAAACCAAACTAGACATGTGTCGTTCACGAGTGAGTGATTAATAAGAGATCTTTTGATTGAATTCAATCACTCTTCAACTGATAATTAAACTCGCTCAGTAACTCTCATGCTCAGTGTTCCTTGCTCGCTCTTTCCCACTCATGATTCGAATGAGCCAGCCGAGCGTGAGGTGAGGAGCGAGTGAATCTATGCGAATAGGTTTCGGAATGGTTCGGAAGAATTCAGAGGGTCTCGAGAAAACGTGGTGGGATCGAATCGTGTTATGCCATCCTAGTTGCACTTATGGCCGTGTATGTGTGATTGCTTGACATCTCTCTTTACTCACTCGTGAACAATATAGTCTACAGAACAACTGAGCGAAAATGAGTGATATATATCAGCGGGAGCAAAAGATGTAAATCAATCTTTGACCTCAGTGAAGCGTATCTCTAAACCAAACTGTAACGAGATAATGTGTAGTATGAATCGATTTGTACCTTCTCACAGAGCAGTATGAGCTCAGTGCCGCCGCGCACGGTGGCCGCGCACGTGCTGAGCCGGTTGATCTGCAGCTCGCACATGGCCTTCTTGTCGTAGATGACGTCCGACACCACCGGGATCAGCGCCTGCTTGATCTTGCTCGTGTTGCCGCCGGGGATGTACACTTGGAAGCACAGCCGGACGGCGTTCAGATCGATGTTCTGGGGTTGGTTCTTATGACTGAAGCCAGCTGGAATGGACATGAGATTTATTAACTTTATGAACTCTACGTCAACACGAAAAGGTGAACTGGACGCCACGCGTTTAAATGTTATGTGGCGTTGTAAGTATTACATGAAATGCGATAAAATATTTTTCTTAGAATTACACAAACGGCAGCAGACGCTTGCAGCTTTGAAGTGAGTAATTGACTAGCATAGTACAGCTGACTGACAAAAATCAAGTTATAATGTCTATAATTGAGTAAATTTGCATGCTGTTTGTGGACAGCTGAATAAGGAGGACAACAACAAACGTGAACATCCGTAACTCTACATACCCTTTTCAAGCAAATAAATGATTAATGATTCAATAAATGGAGCGATTTAATGTTATAGGTAAGATGATGTGTCCTGGTGCGTAAAGAGCATGTAATATTTATTATTTTATTAAACACATCGTTGCAACAATCTCTGTAAGGTGTTATAATCTGATTAAATTTATAGGCTTTTTATTACACTTATTTACACGCTATAAATTTTGATTAAGCGTGTTAGGCTATATCTACTATAAATAGATTATACTATCTTAAGATTCTTTGTTTTTTTTTTCCACGCACTGAGAATAAGCCTTTGATTTTAATGGATGGCGGTAACATATTAACCTAAGTACGGCAACCGTGAAACGAAACGCATCTAGCTATCTATACCGAAAAATTGAAACTCAAATTTAAAAGATTTCATACAAAGGTTAGACAACTAAAAGTCCAAAACTTTTATCGAGGTCAAATTGACCTTGACCGAATATTTCTTTGAATGAAGTAGAAATGGTTATATAACAAAATATTAGACCGAGGTATTAGGGCTTAGGCCGATAATGGCATTCGGGCCGGCTGGAGCTACAAAAGAAGTATTTCCGTCCCGCTATTCCCGGCCATGACGCGCTGCGGCCAATCGTGTTATTTTCAACTATGACCTGCAGCAATCTAGTTCGGTAATTAATTGCCGCCCTTATGCCAGGTCGCATTTTAAATAATACAGAATGGGGTCTGACACCATAGCAAACGTAGCATTAATCATAATAAAACCATGCATCGTTTATCTACACCTAATTTATTAACGAATTAATCTGCCAGAAGATTGACTTTTACCATAAAGATGTTTTGATTTATATACCTACGTTACTCCTTGATGATATGAATATACATATTAATACTCAAAGCATTTTGGTAGCAACTTCAAAGTATTTTGGTCGCATGCCAGTATAAGTAGAAAAATATATCGTCTTGTTTTCGTGGCACTAGTGCATTGCTAAGTGTTTTGCTTGTAATTACATATTTCTGGTAAATCGTGCGTTGCGATATGTACAAAACATAATCCCTCAGTACACGCGAGCCAAGTGGGACAGTAAAATGGGTCATAAAGCAGTTATAGACGCGTTCGTTCTCGCCACGGACATTGATAGAATAACGCGATTCGCCACTGGCAGTGAATCTAATCTGGTAAAGCTTTGTTGATTGATGGATTGTGTTCGGGTTTGTTATAGCGAACCAGAATCGTAATATAGGATTACAACGTGATCTATAAACATTATGAGATTTATGAGGTAGTGGATATTAGACTACAAAAAATAACAAAAATCATAATGATAATACCGGGTAAAAAGGATCCAATTATGCGGTTTTAACGGTTTTTAAATGAGTCAAGCGATGCAGCATGTTCATTGCATGATGTGATGTCATAGTTTGTTATTTCCTCTTAAATTTGTAGTAACATATCGTTTGGACGCATCATGGAGAATGACTGAATCGATTCATTAGGACATTAGCCTTTTTATTATTCAATTCAAGCAATGCCTTTTTTATTGTTAACCCTTTGAACGCTACGCCTGCTATATACTGCGCGCCGTCGCAAACCTTACCGAAATGCACGAAGGCTGATATGATATTACACCGTAACCGTGCACATCTGTTGAAGTCTTTGAATCTAATCATAATAATTCAGTTATAAAAATACTAGGCCACCGGGACCGTAATAGACAAACCTATTATAATATCAAGTCAAGTGTCACATTCGCACTAAAGTGTTTGATCATAATTAATTGGGTAAACATACCTACTCGTATCGCGGATAGCGACCAGACAGATCAGTGACCTTTATCGCTATCGTCGAGGAATGCCCCTGTGGGTCGATGATTATTTTAATTTTTAACGTTATAAATATCGCGCGATATCCATGAAGACATTTGTACAAATTTTATTTCTAAGGTCAACTTTTAAGTTTAGTGTAATATCAAACATGTTTGTGGTTAAGGTTTTGTAAGTATCTGATTCAACTCTGCGTGTCACCTGTTTAGACAGAACCGGTTCATCGGTGTACTGTTTATTACGCAACTACCAACTATTTCAGATTAAGCTTTAATATCCACTAACTACCCCGAAACCTATCAAGACAACAGCATTTTTTTTTTAATAAAGATTCAGTACTGAATGCAATGGAATGGAAGGCATAGTTTAAGGCCTCTGGGCGGATGGAGTAATAGGTATCTTCTATTTTAGCATAATGTCAATGTGGGGACTGGGGAAGACCGGCACATGTAATTCTTGTTGTGAAGAGTGCTATTACATTTCGGGGTTGAGCGAGTTTAGGTATTTTACGCGCTGCGGCAGGCCGTGCGAGCTCAGTATTCCGATCCCTTCTACCACACTCGCACTACAATGATGGATTAAACATTCTTGATCCTTCGCGAAGCATATTGAAATCAACCATAACAACACTAACTGTACTTAACTTATAAAGTCCTAAAACTGTTATTTGGTAAGTACGAAAATACTAAATGCAGTGCAAATGTACATAGGGGCTGTTCATAAATTACGTCATCTATTTTTGACCCCCCCATCCCTCAAATCATCCAAAAATCATGCTTCGGATGACTCTGTTTCCTCCTACGTCATGCTACCATCATCCGATGTCCAGACCCCCTCCCCCCTCCTCCCATTTGAAACGACGTACTTTATGAATAGCCCCATACTCGTTCTTATGAACGTATATTACTCGAAAGAAATTATAGGTACTCGCTTATTTACAAGAAACTGAAGATACACAGGGTCTGATGATGGAGCTGGAAGGTGGCCACGGGTACCAGTCTATCATGTAACTAAACCACTTCGTGTTTGGGCTCGTTTGATTCGTCTCAACAAGATCTTTGACACTGAAGACACACAGGGTCTGATGATGGAGCTGGAAGGTGGCCACGGGTACCAGTCTCTCATGTAACTAAACCATTTCGTGTTTGGGCTCGTTTGATTCGTCTCAACAAGATCTTTGACACAAGACAGTACTCAGGGTCTGATGATGGAGCTGGAAGGTGGTCACCATTACCAATCAACCATACAACTAAACCACATCGTGTTTAGGCTCGTTTTATTCATCTCAACAAGATCTTTGACACTATATAGGTGATACTCAGAGTCTGATGATGGAGCCGGAAGGTGGTCACCGGTACCAATCAACCATGCAACTAAACCACTTCGTGTTTGGGCTCGTTCGATTCGTCTCAACAAGATCTTTGACACAAGATAGTACTCAGGGTCTGATGATGGAGCCGGAAGGTGGTCACCGGTACCAATCAACCATGCAACTAAACCACTTCGTGTTTAGGCTCGTTTGATTAGTCTCAACAAGATCTTTGACACTAGGTGATACTCAGAGTCTGATGATGGAGCTGGAAGGTGGTCCCGGTACCAATCAACCATGCAACTAAACCACTTCGTGTTTAGGCTCGTTTGATTCGTCTCAACAAGATCTTTGACACTAGGTGATAAACCAAACACGAAGTGGTTCAGTTATGTGATAGACTGGTACCCGTCGCCACCTTCGAGCTCCATCATCAGACCCTGAGTAGTATCTTGTGTCAAAGATCTTGTTGCGACGAATCAAACGAGCCCAAACACGAAGTGGTTCAGTTACATGGTAGACTGGTACCCGTGGCCACAGTCCAGCTCCATCATCAGACCCTGAGTACTAACTTGTGTCCAAGGTCTTGTTGAGACGAATCAAACGAGCCCAAACATGAAGTGGTTCAGTTACATGATAGCAGTGTTGGCAAAAAATCAATTCGAATTGACGATTGACGATTGAGAATTGACCCATCAATTCGAATTGACGATTGACGAAACTAATTCTAAATCTACTGATTGAAGATTTACGATTACTAATCGTTAATTCGAATTGATCGGTCAATCCTCAATCGTCAATTCGGATTGACGATTACTTTGTATGTACCTACCTAATGTCCTTTTTATTTAGGCCATTTTTGTGAAACTGACCAAATGCGTTCAAAAGCGGTGTCTGAGTTTACCAAAGGTTCCGAAACATGTTTCCGATGGCTATATGAAGGATGTCCTTTTTGGAACATTTTCGGGACTTTCCTTGAAATTAACTGATAGCGTTCAAAATCGACATCTGAGGTGCCCAAAGGTTTCGAAACTTGTTTCCGAGGGAAATATTGAGAGATGTCCTTTTTTGGGACATTTCTAGAAATTACCCGATTGCGTTTAAAATCGATATCTGAGGTAAACAGAGGTTTCTAAACATTTTTTCAACTGCAATATTGAAAGGTGTCCTGTTTTGGGACATTTTAGTGACATTCTTTGAAAGTGACTGATTGCATTCAAAATCGATATCTGAGGTGCAAAATATGATTTCAACGGCAATATTTAGACTCTACACTTTAGCCGCGTACTTACTTTACTACCTGCATTACTCCACCCTGCTGAAAAAAGGTCATTTTTCGGTATTGCCGTCAGAAACATGTTTCGAAACCTTTGGGCACCTCAGATATCGATTTTGAACGCAATCGGTTAATTGGAAGAAATGTCCCATACTTAAATGTCCAGAAAAAAAAGGAAACTCCGTCTGTATTGCCGTCGGAAACATGTTACGGAAGCTTTGGAAATCTCAGATATCATTTTAAAGTGCCAACGATCAATTTAAAAAAATGTCCCGAAATGGAAGGGACATCCTTCAATACTGACGTCAGAAACATTTTTCGGGACCTATGGTCGACATCGATTACGAATATGAACGTAATTGGCCAATTTCGAAAAATGTCCCTAAAAGGGACATCAGTCAATACTGACATCAGGAACACGTTTTCGAACCTCTGGGAACCTCAGATATCGACTTTAAGTCCAGTAAGTAAGTCCCTAAAAAGGACACCTTTGAAAACTAATCTTAGGGAAGGGAAAGGGACCCTTTCTTATCTTAGGGAAGGGGAAGGGGTTAATCTAGTTTGAGAATTGATTTAATCCGAATTGAGGATTGATGCGTTAATTCCAATTGATTCAATCGGATTGACGCGTCAATCAGAATTAAATAAATTCGAATTGATCAATTCGGATTGACGCGTCAATTCGATTGATCAATCCGGATTGATTTAGTTCAGATTGATGCCAACACTGCATGATAGACAGGTACCCGTCGCCACCTTCGAGCTCCATCATCAGATCCTGAGTACTATCTTGTGTCAAAGATCTTGTTGAGATGAATAAAATGTGCCTAAACACGAAGTGGTTCAGTTACATAATAGACTGGTACCCGTGGCCACCTTTCAGCTCCATAATCAAACCTTGTGTATCTTCAGTGTCAAAGATCTTGTTGAGACTAATCATGGACTAGTTGCATGGTTGATTAGTACCGGTGACCACATTCCGGCTCCATCATCAGACCCTGAGTACTATCTTGTGTCAAAGATCTTGTTGAGACGAATAAAACGAGCCTAAACACGAAGTGGTTTAGTTGCATGGTTGATTGGTACTGGTGACCACCTTCCGGCTCCATCATCAGACCCTGAGTACTATCTTAAGTCAAAGATCTTGTTGAGCCGAATCAAACGAGCCCAAACACGAAGTGGTTTAGTTGCATGGTTGATTGGTACCGACGACCACCTTTCGGCTCCATCATCAGACCCTGAGTACTATTTTGTGTCAAAGATCTTGTTAAGACGAATAAAACGAGCCTAAACACGAAGTGGTTTAGTTGCATGGTTGATTGGTACCGGTGACCACCTTCCGGCTCCATCATCAGACCCTGAGTACTATCTTGTGTCAAAGATCTTGTTGAGACGAATCGAACGAGCCCAAAAATGAAGTGGTTTAGTTGCATGGTTGATTGGTACCGGTGACCACCTTCCGGCTCCATCATCAGACCCTGAGTACTATCTTGTGTCAAAGATCTTGTTGAGACGAATAAAACGAGCCTAAACACGAAGTGGTTTAGTTGCATGGTTGATTGGTACCGGTGACCACCTTCCGGCTCCATCATCAGACCCTGAGTACTATTTTGAGTCAAATAAATACATATAGAATGTCAGGTCGTTTCAAATATTTTTAATCCTGTCCGGTAGTTTATTAAACTGTACCATTATAAATTATAATACTATAAAAACAGTGCTAGGATCAAAGTCTCTCGTTGCGGTTTACACGCACACATTATAGCGTTTTACACGGCGCCCGCCGCACACAATGATAAAAAACCTCGTCGTCGCCGTTGAAAATGTGCGGAGCCGACCGACACACGTCCTGCCTGTACAAGCTCTGCCGCGGCACTGAGCTGGCGAGCGCGCGTCATCGGTAATATAGAGTAGTTTTCAAAAAATTGCCAAAAAATTATAGTAGAATTTCATAAACACTAATGTATACCAACAGTATAAGCAAACGTTGCAGATTGCTTGAGTATGAAAATGACTTCGATATTAAGTAGATTTTCGTAGAAATTGACACTTGTTTCGGAGAGAAAATTGAGTTCGTTTTACTTTGATTTTCTCTTTCTCAAAGGTATGTAGGAAAAATATCGTTTGATATGCCTAAAGTACAGGGTATTAGTAATACAAAATAGCCAGGTTTAGCAGAGTAAACTTCTCAACATTTCCAAATAAGAGCTTGCCGTTCAGTGCTTCACGCGGTTTTTCGGAAACGACCATCAGAAATAGATTCATTACTAATTTAATAAGTCCTTTTTCTAATATTTACAACGATATTTAAAAAGATAAGAAGACGTTTTTACTGGAACAAGTACTCATTGTTTCTAATAATGAGCACAAAGTCCTGAATTTCGTCGACTAGTATCATCAATTTTGCATTATTTCGACTTTTCTTGTAAGAGCGCTCTGAAGACCGTCACAGAGCAACTCTCCTGTTTGTATACGTACTTCGCTCAGGCACAGAAAGGAAGAGCTTCGCTTCTACTACTCTGCCGACCTTCTGTTAATGGAGTACGAGTATGTGTACAAACGCAAGAGTTAGAAGCGATGGAAGAGCTTGTAGACGGTCTTCCCTGATAGACGGTCTTATCCACATTGACCTCATTTGTTTGTCTTTAGCTGTTTAGATGGGAAAGGTCCACCTCAGACGGCCTAGAGGACCAAGTCCAACGAGATGGTGTTCAAATAGCCGCAACAGTGTGGACATGACACTAAGCAACGCTTTCCACAAAGCAACCGACAGGGAGAAGTGGAGAGGAAAAATTTGCAAGTGGAGACACGATCCTAAGCAATGAGGGACCGCCTTAGAAGAGCTGTATAGTTGGACTGGTAATAAATGCCAAAAACATTAAATAATGTGGGAACATTTTATGTGGGAACAGGTTACACTTACTCTTGAAGGGGTCGACTTTAATCTCCTCTCTCACGCGCAGCGCCTCCGCGATGTCCTTGCGCTTGACGCACTGGATGCCGAGATTGCTGAACTGCACGATGGAGTTGTCCGCGTTGCACTCCACGGTGCACACGCCGCGGTTGCACAGCGGCTCGCGGCCCACCAGGTTGTGAGGGTGCGGCCTGAGGAATCACCAGAACGATATACGTACAAAGGAACAGATATCGATAGAAGTTTTTCCATTGACGTATAATATCTAAGGACGGGATTTACGGGCACTAAAAATGGTACTAGTTCAGCAGTACTCACGAATTCCAGCCAATCGTGCAGTCTAACGCAACTAGGTGCGACCAACAGCGCGCGTATTGCGAACTCATCAACCAATCGCGTTGTAGCGGTTTCACACCGCTGTACTGGCCCCTGTCATGCATCATTATTATTGCCCGTAAAGCCAAGTCAATGAGTTTTACACTAGTTTTTCAAGTGGTTTAGGTAGTGAAATCGTTATTTGAAATGATTACTGGTAAATTCTCCATCTTACTCGGATCTGCATCAGTAAGTTTCCGTGTTGACGCTGCACTAGTCCGAAATCGCATTGGTTCAGTTTATATCACCACCAAAATAGAATCTCATTCGTCAAATAAAGCTCAAACACAACGGCAGCTCGTCATTCTCATTCGCAATCCAGGCCAGATGTCTTGATGCATCTGTGTTGTTGACTTCGATTCATCTCAAAAATGTTAAGCACAGTCAAGCCTTACCTGTAAGGCTTGTCCCTGGTGACACACGACACAAGCACGACAAATCGCCCCGTGTAGCCGACCACCTCGATGGTGGGGTATGTTTTCTTCTCCGGCGTACTGTGCACGCCGGGAATGGAGCCTGCTGACCGGCCTTCGCACTCATATCGAAACCTGGTGACAATATAATTACATTAAGTTAGAATTATAAGCGTTATTCATAAACGTATGTCAAATCTAACATGCCGTTGGTAATCGTTTGATATTTATATCCGCCATTTAGAGATATTTGTTTATTATTCATAAAAAAAACTGGGATTTGTTAAGTTTTATTAATAAGGGGGGCAGGCTTATTTTTATATTGCACTTAATACCCTGCCCCGTGAATCTTAGAACGTATTAATTAACAGCGCGATTCAACGTCATTATTCTCACTATGACCTTTACAATGGAAAGACAATGCGCAATATATCAAACGCAAATTCATCAACGGTTACATTTTTTGTTTACTCAAGATGTCTCATATATTATCATCTCTTGTCGAATGCATATTTTACTAAGTCTCATATCATCTCTCGTCGCATTGCATATTTTACTGCTGAGAACAATAAAATAAAGTGGTAAACTTTTACTGCTACTTTAAAGTTGCAGATGAATGTGACGCGAAAGTGCTGGACCCTAACTGAATCAGAAGAATTACCTAGTAAAAGCCTGGGTAATAGTTACCTGGAAGTAATCATAAATATGTACTCGTGCTGTTTTTACTCGACTGGCAAATAAAACAACGAGTGTATGTTTACAGAATTCACGATTGAACAAAGGAAACGTAAGTGGTCACAACTAAATTTAAATCGTAAAGTTCTAGCAGAAACAGATATTCTGTTACGTCAACGTACACATCCAAACAGCAAGACTAACTCTAACTTTTGTTAGGAAAATACTCGTAACTACTTACTGTTCTATTCGTACTATGAAACAAAGTCGTCACAAGTCAAAACTGTAGTAAACATACATTCATTGGCAGAGTGAGATAGCTGGGCCAATAATTACCAGCCATTGACAGAAGCCTTTATTACCGCCATTACAGGCAAATTATCGCTTTTTCTATCGCCTGCCTTCCGATACTTCCTATATTTTTCCTGTTTGCTAGCTTAATACTCGCAGCATGGCTCACGCATAGCAATAGACATTTTTAGGGTTCCGTAGTCAACTAGGAACCCTATAGTTATAGGTGTATAGTATAGCCTATGTCCGTCTGTCTGTCTGTCTGCCCGTCCGCGGCTTTGCTCCATGATCGTTAGTGCTAGAAAGCTGAAATTTGGCATGGATATAAATCAGTTATGCCGACAAAGTCGTAAAATAAAAAACCGGGCAAGTGCGAGTCGGACTCGCGCACGAAGGGTTCCGTACCATAATGCAAAAAAAAAACAAAAAAAAGCAAAAAAAAAATTTGTTGTTATAGCGGCAACAGAAATACATCATCTGTGAAAATTTCAACTGTCTAGCTATCACGGTTCGTGAGATACAGCCTGGTGACAGACAGACGGACGGACGGACGGACGGACGGACGGACAGCGAAGTCTTAGTAATAGGGTTCCGTTTTACCCTTTGGGTACGCAACCCTAAAAACTAAAAAATATATTTTTTAGGCGGGCTCCCCTACACGAAAATTCACACGATGTTTTTTTTAGTTTCATCCCTTCCTAGTGTGCGGGGTGACGTTTGATAAGTTTTTCAAAATAGGTCTTTATGAGTCTTCTAAAAACATTTTTTGATAAACGTAATATTTTCGGATATAATCTAGCTCTAAAAAAATGTCCCATGAAAAAAAAATCGTGAAAGTAAAGCTTAGTAAAGACTTTCAAGGAAAACTATAGCGAACCTGGCCGCCTAGCCAAGGTTACAATCGCTATCGCTTCGACAACGAAAAGCATTATGTATCTCTATCACTCTTCCACATTAGTGTGACAGTGACAGTTGCGTTTCGATCGCTACGGAGCGTTAGCGATTGGCATCTTGGCTACGCGGCCTGATCGGTAAAGCCGTATTTGAGTTTTTGTTAAATTTTGATGGACGGGTAACTCGGAACCCATACACTGAGCATGGTCCCACACCACGCACACCCAACTTGCTCTTGGCCGGTTTTTATGTTACTTTGTGTCAACGTCAACACAGTTAACTGGTCGTTCGTAAAGCTTATTGCAACGAGATAAGGCCTGAAGTGTGATGCCGTTAATATTAAGTATCGGGTAACGAATCCAAGGTAGATTGTTATTAATTAAAGAATCATTGATAACAATAAATTAATAATAATCGACTCATTGGGACTTGAGCCCGCATCGGTTCGATACGCCTTACCATCGTGTTCCCAATTTCATTAAGCAACGTTGGAAAATCATGAAGATGACAATAATTTTGAACCTTAGGTTTAGGTACTCGTATTATATAAATTACTACTAATAAAAAAAGTCTAGTAACACTGAAACATGGCTCTACTTGCCGTACTCTTGGTCATGTACAATCAATCCTTCATTTTTGTAACGTTATATATTTGAACCTCATATTGCGCGAATACCTACTTATTTTGTATCTTAACACTAATCTTGCAAATGATAATACCGACATCGGTATACGAATGGGAGAAAAAATAACGACAACGTTTGGATTACAATTTTGCTACATTGGATAAGGGGTTGGGGGGGTTGGGGTCATTATTTGTGTTTTACATCAATTTAAGTAAGAAAGTTCACGTGGTGTGTACGTGGACTGCGTAGCTGCGTAAATGTTTACCAAAAGTCAGTCACTACAGCGGGCGGTATCGGTAGGCAGTGTTGGCCAAAACGTTAATGCAATTGAATATTCTTGACCATTAACCAGTACAAATTGAACCGTCAACTGTAACCGTCCGTTACCGATTATTACGGTTTAATTTGTACTGGTTAATGGTCAATTGCAATTAACGTTCGGCCAACAATGTCGGTAGGTCAGATAAACATGGCGTCCAGCTAGGCTATGTAGCCAGTATAGGAACTGCTTAATTTTAGATTAGATTTAGTTTTTTTTGTAATTCCGAAATTACACCAAAATGCTTTTTGTAACCAGTGCGAATCCGATCAATAGGTACCGATGCGATGTCGTAAAATTAAACGTCAAGCCTCAGCCATCTGGAAACGATCTACCACTTTTACGCTAACAAACGAACATTATAGTCCAATAAAATCTTGTTAAAACAATATATTCAATCAGAAATAACTTTTTCGTTTACTTTTATGCTTTACAAGTTCCTAATATATGTATATAATAATATATATACGTATCTAGTAATAGATGGCAATTTGTATGCTGCTGCTCTATGTGTATATATTTAATTGTATTGCAGTCATAATTCATAAATTTCATAATACATATAGGACCTTATTAGTAAATACACTCAACAGCTATTATAACGGGTCACATTATACTTATACATATAAACAATAAATTCTTCAAATTGACTGCTTGATTTTTCATAGCAAATTTCTAAAGAGAACTCAAATGATAGGCATACTATGTTCAGATTTAGTTAGATGAATAAGTAGAGGTATTAAAATCAATCATCATCATCATCATCTCAGCCATAAGACGTCCACTGCTGAACATAGGCCCCCCATTATGGGGGGTGAATGCCATAATCGCCACGCTTGGCAGGCGGGTTGGCGATCGCAGTCGAGTACACCGAATTTGAGGGACGCTGCTGCCCGACCACCGGTGGTCTTGGACGTAGTTTAAGGACATACCCGGGTCCGGGTCCGGGCTTGTGGGTCCGGGGGTTAAAATCAATACTAGAGTTTTAATTAAATATGTCATAGGTTGATTATATTGAAGCTCCCATTGGTATCTAGACCATAATCGTGTCAAAGTCGTATCATATCATAACAAAATCAAAATTTTAACCATTTGTTAAAACTGAACGTGCAGTGGAGATAAGACTTAAATCGGGCTCTAGAAGAGTCATTCTTGAAGGAATGTAACGCAAACTATAAAAATCGGCAACTTTTTTTTTGGTCATTTTGTATGGACTGCCTACCCTAGTGCCTACCTTTTTTTGTATGCACTGCACGCCACTGGTTATGCCAATATTTGTATTGAATGATTTCGTACGTGGGTACATACCTAAATAAAAGTACATACCTGTGTTTTTCATTTATCACTAACACCTTACAAAACAAAGTTCCCCGCCGCGACTGTCTGTTTGTGTATATGTATTTAACCTATTCGCGATAAACTCAAAACTACTGAACGGATTTACATGCGGTTTTCACCTATCAATAGAGTGATTCTTGAGGAAGATTTAGGTGTATAATTTGTTAAGGTTATGTGTAACCCGTGCTGAGCCGGGGCGGGTCACTCGTGTTTTACTAAATACACGATTAGAGATTTCGAGACGTTAGCATTAACCCTTATCAATAAAACTTCATTGTCAAGGCCTTAGGGAACTGTTACGTTATTAGGTACTTACTACATCAAAAGTAAGAATAATAAATACACATATTGATAAACTAAATGATCTTGATATAAGTCGTGACATAGTGTAGGTATGTAATCATACCAATAGGCATATTGGTGCACAGACTTTGAGTGTAGCCTTTCTTTACCACACTCTTCACTCTTCACGTCTCAATGACGCCGCTGACATAATCGCCTCTGAAATATCCGAGACGTGAAATAGTTGTGTGACGCCAGGGGTATAAATACTGCGGAGACGTCACTAAGGGACGTCGCGTCTAGTAAACGCGAGGCACTGATGAATGCGCGAGCGGCGTTCGCGTCACGCCTACTGATAAAACATGACACGTAATCCTTTATAACTTCCTTGTGAGATTTGTCATCTGAATTGAGAGCACTCCAAACAGGCCCCGCAGACAACATGCCAATCGCTATCGCTCCGTAGCGAACGTACCGCATCTGTCACTGTCACACTAATATGGAAGAGCGACAGAAAGCGAAGACACAAAGCATATCGATGGCGAAGCGCAAGCAATTGTCAACTTGGCTAGGCTGCCTGGAGCCGGTTTAAATACCTACATTGAATCTTACTTAACGAGTTGGGTTAATTAAACCTAATTATGGGAAAATAAAAAAAAGTACGCTCTATCGTTGTTTGTGCCTTATGTAATAGCAAAATAAATGAAAAACGATATTAAATATGTGCATTTATACATAATATGTTACATATGTACTGATAATTGATATTTTCAGGAATATATTGACATGACTGGTAAAATTCTCTATTATTTCATTTAAAAATTGTTCTATCATTCTGCCATAGGTTTTAGTCTGTTAGGTTAGGTATTTAAATAAAAGTAAACAAACAATTTTTACATTTCGGATAGTTATAAGATTTATTGGTTAACCAACCAAATACAAAACCGCCTGGATCTGTCACTAAACGACCGGCTTAAGGAGCCATATGAGTGCAGATTTTATTTACTTTTATTTATAGTTTGTATTTTTTAGCATTAGCAAGAACTTCGCAGAAATAAGCTTGTGGTTCCAAATCCGACACTTATAGCAGTAATAATTTGAAGTAAATTATATGTATTGACCATGCTACATTAGATAATTCAATAATTATTAACAATTAAAGGGCCTGATAAAAACTACACGCTTGCTTCTGTGGAGTTCTTTCTAATGCTAAAAAAACGAACTATAAATACCTAAAGATACCGAGTATAGGTAAGTGACATGTATAAAAACAGACTGCTAATAAGTACGTAGATTAAATTAAAAGACAATGGAAAACGTCATGTTAGGGTGACTTGCACCATTCACTAACCTGGGGTTAACCGGTTAAACTTGGAGTTGCCATGGTTACCGGTACAATTTAACACTGGTTTAACGGTTTAACCCTGGAATGGTGCAAGTGGGCCTAATTGACTTACCGCAACGACTTGCCGGCCGGCTGCTCGATGATCCGCACGTAGGGCATCTTGGGAGCCCCGGAGGGCTGCGGCGCCGACGGCGGGGGCGCTGACGGCTGCCGGTACATCTCCTCCACGCCGACGCCGAACGTCGGGTCCGCTATCGAGATGGCATGTACTGTGCAATCAAAAATCATGATGAGAATAGGTACATATTAAATATGTCCAGGGCGTTTTTTGAACAACTAGCCATATTGTGCGAGGTTATTAGGTAGGCCATACTGAACAACTTTTTTTTATGAGACCAACTCCGAAATCACAAAAAATTTTTTGGTCATTTCATACATTTTTGTCGAGTGGATGTCGACGTTTTCTATGGGAAGGCCAAATTTATTTTTGGGATTTCGGGCTCGGTCCCACAGAAAAAGTTGTTCAGTATCACCTGCCTAATCACCTTGCACAATATGGCTAGTTGTTCTAAAACCGCCCTGTATATTAAGATTTAACACTGCGACAGGTATAAAATGGATGATTGCTGAGTCGCGTTCTCAAAAGTGCGGTTGTTGGAAAGAGAGGCAACAGAGAATTTATTTATAATAGTTTATTTTTTTAAATTTGCATACAGCAGGTGTATTGACATACAGCTTAGCTGTTTGTTTATTTTTTTTCGGCAGTACTAGTGTAGTAACTAATAAAATACATTTCGTGTTTACTACACTTCTGTGCACCAACCAAAACCAACAAAAACTATAACTGCTAGTAACTTTTTTTGTGATAATACTCACGTATGGAGTCAATGTAACAGCAATAATAACCCATTTCACACAAACCATAGGTAACTATTTCACACACATAGAAACTAACCAAGAGTGGACGGCACACGGAAACTCTTATTTGACTAAGAAGAGTCTATGGTGCATACTTAATAAAACAAAGTATTTGTCACATTTTACACTCTGCACACAAACGAGCCATCCAACCAGGCGATCAACATAATACTGAATCAACGATAGTAAAAACAAAGTATAAAAACCATACTAGTAGTCGCTTACGACTCTCGGATAAACCGCGGGTTTTCCCCGACTAGTTGAATGGGAAAATAATACAAAAACCACGTAATATTCAATACCCAGTGATCGACTGAGCGAGCCTAATACGTAACGTTATAATTTGCATATTTATTTCCCACACGAATAGATGGCTTAATTATGCAAATATTTTCTAAAATTGGCGCTATAATGTCTTGAAATAGACTTTCCCAATCCTACCACACATTTCTGACTTAACTCGTTAGACTCTAGAAACATTTTAGTATGGTGAGGTACCAATACTAATTGCAATCCTAGTCGTCAGTATTCAGCGAGGTATCGCAGGGGCTAATGCAGTTTTTCAGCCAGTGTTGCCAACTTGGCATAAATGATGCCAGATCTGGCATATTTTCACTCGCTTTGGCACCAAAATTTTCAATTTAGCATCTAGCATATTTTTTAGCATAATTTAGTCTAAGCCAAGTTTGCCCCAACAATATGCGCCATCGCCTTATGTGGTTCATATTTTCATATGAATTTTGACTTTTGTGGACGGATGGACGTCGACGGACTATATAAAGTTGGTCAAGCAGATCTTGTCAGTAGAAAAAGGCGGCAAATTTGAAAAATGTATGTGTTTTAAGTGTCTAATTTCAAGTAACAATTTAGCATTTTTTTTAGCATATTTCAAAAATCTTTGGCTTAATTTTGGCATTTTAATCTAGACATTAGTCTAGCATTTTCTCAAAATCCGAGTTGGCAACACTGTTTTCAGCGCGACAGAGACCGAGCAAAGTCGAACATAAGAAAACAATAAGTGCATGAATGCATCTACTTAGACTACTGTTGAACACATTATATCCCAAATTCTCTAGGTACAAAATTTACATAAAAGAAAATAAGTACTTGTTACAAGCTTTTATTTCACCATAGTTTCACCTGACCGTTGTCTGTCTGTGTGTAACCAAATCTTGCAAGTTAAATTTGATCCACTTCCCGGTTTCCGATTGAGCTGAAATTTTGCATACATACGTAAGTCGGGTGACAATGCAATATTATGGTGTCATCGAGCTGATCTGATGATGGAGACCGGAGGTGGCCATAGGAACTCTGTGATAAAACAACGAAACCTAATTGTGTTTGGGGTTCTTAGAATTGTCTCGATGAGTATTAGTTGTCTGTCGTAAGAAAAGTACAGTCAGCGATAAAAGCTTGTAAAAACTTATTTTATAAAATAATACTTACACACTTCACTTATGTTCAGGTCGGGGGGAGCCTCTTCGGCATTGTGCGCTACACCCTGCAGGGCGTCTGTGGAGAAAACAGAGGCGTCACTCTTAGTGATCCTTATTATTTATTTATGTATATTGATTGATTTCTTGACTGTCACAATTAGCTTCCACCCAAAGGAATTTTAATTATGTACCCTTGTACAAAAAATATGAAAAATGTAGATGAAAGTTACAGAAGACGATTTCTAAGTTTGACACAGTCAAATAAGCAGACTTGGTGATCTTTAGCTTCACAGTCAGGGACCAGGGTGCCTATTCGACTAATCATTAATCATATAGTGTCACGATGACGAGTAGAAATGGTCTCCCAGACCCAGACCGTTCATGGAATTAGAAGGTGACAAAAATCTACAAACTGTTACGTGCACTGTACGGACGCCGAATACAACATCTAATGCATGCAGCTAACTGCGTGAGTAAAAAATACGGGAAATTAAATTTAGGAAAGGAGATTAAAAAGGCCTGTGCCATTAATGTCGAATAAGGTACATATTTCACATAAGACAAGGCCCTGAATGATTTGACGAGATCAACAGATAGTCCAGTTCGATCAGTGAGTGCAATTAGGCAGTGCAACTCTACGCTACGGTAAATACTTAAGGTGAATAGCAAACAGTTTTAACATCAATAACATCTAGCTAGAAGCGGAAGATCTCTAGGCAAAAATATAGCCCACGCAGATCGCGCATGCATTGCAAAAAGGTCAACAAACTTGCTACTAGATGTTTGCCTTAAATTAGTTCTCAACGACTTATGTGTATATTGCCTACTGTGCTTTTCGTGTCGAAAGTATTGGACTGGATTAAAATGAATAAATCAGCCCTAGAGTCAAATTTCAAGAGGTTTACTGTTAGACCAATCTAAGTTGGCAGCGATTTTGATAGCCCAGAACATCTATGTCATCTATGAAATTATGACATTAAATAACACTTGCACCTCGTTTTAGGCTACAGGATGGTAGACACGACGAGGAATTTTCTTAATGTCATTGTTCATCAAGTATACTTATAGAACATGGAGTCGTAACGTCACCTTACTTTGAGATTATTAAATTATAATCATTACAAAACACTAATTCACAGATATTTAAGTCAAAGGTATAATTATTAGTTAAACTTTGTTTTTGACAGGGACCGGAAAGCAGTCGCTAGCGTAAAATGTCAAAAACCAACTCATGGGCTACCATGGCATACCATGGCCATATCAGCACGACTACGTGCTGATTGACTTAAGACTTAACTTGTATAAGACCAAACTAAGTTGGCAGCGTAGGTAGCGGTAGGGTGATATCGCACCCCGCAAAAGAGGCGTACCCCTCTCACGCGCCGCTCGCAAAATGCGCCTGTGTGACGGAGCCTTTAAATTCAGAACCAGGATAATTTGTAACATAATTTCAACTCTCTAGCTATCATGGTTCATGAGATATAGCCTGGTGACAGACGGACGGACAATGGAGTCTTAGTAATATTAGGGTCCCGTTTAAATTTAAACCCTTTGGGTACGGAACCCTAATAAACGATTCATAGCTAATTCAGACCGGTAACGCGTTTACAAATAACGCCATAATAGGACGCAACTTTATAAATACATATACGTATAGGTACGTAATATAATGTTTGTAAACAAATCGTGTCAGTACTTAGGTATTACTTATGGTCATTTAACAAGATACCGGTTAGTTTGGACGTTAGTGCCAGGGACACCGTGTTGGTTAACTTTATAAAAAAGTAAAGCCAACATTGTCCGTACAAAAAGGGCGCGAAATTTAAAATTTGTATAGGAGATCGATCCTTCACGCCTACATTTCTCAAATTTGCGGCCCTTTTCCACTCACAAAGCTGGCTTACTAGAGTAGTAGTAGACAGAATATTCGAGGAAGGTATGACTGCATGACTCCACTACACTCATATATATACCTTTACTGGCACTAAGAATGGTGCTAGTTCAGCGGTGTGACTCACGAGTCACAAATTCGAGCCAATCGTGTAAATAGCTGTACCTAGTCCAACGCAAATAATTGCGACCAATCGTGCGTGTGATGCAAACTCATCAACCTATCGCATTGTGGCGTTAGACTGCAAGATTGGCTCCATAGTTCTGTGATTGGCTCGAATTCGCTTGCGTGACACCGCTGTACTTCTACTAGGGATATTTTTTCCTGAGTTATGGATCTTTCCTAAATATGCCTTGTGGCCTCTCCCTAAGCCATCGAGAGCTATCTGAAACTCCGGGTCGTACCAATGAGGTTTGTGAAAACAAGTAAGCAATGCATCAGGTCAGCAGGTTGTATTTGGTACAACAGTTGAGATATTGCAAAATATGAAACAACTGGATGATTAAAAATCTGGCCAAGTGCGAGTCGGACTCGTGCACGAAGGGTTTCGTACCATTACACAAAAAACGCCAAATCACGTTTGTTGTATGGGAGCCCCAGTTAAATATTTATTATATTGTTTTTAATATTTGTTGTTATAGCGGCAACAGAAATACCTACATCATCTGTGAACATTTCAATTGCCTAGCTATCACGGTTCATAAGATACAGCCTGGTTACAGACAGACAGACGTACGGACAGACAGACGGACAGGCGGACAGTGGAGTCTTAGTAATAGGGTCTCATTTTAACCCTTTGGGTACGGAACCCAAAAAAAACTATAAGTAATCGATTAAATAATCCACCTACTCCATTCCATTTAAAAATTATGACAATTGACAGGGCTAATCCAAGACTACGTATTAACGCCAATGGGAATACCTAACGAAACTCCAAACAGTCAAATTTTTAAAAGTCTAACTTTATTTAAAAGCTCCGAGCGAACAATTCATCACTAGTTTTCCTTATGGATACTATATGGATAATTTGAAATTTACCGCCTACGCAACGCATACACGTTTACGTTTTACTTACTTACCAGCTTACCACTGATCGAAAGGTTGGTGTTAATGGAAGTTTTTCCTGTATTGGTAAAGAATGTGGGCTATGTACAGTATGAACAGTCAGTACACATTAAAATAATTTCTCCCGCTTTTTAAAGTTTTGCAACACTGTGTAGGTGTAGGTACACTAACGTACCTAT
The DNA here is from genome assembly GCF_963556715.1 of Cydia fagiglandana. Classification (NCBI taxonomy): domain Eukaryota; kingdom Metazoa; phylum Arthropoda; class Insecta; order Lepidoptera; family Tortricidae; genus Cydia; species Cydia fagiglandana. The sequence goes on along the minus strand of NC_085932.1, from coordinate 17,348,486 downwards.
AGGTTTTTTTTTAGACACGTCTAAAAACCTGTACGTACGTTACGTTCTTTGTGTACGTAGATCTTCTGCGTTTTTAACTATAGTTTCGTGTAACTGGGTAGTTCTGCACACACCTGTATCTATAATTAACTATCCATTTCCACCTTCATAAGTATGATATTAGCTTTGTATTGGCTATATTAGTTGTATACCTATAGGACTACGTATAGGTATACCTAGTATGTTTCCAAAGAGTTTATCTAGTCCAGGTAAGAGTGTAGAGTAGAATTTAGAACAATAGTTTGATAAGAACAACGAGGTAAGTACGAGTAAGTAGTTACCTTCCTACGTATGCCGGATACTGGACACGTCGATGACACTTAGCAAAATCATGATAGCCAGTATAGTATAGCCACTCCACATAAGGAGGGTCCGATAGGACGAATATTTAATTGAAATGGGATTATTTTAACAGGAGATATCGCCTTGTAAGTTGTAATCCTTGTATCATAATTTAGATCTTGTGAGTGATCTCTCTCATCCATGGTTAAAAAATATATATCTCAAAAGTAATCGAATCCATGGTTAAAAATATATATTTATCTCGTATCACACATAAAACAATAACATTACATAAAGAACAATACAATCACTAAAAGAACTAAGAAATACAAGCCTATAACTATCAGTAAAACTAAACCTAAACTAACCTGTAATAACTACATTGATTAACTTCATTCCATTTATTTTGGTCGATCGAAAATAAAATTACTTACGCATTTTTCATAGCCTCTTTAATTAGTCAGTATCGGTAATGACCCTGCCTATTAATCTGGAGGTCCTGGGTTTGATTGCCCGTGAGGGTATTTTTTTATGTTATTAAACACTAATTCTTTTATTTTTGCATTGCAAATTTTCTTGTTTTTTTGGAAAATTATTAAACCGAATTAAAATGGTTTCAAGTAATTTTTGTCTTTTTAATAAATAAATATTCATTTTTGTCTTGCAATTTCATATCAGTCATTATAATGCAGAGGGTAGGTACTATATCCTCCTAACGCTCAAGGTCCTGTTTGATGAAATTAAAATCAATTTCAAAGTGCAACAGAGTCGCTTTTGCTTAGTTTCCTTCAATTTTCGAACAATGTTAAATCAACTCAATTTCCTACACTATACGTAGGTTCACATTTCAGTGACAAATTTTGGACTTTTATTTGTTTGGCTGGGCCTTAGGAGGATATCTCTGAGAAATAAGGGCCAAACATTGGTATTTTTTAGTGTCATGCACACAAACCCCAAGGCGTTTTTCTATGGTCATGCATGACCTAATCTAAACTACGAAAAGAGGAAAAATATAGTTAGTAGAATGATCCAGACACTAAAAATAAATATAATCTAGTTAGATTTGTGATAACTAATAAGCAATTAAGAAAAAGACACCTGTGTACATGCAAAATGAAGTGGTCTAAAAAAATTCAACTTTGAACTAATTTAACAGTAGGTATGTCCAGTAAGTCAGTTAATAATTAAGAGTTATTTATTGCCAGACCATGCCTGAAGACATAATAGAACCGTTTTTCCCCCGAAGGGTAAAAAACGGATATTTAGGTTCCTGCCGAAGCTTGAACCACATTATGAGATAACACCCTTGTAACTCAGCCCTAATCAAGCGAATTCATCAACTAGTAGCGCCATCTATCGCGCCACTCAAGTACTAATGTCGCCCGGTTGCCAGCGCTCGGCTGCTTTCTCTTCAGTACCACATAAGCCGGCAAGGCCCTTAGGTGTGGTTCAAGCTTCGGCAGGAACCTAAATATCCGTTTTTTACCCTTCGGGGGAAAAACGGTTCTATTTAGGTGTCCGTGCCTTCGCTTGAACCACATTATGAGACGTGTTTAAACCTCTGCCGGCGCTGGTCCGGGCGTACTGTGACTGATAATATTTATATTTATGCAAAAATCACATAATAAGAACGTGGGCTTGAAATTTATTCCATATAGATATACTAAAGGATTGTTTGCGTCAAACCTTAACTAGATTTTCCTTATTTGAAATTACCGATAGATAAGACAATTGTTAGCACTGACTGGCAACATAAGTTATCCGTTGCGACTAAAAAAATTACTTAACTTTGTATATAAAACAAAACTGTGTAATTATTAGTTGAAAAACTGTCCCTAAAATCATAATTAAAGACATAAGAAGGTACTTGTAGGTCGTACAATTTTTAAGTGTAACCAAACCACTATCTGAAGTAGTAGCTCTGATGCATGTAACGTGAACCACATCGAGTGAGTTTTACATTAAACCCGTCCAAACTACCTCTGATGCTTTCCTTACAATAACCCACTAGGTGATAAAAAGGTTTTGTTGTATGATATAATGATATTACTACTACTTATCTACTGCTTACCACAAAAATAGCACTGTCGGCCCATCCACTGTTTAAAATTTGTAACTAATTGGAAAAGCTTGGGTCTTCTCTGATTTATCGTATTTTCCAACAATTTAATGTAAATTGGTAATTTGCATCATATGATAGGCCAGATGTAATGTTATATATGTCTATGTGGACAAATAACCAAATGTTTGTAAGTATAGGTACCTACTAGAATACGACATTTTCATTATTTAGATATAAATAGTTATTGACTAGGTATATCAGGTTTATTTGTTAATGGGCTATCATTACATAAGGACAACATATTCCGTAAACAAATGTGTAAAAAAAAAAATATTATAAACATGATGTACTTATTTGTGGAAGTCATTGAGATTTATTTCGAATCGAGTACTCCTCTGCATGAAAGTAGCGTCAGAAAGTGAAGAAGAAAATACAACACTTCATGATTTAATGCGTTACTAACTAGTAACAACTCTCAGCAGTAGTTTCAACTGAGCCGATAATACATCCTACCTTACTGATTAGTTTTAGACGAGGGTTGCTTTAAAAACAACCATATTAATTCATATATGAAAAGGTAGGCCTCCTAGTCCTCCTACCTATTTTAAGTGTCAATTATGAATCACAGATAACTGGAAACATGCCAATTAAGCTGGTGCCGGGTCAACCAAGCTTTTATATTATATGCTTGTCAGTCATGCAAGCGAATGTATTTAACGAATGAACAAAATCACTGACACGCAGGTGACAATCGTATGAAGGCGATGATTATGAATTTAAAGTGATGCTGACAACTCCAGTTGTTGTGGGTGACATCTCTCCATGATATTGTGCGTAGACTGAAGATCCGTCTACCAAGTAGGATATATTTTAGAAGATTTTTTAATCTTTGAATAATTCTAATGCCTTCACCTATAATTTTTAAGCTAATTATAACCAAGGCTTGTAATTGTAGGTTGTTTAATGTTCACTCTTTCTGGTGGTAAGCTGATTCCCAAACTGAAGATTTTATGGTTCGCGCGCTGGTAATGGATTGTACGATGCTTTATTGTTAGACTTAGCACGATTTGTGACTTTTTAATGCTTTCGTATACATACAATCTTCTATAAGAGTGTAAAAGCCTCTTGACTGATGATGGAAGACTCTTTGACTAAGAAAAGAGGAGGTGGACCTATCCACTTTAAATTGTAGTGCAACCTTTTCAAACCAATTGCGAAACTTTCGTAACACCCAGACAAATTAAAACATTATTATTATTTATATATGGTGAGAACCAATAAGTTCTTGGCATTATAGCATTGTAGTCGCACAAGCCACGGGTGTCTCATGATATCATCTAATCTCAAGTGCTGCGCCAGCACCGGCGCGCGCGGGCGATGCTGTGGCACAAACCTGTCCTGTCAAACCTTAACATGTGTAGACGCATTCATTACCAAATATTAATTTGATTACTTAATTTGTACTTTGAAGCCCCAATCCGCATTAGGCCAGCATGGGGACCCTAGCCCAAGCCCTCTCGCGAGTAAGAAAAGGCCTGTGCCCCGTAGTGGGACGTATATAGGCTGAATTATTATTATTATTATTAATTTGTAGTTACTTTGGTTAGAATTTTAGCAATACAAGGACGTTGTATGTTGTTTATTGGCTTTCGTGCAATGAAGTTGTGTATCAATTGATTTTAGACTGTTTTTACTGTCGTGAGGGAACCCTAGGGTTAATTAGGCATCATGATGCCCACAAATAAACAATTATTTGATAATCTTGGCCTTTCTGCGACATATTATATTTATGTCACTACCTTGACGTAATCATAAAATAAATAATAGTATGTACTGTAGGTACAGAAGGTTCACTCTCTAACAAAACGCGTCTATTACGACAGATTTTCACCGCAAGGTGGCGCAAACGCGAGCAGGTGTCCGTTACATAGCGGTGCGCGGCAACTACTAGTGCTAGACACCAAAATTGGTGTGGGCCGCATTCACTTGGAGCGACGCGGCAAAATCGCGGAGTGAGCTATGCCTTACGTAACACTGATATATGTCTACAGATATCTCATATGCAATGATGTAAGCATATTATCATGAATATATTAATATATGAATTGTAGTTGTCTTCACAACGAATGCTGTAATTCTATTAGCAGCACATCTGCCCTTTAACCAAGACACGATTTTGTAGGGTACTACACCTGGAACTCTAATTGATTGCATTGACGATGATGTTTCCAATTACATGCCCTACGGGACTTGTTACAACAGTATGCTGTAAAACCTGGACAACTGCCTTTCAGCTAAGCTTGTAGTACTTAGATCTGGCAATGCTGCAATGTCAGTAGAACTAGTGTTGATTTTCAGAGTAAATTGCAGGCTCCGGCGAACATATTTGTAGTCATGATTCACTACCAGGATCACATTTCGCTTAGATCTTGCATTTTGCCTGAACCACCGTATGTTGTTAATTCTTTATAAAATCATGTGAGTACTTCCTTATCTGCCAAGGAAGCCTCTCATCTGGAAATCGAAAGAAGGATATTTCTGGTCCGTGTTCTTTCAGGATCCGGTATCTGCTATCGGAGACTGCCTGCAAATATTTTTTACATATTACGGATAGTATGTACGTTTACGTACGTTGTACATTTGTATGTATATTGGCTTGCTCCGTAGTCCACTTGGTTTCAAAGTTTCTGAAGTGACTTCATTTTAATTTATCTATTTGGAAAAATTAAACAATCATCGTTTAGATGTAGGTAAAGCCGTGGACCGTGGCTGTTGATTCGACAGTTTAGTCCCTTAGTCGGCTTCACCTCTAATTCAATACGCGATTTTTCGAAGCAGAATCAGTAACTCCACTCTAACTAAACTACCGAAAAATCTTTTCATAAATTCTTTATTTATTTACATAATTTGAAGAGGCGCTTCATCGTCTACATAGACATAACATTTACCACTAAAGAAGCCGATGTTTCACCTCCTATTGAACAATCATGGGTAACTATGCGGATTGCCGTACTAAATTAATATTGTACTATATAGGGTCCTTTTAGACATTATGTAAAAGCACCTCCTACAAATGCCGTCTGTTTCCGATAGTTATATCACGAACTATGTAACGTTTACGGTCAACGTTTTATGATGCATGATTGTTATACCGACGGTGCAGGTTGATTGACAACCCGCTGCTTAGATACTCTTCCGAAGTGGAGCTTGTTGCTTACAGCATTAAAAATGCCTTTGTCAGTTCGGTCTCTTAGACGGAATGCGATCCTGCCCCTGTGCTTTCTAGGTATTACTCTTAGTTCAGTGGTCTCAGTTACACAGCTACATAGTAGACGACTAAGTAAAAGATTTATCTGTGACAGGTCGCAATTTTTTAGCTAATGGTCAATATTTAGAGATGCTTCAGTATTCCCAAAGACACTATTAAGTCTCATAGTCATTCATCATTTAAGAGAGGGATTTAGTGCGATGATTATACACTCATATATATCATTACCTCTTTATTTATTTTCAGGTTTGGAGCCGCAATAAAGAGATATCTTTTGTTAGCCTATGACAGAGCCGTTAATGAATTGGCATTATACGTGTATTGGTATTCCTATTTAGAAGAGAGAGTTTTAGTCTTCTTTCCTTCTTTAAAGCTAACGTCAATTTTCCTTGCCTCCCCCTCTCTCTTTTTGGTATAGGATCTAGTTGGGCAAAGTATAACACACGGTTTTTCACTTTGTACTCTCCCCTTTTCACAGTTTCTTAACTGCTATTTTCCATGGCCAGTTAGTCATTCAGTTTAGGATCCTCAGAATGTATATTTTTGGTTTGTTTGGTATCTCACGGCCATTGAAATGGCAGTTATCGACCAAGACCAACATTTGTACACGACCAAGACGGAAACCTTCCTTTTTCCCGGCAGGTTGAAACAATTACTGTAACTACATTTCGTTATCAATTTCGCGCCAAACCCGCCAATAGAAATTCTGCTGCTCGTCGTTCTAAAAGACGCCCACTGACTGGGTCGCACATTGGTTCATGACCATGCAGACTTTAAATGCGAGTCCGGCCGTGCAGACATCGAACGATAAAGCGACCAATAAGACGTCCGCTACCGTATTAGTGGTAGACCATGAGACTGATGAGACAACGGTTTTTGTTTAACGAGATAACGTCATTTCAGAGGACGATGCGATACGACAAAATGTAGTCTTATGGAACAACGCAATGTAGTCCTATGGGACGCAATATCCTCTTACGGGACGATACCACAAGATGGCGCAATGTCTTCTCACATGATGACGTGACTCATCGCGATGCCTGTCGTATTACAGGATGACGCCTTATTGTTTACAGGACGACGCTTGATGTCCCACTTGATGGACCTGTGGGACATCCCACAGGACAATGTCATGTCATGTCATGTCGTCTAACGGGACGACGCCATGTGCCATTTATACCCGTAGGTATTCTGTTTATGATGATGGCTATAGGAGCTCACTTAGTCTCATCGCTGGGCCACGGGCACTGAGCGGAATGTCACAAGGTCTTTTAACGAGACGATGCTCGTTGTCTTACAAGACGCTGCCATGTCGTCTGTCAGGACGATCACGGGACGACGCCATGTCGTCTCACGGAACGACGCATGTCATCTCGCGCGACGACGCCATGTCATCTCGCGGGAGGACGCCTTGTCGTCTCACGGGACGACGCCATGTCGTCTCATGGGACGACGCCATGTCGTCTCACGGGACGACGCCTTGTCGTCTCACGGGACGACGCCTTGTCGTCTCACGAGACACGAGACGACGCTTGTCGTCTCACGGGACGACGCCATGTCGTCTCACGGGACGACGCTTGTTGTCCCACAGGATAAGGCCATGAGGCGTAAGTACCCGTGTACTTTTTATGACGGTGCCTGTAGGAAGGTCACTGCGTCTCGTCGCTGGGCCATGGGCTCCGAGCGGAATGTCACGAAGTCGGAGATTTTCAAAATATTTTTTCGATTTAAATTTCTCGATCTTTTTAAACTTGCTTTGTAAACGTGTTGCTCGGCTGAGTTACAAAAGCGTACTGAAGAGAAAGCAGCCGAGCGCTGGCAACCGGGCGACATTAGTACTTGAGTGGCGCGATAGATGGCGCTACTAGTTGATGAATTCGCTTGATTAGGGCTGAGTTACAAGGGTGTTATCTCATAATGTGGTTCAAGCGAAGGCACGGACACCTAAATAAATATAATAATATAAGTAAACAAACAAGACACTGTCAAAAAGGGAGGTAAATGAAAATTTGCAAACAGCCTTTAGATGCACCACAGCCAGAGACCATGAAGTATTGATGTGCCATCGGTAAGTTTCCAAATTAGCGATATTTTCCCATGAAATGGTATTATTTCATTCCTAATTATACGAAGTCTTTACCTAAAGTTGTGTACAACTGAGTCCTATGTTTCGAGTTCAAAATAATTCCAAAAATATGGTTATTTCTTTATGGGTTCTTAGTGTTCTTACTGGTTATTTCGAAGATTTTGAAAAAAACCGGTTCCGATCCCTGGGTAAATGTGTAAATAATGTGACATTGTAAAACTAACAACTTCAATTTAACCAAATAATGTAAACATAATGTAAATAACTTGATAATGTAAACATTCAATGCAGTAAAAAAAAACAAGATAGTAACACTGTGCCCACGGTAAGTAATTTTGGTAACAACAAAAAAAGCAAGAATTTTAGGTGTATAAATAATGCACACATAATGGTTTCATAAATAGGTGGTTTACACAATATGTACAAATCACTCCTAGGCATATAGACAAAAACAAACTTACATGAATTGAATGTGAATAGGTTATTCAAAATAAAAAAGTGCTAAACTCTGTATCTTTAGGTATTTAAATTAATGTAAACAAACAAACAATTTGTACATTTTCGGGTGGTAATTATAGCATTTATTGGTTAACCAACCAAATACAAAACCGCCTGCATTTGTCAATGAACAAACTGACTTTAACCTACATTATTTGATCATGTAATGTTTTCATCTAACCTCAACTGGCTTAAGGAGCCATTTGAGGATAGACTTTGTTTACTTTTATTTAAATACCTAAAGATACAGACTATAATTCAAACAGCTATTGTAGCCTGCTAGTCTGCCACACCTTGGTTTAGTGATTTATTAATTGCATTTATAGCAGTATTTAAAACAGAAGCAGATAATCATTGTTATTAAGGGAACAGGACATCACTAAATAATTTAAACATATGAAATACATCATATATTTTATATGTTTGTAGTGTCATTCACATTCAACAACATGTAAACAACCAAAATGATTTGATAAGGGCAACAACATCAATATAATTGGTTATGATAAGTCCAATCACATCAAAATAATGGTTAAACACCTGATGGAAGCAACCACTTTCTAGTGCGCGGCCAGCTTTCGAGTTATTTATAGAATACTCCACCACAGACTACATCTACCAAAAGCTTCCAATGCAATTTCTACTACAAATAAAAGATCTAGATGCAATAAGTGTGCCTCTAAAAACTACATGCCATAAAACAAGTGCCATGAGCGTGACCGTGTCCTTGCATCCAAAGCAATTTAGGACAGACATGCATCGTTTACCTCCGATGTCGTCCATCGCACTTTAATACGATTAAAATGCGTTGTCGACGCCACACAGCGCTCCTTGGCGGTCGCACTCGATAATCAGATCGCACATTTAATTAAATTCGACATATCACTGACCGCTACGCACTATTAACAGCGAATGTAAAAACTGTAATCTCGAACACACCACCTCACTGATCAAACTTTTCCGATCAAAACTAACGCACGCGATCGACCGCCACAATACCGATGTAAGCTAAAGACGTACCTCCATGAGCATCCTATAATAATAACTGTCTCTTCGTTTGTCCAAGGAACTAGTTACAAGGTCTCGTCTCGAACGTAGCACGCACGGTTCCAAGAAATTAATCAGAGGTTATGTCTTGACAACTGACACTTTTAGTTGATTATCACAATAAAAACACTACAAAGTTCATCAGTAAGCCGATGAGACGCGAAAACAATTGGAAACTTTAACAGATTGGGTGGAAATATCACTTTAAACACCTTTACAAAGAAGGAAGAAGTGAGCGTCACGACAAAAATAAAGCTGGCGCGTTAGTGTGCGTGAGAAACTTTAGCATCAAACGTCACACCACTCACACCAGCACACCACGGAAGACTGATTGCAATTGGCCACAGTTGAGCGAATTTTAGTTTTTTTTTTTACAATTATGACCTGGATGCGTGTTTTTTAAGCCATATCTTGAAGCGTTTTTTTTTGGATTGCAAACTGCGTTTCACACAACACAATTCTCTTTCCTTATTTTACAAATCTACTTCTCTATTGTTTGGCAAAGGACTGTCATTATTTCAGACATAGAGATAATCATACTGTTTATACTAGCGTAAGCCGAAGACAGTATTATTCCCTGGCCAAACTATGCCGCCCTTTACCCTGGCCCATAGAAGGTATAATAGCATCCTATAGAAGTGGTGTGCGCGTGCCTCCGTGAGGGACAAAACATACGCAATGCGACAATATTAAAAACACGTTTTAACATTCCTGACAATATACCAAAAACAATATACGTAATTCGGCCGGGTTATTTGTTGCCGACCATAACCATACTAAATTTATGGTGGGGAACAAACAAAAAGTGAGACTGTAACAAGGACAAGCAACAGTACCGCTTTCTCTGCTACTCCTACTGAAAGTTCTATAAGTGTATCTCGTTCGGTCATTAATATTTTGGCTCCTCCCCCGTTTCATCTCTTTATTATTGTACCCCTATGCCCTGGCTGCACACGTACGGAATTTTTATTCGGTTTCCATACGGACTGACAGGTGGGAACGGGACGTCGCTCTACAAACAAATGCATAGCGCTGTCTCGCTTGCACATGTCATTCCGTACGGAAAATTCCTAACGTGTGCGGCCAGGCTTATTCACTTCAAAATGCATTGCGTATTTAGCAGAGATATCTGTTGACGAAATCATATTTATTTTATCATAAGAAGTTTCCTCGATTTATATCATGTTAAACTTAAAAATGTATGCGGAACCATAATAAAAATATACAAGTAAGGCAAACTTAAAAACGCCTCTTCATATGACGCAATTTTACGCATGCGCATTATTTACCTATATGACACTACAAGAAACTTTTTACATGTGCACAAAAGAGATAACACGAATATATATATCACTTCACTCTTCTCTTTAGTTTGACTTTCTTCTTTTCCCGCCACTTTCCGGTCTTTGAAGCTAGGTGAGAATGACTCAATAATCTCAAATCTTAAAAGCGTACATTGCCTACCATACCGTTAACTACTAAACAAACTAAAAATAAAACAATGTCTGCATACGAATGTGATCTCATTAACTCCCGTGCCCTGTTTATCAAAAGCTTCTAACAAAAGCAGTCCCAGGCTTGTACATTTTCCAGTTAAAATAAACGACTAGAGATTTTATATTTAGAATTAAATTTTGATTGTAATATTACGTCCGCGAGGCTCGAGGGGATGAGTTTATAGGTATACTCGACTCGTAGATGAGTCACATTTCTTGGCGTGGGCGTTTCATATTTCAGTAGGTTCAGGATTTTGGAATGAGTCACCATGCGTGACGCATAATTTCAGGGGCTCTAAAGATGTACTGCGAAGGTCAACAAACTACCTACCCTTAAACCAATTAAATCCCTAATACTGAGACGTAATTGATATACGGGTAAGTATTTCTATAAATGATGTGATGATTAATCGAACCTACTTATTACTGTAATAGAATTCTACTACTTATTTCAGGCAATTGGTAAAGTAACTACTTAATTGCGCAGTGTTTTAGTACCTATATACTTAAAGGTACTTCAGTCATGGGATAAAAATATAACTTAAAAAGGTACATTTTATAACAACATCCGCTTCAGTTAAGGGCCCCCCACATCTAGCGTCTTTCGAGCGTCGCGTTAGTGGTTGCAACATTTTCAGCAAGCTTATCCCCCTTGACTGTTCGTTTAGCTTAGGCGGGTAAAATTGAGTATTTATTACTAGCGACCCGCAAAGGGTTCACACGGGTTATACACAAAAAATAGCAAAATATACCTACACCTTAACCTTCCCCAAAAATCACTCTGTCCGCAAAAACCGCATAAAAATCGTTCAGTAGTTTTTGAGTTTATCTGTGAGTTTATCGCGAACATACAACATACATATCGCTCTTTCATATTCGAGGATAAGAAAGGTAGATAACGAATTTTTTACCTACCATCGGGTTACATTCAGAGGGCCTACCGCGAACCACGTTCGACGTGTTGCCTCTCTGTCGCACTTGTGAATTCGTACGTAAGTGTGACAGGGAGGCAACACGTCGAACGTGGTTCGCGGTAAACCCTCATAGACCAGTCAAATCTTGCAAAAAAATCTCCTAAAAAAACAATGCGTGATGTAGTTCTGTATTTTTTATATATTGTTTGGAGTCCTTGGAGGAATGTGAGACTATGTTTTGCAAGCAAAAAAAAGTTGTGCTCTCTGTGTAATTTGCGAAAAACTGCAAAAATTTCAGACTTTTTTCAGAATTTACAGATTTATTGTAAAACTATGGGTTTTTGGTCAAAACTTGCTATGTAAGGTTGAAAGTATATTAAATTTGGAACAATTTAAGCCCATAAACAGCGCCGTATGTCAAATAGTTCTTGAAATATGGGGCTTTAAAAAAAGGGTATTTTTTTCCTTGGAATGAAATTACAAGTTTTTCCTATATTTTAAGACAAATATCGGCACAACCGCTCATGCTATGATATATATTGCAATGAATATAAAGTTATAGCAAATTTAATTACCTTTCATTTAAGTGCTAGAAAAAGTCAGTAAGTCTTACAGTACTGAAATTATCGTAAAAAAATGAAATTGCTATAATGGGGAAGGCAACTGATGTATTGTTTAAGGCATTGTCAAAATCCCTTCAAAAGGCAGTACCATCGTCGAGAACGCAATATACGATTATCTTTTACCGGTTTTCCCCGATAGCAGTAGAGTGACGTCGGAGATCAACCATTTTTAAAATGCACCCCTCTCTTAAGCACTTCAATTCAGTAATGAAATCAAGACACAATCTGTAGTTTGGCTTGTTTCTCGGCTCCATTTTTTGCTTGTAGCCATAGATCCCACGATGCCGATTCCGATTTAACAATTTGTTATGATTTTGAACTTGTTTTCATATGACCGACCTTGACGGGAATAATTATAGTTCACGGTAATCGGCGTGGGTTGGTGAAACACACTGAAATTACTGGAAGTCATGTCATTAGTATCTAGCTCGCGCTCGCTTATTGATGCTCTTGAGTGAACTCTGAGTCGTGGTAATACAAGATCACGATAATATCCTAACCGTAACATAATGATTCATCAGAATCAGCTAACATTACCCACTCTAGGTAAACGTTTAGTTATAGGGCATGTATGTGACTCAGTCTTGTCATGTCACCAGTATATCAAAACTTCTTCAATGGTTTACCGAATTTACACAATAAATTACAAATTCATTTCCAATCTCGGAGTAATTAACAATGGAGCCGCCATTAACAGGCGTTCCCCTCTGTCGAAAATAGGCGGCCAATGGTCAACCTCATGTCAACCATATGTATGGACTGACGTTTATCTGACATGACGTACCTATACATTTGATGTGCCCCTCCCCCGCAAAAAACGGCAGACAATTTTGTACCGAAAATTTTAGACATGGCGTCTCCGTTGGTTATATCCTCCAAGTTTCCAATGGTTGTTAAGGCTGAAATGAATGTGGTGCTACTGCTCAGAGAGTTGTCAATCCACGGGTTGTAACTAGCAATACCTCTTTCACTAGTAGTATTTACTGTATAAAATAAATGTATTTATAGTAAAAAATAAAAATAATTGGAAAGTAAATGGGTCAATTTATCAATAGAAAACAAGTAATTGTGTGGTTTTATGAAACCACGATACAAGTGAAACTTTTTTCGGATTGTAGATATAGGCATTTAACTAAAAATATTCGGAAATTTATCGGATTTAGGGTGTTCAAAACGGGTTTCTTAATCTTAACTTAATTAATATTCTCTTTAATTATCTTATAAAAGCTCGCCCAACGCCAATCACGCCAGTTACTTAACATGATGCTGTAGTTAATTATTAATATCGCTTATACGAGTCAAGGGCTAAAGAAACCGGTATGTAAGCTTACCGATATGAAACAAATGTATGCGATCCGCCCGGCTTGGCACATCATGTTAACACACACTTATCTATACTTTCCTACGTGTTTCGTTCAGTTCTTTTTCTATAAATGATTTGGTTTGTCAGTTTATACACCTATCTAGTAAAGACTAGTAGTAACAGGATATTGTCAGTTAAGACCCGTGGATTATAACACAAACGTATACCTAGAGTGGGTAATGGTAACTGATTCTGATGTATCAATTTGTTATGGTTAGGATTTTATCGTAATCTTGTATTACCATTACCACGACTCAGAGTACACTCAAGAGCACCAATAAGCGAGCGCAAGCTAGATACTAATGACATGACTTCCAGTAATTTCAGTGTGTTTCACTAACACCACGCCGATTACCGTGAACTATTGTCAAGGTCGGTCGTATTAAAACAAGTTCAAAACCATAACAAATTGTAAAATCAGAATTGGCATCATGAAATCTACGGCTACAACCAAAAAGTGGGGCCGAGAAACAAGCCAAACTACAGATTGTGTCTTGATTTCATTACTGAATGAATGAAGTGCTTAAGAGGTGAGTGGCGTGAGTGCATTTTAAAAATGGTTGATCTCCGACGTCGCTCTACTGCTATCGGGGAAAACCGGTAAAAGATAATCGTAGATTGCGTTCTCGACAATGGTACTGCCTTTTGAAGGGATTTTGATAATGCCTAAAACAATACATTAGTTGCCTTCCCCATTATAGCAATTTCATTTTTTTACGATAACTTCAGTACTGTAAGACTTACTGACTTTTTCTAGCACTTAAATGAAAGGTAATTAAATTTGCTATAACTTTCATTGCCATATATATCATAGCATGAGCGGTTGTGCCGATATTTGTCTTAAAATATAGGAAAAACTTGTAATTTCATTCCAAGGAAAAAAATACCCTTTTTTTAAAGCCCCATATCTCAAGAACTATTTGACATATGGCGCTGTTTGTAGGCTTAAATTGTTCCAAATTTAATATTCTTTCAACATTACATAGCAAGTTTTGACCAAAAACCCATAGTTTTATGATGAAACTGTAAAATCTGAAAAAAGTCCGAAATTTTTGCAGTTTTTCGCAAATTACGCAGAGAGCACAACTTTTTTTTGCTTGTAAAACATAGTCTCACATTCCTCTAAGGACTATAAACAATATACAAAAAATACAGAACTACATCACGCATTGTTTTTTTATTGTAAGATTTGACCGGTGTATCAGGCCTATTTAAATGTCCGATACAGGTTGTAAAAGCGCTCAAAGCGAGCGCCTCACCTGGCGCCCGACTACTTGGCGCGCTGTCGCGACAGTGCTAACTTTCGCGTGTGGCGCCTTTCCCGCCATTTCCACCCTTTCCCTTACAAGAGGTGCATAAAATATCAGCCAATTACTTTTTATACTTTGTTTTCGGTTAAATTGATACATTAACAAAATAAGAAAAAAAAATCGGAAGGATAACTAATACTTACTACTGCTTACTAGGTTTACTAGAACTATCTATACTTACTGCTTACTAGGATAGTACATACTTTACGTACGGAGTCCCTAGGACACCTAGGCAAAACAATTCCAACGTCTAGGACGATTTTTGCTCGCCCGGGAGAACATTGCTACGCGCTACGGCGTAGCATCCATAACCCGAGCCGTCGAGCATTTACGACTACAAGCTTTTAAATTTCAATGATCCCTTATACTTTTACTAATTAGGTAAGTACCTATACATTATTTTTAATAATATTGGTCGATTTTAATAATGTGTTAGTAAAGTTTAGTTAATAAATTATACGTTCAAAAATATTATTGTTATGATAAGATTGACGTAATGCTTTGTTACGATATAGATATCACAGCACAACAACCCCATTGCTAATAAAATTACGCAATGAATTCACCTATTTTTACCCTTGCATTACTCCCCTTTATTAAATAATTATTTATGGGTAGGTAGGTTTGTTCTCGCTTATTGTGAGTCATATCAGAACCACCGCGGCACCTTCGATTTCACAGGTTGTTAATAATAGTTATTTGTTTTACAAGGGGGCAACGTTGTTGTTTAACCGCTCGTGCTAATATTGATACCCGAGCAAGCGAAAGATTCCAAAATTGAACCACGAGCGTAGCGAGTGGTTCGAAAAATGGAATCTTGAGCGTTGCGAGGGTTTCAAGAGGGTGAAACAAAATTTGCCCCCGAGTGAAACACAAAATTTTTCACCACACCAACCCAAAGCAAATATTATATGTAAAATATCAAACAAAATCAAACCACATCAAATCCAAATGAATGTTATTAAATACTTATCATCCAAAATCATCATTTAAAAGTCAATTCTACCAGCAAACATAAGAAAACAACTCAAAATTTGCATTTGATTACTTTGCCTCACATGTGAATAAAATGCAACTTTTTGAACTTTTTGAAGTGCAAAGTAAGCCTTTCCGAGCTGGTGTGGTGAAAAGCTTATTTCTAGGCTTTTCCTATATCTAGTATACAATTCCTTTTCCTATATGTTAGCAACTCGGACGTAAAAACAAAAAAAAAACCATTCTACGCCAAGCAAACCCTCAGGTAAGCACTAGTTTCGTAAAGCACGTGTACTAACAGCGAAACGAAACTGAGTTTATTAGCCTTTGTTTCGTTGCATTAAGGTCCACTGAAGGTAAGGTCAATATCAGTGTGGAATGATATTTCGGCGACGCACTGACGCGCCCGCGCCCGGCGCCACACGCGAGGACCACTCATTACTCGGGGCTAGCAGTGGGCATGTCATAGCGAGGGCTGCTTAAGTATAGGGGGTTTATGGGGTCATTGTAACTTATATTGCTGGAATTGAAATTAAATTTTATAATCGTTACATTCTTAGATTTCATTCACACACTTTTCGCTCCCTTCTCACTACAAGCTTCAAACACACAAGTTCACACTCCTCTTTCTTTCCTAATTCCTATTCTTATGTTTAATATAATTCCTATTCTTATGTTTAATATAATTATAATTTTTTATCATTGGCATCTCGCGATGATCATGACCTCCGCGATACAGGCCATGCCTAGTGCGGGGTTCACTGTAACGTGCCTATTAAACTTTTATTGTGAATAAAAATATTGTTATTGTTTATGCAATTTGCCGGTTGCATCTCCTGCTGGCTCAGTGTCTTCGGCTGCTCGTGCTCGTCAAACGAATTCGCATGGCGTTAATGGGTGCCCTCATCAGCATCAGCAAACAGAATAAAAAGAGATTTTGCCATAGCCATCTAATTTTAAATACAGTTTGGAAGAGAAAACCTTATTGGGATTTAGCTAAGCACGCCTTCCTGGACTAATCAAAAAACAAAATTATTCCAATTTTAAAAACGGCAAATTGAATCGCGTACTAATCTGTCAATTTGTCAATAGACATAACTCAAACTTACATTTTGCTACAGACTCCCTGCGATTTTTTACTGATAACATTAAACAATACTGCATTTAATTTACAGTTTTACGAATTTTCAGAACTGCGTGACTCTGAAACCTTAGTGTGTCGAAATGCAGAGTTCTAAGCTGGAGACACCGGCCCCGGTGAGCCGGTCCGGTGCCGGGGATATTTCCGAGAGAGAATTGTCCAGGGAGCGAAGCACCATGCAGACCACACCGCCTGCGTAAGTGGTTAGAGGATTTGTCATTAACCGACTTCCAAATCCCAAAGGAGGAGGTTATCAATTCGGTTGTATGTTTTTTTTTTTTTTTTTTATGTTTGTTACTCCATATCTCCGTCATTACTGGACCGATTTTGAAAATTATTTTTTTGATTCAATGTATATGCATACAGATTGGTCCCGTTTCTGTCAAAACCCAGTTCTGATGATGGGTTCCATGAGGAATCGAGGGAACTCCTCAAATCTTAAAGGCATACATATAGTGATTTTTGGGTTTTTATCATCATATCAAGCATATACATCCAAAAGAGTGACATTTGATGAAGTGGAACTGCTGATGATGATCAGAACGGAACTCCTCAACGACGCATAGTTCACGGTTGGCGATTTGTCCTCTTCGTTATGTTTGTTAAGCAAGTTCAGTTTTTAATGCACATTTTTGTCAAGCTCGAGTTCTGATGATGGGATCCATGAGGAATCGAGAGAACTCCTCAAATCTTAAAGGCATGCGTATAGAGATTTTTGT
The DNA here is from genome assembly GCF_963556715.1 of Cydia fagiglandana. Lineage (NCBI taxonomy): Eukaryota > Metazoa > Arthropoda > Insecta > Lepidoptera > Tortricidae > Cydia > Cydia fagiglandana. Next base: position 17,330,663 of record NC_085932.1, on the reverse strand, counting down.
ATTTACATCAGAAAATTAAGCATTTTCCTTAAAAACTGTCACATTTGATGAAGTGGAACTGCTGATGATGATCAGAACAGAACTCTTCAACGACGCATAGTTCACGTTTCGAGATTTTTCCTCTTCGTTATGTTTGTTAAGCAAGTTAAGTTTTTAATGCACATTTTTGTCAAGCTCGAGTTCTGATGATGGGATCCATAAGGAATCGAGAGAACTCCTCAAATATTAAAGGCATGCGTATAGAGATTTTTGTATTTACCTCAGAAAATTAAGCATTTTCATTAAAAACTGTCGCATTTGATGAAGTGGAACTGCTGATGATGATCAGAACAGAACTCTTCAACGACGCATAGTTCACGTTTGGCGATTTTTCCTCTTCGTTATGTTTGTTAAGCAAGTTAAGTTTTTAAGCCACATTTTTGTCAAGCTCGAGTTCTGATGATGGGATCCATAAGGAATCGAGGGAACTCCTCAAATATTAAAGGCATACGCATAGATTTTTTTGTATTTTCATCATAAAATCAAGCATTTACATTAAAAACTGTCGCATTTGATGAAATGGAACTGCTGATGATGACCAGAATAGAACTCTTCAACAACGCATAGTACACATTTGGTGATTACGAATTTCGATTTTGACTTGGACTGGGTCCCGGACTCGGACCCAGAACCGGACTCATACCCGGATCCGGTTCGGACCCGGACCCGGACCTGGACTCGAACCCGGGCTCGGACCCGGACTCGGACCCGGACTCAGACCCAGACTCGGACCCGGACCTTGACCCGGAAAACCACTATGATACCTTAACTAAATAAACCACTATGATTACCTACCATAAAATGTGTAAGTATATAAGTATGATGATGCCAATCTTACTAGCCCCTCCCGCTTAAACCCCCGTACACCGCACCGCATGCGCCGTTAAGTGGGTTAGGTTAGGTTTGAACTGCGATCCTCACAGAACCGAACTGCTATCAGAGAAGTGGGTTAGGTTAGGCTAGAACTACGACTACGACCCTTACAGAAGCGAAATGCCAGTAGAAAAGCGGGTGGTTTTACCTCCTTTTCTACATAGTGTACCATCTACAATAATCTTTCACCGGCCCCCATAGAAGTCGGTTTTTTTTTCTTAAAAATTATTTTCGAGATAAATTTCATTCCTTACTGTTAAGGCGCGAGCCTAATACTTAGCCACACTCTTCGCAGGATTTTAATATCCAACCCTTTTAATACGAAATCTTAATATGTATTAGATTTAGACACTGATAACAAGTGTAAGAATTAGTGGCGGGCGGCAAACATTTTATTGGGCAAGTCGGTCTTAACTTTGATTGTTTAAGACTTCCTAAACCAAATTTAAAAAAAGATGTATGTTCCATTGTAGACGTTACCAGCGCGTTCTGCACAAGAACAAACTGTTTTCGGTCCCGGTGAACAAGTTCACGACCCGTTGCCAGCGCCAGAGCCCCAACCTGGCGCGCATCCGCAGCTGTTTGGAGGAGCTTCGCTCCACGCCCGTGAGACCCGTCAAAATCGGACCCAAGGCGGTCTCTATGGAGGACTTGACGCCTACGAAGAGGATGAAGCGAGACAGGTATTTAGGCTTCATTTGATACCTATCAGTCGTCATATTTCACGGAATTTTACTGTAGGTACCTTAAAACCAGTGAGATAATAATAATCGTTACGTCTTTAAAATCTGAGCTATCAAGGGCGCTAACGTATAAAGGCATTTGCAGTTAAATCAAATATAATGAAGAAATCAGTCCTAAAATAAAATAAGTACTTAAGTACATTTTTCGCCTGGCATTCCCCCATAAATTAGGGCTTCCGTGTGTAGGGCTAAAATTGCGTGCTAGTATTTATAATTTAGGAAGGGTTAGGAAACATTAGGGAACCTTCCGGGGTCAGGTGTGTATTTAATGTAGGTAAACAAACTAATACTTAAGCAACAATTAACTATGTTAGGGTTTAGTGATAGGACAGAATTATTACACAAATATTTTACATTTGCATATTTTATAAGACTGCAAATACCTACACGTACCTATACGGATTACGGAGACTGTCTTAGGTGACTGAGACTCAAAACTCAAACTAGTGTTCCCTACTACCCCTCCCCTTCAATAATCATTTTTTTACAGTACTAGTAAAGAGATCTCAAGGGATGCTCCCTTGGAGGGGGCGGAGGAGCAGGCCGCGGCCAGGATCGGCCGCTTCATGCTGGTGTGCGCGTGGCGACGGCGGCGCGACGAGGTCCGGTGCCTTCGCAAGACGCTGGAATTTCAGGTTTATATCTTATCTTGTTTTGAAGGAATAGGCATTTTTCAAGAATAAGTGGTGCAAAAATGCTTAAAACAATCTTTTAGTCACTTACTTATTTCTACATAACTCCACGGCCGACTTCAGCCCCGGCGACTGCTCTCAACTCCGTTGCTGTCGCATGTTGTGCTCGCAAGTGGCGAAGTGGCTGATGCAGCCGATCTTTGTTAGTAAAAGTTCGCGAACATTGCAGGCATATGAGCACACCGTTTACAGAAGTATCTAAGAATTAATAATATCTATCTGAACCTGTCCAACTGTTTGAGTACTGCGATGCCATCCTGCCACGGACAGATATACCTAACATTCCATTCAAAAAAACCAAGAGCAACCAGCATTCAAGAGGAACCAGCTAAACTTTATACCGTTTAACCACACTTGCTAATTTATTCACCGATTTCAGATTTCATGTTCCGAACGTCTCCGGATCCAAGTGCATGCATTAAAGAGCCTGCTTGACTCTGATAATGGCAAGGTCCGTCTCGCTATGCGCGAGCTTGAGCGGCTCAAACAGCTTCTAAGGGATAAAGAGGCGGAAAAAAGCGTTTTAGAGAAAGTAAGTCAACTATTGAGTAAGAATCAGAAAGTAAGTATCACAAAACAGGATATACAATATATGAATATATGATATGAATTAACAAATGAGTGAATTTTATTAAAGTGTCCGATATTTAAGCCAAATATCTTGAAGAAACCCTTTGATTAATTTTGAATTAATTAATTAAGGGCTATAAAGATTAATTTTCTTATTTAACCCTTATCCACGTAAAATGGTCCTCCTTTTATTTACAGAACTATGATAAAATCATTACTTACATGCCCACAAGCTGTTAACTATTGCCCACAGGAGAGAAAAACGTACAGTTCGCGCGAACACGCTAGTTAATGCTAAAAAAAACGAACGTAATGATCACTAATTTCAAAATACCAAACCATTACATAACGTGTTGATCATGTGCGTGGCCTCAAACTCAAAGTGAGCCAAATAACTATACCTAAATATATTGAGATTGAAAGTCCTTACTTAAAATGCTAACCAGCAATTCCTTTGCTAAGTGCTCAAATGCTTGTTGTTTCAGGAGAAGAACGCTTTAGAAAGAGATTTGAGTAACGCGGAAGATCGAGCGTCGGAGATGAGCATCGGTGAGTGTATAATAAAGAAACATGATACCGGGTAGCACTTGTAACTAAATTAAGTACCTATTTCTATTTCAGTCGTGATGTTTGTTAAGTATGCTGTCTAAGTTTTATGCTCGTTTCTTACTGTAACCCTAACTCCCACCGATGCGATATTGCCAATATTGAGACAACAGACGCGATACCGGTTCAATTTGAAATGTACCTGTCTTTGTAAAAGATAGAAAGGCCACCTATTTGTATGTCTTTGTCAGAAGGGCAGAGCAATCTCTGCCCGTGCTCCATTTAGCTGACTGCAGTGTACACCCCGCTACTTTTGTACTGTATTATATTTGTATTATTGTTTGACATGCAGGATGGCGTAACTGCCGCAACGAGGTGGAAGGCGTCAGAGCCGCGGCAGCGGTGAGCGAGCACGCACTGTCGCTGGAACGCGCTGCCAGCGCAGAAGCACGCTCTCAGCGTGATCGAGCCTACACCCGGGTTAGTGACGAAAACTATTGTCACTTCTATAACTCGGCCCGTACGAGCCACAGCAGCGGTGAGCGAACACACACACTGTCGTTGGAACGCGCTCCTAGCGCAGAGGCACGCTATTCAAAAACCTGTCTAACTAGGTACATTGAAGCTTTTTCTTACTTGATTCTCTAAATATTCTTTTTACTTACTCCTTTCTAGTGTATGCTACGCCTAAGCTTCACTCGTGACGTGGTATCAACGTCTCACATCCCACCTTAATTAGGTCACAATTAAGCATGAGTGACGAACACCCTCAAACGGTAGCTTAATTTATATAACAAGTATCTAACAAATTCAAACTCTGTGTCCTTCACTTTTCAGCTATCTCACATGGAAGCAGACTTGTCACAACATGAGGCACTGCTGGCGGCGGCCGAGGCCGAGGCGGCTGCGCTCCGGCGCGAGGCCGACGAGAAGCAAGCCCTACTGGAGCTCACCAGCGAACAGCTGAAGCTGGAGAAGGAGTGAGTATACACTGTTTAAAACTACACTGTATACCTTAGCAACGCACTGTAGTGAAACCTCTTCTCATTTCTGATTGGGTGGGTTAGGTATTTGAGACACATAACAGAACTTAGCCATAAAATAAATACCTTTTTAAATATCAGGATATATTTTTTAATTCAGTATACACAATATACCTACTTAGGCCCACTTGCAACATCCCACTAACCCGGGGCTAAGCGGTTAAACCTGCAATGTTAAATGTTGCAAGTGGGCCTTAGTCCATTAAAATTTTTCACCACACCAGCTCATAAAGGCTCTGTTTGTACCTACTTCAAAATGTGATGGAAAGTTGCATTTTGTCTACATGTCCGGCAGTGGTAGAGAGCGCTGCGCACGCGATTGCTCAGCGCTAGCGGCACGCGTGGCGTTAGCGGCGGACGAGACGAGCGAGCTGCGGGGCGTCGTGAGCGAGCTGCGCGCGGAGCTGGCCCGCCTCGACGCCGAGCTGCGCGTCACGCGCGAGCAGCTGGCCTGGTGGCCTCGCCCTCTCACTAGGTAACTATGGTGACTTTGTCTTGACGCATCATCACGGGAGGGCTGCCTAAACCTAAAACTCAGGTCACTGCTTTTGGGATCTTTGTCCACTGGTCTCCATTGGCTGCATGAAGAACGGTCAGGAATCTTGGGGGCGGATTTGATCGCGTCTGTCGATTGAACCTAGGTACTACTTTACCTAATTTTATTGAATATTAATCTCTGTATATATTGACAGGATGATGGGTGCCGCGCGCTCCCTGCTGCGCTACCCGCTGTCCGTGCCCGAGGCCATCGTGTGGGCGCTGGTGCCCGCGCGGCACGGCTGCTGACCGCGCTCAGTTCTGCTCCAAGACCGTCCCTTTATCGGTCGTATTAATAGCCAAGCGGACGACGACTCCAAAGTCTGCAGATTATTTCTGCTACTGTTGAAGGGTAGACCGAGGTGAATTGGAACACCGGGCGATTTTTTATCTTTATCTGATTCGACTCGGTTACCCTAAGTTACCCTAACCCTAGACTAAGTTTAGATTATAATAGAACCTCATTTTTATACGCTTAGCTAAACTCTGAGGAAAATTGTCAATGAGAAAGGTAAGCAGGTACTTTGTATTATTTATTACTTAAAGGTAGTTTTCGCGAGTTACGTTTACACGTATTTTGTACGATTTTTCACAGATTTGATTTGCTGGTAAGTTTTATTATTAGATTTATTAGAATATTTTTAAGTGTTGAAATTATGTAATTTATTGAATATAATTTTAACGATACGTTTTAATTATTTGTCTTATAAACACCTTTCATATATCCATTGCGTCTTTAGGTAATATTCGAATGATAGCTGTAGGACAAGGATATTCCTTTAGTTCGGGCACTCAATGACTCGTCAAATGTTCAGTTACCTACAAATATGTTTTTATTAAAATTATTAGATATCTATCATTATGTTATAAAATGATAACAAATCGACATCCGTTTGTAAGGTCGAATCGGCCTCCTGGTATCATTTGATATTTACCTATAGCTTTCCGATGAAGGAAAACTTCTTAGAGTCAGACCGTGAAAAGTCTGCAGCGATTTTGAGGTATTGTCTTGGGTCGTCCCATTCGTTTTTCGTCAAGTTCTTAAATTAGTCCTATTCTGCTTTCGTCACTCAGTCTACATTCGTCACAATCGTCGGTGGCTTTCAATGTAGAATGAGTGAAAGCAGAATAGGACTAATTTAAGAACTTGACGAAAAGCGGGTATCGTCTTGGGTCGTCCCATTCGTTTTTAGTCAAGTTCTTAAATTAGTCCTATTCTGCTTTCGCCACTCATTCTACACTGCGTGGGCTATCAAATCCGCTGCAGACTTTACTTGATGCGACTCTAAGTTGGTGCGACGAATTTTATGGTGACACTCTACAGCTACACTGTCATTGCAAACTTTGCAGAGTTAGCTTGGTAACTGTTATCAATTAAGTAAATCAATGAAAAAAGTTAATAGATGTTAATTGTTTATTTCAGTCTTACATTTCTAAGCAACAATGTCTACAAAATATCAACATTTTGGAATGGACTATCCCGGGTAATTTGAATAATTTTAATGATTAATAGAATTAAATATCTGAATGTACGATATGACTAAAAATAACATTTCTGGACTCTACTGAAGATTTGATTCTGCTAGGACAGGTATTAAAACAAATAACAGATCTAGGTAAATACCTTCGCGCTATAAGAAGCTCCGAAAGTTAAATGAATAAACAATAATAACCAGGAAACATAATAATTAATAATACATTGCTAAAATTATTATTGCACACCTACGAGTAAAGACCTGATAATACAAAATTAAGATAGGTATTACAAATTACAATCAACAAAAGCAAACAATACTTAAGATTTCTTGGGGACCTTAATAATGACAAGTATTTTGCCAAAAAAACCCTTTAGTACCGTTTGGTAACTAAAAATTGGTAACCAGCGGGAAAGAAATGCCAATTCGTAACTGGCTTCAAATTGGGACTTTTCTATTACCAATTCGTAGCCACGGTTGTTAACCAGCTTCCAAACGGGAAAAATAAATCCTGGGTTGTAACTGGTTACAAAATGGAACTTTTGAAGTGGCTCATTAAGTTGTATACAGGGTGGAAAGTTGAGATGGGGCAGTGAAGGCAGCTTGCTGTCACTCGAAAATGGTCTTAGGAAACTTCTCTAACTTTTTAAGTGGTGACAATTGGCATTTACAAGTTTTGATAAAATGTACAGTCAGCGAGAAATTATCAGTAAAACTTAAAATAAACGTATGCAATGACAATAAGTCTGAAGTGCTTTCGTATGTAGGTACCTACACCGTTCTAGCCTCGATTTGGTAGAATAAACTCCGATCAGTAACTCCGTCCCAATACGTAACCGGCTACAAACAGGTAATTTTGGATTCCCATTTTGTAGCCGGTTACAAAATTTAGTTACCAGACGGTACCACTCTGGCCCAATTCGTAACTGGCTACATACAGGGAATTTTAGATTCCCATTTTGTAGCTAGTTACCAAATTTAGTTACCAAACGGTCACACGCTGGCCCAATACGTAACCGGCTACAAACTGGGAATCTTGATTCCCATTCTGTAGCTGGTTACGAAATTTTGGTTACCAAACGGTACTAAAGGAAAAAAAAACTACTTGTCCAGCAGAAACGCAATAATACCAACGAAGGACTAAATGTAAAGGAAATCTGTTAAATAATTTATATTTTTAGACTAGATATAGATTCTGAAAATGGAGTTTAACAGTTTTCTTTAGGCCTCTCGTCATTTGTACTAATGAATACAAAATGTAACTTAATCTTAATACCGCTAATTAATCGCGCGCCTGATAGGACCATATTTTACTATCAAATTACTCCTTTTTAGTAAAATCGGGCGCACTAAGGAAACAAGTTAATTTGAAACAAAGAGCTGATTACAAGGCAAAGCAGGATAACAACCTAACCCCGCCGTATAGAAGCCTCACTAGGCTATAAGAATAAACACCATGTTTAACACAGATAACCGGTTGTGTGTTGGTATCTAAGGGCCAGTTGCACCAACCACATTTGACAGACTGGTCAACGTCGGCCGGCGCGCCCCGGCTTTTTACTATGAAACTTTCCATACATAAAAATTTTGCGAACTCTTTAACGATACGAACAGTTTGGTGCAACCGACCCTAAGTATTTGCTATTTCTTAACTATTGATAAAACAAAATTCCTTCATCAGAAATTTAACACCTGATATTTTTACATATCGCTTTTTTATTATATAACATTAATTCCTTTTTTCAGGATACAGGAATCCGTATATATATTTCGATACTATACTTTTAACTTAAACAAGCAGATACTAAGAATTAGTAAAAATAATATTCTGGTATACAACAGTAAATAAATTCCAAGCTATTTTTACCACAGCATAAAAAATAAATAATTTAATACATTTAAACTCATATAATGCATCTAGGTGACACTGATATAATATTATAACAAAATTCATGCTCTTTTGCATTCTAAAGTACATTTTATAAATGCGTATGAGATCGCATAGATATAGGTAGGTATTAGGTACATTCATTATCATTACCCGAAGACCTCTGGGCTCACAGGGCTAAATCGATTTTAAATAAAATAGATAAAATAAGTATTCTTTACTACGTAACCCGTCAAATGCCCAATACACTAAGGCTATGGAACGGTAGAGTCTGGCTAGCCAAAAATTGTTGACAGATATTTCGTTGTTGTATCACCAATTGTCTATGATTTAAAAAAAAAGCTAAAAGTCAGTTGTCAATTTATGTCATTCATTCAAATTGTTTGCGGTTTATAAGGGGTTTATTTTAAATAATATTAATAATTTCTATACTGAGTGAGGTTTGCAAACTATTATTTAAGCTCGTAAATAATTACGACAATGTGCGATGTCGACGTGTAGCTTTGTATAACGAAAAACTGCAATGTTTACAAGTCCTAACCAAATGTAAACAAATTAGGATTGTTCATTTTTTTTAGACCCCCATTTTTATTTTATTTTGTGAAAATATAGGTTAATTTAAGATACCAATTTGAATGATTTAGTAATTCGTGGCTCGGTTGAATATTTATAATTTATTGAAAATATGAGATACGACTTCTCGTAAATTACATGTCGTCGGCTGATTAGGATAATGCACAAGCAACAACAAGCATTAAAAAAATTGTTGTCATTGTCAATTGATTGTAATGTCACCTGTCGACAATGTCAGTGTCACGTGTTTCTATAAATAACAATCGTCTGGAATGGAAAACTCGTTTATTTTGAATCATTAATTTCAAAATACCTACGCTATAAATTTGAGAAAGCTGATTCCAGAAATCTGTTTAAGTTATATAATATAACTTAGTTTTATTGGAGTATGTATGTATCCATATAGCATCCAACTCCAACCATAACTTGGCTGAAATCAAGGGAGCAAAAATACAAATGTAAGTTACCTACATCATATATATTTTAACTGATTCGATTTGTAAGAAGATTGGATTCATAAAATCGTTACAAGCGTCCATTGCTAAAGGTAGCTTAGCACCCAGTGGGTGCTTTCTACCGGCTTGTCACCATTGTTTGGATATTGTACTACATACTTATACTACTATATTAAGAACATGCCAATTTTGCTAATTATATCCTATTATTTCAGGTCATCGTGATTCCTATTTAGATACAGCTGTGAGATATGTAACTGCACTTGGGCCCAGAACAAAGTTGAGCATTTTGTATTGAAACGAACGTCATATTAATTATTAATCGTCGTAATACTTTACGACCGTAAATAATGCCTGGGAACAGAGTAAATAACAAACCATACACTTCTCTTCTGGATGGTCAACAAGAAGCCATCATTGTCAGATGCTCGTGCAGAACATGATAAACATACATTTAATGTAAAGTTACTATTTTTTTTTGGAAACATATATAACATATTTCCCAAATTAATAAAAAAGTAGGTAAACAGAAACATGTTTTATTATTCACAACTCTTTATTAAGTCTTGTCCACCATATGTGATATCAGCAGCTTGAACTGCAACATGTACCTGGAAATTAGAAATTATATCTTTTTAAAGCAGTTTCAGGCTGAATTTTGAGTATGGCTATGTATTCTTGTATATTCCTTCTTTCTAGTAGGCACCATCTCTGTTTAACGGTTTGCCTTTAGATACTCTCGCTACATTACCACAGAAAATAAATAGATACCACGACCCTACCAATAAAGTGAGCTTTTAAATACTTAATTGTAGTAAATTAATATTAATTTTATACTTACATCGACGTGATTCTCACAGCAATACTGTGTGTAACACGTGAAGTAGGTAGGTATTCCAAGTTTTCACGGCACCATCTTTCACGTCGTAGGTCTTCGTGGATTCGAACTATTATTTTTGTGAATCATTCCCACACATAGGAACAAGGTTTTTGATATATTATTAAGCAATGAAATCTACTGTTTAGGTATTAATTATAAATCAAATTGTAACAAACAAGCGCAGCGGTTTAACTGAAAATTTTTGTTATGACAATCGATGACAATGATAACTTTGACAATACGTGAGTGACGGATTTATTTACTATGGTTCGATAACTTTTATTATGCAATGACTTTACATTCAGCCCAGGAGAAGGTCAAACTAAGGTCATAAGGATATTTGTTGAAATATCTTCAATCCTCAATTATTTTAACGCAGCAAATGTCGGAAACTGTTTAAAAACCTTATATCTCGAAATGGTTTTCGAAATAGAACATTTGAAAAAAAATGAACAATCCTAATTAGAAGGTTGGTGCTCTATAAATATTTTGATACTTTAAGTACTAGTTCTAACATTTGTCTATTACTTTGATTAAGTACGTGAATTTATTAATGCCTGAATCTCATAAACAGTATAAGTGTATAAAGAAACGGATAAACTAAAAGTTCTAAAAAATATCCATAAAATCTAAATATTGGAACGTAAACATATGTGTTTGTCGTTGACTGTACTTTAAATAGTGGTACAAATTATGTGAGCTGACTTTGAGTGCACGTAAACGTTTATTTAACTTATTTGCTTAGGTACCTTACTTGTGCACAGAAAATCAATAATATTGTCTAGTATCAAAACTATAATTCCTACTACACAAAGTGTGACCAGCCCAAGATTTTTTGAATTTCCCGCCAAACATTTGTGTAAAATTTCAGTAGCCAGACTCTATCTACAGTTGTGGGAGAGCGGACACTCGACAGATTAGGTTTTCACTGGTTTATTGCATTATTCCCATAACTTTCGACGAATATACCAGTTAGTCTATAAGAACTAATGCAGGTACACTAGGTACTTACGTAGATTTCTAATATGTAATTTTACAACATTTACTGTTCATATATGTACATTATAGTTACATTCCATGAGTTAAGATGACAATATGGCGTGGTTACTTTATTGTCACTTACTTATCAATTCCTCGTCCTTATGGACAATGCTTTAGGCAGGAGTCGCTTTGTGTACCTTATATTAAATTGGGGTTAACCTCTTGGCTTACTAAAGATAATAAATAAATATTGCACAAACATTTGGTTTAGGCTGTAGTACCAATAGTACCATACATAATAATTTACTACATAAAAGTGCTAACTAATGACAATGTAACTTACGACTACAGGCGGTGTATAAACAACCCACCATATCTTAGTAATCTAATATTGCACTTAGGTTTTAAAGACGCAATCAAGAATATTACGTAGACAACAACCTTACTAGACATAACAAATATTAGTAGCATAAATGTAAATAATTTGGTTTGAACATCGGTCCATCGAAATCTGTATGTTCAATTTTTTGTTTTATTAAATAATTGGTCTAATTGTATAATTCAGAACCTGGAATCGGAGACTCCTTACATTCGGTACAATATATAATAACTCGGGCTGTAATTTTAGACGGGACCTTTATGCTTTTCGTAATCCATCGTATTTTACTAATTATTCATAACTTTCCGAGATACAACTCAGAAGATGCACTAGATTTTATTACCTTTTCACAACCTACGTTATTTACGACAGCGCAAGCACACACAACTAGCAATTGCATATTTACGTAAAATAGGTACGTTCATAAAATAAGGAATACTGAGTGAAATGGGTAATCGTTAAACAATCGTAATTAAAATAAAATGATTCTTAGGTTAGGTTACCTTTGGTGTCAGAAATAGCTAAACATAAAATACGCAAAATAGTCTTTGAGACGTGACTAGAAATAAATACAAGGTGGCAAGGCAGCACTACTTCCGGCTTTGCTCGCTCTTCTCAGTATCCAGTAACCGTCGTGTCATTCAGCTTCAATGTCCTCAAAATTATCCTAGAAAAACAAAAAAGACTTCAATGTTGTCCATACGGTTAGTGCATCAGTGACGTAATAAGAATTTTATATGACCCAACCAATTGACTGCAAACAATAAAAAAGCCAGCTTTCTATTCTATTCTATTCTAAAAAGCGTTTTACATGTCAAGATGGCTTACTTTCCTTCTAATGCTAAAACAACGAACTATAATTACGTACCTGAGTGGCTCAGATCATGCCGAAGCCCTCGCCGCCCTCGTTGATGGCCCACAGCAGCGCGTGCACGAGCTGCTCGTACGAGTCGTAGTCCGGCAGGCACAGCTGGTTGAAGCACGTGTGCGCCGTGGGCAGCGCGCCGAACGTCGGCGCTGCCGTTATCTGGAAGCGAGGGTTCAACTCCTGCGGAAAAACGGAAAGAATGTTCATATGACATCAAGAATACTACATTTTCGCATTGACGATAGAAACGGCGTGAGCAAAACCAGGCTAGTCCTGGTAAGAGATGCCCCTATGCTAAGGGATTAGTTACTGTCTAGGCTCTTATGACCTCTAGCCGCCCAGACGTCAAATCTTGCCAAGAAAAATGCAATTTTGATTTGTCAAAACAAAGATTCAAATTAGAATGGAAGAGACCTTTAGGTCTCTGGATGGCTAGAGGATAAACAAACGCATAAAGCTGAAACAACGCTAGATGATGATGAACTCTGGATTGTATTTTGATCGCCGGAATAGTTGGAAGCGGTCTTACGGTAACTCGTCACCGGGAGGGGAGTCGTACCTGGAAGCCGGCGGGCGGCAGCTGCGAGCAGCCCGTGGTGAACTGCAGCAGGCGCGCGCGCTCCTCGGCGCTGAAGTTGGCGACGGCCGCCCAGAACCAGCCCAGCAGCCGCTCCCAGCCGCGCCCCGAGCCCGCCACCAGCGCGTGCGCGCGCCAGTCCGCCACCGACACCTCGCCCGTGCCGCACACCAGCAGCTGCAAATTGTCACACGTCCACACTTATCATAACTATCGTTAACCACATAGCAGCATGAGCCCACGCAAGAACGCGCCAGTGTCGAGGCGACAGCTCTGACTCACAACCGAGTACTTGTGCCGTTTGTAGAGTGGTTACCTCGAGTTCGTTTTGGTCGAAGATGGCGAGCAGGTTATCAGGCACGAGTAGCGTAAGGCCGCGTAGGAACGCGTCAGTTTCAAGCCTACAGCTCTGACTCACCACCGAGTACTTGTGCCGAACGTAGTGGTTATATTCTCTTTGTTGTGCCGCTTGTAGAGTGGTTACCTCCAGTTCGTTGTCGTCGAAGATGGCGAGCAAGTTGTTGAGCACGAGCAGCGACAGCCCACGCAGAAACGCGTCAACTTAAAGCTTACAGTTCTGACTCACAACCGAGTACTTGTGCCGTTTGTAGAGTGATTACCTCGAGTTCGTTCTCGTCGAAGATGGCGAGCAGGTTATCAGGCACGAGTAGCGTGAGGCCGCGTAGGAACGCGTCAGTCTCTAGTCGACAACGCGTTGCCAGCCGCCATTGCGCTAGCGCGTCCAAGTATCTCATTTTTGTGCTGTTCGTTACCTGCCCAACAAAAACACTTCTGAAACACTGGCCCACTATTCACGTTAGCCTCAATAATAAATTTAATTTAATGTAATATATTTAGTTTAATGTAATATTTTTATTTGTATAAATTTTACGGGGTTGTAATTTATTGTAATTTAATTTGATTTCATTTTTATTGTAAATCTTGACAATGTTATAAGTTTTAATTTTTAATTTAATTTAATTTAATATTTTAAATCTAATGGAATTTAGTTACGATATGGATTCTATGGTCCGAAATAAATGAATTTTATTTTTATTTTTTATTTTATGTTTAAAAAGACTCCCATTAGCAAAACAACCCCGTTACTCTTAAGCCCCCGGGAGTTTTAAATCTGTTTTGATCTCACCTGCCGCAAAAAAATCGTGACAGAAAACGAGATAGAGTCAGACCGTAAAAAGTCTGCAGCGATTTAGTTTGTTTGTTTATTGGAGAAGTGGCAGCCTCATGGGCCTTTGCCAAAATACAGTAATAGATTTAGATAGCCCACGCAGTGCAAGTGTCATTTTAAACGTCAAACTTCTATGAAATTATTACGTATACATAACACTTACACTGCGTGGGCTATCAAATCCGCTGCAGACTTTTATTGGTACGACTATATCCAAAATGGCAGAAAAGACGAAGAAAGTCAATACAATAACGTCAATACTAAATAAAGTGCAACCTGGGTTTTAATAGGAAAACTCCCACTAGTGAAAGTGGGTGCTTGCAAGGAAATAATCTTTTTTGTTAGTTTTTCTTTTGGATATATATCCAAAAGAAAATTATAGTTATAGAAAACTAAACACAATTAATTCACAGCTAAACTCACCCGTATTGTCGACCCGTTGGGTATTAATTCGTGCGTCTCGACCAAATGGCCGGACGTGTCGTACACGTCCTCCGCGAAGTATATCTCCGGCACGGACTCGGCCGAGTCCAGGTCCGTTTAAAACAGGTATTTGATCTTGGACAGGTAGAGCTCAGGGTAAACTCACCCGTATTGTCGACCCGTTGGGTATTAAATCGTGTGTCTCGACCAAGTGGCCGGACGTGTCGTACACGTCCTCCGCAAAGTATATCTCCGGCACGGACTCTGCCGAGTCCAGTTCCGTTTCCAACACGTACTTGATCTTGGACAGGTAGCGCTCAGGGTAAACTCACCCGTATCGTCGAGCCGTTGGGTATTAGATCGTGCGTCTCCACCAAGTGGCCGGACGTGTCGTACACGTCCTCCGCAAAGTATATCTCCGGCACGGACTCTGCCGAGTCCAGTTCCGTTTCCAACACGTACTTGATCTTGGACAGGTAGCGCTCAGGGTAAACTCACCCGTATCGTCGAGCCGTTGGGTATTAGATCGTGCGTCTCCACCAAGTGGCCGGACGTGTCGTACACGTCCTCCGCGAAGTATATCTCCGGCACGGACTCGGCCGAGTCCAGGTCCGTTTCCAACAGGTACTTGATCTTGGACAGGTATAGTTCAGGGTCGTCTTGCTCGAAGTACTGTTGAAAAGATTTGAAAAGTTATACGCGGTTCTACTTAATATTTTATAACTTATAACAAAATGCCTGGCCTGAGTGAACCTGTCAATTTAGTTACTTTATTATAAATTCTGTCACTAAAATTATAACAAATAAACTGCTTTCTTCCTAAAACACAGAGTTATCGGGTGTATTCCCGTTCGAGGAAATTGCGGGGATAAATGGGAATACACCAGTTATCGTGAAAGCGTATTTTAGATGAAACTTCGAATACATATAATAACCATATAATGAGCACTTGGATTGAGAAATTAATTCCTTGAAGGTACGTTCTAGTGACTCGACTGGCGAATTATTGGGCATCGTGCAACACGTATGAGTATTTAATGCTACATAAATAGCGCGCTCAGGGGCCTGTTTCATAAAACCTGTATCTTGAAATATCAACACGCGGAAGTCTCATTTAAAAAAATACATATAGAAGATGGTCAAGCAAATCTTGTCAGTAGGAAAAGGCGAGAAATTCAAGTTTTCTATGAGACGATCCCTTCGCGCCTACATTTTTCATGCCGCCCTTTTCTACTGATAAGACCTGCTTGACCAGCTATACACGGTGTAACATGATGAAACCGAATAATTTTAACCACGCATTTCTGAGGTCAAAAGAAGTAAAAAATGTAATATGAGTTTAGGTCAATTTCACCAAAAAAAAATTTTTTTTTTGTTTTGTTATTTCAATTTTTTGAATGTATTTGTACATAAAAAATAAATTTTATTGCTAAACCTGTCACTTAAAATTGATTTTTACGTTTTTTTTTCGTAGAACCTACTTTTTGCAAAGTGTTACTTGTCACTTTTTGACATCTATCAATAAGGATATTTAGACTACGTCCCATAGCAGCAACCTTACCTTCAAAAAGGCCTTTTACACTATGTAACAATAAAAACTTGTTTTTTTTAAATTAATAATATCTCTGAAACTAGGCGAATTTCAAAAAAGTTTATAGGACATTTTTGTCTCTAAATATGATCAGGAATACGCTGTTAAAATTATTCGGTTTACTCATGTTACACCGTGTATAAAGAAAATGGCTTGACCCAAGTACTGGTACACATTAGATCACCTTGTAGTGCACTCGCAGGCCGATGATCTGCGCGAGGAAGGAGCGCGAGAGGCGCGCGCGCACGAGCTGCCGGTAGCTGCCGCCCAGCGCGCTCTCGTACAGGCACTTGCCCACCAGCTTGCCCGCCAGCTCGAAGTGCTTCAGCTGAAATAACGATAATCATATCTGATAAATACATACTGTGCTTTTGTTATGTCAGGGTAGGCCACATAGTAAAAGAGTTCTTCAGTATGACCTACCTACATAACCAAAAAAATCTTTTAAACCTATCCTGCATTAGGTTCTATCATAAGGAAATGGTGATCATTTGGATGCTAACTAAACACAGAAGTTTTTATTTGCTTATAGACCGGGAGATAGTGACACATTTTACTGGGTCATTTGTACCAGTATGGCGGTTCGTCAGGGGTCTAAGTACGTAATGAAGTAAATAAAAATGATGGTCATAGCGCTGGTACCGGCGGCCCAATCGCGTGGGCGTTAGTCGAACGATTTGTTCCACAAAAATCCTCGTATTATTCGATAGTCCATAAAAAAGAAGTAGACGGCAGCGTAATGCCATACTTCTCCGGTGTGACTTACAGCCCGCCATACTGAGGCGAACACATTAATTAAAAAAAAAACAATTCAATCATTTGTGCCAAGCTAATTTTTGCACAGGTGATCATCGTCGAGCAGCCATTCATGGACATCACCATGCCATACTTTTCGGATGGTTCCAAATGGCCGCCGCAAAGGAGTTATTTTTTTTTTTATTGCTAAACGATTTGTACCATCTTGTAATTTTTTTTCAATACTTTCTGTGTGATCATAAATGGAAATCTCATAATGCCATACCTGTAGGAGGTGGCAAATGTGTACAATTTTTTTATTTTATTTCAAGTATGGTGCCCCTTTTTCCCCCTATTAGAAGTATGGCAAATATAATAATGGTCACATTGCATCATATAATTTCCAAAAATCCAAATGCCACACTGGTACAAATCGTCAAAAAATTGTTTTTTGTTTTAAGTCTTGGCTTAAGTCTCACAGTCGTCCGCCCCTTAGTTATAATCTGAAATAATTTTTTTTAGGTATAATTGTATCCAAACAAACAGAATATGATGATGCCATGCTGTAAAAAATATTTTACGTATACATAGTCGTATTTTTGAAACGTGTCGATTAAATAAGTTTTTCAAGTATGGCAGCACTTTTTCCCCCTACTATAAGTATGGCAATTATAATAACGGTCACATTTTATCAAATACTTTCCAAAAATTTTAATGCAATACTGGTACAAATCGTTTAGCAAAAAAAAAACCGGGCAAGTGCGAGTCGGACTCGCGCACGAAAGATTCCGCACCACAATGCAAAAAAAAAAACAAAAAAAGCAAAAAAAAACGGTCACCCATCCAAGTACTGACCCCGCCCGACGTTGCTTAACTTTGGTCAAAAATCACGTTTGTTGTATAGGAGCCCCATTTAAATCTTTATTTTATTCTGTTTTTAGTATTTGTTGTTATAGCGGCAACAGAAATACATAATCTGTGAAAATTTCAACTGTCTAGCTATCACGGTTCGTGAGATACAGCCTGGTGACAGACGGACGGACGGACAGACGGACGGACGGACGGACGGACGGACGGACGGACGGACGGACGGACGGACGGACGGACGGACGGACGGACAGCGAAGTCTTAGTAATAGGGTCCCGTTTTACCCTTTGGGTACGGAACCCTAAAAAATTAACTCCCTTGCGGCGGTATGGCGGCCATTTGGAACCGTCCGAAGAGTAAGTATGGCATGGTGATGTCCATGAATGGCTGCTCGACGATGATCACCTGTGCAAAAATTAGCTTGGCACAAATGGTTGAATTGTTTTTTTTAAATTAATGTGTTCGCCTCAGTATGGCGGGCTGTAAGTCACACCGGAGAAGTATGGCATTACGCTACCGCCTACTTCTTTTTTATGGACTATCGGAAAATACGAGGATTTTTGTGGAACAAATCGTTCGACACTCGTATTTTATCCGACACGTTCGACTAACGCCCACGCGATTGGGCCGCCGGTACCAGCGCTATGACCATCATTTTTCTTTCCTTCATTACATGCTTAGACCCCTGACGAACCGCCATACTGGTACAAATGACCCAGTAAAATGTGTCACTATCTCCCGGTCTATTATTGCTTACGAAAATGTTTATATCAGACAAGTAAATACTTATGTCTTATTGGTTACAGCTTGTAACAGGCGTCGAAATAGATAGGTTCACTTAGCTCCAACAGAGTAAATATGTTAGCGTTTCAAACAAACGCCTTGAAGTAAAGTACCTTCATATTGGGTCAGTCGTGAATATAGTTCAGCCGGCGGGCAAATAATGGAAGGAACAGACCAAACGGGCATCGAACAGCATACCGCACAACAGTGAGAACAATTTCCACTGTAATCCCTAGTTCACTACTGACAAATACAATAAGTACCTTGAGGTGCTTTGGCCGTTCGGGGTTGGGATGCACGAGGCCGGTGGGTGAGTCGTGGAAGGGCGCGAACAGGCCGAAGCGGGCGTCGAACAGCGTACCGCACAGCAGCGAGAACCACTCCCGCCTCACTCCGCCCCAGTCCACTCCTAACAAATGCACCAAAAAAACATAATATATATGTAGTTAGTTTGCATTAGCGCTGATACGTCAATTTCCGGTTTAACTATTGTGACCATTTTTGTCAAAAATATGGTAATAAAATCAGACAACAAAATTTAAAGTGATTCCCATCTAGATAACAGCCGTTCTATTGAACAATGACACTAAATAAAACACAAATTAGGTATACAATACTCGTAATATTAAAATATTCAAATTTCAAAAAGAATATTTGTTTTTTATTGTTCTATAGAACTGATGTGATGTGATATAGCAAAAAATAAGTTCAAAAACTAAAACCCGACTACTGCAAATCGCGCTCTAAAAAGTATGAAACAAGATAGAATTCTTATCAAAAATTATCAAGCAGGAAATATTATAAATGTTACCGTTTTTTTGATATAAAAATACAACGTAATATAATTTACTGATTTTTATATATTTACAGAGATTCAGAGGATCGCCGTGGTCGTATGCCACGATTATTAACTTAAAAGTAATGTGGCATACGACCACGGCTATCCTCTAATTAATTAATTTTTGATAAGAATTCTATCTTGTTTCATACTTTTTAGAGCGCGATTTGCAGTAGTCGGGTTTTAGTTTTTGAACTTATTTTTTATTTAATTAATTTTGGGGTCATGATTTCGTTACTAACTTTATGAAGTCACTTTATATTACTTTTGTGAGGGCGTCCTCAGTACAGAAATGCACGCAGAGCGCCGCCTATATCGGGCTACGCGCTTTAGTGCCTATGAGGGCGCCGAAGGCGCCCGGTTTTGGAACGCGTACGTCGGGCTACCCCCGACTCTTTTAGTATGACGGCGCCGAAGGCGCCCGGATTTGGAACGCGTACGTCGGGCTACGCCCGACTCTTTTAGTATGAGGGCGCCGAAGGCGCCCGGCTTTGGAACGCGTACGTCGGGTTACGCTCGACACTTTTAGTATGAGGGCGCCAAAGGCGCCCGGCTTTGGAACGCGTACGTCGGGCTACGCCCCACTCTTTTAGTATGAGGGCGCCGAAGGCGCCCGGCTTTGGAACGCGTACGTCGGGCTACGCCCGACACTTTTAGTATGAGGGCGCCGAAGGCGCTCGGCTTTGGAACGCGTACGTCGGGCTACGCCCGACTCTTTTAGTATGAGGGCGCCGAAGGCGCCCGGCTTTGCAACGCGTATGTCGGGCTACGCCCGACTCTTTTAGTATGAGGCGCCCGGCTTTGGAACGCGTACATCGGGCTACGCCCGACACCTTTAGTATGAGGGCGCCGAAGGCGCCCGGCTTTGGAACGCGTACGTCGGGCTCCGCCCGACTCTTTTAGTATGAGGGCGCCGAAGGCGCCCGGCTTTGGAACGCGTACGTCGGGCTCCGCCCGACTCTTTTAGTATGAGGGCGCCCGGCTTTGGAACGTGTACGTCGGGCTACACCCGACACTTTTAGGCTTTGGAACACGTACGTCGGGCTCCGCCCGACTCTTTTAGTATGGGGGGGCCGAAGGCGCCCGGCTTTGGAACGCGTACGTCGGGCTCCGCCCGACTCTTTTAGTATGAGGGCGCCGAAGGCGCCCGGCTTTGGAACGCGTACGTCGGGCTACGCCCGACACTTTTAGTATGAGGGCGCCGAAGGCGCCCGGCTTTGGAACGCGTACGTCGGGCTCCGCCCGACTCTTTTAGTATGAGGGCGCCGAAGGCGCCCGGCTTTGGAACGCGTACGTCGGGCTACGCCCGACACTTTTAGTATGAGGGCGCCGAAGGCACCCGGCTTTGGAACGCGTACGTCGGGCTCCGCCCGACTCTTTTAGTATGAGGGCGCCGAAGGCGCCCGGCTTTGGAACGCGTACGTCGGGCTACGCCCGACACTTTTAGTATGAGGGCGCCGAAGGCGCCCGGCTTTGGAACGCGTACGTCGGGCTCCGCCCGACTCTTTTAGTATGAGGGCGCCGAAGGCGCCCGGCTTTGGAACGCGTACGTCGGGCTACGCCCGACACTTTTAGTATGAGGGCGCCCGGCTTTGGAACGCGTACGTCGGGCTCCGCCCGACTCTTTTAGTATGAGGGCGCCCGGCTTTGGAACGCGTACGTCGGGCTCCGCCCGACTCTTTTAGTATGAGGGCGCCCGGCTTTGGAACGCGTACGTCGGGCTCCGCCCGACACTTTTAGTATGAGGGCGCCGAAGGCGCCCGGCTTTGGAACGCGTACGTATCTTGTAAAAAAATTTACCGTTGCATACTCGTACATTTTGGCTGATCAGGACTTCTATACCTATTCACGTTATAAAATGTTGCAGGACATTAAAAAAACACCATGTATGGCAGCCAAACAAATTTCTTTTGCAAAAATTAAATAATAATAATAATAATTAGCCCGCAGGGCAGCTTGTGGCGAGCTGTTGGGGAGTAACGACCCCACGGACCCGAGTGCTCCCGAGAGTCGGTCAGGGTCTCCGTCTCCGGCGTGTCTTCGTCGGTCGGAGTGGACCCCAAGGGGACCCGCAGGACTCTCAGCTCTGGCTCGCCTTCATTGGCCGTCCAGAGAGGAGTCGCTAGAGCTATATGCTCCAGGGGTGGAAGTGTTAAAGGGCATAACGCCGCGAGTAACTTCGGAGAAAGCGCAGCACCACCTCTCGACACCCCTGAGCCGCTCACGCCGGTGTTGCACCTGGCCGTCTTTACGATGGCGCATCAGGTGCCCATCTAACGAGTGGCGAGTCACCACCTGTCTCGATAACTTGTGTAAGCAATGTTATGGCAGGTGTCCGGACTTCTTTGCAATAGCCCAGTCTTTTTTCCACCCAAACTTAAACCATAGACCAGTATTCTGACCATATTCTTTACAATAGCTTCCAATGCCTGCTGAAACCGGTTCACGGGTATTTATTGATGTACCCGTGAATGGGTTCCAGCAGGCGTTCTACATGACATCAAATCTCTCCAAACGGCCTCTACGTGTTGGATCCATATCCCCACGCACGCCTTATAAATGACCGGGCTCGAAAGACCCGAGAGTTTTAAAACGGAGATACAAATAATAATTAATTAAATTTTGCCTGTAATTGGCTTTCCATCTCTTATTAATGTGGCATACTGTGTATAGATAGCTGTTGGATCTCCATAACATAAATAAATAAATAAATAAATAAATAAATAAAACCTTCTTGTATCGCCGTAGTGGCGTAACACGCGGATAGAATCCAGAGCGCTTGTAGATTCATAGTTCGAATCACCTAACTGATAAATTAATGTTTTATCTGGCGCATGCAAGCAAAGCCGGGTGCAAAAGCTAACAATATTTATATATTTGAAATGTGCTAATTGAGCTCTTTCCAATGATGTATAACACATCATCATTACTTAATTTTAGTTTTTTGGTTCGTGACTTTATGACCTCTAGAGGGCGCATTGTTCATTTTTTTGTGACGCCATATAGCCTATAACCAGCGGACGATTAAGACGATTCGAATGACACATTGTTTGTTAAAATATAATAAGTACTTTAGAAGTTATGAGGGAACAGATGAACATACATACATACATACATACATACATACCCACATACATACCGGTCAAAATCATAACCCTCCTTTTGCGTTGCCGTAGTCGGGTAAAAATGACCTTGTTTCCCGTGGAAGGTGACGTCGAAGGTTTTGGCACCAGTCGGCGACGGTGAAGTGACGCGCGGATATGCTCTCAACACTCGGTTGGCCAGCTTGTCGTGCGGGTGCACCATGCGGACCTCGCTTTAGAAGAAATTCTGTTTGTTCTGGTGGTTTAAAAATGGACATATGTTGTGAGCTTACCTTGTTCCCCTTGGAAGGTGACGTCGAAGTTCTTGCACCAGTCGGCGACCGTGAAGTGTCGGGTAGCCTTAAGACTCGTGGCAACGAGGTCGGCGCGTAAGACTCGGATAGCCAGCTTGTCGTGCGGGTGCCGCGAGTGCGCCTTGCGGACCTCGCTGTAGAAGAAGTCCTGCTTGTTCTGCCAACAAAAACCAACGCAATTAGTAGGTAGATATTTAGTCATCGATAGTAGGCTTACGAGCATAGTTACAAGGCCATACAATCTAGCTATATGATGACTTTATAACTGGTTTGTGATATGCAATAAATGATTAAGTATATTCTATTCTTTTTATAACGAATACCTACCTACTAGAAAATACTTAATTCCAAAATGCTAATATTTTTCATTCGTCTCGTTCAATATTTTATGTTTCATCTTGTGAATTTAATATGTCGCGTTAAAAAGTTTTCCATGAGCCTGGTACCGACCTAGAATTGAACTTTCTTAATGGCCTGTACTCACTTGTGCCACAGACTACTCACCTTGAAGGTGGAAGACGAGTATCTAAGCTGAGCTGACACTAGTTCCACATGAGGCTGTACTACATCATCCAAGGATTATTGTCTCTCTTTCTCACCTTAAAGGTGTCCTCGCCGCCGCAGTTGGCGACGAGCAGCTGCGCGAAAGTGGCAGCGATGAGGTCGCGCTGCGCCGACACTAGTTCCACTCGCGGCTGCACTCCGTCGTCTAATGCGAACGCGCCTTCTTCCGCACTGTCTTCACTTGGTTTCAGAATTAACTGGAAACAATTTAAAGACAATTAACAATGAGGGGAGAACATACTCAGAATTTCACTTGTGTAAGGCCCGATACATAATAACCTTCAGCCGTCAAAGACAGATTCTGACAGTAGGCCGGCCCATCTGTTCAGGGGCCCGTTTCTCAAAAGCTTGTAACTTGTAATACAAGTGGAGTCCCTTTCTAACAAAAGCTGTCAAAAAGTGACATCCGCTTGTATTACAAGTTACAAGTTTTTAAGAAACAGGGCCCTGGTATATATAAGTAATCATAATCACCTTGGTAGAGGGGCACAGGCG
Source organism: Cydia fagiglandana (assembly GCF_963556715.1). Taxonomy (NCBI): domain Eukaryota; kingdom Metazoa; phylum Arthropoda; class Insecta; order Lepidoptera; family Tortricidae; genus Cydia; species Cydia fagiglandana. The sequence goes on along the minus strand of NC_085932.1, from coordinate 17,306,662 downwards.
GAGGTTTGCCCGACATTATACCACATGTTACCAACCTTGGTTGAGGGGCACAGGCGGAGGTTTGCCCGACATTATACCACATGTCACCAACCTTGGTTGAGGGGCACAGGCGGAGGTTTGCCCGACATTATACCACATGTCACCAACCTTGGTTGAGGGGCACAGGCGGAAGGCTGTGGAGCGGCGCGGGATGAAGCCGAGGATGTAGTCCTTGACGACGAGCTGCTTGCGGCTGAGGCAGCACAGCACGCGGCGGGGCTTGGCCGGCGGCGGCGCGCGGCACGCGTAGCACCACATGTGGCGTTTCGATGACATGTTGCGTTGGAGTGTTGCGGTGTCCGATGCTACAATCATAACACAGAAAATCATTCAGCAACTAACCATGTGCGAGTGTGCGGCTTTCAAACCGTAGGTTGTAGGTAAGAATTCCGGCTCGTAGGTACCAATGAAATTTTTAGAACGTTTGGAACTTATATGTGCAACATCGTGGTCCCAAACCAAACTAATTATAATCATAATTAATAAGTCAGATAAGAATAACAGGCAGTTTTGTGTGGCTAATTCACGGACTAACTAAAAGGAACCGGGTTTTTTAAGGGACAACCAGAAAACTGCTAAGAAGAGGAAAACCGTGTGGAAAAGTCGTATTAGATACTATAAGCAAGCGGAAACTCAGGAACTACTAAGTTGCTTACCAGTTAGGACGATGCAGTCGAATTCACCATTGTGCAGCAATACAGATTCATAATAGATGCCAGCTCTGTACAGTCCCGCCTTTGAAAACAAAATAATGTAGAAATTAGTATGCGCTGTTCTTCAAAATCAAACTCGGCAATCAAATTCGGAAATAGGTAAGGCTTTATTATTTCAGAAATCATACTAGGTAATTAATCCTAACGGGTAGGGACGCGTATTATAAGATAACGATAATCTGTGACAACTCTGTGGCCGTTCGTTTTTAAAGTAACGAATTTATGTAACCTGCTAAGGGAGTCCAAAAGTCCAGGGGCTCGATTCTCAAAAGCTTGTAAGAAAAGTCCCTTTCTAACAAAAGCTGTCAAAAAGTGACATTCGCATGTGTTATAAGTTACAAGCTTTTGACCAACGGGGTCCAGATGGCTTAGTAAGTCTTACGTAGTTTAGCATGGCATTGGTTTTAAACTTTCCAATCCACCTTGCTGATATTTACTACAATGACGACAATGACGTCATATTACCTGCGGGAAGCACAGAGTCATGGAGACGCGCTGGTTGACCGCGTCGTACTGGAAGGCGGCCGACGAGGAGAGCTGCTCGTCCACCGCGCCGCCCAGCGGGCTGATCTGGATTGAGAAGCCTTCCTGCAAACAAAACCAACTTTAACCGTTGTCGTCTTGAATATCAACAATACACGTGGTATTAAGAAATTCCACAATCAATCAGACAAGCTCTCATAGGCCTCCGATACCTACATATCAATGATTTGTTTAAATTTACGATTTAAAACTCCTACTTAACTTTCTCTTTCTTCTGCTGTTCACAAGACCACATCTTTATCCAAATAAAATTCCTAGACGAATTTTTAGTCACGATTACTCCAAAATAAAGAAGTCAAATCATAAGTCAGCGTGTGTTGAGTTTTAGTACACTTTGTACACTCACCGCCGGCTGCGGGTGCGTGGGGTTGTCGAACTGGTCGCGCGGGTGCACGTGCAGCGCGCGCGCGTGGCCGGCGCACCACACGAGCGCGGCGCCGGCGCGCGCCACACGCGATCTTCGCGCTTCGACGCGCCCCGCCGTGAACCAGCGCCGGTACGGGCTGCCACTGATATTGACGCCGCCTGCCGAATTAAAAATACAAGAAAATTTTACCAATATCCGCCACCTTGATCGAAGAGTACCCGAGCGCCTTCTAGAAGGCCACGACCGGAGGGCCGCAGAGGTATTTAAAGGCAAGCCCGAGCTCAGATTGGTTGCACGGCATATACCAGGACATCAGGACCTTAGGAGTTGGAGGAAAAGTTGGAGAAGGAAGGCCACAAACAAATCGGACTGGAGAGACTTGCTTGACCAGGCTAAGGCCCACCCGCGCGGCTGTAATGCCTCAGATGATGATTGGTCGACGAATTTCACGCGCGTTTTGTCGCTGGTCTCCGGGCCCCAACTAGACGACTAATTTCATCTATGTTGTACTGATAGAAGAGTCTCACCGATGGTGACAGCGATGATGTAGACACCGGCGGTCCGGACGGTAAATTTAACACGCGCTGTGTGTGCTTGAGTGGGGTCGCCAGATCCCAACTCGATGACTGCTGTCATCTGAAAATGGTGTTATATCTTTTAGTCAGAGCTATATTATATAGCCATATATATTTCTTTTCAACGCAATTCCTTGTAATTCAATTCATCTATCATAAAAATAAAATTTTGTATTGTTGACTTTAAGACAAATACTCTTTATTACATACATTATAGCTGTGAATTCTACGTTCACAAGTATTCTTCCAATATTCCTTACACACTGGTTCCTTAAACACAATGAAGGGGATTGATACACACTGGTTCCCTTCATACACAGTCCGGTGCGCTTTTCCAAGCGCACCGGACTGTGTGTTCCCACTGGAACACTATATGAGTTGTCTTCCAGACCATTTCTACCTAAAACACTGTCTTTCTACCTTTCTGGTCCCGAGCGAGATGGTGACCGCCAGCTCGTCAGTATCACAGACTGGGTAGGGTTGTCCATTGCGCTGGTAGCACTGGACTGTGAAGCACATCGTATCTCCGACAGGATGAGGCTCCTCCCAGCCCCACTCCACCTGAATCCAAAAGACAAGATTATGAATTTTCTCGTCTTCAGACGGCCCTTACGGGCAAGTGCCTAGGCAGATAATTACCTTACAGCTAGGCGGGTGCAAGTATTTCCCGGTGACGTACTGCAGCAAGGAATGCTTGGCCTCAGGCGCCAGCGAAGGCTGCGTCATGGCGGCCAGCGTGACCAGCCCGCACACCGACACGGATACCACCAGCATACCGCCTGAAATACACGTGTCTTTTAGTTCAGGCACTTATCAGATATATCTGGTTACAGAATTCAGAGGGCCTACCGCGTAGGTACACCGAATTTCGGAAATTTCGGGCATCGTTCTCTTTCACTCCAATCAAGGCGTATATAATTAGAGAGACAGAGATAGTTGCTCGAAATTTTGGAACTTCGCTTTTCGCGGTTATAGCCCAGAACAAAAGACAATTGAAAGTAATAAGAAGTTAATACTCAAGGTCACATGTTTGACCGTTTTGTTTGGGACGTAGTTAAGTACGTGAAACGTAATGAGAAGACCAGACCAGACGCCGAATTCCTTGGGGTCCAGCACATGGCGCGTGGTGCTGTCTTCTAACTACTTAGCAAGTAGCTGTTGAATGATTTTATGCTGGCATGTACTTACCCCAAGTCCAAGCATCCTGATGTTTACTGTTCTTAACGACCGCGCTCCATAGGTCTGACTTGAGGGTCTGCAACTGGTCCTTGCCGGTGGGCAGGCTCTGTCGCGCCGCCGACCAAGCGCTGAAGTCCTTGGGGTCGAGCACATGGCGCGCGGTGCTGTCTTCTAGCCAGTATACGTCTTCGAGAGAAGACACGTCTAGGCTCAGCAATCTATGGAAAGAGATTTTTTTATAAATAAATTTTAGGTCATCGTCAAACACCGACACTGGACGACACTTTTATTTAACTATCACCTTATCTGTAGAATAGTAGAAATTCCTCCTCATGCACCTACTCATACCTAAACTACAAACTGAGTGTACGAGTTTACCCCAGATTCACAATCACGGAACAACTTATGAAGTTTAGAAACTCGTGTGTAATTTAGCAACAATGGTCATTCAGCGCAAGTGGGGGTTTTCAACTCCGCAATAACGGACAAGTGGGCCGGGGATTGTGTGCTCCGAGCTCAATTGGACGTGTGTTAATGACATGGCATTCATAAGGCGACATGTGATAACGAGAAACTGTTACATTCGAAAAAAAACTTAAAAGTCTTAAAACTACCACCTTGCATTATTCTATGTACCTACCTATACATAAGTGTAGATACAATCTTACCGTCTGGCAGCGAAGGGCTATAACTAGTAAATTAGGTATGTAGATAGGTAGGTATATATATAAGTAATTACTTTGGGATGTAAGTATCCATATATCAAATTTATCTTAGCGTGATAAAATAATTGACAGTGGGCGCGGCCGAAGCTCAGCCAAAGCCTCACAAAGTTCCTCGTGTATTTAATAACGGTCGGAAACGCCGCGTTTTCGCGGGCCATTTATCATCCCCGCGTAGGGCTGTCACAAAAACGTTTTTTTTATGTACCTAGTAACTTCATGGTATAGGCTGAGAGATAGAGAAGAATTAATCTACCTAATACCTGTCATAATGCAAACAACACATTTAGCGGAATTTTGTTGCCAGCCGTAACAGTTACGGTAGGCAAAACAAGTTATGCGATCCCATATACCTACTCTTCAAGAACGAAGTGTAGACACGTAAAATGTAGGTACTTACGTAATTATAAAAGGAGCATTGGACGGCAGCAAAGTAAATTCCAATTAAAGTCAAAATCAGTGTGATTAAGTGAGCTATACGCTACTTTTACTAAGTCCTACATAGTTAGCGTGAGCGCTTTCTGACACACCTGCGACACACATGCATGCGATTGTAGGTAGTGGTCCTTCTCTAACGCCATCCACTCCATTACCCATGACCCTCGTAATTCTTGTTAAGACACGCACATTGAATACTGACTAGATTGATCGTATCGGTATATGAACGTTTAGTATTATTAGGTAAGAGTTTACTATCAGGTATCACTAATCCCACGGGAATTAACAAACATGGAAAAAAATTAGGAAATCAAATTATGGAAAAGAAACGTCGTATGGAACGTCGTGGAATTAAAGGTAAAAACAATGAAATTATATCGCGGTAGACCCGTTTGTGTAATCAAATAAATTATGGAAAATGATTAGGATTCGAATAGGACACCTTGATGACGGTGATACTGGCGCAGTCGCTACAATCAACTAAGATGCCGATGCCTGTTCCTATCCATATAACAATTTAAACACTTCCGTTGTGTTGACACAGCTTATGGAGTCTTTTAGATCTCGTAACATCCAGCAATGTCAGTTATAAATTGATATATGAAAAAACTTTCCACCTAGTTTACATGATAGTTCGTACCATACCTATCTTAAGGCTCCAGTACACAGTGGTCAAGGATGGTCCATGCCAAGCCACGCTTTGCAATGCGCAACAGTAGGCCTATATCACGTAGGTGTTCACACAATGGTGCATCAAAAAAAAAAAACAAAAAAAAAATTGCAGGCTCTGATTGATATAAATCTATAATAAACTTATAAGTCTCTTCATTGCTCCACAATAATGACATTTTGGGCTATTAACATTTAATCAAGCCGTCAAAAATTCAAGAAACTAAACAAACAATGGCGACTGTGTGAACACCACAGGCCACGGTACGCCACGATTCCTTTGAAGTGTGCCAAAAAACCGACAACTCCCCGATTGCTCACCACGGCTGACAACTGACGGCAGTCGTCCGCCATTGCATACCATAGCCCCCTGTACACAATGGCCAGGGTGTGGCATGGCCCATCCTTCACCACTGTGTACTGGAGCCTTTACTTCTTGTAGCTTATTGTACGGTCAGCCAAGAAAGTGGTCTAACTATTTTCGACTCTCTCAATCAGATGATAGAGTCGAAAAGTGGTAGACCACTTTCGTGGCTGACTATACCTAATTCTTATGGCTAGGATTTGGGACATCGGATATGTTCTAAAGATTTATGTAGATCGAACCGCATATAATCGACGGAATGTCTGTAAAATATTTTATAGAAACCACACAAAGCTTTATAAAATCACCAGCTGAATCGTGATCCTTTGTATAAATGCTGAATACTGAAAGCATCGGGTAGTAATAGTGTTATAGGGCTCCTAGTCTATCCGCGTCCGCTCCATTACCATTGACCCGAGGTTGTGCCTCGTTTAGCCGCTTTGAATACTGACTTCCTATAAATAACTATATATGTTGGTTTTATCGTGCCCGAGGTATCCATTAGCAGGGGTTTTTAGCAAATGACCCGAAAAATATGTTTGATTTAGGATAAAGAGTGTTTCCTTTTATATTGCTTATTGTTTCAATGTTTATTTGCAACCAAGTAGGTACAATGGGCACATGCAACTTTTTGCTTTATGTTCTAGCGTTTTTAGCTGATCCTTTTCCCCACTCTGCCATTCTTAGTCAGTTATACTCACATAGTTACCTACTAGTTTTAATTAGGTTGCATTTAATATAACACAAAGAGAATAAGTCAATCATTCAATCAAACCTAAATGTCCTAAATTCAAGAGCAACAGAAACTGGTCACTTTGTAAGGTTTTCATACAATGTTAACCAATTTCATTGCTCGTGTATTCTAACAGAACAAAGGCGCGCCGTCAAAGCCCGGCCCCTTATACAATTACATCGGCATTCACTGCAGATATCCAAGCCTCGTCAATGCCATCCGGCGCCGATCCCATCCAAGTTCAGGTTTATCAAAGGCTTTGTCAACGACTGATGCTATAGATAGGATAGGCGTTGACCCCTTTGACTTTATACTGGATAATTATTTATTCCACAACCTTTGCAACAGAACATTCGACAATGTTACAACTGAATTGGCCTTAATACCTATTGGCAAGAAAGTAAATATTCATAAGTAGGTACACCATTATCCGCTAATACGTAGTAATATTTAAGTAAATGACAAATATCATCATCTATATAGCGTTGTCCCGGCATTTTGGCACAAGAAACTTATTAATATCTAACATACAGCTAGCTATGAAATAATCATAGAACAATGTGCAATAGTCATTAGGTACAAAATGCTTTCAGTCGATCGTGTGGCGACGACACGCAAAACTGGCGGCGTTCCAAAACGCTTGCCCAAGGAAAGCTTTCACCTTTACGTTTTACTAACAATATCGTTTCTCAAGTAGGTACCTATATACCTATACTCGTACGGGCAATATTTGTCTGATTAGGTATACTTTTAGGCATTTACTTTTTTTTTGCCATGCACTTTTGTATACCTACGTGTACAAGAGGGATTATCCCCATATAGCTGTAGTCCCCAGGCTGGCATAAAACGGGTTGGGGACTTTACTTTTGCCTCTGAATTGCTTTGCGAGTGTACATATATTAGTATCTTTACCAATAGAAAGCCAGTGGTAAATATCAAAAGACGTTTTAACGAGTCATGGAAGTTGAACCCTCGACCTCTGCATGTATAGTCGCTCGGACACCGCTCTACAGAATATGTATAACAAACGAGCAAGACATGGACCTATAATACTATGGAGCAAGATATGTTTATATGTATTAATATCAAATGTATAAAGAGCCGAAGTGCAATAGTTATTGACATACAAAGACGAATGGCGAGGCGCGAACCTGGCGGCGTTCCAAAACGCTTGCCAGACGAATGGAGGCTTTCACCTTTACGTTTACTAACAATACCGCATCTTGTGTAGCCTTTCGAAATATTCACCAATACTGCTTTCGGAATATTCCCCAGCTTTAGTTTCTCTCCGCAAACTCCGCAATCCATAGTTGAGAGCTAATACAGAATTAAAAATTCACAATATTTTAAAGACTGTTCATATACTTATCGATGGAAATTATATTTCGTTACCGATAGGTTAACTAAACTTCATATCTAATATCCATACGCATATAGTAACACAAAATTTGACACTTTCTGCTTCTGAAAATAAAGTCTAATTTCAATGAAACTAATAACTCAACATTATCCTTCTCTATCGCGAGTCCATCTCATTTGTTACATCATGGAATGGAACACACGCAGCACACGTCCGTCGCAGAACAAAGAATAAAACAAAATGTGAATTATATTCTCAATATATTTTCTCCAATGAAACAGAACAAATGAAAATCATTGTACGTTCCGAAACAATGCCGTAGTTAGCGCAGCCCAGGTTTTGTTACAATCGTTTGTTGAGCGTGGGCGAGTCGATCACTCGACATCGGGTGAGCCCACGGTGAACCAGTACAAGAGTGCGCTCTGCACCGCCGTTGCTACGGGTCTTATGCTGGTGAACTAAAAATTGGACTCACCGCTCTCACATAACAATGGGAATTTATGGCCAGCATCCGCCAGATTTAATGGACCGCCCGCCTTTTTGTCATTCTTCTCGCGTTTAAAACTATCTGTAAATTCTGAAAGCATTTTATGCGGTGGGCGTTTTGAAATCCAAATCACGATGCATATTTTATTATCTGCTGTTTAGGTTTTAAATAGTTATTTTTTGATGTACATTATGTATTAGGTACTAGTCTATTGTTTTAAACGACTGTTACTAAAGCATTCAAAAGTCTACGCCATAAACCATACATTTGGTTTGGATTCAAAACAAAAATGTATACTTATTTAATGTCTTGACAAAGGCGCAAATTCTAAAGAGTTAATTCATTATAAATACCTATAAGCAGTTACCTATTAAATTATTAATAAATTAATATGTACACATATTACCTATCCGTTGAACATGGGTTCAAAGCGATGTAAATAAAATATTGCGCTAGAGGCAAATGCCTGTTACAATGATGCAATCTGAATAATACGAGTGTAAGTAGGTCTATAGGTCAGTTCATTTTCAGATTGGTAGGTACTGATAATAATGAACTGCATGCACTGCACGCAGCTGCTCACAACGTGCTACAGTCAGCCTTTACATATCTGTTTCCTGTAGAGAAAGTAAATATGTAGTCTGAAAATACTAGCGTCTGATCACTATTCAGGCATGATTATGACGTGTTACTAACAAGGAAACATACCCAACAGAAGTTAGAGGATTTAGTCACTTTTCAGCAGTTTGGAGGACAGTTTCTCCCAATAGATTGATTTTGGGCAGCTAAAAAAGTACATGTCTGTTGTTTTGGACTACTCTACCTATAACATAAATAAATCATATCGGAGCCGGACTGTTGGGTATGTTTCCTTGTAAGTGTCACTGCTATGGGTGTGCTACGCCGTAACCCGTAGAAGCGTTTTCCCGGTACCGTAAAACGGGGTGAGTAGGTTTCGCGGGGAGAGTTGGGTTATGAATGGGGAGAGAAGGTTTGAGAGGGGGGTGAGAAGCGATTTTAAGGCTACTGCTACAAAAAAATGTATTCCAATTTAAAATGGGGCTATAGTAATACGCATAATAAAAAAAAATCGATCCAACAATCTTCCAAAATCACCTTTGTATGAAAAACCCTCTCACCCCAAATACGAGGCACTACGGGGTGAGGTGGGTTTTCCTCTTTATCGTCAAAGTTATGAAATGGAACTACCCAAAATAAAATACAAACTAAAATACAAACGTCCGAACCACTTATTATATACACCATTCAGTTTTCACATGTAAAAATAAAATTTTATCGAGGTTTGAAAGTCAAATTTCACCCAACTCACCCCATTTTACGGTACCTATAATAACTATATTTTTTATTAGGATTACAAAGAACTCTGCAGAAGGACGCATGACGTTCCATTTTTTTTATCGTGCTAGTTTAGATTATTTTATCATTATGCCGCATTAAGTTGTCCAAATATAGCTATATTTTTTTAAATAAATGTTTACTCATGTATATGAAATGTAATATTTTTCTGGGTAATAAAGATTCTTTAAACATAAACTAAAGCCCCCAATGAAAATGAATTCACCTGACACAATATTTATTTTTGTGCCCTGACATCAGGATGGAAAACTAAATTAAAAAACCGGGCAAGTGCGAGTCGGACTCGCGCACGAAGGGTTCCGTACCATAATGCAAAAAAAACAAAAAAAAGCAAAAAAAAAACGGTCACCCATCCAAGTACTGACCCCTCCCGACGTTGCTTAACTTTGGTCAAAAATCACGTTTGTTGTATGGGAGCCCCATTTAAATCTTTATTTTATTCTGTTTTTAGTATTTGTTGTTATAGCGGCAACAGAAATACATCATCTGTGAAAATTTCAACTGTCTAGCTATCACGGTTCGTGAGATACAGCCTGGTGACAGACGGACGGACGGACGGACGGACGGACGGACAGCGAAGTCTTAGTAATAGGGTCCCGTTTTACCCTTTGGGTACGGAACCCTAAAAAGAAAGAAAAGAACCAAAACTTTTACGCAGGGCAGTAAAAGGAGTTTTTCGAAAATACTAGATGAAATTTTTTTCATTTAGTATTTTACCTATGTAGACCTGGTGGTCTGCAAGGTAACGGCACAGTGTGATCAGATAAGCGTGCAGGGTGTAATTTATGCCCAGCACCGGCGGCGCCCAGCCGCGCAAGCGGAAAGATAGCGATTATTACCTTCAGCCAACATACGAGTGTTACCTTGCACTACTCGTTATCAGCTCTGACCTAGCTCCGTAGAGCCTATATTTACCTGTAGCCTGTAGGTATGGGCCTATGTAAGTAAGCACGGAGGTTTAACGACCTCACTGTTTGTACTCAACGCCAGTCTTGGCTGTAATAATCGTTACAGCCTACACAATGAATACAGAGTGCGTAGCTAACATGCCCATCGTTTGCGCTCTGTAGCGAACGAAACGCAAATAACGCAAATCCCACTGTCGCACTAGTATGGAAGACTGATAGAAAGACACAAATCGTCACCTTGGTATAGGCACCCATCAGTCCTTTTCGGATATCGCACTGCTTAACTGCTACAGCGCCTACAGCTGCATCAGTCAAACTTCTTGATGGACTAATGTACAGTCAGCAAACCTTAATAGGTTTAGCACCCCTACGTACATTTTGTATGCATGAGTGCTAAGCCAATAGTTTTGCTGAATGTACATGTAGATCACATATAAAAACGAATTATCATACTTAACGTATAAGGGACCAACCTAGAGATAAGAGATTCTTTCATTGTAATAATCCAGAATAAAACCATACTTATATTTGGTTAAATCAAGCCTTATAACAGAAGAAAAAATGACGCGATAAAAACGGTAATTTGGCCACGACAATAATAAATGTGTCGCGCGTTATTGCTTCATGGAGCGGCGAAGGGCAATGGATGTTAACCACTCAATGGGCTGAATTTTTGATAGACTTTTATAATCTCAGTATTATTATTATTCAGAGTCCCACTGCTGGGCAAAGGCCTCCCCCCTCTTTCTCCACTCGTCTCTATTTAGTGCAATATCTGGCCAGCCTCTCAAGAAGGAGTCCAAGTTATCCCGCCATCGCCGACGAGGCCTGCCGGCTCCCCGGCAATAATCTCAGGATCGGTGATAATCTCAGGATTATATTAATTTTTATCCCTTTGTTATAATATAATGTAACGCGTAACTTTACATTTACGGACTGGAGTAGGTACTCGTAATATTTACAAGTGCTTCTATAACCTATATTAATTATACTACTTAAATATGTTATACATATAGGCAAAATACCGGGTGTGGCCTGTAATATGAGCAAAAAATTAAACTGTAGGCTGTACTCCTCATACTGACCAACATTTGTTCAGCGACTTTTAAAAATAACTTGTAGTTTGATTTTTAATACACTTTAAAGTTTATTCTAAGACGCAATGTATCGCGAATTTTGTTATGTTTAAGGCGTGACAAGCAACGTCAATCACAATGATATGGCGTGGCGATGGCGTCCATTGAAGATAATATTTATTTTGTATGAAAAATAGAGAGTCTAAATACCTCATAAATTTTAAAAGTTGTAGAACAAAAGTGTCACCGTTTGAGGAGTACAATCTATGTTTTAAGTATTTACTCGGGTTCGGGCCACACCCGGTATAAATAAACAAGCAAGAATTGTATCATTTCTAACCCATAACCATTATTTTGAGTTACTTTCGTGTTACAACACTGAATCTAGAACCGATGTTCCTACAAAATTACTCGTAGTGATATAAAACTAAAACTTTGAGTAAGAGCTTTAATAACACTTGCGCCCATGAAATACAGTTTCCTTTATGCGAATGTCCGAATATCGGACCGAGTGACCCAGTTTCCAAGCGCCAGGTAGCATTATTGATGAATGCAAATGCCGTGGTTTCCTTTTGGGGATTGCACATCAACTATTTGGCTGTAAGCGCATTAATTACACCTACACCGCCGCGCTTGTTCTTGAAGGCGGCGATGTACTATAACGGGAACATATTTAACTGAACATTTAGAAACCTTATGTCTTCCCAATAAGGTTCAAAAGTGGCCAGTTACCAGAGTTGATGATGGTACGGAATATCGTGGTAAACTTAGGAACTCGGAAAAGACTGCTTCTATCAGACTTGGGACTAGTTGGGACTACTTACAAAGTATTTGAGCTCTTCTCAACACTTTCTGTGTTATAGCCTGCGAGTCCGACGTCTGCGAATTTAAACGTTGGACGAATATCGGTATAAGTATTGTAATATATAATTAACATACGGAGCCTGAAATGCAATGAAAATTATACCTATAAAATATGACTGCCTATTTAAATCGCAGCGACTATGTTTCATCAAGAAACAAAGTATTGATGAATAGCGGAGCGCTCATACGAGTAATAGGCCTTTATTCCTAGCAGCTAGCCTATTTTGTGTCAGTTATATTTTTGTCAGATATTTGATCATGCGACATATTACGTTAGAAACGTATTTGGTTATGTACATTTCTAAATACTCTCTCCGCTCGACACAAAACAAGATTTTTGGCAGTAGGAGGGAAATTTCCGGCTTTTTCGTGGTCGGATGTCGGGTGCCACGAAGTTGCGCAACACATCGCGGCCAGAATGTCTGCCTTATTTACATTTCTGTCCCTTTTAGCTTTATATTCATGCGTTGTGATGTGGCTACATAAATGTATACCTAAGTACATAATCATTGTGTTTTTCAGTCTGTTATCGCGTCAACTGGATAAGTAAAATAAGATTTGGGGCAATAATCTACATTATAAAATTAACTCTGTCCATCACTAAGATTTGTAGGTTACAATTTGCCAAACATTGGTATGGGACGGTACCTACGTATTTAGACGTACGCCCTATTCCCGGTTTCCATCGTGTAATGTATATTGTTAGTTACATAGTTTTAATTTTACATTTTATATTGGAAATCATTACGATCAAGAAAAAAGTAAAGTTTGACATTTTGTCTGGCATTGCGATTAAAAGCTCAACACCACGAATGGCGAATGTTAGAACTCTTTCACTGATACTAAGGCTGTAGCGCTATAAAGTAAAAAGTTTCCTGCGGGCCCAGCCAAGCTCACGATGGTTAGCCAAGATAACAAATGGGTGGAATTAGTGACGTGACTTTTCGTAGCATCTGTCATCCTGATACATTTTTTCCGTTTGGCGGTTGTTGATGTAGGTACGATTGTCACCTTGACTAGGTTCCCTGGTATGCAGCGAGAATGCTTTTTAAAGGCGAAATAACTATTAGGCCAATTCTGCTTTTACAATTTGATAATGGGGATATTTTTCATCTTATTTTGACATGACCTGAGTCATATCATCAGGCATCCCACGCTCCCCATCAAGATTATCGCGGTATAAGTTAAATATTATTTTGTATTGGGTGCTTTCAGCAGGATGTTACGCGATTTCTCGCCGTTGTCCGGAGTGTCCGGGGCTGACCCATTTCGGTGCAGGTAACGTTATTGATGGGCGCGATGCTCCGGCGTTTCATTACCCGTGTAGCTGTAGAATGAAACCGCGTCCTATTTGTACGCTAGTGTTACTGTATGTGCATGATCCACCCTGTATATGTAACCTACATGAGAAGGTTGGTACAGTCAGGACTGAAAAATATCTCTTTGATTTCGGTGGCACAACAATTAGGGACCAAGTAATGTTGGCGCTTGACGTGAGTTTTCTGACGAGCCTAGATATAATAATAGAACCTGATTTAATAATAGAAATAGGCCTTCAATATGACACACTATTAAGGGGCCCACTGATTACCAGTCCGCCGGACGATATCGGTCTGTCAGTTAAAAGCAAAATTTGACAGCTCCGAACAACTGACAAGTTGATATCGTCCGGCGATCTGCCGGCCTAGCCAAGGCAATTGCTATCGCTTTATGTCTCTCTATCACTCTTCCATATTAGTGCAATAGTGATAGTTGCTTTTCGATCGCTACGGAGCGTAAGCGATTGGCGTCTTGTCTATGCGGAATTGTAATCAGTGGGCCCCTGAAGTCAATCTTATGTATATTTAATCATTTGTGACATTTGTCTACTCTGCTCGGCTCGAAGACCGAAGCCAATTTTATGGCGAGCAAGCATCTGGTACCTAGTAGGTACCCAGGTAAGAAAATGTTGTGTTCTGAATAATCGTTCCCATTCCCATTTTTATCTTTTCAGGCGGAGATAAGATACATATGTATGGTAAATTTATCAACGAAGTGAATGTATATACGTGTACGTACATGTCCGAGGCTGACCCAGTTGCTAGCAGGTAACCGAGGCAACGTTATCGATGCTAGCACGTCCATGCCACGCCGACACTTCATTACAGCGTAAACACAAACAAAGGTACGTGTATTGTATGTACATGCGCCAATTAGCCTAGCGGTATCAGGCGTGGCTCACTCCGCAATTTCGTCGCTTTGCTACAGGTAGCTAAAAGTACACCTGGCCGCGTAGCCAAGATGCCAATCGCTTACGCTCCGTAGCGATCGAAACGCAACTGTCACTGTCGCACTAATACGGAAGAGTGATAGAGAGACATAATGGTTTTCGTTGTCGAAGCGATAGCGATTGTAACCTTGGCTAGGCCGGCAGTTCGGCCCCAATTTTGGGGTTTGCCATAAGCTGCGCGTGGCGCTGTCGCCACCTAGCGGCCATATCTGTGCTGATCGTAACAGACGCGTTTTGTTAGGGAGTAAGTCTTCTGTACCTAGTACCTACTATTATTTATTCTGTGGCGGTATTGCGATTTCAAAATATGTTAGGGTTTTGATATATTTTTATTTATTGCACAAAGTCCAAATGCATCAAAACTAACAATCTGTTATATTAGAATTGACACATGGAAATAGTAGATTGTTAACCAAGGGTGGAAAGGCACCCATTTCTGTCAAGGTAGTTTGGCGCTCGAACGCAGTGAGAGCGCCAATAGTCCGAGACAGAAATGGTGCCTTTCACCCGAGTTAAACACTCTACTTTTCATATCGAATGCGAGGAAACCAAACAAGACAAGGCAATTTCGCAAAATCAGTAATGGAAGTACCTAATAGATCTACGGCCATGATTTATTTTCCTTAGGACTTACTTGCAATCGGAGACTTTACAGGTGTGATTAATAACCCCTAGCGAAAATCATTTAGATTGCAATATTTACGAAAACACACATTTTTTAACAAACTGCAGTAATTTTTAAATGATTTGTTCATTATAGTATGAAAATCAGCGGGATTGCCTCTTACTTTTTAATTTTATACTTTTTCGTTCTAAAAGCCGCAACAGACTACCGGACCGCACCGCGACCTTGGTGCGCCGCACCACGTAATAACATAATAAAAGTATTTTAAATATTAAATAACAATTTAATTAATAATATAAGTCATTTTTTTCTTGTATTTTATTTTATTTGCATGAATATAGTGCTAAATATCTTTAAAAATCAATTTAATATCGTACAAACGTTTAACTGTGGCTGTATAAGATTCTGCCTTTGCCCATTTACGCAAGTGTAAGGTTTAAAAAAATATTTTTGGTGTATTCCTTTTGGTCCCGCCTTATGAAATCGAGTAAATAGAATTCAACAAAATAAATCAAGAATAATTTGTTTTTACACATTCACTTATATCATTTTTTATAAAAAAAGGATCAACGTGGGATTAATAAAATTAAACAATTACCAATTGTTCCAGGCGAGGAAATAAAGACACTATTTTTCCATTTTGTTTCCACCCAGTTGTTCGTGGGACGGGGATGCAGAGGAGTACACCACTTTTCTGCACTAGAGCATAAACGTATCACTTTCTGCGCACCTTTTAGAACAACAACGACCCACTTTCAGAGCATGAGATATGAAATAAACTTTTTCCCTACATCTTTTGCTACATGCTACGGCGTAGCACGAATTCGCTGCCAACGTTTTCGTAGCGTTACGCTCGTCGCTGATCTCAGCGTTTTCTCCCTTTGTACAGGAAAGCGACTACGAACAGAGAACCCGTAACTCATTGGTCCCGGCACTCAATTAGTTAAGTATTCGTTGCATTATAATATTCATACTATAATTAGTTGTTTTTACGCCACAACATCCCAAGTGACTTCTGTGTAATTTGTGCGATCTCATCGCAACCTGAATTTAAATGAATTGATGCTGAAGTAGGTACTTATCCAAACCTACTTAAAAAGCCCGCGTAACGGGATAGCCTTTAACGACCGAGAGCAGAACTTTGTACATTAATAAATTAAACTTCAAGATGCTATTAACGAGATCCGGTAACTTTGTACAGTCGACGTCAAAGAGAAATTTACAGCCAAAGTAACAAAAAAATGTTTACACGACCTAAATGCTATGACAATAAAGTCGTGTAAATAATTTTTTGTAACGTTAGTCGTAAAGATCTCTTTGACGTCGACTGTACATCCTAATCTTTATAAGAAGGTGGCTTGAGGTATGTTGTTAGATGAGCACTATCTTACCTACTACATAAAATAACATTTTGTTTGTTATCAATCATACCATGTACAGTAAAGCTTACAGAAACGGTAGATTTTAGCAATTCTAGGTATGTATCCTTATTAAGATCCACCGTATAAATATCGTCAAAACTATATACTATAGGAATATTTCGTAAACATTTTACTTGTTTGCCAGAGTCTGGTCGCGCCCTTATACATTAGTTTAGTTAGTTTCAATAAGTACATTAAATGATCCTGTAAACTAATATGTTTTGCTCGACTTGGCGGGGGCACTGCCGTGCCCCCAGATTTTAGTATAAGAATGTATTATTAGGGGACATCTTACACAGATCGACCTAGCCCCAAACTAAGCAAAGCTTGTACTATGAGTGCTAGGCGACGATATACATACTTATATAGATAAATACATACTTATATACATAGAAAACACCCATGACTCAGGAACAAATATTAGTGTTCATCACACAAATAAATGCCCTTACTGGGATTCGAACCCAGGACCATCGGCTTAGCAGACAGGGTCACTATCCACTAGGCCAGACCGGTCGTCATGAATCCGTATGTACTTAGTCTATATAGCCTATATAGGTATGTAACTATATAAACCATACTAAACTTAGTTCCGTTAACCGTTAAGTAAACAGCCATTAGCGAGTAAGTTAGAAAAGAGCAGCAATCCAACGACAGTAATAAAGAAGGGAGAAAACCAATGAATACGAGAACGGAGCTCGGAGGTCATAAAAGCAACGTGTAGCGGATTGTGCCTTTTTAAGGATCCGCTGGCGAAATGTCGCATAGTATTTCAAGTAAAATTTTAAACTCGATTAAATAAATCCGCGTGCACGATGCGTATTAACTTAACTTAGTATTATGTCGAAGTCATTTATAGTTTATAGGTACATATATTCCTCTTTAAATCCTGGGTTATACCAGCTAAAGAATAGACATTCCTAGGGATATGCAGAAACATACTATTACTAACAAACGGTGTAGGCACCTATTCCGTCACGTAACCATCGTCATAGATGGGAATAAATGATTATATGAAGCGATTATTCTCATCTATGCCCGGCGGGGACAAATGGGAATAGAATAGGTACACCTAACAAACACCTTCTCCTTGCAAAAAAAAGTGTGTAAGCATAGAACAAAATACAAATATGTTATCATAACATATGTATACCGAACCGAACGATCTAAGTTATTCCTTTTATTTTTAGTTCTTTCGTTTTCACGGTAATAATAGAGGGTGGTAGATTTACAACCAGGGTGAAAATTTATGAAGCTTGATGACTGCTTCGTTGGCAAACCAGTGTAACTGCCTTCCACTGGTAGACAGTGGTTACAAATGTAGGGGTCTAATATTATTAGACTAGAAACGAGCTACTAGAAAAAATAGTTTATGAACAGGGTGGCTGTCGGCTCGCCTGTGTAGGCACCATTAACATACACAGCCAACCGAGGCCACGCCACCTTGTTAATAGTGGCAGTTTTAGCTCGACTGACAGCAAAATGGAGCGACATTGTAATAAGAATAAAGGGGCCCACAGATTACCAGTTCGCCGGACGATAACAGCCTGTTTGTTGCTCGAAACTGTCACTTTTTGCGTTTAACTGACAGGCTGATATCGTCCGGCGAACTGGTAATCTGTGGGCCCCTTAAGACGCGTCGACTGTAGGTAAGATTTCTAATTTTCCAATCTATGTATTATATGTAAAATTGCCATGTAAAAAATATTGGCTCGCGGCGATACTGAACATGCAAAAAGCAGTCACGGATATGGATGATGAACTTTTCTCCTCCAATATTAAAAATATTACTTATTCATATGGTGATACGGACCGATGCTTAGATGCCCAGCTCCTGCTTGACAGGTTATCCTCCTATTTACATTTAATAGCCGCCTCGGGCCAGTTGGCGCGGCGATTCAATTTTTAAGCACGGCCCAGATTTGAACCCCTGACTACCCGCTATGGGATTACATTTATGGAGACACGAGTATTTTGCATAGTAATGATAATAAGTTAGAATTTACCGTGGGCCGCGGGCGGCGAGTTTATTCCACACTTCCACAGTCAATATTTTAGATCAGAATTTTTAGCTTCAAACAAAGTCCTCTTCATCGATAGGGAACACTATTCTGCACAAGTTAAATTTGCATACATATTGAATCGCTATCCTGCCTAACGCCTTTGTATATATTTTTGACAACGTCGAGAAAACCAATTAAGTTTATATCTAGGTAGTTAGGTTTTCACATATTAAAAAATTTGGGAGTGAAGAGTTTTTAGAAAAAAAATTACTAGACAGAAAGCGGATAATCTTATTACCATAATATCTATAAAATCCATAACTTATGTATTACCTGCTCGTATATGTAATTATTAATGAAAAGTTAGCATATATGTTTAGAGACCTAATGAAAATAGGTTGGAAGTTGTATTTATATTTACGCAACTGACATTATAGTATTTTTTCTACTCCCGTAGTTTTATTTGTCATTTAAAGGGTCGTGCACACACCTTTAAAACCCTACCTTATAGTTGTCAAGACAAGTCTTTAGTCTATTCCCCAAAAAAGAATTTGTGCATACACGCAGTATCTTTTTGGCGATTTTACGATACTTCGTGTAATGACCACTTAAAAAATTTAATATAGATTAAAATACAGTGTTGCCAACCTTATTTTAAATGTCATCTCTGACAAATAAGTGAACCATAGACATTTTTTTATTTCACTCATTAAGTTATTCTTTTGCTCCTTTGCTCCTTTTGAATTAAAAAGATTTGTTAAATTTTCAATTTTTAAAGTAAGTGCTTGGTCATAGAAAAAGTATTATATGCAACGTTGTTTAACTGAATCAAAAAATACTCGTGGCGTGTTTATTAACAATTTTCGGCTTCGCCTCAAATTGTTACTCACGCCACTCGCCTTTTTTGACCTCTCTTAAACAACGGTTGCATAATAGTACATTACTACAGAGGCCGGGACGAAAGGGGTTGCCGGCCGAAGACATATAGACGGCCGAGCGAAGCGAGGCCGGATAGGTCTGAGCGCGGGCAACCCCATTTCCCGCCGAGGTATGTATAGTGCTTTTCTCAAACATGCAATGAAATAAATAAAATAAAAAATCCACGAAACCCAAGTTTTATTTATAGAAAAAACTAAAAGTAAACTACACCCAAAATATAACTAACACGTACCTATATCTCTATCACGCGTATGTTTTACACGAGTCGTGTACTTTTACTACCTGTATATTTTCATGTACTACCTTTGATTTTTTCGCCTTGTATCCGTCTGACTGTCGTTTTCGTCACATAAGTTTACATAGTCTTTTATGTTGATATCATGTTTCACACACAAAATAAGTATAATTTCCACAGTGTTGACGAGTTTGTAGTTACTTTCATTTCTCTTAAAATATGCCACAAAACTGTTTCTAATAAACTGTCAGCCATTTTTCTTAGTTTCTCAAATAATAAAATTGCCATAAGCAACCATATACATACTTCATCTTTGACTTGGCGGCAGAGGCAGTAAGTTATTTAAAATCAATTCTGCTTACGCTGCCAATTCCAACTCCTACGATTACAATTAATATTAATTTAGTTATTTTGTCGGAACTCATATTAAAGTAAAAAAATCAACAACGCAACATAAATCCAATAAAACAGAAATACAGAATGAAAATTTTTCAACTTTGCCTCCATAACAATTTAAAAAAAAATAACTACGCGTGTTTGAGTAGACCTATTTACCGCTAACGTTTAGATAAAATATTTTAAATGTTTTTATTTTTGTGGTTAAATTTATAATTTAAAATTGTAGAATTTGGTTAATAATAAATTAATAATACTATTTATTAAGTTCATGTTGATTTTATACAAATAAAACTGCTAATTGTAGCAAACATTGTTTTTTGTTTTTTTTTTATAGGCGTAGTGGCAGAGTGTCATTACGAACCATAAAGCAAATACTGCCTCTAGTTTTTTTTAATGGCTGAATGCGACGATGCTGTGTCACAAATATCTGTGAAATGGAAATTAAAAAAGAGGACTTTGCCGGCCTAGGCCTGCAAGATTTGTATGAAATTCCATTAACGACCTCTTGTCCTAGCCGCACCTGAAACGTCATACTTCGCAGCCTATTATAAGGAACATAACATAAATATTTCATTGCATGTTTGAGAAAAATACTATTAAAGCACGGCCGAGAACTATGTGGACTTTACTAACAAACTACAAAATACAACTCAGAACAAATCTGTTCTCGACGCTAACTACCTACTTAGTTTACAGTCAACGTCAAAGTTTAACTTACAGACATTAAGGTGTATTAACTAAGGTGTATTCGGGTAATTCCGAATACCGAAAACTGACGGATAATTCCGAAAAGAGAATTTTGGGTGATTTTCATCTGAATTTCGGAATTATCCGAATACACCTTAGTTAATACTTATGGCATGTTAATAAGTCCACGAGTGTACATATATTATGCACATTTAAACTCGACCGTACATTTATTATTTTGCTGCTGTGTTCATTCAGCAATTTCCGACGTTTCCTCCCGCAAATTGAATCGTGCGTGTGCCGTCATGCCGATCCTACACGAGCCTCGAGCAACTCATCGGAATATTCGGCTCAACCTACACATTTACCATAAGTATTGACCTATTGGTTTATTAAATGCCAGAGTTCAAAACAGCTGTGACGGACGATATATTAATAACAAACTTCGAAATTAACTTCTGTAGTTTAATTAACTATTAACAAACAATTTTGTATACTTAAATCTAAGTTTGTAGTTAATTACACTGACCGTTGACCGCACTAAAATGTTAGTTACACGTTAGACCGTAAGTGTATGGAAAATAATCAGGAATTAGAAGTTTATGAGAATTTAGAATGCCCGCTGCTGGCTTGATAGTAAGGGAGTGACTCATACAAATGACTGTCCGAGGGGTGCCTCATACCAATTAATTTCTTGTAACTTATATGTAGGGTAGGTATGCACTCGTACGAACAATCTTGCGTTATGTATACCAGTAGCTTTACGGTAATGAAAACATCGTGTAAGGAAAACGAAAGAAATCCCAATAAAAATCATTGCGATCGGTATGATGGACGAGTTTATCCACGAGATAAAACAAATGTTATTATTTGTTAACACAAAGCAATGGAAAGAGACAGACACTGTTATTAATTATTAAGGCAGGATTCCACAAGTATAATTATATACTGTACAAAAATGCTTGTGCCAAAAATGCTTGTGCTTGTGTGTGTGTGTGCTTGTGGCATCGATCCCGCCTTCACGCTATCACGTAGACAAGTGAAACAACCACAATTCCATACGTGTACTGTATGGCTAAAGGAGCCCACTGATTAACAGTCCACCGGACGGTATCGGCCTGTCAGTTAGAACAAAATTTTGACAACTCCGAACAACTGACAGGCCGATACCGTCCGGCGGACTGTTAATCAGTGGGCCCCTTTAAACTGGAGTGACTTTAGGATGCCATCTGAAAAGAGCTTAGATGAGTAGGAGGAATATATAATAGTACACACTTGGTATATGCATGCTGGAGGCGGTGCGTGGCCAGCCACTGCCGCAGCACCAGCCGCTGCTGTAACACTTGGGCTGCGCGGCGTAAGCGCCGCTCCTCCGCCGCCGGGAGCTCCGGCAGCCGCTCGAACTGCTCCGGCGAGCCGCAGCCGGACAGTGTGGAGATGCCTGCAACAAACGGGAACATGATGAAATTGTAACGGTGCGTGTATATCGAAACGTTACACTACCACCTTTCCTATTGCTACTGGCACATCCAAATTCTAAATCCCAAGTGAGGCGCCACCACCTGCCCCCTCACAGAAATATCAACATTGTTGCGGCTGTTGTCCACGTCTCGTCTTAATTAGTAGCATAGCAACATTACTTCTGACGGCGTATATCCACCTTAAAAATATTGATGGTATTCAAAACAGATTTCTGTGAAAAGCACTTTATCAAAATTATAAGCGAACATGCTCCTTTGTCGTTAAATTTCTCCAAAGCCATTGCGGTTTCTTTGTTAGCTGATATATGATTGCACGTTTTGAAATTGTTTGGGAGATGTTTTGTATAGCTTATATATTTTATCCGGCCTTTTGATTTTTTTACAAGCTTTTATTTAATTACTAGCTGACCCGGTGAACTTCGTATCACCTATCTATACTATGTCTCCTTTTGGCACGTCACGGATTAGCCTGGCCGCACACGCTCGGAATTTTATGTAGGTACTGATTGACATGGTGTGTAAGCGAGACAGCACCATGCATTTGTAGAGCGACGTCCCGTTCCCACCTGTCATTCCGTACGGAAACACAATGAACATTCCGAACGTCTGCAGCCAGGCCTGAAAAAAATTGTTATCGATTAGTCCCTCTACTATACATATAGGGTGACTTCAAATTGGTAATACAAAATGAATGTTTTACATATATCTTCCCTTCATTAAGCCCCTCAATTAAGTCTCATGCTTTTAAAATAATTAAAAGTATTTTTTTTTTGTTTCATCCAATTTTTTTAGGCTTCACATGGTTATCCCTCGGGTTATCCTAACATAATAATTAACAAAGAAGGTTAAATAATTTCAAATGAACACTTTCCTCTTTGGTTATCAATCACCTGTCACAGTATTTATGAAGTAAACGTGTTTTGATCAGTAATTGTCACTTGTCAATTGAATATTAGATTTTCCGCAAATTTTGATTTTACAATAAATTTTTAAATAAAACAATACCTGAGAAACGTGTTTTCTACAAAAG
Source organism: Cydia fagiglandana (assembly GCF_963556715.1). Taxonomy (NCBI): domain Eukaryota; kingdom Metazoa; phylum Arthropoda; class Insecta; order Lepidoptera; family Tortricidae; genus Cydia; species Cydia fagiglandana. The sequence goes on along the minus strand of NC_085932.1, from coordinate 17,283,159 downwards.
GTGCAGGAGCAAAATTTGGAGAACCTCCATTTCCAGCAAGATTGTGCACCAGCACAGTTAACTCTAAGTGTGCGATATTATTTAGACCAAGAGTTCCCTGGCAGATGGATTGGAGTTGGACGCAACGGCCCAGTCGCATAGCCCCCTCGAAGTCCCGATCTTCGCACGGGAATTAATTACCCTCGATGAACTTCGTCAAAAGCTAATTGAGGTGTTCAATTCTGTGAAACCAATGAATTTATTCTTGGCAGACTAAATAATCTCAAGAGTTTTCATAAGAATCAGAGTTATGTGTCCAGAAAAGCGGTGGTCATTTTCAATACATATTAAAATACGTTTCGTTAAAGTAGGTGCACACTGATCTACTTATTGAAAGTGTTGAAACGTAGGTATTTTAAGATTGTGTTACATTCGGTAGATTACGTATATTAATAAATGATTTCATTTAAATTAATTCGCTTATTATTTACCATAAATTGTATCAGGGTACTTAAAACTAAACCGCTTAACTTAATGCCAGTCCAGACGGGAATAGTTTTACTCCAATCTGATTAAATTGTTTGATCAAATCAGGTGGTGTGGTGTGGTTGCATACTCCATTTTGCTCGCTGATTCCCTTTTATTCGATTGTAAGATTATGACCGATAAAATGGAGGTGCTAACTTCAAAATCTGTTCTTATTTATTGTACACATTACAAAATGTAACCTGTAATGGTGTACTGATGTCAACTTTCTAGCATTAATTGTAGTTTCGGCTCTGCGTGATGATGATGAGTCAGTCAGCCAGTCATCCAGGACACGTAAATTTAACGCTGTTTTTTAGGGTTCCATACCCGAAGGGTAAAAACGGGACCCTATTACTAAGACTTCGCTGTCCGTCTGTCTGTCTGTCACTTGGCTGTATCTCATGAACCGTGATAGCTAGACAGCTGAGATTTTCACAGATGATGTATTTCTGTTGCCGCTATGACAACAAACAGAATAACATAAATTATGTAAGTAAGGTCCTATACAACAAACGTGATTTTTGATGGTTTTTGCGTATTGGAACGGAACCCTTCGTGCGCGAGTCCGACTCGCACTTGGCTGGTTTTTTTAATCCTGTTGGCACCTCAGACAGTGGAGAGACACTCCTGACTTCGGGCAAACTCGGCTCCGTTCGGCTCAGCATTGCTGCGAGCAGTTATAAGGGTTGCTACCATTTGACGTCCTTTTGCATGCACGACCACAGATAAGATAATGACTTGAATTTTGACAACCCTAAATAGCCGAACGGGATAGTACCATACATTAAAAAGGGATAGCAAGATTCATCCCTGAATCGCTATCAAACTTCGGTTTTGTAGGAAGTGTCCATTATGGTACTTACGGTAGTACCAAAGAGTAAGATAGTACTATTATTTAGTATGTATATATTTGTTGGTTGTCATTTTGTTTATGGCTGCGTTCAAAACTGTTTGCATATTGCTGGCTTTAACAGACTACCGCACCGGACCGCGAACTTGGTGTGTCCCGGCGTACTTTCAATCGTGTGTCAGAGGACCTACCGCGAACAACGTAGTTCGCAAATTTTACTCCTATTCGCGGTAGACCCGCAGTACGTTCGTTAAAACCATACCGCCGGGCGCGGTGCGGTAGTTTGTTACGGCTTCATGACGTCGGGCAGTTATATTCCGTTTCTGAACGCATCTATAAAGCTTGACAACCAACAATGACAATCTTTTGTGACAGGGACACTATTTAGTGTCATTTATGTGTCATTGCTCGCAATAATGTGGACATGACTCCAAATTTGATTAAATAATTAATCGTTTAATTATTTTTTTACCTGAGATTTGATTTTGTTCTCTAGTCAATAAATAGCACTGAAATATATTTTTGATATAAAAAAATGAGTACCTACAAAAAATTTGAAAAACATACTGATTTTTTAAAAATAAATTTGCATTATAAGAAATCTTTGTGTTATTTATTGATTAGAAATCAAAATTAAACCTCAGGTAAGAAATTAATTAAATGATTAATTATTTTATCAAGTTTGGAGTCATGTCCACATTATGCTAGCAATGACGCCAATCTGTCCGATTTCTGTTATTTAAAAAGCATTGTTAAAATCTAAATACGCGATAATTCGAATGTTGTGGATCTATGTTATCGACTCAAAACCCTTGATTTAATATAATCTTCAATTTGCGGAACTCCAGTGTACCGTACCGACAGGACAGCCATCATGTTTGACAGGTACGTTGGTAGGAACATTTTGTATGGGAATGATCATTCTTTCGTTATTTTGTTTTCGTAAATTTTTTCAATGTTTTTAATAGTTATTCTGCTATTCTAGGCCAAGACTAATCCAACAAATCAAAAACCATGAAAATCGGTCCAGCCGTTCTCGAGTTATGGATGCTGGAACAAACACGACTTTGTTTTATATATATAGATTAGAATTAGTATTAGATTAGTATTCCTTCGCTAAGCGAAAACTTCGTTAGTCGATCAATATTTTGTCTTTCAACCCATTAAGGGATAAAAAATCTTAACCAAATACTAATTTTACTCAGCTATGACTTTGTCATCTTCACGAAAGGGTATAATTATGCAGCATTATTAATTTAAGAGTCGGTTTGTTGGCAGCCTGTTGCTCGGCAACTCTTCACCTTGGCCCGGCACTTACCGAGTAATTGAAGACACGCCGTCAACTTGCCACGAAAAGGTTTTGTTAATAATAACTTATATTCCTGAATGAAAAAAAATCACAAATTTTATGTCGCTTTACCATTTTCTATCTAAAAAATATTATAACTTCTAGATTATGATTCAACAAGTATCTACTTAAGCTGCTCGATGTTCTCAAGCTGTTTGGTATTGGTAATTTGGTAGACTCAAAAGAGTCATCTCACCCGCATTTATTGATACGCATGTGGTTCTTAACGACACAACTGGAGATCGAAACAAGATGAAAGTCTTAATATATTGTGGAACAGAATCGGCCTCTCAAAGTGAAAGCAGATATAAGCATGAACGGGCTCACACGAGACGACGTACAGGATGGCGCAAAGTGGAGGAAAGCAAGTAGGAAAGCGCACCCTGGCAAAGGCCGGGATAGCTCTAGGTAGAAGAAGAGAAGAATCGGCCTCTCAGTATAGTTGTAACCGGGAAAACATTTGTGACTATAGATTATAAAAGTACAGATGTAGTGCATACTAGTTACATCGTGCAACGGATAGTTGTTTGGCCGGATACCGGATACCGGATATTCGGCCTGACTATCGGCCGCGTACAAATGTTATGTAATCTGTGGTCGCGCCCACGTTGGGCGCCATTTTTTAAATAAGGACTTGCAGACTTGTAATAATATTCGTCGTTATGTTACCCTCTTCGCATTCCGTTTTTACTATGTATTGCATACAGTATAAATAGATACACTTAATAGTACAACAACTAAGCTCATACGATACGCACGCAAGATTTATTATTTAAGAACAACTAATGCTCCTTTATTCTTAAAAAAAAATAGAATGGGACCGGACACATCTAAATTGAATGGGAGGGGAGATCCAAAAGTAGACGAACAATCTGAAAAGTAGTAAATAAAGATGTGTACAACTTGGAATTAAAAGGGAGAACAAAAAGCCAATTTTTAGCACACCTCTCGGAGGATTGTAAAAATCCATTGAAATGGAGGTTACTGGTTACTATATTATTATGTAGATTAAGTATTACGTTTATAAAATTACTAGGTATCATTATATTACAAAGTACAAATAAGTAATACTTATTACTTAAGCATTTTACCGCGCCGCAGTGAGTTACAACATAACGACCGCCACTCCTCACCTCGGTCTCTACGGGGAATTATGATAACGGTTTTTCTTTGTAAAACTTTATTCTTGCCCGATGAAACTGGATAAACAAGCTCTTGGGAAAATAATAAAACGTTGGAACGTAATAAGAAAACTTGAGTTTTTCAAGATTTTATTTAAACTTGAACGTGTGACATTGCAAATGGTTTTCGTTGGACTCGTACATAAAACATCACGTTTTATTCACACATATTTTCTACTATGTTGTGCATATAGATATGGCGATAAACTAATAATACTAATATATAGTAATTGGAATTTAATTTAAATCTTAATGTTAAGTAGGGGTCATTCATTAATTACGTCACACGTATTTCTAGGTTTTTTGACCCCTCCCCCCTCCTTGTCACACTTGGTCACATTTGGCAAACCCCTCCCCACTAGTGTGACGTGACATTTTTTCTACGAAATCGCCAAGTCGAATTAAGTAACTACCTAAGTATTATTAATATTTTATCAAAATATTTTTGACGATATAAATATTAGTAATTTTATAACCCAAAACTGCTTAGGAAAGAAAATTAAACGAATAAAAAGATTATCGTTTTAAAAACTTGTTATTTAAATGTACAGCGAATAAAATAATTTAAATAAATTTTCGGTTACTGATGAAGTTAAAGTGACGTCACAAAGTTTGTGTCTCCCCCCTCCCCCATGTCACAATATGTCACATTTTCTTGACCAGGGAGGGGGTCAAGAAAATGTGTGATGTAATTAATGGATGACCCCGTACACCAAAAAATATTCATGGAAAGACAAATCAGTATTTCATTGGTACTTAAGGTAAGCGTGTAGAAGTGCACTAAAACAGCTTCTACTCGTATTTAGCCATTAAAAAGCTAATTTCTACAGATAGGAATCTCGGAGGAGCCGGGCTCGTAAACATGGTGGCTCGTGCCTCACGCGATGGTGTGATGTAACCCGCGGATTACCCGCGAATAATGTTGCAAACTTAAATGAAGACTACTTCATTTAAGTTTGCACTACATTATTAAATATTTGTCGTCAGAAGCACTGAACAAAAAATGACAGGATACCTACCCATACTTCCATGACAAGCAATGATGGGTAATAGCAATGACGACCATTTATATTAAAAAAAAACGTCTGTTGTAAAATTTTACTAACAATAAGACAAAATGATAAATTTTAACAAAATTGGGTATGTGACGTATTCTGGTCTAACTGTAAAGAGGTTCACATAGGTTTTTTACATATTTTGAATATTATTTATTCAACTATTTGCCAGGACAATGTTCTAGAATGGAATAAATAATATTCAAAATATGTATAAACCTATGTGAACCTCTTTACAGTTAGACCAGAATACGTCACTTACCCAATTTTGTTAAAATTTATCATTTTTCTTTGTCTTATTGTTAGTAAAATTTTACAATACACGTTTTTTTATATAATTGGTCGTCATTGCTATTACCCAAGTCTGAAAAACATCCTCATGAAATCAACACCTAAATTATTGTAAAATTTTCTCTGTAAATAAATTGTGTTCGTTTAACTAATCGTTTCTGTGATTTGCGTGACCATAACAGCCCAAGACCTTAATTAATCCGTGTCCCAAGCAGAAGCAGTTTATTTAAACGGATCAGACAGAACAGATACCTTAAATCGTATAGGTATCTTAAGTATTGAGCGTAGAAACAAAGTTAGAGAAGATATCGAACCTCGTGTGTACGTCGGCGTCGAAATGGCAAAGGTCAGAAACTTCGTCGGTACAATCTTCAAAAGAAAACTTTGAGCTAGGCCAAATCAATTAATTCCAAAACTTGAAGTTGTTTTTAGATATTCTTATAGCAGTCTGTAATAAGTTTTGCCGACAGCCAGCTAGCTAGTGGCGTGTAGAGTTGGTAAGAACTCACCTCTGAAAGGGTCTAGCCGTGTTTGTATGGGGCATCGGCCCCAGAAGCCAAATTGATTGCCGTTTTGCCAATTTATTAGGCCAGATGTAAGATGCTATTTCACCAAAAAAATAACCCTAAAATGCTGCAGGTTTTTGAGAAAATTAAAAAAAAAGAAATTTGGTTTTCATTTTTTTTTATCTAAACTACCGAACCGATTTTTTTGTAACTTATACACATTATGTAAGTAATCTAGATGAATTATTAAAAAAAAAATGGAGTTTCAAATATCCTTATAACTAGTAATATTTTCACTTTTAATTTTTCAAAATTTTTTTTTTTATATTTCCGAAATAGGGACACCCACCAATTTTGGGTATTTTATGTATAAATTAATGTTCTATAACATATATTTTTTTCAAAAATATTCATTTGGCTCAACAGGGTAAAAATACCTAAGTATGTATGTATGTAATGTATGAACAGACACAACCGGGAGAACTCCCGGTCCCATATCGACCACCGCGCCGCTCTGTACGAATTTGAATTTCGAACGTAACAAATTGCTAAAATGGACTATAATATAGTCTATAATAATAATATTATTATTATTGGCTGTATGCGGCTTGGTTGTCGTCGCGTCACGAAATTAAAAAACCGGCCAGGTGCGATTAGGACTCGCGTTTCTAGGGTTCCGTACATAAGTCCGACTCACGCTTGACTGCACATTTCTAATAGGTTTTCCTGTCATCTGTAAAGAACTATTTTGAGTATTTTTTTCAAAATTTTAGACCCCGTAGTTTCGGAATTAAAGGGGGGGAATGGTCATTTTTGGCTATTTTCTTAAATAACTTCGAACCTATGTATTTTAAAATTATATAAAAATATGTCCATCTTTGGGTCACGAATTTACATATGTGTACCAAATTTCGACTTAATTGGTCTAGTAGTTTCCGAGAAAATAGGCTGTGACAGACGGACAGACAGACAGACAGACGCACGAGTGATCCTATAAGAGCTTACGTTTTCCTCTAAGGACAGCGGGCTTTTAAGGGTTCCGTACCCAAAGGGTAAAACGGGACCCTATTACTAAGACTTCGCTGTCCGTCCGTCCGTCCGTCCGTCCGTCTGTCACCAGGCTGTATCTCACGAACCATGATAGCTAGACAGTTGAAATTTTCACAGATGATGTATTTCTGTTGCCGCTATAACAACAAATACTAAAAACAGAATAAAATAAAGATTTAAATGGGGCTCCCATACAACAAACGTGATTTTTGACCAAAGTTAAGCAACGTCGGGAGTGGTCAGTACTTCGATGGGTGACCGTTTTTTTTTTGCTTTTTTTTTGTTTTTCTTTTTTGCATTTTGGTACGGAACCCTTCGTGCGCGAGTCCGACTCGCACTTGCCCGGTTTTTCTATATAATCAATCGCATATTCTCGAAGCCGTTTACAGATATTGCTAAGAACGTATAGTTAGACCGTAAAAAGTCTGCAGCGATGTTGATAGCCCACGCAGTGCAAGTGTCATTTTAAACGTCAAACTTCTATTAAATTATGTCGTATACTTAACACTTACACTGCGTGGGCTATCAAATCCGCTGCAGACTTTGTTTGGTGCGACTTTAGTAATGTAACGATCTTGGAGATTTTGAAAATATTTTGTGTATAATCTCCTTTTTTTTGCATTGCAAGATCAATATCAACGCACCTCATATTAAAACGGAACTTTTTAGTGAGCCGCGTTTCCCGCCTTTTTATTTTTTAATTTCGTGACGCGACGACAAGCAAGCCGCATACAGCCAATAATAATATAGTCCATTTTAGCAATTTGTTACGTTCGAAATTCAAATTCGTACAGAGCGGCGCGGTGGTCGATATGGGACCGGGAGTTCTCCCGGTTGTGTCTGTTCATACATTACATACATACATACGGTATTTTTACCCTGTTGAGCCAAATGAATATTTTTGAAAAAAATATATGTTATAGAACATTAATTTATACATATAATACCCAAAATTGGTGGGTGTCCCTATTTCGGAAATATAAAATAAAATATTTTGAAAAATTAAAAGTGAAAATATTACTAGTTATAAGGATATTTGAAACTCCATTTTTTTTTTAATAATTCATCTAGATTACTTACATAAAGTGTATAAGTTACAAAAAAATCGGTTCGGTAGTTTAGATAAAAAAAAATGAAAACCAAATTTCTTTTTTTTTAATTTTCTCAAAAACCTGCAGCATTTTAGGGTTATTTTTTTGGTGAAATAGCATCTTACATCTGGCCTAATAAATTGGCAAAACGGCAATCAATTTGGCTTCTGGGGCCGATGCCCCATACAAACACGGCTAGACCCTTTAAGAAAAAATCTTGAAAGTACGCAAAACGCAAAACGTTCAAACTGATAAACAAGACCAAGTGCGGGTAGTTCGAAAAACTCGCGCGGCTAGAAGATGTTGATGTCAACTTAAGCCAGTCTTCTCCGAGACCACGGGGACAACGCCGTCCTCGAAACGTCGGAGGTAAATCTTAAAACTTAAATACGCGATTAAGTCCCGTTGTGTTAAAACGATTACAGTTTTTAGACAACATAAAGAAATAAATGTTCTTATCAGAATTCGAACACGATTTTTTTTTTGTTTATATTGAAATCTTTATTATACAAAAGAAAACTGATAGCCAACCTTAAAAGGCAAAGCAAAGAAATTATAAAATTAAGTATGCTTTGCCTTGTTTGACTGCCCAGCTAATCTTGCCGTTAAAAATCCTTTTGTAGCAGATAGTAAATTGGCAAATTTAAGGATATTCAGCTAACTATCCCACCAATCTGCGTAAATATCATTAGCATTTTGAAGCCAGCAAATTTCTCATGGGAAGCAAAACTTCATTTCAGTTCGTGGATGAATTAGCATAACATCTAAATCTCGCACGAATGGTGAAACAGGTGGTGTCGGTTGGTACAATCTTTATCCAAAATATCGATACTTACGGAAGAAGAGTCAATTTTTTTTTTTCAAAAAAAAGAAAAGAAAAAAAATTAAAAAAAAGAAAAAGAAAAAAGAAAAAGAAAAAAAGGAAAAAAGAAAAGAAAAAGGAAAGGAAGGGAGAAGAAGAAAAGAAAAAGGAAAGAAAGAAAGAGTCTAATTATCTTTAGGTACACTTGTCAATAGCGGAAGCAGTTATAAAGTTGACCCAAAAATTTTTTATTAAGCTATGAGCTTCATCACATATGTTCCTTGAGTAATTCTAAGCATTTCAAGCCTGGGAGGCAATAAGAAATGTGTGTCTACTCGGATTTGTAATGGATTCAAACTTTCAACCCCTTTTTAACCCTGTTAGGGGATGAATTTTACAAAACGCTGAAATTACTTTTCCTGTCTTTTAATAATATCCCCAAATACAAAGATTCAAGTCCCGCGTTCGAATTTTTTTTTGATATCCATACAAACTTTCCACCGCTTATTCACCACCTTAAGGGATGAATTTTCGAAAACGCTGAAATTAGTTTTCTTTTATTTTAATAATATATCGTTTTACGAAGTTTCAAATTCCTAGCTTAAAATAAAACTTGAACCCCATACAAACTTTCATCCCCTTTTTAACCCCCTTAGGGGTTGAATTTCTCAAAATCGCTTCTTATCTCTTGTACACTTTATAAATGTAATCTAGTGTGCAAATTTCAACTTTCTATCTTTTGTAGTTTCGGCTCCGCGTAGCAAAAATCTCCAACCAAATTTTTCACCTTTTTACGTTTTTCTTGTAAAATTACTATGAAACTGGATAAAACAAATATCAACAATGAATTCTACGTCTTTGGTTTATACGAAAATGATACCAAACTTGCCCTAGTACCCACCAGGATCAGAATAGATTTTTTTTAAAGATGACGGGTGGCGGCCGTCTTTGTACCCCACCCTCCCCCCCACCCCTGGCTAGAAATGCTTAGAATTACTCAAATATCAGATGTGATGAAGCTCATAGCTTAATAAAAAAATTTTGGGTCATGTATGGAAGCGTTACATAACTGATTCCAGTACAAGGCAATAAGATGGGGGTAAGTAATAGAACGTATACAAACCTATAATATATTGCTCAGAATATATAAATTCAATTAGTATAATTTTGAATGGCATAACGTGCAATTAGTATAACGTGCGATACGTATAACAATGAATTCTATAATTTTATATTGTATAATGTACTTTACATATAATATCGTTTATGATAAGTAGGAAAATGTATAACATTGAAATAATATAATATACAAAACGAATATCACACAATAAATATAAGAGATGCAATTACGACGATAGCATGGATAGTAAAGTTGCTCCATAAAATGTTTTTCTAATTATGTATGTATGTATGTATGTCACTTTATTGCACATAAACAGGTTTACATAAAATGGACAAAAACAAAACAAAAATAAAAATGTTATGTACAAAGGCGAACTTATCCCTAAAAGGGATCTCTTCCAGCTAACCTTTGAGAAAATGCGAAAGGATCAGATACTAACAGGTAATTATGTGTGGGTAAGAAGAGAAATTATATTCACTCTTAATTTTTTTTTTGTATAAACAATATACTTAGAGTTTGCCGTGATTAGTACGTAATTACGTGTTTTCCATAACGTAACCTAACCTAACCCACTTTTCTGGTAGCAGTTTTTTTTCTCCGAGGGGTCGCAGTTCAAACCTAACCTAACCCACTTTTCTGGTAGCAGTTTTTTTTTCTCTGAGGGGTCACAGTTCAAACCTAACCTAACCCACTTTTCTGGTAGCAGTTTTTTTTCTCTGAGGGGTCACAGTTCAAACCTAACCTAATCTACTTTTCTGGTAGCAGTTTTTTTTCTCTGAGGGGTCACAGTTCTAACCTGACCTAATCCACTTTTCTGGTAGCAGTTTTTTTTCTCTGAGGGGTCACAGTTCAAACCTAACCTAATCCACTTTTCTGGTAGCAGATTTTTTTCTCTGAGGGGTCACAGTTCTAACCTAACCTAACCCACTTTTCTGGTAGGAGTTTTTTTTCTCTGAGGGGTCACAGTTCAAACCTAACCTAACCCACTTTTCTGGTAGCAGTTTTTTTTCTCTGAGGGGTCACAGTTCTAACCTAACCTAACCCACTTTTCTGGTAGCAGTTTTTTTAAAGGTCACAGTTCAAACCTAACCTAACCTACTTTTCTGACAGTTATTATTGGTTAAGTACTATAAACTTTGAAATTCTGAGCTATCCTATCCAAATAATTTTACCAATGTTTTGTTCAGATAATTATATGATATTTTATTAATTATTTTAATTTATACGCGTAATAAATGTTATATTAAATATAGTTAGTTTATATGTATAGTATACCAAACAACGATATGTATATAGAATGTTATATTATTTTTATGTTATACTAATTGAAAATATACATTTAGTGCATTATACATAAGATGATTATACTTTTTGAACGTTTATAAACTGAAATTATACCAAAAGTGCATATTCATTATGAGACGCACCCATAAGATGGGGTAGTTAACGCCCAGATATTTATTAATGATTTAAAATATTATGTTAATATTGACAATTATTTGCCCACAGTCATCTCAGATTTCGGTATCAATTACTACAGAAATCCGATTCAACGTTTTCGAGTAGTCTTGAAATCAATTTCGTCAGTAAATATTGACTTTCCCACTTACCAGTTGGAGCACTCGATTTTAGCCCTTAAAGCTCTGCCTACACAAAGCGATGAAAAACGTATACTTCTTACGGAAGCCAGACGCAATTAAGACAATATCTGAAAGGTACACTTTTTCATTTTCCTTTGTAGTTGGGTAATATTATAACTTAAGCGAAAATGAGATTAATTTATACAACTGCGTACCTAAAAGATAGACGATATTAATCTGAGAATTAACGATGATTATTAAATGTATTTTCTCAAACATGCAATGAAATATTGATGTTATGTTCCTTATAATAGGCTGCGAAGTATGACGTTTCAGGTGCGGCTAGGACAAAAGGTCTTTAATGGAATTTCATACAAATCTTGCAGGCCTAGGCCGGCAAAGTCCTTTTTTTTAATTTTCATTTCACAGATATTTGTGACACAGCATCGTAGCATTCATCCATTAAAAAAAACTAGAGGCAGTTTTTGCTTTATGGTTCGTAATGACACTCTGCCACTACGCCTATAAAAAAAAAAAAAACAATGTTTGCTATAATTTGCAGTTTTAATTGTATAAAATCAACATGAACTTAATAAATAATACATTATTAATCAAATTCTATAATTTTAAATTATAAATTTAACTACACAAATAAAAACATTTGAAATATTTCATCTAAACGTTAGCGATAAAAAGGTCTACTCAAACACGCGTAGTTATTTTTTTTAAATTGTTATGGAGGTAAAGTTGAAAATTTTTAATTCTGTTTTATTGGATTTATGGTGCGTTGTTGATTTTTTTACTTTAATATGAGTTCCAACGAAATAATAAAATTAATATTAATTGTAATCGTAGGTGTTGGAATTGGCAGCGTAAGCAGAATTGAATTTAAATAACTTGCTGCCTCTGCCGCCAAGTCAAAGACGAAGTATGAAAAATGGCGAGAAACTAAGAAAAATGGCTTACAGTTTATTAGAAACAGTTTTGTGGCATATTTTAAATATGTAACTGCAAATTCGTCAACACTGTGGAAATTATACTTATTTTCTCCATGCATAAAGCAACGGTGTATGTGAAACATGATATCAACATGAAAGACTATGTAACCGTATGTGACGAAAACGACAGTCAGACGGATACAGGGCGAAAAAATCAAAGATACATGAAAATATACGGGTAGTAAAAATACACGACTCGTGTAAAACATACGCGTGATAATGATAAAGGTACGTGTTGGTTATATTATATTTTGGGTGTAGTTTACTTTTAGTTTTTTCTATAAATAAAACTTGGGTTTAGTGGATTTTTTATTTTATTTATTTCATTGCATGTTTGAGAAAAGCACTATACATACCTCGGCGGGAAATGGGGTTGCCCGCGCTCAGACCTATCGCCGTCTATATGTCTTCGGCCGGCAACCCCTTTCGTCCCGGCCTTTGTAGTAATGTAGGTACTATTACGTAGTCGTAGTTACATAACAGTATTTTCTTTGGATCAAGGAATCATTTTTCCTGTTACCTATTACGTATTTACATTTGTTTCTGTTTGATCCGCCCCGCTTAGTCTCGAGCTTTGCCTACTCGGGGCGGTTAATGGAGGGTTGTACCTACTTTACCCTTCAGAACATGTACCGGTTACACATTTCTGGGGACTTATTCTGGCATTTGCGCTAAGGCATCTATGTAGTACTAACCTTCGAGTGTTTTAACATGTTTAAGCCGTCGGTAACTGGGAGTTACCTCCATTGCGTGATTGTCTACAAACAAACAATCCGGCGCATCTTAACGACAAATATTGTTTTTGGGAGCCATATTAGGGCATTTCATAATCCGGATAAGAATTATTGATGGAGTCGCCATTGCCGGATATGGCAAGGAAGGAAAGTTTACAGATCGAAAGCTTCCTTAACGGTGGTAATTCAGCAGCCAGCACTATAAACTTATAAAGGTTCTCGGCTCGTTAATAGGCTTGAATATTCACTTTTTTTTACTAATGATATCACTCGATCAGGACTGTTTTGAGGATCAAAGGTCTACATAGGTATAAGCGGGAGCCATTGCATTAAAGCAATACAAAAGTCAGAAATAAAAGTAAAAGTCTGACAATCATACTCTACACGCGAAACGACCCTTACTAAACGGTACTTGATCATGACGTCACGATCAAGTTGAAGCTGAAAGTACGGTAAACAAGAAAATAGCGATTGATACAATCTATTTCTTAGTAAAAAAGTAAGGAAATTAATGGTACTATTTTTATTAAATTAAGAAGTTAAAAATATCAATCTTTGAAGGCATGTACTTCCAATTTTTTGTGGCCAATCTTTATGTGATAAATTGCTCACTATCCAATTCAACTACATGTTGTGTCATCATCCCTAATTGTTATTAATGCATCCTGCCATATCCCTATAGGTATGATAATTGCATCATTGAAAGATGCACTGGTTTCGCAACGAAAGCACATGCGTGACAGACACGCAATTGGTAACTTTTTTAGGGTTCCGTACCCAAAGGGTAAAACGGGACCCTATTACTAAGACTTCGCTGTCCGTCCGTCCGTCCGCCCGTCTGTCACCAGGCTGTATCTCACGAACCGTGATAGCTAGACAGTTGAAATTTTCACAGATGATGTATTTCTGTTGCCGCTATAACAACAAATACTAAAAACAGAATTAAATAAAGATTTAAATGGGGCTCCCATACATCAAACGTGATTTTTGACCAAAGTTAACGAACGTCGGGAGTGGTCAGTACTTGGATGGGTGACCGTTTCTTTTTTGCTTTTTTTTTTGTTTTTTTTTTGCATTATGGTACGGAACCCTTCGTGCGCAAGTCCGACTCGCACTTGCCCGGTTTTTGGTTGACACGCGCAATCTCTGCAACTGTGCAGTGCGCTCTGCAACCTGTGGGGGCTGGGTCGCTCGATGCCCCACTTAGCCATGTCCGGGTCGCAGCAACAAGTGCTCCCCAAAACCCATCCGACATCCGTCGCAACCGCACGCATTAAGGACGAGAGCCCTATGGAACGAACATTCTATGATTGCCAACAATGCCAACGCTACATGTTATTAGCCTAGTTTCAAGATGGTAATGCAACAATGACTCTTCCATCAACCAGTAAACTTGGTTGTGCACAAATCACGTGAGGTGTTTTCGGCTAATTTTTGACCTCCCCTCCCCCATGGTGATATTTGGTGAGGTTTTTGGCAACCCCCCCTCCCCCCACACAACCTCACGTGTATTTTTTGATTTTTTTTCATTTGACCTAATTTTAAGATAAATTGTCTTGTACATAAAAAATCGTGTTTATTTTTATATTTTCCTTAAATAGACTCGCTATTTTGAAGTGCAGAGTGAAGATCCATGTTTAAAGAAACCGAGAAAAAGTATCTACTTATGTGGTAGGTTTTTTTTTCTTAGTTTCGTTCACTGTAGAAAAATACACGTGAGGTTTCCTTTATACCCCCCTCCCCCAACGTGATCTATCGTGATTTTTTCGTGACCCCCCTCCCCCCATCGGACCTCGCGTGATTTGTGCACAAGCCCTTACGAGTCACTGCCGGTGTCAACACTGACATATACGCTGCTATCGCCTGCATAATATATTCAGTGTTGCCAGGGCTCTGGAGTCATAAGTTACGTTTCGTTTCCCTAAAAGTCACGTTTTTGCTGCTTATGTCACATTTTTATATTATTGTATTGTATGGGTAGGTAAATCGATTTTGTTACAAGAAATTCAGAAAATAATATACAGGGCCTTTTTTGGACAACTAGCCACATTGTCCGAGGTGATTACTTGATTAGGTAGGTCATACTGAACAACTTTTTCTATGAAACTAACCCCGAAATCCCAATAAAAAATGATTGTCTGTACATTCGGTTTACGGACGATAATTATTTTGCGTGATAACGTCATAAGAAAACGTGGCCGTAAAGTTACCATGCTGGAGATATGTCCACAACGTGACACTTTTTCGTGCATGCTACCGGTGTTCATCGATTTATAAGACGTTATCACGTCAAAAAATTGGCTTTCCCATAGAAATTTCGACACCCACTCGACTAAAATGTATGAAACGGCCAAAAATTTTTTTGTGATTTCGGAGTTGGTCCGATAGAAAAACTTGTTCAGTATGGCCTACCTAATCACCTCGCACAATATGGCTAGTTGTTTAAAAAACGCCCTGTATTTCACAAAAAATCTACTAACTTTACATGAGTTTTAGGGTTCCGTTCCTCAAAAGAAAAAAACGCAACCCTTAAAGGATCACTCGTGTGTCTGTCTGTCTGGCCGTCGGTCACAGCCTATTTTCACGGAAACTACTGGACCAATCAAGTTGAAATTTGGTACACATGTGTAAATTAGTGACCCAAAGACGGACATGTAACGTAAACAAATGAATTTTAAACATGGGGGCAAGCACTTTTGGGGGGTAAATGAGAAAGTTACAAATTAAGTTCCAAGGGTTCCGTACATTACCCAATTTTTAACAATGTACTTTTAAAAGTGAAACGCGAGTGAATTGCCTTTAAAAAAACCCGTAGGTGTCGGATCAAAAACGAAGTAATTAGTCCGACTCACGCTTGACTGCATATTTCTAATAAATTTTTCCTGACATCTATAGGTAAAAAACTATTTTGTATATTTTTTTCAAAATTTTAGACCCAGTAGTTTCGGAGATAAAGACGGAAAGGTATTTTTTTGGATATTTTCTTAAATAACTTCTAAACTATTTATATTAAAATTACAAAAGTTATATATTTGAGATTCTCAAAATGAGCTCTTTCATTTGATATGTAACACGATATAGTTTAAAAAACATTATATTTAATTTTCTCCTTTACCCCCCAAAAGTGGCCTCTATGTTTAAAATTCATTTGTTTACGTAAGATGTCCGTCTTTGGGTCACAAATTTACATATGTGTACCAAATTTCAACTTAATTGGTCGAGTACTTTTGGAGAAAATGGGCTGTGACAGACGGACAGACAGAAGCACGAGTGATCCTATAAGGGTTTTGTTTTTTTTTCTTTTGAGGTACGGAACCCTAAAAATATAGGTAGGTATGCGTAAATAATTTACCCCCGGATAAAAATAACACAGTAATGGTTTTTGAGCCCTCAAAAATCTCAAAATAACTGACGCAGTGCAATGAGTAATACAGACTAAAAGTAAGAGAAATGAATCATTTTAGTAAAAAAAAATAACTACTACTATCAAACTAAATAACACCGTCATGTCAAGGTAACAAGTCCCATTTTGCCACGACTATTATAATAAACATGATGGTGGATGTCAGTGCAAGTGTCAACTTGGGTGCGTTCACTGTGTTCCTAAATAATACGAATTGCAGAACTAAACTTGTCCAAAATTCGACTAGCTTCAAAAGTCACAAAAATTGCCTCAAGATCGTAAGTCACACACATGTCACACGAGAAGGCGAAAATTCACGAAAAATGTAACTTTTGTGACCATCTGGCAACACTGAATATATTACAGATTTTATTTTGTGTTTTGTATCTGTATTTTTTTATGTTATTCGACATTAAGAGACCATATACTTACATCTCTTAGTAATTGTAATACGTTAGATTGAATTGTTAGTTGTATTATTTTTGCTTGTATGTAAATTCAATGTTGATGTTGACGTGTAAAAGTGCCCTTGTGGTGGCCTATTTGCTGAATAAATGTTGATGTTTGATAAGTTACCTACTTTCTATGCATCTCGCTCGTACTGACACTACTGACGCATAAGTGTGAGCGAGATGTAGGTATAGAAAGTAAATTAAGTACGTATAGACGTTAGCGTATATGTTAGTGGTGAGACTGTCAGTGACTCGTAGTAGGTAGGCCCATAGAGTCGGTAAATCTCCGTCGACTAAAGGCCGAACTACATCCGATATGTAATCCAGGATAAAAGGTCGAGTTCTTAGCGAGCTGCGACCTCAACACAACAAAATAATTCGTTACCGTATACTACGAGTATATACACAAAAATAGGACTTGCTTATTGGTATCTGTTAAAATCTGTTTAAGGTTATTGAGCAAAATGTATTTTTAGATATACTTAAATTCAGTTATTTTTTCGGCTATGAGTTCGGTTTTTTTTGTGTTTTAGTAATTAATACCAAATAGTGACCAGTCTTCCCCATCATGTTCTGGAAATTCGAAACAAGGCAGATAACGTAAGGTTTAAATAGATACCACTGACTTACAGTCCGCCGGAGGATATCGGCCGGTCAGTTGTTTGGAACTGTAAAATTTTTGTTCTAACTGACAGGCCGATATCGTCCGGCGGCCTGTTAGTCAGTGGTCGGCTTTAGTCCTAAGTTACAATACAAAATATATTTATTTTGTATTGTTTGCACTTATACCTAATGTTATCGTTCCGCTTGGCAAAAGCGAAAGCCGCAGCCTAATGGAAAATCGTTTTCCCAAATTCCGGGATACGCCGGGTTTCTACGGGTAGGGCTTATCAGTTTTATCACAAATACCTGCTCTGACGTTGCTTACCAGTGACAGTGGTGGGTATCAAGAAGGAAGGTTACGGTTAAAGCTAGCAAATACGAAAATTATTCATCCTTCAGAAAATATTTATTCTTCCTAACTATACAAGTATAGGTATATTATACAGGTAATCTTTAAGTGTTTACATAATGCCATTATTCCGTAAATGTAATAGATAAGTACGTATATAAAAAAAAACTGACATCGGGGCCATCGAAAGTAGGTAAGTTATCCAATGAGTAAAATTACATCATTTTTTATAAAACTAGAAATAAAGTAATAACATTTTTTAGTAAATAAAAAATACATTATTTATACAGATGTAATTTTTTGTTTAGGTTGCTCAAAATGACGACCTTGTTGGAGTTGTTGGGCGATACATTGACGATCGGCCCGCCCATTGTTGTGCGATGGGCGGGCCGCTCAAATGCGAACAATATTGTCAGTTTTTATATTTCTGTCCCTAGGTACAAATGCAATGCACCAACCAGTATTCATTAGTTAATTACTCCCAAGTTTTCGTCCTTATTCCTACTCGTAGCTATAAAATTGTTAAATGCAGTATGAATTAGCCCGATAGCAAGATTAGCGGGAGTGGATGTAGTATGGTAATGCGGCAGACCGTGTAGCTGTCTAGCGAATGTTCATTGCATTTGGACCACTAAATTACGTACGGAACGGATATAGAGCCGGATATATTCTGAATATTCATGTAACTTGTAATCAGTGCGTTTAGGAATATTCGTACCTATTCAACTTATAATAGGTATTAGGCACCTATATAATGCCAGCGACCCGCTAGGTGGGTTCGCTGCTCGTAGGCGCTTTTCGCAACAAATCGGGAAATAACGTTATTGGCTACAGCTTGGCAAAAAAGAGTATAAATTAAAAAGTGGCAACACTCTACTGTCGTCCCGTTTTCTAATATTAATTGGTTTGTAAGGGACGACACTACAGTGTTGCCACTTTTTAATTTCTACTCTTTTTTGCCAAGCTTTACATGCATCGTAACGCGTAGCTTGCGCTAGCACGGAACGTGTTTATTACCTGTATGGAACTAAAACCTCGGTGCGCTCATTTAAATGTCTCCTTCGGATAAGAACAATTTTCTGCAACATACCTACTCGACTCGTAGACGACATTGACAGACACAGTATTTGTCCGCGGCCTTACATAATAAAATAAGACCCTCCTTACATCAAATTACATAAGTTTTTATATTAGTTACTTAATCAAGCGGAAGATGTTCACTGCTGTGCAAAAAGGGCAACATAGAAAATTTATAAAAACATACCTTTTCTGCCTCTCTGTTGCGCAAATATGCAAGAGCGATAAAGATGCAAAAGCTGATTTTCGATTATCGATGTTGGCGGTAGGCCAACATAGGTCTTGCCATGGTCAGTGGTCAAGTTGCCATATTATATTAAGGAACACACATTGATGTGCATACAGGCAAGTCATGCGCACATAGACGCACTAACGTTTTCGGACTATGGCGTGTCCGCTATGTGCCATGATGCACGCTATGTAAGCTCAACGTATGCTTAATGAAAATTTAGTAAGCATACAATATTACTCGGTTACTGAATGTACGAGCACCTGATGGCCACGAAGGGTTGCGGGGTGCGGGACGCAGCACACGGCTAGAAGAGCGCGGCCGATCGGCCGCTCCAACCGGTCGGCGAGTCACCTCTGAAGCACGCGCACGTCGCTCAGAGTCAATTTTTATAATTTTTATAATTTCGTAATTTTTAGTAATAAATATATAAAAGTATTGCTGGAGTTCTTATTGTCCGCCTGGACACTGAATACAATTTCAATAGCTGGATGTGCTAAAGGTAACATGCTTTTGCTAAAGTGATCAGCGCAAGGACATCGAACGCATCGTCAATGTTTACGACCGACTATCCGCTGCCGATAGCCGCTTGCCGACTTTTATGTCTCTCATTTCCCTACGATAGCCGAGCATATTACAGTTTATGATGACTTTCTGACAAATTTATGTATCACAGATAGAATGTATCTAGGCATGATGACCGGTTATTAAATCGGCTTCGTGATCGAACACTTTAAACTCTCGCGTTTTGTACACATACATATTTAATTACACAAACGGGTCTACCGCGATATAATTTCATTGATTTTACCTTTAATTCCGACTCAGCTGAAACGTCGGAATTAAAGGTAAAAACAATGAAATTATATCGCGGTAGACCCGTTTGTGTAATTAAATATGTGGCTTCGTGATCGCCCATTGGGTACTCATTTACAGCAGTTACATAAGAAAGTACCCACTTGTCTGTGTGAATATAACTTACGGACACTGTCGATGTCGAGACATTTTACCACCCAACACTTTGTTCTGATTTATATTATAGGTCTGATGAGTGTCAATTTCTGCAATGATTGGGCCGGCTCCGTTGCCAGTAGCTGTTACAGTGTCCAACTGTAACAGTTGAGCGCATTAATGCAAGCTCGGTGTTTTAATATCGCATTCGTTTAGGCTTGGCCCGCACCCAACACGCCATTGCAGATGGACACTCGCCTCTGTATTTCTGATTAAGTTACAGTGTATAACTTCACATATTTCATGCCTACCTTTGCATGCGACTTTGGTATGCATAATGAATTATTCTTACCTAAACATAATTACATAACCCTACGAGTAATAAACAGTTTCAGTGGCCCCACGTTGGGCGCCATTTGCACGCTTCATTATAAAGCCTTAGTTGTATTAATTAAAATAAAACATTTAAACCACATTGAACTTTGGCATAGATACATAAAGACGCTTTCAAAATTAAATGAATATGTAGGTAAAAAAAACATATTAAAATTAAAATGAATGAAGACGAAAATGTGAAAATTTGGCATACCTAGTTTGATAGGTTTGATTAAGCAATATCGGAAAGGGAATGAAAAAGCTATTTTGCAAATTTAGTATAATGCTTTCTCACATGGTTGGCAGGCGCGACGCCACATAACGTATGAGCCAATAACATGGCATACAGAAAGGCCATAGCGAAGGCCGTGCCCAGTGGACAGAGACCTTTTTGAATGAGTTCCAAGTGTTCGCTCGCTCGTGGCTGCACTTGAGGGCTGGCCTGAAGCTTAACCCGTGGAGGGTCCATTGTTGGTTGTGTACACAATAGGTACAATACAGACTATAAGTAGCTGCCAGCCAAACATGAAATACATGTGAAATGAAACATGTTTAAGGGCGCTCTAGGCCGAAAGTAGCGTTTAAGGGATTAAATACCACTTTTTAGGAATATGTATTACTAAAATCGTATCTGGTATTGATACAATTGTTAAATGTTCAGGAATATTTTCGAATGTTTGGTTCTTCTATCATTTATTTCTTATTATTGTGTAGAGCACGATAACAGTGATAAATGTCAATTCGCTCAACTAGGAATAAAATGCATTAAGATATAATTTTGTGTTACTTATCATTTAATTACAGTGGGATTGCTGATGCTGTAGGTGTAGGTAAAACTAAACGAAAGAGTTACGATAGAAAATACTTCTTGCAGTCCCTCGTCGTTTGCACCACGCGCAAACATTATTACGGCCAGAGTGCACTCGCCAATTAGTTACAGTTGCTTTTTACTTTTTTACTTTTTGCAGAGTCCCCTAAACTGGTATGTAAAATTGTAATTGCATTGTGCAACGTCTAGCCAACTTTAGCTAATTAATATAACTTTACTAATTTATAAACTTTACATTTCTATATGGTAAAGAATGTGTTTATTTTGTGTCCAACTGAACTTTAGGTTTCGGCATAAAAATCATGTTTCGGCCAAAGGATGGGTTTCGGTAAAATAACTGTCAAACCCTTCAGCCGCACCTGGTAACAACTTGGTGGTAACTATAGTAGGTAATAACCCGAAGAAGACTACTCACATGTCTAGTTTGCCTGTCTTGCGACAATACCGAGTATTTCCACGTGCCGTATATTACGGCTCCATCGGCCCGAGAGGATTTATTCCCCGCGTCGCGAACGAGGGTTCGACTGTGAAAAACTATCGCTCGTGAGTTTCCCGCCGATTGTTTGTTTGGGCTATAAACACGGGAGCTTAATGTTTCCTTAACAAATGGCCTTCTTATGTATAGAAAGTTGGACAAACTTGCAATAAAGGCGAAATTGTTTTTGTGGTACCTATAAAAATGTTTGTTCATTTATCTTGGACGCCCAACAGCTTAAACGTCTAGACAGATTAAACTTGTGTAGCATGGAGTAATTGTGTAGTATGTTGTAGTATTCATTTTAGTGATATAATATTTGTGTAAACAGTCAGTATTGTTTTATTATTTTATCGGTATTAGCTTAGACTATTAAATAAAACTTATAAACTGTTACCAATGTCCCTAAACCCATACATACATATAATATAATTCAAGTGAATTATAGGTACCTAAGTAGGTACCTACTCGGTTTGCAGTTACCTAAATTTCGATGTTCGAATAGTACGTTTAAATTCGAAGACAAAGTTTTGACAAGTTGCATGTTTGTAGATATAACAAAACTCGACGGTGGAATCTCCGGATGCGAATAAATCCTTGATAACCATTGTTATTAAAGTGGAAGCTTGCCTCATGTGTAATACGGCATAAACCAAAAAAGCTCCGAATTTATCATCCTTAAAAAGATGTTACTATATGTACATACTAGAATTAAGATCACTATTAACGCGTTTCACTAAGCTGTTTCCCTTAAATCTGCTGTTTTTCATAAGGCGTCCACCTCATTTCGTGTAGGATCTAGTAAACTTTACTGCCAAAGCTTAACCAAAACAATAAATAAAGCAACCAATTAATAAATCCATGCATTTCCAATTAAAAGCTTTAAAAAGGCACCAGCAAATATAACCTATCTCTTTCATTATTTGTGCATTGTTTTGTTATGTGGTGCCGGCGACCATCGGCCCTTGCGAGCGTAGATTCTAATTGAGACAAGCCTACCTGAGAACTGTGACACCCCGGACAGCATCGACAGCCCTGAGTTGCGGCTGTGGGAAGGATGGATCATCCCTATGGAACATATCTCAGAGTCCTCAAACTGCCACATACTGAAACTCGACAAAGGACTAACACATCCAAATCTTACACTTTAATGTTATAAACTAAATATGAATATTGCTTTGATTAATAGATCTTGAGCTATTGATGATGTTTGTATCACATGACGAGTTAAAGCAGTTTCAGTGATGTGTTGCGGATATGCATGTGGAACGTCCGCGCGGCGCGAAGGCTGCGGCGAGACTGAGCTTGGCCGGGTGGTAGGATTGCCCCCACCCTGCCCCCCTCCTTTTGTGTTAGCGGCAGGGGACGTCATGGGACCGGGACGGCCTGTACTGAGGTATTATCGCTATTCTGTCGTATTGTTATCGTTTTCATTAGGGGAAGTAATTTGGTGTAAGATGAAATTTGATGCATTAAGGATGCTATTGTTTGGTCGTTTAGCTTTACATGCTTTCATTTTGACTTAAATAAACGTGTTTCTGGCATTTCACTTTATTTCGGATTCAATTTATATGTGCTGTAATAAACCAGATACACAACACATTTGAATATGGATATACCAGAAACGGCTCTGTCCGGCCCGACACGTAAATAAAAGTAACCCACTTCGTCTTGTACCCAAGTGATTAACATTAACTGCATTCGAGATGCACTGAGTTACATAATTATGTACATCACATACAAATAATAATATACTTACCTATACATAGTTCAAATTCTGCATAGTATTTGTTGACTAATGTGAGTAATGTGCGTAACACATACTACCATACTAGTATCAGTAGTATCATCTACGAGCATGTGCTACGCCGTAGCCCGTAGCCCTTTTTCCCGCCTTTAACAGTGGAAATGTTCGTAGACGTTGGTTTCGCCTAGCCCCTGCCCGGTAGTAGCAGTCACAGTAATTATGTACCATAACATGTACCAAGTAGTATAAGATAATGTATATTTTATTAATCTTCTATACTCGTACATTTATACATATAGGTAAGGATCCTTCCGTATGAAAGGATAATCCCATCCTTAATTTGATTACGACCACAAAGCGAATTAGTCCTGATGAGATTTTAAATTGATCTCATGGTAGCGGGCGTTATTATGGTGGATCTGAATCGGATTAAATTGAATGGTCAAACCGGCCCGGGACGTATCGGATCTGCAGTGTGCGCCACAATTAACTGCTCATCACTGAGCCAAACGTCTTGTGGAGAACAGGAGGTCAATACCTGATTGAGAAATCGCCGTGCCTATTGGTGTAAAACATACATATAATCACGCCTATTTCCCGGGGGGGTCGGCAGAGACCACGGATTTCCACTTGCTACGGTTCTGACATACCTCTTTCGCTTCCTTCACTTTCATAACACTCCTCATACACGCTCGCCGGTTTATGGTGCTCTATTGGTGTAAGGCTTGTATTAAACGACGCGCTTTTATCGGCAGGATAATTCACTTGAATAAGAGTCCACAGCAAGCTTGGCCAAATTTCACCTTCCCATATATTTTTTTGGCAATCGTATTGTGATATAAAAAAGCGCTACGACTTTTCAAACATTATGTTGGCAGAAGCCGCCTCTTCCAGTAAGATTCTCCCATCGTCTCTATTGGTAGCAACCAAGGCAGCAGCCTTCTCCATTTTTTTTCTAACTTATGACTGTGTAAAATAATAAGAATTTGGGAGCACAGAGGGGAGGGACGGCCAAGAGAATCTACGATGGGAAACCTCCTTGTCAACGCCTTTCTCATTCTTTCGTGATCCAGAGAGAAAGGGACGGAATCTTTGAGATTGCGCCCCGGTCAATGGTAAGCGATCTCTTGGTAGTGTGCCAATGTGCTGTCAGGGGGGGTTAGAGTTTCGGCACAGAGAGAACTCCATGAATACGAGAACTCTTGAGTGTTGGCAGAAGGGGTCTATAGGCCAGTCGCCGCCGATAGGACTACCGTTGTCTTATTTAAAACTGCTGACCCGTAACATGTCTGACTCAGGGCCTATGATAACGAGCCGGGGGTTGCCACTACTGGCCGATGCGGAGGTTGTCATGAGGGACTAGCATTTGGTGCCCTGCAAGCTTCCTTCGAGTAGGGTAGGGGGCTTCGAAACCAGGTGTTTCGGCCTTAGGGAGGGAACAGCGTTGGCTGTTGCAGTACACTGTGTTCGCGGTTAAGTGCTCACAATTCCATGTTCACTGCCAAATGGGCAAGCTGTGCATGGTTAATCAGCCCTTGCCTACGAGTCCAACACACCCTTTCTAGTTCCCCGGCTAGGGGGACGTCTTCCACGTTTTAATAAGAGATCAGCCGATTTGTACAAGTTTATATAATTTCTATTTAGTTTCACCTGTCTCGTTGTCTGTATACTGTCCATAATGATATCTACCAAGCTAAATGCGATTCACTTCCCATTGTTTGATTGAGCTGGAACTGAGTATTAAGTGACAATGGAATATTACAGACTGGAGGTGACTATAAGAAGTCTGTAATATAACCATATTGTGGTTTGTTATTGTTTCCTTCCTATTTGTGACCTATATTTAACTGAACTTTCTCGTGTCATACAGTGGATCATAAACAGGCTCTCCATAAACATAAGCATATTTGTAAAATGTGAGATTTGCAGCCTTTTCAGACAAAGTAGATAACTAAATTGTCAGTTGTCAATAAGTGTAGTTTTTTATTGCATAGTATTCGCAATTTCGCATAAAAGCCTTTTTGATTAGCTTTTGGCCTATTTGACGATCATAATGTAAATTCATATAGATTAGCGTAAGAATATTTTCTTCTAGCCTTAAGTTCGCCTTTTGTACAATTTTTCTGTGCAATAAAGTTTAAATAAAAAAAATAATTAATGCTGTAACTTATCATTATGAAATAAATAAACTAAACTGAACTACCTATATCTTTTTGATTCATTGAAATTTCCCAGTCATGAAAATCCCAGTTTATAGAGCATGAAGTGAAAATCTAAACTAGGAGGATTTCTTTATAACTTTTACACTTACTTCACTTAACTTTTTTGACTTTTATTTATAGAAGCAATATTTTTCAGAAGTCAGCTTATATGCATACGTCGGACTCCAGCGGGCATTTTCGTGGCATGTCAGAATGATAGGTAAGGTTCGCAAATCAATCAATTCACTTTCGAGTATTTGTACTTAGTATTTGGTACCTAGTATTTATAATGTAACAAATAAAGCAAATCTTTCTATTGATTAGACGGCACTCTACCAACAAATATAAGTATGAACAACAGTCATAATGACGCATGTCAGCTATTTATTTGTTTTTTAAGTGGCCACTTCAGTGGGCTATCAGTCATCACTTCAAAGAGTATTTACACATTAAAGATGAATAAATGATAACGGGTAACTAATTTAATTAACTATGTTACAAATACTAGGTACATTATAATACTCGTAAGTTAAGATTTTTTTGTAAACCTTACCTTGCCCTCAAACTGCCCCCTATAGTCCGACGTTTGCTTATATGTATATATTCATCATACACCTGGATTGGACACAAGCCTCATCAATCATTAGATAAGAAAGATTCTGTGGATAAACGAGCACATATCTGTTAAGAAACTGAAAGATAAATCAAAATATGCTAAACTTTACATTTATACACACCATTTCGACAAAGAACTGCATTGTCATGGCTCTTGTTATACAACTGGAATTGTGTACAATTAAAGGAAAATGACGAAATCCGGAACTGATTATTATAATATTTAAGTAAAATAATCTTTAAAACACTCAACAATCTTAAGAAATGAAATCCTTCTGTTAAGTTTATTCACTAGACAATCTCATTTAACGTGACTCTAGGAATGTACATGGTATTAATTAATATTCTGCGATAGTTAACAACTTTCCCTTCCATTTGGTTGCGGCATAACAGAGTGTGATACGAAGCGCGGCGATTGGTCCGAATAATATATAATTTACTCTTCAGGTAACAACTCTACATACTTACAACTGACTACACATAAATCTCCATAATTTTAGCCGTGATTTAGTATAATTACTCACCATATTCCTTAAATAATTTCTTGTATTCGCCAAGATCGTTCTGGTCCAGCCACTCTTCCACTTGCGCCGTCTCGTCTTCAAAAATCTCGGTCAACACAACATTTGTTAAATAAGTTAACGAACACAGAAAGAATACAGTACCGAAGTATTGCATCCGCTTTGTCATTATCGAGAATCTTTAGTCATAATTTAAATGTTTTTGTAAGTAAACAAACGAGAAAGGTACAAATTAGATTTTGACAATTCGATAAACGTTCGGAAACGCGGATCAATAATATAGCATTGACATTGACAGTTCAACAAACCGCTACGTTTAAGTAGACGGCAGTTAAGTCACAATAATGGCCCCTCCAAACGTCACAGATATGCATAGAAAGAAGGTAAATTAGTACCTATCCTATGGAAGTGCTATACGCGTGCCTCCGTGAGGGACAAAACATACGCAATGCGACACTATGATTGGTCGAGTTTATTTGTTGCGTACCATAATCCATGCTAAATTTACTATGGGGAATAAAAAAAATGTGACTGTGACAAGGACAAACAATAATAGCTCTTTCGCTGCTACTCCTACTGAAAGATATAATTTCTGAGCATTCGTTGCCTGACGTATAAATATTTATTTTTATTCTGTTTCTAGGATTTGTTGTTATAGCGGCAACATAAATACATCTGTGAAAATTTCAACTGCCTACTAGTTACAGTTTGTGGTAACCGAGAGACGGACAGGCAGATAGACATACAGACAGGGGTCTTAGTAATAGGGTCCCATAATAGTCAGTCTAGCGAATAGCGAAGTATCGACATCAGTCGTTTGATGGTTTTTGATAATCATGATAGAGGATAGTGTGGGGTCATGGACGACCTGTGGCCCATTTTATAAAGCTACAAGTTACAATTTACAAGCCGAAGTCTCTTTCTAACCTTATGTGTTAGAACGAGACTTCCGCTTGTAAATTGTAACTTGTAGCTTTATAAAATGGGCCACTGGTTCATATTATTACATAAATAAAATATGAAGTTTATTTCAGATTGACATGTTTAATTCGTTATTGGATATATCACAAAGGAGTGCTCCAACAGTCTACGACCTGTTTAAAGCTATAGGTGTGTATTACAGTCACGATAGACCTGACCGCTGAAACAAAAACTTAGCTTCACTAGTCTTTGACATTACTTTCCAAATATAAACTACATATTAATAAACTATATTTTTACTTCAACGGTCATCATTGATAAATGCTCAAACATTTTACTTCTTAACTTTAAGTTTGTCCGCAAGGGAGCATGAGAGACCAGTGCCATCTGGCTCAACATTCAGCTGTTCAACTTTGTTGTCGTTGATGACCATAGAGAATCGTTTGGAACGGAAACCACCGAGTGGAGGCAGGTTAGTTCCAAGATCCAGGGCCTTGATGAATGTGCCATTGGGGTCAGCTAGCATGCGGACCTGAGGAAAAGAATACAGCAAATTAATGAGTAGTATGTGATAACAATAATTATTATAATTATAAACCCTGTGTTCTTATAAACTTAAGCATCAGTGATGCTTGTAATATCAACTTTATGAATATTAACATAAGGTAGAAAATCAAATGTATAAAAAACCATACCTATGTTAAGAACAAACTGATCACCATGAATACCAGTTTATAATTTGACTGCAAACAAAGTAAGCTGTGTGCTTTTAATGTAAATAGGTATGTATCAAAACAGTCACAGTTGGAGTGTAATTAACGAGACAATAATGACTGGCAAACCATATTCATGTGACCTTGAAGTTTAGTGAGGAGGTATTCTGTTTCCAGTTTTTGTTGTTATTTATAACAAGCAAGTAATAAAAATGTTGATCTAGAAAAACAAACAAATGAAAGTAAGCCTACATGCAACTTAATTGAAAAGTAAAGATAGCATTCTATTTGATGAGTCTTACCACAATGAGAATAAAACGCTAATTGACAATAATTTACACATTATCTTCCATATAATGAAAGAAAGTCTGTGAATTTCACAAATTAAATCACGGTTAATGTTAACCAAAAAACTAAAAATGTTGTTAACAATGATGTTGGTGGGAATTGAAAGTCTAATTAGCATATGAATGTGTGAATTGTCAAGCATAAAGGTCAGTTGCCTGCTCATGTTGTGGCAAGATGCGGAAAATGGCTAAATAATTTTAATTAAATGGATAAAGTTATCATTCAACAATTTAAAAATTATGTATGCTACTTGAAGGGATAATATATTATACTTGTATACAAAGGATTTCAAGATTGATTAATTTAAGGGTTGGTAACATTGATCTACACATTGATATTGATGAATGCAAATAATAATAATGTATTCTTCCCCTTTACTCATATTATTGCGATGAGTTGGTGTCTAAAGAGAATGACGAATATTAATTAGTACCATAGAGGTCATTTAAGGAAGTTATGTTGTTTTTTTTATGAGTCAAGTTTTAATGATATACACATTAGGTAATAATTGATAAATGCAAATCATTAATTTTTCCTCTTCTCATATGGCAATGAGTCGTGTCTGAAGTACTACAGAGGTCATTTGAGGAAGTCATGTTGTTTATCCCCATTTTATTTATAATTAAGATGAATGATGATGATGAATTCTTTTTTATTTAAGATGAATGTTACCACCTAATTTATGTACCACATTTCTGGCAAATAAACGATATTTCTATTTCTATTTCTATTAATTGTAAACCCATGTGAAAAACTTAAGAGAAATAAATTAATATAAAAATTTTACCTTCCAATAAAATTATTATTATGTTTCCTATCCACATCGGATATCTTCATTGAGAGAGTAACGCGATCGTTGACCAATGATGCCGCTAGCGTCTATGTAGTCGCTCCGCCCCACGCCGTGACGTAGTTCCGCTTCCACTTCCTGCGAACCGTTGCTCGCTTCCCGCCACTCGCCACCGCCATGTCATTGTTGAGGAGAAGTACCGTCGGCATAAAAGTAGCCTAGTAGCCTGCCAGGAAGGCATTACTCAGATATCCGATGTGGATAGGAAACATAATAATAATTTTATTGGAAGGTAAAATTTTTATATTATGTGTTCCGTACTCCACATCGGATATCTTCATTGAGACCTGTTTATTATCTCCTGGTGGCGAGTTAGCGGGCGCGCAAGCGATAGGGCTACACCTACTGTCATAGAACTCAGAGAACGAATAAATATGTATACACCATATTGCAACCCATGAAATCACAGTGACTCGTTATAATGTGAATTACAGGAAATTGAGAATTGAAATTGTAATCTCAGGTTCGAATCTGACGTTAAACTGGTTTAAGAGAATTCTCATTCGAAATCGCATCCGATCCGCAGAATCTCGGCGAGTCATGTTCCCAATTAACATAAGCGAAAATATCGCTAAGTGAATAGCTTTCCAGCCAATTTAGTTATTAAGTACATCGTGGATCAAAAGCAATCGTAGGCGAGGCCGGCTTGGATGAGACTGTGGCTGAAAGAAATAAGCGAAGTGTCCCCTAACATTTTGTGTAATTCTCGCAAGGTGACGTACCCAGACTACCTACTTATACTGGGTCTATACTTTATTCCGGAGCTTCTAAGAGTCCAGTCGGTAAGACACGTTATCTGGTTTAGAGCCGAATTTCGGACACAAAATAATAGCGTTAAAGTTATCTATATAATTGCCCGGGCTACAGTGTAGTAGAGTAAGGTCATTGACCCTGCGGCCTGATGCTAACAGCAAAAGTGCGGCAGCTATTCTATCGTACTTCTTCTAACGTACCTAACGTTGTAGGGCTATTTAAATTAGGGCAAGTAGATGTCACGCGTCCCAAGCTGGTGCTTTGGGAGGCGCTGGTCTCGCTATTAATGGCGTTGGAAGAAGGCATAGTGTCCGATAGTGGTTCATACACAGCACTTGTGAGAGGCTTATGAACGAGTATCGTTCTGAAAGCTAACATGGATAATAGAAATAGACGTCTGAGATAGCTCGCTACTTCACTGGATAGAGGTACCTGGCAGTTTATCTTATTTTTGATGCACCATGAAGACCGTTTCTACATTGTGGCCGTACATGCAGCCTAGACAAGGGGACGATCTAGGGGCTCCCGTTACTGTTTTCTATACAAACACAGTACCGGAATCGGGAATATCCGGTTCTTCCATATTAGACAGTTGCGTTTCGTTCGCTACGTAGCGTTAGACCTTGGCATGTTATATGCATGCGCCAGTCACGCCAGTAGCGGACGTCACTCCTGATCCCGCCAGCTCGGTGTTGGAGCGTCCTATCTGACAGGAGCTACGCCTCATTCTTAAGGTCGTTGACTCGTAAGGGAGGGCGGTCTGACGTTGTGTTCACTAGGACCGCCAGTAAATTGCAAGCTTACCACAGCTGCTTTAGGACTCCTTATCACGCCGTCGCAGTACACAGACTAGGCTGGGAGGTGGAGACATCCATGCCAAGTCTCACAGGCAGCTGTCAAAGGTCGTGGTAGCAGTTCAATGAGTCTGTTAAGAAATACCGTGGCACAGTGCGAGGGCTCTCGAAAGCGGAGGCCGGCCAACAAGGCGCCTGTCAGGTGAAGACAGTCTCGGCGGCTGCTGGGCGCAGCTGCCACTCGGGCGCGCAGTGACTTCTTGATAAACCGTTGCCCTCGGGGGTTGTACCG
Source organism: Cydia fagiglandana (assembly GCF_963556715.1). NCBI lineage: Eukaryota > Metazoa > Arthropoda > Insecta > Lepidoptera > Tortricidae > Cydia > Cydia fagiglandana. The sequence continues at coordinate 17,251,545 of NC_085932.1, read as the reverse complement.
ACCTGGCAAGTAGCAAGCAACCAGCGCGACCTGTAGACGGTCTGCTGGCATCAGCAGTTTTTGCGACAGCCGTAGTAACGGAAGGGATGTAGTGTCGCCGTCGTTTTATGTATACTGTACCGGTGCGGTTGTATGTTTACACTTCTGTCGTCAGCGCTGCAGATGCGGCCCGTTAACGGTTACTCTTCGCTGAAAGGGCCTTACCTCGTACATTGTCTACCAATATTGGAGATTGTAACGGACTGCTTGCATAAGATGAGGAAGAAAGTGGTGCGAGGCTTTCGGCAGCTCCGTGTTGCTGGGGACTGCGAAGGCTTCACCTTCCTCCATGAACTAAAGTTTGCGAATTTGAGACTGAACAGAAGGCATTGAGTCTCATTTCTGCGAGAAACTCTGCAGCAAGGCAGGCCTGTATGTCGCGAAAAAGAAAACTTTCAATCGGTGTGTTGTGCCGCGTGTCCCACGTGATGTCTAGGAGCGTGATGGTCTAATTCGCTTTATCCGAAGAGACACCCTATATCGAGTTAGTATAGGGCATCGAGTTAGTAGCATGCTTTTAAGGAAATCGAACTGATGAAATCAAGTCTAAAATCGATTTTGGCGCTTTGCGTAACAAAACTGTTTCGATAAAGTCGAATACAGACAGATGGAAACTGCTGGAGTCCTCCTGGCCCCTTTCTCTTAGCACCGGAAACTCAAGCTTGTTCAGGCGCAGCGGGTTTATTTGTCCCATTTTGTTTATTATGGCTTTTCGCACGAGTTCGTCTTTGTAAGACGGAACTTAAGCTGGAGAGCGCGAGCAAGTAGAGATAATTATGTGAAGTCTGCAGACCTTTTCGATGCCTTTCACCTCGGTTTCGAGCGGTCGCACAGGGCCTTGTCGCTAGCTGTTCTCCGGTTGGACCACTCCATGGCCTCGAGAAGTCGTAGGAGCTTCGAAGCGACACAGCGAAGTCGATCAGCACCTTTATGAAGCCCGGGAACACGACGTATTTTCCTCTGAGTATCGACATATCTTACCGCTTTCAACTCCGGGCAGTCGAGCCGCGCTAGGACGGGGCTCTTTACGACCTTGTCTGCCGTCGCCGGAGGATTCTTTAACCGAAACCAAGAGCTTAGCGGTCTGTTCGTGCTGTACCATACCATACCTATACCTGCACCATAGCTATAGGCGCCTGCGTACCTCAATGGAACCATGTGGACAGGACAAAACTGATACTGTGGCGCCCAGCGAGCAAGGGACGACATCGTCGTAGTTGCAGCATCGGTGGACAGCATCGGCGTGATTGTGGCAACCGCCGCCGCTCGGGAGGCGCCGGTGCGTGAAGCTAGGGGCGCCATCGTGGCGGCCGGCTCGGGGGGGGGGGGGTGGGGCACCGGTGCCTGAGGCCGGGCGGCTCATGGCGGCCGCCACTGGTTCGGGAAGCGCTGGTGCGTGAGGCGAGGACCCATAGTGGCGGCCCGCTCTAGAGGCGTTGTCGCGTGAGGCGGGCGGCTCCATCGTGGCGGCCGCCGCCACCGGCTCGGGAGGCGCCGGTGCGTGCGGCGAGAGGCGCCATCCTGGCGGCCAGCTCGGGAGGCACCGGTGCATGAGGCGGTCGCCGTCTGGCTGGCTGGTCTGCGAGGCACTGCTGTGAGGCGAGAGGCGCCATCGTGGCGGCCAGCTCGAGAGGCGCCAGTGCGCAGGTGGTGGTGCCATCGTGGCGGGCGGCATCATCGTGGCGGGCAGCGCCATTGTGGCAGCCGCCGCCGCCGCGTCGATGCGTAATGCGAGAGGCGCCATCGTGGCGGCCAGCTCGGGGGGCAGGCGGTGTCATCGAGCGGGCGGCGCCATCATGGCGGCCACCGTCGCCAGGCTCAGGTGCGAGAGGCGCCGTCGTGGCGGCCAGCTCGACAGGCGCCGGTGCGCGTGACGGACGTTACCGGCACGGGAGGCGCCGATGGCTAGGCTCGTAGTTGCACGCATCATCACGGCGACGCTGTTGCCCTCGGCGGTGCCATCGTGGTGGCCACCACCGGCGCGTAGGTCACCAGCGACGTCATGACGGCCGGCAACCAACACGGCGATCGTCGCTGTACTCGTAGCCTTTCCACTGCTTACACGTAACTTACCTTCCTTCTGCTCGAGCAGTCGGGACGCAGAAGCGGTCCGCCTTCACCTTGGCGCGATCCACCCGCGATGCGCCCGCAGCTGCAGGAGCGGGCGTATGACGCGCAGAGCCACGCGGATCTCTCGGAGTCCCGCTGGACTGGAAGCGTCCGCACCGCAACTGCAGCAATAGGAGCGGGCGTGTAACGTCTCGTGGAGTCCCGCGGACTGGAGGCGTTCGCACCGTGACTGCAGCAACAGGAGCCGGCGTGTGACGTCTCTCGGAGTCCCGCGGACTGGAGGCGTCCGCACAGCGACTGCAGCAGCAGGAGCGGGCGTGTGACGCCTCTCGGAGTCCCGCGGACTGGAGGCGTCCGCACCGCGACTGCAGCAACAGGAGCGGGCGTGTGACGTCTCTCGGAGTCCCGCGGACTGGAGGCGTCCGCACCGCGACTGCAGCAACAGGAGCGGGCGTGTGACGTCTCTCGGAGTCCCGCGGACTGGAGGCGTCCACACCGCGACTGCAGCAACAGGAGCGGGCGTGTGACGTCTCTCGGAGTCCCGCGGACTGGAGGCGTCCGCACCGCGACTGCAGCAACAGGAGCGGGCGTGTGACGTCTCTCGGAGTCCCGCGGACTGGAGGCGTCCGCACCGCGACTGCAGCAACAGGAGCGGGCGTGTGACGTCTCTCGGAGTCCCGCGGACTGGAGGCGTCCGCACCGCGACTGCAGCAACAGGAGCGGGCGTGTGACGTCTCTCGGAGTCCCGCGGACTGGAGGCGTCCGCACCGCGACTGCAGTAACAGGAGCGGTGTCCACCGTGGCCCGCAGCGTCGCGGTGTCTCGGAGTCACCTTGGACGACAGCAGAAGACGCGGCGCGCGCGGGCGGGGGCGGGCGCCGGGCCCGCGCCCCCGCGCCGGGGGACGGGGCGCCCCGGTCGCGCCGCAACTAACAACACGAGGTACTCCCAGGCTACTGCCTGAGAACCCTCCGCGAGTGACGAAGTAACTTCTGAACGCCAATAAAATTAGAATATCTTAAACTGGCTCACCGGATGGTTCGAGACAATCCAAACCTCCTTATCGGCGAAGCGCGGCGCCCGAAAGCAGCGCGCGCAGGCCGTCCGCCGCCGCGCCGCCCGGGCGCCGCCGCCGCCGCCGCAGGCACGATGACCGCACGTTCCCTCTCCGATGCGGAGCGACTTGTTACCACTTGTTAACAAAAACCACTGACGCACTTCCTACTTCGATCTCGAAAATGCGAGTTAACGGTAACGATTTTAGCAGCATGGAATGTGAAAATTAATTTAGCAAGAAAAAAGTGGGTAGAATCGAAAAGCACCGTTCGATGACTTCGATCGCGAGACCGCCAAAAGACTAATAGTGGCGATCTCTGCCATATCTCACTATTTAATCGACCGAGCTTTGGATCGGAAATGTTAAAGCACCATGCTGCAAAAATATACGCAAAAAATATTTGCGGACCATCGGTCAAGACGGTCGACGAAACAATGTCATGGCGGTGGCGAGTGGCGGGAAGCGAGCAACGGTTCGCAGGAAGTGGAAGCGGAACTACGTCACGGCGTGGGGCGGAGCGACTACATAGACGCTAGCGGCATCATTGGTCAACGATCGCGTTACTCTCTCAATGAAGATATCCGATGTGGAGTACGGAACACATAATAAGATCACCTTCACGTTTTTATTGTGATACTGTAAACAAAATGATTATATTGCCATACCAAACTAGGTACCATGATAGCAATGATAACCTATGACTTCAATAGCTTATCATACACTATTAACCTGCATAAATAATGGTAGACTGATGCATGAAATCAATAACTGAAGCACTGTGTGAAACATCCCTAAGTTCCTAGACATATTGATTTGTTACTAATTATAAACATCAAACCAGGGTATTTATAAACAGACAACAGGGCATATTCCTAATGCATATTTGTATCACAAATAATGCTTACCTTTCCTTTAGTATTGTGTTGGGCCCCCCACGCAGCCATCACATAAGGATCGTTCACGGAGATGCACACAATCTCGTCAACTCCCTCGGCCTTGATCTTGTCGGCATTTTGCACGTAGCCGGGCAAGTGTGTCTTCGAGCAGCCCGGGGTGAAGGCGCCGGGCACGGCGAACAATACAACTTTCTTTCCCGAACCCAACTCGCACGTGTTCACTTTGTTCGCTGGTGAATCCTCAAATAAATCCGCCGCCGGTAGATTGTCTCCAACCTAAAAACCAAAATCAAAACAAGTCCTTTTATTACCTTCCAAGTTACATAATAGCCAACTAAGTTAAATTACAACCTTTATTGGTGCCATGGCTAGCTGAGACGTGTGCAGCGCTCGTGCTGTTCGCGAGGTAAATGCAGTAATACCTCGAGTAATTAGAGAGGTCGTGGGAAACATTGGCGATGGAGTATGTATATTTTATTGAGTTTGACACTTTTGTATCGATTGATTTGCCGGTGCGCGAATGAAATGGAACGAATGAGAATGACCTTCAGTATGTCTATATTTACATGTATAATACATGCGAAGGATTAAATTCACTTATTATTAAGAAAATTGTGTATCAGTTTGAAGAAAAGGTATGTTATTATATTTTAAATCAATGATATAAGGATTATAATGAAATTGACAAAAAAACCGTAAAAATACATTTTTTTACAATTTACTAGCGACATCTAGTGACTAGTAGTAGCAGACAGGGTTTTAATGACAGTGACTGACCTGAAATGGACCTGAATGACCCATAGACATAATATATATATAGACGTAGTCTCAGCGAGCTGTCACTGTTGCCACTTTTGTTTAGTGTACGATTAAAGTTGCTAACACACTATCGCACCGCACCAAGGTCATTGTGGGACGCACCCATAAGTAAAAGGGAGAAAGCGATATCTCTTTCTCCCTCTTACTTATGGGTGCGTCCCACAATGACCTTGGTGCGGTGCGATAGTGTGTTAGCAACTTAACAATGAGGCCCACGTTGCTGTAGCCATGTCGATAAAGTCATATCGATAAACTATCGACATTTCTTGCAATTTTAATTTTACTTCAAAGGCTTAACGATACCTAAAATGACCAAAAACGCTTTTATTCTTTATTGTGGTTATCAGATCACAATTTTATAGTCACGCCCCAGCAGGGAACCAAGGGAAAGTTCAGATATTTAATTAAAATACATAAATACCTCCTAAAATAGGTGTTCCGCAATAATTGAATTATATTATTATATTATAATATATTCATTATCCATTAGCATTTCAATAATGTTTATGTTTAACGAAGATATTGAAGCTTCAATTAATCGCTATTTCGTTCCGCTGTGTAGCGTTTATCGATATATAACATGATTAAAATCGACTTTTCACATCCCTAAAAGAGCACACATATACGCTTTTACGCACACATACACAGCCTGGGCGCATCAAGAAAGGCAACACTTGATTTGAAGTCCACCTTGTCAACAGTATGGTTGTCCTTTTTTGACAAACGGTATTTTAAAAGAGCGAGGAGAGAGAAATGATACTAGTTGCTGCGTCGTGAAAGAGAACAGAAAAGGTTGGGCCCTTGCTAGCGATAGGAGATGACAGCTCTATCCATAGACAACAAAGGGTGTCTGAGGGGCTACCGCGAAAACCGAAATTCGCAAATTGCGGGCATTTTTCTCTGTCACTCTAATTACGCCTTCACTGGAGTAAAAGAGAAAGATCCCCGCAATTTGCGAATTTCGGTTTTGGCGGTAGACTGAACACGGTATGTTGTAAACATAAATAAATCCGATCTGATGAAGCGGATGATGATTGTTGCTGGGTCACCGGTGTGTAGCTGGCAGTTGCTCGCTTGTGCCTCACCTATGTTTACATTCGCGTGCGAGCCACGAGCCGAGCCGCAAGCCCCGAACCGAGCCGCGAGCCGAGCCACGAGATGAGAGTGTAAACGGTGGCTCATCTCACGACTCGGCTCGCGGCTGAGCGGTTTTTTGGGCACTAGTCAAAAGGGGCTGGCGATGGGCTCGCAGGGGACGCGCTTGTTGATTACATTCGCGTTCGGCTGTCATATCATTCTGCTACATATCTTTTACCGTGTCTTTTGTGTATAAAATCGATTAGCTCGATGAGCTTACGAGCTCGAGGCGAACACGAGACGAGCAGCGAGCCGAGCTACGAGCCGCGAATGTAAATAAGCTTTCATTCTACAAATTTAATAAGTTTAACAAGGCGCCAAAACTGACATTTATAGCGTCAGATGATCTATTTGTTTAGGCGTATATTTAGTTTCTTAAATTATTTATAAAAACGTACGTATAAATTTATAAGAAATCCTTCCAAGATGAAGTTTGCTATCCCCGAGATTTCTTGGCATAATAGGGATCCTGTACTTAGTGTTGATTTTCAGCCAAAAACTGAAGCAAATGGTCCATTGCGATTAGCAACTGGAGGAACAGATTCTCACGTTTTGGTAAGTTTTCCATTCTGATGCAAGAAATACTATAATAATCTCCCATTTGTATTCTACGTAACTTTTTCTTTGTAGATATGGTACGTGTCTCCATTGGAAAGCGGTTCAGTGAATTTGGAAGTAGCAGCCGATCTCACACGACATCAGAAAGCAGTGAACGTGGTGCGGTGGTCGCCCAGCGGCCAGTATCTGGCGTCGGGGGACGATGAGTCGATCATATTCGTTTGGCAGCAGAAGACGGAGAAAGACCCCATGCCTGCTGATCCTAATGAAGAACAATACAAAGAAACTTGGGTCATATACAAGGTAACAGCACAGACTTTGTATATTTTGGTTGTTTAACTTCCTTCCGTTTAATGTATCTCATGATTAATGTTTTTTTTTGTGAAAGTATTTATTTAAATAATAATTGTTAGGGTGTGTTCCTATTTGTTCCTACCAGACACTGGGAATAGGTGCCTTCATATGAATCATTCTCATCTGTCTCTGCCTCATATGGAGGCACACATATGTTTTGATAGGAGCTGTGATTAGTCTAATTTATTTTTAAACTAGTTCACATTTTGTGGTTTACATATTTTCTTCTGGGAGTTTGTTCCAAACCCTCACTGCTTGGTTGCTCAGAAATTGTTTTTATTGGTTACTGTATGAAACCAACGGTCCTGGGCTCCTAGGTGCAAATCCCTGTAAGGCCATTTATTTGTGTGATAAGCACAGATATTTATTTTGTTCCTGAGTTCTGCCCTGCAAAGCCAAGTAGCGGCATCTCAAATAAAAATGTAATGCAAACATATACCTTACATTCTTTATCTGAAAATTCAATTTTCAACATCATTTGTTTTTGGATCAATCAACTATTTCTTGTTGTTATTCTGTCCCATCAGCCAGGAGACAATAGTAGCATAGTTTCTTAAAAGAGCTGCTGTACCATGTTCTACTAACGTGCTTAGTAGATGTCCCATTATGGAAAGGCCTTATAACTACCAAAAAAATCAAGGATGGTTCATTTAAATACGAAATAACTAGTATTTTAAGAGTGACCCAGGAGACCGTAACCATGGCAAATAGTGACAAGAAAAAGTTGATCCACCCTTTTGAGATGCCGCTATTCGGCTTAGGAGGGCAGACTTGTGGGTGTCAAGTGTTACTTAATCCAGCTATTCGGCTTAGGAGGGCAGAGTTGTGGGTGTCAAGTGTTAATTAATCCAACTTTTATTATTTTCAGACTCTCCGTGGACACTTAGAGGATGTGTTAGACCTTAGCTGGGCTTCCAACTCACTGCACCTGGCCTCTGGCTCCGTGGACAACAAGCTGGTGGTTTGGGACGTAACTCGGGGGAAGTACAGCTCCATCCTGAGTGACCACAAGGGCTTCGTGCAAGGTGTGGCCTGGGACCCTAAGGGGCAGTTGATTGCGTCGGCTAGCACTGACAGGTAATTTAGCTTCAAGATTCTACAAGGAAATTGATATGTATTATAGTCCGTTTTTTTTAGCATTAGAAAGAACTTCGCAGAAGTTCCCTTGTGGTTCTAAATCTGGCACTTTTAGCGGTAACAATTTGAAGTAAATTATATGTATTGACCATGCTACGTTAGATAATTCAATAATTATTAACAATTAACGAGCCTCATAGAAACTGTACGCTTGCTTCTGCGGAGTTCTTTCTAATGCTAAAAAAAACGAACTATAGAGGTCACAATAGTATTAAGAAGTCAAAGAATGTAAATTCTTAAAGTCTGTGCAGAAAGAATATATTTTATGACTCTTCTCTTTCTGCACAGACTATAAGTAGCTAAATTGTGAATGTAACCCAATTAAAAGATGGTTTCTGGGAAGAGATTTATGAAACCAATAAATTGCACTAAATTTAATAATTGTACCCCTCAAGCCGTCTAGCATGAATTGCGTTCTCGCGCGCGACTCCATACATCTAGCGCGGCTTCAAGTATGGACTCGCGCGCGAGAACGTAACTTATGCTAGATCACCATATATTCTACTAGTACTACAATATGTATAAAAAAAGGCTTTCATTTCTGGGCAACAAAACTTAATTTAGGATTTTAATTTAATATAGCTACAATATGTATTGTATAAACTATACGAAGTTTTAGGAAGCGGTCAAATGATACTTTTCCTATGTAACATAATGCTAATATTTTTAGAGTATTCCGCACATTCGACATCACCACAAAGAAGGTGACATCCCGCAGCAGCAAGGCATCCCTCCCGTTCCCCGCGACGCACCCCCTGCACGGCGTGCCAGTGCGGCTGTACCACGACGACACTCTGCAGACCTACTACAGGCGCCTGCAGTTCAGCCCCGACGGCATGCTCATAGCCGTGCCCGCGGGGAGAATAGAGGCCGAGGTGAAGATGGAAATCAAACCGATAAATGCAGTTTATATTTATACAAGATATAGTTTGAAAGTGTGAGTATATTTTCCCCATAAATTTTCAGCTTCATCGGAAACCAGGAACTGGATCAAATTTAACTTGCATGATTTGTCCCATACAAACATAGTCACCTTGCAAGTTAAATAAAAGCTTCGACAATCCAAGTTACCGCGTATGGATGGAGCTATACAGTGCCATCTACATCAGCTGTCAAATTTGAATTTGTCTTATGTATTTTACACTTTTTTACAAACGATTAATCTTTGGTCTTTTCAACTTGGTCAACTTATTATATATTACACATGTAAAGTAATACAGTAAAATTATACATTTTGCGTTTGCGTCAAATCCGGTAGTTCTGATTTTTTGCAGGCTTGTTTATGATATTGGCCCAATGAATAATCCAAGTTTGTGACCTCGAGCGCCGAACGCAACTTTGTCAAAAATCGAATAAACCGCAATTTTTTTTTTATTTGGGCGATTATAACCCTAAAGTACTAGTTTTTGATAGTAACTTCCTAGGGCGTTTTTAAAGTAGACTAAATTTGCTACAATAAGACACTAGAATTGTCTCTGTACATCTAATATTTTCCGAGATAAAGCCTTTCATAATTTTATAATTTTACGTCAGTTCTTAACTATAATATAAGGGTTAGGTCGGTAATTTATATGGAATTCATCACCTCCACGTTCTAGAAAATATTTATATTCCCACGAAGTGAAATCCCACCAAAAACATTCTGTAAAAAACTAGCCAAGTCTCGATGGAGCTGCTTGTTTATCTCTAAAAAGTAATGAAATCTAGACAAAGTCGTGCCAAGTCTAAGGTTCCTTACTGCGATTTCTTTATTATTATAGTTAATGTTGTGTGACTTGGCCGTTGAAGGGTACACAAGGGTACAAAACCAGGTGCTCCATGACACCATTGCACCAATCTGTCGCCAGAACCGCTACCCATTGACGATGGAAAATTGCCACTTGGAAAACGTTGATTCAATAACCAGTCAATTGTAGGCTTGATAAAGCTGCGTATTTCAATAATACTTATGTACGGGCGAGCCTGAAACAAACACTTCTTTTTGGTGCAATGGCAGATTGGTGCAATGGTGTCATGGAGCACCTGGTTTTGTACCCTTGTGTACCCTTCAACGGCCAAGTCACACAACATTAACTATAATAATAAAGAAATCGCAGTAAGGAACCTTAGACTTGGCACGACTTTGTCTAGATTTCATTACTTTTTAGAGATAAACAAGCAGCTCCATCGAGACTTGGCTAGTTTTTTACAGAATGTTTTTGGTGGGATTTCACTTCTTTTTGTAGAAACCCCCTGGCACTGATTAAAATAACCGACTTGGTTTCACATTACATCTCAAAACTTTTTTGTAGTAAAAGCGTTGCGAGACTTGCACCTTTTTACATGTAATGTTTTTGATGGGATTAGATATACAGAGACAATTCTAGTGTCTTATTGTAGCAAATTTAGTCTACTATAAAAACGCCCTAGGAAGTTACTACCAAAAACTAGTACTTTAGGGTTATAATCGCCCAAATCTAAAAAAAAATGCGGTTTATTCGATTTTTGACAAAGTTGCGTTCGGCGCTCGAAGTCACAAACTTGGATTATTCATTGGACCAACATCATAGACAAGCCTGCAAAAAATCAGAACTACCGGATTTGACGCAAAATAGCCAGGTTACAAAATTCGACAAAGTTACTGGATTAAAGGTAACATTTTAAAAATTCCTTCCCAGGCCGGCGTGCATTCTGCCCTGCGGTGATCCAGCGCTGGTGACGCGCTGGAGCCCCGTGTCGTACAGCGTGCGGGCGGACGGGCCGCGCGGCCTGCCGCTGCGCCGGCGCATGCTGCTAGCCGTGGCCACGCGCCGCTCCGTCATGGTATACGACACGCAGCAGAAGACACCCATTGCCGTTATATCCAACATACATTATACGAGGTCAGTTAGGACGTGCTAATTGTATGTAAAGGGGAACTCACCAAATAAGTCCTTTACGCTTTGTGGAAAAATTTCTGTTTTGTAGATATAAGAGCCGTAGAAAAAGAGCTTTGAATTGAACTTACTAGAAAGAGTAGAAACGTCTATCCTGTGACGTACATTAAAACGCACAGGTGTATACAACCTTGCTTTTCGGAGGATACGACTACACATATGCCGTGCCTTTTTCCGATTGACGATTGGCGGGCAATATTTGAATGGTGACTAACCACAAAGTATGGCGTCAACCGCAGACCAAGGCTTAACAGTAGCAAAAAGAATAGATAGTATAGAGGGGTCCTGTCAAAGTAAATTTTGTAGTCACGGTACATTTACTGCCATCTATCGACACACGATTAAAACTTAAAATAAAATTGAAAATGTATAAATGAATTAAAATATGTTTACGGATATATGATTATTAATTTTTATTGTTCCACAATGACCCATGTTCTTTCACTGATACGTGTTAAAATTGTTAAATATCAAACGGTGTCGCCAACGCCATCTAAACGACAATAGGCCAAAGGTGTATGGCGCCATCTATTCGACAGTGACTTTTGCTTGACATCCGAGGCACGTTTTTTTCTTAGTCTTTATTTATCTTATACGGAGTTATATACAGGGTGATTCATGAGACGTGAGCAGGACTAATCCTGCACACTCAATAACTGATAATTGATCGATCACCGTCGGTTTGAGGTGAAACAACCACACTTTTCCTATTTTTTTACTTTTTGGTGAGTGCAAATTTAATTCTCTACAATCATAGTCGCCCTACAAGACCTAATTAATAAACATAAAACCTCTTTAACCGTAATGGCAGCATTTTGATTATGAAGAAAATAAACTGTCAAATTTGAGTGAGATACGACTTTTCAAAAGTAACCAGACCGTGATGACATTTAATTTGACACAGAATATCGGTAGTTTAGTATTTATTCTAATTTTAGGGTGACCATGACCATGCATGTCGTAAATAAATTAATAACTTTTTTTTCAACGCGACTTGAAAATTCACGTTAACCTCACTAATACTGATACGAAGCAGTCGCTTATAATTTACGAAATGCGCAGTGTTAATCCTGCTCATGTCTCCTGAATCACCCTGTATATCTCTGACAGTAGTTTATTTGCAAACTTAGATTATTCAAAGTATCGTTATTTATGGAATGGGGAGTCAAATATCAGGAGGCCGATTTTCGCTCGATTTCGTGTATTTAGTTCAATAATATCTCCCCTACTAGGCATTTCAATTCTACTAATAGAATTGAAAACGAGTGGTCAATACCACTCGATTCCCAATTTCTATCGCTCGTATTTCAAAAATTAGCATTTCACAGTTTTCCACCGATTTTCGAGTGACAAAATCGAGCGATCGAAATTCATAAATCGCCCCCCAGAATGGAAGTTGTATAACAAATCCATTTATACCCAAATTTCAATTGCTTATCTTAAAAAAAAATATACAATCGTATTTGGAACCTAAAATGCTCTAGTGCAGAAACGTATCATTTTCTGCACACCTTTTAGAACTACAATGACCCTCTTTCAGAGCATGGGAAATGAAAAGTATAACATGTTTATTCGCAGACTGACGGACCTGAGCTGGTCGCCGGACGGGCGCACGCTAGTGGCGTCCAGCACGGACGGGTACTGCTCGGTCATCTCCTTCGCGGACGGCGAGCTGGGACACGTGCTGCCAGACGCACCCGAGGACACTCACAAGGATGTCGCGGGTATGCAGTTACGACATATTTATTTGAACCGTTGAACGCCAAACGGCGCATCTATTTGCCGTGCCACTGACGCCACGGAAGTAAACTTTAGTTTTTGAATAAATAATGCCAAAATAAAAGTGAGGTATTTTTCAGTAGATTTTCATCAAAAAACGATCGACGTTAAATGGCTTCTTTGGCGTCGTTGTCACGATTTTGCGTTGACGTCAATTGCCATCTGTGGCGTTCAAAAGATTAAGCACTAAAGACCAAGTTGCACCAACTACAATTAGCGGACTGATTTACATCAGTCAGTGGTGATGGTGAGCTATGAAACCTCATACAGTAAATATTAGCGAATGCTGACAAACTGCTGACAAACGGTTTGGTGCAATCGACTCTATGTTGTCCAGAACCCCCGTTAGTAAAATATTTATTAATATTCTTGGAACATTGAATGTTACTAAAGAAATTAAATAATCTTTACAGAACAAATGGAAATTGACACTGAAGAGCAGGCTGAAGCAGACAAAGCTGTCAAGGACACGAAAACAGTGGATAAAAAGGAAGAATCTACCCAGAGCCCGAAGTCGAAGACACGTAAAATAGACTCCTTCATAAAATTTAAAGCGCCTTCTGAAAAATCTCCAAAAAAGCGAAAGTCGGAACCCAAACAAAAAACACCAGTGAAAATAGATCTCCTCGTAGAAACTGCCATGCCGTCGTGGTCAGACAACTCCAGCAACGAAATCATTAACCCACCCTCAGACGGAGATAAAAACAGCAAAGATGAAGTGATGGTAATTGAAGATAGTGAAGATATGAAACTTGTATACGAAGAAACTGAACATAACAAATCTAGTGAAAGTCAATCACCAACTAAAGCTTCAACTACTAACAAATCAGACACAGCCGATTCCAAAACGTCAACTGAAAGTACTCCTAAAGCAAAGGTGTCTCCTAAAAATACCATGAATTCATTCCTAAAGCAAGCCAAGGTGACGGACATGAAGGAGCCCGTGGCGGTCGCATCGGTTCCTAGCCCGAAGGCGCCCAGGCGGGTCAGCTTCGTCACGCTGTCAAGCCCCAAGAATTCTAAGAAGAAACTATAGAATGGACTTAAAAATGAAAGATATTTTGAAATGTCGGAATAAGAATTTTGTACTGTCGACACGGATCATTTTGTGTAAAAATGTTTTATAGAAATGATGTTAAGTCTGAGATAGATCTTGATGATCGAAAAGACTTCATTTTTGTGAATTTTAATAATTAAGGTAAGTAATTGATAGTTATATAAACTTGTAGTATACCCACATAAAGGAAGATAATTAGTTGCAAGTGCTTATGACAATACTAATAAATGATATCAATTTTAAAAAGATAAATTCTTTCAATGTTTTTACACCATAATTTGAAGATGGCAATTTGGTCCACAATACTAAAAAGTTCAGCTCATCCAATTAATAATTATAGGTTCAAAACCACAGACACACTTATATATAAATGGGTCATCCACAGATTTATAAACAAGTTGCTTCTCGTATGGACAGTTATTAATAGCACACCTGAGGGCCTAGCCAAGATGCCAATCGTTTACACCAGGGGTCTTCAAACTGTGTTACCTAATATGGCCCATATTGTGCCTCAGAAACTTCGCGCGGGATGGCGCGGGGCACCTTCGTTGCTGCTGTTAGGGCTGAACCCTTTAGCCTGGCTCCTGCGGGCCGGAGTTTGGAGAGCCCTGGTTTACACCGTAGCGAATGAAACGGTAGTAATATCTCTATCACTCTTCCGTATAATTGCGACAGAGACATTAACGTTTGGATCGTTACGGCACTAACGATGGCATCTTGGCTAGGCTCCCAGCTACACCTACGCAGCACAACAGTTACAAACTTTTAATAAAAAGGTCAAGATATAATGTAAACATTTTTAATAAATATTTACAATGAAATCACATTTGAAATAAAAGAGAATATATAACAAAATATATTTACTTAGAAATAAAACTGCATACTTACCTAACTCGCACCGAGTTGATTCATTGGTTTCATTAGAAACACATAAAACTCAAATCAATCTTTCACAGTCGTCAATAATTCAGACAAAGAGTAGTGAGATTACTACAGTGGAATCATTATTATCTTCCAGTTTATTACGTCAAAATAACAGTGACTTTGACAGTGAATAAAGCATAATTATATCTTTCTTTATTATTGCTCGTTCATAATATTCATGTATTTAATAGGGAAAGCCTGAAGTAGTTCTAGGCCAAAATACTTTAGTTACAGTATTTCAAACAGTCTGGTTAAAGTACATACATAGGTACTGGTAATTATTTAGTAAACCTGTTCAATGACTTGATAGTTTTCATTTTGTATATCTATCTGTCGCGTCGTCATTACGAACTCTGAATTAATTAAATTAGTTACTTTATTAGTATGTTTTTATTCCAATCTTTGGATCAGTGTTATACTCTACCAGATTTAAAATAATTTGTCAATATGACTTTATAATTATAAACCACATTCGTAGTTGTAAGTTTTCCGAAATAATGAAGTAATGTAACTTTGCATCCATTCTATTTCAATACAATTAATGTTGTTCAAGGTTCACTCTTTCAGTGAGCAGTTTTCTGTCAGTTACCGATACAACCTCGCGAAGTCTCGCAGTAATCGCGTCATTTCCTTGCATTTCTCTGCCCTGTAACAAAAATACACTATTTACTGCAGGACAATATTTACTACGGTTTATATGCAGGCGGTTATCGTCCTGACGATGCAACAGGGAGTGACGTCAGTGCAGTATAATGAATGCCTAATGCCTAGTTTGTTGTAAATTAGGAGACCTAAAAATGGATTACTACTTCTAGTATTTTATTATAGTCTTGTATTCAAATTGGTACCTATTACACAAACACAATTAAAGATCAGGTAACATCTTTTGGCGCTACGTCCCTTCGTTCTTTATTATATATTAGAACACTGTCGTCGATAAAGTGTGGTACGCGAGGCCACATGAGGTGTCACCTGATGGCGAGCTGGTGGAAGTTCCAGCACTGGTGGTCGGTGGCGGCGGGCGGGCCGCGCGGCAGGCACGTCGGCGCCGCGCGCGCGCTGCCGGCGCACCAGCTCCAGCAGCACCTCGCCCAGCATGTACGCGTGCAGGTGCAGCACATGAGGTGTTACCTGATGGCGAGCTGGTGGAAGTTCCAGCACTGGTGGTCGGTGGCGGCGGGCGGGCCGCGCGGCAGGCACGTCGGCGCCGCGCGCGCGCTGCCGGCGCACCAGCTCCAGCAGCACCTCGCCCAGCATGTACGCGTGCAGGTGCAGCACATGAGGTGTTACCTGATGGCGAGCTGGTGGAAGTTCCAGCACTGGTGGTCGGTGGCGGCGGGCGGGCCGCGCGGCAGGCACGTCGGCGCCGCGCGCGCGCTGCCGGCGCACCAGCTCCAGCAGCACCTCGCCCAGCATGTACGCGTGCAGGTGCAGCACATGAGGTGTTACCTGATGGCGAGCTGGTGGAAGTTCCAGCACTGGTGGTCGGTGGCGGCGGGCGGGCCGCGCGGCAGGCACGTCGGCGCCGCGCGCGCGCTGCCGGCGCACCAGCTCCAGCAGCACCTCGCCCAGCATGTACGCGTGCAGGTGCAGCACATGAGGTGTTACCTGATGGCGAGCTGGTGGAAGTTCCAGCACTGGTGGTCGGTGGCGGCGGGCGGGCCGCGCGGCAGGCACGTCGGCGCCGCGCGCGCGCTGCCGGCGCACCAGCTCCAGCAGCACCTCGCCCAGCATGTACGCGTGCAGGTGCAGCACATGAGGTGTTACCTGATGGCGAGCTGGTGGAAGTTCCAGCACTGGTGGTCGGTGGCGGCGGGCGGGCCGCGCGGCAGGCACGTCGGCGCCGCGCGCGCGCTGCCGGCGCACCAGCTCCAGCAGCACCTCGCCCAGCATGTACGCGTGCAGGTGCAGCACATGAGGTGTTACCTGATGGCGAGCTGGTGGAAGTTCCAGCACTGGTGGTCGGTGGCGGCGGGCGGGCCGCGCGGCAGGCACGTCGGCGCCGCGCGCGCGCTGCCGGCGCACCAGCTCCAGCAGCACCTCGCCCAGCATGTACGCGTGCAGGTGCAGCACATG
The DNA here is from genome assembly GCF_963556715.1 of Cydia fagiglandana. Taxonomy (NCBI): domain Eukaryota; kingdom Metazoa; phylum Arthropoda; class Insecta; order Lepidoptera; family Tortricidae; genus Cydia; species Cydia fagiglandana. The sequence goes on along the minus strand of NC_085932.1, from coordinate 17,234,727 downwards.
AGGTGTTACCTGATGGCGAGCTGGTGGAAGTTCCAGCACTGGTGGTCGGTGGCGGCGGGCGGGCCGCGCGGCAGGCACGTCGGCGCCGCGCGCGCGCTGCCGGCGCACCAGCTCCAGCAGCACCTCGCCCAGCATGTACGCGTGCAGGTGCAGCACATGAGGTGTTACCTGATGGCGAGCTGGTGGAAGTTCCAGCACTGGTGGTCGGTGGCGGCGGGCGGGCCGCGCGGCAGGCGCGCCAGCGCGGGCGCCAGCACGTCGGCGCCGCGCGCGCGCTGCCAGCGCACCAGCTCCAGCAGCACCTCGCCCACCTCGCCCAGCATGTAAGCGTGCAGGTGCAGCACACTAGACTCCAGCAGCGCGTGCGCCAGCGACCCGCCGTACTCCACCAGGATGGCGTCCGCTAGCACTAAACAAAATTCACACATTATTTACATTCTACTGAAATATAATAATTTATAGTATTTTTTTCTCAAATATGCAATGAAATATTGATGTTATGCTCCCTATAATAGGCTGCGAAGTATGACGTTTCAGGTTCGGCTAGGACAAGAGGTCGTTAATGGAATTTCATACAAATCTTGCAGGCCTAGGCCGGCAAAGTCCTCTTTTTTTTAAATTTCCATTTCACAGATATTTGTGACACAGCATCGTGACATTCATTCATTTAAAAAAAGTAGAGGCAGTATTTGCTTTATGGTTCGTAATGACACTCTGCCACTACGCCCATAAAAAACGAGTCGGACTCGCACACGAAGGGTTCCGTACCATAAAGCAAAAAAAAACGGAAAAAATGCAAAAAGAAAACGGTCACCCATCCAAGTACTGACCACGCCCGACGTTGCTTAACTTTGGTCAAAAATCACGTTTGCTGTAATGAGCCCCACTTAAATCTTTATTTTATTCTGTTTTTAGTATTTGTTGTTATAGCGGCAACAGAAATACATCATCTGTGAAAATTTCAACTGTCTAGCTATCACGGTTCGTGAGATACAGCCTGGTGACAGACAGACGGACAGACGGACGGACGGACGGACAGCGAAGTCTTAGTAATAGGGTCCCGTTTTACCCCTTGGGTACGGAACCCTAAAAACAATTTTTGCTATAATTTGCAGTTTTATTTGTATAAAATCGACATGAACATAATAAATAATACATTATTAACCAAATTGTATAATTTTAAATTGTAAATTTAACTACACAAATAAAAACATTCAAAATATTTCATCTAAACGTTAGCGGTAAAAAGGTCTACTCAAACAAGCGTAGTTATATTTTTTAAATTGTTATGGAGGCAAAGTTGAAAAATTTTCACTCTGTATTTCTGTTTTATTGGATTTATGGTGCGTTGTTGATTTTTTTACTTTAATATGAGTTCCGACAAAATAATGAAATTAATATTAATTGTAATCGTCGGAGTTGGAATTGGCAGCGTAAGCAGAATTGATTTTAAATAACTTGCTGCCTCTACCGCCAAGTCAAAGACGGAAGTATGTACATGGTTGTTTATGGCAATTTTATTATTTGAGAAACTAAGAAAAATGACTTACAGTTTGATTATTAGAAACAGTTTTGTGGCATATTTTAAAGGAATGAAAGTAACTACAAAATCAAAATCGTATTTACTCCATGCATAAAGTAACGATGTATGTGAAAAATGATATCAACATGAAAGACTGTAGTGTGTGTACTACGCCTTACCCACACACGTGCATAGCTTAGTATATAATGGCGTGTACTTGTTATTTAAGTCAGAATAAACCTATATTTCGCACTATCGAGTTCTCCTTTACGTCCCACCTCACATGGCGACCCTGCCAGTGCGGCCTTGCGCTGCACTGGCGGCGCGCTGCGCCAGCCAGAAGTACTGGTTTTAGTGAAAATATTCGAACATTCAGTGTAATAAAAGACTATAAAATACTCGTAATACAAAAAGTGAATGTGAAAGTTTGAGACTAATTATAACAATTAAATTATGTGCAACGTGGACAAATACCTAGTGATGAAATAGCAAGTGAAAAAAAAAACCAAAAGTAGACGTGGAAAAAAGACAAATGTGAAAATAGACTTAAATAAAATAAAAATTATAATAAAATAAATAAAAACCGCTGATAAGTTGGAAGTTGCAGCCGGGAGCTTGTTCGCGTCCCGGACCCCAGACTTGACCTTGCCGGAGTTGGAGTCGAGGACAAGGTGGAAATGTAATCGAGAGATATTCAAAGGCAGGTGCGGTGCACAGTGTGGTGTTACGTTATGAACAGTCGATTGTCCATTTCTTTTCACATGTTAAATAAGTGTAGTGTTATTTTCCTTATCATTTCTTATTTTACATTTCTTTTCTTTTATTAAGTAATAAAAATAAGTGACATTATGTAATATTAGCTATTGCTCTCATGGAAATGAAGTTTTCTTTCTTTTTTTAATTTTTCCTAAATTGGTGCTAACATCCTCCTAATGACCTATAATATCCTATAATATCCTATGAATGTCCTATAATATTTATTTATTTATTTATTTATTTATATAATTTAAAGATGTGGCTTAATATTTCTTTCTTTTTCATAATTTAAATAAGTATGCTGTCTAATAATGAAATAATAGTATGGTTAAAAGAAAGACACATATTGATTTCATTTCCTAGCTCCATGTAAATTAATCATATTTTTTTAATGCATTTCGTAATTTTATTTTATTTGGTAAACTCAACAATAGATTATTTCTGCACTTAGATACAAAATTCGTCATAGTGTACAACTGTACAAGTAAGGCGCGCCATCCGCGGCGCGTGTTCACATAAAAGGGATTGGAATGTAGCTTCTGTTATTACATCTCGAATTTCAGTTTCAACACAATGTCTTATGAACATACGTCGGACTCCAGCGGGCATTTTGGTGGCATGTCAGAATGATAGGTAAGGTTCGCAAATCATTCAATTCACTTTCGAGTATTTGGTACCTAGTATTTATAATGTGAAATTCCAAATCATAGCAACTAACTGCGTTATTTGTTTTTTAATTGGCCACTTCAGTGGGCTATCAGTCATCACTTCAAAGAGTATTTACACATTCATCATCATCATCATCAGTCGTTCCCTCAATGCTGAGGATCGTGACATCATGTCCTAATGTTGCTGACCAGTCTCTTCCATAGGCTTCTGTCACCCGCCACACACATTAAACATTTTTTTTTTTATTATGAATGGGCTTACTCATGGCCACAGACTAGCCGAGGCGTAGACGTGGCCAACATGAATAAATAAACGAATAATAGTGAATAATAGTGGTAAACATGAATAAATGATAACGGGTAACTAATTTAATTAAAATAAAATAAAATAAAATAAAATAGCCTTTTATTTCGACCTTAAATTTTTAAATGGTACATTTTGTCATGTTATTGGATATTTGTCAAATTATTCATATTAGTCAAACATATTACTATTATTATTATTATTTGTATCTACATTTATTATTACTAATTATTATAATTTTTAAATATTTAGAATAAGGTTGGTTGTCATTTTTGTTAGAGTTGACATCGGTCGACTTGCCTCCCGGCATAGGCCAATTTAATTAACTATGTTACAAATACTAGGTACATTATAATACTCGTAAGTTAAGATTTTTTTGTAAATCTTACCTTGCCCTCAAACTGCCCCCTATAGTCCGACGTTTGCTTATGAATGTATTGTGCAACAATTTAGATTATTTCAATTTTATCGTATTTAAACTTAATAATTATACATAGATACATGCCGACTTTTAACCATGTTGAGTTAAAATGTTAGTACTTAATGGATATTATTTTGTTGTGTTTAAATTTAAGATTTTAGTCATAGGATTTTTTTTTGTTTGGACTTGACGATAATATTTTTACACGGATGAAACAATAACAAGCACGGTATATGACATTGTAAAAATAATTTTAAAAAAAATATAGGAGATTGAATCGCAGGAGACATTTACGAAAAGATAAAATCATGTTGTTGATAACTATATATAGGAATGGGAATGGTTACAAAAAGTTTATATTAATTAGGCATAGGAACGTTTTGATTTGTTTTGACGTTGGATTTTATGGCTAGAGGTATTATTACAGTTTGTAATTGTATGTATATGAGGTGAGAGAGAAAGGAATGGGTCTGAGTTTTTAAATTATATGCAAGTATAACTGGATTTTGGTTGGAATAATTCAATTAAGGAGATGGTATTTGTTTGATATTAGATGGCGCGTTGGTGATGTTCGGGTAAACTGAAGCAGATAAGTATTTCGAAAAGCGATTAGCCTGATCAACTAAGAGTTGTTGAAATTCTTATTTGTTGACGTTTTCATTGATGTGAGTTAAGTGATTGCATTGAGTGTTGTTATTTTTGTTTGTTGTTGAGAGGAAAAAAAAATGAAAGTAAATAATTGACAAATAAAAATGCCTATCGCATCTTCGGTGGCCCGAGAGGCGGCCTTGAGCGATACGGTATAGTAAGGGTACGCCAGGATACAAGGCAGGCACGGAATCCTTGGATGTCTGACCATGATTCGATCGAGCATCAATCGTGGAGACTCCTTGGACACATGGAAGGTTATGATGAAAGGAAGTGTTAAAAGAACTGCCTGAATGTGAATATAAAAATAGTATGTGTGCGCGCTTAAAGTTAAATTTCCTTGTATCCTGAGCTAATAAATAAATATTATAATATTGTAATGTCGGCCGACCATGAAAATAAATGCGTTGTGTACCCTTGCCAATGCATAAAAAAGAGAGGCACGCTTTAGATGCATTATTAAATGAAATGTTATTATATAATAAATAAAAAACTAGACGTCTATTACTTAAAAAATAAGACTTGCAAGTGAATTAATATACTGAAATAATTATGATTATGAGAGTTATCTCAAGGTACCTAGGAACTAACACACATGTACGCGTACGTAACATTTGGACTATGAAATGTATTGACGAATACTTTTGGATGAGACAATTTATAAAAAGAATACCTACTGTAGTTTTAAGTTCTCGTTTTTAAATCAATTGTGTTTAATTCTGAATCTTATCGTTTAAGTTTTAATAAGAATGTTGTACTTGTTTGTATTATTGTGTTGTATCCTGAACATGTAGATGGAATATTAAAATCAAAATACTGATACCTTTTTGTGTTTTAAAGACCTTTGTTATTAACATTTATAATTTTTCATTTAATTTCAATATAGGTAATAGGTATCTTAAGGAATTGAAAGTATCCGCTTGCCAGATTTTCTTTTTTCGTTTTTAAGAACTTTGTTCTCTTAATCTACACATTTGTTTTTGTAAAAGCTACTGCATGTAATTCAGTTTATCAAATTAGTTTTTTTTATTGTTCTCTGTTATTCTATTTACTCTTCATTAAAAAAAAAATAGATCATTATGTTTGTATTCAACAATAATCATTTTTTTTACTTTAAGGGGGAAGGTGTAGTGTGTGTACTACGCCTTACCCACACACGTGCATAGCTTAGTATATAATGGCGTGTACTTGTTATTTAAGTCAGAATAAACCTATATTTCGCACTATCGAGTTCTCCTTTACGTCCCACCTCACAGACTATGTAAACTTATGTGACGAAAACGACAATCAGACGGATACAAAGCGAAAAAATCAAAGATGCATGAACATATACGGGTAGTAAAAATACATGACTCGTGTAAAACATACGCGTGAAAGATGTACGTGATAGTTATATTTTTAGTTTTTTCTTTAAATAAAACTTGGGTTTCGTGGATTTCTTATTTTATTTATTTCATTGCATGTTTGAGAAAAGCACTATACGAGGGACGTCTGAAAACTTCTAAGCCTAAGATACAAAAACACAATTTTCAAAGGTAAATCACTGTTTATTTTTCGATATAATCTCCTCCCAAATCAATGCACTTTTTACATTTTTTATATAGTGCTTTTAGCCCATTAAAAAAATATTCTTTATTTTGCCCTTCAAAATGCTCCTCTACGGCCGCCTTCATCTCTTCGTCACTAGTAAATCGCTTTCCCCTCAACTCTTTCTTCAAATTATTGAATAGAAAATAGTCGCTAGGGGCTAGGTCGGGGCTGTACGGTGGGTGGTCGATTTCGTCAAAGCCAACTTCCTTCAAAGCACGCCTCGCAACATGAGCGGTGTGGACGGGTGCGTTGTCTTGCAAAAACAAAATTCCTTTCCTTAGTTTACCTCTCCTTTTTTCAACTATTGCTTGTCGTACCTGTCTTACAAGATCTGCATAATAAAGTGCATTTATTGTGGAACCCTTTTCTAAATAATCGATTAAAAGAATACCATCACAGTCCCAAAACACCGTAGCCATTAACTTAGAGGCCGACTTTTGCACTTTAAATTTCTTCGGCGGCCGTTCCCCCTTCTCAATCCACTGCATTGATTCGGACTTACACTCCGGGTCATACTGTCTGATCCATGTTTCATCGACAGTTACTATTCGGGAACAAACTTCGTCTATATTATCTTCGCACAAGTCTAAAAACGCCTGGGAAGTTTCAACACGACGTTCTTTATCGAAGGCAGTAAGCATTTTCGGCACCCAACGAGCACTAACTTTACTCATGTGCAAATGTTCGTGTAAAATTTCTCCGACTCGTTCTTTACTTATACCTAGGACCTCAGCTATTTGCCAAACCTTAATTCTTCTATCTTCCAATACCAACTTTTTGACTTTGGCTACGTTTTCTTCGGTCACTACCGATATTGGCCGCCCTGAGCGGGGGTCGTCTTCGATGGATTCCCGCCCGAGTTTAAATAAGCGACTCCACTTTTTGACTGTGGCATAAGAAGGCCCAGAAGCACCGTAAATAATAGCCATTTCCTCAAAAATACACTGCGGTGATTTTTCACTTTTTGTAAGGAACTTAATTACAGCACGATGCTCAATTTTCGTAATATTCGCTGGTAATTCACACATTATGTAGTTTCTAGTTGAATATCTCGAAACAGAATAATAAAAATCTGACATATTGTTTTCTTAATAATTTATTTTTAAATGGCCTTTCTAGCGGCCAGTATCATAAACACATATACAACCTCGAAATACCTTAGGCTTATAAGTTTTCAGACGTCCCTCGTACATACCTCGGCGGGAAATGGGGAAATCCGACTAACTAAGCTACTTAAATTATCCAAAGATGATCGACACTTTCTAAAACCAACAGTTTCTTCGGCAAACATACATTTTTTTTCTATGAACCATTCCACCCTCCTATTTATCATAGAATGAAATATTTTACACACACATGAAATTAAAGAGATTGGTCGAAGAGCAGAGTCAGAGGAGGGGTCTCTTCCGGGTTTAGGTATCGGGACTACACTAATTTCTCTCCATTGAGTATAGGGACAAAACCTATGGAGTAGAAATTATTGTACAATGATAATAGTAAGAGTTTTCCTTTCTCAGGAAGATTTTTAATCATAGAAAAAGCTATCCCATCATGACCCGGAGCAGTATCTTTTGGTTTAATGCAAGAATCTAATTCATGTAATGTAAATGGTTCGTCTATAACCGTGCCACCCGACTCAATCACTGGCGTCGGCGGAGATACATAATCTGGCGTGAGAGAACAAGGAAGATTATGAGCTTTTTCTGCACTAACATGAGGCCGAGAAGACCTATAGCCCTTTACCCATTTCATCCGAGACCAAACTTCAGAGGCTGATGAGGACTCGCTTATGGAGTTGCAAAATTGTTGCCAACTTTCATTTCTACGCGTTCTAATAAGTCTCTGAGTATCTCTTATCTTAGCCTGAAGTTCCTCAAGATTTTGTGGTGTAGGATTTCGTCTGAACAATGAGAGAGCTAAACGTCTTTCGGCAACGGCTTTGGATAAAGCCTGGTTCCAGTATGGTTTTGGTTGGAATTTTTTTGCTGGATTATTGTTAATTTTAATATATGGTATGAAAAGATCAGCAGCTTCATTTATAATACTTAAATGATTATCATGGGTGACTTTAATGGCCATCACACCAACTGGTCATATAAAACGGATACTCGCGGCACTCAAATATATGATTCTCTTGTGGACTGTAATCTAGTTTCTCTTAATGATCACAGCCACACAAGAGTGCGCCTAGTGATTGGAATGTTACAGGAGTCGTCTCCAGATATTTCTATAGTATCTACTGATCTTTATTTTGCATTTAATTGGAACGTTATGAAAGAATCACTAGGAAGCGATCACCTAATTATAAAGATTTCTACATATTTAAATTCTTGTGTTAACTCTGCTGTACCAAAGAGAAACTATAAAGAGGCTCAATGGAATGAGTACAGAATGTATTTAGAAAATAAGTTTGCTGATTTGTCTTCGCCTGAAGCTCCTCAAGAATCATATAATTGTTTTTTAAGTATTATAAATGAAGCTGCTGATCTTTTCATACCATATATTAAAATTAACAATAATCCAGCAAAAAAATTCCAACCAAAACCATACTGGGACCAGGCTTTATCCAAAGCCGTTGCCGAAAGACGTTTAGCTATCTCATTGTTCAGACGAAATCCTACACCACAAAATCTTGAGGAACTTCAGGCTAAGATAAGAGATACTCAGAGACTTATTAGAACGCGTAGAAATGAAAGTTGGCAACAATTTTGCAACTCCATAAGCGAGTCCTCATCAGCCTCTGAAGTTTGGTCTCGGATGAAATGGGTAAAGGGCTATAGGTCTTCTCGGCCTCATGTTAGTGCAGAAAAAGCTCATAATCTTCTTTGTTCTCTCACGCCAGATTATGTATCTCCGCCGACGCCAGTGATTGAGTCGGGTGGCACGGTTATAGACGAACCATTTACATTACATGAATTAGATTCTTGCATTAAACCAAAAGATACTGCTCCGGGTCATGATACTCATGATGGGATAGCTTTTTCTATGATTAAAAATCTTCCTGAGAAAGGAAAACTCTTACTATTATCATTGTACAATAATTTCTACTCCATAGGTTTTGTCCCTACTCAATGGAGAGAAATTAGTGTAGTCCCGATACCTAAACCCGGAAGAGACCCCTCCTCTGACTCTGCTCTTCGACTAATCTCTTTAATTTCATGTGTGTGTAAAATATTTCATTCTATGATAAATAGGAGGGTGGAATGGTTCATAGAAAAAAGATGTATGTTTGCCGAAGAAACTGTTGGTTTTAGAAAGTGTCGATCATCTTTGGATAATTTAAGTAGCTTAGTTAGTCGGATTCAGACCGGATTTTCAAAAAATATGATCACTTTGGGGTGTTTCATAGATATTGAAAATGCATATAATAATGTAAATGTTCCCATTTTAATTGAAATACTTGACAGGCTACGAGTTGGACATCATATTTGTCGATATCTATGGAATTTCTTAAAGGAAAGATACCTCACAATACAAACTGATGCATCTATGTTAAGAAGATCAACTGGTCGCGGGTTGGCTCAGGGAGATCCTACTTCGCCATTGCTTTTTAATGTTTATACTTTGCATATTCAAAAATCAATTACAAGTGTTTACTTTTCACAGTATGCAGATGATTATATTTTATATGTTACAAAGAAATCTATAGAGGAGGCCGAGGATGTATTACAAAAGTCCCTTAATGTTTTTAACAAATGTCTGAATAATCTCGGTCTTGAAATATCTTCATCTAAAACTAAGTTATGTGTATTTAAAAAAGGTATTAATAGAAAACCTGTAAGCATCAAAATTAATGATAATAAAAAAATAGAGTTAGTCGAGTGTGTTAAGTATCTAGGAATGTGGTTGGATCGATCTCTTAGGTGGGAAAAACATATTAACGAATTAGCTCAAAAGATTCAGAAATATTCCAATGTTTTAAAAGTTTTAGTTGGACCGGGATGGGGTGTCCATCCAAAACATCTCCGAAGATTATACTTTGCTGTGATTCGTAGTCGAATAGATTATGCGTCTTTTCTTTACGACGATAGTTGCGATTCTCATTTGTACAAACTCGATAAAATTCAAAATCAGTCATTGAGGACTATCGGCGGTTTTATTAAGTCTACTCCTATACACGCAATGGAATGCGAATTGTGTGTACAACCGTTGTACATTCGTCGCATCTATTTGGCATCCAAGTTTTGGCTAAAATCTAGATCTTTTGAAGATAACACAACTATCAAACTCTTAGATGGATTAAATAATGACTTACAAGTTCGAGACACTTTGCGAAATAAAAAACCTCTTCTTCTTACCATTCATAATATGTATAAGTTAACAACTATGTATTCCAGTAAAGTATTAGAAATGTTTACTTTGGACCAATGGGTAAATCATATAGATATTTCTAAATCTATTAAGTTAAACATTACTTCTATTAACAAATCTAAGCGCGAGTATTACAAAGTTTCCCTAAGAACTTTTGTTAAAATTTTTTTACGTACCAATTATTCTGGATTTTATTGCATATATACCGACGGTTCTAAGGAAAAAAACTCATTAGGTGCTGCGATTTATGACCCTCAATCGAACGTATCGGTTAAATTACATATAAAATATGATATGTCAATAACGCACGCCGAGTTGGTTGCCATTGCTGAGGCCTTATCCTACATTCAATCCCTAGATTGCAATCATATAGTCATTCTGTCCGATTCTAAAAGTGCTCTGCAGCATATTGCTCGGTGTACCACGAAAAATCGATGTCTCCCGGTTGCCTATTCCATTTTAAATATCATTGATAAATTACAATCGCAAGATAAGACCATAATTCTGCAATGGATTCCATCTCATGTAGGTATAGCCGGTAATGAAGTAGTGGATTCCATAGCCAGGCTGGCTTGTCATGGTGGAGTAGAATGTAATACCTTGCCTTTTTATACGGATTGTATCATTTTAGCCAAACAGAGAACCTATACTTTATGGAAAGAATACTTTGATAAGAGATCAACAGAGAAGGGTATTTGGTACAAGACGATCCAACCTCATCCTTTAATGACACCGTGGATTGATTGTTTTCTTAATAGACGTGACATTGTATTGATGATGAGACTACGTTCTGGACATATCCCATTGAATAAATTCGGTTATTTAATGAAGAAAGTTCCTTCTCCTAATTGGGTAGGTAAAGTTTTTTGAAGATAGGCAAATTATATTTTTTCCCAATAGTATTCATTATAGCGATCACGGAAATGCAGCTCTTTTATTTTTATATTATTTTATTGATTAAATATAATTTTTTAAATGATCGATATGACGTTTGTGAGGTGAAATGGCAGATTCGAGTAATTAATTCCTTTGCCGTAGTAAATGGGCCGAGATAGAAAAAAAATCGATGTCAACTGTCAGTGTCATTCTTGGAAAATAACTTGCAAATAATTGGAAAATAATGGTCGGACGAAACATTTGTGTTTTCTTGTAATTGGATGTCGGTGTGATTTCTAGAATAAGTATTTTTAACGTCCCTAGCACGATCAACACGGATATTTTGATAATGATAACGATTGCTTTCGACTACTTGGCACTGCTTCTTGGAGATCATTTTCATTAACGCCTCCACCACGACTCTTGGACTGCTACACGAGTCATTTTGGATCTCAGTATCAACACAATAGATGGAGACGATCCCGGAAACGTTCGAATTACAGAGATGAACTCAAAGTGCGTCGTACCGTCTTGTAGGAAGTACAGACGTTACTTTCCAAATTCAGCGTATTTGAGCACACCAAAGTCTTTAACAGCGATTCGGTGCCAAGCTTTGAAGATATATTGGCCAAAATGGTAACTTATACGTTTGTGAGGACTATATAAACGTGATTGTTGTATTATACATACATAATGATTAAGATTGTAATAGTGTTATAACTAGGTCGTTATTGGCTCGGCAAGGTGTTCACAATATCTGAACACGCACGCCCTGATAATAGAGGCGTGTTCAGATATTTATGAGCACCCTAGCTGCACCAATATATCTGATGGCGACTGTACTTAAGAAAACTTATAATATAAATCCAGTAAATTTCGTTTCGTTTTATTTTATAAATCCACAAATTATTATCCTTAAGCATTAACATTACAACAGTATATAGAATCACGCTGTGTGGCGTGCCCTTGAAGAGAGTTGAGAGGTTCAAATATGGTCAATATGGATAAGTATGTCTGTAGGGTAAATGTGCTTCACGTTGGGGCCTGTTTACATATTGATTAGTGTTGATTGCGGGTTTAATACATTTGCCACTATACACAAGTAGCAAGTGTATCAACTCGCAAAAATACTACATTTTTGCTTCCATTGAGGTATACATAGTAAGCACTATTCTCAAATTATGTGAGGAAATAAAACAAATTCAATTTAGTAAAGCGTATTTAATAGGGGTAAAGTGACGCGAATACAATTAAAAAAACAACGCATATTCTTAGTTTATATTAAATGTAGATGGCTTTTTAGTTTTCACTTGGTCACAGAAATACGCTAAAAACCACTTTCAGAGTAGGTGTTTCTTGCGTTTTGGCTGTCCTTCTTGTGTCCTTCCACAGCATGAGCATGTCGTAAGTCCTGTTGTATTTGTCCCAGGACTTAGCAGGAAGCTAGTTATTCATTATAATCATTATTAAGTTTGCTTCTGCTTTCAAATGAGGCGGTGTGCCGTCTATTCCAGGTCGTTTTCGTCACTTGAACTCATTTTGTTTATTACGAGTATTAAAATAACAAGCGGTAACTTATTGAGTATTGCACAACGAATAAACTTTGCCGCCTTTTATTTGCATATTTTTTAAAATTATATTACCATAGATACAAAGCATACGGTACGCGCATGCGTCAATCCGCGCGCACCGCGCAGCGCCCTTTCGCGGTGCTAAAGCGGTATCCAGACGGGATTGATCAAATCGGTCGATTTGATCAGAAATGAAATTGGCGTCAATCTCCAATTTTAGATTTATGGTGATATTAGACCCATTTAAATTGAAAAAATGCCCCATAACGAAAATACTAGCCTTACAAATTGGTGTTCTTGTGTCCGCACCTCATTTTATTGGTCATTATCGCCGGTTGAATTCGGCGAGCCAAATTGGCGTTTGCGTCCGTACGTCCCGATTCGATCGGGCAATTTAATCAGATTGGCGAAAAATTTACTAATCTGGATACGCCTTAAGCAACATCGAGTTCACGATAATTTGACATATATAGCTGGTCAAGCAAATCTTGTCAGTAAAAAAAGGCGCGGAATTCAAATTTTCTATGGGACGATATCCCTTCGGGCCTACATATTTCAAATTTGCCGCCTTTTTCTACTGACAAGATCTGCTTGACCAAGTATAATAATAATAGATTTTTAGCATAAGTTGCATTTCATAAAACTTAACCCAAATCATTTGTACATTTTCAAGTCAAAGATAAAGACATGTTGGTTTTAAAATTTTAATAAGTATAGACCATAACATTGTCATGATCTTGTAACATTGTTAAAATAAGAGAGTCTCCCATTTTCATTTTATTGCATTTTTTATAAAATGTCTTTAGATTCTCGGGATATCTTGGTCCTAATTCGATTGCTCTTTTTTATGGAAATAATTATATCCTTCAGATTCACAGGATGCTCGAGGCTTAGCCGAATAACACTGCAAGGAAGTATGTCATGGCTCAATGGTTCTAATTAGCCCTCAGTATAATACCGCCAATGAATGTTTACATCCACCTGAAAATAAGAACAACATTCATAAAATGAGGATAACCACACAAAACTAACAGATGGTTGAAATTGTTAGAAAAAATTAGACCGATTTCTTGTTTACGAACTTAACAGCTCATGGCAATTTAATAATAAAAATCAAAACACAAGTGAAGAAAGTTTTATGTACCTATGTATTTCACGGATACGTACTCCTGTACGGCCATTGCTCCTCTAATTCAACGGCATTGTGCTTATCACTGTTATGATAATAATTTCAAATTTGTAGAATCTGCTCGCAATCTCGTATGAACTCGCTTATTTTTCTTGCAAAACTCTGTCCAAGGGTCAGCGTAGGGGCCGTCGTGTAGGGGTGGGGAAGAAAACGTTGTCCAATAATTATGCAGTGCCAAGTTATCGAAAGTAAATTCAATCTTTGTCCAAATACGCGCAGATGTCGTGGGGAATCAGAAGTCCGTGGGTCGTGCTGAGGTCGTCGAAAATCTCAATGATAACATTAATAGCAATTCGCAAGGTAACATGAGGCTTGTCCGTTATTTTTCGGGAATGAGAGCTAAGTGACACTGACAGTTGACATCGTTTTTTTTCTATCCCGTCCCATTTACTACGTGCAAAAGAATTACTTGGATCTGCCATTCCATCTCACAAACGTCATATCGATCATTTAAAAAATTATATTTAATCAATAAAATGAAATAAAAATAAAAGAGCTGCATTTCCGTGATCGCTATAATAAATACTATCGGAAAAAAATATAATTTGCCTATCTTCAAAAAACTTTACCTACCCAATTGTGATGAATGTGATGTATTAGAAGACGTGTACCATGTTATAATGGAATGTGTCCGGAATGAAGCTGCTCGGATACAACTGGCTTTTTCAAGCCATAATAATATGTTTGATGTTGGGGTCTGCAATAGCGTCCTGGCTGCTCCTCTGTCGGACGCCGCCATGGCGCTATTGCAGCTTGTACGAAAGGCTTTAGTATGTAGAATAAGTTAGTTGTAAGAATATATTAATTTGTGGTTTTTTATGGAGCGACATGTTCACCTCGGTGACAAGCTCTAAAAATAGAGAAAAAAAAAAAAAACTTTTAAAAAGTTTGGAACTCGACAAATAATGGAATTTGTATGCAACACTGCAGTCCCAAAATCGAGGCTGCAATGTTTTTAACTTTTTAATTTTGAAAGAGAAAATGTTTATAACTACTTCTTTTTTGGCATATTTACTAGGTGCAATGCACTTCTGAATGTTTTAAACACCTACCAAGTATATTTCACTTATAACTTAATTTTTAAATTGGACACAATACAAAATACATCTTAATTTTTGACTGACCATAAACTACGCGCTTCGCGACCTATTTTTTATACGGCAAAGTCGACTTTGCCGTCCATTTTTGAGAAATAGTACATTATTGTCGAGGCTCGGAAGTAGCTACTAGCAGGCTGAGGATTCGTTTTAAACGGACGACCTTGGGAGTCCGTTTAATTGAATCCGAAGCCAGCAAGTAGCCTTCCAGCCGAGTCATATATAGTGCTTTTCTCAAAAATGGTGCAAGATATATAAATATCATAGAAATATTTTACAAAAGCAACGTTCTTACATATATATTTTGACAGAAAAAAACCCTTGCCGCCTTTTAATTTTTTTAATAAAAAAATAGAAGTGTATTTTTCTGCCAAAAATACGCCAACCTATTTGAGACATCTAAAGAGTCGCGGTACTATTCATCTGTTTGGCTGTTTAATGGGCCTGTGCCTTCATTTGATATGATAATTTCAACTTTTAAAAAGTTTGGAACTCGACAAATAATGGAATTTGTATGCAACATTGCAGTCCCAAAATCGAGACTGCAATGTTTTTAACTTTTTAATTTTTGTCTGACCATAAACTACGCGCTTCGCGACCAATTTTTTAGACGGCAAAGTCGACTTTGCCGTCCATTTTTGAGAAAAATACTATTAAACTTTCGCGTTTTGAACACATATTAACTCACATTTATAGACGGGTCTAACGCGAATTTATTCAATTACCTTGATTTACCAAGTTTCGACACAGGTTTCACTGGTCGTGGTCGCGGCGGCGGGTCGGTAAATCAAAGTAATTGAATAAAAGTCGCGTTAGACCCGTCTATAAAATGTGAGTTAATATAATTCATTATTTTAGGTTTTTCGTTATGAGTGTTTCTAGCCTTCGTGGGTCGTGACTTTCAGCCGGCCCGACGAATTGCCCCTAAAAACAAGAGAGCGTGCATAAACTGTAGGGGGCAGTACAGGAGCCCCCTGTTTATTGGTGCGAAGTGTGAATGTCAAGTTTATGCCTTCAATGTAGCCCAACCAGATAGTACAATCTACAATGCACAAGAAAACGTACTACGTGTTATGATATTTTAATTAGTGATGTACCGACTATTGATTTGGCCGACTAGCCGACTAGCCGACTAATCGGCGCTCGAATGGCCGATTAGTCGGCCGACTAGTCGGCTAGTCGGCCAGATCATTAGTTTCGTATAATATCAGGTGAAAAACAATAGTTTTGCTCTTTAGGTTGCGCTATTCATATATTAGCTTGGCTAAAAGGTGTTCTCTACAGGTTCAAAGACCTATCACAAGAATCCTCGTTATATTTCTGTCTTTCTTTTATTTTGCGATCCTGAGCAGACCGACAGTAGGTACAACTTGTAGGAGGTATTTCCAAGGCTCTATTTCTCGTACGTAGTCGCCAGTTAAGAACCTATCCCCTGTGGTCAGCGTCTTTACGAGCAACGTGCCCTGTTTATAAGTCTCTAAATTTTGCAATAACATTAATAGTTCCCCATGGTTCCTCCATTAAAAAAAAACAAAAACTGAATTATAATACAATCCTTTAAGTATATAGAACTTCGCCATGAAATTACACGAGAATCAGTTGAGATCGACCTGTAGAGGAAATCACCAGCCTACCACCATACGATAACGATCAAACGGTCAATTATATGAACAAAAGTTTTCACACCCTGAATAGGTATTTTGGTAAAATAGACATAAAATATATGGTAAATATTGACTGTTGGTTTCTTTTTTCTGTTTTTCTTTCACTAATAAGGTGCCGACTAATCGGCCATTTTTGCCGACTAGTCGCCGACTAATCGCCGACTACAAAAGTGGCCGGATAGTCGGCTTTCCCGACTAGTCGGCGACTAGTCGGTACATCCCTAATTTTAATATAGATTTGCCATACACTAACATATCAAGCGAAAAAAATGATGCCAACCAATGCTGCCAACGTCACGGCAGCATCAGTTACAATTTGTTTACAACTTCATACGCAAAATGCGTAAAAGAGACGGCACAATTAAAATAATACCTAAGTAAAAAAGAGACGGCTAGTGTTTGTCACTTGCGCGTGAATTCGATAAATCAGTGATACCACCATAACACGACGGCAAATAGTGGAGATGGCGCGAACCGTAAAACTTATTAAGAAAAAAAAATATCAAAGAATGTTTGACAGAAGGGGCAAATTATTTTAGTGCAGTTCTATGTAGTAATGTACTCGCTACCGAAGTAAAAAGTTTTCACATTTAGTTATGTAAATAAAAGATATTATATTATACATATCATTGTTACTTTTGTAACAAAAAAAATTTAGCTGGTTCAGTACGCAGATTATGTATGTATGGTGATTAAAATTTCACCCCGTATTTTTATATTTTATATGTACTGGATTCTACCTATTTCGTGAATACTATATATTAATAACATTCACCTTCCCTTTGATCAAGTGATATATACTGGTATTAGCACAGTTCATACGCAAATGTAAATAAAGCGGTAAAAATATATATCTATGTAAATAAACTATATTCCTTTCCACGAAACCGAGTTAAAAAAAGCAAATTCAATAACAACAAAACCTTTTATTAAACTTGAAATTTATTTCTCTTATTTGTACGACAAGCACCAAACAATGAATGCAACTTACCATGACGCCTCTGCTATGATAATCTATGTACGCAGTTGGTGCGTCCTTGTCATTCTCGCTGATAAGAACATAAACTTATCTCTTTCTGTCAGCCGGCGAAAATGGCGGCCAGCTTTATTTCTTTCAAGATTAAACCGAAGAAAAACGGATTATTTCAGCTTTTACTTACGAATGATATGTGACGCCGTCAATTTTTTTGCGCTTCCGCGGATAATTTGAGCATTTCAACATAACGCAGGTCGGCATTTTGTTGCTTAATACACGTTATTTGTGGAAAAGTATTAACCGGTGTACACTTCGCGCTTGCGTCAGGCAGACTGAGACAAACTCGTACACATGACACGAGGTGAGTGCTTCAATTTTGGAACGTGTATAACACATCTAGTATTAAAATATCATAGACTACGTGCACTAGAAGGCAACACTGCTTTGCCATCATGTATAGTTTGTTTCTGATACAGGCCACCAGGTGGCAGACCTAACGCACATGGTCCCTTATTCAAGTTGTACATCGTCAAAAATAGTCCCAATGTAATTAATAGTGTTGGATTGACAACAGTTACACAATAAGGGTCATGCATGGATCACCCAACAGGCGCACTTACCTTTGATCTCCTTGTTCTGCTCTCGAGTAGTGGTGGCTCGGGAGACCAGGTCGAGCAGGAACTTCATGACGGAGCAGTTGGCCTCGCGGTGGTCTAGAGCCGTGGCCAGCGTGCCGCACTGCACGACCGCCGGCATCGCGCCCGACGAGAGGAACTCTAGTGGGATGCGTTGCAGGAACCTGGCGAATAAACGGATTGAAATTTAGAATACTAATAATAGAAATCTAATAACAGAATTTCCAGTTTAAGGAAGAACAGCTGCAGCCGATAATATGTTATTATACGAAGGCGTCATAATTCAGTATTTCGTCGGCAATAGACAGCTTTCTAGAGCCATACTGCGTAATTTTATTCTTAAGCGGGATTTACATTACGAAATTAGTGTCATGCATGTTGAAATCAGTTTCACGAAAGTAGTTTCGATATATGCGGAAGTAATTTTGTGAAATAATTAGTGTCGTGAAATTCACAGTATCGCAGTGACCATGGCCGCATCAGCATCGAAGCTACACGTCCGCAAAGCGCAGACACTTTCACGACACTAAGTTTTCACGTCGCATTTACACTACGAAATTAGTTGCATGACACTAATTTCACCAAAAAATCGCGCAGAGCACGAAACTGATTTGCATTCGTGAAATTAATGCATGCATTATGAAAGTACTAAATTACACGTGAAACTGTTGGTAAAACTAATGTCACGAAACCAATTTCATGACACTAATTTCGTAATGTAAATTCACCTTTAGTGTGGAATGTCCAAGTGGTGATTCTAGTCAGTTGTTGGTAGTCCATAAGGTGCTTCCATATCTAGGTTGCGCTACTAGTACGCCATTCGCGAGCCATTTGCACAAGGATGTGTCGAAAGACTTGTCACAATTTTCTCGTTCCCTCCTATCCCTCAAGGACTAAGATAAGAGGACACACAAACGCGAGAGTATCCTTGTATAAACTTAGTTTTAATTATTTACTTATAAGTCATGCACTTAATTAAGATTCAAAATTGTTAACCCTCTGTGGAAGAGCGCTCGTCTCTTAAAACAGGTATCTTGAATACTTAATAATTTTTAAGAAAAAAAAACCGACTTCTATGGGGCCCGGTGAAAGATTATGGTAGATGGTGCACTATGTAGAAAAGGAGGTAAAACCAGTACCTACTTTCTAGTAGCATTTCGTTTCCGTAAGGGTCGTAGTTATCTAGCCTAACCTAACCCACTTCTCTGATAGCAGTTCGGTTCTGTGAGGATCGCAGTTCGAACCTAACCTAACCCACTTAACGGCGCATGCGGTGCGGTGTACGGGAGTTTGAGCGGGAGGGGTTTGGCATCATCATACCCACATTTTATGGTAGGTAATCATAGTGGTTTATTTAGTTTAGGTATCATAGTGGTTTTCCGGGTCAAGATCCGGGTCTCTGAGTCAGAGTCCGGGTCCGAGTCCCGGTCCAAGTCCGGGTCCGGGTCCGAGTCCGGGTCCGAGTCCGGGTCCGAGTCCGGGTCCGAGTCCGGGTCCGAGTCCGAGTCCGGGTCCGAACCGGATCCGGGTATGAGTCCGGGTCCCAGTCCAAGTCAAAATCGAAATTCGAAATCACCAAACATGTACTATGCGTCGTTGAAGAGTTCTGTTCTGATCATCATCAGCAGTTCCACTTCATCAAATGCGACAGTTTTTAATGTAAATGGTTGATTTTATGATGAAAATACAAAAAATTCTATACGTATGCCTTTAAGATTTGAGGAGTTCCCTCGATTCCTTATGGATCCCATCATCAGAACTCGAGCTTGACAGAAATGTGGCTTAAAAACTAAACTTGCTTAACAAACATAACGAAGAGGACAAATCGCTAAACGTGAACTATGCGTCGTTGAAGAGTTCCGTTCTGATCATCATCAGCAGTTCCACTTCATCAAATGCGACAGTTTTTAATGAAAATGCTTGATTTTCTGATGAAAATACAAAAATCTCTATACGCATGCCTTTAAAATTTGAGGAGTTCCCTCGATTTCTCATGGATCCCATCATCAGAACTCAACCTTGATAAAATTGTGGCTTAAAAACTAAACTTGCTTAACAAACATAACGAAGAGGACAAATCGCCAAAGGTGAACTATGCGTCGTTGAAGAGTTCCGTTCTGATCATCATCAGCAGTTCCACTTCATCAAATGTCACGTTTTTGAATGTATATGCTTGATTTGTTGATAAAAACATAAAAATCACCATATGTATGCCTTTAAGATTTGAGGAGTTCCGTCGATTCCTCATGGATCCCATCATCAGAACTGGATTTTGACAAAAACGGGACCAATCTGTATGCATATACATACAATCAAAAAAATAATTTTCAAAATCGGTCCAGTAATGACGGAGATATGGAGTAACAAACATAAAAAATAAAAAAAAATAAAAAAAATAAAAATAATAATTTTTAAGAAAAAAAAACCGACTTCTATGGGGCCCGGTGAAAGATTATGGTAGATGGTGCACTATGTAGAAAAGGAGGTAAAACCAGTACCTACTTTCTAGTAGCATTTCGTTTCCGTAAGGGTCGTAGTTATCTAGCCTAACCTAACCCACTTCTCTGATAGCAGTTCGGTTCTGTGAGGATCGCAGTTCGAACCTAATCAAACCCACTTTTCTAGTAGCATTTCGTTTCTGTAAGACTCGCAGTTCTAACCAAACCTAACCCACTTTTGTTCGGTTCTGTGAGGATCGCAGTTCAAACCTAACCTAACCCACTTAACGGCGCATGCGGTGCGGTGTACGGAAGTTTGAGCGGGAGGGGTTTGGCATCATCATACCCACATTTTATGGTAGGTAATCATAGTGGTTTATTTAGTTTAGGTATCATAGTGGTTTTCCGGGTCAAGGTCCGGGTCTCTGAGTCAGAGTCCGGGTCCGAGTCCCGGTCCAAGTCCGGGTCCGGGTCCGAGTCCGGGTCCGAGTCCGGGTCCGAGTCCGGTTCCGAGTCCGGGTCCGAGTCCGAGTCTGGGTCCGAACCGGATCCGGGTATGAGTCCGGGTCCCAGTCCAAGTCAAAATCGAAATTCGAAATCACCAAACAAGTACTATGCGTCGTTGAAGAGTTCTGTTCTGATCATCATCAGCAGTTCCACTTCATCAAATGAGACAGTTTTTAATGTAAATGATTGATTTTATGATGAAAATACAAAAAATTCTATACGTATGCCTTTAAGATTTGAGGAGTTCCCTCGATTCCTTATGGATCCCATCATCAGAACTCGAGCTTGACAGAAATGTGGCTTAAAAACTAAACTTGCTTAACAAACATAACGAAGAGGACAAATCGCCAAACGTGAACTATGCGTCGTTGAAGAGTTCCGTTCTGATCATCATCAGCAGTTCCACTTCATCAAATGCGACAGTTTTTAATGAAAATGCTTGATTTTCTGATGAAAATACAAAAATCTCTATACGCGTGCCTTTAAAATTTGAGGAGTTCCCTCGATTTCTCATGGATCCCATCATCAGAACTCAAGCTTGATAAAATTGTCGCTTAAAAACTTAACTTGCTTAACAAACATAACGAAGAGGACAAATCGCCAAAGGTGAACTATGCGTCGTTGAAGAGTTCCGTTCTGATCATCATCAGCAGTTCCACTTCATCAAATGTCACGTTTTTGAATGTATATGCTTGATTTGTTGATAAAAACACAAAAATCACCATATGTATGCCTTTAAGATTTGAGGAGTTCCGTCGATTCCTCATGGATCCCATCATCAGAACTGGATTTTGACAAAAACGGGACCAATCTGTATGCATATACATACAATCAAAAAAATAATTTTCAAAATCGGTCTAGTAATGACGGAGATATGGAGTAACAAACATAAAAAAAAAATAAAAAAATAAAAAAAAAAAAAACATACAACCGAATTGATAACCTCCTCCTTTGGGATTTGGAAGTCGGTTAAAAAACATACAACCGAATTGATAACCTCCTCCTTTGGGATTTGGAAGTCGGTTAAAAAGAGGCACCAGCATGGATACTGAAATGTTACTTTATGTCACTGAATAAACTTTTTTTAATTTTTATTCTCATCGATCCTCACACGCTTCAATAACACACCTGATGCACAGCCTGAAGAGATCGTCGACGGTATCGGGATTATCCTTGAGGCCGTTCTCCCGCTGCAGCAGGTCGAAGGCGCGCGGCATGAGCGCCTTGAGCAGGTCGATGAGATCCGACACGCACTCCGGCTCGTGCGCCAGCTCGTCCACGAGGATGCTGGCGAGGTAGAGCAGGCACGAGTGCTGGTGCTGCGCGTAGATGTCGGCCATGGTGCGCGCCAGGTGCGGGAGCAGCGGCGCGGCGCGGCGCGCGGTGCAGCGCAGCGCGAAGCGCAGCGCGCGGCAGCCGCGCTCCATCACGCGCCCGTCCGCCTGGTACCTGCCACAGACGACCGACAACCGTAACCGAGACGTTCCAAGACACGGTTTATATGGAATGCGAGTTGCTAATACTCTGAGGGTCGGTTGCCCCGAACCGTCTATCGCCTCTAAGACGTTCGCAACGTTTTATTCTATGGTAGTTTCATAGTTGGTGTAACTGACCCTAACTACATAGGTAGTGGTACTTAAGGCGGAGACTTTGATAGTACTTGATCAAAACGTCGTGCAGCACGGGCCAGGCGTCGCCGAGCGCGGGCACGCAGGCGTCTGCCTTGCGCGGCGACAGCTCGCGGAACAACGCCGCCAGCAGGTCCAGCGTGGGGCAGGGGTCCGCGTCGCCGCCGCTGCCGGCCAGGATCTCCTTCAGCGCGCCGAGTTGGATGGAGGCGGCTTCTCGCATCGCCACCGTCAGCTGTAGATGAATGAATGTCTACTGTGCGAAAAGGTTCCTTGAACTGTAATGTAAGTTCTAAAGCATGTAGACATGTAGCAAGGAAACTTCAAATATACGCAAATATATTGAAGACTTTGATTTTTAGGTACTATTGCAAGCGTCAATTTCACGAAATGACTGACATCCAGCAAGTTACTTATTTTTCGACTCGAAGTTACATTTGCTTATTCATTCACTGGTTTTGTATTCAAAGTCTACGTACACACTTCAGGTTGTCGCGGTCTCATACGAATCATATTACGGCCCAACTCGCGGCGCATCGCCACGATTGCAACCGTAACAGTTAATGAGACCTATAAACCTATCCTAAGGGCCTCATAACTAATGTTACCTGGTCCTGCGGCAGCGAGGCGAGGGCGCTGGCCAGCGCGCGCACCAGCGAGGCGCCGGCGCCGGGCGGCAGCGCCAGGCTGTCCAGGTGCCGCGTCGCGCGCAGCAACGTCACGGCGTGGGAGGCCGCCTCTTTGCTGCACGCCTTGCAGATGTTCTGTCGCGGAGAAAATGTTTTTTTTTTATATTATGGGCTCAAAAGTTCACCCTGCTCAATACATACATGTTACTGGTAAAGTACAAGTAGTAACGCAATGTCAGCAATTTAAATATGTAGTATAAAAGCGGTTTTTAAAGCACTCTGATACAAAATACAATCAGCTAAATTTATAGATCTAACATTTAAAAATTTCGTACTTGTAACGCAGTAGCAGCCGCTGGAGCCAATTTGGGCTCCTGCAACGCCGTCACTAAGGTCTGCAGACAAGGCTCCAGGCATGTAGGATGCCGCTCGATCCAGTCGCACAGCTCTCCCAAGAGCAGAATGCACGTTTTCCGAACTGCCGGGTGAGCGCCTTCAGGCATGGACAGTATTGCTTCCACCACTTTTGGAACATATTCATATTCGTCCCTATAAACCCAAAAGACAAAAATTAAGTTTACATCAGCACCATCCTTAGCAAAATGTTGTGAAAACCAACCCAACACTGTCTAATAAGCATTGATAGTTTTAATTAAGCAAGGTATGTCTACTCAAACCATTAAAAGATATAATATGTACATTTTTACCCAACTACAGGAAGATTTGTGATTTTACTATGTTGTGTTATGTGTTCGATTGTAGTGTCCATACAACTTGCCGATTTCGGTGAGGTGGCAACTATACGTTTTTATATTTTTTACTACCCAGATGATGCTTAACTTTTTATCACAGTAAAAGAAAAAGTTTTTCAATGAAAAACCATGCCTGGATTAAAATTTTTATACATTTAGCTTGTTAGTACATAATGTGTACACTCACGGTAAAATATTTTTGGCAACAGCTTGCATGACAAAGAGTGCAGCCTCAGTGCGCTCCCAGGACAAGTCAGCCTGCAACGTGGCAAACATCTGCCGGAACACAGAGCTCGAGCCCACAATAAACACCACATCTTTGATCAGCTCCATCACCTTCACTCTGAACTCCTGGAAACAAGAAAGGCCGGATCTTACCAGATAATCAAGTTGACAGATTCAATAAAAAAAAAAACAATAGAAGACATCTATTTATCCAAGGATGTATGCAAGGTGTCTCGTGGCTTTATAAGGCAATGTATTGGACTGGCATTTGCGACGCATTTGTGGCAACTGAAGTAGGATTAGGTAGTGAGGATTGTGCCCGCGCGTTTTATTGTGGGTTTCGTCACCTTTCGTGATGTTACCCATGTTCATGATGTTCCATACAATACAGATAATTAATATTATGATACATTTAAGCCCCTTGTGTTTTTAATGCTCTTCAGTGATAACAATATTGGTACTTACATAGAAATCATCCCCTTCATCCAAAAGCTGTGTGCGGTCAGGTTCGCACTGACAATGCCTCGCCAGAGCCTCAATAAGGCGCTCTATATGTGGTTTAAATGCGTCAGTTAGAGGTTGATAGTCTCTGCGGTAGACATCTTCAGACAAACGGTACCATAGATTAAATGTAATCTCAGCTACCTGAAATGTAACATTTATAAATATTCAGTGGCGTGCCTAGGGTTTCGGAGTAAGGCAAGCCGAAAGACATGTTTTCGTAATAAAATCCAATCTCACTTTTTGGACTCAAATGAATTTGCTAGCGTATCGCGGCGAGCTATCATAGCGCACAGCACAGAGCATACTAGGTACTACCATAACTACTAGATAGAATTTTACAAACATATCAGAGGGCCCACAAGGTGGACTGATGACCTGGTGAAGGTCGCGGGAGTCCGCAGGATGCGGGTGGCGCAAGACCGGTCATTGTGGCACTCTTTGGGGGAGGCCTATGTCCAGCAGTGGACGTCCTCTGGCTGATATGATGATGATGATGATGATGATCAGAGGGCTTACCGCGTACACTGAAATTTGCAAATTGCATGCTTCTTTCTCTTTCACTCTAATTACGCCGAGCTCTGCTGAATCTTGACGTGAATAAGGCCAATGGACCGGACGGTATACCTGCACGTGTACTAAAGCAGTGTGCGCCTGAGTTGTCTCCTGTACTGACACGCCTGTACCGCCTCTCTCTCCAAACAAGAACGGTGCCGAAATCCTGGAAGCTTGCAAACGTGCAGCCAGTACCCAAGAAGGGTAGTCGTGCTGATCCCTGCAATTACCGACCAATCGCCATTACCTCCATGCTCTGTAAAGTCATGGAAAGGGTACTTAACGGCAAACTGCTGGCATACCTCGAAGCAAATGATCTGCTCAGTGACCGTCAATATGGCTTTCGCCGAGGTCGGTCTACTGGGGATCTTTTAGCGTATGTCACGCACTGCTGCGGCGAGGCCATCGAGAGGAACGGTGAAGCGCTTGCTGTTTCACTGGACATCTCGAAGGCCTTTGACAGGGTTTGGCACGCAAGTCTCCTTAGCAAGCTTCCTGCTTACGGCATCCCTGCTGATTTTTGTAGCTGGCTATCTGATTTCTTGAGTGAACGGTCGATCAGAGTAGTTATTGATGGCTGCTCTTCGGACCTCATGGCCATTGACGCCGGTGTTCCTCAGGGGTCTGTTCTCTCCGCAACCCTTTTCCTGCTCCACATTAACGACATGCTGCAACCCAGCATTGTAGGTTATGCAGATGACAGTACGGTTGTTGAGAGATATTTGGCTAGTGCAAGGGACAGCAGGGAGGATATACGTTCACAGAGAGAGGCCATGGTTGAGCGAATGAACTTGACCCTTAGTCTCGTTTCCCAGTGGGGTGATGACAATCTGGTCACGTTCAATGCCTCCAAAACGCAGGCGTGTCTATTTTCCGCTAAACGGAGTCCATTCGACCTAACTCCTTCTTTCCGGGGTGCATCTGTACCTATTACCGACAGCCTGGAACTCCTCGGCATGGAGCTGAGTTCAGTCCTCGGCTTCGGCAGCTTCATTGAGTCTAAAGCACAAACTGCGGCCAGAAAGCTGGGCGTCCTAAATAAGGTGAAGCGATACTTCACACCTGGACAGCTTCTAACACTTTACAAAGCTCAAGTCCGGTCGTGTATGGAGTATTGCAGCCACCTGTGGGATGGCTCAGCTAAATACCAACTCGCCGCTTTGGACTCAGTGGAGCGCAGAGCCAGGAGGATGATTGGCGACAAGAAGCTAACGGCTAAGCTTCAGACTTTGGCCCATCGGCGGAAAGTCGCCAGCCTGTCGGTATTCTACAGGTTGCACTTCGGGGAGTGTGCCCAAGAGCTACACGAGCTCATTCCACCGTCCCCATTCTACCATCGGACTTTTAGACGCACGGCCGGTTTCCATCCTTACTTGGTAGATATTCCGCCAATTCGCACTAAGCGCTTTGCTTCTACTTTCCTTATGCGCACTGCCAAGGAATGGAATTCCTTGCCGGCGTCTATATTTCCGTGCTCTTATAACCCGGCAACCTTCAAATCAAGAGTGAACAGGCACCTTCTGGGCGAGCTCGCTCCATCGTAGGCCACGTCTACGCCTCGGCTAGTCTGTGGCCATGAGTAAACCCATGCATAATAAAAAAAAAAAAAAAAAAAAATTACGCCTTAATTGAAGTAAACCAACAATCCTTGTGTTTTGTAAACGGCCGTACAAAATTTTCTCTTAATGCGACTGACTTATCTGAGAATACACAAGTCGGGTGTTGATTTTGACGCGGAAATGATATATATCCCGTTTTTCTACAAAGTTTAACGATTTTACCTTGATTTCGTTGAGTAATACGTGGACGCATCTCATACCGTCACAAGGAACAACTTCATCCATTGTTAACACTTATAAACGTCACAACAAACGAACAAATCCACATTCACTACTTAATTCAAATTCACTTAAATAAATTGACCTTTCGTTACTTTCGACTCGTCTAAATAATAATACACTTGAAGTAAACGCGTGCCCGTGTGAACTTATGCAGCTAACTTCACACCAAAAGCTCGGCTTAAATCACTTATAAAATTGCTATACATACCAACAAATAATTACATCGTTCTATGGCGTTTGTAGGCTTAGACCGCCTAGAGCGGGACGAAAAAGCAAGCTCGCACTCGTCGGCTTGCAACCGCAATCCGACGAGTGCGAGCAGGATAGCTAATTTCTCAGCAGATATTCATCCTACGCCTGATTTCTTTCGCGCGGAGGAGGCGCCACGGCAAAACTTTGCAACACGCTGGCGCCGCGGTCCGCGCGCTGTGGCTTGAATTTAATAATACGGGTTCATTTGGCGCGCGGTTTATAAATAATCTATATTGATTATTGATCTTATCGCTACGTAATTTCGGTAAGGCAACTAAGGCAAGCCCGGCTTTTGGGCTTGTATGGAAGTACCGCCACTGTATAATATGTATGATTAACATTTATAACAATGTATATGAGACATTTAATAGTACTGAGTTTTTGTGCTTGCATTTATTAATGTTATTTAAAAAAATCTGGAAAAGCTTAAAATGCTTTAAAAAAACCATGCAATGTCAGTTCTAAAGTAGAAGATAAACAATTAGAAGCTAATGTCCTAAACCTATAGACAAAATAAGTAGCAAGAATTTAAGAGATTAAACAGGCTTTACTGATGTTACATACAAAACAAAACAACTGAAATGGAGGTGGGCTGGACATACTATTAGAGGAGGAGAAAAATGGACCAAAACTGTAACACTCTGGCACCCTAGAGGGCACAAAAGGAACAGAGGCAGACAGTTCAAAAGATGGTCCGATGAAATCCAAGACATGGCTGGAAGGACAGAAACAAAAACATGGACCAGATTGGCTCATAATAAGGAAGAGTGGAGAAGATTGGGGGAGGCCTTTGCCCAAACGCACACGGAAGCGGTTACCATAGAATGTAGAATAAGGAAAATGTTAGCTATAGTATAAAAAAAAGTACCTTTTCTGAAATAAGGCTATAAATAAATAAATAAATCCTAAACCTAAAGGCGTGTCTAGATAGAATGAGGTGCCTCGCGAGGAAATAGCCACACGTAGCATATTGCTCTTTGGAGAAATGCCTCACCCAAAGCATTGTGGCCGCGAATGCATTTGCCCTAGTAATTATCCAGTATGCGGATGCATAATCAGCAAGTTTTCCAATGTTTGTATTCAGCTGAATTATTTAGTTAAAGTGCCGAATATATGGCAAATATTTTATATTTTGTTTATCTTGTTGTAACACTGAAATGTGATGTGCTTTTTAAGTTCTCTTTTCATCAAGTTATGTTTGTGCTAATGCATTTGAAGCATTTATATATGGTTTATTAGAATGATAGAATTGAACCAAATAATTCGGCTGAACATTCAGTTTGGTAAGATCAGAACCCAACAATTGGCCACATATTTGTTTTCAGCCATCTTCATAATTGGCTTATCTTGAGTAAACATATATATAGATGTATTAAAATTAAATCCTTAACCTAATTTGACAATATTACCTCGTAATCATGATGTCCAACACATACTAGGGCCAACTCTAGTGATCTCATTGCAAAGTGGGTCTGCCCTGTCGATGTAGCGGAAATGATCTTTTCCAAGAATGTCTCTGCCAATTCTGTGAAGATCCTAGCAAAGTTTGAAGCCTTGTCCTCTTCTTCATGAGCCACAGCTAAGTGATAGCACTCCTCTAAAGCTGCTATGCTATCAAATAACAGCCTTTCTATCTCTTCATTATTGTTATTTTCTTCTAGAGTGTGCAGCAATGAACACAGGCAGTCTGATGCTGCATCATGAAGTGTGTTTATACAATTGTAATCTCTTAGAACTTGCAAACAGTATGCTATTACAGCATTCTGAGGAATTTCTTGAATGTTCACTGCCCTAACATGTATCCATGATGTCATGCATTTTATAATTTTAAGTGCTAGCTGTGTGTTCTGTGTACTTGTTATGCTTTCTTTCAAAAACATAGTAACTAGATCAGTATTTGTCCGTAATTCCTGTCTTATATCTTCACGTCGGTTTTCTCCTAATTTCAAACTGGAAGAGTCAATTTCTTGCGGTAGTACTGTTAAAATTTCTAATAAAGCTGGGTTACTTCTGTCTGAAAAGGATTTAATTAGGTCACTAGTACAGTTCTTCCATGTAGGCATTTGTAATGCTAGGTCAGCAAGGGCCAGGCACAGTTGCGTGAGGATAGCTTGACTAGTTTCTGACATGTCTCCTCTTAAATGGGCTATAAGGGAGTCCCTAAGAGACGCACGGGCTTCCTCGGGAAGCTCTGATAGGTTATGCTGCACTTTTGACCTCATTGTCTGAGCTGCAAAATAACACGAGTGAATATCCTTCTTCTGTTGTAACAACTCATCAGCTATTTTCCATGAATGAATCTGAAAAAAATACCAAAACTTTAGTTTTGTTTAGACTATAAATACGATTTCACTACATTGTGAAGTTATTGGCTATTACTGATTAAACGGATAAAACGCATTAAATTAATTAACTATGGTGTAGAAAGCGGCTTACCGATTTTTGCACTTCTCCTAGCCATTTGGAAGCCTTTTCTTTAATTTCCTTATCATTAGCATTGGAGTTATCGTAGAGAGCACTTATGGCCTGGTATATAGTTTCCATTGACGGCGTATCCATGATGTTTTCACTTCCGAATCGAGGGTGATCCTCAACACCACACTATCAAAACACTGAAAACAGTAAAAATTACATACTACTGTATGTAGAAAACCACGAAATATCGGAATAAAATAATCAAACAAACAGTCGAATGAAAAATGCCCGAATGAAGGAAACCATAAACAAGTAGACTTGCAAGATCTAAATTTGACAATTTGACGTGTCGATATTTTTTTATTTTCTTACCAACGTTGAAAATAATATTTTTCTACTCGGGTACTTTTATCTGTCATTTACATAGTCACGAAAGAACATATAAGGTATGGAGTGTAGAAGTAATCTCTACCTACCATAATATAAGGGTATACATTATTAATACTCCTTAAAAGTCTATAGTCTATTGCCCAAAAAAGCACTTGTGTCGTTTAAAGCCCGCTCCACACTCGTGCGCGAATCGCGGCGCGAAGCCGCGAACGCGAGTCTGGAGTCGATTTCGCATATCAGCGAACTAGACTCCACACTCGCGTTCGCGGCTTCGCCCGCGATTCACGCGCATAGTCTGGAGGGCGCTTTAGAGACATTACGATACGGTAAGCTAGTGCAGGGTAGCAGGTGCCACATACCGGTACATTGCTACCAACGTGACAAACGATTGAATGCATACGGTTTTTATTAAAAAAGAAACAAATTTGTACTGAGTTCATTGCTACCAACATAATAAAAAAATACTTTTATACCCTACAGCATCACCCTGGTGCGGTGCGGTAGTGTGTAACGGCTTTAAAAAAAACATAACCATAGACATTACTCGTTTGTTTCTCGATTCCCGCCTTTCCCGGTAATTTCTTGTTCTTTGAGTACTTTGCGTTACTATTTGTTTTGCGTTCATAAAAAGTGTTGAAAATGGACAAAGAGGAGTACATTGTTTCTACACCTGAAGAAATATCCGCTGCAGCAGAAGCAGCGACCTAAAATTTGTTGCCTAAGTACTAAATCTCAGCACCTATACGACAAATCTTATGAGAAGTGCATGGCGTGGAGATTGGAGCACAAAACTTCGTTATTCTCTGAAAACGTCTTTGGTGTATTTTCAAAGACTAATTGGAAGCACCGGATCAGATCTATCTTTTAAGCAAGGTTGGTATATGTTATAAAAATTTTTGATACACATTTTTAGGGTACACAGTACAACGATTTATATTTATGTACATTTTATATTTTTGCATTGAAACTGAATATTATTTAACTCTCCTTTTTCTTGTTACAGGTTGCAGTAATATTTGTTATTATGGGTGCTTGTCGCAGACAAGAGCTACATACATATAGTAATACCTACTATCCAAAATTTACATTGACATTTTCATAAATAAAATTTTGTTTATATTTTTTTGTATTTTATTTCATATTGCCTACTCATAGAAAAAGCATTGTATGCAACGTTGTATAAGTAGTCAAAAAATGCTCATGGCGTATTTATTAACAATGTTCGCCTTCGGCTCACATTGTTACCCACGCCACTCACATTTTTTGACCCCTCTTATAAAACTGTTGCATAAAATACTATATTACATATTATGTCAAGCCCCCTCCAGACTATGCGCGTGAATCGCGGGCGAAGCCGCGAACGCGAGTGTGGAGTCCTGAACGCAGACCTGCGAAATCGACTCCACACTCGCGTTCGCGGCTTCGCCCGCGATTCACGCGCATAGTCTGGAGGGGGCTTCACACGTAACTTAATGAATTAACATAAAAATAAAGCCTCTTAAATATCGTATTTTAAAAGGTGGAGAAATCAAATTGGCCTCAGTAATTTAGTTGTAGGAAACAAAAATGTATCAACAGCAAGACCAGAACAAAACGGATAGCTTGTAGCCGGACTAATATATTATTGTAGCCTGGTAACATTTGTACTTTATAAACGATTTACATTCTCACGCGAGTCACGAGCCGAGCCCCGCCACGAGACGCGAGTGTAAGCGGTGGGCTCGTGGCTCGTCTCTCGGCTCGGTTCGCGCCTGCCTGGCTCCCGTGGAGTTACGAAGTAACTAGTTAATAATCTGTGCCGTGGAGGAGCGGTTTTTTGGGCACGAGCCAAATAGACTCGCGCGGGACGCGCGCTTGCGTTTACACTCGCGTTCGGTCTGTCATTCGGTTATAAACCTTATGCCGTGCCGTTATTGTTTAAAATATATTAATTAGCTTGACGAGCTTACGAGCCACGAGGCGAGAGTGTAATCATTACCTCGACGGGCTTACGCGCTCGAGGCGAGCCACGAGACGCACCGCGAGTCGTGCCACGAGCCGCGAATCTAAACCGGCTATTACGATTACGACAAAGCACAGCAACACTGGCACTGGCCTGTTCTTTTTGACGTTTCTTTGGATCGTGCAAAGTTAAACACAAAAATGGTGTGTGATTTTTTAATTTTCATCCATATAAATCGTGAATTACGCGAATTATAATGCTGGAAACTATCGCCAATCGTGTTCCTTGTGATGTAGCCTGTGAATTGCTGGAGATATTTCAACGACGAACCTTGTTATTTTCAGGTGAACGTACCTAAACAGCGCAGGACGTACTGCAAAAAATGCAAGGTCCACAAGACCCACAAGGTGTCTCAGTATAAGAAGTCCAAGGAAAGACACGCCGCCCAGGGCAGAAGGCGTTACGACCGCAAACAGCAGGGTTATGGTGGTCAATCCAAGCCCATCTTCAAGAAAAAGGTAAACAACATAACCTGCAAACGCCGATATTGATTACTCAAGTTATGAAACGGTATCTAATAGTGTTATATTAAGCCAGAAAGTAAGTTTTTATTGCTCGTACTTAATCTCTATTTTATTTAATCTCTTAGGAATATCAACTTAAAAGCTAGTCCTTATTTTACTACACATATTGGGTACCTTGCTTAAGTTCATAGCTGTAGTTTACGGATACATTTGCCTTACTAGTTGTTATAGATTTTGCTATAGGACTACTTGATCATTTCCATACATTATACAAGTTTCCCCTTAGGAAAAATGATATTTGATCCTATTATTTAAAATGGTTTACTATTAATTTTTTGATTGGAATATTTGATTGGATATTAATTTGAAAAACGAATCTTGTACTCTGGAAATATGGTAATTTTTTTAGAATCACATTCTGCAAGGCTTCTAATATTTAATTTTGTCAATATGGTATGAAGCATCAAAGTATTTAAAACTTCTAGATAGATTTTAATTATTAAGGGGTCTGTCAATTTATCACCCTAGATGAGTTATAAGATAAAACCTAACCTCCTAAGACCCTGCATACAAATTTTTGTACTTATTCCGCAATCTATTTTGAACTTTAATTATGTAAATAATGGTACCAAATTCAAAATCAAAACATCTGCATAGGTTGGATGGAGCCGTGAGTGCCCGAAGGCACGAGTGTCTTCCCACTGCTGCAACATCTAGTTAGCAGTTATCCTTCCGGAACCTTTCTGCCTCAAAGCAATGGGGAGACACTCCTACCTTCGGGCATTCTGAGCTCAGCATTACTCCAAGCAATTATTTGACGTTCATAAGCGCATTGTAATATGCCTACTTGAATAAACTATTTATCTTTTTTTTTATTATATTAGGGTTAACACAACTTGAAGTCCCTTTGCATGCACAACCACAGATAAGAAAATGACTAGAATTTTGACAACCCTAAATAGCGGATAGGGATAATGCCGGATATTAGAAAGGGACAGCATGATTAGGCCCTATTTTGCTGTCAAACTTTGGTCTCCTTTCTGTATGGCAGTAATTTATTCCGTGCCCTGAGGATGTCTATGAGCAATGTGGCCACTCAATTCTATGAAGGGGTCATTGCCACTCGATTTTAACCTATGTATGACCTGGCAATCTCATGAGCATGACTAATTCGAGATAAACCCTGTAAAGAAACAGCCATGCATAGGCAATCTCTACAAAAGTGTGTTCCATCTCCATTTAGGTATTATCTTTTAACCTATGTATGACCTGGCAATCTCATGAGCATGACTAATTCGAGATAAACCCTGTAAAGAAACGGCCATGCATAGGCAATCTCTACAAAAGTGTGTTCCATCTCCATTTAGGTATTATCACATTCACTGCCAGGAGGCATGGCCTAGGAACAAACTTGTATGTCGGTGAATGCACATGTGTGTTGGGGGCAGTGAATGTGTTAAGATTATTGGGATTCATTTATTTTGTGTTTGTTCTAGGCAAAAACCACCAAGAAAATTGTGCTCCGTCTGGAATGCGCTGACTGCAAGGTGCGATCCCAGGTGGCGCTGAAGAGGTGCAAGCACTTCGAGCTTGGTGGTGACAAGAAGAGAAAGGGACAGATGATTCAGTTCTAGGCGCAATAATAAATAAGAACAACTAATATGACTTTGATTTTATTTTTTGACCCCCTAGAGGCCTAGAGAGAGACAGGACTGTATGAGCCTATGCAGAAATGCATCACGCGCCGTCGACGCGCATTTGTACCGATACACTCGCGCTTCGCACGCAGCTTGTAGACTATTGCACACCTACATCGATGCCGACATGCTCCTGCTAACGCGCATTGGCATCGAGGTAGACGCGTTGGCCTTGCATTTTTAGCAGAGACTAGGAAACCCCGGTAATCAAAACAACGCGCCGTCTACGCGCGTTTGTATCGCGAACTGTGAAACTGCTTCATGGAATGAAAAAAGTCGCGGTGTACAACCCAAACATAGATTAGTATATGTTATAACTGGGCCCAAACAAAGAGAATAATACCCCTTGTTAACTTTACTAAATCAGGCCCATGAAGTTTTATGAATAAGGGGGATACACAATATACGGCCCAAACATAGACAGGGAGAATCATACTGTGTCTGTCTGTCTGTCATAGGCTATTACTATTATAAATAAAAGAAAGGGGTGGAAATATTTTTTCTGGTTCTTACTGACATGTTGTGTTTGCCAGACTATATTTTCCAGCCAAATAGACTAGTTTCGAACCGTCGGAAGCTTGGTTGATAAGCCCCCTCCAGACTATGCGCGTGAATCGCGGGCGTAGCCGCGAACGCGAGTGTGGAGTCGATTTCGCTGTCTGCGAAAATCGACGCCATACTCGCGTTCGCGGCTTCGCGCACGAGTGTGGAGGAGGCTTTAGGCGTGTAGCGAAAGCTTTCTATAACTTCGTTGTAGTTTGTTATTGCGTTGCGTCGCTGAATTGCATTCACTTGATAGGAGGATAGAGATGCAAATAGAACAACACCATAACAAGGCTTAAGCTTTTATAAGGCTGTATAGTCATTCACTCCTATGACAAGTATATTTAAAAACAAACTTGTAACCAGGGGGCCTACCGCGAAAACCGAAATTCGCAAATTGCGGGGATCTTTCTCTTTTACACCAATGAAGGCGTAATAAGAGTGACAGAGAAAAATGCCCGCAATTTGCGAACTTCGATTTTCGCGGTTATAGCCTAGATTCATGAGCATGACCAAAGAGAATATAATCACTACGAGCATGACTTTGACAGTTCAAGTTCATAAGTGTAAACAAAACAAAAAATAGAGAGATTCTAACTCGGAGTAATTAACAATGGAGCCGCCATTAACAGGCGTTCCCCTCTGTCGAAAATAGGCGGCCAATGGTCAACCATATGTATGGACTGACGTTTATTTGACATGACGTACCTATACATTTGATGTGCCCCTCCCCCGCAAAAAACGGCAGACTATTTTGTACCGAAAATATTAGACATGGCGTCTCCATTGGTTATATCCTCCAAGGATTCTAATTTGTAATGCAGAATTAAAATCCCTAACATTAAAAACTTTACGTATATGTTTGGAAATTGATTTTCAAAATGAATGAGCCATTCAGCTCTAACGCACCGGAACCGAAGCTAGTAGGAGTTTGGACCGAGGGAGCCCGTATTGAACCGAAGTGAGTTATGCTATGCAACTATTTTGCTTTTATATACTTCAATAAATATAATCTTAAAGGTAATGACTATTAAGAGTAATTTTCTTTCCGTATTTTGAAGCTAATCCATACAAAGTATTTCGAAGTTACTTATCGACAACTTACTTTTATCCTGAAAACATCACATTTACTTTAACTACCTATGTGAAACTAGATTCTAAATTGTACAAATAGCACTGAATGAAATATTGTTTGGTATTTTCTAAATAATGATAATAATTAAGTATGTAAATATTTATTACAGAGAATTCATAATTCCAAAGAATTCACCAGAGTCCAGTGATGATATACCAACTATACCAGACCTGGATGACTTGCAGGATATTCTGGAAAAGGAGATAGCCAAACCACCCCCGTAAGTTTAAGAACCATGTTACTCTTACAGTAATGTGTTACTTAGAAGATGCATAAAGAGGGCTTACTATGAACATTGATGGAGGAGGCCTATACCCGACAGTGGTCCTTAATATAGTAAAATGAACAACAATTTTATTAGAAAACTTTAAAATTGTTTATACAACAATGGTTTCACTCACTTGAATTTTTTAGTCGCTATTGGCGACATGTTTCGGGCGCGTCAGGGGTCCTTCCTCAGGCTCGAGTGCTCACGGCGACTGCAACTCGTGCACTCACCGTTGTCGTAAAAGGGGTTGAAAGTTTGTATGGATATCATACATTTTTTCGAGAGCGGGATTTGAATCTTTGTATTTGGGGATATTATTAGATGATAATAAAAGTGATTTCAGCGATTTGTAAAATTCATCCCCTAGCAGGGTTAAAATGGGGTTCAAAGTTTGAATCCATTACAAATGCTTTGAAACTTCTTAGAAAGACATATTAGCCGATTACAAAAAAAGTAATTGCAACGTTTTTGGAAATTCAAGCCCTAAGGGGGTTAAAAAGGGGATGAAAGTTCGTCTTGGGGTGTAAATTTAATTTTAAGCTAGGAACTTGAACTTTTTGCATAAAAAAAAGCTATTCAATTAAAAAACATGAAAACTAATTCAAGCATTTTTGAAAATCATCCCCCAAGGTGGTGAGAAAGGGGTTGAAAGTTTGTATGGAGATCAGATATTTTGTGAGTGCCGAACTTGAATCTTTGTATAAGGGCCTACCTATTAATATTAATACCTATTAATATGAGAATACAAAAAAATTAATTTCAGCAACCAACATCAAAATCCACTTGACTTAAAACTTCATACAACTTGCTAAAAAAGTACTTAATTTCAACATTGCTTGGACATGAAAATTATAGGTACTAAAGATGTAAAATGTTGAAGATAAGATTCCACGCGGACGAAGTCGCGGGCAACAGCTAGTTATAGCTATAAACTTATGAATGTCATATACACAAATGTAAAAAAATAAATCATTATTGATAACGGCTTTTATTGCCAACTTTACATACTTTTCTTTCAAGAGTAATTTAATACTCAAATAGATCTTCTTCAGTTCAGACTACGCTAACAAACATAAATTCAAATGGAGTAAGTGTTTTGTTACAATGCCCTAAGTGTCCATTATCAGATCACCTTGATGGCATCATAAAATGCAACGACTGTATCTTTATTCATATTACAAATATTTATCCTATATAAAACATATAAATGATTTCCAGCTTGGACCGCAAAGACAGTGAAACCGTGAACACCCTGGCTGCCGTAGGCGATGGATACTCTGGCTCTGCGGATGGAGTGGAGGCCGCGCTGGCAGCACTGCGCGCGCGTGTACCCGTAGTCCAGTCAGCTCCTGATGCTGTCTGGACCATCGACTCACTACTAGCACAATTGGCTGAGGAGGGGACTGACCAGGATTAGGAAGTTGATTGCAATACTGTTTATTTATTCTTTGTCACCATGGTATGTCTTCAAGGAAAGATAAAAAAAACAACAAGTCCCTTGCACACATGTGGCTAGAATTGACATAATATATCGTCGGGTGACAAGCAAAAGTCACTAACTAACACCATTGAAATTATTGAACAATAAACCGTGTTAGAAATGTAATAAAGTGCATTGTTACTTTAATTTTTTGATAGTACTTAGTGACTTTTGCTTGTCACCCGACTATATAATATGTGACTTATAGAGCTTTATCACCTTATCCTCTGACATAAGTATTATCTGGTATTATTTTTAATGAAATTACTATTTAATTATGAAAGTAGAAGTTAGTCTCCAACTAGGTTAGTATTTAAAATAATTTTGTGCGGAAATTGATAACTCATAAAACATAGTACCTAACCTAGGTATTGGGAGTTCTTTGACGCCGGTATTTCTAGGAAATAAAAAAAGTAATAGTATTTAGTATGGTTTATTTTATTTGTGATAGATAATTAATAATTTTCCGTCCAATTTGTACAATTAAACTAGGCTAAGGGAATGAATTTATAATAAATTAATGTTAAATCTATTTTATAAGCTTTTATTATCTCATCTATCTTATTAATTTCATTATTGTCCGTCTAGTAGACATTGGCTTGTTAAAACGAAATAAATACCTTTTGAATACATATCATTGCCCAATCAAATGTTAATAGTGTTTTAAGGTAAACACAAATCCATTATGATACTAATTAAAAAAAAAATTAACATGGTTTGTTTGGGAATGGATTAGGTACATCTTATATTTAAAACTTATTACAATATAAATAAAAAAATAGAATGATAAAGTCCGACACTGTATCAATACAAAACCCAACAGCAGTCCTCTGATTAGGAGTACCAATCGATTTGAACATGATTCTAGTATTAGACAATCAATGGATTTGAATGAAGGGTAATGGTGGTATTGGTACTCATTCTCCAAAACACATTCTTTTGTCAGCTATCACAACTTCGTAAATCAGGAAACAAGTTCTTGTTAAATTGCAAACTGATTTAATACCGAAAAGAAATCTAGTACTTCCGAAACTGAATCTTTGATGCATATAAAGTTCAACATCTAAATGTCACAGGCCAGGTTATCTCACGAGATCAATGATCATTTACAATTTTACATCTTAGCATAGGCACTGGGCCACTTAGTAACTTCTATTCTATGTTCTAGAAGAAAAGCTTTGCAAAAAGCTTCTACCAGTACCTCCAGCAGACCTGTACGCTAAATACGCCGTTACTATCAGCACTATATATGATGGTATAATAGTAGCTGCATACAGTTCATTCCTGTTTAGTAAACTTAATCCTGATACAAAGAAATGGGACCCAACAACCCAGACTATCTTTGGGTAGTATTTGTCATCGAGGCCACTGAAGAAGATGACACTCCAGAAAGTGTTTAGCAGGATCATGCAGAGTGTCATGGCAGCACTTGTAACAAAAAAATATTCTGTGCCGTTGTGAAGGCCTAGAGTGCCTGGTCCAACCTGAAGCAAATTCAGTGGTTAGTATTAATATTAGCTGTGTGAAATTACTTGGTTCATTTTAGTATCAATCCACTAAATCAAAGTATGACCCAGAATTGGTGTAGTGTAATTGTGGCTTAACACTTTGACTACCGAGAACCCGCCTGGTAGGCACTCGTAATGTTTGCTCAGATGCCGGACAACCCGCCTAGCGGGTTGTTTTGTACGCAGATATAGACGACCGGTTTCTGGGGTAGTGCGCCGTTTTTTGCCCGGTTGCGAAAGTGTTAACTAATTACAAGTTAGAGTCTGTGGAAAGAGAAGAGTTGCAGAATTTCATGACTCTTCTCCTTCTGTACACTCTACAAATATAATAGAATTATTAAGTGTTTAATTACCGAATCAGCTAGGACATTGACAAGAGCAAATGCACCACTCATTGCTCCAAATCCCAGCCCAGAAACGTAAGCCATCTCCAACTTGTTACTGCCAATCTCATGATTCTCCGAGATCTCCTTTAGACCAGCCTCAGTCTTCCGGAGAAGCACATACATGCCATAGCGGAAGAGCTCCTGTAATGAGTTTTATTTATATTGTAAGAATATATGGCCAAATTGTACCACTATTTACATTATCAATCTTCATCAAATAATATTATCCGTCATTTTCAACCCTAAGGCGTAGGTAGTTGGAAACTCTCTATAAGCTGCCAGATTACTACCTAGCCGGCCAGGTTAGTCAGATAGGTTAAATAGTAAAAAAAATATTCTTGCCATTCAAAAGTTTCCTCATGCTAATGGGTTGCATCTAGGTTGCCAACCATACTATATTATATAGTATTGTACTATATTTTGGCTCTCTGTACTATATATTTTTGGAAAAATATATAGTACACTAAAATACTATATTTTCGATTGAACGTAAATTACACCCATGTTTAGTATTTTATCTAAAAGTACTATATATTTTTGAAATGTACTATATTTTTGATGCCTTATTCTGGAAAATACTATATTCCACCAAAAAAAAGTTGGCAACCCTAGTTGCATCACGAAATATGTATGTTAAAAAATTCTGATCTATGCTAGAATTGCCCTGTGTCAAGTACAGGTTATTTGTACCTTGATCTGTTATAACAAAAATTAAGGTAATAATCGAAATATTTACCTGGAATATAATAGCAAACACCATCCCAAACACTAAATATGTCCGTAAAGGCACTACAGCGAACCACACAAGTGACGATAATAGGAATGACAGTAGCCACCCAAACGCCGCCGCGATCATAATAATAATCCTCACAGGATCATTGGCGATCGTCATTGCGAACATCACAAGAGGGGGCCCAAAGGCCAGCAGGGAACAGCTGAAGAATTCGGCGAAAGTCATCTTGCTCTACTTTTACTTCGAATACACTTAAAATAAAGTAAAATGTGTAATAATGGTGAATTACTGATGGTATATGGTTCAATTCATTGATGTTATGAATTGAAAACCACTAAAAATAGTCTCTCTATCTTATGATAACATTTAGTCATGAAAAATCGCAACAAGCCACCTATGACCTATCTAAACTGCAAACGTCATGTTGACAATTCATATGTCATTTATCCTTAGTGTAGGCACAGAATAAATAATAGTACTACCGTACAGAAAGGAAGCTTCCTACAAAATCGAAGTTTGACAGCGGTTCAGGGTCGAATCATGCTATCCCTTTCTAATACATGGCACTATCCCTTTCGGCCAATTAGGGTTGTCAAAATTCAAGTGATTATCTTATCTGTGGTCGTGCACGCAAAAGGAAGTCAAGTGGTGCCAACCCTAATAATTGCTCGGAGCAATGCTGAGCCGAGCGGAGCCGAGTTTGGCCGAAGTCAGGAGCTTCGCACCCCTGGTGTAGGAGCGTTTGTGTTCCAAATATTATTACAATTAAAATATTTAAAGCACGACAGCAATTCGATTTGCATGTAAAAAATCATTACATTAGATCATTTAGCTTTGCAAGTTATGAATGTAAAATATATTTAAAAAATTTTGGGATGGTGCGGAAAATTTAAATTAGGTTAGAACGGTCATAAGGTTTTTGTTTTGATTTATTTGACACCTCGCGTCGCATCTATTTTTGTAAAGTTATATTAAATTTTGTAATCTGATTTTACCTAACATAAAGTTGTATGTATTATAAATTAATATCCAATTATGCCTCCTAAAGCTAGTCAACAAGTTAAGAAATCATTATGGGTGGAGTGCGAACACTGTGGGAGAAGTATAACCTCCAACGATAAGAATACTCACGTGGAATCTAAATGCGAGAAAAACCAAGTGAAGTGTCCTTATGTGGAAGATGGGAAGCTCTTCACTTGGCTTGAACGGGCCGGCTCCCCACCAGAGGGTGCGCCTAAGGACGCTGTGCTCGTACATCCGTCTGCTGGGTCTCTCATAGGTGCTGTGATTGGAGGGCCTTTAGAGTTGAGCAGGCAGGGAGCCCCAAAACTAGTGAAGCGTATGTGGCCGTCTAAAGCTTCGGCACCAGCTGCCGTTATTCTGCCCGCTGCTGGTAAGTGGTGTGTTCTATTAATGATAGTATTCTAAATTAATTAAAAAGATCCTTTATTGGTATATCTTGTGTCTTTTTAAATTTTTACTTAAAACTGATATACCTCTTCTTCCTCGCTTTATCCCGGCATTTTGCCACAGCTTACATAGGAGCCTGGGGTCCGCTTGACAATTAATCCCATGATTTGACGTAGGCACTAGTTTTTACGAAAGCGACTGCCATCTGACCTTCCAACCCAGAGGGGAAACTAGGCCTTATTGGGATTAGTCCGGTTTCCTCACGATGTTTTCCTTCACCGAAAAGCGACTAGTAAATATCAAATGATATTTCGTACATAAGTTCCGAAAAACTCATTGGTACGAGCCGGGGTTTGAACCCGCGACCTCCGGATTGCAAGTCGCACGCTCTTACCGCTAGGCCACCAGCGCTTAAAACTGATATACCTAGTTATGGTTATTACCCAATTCATGCTAATCCCACATCTCAATAAACAAGACAAGGACAACAATATCTCAGGAACAAAATATCCATGATATAGACACAAATAAATGCCCTCATGGCGATACTTGTTAAAGTAAGAGATTTGTAGAACATTTTGATTACTTAAATATTATTACAAATTTTATCTGACTAGCTATAGCAAATAATTGAAAAACGTTGGTGTAATAATGTACAGCTATTAATACTTTTCAGATCTTTCTGGAGCTTGGTGCAAGGACAGCATAAAGGATGTTACAGTGTCAGTACTTGAAGGCCAGATCCCCAATGCCAGCTACGTAACAGTTAGGATAAAAAACCACAAGACAGACACTGATATTTGTGACATATTGAAACACCATTTTTACAACCACTTTATCAGTGTTGGTACCATTTTAGTGTACTATTACTTTGGTAAGAAGTTACAAATAGAGGTATTAAGTGTAACATGTACTGAACAAAATGATAAGTTTAATACAAATTGGTTTGTTCTCAAAGATAGTACCATGTGGTACATGGAAAAGGAAAATGTACAGAAAGTTAAGAAAAAACCAGTAGAATTAGGAGGTGTTGGTGATCTACTGGAAGAAATAAAAACATTTATACAGATATCCTTCAACACTGAGGGGTTTGCTTCTAATTTTCAGCCAACCAGAGGTCTACTGCTCTATGGACACTCTGGTGTAGGTAAGACAGCCTTATGTAAATATCTAATAGATACAATGAATTGTTTTCATGTAGAAATTAATGGGCCAGCCATATTCAGCAAATACTTTGGTGAAACTGAAGGTACTATGAGGTCTTTGTTTGACAAAGCAATACAAAATGAACCAGGTATTGTTTTTGTTGATGAAATTGAGACTATTTGCCCAAGGCGGACTTCAAGTAGCACGGAACAGGAGAGAAGAATTACTTCTGCTTTTGTAGCACTCTTAGACAGCTTGCATGAAGAAAATCACAGAGTTTTCATATTAGCTACAACTAGAAAACCCGACGCAATTGACCCTATGCTAAGAAGGTTTGGTAGACTGGATAAAGAAATAGAAATACCAGTTCCAGATAGAGTAAGAAGAAAGGATATTTTAAGGAGTATGCTTGTAAATATACCTAACAAGGTATCTACACATTACATTGAGTCCATTTCAGATTTGGCCCATGGGTATGTGGCAGCTGACATAGTAAACCTCTGTACACAAGCATCCCTAAAGTGTGTAAAAAGGTCTGGTGAAGCTATTGAGAAAGCGGATTTATTAGCTGCACTCACTATAGTAAGACCTAGTGCCATGAGAGAATTATTGATTGAAGTGCCAAATGTAAGGTGGACTGATATAGGAGGTCAAGATGACTTGAAACTTAAGTTACGACAAGCTGTTGAGTGGCCTCTCAAGCATGCTGAAAGCTTCCGTCGCCTGGGGATTCAGCCGCCAGGTGGCGTTCTCCTTTACGGACCTCCTGGTTGTTCTAAAACAATGATAGCAAAAGCACTAGCAACCGAAAGTGGACTTAATTTCCTGTCTATAAAAGGTCCAGAGTTATTTTCTAAGTGGGTGGGAGAATCGGAAAAAGCCGTACGGGATTTGTTTACAAAAGCGCGGCAAGTCGCTCCATCGATTATATTTTTTGATGAAATGGACGCCATAGGGGGCGAAAGAGGAGCAGGCGAGGGTGTGCATGAGAGAGTACTAGCTCAGTTGCTGACAGAATTGGACGGGGTGGTGCCTTTGAATTCCGTGACAATATTAGCCGCTACAAATCGTCCTGACAGGATGGACAGAGCCTTACTTCGACCAGGGCGATTAGACAGATTAATCTACGTTCCTTTACCAGATTTTGAAACTAGATTACAAATTATAGAGTTAAAGATTGAGAAAATGAGTACTATGGAAGTAAACACTCATAGCTTAGCTGTCAGAACTGAAGGTTTTTCCGGGGCCGAACTCCAGGCTTTGTGTCACGAGGCGGCCTTGAAAGCTCTGGAGAAAGACTTGGATTGTCCTGCAGTCACTATGGAGCATTTCGAGACCGTTTTGAAGGACTTCAAGCCTAGAACGCCAGAAACATTATTGAAGGTTTATGAAGAGTTTGCCTTGGGGCAAAAGTCTGGATAATAAGTTCTTGGTGTAGTTTAGTTGCCTATACTGCACCCCGAGCACTTGTCGGTACGAAAGTATGTTAGTATGAAAGGATGTAGTTTCCATAAAACTCGGTGTAATAATTATAAGTAATGTTATAACTGTTGATAGCAATGAATTATTATTTTATTTTACTTATTAATATTTTGAGCGTATAATAATATGATATACTTATATTGTGACTTGTGTCTGTCTGTCTGTCTTACAGTAATAGTTGTTAAAAATGTAAAATAATGTGGTTGAAGTACAAAAAAAGCCTATTTACTATCAAATAATTTATTTAACATGTAAGAAATCTTAAAACTATTTGAATATAAATAATACAATCCTTCTGATTATTATTAATTTACTCACTCTAGCGTATAAAGTGGATAATTTACTAATATCCAGCTAGACATAGATTGCCTGTAATAA
The DNA here is from genome assembly GCF_963556715.1 of Cydia fagiglandana. Lineage (NCBI taxonomy): Eukaryota > Metazoa > Arthropoda > Insecta > Lepidoptera > Tortricidae > Cydia > Cydia fagiglandana. Next base: position 17,189,734 of record NC_085932.1, on the reverse strand, counting down.
TGTTAACTCCACTGCAATTTAATAGGCATTGCTGCTAGCGTACATCGTCTCAGGCAATCTATAAAAATAATCACATTTTACAAAAACCCTTAACAAAAGTTTTTTTACATATAGCGATATTTACGACTAAGTAAATAAAAATCGCTATTTATAAACAGTCATATTTGTTTCATTATGGAAAATTTTATCAACTTTAAAAAACTCTATAACACATAACCTCGTGTTCGTTTGGGAGTCATATTTCTTACACAAATGCCGATGGACGAATCCAACTATATTTTGTAGGTACTATTTTATAGCGTTTTTTGAAGTAAGTAATGTCTAGAAAAATTGTATCTTTAGACACGCACTGACGCAACAATCCTACAATTTTGGAATTCATTTGGTTCAAGGTTGGGATCTTATTTAAATTAAATTTAAATGCATACTGTCATTTATACGATTGAGACCGAATTATTATCTCACCTTATTATTTAAACATTTACAGTCAATATTGATAGCAAGTCTTGTCTATAGGTATCAGACCTTCGCTCCTTTCCGAGTTTACGTCAAAATAAATACATTAGTGAAAAACGCGGTTAATTTTACAACTACTACTTAGATCTTGGTGGTTGTTACATTTCTACTAGTTCACATTCCTTATACATTCCGCTGTTGGGATCCCTTTTTCTTTTTTATGGAACAAAATATTCCATTCCACATTTAAAGTATAAATAATATAAATATAAATACCAAAGATTAATTGAATCTTTGGTATTGTATATGTATATTAAACTAATCTAACATCCGTAAGTTTTACAAATAGACGAAACACAATTTTGTAATTGCTTTGTCGTGCCGCTAATGATATAAAATAATTATAAAATCATCATACCTTAATATACAACAAGGAAACAGACTTGATAATGATGAACCTCGGAAACAGGGGGCCTACCGCGAAAAACGAAAATCTAAATTTCGCTATTTACCTCTATCGCTCTTGCATAGTCTAGTAATAGAGATGGATAAAGAAATCACGCTTTTCGTTTTTGGCGGTAAGCCCTCAGGAGCGATGATATTTACAAGATTGCACTATAAATGAACTAGTGCCTACTAATGTGAACACACATTCGAGAGCAATCATATTGTGTAGGTTATTTTGTATGAAATTTGTATGAAATACCTACATTTTGTATGAAAATTCTATAAAAAGTAGGTACCATTGCTTTTGAATGCATTCACATGAAACACGTCCGGAGCCTTACTCTACCTGTCGCACATTCTGCTGGCCTTTTTGTCACTCTCCTTGGGACTTGACTCAAAAAGGGATAAAGATAGCTCATAACAGAGTAGCTAAAATTGTTCCTCATCGAAGTTCGTGGTAGTAGAACTAAGAGCGATGACAACGCACTGCGTTTCAATGTGAACTTACACGGTCCATGACCGCTACAGTGACGGACATAACGAATAAAGTAATTATGACCCAAAGCACCCTCAGAATTAGCGACAATATAGCAACGCTACTGAAATGTTATCATTAGAGGTGGTCTTCCATTTTACTCGACACCAATGGCGACCTAGACGCGCAGTATCTCAGCGTGGCGGTTGTAGCAGATGGCGATCCAGTCGGGCTGCGTGGCGCCCCACTGGATCTGGTTGACCTCGCCCTCGGCCGCCGTGTAGGCGAGGATCGGGTCCTCGATGGCGCGCGGCATCTGCTGGATGTCCCAGATCAGCGCCTGGTGGTCGTCACCCGCCGTGCAGATGTGGCATGAGCTACAACAAAACTTGATGTTAGCCAGGTTTGGGACATTCTTGTCGCGTTGCATTCCAATTTAGGTCGAGACTGCTGTGTGGAACGTTATTACGGGAACAATTGCCATTTTACCTTTGTTGCTAGAAACAAATGTAGTCCCCATTGTTATTGTTTTGAATGATTCACGGTAGTTTCACTGGACTTATATTGACCGTGATTACCTTTTGTATTATTTTCGAGCTCCCGATATTTCGATGTATCTAATCACGGTCAATATCCCTGTCGATATAGTCTAATGTTATTGTTGTTGCTCTTTTCTTCATATCCCGGAACATGTTGCGAAAACCTAGTATGTGCGTAGATCCTAAGCGCAGATAACTACCTACTCAAAATGACTAAGAGCGTTCTTAAAAAGTATGTGTAAAGTAAACAATTTGCTAAAAGCATATATGTACACACCTGTGCGGCGCCCACGCGATGCCGTTGACGCAGGCGCGGTGGTTGTTGAGGCGCGCAACGGGCGTGCAGGGCACGCGCACATCCAGGATGATGACCTCGCACGCGTCCATGGCCACCGTGGCCAGGTAGTTCGGGTCCTGCTTGTTCCACGCCAGCCGCAGCAGCGGCGTGTGCTGCGGGTCCTGGGACAACAATAGTCAATTAAACAACAGCTGTTGGCTAATTTGGATTTTGATATACATGTTTGTAAATTGTACCCAAAGCGTAAAGTTGATGAAGGTTACCTCGTATATGATGGTGGAGTGCTCTAGGTGGCGCAGGTCGAACATGCGCACGGACCCGTCCGCGCCCACCGACGCGAACATGTCGCGCCCGCCGCCCGCGCGGCTGAACGCGATGTCGTACACTTCCTGAAAGGTATAACATTTATTATTAGCGCTCTACACTAGGCGAAAAGCACTGCTGAGTTGTTCGTAAAATGACAAGCCAAAGTCAGCCTTATCTAATACTGAAACTGACAGTGGAACATAGAAGATCAACAAATTAAATTATTTAGGCATTGCATTCTTTTCATAAAATAAGCCAATAAATAAATCAAAAATTAACAATAGAGAAAAGAAAGAGGTCATCCTAGGCTAACATATCAAAGACCTCAATTATGTATTGGACACTACACATACCTTGTCATGAGCTATCAACTGTGTCTTCACATGCCCTGACACCTCATTAACTCTCCCCAGCACTTGTCCCGTCTCCAGTCCCCATATAGTGCATGTGGTGTCAATGCTGCTTGTCCCAATGAGGTTGGGATCAACCTCATTCCAATCAAAAGAGGTGAGTGGGGCGCAGAAATCTGAGTTCTTGTTGTTATTCAAGACACACTCGAAGAGGGTGTAGGGTTCTCCTGCGCGCCATATTCTGAGATAGTCGCCTAGAATAATACATCAATTTTGTAAAAACTGTTGCCATATCATAGAAGGATTAATTGGCAATAACTATTTACCAGGAAATAAAGAGTTGTTAATAGATAGAGCATTTTGAAATAGATATCTCGTAAACAAGTCTTATTAATAGTTATATTACAGAGAAAGATACTAAAAAGCTTGTTAAGTTGCTGATAGACCAAAATCCTAAATGCAGATACATAATTGCCCTTACCACTGGTAGCCAGAAGGTCTGGATATTGTCCCTTGCTGTCTGGGATCCACATGATCTTGGTGGTGGGGTATGGATGGTCAAACGTTGATTTCGGACCAAACTCACTTGTCTCCTCATCTAGTGATATGATTTGCACCTGAAATAGCAGAGTTGGTTCACAAATGTTATTTTTTTTTTAATCAATGTAAATAATTTACTTGTGTGTCGTTGGCGTAATACGTGTCGCCATTCAATTTTAGATTAAGTCAGGTCCCCACAGAAAACCAGCGCCACGGTCTGCCGCGGCATCATGCTGAGTGGGGATCCTATTTTAGCGTCCTAATCTGTTTTATGTCTGCATACTTTTCTTTTTTTTACATGTACTATGTTGTGACGTTAAAATAAATGTATTTCTTCTTCTTCTTCTTCTTCAAATGTGAAATATTCTGGTAATATTATTTTATTTTATAATAATTTTAATATGGATATTAAACACATTGCTCCATCATTACATACCTTATTATTATATTCTTCCACAAAGCTGCCTAAGGCTAAGCGGAATCTTTTGTCTGGCCGTACTGACCAGTTCATGGAGTAAAGTGGCCATGGTGCTTGATATCTGAAAATATTAAGATTAGATATAGTTATAGTGTACATATAGTGCTCCTCTAATAATTAGATGACATAGGGTAGAGTATGAAAATGGACCTGAGGTTGAAACAATTGCATTTCTCAGAATATGCTATTATTTTCCAAATTAGTCGTAGACAGGCATTCATTTAATTATTTTGCATGATAACTTTCTGGAAAGTAAAATGGGATTCACTAGGAAATCTAGGTCAACAGAAATAAACTGACTAGGTTATGTGGATCCACTTACTTGTAAATTTCCTTGCGTTTTGTACTAGAACTTGTCGTACTGGAACTGCTGTGTGGCATCGACATCTTGATATAGATGTCTTGATGCTAAATATGAAATAAATAAAACAGTAGGCTTCAAAAATGTGCACCACACAAATTCTTGATAATTAACATCAACATTGGTTTGCAACTTGTATTATTAACTGTTATTAAAATATTTTGTTAGAAACTTGCGTCGTAAATATTATTTAAATTACGAGTTACGATTAAGATACGGTAAAAAATAATTAATCAAATGTATTATATATAACAGTTTAGCATTGTTTATATGTTCCATTACGGAAATTGTTTACTTACCAGTTGCTTAGTACGGTGTATGAGTCACGGGAAACCCTCTTTAGTTATTATTTACAATTTCTTTCACATGAAAAACAAACAAGCATTTGCCTGAAATCTGTCGATAATGCATACGCGATTGCAAGAATTGCACATTGTTTGGTTATATTCTACTCTACGTTATATATTGTTAATAAATGCTTCAGTTATAAAACATATCTTCTGACTTTGTAATAAGGAATGTTATGTATTGTCAGCGGTATGGAAAAAAATCATAAACTAATGAAAATAGGGTAATGGATTCGTTTTTGACGTATTTGACGTTTGAAAATGTTGCTATAGTAAAAAAAAGACGCGTCTCTGAGCTACATCGAGGTACAATAAAATAGAGACGACACGGGGGCGGGACCAAACGACCGAACGAGATGCACTTATAGAAATTTCAGTAGGAGTAGCAGAGAAAGCGGTATTATTGCTTGTCCTTGTCACAGTCTCACTTTGTTCTGGAACTGTTTGTTCCTCACCAAAAATTTAGTACGGTTTATGGTGGGCAACAAATAACCCGACCGAATTACGTAGATTGTTTTTGGCATGTTGTCAGGAATAATAAAACGTGTTTTTAATATTGTCGCTTTGCGTATGTTTTGTCCCCCACGGAGGCACGCGTATAGCTCATCAATCTATGTAATACTAGGTCTATGCTGGGCTATAACCGCGAAAATCGAAGTTCGCAAATTGCGGAAATTTTTCTCTGTCACTCTAATTACGCATTCATTGGAGTAAAAGAGAAAGATCCCCGCAATTTGAGAATTTTGGTTATCGTGGTAGCCCCTGAATCACCTGAATCATAAGCCCGCTCCACACTCGTGCGCGAATCGCGGCGCGAAGCCGCGAACGCGAGTCTGGAGTCGATTTCGCATATCAGCGAACTAGACTCCACACTCGCGTTCACGGCTTCGCCCGCGATTCACGCGCATAGTCTGGAGGGGGCTATAAACAACGGAAAGCTCGTCTGTAATGTTTATGGACCAAAGAACCGGAAATATAACGACAGCAAGGCGCATGAATTTAAAGTTAAATTACTGATATTCTATCGTTATACTAAGACCTCACAAAAATACGCGTTACACGAATATTCCATCAAGTAGGTACAAGGATTGGTTCATATTTTTTGTTGAGTTGAGTTTGAATAAAACATGACCTATTAGAGGACTTTACGTAGGTATTTGCATTTCAAAGTTCTGATTATATTTAGAGATATGTACATTGTTAGCTGTGTATAAGCAATCTCAGTTATTGCAACCTAAGCCTAAGCAATTACTACACATGAGTCATAGTGTCAAATTTTCAGCAAAATAATTTAGGCGTAAGTATAGGTAAGTATTAATTATTATAAATATGCGACCTGGTTTTAGGACAAACGCAGCATAGCCTCTAAAGCAACTAGTGGCGCAACTGTCGTATTTATGTTGGTATTGGTACAGTCACAGAATAAATTATAGTACTAGGTACAGAAGACTCACTATCTAACAAAACGCGTCTGTTACGATCAGCACAGATATGGCCGCTAGGTAACGACAGCGCCACGCGCGGCTTATGGCTTTCCCCAAAATTGGGGTGTAACGGATGTACTTTTAGCTACCTGTAGCAAAGCGACGAAATCGCGGAGTGAGCCACGCTAGGTACAGTCAAGTGTAAAAATATGGGTGCATACAACTTACTCAAAAATATATCCCATTGATAGTTCTTCGTTACGACATAAGTAAGAGCTATGGGACATATTTTTGAGTATGATGAGTGCACCCATATTTTTACACTTAACTGTACAAATGTATAGTACTTGTACTACTGTATTGCCAGATCGACCTTATCAATTCAACACATGTGCAAAGCCCGGTTAAGGACATCGCTTTCTTTCTTACGTCAACACTTGCTTATGGACTAGTGATATAATTATTTGCGCAATGACTGCTTCACCTTTAAATGTAATGGACTATTAGGTGACATTAAAGCAAATTAGTTTTACCTATTTACTTTTAGCTCAACTATTAAAGGAGATTCAGAGATATCAACACAACTATTATAGATGGTCAAGCAAATCTTGTCAGTAGAAAAAGGCGCGAAATTCAAATTTTCTATGGGACGATATCCTTTCGCGCCTACATTTTTCAAATTTGCCGCCTTTTTCTACCGACAAGATTTGCTTGACGCAGTATATATACTCACCTTTTAGGCAAACCAATCAATCCAATATTTCTCAGTGTTTATCCCGGTTGCATTCTCAATAGGTAGTAAGGTACCTACTATACATACTGCTTAGGAGATCAGAGTCCATAATAAACAACAATACGAGTATACTACGTATGCAGATTTTTTTGATGGCTTTCAATTTAAGTTTATTGTCACTGAATTCTTTTTTACGGTTGAATTGATTTTAATTATTTTTAGCCGTGGTAAGAAGTGAAGATTGTTTTCGGCTGATATAGATTTACAATTCGACCCGATAGATGCCGCTCCTCACCCAATTGTCCTGAGGTGCAGTGTATTAGCCTGGGGGTTAAAATGATTGGAGATCACTGGATTAAATTAACAAGGAGTTCGTTTAACCAACACCAGAAGGGTTGTAAGTGCGTTGCCGACATTCAAGATGAGAATTCGTTTTGAAATTACTCCCCATGCGTCTTGCTCTTACTATCTGAGCAGAAATTAATAATTGTATGATGAAAATAAGAGCAAGTGCAGTCTGTTCAGTTCATTTTGTGCACTTCTATACTTTCTATAGCTTTGTTATTACTTGTATAAGTTATTGTTATTACACGTGTATTACCTCTGCCACTTCTGCCGCTGCTATAACCTTATTAGTAATTATTAGCCATAGCCACTGTTTTAAATAACACGCCACCAATATGTACCTGCATATATCAATAAATCATAAACTTTACGATTATGATGAAGTAGAAAATAATAGGTATAGTAACTTAACCCTGTGACTCTGTGATCAAAATTAGGAGTGAGTAATATGAGGAACAAAACGAATAAGTAGGTACCTATAAAAAAACTGCGACAGTCAACACGTCAGGGGGTTGACCCGGCTGACCTCTCACTGATCAGATTAGGTCAACAATGGAGCGGGGACCTTGACCGAAGGTCAGGAGTAATAATTAGCAAGAAAGGTTGACCATTGGCTTAAGAGATTGTACCAACCTACGAAGCGTGGAAACTTGCGGTAGTCAATAGAAGTGAGAACAATTAAATTAGAGCCGGAAACGACATACAAGAATAGTTCATTTGTTGGAGCTCCGGTATCACCATTGCATTTATTAATCTAAGTTACCCGTCGTTTTGACGAGCTAAGAGCACTAGCGAATGATGAATGAAGGGCAAACCCTTTACCTATTAATTTTGAACACCCTGTCTTAGTACTTATATATCCTCGTTGAATTTGGAACATTCTTTTATTTCTATATGAGTTCAAAACTCGGATTTATTTTGTAGGTACTTGTAATACTTATATAAAATCCGACCTTCGACTGACAGTTCCTCGAACTGTCCAGTCCACTTACTAAGGAACTAAATCCCAGCCTAGTGACTGAGTACACGTTCATAGTGTTCATTCATACCTGTAGGTCAAGGCCCTACTCATACTTATCTTTTGTCCATTGGCCTGATCTGCCATTCGTCATGTTTAGACAACTGCCTTTGTTGTTCGAAAGGTTAATTCTTTATATTGAGGCCTATTACTTTGAATTAATTATTTTGCTTAAATTACATACTTAGGTACCGGGTATAATTTAGCCAGTTGTACCTACAACGATTAGAAACCGATGTTACTATTAGGATTTCCTCCTATGCATGATATGTTGTAATGGTTATATTATAATATAAACTACACGTAAACTCTAATGAGTTGAGACAATATTCTATTTTTATAGAAGAATTTTACAGAGACTCGAAGGTGAATTAAGCTGGTCATGTGTTGTTATTGAAGACTGCCTCTAATATCGGCCCAACCACTATTAAGATCCCGGTTAAAACTCTTGCTACGTCGTTGAGGGGGCGTGAATTTTGGCAGGGTTAAAGTCTGGTGCTGAGCTATTTAGATTTACCTAAACTAGTCCACTTTATGCTTGGTCTCGAAAATCACTTATATTTCCGTTGTCATTTTATTTAGTAAGTAACCTGAAAGAAAAATCTATAAAATACACTTAAATAGTTTCAGATAGTGACGTAATTAATTATTTATTCAGTTCAGAAAATAACTATGAACCTTACAGATCAACTACCCTTATAAAACAAAGTCCCCCGTCGCGTCTGTCTGTTCTGGTGTAGGTATTTAGGTACATTTGTGTGTATTAAGGTCATAACTAGTTCTGGCAATCTCCATCATTCGTGAAACCCGAAAAATTCAAGAACTACACGTAATGTAACAGATAAATTAGCTTCTTTCCCAAAGCTAGAGCAGTACCTTCAAGACCTTCTTATTCGCCTCGTATTACATCTTGACTCCGTCTCACATAACTTTTGGTATAGATAGCTGCATATCATAACCATCAAAATTAGCGCTCCGATATACATCAATGCAGGGCATGCTTTTATGTGTACTTCACATGCACACTCAGAAGCATTAAAGGCGTCAGCTAGAGAAGAAAAAGACCGGTTGTATAAGATTACACTAGGTACCTACCCATTTCTTTTTGATGTTTGCGTGTATCTACTACTTACAACACAGACCTCTGATAGCTAGCTGAGATATAAAAGACGTATATATTTGAATTCTTTATTCTACAGAGGTAGGCAGGAAACAAAACCCTGGAAGGCATTGCGATTAATTTCTTGCGGTCTCAGAAACGCATGTAACGTACGGCACACTTCAATTTAAGCGTGCCTAAGTACTTACAGATCTACGAAATCGACTCCACACTCGCGTTCGCGGCTTCGCGCCGCGATTCGCGCACGAGTGTGGAGGGAGCTTTAGACTGAAACCGCAAGAATTTAGTCCCAGTGCGTTTTAAGCATTAGTCATTTTAACACTTCATGCAAGCACTGACGAGTAAGATTATGTCGTCACTTCGTCAGGTAATAACCAAAACTCACTTATTACAGGCGTATACCCAGACTAGTAAATTTTTCGCCAATCTGATTAAATTGCCCGATCGAATTAGGACGTGCGGACGCAAACGAGAATTTGACTCGCCGAATTCAGCCGCCGATAATGACCGATATTACCGATAAAATTAGGTGAGGACGCAAGAATACCAATTTGTGACGCCAGTATTTTCGTTCTGGGCAATTTTTTCAATTTAGAGGGCTCTTATATCACCATAAATCTAAAATTGGTGATTAAATTGGAGATTGACGCCAATTTTATTTCTGACCGAATCGGTCGATTTGATCATCCCGTCTGGATATCGCTTACTACTTACTACAAGTTCAGAACCACATAGAACCGTGAAGTTCTTAGTAGCAAATCAAGATTGATTTTTGTTAAGTTACATTTTTTTTGCAACTCACTAGAGTTTTGGTTGTCAGCTGACGATAGCTAGCCATACACGTACGGGTTTCTTCGCCGAATACGTCTCGGATCAGATCCGCGACTTCGCCAGACACTGCGACGGGCATCAGTTGTGATCCGGATTTAGCTAGTAAGTAACGGTTGTCTGCAACAATGTCTCTGTCTAAAGTTCTAAACAAAAACTGGCTGTGATATGTGGCGGTTTTATATGTCTCGAATAAGGAAACGAGCTTGACGCACACATTGACGGATGTGTCCGCCGGACACATCTAGCAGACAGATCTGACGGACAAATCCGTACGTGTATGGCTACGGCTAGCTGTAATGAAGTATGCCGTACGATCATTTTTGCGATTCTGAAACTGCAAGAAATTAACCGCGGCGCGTTCCAAGCCTTTGAATTATTATTACTGTGTCTTATAGCTAATTTCAGACAAACTGTTACATACCTAAATGAATACATACCATAAAACAAAAAAGAATACATACTTAAATGCTTGCAATTTTGCAAATAATAATTTAAAGTTCTACTTATCTATCCCAACTACTTATCTTATACCAAACATTAATTATTCACTGGATTTTTGTATCCATGGAAACAAACATGTCTATAATGGCGTTTAGAACGGATAACGCGATGGATCCTTACCACGAATTTGACATTGTCATATTCTCCAGCGACTGCGCAAACTAACTCATAATGCATCTCCCTTGTAAAGACATTGGTGCAACAACAAATGCACTGAGATTTGAGTTGACCCAGCCGTTTGCGATTAAGGTAGCGTAAAACTCATGGTAAGGGTACAGAAATGCCCCAGCCACGAAAAAAATGCACCAAGCGATGACGCCGCAACGCTGCCGCTGCTTCGTATACACGGTGTAACATGAGCAAACCGAATAATTTTAACCACGCATTTCTGAGGTCAAAAGAAGTAAAAAATGTTATATGAATTAAGGTCAATTTCGCCAAAAAATTTTTTTTGTTTTGTTTTTTTTTTCAAGTTTTTGAATGTATTTGTACTTAAAAAATAAATGTTATCGGTAAACTTGTCACTTAAAATTGATTTTTAATTTTTTTTCGTAAAACCCACTTTTTGCAAAGTGTTACTTGTCACTTTTTGACATCTATCGATAAGGATATTTAGACTACGTCCCATAGCGACATCACCATCAAAAAGGCCTTTTACACTATGTAACAATAAAAACTTGTTTTTTTTTTAAATTAATAATATCTCTGAAACTAGGCGAATTTCAAAAAAGTTTATAGGACATTTTTGTCTCCAAATATGATCAGGAATACGCTGTTAAAATTATTCGGTTTGCTCATGTTACACCGTGTATATTTGGTAGGTACAGTGAAATTATTCTAACATCACATATTTGACAGTTACAAATTGACTCTTATATATATGACTAAGGCTATCGGTTAAACGGTAGATCTTAGCATCATATCTAAGGGTGAATTCATAACTGTCAAATATGTGATGTTAGAATAATTTCACTGTAGGTATAGCAGCTATACCAAATTATCCAACACCTGCTATACTATAGCATGTATAGATGCATGTGAAGGGCCAATTAGATCCAGACTTGATAACGGGCCCGATGTCGAGCCCGACGTCGGACCCCGGCAAGTGTAGATTTAATAGGCCCGTAGGTATTAAGTAAAGGTTTACGTACTTATTGTCAGAAGCTAAGGCCGCAAGGCCTTGTTACGATAAGGGTTCAATTAAAACAGATAATTTGATATTTCACCAGCGACAGCGTTGATACTACCAGTTTGAGCGAATACGCTCGTAGCGTTTTGGTGGCGTTCGGATTGGAATTTCTTCAATTAAAAACCCAAAAACCGGCCAAGTGAGAGTCGGTCTCGAGTTCCAAGGGTTCCGTACGTTACTAAATTTTTAACAATATATTTTGTATACAAGTATGTGTGTAACGCGAGTGAATTGCCTTTAAAAAACCCGTAGGGGCCGGATCAAAAACTAAGTAATTGGTCCGACTCACGCTTGACTACATATTTGTAATAGGTTTTCCTGTCATCTATAGGTAAAGACCTATTTTATGTATTTTTTTCAAAATTTTAGATCTAGTAGTTTCGAAGATAAAGGGGGGGGGGGGAATGGTCATTGTTTGCCTATTTTCTTGAATTACTTCTAAACTGTTTATTCTAAAATTATAAAAAAAATATGTTTGAGATTCTCACATTGAGCTCGTTCATTTGATATGTAACACGATAGAGTTTGAAAAACTTTATTTTTTGATTTTCTCATTTACCCCCCAAAAGTGGCCCCATGTTTAAAATTCATTTGTTTACGTTACATGTCCGTCTATGGGTCACAAACATACATATGTGTACCAAATTTCAACTTAATTGGTCCAGTAGTTTCGGAGAAAATAGGCTGTGACAGACGGACAGACAGACAGACAGACAGACGCACGAGTGATCCTATAAGGGTTCCGTTTTTTTCCTTTTGAGGTACGGAACCGTAAAAATGGAATATACTTTGGATTGAGTTAGTTTTTAGGGTTCCGTACCCAAAGGGTAAAACGGGACCCTATTACTAAGACTTCGCTGTCCGTCCGTCTGTCCGTCCGTCCGTCCGTCCGTCCGTCCGTCCGTCTGTCACCAGGCTGTATCTCACGAACCGTGATAGCTAGTCAGTTGAAATTTTCACAGATGATGTATTTCTGTTGCCGCTATAACAACAAATACTAAAAACAGAATAAAATAAAGATTTAAATGGGGCTCCCATACAACAAACGTGATTTTTGACCAAAGTTAAGCAACGTCAGGAGTGGTCAGTACTTGGATGGGTGACCGTTTTTTTTTATTGCTTTATTTTTGTTTTTTTTTTGCATTATGGTACGGAACCCTTCGTGCGCGAGTCCGACTCGCACTTGCCCGGTTTTTTTATTAGCATTAGAAAAAGGTAAACAATCTTGACGTGTCTTTTTATTGAAAACGATTGAAAAACGCTTTTAAAAATGTATTTATATTATTTATGAAAGCAAGAGAATGTAAATAATCGTATGTGATTTATAATTGTTACATATTTGATGTGACTTATTTATAAAAAGTGTTTTTTAATAAAAATACACGTCAAGATTGCTTACCTTCTTCCTGATGCTAAAAAAACGGACTAGGTATAGTTTAGGAGTAGGTGAACTGGACTTACAAATGTTTTTAGCGATTGTCTCGCAGGATGCGGAAACGGTAGTTCCGGGCGCGGGCTCGGGCGCGGTCGCGGGCGCTGGTGCGGGTGCGGGTGCAGCTGTGAGTACAGCGCGTGTATTTGATCTGCATGACTTGGCGTTTTCCTTATTTACTGAAATTATAAGTTAAATGTTTCTAACTAACACTTGAATAACAAACGCTTTAGCTCCTGCTGTAGGAGCTGTAAGAGCAGCAAGTGGTTGTAAGTAGAGATGCACCGCATATTCGGTTGCTATCCGGTAACCGGCCTATCCAGCCCTTATTTTAATATCCGGCAGGGTACCGATTATTGACCTACTATCCGGGCGGATACCGGATAGTAACATTGTTTGATTTCGGAGTAAACAAATTGGATTTAAGAAACAGTCACGGTCATAATCGTACTTGTTATTTATTCCGAGTGTTTATTTTATTATTTAAAAAAACAATTTAAACATTCCACTCACTTGCTTGCGCACTCATTTCGAACCTAGAATTCTGAGATAGAATGCTGCCTAGATTTCTGCGCGAAGTGCCCGAAGGTTCACTACGAAACAGGTCAAAACTTACACTGCGCGCACCTGAAAAACCGAAATGTAGGTGTAGTTCCCCCGCCAGAATATTCTGCGGCAGGATACCGAAATTTCGGCCGATAGTCAGGTCGGACATCTGGTAGGTATCCGGTATCCGGCCAAACAACTATCCGTTGCATCTCTAGTTGAAATAATTATAAGAGTAATATGATAACCACAACAAGTGAGTATAGTATATTTATTTATTTATTACTTATTTTATTACCTATTCACGGCTAATAACAAACTCCTTTTTTGGTGAGATTGGACGGGCAGCATGTCTACTATATGGATCTAGTCTAGTGCATAATTATTTTCTATCGCATTTTCTCGGAAACGTTCGTATTTGTCATGTTACTTTCAGTCAACCTCAGTACTTTTTGTACCGAGACTGACTGAAATACAACGAGCAATTCTTGTTTATTTATATAGTATATTATTAAATTATTAAAAATTATACATATAATTTCGGGGATCTCGGAAACGATTTCGACGAAATTTGCTATATGGGTATTTTCGGGGGCGATTAATCGATCTAGCTAGGTATTATCTCTGGGAAAAAGCGCATTTTTGAGTTTTTGTACATTTTCCCAGCATAGCTCGGTCTCCCAGATATTAATAATAAATATTGCGCAGATATCAGAAGGAACTTACTATTTTTACGAATAGGTTTCCTGGCTTTTGCACAGCACGTTATCATTGTGGTTTTGATTCATGGTCCCATTGTTATTTATTTAATTTGTTTTCTGTTTACATGGTACCTACATAATATTTTACATGATGTTGACATGAAAGATCATTTGTAATCACTATGTTTTGACATAACACAAAGTGACATTGGCGGATCATGGCTGTCTCAGCTCAGACATTATGGAGCGTAGGGGAAGCAGGGGTAATACCAGTCACCGGGTAATGGCGCTCACCTCAATAACTTGATATAATATATAGCCCCTATGAACCCGGCGTGCGGGTGAAAGGGAGCGGGGAGTGACGCTTGAACCAGGGACAACGTGCCCCGCCACTCACTCCCGCCAGTTCGTGCGAAACACGTGAGAGTGAGAGTCGTTTGTTTGTTTCGAGCTCTTTCGATCTAATTTTTCGCTGGATATTTTTGTCGGGAAGTTGAAATTCTACAAACTTTTACTTTGCGTGCCTGGCCGCGTAGCCAAGATGCCAATCGCTTACGCTCCGTAGCGATCGAAACGCAACTGTCACTGTCACACTAATATGGAAGAGTGATAGAGAGGCATAATGCTTTTCGTTGTCGAAGCGATAGCGATTGTAACCTTGGCTAGGCCGGCTGATTGTTTAGATCGTTAAGCTATTCAAGTTCAAGTCCTAGTTAATATTATTGAACATGAACAACATTATGCGTCAATTTTTTATTTTCAATTTTAATACAAAACGGCCGTTTGGGGTAATCACGCTCAAACCAACACTACCCCAAATAAAGTAATTTACTTATTAAAAATAAGAGATCAACTCTTAAAAAACAAAATTAACATCTTTATCATAGTTACTTTTAAATTAGACATGATATATAATGAGTATTTTTCTCTAAAAAGTGTTTTTTTTAAAGATTATATTTCTATATCTAAAAGATCTAAACTTATGTTTAAATTCTAATGAATGATTAGTTACACTTATGTTATGTTTGATTTTCATTTAATAAACCTTGATATTTTCAAACTTACGGGCATTTTTCCTTAAGTGAACACCATTCCCCCTGCTTCCCCTAGAGGTTATCTCTACCTTCCATAGTATTTATATATATATATATACGTTAAAGATGTTTTGAGTTATAGAAGGGTCAAAAGTGGCACCATCAAGTGGTTCGTGTAATATTACACTCGGCGCTGGCTAGCCAGTTCCTTTGCTTGAACTTGGCTTGACACGCTGCCGCGTGTCTAGATAATTGTTACTCTATGATACTTTTCATAACTCTCTCTCTAACCTATTCTATTGCACCTTACCGATAAGTTACCGATCCTCGTGAAATTTTGTGAGCCGGTTCGGTAGTTACCGTTGTCTGTGACCGATACGTTGAATATCAATCTAAATGTTGTCATCGAACTGTTCGAACTACTAAGGATATCATACACCTTATAAAACAAAGTTCCCCGCCGCGTCTGTCTGTTTGTGTGTTTGAACTCAAAAACTCAAAAAGTACTGAACGGATTTTCATGCGGTTTTCACCTATCAATAGAGGTGATTCTTGAGGAAGAATTAGGTGAATAATTTGTTTACCCGTGCGAAGCCGGGACGGGTCGCTAGAGTCAGACCAAGAAATGTCTGCAGCGGATTTGATAGCCCACGCAGTGCAAGTATTATTTTAAATGTCAAACTTCTATGAAATTATGACATATAAATAGCACTGGCACTGCGAGGACTATCAAAATGGCTGCAGACTTTTCGTGGCTTAACTCTAGTCAAATATAATACTGAAGGGGAGTATTTTTACAAAATGGTCCTTGACACATCTGGAACGACCGAAACGCAACTTCGCTTCATATCAGATTACCGTTGACAATCACAAACATCATGCATTTTGATAGGGACTTGTTGTGTGAGATTTAACGTTCAATGTGTCCCTCTGTGCTAGTATATTGTATCCTCGTGCCGCCCACCATACAAAATTATAGCCAAGGAAATTAGAATCTTGTTGTATTTTCAATTGGGTTCATTTTCATTTGTTCGAAAATTTTACGAGACAGATGAAATGCTACCTACTTTCTTTTTCATGAAGGTTGACATTCAATCGAAACTGAGTGTACATCCTAATGTACATTGGGCGGCACAAGGGTATTGTAGTAATTTTACTTGAGATTCTACTCGCGGCTAAGCAAGTGTACCTATCTGTTTTTGAACGCAACATTCTGCTGACTGAATAATCAATAACACTTGGCAAATCTAATGCCTGTTTGTTTAATGCTAACGAGAATGTACGTCGTTGACGAAGCCCTCTTCACCTAAATTTCTTAGCTCCATAAGCTGTTAATATTTTCAGTTTTCCAGTACCTATGCACGCAATGCCGATACTCACTGGGTCCTTGGTGGTCCATATCGGTCCTTCGAAAAATCGACCCCCAGGACATTTCTCGATAACAATAGCAGACTGGGTAAATTCACGATAAATGGCGTGACATGTAGAACGGCAAGTTGTTACCACCTCCGTGTACCAATGTACCGTGGTGTATAATCATGATTTAAGTTAAGTATATATATATTTTCTGCTTCCGTACACTATCATTAGGTAAGTATATTTATATTTTTCAAACCAGAAATTAGAATAGGTACCTGTAGTTTCATATCTACCTTTAGTAAAAGAAAAGGAAATGTTCCTGTCTATTATGTATTACCTAATTCGCTTAAAATTATGCTGTTAACTTTGCAACTTTGCTGTGTTAAGTACTTTGCAAGTGGCACTACGTTGATAGTTTAAGGGTCTCCCTAGATATCGACGCGGATCCGGCAAAAGCCGCTAGCCGATAGGAAAAAGCTTTATGACAATTATGTCTGCTCGATGACAATGGCTTTGTCCTTAGCTAAATGGTCCAACATAGGCTGACGATTTGTGGAATAAAATATATTTTTCACGCCACTGTTCGGAAATGTGGCAATAGATGGTCTAAAACCAAGCTGGAAAGTAGGCAATAGTTGTAGCACCTGAACCACCACTACTACAATGTTTCATTGTTTAGCTCAATAGTGGGACCGGATTTTTGCACTAAAAGTTTTGATAATTCTAAAGTTGAAAAAGTGATACTTATCTGATATAGGACATATTTTTAAGCATATATGCTATATATGATGAAAAGTTAGAACGAGCGTTAGATATAAATTAGGTATTTATATATTTTTAGTAATGATTTTTTAATATTGAATTAAAGTGCAATGTTTAAGTTCCATTGTTTATAATATGTATGACGCTTTATAATGTAAAATTATTAGAATTTTTTTTAAAGTGCTTCTTTGTCAAACTACCATTAGCTTATTATTTTGTCGATATTGAATTAAAGTTTAATAAATCCACAACAACATATCTAAATTTATAAGTTAATAGGCAAGCTAAAAAGCTAGAAGAATAAGATATATGCTTTAGAATTAATATACGTTTTTTGTCCTATAAGATCTAATATTGAATTAGAGTCTGTAAAAATAAGTCTATTACTATAAAATAATATACGCAGCCATATTATGGAAAGTAAGAAATTTCTGTGTGTAGCTTGCATTGTAATAGTAAAATCTAGTTAAAAAGGCGCGAAATTCATACATACGCCGCGCTGGTCCGTCAGTCGCCGGCGCGGCGCTCGAGAGCCTATCATAGCCTACCTATACCTCGCCCCTCGCCCCACCTCCCGCTCAGTAACACTGTCTGTCTTTTCTTATCATTCATTTGTTTGTTTACCGTGCACATATATAAATTAGATGCGGACATAACGTGAAATTAAAATATCTTATTAAGTAAAAATACCTACAGCTGGTCAATCAGATCTTGTCAGTAGAAAGAGGCGGCAAATTTGAAAAATGTAGGTGCGTAGGGATATCGTTCCATAGAAAATTTGAATTTCGCGCCTTTTTTTAGTGACAAGATTTGCTTGACCAGCTATATTTCATTATCTTGACTAATATTGTAATAAAAATGTACAAGATATTCACAACTATTTTTTACTATACATAGTTTGTCAAAGGACTGTCTCATTTCAAACATAGAGAGGGAGAATCATCATACTATCTTTGACTTACACTAGTACTAGCACCCAAAAGAAAAGGATGAATATAGTTTTTTGTTTGTATTTACTGACAAATTGGTTTGACCAACTATACCTATTTCTGGTTCCTATTGTCATGTCCTGTCCTATTCAACGTCAATATCATAATATGTATATTATAAACCAACTGATCAATATTACACGGTATACATCCTGAATATACAATAAGGTAAGTGGCCTCACTTACCTTATTGTATATTCCGTGTGGGCCGTATATGCCTATATACAGCCCACCTTAAATTAAAATGGTTTTTTTTAAATAAACAGGATATGAAGTATGAAAAACTCACTCAAATAGGTTTCTCATTTATTTAAGTTTCTTCATTATTAGCTCAATAGTGGGACCGGATTTTTGCACTAAAAGTTTTGATAATTCTAAAGTTGAAAAAGTGATACTTATCTGATATAGGACATATTTTTAAGCATATATGCTATATATGATGAAAAGTTAGAACGAGCGTTAGATATAAATTAGGTATTTATATATTTTTAGTAATGATTTTTTAATATTGAATTAAAGTGCAATGTTTAAGTTCCATTGTTTAATAATATGTATGACGCTTTATAATGTAAAATTATTAGAATTTTTTTTAAAGTGCTTCTTTGTCAAACTACCATTAGCTTATTATTTTGTCGATATTGAATTAAAGTTTAATAAATCCACAACAACATATCTAAATTTATAAGTTAATAGGCAAGCTAAAAAGCTAGAAGAATAAGATATATGCTTTAGAATTAATATACGTTTTTTGTCCTATAAGATCTAATATTGAATTAGAGTCTGTAAAAATAAGTCTATTACTATAAAATAATATACGCAGCCATATTATGGAAAGTAAGAAATTTCTGTGTGTAGCTTGCATTGTAATAGTAAAATCTAGTTAAAAAGGCGCGAAATTCATACATACGCCGCGCTGGTCCGTCAGTCGCCGGCGCGGCGCTCGAGAGCCTATCATAGCCTACCTATACCTCGCCCCTCGCCCCACCTCCCGCTCAGTAACACTGTCTGTCTTTTCTTATCATTCATTTGTTTGTTTACCGTGCACATATATAAATTAGATGCGGACATAACGTGAAATTAAAATATCTTATTAAGTAAAAATACCTACAGCTGGTCAATCAGATCTTGTCAGTAGAAAGAGGCGGCAAATTTGAAAAATGTAGGTGCGTAGGGATATCGTTCCATAGAAAATTTGAATTTCGCGCCTTTTTTTAGTGACAAGATTTGCTTGACCAGCTATATTTCATTATCTTGACTAATATTGTAATAAAAATGTACAAGATATTCACAACTATTTTTTACTATACATAGTTTGTCAAAGGACTGTCTCATTTCAAACATAGAGAGGGAGAATCATCATACTATCTTTGACTTACACTAGTACTAGCACCCAAAAGAAAAGGATGAATATAGTTTTTTGTTTGTATTTACTGACAAATTGGTTTGACCAACTATACCTATTTCTGGTTCCTATTGTCATGTCCTGTCCTATTCAACGTCAATATCATAATATGTATATTATAAACCAACTGATCAATATTACACGGTATACATCCTGAATATACAATAAGGTAAGTGGCCTCACTTACCTTATTGTATATTCCGTGTGGGCCGTATATGCCTATATACAGCCCACCTTAAATTAAAATGGTTTTTTTTAAATAAACAGGATATGAAGTATGAAAAACTCACTCAAATAGGTTTCTCATTTATTTAAGTTTCTTCATTATACCAAAAAATATTACGATACTCTTGGAAAATATACCTTTTATAAAAGTCCTATTATGGGCCTTATTGAACACTACCAGTGTATTACTTAATCCCGCAAAAAATAATCATTTTGACTGTAGGTAATAACAGATTTTATTGTTTTTAACTTAAGAGTTATACATATACAAATACGAGGGTTGCACTGAAAATGTCGGGAATAGAGAAAACTGTCGCATCTAGACAGTCAATCTTTATTTTAATGCATACTTAAACTCAAACTGACCACGCATATAAATTTTCTTTTGAAAGTAATCATTCTGTAATGCACACGGCTCATAATCCCAAAGTCCTTTTTGTATGGCGATTTTGGGGCCTTAGTGGTTTTGTATGAAATTCGTAGAGTAGCCAACGGAATTGAAGTTTTTTTTACATATATCTATATATAAAAGATTTTTTTACTGTTGTCATATGAATATTTAGGAATGTCGAAATCTGCCGATATGCAACTTTTTTGGCAGTCTTTTTAATTAACAGCACAAATGCGATCTTAAATTTTGACGTCGCTTTGGAATGACATGCTTCTTTAAGATCACCCATGGGATAAAATGAAAGTGACTTTCATATATAATTTTAACTGCAAACGAGCGTACGATGAACTCTAGTTCATAAAAAAATAACAGAAGCCCATTGTAACTTTTATTTGTTCGCTGAGGGCATATTGAAAACCGTTTAAAAATGTGATCCGAAAAATCACTTGGCCAAAAATTCAAATAATGTTCGACATACAATTTTCAAATTGTCAGTAAATTTTAAATATAAATGACAACCAAATGGAATATACCTTAAAAGTTTTATAAAGAGTTACATTTTTATAAATTATATGCCTCATTCTATTATGTTATTTCTAAGTGTCCCATTCCCGAATATTTCAGTGCGACCCTCGTAACAATATTTATACTTCATAACAGGAGGATTTATTTATAATAAGTGAAAATAATTATTTTGGGTCTTAATAACTAAAGATATAAAAATTGTCTAGTTTACGCGAAAATAGTAGGTAACTAAACATAAATCTTTATTAGTTACAGTAGTCTCATCTTTTAACATCTGGGGGCACGGCAGTGCCCCCGCCAAGACGAGAAAAGCGCAAGGGCACTATCTACCTTTTCTCGAAGCGCTTCGTCGTTTTTTGGAACCCTCATAACTTGGGGTTGTATTATACCAGATAAACAAAGTTCTCGGACTTATTAAGCATATCAATTGCATAGCTCTTATACTTTAGATTTTATTCATATCTAAAAACTTCGATTTCGTCACTGACTCACTCACTTGATGATCATCAATACCGGGTACTTCCTGAAGTCCTCTAAGAAGCTGAAATTTGGTATGTAAGATAGTTTTAGTACACAAACAACAAATAAATTAAAAAAAAATTTATCCCTAAGGGGATGAAGATGGGGTTTCATTTTGTATGGGAAATCAATAATCGCTGAACCGATTTAGTTGAAATTTGGTATGTAGATAGGTATTGTTATGGGGAAGGATATAGAATAGATTTCAACCTAAAAGTTTACCCTTACGGGGTGAAGGCAGATTTCAACCCCAAAGTTTACCCTTACGGGGTGAAGGGTTATATGGGGAATCAGTAAGAAGTACATTGTGTAATAGATGCCCCCAGATACTTATTTCAGGATTTTTAATAGTAAATCACCCCCAACCCTTTAAATTAGGGGATGGAAGATTGTCATAAACAACTTACAATAAGAAGTGAAATCCCATCAAAAACATTTTGATGTACAATGTTGCCCAAACGAAACCATAAGGCTCGCACTGTCAAAAAGTTATCAGATCTCTTGCCAAGCTTCTAACTCTACAAGCCCTCTAACTTTACTAGCTCTACACCAAAAGTGTGTGGCTTGGCCGTTTCGTTTCTACAAGAACTATTGTATGTAAGTATAATACAAAAACCGCCCAAATGCGAGTCGCACTCGCGTTCCAAGGGTTCTGTACATTACACAATTTTTAACAATATATTTTTTTTAGAGAAAAGTGAGTAAAATGTCTTTAAAAAACCCGTAGGTATCGGAAAACTAGGTACAGTAGAGTCCGGTTATAACGACACCCAAGGGACCGCTGATATTACGTCGTACTAACCGGACGTCGTACAAAACAAACCGCCAATTTTAATATATTTTTCAATCAAAATAATTACATCATTTTGTATTTATTAATACTCATGCGACAATTAAAGAAAAAAGAAAACATTTCTTTTAAAATATTTTTTTACGTTAGTATTACGACACCTTGTCAAAATGGAGAGACTTGTGTGTTTAGAAGAAGCCACTTTTCAATATACGCGTACTCACTCGTCATCCGCAAATTACTCGAATCCCGTAAAATAAAAAGACGCAACGCTTGGAGATCTAATCAAGATGACGTTGTTTTATCACACAGTTTCTATAGCCACCTCCTGTGTCCATCATCAGATCAGCTCGAAGGTACCTACCAAATATTGCATTGATATCCAACTTACATAATTATGCACTTATGTGAAGTTTAAGCTCAAATGAATAATGGGAATTGGGTTTTATTTAGTTTACGAAAGTAAGAAGAGCAAGTTTACGAAAAATCACGTGACTATTTCATCTTGCTCCGTATAGGTAAAAGGGGAGTTGGGTGAGTGGGACGGAGTAAGCTTCTTACCAACAATTTATTTGTAAAAACTACGTCGCTCGTCGCTGTAACCGGACTTGACGGACGGATTTTGTGTCAATTTCCGTCGTTAAAAGCGGTCGGTTGTTATAAGCGGAGTCGTAATAAACGGTTGTTCTTTCATAGTAGTTTGTACTAAAACCAAACAAGTGCCTATACTTACGTCGCTATAAGCGGTTGGTTGTTATAAGCGAAGTCGTACTAACCGGATTCTACTGTACTTAAGTCCGACTCACGCTTGACTGCACATTTCTAATAGGTTTTCCTGTCATCTATAGGAAGAGAGCTAATATGTGTATTTTTTTCATAATTTTAGACCCAGTAGTTTCGGAGATAAGGGGGGAGGGGGAATGGTCATTTTTTGCGTATTTTCTTAAATAACTTCTAAACTATTTATTTTAAAATTATGAAAAAATATATCTGAGATTCTTACAATGAGCCCCTTCGTTTGTATATATTTTTTTAATTTATTGAACAATAAGCTAAATAAAGTACATTATTATTACAAGACCCATCGTGGGCAAAACCTTGAGGAGGTTTGTATGCCGATGGGGAGGTTCGAGGGAGTATTTTTTTACAGTAAAAATATTTATTCGTAACAGTAAGTATTATCTTTTAACATAATTTTTACAGTACATCTGGTGCTACATTACGACCGGTGCTATAATAAGCACGTTAAAACACTCCCTTTGACCGTGTTTTAAAATTCGTCACTCGTTGCAAAATATCTATTTTTCGCAATTCTATCGTAAAAGAAAAGAAAACTAACGAAGAGGTTTTACGCATACGAGGGCCGCACTGAAAGTTTTGCGTAACTTTTGAATAAAATCATTTATAACCATAATAATACATTTATTGCTTCTCAAAATGTTTCCCTTTACATTCTATGCACATATTCACTCGCTCGGACCATTTTTGGAAGCATGAGGCCCAATCACTTGACTGCATGTTTTCGACGTGGTGATGAAACGTAGTAACTGCCTTATCCGGGGTCTTAAATGTCAAACCCCAAATTAAATCCTTAATTTTGGGAAATAGATAGAAGTCACAGGGTGCAATGTCTGGATTATAATCCGTATAAGAGACATTTTCCACGTTTTCGTAATTAAAAAATGTTTTATTGCGGTATCGGTGGACGCATTATTATGACGCAGGAGGATGCGGCTTCTCGGTCGTCTCTCGCGGTCTTTTTCAATGACTGCGGGCACACAAATGGTAGTGTACTACTCAGTATTTAACGTTCTTTTATTATTTAAAAGTACGGTACAAAAAAGTCGCGTTTAAAAAAAACAGACGATCAAAATGTTTGGCAACGTTTTTGGCTTGTTGAACTTCTATGGGCCTCCTGTCACCTTCGAAAGACCCATTGACTGGACTAATGCCTTTTTTCCGGATCGTAGCAGTAAATCCAGATTTCATCTCCTCTAACGATGTTATATACAGCATTTGAACTTTCTTGCTTGTACTTACGCAGCATTTCTCGGCACCAGTCAAAAAGTACCTGTTTTTGGACTGAAGTTAATTCGTGAGGAATCCAAAGACAACAAGGCTTCCCGACTTTTAAATATTCTTGTAAAATCTTTTGTATTTGTCTCATACCTATCCCTAATTGTCCTCAAATTTCGTCATAGGTGATTCGTGGGTTTTCTTCAATGAGTCGTCTCACAGTAGCCACGTTTCCTTGAATGATCGCCGTGGACGGTCGACCTTCACGAAAATCATTATCTAGAATAATACTGTCTCTACTAAATTCACCATACCAACGCCTCACGATGCTCAGATGTGGTGCTTCAATCCCAAAAGCATTTTGAAGGCAAGCACTACACTCTTGCGGAGTAAGCGAACTTTTAAAATCATAACAAAATCATAGCTCTAAAAATATTTTCGCGTTAAAGCCACGTTCAACGCACTGACTTACTTTGACAAGCCATTAAAAACAAAAGACGATCGATTTGTCGCCAACATTTGTCACATTCCGTAATCAAAAGCCTGTATTTTTTTTAAATATACAATTCATAATTTAAATGTTTACCAGTAGCCAGTAGTGCAAAACATTCAGTGTGGCCTATGTAGTAGGAGAGAGAGGAGTTTGTTAAGAACTATAGACAATAGAAGAGGAAGGATGCTTGGGCACCTGATACGACACGACGAATTTATCGAAAATATCATAGAAGGGAAAGTTGAAGCAAACAGGAAGAGGGGAAGACCAAGGAGAGCGTACATGGATCAAATAAAGGAAAAGATCAACGTCGTGTCGTATCGGGCTGTCAAAGAGAAGGCGGAGGACCGCCAAACAT
Organism: Cydia fagiglandana; assembly: GCF_963556715.1. Taxonomy (NCBI): domain Eukaryota; kingdom Metazoa; phylum Arthropoda; class Insecta; order Lepidoptera; family Tortricidae; genus Cydia; species Cydia fagiglandana. The sequence goes on along the minus strand of NC_085932.1, from coordinate 17,164,434 downwards.
GGAAATTGCTCCACCGACAAGAGTCATACTCTTAAATATATGATGATGATCGTAAATACAGTGGAAACTGGATAAGTGGAATCGCAAGGGACCGGCTGTTTAGTTCCGCTTATCCAGGTTTTCCATTTATCCAGTTTTCCACTTAACCAGGTTCAAATAAAACGTTTTCTCACTTACAGAGGTTCTCCCTAACAGAGGTTGTGGATGCTAGTAATGTCGCTTATAGAGGTCACGTATAGTATGGTCAAATAAAAGATCAAGAAATAAATAATCATCTTTTCTCAAATATGTATGTATGTATTAACAAAAAATCGGTATGTAATCCTGACTTTAAAAAATGCAATACTTTAAATAATCCACAGTACTCGTAGGTATACAATTTTCAAAATTTCAAAAACAAAATCAATTAAACAAAATCACTCCTAATATTTATTTATGCAAGAGAAACCAGTAGGTATGGTTAAATAAATCAATGTACCGATTGTACTTTAATGAAAAAAAAAACCGTTATTTTGGTTTGTTGGCCTGAGTCACATTTTACCACATTTCTTTGAATATCGAGAATACTGTCGAACACATTTTTGTCTACGTTTGGCCGCGATTAAAAAAACTCTGCAGTGTTTCTATTGCTTTTTCAGTCTGTTATAATTTTTAATTTATCCTGAAGAAATATAAAAACTTGGTTTTGCGCTTAGGCATTGCTTATCTAACAGCACGGCACCGCACTACGGCTAAAAGAACCAAACTGAACTATTTGTGATCTCATACAAAATATGTAGTTAAAACACGAACCATAATGTTAGCGAAACACACTACCCTCCTTGTGACGGTTTATTAAAAATACAAATTTTATAACGCCTAGCTATTCCACTCATAGAGGTTTCGGAGACGGCTGCTTCCAGTTACAGAGGTAAAAATAAGAAATTTTCGAAAAAATAGATTCCGCTTATAGAGGTCCCAAAATTCCACTTATAGAGGTAATTCGTTGCCAAGGGACTGGAACCGACAACTTGGGTCCACTTAAAGAGGTTTTCCACTAACCCAGGTTCCACTTATCCAGTTTCCACTGTACCTACCTATGTATTAACAAAAAAAAGTCACTTGTAATTAGTTACTGCCTTTAAAAAGTATAAGTGCCTCAATGTTATTAGACTTTTTGATTCTTTAAAACGTCTTTAGGTCAATAAAGCAAGTGAAAAATTATTAGAGTTAGACCAAGAAAAGTCTGCAGCAATTTTGACAGCCCACGCAGTGCAAGTGTTATTTATAAGTCATAATTTCATAGAAGTTTCTTCAAATCGACCTTATTAATAAGAGATTAAAAATATTGAAAATTATCTTAAAATATTTTAATCTAATATTTCATCTCATACGTTCAATAAGGCCCGGGACTAGACCTTTTTACCTGCACTGACAGTGGGCCTTCTTAGCAACAAGTACAAATTCAGAATAATTGGGAATAATAGGGAGCAACTGCTATTTTTGAATGCTGGGCCTTGTTACCCGCCGGGCCTCATATGCCTGCACCTCACCACAAAACAGATAAGTACAGAAGTCAATCACATGTATGTACTTTACTTTTCATACCTACGGTCGGCGGTCGCTCTAGGGTTGCGATTGTTGCGAACTATGACTTATGCACAAAAAACTTTCGTGGTAGTGGCACTCGTATCCATCGTATCGTATCTCGTATCTAGTTGTTTGATTTATTGTTGAGGATGAAACGGGAAGAATGGAAATATAAATTAATAATGACATTAATAACTCAAATAGCTATTTTCATTTTAATGTCATTGTTATATTACAGATTTGCCACAGAAAATATCTTGCGATGATTTCGAGTTTGGCGAAATGCACGATTATTATATTTTAAAGTGTAATAAATTCGCATTCTCATGTACAATGTAATAAATTCGCATACGCATTCTCTTTGAAACCACTGGTAGCTTAAAAAAACGACAATTCACCGGTTAATGTTGAATTTAAACAACCGTCCACTGTACAGTTATAATAACTTTTTGTTTTGTTTCTCCATTATTGCACAAAAAAGTTCACAGACGCGTGTCTCATACAAGCGGATGGCACTCGCGCTCGCACTGGTCCCAACTGGTCCGAGATATCGTGTCCGTGAGCAGTGTCTATGTGTGCGTTGCTCGAGCGCGCTTTGTATGTAGATTGATTTCTGTACCTATCTCTTTTGTGACCTCACCTACCTTATTTATTTGTTTTACAAGGGGAAAAGTTGTTGATTAACCGCTCGTGCTAATATTGATACCCAAACAAGCGAAACATTTTTTTTTATTAAATAGGAGGCAAACGAGCAGACGGATCACCTGGTGGTAAGCGATTACCGCCGCCCATGGACACCCGCAACACCAGAAGGGTTGCAAGCGCGTTGCCGACCTTTAAGATGGGGGTCTTTGAAGGTTTGAAGGTCGTATCGGACAGTTCATTCCACAGTTTGGCTGTGCGAGGCAGGAAGCACATTCACAAATTCAAACATTCTAAAATTGAACCACGAGCGTAGTTAGTGGTTCGTAAAGTTGAACCTTGAGCGTAGTGAAGGTTTCAAGGGACGAAGGTTAAATAAAATTTTCACCACATCAGCTCGTAAAGGCCCTCTTGATTGTTCGTAACGGATAAGAAAAGTGGCATTTAATTTGATGCAAATTTTGAGTTGTTACCGTAGGTAAATTGGATCAGTTGGTTGGTAATATTGACTTTAAAATGACAAATATTGAATAACGTCAGTTTGAAATTGATTTTATGATAAAGTAAATATTATCGGAGATGATCGCTCTTAAAAAATATATGTCGCTAGTCATTTATAACCTAAAGGTCGTTTCTCAAAAAGTTGGCACCGCCACCTGTAAATAGGTTTATGTTAGAACTTTTTTTTCGTTATGTACTATTTTTATATATAAAAAATTAATACATATTTAGAGAGACTTTTTACACAGAGGCCTAATACTTTGAAAAAGATTTAATAAATATTGATTACAAAAAAAAATATTGTAACTACGTTTATCCGTTAACCTGCCGTGTCCCAACGCGAGGTACTGATGTTCCGAGCTATGAAAACCACACAAGATATTAACTTAATTTAACGGCATTACCGTATTTTATTAACATATATCCTTAACTTTTAAAGTATTACTATCGCATAACAATATTATACTTATATTTTAAGTTATTCGGCTTCAAAGTTTGTCCAAGGCAATTCTTAACAGTCACCTGGCGCGTCACGTTCACGACGATTGTATAACCCCCACTGCACCTTTCCCGTCTCACTCCGCACGAGCTGAAGCCGTCACTCATCAGCTATCACCTGGTAGGACGAAGACGTGGTTATTGTGCTTCGCAAATAAAACACAAACGACAAAGTATCGGAAATTGGAGTTTGTAATGGGTAAGTACTCTTTATCCTGGAGTCGATATCTTGCTAATTATGTAACCTATCGCATTACTATCAAGATATGTAACGTAAACAATAGTTTAGTTTTATATGCCTAAGTATGGAGTTCATCAAGCTAATACATTTTGTGTATTCGCGATATAACTGCCATTTTCCCCATCACCTGCATATCGTCCACCTGGCTAAAACTGCCAGGTGGATGAGATTTTGCGGCAGGTTAATGTCACTGATACCACAACTAATACTCGTAACTATATAATTATATAGCGGTTATATCGCTTTTGTGTGTTAATTTAGGAATAAAAACTATCCTGTCTGTTAAAGCTGCATATTATTGAAATTTTTGTACTTTTGTCTTAAGTCTCGTTAACCTGTCCAAAAAAGTCAGGTGAATGATGCAATGGCAGGTGAACGAAGCGTCATTCACCTGCCATATGACAGGTGATCGATAATTATTTAAAATCCACGTTACATATACTCAAACTAGATTTGTGACGTCCCACGGGAAAAGGTACCTTATGAGGGTTTTTAGTTTTAGACATATATTAAAATGTTTTGTAAAAAGTATAAGTATATGCAGATTAGTCCCGTTCTTGTCAAAACCCAGTTCTGATGATGGGATCTATGAAGAATCGAGGGAACTCCTCAAATCTTAAAGGCATGCATATAGTGATTTTTGTGTTTTTATTTACAAATCAAGCATATACATTCACAAAAGTGACATTGGACGAAGTGGAACTGCTGATGAAGATCAGAACGGAACTCTTCAACGACGCATAGTTCACGTTTGGCGATTTGTCCTCTTCGTTATGTTTGTTAAGCAAGATAAGTTTATAAGCTGCATTTTTGTCAATCTCGAGTTCTGATGATGGGATCCATGAGGAATCGAGGGAACTCCTCAAATCTTAAAGGCATGCGTATAGTGACTTTTGGATTTTCATTAGAAAATCAAGCATTTTCATTAAAAACTGTCGCATTTGATGAAGTGGAACTGCTGATGATGATTAGAACAGAACTCTTCAACGATGCATAGTACACGTTTGGCGATTTAGATTTTGACTTGGATTGGGACTGGGGCTGGGACCCGGACCCAGACTCGGGCCCGGACTCGGACCCGGACTGTGACTCGGACCCGGACCTAGACTCAAACCCGGAGTCGGACCTAGACCTGGATCCCGGCTCTTATCTAAACCTGAACCCGGACCTAACCTGACCTGACCTTGCACCAAACCTGAGTTCCACTAGGCACTGCGAGGGTTCAGCATCAGCTCTATCTTGGGTACTGCTTTCCCAAGTGCTCATCAAGACGTGTCGAATGACCAAAACAGCGTGTGTCTATGTTGCACCAAACCTGAGTTCCACTAGGTACTGCGAAGGTTCAGCATCAGCTCTATCTTAGTAACCACTTTTCCAAGTGTTCATCAAGACGTGTTGGATGACCAAAACAGCGTGTGTCTATGTTGCACCAAACCTGAGTTCCACTAGGTACTGCGAGGGTTCATCATCAGCTCTATCTTGGGTACTGCTTTCCCAAGTGCTCATCAAGACGTGTCGAATTACCAAAACAGCATGTGTCTATGTTGCATCAAACCTGAGTTCCAGTAGGTACTGCGAGGGTTCATCATCAGCTCTATCTTGGGTACTGCTTTCCCAAGTCCTCATCAAGACGTGTCGAATGACCAAAACAGCGTGTGTCTATGTTGCACCAAACCTGAGTTCCACTAGGTACTGCCAGGGTGAATAGACAGCAAGATTGAATGTTTACTTATTCACAGAAACTTGTTGTTAAATTGGGAATCGAATCGAAGGTGAGGTGGGTCAGAATCCAAAATTTTAATCATCGTGGTGGACAATAAGTTCCCTTTTTATTGATGATGACACATTTTTCGATTCTTTTTAGAAGGCATTGAAATGATGTGGTGGACAGGTGGATGACACTCATTACAGGTGAATGATGACAAGAAACCAGGTTAACGGCAACGGACACAGGTTAATGACGCCTCTCGATAACCTGTCAATATTTTTATTGGAATTTGTACTTATTTCTCGATAACCTGCTTCTACTATCGATAACCTGGAGACAAAATATCTTTCACCTGCCCTTGATATCATTCACCTGAATTTCAAACGCCTATGTCTTCTAAACTAATTGAAGGAATTGCTTCCCTTCCACATTTTCTAATAGTTTAAGTTGCCTTTTAACGATCCCAATAAAAAAAAATGCGAAAATGCAAAATTTTTGAAAAACATAAATTTTAACCTGGCGGTGCCAACTTTTTGAGAAACGACCTAAAAGCGCCAAATTACGCAAAATTATATTGAAATGACACCTGTGTATTGAATTTGAAGAATACTTTAACAAGGGTAGTTATCTGTATGACAATGCACCTAAAATAATTTTCAAATGTATCTATTATTTCTATACTTAACACGATAACGAATTCTACGTAAACGAAACCGCGGGCAATCCCTAGTACATATAGAAATAAATAAGGGAAGGTAAGTTTCCATTAGTGTACTGTATAAAATAACTATTTACCATTGATAATAATTTTATAAACGCTTTGCGTATTTTTAAGGGCACCGCGCTAACCGCTAGCCCGCGACCGTCGATCGCTGCCTCCTGCCACGGCGCACAGCGCGGCGCGCGCAAACGCCGCGCGTTTGAAATGTAACTTGATATAAGCTCGGAATGCATACTTACGTATCAGTATTTAGTGTCGCCGTGATTTTATATTTCTAATCTTTTGTGTGAGAAGTAAGATCTTTATTATGACCGTGTAATATTAACTCTACAAACTTTAATTCAATATTGGCTATACTGCTTAACGAGAAATCAATATCTAGACAAGCACATTGTCTACATTTCTAACTTTTTACATGTATACTAAGTTGATAGATAATATCGTAATTTTGCAATATCAGCTACTCTAATTCTGTATTTACATAATAATTCCTGTTTTTACGTTCACCAGAAAGCAGCTGTTCCAGATTTCTAAAAACCGAATAGTGTGAATAAATTAAAGTGTTATTGAATATGTTAAAGTTTTTTGTAACTTTAATTTTATATTTGCATAGTTATTTAGCAAAAATTGAAAATTTAAATATGGCCGAACGCTCCACCTAAAATTTTCTAACTTTTTACATGAATGTTATTTAACATGCTTACAATAACATATCAAAAAAGAAAAAACTTTAATGTTATCAAAACCCATTTTTGTTCCACCGCTGGTCTATGTTATCATCATCTGTCATTGGTGACAGTTCGCTACAGCAATGAGTATAATTTAAAACATAAAAAACAATAAAAGGTCTTTTTTTGCGCAACTTTTTCCTTCAAAAATAAAATTAGGTTATTTATAGAACCAATTTCTTGTTTAAAAAAAAAGAAATGTCATAACCATTCACTTAATTTTTTTTTAACAATTATCCATTCAGTTCACGCTTAAGGCGTTTTTTACTTTTGTAGCTGTTTGTGGTTTTTTTTTAGCTAAAACGCTTCTAATTTTAGAGTCGGTTTGAAGCAAATAACAGAAAAACGCCTCTTAAAAGTGGTAAAAAAAGTAAAAAAGGCGGGATCTGAAAATACTTACTGAATTGGATAGTGTAAATTGTGTTTGACAAAAAAATATAAGAAACGCGTATCTACGCTCGCTATAAAAATGAGTTCTTCTAGTGAAGAAAATGATATCCTTACGCTGCACGCTGACGCCTACCGAAATTCAAGAGACAGTACAGGCAGTGGCTAGTAATTTGCTACCAGAGAAATCGCGGGCTAGTACTTATAGTTATGCAAATGTTTTCTTATTTCCTCGCAGTAGTCGTGAAAAGCACTATGTAATGCCTCGGCCGGAAACGCTAAAGATGGACTCGTATTATTCGAGGGCCTCCACTTACGTGTCGGCCCTCGAACTCACTCGTCCATCTTTTAGCGGTTTTCCGTCCTCTCCTACAATGTACTATACGTAACGATCTTATTAGACCGTAAGACCTTACAAGTAACAATATAACGCACTGAACGCTGAAATTTGACAGTATCGTTTTCGCTGTGAAATTTATACCGTTACGTAGACTGCTATTATATACTTGGTCAAGCAAATCTTGTCAGTAAAAAAAGGCGGCAAATTTAAAAAATGTAGGCGCGAAGGGCAATCGTTCCATAGAAAATTTGAATTTCGCGCCATTTTCTACTGACAAGATTTGCTTGACCAAGTTTAATTTATAACAATAAGTGAGCGCGATTTTTTATCTGGACCCGAAAGTAGGTACAGTCGTGTATAAAGTGACAACTCAATTTACCATTCGGCCTTGAGCGGAAATAGTATCATTTTACGTAATTTTAAACCATATTGTCGTAAGTGTAGCCTATTATAAAAAGTTCGCTGTGGAGCGGCATTCGGTTTTTAAGAATATTTTATTGATTTGATATTTATCTATATGAAATTATACTTAGCTCAGTTTATTTTTTAGTGCAAGGTCGATGCATAGAGGGCTTAATAAAATCAATAGTAGACTTTTAAAATCTGAATGCAGCTGTGTGTGGTTGAGGATAAGGCTTTTATTAGGTGTCAATTAATGACAGGCTATTAGGTACTTTGTTTCCAATAAAAGTAATCAAGGTTATAAGTTGTTGCTATAGTCGTAGTTTGATAAAAAATATAGTAGGTGGTAAAGTAGGCAGCAACTGGAAATAACTCTCCATGTTATACTTACTATAATATATATATATAATTGGCCTATTTGGTGTAGATACCTAAACAAGAATTTATTAGTTTATTTATTGCAATTTGAAGTTTAATCTCGCTTTAAGTGCGTATTGTGGTTGGGACTTTGGGTCGAAAAAATACTATCCGGTAATATGTACAGTTAGCAACAGAAGCACATAGCTAAGCGGATACTGATGTGCCATCGAAAAATTACCAAATTTCCCTATGATATAATATCGCGGACGTCTCATAGTTTTGTAGGAAATGAAACTTAGCTAGCTACTTATTTTACGCCACGCCCTGGGCCCTATGTCCTACTTACCTATACCTATATTCACACACATCCAGTATCTAAATGAAGTATCTCTCTCTATCCTCGGTGACTTATCTGCAGGCGACTGTACATATATATATATACCTAATACAGTAGAAATCCAATACGTTAAATAACCGTGACATTTGATGATCTTACTGTTATCTGTGACAAACCAAAAAGCACATCGTTATCTCCCTGGATTAGACGGATTACTCGAAAACGGACTAACGAGATAAGCTACTGCTTTTGTATTAGGTACTTACCTAAATTATATTGATATCCTACGCTACGCCTCACGAAATGCTTTTTCTTTGTTCACGTTTTAATCGAATTCAATCAATGTCTTAATGACTCAAATTCGCGGTCGAGTGCGTTTCCCACGCCTCGTGTTGTGCCGAATCGAATGATTTATCGTGTCGTGACAATGCTTATTATACTATTTCATGTGTAGAGTTAGAGTGCATTAACTATAGCTAAAACATGTTTAACTATTCAAAATCCACCGACGACCGGTCTGGCCTAGTGGGTAGTGACCCTGCCTATGAAGCCGATGGTCCCGGGTTCGAATCCTGGTAAGGGCATGTATGATGATACAGATACTTGTTCCGGAGTCATGGTTGTTTTCTATGTATTTAAGTATGTAGGTATATTGTATATATCGTTGTCTGAGTTCCCACAACACAAGCCTTCTTGAGCTTACCGTGGGGCCTTAGTCAATTTGTGTAAAAAATGTCATATAATATTTATTTATTGATTTTATTTATTAAAATATTCTTAGTGGGTGTTTCGGGATTACTTATGGTACACTGAACTGACCTCTCTCTTCGTTACTTAGTAGGTAGGTACGGTACGGTCCGGTCCGGCCGGTATGATAGCTATAGTAAATATACGGGCGACCGGGGTGACTTGGCTATGATAAGATAACTATAGTCGCTTTTTGCTTTCTGTAAGGTTTATCGTGTTCTATGGTATCGGTCGATATAGTAGAGGTATAATGTAATTATATCATCATCATCATCATCTCAGCCTATATGTATACGTCCCACTGCTGGGCACAGGCCTCCTCTCATGCGCGAGAGGGCTTGGGCTATTAGTCCCCACGCTAGCCCAATGCGGATTGGGGACTTCACATACACCTTTGAATTTCTTCGCAGATGTATTGCAGGTTTCCTCACGATGTTTTCCTTCACCGAAAAGCTAGTGGTAAATATCAAATGATATTTCGTACATAAGTTTCGAAAAACTCATTGGTGCGAGCCAGGATTTGAACCCGCGACATCCGGATTGAAAGTCAGACGTCATATCCACTCGGCCACCACTGCTTATGTAATTATATAATGTAGTAATACCTACATGCCGTTGAAATTGATTTAGGTACTTAACTGACAATAGATTTCTTCGATTTACGCGAGTACCTATGGCTGTTTATAAACATTGCCTTTTATGCATCTTTATGTATAATAAAATAAAACAGCTTTTAAAAGATGCGAAACTTACTTATATTTTTAGCTTCAAGTAAATTACACATGGTCAATTCATCATTGTTAAGCAAAGATAGTTGTTTTTGTCACATTAAAGCTAAATGAAAAATGTGGTCAGTTTGAGACATACTTTTTCTCTATACAAACTGTAAAAAAATGTCTGTTAAATATGTAAGTATATTATTTAACACACAGTACCATACAAATTAGTTTAATCTTTAAAGCATCAATGGGAAACTAAAAACCTTTATGTCACAGACCCTTAGCGTCAAACCGGAACGGTCACGGGTTAATATCAATCACTTCTCACTAATCCTAGTACAATATCCTATAGTTGCAGCAGTTATAGCAACTACCCGTAGTGTTGAATATCTCATTGACGCACGGACAGACGTATAACCGGACTTGGGCGGCCTTGCTAAACCCAGCTTTGTCCAGTGGCTCTATTCTTGATAGCATTCATGACGCATTGCGATTTCATATACCTACTCAATATGTACTGAAAACTCACTGACACTAATGTTCAAGGCGTAATTAGATTAAATTTGATGTAAAACCTAATTTAATCGAGTGTCTCAGAATACAGCTACAGTTAGCGCGTTGAGTTAGCGCAATGAATGAATTTAATTATTGAATGTATTTCGTTACCTCGTATACCACTAGAAAGTGACAAATTGGCATTCCTCTTAGAAAACGGAGTTTAAACGTTAGTTTAGCGTTTATCTGACTGGCAAGTTGTAGCTTTACCACGAGCATATAATAAAGACATTGATATATTCGCTAACGTCTTCGTAACTTACTTTTTATATATCACGCTCGCGTTAATATGCCAGTACGAAAGAGATGCATAAGCGTACCTATATGTCAGTGACTCGTGGTGTCGTGGTAGTCGTGGTACGGGTACAGGTGTAGGTAGTAAATAATCTTTTTCCATCGTTATTCCTCAGCAATTTTCGTATTCGTCATGCTACTTCAGTCCGCCTCAGTACTTTTTGTATGAAAATACGATGGAAAATGATTATTCGCCACATCTGTATCATACTTAGATGTAGATATACATTCGAAACAATAATCATAATAACTATCTATCAACTGTTTTACAAAAAAAGGATTGTACATTTCAATTGACTGACTGGGTGTGTCGTGAATGCAGCAGGCAATAGCCTGCTGTTATGTGAATGACTGTGTTGATAAAGGTTGCAAAAGTTTGATAAGATCTTTGGTTTGTCTGTAGCTCTGGCACATGGTGAAACCACTCCATTGTAATGTATAACTCTGGACAGTGGACGTGCGTCACATACTTAGTTAATACCAACTTATGTTTAGATTGGTAATCACATGCGAATATTTTCATACCCGGATTAGAGTAGGTACGACTAGTACGAACCACTTTTGCGCAAGGTTTTCCGTATCCGTTTTTATTTTAAACTGTATAATTATTTTGATTTTTGCTATTAACTGAAAATAGTTATTTGTACAACAAGAGATCAAAGTTTGATATTTCTTCGAGTGCTTATTTTGAGTCCCAAGCGAAAGATTCTATAATAGACTCACGAGCGTAGCGAGTGAATCTAATTTAGTATCTTGAGCGTAGTAAGGGATTCAAAAGCGCACGAGATGTAAATAACTTTGATCTCGTGTAGTACACAAAAATTTTTACCCTAAGCAGTGAGAACATACCTAGAGGGACAGAGATAATAGAACCCAAGTATATCGAACTTGTATTAGACCCCGCATGTTGAAATGACATTTGACTATAAAAGTCACTTGAATGAAATTTTGTCTCACTCAGTGAGCAAAATGCGATTTTGCTCACTCATACTGTCTCACTAAGTGAGGAAAATGCGATTTTGCTCACTGAGTGAGTCAAAATGACTCAGTGAGCAAAATCGCATTTTGCTCACTGTTTTTAAGAAGCAAAGTACCCTTGTTCGAGGTGCTGAGGTGAAAATTAGATTATAACTAATTCATCATTCTGTTGGTTAATGTATCCTTAAAAACAATTGCTGTAGGTATAGTTAAGTTCAAAAGATTTAATCAATAAAGTACGAGTATGAAGTTCAAGTTCAAAACAATATTTTTCTAAAAACGAGCACCCTCCAGAAATGAGTGAGACAGCTGAGAGGTGCGTGGTTGCATTCCCATTAGTATGGACGAGTGTTTCTTACGAGTGTTTTGTCTGGAAATTTTGGGGGCTTTGAACTAGTCTAGTGCAACTATGCTCTAAAATGGAGGTAACACTGTAGAGCACCTTGACCACACTGATTCAGAATAAAATAATGCTCTAATTCGTCCTTGCATAGAAAACCGTGCATTCCAGGATACATAAAATAAAAGCACAGCGTCGGCGCCGGCGTCCGCATGTGATTGGCCGAGACGCGTGACCTTGACACGGCGAGCGCGGGCGCGGCGAAAGTGAAATGAAAACTAGCTCACAAAAGATCTGCATTGTATGTATCGATATATATTTATAAAGCAACAATGTTTGTAATGCAACCTCTTTTAAGATGATCGGTTTATGTTTGGAATGTCATCAAACTGATTTTTTTCTGCTTGTAAATTTTGACTAAAGGGCATAAGTTACATAGTTAGGGCACTTTTCTTATGTTGATTTATTAAAAAGTACAATATCGATGATACGTACCTATAGGTAGCATTTACGGATGGAGGTCTTGGATGTGATGTGACCAATTTCGAAGGCTAAATCAAGGAGAGGTTTATACTCGTAATCTGATTTTTATTTAAAGAGGTTCAATAATTTCCATTAGGTGAGACGGATTTGCTATAATTAATTGACTTGACCGAGCGAGCGCGAAGCTTGAGCGACGCGTTTCGGTTTTAGCTTGGGCAAAAACGCTTGCCGGCTGTTCTTCTCTACTCATGCGCATTTGTCAACCAAATTTTGTAAATAGATTCGATTATAATTTGGATATCTTTGTCGAATTAGTTTTTAGAATAAATAATGGCCGGGCCGTGTTTTACATATTGCTTAACAACTGCTCAGTCCAGCGAAATAAACAAACAGAGATTTTGTATCTAAAATAACCTAAGACTAGGATAAAAACTATATCTACTCTAGTATGGGAGGTAAATTAAATGTAGTTTATCCTAACCTGTTTTGTCTGTCGTTAATTCTAAACCTTGAAGCGGGTAATTAGTATAAAAACTTACAACATTAACATATAAGATGGCTAGTGACACTTAAAATTATTACACCTTCGAGTAAACTTGATCTGCCACCTTGATCGCTTGTGTAAGTAGTAACTAATACACCGTAATTATAAGATATTGGATTTCTCGCCACCACTAGCAATGTAGCAATAATAATATCATAAATGTCTATGAATTTAAAACGTTATGCACAAAGTTCTGCTACATTCTAAAAACAATGCTAATGGTCAACAAATTGTTACATGGGTAATAATTTAAAAAAATAGTTAGGTACGCTAATAACTTTTAAAAGTATAGTGTTTCGGAAAATAATTTGTGTTGCGATCCAAAAACCGTGGTTGTACTCGCTCGAATCACATATTGATCCTATAGATTTCGACCCAGACGAAATCTAGTACCTATATGATCGAGCGGTATCAGTAGCCTATTGTTGCCTCACTCTTGCTTCTAGACGCATGGATGGCTTTACTGCAGGTATATTTATGATAAATGACGCTCATAGGGTTAATATTCCTTCGACCGTCCATATAACCGTCCATATAAGGACCAAGACGAATCAGGTCGCAATGCGACCTACATACAATACGATGCAACAAATTGGACCCACTAGGCAGCTACCCGATACATTATTTATAAGCTATTAGCATGTGCTAAGTAACGAGTGTGTTGTAAGCGAAAGACTAATGACTAATTAATTATAGTTGTTTAATTGTAAATAAGCTTACACACGATTGAAGTATTTCAGGGCTGAAAGTAAAACCCACACGTGCGTGTAAAATAGGTTTATTATTATATAATTTATTATATATTATTTGTTTCGTAAAAACTCGTTTATGGGAAAACGCGTTAAACTAGTAGGTTAGTTTTCGCAATGAGCCTTGGTAGTTATAAGTTATAACTGGAATTTCTCAGTCAAAAATGGTTTATCACCTAGCGGCTTGTGAAAACTACAATACATACTTTTGACTATTATAATTTCATAAGAACTAATCTAAGTAATATTCTGTAGTTCCTGGTTATTCCTCACTGCACCATTTGGATTAAACAGATATAAGTAAGAGTTATACTAGCGAGATCTGTTTACTGAAATGGAAGTACCTATTAATATTAAATAAAAATTATATATTTTTAATGTTCTTATAATGCAGCTTCATTGATGATATATATTTGTATAAATATTATAAATATATCATGACAAAACCAAAGGATAAAACAAAAGACATCAACGAGCATCTTTTCCAGTATATTTATGTAGGTAAAACACTGATTCAAACTTTCACGATTTTTAAACATTATGAAATTGTTAATAGCGTATTTAAGTTTTAAGATGTACCTCCGACATTTCGAGGACGGCGTTGTCCCCGTTGGTCTCGGAGAAGACTGGCGAAAGTGACATCAACATCTTTTATCCACGCGAGTTTTTCGAACTACCCAGCCTCAATGTCATAGATTGCTTTGGCGACTCAGGAAGCTTCGTGGCCTGAACACTGTACTCGGCTGAAAACCTCCCTATTATATAACGATTGTATAAAACATAGTTTTAATTCGAATTTCGAATGCCGCTCAACGTTTTATTTCGCATGAATGCGCTACGAGCTAAATGCTACGCCGCGCCGTAGCACCCATCAGGGCTCGGAAACCGTTCTCAACGCTCAAACCGGTTTCGTTCATTTGCCCGGGAACGAAATGGATTTCGTTTCCGTTTGCGGTTACCGGTTAAAGAACTGTTCTTTTGTAATAACGGTTTACACCAATTACGTTCTCGTTTCGTTCTTGAGGAACGAAATAAACCGGTTAAATTGAAAACGTCGCAGCAAGATAAAATGAGTATTATTATTTGTAACCGGCAGAATATTAGTGCTTTCCTCGAAAAAGCGAAGCGTATCGCTGCGTAGGAATCATTTTGCGTCCTGCAGTACGCTGTGTGCGCCGAAATATGTTTTTTTTTGTTTATTGTTTTTTTACTACTTTTCTACTTATTAATTAAATAGTGTATGTTTGTTACATGTTTTTTCCTGTTTGTTAATAAATAGTTTCCGATGATTTATTTTATAATTTCAATTTAATATTTTTTTTATAGCAGCTTTAGAATGATTATAGAAGAAGGTATTATTAATTATTTATATTATTTATTAAAATCAACCAATTATTTATTTATACTAGAAAACGAATCAGTTTTATATTTGCCACCATCAATTACCCCATCTGCTTGAAAATTTAAAAAATACCTATGTGAAACGTGAGCGAAAACCCCGTAGGGTCGGATCAAAAACGAAGTAATTAAGTCCGACTCACGCTTGACTGCACATTTCTAAAATGTGTATCCTAAAATTATAAAAAAAATATATTTGGATTTTCACAATGAGCTCTTTTACTTGATACATATCGACGCCCGAAAGCAAACACGTAGTAACCCACAGAAGGTCAAAAAAAATTTTATTGCATTTTTGGAATCTTTTCTGCGTCGATAGGTCGAATCCACGTGCCAATACGATGAATAATGGGGAAAATAGGAACACAAAAAGTTCTCGTTTTTCTTGAAATGTACTCAGCAAACACGCAGTAAATAGCAAAAAAACTCAATAATTTAAATCATTGTATTAACAGCATTTTTAATTCCATATAATTTATACTTTTGTCATTTACAACCTCCGTTGGTCTGACGCAAGTGTAGGTTACTACGTGTTTGCCGCTCATGAATGTGAATGTCTTGCAGTTACGCTATTTGGTGGGAAATAAAATAATGTTTAGTCGAGTAGTGGTTTAACACAAATTCACACACTATTAAAATATGAGAGACATGTCTTTTACTACGTTTACAAGGATCAAGTAAAACTAACCACATAATAATTACTTCACTGTTGTAGGGCGTAAGGTTTAAACTTCTGCGCCTTATCGTTTTAACGCGGCTATCGCGGCCATTACTTGAACGTTTGCGCCGTTGCTCAGTGTGGTTCGGGGGGTGAAAGTGAGTCGACGTGTTTGTAATCAAGTAAAATATTACGGGGATTTTGGATAAAGTGATTATTTTTATTTAAGAAAGGAAGTTTTTTTTTCAATTGTAAGCATGTATAATTGCAATATTTACGGTGTGTGTATCGATTTTATGCTTTTATGGGACTTAAATAAAATTTGGTCTTATGTTTCTGATGAAAGTTTGTTTTGTCTAAAGTGGACTTTTATTTTATAAGAGGATGTAGAAACCACTTTTTTAATCAAACGTCATTGTTATACTTTGGTTAGATTTTGATCTCCCATTACGTTATGTCTTTTCCAAAGTGGACTTCTTATTTTTTAGTTAGTTCTACAATAACATTATAAGATTTAATTATGTTCTTGAAAATTAAACAAAAGTTATGTGTTTTGTTTGGTCTTAAGAATGCTTATATTGATTTTAATAGTTCAAATCATCATAATAGATGTGTTATGTTCGTTTAGGAATCCCGAAAACATCTTCACATTTTATAAGTATACATTAGAAATGTCGTGCAGTTTACTTTAAGATGCCATTAAAGTCATTTTTAAGGGTGTGGTAAAATTTTTGGCAATACATTTAATGCATTCTAAATTGCTTACAAAAAGAAAAAAATACTGTTACAGCATTTCGTTCACCCAAAATTTCTAAACCACAACGTTTACGACTTTATTACGGATATTCAGGAGGATTACTGCCTTTTTTCTGTCCATACAAATTTTAAGGAAATGCTATCCCATACGTTTGGTACTGGCATTTACTACTAGTTTGCGCACTGTGTAAAAAAGATCAAAACGTAGTAACCAACAAAATATGGTCTTGTAACAACTTGCGGCTAAATTTATTTAAATGAATTTTTCAAAAAAAGTTTGAGTGTTTCATCCAATTTCGAGTAAGTTATGTTAATAAACAACGTAGTTATGATTTTTTTTCAAAACTCGAATAGTTTTTCGTCTCTGGTGAACAATTTGGTTTTTATGGGTTACTACGTGTTTGCTTTCGGACGTCGATATCAACACAATTTAGTTTGAACTTTTTTATTTTTAAATTTTCTCATTGACCCCCTAAAAGTGGCCCCATGTTTAAAATTCGTTTGTTTACGGTACATGTCCGTCTTTGGGTCACAAAATGATCTTCCATTTTTCTTTTCAATGGAACGTCTGGAATTTATAATATAAATCTATCCTAATTGGTCATATAAAAGGATTAACAAAATTCAAAATGAATATCTATAGACAATAAATAATTTGCACGCCAGCGTGTCAGCATTGCTTGCTTAATGACGTCCACCAACATTTAATATTATTTTTTATTTGCATACAAAATGCAAGGAGGAGAGGAGAAGCTGCTAATACAATTCAGAGCGTTATATCCTTTCAGACTAGGATTATCAAAAAAAATGTGTACCCACTTATTTTACTTACAGTTGTCAGAATCGAAATTATCGGTCTCTTCTTCATTGAAAAATGGTTAACTGTCCGGAACATATTTACAACTTTGTGAATCCGTTTTAAATGTAACAAAGCACCACCAACACAAACAGTCAAAACTCACACGCCCAAAAAGTATAAAAAATAAACAATTCAGTCAGCAAGCAGCACCGTCAAGTGAACATCAAGATCGAGTACTTAGAGCGGGTAGCCGGGTAATGTATTAATATTGTAGACGGCTGAGATTAACCGGTATTATATCGTTCCTCGAGAACGAAAACATTTCGTTCTCTCAACTAACCGGTTAGAAGAGAGAACTAAATTTTAAAGTTCGCGTTCCATCAATTAACCGGTTTATTAATGAACGAAATAATATAACGGTTTATGAACGATATTAACCGGTATATCAATACCGGTTCCGAGCCCTGGCACCCATAGGATGCATAAGTATGTACTTGTACATATGTGCATAAATATACCCGGCAGATGTCAGATCCCCGTGGGTTCTTTCTTACGTTACTTGAGAGGGAGAGAAGTGTCATGTCAGTGTGTGTGTAAGTGTGAGCGAGACTGCTGTGCATGCCCGGATTGCCCGGGCTCGCGGATATCTTGTTTATGAATTAGTAATTTTTAACAAAAAAAGTTAACGATGAGGTCGATCAAAAATAACATTGCGCATTATTTGAAGCAATTTTCATATTTTTAAGCTTTTGAGTAAAAGTTATTAAAAAATTGTAAGGGGCGTTTTCGGCCTATGTTCGTGATTTTTTTTTGTATTGAGTGAACGCCAAGAAATTAGATTTCGAATCGATGAAGTTACTAGAGAACGGCCTTAAGATATAAGATATATTTTGGCAAACGTAAATATTATATGATCTAAATAAAACGCTAAGGTTTTTTTAAACTCTGCTGTCTGAACCTACTGCACCTTAAAAAGGTATGATGCGAGTGTGCTTACATTAAGAGCTCGTAAGTTGTACCTAATTGAAATATTCTAGCTATTCCTACATGTACCTAATAAAAAGACTATATAGTTATTACTTCTTACACAAATATTCGATTTCACTAGAATCTAGTCACTAGATTAATAAGACAGATCAGGAAAAGTAAAAGGATTGTTTTACGTCCTGTGAAATAAACAAGGATACTATGGTAATGGTAAAATAAAATAACTTTAGTACCTATTATGATACCTATGTAGGTAATGTAATACAAAACACTAATACATATTTAATGTACCCTTTATTATCATATCCTTAATACGATTTTCTTAAATTAGATCAGCGGTGAAAGACATGCACACTTCCGCATTTTAATTATAGATTTCGGAAACTGCTTAAGAATTTACCGCAATTATGAATGACGTAATCCAACTTAATCAGCAACAGTAGCATATCACAGCGTTAATTAAGTTAAACACATGTGATTTAATGAATGTGAGCACGCAATTCATATCTTTGTGTAATACGAGTACCTACTATCATGATTAACCTTATGGTAATAATGAGCGAATAGCTTATTAATCTTATTATATATCCGACATAGAGCGTTCAATCCACGCGCACAGGTTTATTTTCAGGACCCGCCGTCTTACCGGACATCCCGTCGCCTCTAGACGAACTAATAATCATCTTGGAAAAATATAAAATAATGCGTTTAGTTATTTATTGCTGCCTGTAGAAATAATAAACGAAGGAAGTGTGACATTATAGTACCTACCTGCCTTTAAAGAAGCAACGACCGCAGCTTCTTCCAATAATGTATTCAGGGCTTACGTATATAATAAGTTTTCGCAAAAAGCATGGATCTCAAATCCTTTAATCCCTCTTTGGATAAGGAAGCGCTTGATCCAGATCGATCGACTAGTGAAAACGTAATTAATATAATAATACATTGGGGGGGAGTTTATAAAGATGGCGCTGGCCGGCGCCCGCCATTCGCCGCGCGAACCCTACGCGCATGCGCCCGCCTCGCGAGTGAACCAATAATTGACAGTTAAACTATCATGGCGGCCAAATTTTACGTAAGTGTCAAATAAAACAAAATTAAAAGTGTATTCAAATTTTCAGAATTGTGGTTTGGAACACACCCCGGATATTTGAGAAGTGTTTTTTACAGTGTTTTTGTGATTTTCAATGTGATTCCGAGTTCCGAGGTGGTTCGAAGCCACATTTCTATGGTCATTCTTGCGTGTGATTAAGATTGTGTATTTGGTTCTTGTGTGCATTGTAAATTGTAATGTAGTGTGGAACAGGAAAAAGTATAAACAATATACCTATTTGCGAGCTATTTTAATGCAATTTTCAATAGTTGTATGGCTGCGAGTTGTACGGATAATACGGATAATAGTTGTACGGATGTGACAGTTAAAATTTAAAATTTAGACTAGGTATTTAATTTCGGTTTCGTTAAATCATTTCTCGCGTCTAAAGTTCCATAGTTATTTCAAAAAAGTAATACAATTGAAAATACAATTATTAAACAAATAAGTATTTTAATCAAGAGCGGATGAACTATCTTTACCCATAATAATGGATACTTATCCTTAATAAGTACTTGATTATCTTAAAATTTCAAAATTACATTGCTAGTAGGTATGTAAATATGTATAAATTAAAAGGGTCTGTATTTAAATAGGCACACATCGAGGCTGCAAGTGTTAGGCAACACGAATAATGCCTAGGTTGTCTAGGTTGGCTTAGAAAGGACAATAGTCACTCCGGGTCATTCACCCGCAGCCCTTTAGAAATGTATCGATTCACATGCAGGGGTAAGATTTACACGCGGATGTAGATGAGGAGAGTGGAAACTTTTGGAAACTGACATATTTGCTTATTTACAGTCGATATTTGCTGAGAATCCACTGTTCAATACTGCAAAGTTAATGAACATATAATGAGAAGGTGGAAATAAACTATGAATATCATACACCAAGAAAAAAAATATTTTTTTCAAAACAGATTAAAACCGTAATTGTAATAATACGTACGTGGGTACGTAAGTATGTTACGTGGGGCTATTTAGGAACCAAGAGGCAGTTTGGAATTTTAATTATCATAATGTATACCATTGAAGATGAAAACGATTAGGTACAATGTACAAAGAAAATTTGCTAGCACAGAATGCGCCATTTAATAGGGTTATGCACACTTTTCTGTTATAAACGAAAATAAGTGTACCACGAACAAAGTTTTGTGAGGTACCTACACTAAAAAATTGGTAAAGTAGTAAGTACAGTAATCTCAAACAAATAATTGTCCGAGCTGCGCTAACGAGATGAGTTCACCGCATTGAAAGTGAAAACACAAGTGAAACGCGAATGCGAGGAAGTGGAGAAATAATTATGTATAACCGGCCAGTCACCCTGTTCTAGTAAACCGCTTGAAATCGAGAGTTAGCAGTACTTGCGATCGAGTTTATGTCGACGATTTACTATACCTAAAGCTGACCTAAAGTCAGTATCGTAATGTTTGTTGGTAACAGAATAGATAATTTATTCTGAAAAATAAAGATATAATACCAAACAACTCTTTTATAGCGTAATAAAACTCCATACGAGAGACAAAATAAGGACATACATGCAATAACGCACAACACATTTATAATGCCCAAGATACATTTTAAATAATTTTAAACTATGCACACGTTTTTAGCTCATCGTCTTGGGGTCTGGTTCGTCACCCAACACCAACTAATGCTTTAAAAATCCTTTTCATCTTAAAATAGTTGTATCATAAGATAAACTTAACATTTAACTGAATAAACTTTTGATTTGTAGCGGACATTGTCTAGACGGCCACGATCTCACGCGTTAATCAAGGTAATAGGTGCGTCAATTCATTAAGTTAATTACGTTACCGCACGTTACGTTACTCCGTGTGTTACTGATATTGTTTAACGTACTAAGTAAAATTAATAATAACAGCTGATTAGTGTGTAATAATGGAACCAGTGGCCTCGATCAGCGGGCAAGCATGACTTCACGCACTCATGGATTATTAGAGGAAGAATATCGCTTTACAGCCAGTTCGCGATTTTTATTTTTTGCATTTTTTTAATAGGTAAGGTTTAACAATCTTGAAATAAAAATTCTTGATAGAAATCGATCCAGCAGTTTGAAGAGTATCAGCTCTTTTTCAAAATTCTGTCATTTTGGGCATACAGTGGATTGTTTTGGCATAGGTATAAGAACTTAGTGTAGTAGGTAGGTAAGAGACAATTAAAATATTGTTTGGTCGGATAAAAAAATATTCTACGACCGTAAATTCGGGTTTACGTAGACAAACGAACTCAAGCTTTTCACCTTCAAGCTTCAAGCCCTTTTCCACCCACTGTCTTCAATCTGGATAATTTATTGAATTACACTCTATAATGGTTCATAATGTCTGTAAACTCGGGCAGGACCAGTTATCCTACCTACGCATTAAAACTGTGAGTCATAACTTGGGTTAGCGAGCTAAATATAAGTACTAGTATCTACTCCCCAATAGCGAGTTACATTTTTAATAATGAGCATTGAAACACATACCTTGACCACTGCCGTTGGTCTCTGTTTAGCCCTGTGATCGTGAAAACCCAGACTGCCTCACCATTTTCTAAATGATGTTATTCAGATTAATGTGTTGGTATTGTTATGTAATGGACGTGGCACCGATAATGAAACGTGAACTACAAATTCTGTAACGTAAGTATTTGTCTAACATTGATTGAACAGTTTTTACACACTGACAATATTTTACCATAAACAAGAAACTCAATAATTTTAAAGAAATGGAGCCATGCAGTCCATTGTTGGAGAAAAAAATAGTAGATTGTTAACCAAGGGTGGAAAGTGAACCATTTCACCCAAAATATTTTGGCGCTCGAACGAAGAGAGAGCGCCAATAGTTCGAGGGTGAGATGGTTACTTTTACCAGAGTTAAACACTCTACTTTTCATTTCGACTATGAGGAAAGTTAAACACGAGAAATGTAGGTTTATTATTGGTAAGTATAATTCTTTAGAACAAATTATTAACAGATATATAGATTTAGGTAAACCACATAACTATAAGTCACTCGAATCACTTGAAAATGTAAACGGCGCCAATTTCAGTCATGCGGAAGCTGATATGAGAGCGTATAATATGGCATATATTGCTGTTAGCCGCTGCTCGATGTCAAAATTAAAAAAAAAAAACACTTTCCACCCTAGGGTGGAAAATGCAATTTTCCACCCGGTTATCAGCTTATGAAAGGTAAACTTTCCGAACAGGAGAAATGAAAAATATTTAAGCAATTGTAGTATGTCAAAAGTATAAAAGAGAACTTATAAAAAATCAAAATTACGTTTTTTCTATTTTTTTAAACCATAAATATAATTAATAACAAACATACAATAAAAAGCAACCCACAATTAAAACTACCTGCAAAACTAAAACTAATACCTAAATATATATATATATATATATATATATAACATAATGTGGGTGACCTAGCCGAATATGTGCAAAAAATTACGTTAAATTTTCTTTTAAACGTTTTATGATTGGTCCCTAAGGGTACCTACATATTTATAAATGTGCCTATACCGTTTTTTATTGTACTCATCTGGTGCTATCGTCAATTAGTCCCCGTTTGTTTGTGAGCGATTGTGAGAATGGCGCCCCCTACGCAGAGTTTCGCGTTATATTCCCTAGTACCGGACACCCTGCATGCCTCGGCTGTACACGATACTCATCCATGAATTGCCATTTACCGGCCTCTGGAAAAATATCAGAGCGGCCGATACAGAGTGAGGTACTCTAGCACCTTGACAATAGAGTCGTGTTGAGAAATTTGTGAGCACCTTCCTGCACTATTTTTGTAAAATTATAAGTACATATGTATATTGTGTCGGTCGGTGCAGCGCTCGCGCACTAGCCAGTGCTCCCGCGCAGCGAAGATCAACGCATGCGCCTTCCGCATCCCGCGTGGGAATCGGGCCGCTTGCGACACCCAGCGCTGGGACACGACCTCTGCTCGTGCGCTCAATAGCCGGGAAAAATATACCGCACTCTGGTACGCCGCATGTTACGTGCTTACAAGAAAAAGATTCGCTTTCGATATTGTAAATAGTAATTTATTTTACATTTCAAATAGTTTGTCTAGGTATACAATCCGCGTATGTAAAATCAAAATCTACATACTTATACTTAAATATTTAAAAAAAGGATAAAAATAATTTTAAGGTATAATGTACATAACTTGCCTAGAAAAAAATCATTTATCAATAAATCATATTTATTCATTAATTCAGGTACACATTAACGTTTGGTTCCAGTAAGGTACAGATAGTGTGATAAAATTAAGATACAACTAATTAATTCTTATAATAACTATACATACAAAATAAGTTTTTTTGCAGATATTTCATTTTTGGTACAAGCTTTTATCGCTGACTGTACTTTTCTTACCATAGGTAGCCTAATAACAATACTCATCGAGACCAATCTAATTGTAAAACCCAAACACAGTTGCGTTGTTTTATGACAGAGTTCCTACGGCCACCTCCTGTTTATATCATTAGATCGTCAATGGTACCATAATATTGCACTGTCACCCAACTTACATAAATAATATAAATATGTAGGAGTGCAAATTTTCAGCTCAATCTAAAATCGGGAAGTGGGTCAAATTCAGCTTCCAACTACTTCCAAGATTTGACCCACACTAACATACATACCTACATACATGCTAACAGGGCAAGTTAAATAAAAGTTTCTAATGACATCTCATAGGGTCATAGGGTCATAGTCATAGCGGATGGAAAATGGTCTTCGTATTTAAAACAACCGGCACATGCACTGTAGGAAAAATTCCATTAATAATCCTGCTTTGCTTCCATTCCATTAAAAAACTTTCAAATGTATTTAACGTATGTATTAGAAATTATCGAATAGTTAAAGTAAAATCCGTACAGAACAAACAGTGTTTTGTAAAAGTGTCGAGCACACGTTAATGAGACAATGTGCGGTTTCGCTCTTCCCACGCGCGCGCAAAAACGCTCATTTATACCCATTATGTTCATTATTCATTACTTGTGTTTCCTTTCAGTATCAGGAGTTGTATGGTAACTTAGGATTGTTTCGGAACAACAAAACCAACACGTTGTTTTTGTTTACCGTTTACTTAATTAACTTTTTTTCACATACACCATTTATTTTAAAGTCAAATATTTTTTTTTTAAATTCTAAATCCTTATTGGAGCTATAATCTTATTTCATTATTATTGTTAATATTTTTATTTTATTTTAATTTGACGATCATGATAGAAATTCTTATATTTTTGACTCAATGCAAACTTATTATGTAATTGTCTTTCATGAAATAAAATATCTAATCTAATCTAAAGAATAAAAAGCCTTAAAATAAAAATTACAAACTAAGCCTAGAAACCGATTTTGTTTGCCTATTTAAATGTTATTTATTTATAATACAAAGTATTTTTATGGAAGTTGCTAATTAGGTAGCTAAATCTGTTGAAAAGGTATAATGTCATTATGGAACAAAAACTTTTACCATAAATCTCTTCGTATATATCTTCCTGTGTAGCTCACCATAAGTATTTTTAAACATAAATTTGTCATAAGATTTTATATGATATACTTAAAGGTATGTTTATGTCGCAGGCATATTGTAAGAATCCGCCGTTTACAAACGGCGTCGTCAATTTACAAATAGTTTCACAACAGAAAGATGTACCTAAGTAAAAAAATTAAATTAAGCTCTCATACTATCGATTGTGTAGCAAGCGCAATTATTATCGAGTTGTATAATATTAATCGGTCCATCGATTGGGCAAGTAGGTACGGTTTTAAAATGAGAATTGTTACACTTTTCGAAATGTCGGGTACATGAAAGTATTAAGTATCTACTTATTATGTAAATTGAGACACCATTTGCGCAAAGGTAAATTTTGCAAAAGGCGAAATATGCTGTTGGTGCAAACCGACTAACAGCATTTGCTTGCGAGCTACTAGTAGTCTTTAGTCGGTCTGTTTATTGCATACTGATTTGTGACGTGAAGCTAGAAATAGTAGAAACGAAGAAGTATTCATTGTTTATTTTAATAGTTCAATATTTACTTAAAGAGTGCGCGAAACATACTTTTAAGTATACAAATACCAAGACCATTTCACAAAAAAATAAAACCTGAAATTTTGCAAAAGTGGTGCCATCTAGCGAGAGTTAAGTTTTGAGTAACCTAGTCGAACCACCTTAAATACCCTTGCTATCAAATGTTATCGACAAAAAAGAAAACAAATATTCACGTATTGACATAATATACCCCCGTTTCTAAAACTTGACTTTTTTGTTTATTCATATATTCAACATCTAACTCGGTAACTTGTTGTTGTAAATACCTACAGAACGTTGCATTTGGTTTTTAGACATAAAGTATTATGTTAGACATATGTTAGTAAATAATGTTTCCTCAGTCAAGTAAACGCTCTACTTACGTACATGTAACTACTTACTTATTTTATGATACTCATTAATAATCTTAGAGTATGAACGCCGTATTCTTAGACATTCTAACCTTGGAAAATCAATTTCTTAACCGGAAATGTGCAAAATTAACCCGAATAAGATTTCTAAAGCCAAGGATAAGCTGTTCCCACGGTTCGTCGCATTTATTAAGTATGATGGGTTTCCATGTTTGACAAACTATTTTTGACAAACAAACCTATTTTAAAGGACGCACTCGTGCTGTCGAATGAGGTGGATGAATGTCGTGTCACTCGCTTATCTTATCAAGATTTTTTGCACTTGTACGTCTTTATTGTTTGGGTTGAGAAGTTTTGAGAAGACGAGTGGGACCTGGGGTCATCATACCAGGAAGGACCTTTTCGCGGCGACCTCACTACGGCGACCGAGAAGGGAGGGGGTCACGCCATGCTTGAGGTTTATGCGCGTCGTCTGCAATCGGCGTATCGTGTCTTATACCGATGTTTAATTATTTAGAATATTATAAATCAAACGTGAAATACATTCTTATATCATCATCATTGGCCTTATCGTCTTTTGCAGACGATTTATGTTGTAACACCGGGGATACACGTTTTTTAATGGCTGATTTTTATATACAAATTTAACATACTTACCTATGCTACATGCACCATTTTCGTGAACCTTAGCGTATTTTATATGTAAGGAATGGGTCAGCTAGCTAATTTTAATAATTTATTAAATATTTGTCGGTTCTTTGTTTTAGTAAGTAAATACATAATATGTTCATTAGAAGGTGAGCTGGAAAAACTAAAAAAAACAACGGGTTGCACTCCGGGAGTGCCGGCAGAAGTGAAAACTCAATGAAATTGTAACAGTTTTTCGATCAGGTCACGTGTCCGTCTTACGATTTTTCAATCAGTCGAATCTGTCGGTCACGTGACCTGTCGCGAGTTTAACATTTTTTCCCTATCACAAAAAGTGCACAGCGCCGCTAAAGAAATTTCACTTAAAAAAAATTGTCCTTTAAATTACTTAATCCGTTTAATTAAAAAGCCGCCTTTCTAAATGCCTTCCCGTAAATAGAAGAGATAATTGTAAATAGAATCTTCGTTAAAATTGAGCGTGAATGCTGTAGCTAAGTACCATAACTCTCGGAAACTGTATTTAGTCAAGAATAGAATTAGTTACACGATAAACACATTACACCTATTGTTGAAACTTCCTTCGTTTCGGATACTTGCAGCCTTCCTTAACGTAATCGTTCGCTTAACGGTACTAAAGGTTATTCTGTACAAGGCCAATTTTATGTCTCTGTTATAATGCGAGAAGGATTCAACTATTCCTTTACACTATCAGTAGTATTTAACAAAACTTCTTATATCTAACCATTAATTCAACTAATGAATCTATCTCATGCCATTGTACTTGACGCTTTCAATTAACGATTTTATCTAATCTAATTAATCAATAAAATTCATTCAGTCTATAAAAGCTTATCACATCAATTCGCATAATCCGTTTGATTATAATAGTAATCTTCATACACATTCGATGCAAAGTCCTAACGTCTAGATACCTATCACTGTCTGTCACTTTCTAAGCACCGTGGGACCAAATCAGTTTCTCTTTCTTTCATGTTCACACATTATAATGTGAAATATGCTTTACTCAATTGATATAATAAAAGAGAAAAGAATTTGTGCATCGATGGTCGCTTTGAACGACACATATTAGACCGGGAGATAGTGACACATTTTACTGGGTCATTTGTACCAGTATGGCGGTTCGTCAGGGGTCTAAGTACGTAATGAACGAAATAAAAATGATGGTCATAGCGCTGGTACCGGCGGCCCAATCGCGTGGGCGTTAGTCGAACGTGTCGGATAAAATACGAGTGTCGAACGATTTGTTCCACAAAAATCCTCGTATTTTTCGATAGTCCATAAAAAAGAAGTAGACGGTACCGTAATGCCATACTTCTCCGGTGTGACTTACAGCCCGCCATACTGAGGCGAACACATTAATTAAAAAAAAAACAATTAAATCATTTGTGCCAAGCTAATTTTTGCACAGGTGATCATCATCGAGCAGCCATTCATGGACATCACCATGCCATACTTTTCGGATGGTTCCAAATGGCCGCCATACGCCGCAAAGGAGTTAATTTTTTTTTATTGCTAAACGATTTGTACCATCTTGTAATTTTTTTCAAGACTTTCTGTGTGATCATAAATGGAAATCTCATAATGCCATACCTGTAGGAGGTGGCAAATGTGTACAATTTTTTTATTTTATTTCAAGTATGGTGCCCCTTTTTCTCCCTATTAGAAGTATGGCAAATATAATAATGGTCACATTGCATCATATAATTTCCAAAAATCCAAATGCCATACTGGTACAAATCGTCAAAAAATTGTTTTTTGTTTTAAGTCTTGGCTTAAGTCTCACAGTCGTCCGCCCCGTAGTTATAATCTGAAATATTTTTTTTTAGGTATAATTGTATCCAAGCAAACAGAATATGATGATGCCATGCTGTAAAAAATTATTTTACGTATACATAGTCGTATTTTTGAAACGTGTCGATTAAATAAGTTTTTCAAGTATGACAGCACTTTTTCCCTCTACTATAAGTATGGCAATTATAATAACGGTCACATTTTATCAAATACTTTCCAAAAATTTAAATGCAAAACTGGTACAAATCGTTTAGCAAAAAAAAAAAAATTAACTCCCTTGCGGCGGTATGGCGGCCATTTGGAACCGTCCGAAGAGTATGGCATGGTGATGTCCATGAATGGGCTGCTCGACGATGATCACCTGTGCAAAAATTAGCTTGGCACAAATGGTTGAATTGTTTTTTTTAAATTAATGTGTTCGCCTCAGTATGGCGGGCTGTAAGTCACACCGGAGAAGTATGGCATTACGCTACCGCCTACTTCTTTTTTATGGACTATCGGAAAATACGAGGATTTTTGTGGAACAAATCGTTCGACACTCGTATTTTATCCGACACGTTCGATAACGCCCACGCGATTGGGCCGCCGATACCAGCGCTATGACCATCATTTTTCTTTCCTTCATTACGTGCTTAGACCCCTGACGAACCGCCATACTGGTACAAATGATCCAGTAAAATGTGTCACTATCTCCCGGTCTATATCGCTTACAATAAGTTTCCTTTTTAGTAGCAGTATTACTATTATTTACTTTCTAATTATTATTTTTTGACCTTCTGCTAAAAATATCATGGGACAAATAATTAAAGATTCTTTCAAACAAAATTCCCAAACTAAAATGTAGGTATGTATAAAGTAGTCAGCGAAATGATACCTGGCCAAGGTAACATTACATTTGAATCGCAGAATCATATCTGCCTCCATCTCCCAGCCGCGGGAACACAGACCATACTCGTTGCAAATTTTATGCAACATGACATTATCACAGCTGCGTCTTGTCGGACATTTATATAAGTCTCTACGATATTAGCTGAGAGATCATTGTTGCTTAATGCATGTGCATTTTTTTAAATACCTAAGTGTTAAAAGATTATATTACAATGCAGTTGCGTATTGTGCTATAATAAGCATTATTTAATCTTTTCAAGGATACAAGAGAAGCCTGCTTCGTGTAATAATTTGTTTTGCAAGGTTCCGGGGTCATTTAGGCAATAAAATTTAATGTGATTTTATACATTTTTATGGCTGCTGTGAAATCATAGATAGGTACCGCTATAATGCTTGATGCATTAATTATAGTGTCTATACAAGGGAAGTTAAAATAATTAACCCTTGGAGCGCCAATAACCCTTAAAAGGCTAAAAATCTTCGTTTATATGACACTTTTCTTGAATGCCAATGCTTGGTTTGTTGATAAGTATATTAAGTATGTTAATGCCTATAAGATTGAAGAAGTTCCTTCAATTCTTCATGGATTCCATTATAAGAATTGAATTTTGACAAAAATGGAACCAACATGGGACTACATATTTTCAAACAGAAAAATAATTCTCCTAATGCGTTCAGTAATGAGAATGAGTAATGAACGAGTTGTAAGGAGTTCTGAACATATACAAAATAAACGGGCGAATTGATGATAACCTCTTCCTTCTTTTGAAGGAAGCGGTTATCGATTCAATTATTAGTATAAATAATTTTAATTCCGATAATTAGGCATTAAGCATTATTGCCATTAGGCATTAAGTTCGCCATTTGTACAATGTTTTTATGTTTTGTGCAATAAAGTTTAAATAAATAAATAATAATATCCTCAATCAATTGCACCTTCTGGTTGCCTTTTACTCAGGTATGCTATGCATGAATGTTACAGATATGAAAAAAAATTATTTTAGCTACAGAACCGTGACTGAATCGGAAGTTGTAAAACATTATGATATACGCAATTAAAGCCAACTCTGTCACGAGTTCGGACTCGTGATGGCATTAAATCGCAACGCTTTACAATCGTTACATATTCGATTGTATCGGAATTAATCGGAAATCGGTTGGTGGTCCGATAAATCAATCATATTAGAAAGTATTGTTCGTTAACTTTTGCTTGCGGTTTTCTTTTACTTTTTATAGAATGTTATGAATTATTATCATAATGTTGTTATTTTGTAAGCATTTAAACACACAATGTTAAGCTTAATGATATCTTTTTCGAAAAAGAATAAAGCATTAAAGATAAATCAAGAGGATTACATAAAAATAAATCTTTATTTAATTGATTCATTATTTTCTTTACGAACTGCAGTTTTAAATATTAGCGGTAGTAAGTCGCGTTTAAGTGTGAATGTAGTTGAAAGAAATTAGCAATTCATTATGAGACAGACGTCGTTTAAATTAGCTTAACTAATGTCACAAAAGAGGTCGAGGTCGTCGGAGACATGCGATGCTAATTTCTTTTATTTCTTTGGATGTGGGTGGCATTGCGATCCTATTCATTAAATCATTCTTCTAACATATTCCGCCGGTGATATTCTAGTTAATTTTCAGACAATCGTGGTGTATTCAAGGTGTATCTAGTACTAACATTATCTTTATTAAGTAATAACAACAAAGCTTAGTCAAAGCACATTTGCAAAATGAACAAGCGATCTGACGTGAAAGAAATTTAAATAATAAATTATTAAATTTAAAGGAAACGTTACATCTAAAGATTACAAATAACAATTAAGGTTAATGTCTAGATGTGCTAAATGCCTAATGACAGTAATGACGTAAGTTAAAAAACTCGAAATTCTAAAATCACAGAATCTAATATTTTAAAACTTCAATTTCGATACATCGTGAACATGTAAAAGCAAAAATATGGAAACTTTCTTTGTAAACTACAATTAGAACTTACAAACTATAATGTGAGAGTCGCTAAATGATTGTTCGATAGATTAGTGCAAATAATTTCTTCTCCAATAATTTAGAACTTAGTAGGTTCGCTTTAAGTCAGTTTCAACGTGATATTTTACTGGCATTTACAATAAGTATTTATTTCTAAAATACAAACGAGCAGTTTTGTAGTAGAATGTGCCCATGTAAAAAGCTAGACACTTTGTGCCATATGACTAAATATCCATGTTATTCATACGTGATGTGCCGTGGTGGCAGACTGGCAGAAATGTCTACCATAGTGAGTCGCAGGCTTTGATGTGCGCGTTGATGTCTTCTAATGGATCACGTTCCGCGAGAAGCTTATTATTAAAGTAGCGATATCTATGTCGCACTATGTTTCCGAAGATTAAACACGTGAGTCGCAATTACTCAACTCTCAGAAATAATACTGGAATGTTTTTATCAAACTTGACTGGTTTTACAAAATGTACCAAACGTGACTGGTTTTTCGAAATACTGTTGGGGGTTAGATTAGAAATATAGGTACTTAATTACCAAAATGTATAAAACAGCGTTTTGGCACTATTTCGGTCGTCTACTAGTTAAATCCAAACTAATTTTACAAATGTTGTCTGTACCGAGTATTGAGGCCGGAACCGTTATTCGCAGGGTCACTGCCGGCCAAGCTAATCACGTAAAATTACACCCACTAATGTGTGGCAAGTACTGGTTTGAATCACCGCCCTCGTTTAGAGTTAGCAAAGGTCTGTCCTAATCGTTACAGGGGACCGGTCTGTCCGAACGTTACAAAGCATGCTCCACATAACGCCCTTCAACCGGTCCGTCCTTGCGTCACACAATAAACCTGGTTATATAATGTACGTGTTGTCACTGAAAAGTGTCTCCTATGGCCAGTGTTTAAGGTGCACGTATACGTCTGGTGCACGCCTGCGGTTTGCATTGCGGAGTACGTTTGTAATTCCTTGCATACTTGATTATCAAATTGAATGAGAATGCCTGGCTTTATTAGTAGCCTAATGATTTTGTTGCACCAAATAACCACGTTAGTTACGGTTGCATTTTACAACAAGATAATTTATATTGTGGAAAGTTTTAGGCAGATATTTATTTAAAATGTGAGTTTTATTCTGAAAAATTACAATTAAGCTGAAAGTGAATTAGTAGTAGTAAAACACTTTAATGGTACAAAAAAGAATACAAAATAGGAAAAAAGCTCTCATCATTAGTACAAAGGCGAACTTATATCTTTTAAGGGATCTCTGCCAGTTTATCTTAGTTAGTTAATGCGAGACGCACGATTTAATTTCTATGCCTCGGAGAAAAACCAACATAATCCGAGTCCCTAAAACTTTTTTGAAGTTAGTTTAGAACTCTATTGATAGGTAGACGTTAGATTTTATGCCGTGTCTTTAGTTATTTTTGTGCATTGTTTAGGGATTTAATTACTATTTGTTGGTTACCAACCGGAGCTGAATCATAGAGAACATAGGTTATGTTATGTATGTTTTGAGTGCTTTACCACCATGCTAACATATACGTCTTTATACGGTGCTGTTGGGCAACTAATAGGACAATGAGTGCTAACAGCTTGTGTCGAAAGTGCTTGCGCAAGTGGCGACTTTTCAGCGGACGTTGTTCGATTGAAATATTGGAGGACCAAGAAGATCCGTAGGCTTTTGTTGTGTGGCCTTGATTTTAGATTTCCTACAATTTTGTACCGGTACAACGTTACATATGGCCGTTTAAATTTTGGACATAGGCACCTAACAAAGTGCTAATTATTTACGAGTACGGTAAAGTAGTTAAGCACCTTCATACTACCATACTCGATACTACCATATGTTCTGTAAAATAGGTTACATAATTAATAAGATTAAGTGTTTACTTATTATTGAATCATTAGCAACAATTGTGTACTTTTGGTATAATAATAGAAGAAAAAATTTAAAAAATTCAAGGAAACCAAGCTGTACACCACTCAACCATAACGATAAATGCAAATAATATACCTACTCTCCCAATACAATGAAACAAAGGTCAAACAAATCTGCTCGCACATTATGATGCAACGGATAACTGCATGAAGCTTTAACAATAGTCTTTATTCGTAAAGGAGCAAGGTTTGGAACAGAGTAATTTTCAGTAGCAATCTGAGGTGTGGGTCATTGCGATTTAATCTTGAATTTGCTAGAAACAAATTGCCTATTTAAAATTTAAGTCAAGTGCGCATTTGTTTTTTAAAACTAGTAGCCCTGTGAGTACGAAACCGAACTTGTACGAAACCCCTTTGTCCGCCATTTTTTTTTAATTTTTTATAACAGAATTGACAAAAACGTATCAAAATACTTAACAATAGTTCTTAAAATCAGAATATTTCAATATCTAAAAAAACTCCTTCTTAAACACTTTCGTTTATTGGATTAGACCATAATTAGTTAAGAGTTTTAAATGAATTAAATATCATTTATTTTTTAGGCAACTGAGGTCCATAGATACATACCTTACAAACTAACACACATATAAAGATATATCGGGTGTGGCCTGTAATATGAGCAAAAAAAATAACTGTAGGCTGTACTCCTCATACTGATCAACATTTGTTCAGCGACTTTTAAAAATAACTTGTAGTTTGATTTTTAATACACTTTAAAGGTTATTCAAAGATGCAATGTATTGCAAATTTTGTTATGTTTAAGGCTTGACAAGCAACGTCAATCACAATGATATGGCGTGGCGATGGCGTTCATTGAAGATAATATTTATTTTGTATGAAAAATAGGGAGTCTAAATACTTCATAAATTTTAAAAGTTGTTGAACAAAAGTGTCACCGTTCGAGGAGTACAATCTATGTTTTAATTATTTGCTCGTGTTACAGGCCACACCCGGTATTTACTTGTAAGTAAATCAAGTAGTAATACGTCATTGTATCTATCAAATAAAGAACTGCAGTAGAAAAACAATTGTACAGAAGTGACAAGTTACAGATCGAGTAGGATACGTAATCACAAATGTCTTCAAATTGCAATTATTAATGATATACTTACTTAATAACGAAAGTAATCATGACTGAAAAGGTTTCCTGCAAAAAAATCTGTTGAGATATCTGAGGTTTTCAATACGTTATCAAAATTATCAAACAAAATATAGGGTATCAAAATTATCAAACTAGTGTTATGAGCTTATGAGTAGGTATGGACATTTAAAGAACAGTTATGCAATCTAAAAATGTAGGTCAGGTATTCTATTATAGCGTAGCAGACAAAAGTAATGTTTATTCTTTCAGCCACGGTTCAAACAATTATTTTCATAAACAAATAAAACGTTTCCATTGAGCTTTGGGAAGGTCTCGGTTGCGAAATGTTCGGTATTCCGAGCACCATCTCATTGGGACGCTCCATTGTTATCACTCGTAAAAGCAATATGAATGAGGCTTTGTCTGCTCTTTGTATGAATAGTATGGAAATGTATGGAAATTTTATGGAAAATTCGAGGTCATACTGAATGGTTTTAATCGAGTTAAGACTAGCACAGAATAATCGCAGCCTATTGTGTTGTAAAGTGTAAACTGGTTTTTAGACTGTAAACTTATAGGCGTTACGACTGTAAAAACATACTCGTAATATAAGTTACACGTACCTATTTACGTCTGTTTGCCTGTAAAAAAAAGCGCTGGTGGCCTAGCGGTAAGAGCGTGCGACTTTCAATCCGGAGGTCGCGGGTTCTAACCCCGGCTCGTACCAATGAGTTTTTCGGACTTATGTACGAAATATCATTTGATATTTGCCAGTCGCTTTTCGGTGAAGGAAAACATCGTGAGGAAACCGGACTAATCCCAATAAGGCCTAGTTTCCCCTCTGGGTTGGAAGGTCAGATGGCAGTCGCTTTCGTAAAAACTAGTGCTACGTCAAATCATGGGATTAGTTGTCAAGCGGACCCCAGGCTCCCATGAGCCGTGGCAAAATGCCGGGATAACGCCAGGAAGAAGATTGTAAGCGGTGTAATGTTTCAGTATGATGAGCTGTTTACTTCAACACTTTGACAATATATACTGGTACATCTACGTAACTGGACATCGTTATCATTATGAAATTGTTTAATTTAGCATATCTTCAAGACATATTTTTTCTTTTTGTTCTATAAAGTTGTGACATTACATTCACCGTTTTTTTTATCTTTTTCAGGTAAGTACCAAAAGCATTTTGTTGGGTGAAGATTTAGTCAGTAAATTATCATTGTATAGCTGCGGGTTTCAAGTTGCGGCCCGCGAGTCATCATATATTTAGAAACCCCTTAATCTATAGCATACCAAGGTAACATAGTGTATTCTTGTTAAGATATTTAATGTGTAAAAATATTTTCCGTAATATCAATATCCAGGGAGGAAAATGAGGACTACGTTTGTATGGAGAATCGATCGTTCCCTATCCTCTTAATAGGGACTCTGGCACTCAGCCATTATAAGACTGGCAGGTGTATTCTCATATGGCTACTGAATTCGTAATTATGACCTAATATTCAATTTGTTTTCTTTTTTGCACGTACCGTATTGGCTTTTTGAACTAACCATAATTATAGATAACTATTTATTTAGACAAAGGTCATTCAAATGTAAAACAGTTAAATCTAGCAAATTTTTGATAAACATCAGCGATTAAACTGCCGGAAACAATTAAACATTTTAGAAATACCTAATCAACATACAAAAACAATACCTTTGATAAAATAAGCTAATCACTATTGCTGTGGATGAAGGAAGCGGAAGGAAAGATCACGTTGAACGAGATTAACAACTACATTAACATATGCATTTAGCATAATTATACCTACTTACTTTTAACCATCAGCTTTGAACAACGTAAAGCAATACCTATAATGTAACGTCCCGTACTCGTAACATACTCGTATAATATACTTTGTCTTAGGTCAACATTAGTAAAACATAGAGGCCAAGAGTCAAAACTATTTCTAAGCACTTTAGTTAGTCAAACTAATATGGCTCAGCGACCCAAAAGAGGCTCTTGGCCTCCGAGACGAGAGCACACCACTTTTCCCGATCCTGAGCCGTTTCCTGCCAATTATCGCAAAGCTATTAGGCGCACTTTTCTCTTCAATAGTGACAACCATTATGCCATAGAAAAACATACATATTCTGCAGTTAAGTCGCACTGAAGTAAGCATGTGGACACGGTGGGCCATAACTTGGAGCTGGAGCGCATGAGTCATAAGTTCACAGCGAGACCTTTAGCCGTTTTCCGGTGATATTTCCAAACCTGTTCCAAAGGTTGGTTATGTCTGGGAGTAAAAATAGTAGAAGGCTGATGCTTCAGTAATATTCTTACTTGCGGTTCAATGAACGAACTATTCATATAGTAGATTTGACATATATTATTAAATTTATAAATTACTTATAAATTTGGCACAGTTTGTAACTTAGAAAAAACATAAGTAAGATACATAGTTTCTATCCCAGAATTTATACTCTAAAAAGAGTTGCGAATATAGTATACGAGGGGATACAAATTTATAAGATAAATAATCGTTCTTAAAATGTTACCTGTAAATAACTTCCAATGTATGAAAATAATTCGGAGAAGTTCATTTTACAAGGAAGGTTTGTTCGTTCGTTATTCATTTTCATCGTTAATCATTTAATCGTGAAGTGCGTACTTATGTACGTACGTATGTATCACTTAAGTAAACATTACCGATAAAACTGTCCTCAAATGCAATTAATCCCATATCGCCGAGCGTCCGAACATGGCGGCAGCCTTGTGCGGGCGCCTTTCTAATACCATTCCTCGGATACGCTCCGATCCACTATGTTTCATTCATTATTCAACGCTTAGGGCATAGCATAACATACATACAGGCCCTTTAGGCTTCAGTATCAAAGCGAAATTATAAACATTAAAGAAAAACAATCTGGTGAATACACCAATACGTAATAACGCCCGATATATTAACGCCGAAAAAGGGCATTAAAACATGGCGTGCCCCGCATGCCCGCATCACTGCACGGAGCTGGATCTGAGGGACGCGACAGCCAGGGCTGTCAACACTGCTGCCTACTGGGCATCCATCGTAAAAAAAGAAACCTCGACTCGAAAAGAAGAAGAAGTGATTGGTATAATGGTATAAATATTGACAATTTATTCACCCGAAGAATAAGTAGTTCTGTGATTAATATGTATATTCCGCCTCAAGAATGTAATCAGTAATTTCCTCATTCCGTAGCCTTTCTTGGGTGGAATGCATGGTAATTTAAGAAAACCATAATAATTTAAAAAAAAATATAGGTACAATCGTTATCGTTAAAATTTTACTGAACCAAGAACTTCTAATTAATTGTTTCCCCGGCAGTGTGCCGAGATGGACACGCGACTGTTACGCAGGTGTACGCTATTAGATTCATGTGAATTAACGATTTGAGACGGTACTTCATGAAGCGATAATTGGAGGTGGGCCTATGCGAAGTTGTATCCGCGGTAATGATGGTCGTTCTTGTCTATGTGACAGCGTGATAAAACGGTGTCCGTCACTTTCTATCCCATGGTGTTAAAAAGTGACAGTTGTTTTATCAATCACGTGGATAAAGGTGGATAAAGCTATCCATAATACGCTGGCTGTATTCTTGGTTGTATAACCTACTTAATACTCTTTGTTACAGCTGTCTTTGCGTTAAGGTGATAGTCCATTTCCAACGACAGCTGCACTACTGCTCATTTTGCTATGGAAATTGACAATAACAGTGACGCGTTCAGTACCGGTAGTGCAGCTGCGGTTAGAAATGGAATGTTACCATTAAGAATGACTCACGTTAACCAGGCCGTGATCGGGCCGGAGTTTACGGTGCATCGTTTTCTATGGAAAGCATCACGTGATCGCCTGTCATGTCATAGAAAAGCAAGCACCGGAAGGTCCGGCCCAGACATGACCTGATCTAACGTGAGACATCCTTTAGACAGTGCTCAGCTATCGTCAAGATGACATACATAAATAACCGCACGTCGGTATACATATAATTTTGACCACGTGTGCATAACGTAATTGTAACTTTCAACAGTTTCAACCACATAACAATGCTCAGAAAGTTACAAACAAAGAATTTACATCTCATTTCCACTTTCGCCTAATTTCAGAGTTGCGCAAGAGAATTAGTTTTAATAACTTTAACGGCTGTAATGCGTGTCGTAAAAATTTACTTCCGGGTTATAATCGTGGCCTTGGGGTTGTTGCCAATTAGTTTTGAACTTAGTTTTAATTAACAGGCTAAACTACTTTTAGTTAACAGTCCAATCCAAACCTGTCTAAGTGAAAAAGTCGAACTTTAACTACTTTTTGATGTCGTAAAAAGTGAACAAATTGTAAAAATATTTTAAAAACGTCCAATAGGTAACATTGTTATCACATATTTTTTAAGTTGCGCAAAAAAAAAGTATTATGTGACTTTTTATGATCCGAAATTAAATGATTTCGGAGACTCAAGGAAATGTATACCTTATATCAAACCTTGGAATCTTTATCTCCGGTTAGAAGTTGGACGCAACAATTTTGCTACGGTGGTTAATCATTTTGAAAACCACATGGCTGTAGGTAGGCTTAGCATACCCGTCAGTCAGATCCGTCCGTCCCTCTCTAAACAGTTAGAAAATGAGATACTGTCGCAGTTATATATGCTGTGCAGTCGTGACGATTGGTACAATTATATTAGATAAGTAGGTAACACTAATAGACTTTAAAAAGAACCACACACATAACACTGTACAACAATGTAGACATTAAAATGTCATACATAAATCGAGAAGAGGAGATGCAAAGAAGAGGCATAGTGCACGGCAATAGTGCCACGTAGGGGAACTGGTTTCGCGGGGTCAAGAGTAGTGAAAGCCGTCAATCCGTCCCTTGTACATACGAGTTTATATCAATTATTACTATTCTATTTGAAGAAGAAAAAAAAGATTTTCCTGATAACTCGGACACCGAATTCGAAAAAAAAAATTTTTTTCCATAGGGTCCCATAACATAAAGTTTTATTGTCACCTAGTTAGGTGCTGTCGACGGGATCTCAAGGTAATTTTGATATTATAGGCACACCTGTAGTGATTTCGGTATTTTATTGTAACTGGTGCAGTTGCTCTCGGAAAACACAATTTGGTGAAGTGGATCTTATCTGTTATCTGCTTGGTCTTATGAAGACCAAAAGTGATGGAATGTTTACACATTGTTTACTGTTTAGTGCGAATTAAAACACTTGCATCGTATCTTATCTACTAATAAGATTGGCTAGGTACTTACTATTAAACTTTTCTAAGACAATATTGTTCTTTTTAAAAAGGGCCAGAATTATAGTCGACGAATTTTCTGGATACCGGAGCCTTTGTAAGGTATTTTGATAACATAGCTATTAAATTAAATTACTATATAGTTCCATGCGCATGTAATTATAAAACATTAACACACGGTCAGGTCAAGCAAGTGACGTGACGACCTGACCACGAATCTGTCAAAACAATACAAAAACGCCGGCTCAAAACAAAACACTGACAGCTGACACGTTGACGTAACATATGGGAATCCGACCCAAGGGCAAGCGGTCACGCACAAACTGCCGGCTAATTATTGTAATTCAAGATGGCGGTGCCAAGGTCAAGTGAAAGCACGGGAAAAACAATCGATTGGGGTTTACCACTAATTTTATAGATTGTTTAATTTATATGTACGGGTTTGGATAATCCTTATTGTAGATATGCCTAATTTGATTTCTAGACTGTAAAGGTAGAATTTAAAGGTAGAATAAAAAAGCTTAAGCTTCAATGTAAGTAATTCAAAGATATCCTTAAAATATCGCGATAGTTAGAGTTACTCATGAAATAAAGCTATAAGTACTTACGTGTAATAAAAGTTTCGAACCCTCGAACCTTCGAACGTTTTGAAACGTCGGGAGGTACCTATTTTAAATTCATCATATCCGGTCTAAGTTATAAATAATCTAATGTTACCTATGTGAAGCTACAGCGTCGACATAGTAGGTGTGCAATTCATTCGGGTTACATTACAATCTATACTATTTATAGTACCTAATGATTATGATTTATGCCTTTGATTGAAAGATAAGTTTGCATTTCGTAGGATGTGATAGGTACAAATTGATCTAGTTTGATTGATTCAATAAGCTTAAAGGTTGAGGTCACACATAGATTGTAAGCGTTGACACAGATTAATTTGATGAATCAGATCGATATTATCGGCTCGTCTATTACCTACTAGGTCTCATAGGTACCTGTAAGCTACTATTTAGATAATTTCAGCAAGTATCAAATTACACGAGGTTACGTATGGATAATAAGCGGCTATCGATAAGTAATGTCCACGTTAACCTTTAGTTTCTTCAAGTAAAGTTCATGCTAGCAGCGGTGATTGATGATATTTTGTGATCGTTTTAGATGATTCACTAACTCATCGTATTACACAAAGTATACACACATATCCTCTAAAACTTTAGAAGCTTTAGATGATATGTATGTATCTATAAGTATATGAAGTATATGGGTATGCATCTATTAATTAAGACAAACGATTAATAGCTAATTGAGGCTTGTAGCGCGTTTATAAATAACACCATTATTATGTAACTCTATTACCTACCTTGACCATTTAACTTTTGGTAGGTACTCTATGTACAAACTTTTATTTTCATAGATAGATACAGTGTATATTTTTCATCTTGAATGTTTATATTCTTTATTAAATACAAACAAATAGGTAATGTCAATAGTTGCGCCACCTGCATTTCGTAAGTGATAACTAGTGAGAGTGCCACGGTGGTCAGATTCACATAGCTTGATATGCGCGAAGGAAAACTACTACCGTAGCCTTTGCAGCACTTGGGTTTTAAACGTTTATAGCAACAGGTTTGGTGACCATTCAATATTGGCTAGTTAAGGTTGGACACAAGGCCGTTAAGGATAAGGAATAAAATATATAAAGGCGTGTCCATATGGAGAAAATTTTTCGCCAATCTGATTAAATAGTCCGATCAAATCAGGCCATGCGGAACGCCAATTTGACTCGCCGAATTCATGATCGATATTACCGATAAAATGGGATGCGGACGCAAGAATACCAATTTTTGACGTTAGTATTCGCGTTTGGGGGCATTTCTTTAATTTAGAGCGCTCAGATATCACCATAAATTTAAAATTGACGAAATTGGACAAATTGGCGTTTGCGTCCGCACCACCTGATTTGATCGGACAATTTAAACAGATTGGCGAAAAATCGTTTTCGTCTGGACAGGCGTTACCATTGTTAATGATATCTAGAATCTAACAAATAAAAAGTACATATAGGTAGCTGAGAAACTACTTCTATTGGATTTCTGGAAGGTTCTTTAAAAATATTAATATAATTTTTACACATATTTTTATAGAGATTTATTTTATTTTGGCTTGCCTGAATTGACTATGTACCTACCTATACTTATAAAGCAATTAGTAGGCCAAGCAATAAGAAGTTATAGAGGGAAATGCTAGGAACCCAATTTTTGACTACGTAACTTTGTTTGGACTAGTTAGGAGGTGAACATATCAAAAGTCCCCGGCCGTAGCCCCGGTGCTGGGGGGTAGAGGGGGGAAAGAAGGTCTCATTTTTCGGTTTTTCACTTATATCTTGGAAACTTTGCGTCTTAGCGACATGACTACTAAGACAAACCAAAAGCTAATAAAATTTGTTACAAGTTTTATTCAATCAAGTTTTTCGATATCT
Source organism: Cydia fagiglandana (assembly GCF_963556715.1). NCBI lineage: Eukaryota > Metazoa > Arthropoda > Insecta > Lepidoptera > Tortricidae > Cydia > Cydia fagiglandana. The sequence goes on along the minus strand of NC_085932.1, from coordinate 17,122,357 downwards.
TGAATAGTTTTTGAGATATCCGCTCTTGAAAGTTTATTTAGGGCTTTCAATTTTATATTGATGTCTACATTAGTGAAGCTGCTAGGCCGTGTTTGGTATCATTTTCGTATAAATCGGGGGTGCTGAATTCATTTTTGGTATCACATTGACACCATTCCTAAGAAAAAACATATAGACTTTAAACAAATACCTTTTTTTTTAATTCCCCTTCACGCTTAAACCGCTCAACCGATTTAATTGAAATTTGGTATACAGATATTTCGAGTCCCAAGACAGGACATAAGATACTTTTTCTCTCAATAATTATCCTTTAAAGTTGTGAAATGGAGTATGGGGGGAATTCAACTTCGTCGACGAAACTGAGTTCCTGAGGTTAATACTGCTTAAGGTAAGGTTTGAAGTCATGTTTGGTATCATTTTCATCTAAATCACAGATGTATACCATCCTAAATTTCATCTAAACCGCTTCAGCGGTTATTGACTCCCCATTCAAATTTCCAACCCACTTTTCACACCCTCAAAAGATGCTTTTGGTTATAAAAACTATCCTATGTCCTGTGTCGAGACTGAAACTATTTCTATACCAAATTTCAACGAAATTGGTCCAGCGGTTTAAGCGTGAAGAGGGATTATCAAAAATATTTTTTTTAAAATTTTGGTTTTACTTCGGAATAGTGTCAATGTTATACCATAAATGAATTCAGCACCCCCGATTTATACGAAAATGATACCAAACATGGCCTAACAGCTTCACTGATGTAGATATCAAGATAAAATTAAAATCCCTAAATAAATTTTCAAGAGCGGGTATCTCAAAAACTATTCAAGATATCGAAAAACTTGACTGGATAAACTTGTAACTAATTTTATCAGCTTTCGGTTTGTCTTAGTAGTCATGTCGCTAAGACGCAAAGTTTCCAAGATATCAATGAAAAACCGAAAAATTCGACCTTCTTACCCCCCTCTACCCCCCAGCACCGGGGCTACAGCCGGGGACTTTTGATATGTTCACCTCCTAACTAGTCCAAACAAAGTTACGGAGTCAAAAATTGTGTGCCTAGCATTTCCCTCTACAACGTTTTTTGAGCATTCATTTCCTGACCTATAGGTACATCATGGGTTTCATGTATGATAAAGATAAAGGTATAATCATAAAGCTCGATTAAAAATCGATTACCGATAAAAGCGCTTGTTAATTATCCGGTTTTGAAACGTTAAGCTGCGCTTTTTACTTCCGATAGTTAATGGAATCGGTATTGGAGTATTACATCATCAACTCACAGTCTTTATTCTCCTACACCCGGAGATAAAAGATACATGACTCGACGTATTCCTTAAAACGGGTCATTTTAGAGCTCATTTGCAATGATTTTAGCCCAATCAACAAAGTATCTAAATTCATTGGTTTTCAAGTTATTCGAGTTATCAGTTTTTCACGAAAATATCAGCGTATCGGCCTAAAACTGGCGATGGTCATAGACAATGAACGACTAATTATTTTGAATACCTTACTTCAAATAAAAAACCATAATTATATAATAACAGGCAGGTAGTGATATTGTGAGAAGCTTACCTGACCCTTAATTGGTTTGTTTGGTATATTGCCATTTGTCCCCACCAAGCACAGATGGGAATAGGTGACTAGGTGTTTTCCTATAAATCATTCCTATAGTGTCCCATATATGGTGGGGCGGTTACGTGGGGCAAGGACAAATGGGAATACACAGTTTATTTACGTAACGTTAATACGTACGTTATAGTTAATATAGATTTTAAGTAAAGAAATATAGTACGCCTGACAGGCAAATTATAGTGAGTCCACTAAAATATGTACATTGTACATATCATGTAATCCACCTTTCTGTAACACCTATAATTATGCAATAAATGATTATCTTATCTTATCTCATCTTAACTTTTATGTGTTAGTGTGCTTTGTTTGCCTGTGATACTAAAATTTTTTTATGAGTGAAACTTGAAAATTCGTAAAAAGACAATAATATTAGCAAGGCCAGTATTTTCAGCGTTTTGAAAATTCTTTAAAGACTAACACTGGACCCAGTTACAAAAGTGACACAAAGGTGGTATTGTATCTTTTATCAATTGGAGGTTACATAATCTAGCAGGTCATATCTTTGTACCATGTTTAATCGTAACTACATATATATAATAGACAGGTTAAAGACTAAAAACTACGACGAAATAGAAAAACTACTTAAACATAATATAATCTAATATAATTCAATCAACCAAACTATTCCCTTAATACACACAAACACAAACACACACACACACACACACACACACACACACACACACACACACATACACATACATACACACACACACACACACACACACACACACAAGTGGCTCTTAAACTATTAAAATTTACATTAGTTGCTCTGCTACTCACATTTTAATTTTATTGTTACATGGTTAACTTATTAATTTGTTTAGTTTAATTTAGTTTAATTTAATTTATATCTCTTTATTCATCATTTCTCTTAGGCTAGGGTTTTTATAATATGAATATAAAAGTAAAATATAAAAACACTTACAAAACAATAAAAAATACATATAAACACATTATAAAAAACCTAACCTAGGGTGCCGCCAGCAGCGGGGCAAGGCCCAAGCTACCGGTGGTCAGGGCTGCAGAGAGAGGAACCGACGTACTATCCGCGCCGTGTCTAAGATATTTTATATTATTGTTATTAAACTTATCATTATAGTTTTTCTTTTAGCTTGTAGTTAATCACTAAGGAAGAGCGGTATTCCTTAACACAGGTATTTTTATACTTAAAAAGGGACACCAACCTGTATTTTGTTAAATATTGCTTGTTAGCGAATAAATATTTTTTTCATTTTTCATTTTTTTCATAATAGTGCCTAGCTGTGCGTAGTTTGCCTCCTTTTGTTACAGCCACCTCCAAATGACACGTAGTAAACAAGCCGTCACCTACTTAAACATTAGGTAATTGACTAAATAAAATCAGTATCACTTTCACTACGTGACACATGACATTACGCATGCTGTGCGCGCGTAGAAAGCCACTCCTGCGCAGTATCGTTTTCACAGGCGCAGACGCAGGCGGAGGCGACTGACCGCCGCACCGGTTTGATGGGCCTTGGCAATGGGATAAACTTCACTAATGGAGATGTACTAATTAACCTTTTTGATTAACTTTATTTTACATCAATTAAAATTTATTCGTGTTATTAAAAGTTACTAACTTAGGTAGTCTTAATTTTCCTGCGTCAGTATAAATTTGTCTACTGTTGGAACTTCATAAGGAATTTGGTAAAAAATCATGAATTAAATAACTAGTTATGTGTCAATGTCGATATTATATCAGATAATGATGATCAAAAAGATTATACCTAACTGCATAAAAGAAGGCGCATTGTTAATTTTAATAAAAATATTTTTATGTTTAATACGAGTATGAACTTGCAATTTTGTCTATATCAAAATAGAGTACCTCTACCTATAAAAGTAGAGCAGCTTAAGAACCGAGCCTTCTTTGATGCATGCACTTTACTAATTTATTTTTTGATCAGTGCTTTGCTGTGCTCTGCCACGTATATCCCTCGGGGTGTAATTTATATGATTTACCATAGATTAGAATTTAAGAATAGTTAAATTTCGAAACATCGAAATAAATAATAGCATGTCGGGCGATATCGATTACCAATCAGTACATTGATATTCTGCTCGATCATTACTGGGACTATTACAAAACCGAATAATCATTAATAATCATTTTATTTTATTGTTATTTTGTTTGGTTTGGTAACAGATGAACATAAAGATTAGTCTGTAATAGTTTTATAAAAGACTAGCACATTTTAAGCAAATTAGGTACATTCATGTCCCAGATTTGACTAGATAATATAGCTCTACCAATGCATAAAATATGTATGTACAAGTCGTACAACTAAATATGACGTTGTTTCTGAACTACCATCCACTTTTAGTCACAAACTGTGGCATAAATATGTATATATATGCCAGTGGCGGCGCGTCAAACATATCCGTAGGCAAGCCGGGGCTAATTTGGCTTACATATTTCCTTTACAACTTTGCTTAAGCGTTCAAAAACAGGCAAGCCCTTGGGAATCGGCTTTTATGGACGCGCCGCCACTGATATATGCCCTGAACATTTTTTATGCTAAGAATTTTCTACAATAGGTACCTAGCGCCATTCAAAATTTTACGTTTTAAACTTTTCAGATAGACTGACAAATAACTAAGGATTTCTTGTTTGCTAACCCTAAAATACGTAAAAAATTTCACAACTGTTACCTCTATAAATGCATAGGATACTAAATAGACATTGTATGTAAAGCTTACGAGTACCGATGATTATCTGAATCGCGGTTCGATACGGTTCGGTTACGACAGACGTGAGTCCGCCGTGGCGATTGCCGTGCAACAACTCTTTACGTTTACTTTACCAACGCCTAGATAAAAAAAAGTTAATCTTAAATGTAACAAATACCCATACTGATCTAAAAGTTCTATCAGGTATTACATATATTGCTGGTGTATGGTTTTACCTTGTTAATTATTCTGTAGTTTCTGAACTGATTAGTGTAAATTCGACAGCTAAACGGACAAATCTAATTTACTAAACAGTAATTTGAGATTGTCTACGTTGGTCAAAGTTTAAGATGAAATTGCCTTCCAGTCGTAAAGTTTAAGGAATTGCCTCAAATGGCTCACGCGCCGATCATTGCGGCCACGATCTGCTACTGATTTATAGAGCTAGTGGCGTTTATGGATAAGTACCAATGCGTGGAGTTCGTGGCGTTCCTCCATACCCAGCCTGTTTAACCTTATTGATTTGAGAATCTAAAACGTATGTAACCTCGAAAAAGTTGGTAGGTAAAGCCATATTTGCACCGAAGCAATATGAAAGCTGATATGGATTTAACACGAAAATTCTTACAGTTCAGTACCAATTTTGAGCTAGCTCTTGTGAATATCCCTACACATAGTAAACAGTGTCATAATATTACTTAATAAGAACAGTGAGCACTACGATAGGTACTAGACTGATACATCGATTCCGGATACATTTAGAAATGTCTGAGTATGCCAGTTTATGAAATCATATCATACATGACGCATAATTTATATTCCTTTGTCAAATTTCGACCCATCCATCTTGTGTGCGACATACGAATGTGACAAAACTGTTGCAAAGTTATCTTTGCCATCAGACTGGTGACCCTGTCAAAGAGTTGACAGGAAATTTCCACGCTGCAAACTTAGTATCGGAGTTTCTGACAGAACTGCGCAATTTTGTAACACTATACTGTCGCAAAGAAAAGCCAAATGACAAATAAATAGCTACAATCAAATGGCAATTTGTGTTTCCGTTGTGCTTTCAAGTAACTCAATGTTTCTATAACAATGTGAGAGTAGCAGACTCCTTTCAAATGAATTTCGATTCTATAGCTGTAGAATTAAAGCTTTTTTATACTTTAGAGTCTGTATAGTTTTAAGAAGTTACAATACGAAGATTTTTTTTGTTTGTCACTATTTTATAAACAGGGTTTCCGTCTTTGGATGTGTGCCACAGAGCATTTAATAACTGGAGTCGCCTTTAAATGCTTACCCCTCTGCCGAAAACCTTGCACAATTGTGCAAACTTTTGTATGGTCTGACGTTTATCTGACATGGCTATTTGTACGTTACGTACAAATCATGTAGAAATTATTAAAGTATAACAATAAATGGAATTTGCGTGTATAGTTTATTTAGATAAGTCAAAAGGAATAGTCTATCAACAACGTTTCATAGCAACATAGAATATATTAAAGACATAACACTTTAGTGTAAAGAGGATGTGCATCCTTAATATTCCCTCTTCTTTTCAAGCCGAAGGCAACCCTAAGGCTTCGCACAGTTTAACCAGTCTTGGTTTGTAAAGAGGTTTCGTAAACATATCGGCAAGTTGATCTGCTGTCGGTACTTGCTCAATTGTTATATCTTTTTCAGATACACACTGTCTCACATAGAAATGTTTCAGTTTTATGTGTTTCGTCTTTCGGTGTTGCTCATATGGAGGATTGTAAGCAAGCTTGATTGCAGACTCATTGTCAATGCGCAAAATTGGCGTATCAAGTTTTATTTTCAGGTCTTGGAACAATCTCCTTAGCCAAACAATCTCACGGCTGGCTTCACTGGCCGCTACTATCTCCGCCTCTGTAGATGATAGTGCAACGACAGTTTGCTTCGAACTGCGCCATGATATTGCTGAACCAGCATATAGGCATACTATTCCACTAGTGGAGCATCCCGTCGCCTCGTCTCCACCGTGATCGGCATCGCTGTAGCACACCAGACGCTTTTATCATAATAGAAATAGCCATACATTTGACATGCCCCTCCCCCGCAAAAATCGGCAGACTTTTCTGTACAGAAAATGACAGCCAAGGCGTTTCCATAGTTGCTAAATGCTCTAAGATCTATGCTTATTTCATGTTGCTGGTTATCGAATTAAATAGCAAACTATCACGAGTCAGAAAACTTTGTTTTCGGGCTATAGATGATGTTAGGTATACGTACTGTCGTAGGTGTCGTGTCGTAGGTGTATGTTCAAGGAGGAGGCCTATGTTCAGCAGTGGACGTCTTATGGCTGAGATGATGATGATGATGATGATACGTACTGAAATCATAGTGGCAACGTAGCACCTTTGGTAATATAATATAAATTAATGAATTAACAAAGCCAATGGTCCAATAACAAAGCCAAATAAACTATAATTTCACACACTCGTTTATTCCTAAAATGGTAAAGCCGAGGCGGTTCGACCAGCCCAACAAACCAAAAACAAACACGCAAATTGATAGGTATATAATTAACCCTTTTTTATACGGTTCAAGCATTTCGTTTTTTGTCCGTTGCAAAAACAGTAATCAGTAGCCAACTAGTAAGTAAGTGTTCAGATAATGCAATCGGAATGCGAGGCTATCCGGTCAGTGAAGCACGCTCCATTAGATTCTGTTACACTTTTTTTGGTGGATAAAGCTAGAATCATTCAATAGTATAATCATAATAGGTATACTTAGTAATCTTAGTATTGGCATAATGCATAATACACTTTAATTATCTATAAATAACAATACAACTAAAATTAGTAAAGCCCTGCTGCAGGCGATACTCTGTAAAGGCTAGTTAACGTATAGAGAAGTTTGTCGGCTGTCGATCTACTTACCTCAGGGCGACAACCCACAAAAGTCAATAAAAATAATTACATTCTACGCAACATCATGACCCGATCGTCTGCGCCGCTGGGAAGATGTGGCAACCGAGAAATGTATAGAACAGGTGTCCGAACTGGACCGTACTTATTGTGAGCTCGTACATACGCAACGCAATGTCTTGTCGCAAGGTCGACTCAAGATAAAAGCAGACTGCGAAATTGAGCGGAAAATTTTGTTGTGACAGAACTTGCAAATTATAAAATATAACAGGATTCTCAAATAGGGTTGCAGACCTGAATTCCGAATGAATATTTACACTTTATCAATTTGTTCTTTATTTGATTATTACTCTCAGTGCATTGCTCACGCTTGTAAAAAAAAGAAAAAATAATAAATGTTTATCTCTGTTATATATTGCTGCCCCATTGTCAAGTTCTAAACTTTCATCTTCTTATTTCTATGCATTTATAGGCACTTAAAATTACCGCCAGTTTTTATTGCATTATCTCTGGTCCCAAAAATTTAAACACCACTCTTTTACTAAAGCGACAAATGATTACCTAAGTAAGTACTGCTTAATTATTTAGTAATCACACATTTGTAGGTATCAACTGCTATATTTTTGTGGTCTTATTCAATTTATGAAACGTATGCTAATTACTAATTAGACTACGATTACCAAATGGAGCAAGTGACCGTAAAAAGTGGTTTTTGAATCTGTGATTTAGATTTAGAAATATGTGTTAATCAGTTTTATTGCTAAGTTGATTGATATCGTACAATTTGTGGTGATTGAAATTTATAAAACCTTGACTCAAATCTAAACTAAATTGTGAGCTGTTTTCAGATTGGACTGATTAACGGCCCGTCAGTTAATAAAATAATTTCTTCAAACGAAAACGTCACTTTTGACACTGACACATCTACTTCATATCGTTTCTAGATCTATTAACTGACGTATCTTAAAGTTCGAATCGGGCAGTATGTAGAAAAGTGGGTTGGTTTTACACAAATATCTCTATATATTTGTAAATACATATTTAAATGCGGGATTGTCCCCTAAGATTAAAAGTTGTAAATAAAAGATATTATAGGTACGAGTATACTACCGTCCTTAGCTTCAAACCTTCAAGAAAAAAGCGTACGTACTCCCATCTTAAAAATCGGCAACGCAGTTGAAACTCCTCTGGTGTTGCGAATTTGCATCGGCGACGGTTTCAACTGCTTACCATCAGGATGTTCATCTGCTTATTTACCTTCAAAAAACAATATTTTTAAATTGTTGAGTACCTACTTTACTCTCCGTTTATATTTCCTTTTCTAACGCAACATCTTACCTAATAACATTGCCTAAACAATGTATCATAAAATATAATGTTTATACAAGCTTTCACAAAAGCGTATCGTATGTGGTAACGGCACTGTCATATTCTCCCAGTTTGTTTAAATATTATGTGCGCGTCGGCGTGGATAAATTAATTTAACGCATTGTAAACTAGTATGCCCTTTATCCTTACCACGAGTTTGACACTGACATATTCGCTAGCGACTGCGTAAACAAATTCACAATACATCTCCCTCGTACTGACATTGGTGCAAGCGAGATGCACTGCGTTTGACTTGACGCAATCGCTAGCGGTACTTGTCCAGGTTCGGATTCAAATTCAATATACAATATTCTTACATAAAAGTCTGATTATCAGCTTAACCATAAATGGTAGGCAAATAAAAGTAAACTTCACACACGTAACGATTCTCACCCGGTCACTAATAAAAAGATTTTACACGTCATTTGTTTATAAAGTCCTAGTTATTAGTGTTCCGTACAAAACTTTGTTTACGGAACACTTATGGGATCACTTCGGTCTTGCAAAACAGTTAAATACGTTTTTCTCAGAGACCGTTTGACATAGATACCTAAAATTTGGAACAGTTATAGCAATTACCACCACTCATATTGCAAATAAGTCAAAACTGCTTATTTCTTATTAAAGGGGGAAATTTAGGGGGTTGAGAGGGGTAGGCTAAAACTTTTTTCATTTGTAAGAATCGTGTGGGGTACCATTAGAAAGCTTGCAAAAAATTGAGTCGATGGACTGATTTTGACTTCATTTTAGACTGCAATAGTTTCGTCAAAAAATGCATTTAAAGTTGCAAGTTTTCATACAAAAATTTTCACCTCTGTCCTGGCGATTTTCGCGAAAACTATAGCTAACAGGCAGCTGACCAATCAATACCCAACTTAAAGAAGCATGGAGACGGCGGGAAAATTATCAGCTTAACTTTATCTTTATTAGTTTTTCAACTGCAGCTTGACCTTTGGTTGCTTAGGGCTAGTAACTGATGCTTACACTGGTCAATTCATATTAGGCGAGAAACATCCTAAGTTAAAACTTTGGCATTGAAATTTATGACTTATGTCTTTGACACAAAGTTTAATTCTGCTTGCTTATTTTTGTGGGATATTTAATTTTATCTCAATAGCCTACTATAAGTATGAGAGTGATCTACAAAATACGACCTTATTATATTGCAAATAAGTTTCAATTTCGAACGGGCTTTTCAACCAATGGACTAGGCATCTCAAAAATTTGAAAAATTCAAATTAAGAATTCCGTTCTTGACTGTCGTTGTGTTTTTTTTTCCACAATAGGACACATAGAGTTAGTAAGGCGTATAGAGATAATAAAGTCATTTAATATTTATGAACAGCTTTGGCCTCATGTATAGATTTTATTGAGAGTATCTGATTCGTCGAAACAATATACACAATATTCCTTTTCATTAAGTACCATTACATTTATGTATGAATTGTATAATTATAATATCTATTAATTATATTCAGTACTTATGTATATTTTTGAACGGATCGGTGAGCAACAAGATTCAGGGCTATAACCGCGAAAATAGAAGTTCGCAAATTGCAAGCATTTTTCTCTGTCACTCTAATTACGCCTTCATTGGAGTAAAAGAGAAAGATCCCCGCAAATTGCGAATTTCTGTTTTCGCGGTAGCCCCTCAGTCCTGTTACGAGAAAATAATTTTGGAAGACATTAATAGTATATGACAGTTAAATATCACAGTTTTTAGAAACAAAGGTAAAATTGACGAAATATTTAAAGTAAGCCGATCTTGTTTTTTAGCAGTTCTAAATAATATTATAGTCTATATATATGGCATAGAACTAGAAACAAAATCAAATAAAAAAATAATAATGAGTTCTAAATTCAAAGAGTATACATTTAAGGTATTATAGGCCAAGCGCGCATCACGATATTAATTTTTGCGACACGATTTTAGAATCGCGCTGTAATATATCGCAGAAAATTCACTGCGCGCACTGCGATGAAAAAGTCGACGATTTGTTCATTCTCAACATGGATTTCGTACCAGTCGCTTGTCATGAAACGTGTCTTTAATATGCGATTGCTGTATGACTTTGAGCATTTATAACACAAAGGTGATCCCCGTCTATTTCCATAATTAAATGGTCAACATCTAGCGTCTCATTTTGAGACTCCATTGGAGATGCAGGTGCCGAGATGTTGGGGTTTGGAGAGCGAAATGCCGACTGAGGTCCGGCCGGGGTGCGATTTTATTATCATAGTGCGCGCGGGGCCATACAACTCCGCATGCTGCAATTCACTTTGCGACAATCGCGTCGCGAACAATCGCGGAAAAATGTGACAAATCACAATTTTAAAATCGCTGCGATTTTTTTGTCGCATATGCGCGCACTAACTTATAAACACATACGTTGCATTTCTGCGACAAAATTATCGCAGGACAAAAAATCGTGGTGCGCGCTTGGCCTTACTCTAAATTATTGTAATACATCAAGCATTCGCGAGATGCTCGACTTCGGTATTCAAACACAAAGCAATAGTACAAGAATCTAACTAAATGCAAAGGCCGAAGGAGCGATTCGAAGATCCGAAGCGTCCGTCAGACGCGCGCCTCCCGTAACTTTTCCAAGTATTTTTAATACAAGTGTCTAAGTCGCAAGATCGAAAGGCTGAAGTCGCATTGGGCCGAAAGCCCGAAGCATCCAGGAGGTCAGTTCTAAACACAGGTAATTAATACAAGTGTCTAAATGCGAAGGCCGGAGGCCGAGCTCCGCGTAGGGCCGAAGGCCCGAAGCCTGCAAGATGTCAGTGGTTAAACACAGAACTGACAGCCTGGACGCTTCGGGCCTTCGGCCCTACGCGGAGCTCGGCCTTCGGCCTTCGCATTTAGATACTTATACTATTGTTCTTTGTTTAAGTACTAACATCCTGGACGCTTCGGGCCTTCGGCCCTACGCGGAGCTCGGCCTTCGGCTTTCGCATTTAGACACTTGTACTATTGTTCTGTGTTAAAGCACTGACATCCTGGACGCTTCGGGCCTTCGGGCTACGCGGAGGTCGGCCTTTGGCCTTCACATTTAGACACTTGTACTATTGCTCTGTGCTAAAGCGATGACATTTTGCTAAAGCTCGGCCTTCGGCCTTCGCACTTAGACACTTTGTACTATTGTTCTGTGTGTGTAGTTGAATACGGTATCCTAAAAACAGGCAAACAACCTCTGTAAAATGTAACGATGCGAGCGGTATGGCTACCATCAGTTTGGCATTGACATTAACGCTACCGTGGGCGTGAACGTAATTTACTTTCTATGCATCTCGCTCGTACTGACATATTAGTGCGAAAGAGATATACCTATAGGAAGTAAATTACGTTCACGATATCGTTTATGTCAATGCCAAACTGATGGTAGCCGTACGGAACACTAAATGCCTCGAGCTATCTCGGACTTGGCCAAATTATTTTTTTATTAAGTGTGGTGAAACAGCGTCATTGCCATCGGAAACTTTTAACTGCAATTTTATATGTACATGTTACAAATTGTAGACTACAGACGCATACGAATGATAAATGATAATATGTAGTATGGAGATAAGGTAGGCAGGAATATGGAAGTATGCTTGTTATTATTTTATATCCTTATACTTAGATATGGTCTTATCTCCACTCTATCCCCCCACCAATGCTTCTTAGTGTGACCTGTAGGACGGTATTCAGACAGTCGACCCAAGTCTGCTCTTTTAGCTGCCGGATCTTCTCCAATACTAATCTCTAAGTCTGTTTTTCATGCGGACCTCCATTCCAATAAAGCAGTGGCTCCCAAAGTTGACTGGACTCCGACCCACCTAACAAAAACTGCCAAATTCGGGACCCACCGTCCGTCCTAAAAAGGAGGCATAAAATATCGCTCACACTCAAGATTCCTTGGTATTCCTTACCATATCTCCACCTCCGGCCCCGTCCGATAAAGCGCCCCCATCTCCTTGGCCTTATGGTCGGTGGAGACAACCGTATTGGATTAGGGATCGCTAATTTAAGATTAATTTGCTTAAGGTGCGTACGTCCATTAACGGGACGCGATATTTAATCTTACCGCGGTTTGATGAAAAAAAATAAGTCGCACCCGACTGCGCGTATGATACTGGTATTAAAAACAAATAACAGCGGAAACTCGGAAGTGTATAGATATCACATTATGCAAAGAAGATCATATTAAATGACCAACACATCATTACATAATGTTTAAGTTGAACGGCCGGCGAGTGACCTCCTGACCATGACACTCGTCTATTTATTGCTTCTATTTATTTAATCTAAATGGACGATGACCATAATTTAACGAGAACCGACATGAACTACCGCTTTAGTACCTTTGCGTAAGGAATTGCTAAGCATTGGTTCATATCATAGGATACTTTATACGCCTTAAATTAGTATTCCGGATGTTTAGTTTTAATAATAGAACATAATATACCGGTTTAATGTGTTCGATAAGTAAAAAAAAAAATGTTAATTACAAATTTCGTTTCCATAGCCATAGAAAGCACCTCATTTGTTGAAGTCGCATGAAAATATTTAGTGATGTCTTCGGCCTTAAACAATGAAATCAGAGAGAGAGAAATCATTCATATTATTACTTACAGGTATTTAACTGTTTTAATATCTTTTTTCGAAATGTCAAAATTATTAGAAGATTGTTGATCGGATTACACCACACTTTATTGACCGTTATTATTATTTACTTACATAAATTCTTAAATAATAGTATATATATTTTGTATGTAGAATGCAAAAACAAATTATTCAATTAATTTAATGGTGTTAACACCACACTTGGTGAACTTTACTTGATAAGTTCAAGAGCCGCTCTCACCACGAGCACTATGATGTAGGTAATAATTGGTACCGTAATTACCCGCACAAGGACGGTGTTGATGTTTTCGTGGTTTCATTCTGATTGGCTAATTTTGACAACGCAAATGAGTTTCTTGATTGTCATGCTATTAGGACATTGGGTCCAAGATGTGATGTTCTTCTTCGTCTTCATAACATACTCGTAGGTAAAATAATTAAGTTATAATTACCATTAACTTCACTTAAGACTTTAATAATGTCAATATTTATTAAGATGTAATTGTTTGACTGTAGGTAAATATAACTTATGTTATAATTTTTTGGACGTGGCGATTAGCTTGTTGATAAAGGTACCTGATAGAGCAAGCTAATATGGTTTGTGAAATCAATTTGATAGTAGAAACTAGAATCTGGCGTGTAATTAAAAAAAATAACAAAAGGATTCGACCCTTCGTCTCTTGCAATTATCAAAAGTGTCGCCTTTTTATTGTCAAAATTGGACTGGCAGACTATAGGTACGATACGATGTCTGTTCTCTGGCACGGGCAAATAAAGTTCATTATTTTGTAAAAAAGTAGCTCTTGATAAGTGGATAAAATGAAATTAAAATGTAATGTCTCTGGTTCCAGGTTGTATGTTTGCTGGTGGCGACGGGCCTGGCGGCGGGCGCGCGACCGCGGCCGCGCCTGCACGTGCAGCCCCAGCAGTACGAGTACGAGCCGCAGGCGCAAGAACGAGCTTCCAATGATCAGGTCTATATCATATAAACTTAACAAGTTGAATCATCATACTCATACAACTTACTTCTGCAGAGTTCTACCATATGATAAACATGCATAAGTAAAGGATGACTCACGCTAGACCGGGCCGGGTCCGGCTCGAGGCGTCCGACATGTAATTTTCTATGACTGCTGATCGGTGATCACGTGGCTTTCCATAGAAAACGAAGCGCCGGAAGATCCGGCCCGGTCTAGGAACGCTGCGAGGAGGGTTTCCATTGACGCGTAAATTTATGATGGCGTTCCGAATGGACCGCTACTTCGCTTAGCTTTGTTGGAAACTTAACCTTAAGTTATCTATTAGCCCAGTAAATCTTTAAAGCTCAATCTAACGAAAACACAATACTAAAGTCAGCACCGCAGCAATTTTTAATCGTGTTCTCCCATAAAGAGGCAATGCAAATGAAATAAAAATAAACGTATAACATATAGAGTCTGGCTACTGAAATTTTACCTAAATTTTTGGCGGGAAATTCAAAAAATTTTGGGCTGGTCACACTTTGTGTAGTAAGAATTATAGTTTTGATACTCGACAATATTTATGATATTCTGTGTACAAGTAAGGTACCTAAGGAAATAAGTTAAATAAACGTTTACGTGCACTCAAAGTCAGCTCACATAATTTCTACCACTATTTAAAGTACAGTCAACGACAAACACCTAATGTTTACGTTCCAATATTTAGATTTTATAGAAATTTTTCAGAACTTTTAGTTAATCCGTTTCTTTGTACACTTGTCATATTTATGAGATTCAGGCATTAATAAATTCACGTACTTAATCAAAGTAATACGCAAATGTTAGAACTAATACTTAAAGTATCAAAATATTTATAGAGCACCAACCTCCTAATTTATTTATATTTGGTTAGGAGTTGTAAACATTGCAGTTTTTCGTTATACAACGCTACACGTCGACTTCGCACATTGTCGTAATTATTTACGAGCTTAAATAATAGTTAGCGAACCTCACTATAGTCAGTTAGTCACTCAGTATAGAAATTATTAATATTATTTAAAATAAATCCATTATAAACCGCAAACAATTTGAATGAATGACATAAATTGACAACTGACTTTTAGCTTTTTTTTAAATCATAGACAATTGGTGATACAACAACGAAATATCTGTCAACAATTTTTGGTTAGCCAGACTCTATATGCATATATGAAGTTTTTGAATTTGTAATTTGTATGAGATACGGTGACCGCTAACCATCAGGCAGCCTTACGCTCGGCTACGATACTGAACCAGACAGTGTGAAAGCTAGACACATGCTTCATACCTACGAGTACAACTGCAGTAACCATGTTAATGATGTATTCCAGGTGGTCCTGGTGTCGGCGGACGAGTACGACGCGCTGTACCGCGCCGACGACCGGCTCGACGAGTACGAGCCGCGCGCGGCGCCGCGAGGGCCCGCGCGGCTCAAGACCCAGCCGCAGGAGCCCAAGCAGCCGCCCGTGCAGACCATCAGGAACTACAACAAGGTAATAATGGAACACTACATTAACTCCAGCCCTAACCGCGCCGACGACCGGCTCGACGAGTACGAGCCGCGCGCGGCGCCGCGAGGGCCCGCGCGGCTCAAGACCCAGCCGCAGGAGCCCAAGCAGCCGCCCGTGCAGACCATCAGGAACTACAACAAGGTAATAATGGAACACTACATTAACTCCAGCCCTAACCGCGCCGACGACCGGCTCGACGAGTACGAGCCGCGCGCGGCGCCGCGTGGGCCCGCGCGGCTCAAGACCCAGCCGCAGGAGCCCAAGCAGCCGCCCGTGCAGACCATCAGGAACTACAACAAGGTAATAATGGAACACTACATTAACTCCAGCCCTAACCGCGCCGACGACCGGCTCGACGAGTACGAGCCGCGCGCGGCGCCGCGAGGGCCCGCGCGGCTCAAGACCCAGCCGCAGGAGCCCAAGCAGCCGCCCGTGCAGACCATCAGGAACTACAACAAGGTAATAATGGAACACTACATTAACTCCAGCCCTAACCGCGCCGACGACCGGCTCGACGAGTACGAGCCGCACGCGGCACCGCGAGGGCCCGCGCGGCTCAAGACCCAGCCGCAGGAGCCCAAGCAGCCGCCCGTGCAGACCATCAGGAACTACAACAAGGTAATAATGGAACGGGTCTCTTTTGTTTCCCAAATAGTTTTAAGTCATAATGTATTGTTTGTCCGAATTTTCGTTAGTCATAATTGATTTTTCTCAGAAACGCGTAACTTTTCAGGATTGACATAAAACAAACCTAACCTAACCTAACCTATCTACAGCATAACCTTACGGAAAATCCTGAAAAGTTAACGGTTTCAGTTTTATGACTAACGATAATATGACAAACAATACATTATGACTTAAAACTTTATGGGAAACAAAGGGACCCCTAATGGAACACTACATTAACTCCAGCCCTAACCGCGCCGACGACCGGCTCGACGAGTACGAGCCGCGCGCGGCGCCGCGAGGGCCCGCGCGGCTCAAGACCCAGCCGCAGGAGCCCAAGCAGCCGCCCGTGCAGACCATCAGGAACTACAACAAGGTAATAAAGGAACGCTGCATTAACTCCAGCCTCAACCGCGCCGACGACCGGCTCGACGAGTACGAGCCGCGCGCGGCGCCGCGGGGGCCGCGAGGCTCAAGACCCAGCCGCAGGAGCCCAAGCAGCCGCCCGTGCAGACCATCAGGAACTACAACAAGGTAATAAAGGAACGCTGCATTAACTCCAGCCTCAACCGCGCCGACGACCGGCTCGACGAGTACGAGCCGCGCACGGCGCCGCGAGGGCCCGCGAGGCTCAAGAGCCAGCCGCAGGAGCCCAAGCAGCCGCCCGTGCAGACCATCAGGAACTACAAGGTAATAATGGAACACTACATTAACTCCAGCCAGGCGTGACTCACTCCGCGATTTCGACGCTTTGCAACAGGTGGCTACAAGTACATCCGTCCCACACCAATTTTGGTGGCTAGTCATAAGCCGCGCGTGGCGCTGTCGCCACCTAGCGGTCATATCTGTCCTAATCGTAACAGACGCGTTTTGTTAGAGAGTGAATCTTCTGTGCCTAGTACTATTATTTATTCTGTGGTCCAGCCCCACATGACTCTGTTCTGAAAGGAGATAAGTACTGTGCGTTTTGCTTGGTTTGTACAATATGAATTGCACACGCACAGTGCACACTATGACGTTACTTTATAACCCGTTCGCCCACACAATAAGATATTTGGACTCGTTTTCAAAGATACGTTAGCATATGTTTAGCAATAGGTTAACATTGACTAATGCTAGTAATGCTACTTATTTACTTAAAGGTAAAGACTTGTAGGTACCTACATATGAGTTAAATTCTAAATTAATTTTTATTTTATCAGTACAATTTTTTATATTACAGGATAGTTATATTTATATTACTGATAAATGTGAGAAGTATCATTATGTGTATGTAAAAACTATTTTAATATGATCACATGTATTTTACTATACTACTACCTAATTGTACATTTTAATTACTGTTCTTCTGATTTGACAGGTAAACGATGACGGTAGCTTCACCTTCGGTTACGAAGCCGCCGACGGTTCCTTCAAGGAAGAGACTCGCGGCACCGACTGCGTCGTCCGCGGCAAGTACGGCTACGTGGACCCCGACGGCAACAAACGGGAGTTTACCTACGTCTCCGGCAACCCCTGCGACCCCAACAAGCCCAACGAGGAAGAGGAACCCGAAGCACCTGCCCCAGACTCCGCAGAACGCGACGACGGCGTGCCTAATTACCCAACCAGGCCTGCCCATCGACCGACCACTACTCGACCCACTACGACCTACTTCCAAAACGATTTCAGAGACGCTGACGAGGATGAGGTTGAAGAAGAACCTCTGCAACACATTAGGCAGAGAGTGGTCCAGCGCCCGACCCCGAGACGGCCCTCGTATCAGTCTCAGCAGATCGCTATTACCCCGAGACCTTTGCCAGTAACCACTGCACGCGCCCTGCCGCCTGCGACGACATTCCGACCTCAGTTGGTTCAAGTAACCGCTAAGCCCCAGTACAGCCCCGAGCCTGAATACTCGCCGTCTCCGATTCCTAACTACTCTGCCTCACCTGCTCCCGCCGCATACTCACCTTCTCCAGCTCCTGCTGTGATCACCACGGCTAGACCTAGCTCCGGCCAAATCGACTTCGCGGCTGAATTTGCCAAGTTCCATCGTGAGAACCAAATCCAATCCACAGCATCTACTGCTGCTAACGGACCCTCGAAGTCTGCTGTCGCTCAAGCTCCTAGTGGTAATCCTCTGTACTCTACCGAACTGGTATATGATCCTTCGAGTGGAAGCTACAACACTCAGTTGTTCCAGTCCCTGCCTCAAACAAAGGGGGGAGAGTTGAATCTCAACCAGCGCCTTCAACCTTACGTAGCCCAACCTCAACTTCAGCAGCAAAGGCCGTTCATTCCTTCACCTCAACTGCCATCTATACCGTCTTCGCCCGCTTCGAACGTACCATTGTTCCGACACCAGATTCAGCACCAGAACCCTCAAGAAATCTACCAGAGGCAACAAAATGAGGCTCAATTCCAGAACTCCCAGCAGCTATTCGCTCAGCAACAGCAGCTGCAACAAACTCAGTTGCAAAGAGATAGGGCTGCAGCGAGGGCTCAGGCGCAGAGGCTCGCGCAAGCGCCGCAACCCCAGAGGGCCGCAGCTGGCCCTCAGTACTACTACGTCGCGCCGCGTGGTGAATCTCCCTCTTCAGGGCAGATTGACGCCTTCCTCAGAGGGCATGGCATCCAGTTCTAGTTTCTCTATTAGTAGAATATCTTTGAGCTAGGTAAATAAAACTATCGACCAATTTTGGCCTAGGTTTAAATTAGGACCATCCAATCCATTATCAATGTCATTCATAAACGATTTTGTGACGGTATAATCTCCATTAGTAAGCACGTGTATACAGACAGCACCGGTCTCAAGATATTTGTAGTCATTAGGTTGGTTACACTTAATATACGTGTCCTTCTTTATTTTGTTATTGTACCTACTTTGATGGATGGATGACCTCTAAGCTGATGACTGATATTTTAATCTTTCATATTACCGTAAATAACGCTCGAAAGGCCATATCCGATTAAATTAAGTGCTAACAGTAAAAAAAAAAC
The DNA here is from genome assembly GCF_963556715.1 of Cydia fagiglandana. Classification (NCBI taxonomy): domain Eukaryota; kingdom Metazoa; phylum Arthropoda; class Insecta; order Lepidoptera; family Tortricidae; genus Cydia; species Cydia fagiglandana. The sequence continues at coordinate 17,103,005 of NC_085932.1, read as the reverse complement.
ACTCACAATGTTCTAATTGTAAATAACTAGTCCTGTTGCTTAAATTTTTGTCCCAAACTGTATACGTAAAGTTCTTTATGCTATATTTATGTTTGACTTCTTTCATCAAATTTTAGCTGCTCTCCTTTAAAACTATCTCCTGTTGATAATTGTTTTTGTTAAGTTGTTGTATAGAAATTATTAAGGCCACGATTCTATGGTATACTGTAAAAACTTAAAATAATATTGTGGGTTGTTTTTGCTGTCAGTTCTTAATTTAGGTCACATTTAAATGTTTGAGTACAACTAATTGGTCGATACGATCGATGTATGTTATGAAAATGGAGTCTGTCAAATACATTAACGTAATACATAATATGTAGTGATATTTTATGAAATTTAAATTAAACCAAAAATATCTTTTCTAATCTAACCAACATTTAACTCTTGGAAATATGGAGGACTTCCAAGTCCGATTTGAAACCAACATGTTTTTTTTTATACAGCCTTCAGATGGGGGTGTATTGACAGACTCCTGATGATACGTGGCGTGGCCGCACTGTACATATATGACGCTGTGTCTAATCAGTACCTAATCGTAAACATGTAGTCATAAGTATAAAATGTAAAAATCCGCGCGTTAAGTCGACGACGCGCGGATTAATGTAAAAACCTTAGTAGTAATTTTTGTAATTTTTGTTTTAATATTAAATTATATTTTTTACAATCTATTTATTTCTTTTTTCAAACGAGTGGGTGAAGTGAAATTATTACATTTAACTTTGGAACACACGTGGTAGCTGGCTATTAGGCGCATATCCTGCCATTTCGATTTTATTATTATTTTAGAAAGGAAAGCCATTTTCATCAGAAAAAAATTATCGGCCAAGAGCATGTCGGGCCATGCTCAGTGTAGGGTTTCGGAGTTATCATTCTGTATATAATAATTATTTACTGTCGTTCGGGAGTAATAAAAATAATCTGATAATATATTTAGTAGGTACGTAATTAGAAGACTTAGTATCCGCATTCCCTCGTCTAGACTGGTTTTTTACTGTTCTGATATTACGTCTGTCTAAATAGTAGGCAGCTATGTATGACTTAAGGATGACTCAGACTACAGTTCGTTTTTTTTGCATTTAGAAAAAAGGTAATCGATCTTGACATGTCTTTTAATTGAAAAACGCTTTTTAATAATCAGTAACTGTTACTTTTGTCAGCAGAGAAATATAAATGATCGTATTCGATTCATAATTGTTACATATTAGCCGTGACTTATTTTTAAAACGTGTTTTTCAAAACCTCTGGAGCGCCCCAGAATTACCGTAGTATGGAACTCCTTTACTAGTTACCAGCACACGTGTCTGTGTAGGGCGCTCCACGGGTTAAAAGACACATCAAGATTGTTTACCTTTTTTCTAATGCTAAAAAAAAGAAACTATAGAAGGGCCCGGGTCTGGTCTGGGCCGAGGCTACCGACTCTTCATTTTCTATGACAGGTGATGATCACGGGATGCTTTTACCACTTAATTTATCTCAGGCGGATTAAAGATCAATCATAAACCTACGCGGTAATTTTCTAGTAGAAGGTATAAACATCGTTGGTATAAACAGTTTCATTTCCAAAACTTAGAATCTAATGAGGTTAGATGCAGGCTTAGGACAGTTAGGACTTTAGGACTATCTACAGCAACTAAATAAGAATTCTAAGCGAGATTATCTAATGGCATTGATAAATTTGATATCTGTCATTCTAAATTGAATTTGTAAATGTTGTTAGAATCAATAGATAATCGGGCTTTGAATTAAGCCGTTATTTCGATTCGTTACCCTTTATTGTTGTTGTTTATTGTTGTTGCTCTTATAACTTACCGCAGCGTACTTATAGGTACTTAAACAATGAAGTCGGTAGTTATAGAAAGTCCTAGTTGCATTAAAAAAATGTATAAATTAAGTTGAATGGTTGAATCTAGATCAACATGGTGTAACTAATTGTAAGACAAAGAGTAAAGTAAGTATTACCCTTTTCTTATTTATTTTTGCCATATGTGTGCACAGCGCCATCTCGATGAAAACCATGAAACTAAATTGAAAAGCTAGTTAAGGGAAATACACTCATTCTAGCGTTATTATTAAAGTAGCGAAGTTTTATGTACTCGTAGTAGTAGCAACATATTCTGAGATTGTCCTTTCACTTTTAGTTTAAGTAGTAGGTAGTTTACGGGAGATGGCGTTCTTTACTCGAGGTGCTGTAGTAGCTATTTAGGTTGGTAGACTCGTGATAAATAAATTTGGTAGCTACCTAGTACATATGCCTTCATTACGTCTGATAGCAAATGTACTTATCAGATAGGTATATTTACATATATGAATATCACTTCAATTTACATTTTAACTACGTGTTTATCTTTTAATGGCTTATGTATGCTTAAAATACAAGTTCTCATACTCGAATATAACCTTATTAAGAAAACAAAAATAAGAGGCGAACTTTTTACCAATGACATAATGATGAGATAATGTTAATCAAGCGCGTGCATCGTCTTATCTAATACAGCGCAACATGCGCATTGATTAGGTATGAATATTATGACTTTATTTATTTATAACTGAAATAAGTGACACAGCTTTTCGGTAAAAAACCAAGGCACTTGAAACTAAAAAATAAGAATACAAGAAAACAACAAAAAAGCTACAAATAAAACCAAAGACAAATTAAACATTAGATTTGGGCGACGACATAACAGCGTGGCTCCGTTGCGTCGTCTGACTTGGTGTAGAATTCGGCAGATTGTCCCGGAACCGCTGAAACACCACACCCTTCGGCCAGAAGTCGCGCTCGGTTTTATTAAAACTTTCAAAGGTGTAGGCAACTAAAGCTTGAACACGCCAAAACGTGGGCACATAAAATTACAAATAAATAGAAAATAAAGGTCTAATGGAGCGAAATATATATTGAATATAATTGAAAATATTATAGTTTATCATGCTAATATACTAGACTATCATTTCAGCCTCAGGATTTGACATGTCACAGACTTCGTGATGACCAGGACACAGGCACTTTGCACGACATGATTACTGTATGTTTAAGTAGTCCAAGCCAGAGTTATTTGCGGATAAGTTGATAATATAACTTTAACAGGTGTCTTTTTCAAATATTCATTGATATGGGCCCAGTCCATTGCCATCCGCCTTCATTTATTACCATCCCCCAAAAGTACCCTTTTGGCATTGTCAGCATGTCCATCATGTTAATACCCCTTCGTCACTGTTATAGTGTAATGATAACACGATGAATGCTACCAAAATAGTAACTGTGAGCTGTGGCTTCTTTAAAATAGGTTTAGGTCATTTTCGCAAATGTTTCTTGCATATATTTCTATAGTCAATGTCCCTTATGCGAATCAATTAACGGCATCGCTTGATGCAATCACAAGTAGCTGGCTCAACCATAAATAATGGGGATACTTAGCATTATTTTTATCTTGCAATCTTCGGGAATGTATTAGCAACTCATAGAAGTCAAACTGTTTATTTTGTGTATTGCTTGAAGTATGTATTTCTATAGAACCATCGTCTAACACCTAACACGCTCAAATACGTTAAAAATGATCAAACGTTTTAATATCCTACATTTTGCATACAAATTTCATTTAGCACCACTATTTTGGGAGCAGATAAGCTCTTGCTAGCTCTTAATCTAACTTGACTTCTCTTTTTGTACATAAATTTGAGATATTTGTCCGTTTTTTGTAACATAAGAAAAATTAGGTTTCGGCCTTTATGTAAGAACGCTGTATGTTCCTAGTTTCTTTTTTTTTCTCATTTGTATCTCGTGTTTTTCTGCTTTCTGGTTGTCTTTCCATTCATTGACGTCTCCGCAACATTTCAAAAACACAAAAACTAATCGATCCTCGATATATTAACATTTTCACAAGTTTCCTTAGCCTAATCGTCTTTTCCAATGCTATTGGTGCAAAGTGATTTCGCTCCGTTATTGTTTAAAGCTCGTTATCATGAAAACGAATCATACAATTGACAACTATTGTGGTATCATATGTTCCTCATACTATAGCGATTTTAATTTAAGTAAAGAAATAAAATTTAACCACCCTTTACAAAATTTATAAGCAAAAATGTGTGCCCACGTTTTGACGTGTTCAAGCTTTAGGCAGCTGCCCGACTGCTGGCGGTCAGCGAGAAGCGGTTATTATTTTTGCAGTTATAAATTATATAACTGCAAAAATAATTACTAGTCGTGATATCCTGATATCGAGGTCAAGTACTTGTCCATTTTCTTTATAAATATACCACTAAAGAGTACTGTCATACATTTATAAGTTACAGTTTTTTAAACGTTATATTTTTGTTTTTAATTACGCCTGCCTTTGTTTTTAATTACGTAAAAAATACATTCCACGACTCTTTCTCTTATATTCTTATTGCACAAGCCCAAGCACTGCCTACAATTTCGTGGGCCCTACTTGGTTGGATCTAAATATACTTGTACAGAATTGTAAACTAATTTAAATTACTAATATTAAAAATACATTTGCATATTATAGATACACAAACCAAACAATAGTAAGTAAGTATCTTTGTTCAATGCGAGTAACTTTAGGGTTCCCTGAATGCTACACCACATGCAGCAACCGTGAGTAAGTTCGTGCTGCTTAATAGAATAGGCCCCTACTACTTATATCCTCTAGCCGATACGTCAAACCTTGCCAAGCAAATTTAAATTTTATTTTGTCAACACAAAGTTCAAATTAGAATGGAACAGGAGGCTTTTTTATAGTACCTTTGGTAATCAAGAAAAAGTAGAATTGTACTTTCTTCAAAATATCCATAGTTAATATGGAATAGTACGAGTTGACATTCGCTATGCCAAGTCGTTACCTACTTTCAATTATTTTTTATACCACATCGGTGGCAAACAAGCGTACGGCCTGCTAGATGGTAGGCAGTCATCGTAGCCTATGAACGCCTGCAATGCATATTATATATATTATATATGGATTGAATGTTTCGTCTAAGATATCTACTGCGTTTAGATAGAACTCCATAGAAGTACCTACCTATAAGCAAGCTCGATTATTACCCAGAATTTACTTACTTAAAAAATTTTACCACATAAATTATACCCGATAAATATATTCATGCTTAATTATGTAGAACTCTTCTTAATACATACTTTAAAACGAACTATAAATAACTAACGACCCGCCCCGGCTTCACACGGATTACACAAAACCTTAACAAATTATATAGGTACTAGACGGGCCCGCAGCTCCGCTCGCGTAAATGAAATAAAGAGTTTATCTTATGTTTATTTAAATACCGACATTATTATTCAACTCTGCTAGGGTTTCTAACTGTGATAGGGATTCCTTATTTAATTGTAGCCGTTATTTGGATCACTTAATTCGCAAATTTCTCAAACAATGATGTGATGTGATTTCATAAAAGGCAAGATTATATTTTTTCATCTATGTAGGTATTTATTTAAAACTCGTTTCAACATAAAATCATTATTTTATTTTTATAAGCCTAATGGCAAACACGTTCATTAGATTAATTTCCGCCTTAAGACGAATATGGACGACCACCGCCCATAAATCGCCACGTACTTTTGATACAAACGTACGTAATCCCCATTTCCCTTTCTGAATACTAACATTACTTACTACGGTTATGTGAGTCCGACACCAGATCACACCATGTTTCTCGGTCTTGCGATAGCTCTTGCCAGTCGCCATGGCCGAGGATAAGCAGATCTTGAGCAACAACGTTGTTCCAGCGGAACCTATGACGTCGAATTGGGCGTCACCCATTTCGTTGTCCCAAGTACGCTCTCCTCACGGCACGATCCTCTCCCAAACTCTCTAAGCCCCACTTGCACCATTCCACTAACCCGGGGTTAACCGGTTAAACCTAAAGTTACCATGGTTACCAGTACAATTTGACACTAGGTTAACGGTTTGACCGCTTAACCCCGGGTTAGTGGGATGGTGCAAGTGAGCCTAAGTGTCCGAGCGAATGTAAGGTTAGCCACTTTTGTATCTCAATATTCCGCCACTATATCCGGACACATCCTTATTTCTGTGGCAACAAAGTTATATTACGATATTTGGCTGACTGCTGACTGTACATTTGCTTATTTTCACCAGGGCCCAGTTTTATAAAATTACAAGTTACAGGTTACAAGAGTACAGGCTACAGGCACCTGTAATGCACTGTGAATGGCTACAGGTGTTTTATAAATACACATAAATTATTACAGTTGTAAAGAACCACGGTCAATCTCGATTACATGTGAAATCTACAGGTGTGAAGGACATCACTATTTAAAAAAAACGTCTGTCATAGATACTCGGTGCTCTACTAAATGATGTGTTTTTGTTTGCTGTAAAATATTAATTACTGGAAAAATGGCCAGAAATGAAGGAAAAATCGAGTGGGAGAGCGGCGATCCATGCCAAGGATATACTTTTTGGGCCGTTTTCAGATTCAGATTAAGTTAGATTTCATGAAATATTTACCTAATAAGTAAATAACATGTAAATAAGTACTCTTTCACATTCTTACATTAAAATGTATCGTTTCGGTAGCGGCTAAAAGATAAATACGATGTGCATCGAAAATTATGAATAGTACACTTTACCATAATGTGAATGCACTATAATACTTAAATAAAGAGACGAATGCTAATAAATCAACGACAAATATCGGGAATAATCCCTTTCCATTTCCAAGTAGATAAAATAAAACGAATCGTCAATAAAATCAGTATCAAACATATTGTCACTTTATTTCCTATTTACTATATATTACAGATACATTAACAAAAACTGATAAGGTCAGTGCATGGAAAAGTATGCATGCCCTGGCACAATCGTTGGCGTTGGTGCTTAACAATAAAGAGTAAAGTTTAAAATCTCTCAGAAAACGAGTCTACAAGTAACTGCTGTTGTGCTGTTACAGGACTCAAGACGTATGTAAGTTTTTGTTACAAGTGTACAAATCTACACTTGTAATTTACAATATTTTTATAAAACGCTTGTTCGATTATGAGTTTAAAACTATAAAACTCCCGTATTTTCGTCTATGGTTGAGCTACAGGCACTTGTACCTGTAACCTGTAAAATTGTAACACAGTACTTTTATAAAACGCAAATTGTAAAAAACGGAGCAAGTGTTGCCAGTAAACGCCTGTAAACTTGTAACTTGTAACTTTATAAAACTGGGCCCAGGTCGTTTCGCTCAAAAATATCTGAAATTGCACTATATCTACCTACTTTATAACTTGCTATCAACTTTGTATTTTTGGCCCATCTCGGCAGCCCGTTCTCCGGACGAATGACAATGTTTGCCGAAGCTATGAAAGTCATTCTGAATAATATAACTCAAAAAGAAATTTAAAACAACAAAATACAAATTATTAATAATATGATAATTGATAATATTAATTTGACTGATAAGTCATAAATGGCATATAAGTCATTCGTATGGGGATCATAGACTAAGGTTGACGTTGAGGTTGACATCACTTTTTATTTTACTTCGTATAAAAACACGTATAAATAACTGTATACCAACATGACAAACATAATTTAGATTACTTTACACCGAAACGAAACGATCCGAGAGTTGCCGAAAATGGTCGATCGTAGTAAAATGAAGATTGTTTTGAAAATTTCATTTCCTTATTGTAAATTAAATACGCATCGAAAGCGATAGTTCTTATATTTTAGTTCTATTCTCATATTTAGATAATAGATTGGAACAGTTTTTTCTTATCATACGTGCGTCGTATTCGAGAAACGTGTAAAAAACTTTTTTAGAAATTTGTAAGGCGCCATCTCGCTTCTTCCCTCGTTTTTTATCCCGTTCTGGTTTTTCAATTTTATATATATGATAGGTACTTATGTATTTAAACATTCTTCAAGAATCACTCGATATCTCGAATCACTATTGATAGGTGTAAATCTCATGAAAATCCGTCAGTAGTTTTTGAGTTTATCGCGAACATACGTACGCACAAACAGACAGACGCGGCGGAGAACTTGTTTTATATTTTTTGTAAGGTGTATAGTGATATTTATTGATTTACTTTATTGTAATTAAAGTTACGTTGTGGGCTGTATCAGTACATTTTTGCACCGAAAATACATGGATATTGTTTTGCAACGTTCATATAAACCAGTGAGAAGTATTTGAATCACTTAGGCCCTGGTCTCCTATTTTATGCTGTACGCGGCGTCTGGCGTCAGCGTCAACGTTTTTGAACAAAAAAGACGCTGACGTCGACGTCTAAAACAGACCACAACAGTACATCTCTATAGTAAGCATCGTGACGCAGACGCTGTAAGCGGCCGATGGCGTTTATAGGAGACCAGGGCCTTAGATCTTTCCACTAACTTACCCCATTTCTCTCCACTATTTAGCTACGGGACCCAACATCGCGAGAAGGCCTCTTACTTAATTCATTAGTCTAACAGAAGGGACAATACGAACATTAGAATAGGTCTCACTTCCCACGAGATAATGACTTGCATTACACGGCCATATTCGAGCCCACTGCAGAATTAGTGGCCACAATACTAGTCTTACAACCAGTACATAGACTAAACACTAAACAGCCTCTTATACATATATGTATGTCTTGGATGCTTATCAAATTGTTCATTAAGTATACAGGGTGATTCAGGAGACGTGAGCAGGACTAACACTGCGCATTTCGTAAATTATAAGCAACTGTTTCGTATCAGTATTAGTGAGGTTAACGTTAATTTTCTAGTCATGTTGAAAAAAAAAGTTATTAATTTATTTACGACATGCATGGTCACCCTACAGTTAGAATACTAGACTACCGATATTCTGTGTCAAATTGAATGTCATCACGGACTGGTTACTTTTGAAAACTCGTATCTCACTCAAGTTTGACAGTTTATTTTCTTCGTAATCATAATGCTGTCATTACGGTTAAAGAGGTTTTATGTTTATTAATTAGGTCTTGTAGGGTGACCATGATTGTAAAGAATTAAATTTGCCCTCGCCAAAAAGTAAAAAAATAGGAAAAAGTGTGGTTGTTTCACCTAAATACGACGGTGATCGATCAATTATCAGTTACTGAGTGTGCAGGATTAGTCCTGCTCACGTCTCATGAATCACCCTGTATATACCCTAAAAATTCTACTTCTCGAATGTATACCGGGAAAACTACTACTTCCCAGTATTTTTGCCTAGGAATATTGAATTTATCACCACCAGCACCACTAAAATGTCAACCAAAAATAAAGACCTTTGCTTGGCTCTTTAGTTGGTTCACATGAAAAAGTCATACGAAATAAAATAATTAATAAATATTTGTTATTTCTTAATGTAATATTAGTGTTGAGTAGTAGGTATAATATACTTATTTATGTACTTTAAACATAACGATATAACTTTTTCACCACACCAGTTCGTTTTTCAATAACATTATTTATTTTTAAATATCTGATGAGAAAATTACATTTTATTCACAAGAGTTGCAAAGTAATTAAATGAAAATTTTGAGTTGTTGCTTCATTTTGCTGGAGGAATTTACTTTTAAGTGAGAATTTTAAATGATAAAAATTTAATCGCGTTCATTTGGATTTGATTTGTAATATTTATAGTTAGTTTAGTATTTACCTAGCGTTTGTGTGGTGGAAAATGTTGTGTTTCACTCGGTAGCAAAGTTTGTTTAACCCACGTAACTATCTTGAAACCCTGTGGCAACGCTCAAGATTCCACTTTTGGAACCACTCGCTGCGTTCGTGGATCAATTTTGAAATTTCGTTTGCTCGGTTTCAATATTGGCACAATTGAAGGAAACAATTGAACCTTCTATTAACACATTAACATTGACGATTGATAATTCACGCAGCGTTGTATTATTTATTTAGTAGGTAGACTCTTGCTGCGAACCCATAATGGGCAATAATGTACTAGCTGTTTCGAGGGATAGGGAGTTAATTGTGTTGCGGTGAACCGTAAAATCACTAACTCTTTTAAGGGCAGATTAACTTCTTTAATGAAACAACTCTGAATTAGAAGACGGTAACTTGAAATATGAAGTAAATTAGACCGATCGGTCTTGATGGGTATTTTTCGTATGACAAAATTGAATCGTTCTAAATATTTTGTGTATGAGTCTATGAGTTCTAAGCACTTGAGTTTCTTTAAGGTGAATTTTTTACTCGTAGGTACGGCTAAAACGTCACAATGCAACTAATTTACTAGTGTAATTATGTAATTAAAATGCAGAACTCACAACGGTTCCTGATATAGGTATTCTTGATGTAATCTCTTGTTAAATCTCGTCAGTTAGCCAACTACGAGTATAAGTATAACACATGTCAGTGTCACAGTGTCAGATTAAGCTGATGTTAAAGACGTGGGAGTTTAAATTCATAATTTAGTTACGTGTATTACTAGTACCTAGTACCAACTCGATTCCGGCGGTCTAGTATAAGTTGCGTTCTCGCGCGCGAGTCCATAAGTAGGTACTTGAAGTCGCGCTAGATGTATGGAGTCGCGCGCGAGAACGCAACTCATGCCAGCAGCTCTCATGTTAATTATTCAAATTCAATCTGATATTCATGTGTATCGGTATCGTTTTGACTTTGTTTTGGACAGACCAGGGGGCCGATTTTTGAAATTCGACCGCTCGATTTCGTGTAGGTACTTCATTCAATACTATCTCCACTACTAGGCATTTCAATTCTATATAGAATTGAAAACGAGTGGTCAATACCACTAGATTCCCAATTTCTATCGCTCGAATTTCAAATAATAGCGTTTTCCACCGATTTTCGAGTGACGAAATCGAACGATCGAAATTAAAAAATCGGCCCCCTGTTCTCTTTCTATCCAAAAACAAGCCTCTATAAGGGTGGCTAAAAATAACTGCATTCCCGTTGCCAGGGAGGTTTTGGGATTATACTGAGCAACTTTTACTGTGAGACCAACCCGGAAATCGCGTAAAATATTTGGATGTTTCATACATTTCAATTGGTCCATTTTTTATGGGAGGGTAATTTTATAGAGTTACGATTTTTTTGGATTTTATGTGTTATAGTGCTACAGCACTTAACAAAAAAGTTTCAACATCTTTTAGATATCGACATGGAAAATTGTCAGCGCGAAGGTTTAGGTAGGTACCCTAAAAAGCGCTAACCAAAATCACCGCCATAATAAGCCGCAGCATCTATTAAAATTCGACCCAAAACTAGCGCGTTGTTATTATCGTGACATTGACTGGGTGGCTATATAAAGTCGTTCCGAGGGATCGTGGGAACCGTCGTAGACCCTGTAATAATTAACAAACATTATTTAAGAAACAAAAGAGCGATTAACCAAGCAGATGAGGGCAACTCTGAACTAGTGGTGAGGACAAAAATCTCAGACAGAACATATTTATAAGTATTTGTGCGCAACTTTAAGACGAAACAGGAGCTGAGTTTTAAATATTTTAGGTAAATATACCCGTCTCGCTAACGGAAGCGGCTCCTAAAACTAGTGCGATAAGGACAAGGTGAAAAATCCTGCGTAAAAATCTCAAAAATCGAGGTTTCGTACTCGACTGTTTCCTCCTCCAAAACTTAACCAATCCTAACCAAACTTGGAAATCTAAATGATTATGAAATTATCTGTGTCGGACAGTTTTGCTTATTTGGCTAATTGATATCAGTTTTGAATACTACGCCTCTCATTGCGGCATAGTCAATTAGGCCATTTGGGCCATTTTTGAAGGGCTCTAGCGCCTTAAAAAACAAAAATATCAAAAAAAAAGCAAAACGATCCGACACAGATATTGACAATATTAATCTGTGTTGAAAAAATCATTGCTCTAGCATCAAAACCCACGGAGGAAACAGTCGAGTACGTTTGTGTGGAGAATTGACCACGCCTGTTGGCATTTAAAATAAAATTTTAATTGAAATATGTATTGGATTGAAATATTATTAAGTTACACATCATTCTCGGGATAAATCAGTTTCCTAGCTGTAATTTAACATTTACGCGACTTCCTGACGACCGGCGTCTTATACGTGTAGGTAAGTAGAGTCGGACCAAGAAAAGTCTGCAGCGGATTTGATAGCCCACGCAGTGCAAGTGTTATTTATAATTTCATATAAGTCTGATAGTCAAAACGTAAATGTCTAAAATCCCGGTGTTCATCGTATGCCACATATTTATATGGTTTGTAAAAAAGTTTATTACAAAAACTCAAAATAGGCCGCGGTGTTAATTGTATGTGGATTTGTAGGTACATTTTGACCATTGGTCTACTATAAGCTTGTATGACTAACTAAACGATGACTAGAATGTACCTATGACCACACGCGCACCTGCAAAATGGCTCGGACAATTAAACAATTGGGATCTTACAGCATAAGCAGTTGTGAAGAAAAAAGATTTTCCGTTTCAGATAATGAAATGACAACAATAGTCGTTTTGCGAAACGTTCGCACGGCGAGGACGCGAGTGGGGCGATATTTTATATAGGGGACTGGCGTGTGCCGGCGCAGCCTTAGCAACGACATGCCGCTGCTGGTGTCCTCACGATGCACCTCCTCGTGATACTCGCGTGTTTCGCCGCCGCGACCGCCACTAACTCCACCAAAGATGAAACTACTGAATTACCAACCACTACTACTACTACTACACCTACCAAAGAAATTCTAAAGGCTAGCGAAACGGCTGATCCTTCCAAAGTTGAAATTGTCAAGCAAATTAGACGATTGAATGATGATGGCTCCTATACTATAGGATACGAAGCCGATGATGGTACATTTAAAATTGAAAGTAGAGATGTTCGCGGAAATGTGAAAGGGACGTTCGGGTATATAGACCAGGATGGTGAAATTAAGCGTGTGACATACACTTCCTCGAGCGATATGCCTACCCCTGTTCCTGTGACTACAAGTACGACGCCTAGTGTTCCTACAATGATTGTTCGAATGAACAAAACAGTGTCATCCACCACTCGAAGACCGTTAGCGACCGTTGTTTACCCAACCCGGAGCAGTTTTACTACCAGAGGAACTGTGATTCAACCTATACCAAAACGGAGATTGCCTATTACTTCTTCACGATCTAGCTCTGACGCGACTACGGATAAGCAAAAGCCTGAGGAGACAACTAGTAGCATTTTAAATCTTTACAAGCCCAAATCAGAAGACAGTAAAATAAGGACGCAGGTGTTGAAGCCTAGTTCGGATGTGAAGGACGACCTTGTGACAAAACAAACGACAACTAAATTACCCTCAACTGTGAAACCAGTTTACGAAAATACAAACGAAAAGGAAAACACGGATCCTTTTAAGGCTAACACTATCAGGCGAGAGTTGACTGGTACCAGTCCTAATCCTCACATGATTAACTTGCAGCAATCAGCTGGTGACGATTCCACTGATGTCTACGGAAGCCATCTATCACTAGGAACTGCTCGGCCGCTGTTTACTACAACGACACCTCGACCTAGACTTATACCAATTCACTCGTTAGTTGCAGCACGACAAAAGATACAAGAGCAGTACCAAGAGCTGCCGGAACAAGAAACGACAATAGAAGCAAGTACTGGACGTGTGTTTGATCAACAAAATGTAGTGACATCTAATCCAGTGCCAGTAGTGCATATACCCCAAAGGGAAGATGACAGGATTTATCAACCTATCTACCGAAGACCAGAAGCCACAGTGCAGTTCCGGACGAGAGAATATTTGAGAGACAACCCTGGATCGCCGGTGCCCATTGGGAACCAGCGGCCCTTTCTCCACTACGAGTACCAGAACAAAATATTGGAGCCGCATCAGTTTGTGAAAGATACTACTACTCATGCGCAGATAAAGGGGACTGCACCCGAGGTGGTCACAGCTTCGCCCTACGACGTGCGCCCGGTTACTAGAATAATTCCCATAGCAGTAGATGAAAGAGGTATTCCAATCCAGCAGTATCAACCACAACAACCACGGTACATAAACCCTTACAGACCTACACAGCCTCCTATCTACCAGCAACGGTACGAGCCTATTCTCGATGAAATGAACTCGATATCTGCTCCCGTAAGTACGAGAGATCTTAAAAAGTTACTCCAGATTCTGATCTACAGGCAGAACAGATTGCAATCTTTGATGGATCAAGTTGTTGCACCGGGTCCCCCGTATCAGCCTTTATTCAGACAAGAACAACCGCAATATGACTATAGATATCAAAATGCTCGTCAATACCAAGAAGACGACAGGTACGATTATAGGTACGATCAGCAAAAATACAGGCAGCAGGAGGTATATTCAAATCAGGTAGCGAGTTACGAGAACCCTCAATACGAAAGCCAGCGATACGTCCCAAGGCGACGATTATACACTAGGCCTTACGATGCTGATGGAAGTTCATCAAATAGAGTAGAAGAGGCTCCAGAGTTTCTCCCGCCAGATATACGAGAAGCTCTACTTTTGAAAATGCTGATGCTTGCGATCAGTCCTGACTTTATGCCCACGCCGGCGCCCGCCACAGAATTAACAACTGCAGCTCCAAGTAGGAAACAAGTGAGAAACGTCCAGATATTAGGCGAAGAGGGTTCTGTCGATACTATGAAGCGATCCATGAGACATTAAGGTACACCTTTATAATTTGGCTTAAATAGCAGTCAAAAAATAAATCAGACTCTGAAGGTGGTTTTGGAGGTATTGGTTTTTAGTTTAATTATAGGGTGGTCGTAATACTCAGTTATTGTAAATATTTTAATTTTTTGTACTAAAAATAGAGTTTTCTTATAAATGGTGTTTAATTTCAATATTTTATCATTTGCCTCCAACTTAAACCTGTTGTGCTATTGTCCATAGTTTGCATAGTGCCATAACGTAAGTTATTTAAAACATTACAATACAAACTCGTAGGCGTAAAAAAACACCCAGTTATGACAAAGTCGTATGATAAGACTAGTCCAATTTTAAATTTAAATGGAACCATTGTTTCAACGTGTCGGTCACACACGCCTACAATGTGAGGACACACTAAAAATGCATTAACGTTGCCACACATCGAATAATAACTCTGTGGCAAATTTCATCTTCAAAAAGTCCAATTTTACAAAGATTCGAGGCAAAATTGATCGTTGTGCAATCATACAGTCGACTTCAAAAACTTTACAACTACCAGTTTACTATTTTAAAACCTTAGCGTAAAGTAATATAATCTATTTTAGTATGGATATTAATGCGGCTCTGAACGAGGTTTTCCATTGACATCATAGTCGTAATCTGCTTAAGTGCTATTACATACTTTTCTGCGTCTTCACCTAATTACAGTCTATTCACCATTCATTGTCCATTAAATAGTTTTCAACTCTTTGTGAGAACTATTAACATCTTGACGTGAATTTACATTCATCGAATATGATTTTTATTACAAACGACGTTATTTTTATAACGAGTTAGCCCTTAGATGCCATTAGATAACTTTAGTAGGTACCTACTATGTATTAATAAGTAATTAATACATAGTCACTACTTACGCTTGCCAATTATAAAAAAAACCTGTAGTTTTTGGTAAGACATTTAACGTACGAGAAAATGTTTTACATAGGTATTATCTCAAGAATTAGAAGTACACATACCTATTTATTAAAAAAAAGTAATTTATAATGTTCAACTGCTGCTTTAGACACAGAGGTCACACATAATAAAAACTTACGAAGTCGACAACCCTTCAATATTCAAATCCGGAACCCTAAAAACGAAATCATGTAGATATGTTGGCCAAAAGCTGGGGTAGTAGTATATAAACGTTGTGAGGTAACAGTGTCGCCAAGCGTGTCAGTGTCCAAGGTCCGTGCAGTCGTAGAAATGGAGCACAATCGAGCAGCCTTCACGGCAGGGGGGCTTGATAATGGGGGAATTAAATGGACACTTTGTTCTTGTCGTGGTACAAGTAAATTACCTATAAAATGTTTTAAATTTAAAGGACATATGTTAAGGCCTGTAAAAGCGCGGTAATTTTCTATTGGAATCCTTTGGGTAGTACGACCTGGCTAATAAAGTAAAAGTATCAAAAAACTTTCTTGAAGCGCAGTTTTTGAAAAGATAGTACAGCAGCAGTAAAAGCAAACGGATCATACTACACACGCAAAAGTAGGTACCTACCTATCTACCATTAAAAGCACTACATTAAGAGATATGTACAGTCACCTGCAATAATATGTTATTCTTCGAAGGCCGCAATAATATGTGACACGCTCTTATGGCTCTACAAATAAGACAGTGTCAGATATTTTTGCGGCCTCCGAAGAGTAACATATTATTGCAGGTGACTGTACATCGGTACAACAATTAGGTCAATTAGACTTACGGCTCGATTCGGGAAATGAATTAGACACTCACTAGATCTGAAATAGTAAAGATATGTGACGTTCCACTGCAAGTTACCTTATGGCGGTTGGTGCCGCGATTCGAGAAATGAATTAGAGATTCACTAAATATGAAATAGTGAAGATATGTGACGTTCCACGGAAAAAGGAACCTAATGGTGACCGGCGCTTTCGTCGCATAGCGCCGCAATAATATTAGAGCGGCGTTAATAATAGCGTAAGCGCCAACCGCCATAAGGTACCTCTACCAGTGGGACGTCACATATCTTTACTATATCGTATCTAGTTAATCTCTAATGCATTTCCCGAATCGCGCCGTTATAAAGATACTTTTTAACAATTAATACCCTACGTGGTAAGGCGGGATAAGTCTATCACCGGGGTAATACTATCACTTGTATGGAATCCTCATACTGTAGGTCTTGCCCCGAGCAAAATAAACTATGTTAGTCTTAACTTAACCCACCTTACCTTAATAATTTCATCTCGACTCCTATCAACGTTCGGTACCGCTGGGATGTCTTGAAAACATTTTAACGGACCTAAACATAGCCAAGTACAATAAAAAGTCTTAGTTGTAGGCAATTAATTGTTTTGATGTTTAACCTTCGTGTCGTGTAAGAATATTTTAACAATGGGTATTGTTATCTAAATAGATTTGTAATACTGGTTGTTAAAAATATTTATTGGTATGAAAAATAATGAATATGCAATTTTGTAGATGGTGCATCTTAGATAGGTATTTAATTAGTAACAACGCGGACTACGATTATTTGATGAAGAAAAGAAAAAAAAAACTGTCCATATTTTCCCAAGGGTTTGACGCAGTCATATGTAAGTGAGGGTACCTACAACGCGATAACAAACTCGAATTGTTTTGTTTTTACCCTCTAGCCTAATGGTAAGTGACAATCGCAGCCTATGTAAGCCTGCACCTCAAGTCAGTGCCTGTAGTGACTTAGGCGCGTTTCTGACCCTTTAGGTTTAGTAATTATACAAATGGGTATTATACGTATGGGTTTTGTTAAGCGGCAGACCAAGCACTTTTCAAATAGACGAACTCTGAATCTGTTGTACTATTCATATGTTAGAAGCAAACTAGATTGTAACGCCATTGTATGGAATCCTCATGAAGACAAATATGTCCTAACAGTCGAAAAAGTGCAAAAATCCTTCGCGAGATACTTGTTTAAGAAAATGTATTTTTACTATCCGTATCTGTATCCAACCCCGTACGTATTGGGTATGGTGGGATACCAGACACTCGAAGCTCGAAGAAATGTAGCCTTGGTACGGTTCTTGCTTCGTTTACTACGAGGCCAGACAAAGAACAGCTACCTCTTAGCGCAGGTATCTTTCAACGTTCCACCTGTTTCAAGGCACAATCTCCGTCCTCGTAAACTACCCTTACTCAACCTCCCAAACACCAGTAAGTCGAATTCGCACTCCCCTCTCTACCGAGCTCTAAAGCTTATTAACGCCATATTGACCCAAGACGATTCATTGGACTTATTTTCGACTCCTGAACCGAGATTCTTAGCCACAGCCGGGCGCTACCTCGAGGCTATAGTCGCCCCGAGCACCATTAGTACTGACTAGATAATAATATTATTTAAGTTTTTGACTTACTGTTTGGTTTGTTAATAATTTATTATAGTTATGTATAATTCAATTTCATGCTTATATTCCTATGTGTCATGTTTAGTGTATACTGTAAGTGACATTATAATAAATAAAAAAAAATAAAAAAATAAAAAATATTTACTGATGTGTAGATCAATTGAATTGGAATATCTACTTATCGCGAACATGTTTCATTGGAATCAAACGTAATAGTTCCACTTAACCAAATTATAATCTCTGTATAGTTGTATACGTAGTCGTCTAAGTATCATACCTCGATCACACAAAGGGACTTTAGGTAGATACCTTAATGGCCGCTGAAATGGACAGTTGATTTCTTTGTGTTTTAAGCAAGTCAATCAGATATTAATACAATTTTAAGATTTTAACCTATGAGATGGCTACTGCTACTTAAATGCAATGTAAAATAATAAGTACCTATTCATTATACGCATAGTCAAAGCATGTAATATGAGTGAAAAATGTGATACACACATCATCTCCGACGCATAATACTTGCACAATACCCCTGGGAATATGTGTGTAACCGGTGGAATAGTGGCTGGCTCCCACGGCCTTAGTGCTAAAAACAACAATGGTGGTGCGTTATTAAGGATCCGTTGTGAAATATGTGGCGTGCTAATGCTGCCTGATGAGGTTCCGGGCTATGACACCTGGTGTGTTAATTTTTGTAATTACCTTCGCAGGTGCCAGAATATTTAAGTGGGTCGTTTGGATGAAACTGCACTATACAACTGGACAAGCTGCTTACGCCCTACAGTCACCGCTTACCATATTCAGGTAGGGTGTATGCTTATTTATCACTGATGTAGTAGGTACCTAAGTAATAAAAAAAATACAAAAAGCAATTATGTCGATCGTGCTATTTAATATAACTACGTATGTCTGGACTAGGGTTTCTGGTAGGTAGGTTATTAAATACATACTATGGTTGTTAAATTGTTTTAAAATATTTTTCTTAATGTCAGTATCTAGGGAATAAAATGGGGACTACGTTTACGTCTTTTATTTTTCCTTATAAAATAATACAGTACTTACGCAATGCATCACTACTTTGTTTTTACTGCAGAAAACGAAAAGAAACGCTATTGTCTCTCCATCACTCTTACATATTATATTGCGATAGAGACAGAGAGCGTTTTGGGTTGCTCTGCGAACGATTGTCATATTGGCTTAGCCCTCATCTCATCTAGGGCTAGGGTCATCACCCTAATCGAATCATGCTGACGATAACTTCCCATCTAAGTTTTTGTATAGGAAGCAAAATTTTCCATTTTTAAAATTAAATTGTGATATTTTTCGAAAAGTTATGACGAAGAAACGCTGGTTTTTTTCTCTTTTCACGTAAGTAAATAATATTATTGTATTAGAGTATTAACGACAGTTTAGTCAAGACAAACAGAAGCAAAATACATATATTTAACTCTTGGCACCCAGGACCACAAAATAAACAAAATGTATGGAGAGTGTGAGGTTGATAGAAACATATCTATCAACCTTACACCTGATACTTGATTAAGTGCCATTGGTTTAAAGAAATTCTTGAAACGGCTCTAACGATTTCGATGAAATTTGTTATATGGGGGTATTTGGGGGCGATAAATCAATTTAGCTAGGTCTTATCTCTGGAAAACGCGCATTTTTGAGTTTTCATATGTTTTCCGAGCAAAGCTCTGTCTCCCAGATTAACTACCAGGATGTAGTTTATGAAGCATACCCAACTGCTGCTTATACCTATCTACTGAAACTTGGCATGAATAATTGAACATATATGTTTTTTCTTACCACGTCAGAAAAAACAAGCGTACGGCCCACCTGATGGTAATGGATCACCGTAGCCTATGGACGCCTGCAACTACATCGGTGTTAGGTACATCTAAACACAAATGGTTCAAATAAAAGCAAATTAATAATTTTCCATTTTTTATATTGTTTTACAAAACTTTTCCTATTATTTACAAAATTATCTTAGCCTAATAGGATCCGAAGGTGATATCGTGGAGGGGGGCAGCGCCTCCCTGTGGCAAAGCGTATTCTTTAAGGAGCTGATCCAGCATGGAGAAGGGTTGGCTTTGACTCCTCGGCTGTTGGAACTGGTTCTGTTGGTATCTGGGCTCAGCAGGCGCTGGCGCGAAGTTTTGGGAGTACTCGACCTGGGGCTTGGGCGCGAAGGACTGGAACTGAGGAGCCGGTCGGAAGTCCGGCTGCCTCTGGGGCTGCGGCCGCTGGGGTTGCGGCTGCGGGGCGGGGTTGAAGAAGCTGTCGCGGTCGACTGGGGCGGGGGCCGCGCCGGCGAAGAATGCGGGCTGGAATTAACAATGATGATGATGATGATTCAGCCTATATACGTCCCACTGCTGGGCACAGGCCTCCTCTCATGCGCGAATTAACAAATATTTGCTAAATTGGATTGAATCAAGAGACAGTAAAATTACCCAGTGTTGGCCGAAACGTTAATGCAATTAACTATTATTGGCCATTAACTATTATAAATTGAACCGTAAACTGTTTACGGTTCAATTTATAATGTTTAATTACAATAAAATTAACGTTCGGCCATTATCAAGTAAACCTGCTCACCAAATTTCACTAGAATCACATTTTCGCCCTTTACTTTCGTTCAGTCAAAAGGTAGAGCATTATTTTTAAAATTGATTGAAAAGTTAAATGTTATATCTATTTAAGAGGATATGGGACGAATGCTTTTTCAAACAAATGTAGACCTCATTTTCCTTCCTGGATGTTGATTTTATGGAAAAAATATCTATGCAATGTATTGTATTAATTGTATATTGACTTTTTGATTAGGTATTATAAAAGTTAGAAGCGAAAAAATTGCATACAAATTTTTAAAAGCTCCCGATTCGTACAGATGATTTAATAATTGTACTATGGGGACTACTTATGTATGGAGAAGTGGTCGTCCCATTTCGTCTTAACACAACATCTTATTTGTCTATGTAAATAATGTTAATGACCATATAAAAATATAGTAAGAATAGAGTGCTCACTCCATACATCAGTTTTGGTACCAAAACGACTATTATTTTCGCAGTGGACATCTAGCATCGATGGTACTAAAACTGATGTATGGAGTGAGCACTCTCGATATTTTTTTCTCTAGGTATGCTATGACACAACTGACTACATGCGGCTACTACACCGATAACACATTAATTAAGCTTACTTTTGGTGGTGTGGGCGCAGACTGCTGCGGCCTGTACTGTGGCTGAGGCTCTGGCCTGTACTGTTGTTGTTGCGGCTCCGGTCTGTACTGTTGCTGTTGCGGCTCTGGTCTGTACTGTTGTTGTTGGGGCGCGCGGTAGGCGGGCTGCGGGCGCGGCGCGGGGCGCGGTGCGGGCCGCGGGGCGGGCGCGGGCTCTTCGTAGTCGTAGTCTATAGACTGCGCGGAAGCGCGGTCGCCCTGGAATAATAATGTTAAATTAAATTAGGATTTTTACAAGTTTAGGTACTTAGTAAAGTTTAATAGTAAAAAAAAAACCGGGCAAGTGCGAGTCGGACTCGCGCACGAAGGGTTCCGTACGATAATGCAAAAAAAAAACAAAAAAAAGCAAAAAAAAAAGCGGTCACCCATCCAAGTACTGACCACTCCCAACGTTGCTTAACTTTGGTCAAAAATCACGTTTGTTGTATGGGAGCCCCATTTAAATCTTTATTTTATTCTGTTTTTAGTATTTGTTGTTATAGCGGCAACAGAAATACGTCATCTGTGAAAATTTCAACTGTCTAGCTATCACGGTTCGTGAGATACAGCCTGGTGACAGACGGACGGACGGACGGACGGACGGACGGACGGACGGACGGACAGCGAAGTCTTAGTAATAGGGTCCCGTTTTACCCTTTGGGTACGGAACCCTAAAAACAAGTCAAGTAAGTAGGAAGTCACTTCTGGATACATACGAGTATTTAGTTTGTAATATTTATTTAATTGAGATGCAGCTCTTATAGTTGTGTACCACACTTGTGTATCTACATGAGTTTCATGAATGACCCCCATTCCTGCTCTACGGTGCACCTGGCACATATTTAAATATATAAGAAAGAAGGCAATGTGGTGCTGGCATTATTGAAAATCACGTCAGTTAGGTATTATGGTGCACTCGTATTATATGTATACTAACTTAAACATTGTCATGCCAGTAGACTAATTAAAAATAGTGGGCGACACCACGGTGATGCCCTATTCCGCTGGTTTAGAACCCTTACCTACTCCATCACGGCTGCCGTTTCAGTAGTACCTATCTGTGACTTCGGTGGTCGATCGCAAGTAAACTTCTCAAGAAGGACGGGTAGCGTCACCGTAATGTCCTTTCGCGCGGAATCTATCTTACTGCGCAAACTGGTCGTACCTACTCCATCAATACTGCTGAATCAGTAGTACCTGTGATTTCGGTGGCCGATCACGAGTGGATTCATCAACAAGTGTGGGTGGCGCCACGGTGATGCCTTCTCCCGAAGGCTGGAATCCGTACTTGTTTGCGCCGTACTCGATCACCCGCAACTGGAATCAGACAGCGAAACAAATTATTTTCGTTGCTGTGACAAAATTTAATAAGACTATTTTTTTAAACAGTCTAAATAATTTAAACACCAGGCAGGATGTGTAATTTTCATAGAATTTTGAAATAATAATAATAATAATAATAGCTCTCAAAAGTTATCTAATATTTATAAAATCAAAATATGCAATAACCTATTCGCTACGTGCACGTCTGTCACGCAACCTACCTATAGCGTCCGCAAATCTAGCGGAAAACGTCAATTCACTACATCTTAGAAAACTACTCCAAACTCCAAAACTACTTAACAGATTTACACACGATTTTCATCTAGAGGGATTCGTGGTATCTCAGGAGTAATCGTAACTAAATAAAACTTCCATTTTGAGCCATATATCTTGTATGAAATGTTAAAGACGTGTTAGTTCCAATTTTCACCACCTCATGCGCTGCGTTCGCTTTACCTTACCCCACTATGTACATACTTCGCACATAGCCAATAGGTAACTTCCTAATTAAAACATATGCAGTAAATATTAATTCATAAATCTAAAATTACTAGGTCTAATCCCGATAAGTAAGTATTTAATTTTACCCCTACTCTCTACTAGGGCCGGTGCGCTGTCAGGACAAATTACAATAACTTTCCTTTTTTGGCCTTCATTTACCACTACTACTACTACTTATTGACTACTTAAAGCCTGACCAGTAATATATTGATCACGCGCCATGTTGCGGAAGATCACTGGAACTAATTTGTTCATACTAAACTGAACTGTCATGTCACCCTATACATATACAATGAGAATACTTAACAGCGCCCTCTTGACACTGCTCAGGCATTAATTTAGTTCTTATCTTGCCAATTTAACTGCCATCATCGTGATGATGATGATATTGCAGCAGATCCGTTGTCTGTACCTTCAGGTATAAAAAAAAAGTAAACAAACAATTTGTATATATTTTCGGGTAGTTCTTATAACATTTATTGGTTAACCAATCAATTTACAAAACCGCGTGGATCAGTCACTGAACGACATGACTTTAACGTACATTATTTGATCATGTAATGTTTTCATTTACCCTCTTTTATATTTATATGGTTTACTATTATTTAAATACCTAAAAATACAGAGTATAGGCAGACCGAGTATTTTCTTATGTGAGCCGTGCACCGTAGGTACTCAGTCACTGGCGTCACTGCTAATAAGTTTAGATGTTAGTTTAACTTGATAATTTACCTTTCCAGTATCATCCTTGTATCCGTATTTGCCCTTGACCTCACCGTTTTGGGCTTTGGTCTCGATCTTGAAGGAGCCATCGGCAGCTTCGTACCCGTATGTGTACGACCCGTCCTCATTGTGCCTGTAATTACATATGTTTACCGTCAGACTTTCTTCTTCTAGTTTTAATATTTAATAAAAAAGTCAGGATTTCAGCTTTAGTTTTTCACAGGGTTTATTTTTAAAGACGGCGGCCCGCCGCCTACGCGGCTGTTGGAGAGCGTCCATTTCGAGGCATCTTGCCACACGAGGAGTTACGATTTTATTGACATGTAGGGAGATCCAAATTTTATATTAAAGGAATACAATGGAAAAATGTACGCTTCCGACAGCCGTTAAAAGATGTACCCAATCGTCTTTCAGTAGATGTCGCTATACGCCACCCCAAAGGCGTGTAATGGAAAGATTCGCGAGATTCTGGTAGGTTTCTGTAGCTCAATTATTTAGAACTAACGCACGGATTGCGTAGGTTGCGGGTTCAAGTCCTGCCGGAAGCGTAATTTTTTCCTTTAATATAAAATTTGGAATATCGCTCGCAGACGTATCTGCATGTTTAAAAATTGATGTAGGAGATCCGTTTTTTTCCTCATGCTTTTATTGCGTTTCAGCATGTAAGTATATTATCCAGTCCGTACACCACACTCACCTGTTGATCTGCTTCAGGATAGGGACGGGCGTGGAGGTCTGTTTGGGTTCGGAGGCGATGTAGCGCGGCGCGCGCTCGTCCGCGAACTGCGCGCTCGCGGCGCACGCGCACAACGCCAGCATCGACTGCAAAACGTAAGGGACACATTACATTACATTCGTTTCATATGAGACCGATATACAAAATCGTTACCTTTGTGTATATATTTATCTTGTTTTAAGCACAAATTTAAATCAGTCAGGTATTTAATTGGCTGTTGCAATTAATGAAATGGTTACCATTAGGTACCAGACAGAATGTTGGGTCTATACCTCTATGTTGCAAATCTTAAAGTAAAAAGACTCTATGTCACAAAACTTTATTCATGTGCTGTAAGTGGTCGTTTAGTTACCAAACAAAGCGTAATGTTTTCCAATAACCTAAAATTGGTTAAATAACGAAACAATACTAAACACTGTGTCGTAACGGCTATCTGGTTCAATATAGTATTGTGTAAAGTGTAAGCCTTGACACTGTACCGCCGCAGTAAAAACTCAAACTATTAAATAAAAGTAAAAAAGTTTGGTGGTCTGATCCTCAAGCTAAAGCGATTTTGAATTTCTGAAATAGGTATGTTTTTTGGAATATTATTTACATGTTATAAATAAACAAGAACAGGAATATAAAATTAAAATAAAACTAACTACAATTATTAACATGTTATTGTTAAGTTCTTATACTCGTATATCTTTACATAGAAAATATATTCAAGTGACGGCTGCTTGCTAATTTAATTAAAAAATTATATTAGAAATTATATTCATTGTGTTATTTATTTGTATGCTCGCGGACATATCGTCAATTTCAACATCACCTATAGGTAGGTACCTAACTTATTAAGAGAGGGGATCTGAATAGTCATTTGTTCCTCTACTTAATTTGAAAATGATCTGGTGTTGTTATTAACACAACATCATTTAACGCAGTAAAAATGTAAATAAATATTGTTATTTACACTGTCTTACCAAATATTATAAATACGACACAGGTAAAGAATCCATGACATTAATACAATTATATATGGTTACCAGTAGGCAGTGGAAAATAAATGTCACTGCCGGGTTCTAAAAACTTTAAGGTTTATTTTATTTACATACCTACTGACGCGGCATTTGTGCGATATTTTAAAGGTGGAACGAACTCATCAGAAAAGCTAGTTTTTATATAATAAAGATCACGATTGGTATTTGTCAAATTGTCAATACACGATCTAGGCTTGAAATCACTACTAAAGAGTAATTTGAAATTTATTAATGAGACCCAAAATACATATGTACATCTATAAATTGCAAAGCAAATCTTGCCACTTGCGCCAAATCAAAACTGACCAAAGGTTACGCATTGGTGGTTTTAGTATTTTTGTCTTGATTAGAATAATACTAATTTAACATATAAACCTTGTTTTTCTTATTAAATTTAGCGTGTTTCCGGTTAAGATTGCATAAAGATATGCGAAGACGTACACCAGATAATGCGCGAGAATTTACACACGTTCACTTTGTATATTTATTTGTGTATTAATTATGATTATATAAATTCTTTTTGTATTAAATTGGACCATAAAAATAACTTTAGGTACCTAGAGCAGGTGATCAGACAGACAAAGGGCAGGAGCGGCTCGAGGCCGCACACCGGTCCACATTCACTGCCGGACTCGGCAAAAATGTCATCGATAAAAGTGCTATAACTCAAACATCAACGCATTCCAATATCAATCTTATCACGACTTGAATAAGTGTGAAATGAACTTTATTACCATGTTTAGTCTCAATGACCAAATGAAAATGAATACTCTGAATAGGCATCCGGTATGTAATAAAATAACTACAACCTGAAGATACAGGTGTAATCAATTAGAAGAACATGTCACTCTAACCAAATAAAATAGAGAAACATGAGATATTATTTGACACGCACGGGTTAACAAATTATACACCTAAGCCTTTCTTAAGAATGACTCTAATGCTAGGTGAAAACCGCATGAAAATCCGTTCAGTAGTTTTTGAGTTTATCGCGAACAAACACACAAACAGACAGACGCGGCGGGGGACTTTCTTTCATAAGGTGTAGTGATAATTATTATATTATACTAGCTATCAACAAATATAAAATTTAATTAAATACCTACTTAAAACTAAATATTTTTATAGGTATCTTAAAGCCAGCCCAGATACGTTGAGATAGATAAGTAAATAAGTAAAGACTTTTATAATAGTCATCTGCTCATCGATACGATTCCAACAAACCCAAACACATGAAGTAGGTAAATAGCATTGTTTTAGATTTACTCGAACAACATACATTTTGTGCCAAGGCCATTTTAATATTTCCTTGTCATCATAATATTGGATTGTGATTTGTCTTCCATATAAATATAAATTTTGTGTCCAACCGCATGTTACGATATGGAACGGTTCTAATTTAGATTCCAGAAAACATGATGTCGTTACGGTTAACAAAAGCTTGTAAAAAGTGTTAAGTTATCGAGTTTGATAAGTACCTAATATTAAATACCTAATAATGTACACTAGACAACTAAAGATCAATGAGAAAATCAATATAATCAACTTCCTAGTATGAATGTGGAGCGTTGCAACAAGCCGTTTAATTAACAAATTGTTAACAAAGAAACTGGTTCACCGTGGAGACCTTATCACTGCTACTTTCATTTTTATGTCTAAACGCACTCAGAAATGTTAATTTTGATGGCAAATCTACCTATATACCTATCGAATAACGTTTACATCAAGGTCATTAAGGGAATCACACTTTATTTTTCTCGGGGTAAAAGAAACCGTATACGAAAAGTACTTCTACGTAAATATTTTTAAGTTAATTTTATGTATGAATTAGCTTTATTTAGTATTATCATTTAATATAGTTTTTAATATCTTTAAGTATTTCTAACTGTTTTATAAGTGTCCACCTTCCCCCACCTGACTTTAAATGCTACGATATTGGGTACTGATTTGATACTTGAGATTCTTAATAATTTTATTTTAAAATAAATTTGATTAAATACACCTAAAGAAATTCTATAAGAAAGTTCCAAATAGTCGATGTTAACCTCCAAAATAGAATATCTTAGTCTAATGAAATGAAAACCAAAACCCCAAACTCTTATCGGTCGTTAACTTTGAGTGTAACGAGTAAGGTAAACCTACTAGTGCTCGACATGCTAATGTCCAATAGATGACACCCTGCTGTCACCTCTATTGACAATGACTTAAGTTTCAAGATGGCATGTCCTGGGACCGCGTCGAGCCGCGTACGTTTATCTTACAGTGCGGGCAACAAGTTCCTAGTCACGAACCGAGTATGAAATCTTGCTAATGCACTGATAGTGTATTGGCATGAAAGGTACAACCAATTGGCAAACCGCACCAGAAAAACTATAAATCCATATTCATAACTTCCCCATTTGGCTTTCAATTTTGAAATGAACAACACCGTCTAAGAAATAAGAACGATACGCGATACGCGACAAACCAGCACGATGTAACGCGTCATAAGTAAACACTATGTCAAAGCAATAAAGGCTAGTTTTCTGTAGCGGACTTGTCTTACTGTAGTGCTTGAAGTGGAGCAGGTATTTTAAGCTTAGCAGGTATTTTAAGGTTTAGATAACTGCCCACGTGCTAGTATTGCACTGAATGTATACGCAAGTATTTAACCTAGTTTGTGGTTAGATTTGTTTTTAATTCAGTAAAACGTTGTTCATTTACAACATTTAGTTACATAGCACGATATATGAAATGTAAAGTTGATACTTAATATACATACGTATACAATAAAAATAGACATTTAATATTCACATTTGTCATATCATATAGCTGTTCACACTGGTAGCCGATGTTTTCCGAAACAAACCAATGATTTTATACACTTTTCACTAACTTAAACAAAAGATAAATGAATGATATTTTAATAAATGAACGGAATCACTTCAAACTGTCAATCACACTTAATCGATACCAGTCAATTACCCATCTCTATCCCCTAATTATTTAAATATACATTTAGAACGGAGTGAACGTACCAATCGCACTAGAGCCGCCATGTTGCAAATACTGTCTGAGTGCCTGCAAGTTGCTTATATACGGAGTGCGGGGCGGCCTTTCACCGAGTTACAGATTTTTTTAGAGGGTGAGTATAATAGGGCATCTCTGATTTATTGGTTTATATGCTTTTTCTTCGATGTGAAATCTTATAAAAGCTACTATACGGTTAGCGCGAAACAAGTGGATGAATTAAATGATGTAGACAATGTTTATAGTCATATCTCGTTATAAATTGACCTATTACTTTAAAATAATTTATAGCTATTTTTTTCCAGTGAAAAACAAGATGTGCTCAAAATAATAATATTATAAAGACATTTGTTAAATAATGTTTGATAACAATGCCAAAACTAGGTACATTAAAGAAACATGATGTTCAACTTAACAAAAACTTATCAAGTTTTTTAACATATCTTCGTATAAAGTATACTGCATAAATTAAATGTTGTAAATGACATTTATGACGTGTAGCATCCCTGACCTCAGACAATATAAAGTTCATGACATAAAGATTAATGATTACTCTACGCTAGTAGCATCATTGCGCGTGCGCATCATCAAAGCTCTACGAGTGCTACGACTACTACGCCGTAGCAGCGTAGCGTTTGGCATTAGGTACATATATCATTATTAGATACCTACTTAATTTTTATTGATAGTTTCAGTGATCTTATTAACTGAGAAACATTTTACATGCCTACATATGAGTCGCTAAACTTCACTCGGGTAAATCCATTTATCAGATTATGCGAGTTTGGTATTAATAAAAGGTAATAGGGTAGATATTTGCTGAGAGGGTTGAATGGACTTACCCGAGTTTGAAGTTAAGCGACACATACGCCAAAGACAGAAATTCAGTTTCTACCTATATAGATATTCCGATTTTTAAATGATATTGATTCGATATTCATCTCACTCCGTCCCACTCGCAAATTAAATGAGTTTCTTTTAAATATATATGTATAACATAAATGTACGCCTTAGAAGGCGTACATATAGGTAGGTATACACACCTACAGTATGCAAGTATGTACATAGGTAGATTGGTATAAATATCAAAGCTAATATCATACAAATATTGCATCGGCACTTATGGTTTTGAGATTTAAGTTTGAAATACTTACATGTAATTTATATTAGGAACATTACATTCTTATAAATTAATGTAAATTTTAACAGCCATGATAATGCAGTTCTGTGTGTATTTTTTGTGATGTAGCGCATGGCCTGCATACGAACTAATGTGCAATTCAGTCTGGCGTGGACAGAATATATTGTTAGGTTTCCACACTTACTTAACTCACTTTACGCAGGTCACCTAGGTACCAAGGTTTCGTTTACGAAACATCATTAAATCTAGGTTAAGTATTCTAAATATCACTATGCCTACCCTCTTAGCAGGATGCAATTATGTATATTTTACATCAGAAAGCAGGCCAAAATTCTCTTATTAACGTATACATAATTCCTTATAAATCAAAGTGAACGTGTATTCGTAATCAAATTGTACTCGTATTTATAAAACCACGCACGGCCTAATTCATAGAAGGTTAGACCCTGAAATAGGAGACACATTATTCTTCATAGACGTACTTTTATGGATATACAAAATTTACTTAAACCTCAACAAAATTGCAAAAAATATACACATGTAACTTCTCTTTTTAGTAATAAGTACTCCGAAAACAATAAGTAACTGTACAAGTTGGACTCTTTATGCAATAGAACATGTTATGCTAGCTCACCAACCAGATAGAATTTTTAAGGTCGCCTACAATACAGCATTCCTGCTCTAAAGAACAGATAGGCTAGCTCACTGGCTTTGTATTAAGTTGAAGGTAAAGTCATAAATTTGATTTTAGTTTAGAAATTAGCTATGACTCACAGAAATATCTACTTCGTAAACAAAATATTAATTGGGTACCTATCTACCGGTTGTCTATTGTTTGTCCGAAAATTATATAAAATAATACTCATATGCCCGAATTTTATTTGCCCGAATTTCATTTGCCCGAATTGTTTGTTTACCATAAAAATGATGTGACATACTCTTTGTTTACCCGATTATTAGCTTCCAGAACGTACGAGTAGCATACGTGTTGTTGTCCATATTATTAATTGTAATAATACTATTTAATATAATATATTTTAACCTCACCTAACCCACTTTTCCAGTAGTATTTCTTTTCTGTAAGGGTCGCAGTTCAAACCTAACCTAACCCATTTTTCTAGTAGCATTTGGTTTCTGTAAGGGTCGCAATTCAAACCTAACCTGACCCAATTTTCTGATAGCATTTCTTTTCTGTAAGGGTCGCAGTTCAAACCTAACCTAACCTACTTTTCTAGTAGCATTTATTTTCTGTATGGGTCGCAGTTCAAACCTAACCTAACCCACTTTTCCAGTAGCATTTCTTTTCTGTAAGGGTCGCAGTTCAAACCTAACCGAACCCACTTTTCCAGTAGCATTACTTTTCTGTAAGGGTCGCAGTTCAAACCTAACCTAACCCATATTTTCTTTTCTAGTAGCATTTGGCTTCTGTAAAAAAAAATATTATGGCTAGTGATAATTATGGCTTACAATGATGATGACAAATGATATTATTGAAATTGATTTTATGGGAAACAAAGTTTCTGGCACGTGACTAATATAGTAAACAATAAGTATTGCATATGTAATTATGGGAAACAATATAATGGCTGTTGACTATTATGGCAAATGAAATTATGGCAAATGAAATTCTGGCAAGTGGGTGTATACCCTATCTACCTCAGTTTTATTGCGGTGTTTAATTTATGCAAATTGTAGTTCAATATTTATTTAATCCGAATTGTCATGCATTGTCTAACAAAACTAGGAAATGCAATCTCAATCTCGCGAGATATCGAAACAGCGACATCTCCAGCGAATTATCGAGATTAAATTGTGACTTGCTCGAGATCTCGTTTAATATTTTCGAGATCTCGAACGAGATTTTAAAGATTAACTCGTATGAATTACTTTGTTTTGGGTAATATTTTTGAGCGTACATTCATGTTATTCAGACAGTGCTCCTGTGTGCGGCCGGCTTTGACTGACAATAAGAGCTCCTGTAGTGTGCTCTGTGCTGAAGAATCGGGTGGAGCGTACCCACAATTATTTATTTATATGATTTTTCCACTTAACATGTTTTGTTTGTATATAAATTGTTGTTTTATTTTGCAAATATAACACCAAGTAGGTACCCTAAATAGGTAGTATATTCTGAATTCTTCCGATTTTTGATCAAAATAACTCATTAATAAAAATTACTTTTTCAAATCTCGATCTCGTCGAGATTCGCGCGAGACATATTGCTTGTGACCCGGCCTTCGCCGTATTTTCTCGCAATCTAGATGTCACAGTTGGCAGCCCTTGCGGCCTTGGCAGGGCGATGGGCGTGCTTAGGCAACCGTTATGTCATGAGGTTATGTGTAATCACTTCATTTGTTTGTATAACGACCATACTTTGCATGTAACCTGTAAGCTCCTGAAATTATTTATGTTATGTAAACACTTATAGGTAGGTATAGGTACATACTAAGTTTCAGGTGAATGAAAAGGGCCTTGTTTTTTTATTGTTAGTTGGGAATGGGTAATAATGCCTAGTTTCCCCTCTGAGTTGGAAGGTCAGATAACAGCCGCTTTCGTTAAAACTAGTGCCTACGTCAATTCTCGGACAAGAACAAAAAGTGTTAGGGACAAAAATAGTTAGGGATGAATAATACTAATAAAATAAAGTAGATTAACTATGATCAGACATCGTAAATTTTATAGCATTTTCGGTGCAGCGGAGTGGTGTTATGGGAATTGGTATAAACAACTTCAACCCCAATTATTAATTAGCGCTAATTACGTTAATATTAACCTTAATTGACCATTTCATTTGGAATAATCTATACCAATTCCATTAACACCACTCCGCTGCACCAAAAATGCTACCTATAAAATTTACGTGTTTGATTATGAATTTTATTATGATAATTTCTTTATTACGTTTACTAGGTACAATCAAAATGCACAAATGCACATGCTAATAATACCTAACTAAAAGACATCATTTTGATATCAAATGTACGCTCGAATTGGACTCATGTACCTACACATACGTACAACGTGATGCATTCATTGCGTTCTACGGGTATACAACTTAACATCACTCATACTGACCGGAGTAGACTGCGCCTTAAGAATGCAGTATTGGGGTGTCATTCTCTTGTCGGTACGGAGACAAGGTCTCGGCCCGCACGAGCTTCCGCGAAATCCTGCGCTTGCACTTACACGCGTTAAATCACGTGCAATGCATATGGCGATTGTAAAGATAGATAATAAGATATATTTAAAAAAGTTTTGTTTCATACTGCGATGGAGGGAAACAGACAAGCCGATGAAGAATATGGTAAAAATATTACCTGTCAACGGGTCAATTTCAGTAGCTCAGTTGGTAGATGCAGCGCATACAGCGGGCGATGTAAAGGGCTAGTTCCTTTGCAGATATACATAAATAAAATAAGTAGTTAGAAATTAAAACAAAAACGCGTGTTCCTGTTGCTAGATGTATTAAAACGAAACTATAAGTATTCCTATTTGATTACGGAACCCTGTAAACTAATTTCTACTGAAGCCTCTAAATCACTCCATAGCTCTGTAAAGCTAAAGCGGTATGCAAAAAGCGCCGCGTGTGCGCAAGTACCCCCACATCGACGAAAACCGTCCTTGGCGCGACCTAGCCACAACTAGAAAACTAATTGAGATTGTAGATATAATTACCAGATAGCATTGTAGCTTTATATTCTAGTTTGCTTGAACATTCATACCGGAAATATGGTGCTTAAATCATAGGCTCCCTTTTCGTGCTTCGACATAGTTGAGTATAATGTGCAAAATGCACATTGCACATATCTGATAAATCTCAAGAGTATTCTCATTTCCCTGTAGGTAAATGGTCTTCAGTTATGAACCCATAAATCGAAATAATTAAAAAGGCGGCGGTGCTAACCGGTTCGGCAAAATGCTTGCACTTGCCTTAAACTGTCGCTCGAATTCCGACCTTGCGCGACTCCACACTTGACATTTTAATAGACGGCGTCATGTAAAACAGAGCCAACTCCCGATCTTGAATTTATCTCAAATCAGAAACAATATATGTGTCGCTTAACATCAAACTCGGGTAAATCCATTCGACCCTCTCAGCAAATATCTACCCTATTACCTTTTCATAATACCAAAATCGCATAATCTGACATATGGATTTACCCGAGTTTGAAGTTAAGCGACTCATATATCGTTCTGTCCATACCTAATGAGCTGCTCTATTGAGCCCTCGAAGTATTTAACGCTGGTTTTTGGAACGTCCTTTATTAGTGTCAATCCATGAAAAGTCTGCAGCGGATTTGATAGCCCACGCAGTGCACGTGTTACTTATTTTAAACGTCAAACTTCTATGAAATTATGACGTATAAATGACACTTGCACTGCGTGGACTATCAAATCCGCTGCAGATTTTTCTTAGTCTGACTCTATATACCTATCTACCAACCATCCGTTATGTTATCACCGCGCGTCAAGAAAATTATTAGACAACATGAGATTTTATAATGTGAGCCATTTTTATGCAAAACAATATTAGGTATGTGTGTGTCCCGTTCCTTTACAAGTTTTACAACTACTAAAATCACCTACTTAATTTTTTAGTCAAGTGGTAACATTGGAAATGTTTTAATTTCAATATGTACATGAATTTAGCAGTAAGTACTAGGTACACAAAACTTTACCCCAAGGACACTACAAATATTTTAGTATTTCCACACTCATAATTTTAGAAAATTTTGGTCCATTAATATTATAGTACTATTAATATTAATATTATAGTGTTACCCGCACCAATCATGAAGCATTTAAGAGAAGATGTGGAATTGTGTATTTATTTCACTGGTTCCTGTCAAATTTCTACCGCTTTGCGAATGTATCCTCTTTTATGTTTTCGACGTGTCCAATTAGTTTTAACATAAATCACCTACAAATTTATACTTTGTTTGTTCTTCAATCAGAGATAGTACCATTTATTATAAAGGTCGTTTCTCAAAAAGTTGGCACCGCCAGGTTAAAATTTATGTTTTTCAACAATTTTGCATTTTCGCATTTTTTTTTATTGGGATCGTTAAAAGGCAACTTAAACTATTAGAAAATGTGGAAGGGAAGCAATTCCTTCAATTAGTTTAGAAGATATAGGCGTTTGAAATTCAGGTGAATGATATCAAGGGCAGGTGAAAGATATTTTGTCTCCAGGTTATCGATAGTAGAAGCAGGTTATCGAGAAACAAGTACAAATTCCAATGAAAATATTGACAGGTTATCGAGAGGCGTCATTAACCTGTGTCCGTTGCCGTTAACCTGGTTTCTTGTCATCATTCACCTGTAATGAGTGTCATCCACCTGTCCACCACATCATTTCAATGCCTTCTAAAAATAATCGAAAAATGTGTCATCTTCGATAAAAAGGGAACTTACTGTCCACCACGATGATTAAAATTTTGGATTCTGACCCACCTCACCTTCGATTCGATTCCCAATTTAACACCAAGTTTCTGTGAATAAGTCAACATTCAATCTTGCTGTCTATTCACCCTGGCAGTACCTAGTGGAACTCAGGTTTGGTGCAACATAGACACACGCTGTTTTGGTCATCCAACACGTCTTGATGAGCACTTGGAAGTGCAGTACCCAAGATAGAGCTGATGCTGAACCCTCGCAGTACCTAGTGGAACTCAGGTTTGGTGCAACATAGACACACGCTGTTTTGGTCATTCGACACGTCTTGATGAGGACTTGGGAGAGCAGTACCCAAGATAGAGCTGATGCTGAACCCTCGCAGTACCTAGTGGAACTCAGGTTTGGTGCAACATAGACACACGCTGTTTTGGTCATTCGACACGTCTTGATGAGGACTTGGGAGAGCAGTACCCAAGACAGAGCTGATGCTGAACCCTCGCAGTACCTAGTGGAACTCAGGTTTGGTGCAACATAGACACACGCTGTTTTGGTCATTCGACACGTCTTGATGAGGACTTGGGAGAGCAGTACCCAAGATAGAGCTGATGCTGAACCCTCGCAGTACCTAGTGGAATTCAGGTTTGGTGCAACATAGAACACACGCTGTTTTGGTCATTCGACACGTCTTGATGAGGACTTGGGAGAGCAGTACCCAAGATAGAGCTGATGCTGAACCCTCGCAGTACCTACTGGAACTCAGGTTTGATGCAACATAGACACATGCTGTTTTGGTCATTCGACACGTCTTGATGAGCACTTGGGAAAGCAGTACCCAAGATAGAGCTGATGATGAACCCTCGCAGTACCTAGTGGAACTCAGGTTTGGTGCAACATAGACACACGCTGTTTTGGTCATTCGACACGTCTTGATGAGCACTTGGGAGCGCAGTACCCAAGATAGAGCTGATGATGAACCCTCGCAGTACCTACTGGAACTCAGGTTTGATGCAACATAGACACATGCTGTTTTGGTCATTCGACACGTCTTGATGAGCACTTGGGAAAGCAGTACCCAAGATAGAGCTGATGATGAACCCTCGCAGTACCTAGTGGAACTCAGGTTTGGTGCAACATAGACACACGCTGTTTTGGTCATCCAACACGTCTTGATGAACACTTGGAAAAGTGGTTACTAAGATAGAGCTGATGCTGAACCCTCGCAGTACCTAGTGGAACTCAGGGTTGGTGCAACATAGACACACGCTGTTTTGGTCATTCGACACGTCTTGATGAGCACTTGGGAGCGCAGTACCCAAGATAGAGCTGATGTTGAACCCTCGCAGTACCTAGTTGAACTCAGGTTTGGTGCAAGGTCAGGTCAGGTCAGGTCCGGGTTCAGGTTCAGATAAGAGCCGGGATCCAGATCCAGGTCCGACTCCGGGTTTGAGTCTAGGTCCGGGTCCGAGTCACAGTCCGGGTCCGAGTCCGGGCCCGAGTCTGGGTCCGGGTCCCAGCCCCAGTCCCAATCCAAGTCAAAATCTAAATCGCCAAACGTGTACTATGCATCGTTGAAGAGTTCTGTTCTGATCATCATCAGCAGTTCCACTTCATCAAATGCGACAGTTTTTAATGAAAATGCTCGATTTTCTGATGAAAATCCAAAAGTCACTATACGCATGCCTTTAAAATTTGAGGAGTTCCCTCGATTCCTCATGGATCCCATCATCAGAACTCGAGATTGACAAAAATGCAGCTTAAAAACTTATCTTGCTTAACAAACATAACGAAGAGGACAAATCGTCAAACGTGAACTATGCGTCGTTGAAGAGTTCCATTCTGATCTTCATCAGCAGTTCCACTTCATCCAATGTCACTTTTGTGAATGTATATGCTTGATTTGTAAATAAAAACACAAAAATCACTATATGTATGCCTTTAACATTTGAGGAGTTCCCTCGATTCTTCATAGATCCCATCATCAGAACTGGGTTTTGACAAGAACGGGACCAATCTGCATATACTTATACTTTTTACAAAACATTTTAATATATGTCTAAAACTAAAAACCCTCATAAGGTACCTTTTCCCGTGGGACATCACAAATCTAGTTTGAGTATATGTAACGTGGATTTTAAATAGTTATCGATCACCTGTCATATGGCAAGTGAATGACGCTTCATTCACCTGCCATTGCATCATTCACCTGACTTTTTTGGACAGGTTAACGAGACTTAAGACAAAAGTACAAAAATTTCAATAATATGCAGCTTTAACAGACAGGATAGTTTTTATTCCTAAATTAACACACAAAAGCGATATAACCGCTATATAATTATATAGTTACGAGTATTAGTTGTGGTATCAGTGACATTAACCTGCCGCAAAATCTCACCCACCTGGCAGTTTTAGCCAGGTGGACGATATGCAGGTGATGGGGAAAATGGCAGTTATATCGGGAATACACAAAACGTGTATATTTTATAGGATTTGTATACCATTTTTTAATGTACTTATTTATTATTTATTGGTTACTTCAAGCATGCTCCATCCAGTTAAGGCCACCCACTCGCAACCGGACGCGCCTGCGGCGGCGTTTCCGTTCATCTGACAATACATGTTGCCCTTTCTTTACGATCGTTTCCTTTTACCCTAATATGTCAAGCAGGATTACCCCAGTCATTGACATGAACCTCAAATTATCTGTTCTTCAGGAACTCTCGCATTAAAGTTCATGATAGTAATATCTCCGGAAGTTTAAATGGAACGCCACACTTCAGACTTTATTTTAAAGGCACTCACTCACTCACTTTGTTTACTCTATATTTTTACCGGAGATGATTTAGTTAGGCATAGACTATGTATAGGTAGTTAACAGAAGAATCAGCCAATTTGATCAAATTAGCTGAACACAAATTAGTTGAAGAGAGAATAAGAGCCGAGCCAGATAAATAATATGGATGCCATTTTTTCTACATATTCTATTGCACACTACAAAAATACTAGTTAGAAGAGTGTGCATGAAATATTTATATATGAAAAGTATATTATGGTTCTCGCACAATACGATGACCAATATAGTATAAGTTCGTTTTTTTAGCATTAGAAAGAACCTGAAAGAAGGTAAGCGATCTTGACATGTCTTTTAATTGAAAAACGCTTTTTAAAATTCAGTACCTAACTATTACTTATGAAAGCAGAAGAATATAAAATATCGTATTAGATTTATAATTGTTAGATATTTCCCGTAACTTATTTTTAAAATGTGTTTTTCAATTAAAAGACACATCAAGATTGTTTACCTTATTTCTAAATGCTAAAATAAACGAACTATATGTAGGCGTTCGGGTTACCATATTCATATTACAAAGCTCTGAAAGAAAACAAAAGAAGACTCCATAAAATTATGTTTATGAGTTATTTATTTGAGAAGTACCTAAGTTTTTTATTTTTCAATATTTTATTTAACGCATGATGATGTCTTACTTACCTACATGTAGATAAGAATCAGCAATCGAACTTTAAAAGCGTAACTTAAATTAAGCATTTACTGATATTTATTAAATATGACTCACATTGCATCTTACTAGTATTTTCAAATACCAAATTAAGTTGATTTTGTATAAAGTTTAAATACGGTTCTGGTGAAGTGTGTAGTTTCATAGTTTTAAATTTTGTTGACTTCCTAAACGAAAAAAACAACGACAACATACGATTTCTTTAATTTTATTAAAATACATTTTATGGCAACTATACTCATATCGTACATAAACGCAATATTTCACGGTCAAAATCGCTGTTTTCTTGTTTTCCACACTTTAAGACGGCTTCTTAGAGGTCTAAACGTCACTATCACTTGCCGTTTTGTTAGTTAATGTATGTAGTTTTATGATTAGAGTGCGATTGTCAGACTTGTCAGGCTTTTTATTCAGGGTACCGTAAGTTCGACGCTTTGCCTACCGTGAAAAACGAAAATCGAATTATATCGCTATCGCTCAATATGTAAGAGGTATATAGAGGCAGATAACGAAATCACGGTTTTCGTTTTTTTGCGGTAGGCCCTACGAATGACATCATTTAAGTATCATTCTGATTAGGGATTGCAAACCGGATTGATTTTCATCGTATTTTACTAAATTTAGATTTTTTCATTCGTTCTTTATTCTGTTTAACTTCTTTCTTCTATCCGTCGCCTTTATCTCACCTAAAACGCGCAGTGGGTGCTGCGTGCGGTCTTTTTTTCTATTTTCCCGGATCCGGTCCGGATCCGGTGATTTTAACCGGATCCGGTAGTTTCTAAAAAGTGCCGGATCCGGCCGGATTACCGGATCCGCCGGACCGGATTGCAATCCCTAATTCTGATGTCAGTGTAAGTTCAATAGACCGTTTGACTTACATTTCAGCCTTTTGGATAGACATTCAACCCTCAAACAAACGATCGACTGACACCAGATAAAAAAAACTCCTCATCTAGTCTATTGTATGTATTCTAGTAGGTTAAATATTCCCCTTCGATTGCAGTCTGCAAATCTGCACCTGTTAAGCACTCCATTCACAATTTATCCGAATTACATTTTTATCTCTAACAATATCGATGACATTGCATAATATTAAGTTTCACTGTTCCCAAATGGGAAAAGAAAACAACAAATACACGTAACATTTATTTAATCGATATTTACAATCGGCACGCGTCTCGTCGGCCATTTTGCGTCATACTCAAACGCAGTGTAGAATAATTGATTCTTTATTGGTTGTTTCATAAGAAAGCATTCCAATTGCAGTGGGAATGTTAGCTTGTTACATATGCGATAAAATATTGTATGCTAATTAGGTACAGGAAAAATAATGTGACAAGCCTGGTTTATGTACACATGACTATATTAAATATGGGGTAATTCGCCAGTAACTGGCCACTTTTAGTTAACAGGCCGCTCTAAACAAAAAATGAATTCTATTCAATTATAAACAGAATTAATTTTAACCGTTTCAATAACTGGCCAGTTATTGAAACCTTATGTTATACTAAAATGAATTCTGTTTATATGTGAATAGAATTCATTTTTAGCTCAGGGCTGAAACTTACTAAAAGTGGCCAAATACTGGCGAATTACC
This sequence comes from Cydia fagiglandana, assembly GCF_963556715.1. Lineage (NCBI taxonomy): Eukaryota > Metazoa > Arthropoda > Insecta > Lepidoptera > Tortricidae > Cydia > Cydia fagiglandana. Next base: position 17,062,811 of record NC_085932.1, on the reverse strand, counting down.
CTATGAATAAGTAAATTTAGATCCACACAAAATAGTAAGGTAACACACAATCCTATCTATGAAATTTAATTACTTCGTACCAGGCATTTACGTTAGCGTCTGCGTGAACTCGTTCGTATTCCCTCTGTATCGCACCAATAGATCAGTGCAAGGGAGATGTACTGCGATCGAGTTTACGAAGTCGCTAACGTAAACGTCCAGTGTCAACTCGTGGTACGGCTGCTAATATAATACATATCAACAAAGTCAATATTTAATTTAAAGCATTAAAATATAGACTGTGCAATAATTTAATTAGTGTGTTAGTGTAACTGAGTGTACCTATTGAGTTAGGTTGCATTATTGTAGGTACATATATCTATGTATATGTACCTACAATACGTCATGGGCTTTATAATACTCGTATGCGTAACTACCTATTAACATACTACTAATACAAATGATAATTATTTTACATTCGTTACAGTAATTAGATTAAAGCCAAAATTATATCTACTCATTATAATTGACTAGCACTAAATATACAAAATTAAAAAAATCCGTTCGTATTGCTTTGGGTAGATAACACCTTAATAAACATAGTTTGTCGTTTCGTTGTCGTAGCGCAAGCGATTGTCACCTTGGCTAGGCACCCTGTTCAGAGTATTTAAAACCGATCTCAAATTCTATGTAATCAAACCAGCCTGATGACATGCCAAACTTGATTTTCACTATTAGGATATCCTATCTCTTACTAAAATTAACCAGTGAAGTCAATAGTGTAAGACCCCGTGTTGGGATCGAAATTCTGCGCCGGGTGTCCTGAGAAAGGATTGTAGTTTTGTGTCTGATAATTCTGGTAGTTTTGCGGTTGCTGGTACTGCTGCTGGTACTGTGGTTGGTACTGGTTGTACTGCGGCTGCGAAGTGATCTGGTAAGAGAACTGGGGCTGCTGGTGGAAGATTTGGTTCTGCTGCCTTTCCTGAGGGAAAGTTTGCGGAGCCTGGTTGAAAAGACTGGTCTGCTGGGAGAAAAGTGGACCCGAGCGGAAAGCAGACGGCTGTTGAGGTTGGTACTGCTGCTGCTGGTATTGCTGAGGCTGCTGATATGTCTGCTGTTGGTATTGAGGTTCAGGCTGGGATGGCTTCAAGAATTGCCTGATAGCGCTCGGGCGGGATTGGGAGCGGCCGTTGTACTTCGGGTCTTCGTAAATTTTCGGGTCTTCCCGATACTGTCCGTCATCCTCCTGGCCGTCGGTGAGAGCGTTGTTGGACGATGGGTCGTTCAACGTCGGAGGGGGGACCATGATTCCAGTTCCTGGAATTGAAGAAATAAGAAATGTATAGGTGCATGTGATGATACGGGTAGGTACCTATTTTTATGTAGTTATTTCAAAACCAGTTCAATAGATTTTCTAAACATTAAATTGCATATTTCACATATAATAATATATAGGTATATAGACAATTTATTTAACTTATAACCTTCACGGTCTAAATATAAAATAAAATAGCTACATTTGGCTGAGTAATTAGTTTTGCAATATGTTATAATATTGAATGAAGCACGGTCATACTCGTACTTATATTATATGCGAAATTGCATAAAAGTAAAACACAAGTACCCTGCAAGTAATATTATGTTATCATGAATCTTTTTGTGCGGATATAAAGCCCATTACTATCTGATTATTTTGTAAATTTTCGTAGTTTTTTAACGCTAGGTATATTCAAGTTCAAAGTTATTAACTTGATTAAATCATGATCACTGGGCGTGAGATTTTTTAATTGGTTAAATTACAAAAGTGTGAAACTTCTGTAGATTCACGGCGATCGTAAAGTTGTAGAGTATACCTAATCATATTTACAGAAATTGTACGTTTATTTACTGAAAATTTTACGGCAAGACCGTGTTAGTTATGCTCCGTGTAGACTTCTAGAATGAAATTGGGCAGCATCTAGGGAAATTTCTAGATACATACTTATTTTAGGTAGGTAAAAATCCAAAGTAGATAAACGGTAGACAATATACTGTAAGTAACCAACTATTAGCCACCAACTATTGTAAAACTAGGGCCCGCCCGGACGCTATAAGAATTTATGCAGCTTAAAATACCTTCAGTTAAATTGTAACACATTTTGTAGTTCGCAGCATACAAATGAGATCAATACTGCCGGCCTAGCCAAGGTTACAATCGCTATCGCTTCGACAACGAAAAGCATTATGTCTCTCTATCACTCTTCCATATTAGTGCGACAGTGACAGTTGCGTTTCGATCGCTACGGAGCGTAAGCGATCGGCATCTTGGCTACGCAGACTGTATCGATTTCCCAAGCGTTCCAACTACGCGAATAAGTTTCTGACCATAACAATTTAATTTACACAAGCTCGTATCTATTTTAACGGGTTTTACAAAAAGTAAACTTAACTTTACATATTTTAGGATTGCATTTGCATATGTGATGTAGTTCAAGGTACGTAGTTAGTACAGTAAGTAGCCGATATAATGCAGTAATGGTGCCCTAGATACGTTTTACTTGTTTGGTAACTGCCATAAACGCGTAACTTGTAACGGTCAGTGCCATCCAGTGTCAGTAAGTACCCGGTGTTATGATAAGCAGATGCGAAAATTTTCATCATTTTGAAGTATAACATGGTAATTATATATATCTGGTTGGCCTAGTTTTGTATTTACTTGTTACTCAATTTGTCAATGTGATGAATTAAAAGCTGTTTATTACAGAAAACTTAAATAACTGATTTTCCAAAGAATTTAAGTGCATGATGAAGGGTAGAATTAATTTAGATTAAACATTTTTATTAAGGCTTTACTTAATATGCAACTGTTTATATATTATAATATATTATAAATTGAATTGTCTATGCCTTAGTTATTTCGTCATTTCAAAACCAGGAAATTACAAAATAGTTTCTTTAGGTACCTATGTACTTTGTTATTTTATGGACAGTTTCATGCAGTTTTACGGTGAATTAGTAGGTATATAACACTTAGGTACTGTTTTAATGGCTCTTATTAATATTAAACAGTGTTTGCGAGCGTACTTCACGGTTTATGTTTATAAGAATATGTTCTTAAAATTTTTACTGTTACTGCTTAAGTTTTGGTCACGCCGAGTACAAAGGTAGTACGTATTAAATAGGTAATAATGTCGGTGGATGCTGATATGCAATAATTTGTCAACCCACATTAATTTTGCAATAAGATCAAATCAAAAAAAATACGACTACAGTTGACATTTTACAAATCATTTTTGGTCCTAGGTAGTTATGAAGTCTAAAGTGGTGGTACTGGTGCTCGACACGGTCCCAGTACATGTCATCTTGAAACTTAAATCATTGTCAATAGAGGTTACAGCAGGGTGTCATCTGTTGGGCATTAGCATGTCGAGCACTAGTACCACCACCTTATTTAGATACTACTTAGTCATGTAAATACGATTGTATTAGGTTGGTAATAATCATTCTTTTGCAAGTTACAATGCCTAATTTCTATTTATAGTTTGCACTAGTAGTTTTTACATATTTTAAGCATATCCAATCACAACTCATAAAATGTTGAAAATAATTATCTTACCTTGCGGCTCGAATCCCCTTTTACTGCTGGCGCCGTAAGAAATCTCTCTCAGCTTCCCTGCTTCGTCGACGTATCCGTACTTCCCAGCTACGTCTCCGTTGGGGTACTTGGTCTCAATCTTGAAGGAGCCGTCGGCCGCTTCATATCCGAAGCTGTAGGAGCCATCGTCATTCTGCCGGTTGATCTGCTTGAGGATAGGCACCGGGGTCGTGGTGGGGCCCTGCTGGGATGCGGCGCACGACAATGCCGCCAGCAGGAGTGCAGACTGGAAATAAATAAAGTACTCTATTTAGTAGAGCTGTTACACACATTACGGAGTTCGTGCAATATTTAACTATCCTTCCTGCGTGATTGCGTCACAGTAAAAAGGAACCATAAACTTTATTTTAAACATTGACATTAATTGAACTTTAAACATCTTAACTTCGGTATTGATCTGAAAAGCAACAGCCGCAGCGCATGTAGGTGTTTATAAATATTGGTAATGTCTACTTAATATTAAATCAAGATAAGGTTTTGAAAGTTCGGATGCCGCAAATACAGTGAAACCTGGTTAATTGGCACCTGGATAAATGGAAAACCTCAATAATTGCAACCAAAAGTCCGGTCCCGGTCCCTTGAGACCAAAAGGCCTCTATAATTGAAATTTTGGAGCCTCTATAATTGCAATCTAGATTTTAGTGCTTTTCGTAATTTTGCCTCTGTAATTGACCACATCACAACTTAAGACCTCTATAATTGACACTGTTCTAAAAAATCCGTTATTTTTGCTCTTGTTTTTACCTCTATTATTGAAACGAGTCTTACTTATTACCTCTGTAATTGAAATAATGTTGTTGTAGACAGCAGAAACAATATTTTAATAGCAATGATCATTTTATTTATATCTCCATCCAGAATTCAATTTATTTATTGGGTATCTATCACAGCCTGTAGTAGGTGAAATAGTTTTGATCAATAAAAAACAAAGTATGCTTTTTATTTTTACATTTTGATACAACTTTCTTCTACAATTCAAGGGAATTTATAAACCCAAATGATAAGAAAATAAAGTGGTAATTAATGTAGTGTAAAAGTGCAAGTATAGACAGAAGCAATATATAGACCAGAAACCCAGAACGTAAGCGTGTAAATCTACTTTAAATGGTTATTTGCACCTCCATAAAAGAAATTTGTCAGAACGCAACCTCTATTAATGAAAACCTCTATAATTGACACAACGATTTTTTGAACCTCGTTAATTGACACGACCTGCTTAAATGAAAAACCTGGTTAATTGACAAAAACTGGCCGGTCCCTTGAGATTGCAATTATCCAGGTTCCACTGTACTACCGAACAGCAGTACAAATGTTGTACGTCATATCGTCAGTAGGTAAGACAGTTATGATACCTTCTTATGAGATATAATAACGTGTTTAATTTCATACTAACTTGGCATCAAATTAAACCACAAACCACAATACAGTAAGTATACCGACTACCGACTACCTACCTATATTATGAACAAACAAATCTTGTCACAGTTAATTTATTATATACCAGCTATACAAGTTTTATTAAAAAGTGCTTAGTTTCGTCCAATACGTCCAATTAAGCAATTAATAAAAATTATTAAAAGGTATGTTATACAAAAAGTACGTTATAAAAAATATTTTCTTACATAGCATTCGAAATTTCTACACAGGTATTCCATGGCTACCAATATGAGGAAAAAATCTCGGCCAAACAAGTGCAGCGAGGTGTTTTATTATTATTACGCAAGTGACTAAAATACGAGCGACCTTGATCTTGCTCGCGTGTCGCTCCACATAACGCGCCTTGTATCAAAAATCACCCGTTTTAATTGTTTTTCTACACTTCGTTCTTGAATACGAGTTCTTGAAAGGTACCAACAGTTGTATCGGTTTGGCCTGGTAGCTGACTGGTAGACAATGTTTTGTGGCATTGAGTCCGGCTTTTGTAAATTACTTACCTATTGTGCAATGAAGATTATAAAAGGGTATCGTTGAAATGAACACTGAGTGACCTAGCCAGTACAGTCGCCTCAGAAAAAATGTATGAATGCAGTTTCTTATGTTTATTTGCTACCTGTACATTTATGCATTAATAATACCTCGTTAGTCGATACTAACATTATATAAATGCAAAAGTGTGTTTGTCTCTCTGTTTGTATGTCTGTCTGTTACCTCTTCACGCCTAAACCGCTGAATCGATTTTGATGAAATTTGGTATAAGTAATCGATACCCTGACCCAAAAAATATTAGAATTGAACGAACTTAAACGAACGATTGTCAACTTTTAGATTCTTTATCTTACCAATTTAATATACTTACCTACCTTTATCTACTCACTTCATATTGAAATAGTATCTCTGTTATAAAAAGTGATAAACAAAGGAGCCGGTCTGGTGAATGTCCACAGCCTTGGTTCCTATAACACTTATAAATATAGCTATAGCTGGTGGGTGCCAAGTTGTGAGGCTATATTTATTTACTTGTTCGAGTCAAATAATGTAAAGGTCAATGCACCTTATTTTATGAATTAGATATATAAATTGACTCAAGCATTCAGTTGTTATTTATAAATTTGTTATGTCTTATTAGGTAAGGTGGCGATACTGAGGGCTTACCGCGAACCACGTTCGACGTGTTGCCTCTCTATCGCACTTGTAAATTTGTCCGTAAGGTTGACAGGGAGGCAACACTTAGAACGTGGTTCGCGGTAGGCCCTCTGGCCGCGTAGCCAAGATGCCGATCGCTTACGCTCCGTAGCGATCGAAACGCAACTGTCACTGTCGCACTAATATGGAAGAGTGATAGAGAGACATAATGCTTTTCGTTGTCGAAGCGATAGCGATTGTAACCTTGGCTAGGCCGGCTGGTGTTCGACGCGGTCCCAGTATCTAAATGTCATCTTGAAACTTAAGTAATTGTCAATAGAGGTGACAGCAGGGTGTCATCTATTGGGCATTAGCATGTCGAGCACTAGTACCACCAGCTATGTTAGCTAAGATCTTGCTTGAATTGCTTTGACATTCTGTACCTATTTATGATAATAGGTAGGTATATATGTATGACTAACTAAAAATCAAAAATATGTTTATAAAATTGGCATGCGTCTTGTGAAATCCATAAGTTACCAGATAGCAATAATCTATTCTCTCATCCGTTCGGTAGGTTTTAAATTGAATTTTTTGAATGCAGACCGCAAATTTAAATTATAAGCCACAATCTCGAGTCAACTTCTCAAGTCAACAATTTTGCGAACCTGTGTATTGCTTAAAATATTTTACGAAGATTATCAAGTCCGTAACAGAACTTCTCACACTCTGCTAACGAAATATTTCCTAACCTGCCTCATTAATTACCAAATGATCCATTCAAAAATTATTCAAATTTTACGTAAAAGTAGGTATTACATTACATTTTTAAAAGTATCTAACTTTGTTACATGATGCCAATTAAATATCTACCTGAGTGTAAAAATCTAATCATTAACCTGTTTAAAACATGTCGACCTTACTTAGGAATCAATTAAACTGCCATTGCAAAATGGACCTTCAGAATTTGAAACTAGAGCATAATTGTAGGTAGGTCTATGACTAGAACCGCAATGGAATGCGATGTCAATTATTGGAACAAAAAAAACTGATTTAATCGAATCATGTAGTTATCATACTTAGTTGTAGAATATGGCCAAGCGTGTCTATTTCTTGATCTTATCTCATTTGTACCGTAGGCAGCTTTGTACGGATAATAATATAGTTTATTATTATGTAATGTAGATTATAGTGGTGAGAACTTTTTAGTTTTTACTCTTCTTCTTCTATTGGTATTTTAGTCCACCAACACTGCTGCATATTTATTAATAATTTGTCTATTTTCATGGATTTCCATTCTATTCTAGATGCGCAATGGTCAAAACAAAACCTGTGTAATTTTATAGGCATTCAGTAGTTAGTTTATACCAATATGTTAAGAAGCAGACACTGATTACTGAACATTGTATTCATGATTAAGTTACTCAAGCTTCTGCCACCGAATCAAATTCAAGACAATGCCTTGACAAGGAGTCTCATTACTATGCCAATGGCCGGGCTATATTTCCATTAGCATTCCATCATTGGGGCGCGTGCCCTACTTGTGATTGCGCAATCGGGTGTGAATTGCAATGTTTATACTGCCGTATTCGAACTTCAAGATATTCACAAGAGACGACACATACTAGATCCATTCTAGATACGTTATAGTTTAGATATCAACTAGTTCTCTTTTGCAGCGCAATTCGGGCAACCAATGTCACTTTTACGTTAGATAGAGTAAGATATCAGATATCTATTAGATGTGAATTGGATCTCTAAGTCATATCCTGTGGAAATCGTGCAAGAGTATCTCCAGAATCGCGCAAATGTCAAATTTGACAGGTTAGATCTTAAACATATCGTTATCGTATCTTGTTGATGTCTAAAATATATCTAATAGATTGTCTATTTCAAAATCCGAATCGAGCCCATAAGCATTCCGAACTAACCAGAAGCTTATCAACTGCTCACTCTTGCAATGAAATATGCATAACATAAGTACCCTTGGAATAAAAACTTATATACATAAGGATAAGCATATTTGTGTCTAGTTGTTTACTCTATAGTTCATTTTTTTTAGCATTAGAAATAAGGTAAACAATCTTGATGTGCCTTTTAGCTGAAAAACACATTTTAAAAATAAGTTACAGCAAATATGTATGTAACAATTATGAATTTAATACGATCATTTATATTCTTCTGCTTTCAAAAGTGATAGTTCCTGATTTTTAAAAAGCGTTTTTCAATTAAAAGACATGTCAAGATCGCTTACCTTCTCTCAAGTTCTTTCTAATGCTAAAAAAAAACGAACTATAGAACCTTCAATTGAAGAATGTGTCGTGTGTACTGTCGCCCGACTTTCGGCGCGATTCGGGAAATGCATTAGACATTCACTAGATATGAAATAGTAACGATATGTGACGTTCCACGGCAAAAGGTACCTTATGCCCGCAATAATATTGATGGAGCGGCGTTAATAATAGCGTAAGCGCCAACCGCCATAGGGTACCCTTTTCGTGGAACGTCACATATAGTTACTATTTCATATCTAGTGAATGTCTAATTCATTTCCCGAATCGCGCCGTTTGTGACTAACAGACATCAACGCGCGGACACAAGATACTCGGTAGAGCAGACAAAAACGTTCCCGTATTGTGAAGGCGCTGCGGGCAAATTGAAGGTATATAATTGTATTCTGATATGCATTTATAGGTACCTATAAAGCAATATAAGCATGTTATTGTCGCCTAGTATTCAATTACACGCTTTGTTTTGTTTAGGAGTGTGTGTATATGTAGGTATCAATCCTTAAATTTAAAAATTCGGTAATTAAGAGGAAGCGGCAACTTGCCATCTTAGCATTATTTTGCTTCTTAAAGGAGCTTCGATCCATAAATATATATAACAAAAAATACTCAACAATGGACTGTAAACCATTTTTATTTCCAAGAATTGTCGCTAAATGAGCCTTTCACGTAGCTTTTCAACTAATTTCTCATTATGTTGTCGACATTTTCCCAGTTTCCCACATGCAGTATCATATACGTACGTGCATTACTTAATACGTTGTGCTCTCAATTACTTGGCTTTATGCTTTGCTGTCAACATTTCATATCTTCATTAGAAATATGAACATTGTACTATATTATTATTACTATCGGGAAACATTCCGGAAAATACTTATAGTATTTTTAAATTATTTGAAATTAGCGCTCGTAATAATATGTTAATGTTACCTATCCAGTAAACTTGTGTTGAATAAGATGACTCTCATGTGGCTCCCCAAGCCGAACTTAAGGTCTAGTTCACTCATTACCTAAACCGACCAATTAAAACACAAAGTAATTTTTTTGCGAAATGCACGCGCGGATGTCGAAGAAATGTACGTTAGAATTATTTTACATCGATGATCATTGTTAGTCTGTTATGATTGCCGGATCTAATTTGCAAATATAAAAGTAAACATTTCTTACGGTTTTAACTTAATTTCCCACATATATAATCCTGTGCAATACTTAATGCAGTTAAACCGTAATTAACTTATTGAGCGTGAGATAACTGCTTTGTTTGTTTAAACACAATAGAACGTAGTGACAAATTACCTACTGTTTGTTTATTGTTCACAGATGTTTACAATGATTCCGGTAAAAAGTATAAAAACTCGGAAGTAAATTCCAAATACGTTATGGTAGGTACATACCTATTGATGTGACCATAAACACTTAGGTACCAACTCGTCACAGACTACACAGAAACATATGTAGGACAATAGGTGCAATTTTACTTGTAAAATGCTACGATTTGAGTTCTATTTTACACCAAATTATGCTATAATAGCCCTGTTACAGCCCCAAAACTGTTTTTTGTATTCATTTGCACTACTTAGTAATGGTCGGAATTGCAGGTGCAGCTGCTCTTATGCTTAGCGCGGCAGTGTTGGGGTGGTCTGTGATAGAGGTACTCGTATATTCAAAGTCCACGAGTAAGTTTAGTATGGGTACTTTTAAATAAAAGAGTTGGGACCTAAAGACTTTTGTATGCTGTTGTATACTGCATGAAGTACACATATTTTGAATTTAGTTAAGTAAATACCACCCAATTGAACTGTCTTTCTTGTCCTGGTAGACCTTGCTTATTTAAGAACTTGTATATGATGATAGCTATGTATACTAGGAATTTAGGGCTCTTGGTTACGAGGACACGTTATTCTGGTTCTCTATGCTTCCTTGTCAAAGTATATCCAGTTGGTTACCAACTCGTGGGTCAAATTAATATTTCTTCCTAGTATAATCTAGAGCAATAGCTTTCGTAATGCCACGCCCGCTACCTGTCTATGCATTTTGCATTCCAATGGCGGCTATAGGAATGCCTTCAAACCCTACTCAAATATTTTCTAGGGTCAGCTAATAACCGCTCCAATGCCTTTGGGATAAGGCTATTATTGACAGAATTTAGTTAACAGCAACAGATTGAAAGCAGTCTTGTTTTGTTTGCAGAGATCAATGTTTTCGATAAGATTCTGTTAAACTTGTTAATGTTTTCGAGGGTTTTATTTTTAGTATAATTGAATAATTTACTCTATACACCGAAGAAATGTACAGTTTAAAAGAAGGGTAGTATTTCTTTTACAAATAAAAACAAGACTGACCTATATATCTATTTACGGAGAAATTTGTCCAAGTCCGGGTTAATGACAAGTAGAGTTAGTTAACATAAACATTTGTGCCCTTAGAAATAGAGGCGTGTTCAGATATTTGTGAGCACCTTGGCCGCTCCGATATATCTGATGGCGACTGTACAGTCACAACGTTACACAGACAGCCATTGCAGTCTAACATCATTGCGATTAAAAAACGATGTACTACTACGATTTACCCGACTACGGCAACGCAAAAGGAGGGTTATGATTTTGACCGGTATGTTTATTATTTAACTTTGATGCTGCTAAAAACTTGTTTCATTGGTTGGCAAATATTTAACTAGGAGAGTGACAATAAAATTAATCAAATAACATAGGTACGTATATAATATAAACAAGACCGAAGTGATCCCATAAGTGTTCCGTAAACAAAGTTTTGGTACGGAACACTAAAAATCATTAAATTGATGGTGTAAATTTTAAACTACTTTACATATTAGTTGCCTGCTGACACGATAACACGAGCCGTTCAGAGACCCTTGATATTACCTAATATGTATAACTTTATGTTTCGTTTACTTCATTTATCTGTGTAAATACCCTCATTACCGTGTCACAGTCTACTTAAACATTATATTGTAGGTACTAGTTTATAGTAGACATTTCAGTCACAGTGTAATGACACCACGAGGCAGTAAATTTTAGATTCCGAAACCATAAGGATGTTAAGCAATGAGTACCTGCATAACTGATAATTAACACATTTAGTCACTCAAATATGTAGGCTATGGACAGCAGACAAGTCAAATTATGTCCGATAGATATACTAAGGGATTTTTTTAGTCTTGCACTCGCATACATGCTTTTTGTATTATGATATTTATGATACTTAACTACGTATCTTGTTTCTTTAGTATTACTAAAATATAACAGTTGAGTTATCTCTGCATCCGTCCATCTTAGGTAAAAATTATAATGTTTGTTTTTTCTTTAATACTTTTGTGCGAAAGAAGATAAAATACACATTAACGATTTTATAAATTGCGCGACGATTAACGCGCGATTAATTTGAATTTCGCGCCTTTTTTTACTGACAAGATTTGCTTGACCAGCTATATATATGTATTAAATTTATGTTTGTAGTATCTATTTTACTTTTAAATAAGCGCTGGTGGCCTAGCGGTGCGAGCGTGCGACTTGCAATCTGGAGGTCGCGGGTTCAAACCCCGGGTTCGTACCAATGAGTTTTTCGGAACTTATGTACGAAATATCATTTGATATTTACCAGTCGCTTTTCGTTGAAGGAAAACATCGTGAGGAAACCGGACTATAAATCCCAATAAGGCCTAGTTTATTACCCTCTGGATTGGAAGGTCAGATGGCATTCGCGTTCGTGAAAACTAGTGCCTACGTCAAATCATGGGATTAGTTGTCAAGCGGACCCCAGGCTCTCATGAGCCGTGGCGAAATGCCGGGATAACGCGAAGAAGAAGAGTATCTATTTTACTCAGAAATGCGACTTGTAAGGAGTTAGTTATGGCTGTAAAAATATAAATTCACTTAATTAAGTTATTTACGTTGCCGTATCTAAAGTAAGACCATTTAAATCACTTTAAGATAGTAGTAGACAAAAACAAAACTTTAAGATAGAAAGAACTTTACTTACTCGTTCTTCAAATGTATGTATACATACGCTGTGGTATTATGCGTCTGGGTCTTAAATATAATACCTATGTATATGTACTTAACTTTGACTTTATTACAGGCTCTGTTCTGTTTAGCGAAGGGCGACCAGTGACCAGTACCCTCTTAGGTATACAAAGGTTAAATTCTTAACTTGTTGCTAAGTTGAACGTTCATTTTAAGGTTAACACTCTTAAATAAGTGACGGGACACGTCACAGAACAAGTGATTTTTTAATAACATTGCATCCGTGTACCTACAGTCAGCAATCAGATCAGATACATTTATGTAAGTACCTCTACATTTAACTACATACCTACTTTTAAAATGATACATTTCTTAAAAAAAAGCATATATAGATGTTGCTATCTGTAGGTATGTAAACTCATATAACAATAGCTTAAATCCAGTGAAGTTTTTTGATTGTATTAATTTAACTTAACTTTTGTTTAATTAACTTTGGTACCTAGTTACACACATGTAAATTATAAAAGTCATTAATGAATTTAGTAAATAACGGTCTAGTCCTATTATCAAGATTTCCTTTTTAAAAATACCTATAGTAAACTTTGCTTTTGTTATTGACTGTTCATTTAGTTACGATGTAAGGTTTTATGGGTACACGCTGTGGTATTATGCGTCTGTGTCTTAAATATAGTGGATAAGATAAGATAAAAAGCAAATCAGAATCACACTATTATCACTAATACCTAAATCAACTGAGATACAGAATAGTCAATAAGTTCGTCGTGATCCTTGCCTACCAATTTATCATAATTTGAAGTAATTTGTTAATTAAAGTATAGTTAAAAACTGACCTTCAAAACAAACATGGCGACTTTTCTGGAAACGTCAAACTTTTCCCGCCTTTGCGTGCAATAGCGCGCAATCGCAACAGACTTATGCGCCGCGCCTTCGGCCACTTGTATTTATAATGTCGCCGGCACACTGAAGTTACAACAGCCACAATATTGTTATTCGGCGTAGGCCCTGTGAGGTAACGTAACTACGGGTGATACCAATTTGTTTTGGAAGAAGCTATTGTTATGAAAAAGTTTTAGGTCATAGACTGGCATTGGGGTGACTAAAGCCTTTTTAAACATTGGAATATTGGCCTCCGCTCCAATTTCTAACAATCATTACCGACGTACATATATAGACGCCAATTCATAGAGCTCAACCAAAGCTAAAGTGGCAGCGATTATGATAGCCCAGACAGTGCATGTGTTATTTTAAACGTCAAACTTCTATGAAATTATGACGTTTAAATATCACTTGCGCAGTCTGTGCTATCAAAATCACTGCTAACTTAGCTTGGTCTAACTCTATTATCTTTTAGGTACTTACAATATGAACATATAACTAGGTACTTGCGTCTGTTGTGAAGTTGTGCCGAATGGTAATATTACCGAAGGGTTAGGTTAGATTAGAACTGCGATCCTCACAGAACTGAACTGCTATCAGAGAAGTGGGTTAGGTGAGGCTAGAACTACGACCCTTACAGCAGTTACAGCACAGAAATGCTCCTAGGAAAGTGGGTGGTTTTACCTCCTTTTCTACATAGTACACCATCTACAATAATCTTTCACCGGCCCCCATAGAAGTAGGTTTTTTTTTTAACCTCGTACCTAAGTCCTATGTTTTTTCGACAGCAGTAGTCATAACTGCCCGCTGTACTATACCAAGTACAAACCAAGAATAGTGCTTCAGACCTAAACAAAAAGATGTCGATTTTAGAGATTTTTTGAAGTGAGGTCTTATTTTCAGTATTTTTTATGGTATGTTTATTATGTATAGCACCTCTTTAAGAAGAAAATTATTGAAAATATTTTGTACTTCTGTGAGTACATTGGGTTTTTACACAGTATAATAAAAAAAGAAAAAGGATTTATTTAATATTCAAATTAAATCATATATTTTCTCTAAACATCACTAAAGTAAAAAAAATACTTTATTACAACATAACTAATCTTCTACTTATAAAAAGGTGAATTAAAAAACCTCTTTTCATTATTTTAATACTATACTACATCCATGGAGGTTGGATTTGGGTGCTCAAAACCTGGACTAGATCTCCAGACCTAACCCTTGCACTTTGCCCACGTCGCGCCCTTGTGCACTTGTGCTTCTACCACGGCTACGCCCACCTCATTGACCACGAGCACTTTGAAATCGATGACTAGATACACGTCCGCGTACTGTAACTTCTATTTCTCTATCTTCATATTCCGAAAACGAAGAAAAGTCCCTATTTGATTCTTGGTCGGGTTCAGCTAAAAACATATCTTCATTATCAGAGTCCTTGAAGTCATAGTTATTGAGAAATTGTGATATTTGCTTTTCATCAAACGCTAGAATAAGAAAAAAAATACTTGTAAGTTAGACCGAACGTACTACCGTAAGTACAAATTATTTTGACCAATCACAAACCTCCTTAAATTTACAGGTTTCTTTGAAATATTGTTTATTTTACAATATTTATAATTTAAATATACTAATACATTCGTATGACAACAGAAAAAATAAGTGATTACTTGAATATAAACCGATTATCTTACTTCGTGCTGGCCAGCGACCTGACTGTGTGGCCATCTTGCGAAAAAGTGACACTGACACTGACAGTTGACTGTACCTGTCTAACATGGCAAAATTGACCATAGAATATAGAATGAGAATGACCGTGTCAATGTTGCCGTTGTAAAAAAACTACCCGATAAATGGGGAATGAAAAATTTGTACTTGAGTAAGTACATTAGGCAGTTACGCCATCTATGTAGTTAAAATGTCAGGTCTGAAGTGCTATCCTTAATTTGTACTTGTACAAGTACGCGGGGACTTACGAGGTTAAATTACTTATGTTTGATAATTGTCATGCTTATGCTCTAACTGCAGTTAAGTACCCCTTAAAAATACCTATATTGAACCTCAAAAAACCTAAGTCAGGAAAGAGTGCCTTTCATCCCTTTGTCAAGAATCTACTAGGTATTTCCAGTGGGTAGGTACAAAGTCGATAAACATTGTTTAATTTTCTAAAAGGTTCACAAAATAATTTAAGTACATTGAATATTCCCAAATTAGATTTTAAGATATTTACCTTTCCTTCGTAAATTATGAGAGCCGCTTAAATATCGCTAATAATTTAGACTATTTGGTTAGATTCCTTAGACTGAACAGCGAATAAGCTATTAAATAGAGCAATCTTAATACGTAATCGATACCGTGAGGTCAATAATATTTTCAGGATTTTTATTTAAATTTTATTTCCGTTATAAGTAGGTATATTTCATATACGTGATAATGAATGTAGAGGGTAGGTAGCCAGGTTGTGGTACTTAACAAATACCTACAAAAACTCTTTATTGCACACCTCTTATGTAAGTAGGTACTTATACTGAAATAGCTATTGCCCGCGACTTCGTCCGCGTGGAATCTTATGTTCAACATTTTACATCTTTAGTAGGTACCTACCTATAATTTTCATATCCAAGCAATGTTCAAATTACTTTTCTTTTTTCTTGCATTCTAATAGGTAATATTCTCTTATACAACGATTCAAGTCCCGCACTTTAAAAAAAATGTTTGACCTCCATACATATTTTCATTCCCTTTTTCACCACCTTACGGGATGAACTTAGACAAACGCTGAAATTATTTATCTTCTCTTTTAATGAAATGAGTTCTTACGAAATTAAATATTCCTAGCTTAAAATACAATTTGAACCCTGTACAAATTTTCAACCCCCTTTTAACCCTTATAAGGAATGAATTATTAAAAACGCTGATATTACTTTTCCTGTCTTCTAATAATATCCCCAAATACAAATATTCAAGACCGACGCTCGAAAAAATGTTTGATATCCATACAAACTTTCAACCCCTTTTTCACCACCTTAGGGGACGAATTTTCAAAGACGCTGAAATTAGTTTTCTTGTATTTTAATTTAATACCTTTTTGCAAAGTTTCAAGTTCCTAGCTTAAAATAAAATTTGCACCCCAAGACGAACTTTCATCCCCTTTTTAACCCCCTTACGGGTTAAATTTCCAAAAACGATGCAACTACTTTTTTTTTGTGATCGGCTATTATGCCTTTCTAAGAAGTTTCAAAGCATTTGTAATGGATTCAAACTTTCAACCCCTTTTTAACCCTGTTAGGGGATGAATTTTTCAAAACCCTGAAATCACTTTTCCTGTCTTTTGATAATATCCCCAAATACAAAGATTGAAGTCCCGCGTTCGAAAAAATGTTTGATATAAATAAATAAATATTATAGGACATTCTTACACAGATTGACTAACACGCGTATTCGGGAAACGAGATAATCACAAGATCTAGAAACGATATAGAGATCAACTAGATTTACATTAGATATCGACTAGATGTGACTTGGATATCTAAGTCATAACTTTGTCAAAATCGTTCAAGAGGACCTCCAGAATCGCGGAAACGTCAAATTTGTCGTCGTCAAATCTTACTATATAAATATCTATAATATAAATATCTTTAAATTATCCATATCGTAACTTGCTGAGGTCTAGTAGAGATCTAATACATTTTCAGAATCGGGCCGTAAGTCCCACAGTAAGCTCAAGAAGGCTTGTGTTGTGGGTACTCAGACAACGATAAGTATATATAAATACTTAAATACATAGAAAACAGCCATGACTCAGGAACAAATATCTGTATTATCACGCAAATAAATGCCCTTACTGGGATTCGAACCCAGGACCATCGGCTTCACAGGCAGGGTCACTATACCCACTAGGCCAGACCGGTCCTCAATATCCATACAAACTTTCAACCCCTTTTTCACCACCCTAGGGGATGAATTTTCAAAAACGCTGAAATGAATTTTCTTGTATTTTAATAATATATCTTTTTACGAAGTTTCAAATTCTTAGCTTAAAATAAAACTTGAACCCCATACAAACGTTCATCCCCTTTTTAACCCCCTTAGGGGTTGAATTTCTCAAAATCGCTTCTTATCTCTTGTACACTTTATAAATGTAATCTGGTGTGCAAATTTCAACTTTCTATCTTTTGTAGTTTCGGCTCTGCGTTGATGAGTCAGTCAGTCAGTCAGGACACTTGCATTTACATATTATACTATATATAGAAGATATACGTAGGTACGTATAAAAAATTCAGACGAGTTCTAAACTAATATATAAACACGAAACTAATATATCAAACCATGAAAGTTTACCTAAATAATTCCCGATTCTCGACAGCGAATATGCATTTACCCCGCAATTTTACGTTACTAATATGTACTTACCTAATTAAATTAAGTTATTCCTTTAAAGTCTGACGCTCTGCATAAGTAGTGGTGGTCCAATTGTAGGAATGTGAGGCATGTATCATAATTATGCATGTATCGACGACACCCACAGAGCGATGCAAGGCCAAGCAACCAGTTTACAGCGTAGTCTAAGAGCCAGGCACTGTCACAGCCATTGTGTATGAACGCGAGCAACGCGGCTAACACGAAAAGATCTGAATTAGGATTAGGTAAATAGTTTGTACCTAGGCTTGTCACATTCTATACGTATAGGTACAATATAATAATTGTACCAACCTACCACTTAGAAATAAATATAAGAATGTAGGTATATAACAGAGTGCTGTTTTTATTTTGGAAACTATTATAAATAAATAAATAAATATTATAGGACATTCTTACACAGATTGACTAAGTCCCACAGTAAGCTCAAGAAGGCTTGTGTTGTGGGTACTCAGACAACGATATATATAATATACAAATACTTAAATACATAGAAAACACCCATGACTCAGGAACAAATATCTGTATCATCATACAAATAAATGCCCTTACTGGGATTCGAACCCAGGACCATCGGCTTCGCAGGCAGGGTCACTACCCACTAGGCCAGACCGGTCGTCAAAGTATTATATTAGGTATTAAGTATTCGGGTTTTTTTTTGGAAGCTATTTGATTTGGCCTAAATATTGGTTAAGTGCAAGATGGACGGACGACCTTGTTAAGGCCGCCGGAAGACGCTGGATGCGGATCGCTTCCAACCGGTACGAATGGAGGTCCAAGGGGGAGGCCTATGTTCAGCAGTGGACGTCTTATGGCTGAGATGATGATTGGTTAAGTGCGAGCTATCCTTAAATTGTATTTTTTTCTAATGACGCTTTAGCTTACTTCGTTTAAAGATTTCATTGTATCGAAGAAAAAATGAGAGAGACGATGTCAGTCAAAAGTCAAAACTCTCTCGGAGCCTTAAGGTTCCGTCACACAGGCGCATCTCCCGGGCGGGGCGTGAACAGCGCATGAGCGTTTTATATGTAAAAGCGGCGCGCCCCGCTTTTCCCCGCCCGGTAAACGCGCCTGTGTGACGAAGGCTTTAGTAGCGAAGCGGTAAGGTGTGCAACTTATAAAGCAGAGGTCGTAGGTTTTCGGTGAATAAAACCATCGTGTGGAAACCGGAATAAGAAGGCTGGCATGGAAGGGCAGATGATTTCGTAAAAACTAGTGACAGCGCCATTTCTTGAGATTAGGGATAACGATGAGACGAGGATAAACAAGCCAAGCCGTGATTACTAGTTTTTAGTCAAATAAAAGTTACCTAGCTCTGCTTACAATGCGTGATCATACAGTCAGTCAGATAAGTTACCTACTGCGTTACAGCGATGTCACCCACAACGGTGGGCGGTAAAAGCATTCGTCTTTTTCTAAGCGGGTGGTCAAAGGTAGCTTTACGAACTCGGTGTAAAATGAGGAAATGAATAAATAAATATTAGGGGTCATCCATTCATTACATCACACGTTTAGGGGGAGGGAGGGGGTCAAGAAAATGTGACATGTTGTGACATGGGAGAGGGGGGAGTCATAAACTTTGTGACGTCACTTTAACTTCATCACTTTCATCAGTAACCGAAAATGTATTTAAATTATTTTATACGCTAATTATCATTTAAATAACAAGGTTTTGAAACGATAATCGTTTAATTTTATTTCTTAATCAGTTTTGGGTTATAAAATTACTAATATTTCTGTTGTCAAAAATATTTTGATAAAATATTAAATAAATATATGCCGATTTCGTTGAAGAATTGTGACGTCACACCAGGGGGGAGGGGTTTGCCAAATGTGACCAAGTGTGACAAGGAGGGGGGAGGGGTAAAAAAACCTAGAAATTCGTGTGACGTAATTAATGGATGACCCCTTATAGGGACACTCTTACACAAATTAACTAAGTCCCACCTGGGTGGGTACTGGGTACCTATATACTAAGACAACGATATACAAATTCTAAAACAGGAAAAAATATCTGTGCTCATCACATAAATAAATGCCCTTACCGAGATTCGCACCCAGGACCATCGGCTTCATACCGAATCGGCTCCATACTTCATCACTACCCACTATATAGGCCCTGTGTATAGGCCAGACCGGTGTACAATACATAATAAATTACGATACTAGTGCGAAAAATAAGAAATCGAAACACGACACCGAAGGGTGTTATAAATCGACACGAGTTGCAAATTACCTTTACGCACGTGTATTGTAGGTACCACATTATATTACAATACATGGCATATGCACGTATTGTGCCAATTACCGCACTTATTGAATCACGGAAAAGAACAATAAAATGTCTTTATTCGTACGGAAACCTAAAAATAGCCATGTCAGATAATTCAGATTATACGTCAGGCCATACAATGGCCAGTCCATTGGCACCATTGGCCGCCTAGCTATTTTCGACTGAGGGGAACGCCGAACTGAAAACAGGAATTCCGCCTCAGCCAACTCAGACATTATCCTCCTAAGGCTCAACTCAAGGTCCTACGTATAGTACTCATTGATTTCAACTTGCATTTCTTGTTTCTTAAAATTTTCAAACAAAGAAAAATCGACTCAATTCCTTACGCTATAGGTTCAAATTTTTGATTTTTTTCTTGTATGAGTGGGCCTTAGGAGGATAAAATGTTTGAGTAATTGGGTAATAATATGGGTATGGCACGTATTTTTAATTTGTAATGACAGTATTTTGTCACATATATGTAAACTTGTATTAACTAGCAAAAAGCAGAGCTTTATAAGGGCTCGCGGTGTTTTTCTACCTAAACGTACCGGACCTCGACTTTGATCCAATCCGAGGCTTGTTTCATGTTCGATCGAGTGGGTACGTGATAAGTCCGCTAAGGACGCAACTATAAGTGAGAGCAAGAAAGAAATATACTAACTGGACCCCGGTCGCTGTCCGGTACGCCTGTCTGTTACAGTTTTTACTTTGTCCATTAAAAACGTCCAGACGACAAAATCAAATTGCCAATATCATCCACACGTAATATACAATTTCATAAGCGCTTAATTACATCCTACACGGTCGCCCAGCTTTTTGCAAGGAAGCCAACTGGCTTTTCTACATAATGTTGGGTCAGCGCGCCAATGTCCTTGAATTGATTTTTGCGTCCACACCACACAATTGACACAATTGAGCGACAAACTATCCCGTCTGAACTGAACCTACTGGCGGTACTCACGCTCCGCACATAAATACACACAAATCAAATAGTTCCACTAGGTACTGCGAGGGTTCAGCATCAGGTCTATCTTGGGTACCTACTGCTCTCCCAAGTGCTCATCAAGACGTATTGAATGACCAAAACAGCGTGTGTCTATGTTGCACCAAACCTGAGTTCCAACAGGCACAGCCAGGGTTCAGCATCAGCTTTATCTTGGGTACTATTCTCCTAAGTGCTCATTAAGACGAGTTGGATGTCCAAAACAGCGTGTGCCTATGTTGTATAAAACCCGAGCTACACTAGGTACTGCCAGGGTTCAGTTTCAGCTCTATCTTGGGCACTACTCTCCTAAGTGCTCATCAGGATGAGTCGGATGACCAAAACATAATTTGTTGAACTGCACACCGACGTTGCAATTGGCGTGCAGCTGGCGTGCAGTTCCCATACAAGTTGCAGTCGGGTTGCAGTCCGTCTGTATCGGCCCTAAGTCACTGAAGTTTGTATTAATATGCTTCTTTTTATTTATAATTTTAGCAGTTCCAAGCAATAGTAACACTAAAGGAGCCATTCATTAATTACGTTAAGGCCAGCGCAAACCGCCGGAGCGCAGCGCAGATCACCGAGGAGGATTTACGCCGCGCACACACCGGCGACGTAAAATCCGAGCGAGCGCCCGTTAGCGCGAGCGCTGGCGGCCGGCGCGGCGCACCATGGAGCACTTCGGCGCAGGTCTGGGGATGCCGCGGCATGCCGCTGCGTACTCTATCACAAGGGATTAGTGACTAGTGTGCACGAGTTCTCCCCCTTCGTCCCGGCTCCACTCCGGCGCACTCGGGAGGCCTCGGCGTATGCCGGGGGATGCCGTGGCATGCCGGTGCCTACCGCCGCGGTATTATTATTATTATTGTGGTGTTGTGGGCCTTTGAGTGTCGCATCGACCAGCATTGATCTATTGTGACGGCCCTTTAAAGATCATTACTAATGCCCGTTGCATCCAGAAAGTTCCAGATTCTTTGGGCCGTAATGTTCTGTACCTCATAGGGTTGCACTACGTGTCGCCCTAGGTAGGTACTTCTTTTTGACATTAGTGGTCCACAAGAGCAGAGAATGTGCATTGCAGTCTCCTCTGACTCCTGACAGAACCTGCATGTCGCATCTTGTTTCTTCCCAATTTGAAACATATGTTTATTCAACTTACAGTGTCCAGTCAGTATTCTGGTCACCGCGCAGGTTTTGTGCCTTTTGAGTCCTAAAAGCTCCTTAGCAGTTCTGCTGTTGAACCCTTTGATTAGAGCTTTCGAGTGTTCTTGTCCTTTAACGAACTTCCACCAGTCGGTTGCTCTCGTTTTTTCTAACTTGCTGAGCAGAGAATATGCATCCCGTTTTGTGATTCCACAGAACGGTTCTGGGCCGACCAGGGGTGTGTCTGCGCCCTTTCTAGCAAGTTCGTCCGCTTCTTCGTTTCCGTTAATGTCGGAGTGCCCTGGTACCCATCTAAGTGTGACCTTGTTGGAGTTAGCCAGTGCATTTAGGTTTGTTTTACAGTTCTGGACTAGTTTTGAGTTTGACTCAAGGGATTCTAGTGCCAGCAGAGCAGCCTGGCTGTCTGAGTTGATGTAGATATGCTGGTGTCTTAGGTTTCTATCCAGGTTGATCTCCGCACATTTGTTGATGGCGAAGACTTCTGCCTGGAAGATTGAGGCCTGTGTGCCCATGCTGACGCTAGCTCTGAGCTTAGGTCTCTCACCATAGATCCCACATCCTACATCATTGCCTTTTTTGGAACCATCTGTATACCAAACGTGGCTTCCCTCTTCGACGTACATTTGGTTGTTGATCCATTTGTCTCTAGGAGGTATTTCTACTGTGTACAGTTTGGTGAGATGACATTCGGTGTGCGTGTCATCAGTGGGCATGCTAAGGGTTCTATTTGCAAAAACCCAGGCCTTTAGATTGGCTAATGCCTGAGAGCGCCATTTTGGCCTGTTTAGCGTGCATATTCTGTAGACGCACTGCTTGGCCTCCTTTTGCACCTGCAGGTGGAGTGGTATGATGTCTAGCAGTGCATCTAGGGCCGCTCCCGGTGTCGAGGAGAAGGCGCCTGTAGCTGTTAAACAAGCCGTGCGTTGCAGGCTGTTTAGAGTGTCTATTGCTGTCTTTTGGTTGGTTTTGTTACACCAGACTGCGGAGGCGTAGGTGACAATTGGCCTCACTACCGCTGTGTATAACCACATAGCAATTTTGGGTCTTAAGCCCCATCTTGCTCCTGCCATTCGACAGCATGACCACATGGCCATTTTTGCTTTTTGCATAATGTTTCTCAGGTGAGGGTTCCAAGTTAACTTTTGGTCAAAAGTGACCCCTAGATACTTGACCTCATCCGAGAACGGTATTATTTGTCCATTAAGTCTTGGTTTTATTAGTTTATCGAGCTTCCGTTTCCTTGTGAATGGTACTATTACAGTCTTGCTCGGATTAATGGACAAGTCATTTTCTTTACACCATTTGAATATTGTGTTTAGAGCTCCTTGCATTAGGTTGGATATGGTGCTGAGGCAAGGGCCTTTGACGATAACTACAAGGTCGTCGGCATATCCTTGTGTGTCAAAGTCTTGGCCTGACATGATTGCAAGAAGTTGGTCCACTGCTAGGGTCCATAATAGTGGGGATAGAACGCCTCCTTGTGGGCACCCTCTAGTGGTATAAAATGCATGCTCTATATTATTCATGGTCAAAGTGGCTACTCTGTTCGAGAGCATGCTATGTACCCATCTGGTGGTGATTTCGTCTACTCCCTTTGATGTCATACCATTGAGTATGGTCTCTGTGGGCGTGTTGTCGAAAGCACCTTCAACATCAAGGAACGCACATAGAGCGGTTTGCTTTTCCTCTAGGGTTTTTTGCACCTTGTCAACCAGGTCGAGTAGGGCAGTCTCCGTAGATTTTCCCTTTTGGTAAGCATGTTGGTTTACGCTTAGTGGTCTCTCCACCAGGTATTTCGCTCTAATGTGCTGATCAATGATTCTTTCCATCGTTTTGAGTAAGAACGATGTTAGACTAATGGGTCTGAAGGATTTAGGCTGTGAATAGTCCTTTTTCCCTGCTTTTGGTATAAATCGTACCTTGACCCTAGTCCATTGATCTGGTATAATTCCCCACGCAAAACTTGCTCGGAATATTCTGACCAGATGCGGGAGGAGGAGGTCCTGTCCTTGCTGTAAAAGCGCTGGAAACACTCCGTCTTCTCCCGCCGATTTAAATGGTTTAAATTTTCCCAAAGCCCATTTAATTTTGTTTGGTCTAAAGATGTTAGTTGCCAAATTCCAGTCTATATTGCGTGCCCTGTGGATTTGATTATTCCTTTGGGCGCATAACTGTGTGTTACTGGTTGTGTACGAACCGGGGAAGTGGGTGCCTCTGAGCAGGTCTAGAGTTTCCTCTTCTGTGTTCGTAAAAGTGCCATCTGGTCTTTTAAGAAGACCGAGGTAGTTGGTTGGTGTCTTGGAGAGTATTTTGTGAATTCGTGCTCCTTTGTGAGTTTGGGCAATCTCTTCACAAAACCTTCTCCAGGACTTCCTTTTTGCCTTCCTGATTTGTTTATTATATTCAGTCAGTGCTCTACCATACCTTTCCCACTCATTCGGTGTGGTAGAGTGATTGAATATGCGACGTGTGGACCTGCGGAGGTTTTCTAGCCTTTTGTTCCACCACGTCGTTGAGTTAGTAGTTTTTGACTCCTTCAAAGGACAATTTTGTTCGTAGGCCTTAAGTATGCCTTCGGATAATAAGTCGACTGTTAGGTTGAGAGAGTCTGGTGTTTTAACATATTTTGGTAAATCCTTTAGACGGTTTTCGAGGTCAGTCTTATAGGCTTCCCATGACGTTTCTTTTGGATTTCTACGCATTAGTGATTCCCTAGCTAGAGAGTCTTTAACACTGAACAAAATATGTCTGTGGTCCGACATTGAGTTTTCGCTACTGACTCGCCAGTCGACTAGGCAGCTTGCCGCCTTTTCAGTAGCAAAGGTTATATCTAATACTTCTTGCCTAGCTCTAGTTACGAAGGTGGGCGTGTTGCCCTTATTCAACAAGTGCAGACAATTGGTAAAGATAAATTGGGATACTAACTCACCCCTTTTGTTGATTCCAGTGCTCCCCCAGATGGTGTGGTGGGCGTTGGCATCACACCCCACAATAAGTTCCGCCTTTTGTGCCTGAGCGTACTCTAGCACTTTAGTCAGTTCTTCTGTAGGGTCTTGCTTCTCTCCGGGCAGGTAGGCGGAGCAAACTATTACCTTCAGTGCTCCTCTCCCTTTGAGATTGACATAGGCAGCTACGGTGTCTTCACTGCATAGTTCTGCAACAGGCAAGAAGTTAATGTTTTTGTTAAATACGATGCAGGCTCTCGGTTTAGCACCTTTTTCGTCGATTAGTACCTTTCCTGCTCTGTTGAGTCCTCATACCATGGATTTGTTGTTTATCCATGGTTCTTGTATGAGGGCGATGTCCAGGCCATTTTCGCCGAAGAGTTTCTCTACGACCGCAGTGGCCGCTATGGCGTGGTGTAGATTGGCCTGTAGGAACATCACCCCCCTACCCCTGGTTGCGTCGTTATTTGCCACGGCGGTGGGCACTGTTGTGCCCTTGGTGGCCTCCTCCGTTCCCTCTACCCCTTGGACGGTTTTTGCCCCTGTGGCCTCCCCTGTTGGCGAGAAACCGCTGCATCCCCGAGGATCCTGGAGTAGGATTGGAGGTGGAAGGAGCCGCCCGCTTTGGGCCGGAAGGCACCTTTGGGGCGGGTGTTTGGGTTAGGGTGGTGGGTGGGACAGGGATTGCAGGCTGCGGTGTAGGGTTTTGGGTGGGTTGCGTTTCTGGCTGTTGGGTCTTAGGTTGGCCCTTTAGCCGAAACTGGACCTCCCGGAAACCTAGGTTTGCCTTTAGGCCCTTTTTTTGAAGGTTCTCCACCGACACGTCGTCTAGAGACAGGGTTACCATAACCCCGCCCTTTTCGACTTTGGTGTGGAGAATCTTCCATAACTCTGTGTGCAGCCCCTGGTTCTGCGCATAGAGTAGAGATAGCGACTGCTTGACCTTGGAGTCGTCTATCTCAGGAATGAACACCATCCCTATATTAGGCTTAGGAAGCTCATTTTCAGGGATGACCCCGAGGTTGGCTTCCGGCCATGGTTTTAGGGGTGGTGTTATTTCCTCAAGCCAGGCTTTAGATCTTTGGTCACTGCATGTAATGAGTAACCAGCCTGGCTTGTAAGCGTAACCCTTAAACTTTGGTCCCTTGTCCATTTCCAGGGTCGCAATCTTTTGCAGGATGGTATTGCATAGGGACCCCAATTGCGCGACATTCATCGGCTTGGAGTCCTTGATTCCGACCCGGACTTGGCTAAGGACCTCGTTATAGGGTTGTGGAGGTTGGGGTTGGGTTGTAGGGCTCTCACTCACCTTTGGGAACTTGCTAGCGTTACCCTGTGGCGATTTCTCCTCCGAGCGCGGCCGTTTGGCCGATTTCGGCTCGGGTTTGGAGTGTGAGGACCCGAACTTGTACCCCATCTTTTTAAGTTCCGCAAAGCTCTTTGCGGACAGTTGTAGCGCTTCCTCGTGCGCCACTCCTAGTCCTCTAAGAGCTTTGTAGCGGCCCTTCACAGAGCCCGTCAATTTCTTGACGGACTTGCGCATGTCAGGGTTGGGAGCCTCCGTTGGGTTGTTTGGGCAATGAGTATCGCTCCTTTCAACCGTGTCGGCGCTCTCCACTCCCTCCATGGCTTGCTCCGATGTTTGGGCAGAATCTTCCGCACCTACCATCAGGGGCATTAGTTCCTGGCATAGGTCTTCCAGGGTACCTTCAGTTTTTTTATTTGCTTCTTCCATACAAATCCCACGAGAAGCTAGGGAAAAATGTGGTCAGTTGCCAGCAGAGCCCCGCTTGCTGGAACAAGGCAAAATACACCTCGAGGTTGCCCGGTATCGAGGGTCATCGTTAGCGACTGAGCTCCCCCTCAGCCACGCATCTCTCGGCACGATTGGTCCACCTTAGATTGGGGTTTATTAAAGAGGTTGTCTCCTCTTGGAGTGGAGTAGGAGTTGTGGAGTGAAAGGGAAGTCTAGGGTTTGTATTCCGGGTCCCAAATGTGCGGAAGGGTTATTCCGCACATTCAGGCTCCGGACTGCAAACCCTAGAAGAAGGAAAGTTGAGACGGGAATAAAGAAAGGAAGTGACATTTTGGATCATGGGATTGAAAGATGGAATTCTAGGGTAAGGACAGGAACACCTGGCGGGTTGGAATGCCACAACATTTGGCGTGGCCCACACCAGGCGGGGCCCTCATACTTCGCTACTAGTGTACCGCCGCGGTATCCTCTAACGTGCTCCTCGATGCCGCGGAGTAACGATCCTGCGTGATGCTCCGAGGTCGGTCTCAAAGCATTTAAATTTATACCTAGGTAATTGAAATAGGGAAGAAAATACATTGATAATTTTAAAGTGATCTGCACTGCGTTCCACCGGTTTGCGAAGGCCTTTAGACAATTATTGCCAGTTTTTGACCCCCTGCCCCCCTACGTAAGAAATAATAAGAATAGGCTCACTCCCACCTCCCCCCCCCCCCCCCTTGGTACGAGCCAGGGTTTGAACCCGCGACCTCCGGATTGAAAGTCGTATGCTCTTACCGCTAGGCCACCAGCGCTTTTTTTTTTCCCCCTCCACCCCTATATTACCATATATTACGCGAGAATCTAAGAAAGGAAAAAATGGAGTACACGTTTGGTTTATTTATAATAGTGTTTAATATTTAAAAAAAAATTTTGAATGTTTATTTGTACCTACAAAGGTACTGGAGCCCGTTTAAGCTAACTCTGCACCGTGTTTGATAGCACAGAGTGTGGAGGTATTATTTTAAACATCATAATTTCATAGAAATTTAAATAAAAACCCGGCAAGTGCGAGTTGGACTCGTGCACGAAGGGTACTATAATGCAAAAAAAAGGCAAAAAAACGGTCACCCATCCAAGTACTGACCACGCCCGACGTTGCTTAACTTC
The DNA here is from genome assembly GCF_963556715.1 of Cydia fagiglandana. NCBI lineage: Eukaryota > Metazoa > Arthropoda > Insecta > Lepidoptera > Tortricidae > Cydia > Cydia fagiglandana. Next base: position 17,034,778 of record NC_085932.1, on the reverse strand, counting down.
GGTCAAAAATCACGTTTGTTATATGGGAGCCCCACTTAAATCTTTATTTTATTTGTTTTTAGTATTTGTTGTTATAGCGGCAACAGAAATACATCATCTGTGAAAATTTCAACTGTCTAGCTATCACGGTTCGTGATATACAGCTTGGTGACAGACGGACGGACGGACGGACGGACAGCAGAGTCTTAGTAAATGTTCTAGTAGGTATTCACAGAAACTTACCTAATTGCTAAATTGGGAATCAAACCAAGCGAAGCAAGGTGGTGTGAATTCAAATTTTTAACTCATTTTTGTATTCATCGTAGGTATCGTTGTCTGAGTACTTGCCCACAACACGATTAAGCCTTCTTGAGCTTACTGTGGGGCTTAATCAATTTGTGTAAGGATCTCAAATATTTATTTATTTAGGTACTACTAACGCCATCTGTTAGAGAAAGAAATAAGTAACATTAGCACGAATGTTAATTCATTACTTTGGTAACAGATGGCGCTAGTAGTGATACAAAGTGTTATTCGTTTATTTTATTTTTTTAGGTGTATAAAATGATATTTTTTATGTTTGATAACACATCTAGACATGAATTTACATTACTATGTTAAATCTCAAACCTAACAGTACGATAGTTTTTCCGTAAAGTGTACCACAAGAATGCATAGTTTGTCGAATAGTGATAGGGCTCGCTTCGCTCGCCCTAATAAGATAATTGTATCAAATGAAGCCCAAATGTCGATTTCCTTGCCTTAGGGCTTTCGAACCAGTCAGTTCGTAGTACTTACGCAAGGTCGGTGATAGCGGTTCCGCGTTGAATACCGATTATGAGTAACACTGACTCACGGATAGATGTTACGGATTCAATCAGGATTCGAATACCTATGAAATATATACCTACTTAGTATAGGTACTTACCTAAAAGTAGAACTGCCATTAGTGTACCTATGCTAAAAAACTGCGGACGTTTCAGTGATAGGAATAAATTATAGATAAAGATAATATTCACATTGACATAATTATCTGAATAAATAAAACCTAGATCACTAATATACCGTATAAAGGCAATCAATTGTCAGTAAATATACTGCAGATGGTAGTTTTCGGTAGTCAAAGTAGTTCTGCCAAAAGGCATTTCTTTTGGACTGTGTACTATTACAGCGTTTTAGTTATCAACTTTTTATTGATTTTAGAGGAAATTTGCGGGAGAATAAGAAAAACGCGCAACTAATAAAAGAAACTTTATTCCCTAACGGAGATGAATAAAAATTACAGATGGCATCTTTGCACTTACACTAACTTATTTAGCGAGAACTTAATTCAAGTAGTCATAAATTTTTGCACAACATAATTTTATAGGCGCCCAGTCCCTTACACTTGTCAAAAATTATTTTTCCAAATATGGTTTAAAAAGTAAACAACCAATAAAGTCGATATTACAGTTTTACATCTTTATCAATTTTAGCATGCATAAAAAGAGATGCAACAAAACATGAAATATGTCCTATAACTCTAAAACGTTTTATGCTAATTTAGACATCCACAATCCTGCTCACGATTACTGACACAATTTATACACTTGGACTTGGTGTATTAGGGCATATTCTTTTATCCAGCAAGAATACATGTGGCTTTCCATTTTCCATTTTCCAAAGGTCCTTCCTTATGCTTCATGTGCAATAAAGACCTTACTATCAGAATTTGTTGGAATTTCAAATAATAAGCTTGTATCCTATCTTAGTATTGCACAACTTGAAGCATAAGGACCTTTTTGTGTTGGAATGGAAAGCCACATAAATCAGAAAAAAAAAAACAAATAAACCGAGTACCGCCCCAATAAACCAACCGACTGTTACATAAAGGACTAAATACTTACGACTACAGCTTTATAATTTATTTTGCCTAGTCGTTTTTAATCAATACCTATCCAGCGAACGAGGCTATCTGCCGCGCGAACAACGAGTGTGACTCTCAACGGGTGAAATATTATGTTAAAAATTTTCTGTAATTTTTAAGATTGTGTTTATAGGTAGGTAGGTATATTATTTTTATTTACAATTTTTTTTTCATTTAAAAAAAACTGTTGTTGTTGACTAAAGTAAGTTTCAGACCAGCAAAAACACCAAGTCCAAATGCCAACGCGTAACCAAAAACAATTTTATAACAAAACAACGACCAAGACACATACAAGTACAATAACCACACCATTACCTATTCATAAACATTATGTACAAAATTTTATAACTCTACTAAAAATACAGAATAAAAACAATAATCCGCGTTAAATTACTACTACCGATTAAAATTTTCATTTTATTCTATTAAAAGCTAACGTATGAAAGGACCAAGAGTATATCTGCATAATATATTGAACTTGTCGAAATGCAGAAAATATAATATTTTATTTAATATAATATACGTCATAAATTTAAGGCATGCACTCGTCGACTATTGCATAGGCACTATATTCATGTTAATACGGGTCAACCAACACTGTAATATTTAACCGTACCTATAGTAAAAACATAAGGCATACATTGTTCTAAGGCACAAAAAAATAGGAGGAATCCAGATCAAATTACAATTACCTGTTATTACAATCAGAATACGCCTCTATAACAGCTTAATATTTGAGTTCGATACCCTTACATAAGTTATTTTTTACCAATAAATACATGAAATACTTTCGTTGTTAATTTACTTTACACATTTTACATAATTTTATTGGCGAGAAATTCACAAGTCAATTAGTAATGGTACCGAATAAGAAAACTGTCCGCTGAGAATTACATTTGTCTATTTATACATATGTTAATTCAAACCCGCTAGCTCAGGACGGGAATTTATATTTAAAGGCACACTACAACAGGCCACGGTGTCCATAAAAAAATATTTTCATGAGACTACCAACTTTATTTTACTGTGAAATATTTCAGCGAATGAGATTGCACAAATCTTTTTAACAAGTCTTTCGAAAAGAATTTAATTATAATACCCAGATTAAATTGATAACCTGTTATTGCAATCAGAAACGCCTCCAGATTTGACATTCCTCTTGTATGGCGACAAGTAAACCCTGAGGTAAATTATTTCTGACATCAGTTTATTATGAGGGTGGTTTGGCCTCAGAACTATTTTTTATACAAAACCTGTTTAGGTACAAGTAAAGGTAGAGACAAACTGAGCCCACGCAACGCAAGGTATGCAATGCATTATGAAATCTGGACCCTGAAATTTGTATGCTTAGAAACAGTATCCCAGTAGTTACTTACACAGAGTTGGTGGTAACTAGTGGGTTTTTTTTCCAGTAATTACCACTGGTAACAGCTTGGTGGTAAGTAGTGGGAACAACCCGTCATACGATGCGTTGCGTATGACAAGTATAGTATGTTACTAAGCATACAAATTTCAGGGTCCATTCATTTCATAATGCCTTGCATACGTTGCGTATGTATGGGCTTAGTTTGTCCCTACCTTAAGTGTTTATTTGTGTTTCTGTCTACTTATTGTGTATCTAATACCTACTTTTACAATATAACGAAATAAAATGTGGAAACTTTTGTATACACCTAGGTACAAAATTAATCTCCTAAACATATTCAACAAACCGTATTAAGTTCTGTAATCTAAGAAATATATCCGATTTCTGATCGCTACATATTTCTGTAGGTAAACATGTCATTTTTAATAACATCGGGTTTGACAATAAAAAAATGTATTTTATCATTTATGTTATAGGCCATAATTGTTAAAAAAAAACATTTTTGTTAAGTCGAGGCTGAATTTTATATTTTGGCATTTACCTACATACTTTGCGATTGTTTAGAATTGTTATGAATGCTCGAGCTCCGATTATTACTTGGTTTCCTATTGGCATAGCTAGGCCGCAAGTTTGCCCTAAATATAATTTATTCTCAACCGTCAATATTAAAACCGACTTTACCTATAAACTGAAAGAAAATGTGACAAAGCCCTCCAGTGGCGGATCTATTTTATAATTTAAATATACGTAGTAGTGTGACTACTTAAAACACAAATCAAAATATTTAATAAAATAATTTGATTTGTCCCCTAACTTTACCTCTAACTAGTTTAAAAAGGCCATAAACAACCGCATTGTATTACAAACTGTGGATAGTCACAAAACTTTGATACACACTCATTAATTTGTTCTCACAACGCCTATATATTCAATATTCATTAGTTTCATTGCACTATCAAGGCGATGGGACGTCTTCAGGAACTAAAGCTCTTAATATATTTTGAGATCAATTTTATCTTTATTTTTGACATAGGACGTCCCGATTTGGTGTCATACACTGAACTATAGTACTTTCGGTTGAATAATTCAATCAAAGCAGATAAATATTTTAGAAAGAGACATAGCAATAGGGTTACTAGGGCAGCCGAAAATAACTGCCGAAGTACGGTGCGCCCTTGAACCACGTTTGATTATTTTACTGTAACCTTTTGAAACTTGCTTGTCCTAGGCAATATTTAAAACCATTCTCTATTATCACTCCTGCTTAACATGACCAAGGCACGGTTCAAACTATTTCGTTTTAGAAATAAGTATAAGTAGAGTAAATAGATATAGTTGGTCAAGCAGATCTTGTTAGTAGAAAAAGGCGGCAAATTTGAAAAATGTAGGCACGAAGGGATATCGTCTCATAGAAAATTTGAATTTCGCGCCTTTTTCTACTGACAAGATTTGCTTGACCATCTATAGGTAGTATTTTTTATTAGAGTTCAGTGGTGCTAAAGAAATATTACGCAATTTAGTATAAGTTACAAGTCTGTAGTTTTCCATTAAAAGGGAAAATGGAAATGGGTTCCATGTGGGAGAATAAGTTTCTTCTACGTTTTCTTGGCAATGTATCTTACAAGATACCTACATTTAGTTTACATTAAACCCTCTTTTTGTACTTTTTCGTATTTTTTTTTTTGCTTTATCAGGCGCAAGCTTTTTTTTTACCGAAGAAAAGAAAAGAAATCCATAGAATATGTCATATGTCAGCAACTTGAAAATATAAAATGTAGTAAGATATTATGAGGCACATGAACTGTAGAATTATGTTTTAACTTTTTAAGATCACTGGAATTGAATGGTAGATTTATATTCATACTTCATTTCCTGCTACCGTCTTTTTTATGTAAACTTTTTAGATTTTTTTTAACGCATAACTGCATTTATCACATGTCAGAGTAGATAAATTTAATTATTTAAATTTATTTTTTAACTGTTAGCATATAATATAAGCTACTTTATTCCGGTTTCCAGTAACACAGATGGCCGTATTGTTCAAATACTCGTGTTCTATCTTTTTCCTTTTATAGGCATTGCAAACGAAAGTAACGGCATATTTGCGAAAATAGAAAAGCGAATTCTGTTGTGGCATAAGCAACAAAATTAGATACTACAATCAGAAGCATGTCTTACTAACAGTCTATGTTTTAGATTATTACAACATACAGAACACATATCACTTATTTAACTATTGTACCTGTGACTTTTACATAATTTATACAATATATTCCAAAGATTTGTTACTGGATACAGTACCAAAATTCTTCTAAAAAACCAAGATGTCAGAGCGAACATTCGCACATCGGTGTCGATAAAGCCTTGCCCAAAAGTATTGAGCATCCATGTACATTTTACATGCAATGTTTATAAATGCATATACATGTAAGTACATATATTATATATGATGATAGGAAGTAATAAATTACACAGGATGCATATCAGCTAATTTTACGTGTTAGATTGTATATTCTATAACAGATAAATAATGGTTTTATTTCGAATAATGAAAAAAGGAATGCTCAATACTTTTACTCTATAAATACAAGGCTGATCTGAAACGCTGTATTTCTTCATCATAAATTCGTTATACAAATGGTATAAATATTGCAAAGTCACAAAACATACAAAATACATAAATATAAAGCTGCATTTTTGACTACACTATCAACATACGTTAATTCTTACAAAAATATGCTCTAAAATAACATACGATCCGTACATATATTGATAATATCACCGATTCACCTTGACAAAAAGCATGCAAGATGTCATACAATAAATTTGGACTTGTTTAAAATAAAAATACCATTATAGAGCATTATGTACATTGATAATATCTATCTTGTCATAAACATTTAAGAGTATAATTATTTCTTAATTTATGTCTTTATACTTATTTTAACAATTACACTTAGATGACTTACGGCTTGGACACTTACTTTGAGCTTATTTAGAAAAACTATTGAAGCTATAACAGTATATTTGCGCCTATAGCCATTGCATCCTTCCACCAACGATAACATCAGTAAGAGAATAATGTACTGTGACTTTTTTGAGACATGAAGTTTCGTTAGCTTGTTTAGGTACAGGATACATCCGTATACAGCTGTGCGCAATGTAATAGCAGTCAGTGAAAAAAATAAAATTAGGGGATAACCTTAACTTTAGCTTTAGATCGATCATAATTAGAACTTTTTTTAAATATTCTTCTGCACTACTTAACACTAATTCAAAATTAACTACATATACACTTTACCTAAATAATATTGTACGTAAAATAATAATAATTATGAAAACCGGCTTTTTACATCCTAGCGGTAGTTTTTATAAAACTGGAAAACCCAATGAAAAATATTCAATTGTGTACAATTATTTCAATTTAGTATCTTGCCCATTATACTCAATTCAAGCTTTACATCTGCACCCTTTTAATTTGAAAAAAAAAATTATAAAGCGATCTTCCTCACAGAATGCATGTGAGTGAGTGGTCAATCATTAAAACTGTTGATTTTTGACCGACTTGATTGCTTGCTTGTGGTTTTGGTTTGTTTAATTGTTGCTTGAGAATCCAGTGATAGTGCCGCTCACGACTAAGCATTGTTGTCCATAACCTATTTTTACAAATTATTTACTCAAATTACTTTACTATAAATAAACTGCTATTATATTGCACACTATATAATGGACATCTTGCTCGAAATATTGAAACCCATTTTTTATTTTTTATATGTAGAATATTTTACGTCATATGATTTCTTTAATTGCGAAAATTTAAATGACGTAATATAAGGGAAGGCAGGAAGGAAGGAATGATATACTAGACTGGAGTTTTATATTTTTTACGTACTAACGAATGGTACTCAATGGAGCTTATGCCTTTGTCATACAAAAATCCTCATCTTTCTTTACTTATTATCTGTCGCTTAATGGGACGATTCATTACGCCTTTAGTGGGTACAAAAAGTAACAATAGTAGGGGATGAACCTACGCGTCAAAAGTAACAACCATTCTCACATGGTTTTACAAAGTGATATATAAACAATGAGTGTGGAGGATACTTTTGAAAAACTATAGAAATATATTTATTTATATCAGGCTGACGGTCAGATTCTTTTGGCGGGTTTATTTCGCTACTAACTACCATTGATGCTGACTGTAATCAGAAGTATAATAAAGTAATGATTTACAGATGTTTAAATACATTTTAATAATTTATAATAAATATGTATAATATTTTGTTTTATTTCAGACTTCTGCACGACGGAGTCAATACTTCTGGGCAAGTTGGTATCAATTTTGTATTGCTGCAACGTACTCCATAATTATGTTACCTTCCTTGCTATCTTTTTGCTTCCTGTTTTATCACTATTGCCTTTAAATTGGATTTTATCACTTAAATAGGTACTGCACTAAAATTAAAAACGTTGTCCCTAAGGTTTCGTCAAAACGCTTCATGACGGTCCAGAAATAACTCGCTATATACATAGCTACATTGCAAAATTCAAACTCGAACTACATAATTAGGTTTTATTTCAATATCACTGTGGTAAGCATAGAAATTCATTTTTACCGGGTTACCATGTATGGCGAGTCTTACAATAAGATCTGCATTTGACATTAGCGATAGCTTTCGCACATTTTATCACATACATTACAGTGAAATTTGTACTTCAATTTCTGTCTCTACTACATTTTAACCCCCAATATTGCAAGTAAAAAAATACGGAGGTTGTGAAAGCCATTAAAAACATTAAGCAATAGGTATAACAACGGATACCCATAAGGAATAATGTGTAAAAGATTGCGCGAATTAAACGTTTATAGAAGTAAAATAATGTACAAATGTACAAAATGTTCGCGTTTAAAATGCAGTAATACGAGGGCAATTTGCGTGCGTTAAATGGTCGCACGAGTAATACGAAGGAAATACATACGGTGGGGTCTGAATTCGGGCACACAGCTAGGACACAGAGGAGATGGCGTTGTGGGGTGACCCCATCTGCGTCAGAACTTTGTCCAGCCACTGCAGCGGGCCGTGGAGATGGATCTCTATCCAGCACGGGGTCGACGTCACGTCCTGGCGGTGGTACTCCGCTCCCCATCCCTTCACGAACGACATTCGGATCGTGCACATCTTGGTGAGCTCGTAGACCGCTTCGAAGCCGTGATTCACGCTCTGAGACAGCAGCTGCGCGAACTCGCGATTGTTGAAGATCTTCAGGGAGCAGCCGGGCGGTATCTTGCACACGGTGGAGGCGTGGAAGCCGTGGTGGTGGTTGCAGTTGCGGCTCTGCACGAAGATGGCGGCGTCGGATAGGCATTCGGCGTACACTTCCCCGCCCACGTAGTACAAATGCACGCCTTTTCCTATGTGGCGTCTGGTGTTTTCAATAGTAGAGTTTCTGTTGACGTTGCTCAGTTGTCCTAGGCAGAATCTGTCACTGTTGTTGGACGGATCCGTGAAGCCATCGACGACGACCGCGTGGGAGTTGCAATGAAACACCTCGCCGACTCTGCAGTTCAGTTCGTAGTAGGCTACTGAAGCCCAATATACCGGTTCCTGGTAAGACACGGGCGCGACTTCGCCCGGTGGTTCCATGTCGTCCGAGGGCGGGGAGTACGCCGGTGGAGGCGTGTCCGGGAGTTCAGAACTGGCCGAAGGAGGGAAGCCCGATCCGGAATAAGAGACATTGTGGGGCATTGCTGGTTCCGCAGTTCTTTGGAAGGGCATGTGAGAATGCCCAGGTGGGAATTCCGAGTGTCGTGGTACTAAGACAGGAGGGAGGACGGGGCTCTCCACCCGTTTATAGTGGTAAGGGTTGATGCAGACCTCTTTCTGTTTGGCGCTGAATGGGTATTGGCAGATCTCGAGGGGCTTGAGCTCGTGGTGGGACTGTAGGTCGGGCCAGCGCCACACGCGGCAGTAAATCACGTGCGGCAGCCCTTTGCGGTGGGAAACCTGGAACATACAAGTTCAAGTATCACACTTAAATGTTTCTCCAATGCTATAACAATTTATTTCTCCGTGTCTTATAAAAGTAAATCAAATTAATACCTGTAACCGGCCGTCGAGCGAGCGTGGTATGGTGACGCACTTAGATGGAGTTCCGGGGCACGAAAGTGCTCGCTCTAATTCTTCTATAGCTCCTTTCCTCTTCTTCAGCTTCTTCACTAGGCTGTCTACGGCCTTCTCCGCCCATTTCTCTTCCTCGTCGCCCTGGAAAAATATTGACAGATTAATGCAAGTTTATACTCTGTATCTTTAGGTATTTAAATAAAAGTAAACAATTTGTACATTTTTCGGGTAGTAATAACATTTATTGGTTAACCAACCAATTACAAAAACGCCTGGATCAGTTACTGAACGACCTAACTTTAACCTATAACTTTAACAGTATTTGATTGCTTAAAAAGCCATTTGAGGGTAGATTTTGTTTACCTTAAGAAACAGAGTATAGTAACAGTAAAAAATTTTGTTGATTATTGAATATCAACTGCCTCTCTAGTTGAATACGGAACCCTAAAAAGGAAAATACTTTATCAAAAATAATTTTAAATGCATGTAAGTTTCATAAGTATAAATGAAAATTTTGTATTTTTACAATAATTTATAGTAGGTTTTCAAAATTCGTTACAAGGAAGTACAATATCAAGTTCTCACGAGAAAAACAACATGGGTGCAGTTGTTACTTAGAAATTGACTATAAAAAGTATGTTTTGTACTTCATGATTCATTATTTGCAGAACTACTCAACTGGTGACTCATGTCACTTGAATATAGAAATGTAAGTGACAAACATGACATGACATTATTAAATTTTGATAGTTTTTAAATTTTGATAGCTGTCAGAGCATTTGATAGTTTTTTACCAAATTGCTTCATGTTCAAATTGGTTCTTGCTCTTGGAGCAGGATCTTTAGAACTGTATTGTATAAATAAAATAAATAAATAAATATTAAGGGACATCTTACACAAATCAACCTAAGCAAAGCTTGTACTATGGGTATGGGTGCTAGGCAACAATATACATACTTATACAGATAAATAGATACTTATATTCATAGAAAACACACATGACTCGGGAACTAATATTTGTGTTCATCACACAAATACATGCCCTTACCGGGATTCAAACCCAGGACCATCGGCTTCACAGGCAGGGTCAATACCACTAGGCAAGACCGGTTGTCTGTATGCGTAATTATTAGACTGGTGTCCCTAGGTTTCAATAGTATCAAAAACCAAGGCTTTTTTTGTGTAGTTTAGAGTTTGCCACTTCGCTGCCCCAATATTATGGGGTTCTATGTTACATTTTTAAGATAGTTGAAATTCGGCTTAATATCACTATGAAAATGTTCAAATTTCAGTTCAATAAAAGTGAAACATAGAACCCTGTAATATTGGGCCAGCGACTTGTTAAGAATTTCGCACTTGTATCGTAAATAACAAGTATTGATAATCTTTATGTCAATCAAACACGTCTGTCAGGTTTACTACACCTGATGTGAAAGATGTTGATAAAAATATACAATTTTTTAGGGTTCCGTACCCAAAGGGTAAAACGGGACCCTATTACTAAGACTTCGCTGTCCGTCCGTCCGTCCGTCCGTCTGTCACCAGGCTGTATCTCACGAACCGTGATAGCTAGACAGTTGAAATATTCACAGATGATGTATTTCTGTTGCCGCTATAACAACAAATACTAAAAACAGAATAAAATAAAGATTTAAATGGGGCTCCCATACAACAAACGTGATTTTTGACCAAAGTTAAGCAACATCGGGAGTGGTCAGTACTTGGATGGGTGACCTTTTTTTTTGCTTTTTTTTTTCTTTTTTTGCATTATGGTACGGAGCCCTTCGTACGCGAGTCCGACTCGCACTTGCCCGGTTTTATTGGATAGTAATGTATTTACATTTTGGAAAAAATCTAATCATATTCTTTATTTATTCCTCATACAAACAGAATATAGAGGATCTTGTGTTAGTATTTAGTATTGGTGTTATTTTTAATGATTCATCAATATAGTGATTATAATCATTCAGTATTTGGAATAGTTCCAATGACTAGTTGTTTATAAACAAAACTGAAGAAATTTTTTTATAACTCATAATTTTGTATAATTATCAGAGCTCGGCAGGGGTGAGCCATTTTGACGTCACTTATGTCAAATGTACATATTAATATAGGTACACTTTAGAAAGAAATATTAAAATAAAATATTATTAATTATAATTAAACTAAAATGACAATGCCTTATGTACAAATAAAATTTAATAGTAGCATTTGGATGGATATACATATTATTTGAAGATGTTTACTAAAAAAGCTTGCTGTAAAATTCATTTATTTTAATGGCGATGTAAAGATCGTAGCGGAAAGGCAGCCTGAATAAAATAATTTCTTTAGTTATTAAATTACACCACATATACCATCGAATGACAAGGCATGTCCATGTTGTGCAAACTCTGAAAACAGCTCATCCCCGCCGAGCTCTGATAATTATTACCATACATCGGGGTTTTCGGTGCTGGAATGTTTTACACTAGCCAAATAACAGGTAAAAACTGTAGAAAAACGATACTAATTTAACCTTTGAAGCACATTTGGACCTTAGTACCTACGTTTAATTCATAGTTTGGTAATTTTTCTACAATAAACAAAGTTATAAATACACCAAATCATTGCCGCACGGAAAACCCCGATGTATGATTATTACAGTAATCTTAAGTATGTAACAGAGAATAAACTTACACTAAACAGTAAGATTGGTAGTGCTCTTAGCACAAAAAAAGGATTTCTTCCAGACAATGTTTGAGTGGTGGAGAAACAATATAAAAGAGTCAACAGGCACAAGATTAGGTCAAGCTTAAATGAACACAAAGGAAAATTCTTAAATGTATGTATTACAGTAAAGAAGAGTATATATGTTGCAGTCAAAAGTGTGAACTGGTCAAAAGAACTTTTAACCGACAAAAACAGGCAAAACTGCTTTTGACTGAGCATGTTGGTCAAAAGTAGTTTTACCTGAAAATCATATCTATTTCTGGCAGCAGTTTCGTTTTTACGGCGTAGCAAAAAAAAAATAACCCTAACCTACCTATCTCTGGGAACAGTTACGTTTTTTAGGCGTAGCAAAAAAAAAAACCCTAACCTACCTATCTCTGCGGGTACTTTTGACTGATAGTAACAGTCACAATTACTATTAACCAATGATTTTCAGGTAAAACTACTTTTGACCAACACGCTCAGTCAAGAGCAGTTTTGCCTGTTTTTGTCAGTTAAAAGTTCTTTTGACCAGTTCACACTTTTGACTGCGACATATACATGCATATATAAAAAACCATAGGTACTTTCAAAAGTTTTGAGTTTCTTTTTACTTTGACAAGAAATTATTAATTGTGATTAGGCAGTCCAACCATGGTTATAGATACTGCAGGATATGTGTGAATACTTTTACTTCATAGTTTGTAGTTACTTATCATAATACAAGTCCACCAGCCAAGCCTTTTACTTGGTACTGAAGTTAACTCGGTATAATAATTACTTGTACCAACAGTGAGTAATGCCATCTAATGTCTTTATTTGTAAGTACTTCTAGGGGAAGAGTAAATTGTAATAATCTTAACGTAAGTGAAGGAGGTAGTACCTCAGTTTTTGTCAATCTTACTTTCATTACCCTTCTCAAAGCATATGCAAAATAAAAGTGAGGATGAGGATTTAATTTACTAATCCAGTAGTCCTCGCTACACATGCTTGGGTAAAACAAATTTGAGACCTATCAGCCATTACCAGGCAAATTAGTTGTTCACAAGCACTTGAAATATTTACAAATATTTGAAAGAACCAAATCAAGAAAAACTAAAAAGATTTTTAAACTAAAATTAACAGTGGCAAATTATCCATAACTCAGCAGCATTTCCTGCATTTCTAAATTGAACTTAATTCCACAACTTACCAAATCTATGCCACTACAATTTAGACCACATATCAAACCTCCCTCACAATAACAATACACAGTAACCTCGATTTAAGAGAGATTTAAGAGATCTTTATTTGCATACCATAGTACAGATGTTATATACATGGACCCTGGAAAGGGTGTAGCAAAAATTGGTGGTTAACAATTTCATAGTATTGGTTATTATTACTACTGACTTATACTCCTTATATTATGTCAACACAACTGAGCAGAACACAAAATTCCATGCAATAGAAAGATAAGTTACCATAAAAGGTCATGACTAGTTTGCTGCACATAATCATAGATGATTATAAAAGTATTTTTCCTTATGTTTGAGACTACAAGACGAATAGTGAGTGTATTTTGAAAATTTTATGCCTTCTGTTACATATATTTAGTACTTACTAATAAAATTAACCCAAAACTTTTCAAACATTAGGAAATTACAGTAACAAAGTATTCAAGCACCACCTAAGAAAAGCGAATATATACTGCATATGTGGGGTCTAACCTGTTTCCAGCCCAGGAGTTTCTTGACGGCAGGACTTGTGAAAGAAAACAGGCTGTTTAAGCTGGACATCGGCCCGCTGCTCGAGGATTCCCCATCGTCGGTGTCCATGGCGACCGCCCGATACTATGCTACGGTGACTCACTGCTCCAGGAGTTCAACAAATACACCTCGGAAACGTTCAAACGGCCATCGATACTTGGTATTCCCCACAAGTACTATACTAATTACAAAACACCAAGCGTTCCGACGCTGATCACGAACGATAACACTAACACTGTAATCCTCTATTTAGAACACTTGTACGTTGCACTTTTAATTTGTGCTGCAACTCGTTCTCAGGTTTCTAGCTTGGATCAGGATAAATTTCGAAAAATGAAAATAAAACGCTTGTCAAGTGCGTCAAGTGCCTCCATTGAACTTTTTTTTAATTTGTGTCATTGAATAGTGATGTGACTAATATGATCAATGACGCTTACTTATTGAATTCAACTGAATACAACATACGACTGAGCAATCAAGAATCAAATGATTACTACATGATCAATACAATTATTTTAAGTAACTAATTTATTGAAGCCTTCAATTTACAATTTACTAAACTATAGTAAATAAAGCATATCTTTGTAGTCTGTGAAAGCATTATAATGAGATGAGGGTAATGAGTGTATGTGCACCTTTATATACACCGTCCCTATTCACGCATCTATCGTTTTAACATGTGGCTACAAAAATTATGTTAACAAAAGTGTGCAACCGTGTAAAGAAACGAAGTATTCGCATTTTGCCAGAATTTTCTCGAATTATTTTGAATTGTCATTTCATTCATATTCGGTTTGGTATCTTGCGCTACGCTAGGCTCTATTTTGTGGTTGACGAACAAAGAGAAATACTGGTGATATCGATATTATTTCATTGAAAACTCTTACTGTACAATTATAGTAGATTTAACTAATAAACTAATCACACGCATCAGCAATTATGGAACAGGTGAGTTAGGTTATAATGATTATCAACTAAACTTTCATTATGAATGAGTTACTTACAATTAACTTGTGATAATGGTTTTAGGTTAACCAGTTAAAGGAAAAAGGTAACGAGGCGTTGTCTGCCGGCAATTACGACGTCGCGATAAAGTGTTACACGGACGCTATCGCTTTAGACCCGAATAACCACGTTCTGTACAGCAACCGGTCAGCCGCTCACGCTAAGGCAGGAAAATATGATGAGGCTCTCGAGGACGCTGAAAAGACTGTGTCTCTTAACCCCACTTGGGGCAAAGGGTATTCCAGAAAAGGTTCAGCACTTGCTTTCCTAGGCAGATTCGATGAAGCAATCGCAGCTTACGAATTGGGACTGAAACACGCGCCTGGGAATCAGCAGTTGGTGTCAGGGCTGGACGAGGTGCGGGGACAGGCTGGCATGCTTAAGGAGTTCATGCAGAGGCTGGAGAATGATCCAGAATGTAGGGAGTGGATGAAGGATCCAGAATACATGAAATTAGTAATGGTGAGTACTATCTAGTAACTACATTTTGTTTAAACTTCACATCAGATATATTAATTATGAGGTATTAGAGTCTGTGCTGAGTTGTAGAATGTATGGGGCTCGATACATCCCACGAGTCTTTTCTGCCTAAATGTACTCTATGTATCTTACATTGTAACTGTATTTGTAAATTGAATTTTTAATACCTACTTAATAATTTTAAAATTAATATGGGATGTAATCTTAAATGAGTATCATATGAGTGAAAATCATGTTAGTTTAGATCAACCTGCTTAATAAGTTCACTGTCCCTGTAGGTACTTATTTATTTTGGAATAATTGACCTGTGTAGATAACCTATGTGCTACTGATTACAATACAAACCTTGTTTTTTGGTTCACTCCAATTGGTGTCTGTCTTTTAAAGTATTGGGAATGATATGAAAAAAATTAGAATGCTATTATAAAGTCCTAGTTGTAGGGACAAATTTGTTAAGCCCCGTCTCCATATTATTTCTGGTATAATATTAGCAATAATTAGAAACGGTATATTTTGATTCATTTATGCACACCTCATTATGTGCCTTCATTTATTTCAGTCCATTGCATCAAATCCCTTTGACACTCGCAACATAACTAAAAACAAAGATAAACGTTTCCCAAAAACCCTTGGTCATTACCTTGGTATCAACCTCAAAGGTAGTGAATGGCCCATGGATGTAGACCCTCCAGCACCAGAGAAAAAGCCAACGCCACCACCAGAAAAGCAAGAACCGCCTAAACCCAAATACGATGATTTACCAGAAAACAGAAGACTGGCATTACAAGAAAAAGATCTTGGCAATGAATGTTATAAAAAGAAAGACTTTGATGCTGCTATTCAGCACTATAGGAAAGCTATTGAACATGATTCTTCAGATATAACATTTTACACAAATATGGCTGCAGTTTATTTTGAGAAAAAGGAATATGAAAAGTGCATCAAGGAGTGTGAGACCGCCATAGAGATTGGAAGGGAGAATAGAGCTGATTTTAAGTTAATAGCTAAAGCCTTTACCAGAATTGGTAAGTTTTTTTAAATGTACTTACTACTGCTTCTCCAACCACCCCAGCTCCTACTCGAAACCTAGCAATGTTTTCAGGTTGCTACCTACCTCCTTTAGTGTAATTAATATGTGCCAGACCACAAGATAAATTGCTTTTATTTTAACCACTGGAATCATATTATTAAATTTAGAGGCAGATAACAATAGGGCTATAATAAAGTACTGTAATAACACATACTTGTTACAGTAATTGAAAGTAAAGGATTATGTTATTTTTGACAATTAATAATGAAAGGAATTATTTGAAATATATTTGTAATATGATTTTAGGTAATGCATATAAAAAAATGGAGCAATGGAAGTTAGCAAAAACCTACTATGAGAAGTCCATGTCTGAACACCGAACACCAGAGATCAAGACTCTTCTGAGCGAGGTTGAGAAGAAAATTGTGGAGGAGGAGCGGAAAGCCTATGTCGATCCTGTCAAGGCTGAACAAGAGAAAGAATTGGGCAATGATTACTTTAAGAAAGGTTAGTTTAATTGTCAGTACGTATTAAGTAGTTCCTTAAATCTCAAGAGTGCACTTTATCTTCATCCATTTAGTCAGAACAACTAATTAGAATATAGTAAAATGGGTCACTCGAATTCTTTTACCTGAAACTTGCTCAGGGTCTCCCAAATTTTTAAAGTCGAAATTTAGTAATTACATAGTGCTTCATTGGCTGACCAACACTGACCTATAACGTGAGTGACGCGATTTAATATATTGCAGTGTCACGGAAGTTATGCTATTAAATATGGGATATAATGTACAGTCACATGACTCCAAGGGTTCTGCTCCTGTTTTATTTTATTGTACATCCATTGATTATTTTATATTTCTGCAGGTGACTACAGCAATGCAGTCAAGCACTACACGGAGGCCATAAAACGCAACCCAGATGATCCCAAACTGTACTCGAACCGAGCCGCCTGCTACACCAAGCTGGCGGCGTTCGACCTGGGCCTTCGGGACTGCGACACCTGCTGTAAACTGGACCCTAAGTTCATCAAGGGCTGGATTAGGAAGGGAAAAATCCTACAGGTGAGAAAAATAGTAAATGTGGAGTTACTGCTCAGAAATATTTAAAACTTCTTATAATTCTTAAATATGTTGTAACTCAGCCTATTATTTAAGGTGCAGTAGGTCCAGAAAACAGAGTTTTCAAAAAGTCATAGTGCTTTTTTGGATCACGATACGGCTGCCATAAATTAAATTGACAATCTAGAGGCCTTTCTCAAGGGACTTAACTGATTTGAATTCAGAGTTTTTGACTTTGATCGATAGAAAAATATCACTAACAGAGGTTTAAAATGCACTTAAAAATTTGAAACAAATTATGCACGAAAGCTAAATATATGAGAATTGCTTCTAAAAATCGTCAATATCATGTTTGAGGGAATATATAGATTTCTTTTTATGATTTAAACTTACAAATAATTAAAATTTAACAAACTTATATCTGCGCTCCCGGGCACGCATTTCCATCTCGCTCACGCTTACGCTCAGTGAGAATGAGAGGACAACACGAAATTACTGGGCCATAATGTTTTCACCACATTCACACTGTTACTGTTTGTTATTAACACTATGTTTCTATTCAGGGCATGCAACAGCCGTCAAAGGCGCTAACCGCTTACCAAAAGGCGCTGGAGCTGGACCCCAGCAACGCGGAGGCGCTCGAAGGATACCGAGCATGCTCCACACAGCTCAACTCCAATCCTGAAGAGGTAAATCATTACCTTTTTTTTAACGGACTTATCAATAGGGGCTTAGTGGCATATTACAGTAACTATACTACGTACTTCCTCCTCCTTACGTTGGTCGTCGCCGTTCGTCGTTCCCTCCCTGCTGAGGATCGTGGCTTCGACGGAAACGTTGCAATAGGCTTCACACTTCAATAGGCAGACTTTTCTTGATCTAACTCTAAAATAAGTGAGCCATAAAAATTATAGAGGGCCAAATAAAAAATAAATTGCGGGAATAATAGTACATTATTGTCGAGGCTCGGAAGTAGCTACTTGCAGGCTGAGGATTCGTTTTAAACGGACGACCTTGGGAGTCCGTTTAATTGAATCCGAAGCCAGCAAGTAGCCTTCCAGCCGAGTCATATATAGTGCTTTTCTCAAAAATGGTGCAAGAAATATAAATATCATTGAAATATTTTACAAAACCAACGTTCTTACGTATATATATTCACAGAAAAAAGCCCTTGCCGCCTTTTTATTTTTTTAATAAAAAAATAGAAGTGTATTTTTCTGCCGAAAATACGCCAACCTATTTGAGACAACTAAATAGTCGCGGTACTAATCATCTGTTTGGCTGTTTAATCATGATATTTAATATGGCCATTTCAAATTTTAAAAAGTTTGGAACTCGACAAATAATGGAATTTGTATGCAACATTGCAGTCCCAAAAGCGAGACTGCAATGTTTTTAACTTTTTAATTTTTGAGTGACCATAAACTACGCGCTTCGCGAACTATTTTTTAGACGGCAAAGTCGACTTTGCCGTCCATTTTTGAGAAAAAACTTTTGTTTGTCATAAATGTGGGCAATTGTCCCATTCAAGGATCTGGTTTTATAGCCACGAGCGACGCTGTCGCTAGTATAATTCATAGATGCTGCTTAAATCATCCGTAAAGATGTACAAGGCAAAATGATGAAATGATGATGAAGAACATGTTGTTGACAGGTCCGTAAACGTGCGATGGGCGACCCCGAGGTGCAAGCGATCCTGCGCGACCCCGCGATGCGCTGCATCCTCGAGCAGATGCAGCAGGATCCTCATGCTCTACAAGACCATCTCAAGAACCCAGAGATCGCCGCTAAAATACAGAAGCTTCTCGAATCTGGCCTCATCGCTATACACTAGATCAACTAGTATTAGGATTTATTAAATGCGAACGTGTTGGGATTCTGCCAAATGGTGTGAATTCTGCCTCGACACTTGCCCGTATTAGCGTAAATATTTGTGTTGCATCTCTATTCTTAATATCGCAAATGTAGTGATGCAGCCATATTTCCGTAAATACAAGAGCGCCGTGGGCATAACATTCATGCCAATACCACCTAAGGGGTACCCCAACATCAGCATTTCGAAATCCGTTTTCTTGAAATGTCCACCTTAGTCGGTCTTGTGAAATCGAGTGACAGGAACTGGATTATTTCGAAATTCGGATGTTGCGATTTAGATCCAAGAAATGTACCCGTAATGTCCGTAATCTTGTCCCAACATGGTTTAACGAGACCTATATGTGTGTTTCCGCCGTTCGTATCGTATTCCTACATAAGAAAACTAAATGTATTTATAATGTTTATCTTCCATATCTACCGGAAGTCCAAAAAATTGAATATTGTTTGATGCGTTTATCTGTTGATCTGTGATTTTTATTCACAAAGTTTGCTTCTAAATGTTAGAACCATTCCAAAGTACGCTTTTCCAGTAGATATTGTCTAAAACACGTTGGCGCTGGTTTTATTCATTTTTGTATTAGCGCATTGTACCTATGAAGGATGATTTATGCATATTATGTACTGCCTTAATGATTCGAGGGAAATAAATAATTACAGCATTTTTGTAATTTATTCAATAAAGAATGTAGGCAATATATTTTATCTTTTATTTTCGTCAATCTTGCCTAAAATTATGAAACCAACATTTAAAGGGGTGAACCCGTAGCTTGCCGTCGTACCTATATAAGAATAATAATGATTTAGCATATACGATGTTGGGACCCTATGCTGATTGTGACATTTATGACGTTCTCGATAACATTATAGCATCTTTCGCTTGCTGGGGATTCTAATTCAGCACGCATTCATAGCAAAAACCAACTTATTCTCTACCAAATCTGTTTAGTTACCAAATTACAAGCTAGATGGCGCTGTTTCGTGTAGTAAAAAACGTGAATCGCGCTATCAATTTTATGACGGACTTAGACCTCATTCGCAAGGGCGCTTTTACAACGCGCGTAAAAAAGAGTTTTAATGACACAAATGGATACATTTGTATTTATTCACATGACGGCGGCGGCACTTTTTGTCAAGCGTTGTTGGATTTTCGACTTAGTCTTTGTCGTTAAATCGAATTTAGGGTGCGGACAGAGCGCTTTTTTAACGCGCGTTGTAAAAGCGCTCGTGGGTGTGAGGCCTTATGCTGTCCGCATTAAGCCCCCTCCAGACTATGCGCGTGAATCGCGGGCGAAGCCGCGATTCGCGCACGAGTGTGGAGGAGGCTTTACATCCGTCAGTAGAAATAAAGCGCGAAATTATAATTTTCTATAGGAAGTTAACTCTTCGCGCCTAC
Organism: Cydia fagiglandana; assembly: GCF_963556715.1. Taxonomy (NCBI): domain Eukaryota; kingdom Metazoa; phylum Arthropoda; class Insecta; order Lepidoptera; family Tortricidae; genus Cydia; species Cydia fagiglandana. The sequence continues at coordinate 17,014,125 of NC_085932.1, read as the reverse complement.
ATATTTTTCGCCTTCGTCGTCGCTGCGCGGGATATAATTTTTTTTTGACCCTCTGCACAACGTGTCTGTCGAAAATGTAAATATTATAACATTTATAACTTATAATTTATAAACCCTTTACTTTAGGAGTACTTATCAAAGAATATAATACTCTGGTACTTATGGATCAAAATCTGGATATCGGTGAGGTTTGTACAACCCCTTAATAAAAGAGTTCTTTTGACACATCTTGAGCCCCCTCCAGACTATGCGCGTGAATCGCGGGCGAAGCCGCGAACGCGAGTGTGGAGGAGGCTTTGGATAAATAGAATCAATAGCCTTTAATATAAGTTGGTCAAGCCAATTTGTCAGTCAGTAAGAACCAGGAAAACTATACTCATCCTTATCTTTTGGGTGCTAGTTAATACTAATGTGTACGACAAAGATAGTATGATTCTTTCTGTCTATGATTGAAATGAGACAGTTCTTTGACAAACTATACAAACGGATGCGTTTAGTAGATTTGGTAGAAAATAAATAAACAGCATGGCAACACAACGACTGTCACATTTGACAGCTCGGTGGCGTTTGACATATGACATGACACTATACATACTATCATCACTTCACTAATAATTCGTTTCATGTTTTCAATCAGCATTTAATGCATTTGTGGGTGGACGTGTGTGTCATACCTTGTTATTTTTATTGTTTTTGTTAGTTATATATTTCAATTAATAACGGCCTGAGTACTTCGTATTGATTTACCGACAATATACTTCAAATAAATCGCGTATGAAATTATGTTGAGTTTATGTGGGCCGTGAAATCATGCAGTGATATTTCTTAGTAAACCTCGTTCAAGAATCACAACAAGGTACGTAAATTGGATAACGTTATTTTTAGAACATAGAAAAAAAATACGGGGTTAGTATGTAACTGGAATACATAACATAGAACGTGAACCTCACTAAACAATATACTAGTTTTTATTTACTTTTCATGATGATTAATTACTAGCGCTATCGTTTGTTTATACAAAGAGCTCATTAACTCTTAAACTTTTTTGTATGAAATGTTCATGGATACAGAAAATAAAACAAAGGTTGCAGTTGAATTAATGCACTACCCTATTTTTTAATAAGAACATAACCAACATAAATTGTCAGCAACATGAAAAGTTATATGTAAATAACAATTCTATATTTTTCTACTCTTAATGGAGCTGAGAACTCTAGCGCTAAAAAAATTATAAAAAAAAAGTTTGAATTCCACCAATTATTTATCTCATGAGCATTGTCTTCAGTTACTACAATAATTGCTTATGAAATAAAACTTGGATTATATCATGTATAATGAGTTTAAAATACATACTGATGTTTCAAACTATTAAAAGCATTCATGGTTATCAGAAGGAGAATATAATTTACTAATAACATTACTGATAAATGTACCAATAAAGTTTATCAAAACACTCCGTCATCAAAATATTTTTGGCCTTAGCCTACATTTTATAGCTATGCTATAACATGTAGTAAATAAAATGATAAGCTTTTAGTGAGATAAAATAACTAGATTATAATGTTTGCTTTGGTTAATGTCTAGAGTTAAATATATTTGATAAAAATAGAACTATAAAGGAATAAATCTTCCAAAATCTAAGTCAAGTTTTATACATAAGTATTTTTAAAGTTTAGAATGAGGTCTTGGATTAAGATTTTTAACTTTAACCCGTGGAGCGCCTTACTGTCACACGTGTGCTGGTAATTAGTAGAGAAGTTCCATACTACGGTAATTCTGGGGTGCTTTATGTGTAGATTGGTTCATACACGAAAGTTTAGTTTTGACAAATTTGCATGTCATTGTGAATGACACTATTTAAAGCACACGTCTTGCATTGTCTTCAAATATTCTTATACAAAAAATGTACACACTGCTACTGAACTATGTAATGGGCTAATAGTTTATAAACACGGCAGCTTGTTGTCACAACATCACCCTGTACAGTATAACAGTAACCGGAGAAACAGTTTCACTGTATATGATACATATGAACATTGTGAACTGATCATTTAAACATTACCAGTGATAATACATATGTTGCCCTGAAATGGGATGTAATTGTTGTAGATATAAATAACGAAAACCATTCTGTAAAATGAATATACGCTTTACCCTACCTACACGGTACCCTAAGATTTTTTATTCTATCAGGCTTCATAGTTCATTCAATTACATAAAGAGCTCAGTTTCATCATCAACCATTTTACACTAAGGGCCACCCTACACTAGCGTCTCCCGAGCGTCGGCGTCAAGACAACTCTATGGTTGCTGCTTGACGCAGACGACGCTGCAATTGCGCAGCGGCGCCATTTTCCATGGCGCTGACTAGACGCCGACGCTCAAGTAGGTAGTGTGCCAGCATGTTTATCTTTAGAACCATTTTTTTGCATATTTAATATAGGTACTTACATGCGCACAATATACCTAATTAAGGAATGGTCAGTGATATAATGAAAATGGTTGTAAGTGTAAAATGAAATATGTCAGTCTCATATTATATGGTTATCAGCGCGATTCGCGTCTGATATGCTACCTCTACCTATACGAGTATTGAACATTGGTCACATTGCTTGTCGTTCTTGAGAGATGGATCTATAGTCTGTATCTTTAGGTATATAAATAAAAGTACAGTAAAACAAACAACTGGTACATTTTCTGGTAGTTATAACATTTATTGGTTAACCGACCAATTACAAAAACGCCAGGATTTGTAACTGAACGTGCTGACTTTAACCTACATTATTTGATCGTGTAATGTCATCTACCCTCAACTAGCTTAAGGAGCCATTTGAGGGTAGATTTTGTTGACTTTTATTTAAAAACCCAAAGATACAGAGATAGTGGGTATGAAAACATGTCTTCTTTATCATCAGGTAGCAAATCCTCCAGCATGGTATCATCAGGCATGAAGAGTGGGCTGCTTATGGGCTTCGGCTCCGGCTTCGTGGTGCTCGGAGCTGTCGCCGTCGTCTACTGGCCGGCCTTGTTCTTCGCGCAACTTCAGAAGGTCAGTGATCTCCGTGGTTAGGTTCCTACTGACCCTACTGTCTTGAATCGCTGTCAACGTCTCGTAAAAGAGAAGACTAGACGGAATATTAGCTGTTCAAAACTGAACTGAGGCAATGTTCGCACCTATAGAGTTTTTCGGTAAAACGCTGCATTCTACCAATTCCTGAAAATCTGGAAAATTGAAATTAGGTAGGTACTTAGGAGGATCTTGCCACCCATACCTATATCGTAAAATACTTTAAAGAATTCCATAAAGAAGCGCTGGACAATTGGAGGAAGGACAATCCTTAATTTTTTATGTTAATTGTGGTGGAAGTAGGGGGAAATAGGGGCGGCCGATATTAGAAGGGCTGGCCGATTTTAACCGTTACCATATAAATAGGAAATGTGTGAACTTTGTTTGTACCATATCTTCATTAAAAGTTCGATGCCCTTTTTGTAAATGCTACAGCTACGAAAACGAGTTTTCGGTTGTGGTACAAACCACAACCGAAAACTCGTTTTCGCACAAGTTCGTTTCCTAATTTTCACTGACACGCCCGCTTCTTTGTAACAAATGTACTCGGCATTTGTTCCGAGTAATAACAGTATTGATTCTTACTTAATTAACTTTTGTCCCTTAAACGGAACTCTAGCATATAGTTTAGTTAGTTGTCTGCAAACTAAGAAAAAACGGGTAGGTGTAAGTATTTCAAGATGGGTATGTCTGTCAGTTTCAAAACATGACAAATTTTATATGAATATCATTATGTAAGTTGCTGGCCAGTTGATGGGGATCGTTAAATTCATCTCTGTAGGTGGTAGTGGTATTGGTAGGTAGCTCGGTACTGGTAACCCAAAAGTTTTAGCACAGACAAAACATCCTCCAGACTGAGCATAGCCGCGCTCCCCCTCTGCCACGCATACGGTAATTTTATTCCATGTTCGAGTCGAAAGTGTCTTTGTGTGACGTCTATGTATTTGAACGGACCAAACGGCACGGGACTTCGCTCACCTCGTCCCGCGCACCCCCGCAGTTTTGGCATCATCGGTTGCATGAAATAATTGCTCTAAACTCGGTCTAGAGGATTCCTAGTCTATGAGTTTTAGTAACTCGGCAATACGTTCTGAAAGATACATTTTGTTCCAGATGATGGTCCTTTCTAACACTTCGACGTCGTTCGGCATTTGGCGCGAAGTCCCGATCCCCATGTACCTGGAGTGTTTCATGTTGAACATCACCAATGTCGACGAGATCCTGGCGGGCCACAACGTCTCCATACGTGTCTCGCAAATGGGACCGTATGTCTACAGAGAATACCATACAAAGGTAATTGTGAACTTTAGAAAAATAAGCTGGGTACAGACAAGGTCTATAACATTGATGTACTGTGTAGGTACTGTTGTGTGTTGTGTGTGTATGTTTTGCATGGAAACTGTATACATATTATATTTTTGATAATGATCTAAGTGTCTAAATATGTATGTACGCTATAACAACGACTTAGGGCCAGTTACACCAACCACAGTTAAAAATGAAATGAAATTTTTATTGTCAGACCACAGGTACAAATATAAAAGATAATAATAATATTTAATAAACTGATCGTGATCAACGTCACGCAGCCGATATCTATGAACCTTCCCATACAATTATAAGTATTTAGCGAACGCTTTTACGGTGACAGACGCTTTGGTGCAACCGACGCTTAGTCATAGTTGACATTAAACTTCGGTTACCCACTTACGAATACGAAAGGCATACCTATCGGTAAAACAGAAGTGTAACATTTCGTTAAATGTGTAACACTAACGCCACAATCGATTCGATGTACATACGAAATGTGAGCAATACATAACAAACTCGTTTTGTTAATTTATAGTTCATTGCAGTCATTCAGAGCGTAACCATAAACGGTAAACTAATTTTTACGGTTATTTAGGTAGATTACCTGTTTTACCTAATCTAAGAAACATTTGGTCACAACGGGACCCTATTACTAAGACTTCGCTGTCCGTCCGTCCGTCCGTCCGTCTGTCACCAGGCTGTATCTCACGAACCGTGATAGCTAGACAGTTGAAATTTTCACAGATGATGTATTTCTGTTGCCGCTATAACAACAAATACTAAAAACAGAATAAAATAAAGATTTAAATGGGGCCCCCATACAACAAACGTGATTTTTGACCAAAGTTAAGCAACGTCGGGAGTGGTCAGTACTTGGATGGGTGACCGTTTTCTTTTTGCTTTTTTTTGTTTTTGTTTTTTTGCATTATGGTACGGAACCCTTCGTGCGCGAGTCCGACTCGCACTTGCCCGGTTTTTTCTCGTCAGGGCGCTACTAGAGCCTAAAAGTTGATAGTCATCCTGATTGAACACGCAAATACATCTCCGTTTACGGCATTTTCTATTTATAATGCTTATGACAATAACAACTACAAATTGGCTCCATTAGAGCATTATACAAATATAAATGATTACCTACAAAAGAAATGGAAAAAAACGCTTACTTACGATACCTATGGCCCGTTGATAAATTGTTATGATAAGTCCCAAGCTAAGGATTAAAAAAGATATAGGTACAGACAGTAATATACCTGTCACTTACATAACTAGTATCACATCCTTTGTCTAAATCTTTTGTTATCAGTACTTCAACTTTTTATCAATAATTAATTAATGGATTCAAGAGCAAAACGATTTCGTAACTTAAAATAAAAAAAACTAAAACAGCTGGCGTTTTATTAGACAGGCGTCCGTTATTTAAACCCGTTTTGATTATATTAATCATTAACACAGTTTCGAATCCACCAGATTTACCCAGTAAATGGAATCTACAAGTACAATCGCCTGCGCTCGCGGTGTTTCAGTTAAGAAAAAATTGCCTCAATCCTTACTACCTGCTACCTGCAAGGCGTTCAAACGAGTATCGTACAGTGCGATCGTGGCCCACCAAAATGGACTCGCCCGAAGACCAGCGCCGACTCTCGGGTCAGCATTATGCTGAGGCGAGCCCATTTCGTGGTAAACAATTTGTAATTATGTTTGTATTAAAAGCCTTTCATGTTACTTCTGTATGTACACTAAGTTTATCACGAAAAATAAATGATTTATGGTTTATCGCCCTAAGGGTGGAACACCGTGAGCGCAGGTGATTGTACCTACTACTTTTAGATTCCATTTACTCGTGTTAGCCCTTATACCAGGCGGGTGCAGTCTCTGGCAAGGGCAGCATCCGCTCAGTGTACCTCTTAAAATATGTCGTAAAGTTTTCGAAAGTGACTCTACGGTCTCTACGTATTAGCTTCGGCTTCGGCCCCGCGCACGCTTCCCTTAACACTATACTATTTATACCGTGTACAGGAAATACTTTAATAATAACTAAAGCTAATGACTAATTAAACTAAAAATAGAAACCTAGTCTAGTACCTTCATTCGATCACTGCCCGACTGCTGGGAATGGCCTCGCCCTCTTCTGGGAGGTTTTGTGCTACATCTGGTCTATTTCAAAACGGAATCCAGAAGCATTAGTTTTATTGAAGTCACATTTACGTAATAAGTATGTATTATTAAAGTTGTATTTTTTCTCCAGTTTTAGACATACTTATATACGAAGACGTAACGTAACTCTAACATTCAATACATTATTTACTAGTGATTTCCTGGAACCAATAATATAAAATCACTGCCGGTAGTAGGAATGAACTTTAGTATCACCCTCGGCCCTCGGTAAACAGTCACGGAGATAATGTAATTGTTTGAACTCTAAACTTGTACCAGTTTCGCACATCGACTGACTCATGATGATATCATGTCAAGCGCGGGTCGATTTGTATCATTAAATTTTCGGTTAAGGCATAAAGCCCGCCATTCGGGATCGCGATAAATTGGTGTTGGTTTGAGTAGTTAAATATATATTTATGTATATGTACGTTATATGGATCTACATATTTAATCTATGAGTTTTCTTAGGCAAGGACTAAAACTTAAAGCAGCTATTGTAGCAATTTTAAAATATAACATTATGCTAGTTTAATAATTTGATGTCAGAAAGCAAATTTTGAAAACCGCACGAAACGGCTTCGCAGACCATATTACGAGACAGACTTTGCTAATCATTTCGTTAAATGGATCTGCCCACGAATCTTGTTTACTTGTTTGCTATTTTGTTATTGTGCTTGTTTGTAAACTATTTATAATAAATATTGAGTACTTCTATTTAGTACCTACTTACAGATATGCCAAACACACTATGTAGAGTAAAGTACCTATTTTGCTAACACATTTTAAAATGTGACACCAATTTCCCGCCGGTACTGGACTCGCGGTAGTCAGCGGTTAAACTCCGTTAAAATAGCCGTAAACTTTTCGAAAATACGAGTAGAAATCCTAGTGAAAATTTCATACGATAGCGTGACGAGCGTTCGCGTTTGCGCTAGGTCTATTTTGTATGGGATATTGAACAGCACACCAAGCGGGACGTTTTGGAAACTCAAATGTAATACTAATATGTAATGTATTTAAATATGACGTTAACTACAATTAATTCTGTAAAGAGTTCATTTAGTTACAAATTATATACGAGGTCAAATAGAGTTAATATGCCGCATAATACAGACCGTACGAAACTGTGGCAAGGTTTTATTAATATCGCATCATTACTGATATTCAGTTTCGCCAAATCTGTTTAAAAACATGTTTTTATATTAGCTCGGTTATTGCGATCTCCATCCATTGATTTTACATCAAGAGTTCAGAGCAAAATTAAACTAGTTCTAGGAATACATATACCTATGGGTTAAATCTCAGAACATACAAACCACAAATTAGAGCTTGTGGTAATAAGTTTTACGAATATTCAGAATAGTCAGTCGACTAAGTCTTGGTATACTATAATACATTAACATTGCCAACAGGAGAACATAACGTGGCACGACAACAACACAATATCATACTTCAACAAGCGTACGTGGCACTTCCAACCGGACATGTCCAACGGCAGCCTGTCCGACCTGGTCACCAGCATCAACCCTATCGTCGTGGTAAGTACAGCTTACGACTTTAACAACATATCACTTTTAATCCCCTACAAGCGCACGCTAGATGAAATGATCAGATAAATATAATCAAAGAGCGAATGAGCGTAATCGCTATATATGTATGTAGATTAACGCTTTGTCACCTGTTAATCCGGCGAGCTTAGCGACAAGTGCACAATATTATGTTGTATCCGAATTCCATCGGATAATAAATTAAACTTGTAATGACATTGCCACTTTACCTATATTTTTAGTAGATAGTAAGCTTTAATCCCCACTATAAACATTGTCCTTTCACAGACGGTAGCGCACATGGTCCGCCACCAGAACAGCGTAATTCGGATGGGTGCGGAGCTGTTCATGCGCGCCTTTCACGACAACATATTCCTCACGGCGAACGTGTCGTCGTGGCTGTTCGACGGCATCGACGACCGCGTGCTCGACATCAGCTCGCAGATACCGGTCGTCCAGCTGCCCTTCGACAAGTTCGGCTGGTTCTATACGGTGAGTCGTTTTATCCAGAACGTTCAGAGTAACGACAACATGTTCGTCACGGCCAACGTGTCGTCATGGCTGTTCGACGCCATCGACGACTGCGTGCTCGACATCAGCTCGCAGATATCGGTCGTCCAGCTGCCCTTCGACAAGTTCGGCTGGTTCTATACGGTGAGTCGTTTTATCCAGAACGTTCAGAGTAACGACAACATGTTCGTCACGGCCAACGTGTCGTCGTGGCTGTTCGACGGCATCGACGATCGCGTGCTCGGCACCAGCTCGCAGATACCTGTCGTCCAGCTGCCCTTCGACAAGTTCGGCTGGTTCTATACGGTGAGTCGTTTTATCCAGAACGTTCAGAGTAACGACAACATGTTCCTCACGGCCAACGTGTCGTCGTGGCTGTTCGACGGCATCGACGATCGCGTGCTCGACATCAGCTCGCAGATACCGGTCGTCCAGCTGCCCTTCGCCAAGTTCGGCTGGTTCTATACGGTGAGTCGTTTTATCCAGAATGTTCAGAGTAACGACAACATGTTCGTCATGGCCAACGTGTCATGGCTGTTCGACTGCATCGACGACCACGGGCTCGACATCAGCTCGCAGATACCGATCGTCCAGCTGCCCTTCGACAAGTTCGGCTGGTTCTATACGGTGAGTCGTTTTGTCAAGAACGTTTGTGAGTGATTCAGGTACACGGTTATTGATAACTGATAACATATTTCTCACTGCGAACGTGATATAGTTGTTCATGCTTATCTCACTCATTACGCAAAAGCCGATTGTAAAGTTCGGGCCTACTGTACATACTATGCGTTTTGAGATGTCAATGAGAGGCACCACAAGGGGAGACAGCCATTTATAAAATTAGCAAAAAATATTTCAATATAGTATAAACATAGCAAGTCGGTTAGCTCCACTTAACTTTACTGGCATGGGTGCCTAAGGTAGTTGCAACTTCGAATTATATACTGCATATGTTTAGATATATTTTGCTCATTTAGTACATCGTACATTATAATATTCTGTTTCCCCTGATAAGATTGCTACGTGACAGTTTAAAAATAGATCATTTGTTTGGTTAAAACCGTTTTGCGTACACTGATAATTATGTTTTAAATCAAACATTGTCATAAAAACATTAATTTATTACGCATTACATTTTAGTTAACAGATCTATATTTAAGGTTTGTTATAATTTTAAGAAGAACACGTTTATCATGAATTCCTCGTATAAAAATGACGTGCGAGTTGTGAATCAAAGAAAAATGTTTGTGAACCTTCGATATCTCTACCTATGAACTGTGGACCTTTCGGTCGTGTGGTAACGTGTATTCTATGGTAATGATAATGACTAACTGCAATTTCTCTTTCTGGTGACTTAGATATCCAATTTAACTAACTAAGGAATATCACACAAATAAGTTCAAGTTCTATTTTAATTTGCGATTACGCAATAGTCAATAATAATTTAGGTAAAAGGAAATAACAAGTTCGATGTATAAGGATAACTAATAATATCTGCTAATTCGTTATATTTTTTACTTGAAAAATTGCAAACTGTGCGAAATTACACCATCATTTGATTGCTAATCCACCACTACCATCATCCATCTTCAGTTATGATGTACTCTCTTGTAGGTATATTCTTGCTGATTCATTCAAGGTAATCTGGTTAAAGTTTTTTGTGCATAACACAATTTTGTCTAGAGATGCAACGGATAGTTGTTTGGCCGGATACCGGATATTCGGCCTGACCAACGGCCGAATATCCGGTATCCGGCCGCCGAATATTCGGCCAGCGGAACTATACCTACATTTGGGTTTTTCAGGTGCGCATTCTGCAGGCTTGACCTGTTTCCTAGTAAACGTTCGCGCGGACTCATTTCTAGGTTCGAAATGAGTGCGCGTGCAAGTCAGTGGAATGATTAAATTGTTTTAAAATAATAAACAAGTACGATTATGACCGTGTCTGTTTCTTAAATCTAATTTGTTTACTCCGAAATCAAGCAATGTTACTATCCGGTATCCGGCCGGATAGAAGGTCAATATCCGGTATCCGGCCGGATAGTAAAATAATGGCCGGTAATTGAATATGTGTAATGGCCGGATAGGCCGGATACCGGATAGTAACCGGATATCCGGTGCATCTCTAATTTTGTCCATTAACATTGCTTGAACAAGAACAGTGTGCAATATTTACCTATATAATATTGTAAAAATATAAATATCTGGGAGACCGAGCTTTGCTCGGAAAACATATAAAAACTCAATAATTTTCTTAGAGATAAGACCTAGTTAGATCGTTTTTTCGCCCCCGATAACCCCCATATGTATAGCAAATTTCATCGAAAACGTTAGAGCCGTTTCCGAGATCCCCGGAGCTTCATATCTATAATTTGGCATTTTAGATAATCACTTTCCACTACATTTAGTATCAATGAATGTCACCTTTGTGAAAATTATGCTAATTCATGCACATGTGTACCTAATCTCTGTCTAGTTGGTTTTGACCTTGATAGCATGCGGTGCCCGTGTCATTGAGACTCGTGGCGTGAGTTAATTCCGCGAAATCGTCCTCTTGTCAATTTCCAATGACATTCATTCACGAACAATGCATTTGTCATTTGAGTAACAAAGAGACATTGAAAGGAGTATATTGAATACCCATTGACCTGTAGGTAACTTATGCGCTAAATCTTTACCTTACCTAGCTATACCGGGTCACAAGAAGCTGTTCCACAGAAACAGTCGGTAGGTACTTTTTTGGACTCTACTAGATTTAGAATTAGATTAGACATAGACCATACTAATTCATTCCATGACTTCATAGTTAGAAATAGGTGATAGTCTTTCAATTCATTTAGTTACGAGAGGATAAAAAATAGTTTACTGTACAATTCTTCAAGTTCGTTGTGAAAAAAAACCCCGATGAACTTAATAAGTATTTTAGCATTAAAATGCTAAATTAAACATTTCATGTATTTTCGTATAGGTACTTTAGTAAATTGCGGAAGAAGTTAGCAATTCTGGCTTTTTACCTAGGAAGGTTGCGGAGAATGCACTGTGTTTATTGCAATGGATTTGTTTCTTACAGAGCTAGTCTTACTGATAATACAGCGTACCTTCGGGGTATCAAAATCTTTTTGGTATTGTTCATTCCTGCCTTTGCGCTTCGTGGTTTTCAGGGCTTCTTTGTTAGTAAAGTTTTCCCCCTTCTTCTATGCCCTTTTGCCAATCCTTCTTAGAGGGGTGCGCCCCAGTCGTTGGAAACGTCTGCCATAAACCTTTACATTTACAGGATCGACCCCATTACACCGTAATTTATTTGTATTATATTGTAGTAATAAGTGAATTTTGGTTTAACTATGTCCCTTTTATTACTTTCCTGAACCAAATACCAATAAAATCGGTTATTCAAGAAGCGAAAGCGTCCGCTGAAGAATGCGGCGTGCGTTATGGAACGCCAGCGTAATCGGTGAGTAACCAACACGTAATGGTTACCAAATAGCACCGCAACAGCTGATCGATTGGGATCGGCCGCGATCGTGATTAAAATGATTATAGTGGGTTCATGACGATGGGTTCCGTACCCCATATGTAGACCATGAGGTCTTTTGACCCAATTAGTTTTGACATAATGACAATAAGGTCAGTTGCAGCCACTATGGTGGTGGTGGTGGTGGTTTAGAGGTCCTTTCACTGTCCTTCAACTAAAAAAATATAATAATAAATTATGTATTGTGGGTCTCACGCAAATCCACTTAGTCCCACAGAACTCAGGACCTCGAACTTCGTAGGCAGGGTAATTATATCTAGGCTAGAAGGCCATTACTAAAAAAATACACACATATACATATTACATGAGTAAGCACATTCATAATAAAAAAAAATACACTTTTCTTTCACAGCGTAACGGCTCTATGGAATACGACGGCATATTCCTCATGAACACCGGCGCGGGGGATTTTTTCGAGCTGGGCAATGTCGAGAAATGGAAGTACTCCAACCGCACCATGTACCGCGACGAGTGCGGCGAGGTGCGCGGCTCCAGCGGGGAGCTGTGGGCGCCCGAGCTCGGCCAGCCCGAGGTGCAGGTGTTCGCGCCTGATATATGCACGTGAGTATTGATTCTGTGTTTTTAAGTGCCAGTTAGAGTGCTGAAAGTTGTCATCGAGATCATGTGCCAAGTCTAAACCTGTCCGTCCTTGAGACCGGCGGTCGGCAACCTGCGGCCCGCGGGCCGCATGCGGCTCGTGAAACTGTCACTTGCCGCCTGCGAGCCTCTCTGGCTATGTAATATTGAGAAACGACAATGTCTGATAAAGTCATAAATATTAACAAAGTGCGGCCCGCGTCAACTTACTCATCGTTAACTACGCTACTAAAACTACTCAAAAAAAGGTTGCCTACCGCTGCTTTAGACCTTCAAAAGGCTATATCTTGGCAACTATAATTAGAGTTGTGCCGTTCTCGAACACGTTCGGTTTTGTATGGGGAATGTTCCCCCTCTAGAATAATTCCCGTAGTGAGAAAAGTTCCCATAGTATGACCTAGTATAACCCGGAATTATACACACAAGTAAAAAAAAAACCGGAAACGTCTGTAACTATTTCAATAGACGCTAAGAGGGTCATGTACCTAATTGTTGTTGTGTGATTTTCTTTACGGAGCAATACCTATATCCTCGTCTATAACTACCAAGGACTGAAAAACCGCAAAAGACCGGTAACCTAAAATAAAGGTATCAATTGAGTAGGTATCCAACAGTAATGGTACCCGAATAAAACGGCAAAATACTAGTACCTAAAATAAAGGTATCAATTGAATAGGTATCCAACAGAAACGGTACCCGAATTAAACGGCAAAATAGCAGTACCTAAAATAAAGGTATCAATAGAATAGATATCCAACAGTAAGGGTACCCAAATAAAACGGCAAAATACCAGTATCTAATATAAAGGTATCAATTGAAAAGGTATCAAATAGTAACGGTACCCGAATAAATAAAATTCAAACGGTACCGTTAAGGCTAACGGTCTTCAGTAGGTAAAGGACCTTATGCCTTTTGTAATAAGGTCTTTGTTGTTTTATAGCTTTTCAGGACTGCGGATTTAGAAAATGATAACTGTTTTGGAATCCAAGATAGCGACCGTGCACTTTGTCATAAAAGTCATTATGGGTGTTTTAGGAAGTGCCGGTTTCGAAAATGATGACTATTTTGGAATCCAACATGTCTGCCGTGCACTTTGACATAAAAGTCGACATAGGAGTGCCGAGTCATCATTTTTGAATTCTGCACTCCCTAAAACCTATAAAACGACACCCATTATGACTTTTATGTCAAAGTGCACGTCAGACATCTTGGATTCCAAAATTGTCATCATTTTTGAGTTCTGCACTCCCTGAAACCTATAAAACGACACCCATGATGACTTTTATGTCAATGATGATGATGATGATGACAATATAATTCACAAACAATCACATTGGGATCTGTGTACTTAGTGAAAAGTGAGAGGGAGACACGCGTTACCTCCCGCTCTCGCGAGTGGCCGGTTTGAAATGTTTGAATTGAGGTACCTATCAGATCAAAACGCTATAAGGTTTTTTTATTTAAGGGTACCGTTTGGACGGAAGCCTACATTTAACGGTACCGTTTGGGCTAAAGCTTATTTGGATACCTAAAGTATTGATATCAATATGGAATGCTAGTTTAACGGTCGGGTACCTATAAAAAAAACACCTAAAGGTACTTTTATTTAATGGTACCGTTTGAACGGAAGCTTGTTTGGATACGGGTACCGATTGATATTGGTACCGAAATGCTACTTTTAACGGTCGGGTACCTTTAAAAAGACCGGTCAAAACCGTTTTTAACGGTACCTTTTCAGTCCCTGATAACTACAATTCCAATATAGACCTGATTGCCTTGATAGAACAAAAATAATTTCCTTAGATAACAATTACTTCTAGCGATTAAGATTACTATTGTGTCTACGTTAGATAATAGTGCGTTGGCTCAATTCACTACCTATATCGATACATATGAATAGACTTAAAATTAAAACAATTACATTTTTTTTATTGATCGGGAAGGGATTAGAAAAAAATGTGCACATGACCTGTGCTTATCTGTTTGCTCGACTTGATGCAGTCCAGTCGTGCATAGTACATTTATATTATCTGATACTATATGAATTTAAAAACGAACTTATAATCCAGACACGATAAAGAAAAGACTGCATCGAATGACATTGCACGTGACTAGCTAGCTAATATTATTGTTTATTGTTTTAAAACATACCTATAATCCAGACATGATAAAGAAAAGATTGCATCGTATGACATTCCATGTGATTGTAAATGACTTAGTAATAATTATTGTTTATTGTTTAATTTAAAAGAGGAGACCTTTATTGGTACGGCGCTTAACATAAGCTGCGATAAGCATGCTAAGAATACTAAAGGCTAGAAGCCTAATTCCACGGAACCGTCCATTAAAAATTAGGGATAAAAAAATTCTGAAACCACCCTTGCTTTACTACTAATAGAAATAAAAGTAGTAGGTAACGATAGGTTAAAAATAAAGCGGAGGGGCTGTCGGTTAGTTCTTGCACTGTTGCCCTAAAATACCTCTCACAGATGATGTATTTCTGTCGCCGCTATAACAACAAATACTAAAAACAGAATAAAATAAAGATTTAAATGGGGCTCCCATACAACAAACGTGATTTTTGATCAAAGTTAAGCAACGTCGGGAGGGGTCAGTACTTGGATGGGTGACCGTTTCTTTTTTTGCTTTTTTTTTGTTTTTTTTTTTTTTGCAGTATGGTACGGAACCCTTCGTGCGCGAGTCCGACTCGCACTTGCCCGGTTTTATAAATTTGCCGCCTTTTTCTACTGATAAGATTTGCTTGACCATCTATATGCGGCGGTTTATGATGCCACCACAAAAACTATACTTGCTTGGTTAATAGATAATTGAACGTTTGTTGGTCTATTTCCAGGTACCTGACCTTAGGTATAGACAAGGAGGTGCACGTGGACGGCATAGACGGGGTTCAGTACGCCGCCAACGTGTCCGTGTTCGACAACGGGTATAACTTGCCTAGCACGGTACGTACAATGTACTATCATATCTATCATATTACAGCGAGCGGCAAAATTACAGGGTTACATTATTCATGGTGGCCGATTTTTGAATTTCTTCCGCTCGAATCGTGTATTTCGATAATATCTCCACTACTAGGCATTTAAATTCTTCTAATAGAATTGAAAACGAGGAATCAATACCACTCGATTCCCAATTTCTATCGCTCGTATTTCAAAAATTTGCATTTCGCCCTTTTCCACCGGTTTTCGAGTGACGAAATCGAGCGATCGAAATTCAAAAATCGCCCCCATGCATGGAATTCATAAGACTGTAACTGTCTAAATAGGTATCTTCCGGATTAAAAAAAAACTGTGGGTTAAAAGAACATCGTCGTCCCTTTCTTTTAACATGGTTCTCAATGATACAAAATTTACAAGACAGGAAAATCGGTTGTGTGCACGATAAAGTCAACCTTCAACTCGAAACTCAAGCCACGGACGGATTATCGGCTCAGTAATGTCAATCAAAATCTATTCCAAGCACAGAATAATTAATAGTACTACCGTACAGAAAGGAAACTTCCTACAAAAACGAAGTTTGACAGCGGTTCAGGGTCGAATCATGCTGTCCCTTTCTAATATATGGCACTATCCCTTTCGGCTATTTAGGGTTGTCAAAAATCAAGTGATTCTATCTGTGGTCGTGCACGCAAAAGGAAGTCAAGTGGTGTCAACCCTAATAGCCGAGCCATAGCCGAGCGGAGCCGAGTTTGACCGAAGTCAGGAGTTTCGCACCCCTGTTCCAAGTTTAAAATGTAAAGGTCGTTTTTAGGCGTGCTACTGCGACTTGAACCGCGACAGCGACTGCCTGCCGCCTGGCGCGCTCAACGTGTCGGCGTGCCGCTACGGCGCGCCCGCCTTCGTGTCGCTGCCGCACTTCCTGCACACCGACCCCTACTACCCCAGCAAGATAGACGGCTTGGAGCCTACTGAGTGAGTGCCCTATACTTGTCTACTTTTTTCACACCTCTGCTTTGAAAATGTGGCCATAATGGTCCAAATTTACCCTTGACAACGTTCAAAACATTGAACATAACCTTTGACTCCTTTTTTATCATAACCAGATTCATTACAGCCATTGAGCGGCGAGTAGGTAAATTCACTAACTTCCGTATTTTGTGCGGATTTGAGAGTTAAGACCAAAAAGTAGCGGCTAGTTATACAGCTGAATCAACAGGGCAACAAGTTTTTAAACCGCTATATTTTTGTTTTCCACGCTCTGATTGCGTGACAGTACAGGTTTGCTTTTGGTCGACTCTCGGACTATCAAACCAACCTCCTCGCCCCTTTAACGTATATCTAAGGACTGGCCTTACGGGCAAAAATAATGGGGCATGAATGGGGCCAGTACAGCGGTGTGACACCGCTACAACCTGATTGGTTGATGAGTACGCAATACGCGCGCGATTGGTCGCAACTAGTTGCGTTAAACTGCACGATTGGCTCGAATTCGTGAGTGAAACCGCCGAACTAGTACCATAATTTAGTGCCCGTAAGGCCAGTCCTTAAATATACGTCAATGACTCGTCCATGCTTATTTTGCAGCCTCTTCAACAGTACTATTTGTGTTTTGATGTTGTTATTAATGGTTTTAAAATGTTTTGTTGTCAACAGTGAGCATAACTTCAGACTGGCGTTAGAGATGCTCACGGGCATGCCGCTTAAGGTCGCCGCTCAGCTGCAGATCAACATGCTAGTCCGACATATAAACCTAGTCAGGTAAGTTGCTCTGCACATAATATAAAAGACAGAACCAAAACTGCCTGCCCATGGCCATGCCGCGGCAAATGTCCACTGAGCCACCAACATGTAACAACATGTTGCTATATATCAACATGTAAGTCCACCATAAATACTAGGTCCGTCAGGACAGTGGCATATCTAAATCCTTCCATTATTTCTGTATATAAGAATATGAATCTAAATAAATAAATAAATAAAATATGATGACCTTTTTAATCTTATTAGCACACTTATAACGATTTTAGTATTTATGTGAGGAAATCAAACATTTGCATTTTAACCATAAGCAACATCGGTGATGTGGAAACGCTAATGAAGACCGGAATGGGAATCATGAACGAAAACTATTATACATTTTTGGTTTTGTATGTTAAAGTACAAATATATGCTCTTAAGTTTTTAGGTGAAGTGGAACTGATGATGAAGACCATATAATTATAAATGATTGGCGAAAGTTGATAAAAATACGATGTTACATACCAGTCGTATTTAAGCTTCAAATTTGCCATATGTTGTACCAATGTGCTCATGACATGGTAATTGAAAAAATTACGAGGTAATCGTACTAAACAATGAGATTTAAATGGTTACATACATTACAGGTTAATTATTTGCTGATGTTTATATATTGGTCTAAGATAAAATATCATAAAATATAAGTTTCATCCGTCAGACGTATCGGTGAAGGTCGACGTATATAACGTAATCTTGTACTATGTATATTATTTTTAGCCTGAACAACCAGTTGCCGGACCCGGACACGCTGGTGCCGATGTTCTGGTTCCGGCAGGAGGTGCACATTACGCCCGACTACGCGCGCATGGCGCGGATGGCGCTCAACCTGCGGTACGGTGTTCCGTACGCGCTCTACACGTTGACTGTGAGTACATTTACATTTCCGGCTGTTCCCCAATATGACCTGACGGGGATCCGCTTAAGCACTTAGACAGATTCGTATCATGCCCGAATACGCGCGGCTGGCGATACGGCGTTCCCTACGTGCTCATGTTGACTGTGAGTACTGTTACATTTCCGACTGCAACCCGCTATCCGAACCGGTCGACCCGGACGTGCTATATCCTGGTACTGGCAGGTTCACTTCATGGTGTTGGCTTGCGATACGGCAATTTAAAGTGATTGTAAGTTCTTGATACAGTTTGGGCAACAACCTTCTTCCGGAACCGAAGGGAGGAAATTCTGGTTCGCTACGGCGAATCGGACTCAGTAGCCAATTTAAAAACAATTTGTGACAACAGCTGAACTGAATGTATTCTAGAATTATTCCTATCGTAATATTTTAGCTTTGAGCGGTTCTTTGTGAGTTGAACAATTTAAACATAACAATCATATCATACATATAACTGTCAATATTTATTTGCAGGGCCTGGGACTTATTCTAATAGTATCAGGCATCACAGTACTAATAAGGAGACTGCTTCTCTCGCCCGAGACCACGCCCATACTGTCCGCTGACTCCACTTCGGACGAACAATGACTAGGAAGGTTTTAGGGTACTTTTTACTTACAATTTTTAAAGCTAATAGTGTGATATGCCATTCTATGCCTTCCATCCTCTATTAACGACGTCATAAACTAGGGGTGAGAACTAAATGAACTACACTGTAAATGACGCCGGTACGCAAGAAATAAATATGTATAAATCTTAGACCCAAGATGAAAAGACTGTATACTAGTATAACACATCGACTGGTAATCATGTAATCAATCACATATGATCCCCCAGAGGAAACATAAAGGGTTATGAAATATATTATATAAGACGAAGACAATTTAACTAACCTACGTGCCTTAATATATTTGATAAATATGTAACCTTTATTAATAATTGTTATTTTGAAAACCTGTTAAATTATAATTTTTGTAGATGTTTTGTTGTCTTGAATAGTTTGTATAAGTCATAACTTCCCTACCGACTGTTACCTTTGATGAGGCTATGTTATTAAACCGGCATTATGCCTGTTAACTTCATCTACTTGTTCGATATCAACATGTGGCTAGATAGACACACCATAACCAAAATGAATCCTAGACCAAACGTTAAATATTATAGTTTAATATCACAGAGCTGTGAGGTAGGCAGTTGTAGGGTCGCTACAACAAACTAGAATAACTAGGTATACATGGCGTCCCAAGACTATGGGACATCAAGGGAAAGTACCTTAATTATCGTAGATAGGATATTTTGCTGAAAGAAGACATTAATTTAATTTAATTTAAAAAACAATTTAAACTGCATTCATAGATTTTTAAATAATTACATGGTTGAACCGGGAATCGACCCGCTGCACGAGAAAAAAACATCACCCTGTAGTTTTATCATACCCATATTTAAGGTACTTTCCCTTGATGTCCCATAGTCTTGGGACATCCTGTATACTGCTCAATAATTAACCCACGGGACGCCAGTACAGCTGTACAGAGCGGCTACCGCGAAAACCGAAATTCGCAAATTGCGGGGATCTTTCTCTTTTACTCCAACGAAGTCGTAATTAGAGTGACAGAGAAAAATGCCCGCAATTTGCGAACTTCGATTTTCGCGGTTATAGCCCAGGTCGTATGTTGAATTCAGTTTTTTTTTCTTGAGCGATCCTACCTCTGTCTATCTGTCAAGTCATCGTTCAATACTTAGATACTTACTTCCACATACAGTTGGTAAATAAATAGTTTTTATATTAGTTGAAACTTAATATTTTAAATAAGTGTCGGCATACAGTCCGTTTTTGCCGACTACTCATATATGTACGATTTAAATACATATTATTTAATAGAATATTTATTTAATTAGAATAGTAGGTACTTATTATGTTAAATTCAGATCCGCAAGCTTAAAAAATCATTAGCGTTAATAAATTGAATAGCCTTGTCAAATAAAACAAACAACTGTCTCTAAAAATATTCCACATTCCAGTATACACTTTAGTTTCTATAGCTGCCAATAAAATTTTCCAAATGCTTTGTTTCTGAGATAGCGCTATTTGGCTTAGGTGGGCAAAGTGTGAATAATTGAACTAGTTCAGCTGCTCAGTTGATACACGTGACTGTGTTTGTCTTGCTAAGATTTCGTCTCGAGGAAAAGTCTCGCATGAAAATTTTAGGAGTTAAATTATACCCATGCTACTTTTACTATAACCATGTTAAGCGGGTTCTATATGATAATCTTGAGCACCCTGTATAATTTTAAACTTATTTACTCATACCTCATATTTTAATTGCTCATACACGTAGTATATTAAGATATTTTAAACAATTGTGATGAGAACTTTTTTTTCTTTAAGCAATATAATCGGTACTTATCCGACATGAGGCGTTAACATGGTAGCGTTTTTGTCACCATGCCTGTCTCGTTCTAACAATCGTGAGTCGTAAGTGCGAAAGATACGAATAACGCGACATGCTATAAAAAACGCGATCATGCTACCGCCACTGATCTTATTTAATACAATGCTAACATTACCAAAAATTGTTTTAGAAATCACGGAGTCACGTAAAGGGGGTCTAGCACTGACCGCGCAACTATAAAACTATACTCTGGCACGCCCACGTTGTCAGTAGAGAAAGGTGCGAAAAACAAATTTTCTATAGAAAGTCACCATTCGCGCCAATATCATCATCATCATCTCAGCCATAAGACGTCCACTGCTGAACATAGGCCTCCCCCTTCATGATGGGGGGTAAATGCCATAATCGCCACGCTTGGCAGGCGGGTTGGCGATCGCAGTCGAGTACACCGAATTTGAGGGACGCTGCTGCCCGTCCGCCGGTGGCCTTGGACGTAGTTGAAGGACATACCCGGGTCCGCGCATACGCGCCTACATTTTTTTAAATACCCGCCTTTTTCTACTTATAAAGTGGCTATGCCAGAGTATCATTTCTCGTTCACAGTGTGCGAAAGAAACAAATGAAGGTGTCTTGCGCGACTTGATGAGCTGCTGCGCTAATCCTGTAGTAGTTCTTTTTTTTATTGCTGATCTTCATTTGTAGGAAATTTAGATTATTATGATGGTAATTTATTTATATCAAAGTCATTGTTATTATTTAGAAGTATTTAATTATATTGTAACTATAGTCTGTCAACCCATTTCATCAGTAGAAAAAAGCGGCAAATATAAAAAAAAATTAGGCGCGAAGGGTTATCTTCCTTTGGCCTTTTTCTACTGACAATGCTGTTTGACAGACTATACATACTTTATTCTTCCATTAATTTTACGTTAGATAAATATTTTGACAATGAAATGGTCAATGCGTATGTATTTATAAATATAATTATGAGACAAGTGATTCAGGAAAACAATAATGCTTCAAAAGAGCTTACTGCCTTTATATGCAGTTGTTACATTTGTTCCTAATGTTATTATCCACTTACGTTTTATTGGAACTTACGAAGCGTACGGACAAAGAATGACGTCATAGTTTCATAATTTTATATACGGATTGCTTTATATATAAAAGAACGACCAGACCATAAATGAACTAGGATAATTGAATAAATTAAGGGGGGTGATTTTTACATCGTCACATAATTTTCAGAATGTTTACAGAAAGCTGGAAACCTACTTAAAGCTTCCAGGCTTAAGGAGGCGCCATAGGCCATCAGTAAGAAGTGCATATACATACTTGGAAAAATTCGACCTATGCCGCTGTGGCCCGGTGGTCCAATGACACAGGCACCTGCCGCGATAGCAGAGGACGCTGGTTCGATTCCAGTCTAGGGCACTGGAGGCTTTGGTAGGTTTTCCTGAGTTTATGATATTTATTTCAGTTTATTACTCATAGCTTGTTACCTATGTTTTACCTAGACAGACATCGTTAACAATTAATGTTTTCTATTCAGTCATCTATAATCTATCTTTTTTCCGTAGACTAAAATGACATTTCATCCTATGGAATGTTATTTTATGTTCATAATATGAAATGTCATTTTAGTCTACCGAATAAAAAATAGACTTTAACGAACCTTGTTACCTTTAACAACTAGATAATGTCTTGTTAAAAAAAATTGTCGACGTTGTCTGCATCTGGGTCACCTGATTTTGTGCCAATTTTGTTCTTATAATATGTTTTCGATTCTAGCTAAGCAAATGTTATGTGATTGTTGATACATTTTATAAAATTTAATAAAAAACAGAAAGGTATTCATGTTTTTTTTTGATACAATGCAATGTTAGAGTCTGGTTGCAGTTCTAGCATAATAGTTAGGGAGGCGAGGTAGCTAAATGGCGTAATTCAACGGCGCCGTCGAGACCTATCAAAATCGAAAGATAAAATAATTTCGAAAAGAAAAGCTCGTATGGCAAAAACCATTTTAGCGGTGGGTTTGGCGTGTACGGTTTTTCAAAAATGTTAAAAAAAACAGTTACTTGGGCATTCTCGAGCGCGTCAGATATTCATACTACGTATGCCCCGAGTGCCTCTGATAACAACGGTATACTAATCTGCCGGTTTGCGTGGTGGGGGTAGGCATATAAAGTAGTCAAAAATGCAAAAAAAAAAATTTACTCGGGCGCGTCAGATTTTCGGAAGGGGTGTTAAGTAGGCCCCAAGGAAGCTTCCTTTAAAAAAACTGACGATTTCGGCGTGACGATAAGTTACGATGAATTTGTGAAAATGCAAAAAATAAAAGTTTTTTTGAAATACTCGAGCGCGTCAGATTTTCATAGGGGAGGTTTATCTCGGTATCCTGAAAGCATATTTTTTTAATCTGACAAAAATGTTGGTGGGTTCTCTTAATCTGACCGATTTTATGATGCTACAAGTCAAAAAGTTTTAACTTTGGACAAAAATGTAAAGAGACCTTTTTTGTGTAAAATAAAATTACCTTTTTTGTTTATTTAACCTTTTTTTTGTAAAATGTATCGTTCGCGACTTATATGCCGCAACGCGTTCTTAGGAAGACGAAATGGCTCCTCCACACTTCCGGTCATGCGGAAACCGGCAGATTTTGTATTTTTAGTAAGTTTTAGATTATATTCTTCAAAATAAAAAATAAAAAAATCGCGCTCGAGAATACCGGATTAACGTTTTTTTTTTACAAGTTCGCGACCCTATAACTCGGCGGCGTCAAGGACTTATCGTCAGATTAGTTAAATTTAGTCTTTAAACACTAAAATCAACCCCCAATATCTTAATCTGACGCGCTCGAGTATTTCAGACTATCCATTTTTAGTGTTCCGTACAAAACTTTGTTTACGGAACACTTATGGGATCACTTCGGTCTTGCAAATCAGTTAAATACGTTTTTCTCAGAGACCGTTTGACATAGATACCTAAAATTTGGAACAGTTATAGCAATTACCACCACTCATATTGTAAATAAGTCAAAACTGCTTATTTCTTATTAAAGGGGGAAATTTAGGGGGTAGAGAGGGGTAGGCTGAAACTTTTTTCATTTGTAAGAATCGTGTGGGGTACCATTAGAAAGCTTGAAAAAAATTGAGTCGATGGACTGATTTTGACTTCATTTTAGACTGCAATAGTTACGTCAAAAAACGCATTTAAAGTTGCAAGTTTTCATACAAAAAATTTCACCTCTGTCCTGGCGATTTTCGCAAAAACTATAGCTAATAGGCAGCTGACCAGTCAATACCCAACTTAAAGAAGCATGGAGACGGCGGGAAAATTATCAGCTTAACTTTATCTTTATTAGTTTTTCAACTGGAGCCTGGTCTTTGGTTGCTTAGGGCTAGCTAACTAATGCTTACACTGGTCATTTCATATTACGCAGTAGCTTTAATGAGAAAGATCCTTAGTTAAAACTTTGGCATTGAAATTTATGACTTATGTCTTTGACACAAAGTTTAATTCTGCTTGCTTATTTTTGTGGGATATTTAATTTTATCTGAATAGCCTACTATAAGTATGAGCGAGATCTACAAAATACAACCTTATTGTATTGCAAATAAAGTTTAAATTTCGAACGGGCTTTCCAACCAATGGACTAGGTATCTCAAAAATATGAAAAATTCAAATTAAGAATTCCGTTCTTCACTGTCGTTGTGTTTTTTTTATTCACAATATGACACATAGAGTTTGTAAAGCGTATAGAGATAATAAAGTCATTTAATATTTATTTACAGCTATGGCCTCATCTATAGATTTCATTGAGAGTATCTGATTCGTCGAAACAATATACACAATATTCGGAAGGCTGAGCTCTGCGTAAGACCAATTCGAAGGTCCGAAGCGCAGTGTTGCCAACTCGGATTTTGAAAAACTGCTAGACTTATGTCTAGATTATGCCAAAATTATGCCAAAGTTTTTTGAAATATGCTAAAAAAATTCTAAAATGACAACTTGAAATTAGATACTTAAAACACATACATTTTTCAAATTTGCCGCCTTTTTCTACTGACAAGATCTGCTTGACCAACTTTATATAATCCGTCGACGTCCATCCGTCCACAAAAGTCAAAATTCATATGAAAATATGAACCACATAAGGCGATGGCGCATATTGTTGCTGCCAATTTGGTGCAAACTTTGCTTAGACTAAATTATGCTAAAAAATATGCCAGATGCTAAATGGAAAATTTTGGTGCCAAAGCAAGTGAAAATATGCCAGATCTGGCATCAATTATGCCAAGTTGGCAACACTGCCGAAGCGTCCGACAGACGCTTGCCTCCCGTAACTTTTCCAAGTATTTCAAACATAGATATATAATATACAAAGATTCCGTCTTAGCGAGCTGTTACTGTTACCACTTTTGTTTAGTGTACGATTAACAATGTGGCCCACCTTGCTGTAGCCATGTCGATAAACTATCGACATTTCTTGCAATTTTAATTTTACTTCAAAGGTTTAACGATACTTAAAATGAACAAAAACACTTTTATCGTTTATTGTGGTTATCAGATCACAATTTTATCGTCACGCGTCACGCCCCCCAGCAGGGAACCAAGGGAAAGTTCAGCTATTATTTAATTAAAATACATAAATACCTACTAAAATATGTGTTCCGCAATAATTGAATTATTTTATTATATCATAATATATTTATTATCCATTAGCATTTCAATGATGTTTAGGTTTAACGAAGATATTGAAGCTTCAATTAATCGCTATTTCGTTCCGCCAGGCGTGGGCGTGGCTCACTCCGCTTTGCTACAGGTAGCTAAAAGTACATCCGTTCGACCCCCATTTTGGGGTTTGCCATAAGCTGCGCGTGGCGCTGTCGCCATCCAGCGGCCATATCTGTGCTGATCGTGACAGACGCGTTTTGTTAGAGAGTGAGTCTTCTGTACCTAGTACTATTATTTATTCTGCGGTTCCGCTGTGTAGCGTTTATCGATATATAACATTATTAAAATCGAGTTTTCACATCCCTAAAAGAGCACACATATACGTTTTTACGCACACATACACAACCTGGTTTCACCTAAAACGATAACACCTTGATTTGAAGTCCATCTTGTCAACAGTATGGTTGTCCTTTTTTGACAAACGGCATTTTTAAAAGAGCGAGGAGAGAGAAATGATACTAGTTGCTGCGCCGTCAAAGAGAACAGGCAACGTTGGGGCCTTGATTTTAAAGTACAAGTGTCTAAATCGCAAGATCCAAAGGCTGAAGTCGCGTTGGGCCGAAAGCCCGAAGCATCCAGGAGGTCAGTTCTAAACACAGGTCATTAGTACAAGTGTCTAAATGCGAAGGCCGAAGGCTGAGCTCCGCTTAGTCACTTATCTTATACTATTGTCCTGTGTTTAAGTACTAACATCCTGGACCCTTCAGGCCTTCGGCCCTACGCGGAGCTCGGCCTTCGGCTTTCGCATTTAGACACTTGTACTATTGTTCTGTGTTAAAGCACTGACATCCTGGACGCTTCGGGCCTTCGGCCCTACGCGGAGCTCGGCCTTTGGCCTACGCATTTAGACACTTGTACTATTGCTCTGTGCACGCGGAGCTCGGCCTTTGGCCTTCGCATTTAGACACTTGTACTATTGCTCTGTGCTAAGGCACTGACATTTTGCTAAAGCTCTGCCTTCGGCCTTCGCACTTAGACACTTGTACTGTTGTTCTTTGTTTAAGCACTGACATTCTGGACGCTTTGGGCCTTCGGCCCTACGTGGAGCTCGGCCTTCGGCTTTCGCATTAGCTGTCTACACCACTTTTCACGTCAACCATAGCGCCTTTGTCCCGGATACCGCCTGTCTCCATTTTTTTTAGTAATATTCCGAATTCCATATTTACATATGTTGTTGAAAGTTTTTTCAGCCACCACAAACAAATTTTGTCTCAGAATTAATGATATATCAAATATGTAGTAAAAACTACAATGGTTGCGAAACTATATGGGTTCCTATATATAGGGTACCTAATTGAATACGGTATCCTAAAAACAGGCAAACAACCCCTGTAAAATGTAACGATGCGAGCGGTACGATATCGTGAACGTAATTTAAAAAAGCGGGTAATAATATATATATCTCTTTCGCACTAATATGTCAGTACGAGCGAGATGCATAGAAAGTAAATTACGTTCACGGTAGCGTTTATGTCAATGCCAAACTGATGGTAGCCGTACGGAACACTAAATGCCTCGAGCTATCTCGGGCTTGGCCAAATTATTTTTATTTTTTACTAATCTGATCGTCTATCCTAGGCGCGCGTCACTACATATAGAGCTAAATACTTTACAAGGTTGTTCTATTAGGTCTAAGGTATCTCTCATATCTTAAACTGCCACGCTCGAGTATTGCAAAAAATTCCCCTATTCGCCTCCCTAACTATAACCCACTTCATGCCAGAAGTTCGAGACGATCGCAATTCTAACATAACCTTTTCGACGCCGTGTCAAACACAAAAGCTGTCACTCGGACGCCACGTAACCGAAGCGTCAAAACCTCCTAGTGAGTATTATATTCTTTGGTCAAAACTAAAATTGCATTGTATCTGCACGTAGGTTGCTCTGTGGTCTGTAACCGATTAATCCGTTTTTGCGGTGCGGATATATCGGTCATTGGCGTCCAAAAGGTTAATCTAACATACTATACTGGCATCCGTTCAGGTTAGTGCGTACTTGCGTACTTATCTATACAATGAAAATGAAATGAAAATTATTCGCATAAAATGTGGTATAACAAGGTGTTATTGGAAAGATATTCCCGTACAGAAACATATTTTGCTGGTTAAGCATGCAAATATTATCTTGAAGCTATTCATCTAATAGGTAGGTACATTGTTAACTTAAATGCGGAATAGGTAACTGGTCCATACGGCCCGTACTGATAAGGATGGTCAGCTATCCAGATACAAATAAACCACAAATAGGTGCTCAAATACCTACCCTAATAGTTCGTTTTTTAGGGTTCCGTACCCAAAGGGTAAAACGGGACCCTATTACTAAGACTTCGCTGTCCGTCCGTCCGTCCGTCTGTCTGTCACCACGTCACCAGGCTGTATCTCACGAACCGTGATAGCTAGAGAGTTGAAATTTTCACAGATGATGTATTTCTGTTGCCGCTATAACAACAAATACTAAAAACAGAATAAAATAAAGATTTAAGTGGGGCTCCCATACAGCAAACGTGATTTTTGGCAAAAGTTAAGCAACGTCGGGCGTGGTCAGTACTTGGATGGGTGACCGTTTTCTTTTTGCATTTGTTTCCGTTTTTTTTTTGCTTTATGGTACGGAACCCTTCGTGCGCGAGTCCGACTCGCACTTGCCCGGTTTTTTTTAGCATTAGAAATATTAAGGTAAACAATCTTGATGTGTCTTAATTTGCTCGCTTACCTTCTTTGAAGTTCTTACTAATGCTAAAAAAAACGAACTATAGCAACACAACAAGCACATCATTTGCACCTTTTCACACTACACGAAGCGGTGGAGTTCTTAGTCCGTTGGGGGCCCAGCATAGTCAGTGGGGTGACACTCCTGACTTCGGGCAAACTCGGCTCCGTTCGACTCAGCATTGCTCCGACCAATTATTAGGGTTGACACAACTTGACGTCCCTTTGCGTGCACGACCACATATAAGATAATGACTTGAATTTTGACAACCCTAAATAGCCGAATGGGATAGTGCCATAAGTTAGAAAGGAATTGAATTGAAACGGAAACCATCGTTTTCGCTCGGCCAATTCCTATTTAGATATAATGTGGATACAATGAGCCGCGAAATTAAATACAGAAATTATGAATGAATTCATTGATAAAGTTGCCATGCACTTTTACGGCTGCAATATGCAATTAAGAAGAGTAGAGACAGATATATGTGCTAGTGCGGGCTATAAGTATAAGTAGGTACCTAATCTATAAAATATTATATGATGAGCAACCGCGGTTCCTCTTATATTCTTTTCGTTCATTGGGGAATAGCGTGACCAGACGGCAACTAAGTTCGATACTTGGTGGTTCCGTGTACTTCGCTTTATTAAGGTGGTTCTCCTTGCTCGATTTTCATACAACTTTCTTGGCACCCTAGCTCCTATTATATAGGGTTTCTTCACTTGTATATGTAATGTTTGGGTAGTATATATATTTCTGTCTTCGCAGAACGTAAAAAAATACTAGATTTTGATTAAAATTATTAAGAAAAAAGCCTTTGAATATTGGTAAAATTTTGCCTCATTGCTTGTTTGTGTGAGTGATGCTTATAGTATCGGTGTAATTCTAACATGGCGACTTCATTTGACAAGCAATCATTTTTAATTTGTCAAAGCTGTAACAGATGGCACTTTAAAACCGCAACACAGATTACCTGTGTATTTTGTTTTATTTTCACTCAATAGAGGGAGGTATATTTAATGCACAAAGCATGTTACGAGTATACCTACTCATTTAAGAATCTCCTTTCTGATATAATTTAATTCCCAGATTTAATATAACTTAATAATTATTATGATTATTACACAATAAAATACATTTACATATTTATAGAAAGGTCAGTCCAAACAATCATTCGCGTTTACAGTCGTCCACCGAAAACCCTTGTGAATTCTGCTTTCGTTTCGGTAGAAATATAAATGTTCTCTGGAAAAGCCTATATTTATTGTAACAATGATTTTTAAACTAAAATACCTGGCTATATTTTTCTCAAAAATATATAGGTACCTATGTGGAGAAAAATGTCATCTTCTTGTAAATAAACAAGATTCTATAATATCTTCTGCTTGTGCATAACAATAACATTAGTAGATGATATTTTTAGGGTTCCGTACCCAAAGGGTAAAACGGGACCCTATTACTAAGGCTTCGCTGTCCGTCCGTCTGTCCGTCCGTCTGTCACCAGGCTGTATCTCACGAACCGTGATAGCTAGACAGTTGAAATTTTCACAGATGATGTATTTCTGTTGCCGCTTTAACAACAAATACTAAAAACAGAATAAAATAAAGATTTAAATGGGGCTCCCATACAACAAACGTGATTTATGACCAAAGTTAAGCAACGTCGGGAGTGGTCAGTACTTGGATGGGTGACCGTTTTTTTTTTTGCTTTTTTTTTGTTTTTTTTTTGCATTATGGTACGGAACCCTTCGTGCGCGAGTCCGACTCGCACTTGCCTGGTTTTTTTTCCAAAAATGCTGCTTTTCACCCGAGTTAAAACACTCTACTTTTCATTTCGCATACGAGGAAAGTAAAACGCATGTGTTTTTTTAAATACATTTTTATAGTAGGTATTTTTGAGAGTAGGTATTTTCAATTAACAATTTGGCCAAAAGTATCGTTATTTATGGAATGGGGAGTCAAATATCAGAATGGAAATTGTATAACAAATCCATTTATACCCAAATTTCAATTGCTTATTGTAAAAAGAATAATAAAATCGTACTTGGAATTGGAACCTAAACTGCTCTAGTGCAGTAACGTATCATTTCTTGCACACCTTTTACAACAACAATGACCCTCTTTCATATATTCGGCCAAATTGTGCTTTTTGAAAAACTAATTACAAGCCTTTTATGAATGTAGAATGATACCTTAGGGTATGGTGCTTTACGCACACTAGCGTCCCTTCCCCTCCCCCTGACGCAACCCCCCCTTTTTGCATGAAATATGTCCCGGTTCACAGTTTTTTACATTTTTTGAGGAAAGTATATATTTTAGGAAAAAAGTGTCAATGAAAGAAATAATCCTTAATAAATTCTTAATAAAAAAGGTCATATTCATTTTTTTTATATGATGCACCTAATTCATGTATTAGCTTGTCAAAATTCGAAATAACATAGTTTTTACTTAGGGTTCGAAACTCATTTATTATACACGGTGTAACATGAGGAAACCGAATAATTTTAACAGCGTATTCCTGATCACGTTTAGAGACAAAAATGTCCTATAAACTTTTTGAAATTCGCCTAGTTTCAGAGTTAACACCAATTAAAAAAAAAACATGTTTCTCTTGTTACATAGTTCAAAACGCCTTTTTGATGGCGATGTTGTTGTTTGGATTTAGTCTAAATATCCCTATTGATATGTCAAAAAGTGACAATTAAGTAACACGTTGCAAAAACTAAGTTTTACGAAAAAAAACCATTTTAAGTGACAAGTTTACCAATAGCATTTAATTTTTATGTACAAATTCATTCATAAAATTAAAAAAAAAAACCAAACAAAATTTTTTTTTTGGCGAAATTAACCTAAACACATATTACATCTTTTCCTTTTTTGACCTCATGTATACATTTTACGATAAAAGTGTCAATGAAAGAAATAGTTCCTTATTAAATTCTTAGTAAAAAAGGTTATATTCATTTTATAACACTTATTATACAAGGTGTCCTCAAGAAATGCGAAAGATTTTATTTCTGAGGTCAAAAGAAGGAAAAAATGTATGTATGAGTTTAGGTCAATTTCGCCGAAAACAATTTTTTTTATTGTTTTTAGGGTTCCGTACCTCAAAAGGAAAAAACGGAACCCTTATAGGATCACTCGTGCGTCTGTCTGTCTGTCCGTCTGTCACAGCCGATTTTCTCCGGAACTACTGGACCAATCAAGTTGAAATCTGATACACATATGTAAGTTTGTAAACAAATGAATTTTAAACATGGGGGCCACTTTTGGGGGGTAAATGAAAAAATTCAAAAATAAAAATTTTCAAACTATATCATGTTACATATCAAATGAAAGAGCTTATTGTAAGGATCTCAAATATATATTTTTTATAATTTTTGAATAAACAGTTTAGAAGTTATTCAAGAAAATAGGCAAAAATGACTATCCCCCCCCCCTTTATCTCCGAAACTACAAGGTTTAAAATTTTGAAAAAATACATAAAATAGGTCTATACCTATAGATGACAGGAAAACCTATTAGAAATGTACAGTCAAGCGTGAGTCGGACTTAATTACAGTTTTTGATCCGACTCCTACGGATTTTTTAAAGATTTCACTCACGTTTCGCATAAATAATGTTTAGTTTTAAGTTTATAAAATACATATGTATGTTAGTCTGTAAGGTATTTGTAATATGGGCCTTGTTCCCTGAATTAAATATCTAAATAAATAAATAAAAAATAAAAAAATACATTGATAAAAATTGTGTAATATACGGAACCCTTGGAACGCGAGTCCGACTCGCACTTGGCCGCTTTTTTTTAATTTTTTGAATATATATATTATATATGTATGTACATAAAAAGTAAATGTTATTGGTAAACTTGTCAGTTAACATGGATTTTTACTTTTTTTTCGTAAAACATAGTTTTTGCAACGTGTTACTTAATTGTTACTTTTTGACATATCAATAGGGATATTTAGACTAAATCCAAACAACAACATCGCCATCAAAAAGGCGTTTTGAACTATGTAACAATAGAAACTTGTTTTTTTTTTAAATTGGTATTAACTCTGAAACTAGCCGCATTTCAAAAAAGTTTATAGGACATTTTTGTATCTAAATATGATCAGGAATACGCTGTCAAAATTATTCGGGTTCCTCGTGTTACACTGTGTATAATAAATGAGTTTCGAATCCTAAGTAAAAACTATGTTATTTCGAATTTTGACAAGCTAATACATGAATTAGGTGCATCATATAAAAAAATGAATAAGACCTTTTTTATTAAGAATTTATTAAGGATTATTTCTTTCATTGACACTTTTTTCCTAAAATATATACTTTCCTCAAAAAATGTAAAAAACTGTGAACCGGGACATATTTCATGCAAAAAGGGGGGGTTGCGTCAGGGGGAGGGGAAGGGACGCTAGTGTGCGTAAAGCACCATACCCTAAGGTATCATACTACATTCATAAAAGGCTGGCTATAATTAGTTTGTCTTCCCCATACATTAGAACACAATTTAACCGAATCATATTTCTTGTTCTTGTCTCTCGATAATTTAATCAATTTGCAACATAAGTAGAAGAATCCTCATATATCCATAAATATCAAAATATAAAAGGACATACATTTTCAGAAGATTTCCCCGCGTGCGACGTTGCCAAATGGTTTAAAGTACAACATGCTCGCAACGTTGGATGTCAATAAGTCGACAATGAAAAATTATATTTCAAATCAATTCAAACTTGATATTTTTGACAGTAATGGGTTACTTAAATAAGAAGGCATTTTTCGCCCGGGTCTACTATGGTCAAATGGTCTAGTGGCTTTTAGCTATTGAGTATAAGTCTAACAAGTTGAACAGCATGACAGGGTTCAAACCACGAACAAAGACTCATTTCTTTTTGTATTTATTTTATTTCATCTTTTTGGTAATTTTATATGCCTTATTTTAAAAGTTATTTTAAGTAAATGTGTTGTATTTGATTATTTCATGTAGGTATATCATTTCAATAAAATTTTGGAAACTTTTATTTTATACCTGGTCAAGCAAATCTTGTCAGTAAAAAAAGGCGCGAAATCCAAATGTTCTATTTTTTTGCAGATGACGTCTCTCTCCTTTTTGATTTTAAAAATAATGAAAATTTTAATTTAAAACTGACACAAACCTTAAATCATATCAATCTGTGGATGCGCGACCATAATCTAGCAATAAATTCAAACAAAACCAAATTGATTCAATTTTATCCTTACCAAAGAACTCCATTACAATTAAAATTATCGCTTAATAACACAGAAATTGAAGAAGTAGATAATTTCAAACTCTTAGGTATTACTCTCGATAACCATATGAACTGGAAAACACATATATTAAACACTAAAACCAAGATATCACAGTTTTTGTATGGACTCTTTACGCTTCGCAAAACCACTAACTTCAGTACTGCACTAGCCGCTTACTATGCCTTCGCTAATTCATGGTTCAGATATGGAATTTTAACATGGGGAAACAGCACAGATGTGCATGACTTGTTTGTCATGCAAAAAAAATGCGTTCGTGTGCTAGTCGGAATCCGAAATTGGGATAGCTGCAAACCTTATTTCATCAAACACGGCATACTCACTCTTCCATGCCTTTACATCTTAGAGTTATGTATATATGTAAGAAAAAACATACATTTGTTCAAAGAGATACAGAATAAAAGACAAAAATACAAACTTGAATTACCCCAGCCAAACTTAGAAATATACCGCAAAAGCCCTCATTATGCGGCAGTAAAATATTATAATCACCTCCCAAATTATTTAAAATCAGTGGAAAGTGACACTTCGTATACAAAGAAGTTGAAATCGTTCCTTGCTGAAAAAGCATATTATTCAGTAACCGATTTTCTCACTGACAGTTTTGTTAAATAAGTTAGTTTATAGTAAATAAGTTTTGATCTCCTAAACTTATAAAGCTAGTTTGTAGTATTTTTTCTTAATATGTACCTACTTATATTAAGGAAATGTTTGCCATACCCTATTAGGGTCCATGAGATACTATTATTTTGTAACAACTTGTTTTTTACCATGGTGCAATAAACGATATTCTATTCTATTCTATTCTATTCTATTCTATTCTATGAACGATATCCCTTCGCGCCTACATTTTTCAAATTTGCCGCCTTTTTCTACTGACAAGATCTGCTTGACCAGCTATACTTCGTCGATAGTTGACTTCTTATGTACCTATTCTGCGATCCTAATTAGCCTCATGCATGACTTTTTTTAAATTATTTTAATCATTATTTATATCCTTTGAAAACCGGAAAATAAAAATACTTTTATATATCTTCCCATAATATTATTAAAAAATAATCAAATTACTGAAAATGTTTTACTCACGTAAGTTTAGTTTCGAAGAATAACATACGCTTAAAATAATTCAAAAGAGAATGTTAAAATTATAAAATAAAAAAAAATTGGCATTGTCGGGGTTTGAACCATGTATCTTAGCTACAATCTGATTTTTTTTCAAAATAGAGGCTACGGGTGCCACGAGCACATGACAGTTGATGGTCGAAAACATTAGTTGCTTCTGAATGCCTTGTAATTCTTAATCGTTGCTCAAACAAGAATTTATTATTTAATTTCCAATCTTTTTTCAACAATAAACATTTCATCCGCTGCGCCCTCTAGGTTACTTTACTGTAACATTACGAATCTGCTGACATTTGACACTGACTTTAAGGTGACTTTAAGTACGTAAGTGTGCGTGAATGCAAGAAATTGCAATATTTTGCAGTTGGATTCCGGTAATAACGAAATGAGACAATGTTGAGTTGAACATGTCTCGATTTGGATGTAGTATTTTTTATAGTTTTCGCACATATCAACACATCTTATGAAACTTTGTATTTTGGGAGAAATAGTGAAAATCCACAATTCGTGCACAGTGACGCCATCTTTTGGCTGATAATCGGCATCCCATCCCTAGACATCCACCATTGATAACAAAACGACAGATACTCACAAAAATGTCGCCGATAACTCATTAGGACAACAGCTGTAAGAGTATGTATAGATACAGGCGATACAGCCGGCCTAGCCAAGGTTACAATCGCTATCGCTTCGACAACGAAAAGCATTATGTCTCTCTATCACTCTTCCATATTAGTGTGACAGTGACAGTTGCGTTTCGATCGCTACGAAGCGTAAGCGATTGGCGTCTTGGCTACGCGGCCAGCTACATTAGTAAATAGGTATAGAGTCGCCTTCAGAAACATCGGAGCGGCCAAGGTGTTCACAAATAAGTATCTGAACACGCCTCTATTGTCAAGGCGTTAGAGTTCGTGTACCGATGTTTTTGATCACCTCGGCCGCTCCGATATATATGATGGCGACTGTACATTGTAGCATTTGTAGCTAATCTATCACGCGTGGGTTACGGTCATAGACTGATAAGTGTTAGTATCGTTTGAACCTTTGAAGCATGTAGACGCGCATTTTCCGTGCGAACACTGAACCCGAATGCGCGCCAAACATAATAAGATAAACTTTTAAAATGAGTGGTCATTAGTGATAGTGTGATTTGTTAAACAAATCAGTGTTGTGGTGTTTGTTGTCCGACTGTCTGAGGTTAGTTTGTTAATGATTAGATCTTAATTGTTTTATTTATTTGTGTCCGACTTACTTATAGCCTGTTATTAACTGTTTTATTAGATTGGGGCCGGATTTTTTTATTTTGTTTAGACGACTTATAAATATGACGTAGACCTTATGTATACAAGTTAACCGATAAAAAAAAACAAATGACTTCAGAGTTAAATTTTTCATATTTTTACTACTACGTACAATTAGCAATAGATAAAATTGGGTAGTGACAGTACTACAGTGGGTTTACTAGTACCTTAAATTTATATAATGCGATTTTTAGAAATAGCATAAGGGACCTATTAAGGGCCTTTCTATTACCTACATATAACATTACCTATACTTAGGTATTATTTTATGTACCTACTTACCTAAATGAGCCCTGTAACCAGAACAGCTCTTGGTAGGCATAAAAAATATTTTAGTACAAGGGTTTTTTTTTACAAAATAAGTATTTACTCTACCGTGAGGTCCATGAGTGCTTATGTAGTAGGTACTTACCTACTAGTTAGCGCACGAATTTAAGTATTTATTTTATAGGATGACAATGTTACCCCGCGTGTTGTAACCTTATGCGCCCCCACGCCAGATGTCCGGCTTCAGCGCACATTTACCCGCTTCCTCCCTGAGCCACGGAACCCACAAAAATAGTTATTTGTTTTACGAGGGGGCAAAGTTATTATTTAACCGCTCGTGCTAATATTGATACCTGAGCAAGCGAAAGATACAAAAATGGAACAACGAGCGTAGCGAGTTTTTCGAAAAATTTAATCTAGAGCGTTGCGAGGGTGCATGTCAAAGCACGAGGGTTAAACAAAATTTGCCCCCGAGTGAAACACAAAAGTGTTCACCACACCAACCCGAAGCAAATATTAAATGTAAAATATCAAACAAAATCAAATCCAAATGAATGTTTTAGGATTGCCAATGTAGGAATAATAGTTGTCCTTAATCTAATTGAAACTTAAAACTTAATTTGTAAAATAAAGGGCCGTAGACAATAAACCAAATACATAATAATAATAAACTGATAACCAATCACATTGATAATGTATCAAAATATACATGATACTAGCAAATTTATACATCCACATACGCACCTGAGATTTCTGATTTTGCTTGTATGTACAACGGTTATTAAGTAATTATAGGTAGGTACTTTATGAATGGTAATTTATAATGTGTCCGTGAAATTTCAACAAGATAACCAAGATAACTTGTTTTCGTTACTATCACAACTTCTAAACTTTCAAGAGTCCGCAACATAGTGACAACATATTATATGAGCTTAAATATTACCTGATCAAATCAGGTGCTGTGGACGCAAAGGCCAATTTGGCTCGCCGATTCTTGCCGATGACCGATATTATCATAACTACGATATTACAGATAAAATGCAGGTGCGGACGCAAGAATACCAAATTCGTGATGCTAATATTTGCGATTTATTTTTAATTTAGAGTATTAGAGGGTATTTTTTAGCCTCAAATACATTTCTTTTTTCGATCATATCGGCTGATTTAATAATTTAATACTAAACAAATATTTATTCACGAACGAAATTTTTGTTTTACGATTTTTTTCATATCTTTTGAACACATACACTAATTAGTGGAGGGGTGACACACATTTTTTTTCGGAGTGCTTATTTGCAAAAATATTTAATTTATCAAAAAATGTATGTTGGAGGTTTGTTGATATTCGTTTTGAAAAACCTATCCAATGATACCCCACAACCAACCCACATGAATTAAAGCGAAAAAAAAATAGAATAAAATGTATGGAAGGTACTTACCTTAAAAAAAAAATTTGGCATATTTATTTTACGCGTAGGTAATAGCGTAGGTAGTCTAGCGGACTCAATTTATGGTACAAATATAAGACATTATTCTGGTACAAAATTCCGCCCTATTGTGTGCTAATTATAACTTGTGCTTACGTAGATATAATCATATTCGATAAATTCAATAATCAATTACAACCTTAGAAGTAAATTAAGCTAAGTACTTACTTCCCAATTTCATACGTGGCAAAAACATGTGTTTTTACTATACACGGTGGCCAAAAAAACTGCATTCCCGTTGCCAGGGAAGTTTTGGGATTTGGTACACTGAGCAACTTTTACTATGGTAGTAACCCCGAAATCGCGAAAAAACTTTTCCCTCCCATAGAAAATGGACCAGCCTAAATGTATGAAACAGCCAAATTTTTTTGCGCGATTTCATTGTTGTTCCCATAGTAAAAGTTGCTCAGTATAATCCCAAAACCTCCCTGGCACCGGGAATGCGGTTATTTTTTAGCCACCCTGTATATATGTAGGTATATTCACTAGGTACTTAAGTTACGGTTAAAGTCAATTTATTGGCTGACTGTGTAGTGTGTCTAAAAAAAACTTATGTTCATCACCCTCCCATAACGATATTCCAGGCAATCTTACAGGACGACCTGTCGTGAAAATCAATTTTATACATATCCTAACTATTCAATACGTATTTAACTAATAGCTATTAAATTAATCAAATTAAATATTTTTAAACATAATAAACAAAAATATTAAATTAGTATAAATAATCGTCTGTATTTTAAAAGTAGTAGTATACCAAACTTTAATAATAGTACATTACTACAGAGGCCGGGACAAAAGGGGTTGCCGGCCGAAGACATATAGACGGCCGAGCGAAGCGAGGCCGGATAGGTCTGAGCGCGGGCAACCCCATTTCCCGCCGAGGTATGTATAGTGCTTTTCTCAAACATGTAATGAAATAAATAAAATAAAAAATCCACGAAACCCATGTTTTATTTATAGAAAAAACTAAAAGTAAACTACATCCAAAATATAACCAACACGTACCTATATCATTATCACGCGTATGTTTTACACGAGTCGTGTATTTTTACTACCCGTATATTTTCATGTATCTTTGATTTTTCGCCTTGTATCCGTCTGACTGTCGTTTTCGTCACATAAGTTTACATAGTCTTTCATATTGATATCATGTTTCACATACATCGTTGCTTTATGCATGGAGTAAATAAGTATAATTTCCACAGTGTTGACGAATTTGTAGTTACATTCATTTAAAATATGCCACAAAACTGTTTCTAATAAACTGTAAGCCATTTTTCTTAGTTTATCAAATAATAAAATTGCCATAAGCAACCATATACATACTTCGTCTTTGACTTGGCGGCGGAGGCAGCAAGTTATTTAAAATTAATTCTGCTTACGCTGCCAATTCCAACACCTACGATTACAATTAATTTCATTATTTCGTCGGAACTCATATTAAAGTAAAAAAATC
The DNA here is from genome assembly GCF_963556715.1 of Cydia fagiglandana. Classification (NCBI taxonomy): domain Eukaryota; kingdom Metazoa; phylum Arthropoda; class Insecta; order Lepidoptera; family Tortricidae; genus Cydia; species Cydia fagiglandana. The sequence goes on along the minus strand of NC_085932.1, from coordinate 16,974,994 downwards.
AACAACGCACCATAAATCCAATAAAACAGAATGAAAATTTTTCAACTTTACCTTTACCTCCATCACAATTAAAAAAAAATAACTACGCGTGTTTGAGTAGACCTTTTTACGTTAGCGACGTTAAAACGTTGGCGACGTTTAGATGAAATAGTTTAAATGTTTTTATTTGTGTAGTTAAATTTATAATTTAAAATTATAAAATTTGGTTAATAATGTATTATTTATTAAGTTCATGTTGATTTTATACAAATAAAACTGCAAATTATAGCAAACATTGTTTTTTTTTTATAGGCGTAGTGGCAGTGTCATTACGAACCATACTTAAAGCCAGTACTGCCTCTAGTTTTTTTTTATGGATGAATGCCACGATGCTGCGTCACAAATATCTGTGAAATGAAAATTAAAAAAGAGGACTTTGCCGGCCTAGGCCTGCAAGATTTGTATGAAATTCCATTAAATACCTTTTGTCCTAGCCGCACCTGAAACGTCATACTTCGCAGCCTATTATAAGGAACATAACATCAATATTTCATTGCATGTTTGAGAAAAATATTTTACTTATATCGTACCTACTTGGTTCGTATGAATTAGTGACATACTTAATTAAATAAAAACCGGGCAAGTGCGAGTCGGACTCGCGCACGAAGGGTTCCGTATCATAATGCAAAAAAAAAGCAAAAAAAAACGGTCACCCATCCAAGTACTGACCACTCCCGACGTTGCTTAACTTTGGTCAAAAATCACGTTTGTTGTATGGGAGCCCCATTTAAATCTTTATTTTATTCTGTTTTTAGTATTTGTTGTTATAGCGGCAACAGAAATATCATCTGTGAAAATTTCAACTGTCTATATAGCTATCACGGTTCGTGAGATACAGCCCGGTGACAGACGGACGGACGGACGGACAGCGAAGTCTTAGTAATAGGGTCTCGTTTTACCCTTTGGGTACGGAACCTTAAAAAGAAAGCTATAATTCCCTACGGAGTTATAGGGTTCCCTTATTTCCTTTTGTGGAGCGGAATGTGTTCGGAACCCTAGCAAATGTCCACCATGCGAGGATTCGTCTGGCAACTGCAGAAAAACCTACTTATGAGAGTTATGAGTATTTTATATTACAAGTAGCTCAAGGGTCACTGCGTACAGTTTATCTGATGGGAGCAGTAAGTATTCCTCTCTGCACCCATCGAAGGCAGATACCAAAAAAATGCAAAAAATGGCGAGTGTCGTGGAACACTCGGTTGGAACGAGGTTAAGAAAGGCTGGTGATATGTTCATGTTACAGCAGAAATAAGAGATTGGGTGATCTAGTTTTTTGGTCTGAACCTAAGTCACTGTGAAAATCTTTTAATTAAGGTATTCTGTACCTCAAAACGAAAAAAATGGAACCCTTAATAGGATCACTTTGTTGTCCGTCCGTGCGTTCGTCTGTCTGTCAAGAACTTTTATTTCGATAACACGTGGAGTTGAACAGGGGGCCGATTTTTGAATTTCGATCGTTCGTTTTCGTCACTCGAAAATCGGTGGAAAACGGTGAAATGCTAATTTTTGAAATACAAGCGATAGAAATTGGGAATCTAGTAGTATTGACCACTCGTTTTCAATTCTATTAGTAGAATATAAATGCCTAGTAGTGGAGATATTATTGAACGAAATACACGAAATCGGACGGTCGAATTTCAAAAATCGGCCCCCTGGGCTATAACCGCGAAAATCGTAGTTCGCAAATTGCGGGGATTTGTCTCTGTCGCTCTAATTACGCCTTCGTTGGAGTAACGCTACGTCTTACGTAGGCGAACAACGCGCGAACGCGGCGCGGCGCGCCGCCTGACATTCGCGTGCAAATCGCGCCGCACCGCGTTCGCAACGAGATCGCTTACGTAGGACACTTCTATGGGCATCAAAGGATTGATTTCGCCGCGCCGCGCCGCGCCGCGTTCGCGCGTTGTTCGCCTACGTAAGACGTAGCGTAAAAGAGAAAGATCCCCGCAATTTGCAAATTTCGGTTTTCGCGGTAGCCGCTCAGATATCGAGTTGAAATTTAAACCATATCGCACCTGGCCGGTTTTTTTGTTAAATATGTGGATATTGTACTTGATAAGATACGGCATAGTAACCCATACGAGTATGCTCAATTGGGCCGGCTCACTGGAAAAAACTCGCTCCTACTAATCAAAATAAGTAAGAGAGAGAGTCTGTACTTCAAGACCAAAAACATGTTTATAACACATAACCCTAAATAAGGCTTACGTCGAAGGATGTGCTTGTCGCGACTCTCTGAAAAGTACCTAAGTTAAGGTACCTAATGCTTTGTCTCTCAACCTCTTCAAATCTTGCTGCACGGCTCGCGGTCCATAGAGCGTCCATTTAAGGCCACAGAGCGGCACTAAAAGGAGCAAACTGTCGTGAAATAAGACGCTGCGAGGCGGATACAGTAATTTTCTACTTGAGCCGGGACAATGGCTAGTGCGGCCGCACCGACCTGATAGCCCGTGAGGATTATTTTACAAACCGAACCGATAAGAAATAATTAGAGAAAGTAGCATTGTCGTATAGGTAGGTAGGTACCTACTTTCTTCTAACCCTTAGAACAATCTAAATTAAATCATCTTCTGCACTGTGCTGTACCGCTGAAAATAGTGCCAAAGATTTTTTTATTATATAATAGTTTTCTCAAATAATTAGTAATTCTGTTCTGTTATTACGCTGACCGTTGTGAAGAGTCAAATTAAAATTTGCATTTACCTATTCTCTATACCATTGATGGTTTAGCCGAAGATTGTTTCCAGGCATCAGGTAAGGTAATGAATTCGATCGTTGATAGAGACGAAGCTAACTCTGCACAGACTGAAGTGCCACCAAAGCGTGTCCTACGGCCTACGCATGTTTACAAGAGCTCAGAAAAAAACTCAGCAATTTAATTGTGCAAAGGAAGAAATCAAAGTAATGTGAGAAATATCTCTCTGGATCTTAATTGGGACCATTTTTCAATAAGGATCCTCTCATGTGATTAACCTTTTATGATTCTGTTTAACGGAATTGAAACATCCGCTTCGCTTTGAGTTATGAGACTTCACGATGGACTCGTCAACTCGCGACGTGGGCCTGGCATATCATTTAGGAACATATTTGATGGCACAAATAGACAGGGCAAATTTATTGTACATGTAAGCGACCGACGACAATAGTAGATTGTTAACCAAGGGTTGAAAGGCACCCATTTCTGTCGAGGTAGTTTGGCGCTCGAACGCAGTGAGAGCGCCAATAGTCCGAGACAGAAATGGTGCTTTTCACCCGAGTTAAACACTCTACTTTTCATATCGAATGCGAGGAAACCAAACAAGACAAGGCAATTTCGCAAAATCAGTAATTGAAGTACCTAATAGACCTACGGCCATTATTTTATTTCCTTAGGACTTACTTGCAATCGGAGACTTTACTTGTGTGACGATTAATAACCCCTAGCAAAAATAATTTAGGTTGCAATATTTACAAAAACACACATATTTTAACAAACTGCAGTAATTTTAAAATTATTTGTTCATTATAGTATGAAAATCAGCGGGATTTGCCTCTTACTTTTTAATTTTTTACTTTTTCGTTCTAATAGCCGCAACACACTACCGGACCGCACCGCGACCTTGGTGCACCGCACCACGTAATAAAATAATAAAAGTATTGAATATATAAAATAACAATTTAATTAATAATATAAGATATTTTTATCTTGTTTTTTATTTTATTTTCATGAATATAGTGCTAAATAACTTTAAAAACCAATTTAATATCGTACAAACGTTTAACTGTGGCTGTATAAGATTCTGCCTTTGCTCATTTACGCAAGTGTAAGGTTTAAAAAATATTTTTGGTGTATTCCTTTTGGTTCCCGCCTTATGAAATCGAGTAAATAGAATTCAACGAAAGAAATCAAGAATAATTTGTTTTTAACAATTTACTTACATCATTTTTTTTTTATAAAAAAAAGGATCAACGTGGGATTTAGTAAAATTAAACAATTACCAATTGTTCCAGGCGAGGAAATAAAGACACTATTTCTCTATTTTGTTTCCATTCAGTTGTTCGTGGGACGGGGACGCAGAGGAGTACACCACTTTTCTGCACTAGAGCATAAACGTATCACTTTCTGCGCACCTTTTAGAACAACAACGACCCACTTTCAGAGCATGAGATATGAAAAAGTATTTGGTTGGTATCACTTACCGATTACCTTACCGTGTGTTCGGTGTGTTCACTTGCCTACCAGAATATCCAAGAAGAATGCTCAGTATTAAGTCGCGGTTGGCAAGATTTTTTATCGGTTGCGTTGCGTGTGTTTCTACTTTCTACCTATACTTACTTATAGTTTGCTTCTGCTAGAATACTTTACACCCTTGAGGTGATGGATTAGGGGATGATTTTTGGGATAAAAATTATTATTGGTCCTCTCCCCGGACTAAAACTACCCCTATACCTACCAAATTTCAACTAAATCGATTCAGCAGTTTAAGCGTGAAGAGGAATTAGAAAAAAAAATATTTTTTTGTTATATATACATATGTTTTTACTTTACGGATTGGTGTCAATGTGTTACCATGAATGAATTCGGCACCCCCGGTTGATACGAAAGCGATAACAAATTTAGCCTTAGCTTACTGATGTAGATGTCAAGATAGAGTTGAGCCCCCCCACCCCTCTAAAAATTAACATAATCTTGGTGGCTCCAGCTCCACTTCTTAAATCAATCCTTGGGTTCGAAGGACCAATCCTGCCAAAGGAAATGTTTGGTTCACGAAACGCCGTCTTTCATATCGTAGAACGGCGACTCGACTATACTCAGTTATTTGCGCTAAGTATTAATTCGAATGACAAAGCCGTTCAAAGGGATTTTATCTGGGAAGAGGAGGACAGTTCCTCTGTGATATAGGATAGTAGAAAAATTATCATTTTCAATTACTGTCCAGTGCTTACTTAACTTACATAAGTGTTCTAAACTTTTCGAAGTAATGGGTGTAAGGGTGTAACCTATTATCGCAACTGATAATGTAATAAATAATAATGAAGCAGTATGACTCACGATGAACTGAATAAAAAATCAGTTTATTTGAAGGGAAATAGGCTGGGTGTTTATCTTCATAGCAAGGAGAATTTAGAATTAATTTTAAATTCTCTTTGTTCTTGAAATAAATAAAAAATTACATCTACCCCAAGCTTCCGACGTGTCGGAAGCCGGTGTTACTCGAAGCCCCAAGCAAAGAATTAACGAATACCTCGATATTGATTATCGAACGGACAATAATGACGTAACAAATTAAGACAGTTGACAATGACACGTGTTGCCCTTGGACGAAAGCGACACAAACACGACACGATATGCGCCCGCGTCGATCCGACACGTGCTCGTGAATCACGGTTACTTCTAGTAAACAGAAACACTTTACATTGTTGTCGCCATTCATGATTTGTATACTAATTAATTAAAAATATGAGTATCTTTATGTATTATTAAAGTCAACAGCACAATAATCGTGGTAAATATAAGCAGAGGTACACGAGTGGCTATAAATTAGTTTGATTTAATAAATCTTAAAATTATATCTTTAAACGAGAAATAAAATTCTTGTAGGTATATTTTTTTATTTTAAAATATTTAAAACTCTGCTCCTGTTTCGTCTTAAAAATTACCTATAACATAAGCTTTTGCCGTTAATCAGTCCAGTTACCTAGCTAATCATATAAATAAATTAGAAAGCCTTACGTAGCACTATGTTGTGTGTAAACCAGTCCATAGCGTCCATAGAACTCGATTCCCATCGGTTTGCCTATTTTAAGAGACATTTGAGCCTTTATTCTAGAAATTCTAAAGAAACAGCAAGCCAATAAACTTCGCCATACCTAAATAAACATTTTTGGCATGCCGCTATTGGTGTAAACTTAAAAAAAATCTAACAGGTAAGTACAAATAAGTTGGTTGGTTTCTTCAGAAAGTGTATCTGTAACTACCTTTAAGTTATTTCCTTTTTACTGAACCTTGGCGCGATAGGCAAAGTTTTATTCTTTTACGGTAGGTACCTAACGTATTTTTCCTGGGTTTCGTTATTTTGCGAAATAACTTTCCATGTTTCCTCATAAAGCTAAAACCAAAACAATAGCAGAGCAACCTTATAATGACGCTGGGAAGAAGTTGTATTTTCGATAAGTATTATTTTATTTGCTTCGATAGCTGGTAAATTGGTATCTAATGTAATTTGATGCGCCGGTATGATTATTATACTCGTGTATATTTACATAGGTACATATATTTACTTATCTGTAAAGAATAAATAAATTATAAACTGAAAAAGAAAATATTTGTTCTAATACTTCTAATAATATATAAATTAATTTATTGGTCTAATTTGGGTTAAGAATAATGGGCTAAGTTGGGTTTTGTGTTTATTATACTTACAACGGCTCATGAAAAAAAAAACGTACTTATACCTACCTAAATACATTACATTAGGTACTAAACTTCTGCAATGCAAATAGGTTGGATCATTTATCTAGGCATTACTACGGGTAATAGGATAAAATCTTGAGATATTAATCCTTAAAGTTAACAATAAGTTAACACATAATAATAAAATACCTATAGATAAGGTGTCATAGTCCGTTCAATCTTGTAGTGCTATGTTACAAAGTCACTGACTTATATTTGTAATCATGTTGCATATTAAATTAAGACTTAGAACTTATCGCATCTTCTTGACCTCGTAATGACGATACACTTCAGTAGGTGTAGGTACCTAGTGTAAGTAATATGTGGTTAGTCGCTCGTAATATGAGTTGAGTTCAGATACAACTTAGTAAGCAGTAATTTAACTAGGTAATTACATTCGATATATCGAAGAACGCATAATATATAGGCAATCCTTGCATTCCTTGCTTATTTGCTGGTTTTTAGGGTTCCGTACCTCAAAAGGAAAAAACGGAACCCTTATAGGATCACTCGTGCGTCTGTCTGTCTGTCTGTCACAGCCAATTTTCTCCGGAACTACTGCCCAACAAACAATTAAGCGACACTTAGCACTTATTTTATCACCTTAAGACATAGAACGGCTGTAGAATAGCTACATATTCTAAGCTTCAGGCTCTGGTGACATCAAGGTCTTTAAGAGGTCCATGTATAGCTTTAACATCCACAGTAGCCGTTTTGGCCGCTATAATGCATCTTAAGCCGCTAGTGTTATAGCTCAAAGTGAATTCTACCACCTTAATATCTATATGAGTAATAAGTAGCTGCAATTTTCACTTAAGGTTCTAAACAGGCGATAAAAAGTCTTTTATAGCTCCGTGTATCATAATCGCTACTTAACTCTCTTGTATCACTTACAGTCGAAAAGAGAAGTTATGAGTCACCGTTATCGATCATGTAGTCGCAGACGAGCGTTATTCAATACCTTAGTACATCTTATACTGTTATTAGAGTCTTACTTAGAACCTAAGCCTATAGCGCCATGTTAAGATGACCGATGAATCAATAAGCAAAACAAAAACTATTAATTAGAACGTAAATACTTCATAAAAATCGATACTTTTACTCAATATTGACTTAATGTTAGTATTGTTATATTTAAAACCGGACTTCACGTATATTGAGTAATTTTTCGATAATTAAATACGGTGGACCACAAATAAAAAAATATTATATTCAGATAAATATGCAAAGGATCAGAGGCCCATTAAAATTTTGTTAGTAATACATATAGTTTTTGACAGTGTAATTAATTTCGCCATCATAAATCCGCAGATAACTCCTGCATCAGTGAACTAAAATAATTATTTGCTTTTAATTATCCGCCATTACATTTCACTTCAAGCTGTCACAGAGCAAGCTTACGAATAATAATACAAAATGGAAACATCTGCAACCAAAGCAGATAGGGCTAAGGAAAATATGTGCAATTACCTTCTTGAGTGTTACAAATATTGACTTTAAATGCTAATATACCATCTAAAGCTGAAAGTATCATCTATATGGCCCTACACTACTACTCAAATAGTTAGTATTCGCTTATTTGGCACCCTTTTAAATCCTAAGTACGTAATCAACGCTATTACAACACTACTTTAGCGCTCTTCTACTACAACAGTTTGTAGTCACCTATATGCAACCCATCTAGCTCCTAAAGAATTAATTAACACTATTGTAGCTCCACTATACCGCTCTTATGTCTCTTTTTTTATCCGCTAACCCTACTGTAGCACTGTTATAAATCTTATGGTGATAAAATTTGTGCCCAATCCGGGGTTAAAACGGGGTTATAGCCGGCTATAACTCCTATTTTTAGAGTACTAACAACACCTAAAGAGTAAATAGGCGCTTATATAAATCTCTTCTAACCCTTAAATTTAGCGCCTAATGTTAGTTGGGTGGACCAATCAAGTTGAAATTTGGTACACATATGTAAGTTTGTGACCCAAATACGGACATGTAACGTAAACAAATGAATTTTAAACATGGGGGCCACTTTTGGGTAAATGAAAAAATTAAAAAATATTTTTTTTTAAAGTATATCATGTTATATATCAAATGAAAGAGCTTATTGTAAGGATCTCAAATATATATTTTTTATAATTTTCTAATAAACAGTTTAGAAGTTATTCAAGAAAATAGCCAAAAAATGACCATTCCCCCCCTTTATCTCCGAAACTGCTAGGTCTAAAATTTTGAAAAAATACATAAAATAGGTCTATACCTATAGATGACAGGAAAACCTATTAGAAATGTACAGTCAAGCGTGAGTCGGACTTAATTACAGTTTTTGATCCGACCCCTACGGATTTTTTAAAGAGATTTCACTCACGTTTCACATAAAAAATACATTGTTAAATTTGTTTTTTTATGAATCCAATCTAAATCACTAAGATTGTTTACTTCTCAGACCCGGTTTTCGTCGGAGGTTTTATTTTTACACGACTGCCCAAACAAAAAGAGTGTATTGTGTTCATTTATTGGTTGTTGTCTGAAAATAAACGCATTTTATATTGTATTTTTTTATTGGCTAAATAACAAACTAGCTCTGGGACACCATACCAATATTCTCCACCTTCAATCTTAATTCCAAGCAATTAGATAATTAGCCGTGAATTATTATTGGAGACAAATATTTTGCGAGAACCTTATCAGAAAAATAATCAAGTACCTATGTAGTAATTATAGGTAACTGACACGAATTTAAAACAGTTCGTATTATCTAATTACCTAGTATATTTATTTTTCTTGTTTACATTGACCTTAGCTTTCGACATGAGTAGGTACTAATGAGTAGGCTATGTGCTGTATTGAGAGTTTGAGAGTAGGTAAGTAAAGTGAAGAAGCCTTTCTTTAGATAATGTTTGTAAAGTACATCAGTTAATTATATTAGGTACCTACTAATAAATACTTAGCTTAAATAAATATTAGTATATTGCTACCGGCCAACTAGCAACTACATCTACAGCATCTATGTAGGTACCTATGTATGCTGCCGACGGCTTGAATAAATCATCTGATTCATTTTTTTTTGTCGTGAAAAATATGTCATTTTTAGGGTTCCGTACCCAAAGGGTAAAACGGGACCCTATTACTAAAACTTCGCTGTCCATCCGTCCGTCCGTCCGTCTGTCCGTCTGTCTGTCACCAGGCTGTATCTTACGAACCGTGATAGCTAGACAGTTGAAATTTTCACAGATGATGTAGTTCTGTTGCCGCTATAACAACAGATACTAAAAACAGAATAAAATAAAGATTTAAGTGGGGCTCCCATACAGCAAACGTGATTTTTGACCAAAGTTAAGCAACGTCGGGCGTGGTCAGTACTTGGATGGGTGACCGTTTTCTTTTTGCATTTTTTTCCGTTTTTTTTTGCTTTATGGTACGGAACCCTTCGTGCGCGAGTCCGACTCGCACTTGCCCGGTTTTAGTTATTTCTATTATTGTACACAGTAGAATAGTAGTTATGAATAAAAAACCGGACAAGTGCGTATAAGAGCCACATTGTTTTTAGTAGTAGGTACGATATTTGTCGTAAAAACACTTTATCCTATTTCTAAGTTAATTAATACTTAACAGTGCGACCAGTAAATAATGGACAAAAGAAAACCACCTTAGGCTAGTATAAAAAATGGACTTACAGGTTTAGTAAAATTCCCGTAGTTTTCGAGGTAATTCCGGACACTCGTTATACAGTATATTCTTACAAGATAAATAGATTACATTATGTAGGTAGATAACCTACATCGATTGCTAAAATCATGAGCCATACATAACATATTATCTCGTTGTCAGGTAAACAACAAGTGTTCACGATTGCAACTTTCACAGTAGTATATTGGAATCCTGACGATAAAACAGGGTTAAATATTTAAATTAATGAGATTAATTGCCATATTAGAGATATAAAGTAACTAAGTAATTAAAAAAATCACAAATATTGAAATTTGCTGTATAACAGCAACATCACATCATTACAACATGGATAAATTAAAAACAACATTAATTAGGATTTAAAGATAATTTAAAGAACGCTCTGAACCGAATGCTAATACTTAATTCTGCATGCGGGTAATTCCGAATAGGTACTTCAGATTTCACAATGTCGAGTCCGAAAACAGACTCTAACACGATGGAATTACGGGTGATTTTTGGAATCATCCGACATCTTTAATGATAATTATTGTTCTTTTGCATAGCAAAGGGAATAGATAGATTGTATAGAGAGTTAGGTTATACTCTCTACCAAGAAACCTAGCAGACCCTTGATGTATAGAGGGTTATTGTCATAATTTTAATCACATTAAATTTACTGCCATCTTTCGAACTAAAACTAATAATGAAAATTAATAAAAATGTAGGTATATTTTCTGTTTTGGGACATGCCGCATATTATATCATAGGATAAAATATAGTAGGTACCTATTACAGGATATTTTTTATTTCTTATTTTTATTCAATTAGTTATGTCAATATTTCAGGAGGCGAGGCGTGAGCGATGCGCGGGCGCACGCCGCGCTGGCGTTGCGTGTTCGCGGTCGTGTGCGCGCTGCTCGCTGCCGCCGGCATCGCCATCTCGCTCACCTGGGGCCGGGTCTTCGACTCCGTGGTGGCGCGAGTGAGTTACATGTTACAGTAGAAACTGCCGGACTAGCCAAGGTTACAATCGCTATCACTTCGACAACGCATTATGTCTCTCTATCACTCTTCCATATTAGTGGAACAGTGACAGTTGCGTTTCGATCGCTACGGAGCGTAAGCGATCGGCGTCTTGGCTCCGCGGCCTGCTGCTGCTGTCTTCTGTGCTCTGCTGGGGCCGGGACCGGGCCTTCGAGTTTGCGCTGATGCGAATGAGTACACGTGAAACAAAGTTTTGGGAGGTTTGAGCGCTAGCCGTGTGAGTATCTTAGTACTCCTCGCCGCTGGCATTCCGGTCTCGTTCTCCTGGGGCTCTCTTTATATAATAGGGTAGATAAAGTTAAATAGTCTAGGAAGCGCATCGTATGTATAGGCACCCGTTCTTTATCAGCGGAAGGAATGCTAATTCGCTAATTTTATTGCGATTATAATCGTTTACAATCAATGCTTCTTACTTTGACTGTTGCGTTTTAACAAATTATTCATGAACATGATAATGACATCAAATAATACTAACGTATTAAAATATACGAAAACGGCCAAAACTTCGCCGCGTGTTATTCAAGGGCGCATGAGGGAAGCCCTGCAAGCCGTTCTAATCTCCACACGTGGCTAACGAAGTGCTATTAACTTGATGGGTCACGTGGTTCATTTCCATATTGCCCTTCACAAGCGATTCAAGCAAGCATTGGTAAAATTGGTTACCTATTTAAGTATAACAAGCTCTTAAAGGTTTTTTTACTAGTTAGAGACCCTTAGAGGGTTGAATTGCAATTGAACCTCATCAACAATTACCTATTCCCAAGAGCCTCTCAAAGTATTTCAGCTTAAAGGTTATTTATTAATCGTCGACTAACATTGGTCTACTTTACAAAGTAGGCGCACTATTTACCAGATTATGCAGATTAAGTAACTACTCGCCTAAAGGTCAAATCAACGTCTTATCGCTCTTATCTCAATAATAGGTACAGGGTTCGTATCCCACTGAACTTCGTACAGTCCATCTGTCCTGTTGAAATAATTCATTAGCTCAATTGCTGACCTTTCCAGCCTTCAAGGACCATGTTGGATCCCTAGAGGACACGCCAGCCGTGTCCAATATTAAGTAATGGGTACCTTGAATCTGGGGAGGTAATAAATAAAAGACACGGGCAAGGTTAGCGCTTAGCACGCTACGCGTAATAGCGAGCAAGTACCTAGCGACCATGTACCTACACACATTTTACTGACACTTCGTAAACATTCTTGCAAAGATGTAATAGACTGAGGGATGTCCCCATAAAAAGAGATAACGAAACGAAATAAACGAAAACCCTATAGCCTCTTGTTAGTTTGGCATTCCTGATGCTATGTATCTTTATTAATTGATTCGGGCGTTTGGACTCCTCGGTGGTGGTCAGAGTACCAGGCCACCAAAGTAGTAGGCGTAGGTATTCGAGTCTATTACCTACCCAAACACACGTAGGATAGACTGCTAAACTCAAAACCCTTTCTCTTAAAATTTTCGTAGTCCACCAAAATTAGCTCAGAGCGTGACTCGATCAGTTATTTAAATCCGTTCAAAATATTAAATTTAACGAGTCATTAGGTACAAACCTTTGCGTGCTTACCACTCTGTGGTTATAATAATTAAATACCTAGGTGAAGTATGTATAAAGTAAGTAAGTATATCTAACATGTCTCCTGAACAGATAATTTTCAAATTGTACCGTTGCTCTCCAGTTAAAACAAAACAAAACAAAATGTCACCTACACGTTTGTTAAAGAATGCACTTGTAGCAATTAAGTAAGTAGTAGGTACTCGGTCAAAAGTGCGAATTAATAATCGCACTCACACGGCACCTTGACTTCAATTTGTTTAATAAAACCGGGATAAGCCTGTTGGTTGGGTCAAACGATCTGTTGATCCAACCAACCAGATGTCCATTGTCCAATCATATTGATGATTGATTGATGATTTGCGCAATTGGCGGTCATGCGCACGGTCGTTAATTGATGCTTTCTGTCAATTTCGATCCACCAAGTGGCCTCTGATAAAAAGTTGATTGGTGTTATACACTTTAAATATTTGTTGTTGTCATTAGAATAAATAGAAGTAAACACACTGTGATGATAACTTGCTGCGAGTGATGCGTCTTTGTGTAAATTAGAGGGACTCTCTGCCTACATATATTTAGCTTAGTTCTACCATTCTCTTGTTCTGTCGCAATGTTTTCTCTCATTGATTAGACATTATTACACGACCACAGAATAAATAATAGTACTACCGTACAGAAAGGAAGCTTCCTACAAAACCGAAGTTTGACAGCGGTTCAGGGTCGAATCATGCTATCCCTTTCTAATACATGGCACTATCCCTTTCGGCCAATTAGGGTTGTCAAAATTCAAGTGATTATCTTATCTGTGGTCGTGCACGCAAAAGGAAGTCAAGTGGTGCCAACCCTAATAATTGCTCGGAGCAATGCTGAGCCGAGCGGAGCCGAGTTTGGCCGAAGTCAGGAGCTTCGCACCCCTGACACGACTGCCAAAAAAAGAGTGTATTGTTTTCAGCGTTCATGTTTGTATGTGAGTTTCTTTATTCCACCATAATTTTAACGACGTTTCTTATAAGTATGTTATACTTGAGCTAAACAATCTTGATCCCAGTTATTTTTCTACATTTCAATTTCTAATTTTACTAGTAGGTATTGCAACTTTTCAATTTGTAGTCTATTATTTAAAAAAAATAAAAGATTTCAAAATAAATAAATTTTTGTCAAAAAAAGGGTTCATTTACCTAATAGATTTTTTTGTGTGTGTTTTTTATCTGTATTTTGTATGTAATTCGACATTAAGAGACCATATACATCTCTTAGTAATTGTAATACGTTAGATTGAATTGTTAGTTTTATTTTATAAAATTGTTGATGTTATTATTTTTGCTTTTATGTAAATTCAATGTTGACGTGTAAAAGTGCCCTTGTGGCCTATTTGCTGAATAAATGTTGATATTTGATATTTGATATTTAATAACGTGTCGATATTATCTCAGAAACACAAGTGCATAACTTAGTTATTCCCCTATATGGATGGGACGACGGGACGTGCGGCAAAGCACTTCACACCTCTTTTGTCCTTTTGCATTCATAGATAAAGTTTTATGACCAATCGGTGCAATGTTTCGTTAACTATAATTTAATATGCATATTTGTCAGGTCAATCCCGTTATGCCTATAACAATTGGACCTCGGCTCCCCCCGTAATCACAGACGTCTAGCCTCGAAAAATACTCTACACCACGACGATAAATTGCTCTATATAGGTTGTTACTGTTGTTAGTAAGGTCTGTCTTCTAAACACATTAAAATAAAGTCTACATGGCATACTATTGAAGTGATTCTATTTGGTTTCAGCAAGTGGCCCTGGTGCCAGGGTCTCGATCGTTCCGCGAGTGGGAGGCGCCGTCTGTGCCACTCTTCATGGACGTCTACCTCTTCAACTGGACCAATTCGGAGAATTTCCCGGAGGAAAAGCCCAACTTGATGCAGTTAGGTAAGTGCGTCGTACAGTAAAAGTATTAAATAATGACACGAACAAAGTATCAAAAATTATGCCATATGTTCTTCCCAAGTTCTTCCTTAAAGTGAAATTTTGATTTAGGTATATACCGCCTTTTTACCCTTAACGCGGTGAGATTAGGAATGAAAGTTTGCATAATATAATTTCTATGCGTTAAAATGAGTAAAGCTTATATGTACTAATTGTTATTTCCAGGTCCATACCGCTTTAAAGAGCACCGGCAGCACGTGAACGTGACGTGGCACGTGAACAACGGCTCGGTGGCCTACCGCACGCTGCGGAGCTGGCACTTCCACCCCTCCAGCAACGGCAGCCTCGACGACAACGTCACCATGCTCAACATCATAGCTGCGGTAAGTGAACAACGGCTCGGTGGCCTACCGCACGCTGCGGAGCTGGCACTTCCACCCCTCCAGCAACGAGAGCCTCGACGACAACGTCACCATGCTCAACATCATAGCTGCGGTAAGTGAACAACGGCTCGGTGGCCTACCGCACGCTGCGGAGCTGGCACTTCCACCCCTCCAGCAACGGCAGCCTCGACGACAACGTCACCATGCTCAACATCATAGCTGCGGTAAGTGAACAACGGCTCGGTGGCCTACCGCACCCTGCGGAGCTGGCACTTCCACCCCTCCAGCAACGGCAGCCTCGACGACAACGTCACCATGCTCAACATCATAGCTGCGGTAAGTGAACAACGGCTCGGTGGCCTACCGCACGCTGCGGAGCTGGCACTTCCACCCCTCCAGCAACGGCAGCCTCGACGACAATGTCACCATGTTCAACATCATAGCTGCGGTAAGTGAACAACGGCTCGGTGGCCTACCGCACGCTGCGGAGCTGGCACTTCCACCCCTCCAGCAACGGCAGCCTCGACGACAACGTCACCATGCTCAACATCATAGCTGGGGTAAGTGAACAACGGCTCGGTGGTCTACCGCACCCTGCGGAGCTGGCACTTCCACCCCTCCAGCAACGGGAGCCTCGACGACAACGTCACCATGCTTAACATCATAGCTGCGGTAAGTGAACAACGGCTCGGTGGCCTACCGCACGCTGCGGAGCTGGCACTTCCACCCCTCCAGCAACGGCAGCCTCGACGACAACATCACCATGCTCAACATCATAGCTGCGGTAAGTGAACAACGGCTCGGTGGCCTACCGCACGCTGCGGAGCTGGCACTTCCACCCCTCCAGCAACGGCAGCCTCGACGACAACGTCACCATGCTCAACATCATAGCTGCGGTAAGTGAACAACTAACTTCTACTCAACAACATAGCTGGGCTGGACCTGCTTATTGTAAATGAACATCTAAGACCGGATAAAACCTATGGTTTCAAGCGTTTCGTAAAGTATTTCGCTACATATGAAATCTCCTTACTTATGCTACGACGTAGCACTTCATAACCTATGTAGCTATCTATAAGTAGGTAGGTATATTGTAAGGTAGTATATTTTGCTAAAAAGAGTTGTTACTATTATATAACTTTCACTGCTTCATCATTATCTATAATTATTTAAGATACGAGTAACTATATGTAAAAATAAAAGATTATATAATAGGTAGGTAGATAAACAACGTGTTTGTTGAAAACAAGAATTCCGCTAATAAGTTCCAAACGATTTGTAATTATATGCCACGGATATTCCCGGACTCAAACTCGGACTGCCGTCTAGTTACAAGCTATTTAAGTCAACGACTTTTGTATAGGTACCTAATACGTACATATTTATATACACATTGAATTAGGTATTTTACTGAAAAGAAAAAGTTTTGATCCTGTACAATTGCGTAACCCTTACCTAACAAGCGGACTGCATATCGTTAACATTCTCGCGTAATCCCGCTATGACGTTACGTAAAAGGATAACGAGCGACTAGCCTTCAGCTCATCTTCGCTTTCTATACATGAGCAGCCTTTGAACGGAAAGCTTTCTATGTTATTAGTGAGCAATTACCAAGACCTTTCAGATTGTAAGTTTTGTTCCCCTGGGTCAGGCACAAATACGAAACATAACATAACACGTAACGTGTGTATTGTGTAACGTGTAATATTGTTTACAATATTCCTACCAACCAGTAAACACGTAAACGAAATATAAATAATAGGTAATTATTTGAATTTCAAAAAGTTGCATGTGGCTTTCAACTCCGCTGATGCATTGCTCAAATGCTCAGTGCTCACCCCTGCTTTATAATATAAATTACTGGTCTAATCAAGTAATAAACGTTCAATAATAAAGCTTTTTTTTTATTAATTGGGAAAACAGACTTCTTACCACTAAGTGCTACGCTCATAGCGCGTAGCCACGATTTCGCCGTATGTAGCGCGTAGTCGCTACGAACAGTGTACCCGACAGTCGGGTTCTTGGCCCTGAATGTGTTAAGGTAGCTTACCGGTCCTTTCCAATTCCAGTCAGCGATCTACAGCGCTCGAGGCTGGGGCTTCTTAGAGCAGAAGATGCTCTCCATGTCGCTGGCCATGTTCGGGCAGCACATGGTGGTGTCGAAGCCGGCTCGGGAACTCCTATTCGAGGGCTACGAGGACGCGCTGCTGGACGTGGCCAAGACCTTGCCGGCCAGCGCGACCGGCGGCGCCCCGCCTGTCGACAGATTTGGACTGTTCTACGAAGTATGTATGTGTTTTTCTCTAGGCCCACTTTCACCACTCCACTAACCCGAGGTTAACCGGTTAAACCTGGCGTTAAACATGGTTACCAGTACAATTTGACACTAGGTTAACGGTTTAACCGCTTAATCCCAGGTTGGTGGAATGGTGCAAGTGGGCCTTAGATACTTAGTAATAGCTAGCGTTTTGTACTTATGATTGTTTTAATTGTTAAGCAACATTAGACTCAAGGAGATACACACGCAATGCCGGTAGACACGCTTCGAATAGGGGAACAATTTTCACAGGACCTATAGGGGGTTTATGAGTCTAGAATTGTACACATACATATGACTATTTATTAAGTAAGATGCTAGGATTATTATCAATATAATCAAGTAACAGATTTCCGATAATATTGCTCGAATATTACGAGTACTCCTTAAACGATCTTTAGTAACAACATATCGCCGTCTATCGTGTTGTTTTCAGAGGAATAACTCAATCACGACCGACGGCTACATGGAAGTGTCCACAGGGGTGGAGAGCGGCACTCTACCAGGTCAGGTGCTGCGGTGGAACTACCAGGACTATCTGCCGTACTACACTGAGGAGTGCGCCAAGGTATCTACTACTCATATCAAGAGTCATAATAAGATCTGAAGGAGATGAAGGTTTCATCGTACTGATTTACACTTTCACGATTTTCACACGTTATTACTATAATGAGCTTAATCTCGTATACTTACTTAAAATATTTAAAAAATTGTGTGGGAAGCCATTGCTATGAAAAAAAAAAACATTGCCATTTCAATCGGGCGTTCAACCGTGGAGAGCATAAAATCGGATTAACAGAGTTAAGGGGTTTGCAACTTTAGGTATTGTCAGCTTAAATCGCATATCTACTTTTAGGTACAAATCATGTAAAGGGACACAAAATAAGATTCATAACAGTCAAGATACAAACTGCATATGTATATCATGAAGCAGGTAGTTAGTTGTGGCGTAAACTTCATTGAGCTAAAACGTAACGTAGGTACCTGGTCTACATAACTACGAGTATTGCTCCGCTAGCCAATTTATTAGGCACTAATCTGTGCATCTTGTGTAACAGAGCTAGGATTAAGAAAGGCTTCTTCGAAACTTCACGAGCTAGTCAAATTATAATACACAAGGGTCATAGTGCTTTAATGTGATCAAAATTATTCCAGCTGAGGGGGAGCGCGGGCGAGTTCCTGCCCCGGGACCTGACGGAGCGCTCGACGGTGACGGTGTTCGTGCCGGACCTGTGCCGTTCCATACAGCTCACGCACAAGCTCAGCGGAGAGTTCGGAGGTCTCCCCTATCACCGCTATTCCGTCGCGCCGGAGAGCTTCGATAACTGTGAGGTTCTCAAAACACATCTTGTTCCAACATTCTTCAATAGGTAGAAGAACATTATTCAGGAGGTAGAAGGTTAGGTCAGGGTCTGAAAAAAAAAACAAATTAGGAACGTGAAAATTTGCGCTAGTCGACAATCCGTATTCACCTATTTTTATAATAGTGTATACCAAAAAATTAAACTGATCCTCGCGGCAGATTGGACGGTAGACTAGCTCGACCCATGGTAGAATGGCTATTGACAAAAGGGCGTAGCCATGCAGCCAGTGAACTAGGGAACGGCAAATTCATATCACCGGTGGCCTTAAGGAGGGGCAGAGAGACATACATTGTATGTAAAATTTGAACTCCCTCCTGATTCTACCTGTCTACGCCCATGGCTAATATTGATGGTGGTGGTGTATAACTAGGAAATCCTTCGTTCTTTACTTTTGGGCTTCATAGCATAAATGCATGATGGTTTCAGCAACGTCCTCTCACCACAACACGTGCTTCTGCAACGGCGACTGCTCGTGGGGCGGAGTGATGAACGTGTCGGCGTGCCGCTACGGCTCGCCCTCGTTCATCTCGCTGCCTCACTTCCTGCACGCCGACCCGGCGCTCGCTGCCGCCGTCTCCGGCTTGCAGCCCGACGAGGACAAACACTCCTTCTACTTCTCTGTGGAGCCGGTCAGTACACTATCAACATTATTGTTGCATTACCAAATATTGCCATGGTTTCTAAAATTTTAACATCGTCGTTTATTCTTGAGAGAGGGGTCGTAACATTGCGATTGCTGCTTTCGTGATCCTTCTCAGATATGCTATACTGGCTGCTGGGTGAGCATACCTATATCGGATCTTGGTTGCAGATTACATCTTCAACCATAAAAAAATAGATATATTTATGTTTCAGAAACTTGGTGTGCCACTCGAGGTTGCCGCCAGGTTCCAGCTGAATATTCTAATTGAACCGAATCCTAATATTGCGTAAGTGTTAATTTAAGTATCAATAATACAAATATAAATTGAGATGGGGTGGAAGAGAGCACAGAAAAGTCATCATCAATTTATATTTAACAGGTGTTCATCATTTCATTTTTAGATAGCTGAGATAAATTAACATCATTATAAAACTTATTAGCAGCTGTGCTAAAAAGCCATAATGTTTAATTACAGGTTATACGAGAAAGTGCCAAAAATGCTCTTCCCGATATTTTGGGTGGAGCAGAGCGTGCAAACTGAAGTAAGCATCATAGAGGAGCTGGTGTACGCGCGCGCCACCTTGGACTGGGGCGCGACCGTGTGCGCGTGCGCCGCGCTGCTGCTGCTGGTGCTGGTGGCGCTGGCCACGTGCTGCGTGCCGCGCCACAAGTACGCGCGCCCGGCGGATGGCGCCATCATCAGCGAAAAAAAGGATGAAGCAGAGATGAAGCTGAACAATCTGTGATAAAATTGACGATTTTGATGCTGAATGTGATTGTCAGTATTGTCACTCAATCCCGGTTCTCGGTCTAGTCTCGAAGACTGATTGAAAGACATTTTGTGCGCCTCGGGAAGCGATAGGGTGCAAGGGAGGTAATGAAGTTACAAGCGATAAAGAGTGTCCAGCTGACTAAATGTTACCATTTAATAAGTTAACATAGGTACGTATAATAGATATGTCTACCCTTTTCTTCTCTATTTATTTGTGACTTGTATAAAGCATTTAACAAGGGTTAAGGAAAGAACAGAATATAATATTTAATGTTTATCTACCTACCTCAAACACATTATTTCCATCAAATTTTGAGTTAGATAGTGAAATTCCTGAAAGAAGGTATGTAGAGACCTCTCTACCCACCCAATACTTAACCTTGAACTTTATGTTGACAAAATCAAAATTTCATTTTGCTTGGCATTTGGCTTGGTATGCCCATACGTCAAACCTTGCCAAGCAAAATGAAATTTTGATTTTGTCAACATAAAGTTCAAATTAGAATGGAACAGGAGACCTTTTTATAGATCTCTAGGTTAAAATATAGCCAATACCTAAAATACGTAATAGCGAATATGAGCATGATTCGAACAAAAATTATACAAGCTCAGCTGCTTTAAATAGAAATTTATTTTGCGTCTGGTAAGTAAAGTACATATATAAATATTTAACCTCATGGACTCGTAAAAGAGGCCTAAACGAGGATTTTTTTTATTCTTGATACAATTTTGAGGTAGATAGGTTATAGAGTCTGTGCGAAAAGAGTCGTGGAATGTATGGAGCCCAATACCTACATTCCACGACTCTTCTCTTCCCGAAGAGATTACAGTGGGTTAGGTATACGGATGTCGTTGATAATCTAGTTACACTTGTATTGTAAGCATACCCGTACTAACTCGGTGCACGAATACTAAAGTGATGTACCAAAATATTTTATCGACAAAATATTACTTACATCGATATTACTCTCAACATCTAGATTTTACTCCATATAAATAAATACTATTATTTTGTCTGGATTTTAAAATAAAAACAGTAATCAAATTAAAACGTGTATTGTTTTCAGTGAAAAGTCTTTTCAATTTACAAGTGATTTCATAGTATGATTATTTTGACTGAAACTACATCGGTATACTTTATTATCTTAAGAGGCTCGATATCAGACATAATATAGAACCTCTTTATAATAATCGAGAATTTTTCATAGCATACATATATAATAATATATATCATAGCAAACATAATTATGCTTGTAAGATATGTAACAATTATTTTTATACAGTTAGGTGTAATCTTATTATTGACAAAATTACTCATTTGATTAATGATAAATAATACATCATTAGTGATAATTTGTAGGTAAATATTAAGTATTAAATCATGATAAGAATGGGATGTAACACATAATATAAGTCGTTTTTGAAGATATACATGGAATAACATTGTAAATGATAGAGTACGCAGCAAAATAAGTACAATATCATTCTAAATCTAGGTATAATGTATATAGTTTTTACATTAATTAAGTAAAACACAAAAGCTAGAATGGGCTTTAAAAAAACATATCTAATCCATAATTAATCACTCATATGTCTCTTAATAAAATATAACACACAATTTAAATTAAAACATCGTGTATAAATTAATAATGTATCCATCTGACAATATGTCCATTTACAATAAGTAAATTATTATTTTATAATGATAAAAAAGCGTTAGTTTCGAATCCCATTCTCATTGCGGTCGAATAATTACTATTATGAGAGATGAAATGCAGAATAATTAGATGGATATTAATTTGTTTCCTTTATTCAATTAGGGTCTTAGGTTAGGATTTTACAATGTGAGTATAAAAGTAAAATATAAAAACACTTACAAAACATTACAAAAATATAAACACATTATAAAAAACCTAACCTAGGGTGCCGCCGGTGTAATTTGTTATTATTATGAATTATCGTTCGAACCAGCCGAGAGTCCACGTTGGTGGCTTAGGAAATGCGCGTACCTACAAATTAAGAATAATATCTGTGTCTTAAAAAGGAACACTATAAATATAAAAAATTCCAGAAAAATATTTTTCTTCCGGGGGTCGTAACCGGTATTTACTTATCTATTTTAAAAAGTCACTCCGCAGATGTAAGCATTACGGGCAACTAGTGACAAGAAAAAGTTGATCCACATAAGCCGCCACTTTTAGTTTATTTCTATAAGTAGTTTACAGATGGTTATTTTTGTATTTAGATAAGCTCCGAAAAATTGTATTCGTATATTTAATAAATCTTGTAAATTAAGATAGAGCTATCTCTATATTAATTTACCAAGCGAGTTTTATAGCCCACGCTGTGCAAGAGTTATTTTCAACGTCAATCTTATATGAAATTATGACGTATAAATAACACTTGCACTGCGTGGGCTATCAAAATCGCTACAGACTTTTCTAGGTATACATTGCCAACATGACCAAATATCTTTAAGGATGTGCGTTTTGTCATCTAATTAAAAATCTAATTTTATGACATGATAAGTACACAGTGTAGGTATTGTGATACAATATATTTATTATTTATGTGTGTATATTTACTGTTAATGTTTATTTACAGTTACGTTTCGTAATAGTATCTAAACCTAAATCAGGATTTTTTATGAATGTACGTAGGTATATATATATAGGTATATATTTTTATACAAAGAGTATATTTTTGTATGTATGGACAATGAAATCGCTGTTTCTTAAGCGCATGCTTATAATATTTAATACAAATTATTGCGCATAACAAAATAAAGACCGTCCTATGTGGATTTTTATGTTTTAAATTTTGTTTGGTTGTGGAAAAAAGTGTAGGTAAATACCTAGATGAAATTAGTCAAAACTGAGCGTTGTAAATATTATATAGAAAATGTTGCAATCCAGAAATCATACCCTAAATAAGGGTGAAATAGGAGAATGGTTTGTTTAGGAGTGCTGCCATGCCATTAATGAATTCCACTCGACGCGGGAGAAACCGCGAGCGATAGCTAGTATTATATATTGTTCTTTTTTTTAGCATTAGAAAGAACACCACAGAAGCAAGCGAGCAGTTTTTATCAGGCTCTTTAATTGATAATAATTATTGAATTATCTAATGTAGGATGGCAAATACATATAATTTACTTCAAATTATTACCGCTAAAAGTGCCGGATTTGGAACCACACGTTTACTTCTGCGAAATTCTTTCTAATGCTAAAAAAACGGACTACAGTATGAAATATTATTAATGGTTTAGAAGTAGGTAAATCTCATTGTTATCCATTTACAAAATTCAACGTAGTTACTAAAAAAATGATGTTTAGGTATTATAACCAGAGCTCGGATAGGGTGAGCTATTTGCCTTATAATTTGACATGTCTTATGTCATATATAAGGCAAATAGCTCACCCTATCCGAGCTCTGATTATAACTGAGTGTATGTATAAAGATTATACGTAGGTACCTCTTTACAAAAGACGACGTGACAACTGTACTTTACTATAAGTAGTTTTGGTCAATGGCCAGAGGTAAAGTTTTTCTCTCTCTCTGTTTTTACTCCAGAATTCAGAAATATGTCACCGTAAGACTATGTATAACGCTGCTATATACCGAGATGCAAGAGATTGATTCGCACGTAAAATTAAATTATGAAAATTGTATGCTATATACAACAAAATTAAACAAAATAATAAATAATAAAAAAATGAAACTTTGTATTATTAAATCTCCGTTCTATTTGGTTAGGTACTCTAATAGGCACCTAATTTGATGGGCACAGGATGCACTGATGATTAAGATAGGTTTGGCGAGGGATTGTCTTATTTCTAACATAGACAGAGAAATCATACTGTCTTTGTTTATGCCAGGTAGTACCAGCACCTAAAAGGGATGAGTAAGTAAGTATGCAATTTGATTTACAATTATATCGTTATTGATAAGTTTTTCTTTAATTACAACCATATTTTTAGGAATCAAAAAATTTAATTACTATTAATATTAGGTATTATAAACGCTACAAAAGTTTAGATACTTTTATCGATTAGGAATAAACAAAAGAAAAATCTAGAATAACCATTCTAGATTAGGGCAGCCACATGTTCTTGTCTGCACGTTTCTTGAACAAGTCGCTCTCGTACACCGCACGTGAACAAGTTTATTTTACTACAACTATTGCCTACATCCAAAGACTCAGAGCATAGATTGACTTGAATCTATGCCATACAATACATTTGTAGTCCGTAACAATACTGACCTCGAGTGTGTGCAGGATAGTTAAGGGTGACATAGGTACAAAGACGTGGCATGCACATATTCTATCGTCGTCTACATCTGGGTACGTGCTTCACTAACGATGAAATATAAGTTAAGTGTATGTTTGTCTATATAAAAATGATAAACCTATCACATTCATTGGTTTATCAATGAAATTTCACTGTCTGATATAGATATAGGGGTCATTAATTAATTACGTCACACGTTTAGGCAGAGGCAGGGGGTCAAAAAATTGTCACATGTTGTGACAAGGGCGAGAGGGGAGTCACAAACATTGTGACGTCACTTTAACTTATTTAAATAATTTTATTCGCTGTACAGTTAAATAACAAGTTTTTACAACGATAATACTTTTTATTCGTAAAATATACGTTTTTTGAGGCATAAACGGCAGTAGTTTTTTTTTACGTTAACTTAGAAGTTTGATTCTTTCACATTTTTAAGGAAACGTAGACGCGTTTGTAACAGATATAGATTTGACAGGTATAATAAGAAACACGAGAAGATATATATGTAGTGTCAAGAGATATCGCAGACAATATGACGCGTTTCCCCCAGTCCTTGGTCAATCTCGGAGCACATCCATCGCAATCAAGTTGTCAAATGGCAATTGGTCAATTTAGCAATAAACAGGTGCCTCTGGGTCCAGCGTCTATTGCAAGACCAACGAGCGACACGGTGGCACCCAGAATATGAAATCTTAAGTGATACACATTTAAATCAAAATTAAAACAAAAGTGAACATGTTCCTACAAATTTTGGTACTTCTGGCAGTGTCAGGTTAGTTGTATTCGTTTATTTTTATTATTTACTCGTAACAGGAATTGATTTACCGGAAATAGTCACTAGCCAATTAACGACATTTTATTACTTAACAAAATTTAATGATAGTATGAGCATATGGGCTGTGGAAAATCTCGTAAGACTTAGGGCACTGCTAGAGCGGAATTAAAACAGTTTAGGTAATAATTTGTACAGTCCACATCAAATAGATAGTCACGGCCAAAGTGGCCAAATATATCGGAACACCTCCTTATTTATATACCAACAAAAGTGAGTAACAATAAATATTTTAATAAATAAATATTTGTCTATTATCAATAAATAATATGTATAACTATTATATACACTGGTAGCATTAGTATGGGTGTATAAACCCGAATGTTATAGAATAATAGTTAATTTCAAAAAACAACAGAAAGAAGCCAAACCTTCAAGTCCATATGTTGTTCATCAGGTAGAACTATAACCTAGATATGTATGTAATACTGGAGTTGTATGTATGTACAGTATTTAATTAATATTTTTTTTCTGTTACGATTTAAATAATACAGAAAATGGGTCATCATAGGAGCAGACTTCAAATACAATTAATTATCACACGCCATAAAACGGTGACTTGCGTTACTCTTGCTGTGGATTGACCCAAATCATAAGAAATGACATGCACGCGGGCGACGCATTCGGTGAGCATTCGGTCGACAAATTTAGATGCACCTTATCAAAAACCAACAAGTAGACGGATGTACGGATACGCATCTTCTTCTTCCGGCCTTGTCCCTTTCTAATAGGGGTCGGTTCCCCTAATCCTCCTTCTTCAGATGTATAGGATACCTATTGATAAATATTCTGGTCATATTTTGTCCGGGCAAATAAGGCAAATACCCATATCAAATACCTGTTTTAGATATCATTTTGGTGTGATTTAAATTTTTGAGTTTCGCTCTCGTAACAATGTGTCTTGCGAATGAAATGCACTAGTAATTGGACATATTTTTACGTTGGAAACTGGTGCTGTACCGTTTAATTTATAAAATCAGTACGTACTTCAAACCCTGCATGGAAATCAGTCAAAAACAATCGCTGGTGATTGCCCTATAAATCATTCAGCTTTAAAATATTAGTCCAAAACAATCTAAATATGGGTTGGGTTGCTTAAATCCGGCATTTCCGGATGATCTCAGAGCACATGCTGTAGATTGTAACTCATAAAGTTTCGGACTGAATTGGCACGTTTCGGTGCTCTAGCCAGTTTGTTTATTATAATTATAAATTTAGTAGAATTATCTAGTATCAGAAAGAAATTTAGTGACTTATAATTATAACCAGCTTTTATATTGGTTTAACCTACATGGATCCGCACAATACGCAAGAACTAAAAAAAATTGAAGTCAACCTAAATCGATGTTTGTATTGTAACCTTACACCATCCTGCCCGAACTAAAACCATTAACTAAGTGACTTCAAAAGGATTGGTTGAATTATCAGAACATTAAAACAACATCAAAACTGAAATAACTCAAAAATACATATCCTTTCATTTTGAACCCTAAATTCGTTAAGATACCATTTGTATTGTATTGTACTAGTACCATTTGTATGGAGTAGATTAGCAAATTGGTTCTGAATATTGAAAGCACAACTTCAAAGGTGTTTATAATGCCTTGATCTAGGATTCTAAATAGGTACCTATTTGTGTTTCACGACTAAGAAAAATTGAGAAAAAATCTCAGTAGGTGAGAAGATTTTACACTACATAGGTAGTAAAGTAATACAGACCTAAGTATATTATCAGTGCTTAAAAATACATACATCATCAGATACGAAATAAAAACCGGTCATATATATCATATCACATCGCACCATGCTCCGCTCAGTAAGTATAGCCACAGTCTTAGAGTAACAGAGGTAAAATGCATGAACAATTCGTATTAGAGAAATACGAGTAGAGTATTTAGTGCCTATTTTTTTTTTCGAGTTGCAGAGGTTTGTTAGCCAAAACTTCCATTTTTTCGAGCTATAGGGATCAAATTTATTTTTTCTAGTTAAAGGGATAAACAGTGTACTGGATAATCCTGAAGGAATCGTTGGCTACTTACCTACTTCGTCTTAATGATGTTAAATATTTCGAGTTATGAAACTTTTGGGCTTTAGAGGGATGGGAATAACATAAAATTTCATGTTCTAAGTACTACTGTTTTAATAAGCAAGAATTATGTTTTTATTCTTTATTATAGGTATGCATAGTAAATATCTAACATTTTACAGAATGTTTTTTCGTCGTTTTATGCAGTTATAGCAGAAGTTATAGTTTTGGAGTTTTAATAAGTATTTATTTTCTCGGTTTCAACTTCATGTCAATTGTGCATTGCATTACGATACATCCTATGAAATTACATCGATATTCAATTGCTGCATGTCACATCACTAGTAATTAAAGCAACTGCATGACAGTCATGACACTTCATACGTACGTAATGTGAATTGTCATTGAGTAAACAAAATACTACAAAATAGTTGTAGCTTAGCAAATTACCTTTATAAGATGTCGGCAGATGAAAATGGTAAGTCAATTTACAAAAACTGAACAATACCGTTGCGATTTCCTTTATACTTACCTATCCAATACTTTCATAAAACAAATGGGGGAAATATTGTTCTCGGTTTCAGCTCAGCTGATTGAAATATTAGTTTGACAATGACATTACGAATGTTGCTAGTGTTTAAAATACCTGCTAAAATGGTAGTTTTTACATTAGTGTTTTTGTTGCAGGATCTGCCGTTCTTGGCGATGAAGAAGTTTTGAAAAATCTAACCACCGTTACCTGGGCACATGCTGTTAATAATAAAACGTACTTGCAAGCCGCGTTAGCGAGTAAGTTTCTTTGACAAGTAGGTATTCTCTTTATACATATTTACCTAGTCACTATCACGTTATATTAGTACGAAATATTTAGGTATAGGTATATTAGGTTAAGGTTTATATATATTTTAACATATTAATCCACATTCAACCCGTATTTTAGAGTAAGGACTTATAGGGTAATTGTGTCAGATACCGTCCAATTATAGGAGATGCCTACTTTGAAATGCTAAAAAAAAATATTTAAGTAGTCTTACTTAAATGTGCTATATTTGTTTGTATTGCTCATATTGTCTATTTTAGGTTAATATTACGTGACCTTAAATAATATTTACGGTTTATTTTATAAAAAATATATTTTGAAAAAGTAGGGTTATTTCAGTTTCCGTCCGCCTGTGAGCTACTTTTCGTCCACGTATGAGTCAGTTTTCGTCCACTGTATGAAAAAGTACTGTAGGGTGCATTATTGCATTGAAAATCAATTATACCTAGCTTTATTTTTTGTTTTTATGTTATATAGATAATTCTTAGTTAGTTACTAGCTTCTGCCCGCGACTTCGACCGCGTAGAATGGTTATTTTCGTGATAAATATTTATATATATTTCCTTCCTCAGTAGACCGACCGAATATAATAAGGATTCATTTATTTTTAAGCTATGTACGTTACTAGTACTGGTTTAGTTTTGTTGTATATAGGGTCATTGCGTTAGTTTTCATCAACTTATCGGAGCTGCCAGAGTAGCTGGACAATAAAATTTATCATGAAATACCCACTTAAATATATGATAGTTATTTGTTTTCTTGTGTTAATTTATGTATAGGAAAAACTAATGCAGATGCATTATTAAGATAAACACCAGTTATAATTATAATACCTACCCACTTTTATTTTATTAATAACAGATATTTAACTTGTTTTTCTTAAATTACTAACAATCTAATACAATCTATTTATCAACTTTAGATAATATTATTTATATTATATTATTATTTGAGAAATTCAGAGTCTGAATATACATGGTCATTCAATAATTTATTTTTTTGTAGGAAAAGATCTCTATGTATGGTCATAGTCGTGAGGGAGTTCATTCTGAATTAATTGCCCATAGAGATTTAGGCACTGAAATTCTTTAGAAAAACAGCTCGTGTCGTGTATGATGGTGCCTTATAAAGAATCTATGATAAATAATATGTAAAATATTAGGCCAAGCGCGCACCACGACTTTTAGTCGCGCGATAATTTAGTCGCAGAAATGTAACGTATGTCATATAAACGGCAGTGCGCGCATATGCGACAAAAAAATCGCAGCGATTTTAAAATTGTGATTTGTCACATTTTTCCGCGACTGCTCGCGACGCGATTGTCACAAAGTGAATTGCAGCATACGGAGTTGTATGGCCCCGCGCGCACTGCGATAATAAAATCGCACCCGGACCTCAGTCGGCATTTCGCTCTCCAAGAGTCAACATATCGGAACCTGCTTCTCCAATGGAGTCACAAGATGAGACGCTAGATGTTGACCGTTTAATTATAGAAATAGAAGGAGATCACCTTTGTGGTATAAATACTCAAAGTCATACAGCTACAGCGATTGCATATTGTTTCACGAAATCACGACAAGCGACTGGTACGAAATCCATGTCGAGAATGAACAAATCGTCGACTTTTCATCGCAGTGCGCACAGTGAATTTTCTGCGATAAATTACAGCGTGATTCTAAAGCCCCCTCCACATTCGTGCGCGAATCGCGGCGCGAAGCCGCGAACGTGAGTGTGGCGTCGATGTTCGCAGACAGCGAAATCGACTCCACACTCGCGTTCGCGGCTTCGCCCGCGATTCACGCGCATAGTCTGTAGGGGGCTTAAAATCGTGTCGCAAAAATTAAAATCGTGGTACGCGCTTGGCCTTACAGACGCCCGGACCGCGACTTTGCGGTCCGGCGCACGTTCGATCGTGTGTAAGGTGATCCGCCGTATGTATGTCCATTAAAGCCGTGTAACAGACAACCGCACCCATGAGTGAGAGCGAGAAAGAGATGGCTTTTAAGGACGCAGTTTTATAAAGCCACACATTCACACTCCTACCATCCTACAAACAGCTAAACGGTAGGACGGCTCGTAGTCTGCAACCCCCATACACAATCCTACCCAACGAGGCGGACTACGAGGCGGCCTACAAGGTAGGAGTGTGAATGCGGGGCTTAAGTCAGAAGCGCCCTCCAGACTATGCGCGTGAATCGCGGGCGAAGCCGCGAACGCGAGTGTGGAGTCTAGTTCGCTGATATGCGAAATCGACTCCAGACTCGCGTTCGCGGCTTCGCGCCGCGATTCGCGCACGAGTGTGGAGCGGGCTAGAGCGAAAAACAGATACTTATTAAACCAGCATCCACACAGCCTGCTATCAGTTCATGCTGTAGGATATAAAGCGAGGTAGGGAGACAATTATATGTCTCGTTCTTGCAGGAGTATTTTGTAACATCGTGTAAATACTGCTTAATAATCATAGACATTTCAATTATATTAAAGCCCGCTCCACATTCGTGCGCCAGTTGCGGTGCGGAGCCACGAATGCGAGTGTGGAGTCGATTTCGCAGATCTGTGATCTCGACTCCACGCTTGCGTTCGCGGCTTCGCGCCGCGATTCGCGCACGAGTGTGGAGCGGGCTTAAGGTTAACTGGTTTGCGAAACAAGCGGTATCCAGACGGGATGATAAAATCGACCTATTTGATCAGGAATGAAATTGGCGTCAATCTCCAATTTAATCACCAATTTTAGATTTATGGTAATATTAGAGCCCTCTAAATTGAAAAAATACCCCAGAACGAAAATACTGGCGTCACAAATTATATAGTATACTTGCATCTCATTTTATCGGTAATATCGGGCATTATCGGCGGTTGAATTCGGCGAGCCAAATTGTCGTTTGCGTCCGCACGTCCTGATTCGATCGGGCAATTTAATCAGATTGGCAAAAAATTGACTAGTCTGGATACGCGTTCTTAAAATTGCTTTATTTTTTTTTAAATATTAAGGAGGGAAAATCGTAGGTATTTCACATTTTTAGTGTTCCGTACAAAACTTTGTTTACGGAACACTTATGGGATCACTTCGGTCTTGCAAATCAGTTAAATACGTTTTTCTCAGAGACCGTTTGACATAGATACCTAAAATTTGGAATAGTTATAGCAATTACCACCACTCATATTGTAAATAAGTCAAAACTGCTTATTTATTATTAAAGGGGGAAATTTAGGGGGTTGAGAGGGGTAGGCTGAAACTTTTTTCATTTGTAAGAATCGTGTGGGGTACCATTAGAAAGCTTGCAAAAAATTGAGTCGATGGACTGATTTTGACTTCATTTTAGACTGCAATAGTTTCGTCAAAAAATGCATTTAAAGTTGCAAGTTTTCATACAAAAATTTTCACCTCTGTCCTGGCGATTTTCGCGAAAACTATAGCTAACAGGCAGCTGACCAGTCAATACCCAACTTAAAGAAGCATGGAGACGGCGGGAAAATTATCAGCTTAACTTTATCTTTATTAGTTTTTCAACTGCAGCTTGACCTTTGGTTGCTTAGGGCTAGCTAACTGATGCTTACACTGGTCAATTCATATTAGGCATTTAGTAATTTTAGCGAGAAACATCCTTAGTTAAAACTTTGGCAATGAAATTTATGACTTATGTCTTTGACACAAAGTTTAATTCTGCTTGCTTATTTTTGTGGGATATTTAATTTTATCTCAATAGCCTACTATACGTATGAGAGAGATCTACAAAATACGACCTTATTATATTGCAAATAAGTTTAAATTTCGAACGGGCTTTCCAACCAATGGACTAGGCATCTCAAATCTCTGAAAAATTCAAATTAAGAATTACGTTCTTGACTGTCGTTGTGTTTTTTTTTCCACAATAGGACACATAGAGTTAGTAAGGCGTATAGAGATAATAAAGTCATTTAATATTTATGAACAGCTTTGGCCTCATGTATAGATTTTATTGAGAGTATCTGATTCGTCGAAACAATATACACAATATTCCTTTTCATTAAGTACCATTACATTTCTGTATTAATTGTATAATTATAATATCTATTAATTATATTCAGTACTTATGTATATTTTTGAACGGATCGGTGAGCAACAAGATTCAGGGCTATAACCGCGAAAATAGAAGTTCGCAAATTGCGAGCATTTTTCTCTGTCACTCTAATTACGCCTTCATTGGAGTAAAAGAGAAAGATCCCCGCAAATTGCGAATTTTGGTTTTCGCGGTAGCCTCCTGTTACGAGAAAATAATTTTGGAAGACATTAATAGTATATGACAGTTAAATATCACAGTTTTTAGAAACAAAGGTAAAATTGACGAAATATTTAAAGTAAGCCGATCTTGTTTTTTAGCAGTTCTAAATAATATTAAAGTCTATATATATGGCATAGAACTAGAAACAAAATCAAATAAAAAAAAATAATGAGTTCTAAATTCAAATTGAAGGAGTATACATTTAAGGTATTACAGGCCAAGCGCGCACCACGATTTTAATTTTTGCGACACGATTTTAAGATCGCGCTGTAATATATCGCAGAAAATTAACTGCGCGCACTGCGATGAAAAAGTCGACGATTTGTTCATTCTCAACATGGATTTCGTACCAGTCGCTTGTCATGAAACGTGTCTTTAATATGCGATTTCTGTATGACTTTGAGCATTTATAACACAAAGGTGATCCCCGTCTATTTCCATAATTAAATGGTCAACATTTGGTTTGGAGAGCGAAATGCCGACTGAGATCCGGCCGGGGTGCGATTTTATTATCATAGTGCGCGCGGGGCCATACAACTCCGCATGCTGCAATTCACTTTGCGACAATCGCGTCGCGAACAATCGCCGAAAAATGTGACAAATCACAATTTTAAAATCGCTGCGATTTTTTGTCGCATATGCGCGCACTAACATATAAACACATACGTTGCATTTCTGCGACAAAATTATCGCAGGACAAAAAATCGTGGTGCGCGCTTGCCCTTACTCTAAATTATTATAATACATCAAGCATTCGCGAGATGCTCGACTTCGGTATTCAAACACAAAGCAATAGTACAAGAATCTAACTAAATGCAAAGGCCGAAGGAGCGATTCGAAGATCCGAAGCCTCCGACAGACGCGCGCCTCCCGTAACTTTTCCAAGTATTTTTAAGTACAAGTGTCTAACTCGCAAGATCCAAAGGCTGAAGTCGCATTGGGCCGAAAGCCCGAAGCATCCAGGAGGTCAGTTCTAAACACAGGTAATTAATACAAGTGTCTAAATGCGAAGGCCGTAGGGCCGAAGGCCCGAAGCTTGCAAGATGTCAGTGGTTAAACACAGAACTGACAGCCTGGACGCTTCGGGCCTTCGGCCCTACGCGGAGCTCGGCCTTCGGCCTTCGCATTTAGATCAGTGGCGGATTTCCCATAAGGCACAGTAGGCCCGGGCCTAGGGCGGCAAAATATTAGGGGCGGCAAATTGTGACAAAAAAATTCGCTGATGATAACAAAAAATAACTCAAAATTAGGCCAGGCAACGAATTCTCAAAAAAAGGTACCAAGGAAATGCATGAAACACAATTTTAATTTGACTTCGTACCTAACTTTATTTGGACTATCTAGGAGGTGAACATATCAAAAGTCCCCGGCCGTAGTCCTTGAGCCGGGGGAAGAAAGGAGTTTGAAGGTCACATTTTTCGGTTTTTCGCTTATACATATCTCGAAAACTATGCGTTCTAATGACATGCTCATTATACAAAATGAAAGCGGGTAAAATTTGCTACAAGCTACAAGTTTTTTGATATCTTGAGGGCCCCGTTTTTAGGGTTCCGTACCTCAAAAGGAAAAAAACAGAACCATTATAGGATCACTCGTGCGTCTGGCTGTCCGTCTGTCACAGCCTATTTTCTCCGAAACTACTGGACCAATTAAGTTGAAATTTGGCACACATATGTATGTTTGTGACCCAAAGATGGACGTGTAACGTAAATAAATGAATTTTAAATATGGAGGCCATTTTTGAAATGAGAAAATTAAAAATTAAAGTTTTTCAAACTATATCGTGTTACATATCAAATCAAGGAGCTCATTGTAAGAATCTCAAATATATATTTTTTTTCATAATTTTAGGATAAATAGTTTAGCAGTTATTCAAGAAAATAGGCAAAAAATGACCATTCCCCTCCCCTCTTATCTCTGAAAGTACTGGGTCTGACCTACTAATTTGTCCTTTAAACTTCTCTGGAATTCGCTGGAGGCCAAAAGAAGGGAAAATAAATTTATATGAGTTTTTATAGGTATAGCAAAAAAATGTTTTTCTTTTTTTTTTTAGATTTTTTGAATGTTTTGTAGGTACCTACATCAAAAGTCAATGCTATTGGTAAAACTGTCACTTAAAATGAATAGGTAAGTATTTGCTTATTTTTTTCGCAAAACCTATGTTCCCATGATCATATCACAAGGACGTATAGTTTCTGAGATATACCTAATAAGCGGAAAACCGAAAAATGTGACCTTCAAACCAAACTCCCCTACCCCCGCTCAAGGGGACTTTTGATATGTTCACCTCCTAAAGAGTCCAAATAAAGTTACTAAATTAAAAATGTGTCCCAAGCATTTTATTTCCCTCTATACTTTTTCGTTGCCTGACCTAAATGTAGTCAATATGATGGGTGATGCTGAGAAAGGGGCGGGCGGCTGCAAGGCCTGGGGCCTAGGGCGGCAAAGACTGCAAATCCGCCACTGATTTAGATACTTATACTATTGTTCTGTGTTTAAGTACTAACATCCTGGACGCTTCGGGCCTTCGGCCCTACGCGGAGCTCGGCCTTCGGCTTTCACATTTAGACACTTGTACTATTGTTCTGTGTTAAAGCACTGACATCCTGGACGCTTCGGGCCTTCGCGCTACGCGGAGGTCGGCCTTTGGCCTTCACATTTAGACACTTGTACTATTGCTCTGTGCTAAAGCGATGACATTTTGCTAAAGCTCGGCCTTCGGCCTTCGCACTTAGACACTTTGTACTATTGTTCTGTGTGTGTAGTTGAATACGGTATCCTAAAAACAGGCAAACAACCTCTGTAAAATGTAACGATGCGAGCGGTACGGCTACCATCAGTTTGGCATTGACATAAACGCTACCGTGGGCGTGAACGTAATTTACTTTCTATGCATCTCGCTCGTACTGACATATTAGTGCGAAAGAGATATACCTATAGGAAGTAAATTACGTTCACGATATCGTTTATGTCAATGCCAAACTGATGGTAGCCGTACGGAACACTAAATGCCTCGAGCTATCTCGGGCTTGGCCAAATTATTTATATTAAGATTCGAGTAATGCTTGATGCTTAAATAATTAATTGCCTATTTAAACTTATTTCCTCGCATATTTGGAGCAAAGCACTATGCTCCGGTGGGAATAGCAATTCGTGGAATCGTCTCATTGTCGGACTCAGTTCAATTCTTTCATTTCGTCGAACAAAATCGAAACTCATCCACGAATTGCTATTTTCGCCCTCTGTAATCATTTAATAATAAATCTCGTCTACACCACTCATAGTACATGGACGGAAACTGAAACAATATTTAAAGCTATTTTTAGTTTTCGACCACGTATTTTAAATATGATTTTAATCAAGCAACAGTGACAAAATCGTGGACGAAAACTAAAATGTATAATCTTATAAGCAAGAAACATCATTTTAAGAGAAAATATATAGTAGTTTATAAGTCTTTTGAAGTAAAACGACCATAACAAATACTCACCTAGCTGTTCCAGTTACCGTCCGTGTGGTCGGAAACTAAATATTTTTCAAAATTAGTATGTCAGTACTCGTCCACTAAATTTATCAAAGATTATTATGAAAAAACTATAAAAAACACTTAAAATTGCGTTTATTATACTTTTAAGTTGCAGTATGTGCCAATAACGTAACTTAAACTAGCTAAATTAATTAATAAACTTACCGTGAACATTTGCCGCCAATACTTTTTTTTTCTTGCAAAATGACGTTTTCAGGCTCTGGGTGCAATGCCGCCACTTACATAATTTTTATTTAAGCCGCTATTTGTCAAATAACACTTTTATTTTGGTAAAAATATTGCTTAGACATTGTGGATTGCAACAAATCCAAACATGTGTGAGAAGGCTCGTTTCTATTCAAATTTTCCGCAATTCTTTGTAGCAACTCCGCCAAGTGGACGGAAACAGGCACTGGACGGCAAACAGACACAATTACCCTATACCCAATTCGTTTCTTAGCATCAAGCATATAGTTGGTCAAGTCAAACCAATTTGTCAGTCAGTAAGAACCAGGAAAACTATAGGTACTCATCCTTTTCTTTTGGGTGCTAGAGTAGTATGTACTAATGTAAGACAAAGATAATATGATTCTTTCTGTCTATGATTGTAATGAGACAGTCCTTTGACAAACTATAGGTACCTACCTAATCATTGTGATATGGAATATGGTAGGTACATTGTGTATTCTCGAGCTGTATTAAAAATCGCATAATTTATGATAAGCAAACGGTATTTTACTAAATAAAATTGCTAATTGTAACAAAAGGCAAGTAAGTACTAAGATTACTAATATTTCTGGAAATAGAGTTGATTGCGTGTATTTTGATATTTTGTTTAAAACAGACCGTGTTAAAGCTTTCATAATCATAAACTAATTGCAGGCAGCAATAGTTTAGCGCGAGGCGACACGCCTCGCTCGCTGTGCAGTTAACACAACATTGTGTAGGCCAAAAAGAAAGATTCCGCGGTTAGAATTAAAACATATATTAATCTTTTAATTCGACTTGTTAAGGCATATTTTTTATCTGCAGCCGTTAATGGGTTATTTTTTTTTTTGTTGATTTTCTTTTTTCCTTAGAATGTAATAAAATCTGGTGGATAGATAGGGTCCGTATTCAATATAAGTGCAATTTCATCGTATGACCTACAAAATCTTCCACTGAGTTACGAAAACGTATGGACTTAATTTACGGATAATTATAGCCTGGCATAAAAGAGTAGAAATTAAAAAGTGCCAACACTGTAGTGTCGTCCCGTTCTCTTATATAAATTGATTTGAAAGGGACGACACTACAGTGTTGCCACTTTTTAATTTCTACTCTTTTTTGGCCAGGCTGTACAACCTGCTTTTTTTTGTCCCATTTTGGGATTTCGCATGGACTTAGAATACTATACTTGGTCAAGCAGATCTTGTCAGTAGAAAAAGGCGGCAAATTTGAAAAATGTAGGCGCGAAGGGATATCGTCTCATAGAAAATTTTATTTCGCGCCTTTTTCTACTGACAAGATTTGCTTGACCATCTATATATAACTCTATGGGATTTCGTATTTATTTCTCCCAGAATCCCCATTCTGGCTTTGGCCGATCTGGCAAACCAACCATATTTTACCCAGGTCAACATCACTAAAACTTTTTCGAGGAGACAGTCGGTTCCCTCGCATATCTGGAACCGGTTAAAATCAACACAAGCTCTAACCGGTATAAACAACACAGATTCAGACTAGTGTACAAACAAGACATCACTTCCGACAATAACTCTCATTCAAACCAGATTTGAATAATATTGCATTGCTACAATGAATAGCTAGCTTGAATAAATTCATAATAATTTCGGCACTGACGCGCTTTAAAATATTTTGATTTTATCTATTGTATATAATATGAATATGTTCCAATAACAACAAAGTGTTTTATTTAACATATTCAATAATTAATGTTTTCGCCGGAGATTTGTTGCAGCTGGTTTGTACCTACTCTTATGAATGAATATCATCTTGTGGTTTGTGCCTGCATCTCAGAAATAGCATTTCCAGTGGCCGCGCGTTCCCAGAAGCATTTGTTACAATTAGCGCGACAGATATAGGCTTCACAATCGCGCAATCGCAACGCCTTGCGATACAAACCAATGAAAATTATGTAGGTACATGCTCTCGCACTAATCCTAGGTAGTAAAACAACGGTTTTAATTTACGAATAGGCCACAAGAGTATAAACTTAGCGCCATCAATATCAAGAATACCAAGATGAAATACCGTGACAAACTTAATAACAGTTTATAATTATTGAAACTTAATGCTATGATATTCTTAACCTTATTTACACTGATCTCATATCACCCAATAGGTACTGATTATACTGAACTGTTGATCACGTAAATTATAGCCAATTGACAACGCCATACAAAAAGTAGAAATCCCCGGACATTTCACTGTGACTCTGTACGGGTTTTCCCCGGACGTATTAAAAAACTACCCGGTTGCTCCCCATAAGGGCTCAAAACTTGCAGGATAAACCGTACAACGTCACAAAGAATATTGCTCTACTCGTACTTGATGATGATACTGACAGTCGTTGAATAAATTGTTGTGTCAATTTGTTTAGCAAATTCGAGTAATTTTGGTGGGCATAGAACAGTCTGAAATTAGGAAATTACTTATGTCAAATTATAAGGGATCCTCTTATCTTTATAATATCTAGAGTATCTAGACACAAGGCGCGTGTCCAGCCAAGTTCAAAGAAGAAGAAACTACGAATATATGGAACTATGGTTTATTATATCTGCCTAAATTACCTGGGTCTTGGAGACCATTGAGCATGAGATGACCTCTTTACTTTAAGTTTATTACATTATTAGCATTCACATATTTGTAAATGTTTCCTAGGCGATGTGCAGATGCTGGAAGCAGACATAGTACTGGGCCAGCTGATCGGAAAGGAAGGCCCGCCGATTCCCGTGATGGCGCACCCCCCGGCCACGACCTCCGACCTGTCTCTCGGGGACTTCTTGTCCATAGTGGCGCAGCACAACAAGGGCATCGCCAAGGACAAGCAGAAGGGCGTCAAGTTGGACTTTAAGAGCATCGAGGCGTTTGAAAAAGCACAAGACTTAATAGCACGGTTTAGTAAGCCTGAGGTGAGTTGCTTTATCAGAATTTCAAAGATAAATTGCACATACATTTTATACTCGTGTTGCATAGGTGAGTATCCTTATTTAGAGATTTTTCATCTACATCTAATACATCTCGAAATACGTCTTTAAGTAGTCTAAAATAGCCTGTCTTATTTTTAACATAAATGTATCATTATGTTTTATATTTTACCAAGGTATTACGTATTAGGTATTACAAACTAGTTATTAGTACCTATAAAATTTTTGGCTCCACTAAAATTCACCTTTATGGCACGCCGCCGTGCATAGGTTTTGTCACATAGCGAACCAACACACATGTTTTGTGGAGCACTACGTAGTTTTTTATTAGTTAAAATGTACTACGCGTTAGTGCCGTATTAGATATATATGTGAAGTCGGTGGGCGTGGAGCCTGTGGGGTGGACATGATACCGTAAGTGAATGTTTCCTCTGTCGAGGTGCCGCCAGGACTCGCAGGCGCGCACCACCGACGCGCCTTGCTCGCCCTGCTCGCGAAGAGATTTCTCTGCCGCTAAAAGTCCTGAGATGAGCGCGCAAAATGATTCGGTACGTTGCTCATGTTACATATAATAGTTTTTGACAAAAATTCTGCCTAGATGATACTTTGAGAGTGATTCTCAATATTCTGGACAAGGAAGGCGCACCCTTAGGTAATCATTAAAAACCGGGCAAGTGCGAGTCGGACTCGCGCACGAAGGGTTCCGTACCATAAAGCAAAAAAAAACGGAAAAAAATGCAAAAAGAAAATGGTCACCCATCCAAGTACTGACCACGCCCGACATTGCTTAACTTTGGTCAAAAATCACGTTTGCTGTATGGGAGCCCCACTTAAATCTTTATTTTATTCTGTTTTTAGTATTTGTTGTTGTAGCGGCAACAGAAATACATCATCTGTGAAAATTTCAACTGTCTACTATCACGGTTCGTGAGATACAGCCTGGTGACAGACAAGGGTCTTGACAGACAGACAGACGGACGGATGGACAACAAAGTGTTCCTATAAGGGTTCCGTTTCTTCCTTTTGAGGTACGGAATCCTAAAAGTTAGATCGCCTGCAAGACCGATGGCATCACATACAGTTACAGGCCACATCGGACTTGAAAAGTTTGTATTAAGTACATATGTTTTTCTTACCCTGTTTGGGTGCGACACATCTGCTGAGAGACGCAAAAACAAGTCGATGTAAGTCAAATTTTTATATACATATAATTTAAAAGTAATCAGCTTTATCAAATTTTCAATCTTAAGAGGGTCGTATATTATGGTATTTTATAGTAAAAATAAGTTATTGCACTTAATGCTTTACAGTATTAGTGCATTTGAATAATAATTACAAAATTATATCACTCATCCTTCAATTATGGTGCAGACGGGACATGCTGCGATGACAACGAAGTTAAAAACAAACTCTATGCTTACGTGACATAAAGTAGTTAATGGCATGATGATATTTGTTCACACAGATGGTATTATGACAGGGCGTGTGAATCCTTGATGGCTTCTATCGTCTTGTGCGGTCGGCTCGTCGATTTAATGGACTTCGTAGGGTTGCCAAGATTATATTTTAAACATATCGCTTGAGCGTCATGTTGATAGGTACTCAACAAAAATATCCTTCACCATAAGAGGTACTCACAAAAAAAACCCGAATCAAATTGGTTCAAGGGCCAACTTACTATGGAAAACCGACTATGGCCTTTCTTCACCACGATTTGTATTTTTTTTTATTGTTGTTATTAGCTGTCTAACTTGAATCCTTGATCAAATCGGGTCTCAAATAAGCATTAAAGATAACCGGTTCATGACAGTAAATTGTTATTAGTTAGGTACTCTTGCAGTAACTATGTATAGTTATAGAGACTCTACAGAGTTAAACAGATTTTTTCGGAATTTGGGAGCACTTTCATGGAAAACAAGATCTAATCACTTGTTTATCTAATTACTTGCATCATACATCGTAGTAAACATATAGGTACTTATAGCAAATTTATCGCTATAGACATCGCTCACAACATCCTACTATTAGAGACAGTTTTTGACTTATGATTTTTTAAAATTTTTTCTTTAATGTATTGTTTATCGCGATGTATTCAAGCGATTTCCTTAATTTTTTTTAAATAGTGTTCTTTATTTAGGTATGCACCTATACTCAAAAAACGAATACCAGTTGTCATATAAAAAAAATTAAATAAAAAGTTTAAAAAAATAAAACAAAATGTTATATGTATGTTGTATACTACATTGAAAAACACCGACTGAGTACAGAACTTACCACACACATTGCAAATTTTTACAGGAAGTACCGTTTGGAAAATTTTAATATTTAGGCAAGTAGTAGCCCAATGTCTGGCCTACAACTAGAAAAAAAATAGAGGTGTCACTACCTCACCACGGCTTAAAAAAAATGTTTTATTTTTTTAAACTATTTTTTATTTTTTTTTATATGACAACTGGTATTCGTTTTTTGAGTATAGGTGCATACCTAAATAAAGAACACTATTTAAAAATTTTTTAAGGAAATCGCTTGAATACATCGCGATAAACAATACATTAAAGAAAAAAAATTAAAAAATCATAAGTCAAAAACTGTCACTAATAGTAGGATGTTGATAGGTACTCAACAAAAATATCCTTCACCATAAGAGGTACTCACAAAAAAAACCCGAATCAAGTTGACTGAAGGGCCAACTTACTATGGAAAACCGACTATGGCCTTTAAATATTTTATCTCAATTAGGTACCTACTCTGAAAATATACTTCTGTTTAAAATTTTGCTTGTTATATTATATACTGTATTATATAGTAGCCTTTTTATAATAAAATTATTCTGCTTTGGATGGTTGGTATGCAGGGTAACGATATAAAAGTATAAATAACTGAAAAGATATGAAAATAAATGTTTTGGAGTTTTTTTCTATAGAGCCAATAATACCGGTGACCCGGACCCTTCTAACGTGGGTCATCCTTAAGGATCGCTAAGCAAGAAACTGTAAAATACCTAATAAAAATGAATTACGTGTGCCTATTCTAATTTTATAGAGATACTTAAACACAAGACAAAATGTCGTTGTACCCATTTTTTGCCGTTCGGTAACCCTATTTAGCAAAGGCGCCGTACAAATATTGCAGACACATGAAAACAGACGGAATTATCCGGCAGCCGTGAGCTTCGATGACATTAAATTAATGGGTGGCGTTCGCGAATCTGGATATGCCAGGATGTTTCACGTTCCATCAGCGAGAAATTTAGAAACGGCCGATATCTAGTGCAATATTAAGATAACATAACCAAATCTCCAAATGCTGGTGATGACTCGAGCAGATTTGAGATTGTTAAAAGAGCATAGAGATTCAAGGCATAAGGTACAAATAGGTTACATAAGCATAGTTTTCGATTTAAAATTCTTATCGTATACCTAATTAAGTTCGAGTTGGGTTAGGTTTAGATACATTTATAACTACTTACTTACATAGGTGTATATTTTAAAAATATAAGAAGTGTAAATTCTAAGAAATGATTTATTCCCGGTGAAGTGAAACCGCTTAGGTATCATCAGTACGTTCGCTCATAAGGATAGCCCATGCCCTCGCCCAATAGTGCCCAACAGTGGGACATTCATTATTATTACCAGTTCATAGTTCATACCAATGGAAGGCGACGCACTGGAATGCCCACATGTGCGCGAGAGCAGCTTCCGCGTATTAGCACCGCCCAAAAGAGAAAGGTTGTAACATACTTAAGCTCCATTCTCTGGTACAGCTTTCTTCCCCGGACACTGGATTAGGACACTGGTCTGATTCAAGCGCGGCGCGAAAGATCTTTTATATAATTTATGTTTAATAAAAGTATTATTATCGCCTGGGTTTATAGCGATGCATTACCGTCTGGGAGATTTTAAGAAGTTCATAAGTTTTTTGCTCTACATCTCTACATCTTAGTATTTTTGCAAGGAATGGATTTTTGGAATTCAAAAGGAGACTTTAGTGCACCTGTACCTAATACTTATAATACCTATTTGTGACCTTTCTAATTCGATTTCAACTATTTAACTAGTTATTTGCAATAGAAAATCAGTCACAAGTCAAAAGCTAACTACACGCTTCGTGCTCCATCCTTGCGAGTGCAAAAATTGTATGCAATGTGAAAATAACAAGGAAGACATACCCTATTGATATATTACCTACTCGTACATGTACTTGATCACGTTGTCCATATATACATAATTGATATGCGCAACCAATTTGCGCAAACTTTCCTACATCATATGATAAGTACTGACTTGTTTGAGGTTTTTGATTGCAAATTTTAATACATATGTGCATGACTGAGCATGTATTGGTATCTAAATTCAGTCCAACAGCCTCAAGGTACGAACGCATCGCATCTGGTCACGACTCTATCGTCAAGGAGTAAGACTGTGTTTAGAAATGTTTACGCACCCTTGCCTATTTTACAATCCATTTTATGGCGATTGAGTAACATTTACTTGCAGCAGCTATTTCATAGTACGTATTTAAAATCTAATTGCACGATGACACCGCGATCTACCGCAGCGGGCGGTGGGACAGGTTAAAAGGCTGAGCTTCCCTTCTGAATTGAAAGGTCAGATGACAGTCGCTTACGTCACCAATTTTTGGGATTAGTGGCACCGGAAAAGCGCGTGCAGGTCTATTCATATCCCTCCGCGTTCTTCTGCAAATCGTGGTGGCAGTGTAATAGGCTAGAAAAAATGAATTAGCCGGTAAATCTAGAAACTCAACGTATGTTTGTCCCCAGGTAACTTTCCCCGTATGGCTGAACGCGGACATCCTGCCGGGCCCCGTAGCCGCCACGACCAAGCCGCTGGACCCCGAGAAATTCATCAAGTTGGCCTCGAACCACCCGCGCGCCGTGCTCTCCGTGGGCTGGACCACGCGGTACGGCGGCAACATCACCGAGGGCGAGTACACGAGGCAGCAGATCGGGACCATGCTGAGGATGGTCAATGCGCTTAAAGTTAACCAGACTATCACGTTCCCTGTGAGTAATCTTAATAGCTGACTGTACTACTCGTGCTTATTTCACGTGCGTTATTGTATTGCTGTCACACTTGGTTCATAATTGCGCCGGCACTGTAATTGTAAGCGAGCAAAAGATACATTTTTATTATTCACTAGCGGGTTACTCAGGTTTCTGCAGCACTGCGTTCACGCGCGGGGAAAAAACCATTAATCTGATGGAAACATCTAAGTAATCTAACCCCCGAGCAGTGGCTGTTTATATGTATGTATTATTAATTGGCTGAATTCGTCCGTTAGGTCCGCGCCGGCCTCGCATCCAACAGCCAGCCGGTGATCCTGGACCTGCTGCGGGAGACGCGCGCGCTGGGCTCCTCCGTGACGGTGTGGTCGGCGGAGGGCGACGCGGTGGCGGTGGAGCGGCTCCGCGCCCTCATCCTCACGGTCGGCCTGGAACACACCTACTTGGACGTGCCCGCGGAGCTGGCCGCGCGGCTGCAGCTACCCGCACCGCCCGCCACCCGCACCCAGAAGTCCCACAACTAGGGATTATTAGCATTCTCTTTAATTTATTACCATTTTATATTTCACAATCTATAACGCTTCAAATTAGTGCAGGGGAATAAAATATTAGATCACAGTTCATTTTCACAGACCCTATTACTTCTGTATTTCTTTACAGAAATAATAATCAGAAATACATATAACATTTCTGACGTAATGCACTGTAAAGAATTCAATTGAACAATAAGTACAATGCTTACATATTAA
The DNA here is from genome assembly GCF_963556715.1 of Cydia fagiglandana. NCBI lineage: Eukaryota > Metazoa > Arthropoda > Insecta > Lepidoptera > Tortricidae > Cydia > Cydia fagiglandana. Next base: position 16,930,162 of record NC_085932.1, on the reverse strand, counting down.
TTAACAAAGATCGCGTACCTACTTCAGAATCCAGTGATTAAAATTTACTTCTGGAACGCCGCTCTGTCTGTCTCGATGCCATACCCTGATACTATACAATTATTCTAAAATCACCCTTAACATCAAGCAATACGATTAATAATAACTGAAAAACAAATCCCTGCAAAGGGTGTCGACCTTTACATGTGGTGACCACGTGACTGCAATGTCGAGTCATTCATAGTTTATCTCGTAATTAATTGGCTGTAAATTAATCCTTAAATGCATGGCGATAAAGTAGAAAATAACTTGTAGATATCCAAAGACGCTTCATTAAAGGGCGACTACGAGCATGCAAATTCTCACAAGTGAGTTTATAAGTAGAATATAAATTATGGCTTTTAAGATGTTAAATGTAAATGACGTACATATTGTGGTTTAGTTTAGTCATAGTGGAAGGGTTCTTTATAAATAATATATGTCGTTATACGTATGTGATAGGTGCAGAAGGAGTCTGTGTAGAGCGATCTCTGGTGAAAAGTTAATAAATACTAAATCCTCTGATTATTTTTTATTAATCAGTAAAGGGTATCTAAATGGTGTTGGGTAATAGGTAATCCGTATATAATACCTTCAGCAATTACTCTTAGCGCCACTTGCATCATCCCAGGGTTAAACCCGGGGTTAAGCGATTAAACCGTTCACACAGCGTCAAAATGTACTGGTAACTATATATGGTAACTCCAGGTTTTACACCGGGATTGGGATGGTACAATACAAGTAGCGCTTATTAAATATGTACATTTCTTCTGTTGCAAAATTAGGCTCTTAGCCGCTGCATTTTCTAAGAAAAATGCAACAGTGTAACACTCAACGTACCCGTTGTGGAACAATTTCTAGAAATATTACTTAAAACAAAACCTCTGTTATTGTTGCATTCTCGGGATGGAGTAAATAACCTCGTAGCGTGAATTGTTTGTACCTACTACCTACCTTTAGGTAGGTAGGTATACTTATGTATTATTTTGGCCGAGTCGGGTTGAATACAGCAATTCTCGTTTCAGCTGAGTAAATATATGCAAAAATAAACTATTATATTTTCAACAAATATTTACGTTATTGTTTTGTATTCGCACAAATGAATTACCGGGATTTAACAAAAAGATAAAAATATATGGGAGTTCTAAACGTATCTTCTGTGGAAAATAACGGTAATTTGATATAGTACCTACATATATTGCCCGTGACCTATCATTTTTAACTCATACATAGTTACAGTTAGGTACATATTCGTAACATACCTATTTCTAGGTCCCCAGTCGACCCATATTTAGTGCCTATTAAAACTGCACGTTTCCAGTAAGAAAACTGTAAATTATTTATTGGTTAGAACAGGAAGCCGTGTATTGAGGACGCGCTGCGTATATTTTTGATTCGCTGATGGGCAATATGTGATATGTGCGCGATAGAGGTAGGTACCTACCTAACTAGTTTCAAAATAGAGTTCAGAAGAACTGTCTCAGTTAAAGCACGTTATCTTGTGGAAAATAAACTAACATTGGCCTATATGAGTATAGGTACTCGTACTTACGATAGTACAATTCGTTATTCTGTGGTATAGGGTGGTGTATCTATATTAAGTCGTGCATTTGCTTTCGGAAAGCATTGCAAAGTAGTGCAACAGCTGATGAAGATGGTCAACAGAACTCCTGTATTTTGACCTTTTTTACTTTTTAACTACATAATTACAACTATTATGATCTCGTAATCTAAATAAAATAATGCCTCTGTAATATTACATTAAATATGTACCTAACCATAAACCATGAATGATTTTAACGGCATTTTAAACTGTTTTGAGAACTCGATTGTTTTGTTTAGGTTAGTACACAGTACCCCGTGGTAACCGATCACGATTACAATTAGGTATATATACCTATCTTCTGGTGCAAACGATAGAGGCTTAGCCTCATGCCGGCAATTGAGATCAATCAACCAATATTTTGTTGCTTATTGTTTTGCGATGCCGTAGTACCTAAGTAGGTACCTACACAGCGTTAGATAAGAGAATTCAGAGTGCCCTCGTGCGTGGACTTGCCACATAATCTGTGACTAAACTTAGTGACCTGGATGCGCAGATCACGCGGATAAGATAAAGTGTTTGTTAACCTCCTGCATATGATGCATAATAGAAATCTAGATGATGTATATATGAAATACATATTATATTGGCACCGCAGCGGTATGTGGGGAAGAACCGAACAAAAACCCTATACCTAAAAGAAAGTCAGGTGAGTAATTTGACCGGCTGGATAGTATAGATAGATCATAGGTAAATACCGAAGTACATATATTATTATAGATTGAGTTCCTATGTATACCTACATACTTATATATAAAGTATATACATATATATACAAGTAAGCCAACGGTATAGTCAGTTTAAGTCATAAAATATTAGGTTAGAACTATTGATAGACTACTGCTTATTTCTTCCTAGGATCTAGTTATGGCAGGTAAGTACCTACCTAAGTATTAAGTAGGTAAGTACCCATTAAAGAGTATTAAGTGGCTGGGCTGTGGTCTCTCCATCCAAAGTTTTTTTCTTTTCATTTATTGTACTAACAGTTTGACTTTTCAGATAAACAATCTTGATAATAAAAGAATCAAAATGTCATAATCATAGTGTCATTTGCCGGTCACGGTCTCTGTCGAATTTTAGAACTCGTACAACTTTCAACTTTCTTTCATTGGACTTCCAATCAAAATATGGAAGTAATGGGAATTACCCATGTCTGATCTTTCCAAATCTCGCACGGGATCTGCTCCCGCGCAACGTGCGGGCCATGTGCCCGCCCGGCCAGTCCGCCGCCGCTCGCCGCGCCGCCATGCCGCGTGCCACGCTCATGCTGCTACTGTGCGCTCTTGCGCGCGCCACCATCATCGCCGATCAGCCCACCCTCTCCGACCGTCTCCAAAAACTTTACGAAAAACTCGACAATTTCTCTCTGAAAACAACCGAACCGTCTCCTGACCGTATAGGGAAGCTGTACGAGAATCCAGTAAAAACCTCTCCAAGCACTCAACGGATCGATAAGTTGTACGAAAAGCTGGACCGCCTGAATTCTTTGACGCCGGACGAAAGTAATCAGAAGTATCTGTCGGATGACGATGAGGAGCTGTTGGATGCTCTGCAGGAGTGGGGGATGCTGGACGACGACATCGGCGCAGAAGCGAGATACCTGCAACGGCTCAAGTCTGAAGACGGAGACTATGACGATGAGGTAAGTCGAGATCGAGCTTAATTCAGCCTATACATCCCACCGGGTCCTATATACTTGCTGGGCACAGGCCTCCTCACATGCGCGAGAGGGCTTGTGCTATTAGTTCCCACGCTAGCCCAATGCGGATTAGGGACTTCACCTTTGAATTTCTTTGCAGGTTTCCTAACGATGTTTTCCTTTACCGAAAAGCTAGCGGTAAATGTCAAATGGGTCAATTTCAACAGTACTAGTTTTTTGTGTCATTCCGGTGTAATCCTTTATTTACGTTTCTTCGATGTTTCTTTTAATGTCAATCGACACCTCAGACTGTTCTTTGATAAGCCTCTTACAGAGCACTTGATATGTTAAGCCTTTTGAGAATTATCGGAGATCAAAAAAATTGACTCGCACGTGAATGATAAGTATACACAGGAATGATATAACACTCCACCTGAATGAAATTTTTCCACCGGAATGAAAAAAATGACTCGCACGTGAATGATAAGTATGCAAAGGAATGATATAACACTCCACCTGAATGACATTTTTTCCAACGGAATGAAAAAAATAAACACAGGAATGATATCTATACACTAAAATGAGAAAAATGCTAAGGACTAAATCAGCCAAGTTCAATAATTAACCGAAACTTTATTTGGAATGCCCATGTTCAATCTAGCATATCGAGTATTTCTTTAAAAAGTGCCACTTTTACTAAATTATGGGCACAATTTATGGTACTTCTACTCGAGATTAATTAAATATAAGTCTTTTACAGTGGCATTCAGTAATCTTTTTTTGTTTTTTTACCCCTGCTTTGGTCACAGTATCCTTTTTTCCTGGGCAGATAGTTGAGTTTTCATCATCTTCATAAAATTTCAGAACTATGGATCGAATTCTTTTATGCTTGTGATCTGTATTACTCTTAATAGGTGAACACGAATCATTTTGAACTACGGGCATAGTTTTTTGGAGAATGTTTTACTAATTGGCTTAGTCTTTTATACCTTTTTTTATACATTTCATTCTCTTTAGCAATTTTGGCCACCTTCTTCCTCAAATCCGTAACTTGCTTTGACTTCAATCTTTGATATTTTCTTAATTTAGCCTGGAAATCTCGTTTTAATTCTGAAGACGCTGTAGAGGCAGGGCTGCTTGGACAAGGTTCAACTGAATGTATACTACTTATACTTGGCGTGCCACAAGGTGATCTGCAGACTGCTTGATCGCAGAAAAAACGTCGGAATTTCAGACTCCACATCGGCGACAGAAACATTTAACCGTATTGATCGTAGAACCCGATCACTTGACTTTGATGTATTGATTTGCAAGTCAGGCTGGGATCCGCTTAATGCTTGTTGATCAACTTCACGGTTGAAATGTCTTGTCTGTCCTCTTAGCTGTTGCGTTTCACCATTATCAGAGTTTTCCCTTTCAATTAAATTTTGTGGAGCTAATAGAACGTTATCGTTTGAGGGATCAATACGTTTTGCAGCGGTCTTTGCTTTTTTTCTCCTATAATAAGCTTTAGCACTAATTCTGTTTGTTTCGTAAAATTTGAAGACTGCGGGGGTCCAGTTTACTTCTTGGAAGCAACCCTTCTCTTTTTCTTCTTGCATATCTCTCCCTTTCTTTCTGCCGGTATCGTTCACTTAATATAGGATCATTTCTTATCTTTTCTTTACGTCTCCTTTCATACTCATTCTTTTTTGTTCTTTGCTCTTCATTCGTGATTTTTTTTATTCGTGGCATTCTAAAAGCAAATAAATCTCACATCAAAGTTGGTCGAAATCGCGAAATTCCAACTACGGACTCTTAAAAAAATTATAATAAATAAATGAAGTAACATTTGAAAAAAAAAGAATGGTACTATAAACATCACTGAAGTGTTTTTCGAAAAATAGTTTTGATTAATAATTACCTACTTTGAGTAATTTTGTCAAAATTTGCCAAAGACAGGTCTTTACCAGTTTACCGAGAAACACCCAATTGATGTTAATGCCTATTTTGTAACCACAAATTCAGGGGTCTAGCTTTACCCATCATAAAACGACATGAGGTTTAATGGCTTGTAGAAAAAGATGGTACAGCCGGAATCTTATTTTGTCGGACTTGGCGGGGGCATGGCAGTGCCCCCAAATAATACTTAAACACAAAAGTGAAGCTACTTTTGATATCATTCCGGTGTTATTTTCATTCTGGTGGGTATTAAAGCCATTTTACTACACCGAAATCACCGGAATGAAATTGGTGGAATGATAAACCGAGGTGAAATAAAATTATAAAAAAATAACTAAATGCCACATTCTTTAACTATAGCGACATTTAAACTCACAAGTACAAAATACACGATCTGTAAATATTTGAAACATAACAAATATGAAACAAAAAACATATAGCAAACTCCGGAATGATATTTTTTTTGTCCCCGTAACATCGAAATGACATGACTCACGTGTGTAGCGGATCTATTCGGCATCACGTCGACGTCTTCTTGCGGTGAGAGCCGCGGCACAACTGACTCTCAAAGTGCGCAGGAGGCGAGGGGGCATACGAAGTCAAACTTAGCCAATAAACGTCGATGAAATTTGTCCGCGGTAATAAGGATTATTTTGCCGGACAAATTTCTTTACGCATAATAAGGGGGTTTATTAATGAGTTAGTAAGCAAGTAATATTTTAAAGGGTTCTTTATTGATATGGTATTATAATGAACTAAAAACTAATTTGATATCTTGTATAGTTTTAGAGTTATGCGGCATTAAACAAGAATAACTGGGTTCCGGACAACCCACCTGAATGAAAAATTGGGCCTTTATATTTTTTTTTCAATGATTAAATTATTTAATATTTTCTTATTATTTATTGCCCAAGGTCGATAGCTAAGAGATGTTTCTAAAAAAAAATAGTATATGACTATTTTGACTTTCTGCACCAGCGTTTTCAGTCTTGCCATCAAATTTTATTGCTTGGGATATTCACCCAAATGCAATTCCGTAGGTACCGTAAAATGGGGTGAGTTGGGTGAAATTTGACTTTCACACCTCGATAAAATTTTATTTTTACATGTGAAAACTGAATGGTGTATATAATAAGTGGTTCGGACGTTTGTATTTTAGTTTGTATTTTATTTGGGTAGTTCCATTTCACAACTTTGACGATAAAGAGGAAAACCCACCTCACCCTGTAGTGCCTCGTATTTGGGGTGAGAGGGCTTTTCATACGAAGGTGATTTTGGAAGATTGTTGGATCGATTTTTTTTTTGTTATGCGTATTACTATAGCCCCATTTTAAATTGGAATACATTATTTTTGTAGCAGTAGCCTTAAAATCCCTTCTCACCCCCCTCTCAAATCTTCTCTCCCCGCGAAAACTACTCACCCCGTTTTACGGTACATTAAATTCTGAAAAACATGGAAATGCTCATTGAGTCGTAGTCAGGCCAGGATTTAAACCTGCGACCACCTCCGTATTGAAAGTAGTACGTCATATCCACTCGGCCACTACCGCTTTTTGATATACACGGTGTAACATGAGGAAACCGAATAATTTTAACAGCGTATTCCTGATCATATTTAGAGACAAAAATGTCCTATAAACTTTTTTCGAAATTTGCCTAGTTTCAGAGATAATATTAATTTTAAAAAAACCGGGCAAGTGCGAGTCGGACTCGCGCACGAAGGGTTCCGTACCATAATGCAAAAAAAAAAAAACAAAAAAAAGCAAAAACAAAAACGGTCACCCATCCAAATACTGACCACTCCCGCTCCCGACGTTGCTTAACTTTGGTCAAAAATCACGTTTGTTGTATGGGAGCCCCATTTAAATCTTTATTTTATTCTGTTTTTAGTATTTGTTGTTATAGCGGCAACAGAAATACATCATCTGTGAAAATTTCAACTGTCTAGCTATCACGGTTCGTGAGATACAGCCTGGTGACAGACGGACGGACGGACGGACGGACAGCGAAGTCTTAGTAATAGGGTCCCGTTTTACCCTTTGGGTACGGAACCCTAAAAATCAAGTTTTTATTGTTACTTAGTGTAAAAGGCCTTTTGAGGGTGATGTTGCTGCTATGGGACGTAGTCTAAATATCCTTTTCCTACTCCTCGACCATAATTCTTGAATTAAGATTTCTTATACCAAACTTCAATTGGGTATTTTTAATGTATGGGCTCCTAACTCAACTATAATATTCATTACGATACAGTTTAGTCAACTATAATGAAATTGACCAATCACAGCTCTCCGCGATCAACAGGACGAAACAAAACCAAAGCTCAAATTAATTATTTAATTTAGGTTGTATAGTAGAAACAATTGGTTCATAAGTCAGAAACGCGCATGTGACACCCTTAAAATAGCAACATCCATATACTACGAAAACCACTTAGTGTTGCTTGTTAGTCTCCATAGGCTAGGGTGGCCAAAATCGAGAAAACAACTGTCTAAAAATTTTATTTAGCGCGGAGCAAGTACCAGGGCCTCATGAGTTACGAGAAGGTGTCGTTGACGAACGCGCCGGGCGCAGCGGTCGGGGCGAGTGCCAGTATGAAGGTATCGCGGCTGCTTGCGTATCTTAGCTGTGTATACTTTTGCTTTGGTTTGTTTGTATGATTCTACTAGTTATAAGTATTTTTTTTGTTGGCTCGTAGAAAAAGTATTGTATACAATAGTGATATAATCAAGCTTTTCAATCTCGTACCTGAATTAGGCAACTCAGCAAGCTTCGTTGCCTAAACACGGTACTCGACTGAAAAGCTCTCTATTATATATCACGATTGTATAAAATACTATATTGATAGATGTCATAACGTGACAAGGTAACACTTTGCAAAAAGAAGGTTTTACGAAAAAAATATAAAAATCAATTTTAAGTGACAAGTTTACCAATAACATTTATTTTTTATGTACAAATACATTTAAAAAAAATGAAAAAATAAAATTTAAAAAAATGTTGTTTTGGCGAAATTGATCTAAACTCATATTATTTTTTTTCCTTCTTTTGACCTCAGAAATGCGTGGTTAAAGTTATTCGGTTTCCTCATGTTACACCGTGTATAGGCCACTTATAATAAGTACATAACTATACCTAAAAAAATATTGCTAATATTAACAATGGAACTTCTGTTGCAATTAAAATTTTCTAATAATATTCCAAGTATAGATTTCAAAATAAATTAATTCGTCTTGATTGTTAAAATACCTAAATGTGATTTGGCCAATGAAGTTAAGTTGACTAGGTGAAGCCCATTTCATTTCAGTTAGGTCAAATGGGATTAGATTCTTATCGATTTAAACAAACATGACTAACCCCCATTCATAAAATTTAGCAAACCTCTGTTAAATTTTGTCTTTTTCTAACAAACATAAATCTCAATATGACAGGGACATATAATGGTTTATTATATTTAACAGATGTTTATCTTATATATGTACCTTTAAACGAGCAATTCTTGTATACATATTTATTTATATATTTCGGGGATTTCGGAAACTGCTCTAACGATATATGTATGTACATATAAGCGTTATTTATCTCTAGATTATTTATGATTTTATGGCTAGGTATAGTCCATCCAATCTATCTTTGCACATTGTGTCATACTTTCATAGAAGTTTGACAAATTGCCACACCGTGTCATAGCAAATAGTACGCAGAGTTAGCTTGGTCCGACTCTATATATTTATGTACCTATGCTAGTTTATAACTACTAGCTACTAGGTACAGTAACAGAATAAATAATAGTACTAGGGGGCTGTCCATAAATTACGTCATCGATTTTTGACGATTTTTCACCCCCCCCCCCCCTCCTAAAATTATCCAAAAATCATGCTTCGAATGACCCCATTTCCTCCTACTTCATGCTACCATCATCCGATGTCCAAACCCACCCCCTCCCCTAATTTGAAATGACGTAATTTATGAATAGCCCCTAGGTACAGAAGACTCACTCTCTACCAAAACGCTTCTGTTACGATCAGCACAGATATGGCCGCTAGGTGGCGACAGCGCCACGCGCGGCTTATGGCTTGCAATGCAGATATTTTAAACGAGTAATGATAAAATAAAAATACTAGGAGAGGAGAGAATGCAAATATGTACAACAAAACATAACCAACTTAACTTACCTATTCATCAAGAAAGTAAGTTAGCTTCTTTAAATTTACAACAATGCTAACAAACTCCGTTAGGTAACAGTGCATTGCCATAATTTAAACGTTATACATACACAATTATGACATCGCACTATTAAGGCCTATCAAAACGGCGAGACGTATCAATTATCTTGTCCCGTGTATGATGTCATCGTTGTTTGGCTCCGTCTGGCATGAGACCCATTAGACAATGTCATCAGCTACTAGGGACTGAAACAAAAAACAAAGAAGTCGCGCTCATTCTTTCTTCCGTGGACTGAAAGCAATCTATTTGTATACAACAAATAATCTGTTTTAAAGACTCAAATGCAATAAAAGTAGGTAAGTACGCTTTGGGGAACAAATTTGTTAACCGACTTCCAAATCCCAAAGGAGGAGGTTATCAATTCGGTTGTATGTTTTTTTTGTTTTAATTTCAACATTTTATTAGCGGATAAAATTATAGAGTATATAGGTACGCTACAAACACGTACCTACGCTTAATACATTTTGTCAAAGAACGCGGTCTAGTGTCTATCTATCTATATAGGTAATCTAGATATTCTAGATCAATTATGAGATCATACCACGATCATACTAATACAGATGAGCTTTATTGAAGTTTAAAAATTGGCTAGTATAGACTTCCTTATCATATGGTAGGTACCTATATTGAATGCATTCCAAGTTTAATGCTTCTGCTGGAGTTGGCCACATTTAAAGCTAGGTATAATGTACGTTTAACGTTATCTTTTAATTTCACAGTCTATCAAATTATATGACGTAAAATTTGCGTACCTAATGAATAAGTATTGTCATACCTTTTAGGGACCTAAAGAACCTGGCCGAGGACCGCGAAAACTAGCGCATACTCCACCGACAAGAGCCATGCTCTTAAATTATAATGATGATAAATACCTGGTCTATCTAATTAATATTTTTGTCAGACACATAATGAATATAATTATTCATTTGTAGTTTGATATATCAAACTGTAGGTAGCTACTTACACCTACTGTTAAGACTTAAAACGTAATCGTAAATATGTTGTAACTGGGTAATCCGTTGGGTCAATGACGCGCTATTTTGAAGTTTAGGGCTTTTTAATTACCGTGTTCTCTTCAATCCATCACGAATTGTGACATAAAGTCAGGGTTTTAGATGTTAATTAAGCAATTATTATTTTTAGATCAATAAGAGATTTGACTGAATCAATTAATATGAATTATGATCATACGTCGGACTCCAGCGGGCATTTTCGTGGCATGTCAGAATGATAGGTAAGGTTCGCAAATCAATCAATTCACTTTCGAGTATTTGTACTTAGTATTTGGTACCTAGTATTTATAATGTGAAATTCCAAATATCATAGCAACTAACTGCGTTATTTATAAACGTACTTGGACTACACATAAGTCAAAATGGCGAAAAAGTTCGTTTGGCTTTATCCGTCACTCAGACAATTGCAGCTGTGAGAAAGGACAAAACAAATGAGTTAACTGGGCATGTCAAGTTCTATGAACACGGCAATGTTACAAATACTAGGTACATTATGATACTCGTAAGTTAAGATTTTTTTGTAAACCTTACCTTGCCCTCAAACTGCCCCCTATAGTCCGACGTATGATTATGATACATAAATTACGAGTATAATATATACCTACACATCTAAAAGTGAGAGAATCGCAAATGAAGATCTAGAGCCAAATAAATGCATTTATTTAATGAGATATTTCGTTCGCGCACCATTTTGTCCATTTAGACCCTATAGTTACAGATCCAAAGCTAATTTAATGTTCTTGATAGCTCGAAATATTATGTTCTGGAAATATCTCTTTATATCCGAAATTCGTGGCCAAATTAGCAAAATCTTTTTACAGTACTTATATGGTCCTCCTTTCTCGCACAAGTGCGGCAAAGAGCAGTTTCCGTGCGTATGTCAAAAGTTCAAAGGGCCATATGTACTGTAAAACGTTGTACGATACACGTGCAAATACCTTTTCCGCACTTGTATCGTAAATAACTATTTTAGTAGACCTGGAATTGAACTCCAGGACTGAAATTGACTGCCGCAGGCAGCCGAGAGTCATCAACCACACCCAGTCTGGCGTCAGTCAAGGCTCCATCTTGGGGCCCTTGTTTTTCGGTATCATGATTAACGATCTCAAATCGGTTCTTCGGGCGGCTCAATGTCTCTTGTATGCTGATGATACATGCTCTTGTATGTTGAGGACATGTCCTCTTGTAACGTCTCACAATCAGTTCTTTGCTCTATCCTGTATACTAGCTTCAAATCATCATCGACTTGGTGTTTCGGTGGAGTATGCAGAATAAACTTCATTTTAACCCAATCAAGTGTTCTGTGTGTACATTTAGCCGCACTCGTTCGGCTATATATGAGCATTATATACTTAGGTTCGGAGCCGATAAATCGTGTCTTTGCCGTCAAGAATCTGGGCGTAGTGTTCGACGCACAGCTGACGTTACACGAACATATTTTTTCTCTTGCCAAGAATTCCTTTCAAAGGCTGGGTTTCGTAATCCGAAACCTCCGTGATTTTCATGACCCGGTGGCCATAAAAATGGTTTACAATGGTCTAGTAAGGGGTCATCCATTAATTACGTCACACCAATTTCTAGGTTTATTGACCCCTCCCCCCCCTTGTCACACTTGGTCACATTTGGCAAGCCCCTCCCCCCCCCTAGTGTGACGTCACATTTTTTCTACGAAATCGCCAAATCGAATTAAGTAAGTACCTAAGTATTATTAATATTTTATCAAAATATTTTTGACGATATAAATATTAGTAATTTTATAACGGGGCCACGTTGGTGCCGTGGAAACTGGGAAGGGCCTTGGTGTGGGATGCGACGTGCGTTGACACCTTAGCACAGTCCCACATTGGGGCGACCCGCATCCGGGCCGGCGCTGCGGCTGACCAGGCCCAGATTCTCAAGCGCCGCAAATACTCCAACTTAGTTAATGACTACGAGTTTGCGGCGCTCGCAGTAGAGACTTTTGGTCCCTGGTCAGCCGATATGAAGGCATTTGTGGGGGCTTTGTCGGCGCGGCTGGTCGAGGCCACGGGGGACCGTAGGGCTGGCGCGTACCTCTCTCAGCGTATCGCCCTAGCGGTACAGAGAGGTAACGCCGCCAGTGTAATGGGGTCCATGCCGCAGGCTGACATGTTGGATGGGGTGTTCTTTTTATGAGCGGGGGGGGGGGGGGTTTATGTTTAAGTTAATTATTAAGTATTTGTGTATTTAATTTTAGTTGTAATGATATAATAATATAGTTTAGATTGTTATTTGTAAGTTATATATATGTTATTAGTTTTAATTTTTAATTTAATTTTTATGGATTTTAATTTTAATGTATTATAAGTTTAATTGATTAATATTTTATAACCCAAAACTGCTTAGGAAAGAAAATTAAACGATTAAAAACTATTTTCGTTTTAAAAACTTGTTATTTAAATGTACAGCGAACTAAATAATTTAAATAAATTTTCGGTTACTGATGAAGTTAAAGTGACGTCACAAAGTTTGTGTCTCCCCCCTCCCCCATGTCACAATATGTCACATTTTCTTGACCCCCTCCCTCCCCCTAAACGTGTGACGTAATTAATGGATGACCCCTAAGGAGTAAGCTAGAGACTTCGTCGATCATATGGAACCCCTACGAATCGACGTATGCTTTGCTGCTTGAGAAAGTTCAGAAAGCGTTTTTAAGGTTCCTTTATAAAAAAATATTCGGATTCTAACCGTACCTGTACCCGACAAAGTATCTTCTCGGCTCCCTCGGGTACAATTCTTTGGAGGTCAGACGGAATCACCAACTTTTAGTCAAGGCATGCCGAGCCTTGCGTGGTGAGTCGGACTGTCCCGAAGTTGTCTCTGGTCTCGTGCGTCTGTTTGTTCCGGACGTCCCGAGGATGGCCCTCAGACCACGACAACGCGACCTATTGGCCGTGCCGCCGGCACGCACCGTATCGCGCAAGAACTCGCCGCTGCCCCGCGCCCTCTCACTACTCAATGCGCTCCTTGCATCGACACCTGAGTGCGACCTATTTGCTTGGCGATGGACGGCAGTGTATAGAGAATGCTTGAGATTCTGTGAGGCGATGGATGCTAGGTGCTCAACTGTTCCAATATAATTTGTCTAATGTAATGTGCTCTTATTGTTGTTGTTAAAATAATTAATTGTTGCTTTTATAAGTATTGTTATTGTTTTTAGTCTAAGTTTCGTGATGCATTGGTTTAACTAATGTCATGTAAACATTTTTATCAATAAAATAAAAAAAAACAAACGTGAACCTTGCATAACCAAGGAAAATAGCCGCTGCCCTCAAGTTATCTATAAACTGCCGATAAATATAATGCAACGTCGCATTATTAAAGCACCATTTCTATTCAGGTTTATTATCAGGCATGGCATTCCCATTGCTTATTAAAACGAAGCCAGCTTAATTTGCAAACCCGTCATCATTTATAGCCACGTCAAATTAAGCCGAATTTGGGCAAGCTGCGGAAATAATACATGTAGTTTTGAAAATTGATACAGGCATACCTTGTGGTGTCCAGATAAACATACTAAAAGTCCTCGAGGGTATAGGGGGTGTGCTGGGGGTGTAGAGGGGGGTTGAAGGTACCTTTTTTCATATTTTTTGTTCATATCTCGAATATCTGTACGAATAGCATTATAATGACTTCGAAATGTATGACCATTACTGAATAAATGGTATGATATGATATGATATGACAAAAGTTTTAAATAAAATTTACTACAAATTTGGTTATGTTTATTTTTACTCTGCGATCAATACTTTAGGAGCTACAGGCTGTTAAAGTTAAATAAGAGATAAAAAATAGACTGATTAAGAAAAAGTCGTATTTTCGTAATTGTTCATCATAAATAAAAATTATCGTTTAGAATAAGCAAGCTAAGCGACCTGCTGATAAAATATAAAAAAAAACCGGCCAAGAGCATGTCGGGCCATGCTCAGTGTAGGGTTCCGTAGTTACCGTTCCGGATTTACTTTAGGACGGACATCACAATCCGAGTAAATGAGAATCCGACGAAACAAGAATCCGGCGAATCGGGAACTAACCCGCGAAACGTGTAATCTGCTGTGTCTGTGACATTTTGGCAAAATCGGAATCCTTATTTTTACAGCGAAAAAGCAATGCCCCGCTATTCTGCGTGCGGTGCGTCGTCGTTTGATAAGCGGTTTTTTGTAGTAGTACCTACTATCGTATAATATTAAATTGCAACTCTTGCCGTCAATCAATACCAAATACCTACGTAATCTAAGACACATTAAAATAGACTGTCGGTTTGTGTGTCATCGATAACCTGTGGGTTATCTCGGTAGGACTGGGTTTACAAGTTACCAGAACCAATTTAAGTGCAGATGATATCGTTCTATACTACGACACAACAACAAAACCTTGAAATAGGTTTGTGCGATTTTTTTTTTGCAAATGTGCTATAATCTGGCAATCATTAATAATATGTTATGTCCCTTGCCCTTCACAGGTCATCAACATCATAAAATGCTTTGAGAAATACTCGTTAAAAATTACAAAACTATTAAAAATATAAAAAACCTAAAGATGACTTTGAAATCGCTATACAATGACGAAACTTCACACGGATAGTTTCATTCATTCTTCGGACCATTTTTGCTATCTTTGTTGAGTCGAAAACAGGATAACATTTCGTGTCACTGGCCGGCTGACAGGTGCTACGGAAGCGAGCCATCACGATTAATACAGTCGCTCCAGACAGGTGGTGAACTCGTACGCAGCGTCTTGTAAAAAGGATAAAAACCGGCTAAGCGCGTGTCACACCAACCACAAACCACGGGTTTTTTTGAGATGACAATTATTATCACAACTATTTATGTTTAGCCCACGATAACGCAAAGGTCACTCGTAGGTAGGTATCTATAACGAAAAGAGTTTCCTATTAATTCACATTTAAAAATACGACTACCTACTATTTATTTCATTATAAGTATTTACAACCCTTAATAGCTTATACTGCTTATAGCCATAATAGCCTCGAATGGCAGTCACTTTCCTGAAAACCCACTTGTTTAGGATAGAATACTTACAACAAGTACAACAAGATGAGGATTTTTTTGTATTCTATTATCCTTATTATTTAATACAACAGTTTTTACATACCTACTCATAATTCACTTGACTCTTCCCGTACACGTATACAGTCGGCATCAAAAGTAATCCACATTTCTAACAATTTAACAAAAACAGATATACGTATATGTAGAACAATGACTTGTTACAGATAATTATGAACGCGAACTGTATACAGAAATATATACCTAAATATCTATTTGGAAAAATATTCCGGCAGATACTTTTAGCGCGTTATTTCATCATCTACTATTGAAGCTGACTGTACATAAAGAAAGCTCGAGGACCGGACGCAGGGCAGGCGAGGCTCACCGCATCTCAATTATGTCGTTTGCGCGACTTTACGGTCGTTAAGTAGGGCTGTCACGATATTTGTGACGTCCCACGGATAAAAGTACATTATAGTGGTCGGCGCTTACGCTATTATAACGCCGACCACTGACTAACAGGCCGCCGGACGACATCGGCCTATTCGGCCTGTCAGTTAGAACAGAAATTGGATAGTTCCGAACAACTGACCGGTCAGTGGTCGGCTTTATCGCCGCTCCAATATTATTGCAGCGCTATGCGACGTAAGCGCCAGCCGCCATAAGGTATGTTTTGCCGTTGAACGTCACATTTCACGAGCTATTAGTGTGCTACCGGGTTTTAAATATCTGGAATCGAATCGAGTAACACACCTATGGGCAATTGGGCAATAAATATGAGAAATTCAGTGAAAGGATTTTCTGTAAAGGACTTTGAGAAATACCTACTTACATTATACAAATGGGCATCTTAGCCTTTCTCACATGGGCCAACGCCAAAATTACTAGAGGGCAACTGCAACGCGACCGAAAGGGTCGGCACGTGTATTATAATGACTCCTCTCACAGAAATAAACTACAATGGATGGATAGATTGTAAGCAGGTACAAACAGCAACACTCCTAACTGTACAACGGTGGACCTTATTACAAAAGGCATGAGGTCCATCGATGTACAGTTAACAGTGCAGGTAGGCGATGTACAGGAGTAAGCACCAAAAGTTTCCGTGCACCCTATATACGTGGCAGTTAGCAACTTGGAAACTTTGCAGGGTTTCATGGAGGAGCTGGGGTGGTTAGAGTAGCGTTACCGCGCCATTTATACAAAATACGCACAAATGGTTGTCGATTTGTAGAATATGTCCAGGAAATTAATGAACATATCGAAAACTAATTTTGCGTTAGACATGAGTACTATTTTTTAATTACACGTGCCAATGCGTTTCGTCGCATTGCAGTAGGTATATATATCTATAAGTACTTACTTACTAGTAATTTTTGGGTTGTCCCGTATAAGAAAGGTCTCTAAATATACAAAAAAGACGCTTTACACGTTTGGTAACTTTACCTACAGCCACGTTTTATTTTTATGCGAAATGGATATTTAAATAACTCCCACTGGACTTAACGTTTCGTATTTTCGTACAACACGCAAAAAGCTAAATCAAGGTATTTAGCGAATATTTGAACGGTCGTAATTGAAAATACTACCCTATCACAAAACAGATAAGTACAGAAGTCAATCACATGTATGTACTTTACTTTTCATACCTACACTCGGCAGTCGCTCTAGGGTTGCGAACTATGTATGTAGGTATGGCTTATGCACAAAAAACTATCGTGGTAGTGGCACTCGTATCTATCGTATCGTATCTCGTATCTAGTTGTTTGATTTATTGTTGAGGAAGAATGGAAATATAAATTAATAATAACATTAATAACTCAAATATAGGTATTTTAATTTTAATGTCATTATTATATTATAAAATTTATAAATTTGTCACAGAAAATATCTTGCGATGATTTCGAGATTGGCGAAATGCACGATTTCTATATTTTAAAGTGTAATAAATTCGCATTCGCATGTACAATGTAATAAATTCGCAATCCCATTCTCTCTGAAGCCACTGGTAGCTTAAAAAACGACAATTCACCATTAAATGTTGAATTTAAACAACCGTCCACTGTACGGTTATAATAACTTTTTTTTGTTTCTCCATTTTTGCACAAAAAAGTTCACAGACGCGTGTCTCAAGCTGATGGCACTCGCGCTCGCAGTGGTCCCAACCGGTCCGAGATATCGTGTCCGTGAGCAGTGTCTATGTGTGCGTTGCTCGAGCGCGCTTTGTATGTAGATTGATTTCTGTACCTATCTATTTTGTGACCCTATGGCTATAGTCTTCTCTCAATCAATTACGATCTCTTTACAAGGGCATTTAACTCGGCAAGGAATCCAGCCAGCACCTAGCACCTGCACCGCAATCTAGCTTTTACGAACTTTAATAGGGTCTTGGCTTGTATTACTACACTTAATTGGGCATTTATAGACCTTATCTCCTTTCAATAAGGTTTACGAATGATCAGTTAATTATGTTAACGATAGTAGATACGTGCGCATTCCGGCAAGGCAACCACGAAAGTTCATGTACACTCAGGGAGAAGGAATGCTGTTTGCCGGGCAAATAATAGTAGGTACCGCATTTTGGTAATCGGAAGCACAAAATAAATAATAGTACTAGGTACAGAAGACACACTCTCTAACAAAACGCGTCTGTCACGATCAGCACAGATATGGCCGCTAGGTCGAACGGATGGACTTTTAGCTACCTGTAGCAAAGCGACGAAATCGTGGAGTGAGCCACGCCTGTCGGAAGTGAAAACAATTTTATTGTAATGTCAGTACTAAGTATAGGTAGAGAAACTTGTTTTAGGCAGCTCGGTCATCTGTATCAACATAATTTATGAGTATGATATGGTATGATACCATCAGTACCATCACTTATAATACAATAAAATTAACGTCGTTAATTAATTGTGCAATACAATTAATTGACGACGTACATAAATATAACGTTTTAATTGCGCTTGTAATTTTTATCTTTTTCCATGTCTATAGGAGAGACGCGAACGACTTACGCCCACTTGCACCATTCACTAACCCGGGGTTAACCGGTGAAACCTGGAGTTACCATGGTTACCAGTAAAATTTGACGCTGGGTTAACGGTTTAACCGCTTAACCCCGAGTTAGTGCAAGTGGGCCTTAAGCAAGCAATAAAATGTGTGTGACCCTTATAAATATATTTATCGGTAAATATCGGAAACCAGATCCTGTGTTATGAATAAAATGGTAGGTATTGTTAGGGGCGAAGATCCTAACCGACATTACTCGTTACTCCTAAAATAGAAGTTTATTTTCGTCTGCGCCGGCTTCTTTCCTGAGCTCTTTTGATCCCAGACCATTGCGCTTTGATTGATTATTGATTGTACATTATCTGGAAGCCTTTGATTTTTATTTTCTTTTTATTGCTCCCGTTCAAATGTTTTTACAATTAGATATATTTAGACTTTGTTTCTGGATATGATTTATATGTTAGTACTAGGTACATATGTACCTATTTGCATACTTTTCAAACCACCTCACCCCGGTCTGGACGGGATATACCAACGGTTATTCCCGATACCTGCTTTTTAGGGTTCGGTTATTCCATAATGATATTAATGACCATAACGGAACCATTAGGTATAGTTTCGTTACTTTGGTCCATGCGCAGCTATTTTCGTCAAAAACTAGTCATTAAAATATGATTATGTTGTAAGGGTTTATCATGATTCATGAAGTAGGTAGTACCCAAGTCAGAATCCCCTTTTTGAAATCCGATTCACACTTTGCTGGTTTGTTCTAGTAGGTATTACATCTGTTTTTTTTTTAATATTTTCAGGATATAGACATGGAAGATGACTACGCCATGGACGACGGTGAAGACCTCGAACCGGATGACCGGGAGGGCACCACCGCCAAGACCGTGAGGTTCCCAACCCCGTCGGCTCTGAACCGCCTGGAGAGGCTTGGGACTGCCTTTTCAGCCTTGTCTGTAGTGGGCGACACCAGGTCTCTGGCCAGAGAAGGTCCTCAGATTGTAGAGTTGGAAAATGTGGTGTCGGCGGTAGACAGCATAGCCGCTACCAAGGAGAGACCCAGGATTTTAGACGATAGTAAGTATTTAAAAGTTGGTTTATACCCGAGTATACCTACGCACAATGCACATGCTCAAGCCTTTTATGCAAACCACCATCATCATTAGTTTTCGAACATTTTTAGAGGCAATTATAGGTAAATGAGATTATTCTGGTCCAGTAACATGTATCATATACTTACGAGAAATTCTCATCGAATAATTCTATTAATCGAACGAGCGAGCGAAGCGAAGCGAAGTTCTTACATTCGACTTGGATCACGCGGCTGGCTAGCGGCACGTCCCGGCATTTCGATGTTTTTAAGCTGAACTATCAGAAGATAGTTTGATACTCAAGAACTTAAGTAAATTTGTTTTAATTTAAATGAAATTGGGTTAACGTGTAGTTGACGGCATTATATTTTAGTCATTAATTTTTGAGCAGGCTCGAACAAGAGGTTATTGAGCTAGAAGACCTTAAAATGCTAAAAAGCCATTTGTGAGGGGTCTTGCTATTCTGGTCATTTTAATTGCAAGAAAGTATGGTCGAGTTTGGTATCAAATGAAATTGCTCGGTTTGTTACACATTAATAATAATGTTTTTTTTTTAATATACGATTTTTTTCAAAAATGATGATAATTTTGGATTCCAAAATGGCGGCCATGCACTATGTCATAAAAGTCGTCATGGGTGTCGTTTTATAGGTTTTAGGGGACGCAGATTTTGAAAATGATGACCATTTTGGATTCCAAAATGGCGGCCATGCACTTTGTCATAAAAGTCGTCATGGGTGTCGTTTTATAGATTTTAGGGGACGCAGATTTTGAAAATGATGACCATTTTGGATTCCAAAATGGCGGCCATGCACTTTGTCATAAAAGTCGTCATGGTTGTCGTTTTATAGGTTTCAGGGAGCGCAGATTTCGAAAATGATGATCATTTTGGATTCCAAAATGGCGGCCATGCAGTATGTCATAAAAATCGTCATGGGTGTCGTTTTATAGGTTTTAGGGGGCGCAGATTTCGAAAATGATGGCCATTTTGGATTCCAAAATGGCGGCCATGCACTATGTCATAAAAATCGTCATGGGTGTCGTTTTATAGGTTTTGGGAGGCGCAAATTTCGAAAATGATGTCCATTTTGGATTCCGAAATGGCGGCCATGCAGTATGTCTTAAAAGTCGTCATGGATGTCGTTTTATTGGTCATAGTCATCATTTTCGAAATCTGCACACCTCTTACAAATAAGGTATCCTAGTAAGTCACCAACATCTATACTTTTGATAGTAGTAGTACGAAATGTAATCTGAAAGGAATCAAGTAATATATTTCTGTAATGAGGAATCGACATTGATTCCAATTACTTACTAGTATTTGTAATATTCGAAAAATTGATTCCTGATTCCTCAAATGGAATTGTAGGTAGGTACTTAGTAATTTGGTATTGTTAGATTACAAAGTAATCTGGGAATCGATAATCAGGTTACAAAGTAATTTCAAGTAATCGCGGAATCAGGAATTAATTACGAAATGCCCATCTCTAACTAAGTAGCACTGCATTCAATTGATCTTTTTGGCGAACCGCGAGTTCACAGTTCGGGGCGAACTACTAGTATTAACATTTATTATTATCTTATTCCATTTCTGAGAATAGCCTGACGCAACTTGAACGGTACGCTCCATTATGTCTTAGTATGAGATGTTGGTTATATTCATCAGTTAGGTAAAGCCAAGCTTCTTACTATAACTTTTTACTGGTTTTTCAGCATCGCTGACGAAACAAGAGCAAGCGGGCGTAGCGCGAGCGGCACGCGCGTATTTGTCGGCAATGGTGCCTCGCGGCAAGTGCATCACGCCGCAGCCTCGGTGGTTGTCCGTGCGGCACATGGCCCCCGCATCTGACACCCTGTAAGTATGAAGAGATATCTGGGAGCCTAACGGCTTAGCCATGACATTAAGCGACTTGCGAGGGCGGCAGCGATAACCTAGGTCGGAGCGAGACACAGCGATCGGACATTTCGTTCCCACCTATGGTTGTCGCTGCCGCCGTCGCCTGTCGCGTAATGTCGTGGCCGAGCCGAACGAAACCGATGCGACATCGTTTCGTTGTGGTTTCGTTGACAAAGGCTTTTCTCGTATTTGACGGCGAGTGTCCCGAAGTTAAGTACTCCACGCGCCGCCCCGGTACCAATGTCATTCTTCGTCTATTTAGCCACTAGGTCGTAAATATAAGCATCACCATACCTACTTTCAACTGGTTCTGTTATCAAGCTCATTGGCCCCGTTTCAGATACCGGCCAACCTGCGTGCTGCTCCACCGCTGCGCCGCCGACACGGGCTGCTGCCATAATGAGGAGCAGGTCTGCGCGCCCGTCGAGGGCCAGTACGTCATTATCCCCCTATACGTGAGTATATGCACACTACAGACTGCTGCTTGTCCTTAAGTTCTGATGAATTTGCCCCAGGGAAATATAACTTATTAGTTTACTTTTTTCGTTTATATCATAAGAATAAGATGTTATTAATACATAGCGTTACGAGTACGTTTGACAAATCGTTCCTGACTTTACGTGACAACATAATATTAAGTATAACTAGAGTTTGACCAAGAAACGTCTGCAGCGATTTTGATAGCCCACGCAGTGCAAGTGTTATTTTAATCGTCAAACTTCTATGAAATTATGACGTATAAATAACACTTGCACTGCGTGGGCTATCAAAATCGCTGCAGGCTTTTCTTATCTCTATAGGTAGGTATCAGATGGAGCTCACACAAGCACTTCTAATTTTCCAGTTAAGAAAACCAAGTGGGCTCATGGTAGCGCGCATGCAGTTCTTCAACCACACCCGTTGCGCCTGCGTCTCTCAAGAGACATTGCAGACTGTCCCACGAGCACCTCGTCGGCACTTTCAAGACACCCACAGTCAGGGCCAGGAGAACCATAATCTTAATCAGGAGAATACCATCCAGGACAGCCAAGACAAGCGCCAGGTTGGACCGCTAGAAGCGAGAGAAAGACGGGAAGAGGTGGAGAGCACTAGTGCGAGCGCGAGCCAGAGCGATTGGCCCACGCAAGAGCCTAAGCAGGAAAGCGAGACTGCTGCGCCACCACAGCTTAAAAGGTATTTCTTGCAGTATTTACCAACGTCACAACAAACTAGCTAATAGAACTATGATGTAGATTGTACTGCGAGTAAATAAACTAAATTAAGATTTCGATTCTTATTTGTGTGTCCGTACATCATCGGCTGTTAAAGACACAATCGGTTTGTTTAAATATAGTAAAACATTAGTTTTCTGATTACTATCAATCATACTGATTTCTGAGCTCTGGGGCCTCCGTGTGGGCTACCGTTAATTCCTATTTTAGGAATTCATCTATTTTCAATTTTGTGCAGAGATGTCTCGTGAAATTTTCGATTTTCAAAAGTCCACCGTTATAGCCCTGGTCATTGGATCTGGATCAAAAGGATTTGGTCATTTCATTCCAACCAATAAGTAAATACTGACTCAACCTGAGGGAAAATTAGATTAATGATTCCCATATTTCCAGATGCACCTGCCCGACGTTATTCCTGGCGCGCGCGTCCGACGCCGGCTGCGTCTGCGTGTGTGACTGGAAGGACCTGCAGCGCCGGCGCGACTGCATTTCACTCTCCCGCGGACGCGAGCACTTCGGTTTGCGAGACCGGGTGTGCGTGGGCACTGGCGATTGCAACCCGCCCACTTGCGAATACGGCGCGTATGAGAGGAACTTTGGAAGGTGCCCCCTTAAGAGGTTTAGGAGGAGATTTAAGCCTGGGAAGTACTTGGACAGAACTTTGACGGGAAGTTAGGTTATTCATTATTATTATTGAGTTTTTTCAAGTGTCCGTCTAATACCAGTAAATAAGGATAAAAATGTGACGTCCCACGGAAAAAGGTCCTTATGGCGGTTGCCGCTTACGTTATTATTAACGCGGCTCCAATATTACTGCGGCGCCATGCGACGTAAGCGCCAGCCGCCATACGGTACCTTTTTCCGGGGAACGTCACAAACGTTGTATTAAAACCAAACAATTTTATAAAACATAGCTAGAACCAGAAGTAGGTAATAGTAATAGGTAATGTATATTTATGTCCTTTTGTTAACTTTCCTATACCTTGGAACCAGTAATTGTATGTGATTAGATTAAATAATTTTAAGCCAGTACCTAAATTGACGCGAGGAGATACAGTCGTTTATGATTCATAAATTATGAAGCATCTCCCAAAGCTGTAAATGGGCGATACTAAGTTACCTACTTAGTACCTACTGTTATTGTAAATGTGAAGTTTGTATGTTCCAATATTTGTACATATGGCTGTTTCCTCCATAGTGCATTTAATTAACAAAGAGACAATGGTAAGCACACATCAAATAATTTATACCTACGCTAAATAATTTTGAATGATATGATCCTTATTGTTCTGAAACAAAATCATTATGTTTTAAGGCTTGAACTCAGTTTACGGTAGGTATTCCACGTTTTTTTTACGATCACGAAACGCTACCTTTCTCTCTGTCGCAATAATATATATGTAAGAGTGATAGAGATGCAGAAAGCCTTTCGTTTTCGTAGCGCAAACGGTTGGCATCTTGGCTAGGCCCCTTGACTCGATTGATACTTTATTTTATTTGTATTAGTATTTACACTTTTATTTATTCAGTTTTATTAAATGTGAAATATGCATAATATTGTCTTATGGTTGTTTAAGGATCGTTAGGTATGTCTAATGTTTTCTTGTGAATAAATGTAAGTTTACTCTTAGGTTGTAAATATATTTTTTAATAAAACTATGGTTTACTTGTTTTTGTTGCAACGGATTTTAATTAAAATAAATCTCGACAGCTAGTCTATTGTAATATGCAGTCCCGCTTCTCATCGTAACTGCAGTTGTTGGTTTGTGACTAGACCGATCATGTTCGCTATAGTTTTCATTGAAAGAATTTATTAAGCTCTTATTTCGCAATTTTTTTCATAATTGGCGAAACTATAATAAGGGTTTCTAGGTGACTACGAAACCCTAAAAAAGACATCTAAGGATTAAGGTCTTTTAAATACAAAACTGGGCTCAATAATGAGAGGATTAACTATAGGTCCCCGATAGTATCCCGACAGAGCACTTGTCGTCATCTCCTGCGATCTGAGGTTATTATGTCCCAGATCACATTTCTAGACTTAGGCCAGGTAACCAGCAACCTAGGCTTCATCCAGGCACGCGACCTGGAAGTTTGTTGCCGATGGGGCTTTGAGGGTGTTAATGGTATCATCCTCAATCTGGTAATGGCAGATAGATAAGACGCGCATTGAATTTGAAACAAGGACACTGGCAGAGCTACACTCGTTATTTTGCTAGATCATAAACCACCATACATTATTGTTAAATAAGCTTGGTCCCATTCCTGCGTATTAAAGTGGATATTTAAAAAAAATCCCATTGGGAGTTTAATAGAGTAATATTGGAAATTAGCAGCATCTGGAAAACTGTACTTTCAGACATTAGGTATGTCTCGTAGGTGTTACTGAAAATCCATTTCATTTGCATATAAATTATAATACCTACATTCTTTTATGAAGAAATATGTTGACGCATAATACTTTTATAGAGTTAATTAATTCGTTATTTATTCAGTTGTGTGTCAACAGAGATGTGAAAAATACTTTATAAAAAGTATTTAAATACAAAATACAAATACTTCCTTGGTAATACTATTTCAAATGCAAAATACAAAATAGTTTTTGAATTTGTATTTAAATACAAAATACGAAATAGGTATTTTCAAAATACTTTTTAAAAATACAAATACTTTGCGATAAAAGATACTCTGAGTAGTGAATACCTAGTCTGAATTAAAAAGTATTATATACTCGGAATTTCCGAGTTGAAAAGACTCTCTTTATTCTTTGAAATCAATCCTCTATCTAAAGTGCAAATTTCTAGTTGTTTGCTCATATTGACCGGTAGGATGTAGGTATATGGATGATGGTTTTTAACGGCCAACTTTTAAAGCATTAATTTGTAATGTTTTACAGCTAGTATAATGCCTCTCGTTAGTGTGATGAAAACGTCTCGTTTGTGTTTCACCAGGGCAGAAAAGTTTGTTCTCCTCTCGTGAATTGAAACCCTCGCAACACTCAAGATTCCACTTTTTTAACAACTCGCTACGCTTGTGGTCACGTGCGACGTTACTAAACAGATTCAACAGTTCCATGTTAAAAGAATGAGAGAGTTGCCAGGATTGTAACATCAGAAGAGATTGTAACTCCTACCTACATTACCTACCTACTATAAAGTATTTTGTATTTTGAAAATAGAAAATAGGTCCCAAAAACTATTTCAAATAAAATACAAAATAGTTTTCTTCAAAAGGTATTTAAATACAAAATACATAATAGGTATTTTGTATTTGCATTTTAAATACAAGTATTTCAAATAAGTCACATCTCTGTGTGTCAAGACGTATTAATGGCGGAGACTTGCTGCCCCGTCGCTTGATATGGGACTAAAGTATAAAAAAAGTTATCGCGATGGACGAACTTGTTGTAGTGGCATTCACCAACTCACAACACAGCTGAGTATATAGCAGCGCCATCGGGTAGTTATAACCTTAAAAAGGTCCCAAACCCCACTCACAATACATCGAACTCTAATTTGTATTTGCTCAGGCGGTTAATTTACCTACCAACTCATGATTTTTTAAATATATAACTGGTGACCCGCGCCGGCTTCACACGGGTTACACGAAACCATAGAAGAGTTGCCCGGAAGACCTAAAAACCAGTCCAGTAAGCTTAGCGCAGGAACGCCGTTACAGTATCTCGCCCGTTACAGAAAAAATAATTTGGCCAAGTCCGAGATAGCTCGAGGCATTTAGTGTTCCGTACGGCTACCATCAGTTTGGCATTGACATAAACGATATCGTGAACGTAATTTACTTCCTATAGGTATATCTCTTTCGCACTAATATGTCAGTACGAGCGAGATGCATAGAAAGTAAATTACGTTCACGCCCACGGTAGCGTTTATGTCAATGCCAAACTGATGGTAGCCGTACCGCTCGCATCGTTACATTTTACAGAGGTTGTTTGCCTGTTTTTAGGATACCGTATTCAACTACACACAACAATAGTACAAAGTGTCTAAGTGCGAAGGCCGAAGGCCGAGCTTTAGCAAAATGTCATCGCTTTAGCACAGAGCAATAGTACAAGTGTCTAAATGTGAAGGCCAAAGGCCGACCTCCGCGTAGCCCGAAGGCCCGAAGCGTCCAGGATGTCAGTGCTTTAACACAGAACAATAGTACAAGTGTCTAAATGCGAAAGCCGAAGGCCGAGCTCCGCGTGGGGCCGAAGGCCCGAAGCGTCCAGGATGTTAGTACTTAAACACAGAACAATAGTATAAGTATCTAAATGCGAAGGCCGAAGGCCGAGCTCCGCGTAGGGCCGAAGGCCCGAAGCGTCCAAGCTGTCAGTTCTGTGTTTAACCACTGACATCTTGCAGGCGTCGGGCCTTCGGCCCTACGCGGAGCTCGACCTCCGGCCTTCGCATTTAGACACTTGTATTAATTACCTGTGTTTAGAACTGACCTCCTGGATGCTTCGGGCTTTCGGCCCAATGCGACTTCAGCCTTTGGATCTTGCGACTTAGACACTTTGTACTTAAAAATACTTGGAAAAGTTACGGGAGGCGCGCGTCTGTCGGACGCTTCGGATCTTCGAATCGCTCCTTCGGCCTTTGCATTTAGTTAGATTCTTGTACTATTGCTTTGTGTTTGAATACCGAAGTCGAGCATCTCGCGAATGCTTGATGTATTATAATAATTTAGAGTAAGGCCAAGCGCGCACCACGATTTTTTGTCCTGCGATAATTTTGTCGCAGAAATGCAACGTATGTGTTTATATGTTAGTGCGCGCATATGCGACAAAAAAATCGCAGCGATTTTTAAATTGTGATTTGTCACATTTTTCCGCGATTGTTCGCGACGCGATTGTCGCAAAGTGAATTGCAGCATGCGGAGTTGTATGGCCCCGCGCGCACTATGATAATAAAATCGCACCCCGGCCGGACCTCTGTCGGCATTTCGCTCTCCAAACCCCAACATCTCGGCACCTGCATCTCCAATGGAGTCTCAAAATGAGACGCTAGATGTTGACCATTTAATTATGGAAATAGACGGGGATCACCTTTGTGTTATAAATGCTCAAAGTCATACAGCAATCGCATATTAAAGACACGTTTCATGACAAGCGACTGGTCGACTTTTTCATTTTCATCGCAGTGCGCGCAGTGCATTTTCTGCGATATATTACAGCGCGATTCTAAAATCGTGTCGCAAAAATTAATATCGTGGTGCGCGATTGGCCTATAATACCTTAAAATGTATACTCCTTCAATTTTAATTTAGAACTCATTATTATTTTTTATTTGATTTTGTTTCTAGTTCTATGCCATATATATAGACTTTAATATTATTTAGAGCTGCTAAAAAACAAGATCGGCTTACTTTAAATATTTCGTCAATTTTACCTTTGTTTCTAAAAACTGTGATATTTAACTGTCATATACTATTAATGTCTTCCAAAATTATTTTCTCGTAACAGGACTGAGGGGCTACCGCGTAAACCGAAATTCGCAATTTGCGGGGATCTTTCTCTTTTACTCCAATGAAGGCGTAATTAGAGTGACAGAGAAAAATGCTCGCTCGAACTTCTATTTTCGCGGTTATAGCCCTGAATCTTGTTGCTCACCGATCCGTTCAAAAATATACATAAGTACTGAATATAATTAATAGATATTATAATTATACAATTAATACAGAAATGTAATGGTACTTAATGAAAAGGAATATTGTGTATATTGTTTCGACGAATCAGATACTCTCAATAAAATCTATACATGAGGCCAAAGCTGTTCATAAATATTAAATGACTTTATTATTTCTATACGCCTTACTAACTCTATGTGTCCTATTGTGGAAAAAAAAAACACAACGACAGTCAAGAACGGAATTCTTAATTTGAATTTTTCAGATTTTTGAGATGCCTAGTCCATTGCTTGGAAAGCCCGTTCGAAATTGAAACTTATTTGCAATATAATAAGGTCGTATTTTGTAGATCTCTCTCATACTTATAGTAGGCTATTGAGATAAAATTAAATATCCCACAAAAATAAGCAAGCAGAATTAAACTTTGTGTCAAAGACATAAGTCATAAATTTCAATGCCAAAGTTTTAACTAAGGATGTTTCTCGCCTAATATGAATTGACCAGTGTAAGCATCAGTAAGCTAGCCCTAAGCAACCAAAGGTCAAGCTGCAGTTGAAAAACTGATAAAGATAAAGTTAAGCTGGTAATTTTCCCGCCGTCTCCATGCTTCTTTAAGTTGGGTATTGACTGGTCAGCTGCCTGTTAGCTATAGTTTTCGCGAAAATCGCCAGGACAGAGGTGAAAATTTTTGTATGAAAACTTGCAACTTTAAATGCATTTTTTGACGAAACTATTGCAGTCTAAAATGAAGTCAAAATCAGTCCATCGACTCAATTTTTTGCAAGCTTTCTAATGGTACCCCACACGATTCTTACAAATGAAAAAAGTTTCAGCCTACCCCTCTCAACCCCCTAAATTTCCCCCTTTAATAAGAAATAAGCAGTTTTGACTTATTCACAATATGAGTGGTGGTAATTGCTATAACTGTTCCAAATTTTAGGTATCTATGTCAAACGGTCTCTGAGAAAAACGTATTTAACTGATTTGCAAGACCGAAGTGATCCCATAAGTGTTCCGTAAACAAAGTTTTGTACGGAACACTAAAAATGGGTCGTTTAAATATCTCGCGGGCGAAATACTGTCGCGGCACTCCTGTGCTACTTAAGCGTGCAGAGTATAGTGTGTAGCTTTCAAAGTAGAGCTCGACGGCTAATCCTATTGTCTATTGTTAAGTAAAACCGCTCGTGCCACGTGCCACAACCACCTGCATAAAAATAGTACTTCGGTTACTGGGTGCCGGCGAGTCGAACGCTACAGAACCAGTGCGTAACAAAGGCGCGTTATCGGAGAGCGCACCTACAGTGGTTTTTTGAGCGTTGGACTAGCCCGCGCTCAGGTGCCAAATAGAAAAATTAAGACCCTTTTTTGCAGGTAAGTAGCACGTGCGGTTTACTTAACAATAGACAATAGGATTACCCGTCGAGCTCCATTTGAAAGCTACACACTACACCACAGGTAACCGCACGTTCCTACGAGGCCCAAGGCTGGGAAGCTGTGGGATGCAGGTAGTCTGAGATCATCACCCTAGCATACACAATTGTATAGCAGACGTTTTACTACTGCTGCGTCCCTGATACAACCTAGTCAACCTACCCATTTTATAACTCCCGAAAGGTCAACACGAAAGAACTATCAATAGGTATCACGTCAATATCAACAAGTAAGTTAATATAAGTCAACGTAAATATAAATGTTATAAAATTGAGTCAACAAATTAGCTTTCAATTAGCTATAAATAGTAAAGCTGTTTGTTTATGTACCTACGTAGCCACTTACGAGGAGGTATTATTTACTCGTGTTCATTAATTCTTCGAACACTTGCGCCTTTTGTTATTACGTCTATAAATAAAAAGAGAATAGAAAACTACTCCACTCGTAAATAAATAAAACATAACATTGACGCAAATACAAGTAATCATGCATCATCTGCATCACTGCCATCAGCCTATACTTAAATACCTTTAGCTCAAGAAAATAGAAAAATTCAGCGGAAATAATTCATGTAGTTTTAAAAATTGTTCTAGTTATACCTTGTGGTGCCCAGATTAACATACTAAAAGTCCTTGAGGGTATTAGGGGGTGTGCTGAGGGTGTAAGGGGAGGGGGGTTGAGGTTATCTTTTTTTATAAGTACTTTTGCTAATATCACTTATACCTGTACGAATAGCATTATAATTACTTCGGACAATAGTTATAGCATAAAATTTTCTACAAATTCGGTTATGTTTATTTTTACTCTATGATCAATAATTTAGGAGCTACGGGCTGTTAAAGTTATAAATAAAGAAGACGATTTAAGAAAACGTCGATTTTTCATAATTGTTAGTTTAGTAGTCAAATGTTTAGTTTAGAATAAGCAAGCTTAGCGACCTGTTCATGAAATATAAAGAAACCGGCCAAGAGCTTGTCGGGCCATGCTCAGTGTAGGGTTCTGAGGTTACCCGTCTGTCAACATAGACTGTTTGCAAAAACTCAAAAACGGCTAGACCGATCAGATTCGCTATATTTTTCCTTGGAAGTCTTTACTAAGTTTTACTTTCACGATATTTTTAGACCTATGGTTCAAAAGTTAGGGGAACCAGAGGGGAAAACACAATATTTCTTTCAAATCGATTATTTCCGAAAATGTTAAGATGATCGAAAAATGGTTCTTGAAGACCCTTATT
This sequence comes from Cydia fagiglandana, assembly GCF_963556715.1. Lineage (NCBI taxonomy): Eukaryota > Metazoa > Arthropoda > Insecta > Lepidoptera > Tortricidae > Cydia > Cydia fagiglandana. The sequence goes on along the minus strand of NC_085932.1, from coordinate 16,899,190 downwards.
CGTTATAAAATACCTATCCAGCGACTAAAGATTTAAAGTGAAAAAAAAATCATCCCCACTCGTCATGTAAGTACGAACCACCGTTAAAACATTTTTTTAGTTTTTTTTACGCTTTTGTCAGCGTAACTGATTTAATACATTCGTATATTTATACCTATATTCGTTAGCGGACTGATCAACGTCACCACAGAATAATTAATAGTACTACCGTACAGAAAGGAAACTTCCTACAAAACCGAAGTTTGACAGCGGTTCAGGGTCGAATCATGCTGTCCCTTTCTAATATATGGCACTATCCCTTTCGGCTATCTAGGGTTGTCAAAAATCAAGTGATTATCTTATCTGTGGTCGTGCACGCAAAAGGAAGTCAAGTGGTGCCAACCCTAATAATTGCTCGGAGCAATGCTGAGCCGAGCGGAGCCGCGAGTTTGACCGAAGTCAGGAGCTTCGCACCCCTGACGTCACTCAGCATCAGCAGTCAACTATGAAAGATTCTATACAATAAAATTTAGCGAACGCTCTAACGGTGACAGACGGTTTGGTACGTAGGTACCGACCCTAAGAAAGAACTAAGTACCTAAGTAGTAACCTTGTGATAAATTTTGATCAACGGAACATTTTTACCGAATTGCCTAAGCTAAAGCCTACTATTCAATATAAAGCTACACCATAGGAGCTTCCCCGTTTATTTGTTCAGTTGTCGCAAATGCCTATTTGCATTTGGTGATTGGTGACGAAAAATATGTATTTAATTAAAATAAGTTGAGTAGCAGAACGTAGCCTTTGTTCTACCGTTGGTATATATAGTCCATGGGCCAGCTGGTCAAATTTTTGAAAATGGTATAAATTGGGGGTACCAAGTTTCCTTTTCACAGTAGTTAGATAGGCTTATTATGATGTTAAAAAACCATGATTGCCATCTCAAAATGGTAGCTAACAAAAATGGCCGCCAATCCAAGATGGCGGATATTGAGTTTAAAAAATCAACCGTAACTCGAGAAGTATTCGTCCGATTTCATTGCAATTTTTTTTAAACAAAAGCTCTAAATGTGAGCTTAAAATCATGTTCATATATTATATCGATAAAGTCAACCGTTAATTAGTAATTAAAGAAATATTGTAAATTTTCTTATTTTTTTGTGATACTTTTTTTTTAAATTGAGTTTTTACAAAATATCTTGTACATTACAAAAAAGTTTTAAATGAGGCAAAATAGTGTATTAAATTAACTTTAATTTGACGCACAATTTGTATGGGACTGATGACTGAAACACATGGAAACATGAATTTAATTTTACTTCTGTTTAAATTCACCGTTGACTAAATAACTGCGTACAGAACAACAAGCGTCAGATGAAGTTGTAGAGTACAAAAATGATATTTTTAGTATAATTTAATAATTTTTAATAATAGTAGCAGGGCTCGGAAACCGTTTTATTTTTCAAACCGGTTTCGTTCATAAACCCGGGAACGAAAAGGATTTCGTTTCGGTTACCAGTTAAAAAACTGTTCTATTGAGATACCGTTGATATGCGTTCGCCTTTCGTTTTTGTGGAACTAAATTAACCGATTAAATTGAAAATGTCGAAGTAAGATAGGTAGAAAATCTCTTTCACAACATGACAACGAGGTTAACTGAGAGTCTCCGAAAGCCGACAGTAACCGTAACCGGTGTTATATCGTTCCCCGCGAACCATAAAATTCCGTTCCCCTTCTTACCAGTCAGAAGTAATTTTGTAGTTTGCGTTCCATGATGAATGATATAATGAGGTTTTAAAACGATATTAACAAGTATTTTGATACCGCCTACGGAACCTGAATAGTAGTATGATAGTAATATTGGTTTTGATTTGTTCCAAGTAAAAACTGGTATTCGGTATAAATAGAAATGTCTTCAGTGAAAATGTGTTCGGCTATAAATAAAGTGAACTAGATATGTGTAAAATATGTGGCGAGATAGGCCCTAAATGACGGACAATCTTGGGCATTGTTATTTAATGCAGCATTAATAAGGAGTTTTGAGGATATTACTAACCGACGTGATATACCGGATGAATTGTTAGGTATACACTGTGAAATATCACTGCCAATATAGAGTCCATTTCACCAATATCACGTCTTTAATAAAATTACAGACAAAAAGACTCCCTACGCTCGTGGTTCGAAAAATGGAATCTTGAGCGTAGCGAGGTTTTCACCACACCAACACGAGGAAAATACTAACTGTAAAATATCAAACAAAATCAAAGCGATTCGATTCAAAATGAATGTTATAAAATCTTTATCATTCAAAATCATCATTTAAAAGTCAATTTTACCAGCAAACATAAGAAAACAACTCAAAATTTGCATTTGATTATTTTGTCTCACATGTGAATAAAATGCAACTATCTTATCAGCTTTGGAACAATCAAGAGAGTATCAGCTAGTGTGGTGATGATATTGTAACTGAAGAAACATGTTATCATAAACCCAAGAGTCTTCTTCTTCCTCGCGTTATCCCGGCATTTTGCCACGGCTCATAGGGGCCTGGGGTCCGCTTGACAACTAATAAACCCAAGAGTAAAATCTCAAAATTCTGTATTTACTTGCGAAACGTATTTCTTACTTAATAGAGGATGTCGTTAGCGTAACAGATTCTTCAAAGATATTTTCTTAAATATAACTTAAGTAAAGAGTTTTCATCCGGTACCTACCTATATCACGTCGTTTAGTAATAGACTCTAGTGGACTCTAGACTGGTATACAATGGTGTCCAAGCTCTGAACCAGTTTGGAAGGCAAAACAGAGTGCAACTGGTATGGATGCCAGGGCACGAGGGATTCATAGGCAATGAAAATGCAGATGAACTTGCCAGAGCTGGATCTGTAAGTAACCTTATAGGTCCGGAACGATTTGTGGGGCTCTCACAGGGAACCATCATAACGCTAAAGACCATCTAAGATCAAACATCGGGAAGAATGGGACAGTCTGACGGGTCTAAAGCACGCAAAGCTCTTTATGCAAGGAGTAGACTCCGGTTGGAGCAAAAAGCTTTGGAAGCTTAGCAAAAGACAACTCCAAATCATAACAAGGGTGTTTACAGGCCATTACGGGGTCAAAGGAATTCTGGCCAAGATGGGACACTCTGACAACACCGATTGGCGTATGTGTGGCGAAGAGAGACAGTAAAACACCTAATTTGTGAATGTTACGCCCTCGCCAGACAAAGAATGAAGGACTTTGGAGCAGGATATCTTGAACCAAAGGACTTTAAAACGCTAACCAGGAGCTCCATCATCCGGCACATGGATATGGTGGGAAAAGCTCTTGAATAGTTGACGGATCTTTTCTAGGGGGTAATTACGCAAAAGATCCCTATGGATCGAAGTGTATCCAAACAAGGGCCCCCGAAAACAATAAGATAAGAATAGACTCAAAATTCCTTATTAATGCTGCATTAAAATTGAATAATGCCTACTGTCCACCTTTTTGGGGGTGTACTTTACAAAATCGTCCTATTTCGCTACATATTATACAAATATCTAGTTAACTTAATAATAGCCGAAAAGATTTTCACTGAATAACTAGTTTTTAGCTAATTAATGTTACTAACGGTTAAACGCGATTAAATTTTTATTTTTTACCTTTTTCCGACGTTTCAATGAATAAAGAAATTTAATCGCGTTAGATCTGTTAGTAACATTAATTATGTGTACAAAACGCAAGATTTTAACATAGTTTTTACTTGTAACAAATAAAACTAATAATACTATCATTCTAATATTATTATAATCAATTGCTAAAGTTATTAAAATATACTAAAAACATGATTTCTGTACAATACAACATCTATCCGAAGCTTTTTGTTTTGTACGTAGTGATTTAGTCAACGGTGAATTTCAACGGAAGTAAAACCAAATTCATTTTTCCATGTGTTTTCAGTCATCAGTCCCATACAAATTGTACGTCAAATTAAAGTTAATTTAATACACTATTTTGCCTCATTTAAAACTTTTTTGTAATGTACGAGATGTTTTGTAAAAACTTAATTTAAAAAAAAGTATCACAAAAAAATGAGTTTTTTTTCAATATTTCTTTAATTACTACTTAATGGTTGACTTTATCGATATAATATATAACATAATTTTAAGCTCACTTATAGAGCTTTGATAAAAAAAAAACAGCAACGAAATCGGACGTATATTTCTCGAATTATGGTTGATTTCTTAAAACTCAATATCCGCCATCTTGGATTGGCGGCCATTTTTGTTAGCTACCATTTTGAGATGGCAATCATGGTTTTTTAACATCATAATAAGCCTATCTAACTGCTGTGTAAAGGAAACTTAGTACCCCCAAATTATACCGAAATCTTGCCTGGCCCATGGACTAATAGCGGGGCTGGTGCGGTCTCGCTGGCGATTTTGAATCGAAAGGCCGTAGAGACGTTGTCTTTGCCCGAATCATGAAAGACCTGGGCCATTGCGCGATCCTCTGCGTGCTTGTGCTTGTAAGTACCTAATCAAACTCTTTAAACTGTTTTATTTTCTCTTTGGCAACGTTTTAGCGTTCACTTAGCTTTCTGTGACTACTGACTAGTTTAATTTTTAAGCCATACGTAGGTACCTATTTACTTACTGTGACTAAATTAATAATTATTGTTGAAAGCTTTGTAAAAAAAATACGGTCAAGTGCGATTTCGTTATTCGCGCAGCGTACAAACTTTTAATTATCTCATGTACCTACCTATTAACTATAAACACAAAAGAATTCTCACCTGAAGTACATATATATACTAAGCATAATCTACATATTATTATAGCTTGTTTGTAAATAAAGGATTTTACAGCATATAGTAGTATACCCTATAATGGACGTGGAACCAGTAATGGGACAAAAAAACATAATTCCTCTAAAATAAGTATCTAAAAGTAGTTTATAAACACTGGCTGTATATTATCATAAATGAGAGCCCTAGAGCTGTTTCAGTTTGAAGTTTCATTAAATTTAGTTGCTTTTTAAGAAATTGGCGTCAACCCAAAAGTTGTCTTGTCACTGAAAAAAAATACCACTACGAATTCTTAACAACTTCGCTAAGAGAGGAGAGTTAATTTATTAAATTTCAATTAATTAATACTTGATGAAAAATAGAATGTGTTTTGTTAATTGCATTTACCATGAGATAAGGTATACAACACACTATGTTGTGACTCCACAGATGTAAAAAAAATAGTGGTATTTGGCCCAATCCCATTATAGGAGCTGTAAAACTGCGTACCTCCTATGATGGGACAATTGACAGAATGATGCTTGCCATGCCAGAATTTCATGTTTAAACAATACAGAAGTAAAATGTAGTTACGAAATATGTCAATCGGGAGGTATTCTCGGACTTTGGATAAATTAATATTGTTTTTCCAAACTTTTATTTCACTTGCCCTGTTAGTTAGTGTGGGTCCAATCTTGGTAGCTGAATTTGAGCCACTTTTCGATTTCCGATTCAGTTGAAATTTTGTGTAAGCACGTAATTAAGTATGCAAATCGGATGATAATGCAATATTATGATAACATGGACCTAATCTGATGATGGAGACAGGAGGTGGCCATGGGAACTTTATCGCAATAAACCCTAACTAATTGTGTTTGGGTATATTAGAATTGTCTCGATGGATCTAATACAATAATAATTGGCTCTGGAAAGAAAAATACATTCAGCGATAAAAGCTTTTACCAAAAATTGATTTTTTTGCCGTAACTTATTCCCCATTTCAATATTTTATACTGATAGAGCAATGTCCATTATAGGGGGCCCATTACTGGATCCACGTCCATTACCGGGGGCCCATTACTGGAGCTTTGGTGTCCATGACTGGAGAAAAAAAGCATAGTTTTAATTTGTTAAATATGTGGAAACTAATTGCTGTATCATTGATACAACACGCCTAAAACATGAAAGACGGATAGGACTTTCATCTTTTAACACGCTAAGCGGTAGACCATTTACATGTATACGGGAAATATCATAAATACTCCCAATTTCCTCTTAAATGTCCCATGACTGGTGCTGTTACTATAATAATGTACAGAGCCATCTAATGGCGAATCGGCTAACTAATTTGCTAGACCGGTAGTATGTAAGTAGGTACCTATGTTGGTATTTCAGGGATAATTCTTTATCATCTGAACCTATTTCAACAATTTTTTTTATTTTATTCAAAGGGTGTTTTCATTGTAATCTCATAGAAATTATAAGTATAATAAACACACGCGGCAAAATTACAAAACAATGTGAAAGTTTTTTGATAATTAAAAAAAAAGTTTTCAAGATAGAGGCCTGGTTATATTTTTCCTCTAATACTCGTAATTATGATAATGTTAATGTTATGTAAAAAATTCATGAATTTTCATTGGTAAACTTCGGAGATAAATCTTTCGTCTTTTCTTTCGTTTTTGCACTATGAAAGATACCCCACTTAAACTAGTAACTAGACTTTGAAAATTTGTCCCCTCTTTATATGAGGCTTTTTTCATGTTTCATAAAAAAAGAACACTTTCAATGTGTTTGGCTTCATTGTTCATGACTATTCCAAATTTCAAATCGGTAGCTTAGGTTAGTTCTCGAGATATTTAACGATGTGACAGGCAGACGGACGTAAGTACAGAGTCGCATCATAAAGGTTCCTTTGGTACCTGTCTTGCACATTTTTTTATAAATACAAGAAATATTATTTTACTTCTCCGAAATATAAAGTTGTAGGTACAAGTACATTATACCTAAACCAAAGATAATTTAGTATTGGCCTATACTGTGACTACAATTTCGCTTTGACAATACGCCTCTATTTAAATTCTCTTTGCCTAAACTAAAACGAATTTATGATGTTAATTCGCGATTCCTCTGATTTCAGGCACAGCTAGCATATGCAAAGCCAAGCGTATTCGATGATAGCAGTGAGTAATTTACCTTACTTTATAATGTATTTACTTATAAAAGAAGATTTATGATAAAATTTATAACCACCACCACCACCACCATTAACCACCATTTATTTATTATCGCCACTTGCATTATGATGCATGTGGTATGCCACTAACCCGGGGTTAACCGGTTAAACCTGGATATACCTACCATGGTATGGTTACCAGTACAATTTGACACTGGGTTAAAGGTTTAACCGCTTAACCCCGGGTTAGTGGGCCGATGTATGTGGCGCTTAAACGCATAAATTGTATTCAGATGATAGCTACCGTTGTAATCGAGCTATGTGAATAATAGTACACGGACTGTTAAATAAGTGCCTATGTCCTTTCGGCGTAATTACGCATTTTCTTATGTACCTAACGATTTAATTTCCAGGTTTTGGAGAATCAAGCTCGTTAGATTCAAACACAAGTGCGAAAAGTTTTAGCCGCGAAAATGACGCGTTCAGCAGTCGCAAACATCGTCAACAGAAATCATTTTCTGAAAACCAGCAAGAATTAGATGAGCAGGCGAGAACAAGTAAACATCAACGGAATTCATTTTCTGAAAGCAAGAAAGAGTTAGATGAACAGATTAGCATGCATTCCTCAAAGCATCTGGTCACGAGCCTGAGCGAAAATGAGAGTGACTTTAAGGAAAGTAAAAAACCCGTTAAACATGTACAAAAGAAACAGATTCAAGAGTCTGAACAGGATTCCAAACTTGAGTCTTTTAAAAAGTTCTCGGCGAGGAAACAGTCATCACAAAGCGAGTCAAGAACAGAAACTGATGCGAGATCAGAAAATCAGAAAAAGCTAAGCTCAATTCACAAATTATCATTCGGCAAATCAGAATCTAAATCTGAAGAAGATATCGAATCAATACGTAGAGAGTAGGCGCAATTTGGTCAGCCAGGACAACGAGATGGTCAGCCAGGTCAGCCAGGACAACCAGGTACACTGGGACAGACTGGTTCTTCGGCTGATGACACTGAGGGAGATAACAGCACCGATGCCAGTTACGAAGAAGTAAATACGGAAAACAATAAACAGAGAAGGGTTAAAAAAATTAAGAAAAAAATTGTAATTGAAGAAGAAAATGATGAGTCAAAAAGTGAAGAGACAAAGAGACAAAAAGAACAAGGCTCAAACAACGTAGTTAGGCCTGGTTATTCGGGCAAAGCAGGCCAACAGGGCCAACCAGGTCATCCAGGACAGCCAAGTCAACTAGGTTCAGCTCCTTCTGAAGGTTCAGCTCCCACTGTAGGTTCAGCTTCCACTATAGGTTCTGCTCCCACTGTAGGTTCAGCTCCCACTGATAGTTCAGCTCCCACTGTAGGTTCAGCTCCCACTGATGGTTCAGCTCCTATTAAAGGTTCAGCTCCCACCGATGGTTCAGCTCCCACTGATGGTTCAGCTCCCACTGTAGGTTCAGCTCCCACTGTAGGTTCAGCTCCCACTGATGGTTCAGCTCCCACTATAGGTTCAGCTCCCACTGATGGTTCAGCTCCCACTGTAGGTTCAGCTCCCACTGATGGCTCAGCTCCCACTGTAGGTACAGCTCCCACTGACGGGTCAGCTCCCACTGATAGTTCAGCTCCCACTGTAGGTTCAGCTCCCACTGATAGTTCAGCTCCCACTGTAGGTTCAGCTCCCACTGATGGTTCAGCTCCCACTGTAGGTTCAGTTCCCACTGATGGTTCAGCTCCCACAGTAGTTTCAGCTCCCACCGATAGTTCAGTTCCCGCTGATGGTTCAGCTTCTACTATAGGTTCAGCTCCTACTGTAGGTTCAGCTCCTACTGTAGATTCAGCTCCCACTATAGGTTCAGCTCCCACTATAGGTTCAGCTCCCACTATAGGTTCAGCTCCCACTATAGGTTCAGCTCTTACTATAGATTCAGCTCCCACTGATAGTTTAGCTCCTGTTGATGGTTCACCTCCCACTGATGGTTCACCTCCCACTGATGGTTCAGCTCCCACTGATGGTTCAGCTCCCACTGTAGGTTCAGCTCCCACTGATGGTTCAGCTCCCACTGATGGTTCAGCTCCCACTATAGGTTCAGCTCCCACTATAGGTTCAGCTCCCACTGATGGTTCAGTTCCCACTGTAGGTTCAGCTCCCACTGTAGGTTCAGCTCCCACTGATGGTTCAGCTCCTATTATAGGTTCAGCTCCCACCGATGGTTCAGCTCCCACCGATGGTTCAGCTCCCACTGATGGTTCAGCTCCCACTGTAGGTTCAGCTCCCACTGTAGGTTCAGCTCCCACTGTAGGTTCTGCTCCCACTGTAGGTTCAGCGCCCACTGTAGGTTCAGCTCCCACTGTAGGTTCAGCTCCCACTGATGGTTCAGCTCCCACTGTAGGTTCAGCTCCCACTGATGGTTCAGCTCCCACTGTAGGTTCAGCTCCCACTGATGGTTCAGCTCCCACTGTAGGTACAGCTCCCACTGACGGTTCAGCTCCCACTGATAGTTCAGCTCCCACTGTAGGTTCAGCTCCCACTGATGGTTCAGCTCCTATTATAGGTTCAGGTCCCACCGATGGTTCAGCTCCCACAGACGGTTCAGCTCCCACTGATGGTTCAGCTCCCACAGTAGGTTCAGCTCCCACTGATAGTTCAGCTCCCACTGTAGGTTCAGCTCCTACTGATAGTTCTGCTCCCACTGTAGGTTCAGCTCCCACTGATAGTTCAGCTCCCACTAGGTTCAGCTCCCACTGATGGTTCAGCTCCTACTATAGGTTCAGCTCCCACCGATGGTTCAGCTCCCACTGATGGTTCTGCTCCCACTGTAGGTTCAGCTCCCACTGATGGTTCAGCTCCCACTGTAGGTTCATCTCCCACTGTAGGTTCAGCTCCCACTGATGGTTCAGCTCCTATTATAGGTTCAGCTCCCACCGATGGTTCAGCTCCCACTGATGGTTCAGCTCCCACTGTAGGTTCAGCTCCCACTGTAGGTTCAGCTCCCACTGTAGGTTCAGCTCCCACTGATGGTTCAGCTCCTATTATAGGTTCAGCTCCCACCGATAGTTCAGCTCCCACTGATGGTTCAGCTCCCACTGTAGGTTCAGCTCCCACTGTAGGTTCAGCTCCCACTGTAGGTTCAGCGCCCACTGATGGTTCAGCTCCCACTGTAGGTTCAGCTCCCACTGATGGTTCAGCTCCCACTGTAGGTTCAGCTCCCACTGATGGTTCAGCTCCCACTGATGGTTCAGCTCCCACTGTAGGTTCAGCTCCCACTGACGGTTCAGCTCCCACTGATAGTTCAGCTCCCACTGTAGGTTCAGCTCCCATTGATGGTTCAGCTCCCACTGTAGGTTCAGCTCCCACTGTAGGTTCAGCTCCCACTGATGGTTCAGCTCCTATTATAGGTTCAGGTCCCACCGATGGTTCAGCTCCCACAGACGGTTCAGCTCCCACTATAGGTTCAGCTCCCACTGATGGTTCAGCTCCCACAGTAGGTTCAGCTCCCACTGTAGGTTCAGCTCCTACTGATAGTTCAGCTCCCACTGTAGGTTCAGCTCCCACTGATAGTTCAGCTCCTATTATACGTTCAGCTCCCACCGATGGTTCAGCTCCCACTGATGGTTCAGCTCCCACTGTAGGTTTAGCTCCCACTGATGGTTCAGCTCCTATTATAGGTTCAGGTCCCACCGATGGTTCAGCTCCCACAGACGGTTCAGCTCCCACTATAGGTTCAGCTCCCACTGATGGTTCAGCTCCCACAGTAGGTTCAGCTCCCACTGATAGTTCAGCTCCCACTGTAGGTTCAGCTCCTACTGATAGTTCAGCTCCCACTGTAGGTTCAGCTCCCACTGATAGTTCAGCTCCTATTATAGGTTCAGCTCCCACCGATGGTTCAGCTCCCACTGATGGTTCAGCTCCCACTGTAGGTTCAGCTCCCACTGATGGTTCAGCTCCCACTGTAGGTTCAGCTCCCACTGTAGGTTCAGCTCCCACTGTAGGTTCAGCTCCCACTGTAGGTTCAGCTCCCACTGATGGTTCAGCTCCCACTGTAGGTTCAGCTCCCACTGATGGTTCAGCTCCAACTGTAGGTTCAGCTCCCACTGATTGTTCAGCTCCTACTGATAGTTCAGCTCCCACTGTAGGTTCAGCTCCCACTGATAGTTCAGCTCCCACTGCAGGTTCAGCTCCCACTGATGGTTCAGCTCCTATTAAAGGTTCAGCTCCCACCGATGGTTCAGCTCCCACTGATGGTTCAGCTCCCACTGTAGGTTCGGCTCCCACTGTAGGTTCAGCTCCCACTGATGGTTCAGCTCCCACTATAGTTTCAGCTCCCACTGATGGTTCAGCTCCCACTGTAGGTTCAGCTCCCACCGATGGTTCAGCTCCCACTGATGGTTCAGCTCCCACTGTAGGTTCAGCTCCCACTGTAGGTTCAGCTCCCACTGATGGTTCAGCTCCTATTATAGGTTCAGCTCCCACCGATGGTTCAGCTCCCACAGACGGTTCAGCTCCCACTATAGGTTCAGCTCCCACTATAGGTTCAGCTCCCACTGATGGTTCAGCTCCCACTGATGGTTCAGCTCCCACAGTAGGTTCAGCTCCCACTGATAGTTCAGCTCCCACTGTAGGTTCAGCTCCCACTGATGGTTCAGCTCCCACTGTAGGTTCAGCTCCCACAGTAGGTTCAGCTCCCACTGATAGTTCAGTTCCCACTGTAGGTACAGCTCCCACTGACGGTTCAGCTCCCGCTGATAGTTCAGCTCCCACTGTAGGTTCAGCTCCCACTGTAGGTTCAGCTCCCACTGATAGTTCAGCTCCTACTGATAGTTCAGCTGCCACTGTAGGTTCAGCTCCCACTGATAGTTCAGCTCCCACTGTAGGTTCAGCTCCCACTGATGGTTCAGCTCCTATTAAAGGTTCAGCTCCCACCGATGGTTCAGCTCCCACTGTAGGTTCAGCTCCCACTGATAGTTCAGCTCCCACTGATGGTTCAGCTCCTATTAAAGGTTCAGCTCCCACCGATGGTTCAGCTCCCACTGATGGTTCAGCTCCCACTGTAGGTTCAGCTCCCACTGTAGGTTCAGCTCCCACTGATGGTTCAGCTCCCACTATAGGTTCAGCTCCCACTATAGGTTCAGCTCCCACTGATGGTTCAGCTCCCACTGTAGGTTCAGCTCCCACTGATGGTTCAGCTCCCACTGTAGGTTCAGCTCCCACTGATGGTTCAGCTCCCACTGTAGGTACAGCTCCCACTGACGGTTCAGCTCCCACTGATAGTTCAGCTCCCACTGTAGGTTCAGCTCCCGCTGATAGTTCAGCTCCCACTGTAGGTTCAGCTCCCACTGATGGTTCAGCTCCTATTATAGGTTCAGCTCCCACCGATGGTTCAGCTCCCACAGACGGTTCAGCTCCCACTATAGGTTCAGCTCCCACTATAGGTTCAGCTCCCACTGATGGTTCAGCTCCCACTGATGGTTCAGCTCCCACAGTAGGTTCAGCTCCCACTGATGGTTCAGTTCCCACTGTAGGTACAGCTCCCACTGACGGTTCAGCTCCCGCTGATAGTTCAGCTCCCACTGTAGGTTCAGCTCCCACTGACGGTTCAGCTCCCACTGATGGTTCAGCTCCTATTATAGGTTCAGCTCCCACCGATGGTTCAGCTCCCATTGTAGGTTCAGCTCCCACTGACGGTTCAGCTCCCACTGTAGGTTCAGCTCCCACTGATGGTTCAGCTCCTATTATAGGTTCAGCTCCCACCGATGGTTCAGCTCCCACTGATGGTTCAGCTCCCACTGATAGTTCAGCTCCCACTGTAGGTTCAGCTCCCATTGATGGTTCAGCTCCCACTGTAGGTTCAGCTCCCACTGTAGGTTCAGCTCCCACTGATGGTTCAGCTCCTATTATAGGTTCAGGTCCCACCGATGGTTCAGCTCCCACAGACGGTTCAGTTCCCACTATAGGTTCAGCTCCCACTGATGGTGCAGCTCCCACAGTAGGTTCAGCTCCCACTGATAGTTCAGCTCCCACTGTAGGTTCAGCTCCCACTGATGGTTCAGCTCCCACTGTAGGTACAGCTCCCACTGTAGGTTCAGCTCCCACTGATGGTTCAGCTCCCACTGATAGTTCAGCTCCCACTGTAGGTTCAGCTCCCACTGATGGTTCAGCTCCCACTGATAGTTCAGCTCCCACTATAGGTTCAGCTCCCACTGATGGTTCAGCTCCCACTGTAGGTTCAGCTCCCACTGATGGTTCAGCTCCCACTGTAGGTACAGCTCCCACTGATGGTTCAGCTCCCGCTGATGGTACAGCTTCCACTATAGGTTCAGCTCCCGCTGTAATTTCAGCTCCCTCTGTAGTTTCAGCTCCCACTGTAGGTTCAGCTTCCACTGTAGGTTCAGCTCCCACTGTAGGTTCAGCTCCCACTGATGATTCAGCTCCCACAGTAGGTTCAGCTCCCTCCCATGGTTCAGCTCCCACTGATGGTTCAGCTCCCACTATAGGTTCAGCTCCCGCTGATGGTTCAGCTCCCACTATAGGTTCAGCTCCCACTGTAGGTTCAGCTCCCGCTGATGGTACAGCTCCCGCTGATGGTACAGCTCCCACTGATGGTTCAGCTCCCACTGTAGGTTCAGCTCCCACTGATAGTTCAGCTCCTACTGATAGTTCAGCTCCCACTGTAGGTTCAGCTCCCACTGATAGTTCAGCTCCCACTGTAGGTTCAGCTCCCACTGTAGATTCAGCTCCCACTGTAGGTTCAGATCCCACTGTAGAGTCAGCTCCCACTGTAGGTTCAGGTCCCACTGATGGTTCAGCTCCCACTGTAGGTTCAGGTCCCACTGATGGTTCAGCTCCCACTGTAGGTTCAGGTCCCACTGATGGTTCAGCTCCCACTATAGGTTCAGCTCCCACTGTAGGTTCAGGTCCCGCTGATGGTGCAGCTCCCGTTGATGGTTCAGCTCCCACTGATGGTTCAGATCCCGCTGTAGATTCATCTCCCGCTAAAGGTTCAGCTCCAGCTGACTGTTCACCTCCCGTTGAAGGTTCACCACCCGCTAAAACTTCAGCTCCCGCTAAAGATTCAGCTAATGCTGAAGCCGAGTTACCAGAAAGGCCTGAGAAGCCAGAAAAACCTGTGAAGCCGGATACACCAAGCAGACCAGGCCAGCCAAGTGAGTACCATATTGTTTTAATAGTACATTATTGTCGAGGCTCGGAAGTAGCTACTTGCAGGCTGAGGATTCGTTTTAAACGGACGACCTTGGGAGTCCGTTTAGTTGAATCCGAATTAATTGATTGATCCAATCCAGCAAGTAGCCTTCCAGCCGAGTCATATATAGTGCTTTTCTCAAAAATGGTGCAAGAAATATAAATATCATAGAAATATTTTACAAAAGCAACGTTGTTACGTATATATTTTTACAGAAGAAAGCCCTTGCCGCCTTTTTATTTTTTTTTAATAAAAAAATAGAAGTGTATTTTTCTGCCGAAAATACGCCAACCTATTTGAGACAACTAAATAGTCGCGGTACTAATATAGTAGGGTCAGTAAGGAACACAAATGTATGGCAGTGCATGCACTTTAGTCTCAGGCGATGCCGCTTGGCACGATTGTTCCTTAGGTCAAACAAAGTTGATCTGGCCCGGTAGCCAGGAGATCGTACCATGCAGACCCCCCAAAAAGGGGGGGTGAAAGAGTCGGCTCCCCAGGTCCAATCTATGCTATATTCCTTCCTAGTCTTAGCAACTAGGGCAAGTTATATATCATTTTCGTATAAATTAGGGACGAGGAATTTATTTTTGAAATAATTATTATGCCTTTCCATACAAAAAAAATATTTTTGTACAAAACATGAAAATGTTATGTCATTTTTTGTGACAATTTTGGATGTTACAATCACCACAATCACAATTAAGATAAAAGCCATTCTAATCCAGTTTGAACCCCTAATTTTATTTTTTTAACTATCGTCAAGTTTTTCGTGAATATGATAATCACGAAAAACTTGACGATAGTTAAAAAAATAAAATTAGGGGTTCAAACTGGATTAGAATGGCTTTTATCTTTTGTTATGAAGAATATACTTGACATGTCCTGCTTAAAATCCTTTTTTAACGCCACAGATGGCTAGTAACTTAAAGCAGTGCAGACTTAACATGTTGCAATGGAACGCACAGAGTATTAGACCAAAGTTAGTATCGTTTGAAAATCTACTTATTCAGGAGAAGATCCATATAGCGGCACTTAGTGAAACATGGTTAGATTCCGACTGTTATTTTCGCATTAGTAATTATAATATACCTATATAGGGCAGACAGATCGGATGGATATGGTGGTGTTGCAATCCTTACGCATAAATCGATTAAGTCTGAGCATTGTCGTGTTCAACACCCTAATCCTGGTGTAGAAGTTGTTTACGTTAAAGTGTTTAATTGTGATCAAATTAAAAACTTGATTTCAGTTTACTGTTCGTCTTCTGTAGTGACTCAGCAGAGTGATTGGGATTTTATTTTTTCAATCGTGCAACATAACGTGATTATCATGGGTGACTTTAATGGCCATCACACCAACTGGTCATATAAAACGGATACTCGCGGCACTCAAATATATGATTCTCTTGTGGACTGTAATCTAGTTTCTCTTAATGATCACAGCCACACAAGAGTGCGCCTAGTGAATGGAATGTTACAGGAGTCGTCTCCAGATATTTCTATAGTATCTACTGATCTTTATTTTGCATTTAATTGGAACGTTATGAAAGAATCACTAGGAAGCGATCACCTAATTATAAAGATTTCTACATATTTAAATTCTTGTGTTAACTCTGCTGTACCAAAGAGAAACTATAAAGAGGCTCAATGGAATGAGTACAGAATGTATTTAGAAAATAAGTTTGCTGATTTGTCTTTGCCTGAAGCTCCTCAAGAATCATATAATTGTTTTTTAAGTATTATAAATGAAGCTGCTGATCTTTTCATACCATATATTAAAATTAACAATAATCCAGCAACAAAATTCCAAACAAAACCATACTGGAACCAGGCTTTATCCAAAGCCGTTGCCGAAAGACGTTTAGCTCTCTCATTGTTCAGACGAAATCCTACACCACAAAATCTTGAGGAACTTCAGGCTAAGATAAGAGACACTCAGAGACTTATTAGAACGCGTAGAAATGAAAGTTGGCAACAATTTTGCAACTCCATAAGCGAGTCCTCATCAGCCTCTGAAGTTTGGTCTCGGATGAAATGGGTAAAGGGCTATAGGTCTTCTCGGCCTCATGTTAGTGCAGAAAAAGCTCATAATCTTCTTTGTTCTCTCACGCCAGATTATGTATCACCGCCGACGCCAGTGATTGAGTCGGGTGGCACGGTTATAGACGAACCATTTACATTACATGAACTAGATTCTTGCATTAAACCAAAAGATACAGCTCCGGGTCATGATGGGATAGCTTTTTCTATGATTAAAAATCTTCCTGAGAAAGGAAAACTCTTACTATTATCATTGTACAATAATTTCTACTCTATAGGTTTTGTCCCTACTCAATGGAGAGAAATTAGTGTAGTCCCGATACCTAAACCCGGAAGAGACCCCTCCTCTGACTCTGCTCTTCGACCAATCTCTTTAATTTCATGTGTGTGTAAAATATTTCATTCTATGATAAATAGGAGGGTGGAATGGTTCATAGAAAAAAGATGTATGTTTGCCGAAGAAACTGTTGGTTTTAGAAAGTGTCGATCATCTTTGGATAATTTAAGTAGCTTAGTTAGTCGGATTCAGACCGGATTTTCAAAAAATATGATCACTTTGGGGTGTTTCATAGATATTGAGAATGCATATAATAATGTAAATGTTCCCACTTTAATTGAAATACTTGACAGGCTACGAGTCGGACATCATATTTGTCGATATCTATGGAATTTCTTAAAGGAAAGATACCTCACAATACAAACTGATGCATCTATGTTAAGAAGATCAACTGGTCGCGGGTTGGCTCAGGGAGATCCTACTTCGCCATTGCTTTTTAATGTTTATATTTTGCATATTCAAAAATCAATTACAAGTGTTTACTTTTCACAGTATGCAGATGATTATATTTTATATGTTACAAAGAAATCTATAGAGGAGGCCGAGGATGTATTACAAAAGTCCCTTAAGGTGGATGTCTAGGGATGGGATGCCGATTATCAGCCAAAAGATGGCGTCACTGTGCACGAATTGTGGATTTTCACTATTTCTCCCAAAATACAAAGTTTCATAAGATGTGTTGATATGTCCGAAAACTATAAAAAATACTACATCTAAATCGAGACATTGTCTCATTTCGTTATTATCGGAATCCAACTGCAAAATATTGCAATTTCTTGCATTCACGCACACTTACGTACTTAAAGTCACCTTAAAGTCAGTGTCAAATGTCAGCAGATTCGTAATGTTACAGTAAAGTAACCTAGAGGGCGCAGCGGATGAAATGTTTATTGTTGAAAAAAGATTGGAAATTAAATAATAAATTCTTGTTTGAGCAACGATTAAGAATTACATGGCATTCAGAAGCAACTAATGTTTTCGACCATCAACTGTCATGTGGTCGTGGCACCCGTAGCCTCTATTTTGAAAAAAATCAGATTGTAGCTAAGATACATGGTTCAAACCCCGACAATTCCAATTTTTTTTTTTTCTTAATTTTTGCATTCTCTTTTGAATTATTTTAAGCGTATGTTATATTTCGAAACTAAACTTACGTGAGTAAAACATTTTCAGTATTTTAATTATTTTTTAATAATATTATGGGAAGATTTATAAAAGTATTTTTATTTTCCGGTTTTTAAAGGATATGAATGATTAAAATAATTTAAAAAAAGTCATGCATGAGGCTAATTAGGATCGCGGAATAGGTACATAAGAAGTCAACTATCGACGAAGTATAGCTGGTCAAGCAGATCTTGTCAGTAGAAAAAGGCGGCAAATTTGAAAAATGTAGGCGCGAAGGGATATCGTTCATAGAACATTTGGATTTCGCGCCTTTTTTTACTGACAAGATTTGCTTGACCAGGTATAAAATAAAAGTTTCCAAAATTTTATTGAAATGATATACCTACATGAAATAATCAAATACAGCACATTTACTTAAAATAACTTTTAAAATAAGGCATACAAAATTACCAAAAAGATGAAATAAAATAAATAAATAAATACTGTCATGCTGTTCAACTTGTTAGACTTATACTCAATAGCTAAAAGCCACTAGACCATTTGACCATAGTAGACCCGGGCGAAAAATGCCTTCTTATTTAAGTAACCCATTACTGTCAAAAATATCAAGTTTGAATTGATTTGAAATATAATTTTTCATTGTCGACTTATTGACATCCAAACGTTGCGAGCATGTTGTACTTTAAAACATTTGGCAACGTCGCACGGGGAAATCTTCTGAAAATGTCCTTTTATATTTTGATATTTATGGATATATGAGGATTCTTCTACTTATGTTGCAAATTGATTAAATTATCGAGAGAAAAATGCTAATGCAAAGAAAACAAGAAATATCCGTTTCATTTCTCATGCTATTGATTCGGTTAAATTGTGTTCTAATGTATGGGGAAGACAAACTAATTATAGCCAGCCTTTTATGAATGTAGTATGATACCTTAGGGTATGGTGCTTTACGCACACTAGCGTCCCTTCCCCTCCCCCTGACGCAACCCCCCCTTTTTGCATGAAATATGTCCCGGTTCACAGTTTTTTACATTTTTTGAGGAAAGTATACAGGGTGATTCATGAGACGTGAGCAGGACTAATCCTGCACACTCAGTAACTGATAATTGACCGATCACCGTCGTATTTAAGTGAAACAACCACACTTTTTCCTATTTTTTTACTTTTTGGCGAGGGCAAATTTAATTTTCTACTATCATGGTCACCCTACAAGACCTAATTAATAAACATAAAACCTCTTTAACCGTAATGACAGCATTATGATTACGAAGAAATTAAACTGTCAAACTTGAGTGAGATACGAGTTTTCAAAAGTAACCAGACCGTGATGACATTAAATTTGAGACAGAATATCGATAGTTTACTATTCTAATTGTAGGGTGACCATGCATGTCGTAAATAAATTAATAACTTTTTTTTTCAACACGACTAGAAAATTAACGTTAACCTCACTAATACTGATACGAAACAGTTGCTTATAATTTACGAAATGCGCAGTGTTAGTCCTGCTCACGTCTCCTGAATCACCCTGTATATTTTAGGAAAAAAGTGTCAATGAAAGAAATAATCCTTAATAAATTCTTAATAAAAAAAGGTCATATTCATTTTTCATGTATTAGCTTGTTAAAATTCGAAATAACATAGTTAAATAATAAATTAAAAAAAAAAAAAACATAGTTTTTACTTAGGATTCGAAACTCATTTATTATACACGGTGTAACACGAGGAAACCGAATAATTTTGACGGCGTATTCCTGATCATATTTAGAGACAAAAATGTCCTATAAACTTTTTTGAAATGCGGCTAGTTTCAGAGTTAACACCAATTTAAATTAAAAAAAAAAGTTTCTATTGTTACATAGTTCAAAACGCCTTTTTGATGGCGATGTTGTTACTATGGGATTTAGTCTAAATATCCTTATTGATATGTCAAAAAGTGACAATTAAGTAACACGTTGCAAAAACTACCTATTTTATGTATTTTTTCAAAATTTTAAACCTAGTAGTTTCGGAGATAAAGGGGGAGGGGGGAATAGTCATTTTTTGCCTATTTTCTTGAATAACTTCTAAACTGTTTATTCGAAAATTATAAATAATATATATTTGAGATCCTTACAATAAGCTCTTTCATTTGATATGTAACATGATATAGTTTGAATTTTTTTTCATTTACCCTCCAAAAGCGGCCCCCATGTTTGAAATTCATTTGTTTACAAACTTACATATGTGTACCAGATTTCAACTTGATTGGTCCAGTAGTTCCGGAGAAAATCGGCTGTGACAGACGGACAGACAGACAGATGCACGAGTGATCCTATAAGGGTTCCGTTTTTTCCTTTTGAGGTACGGAACCCTAAAAACAATAAAAAAAATTGTTTTCGGCGAAATTGACCTAAACTCATACAAACATTTTTCCTTCTTTTAATTTGACCTCAGAAATAAAATCTTTCGCATTTCTTGAGGACACCTTGTATAATAAGTGTTATAAAATGAATATAACCTTTTTTACTAAGAATTTAATAAGGAACTATTTCTTTCATTGACACTTTTATCCTAAAATGTATACATGAGGTCAAAAAAAGGAAAAGATGTAATATGTGTTTAGGTCAACTACGCCAAAAAAAAAATTTTTTTTGGTTTTTTTTTTTTAATTTTATGAATGAATTTGTATATAAAAATTAAATGCTATTGGTAAACTTGTCACTTAAAATGGTTTTTTTTTCGTAAAACTTAGTTTTTGCAAAGTGTTACTTGTCACTTTTTGACATAGAGTCTGGCTAGCCAAAAATTGTTGACAGATATTTCGTTGTTGTATCACCAATTGTCTATGATTTGAAAAAAAGCTAAAAGTCAGTTGTCGATTTATGTCATTCATTCAAATTGTTTGCGGTTTTTATGGGGTTTATTTTAAATAATATTAATAATTTCTATGCTGAGTGAGGTTCACAAACTATTATTTAAGCTCGTAAATAATTACGACAATGTGCGAAGTCGACGTGTAGCGTTGTATAATGAAAAAGTGCAATGTTTACAACTTCTAACCAAATGTAAACAAAATACGAGGTTGGTGCTCTATAAATATTTTGATACTTTAAGTACTAGTTCTAACATTTGCCGATTACTTTGATTAAGTACGTGAATTTATTAATGCCTGAATCTCATAAATAGGACAAGTGTATAAAGAAACGGATAAATTAAAAGTTCTGAAAAATATCTATAAAATCTAAATATTGGAACGTAAACATGTGTGTTTGTCGTTGACTGTACTTTAAATAGTGGTAGAAATTATGTGAGCTGACTTTGAGTGCACTTAAACGTTTATTTAGCTTATTTCCTTAGGTACCTTATTTGTGCACAGAATATCAAAGATATTGTCTAGTATCAAAACTATAATTCCTACTACACAAAGTGTGACCAGCCCAAGATTTTTTGAATTTCCCGCCAATAATTTAGGTAAAATTTCAGTAGCCAGACTCTATCAATAAGGATATTTAGACTAAATCCCATAGTAGCAACATCGCCATCAAAAAGCCGTTTTGAACTATGTAACAATAGAAACTTGTTACTTTTGGCCAAATTGTTAATTGAAAATACCTACTCTCAAAAATACCTACTATAAAAATGTATTTAGTAGAGTGTTTTAACTCGGGTGAAAGGCAGCATTTTTGAAAAAAAACAGGCAAGTGCGAGTCGGACTCGCGCACGAAGGGTTCCGTACCATAATGCAAAAAAAAACAAAAAAAAGCAAAAAAAAAAAACGGTCACCCATCCAAGTACTGACCACTCCCGACGTTGCTTAACTTTGGTCAAAAATCACGTTTGTTGTATGGGAGCCCCATTTAAATCTTTATTTTATTCTGTTTTTAGTATTTGTTGTTATAGCGGCAACAGAAATACATCATCTGTGAAAATTTCAACTGTCTAGCTATCACGGTTCGTGAGATACAGCCTGGTGACAGACAGACGGACAGACGGACGGACAGCGAAGTCTTAGTAATAGGGTCCCGTTTTACCCTTTGGGTACGGAACCCTAAAAATATCATCTACTAATGTTATTGTTATGCACAAGCAGAAGATATTATAGAATCTTGTTTATTTACAAGAAGATGACATTTTTCTCCACATACCTATATATTTTTGAGAAAAATATAGCTAGGTATTTTAGTTTAAAAATCATTGTTACAATAAATATAGGCTTTTCCAGAGAACATTTATATTTCTACCGAAACGAAAGCAGAATTCACAAGGGTTTTCGGTGGACGACCGTAACGCGAATGATTGCTTGGACTGACCTTTCTATAAATATATAAATGTATTTTATTGTGTAATAATCATAATAATTATTAAGTTATATTAAATCTGGGAATGAAATTATATCAGAAAGGAGATTCTTAAATGAGTAGGTATACTCGTTGTATTGTTATTTAATAAAACAATATTTGTTGTCTTCAATGGTGGTATATTATATAAAAATATGGCACTTTATATTTAATTACATTTCAGTTATATCGAATAGATCCTATCCTTGTAGCTGTCAATAGTGGAAGAGGGCGGGGCTAGATGCAGTGTTGTCAGGCTAGTCCTGTTAAGGCAGCGTTACACATATATCTGTTAAGGTTCCTTTACACTCTACTACATCTTCCCCTTTTAAAAAACAAATTTCTTTATCACACAATTGCACAGAAGTACTAATTTCTAAAAATCTAATTCTACATTGTTCAGTCTTGCGATACTAATACTTAAGCTTTCAGTTATTACAAAATTGCACAAAGTTGTTATTTCTAAACTTAGCCACACTAATTATAATATCTTATTACTAATAATACATGTGCTACTTTTCTCCCCCCTTCAAATCATAGCAACCATTGGAGTTGAGCCCTCAACAAGCTGAGGAGACTGGTGGAACACAAAGCTTTAAGCCGCTCGGATATGGAATGATGTCCTCGTATATTCTACATTATTATTATCTAATAAGTTATATGACCTAAAGCCATTATATTTACAAATTTTTCCTTGCAACCATATGTTTTTATTTGGTTCTTTTTTGAACCACACCTGCTGTCCAACATAAAAACTATTTTTACATTTAGTTTTACTATTGTAACATTTAATATTTCTATTTAATGATCTTTGAAATTGTTTTTCTACATTAATATTAAGCCTTGGCTCTAGGTATTCATAGTTAACAATAGCTTTTGTTTTAATATTTCTGTTCATCATTAATTGACTAGGAGAGAAATTGGTACCAGAGACGGGAGAAGCCCTATACTGTAGTAATGCTAATCTAAAGTCAGTCTTATCTTCATAACATTTAAGTAAAATTTTCTTAGCTATCTGAACGCCTCTTTCTGCCATTCCGTTCGACTGAGCATATCTAGGGCTGGTATATGTGAATGTAAAACCCCATTCACGAGCAAATTGAAGGCACTCTCTAGAGTCAAAGGGCACATGGTCTGAAACTACTTCATTAGGGATGCCCCAGTTACAAAAAACATCTGTTAGGCTGTTAATAATGCACTTGGCACTCTTGTTTGTTAATAATTTAATATCTAACCATTTCGAATAATAATCATATACTACTAGATAACTTTTTGTTTTAAATTCCATTATATCTGTAGCTATTTTATTAAAGGGTAGTTTAGGTACTTCATGAGGCGATAAGGGCTCTTTCACATTATTATTTTGGTATGTTTGACATGCAAAACATCTCCTTACATATGTGTCTAAGTGTTCATCAATTTTTGGCCAATAGTACATATTCCTGGCAGTTTGTTTCATTTTAGTTGTGCCAAGATGCCCTTCATGTAAACTTTTCATAAATTTTAAGCGCAATGTGGTAGGTATTATTATTCTATGATTTAAAAACACTAGACCTTCATCCACGGTTATTTCAGATCTAAGCTTAAAATAATACTGTAAATTGTCTGACACATGTTTTTTGTCGGGCCATCCATTCTTAGTATATTCAATTAATTTAGAAAGTTCCGTATCATTCTTAGATTCCGAAATTAACTCTTGTTTTTGCTCAAGAGTGCACTGCAAGTGACTTGCAAGTCCTACACAATGGACCATTTCGTTAATGTATGGATCATCTGTGTTGTTACACTTAATATATGCACGAGATAGTAAATCTGCTATGAACATGTATTTTCCTTTTAAATATTTATATTCTATGTCATATTTCAGAAGTCTTAGCTTCATTCTTTGAAGCCTAGGGGACGGGACTTCATGAATATGTTTTTTAAGCAAGGACTCCAGCGGCTTATGATCATTTAAAATTGTACATTTTTGTCCATATATGTAGTAATGGTATTTTTGAGTGGACCAACACACACTTAATAATTCCTTTTCGATTTGTGAAAAATTTTGTTCAGACGGAGTTAAGCTCCTTGATGCAAAAGCCACTGGTTTTCCTTCTTGCATAAGACAACAACCTAATCCATCCTTAGAAGCATCACATTGTATCACTATCGGCAATTTATGGTTAAAATTTTGCAAAGCTGGAGCTTCTGTTAATTTCTTTTTAATATTTTTAAAAAAATCTTCATGAATGTCTGTCCATAACCAAGTCACATCTTTTTTCAACAATAATTGGAGCGTTGATGCAATATTAGCCAGATTAGGAATAATATACCTCCCTCTATTGAGTGAAAATAAAACAAAATACACAGGTAATCTGTGTTGCGGTTTTAAAGTGCCATCTGTTACACCTTTGACAAATTAAAAATGATTGCTTGTCAAATGAAGTCGCCATGTTAGAATTACACCGATACTATAAGCATCACTCACACAAACAAGCAATGAGGCAAAATTTTACCAATAGTCAAAGGCTTTTTTCTTAATAATTTTAATCAAAATCTAGTATTTTTTTACGTTAAGCGAAGACAGAAATATATATACTACCCAAACATTACATATACAAGTGAAGAAACCCTATATAATAGGAGCTAGGGTGCCAAGAAAGTTGTATGAAAATCGAGCAAGGAGAACCACCATGTCTGAATAATCTCGGTCTTGAAATATCTATATCTAAAACTAAGTTATGTGTATTTAAAAAAGGTATTAATAGAAAACCTGTAAGCATCAAAATTAATGATAAAAAAATAGAGTTAGTCGAGTGTGTTAAGTATCTAGGAATGTGGTTGGATCGATCTCTTAGGTGGGAAAAACATATTAACGAATTAGCTCAAAAGATTCAGAAATATTCCAATGTTTTAAAAGTTCTAGTTGGACCGGGATGGGGTGTCCATCCAAAACATCTCCGAAGATTATACTTTGCTGCAATTCGTAGTCGAATAGATTATGCGTCTTTTCTTTACGACGATAGTTGCGATTCTCATTTGTACAAACTCGATAAAATTCAAAATCAGTCATTGAGGACTATCGGCGGTTTTATTAAGTCTACTCCTATACACGCAATGGAATGCGAATTGTGTGTACAACCGTTGTACATTCGTCGCATCTATTTGGCATCCAAGTTTTGGCTAAAATCTAGATCTTTTGAAGATAACACAACTATCAAACTCTTAGATGGATTAAATAATGACTTACAAGTTCGAGACACTTTGCGAAATAAAAAACCTCTTCTTCTTACCATTCATAATATGTATAAGTTAACAACTATGTATTCCAGTAAGGTATTAGAAATGTTTACTTTGGACCAATGGGTAAATCATATAGATATTTCTAAATCTATTAAGTTAAACATTACTTCTATTAACAAATCTAAGCGCGAGTATGACAAAATTTCCCTAAGAACTTTTGTTAACAATTTTTTACGTACCAATTACTCTGGATTTTATTGCATATATACCGACGGTTCTAAGGAAAAAAACTCATTAGGTGCTGCGATTTATGACCCTCAATCGAAAGTATCGGTTAAATTACATATAAAATATGATATGTCAATAATGCACGCTGAGTTGGTTGCCATTGCTGAGGCCTTATCCTACATTCAATCCCTAGATTGCAATCATATAGTCATTCTGTCAGATTCTAAAAGTGCTCTGCAGCATATTGCTCGGTGTACCACGAAAAATCGATGTCTCCCGGTTGCCTATTCCATTTTAAATATCATTGATAAATTACAATCGCAAGATAAGACCATAATTCTGCAATGGATTCCATCTCATGTAGGTATAGCCGGTAATGAAGTAGTGGATTCCATAGCCAGGCTGGCTTGTCATGGTGGAGTAGAATGTAATACCTTGCCTTTTTATACGGATTGTATAATTTTAGCCAAACAGAGAACCTATACTTTATGGAAAGAATACTTTGATAAGAGATCAACAGAGAAGGGTATTTGGTACAAGACGATCCAACCTCATCCTTTAATGACACCGTGGATTGATTGTTTGCTTAATAGACGTGACATTGTATTGATGATGAGACTACGTTCTGGACATATCCCATTGAATAAATTCGGTTATTTAATGAAGAAAGTTCCTTCTCCTAATTGTGATGAATGTGATGTATTAGAAGACGTGTACCATGTTATAATGGAATGTGTCCGGAATGAAGCTGCTCGGATACAACTGGCTTTTTCAAGCCATAATAATATGTTTGATGTTGGGGGCTGCAATAGCGTCCTGGCTGCTCGCTCTGTCGGACGCTGCCATGGCGCTATTGCAGCTTGTACGAAAAGCTTTAGTATGTAGAATAAGTTAGTTGTAAGAATATATTAATTTGTGGTTTTTTATGGAGCGACATGTTCACCTCGGTGACAAGCTCTAAAAATAAAGAGAAAAAAAAAAACTTCAATAATGGAATTTGTATGCAACATTGCAGTCCCAAAATCGAGACTGCAATGTTTTTAACTTTTTAAATTTTTGACTGACCATAAACTAAGCGCTTCGCGACCTATTTTTTAGACGGCAAAGTCGACTTTGCCGTCCATTTTTGAGAAAAATTATTTACTCTTATTTTTTTAAGGTAGCAGTCACAAAAATAAAAGATAGCTCACGAGAACATAAGTAAGCGGAGCGATTGGCAAATTTGACCCAATGATGTGGGGTATCGTTGGATGGGTCATTCAAATTGAATAAGGGGTTCAAATAACATTTTTATACCTATGAAAAAAATAATCCCTATGCCCCCTCCGGCCCCCTCCGGGGGGTTAGAGGGGTCTTACTTTTGAACCATGGGTCCAAAAAATATGAAAATAATCATAAAATAGAAGAGAACTAAATATGTACTTTCAAAGAAAACTACTATACAGCGAATATAATCGGTGTAGCCGTTTTTGAGTTATTGCAGTCTTTTCTCTTCTTAGTAAAAAGACATACTACGCGCTGCAAAGGCACTCCTTTATCCTTGTTATGGACATGATACTAATAGCCCCCCTTTCCATGGAACCCCTTCACCCCTATTCCACCTTTGGTGCTGACACTTCCATAATTTGTAAATATTTGCAAAGTCTGTGGGTTTGACTCTGGTACGTAGCCCTGGTATAGGATCACTTTGCTGTCTGTCCGTCTGTCAGGCCGTCCGCCCGTCCGCCCGTCCGCGCGTCCGCCTGTCTGTCAAGACCCTTTATCTAGGGAAATTGAGCCACTTAACTTCAAACTTATTTCGGTATTAACAAAATGTAATAGGGAAGATGTTTGCTTAGAGGGTCGAACGGATTTACCCGAGTTTGAAGTTAAGCGACACAATTCTGAATACAGTAAAAACGTAAAAAAAAAAATAAAAAAAATGCGTACGCAACCCTCGGTAGGCGAATCCGACTGGCACCTAACCGGTTTTTAGGGTTCCTAACGGGACCCTATTACTAAGACTTCGCTGTCCGTCTGTCTGTCTGTCCGTCTGGCTGTATCTCACGAACCGTGATAGCTAGACGTTGAAATTTTCACAGATGATGTATTTCTGTTGCCGCTATAACGACAAATACTAAAAACAGAATAAAATAAAGATTTAAATGGGGCTCCCATACAACAAACGTGATTTTTGACCAAATTTAAGCAACGTCGGGAGTGGTCAGTACTTGGATGGGTGACCGTTTTTTTTTTCTTTTTTTTTTGCATTATGGTACGGAACCCTTCGTGCGCGAGTCCGACTCGCACTTGCCCGGTTTTTTTTACTGTGTAATACTTAGCTTTCATATCAAAACTGCTTTTGAAAACAGAAACAATCAAATTTTATCAGTACCTAATAAAATGTCAATTCCTTTTTACAATAGGTCCACCAGGACCAGGAGAACCAGGTCAATCAGGACAGCCAGGTCAACCAAGGAAACCAGGACAGCCGGGAGAATGCATACCCTACCGGGGTAGACGACACGATGATGACGACGAAGATTGGGGCCACACTAGGAGAGGTCGTTACGACTTAAGGCGCCGAGGTACGTAATTTCTAACTGTACGTATAGATCTACTACGGAAGATTTTTTTTACCTTACATATCCGTAACAAATTCCTCCATTCCAAAGTCAAGTGGATGGAAGAGGGTGTTTTTCACCACTAAAGTGTCCCATTTAGTTCTTCACTGTTTAAAAATGGTTTTAAAATTATAACACACTTTTACATAACAAAATATTCTCTATTAAATTATAATACTTGCTTGGGAAGTATGTACCTATCTATTCTTAGCAACATACTTCATAGATACTTACCTATCTATTGTAAGGAATGCGGAATATAATTATTGCTCCAATAAATGATGTATAAGAAGACATTACATTATAAAAGTGACTTGTGATTTCAGATGATCGCGCGGTTGAGACCGACCTCAACCCAGGGACCGTTACCGGTATTCTGACTACAGGTTATTATTGAGGTATAACCGGTGTAATTTGAATTTGGGTATTTATATCACTTAAGCTCCGAATAGAGGTATTCGAATACCGGTATTCAATAGTGTTATCGGTTTAGCCAATTGACAACAAATACCACTATTTGATAGTTTACTCCTAAAGCTATTACCGGTAATAAGTAAGTGCCAATACCGGTTGTAGTAGTACCACGATTCGTTCCTTCGCTACTCGTCAAGGACGTTGTCCGGCCCGCTTGTAAAGTTGTAAATACTTATGATTCGGATCTTAGAATGCCCGTTTTCATGTTGCTGGTGAAATTAGCTGTTAGGTGATGATTTTGATGGATAAATATTTAATAGCGTTCATTTGATTCTTTTCATTGTTTTTTAATTGTTGATTTAATTGTATTTTATTATGTATGTAGTTTATAATCTCAAAGATATGAGCGCTGATTAGACGTGCGCGCCGCCGCCATAAGGAGTACGCGCGCCGCCGCCGCCGCCGGTAGTTTAAAATTCGCGCCGAATATTTTTTTATAAGACAGTATTATGCAGCGTTAAAATATGTAATAGGTTATAGTCCGATAAGAAATAGTTGAAAATTATTGCGGGCGCCATTTCCTACGTAACTCTCACATTTTTGACGTAAAATACTTACTTAAAAATGGCAATAATTACGTACTTACGGAATTTTTCTGGTTATATAATTGAATTTCTACTATTTTATGTCGCACCAACACCATACTAAGTCATTATTTGTCTTATTACAACGTAATGAACCAAATAGATAAAAAAATATTATTTCGGATTTTTTTTCCTGTGCGTTCATCAAGACATCAAGAGACAGACCCGATTTCATTTAAGAAAGTTCTTACGAAATCATGATAAAAGTACATGCATTATTGTATACCATTGTTCAGATGTTGCTGCATCCTACGATACCCCGCTAAGTTTGATTTAATGTTAATAAAATGACGCCAATGAATGGTAAAATTTTACCACCTAATACGAGCTATAAACTTTTTGGAAAAATATAAAAATAGTAGGTTTTACTTTAGTTCATAACATAAGTTGACATTATCAGTAAGTGTATTTGTAATTAAAAGCAATTATTCTATATTAATTTAAAAAAAAAAACATGATATTGACAAAAAAAAAACCTTATGCATATAAAGTACTGTATATTCGGCAACGTCCAAAATACTAGACGTCTTTTCATTATGCAGCGTATCTTTTTATTTACACCGAACCTGGCAACATCCAACATATTTGTCATACCTATGTTTTTTTCGAAACTATTATAAATAGATTTTTTTCATGATTTTTCTACAATAAACAACCACATACCTAATAAGATAATAACACCGAAAAACTGATACTAACACAGTTTTTTAAGATTTTTTTCCCTTGTCGATTTAAGGGTTAAGCATGACTTCATTATACGTCTTAATATTGAAAAGTTGAAAAATTCCACGCCGCCGCCGTGGATTTTTTGGTGGCGCGCTGTTGCCCAATTATTTTCGACCGGCGCGCACGTCTAGCGCCGCCCGATAGGCATTTAGCCGGCGACGGTTCGCCGGTCAAAATTGGTTGGCGGTGGCGGCGAATCGGCGGCGTAGCCTTGAAAACTTGGTTTATGCGAAGAGAATTCAAACCTTTTAATTTCAAGGATTATTTATTGAATTATGGTAGGAAAAAAGTTTTTCATGCCATGAACTGTAGATAAGCAGCACAATGAACATCTTTATATTGTGAGGTTACTGTTAATTGAATTTATCACTGATTCACTACACCTTATAAAACAAAGTCTCCCGCCGCGTCTGTCTGTAACTATATGAATGTATGTTCACGATGAACTCAAAACCTACTCAACTGATTTTCATGCGGATTTCAGCTATCAATAGAAAGATTTTTGAGGAAGCTTTAGTTTAGGTGTACAATTTGTTAAGGTTTTGTGTTATCCGTGCGAAGTCAGTGCGGGTAGCTATAGTCAAATATAATAGTTATTATATGTACGTATCGCCAAGAGAGGTGAATGATTACACACACTGCTCGCACAGAGTACCTACTAATCGCAAAAATAGTATGAATGAATCAATGAGTGAATGCGACTTAAACGTACGATATTAAAAGCCTATAAAAAAAACCTTCAAGAAACTTTTTTACAGTTGATATCAACTTGATATTGGTACGAAATACGGAAGCCTAAAAAGAATATTAATTTCAAAATCTCACTGTCATTACATGATTTTGTTGTTGTGTGCGTGACTTCAACTATCGTGCTCATACCTTTACATTCAATTGTTGAGGATATGTTCTGGAATAGACGTATTAGGTTAGACTCCATATCACCTATTTCTTATTCATTGACATTGCCTGGCCACCGAATCGCTAACTACTGCCACATGTTTAGCTTAAGCATAGACAAGAGAAAGCATGCAGTCTAATATATATTAGCCAAAAAAGTTATATATCCGAACTTAATATAAGGTGCTAACAAATTAGCTACCAATATTTTTACAGCTGATAATACTCGACTCCTGGAGTATATTTAAGTATGAAACATTTAGGTTTTATGATGTTCTTTGAGAAAATTGGAAAACAAATTTGCTACGTAAAAACACCCTGTTAATGAGATAATTAAATGAGACCTCTTTTTAACTGGCCACTTCACGTTGATAAATGAAATGACACGTTGATGATAATGACATTTAACACAAACAATTGTTGGCAAAACAGAAAGTGTTAAACATCTTGTCAGTTAAATCATAGACAAATATAGTAAGCATAGAGTGCTCACTCCATACATCAGTTTTGGTACCAAAAAGACTATTATTTTCGTAATTGACATTTAGCATCGAGTAGCGGAATTATCAGTACCGCTACTTGATACTAGATGTCTCAAATGTCGCGACTCACGAAAATTGTATTGAACAACTATTTACAACTAATATTAAAGAAAATAAGTTCCAGTGAATCCTTGTTTAATATTCGCTGAAAGTTGTTGAGCATTAGACTTTTCGGTCGGTGCAACATCTATTGTCAAGTAGCAGTACTGATAATTCCGTTACTCGATACTAGATGTTGACTACGAAAAGAATAGTATTTTTGGTACCAAAACTGATGTATGGAGTG
Organism: Cydia fagiglandana; assembly: GCF_963556715.1. Taxonomy (NCBI): domain Eukaryota; kingdom Metazoa; phylum Arthropoda; class Insecta; order Lepidoptera; family Tortricidae; genus Cydia; species Cydia fagiglandana. The sequence continues at coordinate 16,867,683 of NC_085932.1, read as the reverse complement.
AGCATGAGCACTCTATGTATTTTTTCTTTATGTGGTTAAATGCACGTAATGATTATTTTTAATTAATTTTATTAATATAATTTTAATTTATTTTTTGTTCGGTAAATAAAACAAAAATATGATATGAAAAGTTTTCTTGATTTCTATTTAAAGTTAACTGTTTTTATATAAAGTACCATCTCTTAAAATATCGATACCTACAGCTTGGCAAAAAAGAGTAGAAATTAAAAAGTGGCAACATTGTAGTGTCGTCCCTTTCAAACCAATTTATATAAGAAAACGGGACGACACTACAGTGTTGCCACTTTTTAATTTCTACTCTTTTTTGCCAAGCTGTAATTTGTTAGCACCTTATATAAAAGCAATTAATTCCCGATCAAACTAATCTGCATAGCATTTGCAACGACAACGTGTGTAAATATCATCGTTAATGTCAAATTTCTATGAAAATATGACGTTTATATTATAATAACACTCCCTCACTTTGTTCTGTTCAAATCGGTGCAAAGTTAGCTTAGACAGACTCTAGTATCTAACAAGGTCACGCCGATGCCACGGCGATAGCGCAGTGTCGGCAGCGGCGACGCGAAAATTTTGGCGGCGGCGGCGGCGCGAAAATTTTGATGGCGGCGGCGGCGCGCCGGCGCGGCGCTCATATTTCATATGGAAATGTTTTCTGGGGTTAATTCTTTTCATTAATTCATTCATTAACCTCGTGCTTTGAAACGGTCGCAATTTCGAACCACTTGCTACGCTCGTGGTTAAATTATGAAATATTTCGCTTGTACTGCGATCAATATTATATTAGCATGAGGACTTAACAACAACTTTAACCTCTTGTCGCAAAGTTTTTGGTTACTCTTTGATCAAGTGCAATGAATACCGGTATTAAATACGATAACCATTACCGGTATACTGAATACCTGTTATTATTGAGGTATTAATGAATACCGGTATTTCATTATGTCAATTAGTGTAGTTTAGCGATAAAGACAAAAACGGAATGACAGCAATACCTCTAATTCGAATATAGGTATAACATTTTAACCGGTATTCGTTTGACAGTTTATATACAGGTATTTAATAAAACCGGTTATACGGTCCCTGCCTCAACCTGCGGACGCTGATCGTTCCAAGCCGCTACGGCAACCGGCCCGGACGCTGCTACTGCTCCTGCGACCTCAACAGCAAGCCCGTGTTCATCAGCGTCGACCCCAGCCGGCTGACGTAGACAACCTAACAATACGAATGTCCGACCACGCCAAGTTTGCACCGACTTGGCGGTGACAATGCGGACATGTCCAATAGGAGCACCATCGCCATACTTTAATGTACCTGGCGCACTTTGAATGAAAAAATAAGGTCGTCGACTCTACCATAGCACTACTTCGCCTAGTTACACGCCTATACCTAATGTAGCTCGTTATTTTACATCTGGCAACAGTCTAAAATATTCATATTCATATTATATAAAGATTTTTCTTATTTAAATAAGTACCTATTGTAGTTTGGTACTGTAATGTTTTAGAGTCAATTTCCAAGATTATACTAGTGTATTGATTCTAAATAGTTTTGTGTAATTACTTATATTAAGAATGATGTTAACAAACTATAAAATATGAACATATAAGTACGTGTTTTTTTTTGTAATTTATTGTCCTATTAAATTATAGTACCTACCTATGCGTTAACCTCATGTATGCATGCTTCATCAAATATCCATAATTCGTCTAAATTTTAACAAAAATGCCTCCAAGTATCCAATAGCATGTATGTATTACTAGAAATAAAACAAGGCAGTAGATATTATATCGTACTTGTATTGCTAAGTGGCAAGCGTACAGAGCATCGCGGTTCCGCGCTTCACCCAGAATTCGGCATTCTCCTTGCCGGAGGGCAAATCCACGGCCACCACGAACGCGCCCATGCGCTTCGGATAGTAGTAGCACGGGCAGATGTACCGGTCTGCAAACATACTGGATATTAGGCACCTAACATAGAAATAAACCTAAGCGACTAACAATGCCGTTATGTAGATTATTAGGTATAACGGATTTAGGCAAAATGTTACAGGCTCTCTCTGTCTCATGAACCGTGATAGCTAGACATCAAATTTTCACAGATGATGTATTTCTGTTGTCGCTATAACAACAAATATTAAAATGTACGGAACCTTAGAGGATATAACCAACGGAGACGACATGTCTATAATTTTCGGTACAATATAGTCTGCCGTTTTTTGCGGGGGAGGGGCACATCAAATGTATAGGTACGTAACGTCAACATAGCCATGTCAGATAAACGTCAGTCCACACATGTGTTTGACATGTGGTTGACCATTGGCCGCCTTTTTTCGACATACATAGGGGAACGCCTGTTAATGACCACTCCGTTTGGTTATATTCTCTAAGTACGGAACCCTCGTTGGGCGATTCCGACTCGCACTTGTCCGGTTTTTTTATTATATACAGTTCAGTGTGGTGGAATATCATAATAATGAGACACTGTGATGTGAACAGATTATTTTTAACACGTTGTAAAAGTGGTTCACAGAGAAGGAATCGGTAATAAGAAATATGCGAATTATGAACGCTTACTTCGGAGCCTGCGGCCCGTGGCCCGGATTGGCTTGAAGTGGATGGGCGTCAAGGGGAACACCAGCTGCATAGGAAGCGGCTCCTGCAGATACCCCTCCTTGCGGAACCATGAAGCACCTTCCAAGTACAGCCCTCTGCATAATTTATAGAAAATATATTTTTAATTTGAGAATCTATTTTTTAATTTGATAAAAACCTTTTTTTTTCATCCTGCCAGCGCCCACATTTCGTGTAGATACGACTGTTGAACAACTCAAGTAAATGGATAAGAGTATGCTCGAAAGAACAGAGGGTGCGATACAGTGCAGGCTGGTTTATCTAGGCTTCAGCTAACAGATTGTGTGTCTATGAAAAACACAGACCGTACCGCCTCTATTTTTAAGGATGCCACGCTAAAAAGATGTGTTTTCGATTGGCTTATTCTATCTTAATTTGTCTGCAACTAAGGCCCGCTTGCACCATCCCAATAACCCTGGGTTAACCGGTTACACCGTTAACCCAGTTTCAAACTGTACTGGTAACCACGGCAACTCCAGGTTTAACCGGTTAACCCCGGGTTAGTGGAATGGTGCAAGAGGGCCTAAAGTGCCCATACAACCATTTCCAGTCGCCGTTACGACGCGGTGTAGACACATCTTGTGTCGACACCGTCTGTTTCGGTCACAATTCCAGTCGCAGAGTCGTCGCCGTGTCGACACAGTTACCAGAAATGGGGAAGGGTCGACACATGACACAAAGTGACATAAAGTGTGGTCGCCGTGTGCACACATTGTTTCGGGTTTGCGACTACTTTATGCCAAAATCATTCGTTCATTCGTTCATTTTGTTCCTGTCAAATGGAAACTGTCAGATGGAAAAATAGTTAAATAAAAATAAGTGACATTAATACGCCATCTCTAAAATGGATTACAAGACGTAATTATATATTGTTTGCATTTATATTACAATAGGACTTAAATTATTATGGGGAATTAAACTGCTCGAGTGATTTGATAAACTAAGTGTAATATAATCAACGCGCCACCACATTGTTTTAGTATAGCCGGAAATGAAATTGTTTACTTCTCAGTGCTTGTGTTCATAAATATATTATTTGATGCATTTTTAGTACTTCGATGCGTATACTATACTTAAATAACAGAAATAACGCTTTACATACTACGAAACTTGTTAATTATGATGTATAAATATGGTTTAAGGCTGAGAAATATTGCAGTCACAAAGTAGTCGCAAATGTTTCGACTTTGTGTCGACTCTGTGTAGACACATGACACGCGCTGTCAAAAGTAATAACAAAGTTACTGGATTTGCAAAATGGCTCCTTGTGTTCATTTGTTTTCAGATATTCTCAAAGTGTAAAAATGACGTGGTCAGAGATGGGACTTCATAGATTAACTGTTTATTCGACTAATTAATGGAATAAAAAAAGTTAATCCTCAAATTTTAATCACGATTAGTTTAGTCGACCTAACATAGATTGAAATTGAATTAATCTGAACATTAATCGAATAAATTATCGATTAAATCTCGGTTGGAAGTTGACAGGGGGCCATTTTTGTACGTAAAAATAATAGAAATGTCTTGCATGCAGATGGTAGCCAAACACTTTGACATAAAAGTCGAGATGGGTGTCGATTTAAAGGTTTTAGGGAGTGCCGATTTCGAAAATGATGACCATTTTGGAATCCAAAATGGCGGCCATGCACTGTGTCATAAAAGTCGTCATGGATGTCGTTTTATACGTTTTAGGGGGCCCCAATTTTGAAAATGATGACCATTTTGGAATCCAAAATGGCGGCCATGCACTATGTAATAAAAGTCGTCATGGGTGTCGCTTTATAGGTTTTGGGGGGCGCAGATTTAGAAAATGATGACCATTTTGGATTCCAAAATGGTGGCCATGCACTATGTCATAAAAGTCGTCATGGGTGTCGTTTTATAGGTTTTAAGGGGCGCAGATTTCGAAAACGATGACCAATTTGGATTCCAAGATGGCGGCCATGCACTATGTCATAAAAGTCGTCATGGATGTCGTTTTATAGGTTTTAGGGGGCCCCGCTTTCGAAAATGATGACCATTTTGGAATCCAGAATAGCGGCCATGCACTATGTCATAAAAGTCGTCATGGGTGTCGTTTTATAGGTTTTGGGGGGCGCAGATTTCGAAAACGATAACCATTTTCGATTCCAAAACGGCGGCCATGCACTATGTCATAAAAGTCGTCATGGATGTCGTTTTATGGGTTTTAGGGGGCCCCGATTTAGAAAATGATGACCATTTTGAAATCCAAAATGGCGGCCATGCACTATGTCATAAAAGTCGTCATGGGTGTCGTTTTATAGGTTTTGGGGGGCGCAGATTTCGAAAACGATAACCATTTTCGATTCCAAAATGGCGGCCATGCACTATGTCATAAAAGTCGTCATGGATGTCGTTTTTATAGGTTTTGGGGGGCGCAGATTTAGAAAATGATGACCATTTTGGATTCCAAAATGGTGGCCATGCACTATGTCATAAAAGTCGTCATGGGTGATCTTTTTATAGGTTTTAGGGGGCGCAGATTTCGAAAACGATGACCATTTTGGATTCCAAAATGGCGGCCATGCACTATGTTATAAAAGTCGTCATGGATGTCGTTTTATAGGTTTTAGGGGGCCCCGCTTTCGAAAATGATGACCATTTTGGAATCCAGAATGGCGGCCATGCACTATGTCATGAAAGTTAACATGGGTGTCGTTTTATAGGTTTTGGGGGGCGCAGATTTCGAAAACGATAACCATTTTCGATTCCAAGATGGCGGCCATGCACTGTCATAAAAGTTGTCATGGGTGTCGTTTTATAGGTTTTGGGGGGCGCAGATTTAGAAAATGATGACCATTTTGGATTCCAAAATGGTGGCCATGCACTATGTCATAAAAGTCGTCATGGGTGTCGTTTTATAGGTTTTAGGGGGCGCAGATTTCGAAAACGATGACCATTTTGGATTCCAAGATGGCGGCCATGCACTATGTCATTAAAGTCGTCATGGCTGTCGTTTTATAGGTTTTAGGGAGCGCAGATTTCGAAAATAATAACTATTTTGGAATCGAAGATGGCGGCCATGCACTATATTAAAAGTCGACATGGATGTCGTTTTGTTGGTCATGGTCATCATTTTCGAAATCTGCTCTTCCTAACACCTATAAATCAACATCTATGACGGCTTATATGACAAAGTGCACGGCATCTTTGAATCCAAAATGGTCATCATTTTCGAATTCTGCACTCCCTAAAACCTATAAAACGATATCCATGACGACTTTTATGACAAAGTGCACGGCACACATCTTGGATTCCAAACTGGTCATCATTTTCGAAATCGGCACTTCCTAAAACCTATAAAACGATATTCATGACGACTTTTATGACAAAATACGTAGCCGCCATCTTGGGTTATAAAATGATCATCGTTTTCGAATTCTGCACTCCCTAAAACCTATAAATCGACATCCGTGACGACGCAAGTTATCTTTATTTTCAGATCTAACAAATTGCTACAGAATACAAAGGACAAAAAAAGAAGCGAGGAGGTAATGAAAAAAGCAAAAATACAGATGATTCCTCGACGCAATTGGATGATTCTTAAATTGTGTCCAGATTTTTTTGTCATAAAAGTTTTTATTTTTCACGTATTACTCTCACAAGTTCCGTGACATTTCGACCTTGTAATTTTTTAAGTAAATGTTTTTGTTTATCTGTGAGGATCTCACTAGAATAATATAATCAAGGTATGTTTATATTTAATAATTGAAATAGTAACGCAAAAAAAAATTATATTTGTGTCTTATATTCCTGCCGAAGACTTTTATTTTTCCTTTTCCTTCTACACAAGTTTGGTCAAGTAATAAGAATTTAGGGCTCTCAATTTTATTTTGACTTCTACAACAGTAAAGCTACGAGGCCATGTTTGGTATCGTTTTCGTATAAATTCGCAGTACCAAATTTAGTTATGGTATCACATTGACACCATTCCAAAGTAAAAACATATAAACTTACTTTCTTTTAAACTCCTCTTCACGCTTAAACTGCTGAACAGTTTTAATTTAAATTTAGTACACATATATTTTGAGTCCCGAGACAGGACATAATAAGTTATCTCAAAAATCATCCTTCAAAGGTGTGAAATGAGGTGTAGGGGGGAATTCAGAATTGACTTCTTGAAGTTAATACTGTTTAAGTTTAGGTTTGAAGTCATGTTTTTTTTATCATTTTTAACTAAATCAAAGATGTAGACCATCCCAAATTTAATATAAATCGGTTCAGCGGTTATTGATTTCCCGTACAAATTTCCACGCCACTTTTCACACCTTCAAAAGATGATTTTGGTTATAAGATCTATCCTATGTCCTGTTCCGGGACGCAAACTATTTCTATACCAAATTTCAACGAAATCGGTTCAGCGGTTAAGCGTCAAGAGGAGTTTAAAAAAAACCGACCAAGTGCGAGTCGGACTCGCGTATTAAGGGTTCCGTACATTAAGTCGGACTCGCGCTTGACTGCACATTTCTAATAGGTTTTCCTGTCATCTATAGGTAAAGAACTATTTTGTGTATTCAGACAGACATACATACAGACGCACGAGTGATCCTATAAGGATTCCGTTTTTTGCTTTTGAGGTACGGAACCCTAAAAAGATTTTTTTAATTTTGTGGAATGGTTTCAATGTGATACCTTAAATGGATTCAGCAACCCAGATTTATACGAAAACGATACCATACACGGCCTAGCACCTTCACGGATGTAGATATATCAAGATAAAATTGAGAGCCCTAAATAAACTTTCAAGAGCGGATATCTCAAAAACTATTCAACATATCGAAAAAATTGACTGAATAAACTTGTAACAAATTAAATTAACTTTCATTTTGTATAAGTGGCCATGTCGCTAAGATGCATAGTTTCCGAGATATAATCGAAAAACCGGAAAATGGGACATTCAAAGCCCCCTCTCTTCCCCCCGCTCAAGGGCTACGGCCGGGGACTTTTGATATGTTCACCTCCTAACTTGTCCAAACCAAGTTACAGAGTCAAAAATTGTGTTCCGAGCATTTCCCTCTACAACTTTTTTGAGCATTCGTTGGCTGACCTAAGTAGCTTATTGCATTTCTTTAAAAACTTTTCTGTAAAAGGTTGACGGGTGTTGGGTGTTTATATGGTTTTGGTCGATTATTATCATTTGCATCGCCCATGATGACTTACTAGAATTACTTACGAGCACACGAGACACTAATAGTAGTTTGACAAACCTTGGTTTTCAAGAGGTATTTTATATTGACATTTGCTGTCACAAATTTGCTGTCAGATTTAGTCGCAAACCGCACGCAAAGTGCACACAAATGTGTCGACACCTTGTTACGGAAAAGTGTACACACGGCGACGACACTTTGTTTCGAAACAGTTCTAGACACATTGTGTGGACTCTGTTACGACACATCTGACATTTAGTTACCACTTTGATGATTCTGCGACTAGAATGGTTATATGGGTGACTTAAGAGTTAACAAACTAACCTGATGTAGACACCGCCATCCCGCGGCGGACGCACGAATGCGGACTCATCCATAGGCAGCACCGTGAACTCCCAGCACAGCGTATCTATAGGCCAACTTTCTCCGCGCGCAGTTGTCTGTAAAGTAAGGGCCGTTTGAGAGAGGGACTCAACAACAATAAACAACTATAAATCTAGACACGCGGTAGCGTGTCCAGTGTCCAGCCAAGTTCAAAGAAAAAGGAACTGGCGACGCAGCAACCGTATGTAGGTAATATTACACAAACCATTTCAAGCCACTTTTGACCCCTGCAATGCGCAACGTAAAACCTACCTACACGTATGAAATTTGGCGCGTTTATTCGAGCCCCTTAGCTCGTCTAGAACACATAATTTGTATATTACCGTCTCAAACCACCAATGAGTCAAGGTATATACCATAAGGATACCATGTTATCCTTTTCGGTATTCGGCCCTTCGGACTTCCCGAAATTATTATGGTTCAAGATCTTGAGAATGCCAGTGAGCGCAATCAGCGCCGGCAGCCAGTCGAGCCACGCGGTGAGGGGCCCCCGGGAACAGATCGGAGCCATAATCACCTGCATGACGGCGGTGAGGAAACCGGTGGGGGCGACCAGCGCCGGCAGCCAGCACAGTGTGGGCGGGGAACGAGGCGCGTTGGCCCACGCGGTGAGGTGCGCCCCGCGCAGGAACAACTCGCGGCACCACGATCCTAGCGGCTTCATGGAGGGTCGAGCTGCGGAGTTATGGAGTAAAATTTCACCAGTTAAGTTAGGCTAATCATTAATCTGTGTATATTTACATCGATGGAAAATGTAGAACATTCACTAGCACGTACCTTTCTGCCAGAACGTGGGCACTTTACCCTCGAAAATGCAGTTATACATGATCTCTAGCATTTCTGACATCACCACCAGACCTTCGATTGCGCGCCTCAGCTCCTGCAATGCAGAGCTACTTGTTTATAAACATGTAAAAATGTGACTTTAATATAACATAGATATTTTCCCAAAACAATGACGCATGTGGGCATCATGAATGCATGATATCAGGCTAGCTCATGCATTCGATATCCTCCACGTCGACTTACCTTAAGTCCTGAAACAATGGTGTTGATGAGAACGTTAAAATAGCCGATCTCCTGCAGCAGAGAGACGCACATTGGCATCACGATTTCGGGACCCATCATGCGCTCGGTGGTGTCCATGTCAATTTTGTTAGGCAGCTTTGTCATCATCTCCTGAGCTAATTCGTCAACCTGCGGGAGAAGTTGATTAGCCAGCTCTAAGTACTCGAGCGGAGCACGGGGTAGGTACTAGTAGTTTGCATCAGCAAAATCCTAAACAATGAGGATAAACGTGCAAACTTAACGCAAATGTCGCTGCAAACATTGAAAAATAAAAACAAATCATAGACTACAGACTTCTGTCATTTTTGGGTTCAGTTAGAGGCAGTGTAATCTGTGAGTTTTTACTCTTATGGGTTTAGAAAATTCTAGTATGTCCTAAGTTTACGAAAACACAATAAGTATTAAAGGTTCTACCCGCCGTAGTAATACACTGATAATACCTAGATTCAATGGCCTAACTTTACCTTCTGATCTTCGCCGCCACCTGCGCCTCCTCCGCCGGTGGAAGCGAGAGAAAACAACGTCGAACACAATATAAGGGCGTCCTGAAAAACAAAACGAATATTTCCATGATGCATCTGTCTAAAGTAATCAAACAAAACAAAACCCAGTTTGATTTGCAGTGTTCATGTGATCAAGAAGTATAGCCTCTTGATAACTGACTTGAGCGAGCGTGGCTACGTCGGCGGAGGCGTGCTGGCCGACAGACTCGGCGCGCTCGTAGGCCGGCCACAAGTCCAGGAAGTCACGGTACGACTCCAGGCTGCCGTCCCGGGGTATGTGGTACGCGGGGATGGTCGCTAGTCTAAAAGTCAGATATAGCATGGTTGGGTTTCATAATAAACTTAGTAGGCACAATATTCACCGTCTTGCTACCGGCCGGGCACGGAGGCGGAGGGAGATCTCTTTAAAATGAATAGTCGCATTTTCTTCGATAGTTTAAAGGCATTCCAGTCATTCCATACAATTTATGTCAGTATATTGATGCCTCCTGCCTCCTGTTTCCCAGCTTCTGTGCTAGTACACGGAACCTTACCTATAGAAAGGTACATCCAGAGCCTCCTCGCAGAAGAACTGGTTGATATAAGCAATAAGCACACGTTTGTCCCAGTCGTCAGTGATGTGGCCTCCATAGTTGATGATCGCGAACAGATATCGCAAAGCATCCCATGGGACTTCTTCGTATTGTTCTAGATAGTTGGCCAGTAGGTTATCGGATACCTAGGAGATATGTTTGTTTAAAAAATAGATAAAGCTAGTCTCATTAGTACCTGTAGGTACTTAATTTTATTACAAGTTACATTTCATGATGGGCGACATTAATGTGGCACGAGTTATAAATGCCACAATATTAAAATCGATTGCCTAAAATACAGTCAAGGTATAGGTGTTTGGTCTTATAAAAAATCTATTAAACTAATATGTTTTGGGATTATAGTTACATCAAAATCCGCGTCATTAAAGCTGTAAACAGCATTATAGCCGAGCTGTCGGAAGCGCTTCCTGGCGATAAGCGAACAGTGGAAGAACGAGACGCAGTACAGTAGTCTCCGGTACTTGGGCGTGGCATCGTCGAACTTGTCCTCGTTCATGTTCGCGAACAAGCGGACCATGTTGCCTTTTAGACCCTAGAAATATTATGATAAGAGAACTGGTAACTGGATTAACGTTACGAGAACGTGTCTTTAAGTCATATGTATATTGTTTCACACCGTCAGTTTAATCACACTTGTCTAATTCCAGACATCGATTGCCATGTGCCTCAGTTAGGTACCAATCTAGAAATACATCACTATCTAATATTATTTTGAGGCAGTCCATGGAAGCGCAATGAGCCGAGCAAAACGCACGCCAAGTGACATTCTGCAAGCATCATGAATCTATGGTGGTTTGGTAGTCGCCTTAATGTTTCTCTGCAGCATATATTCGTACAGCAGGAGTTTATCATCAGGCATAGAGATCTACAGTCAGGATCTCAGCTGAATTCTGGAGTTGACCTGACTGCGCATCAAGCCTAGGCATTCTCACGCCAAAAGGCTGTTAACAAGAAATACGTGCCTGTGGTGGTTCAGTCGTCATTTTAATGCTTCTCTGCAGCACGTGCAGCGGGAACTTGTCGTCTGGCATAGAAGAAAGCCACAAGCGGAATCTCGGATGAATCTTAGGGTTGTCTAGGCCACGCAGAGATCCAAGCCACGCACACGCCAAGTGACAGTTAGCGAGGAATACCCAGCCGCCTTCCCTCATGCCAGTGGCTAGCATCCTGCAAGAGAACGGATTACTTAGATGCATACATATTTCAATTGGAAGGGTACTGAATTCTGATTACAACTAGATAAATAATATCAACGTACTGTGAGAAGACCTTAGTGACAACTGGTACAAAATACTGGTGGTATTATACTACCTGGAGGCAGCTGGTGCTTGGCCCTGTCCCAAACTGAGCGACTGGAACTTGTCAAACATTTTCATCTCCGTGGCGAGTGCAATGAGTGCGGCCGTGGGGTCTACGCCCGGAGACAACACGAAGAGCAACGACGTCTTATACGATGACTCCTCCCAGGATTGCTGTAATACAGTTGCATATGAATCTGTTTTTGCATCCTTCTTAGAAGGGCGAGTTCGCTGTCTAAATAACACCGCATTCGGCTACATAGCCGAGATTATAAGTGCGTCTTCTATAATGTTGAGTCTAGCAGCCTTTGCTGTACCCAGTGAACCACGGGCATTACATAGAAGCAGTTTAATAAATAATGTTGAGTTCATATACTTTTCTTCCAAACATAAAGAGACCGAACCGAATAACAAGCACTGTGACTTTCAAGAAGACAGCAGATTATACACCTTTATTTTGTACCTTAATATCCAGAACAGGTGGTTCTACATAGCGCGGTCCCAGCACATTGATGATGAAGGTAGTAATGCAAGCAGACACGCGATCCACCCGTAGTGAACGAATCCAGAGAATGCGTTGGAAGTCGTTCATTGTGTCGTTCCATTCACCTAAGGAATATAAGTAGGCTTAGTTGTGATACGTGCATTCTCATGACAGAATCATAATAAGATGAGAAAAGAAGATACTTAATCCAATAGAAAATTAGCTGCTTGTATTGTAAATATTGGTCTCAAGCTGTCTAAAAGACCCCACTTTGTGTTTTGGTATTTTTTATTACATGATAAATCTCTGAAAAATGTCTGACACGATCTACGTACGAGTATAGTACTTATAGTACACAATACAAGTTTCTATTTAGATTCCATTTTATATTCTAGTTTGGCAATACAAGCCAATTATTTGATTTGAGATTTCCTACAATACTTATTGAACAGATAAGGTCGTGATTGTCGTGAACCAATTCAACTTGACGGACCTAAAAGTGGCAGCGTCTCGGGCTCAGGGTGTAAGTACCACTCCTTCCACTCCTTGGATAATGTCTCGAAGATCTCGATAACGCCGTGGAAGCCTGGCAGCTTATCCATCTCGGTTAAGTTGTCCCAGCAATCATCAGGTAGCCAATCTGAAAGGAGATGCTATTCAAAATCTGGTATAAGAATAACAACCAGAACGTGTCGTCACTACTCGTGCTATTATCAATGCAGCTAATAGTTGGCCGAAACCATAGAAAAAAATACATAAAGTGCTCGCTCCATACATCAGTTTTAGTACCTACCAAAACGTCTATTATTTTCGTAGTCGACATCTATCACCGAGTAGTGGAATTAACTGCTACCGAAAAGTCTAATGCTCAACAATTTTCAGCTAATATTATAACCGGATTAACCGGAACTACTTATATTTTCAACTCCTTCTGCTTTTCATATTAGTTGTATAATTGTTGTTCTATACAATTTTCGTGAGTAATATATATTTTATATACAGCCAACAACCCTATTGTGGACTTAAACCTTATTGTGTCTTTTTTTTCTGTTTGGTTCGTTGCTGTAAGTTTTCTTTGTAACAGTAAATAACTTTTTTTAATTTTTTTTACCGCCTGCGGGAAGTGTTTAATTGTTTGTATATCGACCGAATTGTTGCTTATCGACCAATGAAACTGAGCATTTGTGCCAAACCAAGAAAGAGTTTCAAGTCTCATCAAGTCTCACTAGTAGGATTGTCTGGTTGCTCGGAGCGATCTAGCACGACGCCACCTTTCAGCAGGAACAGGTACTCGTTATAATCCATCTTGCCCGATTGGAACAGGATGCGCGAAACGATGTGGAAAGAGAGCAGCAGCTTGTGCCGCTCGAAGAGGGCTCGACACGTGTTCCTGAGGATTGAGAGGGATTTGTAAAGGACAGGCCACAAGGACAGCAATTAAAGGTTTCTTCGATACTGGATATTTCTAAAGTTCACGTTTGAGGCGTAGGTTAATCGCTATCAGGCTACCTGCTTCGATGTACAGCATTTAACCCTTTACCATCAGGCTAAGGAAATATATTTCCCACATATGGTACTTCAAACATTTTTGTTTCATTTTCGATGAGTAAGACTGACATTCGATTGTCATTTTTGAAATGTCAGCTTGGTAAAGGGTTATCAATATCTAATGGTAACTGTACGCGTACACAAGTAATATTTCATCTCCAGTCTTAGTCTTAGCTTCTAACTTCTACTTGGTTAAACGGTATCGTCTTGGGTTGTCCCATTCGTTTTTCGTCGTTCTTAAATTAGTCCTATTCTGCTTTCGTCACGCATTCGACATTGAAAGCCACCGACGATTGTGATGTATGTAGAATGAGTGACGAAAGCAGAATAGGACTAATTTAAGAACTTGACGAAAAACGAATGGGACGACCCAAGACGATACCGGTTGAACAGCGAATTTTGTGGATAAAATGGAGGTTTGATGAGTGGGCTGATGCTATATATTTTTTGCGAAGCTTTTCGTTTTAATTTTAGGAGTTTAAATTTTATGTGAAAACTTTTATAGGTAACAAGAAATTATGAGCGTTTTTTTTTGTACTGGTATTTTATGCTTGACAATCTTATTCCTGCAAGGCTGTTTTTGGAAGGAGGATGAGAACTAGGTACCTACAGGTACCTACTCAAATAGGAAGTAGGTAAACAACTTACTTATACACAGAATAGGTGTGGAACTCATTAAGGTTGCTGATGCGTTCGTCCAGCTCAGAGTTCTTGGCGCTGCGGTCGATGGAGTAGTTGAAAAGATCGATGTAGGCGTCAAGAGAAAACTGGTACATAGGGTCGATACGGGATAGGTCGTTTAGCGCGAAGAACAGCACAGACGCGCGTACTGCCACTGGCACGTAACCCTATATGCGGGTACAGTTATTTAAAACAAGTCTGGTATAGTTATTTGTTTATTTTCTGCGGTCAAGAGGAATAAATCAAAGGATAGAACTCATAAAACAAAAATTTAACGATATAGAATTGCGTTGATGTCTTTTCCAGAAAAAAACCAGTGACTCATTTTTATAATTCCTGAATACATTGCAGTTGAATTTGACGGTGAATAGTTCAACAAGAGAGGGCTCGTGGCGATAACTTGGTACAGTCAGCGGCAAAAGTTGCTAAGCGGGCCAGGTGTTTAAAATGATCTTGACACGACTTTATTATTAAGAGAATAAGAGCGTGTGAAGGTTATTTTGAACACCTCGCCCGTTTACCAATTTCTGCTGCTGACTGTACTCATAAATTTTAGCACTTCAAATAAAAGAAAAATTCTATACACGAACCTGTCTGGCCGTGTCGATTTCCTTCTCAGTGACCTGCGAAGTTATAAGCGCCTCCTTCACCTCCAATGAGGTCCGCTGCGAGGTTTGCAGCGTCACAAACAGCTCTTCGTTCTCCAGAAGGGGTACTTGGGACTCGTACATGATGCGAAGAAGGTCGTTCTCCAAATCCACCTAAATTACATGGATGCTTAATGCATACTCGTGACTTAGGGTCCGTTGCAAAAACCCTCTGTCACTGTTTTAGCGTTCGCTAAATTTTATTGTATTTGAAAATTTCGTAGCTCCCTGCTGCTTGACGTTGATCAGCCTGTTAATTGTGATTGGTGCAACTGGCCCTTAATCCTGGGCAGACACATACTAAGCCCAGAGAAGGTAGTCTCTCGAGGTCAAAAAGGTCCTGCAGCTGCTCGAAGTTGCAGGTTTGGATCGAGTGTTGCGAGAGGTGGCGACCACAATAGATCAGGGATGGTCGCAGTGATACATAGGCTATGGAGCCTTGTATAGCCCCTAACAACAAGAAGAAGTTGCAAGAAGAGGAAGAGTCGATAATTGACAGCTTAATGTGTGGTAAAGCTGTGGCTTTGGTAGTCGCCATCAGACATATCGGAGTGGCCAAGGTATTACCTATCAATTTATCAAGACGTTAGAGTGCGTGTTCAGATGATTTTGCCGCTCCGATATACGAGTATCTGATGGCGACTGTACTGTGATATCGAACTAGGCTTTATGCTATACCAGAGCCGGTAATATTTCAATATAGTTGTATTATACAGGGTGGCCAGTGGCAGATTTACGATTTCATAATTTGATAAAAAAAGACTAAAATATACATATAAACCAAAACTACTACTTAGGTATATAAAAAGTTGATGAATGCGGAAAAAATTTTTTGAAACTCATATTTTCTACCGAGCTTCCAATAAGATTAGCTGACGGTGCATCGCAGTATGGCGTATATTAAAATTAATATGGCAACTTATGCCTTATTTTAATTTATTGTTCTGAATTTTTTGGTCCAGAAAAATGACTACGGTCAGCTGACAGATTAAATCCGGAACAGTTTTAAAAGAAAAAATTAAAATTAAAGTCAGGGTCTTGCAGTACTGAATAAAAAGCCGTTTTTAGATACGCCTCAATGGCACGTGCACGCTGCTCTGCTGGCCAGTGATCCATTGTCACTAATTAATCCGCAACACTCACGAAACTAAAAAAAACCTCTGCGTCTCCTTGGCACTACGCGTTCGTAAATTATTTGGATTTGAAATCGGAAATTTGCCACTGGACAGCCTGTATAGTTGAAGAACAGTCAACGACTATTATCATTAATCACTTTTATCAGCAATACATGTAAACTCACAAGAATCTTCTTATTATTGGCGATGGTGGTGACGAGATTGTCCTTCATAATCTCGAGCTGCGGGCGCTCCTTCCGCACCACAATACTTAACAGCTGTGACGTCAACCCTTGCTCTTTTACGGCAAAATTCACCATCGTCGTCTTCGTGAGGGTTTCAGGGGTATAAGTCGGGTTACCTCAAAAGAAGAATTATTTTTTCAAGTTAGGATTTAACCTTATGTCAAGAGGTAGGTAGCTAGGTAGAGTTAGAACAAGCTAACTCTGCAGCGCAATTTAACAACCACTTAAAAAATATGGCAATATATTATAACACGAAACGTCATCCATGGTAGTAGAGGTAAGGTAGAAGTACTAGTGCTCGACGCTGCACTAGTATTCGACATGGGCACTTTATAGGCTACGAGTACTTTTACTACATTTGACTTCACGAATCGATGTAAACCCAAAAAACTTACCCAATTTAGTAGTCAAGTACATTCTGAACTTATCATGGTAGGACACCATTTTCTCGTTGAACTTGATGACCCTAGAGTCACCGATCTTAATGATGGCCTTGTCTAAAATGGGTGCTATAGACGGGTCTAATACTTCGCCTACACCCTGTATTATGATCGGTGTGCCTTCGGTTAGGCAAGTCTCCATTATTTTCAAATAATTTGGTTGGCCAAAATCCACGACCTGAAAATATTGGTCCATTTATAATAAATTTTTTGTCGTGAGCGATATTCGGAAATACTTAAGGGGCTCCCCCACGCCAATAACCTTCGATCAGAATCCCTTCGTTTTCTAATGTTTTTTGTAGCTTATCATATTAACAACAACGGCTTTGAGCAATATAGTATCCCATATTTATTTCAACTCAACTTCTTCAAGATATTTGGCATCAAAGTTGGACAATTTTAGGCTAAAAAACTGGTTTTCAGGCCATAACTTTTGTGTTAATTAGTTTAAAATTAAAACCCTAGACACGTTTTTCGAGAAGTCTATAACAAACCCAAATACGAGTATGTAGATTTCGTACATGTAAGATCTTTCACAGCAAAAAAGATATGAAAAAAGTGTTTTTTTAGACAATGTTTAAAAACTTCATAAAAAAATAAGTATGTAATTATGTATTCATCCAGTAGACAAAACGGAGAAAAAAAATTGAAGAACCGATAACCGTTTGTCTTATAATTCTACCTGTAGTGCAAAAAAAGGAGATACGATTCAAAACTTGCCAAAAATCGATGAAAACGTCGGATAGCCGTTAAAGACCTCAAACATGTAATGTCTACGATTACCTGTATATCATTTTTTTCTTCAAGCCTAGAGATCCATATGAGTGCTTGCCCCTGTGGGTCAACTGCCAATGGCCATCTTGTGGCACGCACTACTATGATGCCGTTTTCTGCACTGAAGTTGTCCTCTATTCAACAAAATAAAAGTAACATAAGTATTAGTAATTTATAAATGTACAAATAACATGCAAACGATCACGTACCTGGCAGTCCCATACTGTTCCATTCCCTTAGTGTGGCATCGTCCAACAAGAAGTATTTCATTGTCATATCCATAGTCACCGGTAACTGTTCGTTGAACACCTACAAAAAAGTCGCGTATATGTAAATATATTACAACAACAAAAACCATTCCAAACCATTTATCTCGGGACGAGGGAACTTGAGCATTTTCCTACCTCTACAAAATAGCTCTCAATTCACGTAAAACATATATAGAGAGGAATATACCTCCAAAAACCAGTCGCTCATAAGAGCCTCGCGGTACTCGGACACGAAGGGTCCCAGGTAAGCCACGAAGCCTGTAGCTATGAGACAGTCTCCGGGCAAATTATCAAACTCCTTGTCCAAACGTTCTACTGTCATCTCCCAGCGCTCCCTCTCGCCTGTATCGAAAAGATACAACTATAACAAGCTGTTCTGGCTTTATGAAATAAATTTAATTCAGAACGTTCTCGTCAAACTGGTACAGAAAAATAACATTTGCTCTCATGTACCGACAATTTTATCGAGGCTAAGAAGAGAACACTGAATTCACTTCTTGCACTACACTAACCCGACAAGCCAGTAATAAGTGCCTCAGCTCTCTCTAGCTTGAGGAGCAGCTGCCTTGATTTCTCCTCAAGTTCTTCTTTCTGCCTCAACTTCTCGTCGTACTCCGCCTGGAGTCGCGCCAGCATTTCGCTCAGTTCCTTCAGCTTAGCGCGAGCCTCAGCGAGAATCTGCTGTTTCATGCGCAAGGACTCCAGAGCCTCTTCTAGACGTTCCTTCTTTGGTTTTACAATTCTGTTAACAACAGAAGAATTAGAAAGGATTTGTATAATTAAGCCACCGCTCATCATATGTAAAGTATATCAGCACGACTTCTTTGTCTAAAGTAGCAAAAAACGCGCTGTTAGGTTACATATTTGAAAAATATTTACAAAACTCACTTGTATACTTTTCCATACTTCTCAATCGCCCTCACCCACAAACACAGCGACTTGGCAGCAGCTGACACCGTGCCCACGATCTCTGGATCGAAGTCAGGTTTGATTGTGTAGGTGCCTACTTTCTTTAGGGTCTTATCTGAGATGTTGTCTTTGTCAAAATCTCGGAGACGGTCCAGGAAATATTGGTCACCTAGTTGCCGCTTTGCTTCGGCCCAGGTGGGCTCTTTCTATGTATTGAATATAATTCGTTATAAAGGTTAATCTGCTTAGTAAGAAGTGTTTGTTATGGGTTAGTTGTAAATAAAATGGAATGTCTCCCTCGATTACCTGCAGCAGTATGAGCACAGCCTCCAGTACCATTTCGACTTTCTGAGGCGGTTTTGCGTAGGACTTTACTTCTGTGATGTCTTTCTTATTCAGAGCATCTAAGGCCTACAAAAAGTCATGCAAATGAAAGGCGTATAAAGCAGCAGTGGCGGCGCGTCCATAAAAGCCGATTCCCACCGGCTTGCCTATGGATATGTTTGACGCGCCGCCACTGTAAAGCAGTATAATTATATACACGGTGTAACATGAGGAAACCGAATAATTTTAACAGCGTATTCCTGGTATCGTCTTGGGTCGTCCCATTCGTTTTTCGTCAAGTTCTTAAATTTGTCCTATTCTACTTTCGTCACTCATTCTACATTGAAAGCCACCGACGATTGTAACGAATGCAGAATGAGTGACGAAAGCAGAATAGGGCAAATTTAAGAACTTGACGAAAAACGAATGGGACGATCCAAGACGATACCGTATTCCTGATCATATTTAGAGAGGTTGCCAAAAATTTCATTAGCAATTTTGAGGCCTTTCTTTAGGGACTTCAGCGATCCGAATCCTGCGTTTTTGACTTTTGCTCGATAAAAGAAAAAACACGAGCATAGGTTTTTATAATAAATTTTGCACAGTACAGCAGTTGCAGATAACTTTTTTTATTATTAAGACAAACAAAAAATTTAAATTCATAAACATGATATTCGCGGTCCCGACCACGCACATCCATCTCGCTCACGCTTGCGCTCAGTGAGAGAAGAACACGAACGTAATGGGCTTTAAGAATAAGGAGAACAGTAACCTTGACGGCTTCGTCTAGAGCGGGCATAGCGCTGGCCAGATCCCTCATGGCCGCCTCGGCGAGCTTTTTGCACTGGACCTCTTCTTCTTGCGTTTTCTTGCTGCGAGCGGCTACGCTACGCTGCTGCTCGTCTGCGTTACGTTGCTGTACGTTGATCACCCCCATGTATTCTATACATTGCTCTGTATATTCCGCCACTTGCACCTATATACAGATACAGTAAGCGTCTCGATCAATTCACATTCTCTCTTGACAGATTGACAGTAACTGATCGTCAATATTCTAGATTAGAAGTAAATAGTCTAGTTTACATTAGGTACATTACAAAGAGCATGTACCTAGAGTAAGACCAAGAAAAGTCTGCAGCGATTTTGATACCATACCATACGCATTGCAACTATTGCAAGTGTTATTTATACGTCATAATTTCATAGAAGTTTGACGTTTAAAATAACACTTGCACTGCTTGTGCTATCAAAATTGCAGCAGACTTTTCTCGGTCTAACTTTAGTAGCTCTTCGCTCTTGGTTTTATTGCCTTAAGTTTGTTAAACAAACCCCTACATTGTTATAAATCTTCAAACCTTGGCCAGAGCAAGTTCTTCTGACATCAGTCCAACAAGTTTTGTGGTTTCTTCGACTTTTCCTAAACCGTTTCTTAGCTTGTTCGCTTGTAAGGCAATCTCATAGCGTTTCATCTTCAGCATTCTGTCAATAAATTAAGTATTAACATAATACACCTACCTATAATACCAAGTACTACACAAATTGATCCATATGAATCACATGAAGAATATGAAGATCTTTAATTATTCAGAAATTCCTGTCCAAATGTCAATCGTTTAAAAAAACCATAGAACACGCTAGTATCTCGCTGCTGTTCAATTCTTTACCGAGCCGGTATCGTCTTGGGTCGTCCCATTAGTTTTTCGTCAAGTTCTTAAATTAGTCCTATTCTGCTTTCGTCACTCATTCTACATTGACAGCCACCGACAATTGGAACGAATGTAGAATGAGTGACCAAAGCAGAATAGGACTAATTTAAGAACTTGACGAAAAACGAACGGGACGACCCAAGACAATACAACCGAGCCCACGGAAAAGTGAATTAACAACATGGACTCTTTCGTAAACTACTCTCACTCTGAAATTGCAACAAACGGGTATGCAAAGAAATTCGTAAATACTTTCAAACTCACTCCTTGTATCCCGCCACGAGTTCCAAATAATTAGTTGGAGTTACGTAGTTGGTGCGCCGAGTCTCGTTATACATCTTGACCGAGTAGCGGCCCACGGAGGAGTGGATCAGTGACATGATGGACGCCACACTAGCTCGAAGAGCATCCTCGCGGCTCTCCACTATTGATTCCTTCCGGCGGATCTGTATATCAAATGACGGAAACAGGCTTAATTCCATTTAAAAACCGGGCAAGTGCGAGTCGGACTCGCGCACGAAGGGTTCCGCACCACAATGCAAAAAAAAAAAACAAAAAAAAGCAAAAAATAACGGTCACCCATCCAAGTACTGACCCCGCCCCACGTTGCTTAACTTTGGTCAAAAATCACGTTTGTTGTATGGGAGCCCCATTTAAATCTTTATTTTATTCTGTTTTTAGTATTTGTTGTTATAGCGGCAACAGAAATACATAATCTGTGAAAATTTCAACTGTCTAGCTATCACGGTTCGTGAGATACAGCCTGGTGACAGACGGACGGACGGACGGACGGACAGCGAAGTCTTAGTAATAGGGTCCCGTTTTACCCTTTGGGTACGGAACCCTAAAAAGCAAATAGCCTGCAAGAATACAGATGCATTGATACTTAGCCAATTCTTCTCAGCTGGCTTCTAGTTCGAGCTTCGTTAAAGCTAAATGCAGGAATATCAACTAATCTAGCAACTTGAAAGGAATTCTGCTGTTAGCTGCAATCATTCTGGGGTTATACTTATTATCTATAGGGAATATAATTTTTGTCTAGAAATTATAAGACAAAAACAGCTAACCCTGGGTCCAGTGATGGAAGCGAGCAACTCCACTCCGTCCAAAAACTTGTAAGCGACCTCGAGAAGCGCTTCGCGAGGCCACTCCAGGAACCAGTTGGTCGTGGTAGCATTAATGAGCGCCGGATACTGGCGGATGCGATTTCTGCAAAATTAGCACAAAACTGCAATATTATTCGTGTATTATGGCGCTTCTAACACATTCACTGCTAGCGCCATCTACGCGCTACAAGCTTAGATAGCCGATATCACAATCTTTCCCGTTTCTAGCAAAAACCGCCTGTCCTTCTCTAGGTGCTTGTCATGGACGCTGGGAGTAGGATCAGAAAAGGACGTCCGACAAGAGAAATTCGGGAATATTCAAGGTGTTCGCCAAACTTAGACAAAGATGCGACCAAGTTACAATAATAGCATAGGTGGTATAAGGTAGGCCATTAAGTATGTTGTGTATTAACTTCCATTTTTTTTTCCATCTATTGGTCTTAGCCTATTAATTTATTTATTTAAACCTTTGGGAAACAAACAGCCAAAAACAACACATATAGTAAATCAGATAACACATTCACAAGCCACACAGTTTCCACTAATGAATAATAACAGTTATGTTGCTCAGAATCTAACATTAATACAATTCAAACTTAAACCTAATTTAACATTAATAGAATTTACAACATGCAAAACTCGAATACCTAACTTGAATTGTTGTAATAACAGACATAAAAACAACATGTGAACATTGGAAAGTATGATGTAATATAGTTACTAATGGTTACTAATGGATATTATTTTTATTTTTATTATTAACTGTACTTTTTATTGCAGAAACAAACTGTTGTAATGATAAATGAAATATATTAATATCAGTTTCTTTTTTTCTGATAACATGTATTGAATATTGAATGTACACAAGTATACCTGAATTCTTCTCCTATGGGACTGAAGCACAGGACGATTCGCATGTTGGTGCGCACTCGCTCTACCAGGAACAGATAAACTGCCTCATTCGTCTGCATTATATTTGCGTTTCTCATTGGCTTCTCTAAAGCTTGTTTTATCTACATTGAACGATTTAAAAATTATAATTTCGTATAAAATCGGAAGCCTACTACTAGAGACAAATAGAGAATAGAGAAACTAAAAATATGTAGAAAAAAGAGCAACGAATTTAAGGTCCCACTTTGGGGATTTGTAGACCCAACTGTACACTTACGTCTTCGAACTCATCCGGTTTGTATAAGTTAGTGATTTCCCCGCTGCTAAGCAGGTTGTTAACTATTTCAGTGAAGGTTTCTTCCGCAATCTGCGTGTCCGAAAATATAAAGGTGGTCTTTTTCGCGTCCACACCCGTTGAATTGTAGAGCACCTGTAGAAGAACAAATAGGTTGTCTGTTCTGATGCCAGAAAACAATACTTATACCAATGAAGGAATAACACAGTTAACAGATAACAGTTGCGCTAACTGTAAATAAAAACTCAAACATACGTTACGTGGGCCATACTGAATGTTCCTGGATACTGATATAATTATGAGACGACTTATTTTTTCTAAGTGGCCAGTTTCAGGAATTTTCAGTATGCCCGAATTATTAACCTATGGATATTATTAAAGTACCTTTAGGTCCTCCTTAAAGTCCTTGACACCGTAGGTCTTGGTGACCACCACCTGGTAGGAGTTGCACTCGCAGATGTAAGACGCCACGCGTGTCAAGCTCTGACGTCCCGACCCACCTGAACAACAACAGGTATCACAACGATTAACATTTATTACAGTCCGACAAACAGGCATATCATACGGGACGAATTATCATGATGGAGCTTTTAAAACTGACCAATCCACAATAACCCGCCCTGGCTTCGCAGGGGTGAACAAATTAAATACACCTAAACCTAACTCAAGAATAATTATATTGATAGGTGAAAACCGCATTTAGTTCAGTAGTTTTTGAGTTTATCACGAACATACAGATAGACGCGCCGGGGGACTTAGTTTTTGTTTCATATGGTGTAACAAATGCCACGATTGGCAACAAAGTTTGACCGGCGATCTTCATACGGATATTCACGTGCACAGTGCTCGCGAATTTACCCATATTACTTCCAGATCTCATTATATATATTATTTATCAGACGCTTCGATCTAAATACTTAGCTAAGGAAAAAGTAAGTAAAACTAATTAACGCACCAATCCCGACACACAACATATTCCCCCTGGGCTGCGAGATGACCCGGACGATCCTCACAATATGCTCTATGGCGTCTTTGAACAGCACCAGATCCATCTTCACCACGCCTGGACAGCTGTTGTATTCCTCCATCTGGTTTGCTATGTACCTTGAGCGTAACGATATAAACTCAGTAAAACTCATACGTCCTAAACCTAATTGAGTTGCTTCTCTTTATTTAGGTTCGCTGCTTTTGGACCAGATAATACGTTTCATAGCCAGGACTATTGTTCGACTCTAGGTACTCACGAAATTTAGTACAGTGGAACCTCGATAGCAAGGATCTCAAGGGAAACGCCTAAAAGTTCGTGTTTACGAGGTTTCGTCTTATAGAGGGCATCGACTTAGGGATAGGGGGTTTCTTAGTTTTGTTACATAGGTTTCGAGTTACATCTTACTTTCTCAATGCTTCGGGATCAGCCAGATCGTCATAGACCTCGAATGGGTTGAGGAAGTGGCCGAAGATGGGTGCGGTCTTGGTGGGGCACACCGCGTGGAAGGTCATCTCAAAGTGTTTGCCCAGCTGGTCACCCATGTGCGTCATGAACCAGTCGCGATCCCTACAACCGTACATAACTATTATAACGAGGCTCACGGCTTCAAAGGTTGGCTCGAGTGTGTCAATTATTGCATCAGTTTCTAACAGCAGACAGGAGGACATTTTTATAACTAATCAAGTACGTAGAAGATATTAATAATGAAACTTGCAAAAGAATACAGTATTATCTATATCTACATACCTTTCTTCTGTCAGGCGATCTCCAAAAACTCTAAAACATTCGCATACCCACAGTCGCAGGAAAGATTTTTTTGTGTTCTGATAATCTTTATTACTTCTCAACAGACCCTGAAAACACGATATATCTTAATTATTTGTTAAATTATCGCGTCAGCGGTTCTCATGTTAAGACCTTACTGTTACCTGAAATATTTTGGAGATGTCTCGCAAATTGAAGAGATAATGCATCTTACTCGGAGTCGGCAGTAACTTCGCCACAACATTGTTAAACACGTCTATTGTCGCAACTAGCACTCCTTTACCTAAAATAAAAAGCAAGATATAAAAAGTAAAAAAAGCATTTATAAAGATCACAATAGCGCGAGCAAAGCCTGCTCAACAACATGTCCCAAGAAATACCAAGATGAGATGAAACTACAATTACCGACACCCTTAGTCTCCTCGTCAAACTCCTGCATATGCTGCGACAACATGGTGCCAAATATTTTAATAAGCTGCTGCTGCGTGGGAGCGGTGAGGTAGAACGCGTGGAAACAGGACAGCAGCCGCGGGGGAAGGGGCGAACGCGCTCCACCCGGAGGACCCGCAGCGCCGCACAGCACCATTCCCTAAGATCATACATCATCATCATCATCATATCAGCCCTTTATCGCCCACTGCTGAGCACGAGCCGACCTAAGGTCATACACGAAGCTCGAAGTGATCTCTTAAATAAACCATACGAAACGAACCGCGCTCACCACACACTGGCGCTCTGACGTGAACTTACAATAGGTACTAAGCCATTCACAAGCCAATTGCAAAAGGATGGCTAATTGCTCGTGTGCATTTGATAATACAATATACAGTACGCGTACAATGTACCTACGAGTGAGACATGAACGCATTTTACAAGAAATGAACAGCTGGTTATGTGGCTGTCTGTACAAGTTATCTTACTCTGACATTTTTCCTCCACTGTTTCTCCCGATCAAACCAATAACCGTAGTCGTGCCAGAGCCTGACCAGCTCGAGCGGCGGCTGCGAGCCGTAAGCGTCGCGCACCGGCATATTGATGTCGTCCATGAATGCTATCATCTTCTTGCCTAAGCAGAACACGCTATAGTTAGTTTTTTCGAGTCTACGACATTGACATATTTAGATATCTAAGGACTGGCCTTACGGGCAATAATAATGAGGCATAACAGGAGCCAGTACAGTCGAGCGGTGTGACACCGCTACAACGCTATTGGTTGAAGACTTCGCATCACGCGCGCGATTGGTTGACGAGTTCGCATCACGCACGCGATTGGTTGACGAGTTCGCATCACGCGCGATATACTCGCGCAACTAGTAGTGTTAGACTGCACGATTGGCTGGAATTCGTGAGTGACACGAATGCAGTAATACTGCCCGTAAGTGCAGGCAACTTTAGACATTAAGCGTTACTTACCACCAGCAGGCACATAATTCCCTTTGGTTCGCTTCTCAAGCCTCGCCTCGATGATGTCCTGCACATTAGCAGCTGTTGTCTGAGCAGACATGTTTATGACTTGCTGGCTATATCTAAAGGGGAACAATAACATTCAGTAAACATGGCCTGAGTTAAACTCGAGTTTTCTTTCTCATATTAACTCGTGATGCCAGTCAAAGTTTTAATTTTAATGTAAGGAGAGAAATAAATTTGTTTTATATCATCAAAGTGTAGGTATGGCTCACCCGGTATTGTATTGTCCTAGCTCTAAGTAGGTATACTTACTCTAGTACTCTAACATTTTATTGTATGGGAAGTTTAACAGATCTCTGCCGCGTAACGTTGATCAGTCTGTTAACTGTGTTTGGTGCAACTGGCCCTTAATCTAACCACTTACATAGTAGGATCTAAACTGGCCAAGGTGCCCTGGATGAGGAAAGTCTTGCCGGTGCCCGTGGGGCCGCCCACCAGCACTCCGTACCCGGCCTTCAGCATATCCAGGGCCACAAGCTGCACGCGGATAAACTCCACCGTCGGCACCAGGATAGTGTGGAAACCAGCGCTATTCGGAAATAATGACACTTTAGCTTACAGTTAAGATTTATGATAAGTAAAATAGGCACCTGCAGTACACACGAGATACCTTGGTAGTTTTAGACTCTAATATCAAATTATTATTATTTTTAACACCAGAAGCTAAAACTAAACACAGAAGCTACTCTTTTAAAAAGAAAAAAATGTTTCAGCATGAATCGTTTTACCTAGTAAAAACTAGGTGTCAATTTAAAGTTTATTTTATTAACGACTAATAGGTATCTTTTTCCCGCGTCTAAAAAGTCTAAATAATGGCCACGACCACTCTGCCAAGAGTGTAACGAAGAAGAAGAAGATCTTCTGCCCGCGCGATCGTCTGCGCAGAATGATGATTACCGTGAGAATAACAACCCTGTGGGTCGCTGCCGAGGCACAAACTATCTCCATACCTACTAGTTCAGTTATATCTGATACCTTCACGTTTACATCTTAGACAGATCAACCTAACGAACGTGACGGGTAAACTCATGAGTCATTTAGCGTTGGAATACGCTACGATACATAATGGAGGCTATTTACTTAGGGTTATATCTCCAGTTGTCCGGTAGCCGGTCTTCCCACGGCTTGAACTGACGCAACCGCTCATCCACGTAATAATCGTAGACGGTATCTTTCAGCGGGAATACCCCTTCGTGCTCGCGCACCCAATTGTCCAGCTTGCGACGAGGCTCCTCTTCCAACGTGGCGCAGATGGACCAGATCATTCTGTCAAATGAGAACAATGAACACAGATGGATGACTTCGATTCATGTGAATAAGTTTTTGACAACTATAAGGCAAGTTTAATAGCCACTACATACTACATAGCCTATACACCCGCGTCAGGATGTCGAGGAAATGTTCTTGAAAGATCCTGAACGGGTTTAAGCCCTCGTTGCCCTTCTCGTCACCCTGTGGCTGGGCGGGCGCTGGCTGCAGCCCGAGCAGACGGCATATGGAGCTCACGCCAGTCAGTTACTGCCCGCATACGCAGACCCCTCCATCAGGAGCAGCCGCCTCAGCGCCTCAGCCAGCGCCGGCATCACGATATTCAGGAAATGTCACCGGGAGAAGATTCTGGAAGAGCCCTTACGCAAAAAGGAACCGCATCTTGGAGAAGCCCTCGTTGCCCTCCTCGTCGCCCTGCGGAGGAGCGGGCGGCGGAAGCAGCCCCAGCAGGCGGCACATGGAGCGCACGCCCGTCAGCTCCTGCCCGCGCACGCTCTGCCCTTCTACCAGGTGCACCCGCTTCAGCTCAAGCACCGGCGTCAGGATGTTCAGGAAATGTTGCCGAAGCTAGTATAAAAGCAGGCGAATTGACGTCAAATTAGGCGTAAACAGCAGAAAGCCGCTCGTTTTAACATTCCCTAACCTTCTAGTTCTACTAAAGAAGACTTCGAAAGAGGTCAGACAGAAGCCATGACTCAGGAGTTTTTTTTTTATCACCGAAACTAATAATTTAATAGAACTGAGGTCAGAAGATTCACTGCAGCAACAAGAGACAAGGAGTAAGTGACCTGGAGAGACATCTTAAGCTATGATTTTTTTAGAATTTTATGAAATCCTTGTTGACTTACAAACTCCTTGTACTCAGGATCGCTGACGGTGTCGAGCCATGAGTTGACGAAGGGCCACCAACCCCAATCCTTGTAATCATTGTAGACCATTCCGTTGCGCGACACCGTGGCCGGCGACGCCACCGCAAGGTCCAATGTTTCGATTAAAAGGGACACCTGCAACAAACTCAGCTTCGGTATATTTAATCGACTTGGGCACCTTGTAGGTACGACGAACAATATTTTTTTCCTATCCTCCTAAGACCCAAGGTCCTACTTAAAGTACTTATTCAGTTCGATGAAATTTCAATCATATTCAATTGGAACAGAGTCGCATTTGTTTTGTTTCGTTAAATTTTCAAACAAACCCAAAATCAACTCCATTCCCTGCACTAACGGTTCAACTTTCTGTGGCAAATTATGGGTATTTCATTTGTATGGCTAAGCCTTAGGAGGCTATACAAGGAAGATAAGCATTATTTTACAAAAATGTCCTGGAGACAGGCGTGGCTCACACCGCGATTTCGTCGCTTTGCAACAGGTAGCTAAAAGCCTAGTAAGTACATCCGTTTCACACCAATTTTGGTGGCTAGCCATAAGCCGCGCGTGGCGATGTCGCCACCTAGCGGCCATATCTGTCCTGATCGTAACAGACGCGTTTAGTTAGAACTATTATTTATTATGTGCTGGAGATAACAGTTATACTTTTCTTACCTGAGCAGGCATAGAGATTCGTTCGCTGTTAACGAGCGTGAGTAGCTTATTGTCGTCCATCACGGAGTTAAGGTTCTCGATCCAGATGGCGTCCACGGGCCCGTCGAATATGATCCACTTCAGGTCGGGGGTGTCCTCTGTTTGCACAAGTTTTAGTATAAATTAGTTATAGGGTAATTCAACAGTATATGTGTTGTGGCCAATAACTGGTCAGCCTTCAATAACTAGCCGTCTTATATGTAAAATGAATTCTGTTTATAGGTGAATAGAGTTCATTTTTATTTTAGGGTGGCCAATTACTAACAAGTCATTCCTTATATTCGTAAATATACGTAATTAATATTTATATTTATTTTATTATATATTTATATATATTATAAACTACCTACTTACCTGCCTTAGGTTATTATGACTGATGATGATAATGTATCTTTTCACTCTGCCTGCGACTTGTCGTCTTCATTTCACTCCCTTGATAGCACAATGTCTGAGCCCGAAACACTAGGTACACGTATATCGCGCGAATTTCAAAATAATCCAAAACTACTCAATGTGTGTCACATAAATGCGCAAAGCATTCCAAGTCACTACAACGACCTCCTTGATACGTTTTCATCGTGCCATGCCCATGCCATTCTCATTTCGGAAAGTTGGTTAAAACCTAACCTCTCATCTACCTCGTATGGGCTCCCTGGCTATGTACTGTTACGAAATGACCGCACAGGCAAAGGCGGCGGCGGTGTCGCCATCTACCTTCGTAGCGATATCCCTTTTAGTATTTTAGATTCCTCTCCGTCCCAATTTTCTAACGACATGGAGTATTTGGTGATAGAAGCAAATGTCAAGGGCACAAAAGTCGTACTTGGGGTCGTCTATTGCCCACCTACGGTCGATTATTTCACAACCTTGGAGTCGTTGCTCGTCTCTTTTGCATCGGAAGGTACACATCACATAACCATGGGTGATTTTAACACAGATCTTTTAAAAAATAGTCTCAGATCACGGAATTTGCTGTCCATAATCGAGTCTGCGGCACTCTCTGTTCTGTTCTTCCGTTAAAACCAACACACCGTAACCTCGACACGTCAGACTCCTGGTTGGACCTTATTCTTACGTCATCCGTTGACCATGTGAATAAAGTGGGACAGTTATTAGCCCCAGGTTTTTCTCGGCATGACCTTATTTATATTTGCTATAGAGTACGACCTCCTAGACCACAAGCAATCAGTATTAAATTACGCAGCTTTGCACGGTTGGACACTGACGCGCTTATGAGAGACGCGCGCGCGATTGACTGGGTACCCACACTTGCGGCGCCAACTGTTGACGAGGCGGTAGTTGCACTTAACACTGCGGTCTTAAAACTGTTTGACACTCACGCACCCGTTCGTGATGTGAAAATAAAGCGGCCGCCTGCGCCCTGGATTACCCACGCGGTCCGTACTGCGATGACGAGGCGAGATCGTGCGTTTCGTAAATATAAACGCGACCGCTGTGATGATAACTGGGATGCTTTTAAAATTGTCAGAAATCGATGCAACAAAATTATTAGGGACGCTAAACGTATTTATATTCACAAAAATGTTGTTTCATGTTCACCAGCGGACACCTGGAAATTTCTTAAAACTATTGGTATAGGGAAATCGTCAACTAATTCTAACAATTTATCATCCTTTTCTTTAAACGATTTAAACATGCATTTTTCAAAATCTTTTGCGCTAGACCCTGCCACTACATCTAAAAGTATCTCGTACCTCCGTGCCCTACCTTCCTCCTCTCGTTCTACGTTCACTTTCACTCCGGCCTCTGATGATGAAATTCGAAAAATAATTAATTCTGTTAAATCAAATGCAATCGGGCATGACGAGCTAAGCAGGATCATGATATTGCGCATCCTTGAATGCATTGTGCCTATTATAACGCATGTCGTCAATCTTTCCATGCTTACAGGTGTTTTTCCATCCTTGTGGCGTAGTGCTTTCGTAATCCCCCTCCCAAAAGTACCCAACCCTTCATTACTCAAAGAATTTCGCCCAATTTCAATTCTCCCGTTTTTGTCTAAGGTCCTGGAAGCCATAGTGCACAAGCAACTGTCCACTCCCATCTCCAATAACCATATTCTTTCACCATTTCAGTCAGGCTTTCGTTCAGGGCATAGTACAACTACCGCTTTACTTAAGGTTATTGAAGATGTGCGGCTGGGTATAGAGGAATCCCTTGTCACTGTTCTCGTTTTGATAGATTTTTCAAACGCGTTTAATGCTGTAAATCATGAACTTCTCCTTGCCGCCCTAGACCATATCAATATTTCATCATCAGCGGCCGAGTGGTTTGCGTCCTACCTTTGCGGTCGTCGACAGGCCACCCGAGCCAATCGGACACTATCTGATTGGTGCGATCTCTCTTCCGGTGTTCCGCAGGGCGGTATACTTTCCCCACTGCTTTTTTCTATTTTTGTTAATTTAATTACCCCCTTCATAAATTGCTCATATCACCTGTACGCCGATGACTTGCAATTGTACACTCAAGTTAAGATCGATGAAATAGATGAGGCTGTATTGCGCCTAAATAATGACCTTTCTAGCATAGCATCCTGGTCGAATGATTTCGGGATCGTTGTCAACCCGTCTAAGTGTCAGGCTATCGTTCTTGGGAGCCCACGTTCAGTTTCTCTCTCTGACTTCGCACATGTAAGACCGATTCTCTTTGAGGGTACTGTAATACCACTATCATCCCAAGTGAGAAACCTGGGGTTGATCATTGATCGGGGCCTTACTTGGGAGCCACAGGTTTCTGACGTGTGCCGCAGAGTTACAAATACCCTGAGAGCATTGTACAGGTTTAAACATTTCCTGCCGGCCAGTACTAAAACTTTACTCATTCAGGCTCTTGTGCTTCCAGTCATTGATTATAGTGATGTGTGCCTTACCAACCTTTCACAAGGACTCTTAGACAGACTGGATAGACTTTTAAACAGCTGTATTAGATTCATCTTCGGCCTCCGCAAGTACGACCATGTCTCTGCCTTTCGACGGAAACTTAATTGGCTTCGTGTACGGGAACGCAGGTGCCTCAGGGTGCTGTGTATGCTCTACAACATATTAAACGACCCAGCGATACCGGAGTACCTGCGGTCTAAATTCCAGTTTGTTACCGCACAGCCAGGCCGTGAGCTACGTTCCTCCCGAAAACTAACTCTGTCAGTTCCATTGTATCGCTCCGGATCCATGACCAACTCCTTCACCATGCATGCGATTCGTCTTTGGAATTCCCTCCCTCTCGAGATAAGGCAAAGTCAGACCAAAACTTTGTTTAAAATCAAGTTGCGCAGACATCTTTTAGAATAGTCTCTTAGCTAAGTCTCATAAAAATCTGAAAGCAGGTATATATATATATATATAATATTATATTATATTATATGTACCCATATGTATGTTAGTATATTATGTATGTATAAGTAAGTATATTATAGCAATATATATATTTGAAATTGTATGTTGTTCAACATAAAAATGTATACTTAATAGTTAATTTTTCGTACTTTTAATTTTTCTTGCACCTATTACTACTTGTTCTCTGTTTGGCCCAAAGGTTAACTGGTAGAGAATGCCTTCTGGCATTAAGTTCGCCTTTTGTACAATTTTTACTGTGCAATAAAGTTTAAATAAATAAATAAATAATAAGTCATTAATATCGTTTTTCTTGTTTCGTGGTAGACCCCCAGATTATTGTGATGGATTGTGGTAGTGGCGCCACCTACGCAGAATTTGGAGTAATAATGACTCATAAATTAGAACTTTCGACTGTACCTTGGCAAACGGTGCGCATAATGCTACTCAGCACGCCGTCCTTCCACTCGCCCGTGGCCAGGTTGTACTCGCCGTACAACTCGCCCAGCGTCAGAGCCTTGGGGTTCATGGGTTGCACCTACAACATATCCACGACTCAATACCTACTCTTTCCTTACTTCCGTTGTATTGGTCCTTCGGATAGAAAACTCAAGTGTTATCAGAAACCACTTTGAAAAGCAATAAAGATCTATTGTCGGATTTATGCTGCTTTTAATATTTTTGAAACTTTCAGTTTTATCCTCGTCTTAAGGGGCCCACTGATTAACAGTCCGCCGGACGGTATCGGCCTGTCAGTTGTTCAGAACTGTCAAAATTTTGTTCTAACTGACAGGCCGATACCGTCCGGCGGACTGTTAATCAGTGGGCCCCTTTAGAGCATTTAGTAACTGGAGACGCCTTGGCTGTCATTTTCTGTACAAAGCAGTCTGTTGATTGTTGCGGGGCGATACATTTCACGTGCCCCTCGCACGTCAAATGTATGGCTATTTGTACATGATTTGTAAGTAACGTACAAATAGCCATGTCAGGTAAACGTCAGTCCACAATTTAGCAAGGTTTTCGGCAGAGGGGCGACCCTGGTTATTAAATGCTCTAAGATCCTCATACGTTGGAACCGCTTAATAACTAGATATATATTCTTGCTAGAT
The DNA here is from genome assembly GCF_963556715.1 of Cydia fagiglandana. Taxonomy (NCBI): domain Eukaryota; kingdom Metazoa; phylum Arthropoda; class Insecta; order Lepidoptera; family Tortricidae; genus Cydia; species Cydia fagiglandana. The sequence goes on along the minus strand of NC_085932.1, from coordinate 16,834,053 downwards.
TTCATTTAAGAAGCTTACTTGGACATTCTCGAAGCCCGGAACTCGGTCGCGCTTGCACCGCGAGATAGTAGCTGCCAGGATCTTCCACGACACTGACTTGGCAGTGTTTGTGTCGCCAAGGAGGATGCTAGAATGTCGGGAATTCTGCAACAAATCAGTAGATCAGTCTCTACTGATATTTTTAAATGATCTTAGTCGACAAAAGTGTCAATAAATACACTACCAGAATTCGCATACCTACACCTACCAATACCAATATGTAATGTATGAATGTATCGTATGTAATGTAGGTAATATACCGGGTGTGGCCTGTAATATGAGCAAAATAAATATTTGTAGGCTGTACTCCTCATACTGATCAACATTTGTTCAGCGACTTTTGAAAATAACTTGTAGTTTGATTTTTAATACACTTTAAAGGTTATTCAAAGACGCAATGTATTGCGAACTTTCTTGTGTTTAAGGCTTGACAAGCAACGTCAATCACAATGATTTGACATGGTGATGGCGTCCATTGAAGATAAAAAATTTTTTGTATGAAAAATAGGCAGTTTAAATACTTCATAATTTTTAAAAGTTGTTATACAAAAGTGTCACTGTTTGAGGAGTACAATCTATGTTTTAATTATTTGCTCATGTTACAGGCCACACCCGGTATGCTACGATACAAAGCTCATTCAGGCTGTCTGTCAGTAGTGTCAGTCGCGCCGCGTTACCATTTCTATAGGTACGAGTTATCTGAGCCTCACCTTAGTTTCGAACGTCTGTATGACTTTATGTAAGGCAGCCTTAGTTGGCTGGAGATTGACAAGCCGCATCTCCGCGGAGATGGCTGCCTCCAGCATCTCGTAGTCCAGCGTGGGCACCACCACGTCCGGGAAGATGTCCTGCATGATGCCGTCGAAGAGGGGGACGTCCTTGGCCGTCAGCCGGGCCACGTTCATGTCGCGCATCGCCAGGATTACCATCTGTACAAGAACCATCACTCATCAAACATATCAACATCATCTAAGTGCCGACTACGTTACTTACCTGTTAGGGAGCAAAAGAGTAGAGTAAGGCAATCTGCATTTTAACTGCAACTTGTATGACTATGCGATGAGACTACACCAATCGAACGGAGTGTTAGTGTCAGACCAAGAAAAGTCTGCAGCGGATTTGCTAGCCTAAGCAGTGCAAGTGTTATTTAAAAACGTCAAACTTCTATGAAATTATGGACGTACAAATAACACTTGCACTGCGTGGGCTATCAAATCCACTGCAGACTTTTCAATGGATATCTTAAAATGGGTTATAAAAGTGAACCAGAAGCGGTATCATAGTCGCATTTTTATCACCTGTCATGCCATATACGTCAATTTCGCACTTACATCTTTGTTAGAACGTGACAGGTATAATTAATAAAGGTACAAATGATAAAGATCCGTCCATCTTAGCTCTACAGGTATAGGATCTATATTCAAAATTGATGAAAAATTTGATCACCATATACCTCTGCCTCTGGCAAATCTGGATGAGCGCGTCTCACTTCCCCGGCGTACCGTAGCATCGCGATCATGGACCGCAGTCCAAAATCGTAGTGGTTCTGCTTCGAAAGCTGCAGCATGCACAACTGGTACAGCGTGTGTACCTGACGGGTGACAATCACAACGCTCCAGAAACATGTTCATCTCACAAACCCTGCGCAAGTGCAAATTAGTGCCCCTTAAAAACAAAAAAAAAATACCTGGTCCTTTACGCGTGACACAGCAACATGACTCAGGAACAATCATTTATATTGAACTGCAGCGAGAGACAAAATATAATAAATAAACAATATAGTTACTACACCCTTATCAAAGGATTTCATACAGTGCGACAAAAAAAAGTTAAAACCTCCTGTTCCGGCAGATTGGGGTACGCGCGTCTTTTTACTCCAGCATAACGAAGCAAGGCTACCATAGATCGCAGCCCAAAGTCATAGTGGTCTTGTTTAGATAGCTGTTGCATGGCCAGCTGGTATAGCGTAAACACCTTAGGCATAGAAAGGAAAAATACAAATAAAATTAAAAAATACTTTAAAATATAATATTGCCTTCGGTTACCTACCACGACAGTTACTTTACTACTCACTCATGAAATAAAACTAAGAGGGTTGGAAGGTCAGATGGCAGTCGCTTTTGTATAAACTAGCGCCAACGCCAATTCTCGGGATTAGATGTCAAGCTTGCCAAGCAAGATTCGCTTGGCATCTAGCCAAGCGGATCCCAGGATCCCATGAGCCTTAGCTAAAGCCGGGACAAAACGAAGATGATGAAGGAGTACCTAGCTCATTGAGTAGGTAGCATTTCGTCGGACGACAAGCAAAAGGCACTAAGTACTATCAAAAAATTAAAGTAACAATGCACTTTATTACACTTGTAACACGGTTTATTGTCCAATAATTTCAATGGTGTTAGTTAGTGACTTTTGCTTGTCACCCGACGATTTGCTCTCGCATTTCGTCTAAGAAAATGTTCTTACTCACCTTTTTAGCATTTACTTTGTAGGCGGTAAAGCCGTCTGAGAAAAGTGTGATCTCCGCTATGATGAGGCAGTCGGGCACACACATGGCGATGGGGCGGAACATGGACTTCAGGTTGTCGGGGAGCTCTGTTCGGCCGGCATACCTACAAGTATTTAGGTATTAGTAATGTCTTAAATTCTAAAAAACACCCTCTTAAAAATATATCACCCTGATCTGAAGAGAAAAATTGGGATCATCGTAATGAACAAACCCAGGGTTCATAGTTATAAAGATCCCACAGTTGGGGTCCAGCTTGACGTCGGCGCCCTCGAAGATGAACCGCCGCTGCAGCAGCGACAGCGCCAGCAGCACCGCCAGGATCTGCTGCGCCACCACAGACAGCACCTCGATGTTGATGCGGTTGAACTCGTCGAAGCAACCCCAGCACCCGCTTTGGGCTATTCCTAAAATTTAATCATTCTGGTAAAGAGAGGAAAGTCTAAAAACTAGCACTGGAAAGTACTAGGTCTTCGACTCAGTAGCAGCTGACTGACAACCGTGTTACATAATACATTAAAATGTTATACCATACCTGAAAAGCACTTGGCCATAGATTTGTAGTCCAGCCCGTCAGAACAATTGGTGACAACGACCCATCGCGCCAAAGCACGTCCTAAATCTTTAGTGGTTTCCGTTTTGCCAGTCCCGGCAGGGCCCTGAGGACTGCCGCCTCGGAACAGGTTTAGTGCTGTAGTGAGGGTTATGTAGCATCTATGGAGCATATATGTAAATCTTATAAATAGGACAGAGATGAATACCACCTAGGCAAATTTTTGCACAAAATGTTATTTCTTCTAAATATTGAATTACTGGGTCACGATTCTAAATTTAAATCATTAATGTAGAATTATGTACGTATTTGATTGATGCGATAAATCTACTTACCATTATAGGCTTAGAGCAGGAGCGCTGCGACAGTATCTCGCGCGCGATAGACTACCCGTCCCTCTCTAATAAATAGGTACGGTTAGAAAAAGGCGGGTAGTCAGATGTTGTCGCGGCGCTGCTGTGCTAAACCTACTACATCACATAAATCAGGGCACACAGAAAGAGTAGGTAGGTAGGTAGGTAGTTGTCAAGCGGACCCCAGGCTCCCATGAGCCGTAGCAAAATGACGGGATAACGCGAGGAAGAAGAGGAGCTGCTAGAGCCGTGCTGTGTGGCTTAACCTTGGCTCCGTCACACAGGAACGTATTGCGGGCGGCGCGTGAGCGGGGCGCACCGCTTTTACATATAAAACGCTCACGCCCCGCCCGGAAAAACGCGCCTATGTGACGGAACCTTTACGTGTGGTTTTACGGGGTTACTTACCTGTCAGTTAAAGGCGTAATCACAAGCCGTCCAGAGTTTCCAATGTACTCATAGGTGTATATAGAACAGGTGTTAGTCTGGCGGATATAGCAGTCTTCGCGCTCACGGTCCCAATAGAATTTCAGCTGCGAGAACCATTCAAACGCTGACACCGTCATGCATCCTACAATTATTAAGAATGAAGATCTATACTTTGCTTTGAACCAGCCTAAGTCACTATAAAAAAAAAATCTAAAAAAATAAATCAATCTAAATCTAAATAAGTAATAAATAAATCTGAAATCTGAAAAAGTTTCATGTTATGAATAGCATAATAATCATCAGTGTTTTCTAATCTAGCGTAATTAATGGAAATAGATTTTAAGCGGCCATACTTTGAGGGTTGATTCGAATTCGATAGAAGTCAGAATACTGCGAACTTGATTCATCCTTTGGGGACGGGAAATATATAGGTAGTAGTACCAGTGCCGGATTTACCACTAGGCTGAGTAGGCTGAAGCCTAGGGCGGCAGATTTTTGGGGGCGGCAATTTTGCGTAAAAAAAAGAAGTATTTTATTTGCTTTCCCGATATGGTCGACCAGAAATTTGCCGGTCTCCTATTTTTTTGTAAAATTTAAATAACAAGCATTATTTGTCGATTTTACCACCTTCTGTCATGTCAAGACCCTTTATATTGAGACAGACTGCCGGACGACAACAAAGTAATCCTGTACCTATGGGTTCCGTTTTTTCCTTTTATTTATTTATTTATTTAGAAATTTAATTCAGGCAACAAGGCCCATATTACAAATACCTTACAGACTAACATACATAATGTATTTTATAAACTTAAAACTAAACACTATTTAGTCGACAAAACGGCGTGGCTCCGTTGCATCGGCTGCTCTTGTGTCGGATTCGGCAGTTTGCCCCGGAACCTCCGAAACACGACACCTTTCGGCCAGAAGTCGGCGCACTCGATGGTCCCCTGCAATGGTCGCGGCACGCGCACCACAAAAGAGTTGAAGTGCACGTAGTGGCGCGATCGAAGCTGGAACACCCTCAGCGTGTAGCCGGTCTTCTGGTGTACATACTCCACCACTTCAGCAGCCGTGAAACCTTCTTCGTGAAGCCGTGAAGGCTTCGTGAGAGCTTTTGAAGTACAGAGCCCTAAAAATGTACTATTTTCTATCAAATTGCGTTATTTTTATCGAAAAAATTTCGCGCTCACTGCGCTCGCGTTTTTATTGATAGGTACATTCTTTGTAACCCATCCCCCCCTTTACATTCTTTATATCTAAGTACCTATGCTTATCGCTGGTGAGTTTGGGATGGTCGGCGATTCTTGTGTCTTCGTGGTATCGAATCTCACAATTTTATTCCGATCCCATGCTGGAACTCAGGATAGAGTGCTCTCGATATCAGATACAAGCTTTTTTAGCTTTTCATAACTTTCCAGCACTACAGAACCAGGGATTTTGGCACGGCCTGTGTAGCAATGATTAATCATTGATATGCAGCAATAACAGCATTAGGGATACCACAGAATCTAGCGGAACGCCAGCGGTACCCATACAACCATTTCTAGTCGCCGTTACGACGCGGTGTTGACACATCTTGTGTCGACACCGTCTGTTTCGGTCACAATTCCAGTCGCAGAGTCGTCGCCGTGTCGACACAGTTACCAGAAATGGGGAAGGGTCGACACATGACACAAAGTGACATAAAGTGTGGTCGCCGTGTGCACACATTGTTTCGGGTTTGCGACTGCTTTATGCCAAAATCATTCGTTCATTCGTTCATTTTGTTCCTGTCAAATGGAAACTGTCAGATGGAAAAATGCTTAAATAAAAATAAGTGACATTAATACGCCATCTCTAAAACGGATTACAAGACGTAATTATATATTGTTTGCATTTATATTACAATAGGACTTAAATTATTATGGGGAATTAAACTGCTCGAGTGATTTGATAAACTAAGTGTAGTATAATCAACGCGCCACCACATTGTTTTAGTTTAGCCGGAAATGAAATTGTTTACTTCTCAGTGCCTGTGTTCATAACTATATTATTTGATACATTTTTAGTACTTCGATGCGTATACTATACTTAAATAACAGAAATAACGCTTTACATACTACGAAACTTGTTAATTATGATGTATAAATATGGTTTAAGGCTGAGAAATATTGCAGTCACAAAGTAGTCGCAAATGTTTCGACTTTGTGTCGACTCTGTGTTGACACATGACACGCGCTGTCAAAAGTAATAACAAAGTTACTGGATTTGCAAAATGGCTCCTTGTGTTCATTCGTTTTAAGATATTCTCAAAGTGTAAGAGCCATGCCGTGGAATAAAAAAAAGTTAATCCTCATATTTTTATCGCGATTAATTTAGTCGACCTAACATAGATTGAAATTGCATTAATCTGAATATTAATCGAATAAATTATCGATTAAATCTCGATTGAAAGTTGACAGGGGGACATTTTTGTACGTAAATGGAATAGGATTTGCATGTAAATATTTCCCACCTTTTCGGGGCGGGGACAAATGGGAACACACAATTTTTGGATGTATTCCCATTTATTCCCGCAGGGAACAGATGGAATAGGATTTGAAAGTAAATATTTCCCATTTTTTCCCCCCTTATCGGGCTGGGGATAAATGGGAACACACAATTTTCGGATGTAATCCCATTTATCATTTATCCTCGCAGGGAACAGATGGAATAAGATTTGCATGTAAATATTTCCCATTTTTTCCACCTTATCGGGGTGGGGACAAATGGGAACACACAATTTTCAGATGTATTCCCATTTATCCCCGTAGGGAACAGATGGAATAGGATTTGCATGTAAATATTTCCCAATTTTCCCACCTTTTCGGGGTGGGGACAAATGGGAACACACAATTTTCGGATGTATTCCCATTCATCCCCGTAGGGAACAGATGGAATAGGATTTGCATGTAAATATTTCCCAATTTTCCCACCTTTTCGGGGTGGGGACAAATGGGAACACACAATTTTCAGATGTAATCCCATTTATCCCCGCAGGGAACAGATGGAATAGTATTTGCATGTAAATATTTCCCATTTTTTCCCACCTTATCGGGGTGGGGACAAATGGGAACACACAATTTTCAGATGTATTCCCATTTATCCCCGTAGGGAACAGATGGAATAGGATTTGCATGTAAATATTTCGCATTTTTCCCCCCCTTATCGGGGTGGGGACAAATGGGAACACACAATTTTCGGATGTAATCCCATTTATCCTCGCAGGGAACAGATGGAATAGGATTTGCATGTAAATCTTTCCCATTTTTTCCACCTTATCGGGGTGGGGACAAATGGGAACACACAATTTTCGGATGTATTCCCATTCATCCCCGTAGGGAACAGATGGAATAGGATTTGCATGTAAATATTTCCCAATTTTCCCACCTTTTCGGGGTGGGGACAAATGGGAACACACAATTTTCAGATGTAATCCCATTTATCCCCGCAGGGAACAGATGGAATAGTATTTGCATGTAAATATTTCCCATTTTTTCCCACCTTATCGGGGTGGGGACAAATGGGAACACACAATTTTCAGATGTATTCCCATTTATCCCCGTAGGGAACAGATGGAATAGGATTTGCATGTAAATATTTCCCATTTTTTCCACCTTATCGGGGTGGGTACAAATGGGAACACACAATTTTCGGATGTATTCCCATTTATCTCCGTAGGGAACAGATGGAATAGGATTTGCATGTAAATATTTCCCATTTTTTCCCACCGTATCGGGATGGGGACAAATGGGAACACACAATTTTCAGATGTACTCCCTGGCGTGACAATGTGACGTAACGTGACAGGTGCGACATTTCGACAAGTCTCATTGTTGCTGACGTCACAGGCATCCACATGCGGGCCGTATTCCTGTTTGTCACCATAAATTGTATTATTTTTAAAAACTTTATTATATCGGCAAAAACAGGTATTTCTTTTGCGATGTTTATGATGATAAAGATGGAAATTGTCACAAGATTTCAAAGAACTTTCGGTAATTGAGTTCTGTGTCCGAATTTCGTGACAATTGTCGTATTTCTTGTGACAAATGTCATTAGCTTCGCAAAATAAGTACAGTCAAGGAATTTAAATTCCGACCCATTTCGTACTTTGTCACAGTGACAACCGTATGAGGTCTCTAGCGGCTTTCATATTGATTGTCACTGTGACAAAGTACGAAATGGGACGGAATTTAAATTCCTTGACTGTACTTATTAACTGGCGATATAGTGGAGTTTTTTTTAATTAACATGTTGGTGGCAAACAACCACACCGCCCGTCTGATAGTAAGCGATTACCGTAGCCCATGGAGGCCTGTGACTTCAATTACAGTGATGTAGACAATAGGGAATATTAGGCAAAGCTCTGCGTAGGTAGCACTAGTAGTACACATACAGTAAACAAACATGCGTCACTACGTCACTCACATATCGCCTATCGTGAAACACGACAATCGAGGGTTCGGTTTCTGCCTCTCTATCACTCTCGCATATTCGAGCGATAAAGAGGCGGATAACTAAATTTCGATTTTCGCGTTTACCGGTAGGCACTTGTTAACAAACCGCCTTGATGCATCAATGTCATATTTTATTGTCTTTGAAAACTTGTCAAAAAACAGTTTAAGGCACAGTATGTATAAGTTAGTCTATGAATTTACTGAGTCGGTAGTGCTGCACTCTGGCGGCAGAACATTGCAGTAATATACCCTATTGTTGGACCTGTCACGTCCTAAAACCTATAAAACAATATTCATGACGACTTTTATGACAACATGCGTAGCCGCCATCTTGGATTATAAAATGGTCATCATTTTCGAATTCTGCACTCCCTAAAACCTATAAATCGACATCCGTGACGACGCAAGTTATCTTTATTTTCAGATCTAACCAATTGCTACAGAATACAAAGGACAAAAAAAGAAGCAAGGAGGTAATGAAACAAGCAAAAATACTGATGATTCCTCGACGCAATTGGATGATTCTTAAATTGTGTCCAGATTTTCTTGTCATAAAAGTTTTTATTTTTCACATATAACTCACACAAGCTCCGTGACATTTCGACCTTGTAATTTTTTTAATGTTTTTGTTTATATATGCGTATCTCACTAGAATAATATAATCAAGGTATGTTTATGTTTGATGGTTGAAATAGTAACTCTAAAAATTATATTTGTGTCTTATATTCCTGCCGAAGACTTTTATTTTTCCTTTTCCTTCTACACAAGTTAGGCCAAGTAATAAGAATTTAGGGCTCTCAATTTTATCTTGACTTCTACATCAGTAAAGCTACGAGGCCATGTTTGGTATCGTTTTCGTATAAATTCACAGTACCAAATTTATAGTTCGTTTTTTTTAGCATTAGAAAGAACTCCACAGAAGCAAGCGTGCAGTTTTTGTCAGGCTCTTGAATTGTTAATAATTATTAAATTATCTAATGTAGCATGGTCAATACATGTAATTTACTTCAAATTATTACCGCTCTAAGTGCCGGATTTGGAACCACAAGCTTACTTCTGCGAAGTTCTTTCTAATGCTAAAAAAAACGGACTATAGTTATGGTATCACATTGACACCATTCCGAAGTAAAAACATATAAACTTATTAAAATACTTTCTTTTAAACTCCTCTTCACGCTTAAACTGCTGAACAGTTTTAATTTAAAGGTACACATATATTTTGAGTCCCGAGACAGGACATAATAAGTTATGTCAAAAATCATCCTTTAAAGGTGTGAAATGTGGTGCAGGGGGGAATTCAGAATTGAATTCTTGAAGTTAATACTTACTGTTTAAGTTTAGGTTTGAAGTCATGTTTTTATCATTTTCAACTAAATCAAAGATGTAGAATTGTAGACCATCCCAAATTTCATATAAAACGGTTCAGCGGTTATTGATTGTCCGTACAAATTTTCACGCCACTTTTCACACCTTCAAAAGATGATTTTGGTTATAAGATCTATCCTATGTCCTGTTCTGGGACGCAAACTATTTCTATACCAAATTTCAACGAAATCGGTTCAGCGGTTAAGCGTCAAGAGGAGTTTAAAAAATACCGGCGAAGTGTGAGCCGGACTCGCGTATTAAGGGTTCCGTACATTAAGTCCGCCTCGCGCTTGGCTGCACATTTCTAATAGGTTTTCCTGTCATCTTAATAATCGTGATACGTAAAGGACTATTTTGTGTATTTTTTTCAAAATTTAAGACCTAGTAGTTTCGGAGATAAAGGGGGGGGGGGCAATGGTCATTTTTTGGGTATAAAATCAATTTGTTTACGTTATATGTCCGTCTTTGGGTCCCTAATTTACATATATGTACCAAATTTCAACTTAATTGGTCCAGTAGTTTCCGAGAAAATAGGCTGTGACAGACGGACAGACATACAGACGCACGAGTGATCCTATAAGGGTTCAATTTTTTCCTTTTGAGGTACGGAACCCTAAAAAAATTGTTTTTAAATTTTGTGGAACACGGCCTAGCACCTTCACTGATGTAGAGATCAAGATAAAATTGAGAGCCCTAAATAAAGTTTCAAGAGCGGATATCTCAAAAACTATTCAATGTATGGAAAAAATTGACTAAATAAACTTGTAACAAATTAAATTAACTTTCATTTTCTATAAGTGGCCATGTCGCTACGATGCATAGTTTCCGAGATATAATCGAAAAACCGGAAAATGGGACCTTCAAAGCCCCCTCTCTCCCCCCCGCTCAAAGGCTACGGCCGAGGACTTTTGATATGTTCACCTCCTAACTTGTCCAAACCAAGTTAAGGAGCCAAAAATTGTGTTCCGAGCATTTCCCTCTACCACTTTATTGAGCATTCGTTGCCTGACCTAGTAGCGTATTGCATTTCTTTAAAAACTTTTCTGTAAAAGGTTGACGGGTGTTGGGTGTTTATATGGTTTTGGTCGATTTTTATCATTCGCATCGCCCATGATGACTTACTAGAATTACGAGCACACGAGACGCTAATAGTAGTTTGACAAACCTTGGTTTTCAAGAGGTATTTTATATTGACATTTGCTGTCACAAATTTGCTGTCAGATTTAGTCGCAAACCGCACGCAAAGTGCACACAAATGTGTCGACACCTTGTTACGGAAAAGTGTACACACGGCGACGACACTTTGTTTCGAAACAATTCTAGACACATTGTGTGGACTCTGTTACGACACATCTGACATTTAGTTACCACTCTGATGATTCTGCGACTGGAATGGTTATATGGGTAATGTATGGACATGTTGTCCACACTATCGGAGCAGCTTCCGTCTCCCACCGGCTCATATGCGTCTACCGGACAAAAAGCTAGCGATCCATTTGTATAGCATAATCCCTCGAGCAGACCTCGATGCCAAACCCGTCCGAACGCCTTAGCTATATCCAGCAAGACTGCCAATGCTTCACCTTGATACTCGTTGGCCAAAACCCAGCGGTACCCACCGGTCACCGATAAGATCAGGCAAATATAACGAGGTCGCATCGTCATTGAGTGACAAAAACGGCCCATATAAATCTGTATCTAGAATAGTGACGTCAACTTATATGCATTTTAATATATGGTGTGTTATTTTACAAAATTAAAGGCCTCTGATTGGAAAGTACTTTAAAAAGCGATCATGCAGCGAGGTGAATAGGGGCGGCAAATCTGCGTAGCCTACGGGCGGCAAATGTCTAAATCCGGCACTGAGTAGTACGACACTCAAAAAGGCTAGACGCCGGATGTCATGTTTATGGTAAATCGTAAGAAAATATAGGGTAGGTATATGGGGTACAATCAGTGGCGGATTTCCCATAAGGCACAGTAGGCCCGGGCCTAGGGCGGCAAAATATTAGGGGCGGCAAATTGTGACAAAAAAATTCGCTGATGATAACAAAAAATAACTCAAAATTAGGCCAGGCAACGAATTCTCAAAAAAGGTACCTATAGAGGGAAATGCATGAAACACAATTTTAATTTGACTTTTCGTGCCTAACTTTAATTTGGACTATCTAGGAGGTGAACATATCAACAGTCCCCGGTCGTAGTGCTTGAGCCGGGGGAAGAAAGGGGTTTGAAGGTCACATTTTTCGGTTTTTCGCTTATACATATCTCGAAAACTATGCGTTCTAACGACATGCTCATTATACAAAATGAAAGCGGGTAAAATTGCTACAAGCTACAAGTTTTTTGATATCTTGAGGGCCCCGTTTTTAGGGTTCCGTACCTCAAAAGGAAAAAAACAGAACCATTATAGGATCACTCGTGCGTCTGGCTGTCCGTCTATCACAGCCTATTTTCTCCGAAACTACTGGACCAATTAAGTTGAAATTTGGCACACATATGTATGTTTGTGACCCGAAGATGGATGTGTAACGTAAATAAATGAATTTTAAATATGGAGGCCATTTTTGGGGGGTAAATGAGAAAATTAAAAATTAAAGTTTTTCAAACTATATCGTGTTACGTATCAAATCAAGGAGCTTATTGTAAGAATCTCAAATATATATTTTTTTCATAATTTTAGGATAAATAGTTTAGCAGTTATTCAAGAAAATAGGCAAAAAATGACCATTCCCCTCCCCTCTTATCTCTGAAAGTACTGGGTCTAAAGACCTACTAATTTGTCCTTTAAACTTCTCTGGAATTCGCTGGAGGCCAAAAGAAGGGAAAAACAATTATATGAGTGTTTATAGGTATAGCAAAAAAAATGTTTTTCTTGTTTCTTTTTTAGATTTTTTGAATGTTTTTGTAGGTACATTAAAAGTCAATGCTATTGGTAAAACTCACTTATTAATGAATAGGTAAGTATTTGCTTATTTTTTTCGCAAAACCTATGTTAGGTTTTGCGAAAAAAATATGTTTTTGTAGGTACATTAAAAGTCAATGCTATTGGTAAAACTGTCACTTAAAATGAATAGGTAAGTATTTGCTTATTTTTTTCGCAAAACCTATGTTCCCATGATCATCTCACAAGGACGTATAGTTTCTGAGATATTATATACCTAATAAGCGGAAAACCGAAAAATGTGACCTTCAAACCAAACTCCCCTACCCCCGCTCAAGGGGACTTTTGATATGTTCACCTCCTAAAGAGTCCAAATAAAGTTACTACTTAAGTTAAAAATGTGTTCCAAGCATTTCCCTCTATACTTTTTCGTTGCCTGACCTAAATGTAGTCAATATGATGGGTGATGCTGAGAAAGGGGCGGCTACAAGGCCTGGGGCCTAGGGCGGCAAAGACTGCAAATCCGCCACTGGGTACAATACACACCCTCTCTGCATCAATCGGTGGAGCATGATCTAAGCTAGAGGACCTAAAAAGCTTCCGATTTAATCCGGTTGAATTAGGTATGTACCGTATAATAATAAAGTAATAAATAAACTTCGTAGATCATGGATGACTCATCCAGGAACATCGATGTAAGAGTATTAGCATGACCTTACCCATTTTATACATCTTGTCAACCATATCCCTGGAGTGTATCTCAATAACGCACAGCGCATTGACCTTGGCTCTCAATATTTTCGGAATCTCTTTTCGGGACATGCCCTGGAGTGTGGCTAGGATAACATTTTGTTTTTTACGTAGTTTCTTCATGGGTCTTTTTTCCTTCATGAGTTCGCATCGCGCGAGAGTGCGTGTGCAGTCTGAGGTCCACATAATCTGCCAAAATATTGCTAAATGAAGAAATCGTTATTGAACGGCATTACTTACACTTGCACAACGGTCTCGCAGGAATATCATAATTAATCTATGTCCTATAGGTACCTATAGCCGAATCCGACGAAGAGCATTTTGTTAATTTAATAATATTTTTTTATAAAGTCGAAAATCGGTTCATCCGTTTGGGAGCTACGATGAAGTGCGATGCTAATACGGACGGACAAACACATACACGTGTTAAAATTAGAACCCCTCTTCTTGCTTTTCGTGCTAAAAAGGCATACCGAATATAATAAAAAAAGGTAGCTTAGGTAGAGGTACATAAACATAATATACTACTCTGATGTAGGTGTGGCTCGGTTGTGGCAGGTCGCACATTTGAGTTAGCGACTAATTAAACGTTACTTGCCTATTTATTTTTTATGCAAATATCTGGACATCGCATCGATTTCATTAGGTACTTATTTACCTACTTACATTACAAATTAAAAGAGAACTTGCAAAAAACTCTTCTCGAAAAGAGGATACTTACATGTTGACAATCAAGTCTACCTACAAGGTACCTATATACCTACCTAAGTAGGTAGCTCGAAGCCTCTTACCTTACTGCTAGTGATCCCGAGTTGCCCGGGAAAGTCGTTGATCCACTGTTCTCGCTGGTATCTACATTTACGTAGCGCCGTGCGGGTTAAAATTAAATTCTATAAAACAAAAAAAAGGTAATATTTAAGCATATTTTTTTCTTTCGGAGCGATTATTTCCGAATTCATATAATAACTTTTTCAAAAAATGGTTTTTAGAAACCCTTAAAGGAAAGACCTATCCAACGATACCCCGCACTGCTGGGTCAAAACAAAAAAAAAATACTTTACTTACTTTATTTTGTATGGGAGGGATTTTTATTATACACCGTACTGTCGCAATGCATAATTTATGTATCCGATGCCAAATTGCACCTTTGTAGCACTAACGATCACAGAGCAAAGCCTTGGACAGACAGACAGACGGACCTTGCGAAACTATATAAGGGTTTCTTTCTAGGTAACTACGAAACCCTAAAAAAATAGAGCCCATGGAAGTTTACATTTATGCCACGTCGAGAACGATCATCGTTTTAAGAACTGTCATCACATAGCCAAAAGTTAGGTAGGTACTTAATACAACGCTTCGTTAGCATCCAACGAGTTCGTATAAAAGCTATAATTCCAATGTCATCTTATACGAAGTACCTAAGACAAATATCTACGTATAGCGCGATTATCACACTGGCACCCGAGGGCCTACCGCGAACCACTTTCGACGTTTTACCTCTGTCAACACGTCGAGCGTGGTTGGCGGTAGGCCCTCAGAACCGGACGAGGTGCAGAAGACGGTGTGCAAGCGAGAAAGCATAATTATATCTTTGTCTAGCTCAAACGCCGTCGTCGCAGCTAGATAGTTCTGATGTGGCGCCAGTGGGAAGATCGCCTGCTGGCTTCAGGCCAGAGCACACCGGCTGCGTGTGCGTGACGTGCACGTGCGCTAAAATGTTGGAGCCGCAGAGCCGCACACGCACACGTGACGCAAGCGGTATGCCGTCTCTCATAAAGATCTGTAAACTACAACGCGCACGTGCACGTCTACGCACACGCATCCGGTGTGCACAGGTCTTTCAGCAGCTCACGTCTCTCAGCACGGTCCTCATAGTATTCTCGAGCCCCAACAGCCACATCTCTGCAGGCCCGTCCAACACCAGATTGTACTTCCACTCTATGCATTCTCCGTCCTCCGACATCATGGCTTTCGCCACAGGCAGCCCTAAGGCATTCTGCAAACGATAAACCTTTGAACTGATATGTTGAACGTGACTTTAATATTTTTCTTTAACACTTCTACCGCCAGCGACCTACTAGACGGGTTCTTTGTTCATACGTGCATACTACAAAGCGGAAAAATACGTTATCAACTACAAGCTCTAAATAATTTTTATGCTTGAACGGTTTCGTTAGTGTACCTATGCTTTGTTTGTCAACTGTGGATAAGGCAAGAAAGCTTTAGGTGACTTATGTCTGAAAATTTTCGTATTACCTCGTAATTCATTACTCACAAGATCAGAGCACATTTTAGTCTTTATTATTTAATTACTGCTGAAGACACCACTGCTAGTTAATTTGGTAATTTATGGATGACTGTTATAATAGCTTTATGACGAAATAATAACACGTTAAAATTGTTATCCCACTTTATTGTATTATAACATTGACAATAACACAATTGACTATAAATCTATTGATATTGTCTTGTTGTTCATTTCTGCTGTGTATTTTGTAACATCCTTCCACTGCATCCAATCAAACAGTTCATTGCATTAATTAACATCATAATGCCCAATGCCCATCATTCTATATTTTAATTGGTTGTTCCTGTCGCAGCTCAGATATATAGATCAAAATTAAATGATACCCTTTGCTGAAAAATATCTCTATTGGTAATATTTTTAAATAAGTTCAACCAGTCCATCCATATCTCTCTCCAATCTCTTTCTCCTATTGGCCAATACTTTAGAATAGAGAGTGTCCGTCAACGTCACAAGCACCTTCATGATGGCCTGCCTACTCTCCTGTGTGCGGCATGACAGCACCATGTGCATGTAATCATCCAGCAAATGGTGGGTTCTGGCATACGGGTGGTTCATCAACAATATTGTGTAGGCCTGGAAAAGATATTGCCAGTTATGTTTGCAAATTTATTCCATTATTTTATATATACTTCACACATTGAAACCCATTTTAGTAGTAGAGAGCTAAATTGACATTGACAATAAAATTGATCCAAGAGTTTTACATGACATGCCATGACTCACTACAATAGTTTCCTCTAAGCCCAATATTGAGCATGATTACCAGTAAATTTATAAGCTGATGGTGTAAATGACTTTCAGTCCCTAGTGTTAACTAATGTACCCTTATTTTTACAATTTAATGGTTGGAAAGAGAAATACTACTACTATTGTAGGTTTTTATAAAAGTTATATTAAAAATTTGTCTTACCTTCACATAGAATTTTAGCCTTTCAGAATTAGTTTCTTCACTATACAGACATCTTCTATTATCCCTAATGGTACTCTTTGTAAGGATATATAAGAGCTTATCCCAATTATGAGAATATATGGCAGACCTCACACATTTGAAAAAAATATTTTTCATAAACAATTTAGATCCTGGCTCGTGTTTGTGGAAATTATTGTGCGCATCCTGGAGATTGAGAAGGCTGCGGTGACATGCTTCCTTCTCCCATTTAGTTGAGTTTCTAATGAATTTTGTCACTTTTTGCTGGAAATTAAAATTTGTTTGTATAGAAGGAGTTAATAAAAAAGTCCTATTAAAATAAAGCAGACTAAGTCAAATGGGTTATTAAAATCCATATTTGTCATAACCTGCTTAAAATTTTTTTGTTTTAATACTGGTAGGTAGGTATTTAGATAAGTGGTCCTAAAAATAATTAGTAGTCCAGATCTGATGAGTGATGACAATAACCAATGGAAGAAACAAATTAAGTTTTATAAATGCATTGTGTGTGTGTGTGTGGTGATTACTTATACTTTGTTTTTTTTACCATTAGAAAGAACTTGAAAGAAGGTAAGCGATCTTGGCATGTCTTTAAATTGAAAAACGCTTTTTAAAAATCAATAACTATTATTTATGAAAGCAGAAGAATATAAATGATCATATTAGCGAATGGAAGGTGATCGGGCGGTGAAAAGAGCGTTTAAGGGAAAACCGTTAGGACGCCACCCATTTGGTCGACCTAGGTATCGATGGACGCTGATCTGCGCGAGCTCCGGGTTGAGAACTGGCGAGACACGGCACAGGACCGGGATCAGTGGTGAGCAGTCGTGTTGGAGGCCAAGACACACTTTGGGTCGCTGCGCCAGAGGAGTAAGTAAGTAAGTATATTAGATTCATAATTGTTACATATTTGCCATAACTTATTTTAAAAATGTGTTTTTCAATTAAAACAGACATCAAGATTATTTACCTAATTTCTAATGCTAGAAAAAATGAAGTATAGGTAAGGCGTATGTGAGACACTTGACTAGGAAAGCTAGTTACTTATTCTGGAACAGCCGTCACCAAGTGAATACCAAAAGTAAAGTTTTTTTTATAATATAAAGAGCTTGAACAAATAAACGTTAAATATATCCAGCTAGAACATTTACTTTTCCGTGATAACAAAATATAATTATAAGTAAAATATGAATGAACTTACCACAGCTTTGAAAGGTACAAAGTATAACTTTTCAATATCTTCTTGTTGCATTGTATGGTTCAGTGTCGTTATTATTATAAAAAGCACATTAAAATTAAAAATGACGCAGATAACTAGGTATTCCGAGCTCGGTAAACGCAAAAACAACAAGAAAACAAATAAGCTAGAAAGCAAAAGCAACACAGCACACGGCGCTAAACACGGCGTGCATTTGACAGATGACATTGACAGTTTCAGTGTTGCACCATATATTTTCTAAAATCTACCAAATGTAAGTCTAGTAAATATTACACCAATGGGAGCTAACGTAATAATAATTTCAGTCACCAGATAGCGCCACTTACGTGCGAGGTCATTTCAAGTTTAAATATAGTATTTTTGAAACCCGATGGGTATGCTGACAGATGTCATCTCAATACAATTTTGGGAGATTTGGCGTTTATTGGTTATAAATTATATTGAGATGACACCTGCCACCCTATCCATCGAGGGTGAAAAAGGCTATAGCAAGCTATATTATCAATGGAAAAGGATGGCAAATTAGAAAATTGTAAGCGTGAATGGTTGGTCTCCCATACAAATTTAGAACAAAGTTGGCTTATCAGACTACAGTCAGTAATGAATTTGCACAGTTTTCTACATAAAATAAGCACGAATATTTCAACATTATCACAAGAAACGTACCTGCGCCACAGTGTCGAAATTAACTCAAGAGTCCTTCCTTACTAAACAGGTAAGCAGTACTAGTGCTCGACGCTGCACTATTATTCGACTTCTTCTTCTTCTTCTTTATATTTAAGAGCTGTGCTCTTGTCGGTGGAGCAATCTCCAACTCGTCCGGTCCTCTGCCAACTCCTTGACCTTCTGGTATGACACGACCTGGACCTTTTCTTTTATTTGGTTAAAGTAATTTATTCTTGGTCTTCCTCTTCCTCTCTTTCCCTCTATTTTTCCTTCTATGATGTTCTTTAGGAACATGTCGTGTCGTAGCAGATGTCCAATTAGTACTCCTCTTCTATTTTCTATTGTCTTTATTATATTTCTTTTCTCGTTAATCCTATCCAGAACCCTATCATTTGATATTTTTTCCGTCCAACTAATCCCTTCCATTCTCCGCCAACACCACATTTCAAAGCTTTCTA
The DNA here is from genome assembly GCF_963556715.1 of Cydia fagiglandana. NCBI lineage: Eukaryota > Metazoa > Arthropoda > Insecta > Lepidoptera > Tortricidae > Cydia > Cydia fagiglandana. The sequence continues at coordinate 16,815,120 of NC_085932.1, read as the reverse complement.
ATCTTTCTCTCTCTCTTTGTGTCAGTGTCCACGTTTCGCACATGGGCACTTTGGCACTTTATGTCAAAGTAACAAGGATTAAATTTGAATACAGAAAAATCTTTGCCGTTCAAATTTAACCTACGCTAGGAGTATATTACTTTGACAACATATTACAAGTATATTACAAGTGCCCATGTCGGATACTAGTGCAGCGTCGAGCACTAGTACTTCTACCTTACTACTGCAAGCACAAAATCTTTGTCATCGACCTGTATAAATAATTGATAAACCTTTACATTACTTACCTTGTCAATTCTTATCTTAACAACATTGTCAAAAAGTTTTTTTAGATGCACTTGAATCAACTGCGGTTTTTTCGAATTTCCCAGAATTTCTAGTAAATCATCGTTCGATATAAAATAGAATCTTGGAAATATCTGTCGTTTAGTTTCCAAATACTTTTCAAGGGACCGTAATATACCATCTAAGTTTTCTATCATTCCGTTTAGCTTGTTGAAAACATATGGTGCAGGCTTAAATAGGCATGCTTCTACAGCGTTTTTCCCAGCGTACATACTATTGAAAGTAGTAAAAATATTAAACTGGGATAATACAGAACACAAAGGATTAATGATTCATAAATAAAAAATTAAGTATGCATTTCAGAAAATCATAGTCATCGATTAATTTTTAAGTGCAGCAAATTTCGATCTTCAATACAAATCTTGAAATTCATGTCTATTTTACTCACAAATTGATTTGCCAGACTATATTATTGAATTATTAGAATTATATTACTATTGCTACACTAAAAACTAGAGCCATATGTCGAGTCGTCGGTGATGGCACTTATAGCTATACAGTTTTTATAAGCAAAGGCAAAACTATGGCACATTATTAGTAACAGTATGTAGGTACCTATTCATTGATCTGTACCACTTATGCATAGGTACGAAACTAGGCAATAGTATCACTGCAGAACTTGATATTTTTTTACTTACTCGTCTTGTGACCGTGACTTACTTTTTAGTAATATCTGTCCAATCAGCGGTTAGCTTATCAAAAATAACTACTTCTTTTGGAAGTTGTTTTCTTATATCTTCGCCACCAAATATGGTTTCGAGGTAGAGATAACGCCGTTGAACTTGTAAAGATATCTAACAAAAAATATATAACAATATTACCTATACTATTTTACAAAAGAAACAACAAGAACGAAAACAACTATTATAATACAACCTCAATACACTCTGCTACATAACCTAAAGATTTTTCCCAATAATCCACTTCTTTTATAAATGGTTCCACATATTTGGTCGACTTCATCGACGATAACTGGACTTGATGATCTTCCAAGAACTGTACAAATTGACATAAAAGATAATTTTAGAAAAAAATAGTTGTCATTTACAAACAGGTAGGTATGTTTCGTTTCAAGTCATATGATATGAGTAAGTATAAGGTCTTCTCTTTAATGATAGAAAGCTGTAAGCTTGGCTTTGTAAATTACTACCTACAAGGCTAAAGATGCACAAATATCACAGCTTTTCTATCACTTGTTCAAACTAAGAGATTGCTACTTCTTACTGTTTAACCCATGCCTACTGCCTAATATAGGCCAAGCAATAAGAAGGTAAAGAGGGAAAAGCTAGGAACAGAATTTTTAACTCCGTAACTTTGTTTGGACTAGTTAGGAGGTGAACATATCAAAAGTCCCCACTCCCCAGCCGTAGCCCCGGTGCTTGGGGGTAGAGGGGGAAAAGATCTCATTTTTCGGTTTTTCACTTATATCTTGGAAACTTTGCGTCTTAGCGACATGACTACTAAGACAAACCAAAAGCTGATAAAATTTGTTACAAGTTTTATTCAGTCAAGTTTTTCGATATCTTAAATAGTTTTTGAGATATCCGCTCTTGAAAGTTTATTTAGGGCTTTCAATTTTATCTTGATATCTACATTAGTAAAGCTGCTGGGCCGAGTTTGGTAAACAAAGTTACGGAGTCAAAAATTCTGTTCCTAGCATTTCCCTCTACAACGTTTTTTGAGCATTCATTTCCTGACCTAAATATTATAAATTTGAAATTAAGTAAGTCTGTTTGTCTGTCTGTTAACTCTCCCTGCTTAAACCTCTGAACGATTACGATGAACGTTGGACCGTGTCAACGTTAATCATAAGAGAAAAATAGTTTGAAGCAAGAGAGGATTTGTTATCATTAAACAATGTAATCATCAACATCCCACGCGGATACGACGGATATAGTAACGAGCAGAAGCTAGTACCAAATACAAAAATTTTAAACAATCTGTAGGTACCTACTTATATTCTTTCTATTACAAATTTTTATATCAAACGTTCCCTGAATTTTGAAATCTGATCTAAATCGTGCGTAAATGTTTGATAAATTGATCATATACACAAACCTGCATAACATCCTCAACATTTTTGATCCTATATATCTCATCGCGATGGTGCGCCATCTCATAGGTCGTATTTTCCCAAATTGCTCGAATTGCTTTTAATCCATTTTCAATGTTTAGTTCCATTGTTGCCGCTTTAGAAATCTCTGCGATTTCGTCAGCATATGCTTGAAAATTCAGTTTCATTATTAAATCCAGCTTAAAATCTTCCGAGTTTTGGTCGAATTCACTAAACAAGGTATTTATCACATGAGGGTAAGAATTAAACACCTTACGATATTGCTCTACGTTTATTAAATTTTTTGTAATATAACTAAAAAGTTTTCATTATGAATACTCACACTCCCATCAACGCCTTGATTCTATCCCAATGCCGTTCTCTCATGCACGGATTCTTCAAGTCCCCAATAAGAGGCAAGGTGCGTCTGAAGGCATCTACTTTTACTCTCGTTGTATCTATTATATCCCATCCCTTGTCCTTCAGTTGTCGAGAGAGACGGTTAAAATTCCTTTAAAAACATTATTACATTTAAGGTTATACCATTACTTATACCATTAAATTTTTTTTATTTAGGTATCGGGTTCGGGACTGCAATTCAAACTTTAAACTAGATGGAGCGATGACCTACGCCAGGCGGCTAGCGAGAGCTGAATCAAATTTGCCGCAAATCGTGCTCATCATCAACATCAGGCTATAGTAGTCCACTGCTGGACATACCCCTCCCCTAAAGAGCGCCATAGCGCCCAGTCCTCAGCTTGCCGCATCCAGCATCTGCCTGCAGTCTTTCGCAGATTGTCATCCCACCTGGTCGAAGGGCGTCCTCCACGACGTTTGCCGAGTCACGGTCTCCACTCAAGAACACGTTTACCCCAGCGGTTGTCGGTTCCAAGGGCCCAACGTTTTCTGTTCTCTTTCACGGCGCAGCAACTAGTATCATTTCTCTCTCCTCGCTCTTTTAAAAATGCCGTTTGTCAAAAAAGGACAACCATACTGTTGACAAGGTGGACTTCAAATCAAGTGTTGCCTTAACTTTTCCTATTGATCAATTATCATAACAATTAGTTTCCATAATGAATGGTAACGAACTGTTGCCACAAAAGTGGGTTAGGTTAGGTTAGAACTGTGACCCTCGCAAAAACGAACTGCTGCCACAAAAGTGGGTTAGGTTAGGTTAGAACTGCGATCCTTGCAAAAACGAACTGTTACCACAAAAGTGGGTTAGGTTAGGTTCAAACTGTGATCCTCACAAAAACGAACTGCTGCCACAAAAGTGGGTTAGGTTAGAACTGCGACCTTTATAAAAACGAAACGAAATAGGGAAATCAAAATTAGGGCATACGAGTGTTATTATATATTATTAAGGATCACTTGATTTGTTGTTAGGTCAAGCAATGATAGGCTAAGTAAAATTAGGTAACATGATGGTTAGGATATATAACTTTTAGGCCTGACAATAATTAGGCGAAAAAAGAATTATACTACATAACATTAGGATAAATACTCAATATGGAAGGTGCCATTAGGCAAAAGCATATTAGGATTTAAAAAAATCGGCCATTCGATAATAGGGAAACCAAAATTAGGGTATACGAGTGTTAGGACAACTGATCATTATGACAAACAGTATTAGGGAATGCAAAGATAGGAGAAAAGACTTTAGGGATTCAGATATAGATCCGATAACTTTTGGTTCTGTGTCGGGTGTATTCCTTACGAATCCTATCCTCTAATAACTCCGAGCATAGCTCTCTCCATAGCTCGTTGAGCGACTTTGAATTGGTGGCCAAACGTACCGTGAGTGTCCATGTCTCGGCTCCGTAGGTCATGACGGGTAGGACGCACTGATTGAAAACTTTTGTTTTCAAACATTGCGGTATGGATGACGAGAAGATTCGGCGTAGTTTCCCAAACGCTGCCCAGCCCAGCTGGATCATCCTCTTGGCCTCCTTCTCGAAATTGTTTTTATCTAACTGCAGAATCTGCCCGAGGTAAGTGTATTCGGAAACGATTTCAAGAAGGTGACCATTTACGACTATCGTTATTGGACCAATGTGGCCATTGATCATGACTTTTGTTTTATCCATGCCAAGACCGATGCGTCGCGAGGCTGCAGCTACTGTCCAGCGTCCGGTTCAGCTCCTCTAGCGACTCCACCATTAAGAATATGTCATCTGCGAATCGTAGGTGTGAGATGTAGTCGCCGTTTATGTAAATGCCCTTACCATTCCAGTCCAGCGTCTTAAACATATCTTCCAAAGCACTTGTAAACAGTTTCGGGGATATAACATCCCCCTGTCTCACTCCTCTGCGCAATTGGATTGGTTTAATTAGACTGCTGACCCTGTACTTGGACACTCATGGTGGCGGCTTCGTAAAGACATCTCAACACCTCGATATAACGATAGTCGTCTATTTGGCATCGCAGGTCCAGAACAGCCCAGGTCTCGACAGAGTCAAAGGCCTTCTCATAGTCCATAAAAGCCAGGCACAGGGGCTGATTATATTCTTCGGACTTCTATATAATCTGCCTCACTGTGTAAATGTGGTCTATGGTGCCATATCCTCCGCGAAACGAAAACCTGCCTGCTCTGGCGGCTGAAACTCGTTGAGTCTCCTGGCGAGACGATTCGTGACCACTCGTGAGAACAGCTTATAGACGTGGCTCAGGAGCGAGATGGCTCTGTAATTTTTAAGGAGGGTTTTGTCCCCCTTCTTAAAAAAGAGCACCACCAAACTCCCGCTCCACGCCTTTGGAGTTCTCCCACTGTGAAGGATGGCGTTGAAGAGGCTCTGTAATTCCTGTATAACAGGGGCTCCTCCAGCTTTCAAAAGCTCTGATGTTATTCCGTCCTCACCGGGGGCTTTTCCATTTCTAAGCTGCCTCAGAGCTAACTTCTCTTCTCGTCTTGGCAGACATCTGGCAGTTCGTCGGTGTAGTGGCGTGTCAGAGTGGCTCTGGAATCGTGGTCGTCTCGTCGGGAATGAGGGGCATGTGCAGCGTATAATGGGCCCGCTCGTCCTCGGCCATAGGAATCCGAAATCCTCAATCGTGCTCAATGGTGTATGTCCAGCAGTAGACAAGAGTAGGCTGATGAAGATGAGGCTGAAGGAAGAATAGATATTGCGTTATCGTACCGTACCTGAATAGAAACATAACATTGTCTTCCATTTCATCTGTTTCCATTTCCCAAAAAGTCTGTGTTTTATATTTCTCCCAAGACTCTTCCCACTGAAGAACTAGACCCCAAACTTCCTCGAGCTTTTCTAGTTCTTTTTCCATTCTCAGCAGATCCAAGTTCACTGGAGTTCTGTTGAAATGTGTAACTAGATTAATTGGAGTTGAAATGTATATGAGGAATAGATATATGTATATGAGGAAAAATGTTCGTAGATACGATACAGTCTTTATTGAGGGTAGTATATGACTGTACATGTCTGTCTTTGTTTTTAAATAAAATTAAATAAGAATTACAATTTACTGCAAAACTATCTCTAATAATTTGCTCTAACCCCCTTTACGGGCTAGATTTAGTTAATTTATATTTTATCTCTTTCTTACAAATACAAAAGTCAGAATGACAGATAAGGACAAAGGATTATTAGCTAATTGAGGTTTATAGCGCGTTTATGAATGAGGGGGTTAGTGTGTTTAGTAGATCTTTACCGATACATCTGAACTAAAAGTATTGCATGATAAAACATTTTGTAGGTATTAGGAGACATTAAACATTTTAAATAGGCGTCTGTTGTAAATAGTGTAAATACTTTATTAAATAAGAATTAAAATTTACGTCAAATTAAATACGGCAAGACCATCTCGAATTTCTTGCTCCTGTGCTCTAAGTGCATTTAACTGTTCTCTAAATGCCTTTAGCTGAGCCATTGCATCTTTAGCAGTTATATCTGAACTAGTGGGTGCCGTTTTGAAAAAGTTTTCAGTAAATTCTTTGGCTGCTTCTTTAAATTCCTAAACAATAAAATAATTATATGTTAAATCTTTTTTACTTAAGTACCTATATATTAATATGCACTGATGTGCAATAATTAATTGTAATTGCATTACCTCGGCTTGTACTAATAATTCAGCCTTAAACTTATCTTTATTAACTTCAAGTAGTTTTTTAGCCTCTTCAAGCAAAGCTAAATAATTTGCCCAAATCATGGGGATTTCTTCATGTCGAGTAACCATATCTGAACTCATTTCCACTTCAAACTTAGCTGCAATAAAAACCATATAAATTTTTCTTTCACATTGTATTAGGAATTTACTTTAAATTGACTGCAGTGGCATAGACATCATCGATTCAAATATTTTCTTTTCAAACAAAAACCAAAATAAAAAATGGTGAGTGTCGTCGAAGTGGAACGCTCGGTTGGAACGAAGTTAAGAAAGGTTGGTGACGTGTTCATATTCATGTCTATACTTATGTTGTGTATGTATATGTATGTTCATGTTGTGTTGTCGCGTTTTTTTTTTGTATGTTTTGATAATAAGTTTCCAGTGACAAAATAGTATTTTTACCCGACTATATCAGAAGGAGGTTGTCCATAATGGTGTTAAATCGTTAATAAAGCGTGTTAAAAATATCGTTTGTCGTTGTCGTTGTACGGATGCCTATGCCTAGGTAAAGTCCTAGTTATATATAATATATTTATTAAAATTTCAAAGAGCTGGTGAATCTTACCTAAAGTGTGAACCTTATCTGTGATTGGTGGAAAAGTTTTTTCCATACGGGATACATCACCCATCAAACGTTCATAAGTTGCTATGGTCTTCGAAAGTTCTTTTAAAGTAGCAGGCATCTGGATTTGTAATATGTATATATTTTAAAACAAATATTATTTTAATAATTACGTAGGTAAAAGGGAATGATACTTAAATTATTAACCTTTTGGCCGCCGGACCTAGTCCGCAAAGACGCTCACTCACACGCCAGAGCAAATTTTAAGTAAACAACTAATAAAAAGTTTAGGGATTGCAAATAGTGATATCGATATTTACAATTTATGGTAAAAATCTTTTTAATTTAGCTTTGTTCTTATCCTGTTTTAATTTAATTCCAAATTGCCAAAATTAAACATATGTTTTACACCCGAAAATGTTTAAAATATAGGGATTTAACATAAAAAACAACCACTAAACAATGTCGATTCAAGACGTGATATCGCCGCACTAGGCTGTACGAGAAGTCTTTTATACAAGACAACGGCGCGCATGGACTGCCCGCAGTGCAGATCGACAAGGACTGTTTCCGCGCGGATCAAGTAATAATAGTCTCTAGGTCAACGGCGTAAGCGCTTGTCGGTACGTAAACTTTATTGGCGTAACGTTAAAGCTGCGCATCATGTGTCGATAAAGTCAATATACCGGAACTGTTTTAGTGAAAATTACACGTGGGTTGAATTTTTAATGAATGAAGATATTATTCCGGAATTAGACTCTATAATTAAATTTCAGTTTGGTTTACATTAATATAGGTAAACTCATCAAAAAAACGTTCAACGACTTGTTATAAAAAAATTACACATTAACTTCAATGTTATAACAAAAAACTAAAGTCTGATAAACAGGTATGTCCCTGTACCACTCTTGTGCGAAGCGGTCGCTGCGGTGTATCCCTTCCCACTAAGCTATAAAAGAACATCAATTATTTTTTTTATTTATCTCTTCTGCAATTAAATAGTCCACAATCTACAAGGGCAAATTTACTTGTCTGACTCTAGTTTATAGAACTAAAGAAGCTGCCTGAACTTTAAATATAGTTATGCCTATCTGACTCTCGTTCTACGTATTCTAGTACTCGTAAGTAGTTATACCTACTACTCGTTGAAAAAAATTGGCGATTAACAAGTGTTCAAATATTTAGATAAAAACATATTTCTGACTTTATATTTACTTTAAAAATTCCCATATCGAGTTAACATTCCCATCCCTAGCTGTCTTGTATACAAGACAACGGCGACGAGGAACATGAAAAATGTTGAAAATTGGAGCAATTTTTTTAAATGCCTTATTATAAAAGAAGGGATTTATATAGCGGCTTAAAAAGCAAATAAATGAAAAAACAAAGACCTTAAATATGAACACGAGTGTAAATGAAATTGCAATTGTTATTATTTTCCCATTAACTCAGTGGTTGAATTTGTGTCTTGTATACAAGACGACGGCGCCAGCGTATCGTTCTATCGTTGTCTTCTATACCGGACAACGGCGGTCAAAGGGTTAAACTGCCAAAAAAGTGACGGTAACATTGTATGGTGTGATATTTTAGTTTGTATAATTTACCTGCATAGCTTCTTCACTACTTTTTTCAACATATGCATATACTTCGTCTATATCACACTCTGTGATTTTTCGTAACAACTCTCCCAAAACGAGCTGCCAGCGCATGCAATGCTCTATTATGGACTTCTTCAGATTGCTCGAGTTCAGAGTTATAAAATGAATCTGTTGCCGACATAAAATAAAACATCTAGTGACTAACACACACCTTTGTTAATTGTAATGTTAAAGACCACTCAATCGGGCTTAAAAAAGTCAATACCCCCTGGAGGTAGTGAAATAAAAAACACACCTAAAATAGAAGTGTATTAATGTAACTATGTGGAAATATTTTCCACCCTTATTCATTGTATGTACCTGATTAACAGTCTCTTGAACTTGTACTTGATGCGCTAAATCACCGTAATTGTTTATTATTGTCTCAAATTCAGCTGCTGTATGATTTTCTTCTCTGTATTTAAGTAAAAATTCATTCTTGTCCACTTTCCAAATAGAAGAGTATGGTTCCCACTTGCGCATGTGTTCATGTATTAGACCTATGTTAAATTGGACTTCTGCAAAGTATACCAAATAAATGAAACATAACTGTGAAGGATCACTTGATTTGTTTATAAACAATAATGAATGTGCTATTTTTTTATTTTTTTTTATTTTTTTTATTATGAATGGGCTTACTCATGGCCACAGACTAGCCGAGGCGTAGACGCTATTTTGCTGAATGTGCTATAGGTATATTAGGTATACCAACTTACCTTCGTCTATCAATGTTTGTAGTTTATTAGAGTCATTATCGACTCTAATGACATCACAAAATCTTTTTAAACCCATTGATGGTAAAGAAAATTTTTCGTATAACCTTGGGATGCTGTCCATTATGATAACGATGCCTTCAAGAATGTTATTAAATGTATATTGAACCTCGTGTCTTGATGGCAAATATGTCACATCTTTGCCAGTTAAGTATAGATTCATTTTAATCAGCGGAGAAGGTGCCATAGTACCTGAAAAAATATAGGTACGTACCACATAGATCGTACTTGAAATTAAAAAGTAGTACAAAAAACAAATTTTATTTACTTGAACTCTCACTGTTCTATAGCGGAACTCCAAACAGCGACGGACGACAAGGAAGATGCACTCTGCAATTTTTAAGCTACCCTGTCCCGTTAGAAAATCTGTATACGAATTCTTACCATCTCCGTGAACACATTTGTACATATTTTGCATTGTAGCTTTTATAGATAATCGTAAAGCGTCTTCCAAGGTACGGTCGAACCTTCTCACGTAATTAATCCAATGTTCTGCCATCTATAAAATACAAATACCCGTAGAATCTAGCCTGCGGGTGTCGTGAATCTAAAGACCTTATTTACAAAATTTTACTTACCCCCCTTCCCCCCCTCGTTGCACAAAGTATTATAGAGTTAAACAAAGTTTTCAACTATATGTAGAGTTATGAAGGGTTTGAATAGATACATAATACGTATTCCAGATTTTAAATTTGACTAAACCCGTCTGTTTAATGGTCCGTCCGTAAGTATAATGAAATGGTCAAGGATATATATTTTTGTACGCTGTATACGCAATTGCCGTGGGCTCTATTTAAGTTTTTACTCATAAGATAAGTACTTATTTAAAGAATCAAGGGGCTGTACAATACATTAATAGGTACATTGAATATACAGTTACCTGAGTGATTTGTGCTTCAAATCCTTCATATACTATAACTAAATATATTATAATTTCTTTATACATTTCCAGAATTTTTTCAGTCCCTTTAGTTTCCATATCTGTGATATCTTGACGTAAATCTTTTATCTCGAAAACATTATAAATGTCAAACTCAATTAAAGGAGTATCACATATTTTTTCCATGATTTTAATTATATTCAGATTGCTATTTTTGTATGTAGTAACAAAGTCACGTAACTAGAAAAGAAAGGTAATAATATTATATCAGTCTGAAATACTGCATTTTATTAATATTATGACATTGTTATAATGCCTACTTCGCCAATTTGAACCACACAATCTGCTATATACGCGTCTGACATGGTTGATGTCCAAGTCAATTTGGATATTCCAGGTTGTATTTTCTTCTCACATGCCTGTGAAATTATTAAAAGAACATTATAACGGAAATACAATACCTACTAGACAGTTAAAATCCATCTTCCTGGTTTACTTTTCTTGGCAACTTATTAAAAACTATAAATAAAGTGATTTCCCGTGCTGCTTATTTCTAAATATTGATGCTAAGGGGCTAATTACACTTATCCTGCCTTCGGACGGCCAATGATCGGCCCCGACCTTGGCCCCGATAACTGGCCAAAAGATCTGTTCCACGAAATATTAGCACATCGCTTGCAATATTTCTGGATGTAAACAATAGTTCAAATGTATGTAGATGGTCAAGAAAATCTTGTCAGTGGAAAAAGGCGCGAAATTCAAATTTTCTATGAGACGATATCCCTTCGTGCCTACATTTTTCAAAATTGCCGCCTTTTTCTACTGACGATCTTGTCAGAAATCTTGTAAAAAATATCTCGAATAAATAACTTCTTTCGCAAGATGCTCAATATTAGATGCTATGGTCGACTGGTAGAGAATGCCATTTGGCATTAAGTCCGCCATTTGTACATTTTTGTATATACTTTGTGCAATAAAGTTTAAATAAATAAATATTCAATCCACAGCTTATAAGCTTACTGAAAATTTGAAATCCACTATAGTAGTAGTATTCCATAAACTGGCAACTTTGTTTGAGAGCTAAATAAAAAAAGTCATCATTCCCAGTTTATGATTATGAGAAAAAAATATAATTTTGTTAGTTTGATGAACGTTATTTTATGTCAAAAATCGATAAATTCAAATATATTTTCATAAACATTTCGGAAACATATTTCCAAAATTCCGAACGAACACGGCAAATTACCGCGTTTTCAAAAATGTGTCAATGTCAAATACGACTTTGACAGTTTGTTGATCCGAGAAGAGAAATATTTTTAAGTTATTTTAATTAATTTATTTGAAATGAAATCTGTAAAAGTATTTAATTAGTTAGTTGAAAATTAAGTAACCACTATGAATCTGGGAGACCCGGAGTTGGAGTTGATAGACCCTACGCCGAACGTACATGCATTGTTCATCCAGTTTGATAGGACTTTCTTTTGGGCTAAACTTGCAAGCAGAGCCGTTGTCCGTTGGAGTAAGCGGATGTATTCCTGCGCTGGTGTGTGCTCGTGAGTATATTCAGCTATTCAAGATCAGTCTGAACAAGTTTGAGCCTTCAACCTAAATAATAGGACTGTATAAACTACAGTAGAAGTTTATATCTCATTCTATTATACAAACTTTGACCACTGTTGCAGTTTATTTCTTTGAGCTCTTGTAATACAATATTAGGTAAATCATCAATTCAGTAATTGCCACTAATAGCCACTCTTTAATAACTGACCACCTTATACTATAACTGTAAATTGTATTTTGTTCACCTATTAACAGAATTCGTATATGGTGTCAATACAGTGGCAGATTTGCAGTCTTTGCCGCCCTAGGCCCCAGGCCATGTAACCGCCCTTGCAAGGCACCCATATTAATGACTACATTTTGAGTTATTTCTTGTTACCATCAGCAAATTTTTAACCGACTTCCATTTCATAGAAGGAGGAGGTTCTGTATTCGGTTGTGGCTATTTTTTTTTTCTATGTACGTTCACCGATTACTCCGACATCTGTAGTCCGATTTGAGTAATTCTTTTTTTGTTTGAAAGGAGCTACCTCCGAGTTGGTCCCATTTTAATTTGGTTCTGTTCTGATGATGGGATCCATGAGGAATTGAGGGAACTCCTCGATTTTTAAAGGCACATGCATTGGTGATTTGGGTGTTTTCCTAAGCAACTCGAGCATTTTCTCCCGGAAACCACCACTTTGATGAAGTAGACCTGATGATGATGATTGTATTGATGATAATGATGATGATTTTTTAAATGTAGTATGTTCAGCGATTACTCCGGCACCTGTGATCCGATTTGAGTAATTCTTTTTTTGTTTGGAAGGAGTTGCCTCCAAGGTGTTTCCGTATTATTTTTGGTTCTGGTCTGATGATGGAATCCATGAGGAATTGAGGGAACTCCTCAGTTTTTAAAGGCATGTGTAAAGTGATTTCGGTATTTTCTAAAGTAACTCGAGCATTTGCTTCCGAACACCGCAAATTTGATGTAGTGCAAGTGTAGCCTTACCACGAGTTTGACATTGACATATTCGCTAAGATTAGCGACGCTAACATCTTCGTAACTTACTTTTTATGCATCTCGCTCGCACTAATATTCAAGTACGAGCGAGATGCAAAGAAAGTAAGTTACACACACGCTAGCTAATAAATCAATGTCAAACTTTTGGTAAGCTGGTAAGGCTACTGATCGGGGGTTAGGGTTAGGAGTTAAGGGGTAATGGTGGTTGAAGGGGTACTGGTTCAGGGCCGAGGGGTACATGGATCAGGGGTTGATACGCTGTGAGGTTGAGTGATCGGGGGGGGGTTGAGGGATTGGGTCAGTGGCGGGGCGGAGGATGGATTTAGTATAGTGACAGGAATTATAATTTCCCAGACGGACTCGTGAAAATTCCTGATTACATATTTATTAAAGTAGATACACGAATTTAGTGTTAATCATGATGTTGTTTTTCATTCATGCGTCGCGCTCTTAACAATGCGTTAAAACTAAAAATGGAAAAATAAAAACTTTTTACAAAAAAAAAGAAAACCGACTTCAAAAAGGATGAAATAAAATATTATCCTTTTTAAGTCCATGCGTTACCAACTGATATGTTTGAAGTCGGTGCCAAGCCAAGTAGTAACAATACCCGTCAAAAATAATCAGCTTTACGACTATAAATCCCATTAGAACTGTACTAATAACTATTATAAATGTGTAAGTAATTCTGTCTGCCTCTTTGTCGCCTTTTCATGGCTAAACAACTGAACCGCTTTAGGTGAAATTTGGCAAGAACGTAAATTCCTTGAATTGGTTTATATTTTGGAATGTAGTCCTCTGAATAAGGGTCGGAAAATAACTTCAGTCCCAATCCCACGCTTGCGTGCCGACAAACATGGTACTGACTGTGCCAAGAAGGTTTGATCGTGTGTTCTGAGGTGTGTTCTTAGGTACAGTCGACGTCAAAGATATGTTTACACTTTTGCACCTTTGTAATAAGACGAAAAGTGTAAACATATATTTAACATCGACTGTACCTACAGAAAGTACGTTCATTGTCGTCGTGTATAGCAATCCAACGTACATCCTTATCGAATCGCACCAAAATCATGGTATGCTTCAACAGTTGGCTTGGCACCGACTTCAAACATATCAGTTGGTAACGCATGGACTTAAAAAGGATAATATTTTATTTCATCCTTTTTGAAGTCGGTTTTCTTTTTTTTTGTAAAAAGTTTTTATTTGTCACAATTTGCCGCCCCTAAATATCTTACCACCCTAGGCCCAGGCCTACTGTGCCTTAGGGCAAATCCGCCACTGTGTCAACAACTGGGCACCCTTCAATAACCAGCCACCTCATACTAAAATGAATTCTGTATATATTGAATTTGTACATCAATAGATACCCGTGAAACGGTTTCATCAGGCATTTGAAGCTATTGTAAAGAATATGGACAGAGTACTGGTCTATGGTTTAAGTTTGGCTGGAAAAAAGACTGGGCTATTGTAAAGAAGTACAGACACCTGCAATAACATTGCTTGCACAAGTTATCGAGGCAGTTATATATTGTTATTATAAGTACACTGGGACTTACGAGGATAAAGTTTAACATTTTAGCACTAGTCCCATAGAAATGGCCAATATACCACACCGGACTTGGCAGTGGCAAATTAAAATATGACTAATGAGAAGGGGAGAATTGGCATGAAGGAGCTAGATTTTGAAAAAGCCACTAAATTAATATTAGTGTAGTTTTAAAACAAGTTTTGTGCAAGTGATAACTTATGAGACAAAGATTTATCAGATAAGACAGTCTTGGACTAATTGAGGCACATTGCATTCTGCCTGCAATGGTAGTAATACTCTGCTTACACACGAGCACAATACATACAATAAATACACAACACACACAACAACAATTTAATACATTTGTAGTTCAGTCATTTGCTAGAACTGAATTCACTAGCCATCCATAAACTTGTTTAACTGTAATTTTGAAATCACTTTGCATAAATTTTTAAAGTGTTTTTAAATTTTGGGTACTTTTGGCATATTGCTGGCAGTACGTATTTATGTGTATGTCGTAGTCAGATCGTATTATCCGCCGTATTACATTACGGCTAGCCGTTTTAAAAACAGTGGCGTTTTGAAATGCGGGAGTTCGACGATTAGCCAGATTGTCATTGCGATACGTTCTTCAATAAGGCGGCCTACGTTTAGCCGCATCGTACTACTATTTTAGATTGCAGAGTGACCAGTTCTTTCGGTCGCCTACGTAACCGGAGTTTGACAATGTTTGCAATTTAATTTATTTTTACCATGGTCCCACCGCACTACACGTGTTTCTTTTCCAAAACATTTCCTTCACAACTTAAATAGACGGAGCCCCGCAAGCGGGGCTCCTATTTCTGGGCGGTTTGCCCTTCGGGCATCTGAAGCTACCTAACGAACCTAACCTACTTACCTACGTACATACATCACTGGCTCAGTGACCCAAAGAGGATCTTGGCCTCTGACACAAGAGAGCGCCATTCCACCTACCTACTTACCTACCTACGCTTTTTTCCCCAAAGTGTAATGTTTTCACGGACGTCTCACTTAATCAATAGGTAGGTATGTTAGATTCTTTAGGTAACTTCAGATGCCCGAAGGGCAAACCGTCAGTCTAATTAAGTTGCGAAGGAAATGTTTTTTGAAAAGAAACAGTCCGACGAACTCCAGATTTGATGGACACCCCAGTGTTTGTCAGGCAGCGCCACGAGTGTTAAAAATGGGAACTAAAAACTGTCAAAGCGGCGGCTAATGACTCGCTGTATTACATTACGGCTAGCCGTGTTGAAGAACGTATGGCGAATGTCGAATACATTCCGGCGGATTCTCATTCAGCCGCATTCAATACGGCTAATCGTTAAACCGCCGCATTTCAAAACGCCCCTGTTTTTGAAAACGGCTAGCCGTAATGTAATACGGCGGATAAGGCGGATTATACGATCCGACTGCGACATGTACATCACCATTTGTTCATATAGACCTGCGATCTTGATGATCACCTAACTGAGCTTTATACTTGATTAATTTCAGCTACGAAGGTCGGGGAGGCCTATGTGATATAGCTCTCAGCGAGCCTCTACTGAAGTTACGGCCTCGCAAAGACCTAGTTGAGACATTACTGCATGAAATGATTCATGCATTCCTGTTCATCACACAACGGGACCAAGACCGGGATGGCCATGGCCCAAACTTTAAAGAGCATATGTACAGGATCAACAAGGCGGCTGGAATCAATATCAGCATTTATCATGACTTTCATGATGAGGTAAAATATATTATATCTTTATAATATACAGTTTTTGTTTATTACAAATTTGTCTTGAACTGTACATTGGTCTAGGCAGGACTATAAAGGCTTCGTCACACTGCAGCACGGCAGTAGCGTGGCGTGGGCTTGACGCAATGAAAATGGGATGCCAAGGCGTGTGCAGCCCACTTTGATTAATTATTTTATTTATCAACATTATTTTAGGCCAAAAATTAAAATGTAATATAAGCACGCAAATAAAGGCTCTTGACTTAAGCACAACATTATTTGTGTTTTACAGGTTAAACTGTACCAGACTCATTGGTGGCGTTGCAATGGGCCCTGCCAGTACAGAAAACCTTACTTTGGAATTGTGCGGAGAACTATGAATTCAGCTCCCGGGCCCAGGGATCAGTGGTGGGAGCAGCATCAGAGGAGTTGTGGAGGTACATTCATTAAAATAAAAGAACCAGAAAAAAAGACCAAGAAAACACCAATAGCCCAACCGAAAGGTGACATTACTAAGTATATTACTAGTAATAAAAAAACTACAACTGGGGAGTCAAAGATTGTTCAAATAACTGATATTAAATCCAACATACCTCAAGTTCCAACAAAATCAAACAATTCAAGCACAATTGTGGTGAATCAGAAAGGTGTTAGTAATCCTATAAATAATCCAGCAGTGAAGCCTTCCTTTGTTATTGGTAAGTATTTTACTATTGGAGGAACTAGCAATAGAGTCCGATCTAATTCTGTTGATGCTGCTGAAGCAGTTAGAAACGTTTGGGCTAAAAAACAATTGACACCTAGTACTGGGTCAGCCAATGCTGCTGAAACAGTCAGAAATACTTGGGCTAAGAAACAATTGACACCTGTTGCAGTTTCGCCCATTGATGTTGTCAAAGCAAAAATTAACAATCATGTCCAAAACCCAACGCTAAATGTTTTTCCTAAGACAGCATCAACTAATATGAACAATAATTATCTCGATAAAAAAGTGACTAAACATAAGACTGAATCTGAACATGTTGATTCTCCACCTGGCAAAGTAAAAAAGATTGATGACTACTTCAAGAAAAATGTGACGTCCATGCTTAAAGATATTTATGGTACTAATATTGAAGTGATAGAATCCAATAATAATACCAAATTGGTTGCTGTTAATAACAATAGTATGGGCAGCTCACACACTGTTCAAGTCGATTGTCCTATATGTGGAATTAAAATAAAGGAACAAAATATAAATAGCCATTTAGATGAATGTTTAAATAAAGATTTAATATCAAAAATCTGCAGCGGGAATGAAACGGCAGCAACATCTCTAGTTAAAACAGCGACAGTTCCGTTAGATAATAATAAGGACCTACTAACTCCTACAGTTGGAAATAAAGCTTCAACACAAGTTTCAAAAGAAATATTAGCTACTTTACAGACGATCCCACCTTACAAACCAAAAGGATTGCCTAAGCAAGAATTTGAAATAAAAAAGGAGACAAATAAATTCGTTACCACATTTAGGGGAACATTCTGTAATGAGACTGAAGTATTTAATGATCAAAATAATTTAGACGACAATATAGACTGGGAAGATAATTTGAAAGCACAGCTACCAAAAATAAAGCCAGAACCTATAGATCTGTATAAAGCCGATTCAGTTGTAAAGAAAGTTCAATTTGATATACCTTTAAGGAAATTTGATAACTTTATTGTACCAAAAGAGAAAAAAGCAGGAAGCGGAGATCCCTTCATAGTAGAAGATGCCAAAGTTAAATTACCTATAGTAAAAAAAGAACCTGAAACTGGTACAGTATCTGTTCTGGTTGAGCAGAATTGTCCATGCTGTGGTAGTAAAGTCACTAAACCTATGAGTGAACACTTAGACGAGTGTTTGGCATTTTTCGCAACTGACACAGCACCTGAAGAAGCGTCTACGAGTTTCGGTAACCAGACTATAGTGATCGATGATGACGATGACGACTTGTTCGACGAGACGCAGTTGTTCAACGCCACTGGAACCAAGTTGCCGTGCCCGTGCTGTATGCAGATGGTTGAAAATGATGATATGAATGCGCATTTAGATAGCTGTTTGAGTTAAAATACTAATGAATGTTAATTTTTCACTAATAATTGGACGTAGTTTAGGGTAAAAGATCCAATCCACAAAAATCTGTTAGTAAAATTTGAACTTTCTTTCAAACGGAAAAGTCATTCATTTAAATGACAAATTTTAGAGGATGGATCTTTTACGCTAAACTACGTCCAATTATAACTTATTAATCGTATTATGTTTAATAGGAATACATTTAATTGTTAAATTTGTGATATAAAGACTGTCAAGTTGTGATATTAGATTAAATAAAAATTGATGTTAATTTTTAAACGTTCTTGTTCTTTCGTTGGGCCTATATTGCTAATGTGTTTGTTAATTTATTTTTAATGTAGTAATTAAACTTCAATTGAGAATAATTAGTAAGTATAGTCAGCCAAGAAAGTGGTTTACCACTTTTCGACTCTACCATCTGATTGATAGAGTCGAAAAGTGGTAGACCACTTTCTTGGCTGACCGTACCTACTTACTACAAAAACAATCATATTATGGTGCCAATGGACAGCAATCTTTCAGTAACTTTGTCGATTAGGAATCTGATTAAACAACTTTCGCTCAGAAGTTATATTATTAATCATGAACATTGCTTCTAAAAATGCATAATGTTACTTTTGAACGAACTTCGACAACTTAGTTAAAACTAACTCTCGGTCCGATCCCGGACACGCACTGCCGTCGTGCCGTCCGCTCAGTGCTCAGCGAGCTGTGTTCGGAGAGGGACCAGAACGCACGGCGCCTTAAGGAGCGCGCACTTAGGCTGCTCGCATACTTTTGCATTTGTTCGATACCGCGTCACAGGGCCTACTGCGAACCACGTTCGACGTGTTGCCTTTCTGTCGCACTTGTAAATTCATACGTAAGTCATACGGGAGGCAACACCTCGAACGTGGCACGCGGTAGGCCTTCTGGTCAACCCGCTCGAGCGTCCGCTACTCATACAGGGTGGAAAAATAAGTAGGGCCCTGGAGGGAAACTACCTTAAATCCTCAAGTTGGCTCATTTTACTTAAAAGAGACATTCCTTTATTTTTAATTTTCTCGGTTCGATTCCCGGTCGCGACAAGCGAATTTAAAAAAAACTTTGAATGCAGTTTTGTTTCTTTTTAAAAATAATCCCGGGCCCGACATATCTTTCCACACTGTATAATGTATGCACAGTGCACACTCATGATAGGCACTTACCGACGTTAAAGGTTTGAAGAGCAGTCGCTCGTCAGGCGAGAGCGAGTCTAGGATCTTGTTATATCCCTTAGTCACAGACAACACACTCTCGTAAACAAACAGTATAGTTTTGCTTTTCGCGTACACCTAAAAGAAAAGTAAATTAAAAGAAAATGTCACTCGCTAGGCTGCCTAAGAACTTATCTCGATAAACTACTTACTACATAAGCGTGTTCAGGGATATCCATTCCCAAATTCTCCCAATGTGAAGCTTCTTTGCAAAGTTCTAAAATATTGCTGAAATATGACAAAAACAATTGCGAATTTACTTAACGCTTCATCTTCTGTTTGTTGATAGGATGTTACATTCATAAATAAAAATTGACTTACACATCAATGTTACATTCCATTAAACCAGGATTTTCGGCACTTTTTCTCATCAATGTTTTGTTCAAACCGTTTGCACATTTCTCATCCAAATTATGCTGTACGAACAAAGTAAAATTAATAATTACACCAAAGAAAAAAATTACAGGTGTTGCATAATATTATACGATTATTTCGTTTTAGAATATTACCGTCCAGGAAATCCATAGTTCTCTGATGGCCACATCAATGGCACCCATGAGCCTGTTCACGTGCATAATTACGTCTTCAGAGCTGCTGCAGGGCATCATCCACGCCGCGTCTGTCATCACCTGAAGCAGAAGTCCCCGTTTTTAAGGCTACCCCGTAACATACCTACCTAAGGCAGGGCTCGACAAAATTTTGCGAAGAGCCAACCGCAGTAGAAATCGCCAGTTCTATGAGGTGTTTGTCAGTGGTTTAAGAAATCTTAAATGGCTTGAAGAACCGCATGCCGCGGACGGTTTTCCGATCTCTGACGTAAGGTTATCAGTGTTGAATCTGGATGATGGTAAGTCCTCACCTTCTTCAAGTAGACTAGGCGGTTCTTCCGCATCCGCAGCACGGCGGCGCGGCCGGCGAACGACGGCAGCTCCGAAGGGTGCTGGCTCCGCGTGGCCACCATGTCTTTCTTTGCTTCGTGGACTTCGTCGCTGAACATGCTCCACACCTGACGTTTTTGACATTTAATGGGTGTCAAATGTTTTGTCTACTTATTTAACTTTAGCAGCGATTATTTCCTTAAATAATTCAAACTATAAATTTTTTTTTATTAAGCCCCCTATTATTTATAGACAACTTACGCAACGACATTTTTCGCTCGAAGATTGCAGCGACAACCAATCCCTGTATTATGTAGATTGATGGAGTAAGTAAGATTTGCACCTTTGTTGTACTCGTAGGTAGTACTAAAGACCACTGAACTCACCCGCGGACGGGTGGACGGATAAGGCTGCTACTACTAAGTACTAGATTTTTTTAAATTACGTTTCGGCCCAATTTTTTTTTGGCCAGTCCACCAAGCTCCCTTGAAAATGCGAGTGAGCAAAAGATGCGTTTACATTACGCATTCACTGTTACTTCAAAATAGAGATTTTTACCTCTCCCTTCAAGCGACATTACCTACCTGCGCAGTTTTTCTTTTGAAGATGCGCCTAAGGCTTTTCCTCCGTGAGTAATTGTTGAGCGAAAAGAGCGCCACTACCGCTTCTTCTAGTTGGTTGACGCCCTCAAACACAGTCTCCACCAGGTTCTCGATTATTATCTGCAGCGTAAATAATTATAAATTAGTTTTTAGATTATTCCTATATCTTCCCATATAACCATTCCAGTCGCAGAATCATCAAAGTGGTAACTAAATGTCAGATGTGTCGTAACAGAGTCCACACAATGTGTCTAGAATTGTTTCGAAACAAAGTGTCGTCGCCGTGTGTACACTTTTCCGTAACAAGGTGTCGACACATTTGTGTGCACTTTGCGTGCGGTTTGCGACTAAATCTGACAGCAAATTTGTGACAGCAAATGTCAATATAAAATACCTCTTGAAAACCAAGGTTTGTCAAACTACTATTAGTGTCTCGTGTGCTCGTAATTCTAGTAAGTCATCATGGGCGATGCGAATGATAAAAATCGACCAAAACCATATAAACACCCAACACCCGTCAACCTTTTACAGCAAACTTTTTAAAGAAATGCAATACGCTACTAGGTCAGGCAACGAATGCTCAATAAAGTTGTAGAGGGAAATGCTCGGAACACAATTTTTGGCTCCTTAACTTGGTTTGGGCAAGTTAGGAGGTGAACATATCAAAAGTCCTCGGCCGTAGCCTTTGAGCGGGGGGGGGGGGGAGAGAGGGGGCTTTGAAGGTCCCATTTTCCGGTTTTTCGATTATATCTTGGAAACTATGCATCGTAGCGACATGGCCACTTATAGAAAATGAAAGTTAATTTAATTTGTTACAAGTTTATTTAGTCAATTTTTTCCATATATTGAATAGTTTTTGAGATATCCGCTCTTGAAACTTTATTTAGGGCTCTCAATTTTATCTTGATCTCTACATCAGTGAAGGTGCTAGGCCGTGTTCCACAAAATTTAAAAACAATTTTTTTAGGGTTCCGTACCTCAAAAGGAAAAAATGGAACCCTTATAGGATCACTCGTGCGTCTGTATGTCTGTCCGTCTGTCACAGCCTATTTTCCCGGAAACTACTGGACCAATTAAGTTGAAATTTGGTACATATATGTAAATTAGGGACCTAAAGACGGACATATAACGTAAACAAATTGATTTTATACCCAAAAAATGACCATTGCCCCCCCCCCTTTATCTCCGAAACTACTAGGTCTTAAATTTTGAAAAAAATACACAAAATAGTCCTTTACCTATCACGATTATTAGGAGGACAGGAAAACCTATTAGAAATGTGCAGCCAAGCGCGAGGCGGACTTAATGTACGGAACCCTTAATACGCGAGTCCGGCTCGCACTTGGCCGGTATTTTTTAAACTCCTCTTGACGCTTAACCACTGAACCGATTTCGTTGAAATTTGGTATAGAAATAGTTTGCGTCCCGGAACAGGACATAGGATAGATCTTATAACCAAAATCATCTTTTGAAGGTGTGAAAAGTGGCGTGAAAATTTGTACGGACAATCAATAACCGCTGAACCGATTTATACGAAATTTGGGATGGTCTACAATTCTACATCTTTGATTTAGTTGAAAATGATAAAAAACATGACTTCAAACCTAAACTTAAACAGTAAGTATTAACTTCAAGAATTCAATTCTGAATTCCCCCCTGCACCACATTTCACACCTTTAAAGGATGATTTTTGAGATAACTTATTATGTCCTGTCTCGGGACTCAAAATATATGTGTACCTTTAAATTAAAACTGTTCAGCAGTTTAAGCGTGAAGAGGAGTTTAAAAGAAAGTATTTTAATAAGTTTATTTTTTTTTACTTCGGAATGGTGTCAATGTGATACCATAACTAAATTTGGTACTGTGAATTTATACGAAAACGATACCAAACATGGCCTCGTACCTAGCTTTACTGATGTAGAAGTCATGATAAAATTGAGAGTCCTAAATTCTTATTACTTGGCCTAACTTGTGTAGAAGGAAAAGGAAAAATAAAAGTCCTCGGCAGGAATATAAGACACAAATAAAATTTTTAGAGTTACTATTTCAACCATCAAACATAAACATACCTTGATTATATTATTCTAGTGAGATACGCATATATGTATAAACAAAAACATTTAAAAAATTACAAGGTCGAAATGTCACGGAGCTTGTGTGAGTTATATGTGAAAAATAAAAACTTTTATGACAAGAAAATCTGGACACAATTTAAGAATCATCCAATTGCGTCGAGGAATCATCAGTATTTTTGCTTGTTTCATTACCTCCTTGCTTCTTTTTTTGTCCTTTGTATTCTGTAGCAATTGGTTAGATCTGAAAATAAAGATAACTTGCGTCGTCACGGATGTCGATTTATAGGTTTTAGGGAGTGCAGTATTCGAAAATGATGACCATTTTATAATCCAAGATGGCGGCTACGCATGTTGTCATAAAAGTCGTCATGAATATTGTTTTATAGGTTTTAGGGCGTGACAGGTCCAACAATAGGGTATATTACTGCAATGTTCTGCCGCCAGAGTGCAGCACTACCGACTCAGTAAATTCATAGACTAACTTATACATACTGTGCCTTAAACTGTTTTTTGACAAGTTTTCAAAGACAATAAAATATGACATTGATGCATCAAGGCGGTTTGTTAACAAGTGCCTACCGGTAAACGCGAAAATCGAAATTTAGTTATCCGCCTCTTTATCGCTCGAATATGCGAGAGTGATAGAGAGGCAGAAACCGAACCCTCGATTGTCGTGTTTCACGATAGGCGATATGTGAGTGACGTAGTGACGCATGTTTGTTTACTGTATGTGTACTACTAGTGCCACCTACGCAGAGCTTTGTCTAATATTCCCTATTGTCTACATCACTGTGATTGAAGTCACAGGCCTCCATGGGCTACGGTAATCTCTTACCATCAGACGGGCGGTGTGGTTTGCCACCAACATGTTAATTAAAAAAAAACTCCACTATATCGCCAGTTAATAAGTACTTATTTTGCGAAGCTAATGACATTTGTCACAAGAAATACGACAATTGTCACGAAATTCCGACACAGAACTCAAGAATTACCGAAAGTTCTTTGAAATCTTGTGACAATTTCCATCATTATCATCATAAACATCGCAAAAGAAATACCTGTTTTTGCCGATATAATAAAGTTTTTAAAAATAATACAATGATGGTGATAAACAGGAATACGGCCCGCCCGATGGTAAGCGATAACCGTAGCCCATGGATGCCTGTGACGTCAGCAACAATGAGACTTGTCGAAATGTCGCACCTGTCACGTTACGTCACATTGTCACGCCAGGGAGTACATCTGAAAATTGTGTGTTCCCATTTGTCCCCATCCCGAAAAGGTGGGAAAAAATGGGAAATATTTACATGAAAATCTTATTCCATCTGTTCCCTACGGAGATAAATGGGAATACATCCGAAAATTGTGTGTTCCCATTTGTCCCCACCCCGATAAGGTGGAAAAAATGGGAAAGATTTACATGCAAATCCTATTCCATCTGTTCCCTGCGAGGATAAATGGGATTACATCCGAAAATTGTGTGTTCCCATTTGTCCCCACCCCGATAAGGTGGGAAAAAATGGGAAATATTTACATGCAAATACTATTCCATCTGTTCCCTGCGGAGATAAATGGGAATACATCCGAAAATTGTGTGTTCCCATTTGTCCCCACCCCGAAAAGGTGGGAAAATTGGGAAATATTTACATGCAAATCCTATTCCATCTGTTCCCTAGGGGTATAAATGGGAATACATCTGAAAATTGTGTGTTCCCATTTGTTCCCACCCCGATAAGGTGGAAAAAATGGGAAATATTTACATGCACATCTTATTCCATCTGTTCCCTGCGAGGATAAATGATAAATGGGATTACATCCGAAAATTGTGTGTTCCCATTTGTCCCCACCCCGATATGGGGGGGGAAAAATGCGAAATATTTACATGCAAATCCTATTCCATCTGTTCCCTACGGGTATAAATGGGAATACATCCGAAAATTGTGTGTTCTCATTTGTCCCCACCCCGAAAAGGTGGGAAAATTGGGAAATATTTACATGCAAATCCTATTCCATCTGTTCCCTACGGGGATAAATGGGAATACATCCGAAAATTGTGTGTTCCCATTTGGCCCCACCCCGATAAGGTGGAAAAAATGGGAAATATTTACATGCAAATCCTATTCCATCTGTTCCCTGCGAGGATAAATGGGATTACATCCGAAAATTGTGTGTTCCCATTTGTCCCCACCCCGATAAGGTGGGAAAAAATGGGAAATATTTACATGCAAATACTATTCCATCTGTTCCCTGCGTGGATAAATGGGATTACATCTGAAAATTGTATGTTCCCATTTGTCCCCACCCCGAAAAGGTGGGAAAATTGGGAAATATTTACATGCAAATCCTATTCCATCTATTCCCTACGGGGATAAATGGGAATACATCTGAAAATTGTGTGTTCCCATTTGTCCCCACCCCGATAAGGGGGGGAAAAATGGGAAATATTTACTTTCAAATACTATTCCATCTGTTCCCTGCGGGAATAAATGGGAATACATCCAAAAATTGTGTGTTCCCATTTGTCCCCGCCCCGAAAAGGTGGGAAATATTTACATGCAAATCCTATTCCATTTACGTACAAAAATGTCCCCCTGTCAACTTTCAATCGAGATTTAATCGATAATTTATTCGATTAATATTCAGATTAATGCAATTTCAATCTATGTTAGGTCGACTAAATTAATCGCGATTAAAATATGAGTATTAACTTTTTTTATTCCACGGCATGGCTCTTACACTTTGAGAATATCTGAAAACGAATGAACACAAGGAGCCATTTTGCAAATCCAGTAACTTTGTTATTACTTTTGACAGCGCGTGTCATGTGTCAACACAGAGTCGACACAAAGTCGAAACATTTGCGACTACTTTGTGACTGCAATATTTCTCAGCCTTAAACCATATTTATACATCATAATTAACAAGTTTCGTAGTATGTAAAGCGTTATTTCTGTTATTTAAGTATAGTATACGCCTCGAAGTACTAAAAATGCATCAAATAATATAGTTATGAACACAGGCACTGAGAAGTAAACAATTTCATTTCCGGCTAAACTAACGCTACGTCTTACGTAGGCGAACAACGCGCGAACGCGGCGCGGCGCGGCGCGGCGAAATCAATCCTTTGATGCCCATAGAAGTGTCCTACGTAAGCGATCTCGTTGCGAACGCGGTGCGGCGCGATTTGCACGCGAATGTCAGGCGCCGCGCCGCGTTCGCGCGTTGTTCGCCTACGTAAGACGTAGCGTAAAACAATGTGCCCCGCGACCAGCCCCGACGCGAGAGGCGCGTTGATTATATTACACTTAGTTTATCAAATCACTCGAGCAGTTTAATTCCCCATAATAATTTAAGTCCTATTGTAATATAAATGCAAACAATATATAATTACGTCTTGTAATCCGTTTTAGAGATGGCGTATTAATGTCACTTATTTTTATTTAAGCATTTTTCCATCTGACAGTTTCCATTTGACAGGAACAAAATGAACGAATGAACGAATGATTTTGGCATAAAGTAGTCGCAAACCCGAAACAATGTGTGCACACTACTGGAGTCAGTTATGTAACGCTGCCATACATGACCCAAAATTTTTTTATTAAGCTATGAGCTTCATCACATCTGATATTTGAGTAATTCTAAGCATTTCTAGCGTGAAGTGGGGGGGAGGGTGGGGTACAAAGACGGCCGCCATCCGTCATCTTTAAAAAAAATCTACTCTGATCCTGGTGGGTACTAGGGCAAGTTTGGTATCATTTTCGTATAAACCAAAGACGTAGAATTCATTGCTGATATTTGTTTTTTCAATTTCATAGTAATTTTACAAGAAAAACGTAAAAAGGTGAAAAATTTGGTTGGAGATTTTTGCTACGCGGAGCCGAAACTACAAAAGATAGAAAGTTGAAATTTGCACACTAGATTACATTTATAAAGTGTACAAGAGATAAGAAGCGATTTTGAGAAATTCAACCCCTAAGGGGGTTAAAAAGGGGATGAAAGTTTGTATGGGGTTCAAGTTTTATTTTAAGCTAGGAATTTGAAACTTCGTAAAACGATATATTATTAAAATACAAGAAAACTAATTTCAGCGTTTTTGAAAATTCATCCCCTAAAGTGGTGAAAAAGGAGTTGAAAGTTTGTATGGATATCAAAAAAATTTTCGAACGCGGGACTTGAATCTTTGTATTTGGGGATATTATTAAAAGACAGGAAAAGTAATTTCAGCGTTTTGTAAAATTCATCCCCTAACAGGGTTAAAAAGGGGTTGAAAGTTTGAATCCATTACAAATCCGAGTAGACACACATTTCTTATTGCCTCCCAGGCTTGAAATGCTTAGAATTACTCAAGGAACATATGTGATGAAACTCATAGCTTAATAAAAAATTTTTGGGTCAACTTTATAACTGCTTCCGCTACACGGCGACCACACTTTATGTCACTTTGTGTCATGTGTCGACCCTTCCCCATTTCTGGTAACTGTGTCGACACGGCGACGACTCTGCGACTGGAATTGTGACCGAAACAGACGGTGTCGACACAAGATGTGTCAACACCGCGTCGTAACGGCGACTAGAAATGGTTGTATGGGTTCCGGATTCAGCGATACATGACATAAATATTATGCAGGTTCTAGGTATTGAACGGTAACCCTATTACAAATTAAAAGTAATGTGTGTTGGAAGTAAGATGGTTGCGGTACCTCGATGTCTTTCACGACTGTGCGGAACTGTAGTATCTCGTCATACCACGACGGAGCCTGCACGTCGAGGATTGTCCCTGACACTGCCTGCACATTTTGCAGCGCGTCAAGGAACATCTAGACAGAACATTCAGAATATGTTAGTTTATTTATAGCATTACAGTTTCCGTGTTTGTCAAACAATAGTTAGTTACTTGTGCAACAAGAGAATAGTATTTTGCTGCGAGTGCTATGGATCTCGAACGAAAGATTCTAATTTGGAATCGAGGGGCTTCAAAGCAAGAGGTGCAAATATCTTTGGTCTCGTGGTGCACACGCAGCACGCACTAGCAACAAGAATTCGAAAGGATTTCAATCACATAAACTTTTATAAATTACGACATATTGTAAAGGCCTTATTATACTCGTATTATGTAGTTTTATGATAATTCAACAAATGAGACGACCACCACAAGCGTAAGCAAAATATTCAATTTTGCTCATTGGTTTCGCGCAACACAAAAATAACGCTTGTGCGAGGTACAATAATGCTACTGTCGACTAATTTTTCTTTCTTTTACCTGTTCTATATGGGCGCATTTTTGTTCAAACTGCTCGCCGCGTGCACCGCCGAATATAGGCTTCGGAACCGGTTCCAACTCATCAATTCTGTAGGTAAAATTAAGATTAATCTTGTGTTCACATCACATCAAGCTGAAAGAAATGCTTTTAGCACAGAGGAGGAAGATGCAAGGCAAGTGATCCTTCCAGGGTCCATATTATGTACATAAATATACTCTGAACTATATTGGCAATAAATGCTTTTTTTTTACTGGTCATACCTATATATAGTTGGTAATACCGAGCACGGGAAAACTCCCAGAAAGGTTGACCGATGATCAAAGCAAGGACGAGGGAAATCTTGCCTTTATAGGAAGATGGAGAGCACAATTTGAACAACTTTGTAGGGTAATGTGTCTCGTGTAACGATTGTACCAAGAGTAAGACCTGTACACCAATGAGAGCAATAAAGATTCTATTCTATGATGATAATCCTTACCTTCCAAAGATAATCATGCAATTGCATACATCGATCATATCAAAGCACCTTTGTACAAATGAGTCTATATAATTGAAGATGTATCCAGTATCCAAATTCCATGAGTTCGGCAATTTTTCACTGTGAGCTTCTGCCATGACGTCGTATATTTCTCTATACTTCTTGCAACAGTCTATGCACTTACTAAATTCTCCCAAAGCCTTTTTTGTTTCGCCATCAAATAAATCGTTGAGATTGATGTAATTTCTGCAGAGAATTATGATCTGGTTGCTTAAAGCCTTAAATAGATTAGTGATTCTAGTTTCTGAACTATAGTATGGGGATTCCATCCATATGAATCTGAAGAGGTTTATGATATGCGGTACATGTATAGAGATTTCATCTGGGTCGACCACACATTCTAACACAGCGCAGGGCTGCTTGATGACTTGAAGGTATTCTATGTTCGACTTAGCTTCTCTGATTTTCTGTAAGATATCGTCACATAGTGCTTGGAACTGGTGAATAAAGGTAGAGTGTGTTGTAACTAAGATTTTAGTTATATGTCTGACAGCTGGATTTTTTATCTGGTACAAAAGAGCGCTTAGGTTTTCATCTGTAAACAAAATGTGTTTAATGTAGAACCCTTAATTTTTTTTCTCCCCTCTGTCTATCGCAACAATGTACCTACTGGTCATTTTACGACACATACCAATCAGAATGTTTTGCCACGCACTATTCTACTAAAAATACGTGTAACTTATTTACGTCTATAAATCCAGAAGTCATATTCATCGCTGGGGCACAGCAACTCCTTTTGCGAAGCCACCGATGCCGTGTCCTCTAAGCACGACTTGATCTGATGCGTCCAGTACACCACGACGCCCTCCAGTCGCTTCACCAGCTCCCGGTCCGTGCTGGCCTTCTCGAAGGTCAGGTGTTGGCCTTCACGAGGGATGTACAGCACGGTCAAACCGAGCATCTTGAAGTACATGTCTGTTAGTTTGGCTAGGAATGTGTGAATCTGAGAGCAGAACTCGCTTTTAACACCTGTAATTTAATATGAAGAAAAAAATCTAAAAAAATATCTCGTCATTTTGAATGTAAGTACTTTAGGTAGAGACTACATGATACTTACTTTCGGGCCACGTGGTAATAGCGAAAAAATACGGTGCATACATCGTTTCCAGAACCTGTATTAGATTAGACTCTACAGAGTCCACGAATGACCCAAACACTATTTCTTCATGAAACGTTTCAGGCTGGAAAATTAAATCAGGCTTTCTGAGAAAATACGTTAAATCGTAAACTGGAGCAAAGGGCATATCACTGGTAGCCTTGAGTTTAGTTCCACTAAAGTAAATGCAAAGCATAAGAGCTTTTGTATCAAGTATCCAATCTTCTATGCCTTGCTTGACGTCATCAGTCCAGTCGGAATCTCTCAAGTCGTATAAAGTTGTCATCTTCATGATGTAGTCTATAATCTGTTGTAGTTTTTCCGGTTCATATTTCGGTTTTTCTAGAAGTTTGGCAGCTAATTCTCTCTCCAGTTGTAACAGCCGTTCCCTTTCTGAAAAAAATCAGAAACGTTAAACTTAGCTACAAGGACCTATGTATTGTTCCTGTTTATACAGCCCCTGCTCAGATTATCAAATTAAAAACCTCCGTTACTACCGTCTGGTAAGTCACTCAAGTTCTTAAAAATCGGCTAAGAGCATGTCGTGCCATGCTCAGTATAGGGTTCCGTAATTACCATTCGGTCAGAATAGGCTAAACGGGGCTATTAATACCTAAGTATCATATACCTTACAATTACAAGAAGTGGCGTAGCGTGAACTAATCTAGCCGTGGGCACAGAACAAATAATAGTACTAGGTACAGAAGACTCACTCTCTAACAAAACGCGTTTGTCACGATCAGCACAGATATGGCCGCTAGATGGCGACAGCGCCACGCGCGGCTTATGGCAAACCCCAAAATTGGGGCCGAACGGATGTACTTTTAGCTACCTGTAGCAAAGCGACGAAATCGCGAAGTGAGCCACGCCTGCCGTGGGCGAAATCGCATCTGCGAGGCCCTTTTGTTTCACAGTACCCGAAGGTGCCTCGCGCGAGGACCCCCTTTGGGCGCGAGGCCGTGGGCTACGCCACTGCTTACAAGTGTAATTTAAGGGAGTACATAACTTCGTAGCGCTTTGTACACGTAGGTATTTAAGAACAGAAGCAATAACTCGAAAACGGCTGGATCGATCATATTCGCAATAGTTTTCATTGAATGTATTTGTTAAGTTTCAAGATATTTTTCTAATTTTTCGATCCATGATTCATAATTTAGAGGTGGGTCAGGTGGGAGCTTTGGCTGCAAGCCGTGAACTTGACATTGATACTTCGCACCAATAAACAGGGGCTCTTGTGCTGCCCCCTACAGTTAACGCATAATAAGCGTTAACGAAGCAAAACTAACTCGGAACCGCTTGATTAGCGGTCAAGTGTATTATTCACTGATGTACATGTAAAACTGATATACCTATATGTGTGATGATATATGTGATTTTTTTGAATCATTGCGTAATATTCAAATCTGTATGTATTTTATATCTATTAATAAATTATAACCATCATAAAGAACCCTCTTACCTCTTTCGGCTTCAGAGTCATAGCTCATGTCATCGCTCCAAGCGACTTTTTGCCGCTTTTTTTTTCCTTGGTCGCCCATATTGGTAGATTAATTAATTGACCACTATTAACTTAATGTCACTTGTTTAACTCACAGTTATAATAAATTATTTTAAATACACTAATGCATTATGGTTGTCATGTTTTCCGCCGTACGGAAAACAAATGACAATTATTTATGATGACATTGGTTTTTATCAATAACATAACATGTAGGTCTTTTCTTCGAATAGCAACCAGTATTTAGTAATATCCTTTAATAAGTTTAATACCTAATTTATATTTCGATTTTCTTTCGTTTTTCCTGTTACCAATATTAATGTTTCTAATTTAAACAGTGTAACTTATTTGATGCGTACATATTGATTATACGCAGGTAGGTACACGTTGCGTGGTAACCTAATAACTAGGAGTTTGTTTAAAAGACGTCCCACACTTTTACTATAGGTACTCTTTGGACGTCGCGCGTCGCAGCCAATCATGGCGTACCTAAATATCATGCCCTTAATTTATATGATTATATTTATAAGTAATAAGTGTCAGCTATGACAAATGTGACTAATTGTCAACGTAAACTTGTTTATACAATATTTACTAATAACGAATCTAATAATTAGATTGATAAACTTAAATGTAAAAGGTTTGTGCATATCCTTCTTCATATATTTTATTCTAATCAAACCAGAGGCTACGTTAATGTGTGCATATGAGTTACTTCAATATCAAGATGTGAATCAATCCTATTTATTAGCGTGAAGATCAGTGGCAAAGATTGCGTAAATCTCAACCCTTGATATTAATTATTCTGTAATAAATTCGTCTGAAGCGGAGTTCATAAGTGCTTGGATAGGATAGCTAAATACGGTTAGCTAGAGCAACGATACAAGTGGTCCCTTTCATTGCAGTCATTGCAGACAAGTGAACGGGTGATTATCTCTACAGTAGGTAGGTATTTAATTACTTAGATACATCAGCATCACTGCACTGGTGGTTGTATTAATCGTGGGTTCGACATCCGGCTCGTACCAATGAGTTTCATAGAATTGATGTATGAAATATACATACATAGTTTGACTTATCAGTTACATTACCAGTGGCTGCAGATGCAGTTATTTCATATTTAACATAGCGAGGCACCCTGACTAATTTTCTCGCGGTAAGTAGTCTTCGTAAAACCTGTGTTACAGAGTTGTTACCTACTAAAAAGCGCTATGAATTAAAAAAAAAATACTGCTGGCTGAATCTACTGCTCCTTAATAATTTCGGTGCCAGGCGCCCCATTTCCAGAACAAAATGAACACACATACGTGTTCTTGGCAGTGAATGTGTTAGCAGTTAATGTGGGTGCTTGCTTCCAGAGGCCACCGTAATACTAACTGCTATAGAGTATCTAAAGCATTTAAACGAGCAATTCTTGTTTATTTATACTCGTATATAAAATATATATATTTCGGGTATCTCGGAAACGGTTTTTATGATTTCGATGATGCTATGTGGGGGTTTTCGGGGGCGGTAAATCGATCTAGCTAGGTCTTATCTCCGGGAGAACGCGCATTTTTGAGTTTTTATGTTTTCCGAGCAAAGCTCGGTCTCCTAGTTATTAGTGGTAATGTAACAGGGCACTTGCAGAAGCAGCATGCGCCGGCATGCATGGCTTGGGGCCTGTTCGCGTTTAGCCGAGACGGCCGCCACCGCCTGGCCGGCGTGCTGCGCGCGCTACTCATCGCGCAGCTCGTGGTCTCGCTCTGCATGCTGATCTTCTGCTACAACGCTTCGCATAAAGTCATGATGCTGCTCAAGGATATTCATAAGGTAATAGTCGGGGTCCCTTTGTTTCCCATAAAGTTTTAAGTCATAATGTATTGTTTGTCATATTATCGTTAGTCATAAAATTGAAACCGTTAACTTTTCAGGATTTTCCTAAGGTTATTCTATAGATAGGTTAGGTTAGGTTAGGTTTGTTTTATGGCAATCCTGAAAAGTTACGCGTTTCTGAGAAAAACCAATTATGACTAAAGAAAATTCGGACAAACAATACATTATGACTTAAAACTATTTGGGAAACAATAGAGACCCAATAGGACTTCAACATCTTTATCATATTATACACCTACTCATGTTGATTTCTTATACGTGTACGTACGCAGTAGCGTAACTAGGCGTGGGCGAAGTGGGTCGTCGCCCACGGCCTCGCGCTCCAAGGGGGGCTTCGCGCGAGGCCCCTTCGGGCACAGTGAAAGAAAGGTCCTCGCAAATGGGACTTCGCCCACGGCTAGATTAGTTCACGCTACGCCACTGCATGTACGTGTACACGTACTTCCTGTACATACTGTGCGTTTAAGGTACCTACCTACCCTCAGAAAATGACAAACGCGGGCTGCTTGATTAAAAAGGTAGGTACTTTAAAATAATTTGGTACCTCCTCAACTCTAATAAGATTAGCTGATATTGTAAAGCGCCTACTTTAAACTGGGAATGCGCCGTTGCATAGAAATGTCTAAGTAATAAAGCGAAAGTCTAAGTAAGTAAGTAAGTATACAGGCAACCGCCAGCAGTCGCTCTCACTCTTTATGCAATGGATGCCGTCCAGTTGACTGGCATACTTTATTTAATTTGTCCAGGTAGCAGTGGTTCTTCTCCACGGCCTCATAATATTCCAAGCGTACGCGATGAAGCTGCACTACACTAGCGGGCTGCGACTCGTCTCGTGGCTGCTCAAGTTCTCGCACTGGTCGCGCTCGATTAAACTCTGCCGCGTGTGGCTCATCAGTGGCACGCTGATCGCGCTCAACGGCTTAGTGGTGTACAGTGCGCTCAACGGGACGCTTCAGGTGTGTCACTTGTTCAGTACAATTTAGGTAGCTAGGTATTCACTACTTATACCTATAGCCACAGAATAAATACATAATAGTGCCTTCTACCGTACATACTTAAAGGAAACTTCCTACAGTTCCTACACATCCGAAGTTTGACAGCGGTTCAGGATCGAATCATGGTTGAACCGATGGTCTATTTAGGGTTGTCAAAATTCTAGCCATTATCTTATCTAACTAACTTCTAACTTCGCAAACTCAGTGTAACCTCTTACTAATCAGCTGAACTTAAGCCAAGATAGGTACTTTTTCGTGCTTCTATATAAATAAATGTTTAATAAAAATGGAAACTATAGGTCTAGATTAAGAGAAGAAACTGTAACAATATTTTTTGTATGACCGTTTGTTTCATATTTAAATAAATAAAAATAAATTATCTGTAGTCGTGGACGCAAAGGGACTTCAAGTTGTGTCAACCCTAATAATTGCTGGGCTGAACGGAGCCGAGTTTGCCCGAAGGGAAGAGTTTCGCGCCCCTGCTATAGCCTACTTAATCATTTCGTGCAGTTTTAACAACACTTATATCAACGCAGTTAGGCGAATGTAGTATGCCTACGCGGTAAAATGTCCCTAAGCCTCTATTACCTCTATAGGCACCTGTGTATTTATGAAGTGGGCGGACCTTTTACTTAATAAATATTTCTTTGTAGGCTTTGACCAAAGAACTCTCCACATCGTTGCGAGGCGGAATAGCGCAGTACCTCACGGAGCCTACTTGGAAACGTCTTCTAGATACCATTCAGGTATATATCTTTTTGTGAGAGTTTTTCTGTGTAGGTATTTAATGTAAGACTGACTAAGTGACTGACTGTGTATAGTAGCATTTGCTAAGCTGGCGATTGAGGTGTTCAAAATGATCTTGCTTGACTCGACTTTATTGTTAAGACAGTAAGAGCGCGTCAATGTAGGTAATTTTGAATATCTCGCCCGCTTAGCAAGTTCTGCTGCTGACTGTACCTATCTATAATAAGAAGTGGCAGCTATGTAGGGTTTTATAGATTTTTATTTAAACATCATGACTTCATGACTATTTATAGGTGGAGTTAAGCTGCTGCGGCGCGGACGCCCCTAACGACTGGCACGAGATCCCATGGATCAACATAAACTTCTTCAATGAACAATCCGACACTATTATGATGTAAGATTAAGTTATTTTTGGTTAGGTATTCAATCAATTCGGTACATAGTTAAAGTTGTCTATACAATAAATTTCAATTGATGACGTAAGATTCATTCATTGGGTTTCTTAGAACAGTGAAGATCCAAAGAATTGAGATTATAGGTCATCTTTTTTAAACCCACACAAAACGGAGACAGTAATTTGTGAGTTAATGGTGTAGGTAAGGTTGTTTGTGTGATTACAAAAAATGCTCAATGCCCAAATAAATTAATTTACTAGAGAGTTTCAGTAAAATATTTGTGATTTAGCAGCGATGGTTTGTAATTGGCACTGAAGACAAATTTTCCGCACCCATTTGAAAAGTTGAACACCATAAGTAACATCAAAATAAGTTTTATTAAATGTGGTTTTGAACCAATCTCTGTTGACCGTGTCAGGATTGCTGGTGCTGACGGCAAGGTGGTGCTTCCAGTATCTCCGTACTCGTGCTGCACCCCTCGAGTGCTCGCCGCCTGCTATCACGACCCTTTGCAGCAGGTACCTACCGAACTGTTCTATAACATATATGCGTTTAAGTAGCTACCAACTTCATAGAGTTTCATTGAGTATTAGTTTTCGAATTGCCTTACGGTGTACCTTAAGGTCTACCTTACGTACACCCAGCTACAAAAGTCCATACCCGCTTTATGTTGTGTGTGAATGTGCATCTTGCTAATTATAAATCCTTCTGCCCCTTGCAGTCGGAATGGCGCGAAGTTTGGGAGGAAGGCTCTCCGCTACTATCTGCCTCGCTCCACACGCGCGGCTGCGTCGAGGCCGTGCGCACTCCGCTCACTAAAGCTCTCCTGATACTACACATTCTACATGTGTTGATAGTGCTGTTCCAAGTAAGTGAGACAGAAGGCCGATTACTGTCGGACTGCTGCTAATGCTTGATCTTACTTTTCCTTTTCGACGCCTTGTCAAATGCAAAAGCTGGGGGGCTACCGCGAAAACCGAAATCCGCAAATTGCGGGGATCTTTCTCTTTTACTCCAATGAAGGCGTAATAAGTGTGACAGAGAAAAATGCCCGCAATTTGCGAACTTCGATTTTCGCGGTTATAGCCCTGTCATTCGGACGCCACGTCACCGAAGTGTCAAATCTGAAATTGAACTTTATGCATAGGCACGCAGGTCTGTGTTGCTTTGTGGTCTGTGACGGATTAATCGGTCAATGGCGTTGAACCTACGGTGCGGATATATCGGTCATTGGCGGCCAAAAAGTTAATTATATGACAACCTGACATATATAACTATGGTTAATAAATCTTCTATAACCTCCTGTTATTTGATGATCCAATGAGCTACCAATAAAAACTAGAGCCTACTAAATAAGAAATTTAATTAGACTACGAGACTGCCGAACCCGACGAATTTTCTAACAATATTGAATTGCAGGTATTCATCGTAATATTGACTCGGTTGCTCGCTACCAGCGCGGAGGACGCGGTGCTGCACGGGGACTGCGACGGCGTCGGACAGGGCTACATCTTCTGGAGGGCGCCCAACGAACGTATACGACGCGATCTAAGAGAGGTAAGACTTAAAGTGAACTTGTAGAAATAACGAAGGCGCTTATCGGATATGCGGTATAGCTTGTAAAATTATTGGTTAAATGAGAGTTTTCAGAAAATAGTGTACCGCTCCCCTCCCATCCTAGTCCACGGGCTGGCTACGCCTTTGCCTACTTGTTTTTAGGTTAGAACTAGTAGGTACCTACGGAGTTGAGCCATATTAATGATAGTCACAACCATACTTTCTGCAGCGGGCACCCTCGTCACTGTCGCTGATGGGCAAGTGTAGCACCTGCGCGTTGCTGCTGGACCGGCAGCGCTGCGTGCTGTGCGTGCGCAGCCCGCACGCCCACCGCGCCTGCTTGCACCGTCCTTGATCACGCCACGCCACGGGTGTTCCGGGACGAAACTCGAGTCAGTTGCATATATCTGCAGCTCGACGTTTGTCCATCGCTGATATCTGCGTCACATTAAACTAAAGTTTTACATGTCTACGAGTCAGTTGTTAAATTATCGAATCCCATACCTAAGCTTGTCCGCGCTAAAGTACCTAAGTGGAATCTAGATGAATTCAAAGATAACCGCTATTGTGATTGTTTCTCAGTGTGTTCATGCTACGAATACTTTATAGTTAGAGACTTGAATATACGTAATTAGCTAACGGATAAGTAACAGGAATTAACCGTAAAATTTTTGTTCGTAAGTAAATATTTGTACATAAGGTTTGTAAATAAAATACTTGACGTAATCAATTGCAAAGGCTTTATTTGACTTTATTGTACACAGTCCTTACAAACTAAGAGTGATTTAAGTAACAACGCGCGAAGCAGGTCCGTCGCCTTCGATACAAATTCATATAAATAATAACGGGGACGCCCGCCCGCCGATGTCTTTCATCAATTTTAAATAACAAATATACAAAAGGGTATTTACAAGCGGCGGGCGGAGCACCGAGTGGAATGTGGGGCGCTCACGCCGAGTTTCCCACGAAACCGGCCAGAGCGCGGCGGCATATCCGAGCCGGAAGAAACGAAAACCAGAAGCGGGTAGTCAACTCAAAAACCGCCATTTCCGAGTTCGCGACCCCCTTAAGTTTTCGTAAGTCGCCAGGTAAGGCTAAAATGAAAAATGCCAGCCCGGCCTGTTTGAGCCGGCGTTAAGTTTTAGAGCGGGCGTGCCGCCCGGGAGCGGGTGGCGTCGTGTCGTGGATCAGAGCGGCGGCGGGCCGTCGGGGTAGCGCAGCACGGGCTCCAGCGCCAGGCCGGGCGTGCGGCAGTCGGAGGAGGCGTGCGGCGCCAGCGCGGCGGCGCCCAGCAGCAGCAGCAGCAGCGCCTGGAACGGCAGCGACGCGCGCGCCACGCGGCACACGAACCGCAGGCTGCGCTGCAGCCGCGACAGGTCCTCGTCGTCATCAGTTACGACCACACTGTCGAACATACGGGTACCGGTTAGTTCGCCGGTAATGTTTACTTTGGGAGGAGTTCAGAGCTGATCTGATTTATGAAGTTAAGGAAATTATATCAATAGATTTTTTTGATAAGTACAATATTTGTTACCATCGAAAACTAAATGAACAGACCATTGGTATATATGTACTAGTGAAGTAAACACACTTGACTTTGGATTTTTTTGTATTGAAATTTAAAATTAGGTATTTTTAAACTGATGAAGTGAAGAAAAAGATGGTACATGCATTTACGAGAAATAAATGGAAGATTACAAGTTAATGTTGTAAATGAAAGAAACTTTTTAGGTACATACAGTGAAAGCGTCAGTTGTGAATGTAGGTAGTGATAACATCACCATCATCGACAGTCTACTATTTTGTGTGAATATCATGCATAATTTGAATGTTTTATATAAATTGCTTTTTAATAATTATTATAACAATATTCTGTTAACAGATCGGCCAACACGACTACTTGTCAAGTCGACACTCGCGCGAGACAGAAGTTTTTCGGATGATAGGTAAAGAAAGGGGTGGGAAGTTTATCTCGCGCGCAATTCGAATCACACTGTATATACATGCTTGAGAGCGGCTTGTAGTTACTTAGACATGCTTCCAAAATTACCACGATAAACCAACATGTGACCTAGACTGTTAAGGTGATTTAGACGGCGCGCGAGCTTGCATGCGATTGTAGTTACATTGCGGACTGTTGGTTACGTCCAATTCAACCGACCGATCAAAACCCGCAATGGTATGACACTCGCATGCGAGTTCTCGCATCGTCTAAATCAGCCCTTTGTCGATAATGGCGTTATCTGCATGCAAACACAACAACAACAGCACAAGACAACAACGGCGACTACTCACTCATTCTCGTCCAGGGGAGGCAGCTCCAGCGTTGAGATTTGTTCCTCTTCTTCCTCCATTAGCTATGGATAAAAACACGTCAACATACTGTGCGAAGCGGCTAAATACTGTGGTGTTATGGGGGTTGCAGGCATTGTATTACTTTTCATTCGTAATTGTAATTAATAAACTGTATAAGGGGTACTATTATGAGACCATGTACTTATATCTTGATATCTTGATTGAAAAAGTGACTGCACGTGAAAGTCGTATTTCGTGGCTGTATAAATCAATGTGGAACCGACATTTGCCGCGGTTTTTTATGGCAGCTGCAAGATAAAGTCTGAAGGATTTATTAAAAAAATAATACAACGCTTGCATCTTCAACTCTCAACAATAAAACTAAAAATAATTTTGATCTTTCTGTTTCCGAATTGTATATTTAGTATTTAATTGTTTTAGGTTTCGCCAACAATTCGTTAGGTAGGGTCATTAATTGCTCTCTAAATAAATTACAAAGCAATTTGTGCTCGTATTTCATTGTGCTTTGTGGTAAGCTGTGAGGGCAACTTAGGGAAAACTACGGTATTGATGAACTTCATAACCCTTGTTTTGTTGTACATTGCAAGAATGTAACATTTTTAGATCTCAAAGAAGCAAGACGGATTTATTGAACTTTTTCAAATGAAGCTTATCAATACATCAACATATTATGTAGCTATATGATCTTGATAATTCTTAATACGATTTATTTGGTCATTAAATTTATCAGGTCATCAGGAACCATAATGTCAGGAAATGTATATTATTAGTTAAGTTTTTAGACAATGTTCGGATAGGTAATGTGGATACAGTCGACGTCAAAGATATGTTTACGCTTTTATATCTTACTCCTTCCTTTGTAATAAGGCCAAAAATGTAAACATATTTTCGACATCGATTGTACCTACTTCGTACTGCACGTCTAGCATATTATATCTTGACACAAGTATCGCAACTTGACCCGACCTTGACCTTGCGAGAAGTGCCGGTGGAGGGATATGTAAAATTACTGGGGACCCTTTCTGGCGCACTTAACCCATGGGGATTTTGCATAGACTACTCGCTGTTGGAATTAACGCTAGGCATAGACTAGGAATCCTCTAGACGGAGTTTAGAGCAATTATTTCATGAAACCGATGCTGCCAAAAATACTGGGGTGCGGGGGACGAGGTGAGCGAGTCCCGAGCCGTGATTGGTCCGTTCAAAGACACGGGCGTCACACAAAGACACTTTGACTCGAAAATGGAGTAAAACTACCGTATATTTGTGACAGAGGGGGTAGCGCTACTATGCTCAGCCTGGAGGATGTCTTGTCTGTGACGCTAGGGGAAGAAAGTAAAGTGTAGGTACCATGGGCGCGGAGGCGGCGACGGCGGCGGCGAGCGCGGACGTGCCGCGCGGCTGGCGCGCCAGCGCGGCGCCCAGCTTCAGCGCGTACACGCCCGACAGCTTGCGCAGCGACTGCAGCCGCAGCCGCAGCTCGCCCAGTCTGCAATCATACATTCACGGTATGGATATACGTTTGGGAATGAAGACGTTTGGAAATGGCTACCGGTACCGAGGTCAGACATGGCGAATACTAATGATCATTTTGTCGGTTTAACGGAATTTAGCGACGTTAGCGACGAACATACCTAGGTAATAAATAATTGTATGGGTAAGTAAGTGGTGGGTATTTACAAGCAGTAGACGATAATTTTCATAGTTAGTTAATAATAATATTTATTATTAAATTGAAACTCATTAAATTTTAGACTACTACTCTTCTTTCAGAATACAGGGAGAAATGGTGTGAACGCTTAGTGGTAACACTACTGACACTAAATAAATGTTACCTTCGGCAGATATCATCCGCGTTGGGCGGCGCGTCGCCGCTGCGCAGCAGCTGCGCGGCGTCGTGCAGCGCGTGCACGCGCGGCTCGGCGCGGCTCAGCTCGTCGCGCAGCTCGCTGAAGCGGCGGAAGTCGCGCTGCAGCTCGGCCGCCGGCCGCGACAAGCGCAGCGGCTCGCGCGCGCGCACGCCGCGCTCCGCCGCCGCCAGACGCGCCACTAGCTCCACAACTAAAACGCAATAGGTATGTGATAAATAATACTTCAACTGAAAAAACTACAACAAAGTTTGACTTCTAATACGATTCACTATGACTCTGAATTTGTGGTCAATGATTCATAACAAAACTGAATAAAAACCATAAGAAGAGATCGTACAGTTTATTTTAAAACACCTGTTTATTTTAAAACACTTCGCCGGATATAATTAGCTCAACTTCGACCAAAATGAGCGATCTAGATGATGTTACTCACCGATATCATGGAACTGCTGGTTGTGCACCAACGCACGTTGCAACCTCTTCTGCCAGACGCCGGCGCGCGCGCAGGCCTGGTCCCAGCGCGCGTTGGCGGCGGCGAGGCGCGCGCGCACGCGCTGCGCATCCTCGGCCACCGACGCGTGCGCGGCCACGTGCGTGCCCACCACGTTCAAGGAGACCACGATGGATTTGTGCGAGTCCAGGTCCAGCAGGAACTCACGATGGTCCTACAATTAAAGTTGCTGGTTTATAGGTTGAATTATTGGGATTCTTTGGCGAAGGAAGTTTGGTACGTGGGTATATTCTCGTTATAATCAGATCTAGTTTTGGGTCTAAGGTAAATCGAAAAGGATCAGTTAAGACTTTGTGGCTGTTAAAAAGGAAGTGGAATAGGTAATATTCTTAGGGCAAGATGCCTTTTATGCTAGGTTGGCCGTCACAATTTTCCAAAATGAGAGACGGATTAAAAAGCAAGATATAGCTTCCAACTGCAGCACTCCAGGTCAGCCGTACCTGAATAGCGTCCTCGAGCTGGTCGTACTGCTCGGGCGGGTCTCCGCGGCCCTCCTCCGTGGCCTCTGCGAACTGCAGCCACTGCTCCAAGCGCCACAGGTC
Source organism: Cydia fagiglandana (assembly GCF_963556715.1). NCBI lineage: Eukaryota > Metazoa > Arthropoda > Insecta > Lepidoptera > Tortricidae > Cydia > Cydia fagiglandana. The sequence continues at coordinate 16,772,828 of NC_085932.1, read as the reverse complement.
GTTGTCCAACTGCTTCCAGTTGCGCTCCGAGCACAGAGGGCACGTCAGTCGCCCGCTCTCACTATATCAAGATAACGATACAATTATTAGACCATTTTTATGACCACTGTTTGGCTACAGAATCGTGGCAGTTGAAAGAAAACTGCAAAAAGTTTTAACCTTAGAGCTGTGTGACACTAAATTAAGAGGGATTTTTAACTTCCAATTGTCACGATTTGTTGGCCTAACTTCTAATGATGAACTGGATCACATAAGTTTTTATGTTTATTCAAATTACATACCTACGTCTATTGATGTCCTATAAAGCCGTCACGTAGGCTTAGTAAAATCATATTAATTGAAACACTTAAAAAATGTGTACATGTTTACGACTACATATAATTACATTAATGGGACCTCTAATATTCATCTAGTTACTACAATAGTTATCTATACATTTTTTTTACACTATTATTTAAACAACCTAATAAATGTGTAATGACTAATAAATGCCTACAAAATTTAGGTACATAATGAAAATATAAAGCTTTAAAAAAGTGTTCGTGTAAGTCAAATAATACAATGTGCAGTGCAAATAACATGTATAAATAATTTATGACAATAGTACACTAGGTATCGATTTATAATATATAGGTAAGTGCCACTAACTACAACAGAAAACATTAATTCCATGCCTTAGCAGTTATCTTGCGAGTTGCGTCTTCAATTTTTAGCATGATTAGATTAGGCATTCATAGGTAGATTTACAAGATCAAGATAGGTCTTAACATGACACAATGTAGTGAAATGAAGACACACATCGCAAGACTACAACTAGAAATAAGATTAATAAAATTAGATAAAGCGATACTCACTGTTCGCACGTGAGCGCGTATGACGCCGAGTGCGGCAACCTAGAGGACCAGAAAACAGCGTGGTTTAGAGCATGCCGGTTAGGAAGCCGTTAGCACTCCGGCGGCGGCGCGAGGTCGTCGCGGGAAGAGGCTAGTCAACTGTGAAGCGAGGCCCAATCTGTCCAGTGCACTTTTGCCCCGCAACCTAAGGCAACAAGCCACGGCGCTCCGAGCGAGTTCGCTTGATGCCTCGTCCACCAAAAAAAGATCTAAGCGAATTCGCTTGATGCTGACACTTGCATTTGTTTATTTACAAATAGAATAAAGGGACACTGCAAACGACAGCGTCGAGCGCGAATAAATGTAGTTATAAAGACCACGAAAAAGATTGAATAGACTCAGCGAAGAACTCATCGACAGTGGCATTTTAAGTACTTGTGACAGAGGAAGATATAATACGTAAGAATTAACCTTTATAGTACCAGTTTTCAGAAATCCAATTACGCTAAAATACCTAGTAGCTTTGAAAATATATGATGTTTTTTTTTTGTAAACTTTATTTTCTTACCTATCTGTAAATTCATTTACAGGCATATTGTATATAATACAGGTTGCCAATGCTAAGCCGTCTGTTATAGTTATTAACACAATATTTTATACATATTATTCACGGGGGTTTTACCTAATAGTATAGAACCTCACTTCACAGTATTAAATAAACAACATACTCATAAAGTCGTTGCAATTTACTGGATTTTTGCCAGTTTATTGATTGGAAGAATAGACAATTTTTGCACAAATATCTACATGCTTGTAGTAATAGATGCCATCTTAGGCTAACATAGTTCAGAACTTTAGAAGTACTTAAGATCAATATGTCATATTATTCAGTCAACTGCAGGTGACGTTTAAAAGTCAACTGGTAATTTTCACAAGATTTAGCTCATTTACATACACACAAAAAAGTCTTGCGAAAGTTACCATTAAATGATTACATAATCAGAAGACGTTCGGTTTTTACAAAGCCCCGACACCAAAATGCAAAAGTGCTAGTGCTACAAATTTTAAATTTCATACCAAGAACACAAATCTCGACACGACTAACCTTAGGTTATTGATTTGGAGCTCCCTCTTCTTCGCTTGCGCGAAAAGGTCCTCGTATCTCAACGAAAGAGACTCGACTTCTTTCAGCATGGCTTCATCTTCGGTCGCGTCGCATTCCGTCAAGAGTAGTTCGGACAAATGTTTGGCCAACTCTAGTATTTGGCTGGGCTTAGCGCCAGCCTTGGCGATTTCTTTCGCAGCGGTTGCCAAGTCATCGCTTCCCGCGTCTTCCTTGGGCTGTTGCAGCAGTGCTGTTCTCAGGGCCTCCAGGCAGTCCGAGGCCTCTTTCACTGCTGACGCCAGCTCAGCGCGGTAAGTTTCTTTGGAAGTCAGCGTGTCTACTTGAAGAGCGGCGTCAGTCTCCCATTTAAGGGTGTCCACCTAAAGGAGCAAACGAATTAAAGAATGGATTGTTAACTTTGCCAAAGCTATTGCTATTTCTAGCTGTCTCCTGATCTAACATACCTGTATAGCAGAGTCGACGTCGCCGACGAATTCGGCGCGCGCGGCGATCAGCCGCTGGCGCACGTCGTTGTAGAGCGCGTGGTACTCCGCCACCATGTCGCCTACACCGGCCACCGACGACACGTTTGCTGCCAGTTGGTCTGCTGTCTGTACCAAAGCTCCGCACTCCGCTAGCTCTTGCTCGACACCCTAGTATAACCAAATAATTTACGTATTTTTTTTTGCAGTAGTTAAAATTATCTTTAGAACAAAATAGGTACCTATTTCCGGCTAATAAGCCTTCAATTTTGTTTTGGAGTAAGTATGTTATGGGATATATTGTTATAAAGTTACTCACCATCAGTTCCGCCATGGTAGCGTCCTTGTCTAGAGGCGTCGGAGCCAGATGTAGCGCCCTGGTGAGCCTGACGTCGGCCTCGGCGAGCGCGATGACGGCGCGGCCGTGCGCGGCCACGAACTGGCGGTGCGCGTCGGCGCCGGCCGCGTCGACGCGGCCGCGCAGCTGCTGCGAGCGGCGCACGGCCGAGCGCAGCCGCGCCGCCGTGTCCGCCGCGTCTCCGCGCAGCTCCACCCCGCGCGCCGAAGCCACCCGACTGTACGCGTCCTCCAGCCTCTTAACGTCCTCCTCCATCGCTTCCAGATCTCTGATGACCGCCTTCGATACGCTCTCGTCGTCCCCTTCTCCTCTCTGCTTCCTGGTCTCTATTTTTTCGACTCTCTTCTCGACCGAGTCCAGTTTCTTTTCGACCTTGGGTAGCAGGGAGTTTGCGAGTTCGGCCGATTTGCGGATCTCTTTCAGCGTGTTTTTGCGCTGTTCGGACATGTCGCAGATGTTCTTCCATTTTTTCTCGACGATGTCGACGCCGGTGCGTAGGTTGCGGAGGTCGAAGTTGCCTCTCAGGACGTCGGGATCGTTGAATACCAGTTCGCAGAGGTTCAGAGTTTCTCCAACTTCCCCGCTGACTGTTTCAATGTTTTTGTGTATCTCGTCGCGTTCCTGGAATTTCTCGTCAACCGTTCTCGTTGTCAATACTTGGACAATGACCGTAGTGGTCAGGTTAGATTCGATGGTGTGCAGTTTTAGCCTGATCGTGGTCAAACGTTCCTCCAACTGCGTGATGGTCTCGAGCAGTTCACTAATTTTGGATATTCTTGCTCGGCCGCTATCCTGAAGTTTGTGCCAACGAGCATTTATCTCGCTAAGCTGTTTGCTTGTCGTTTTACTGTAAGCCTTCTCATCCTTTTTAGCAAGATCAACGAGCACGCTGCCCGTTTCCGAGAGCCATTCAAATTCACGTTCTTTCATAGATGTTTCCGCTTCGACATCCGAGGTTATTCGTCTGATAAGGTCGTGGGGGTCGAGGGCTCCCAAATCACTGTTCTGACTAGAAGTTTCGAGACGCGCCTCGAGTGTGGTAAGCCATTCGGCGAACCGAAGCAACCGCGAGTTGAATATCGTGTAGATCTCCAGCCGCTCCTGCAGCCGGTGGATAATAATCGTTAATTGATGTTCCAAGTCCGCTCGTTGCTGCCTCAGCTGCCACACTCGTTGGTTGACAATCCTTATGTCCTGAGGACTAAGACATTCCTTTAGCTGTTCTTGGATGACACTGAGTGCTTCAATTTGAGTTTCGGTCTTGTCAACCTTAGTCCTTAATTCCGTGTATTTTTCTATTGCCTTTTTCAGTTGTGGCCGCGATAGTCTATCTTCGTCTGAGTATGATATAATTTCGTCTTGAGTCTTCGAGTATAGTTTGTGAAGATCATTAGTGAGGTTTTCGTATTCACTGACTAGCCCAAGTATGCGGGTGAGGAAGTCTCGCCACGTGTCTAAGCTGGCGTTCAGGTTGTCAACTCGCTTAACGATGCCCGCGTACTCCATCCTTACGGAAGCTCCATATGTTTCTTCTGTAAATTCTAATATTTTTTTGAGATTACTGGATAATTTTTCTGCCTGTTTACGACCTTCTGGTATCTTGTCAGATAGATTTTGCACTTTAGTCAATATTTTTTGTATTCTCTTAATGTGGACATATCTCAGTTGCAACTTTTCTTTTTCACGTTCCATTTCTTTGAGCCATCTCAATAGTTCGATGTAGATCTCTCTGTAGTCATCCCAAGCTGCGATCCTGGTGGATACTTCGTCATGTCGCTCCACTATCCTCGCTAGGGTCTCATTGTGAAGATTCGTCAACGTGTCAAATTTCTCTACCAGGTCCCTGTGTTTTGTCTCCTTATGTTCATTTATTAGTACAGATCGTTGTGAAGCCAGCAGGTTCCTATGTACTCTGCATAGTCGTCTATGTTCAGTTAAGTTTTCATAGTCGGCGGGCACAGACCCTGATAGGAATGATTGTAAATCCTGGAGGTACTCGTGCCATAACCGCAGAGCAGTTGCAGCGTCTCCTGATCTCACCAGAGCCGTAGAGAGCCTGTGGTAATGTAGGAAGGTGTCTCTGAACATGGCCTGCCATAGCTCCAGGATCCTGACGATGGAGTGTTCTTCTGAGACGTCCCTGTCGATATCTGGAAGCTGCTCCTTGGCGGGTACGATGTCCGCTTCGCTCTTTCCTAGCGTGATCAAGTTCTCTCGAAGAGCAATGAGTTGGTCTTCTACGATCTCGCCGTCTTCGTGCAGAGGCATCAAGTCCTAGAGACAAAACCACATAATTACTCATGAATGTTGGTAAGGTACGTATGTATGTGCCAAATTAACATGGAAGATAGATTGTCTTTTGTTATCCTCACATGCCTAGAAAAAAACTCTCTTCTCTGCTCACCCTATCTGTCATCTAGGTACCAAATACCCTGTAGGTATTAAAGATCAGCTACTTATGATATACCTACTGTTAATCGAATTTCAACAGCCTATACACATTATAGCTTGCATTTGTGTCATTTGTTCATATACGAGTATGGCACCAATAAACGGGGTCAGTTGGAACTACGCTAATGTCGCTAACCGTTAATCATATACAAATAAGGATCACATTTACCGATAACATTTATTATGCAAGTGATCGATTGTAGAAGGCGGTATACATAATGGTTCGGTAAATTTTATGAAATAATAATAATATGTTCTCAAGTCAATCTACACTCTACAGTCAAAGAATCTGATTTCTGTGAAAATCAATATGAATGGCGGTAGGAATTTCATATTATTATCACTGCGACGAGATAACAGGCATTCTGATCATAACTTTAAATACTGGTGTCTCTATTCTCTTCTTAGTCGGTACACTCTTGCCAGAGTGGTCGTGGTCATCATTGTAAGTCTCGATGAGTTCGAAATCTCTCGAATCTCGGTGTCTCTATTAGGCCATTGTTATGTCAACATTATTTGTTTATGCTGCAAGTGGTACTATTAGGCCCACTTGCACCATTCCACTAACCCGGGGTTAAACGGTGAAACCAGGAGTTGCCTTGGTTAGCCATACAATTTGACACTAAGTTAATAGTTTAACCGCTTAACCCCGGGTTAGTGGAATGGTGCAAGTGGGCCTTAGTTTCTCATATTGTTAACCCTGAGAATCCTCACCTGTCTCATATCACTGAATTGCTCCTTGACATGCTGCGCCTTCGCCCTCGCGAGCTGGCGGGCCTCCCCGAGATCAGCCAGGGCCTGCACGGCGCCGGCGACCAGCTGCAGTCGCCGGGCCAGCGCGTCGGCGTCGGCCTGCAGCGCGCGGCTGCCGGTCTCGGTGGCCACGCGGGCGGCCAGGGACCGCAGCTCGGCCACGCGGGCTTCTTGCTCCGAGCATGCCTAAAACACAAGGTACTTTAAGTTTTTTATTGTTTACCAAAAACTGCATATATATAGATACGCTACTGATTTCAGCATCAATTTTAACTATCAGTGCTAATTAAAGGACTAAAGTGAAACATCAATAAATCAGAACACTCATTATTTATTGCTCAACAATGCGTGTTCTAATTGATGATTTCAAAATTCTTATAAGTGTGGGCAAACGATACGTTCGAAGTCACATGTCCAATCAATGTCATTGCCTTCAAGATGAGTTGTTGGTCAAACGTTCGATACCTACCTTATTATCGCTACAAATACATAAACATCCTATTAAACATTATTATCAATCATTCGTACCAGTACATTTTAATTTAATTTACTTTGTACAGTCACACTGTAACCATATTTACCCATTTTCGTTACGATTCTCTCGTAGAGACTAAAGTATATTTAGATTCTTAGTTAATTAAGTTAGTCTTCTATATTTAACCTAGCTATGACGATTGAACATTGAACAACAAGCTGGCACATACATTATACTAATAATGCTATTTGTATGTTGAAGTGGGACAGAACACCCAAGATCTCTTCATCGCGTGACCTGATTCCATAATGCGCGATATACATTTTAAAAGTCGGAAAACTGTCAGGCTTTTATAAAGTTTTGATTGAAATCCACAGAAATCGACAAGTACTTAGCTAGGGAACCGTAGCCATGCATGGTTCAGGACAATCAGGACAGTGGTAAGATATAATTATGATTATTATAATTATTTTATTCTTACTAAATTTGCTGGGTAAACTTGTTTCTCGCAGTTTTAGCAGCAGGTATAATTCTATCTATATCCTTAAATTATTTATTTATTCCGTTATTTGCTTAAATATAACCACAAATTATTAAATTAATAATTTGTAAACCTACTATTTGCCGTTCAAAAAAGTTTCGAATGCGAAATATTCGTTATAATTTTAACATGATTATAAAAAGTTAGTAGGTACCTAAGGAAGATTATAGCCGCTAATAGATACTTACTTATCAATACGAGACAAATAGAGCGTACGATTAGTTTCATGGAATGAAATCTCTTAGCTGCATCAATGTCAGTAACGCACGCCAGTGACTTCACGCACAAATATTTGGTGCTAATTAATTACCTTTCATTGCCTGGAAATTTGTACAAATACCTACTGACTTTTAATCAATGAGAAAGGACTAAAAATTTAACTAATTAATCGGAGATATATATTTAAACCAGATTATTTTAATTTTCTTTTAAAGATAGAATAAGTTACTAGGTACTCGCTAGAATTATATTACTTATATGTCACAGAAACAGGACTCTTGAAGGACGTTATATTTCCGTTAAACTATTAGTTACTAAAGAATACACAAACAAGTTCCTCCACTAGGTAAGTATTACGAATGTGACGTAACACACAAATCATTTATTTTATCCTCATTTAGAGCTCAAGGTCTGTGTGATATTTTATTATCTTTGACAAACATAACTAGACTTTATTGTTTAGTTTATTTGCTGATAGATAACAAAAATAATATACCTAACAACAACAATTTGAAGATAAACAAGCCAAAATTATAAAAACACTATAAGTACCTACTTCGATTGAAACTTCTAAAACAGTAATATCTCTATCCAAGCAAGTACATATAAACATTTTCTAATCAAGAAGAGAGACCAACTGCATGTTTTTCTTAATAGTCAGGAAAGTATATTCTAAGAATTGACGGAAAAAGTAATCTAGTACTTAAGTAGAAACTGCATTTTATTTAGTAGATAGTTTAGTAAAGCAAAAACACTTGTTTCTGGTGTGTGTGTGCCTACGAATAGGTGGAAAGTAGAAACAGAGCATACCAATGCCAATTCGCTTGCATATGGCGAATACTTATAGGAAAAAAATACCTATATGTATATAATTCCACACACTTGCCTTGTAATAGGTATGAGAAACTGTGCCCCACATATATTAATTATTATTCAAACCCGCTATTATTTTTCCTTCTACTTTGCACCGAAGCCGCCTAGTAGCGAAAAGCAAACGATGATGTGGTCCGGATATGAAGCATGGAACAGGAATTTAGACGCGGGATATTGAGCTAAATTTAACAGCTTATTAATGTTTTGTATGTTGCCGCTAAAATGATATTAACTCTGCATTCCTTCTGATCCCCGTATGACGTTCATGTATACCCATTTAGATTCTTCGAGTCATATCATCGCAAACCCAGAGCTCGCCTGGAGTATAATTGAATTTGGAATAGTACCTACAATGCGGTAAAAATACTACAAGACCATGATAACTTTCTCAGTAGGTATAGGGAACTGACAGTAAATTAAATTAGCCATCAACTTCATATATATAAGCGCAATATGTATATCGATTAGTACGACTGTCAATAAAATGTCAATCAATATTTTACAGGTTGATTGTCCCATTGTGCGAGCACTTTCTCACTTTCACTTTATATTTTGGATATTGAGCGTGTCAGTTTTACTAATGGTGCCTAATACTTATTCTATAAGTGATTTGTATTTGATACCAATTGGTAATTTGAAAGCAAATTAATTGCGCGCAAGATTTCGCATATAAAATGAAGAAATATTTATACCTTTAGGTACAAATTAAGCAAATAAATAGCTCTTAATAAAAATTTGACGTGTGTAGTCATAGTTTGTTTATAATACACGTTTTCCTAATTAAATGTCCGTGAACGTTCCCGGATGTTAGTTGGTTACGTGATTTAACTGTAATAATTTTTTAATGGATCCAGCAGATCGAGCGATGTTGTAACGGTAACTAAACTATTTTTGATTAATGCCAAGGATTACATCACCTTGTTACAGTTTACCCTTGTTATTCTTAGGTTTATGAACAGTCAGCCGTAAACGTAAATTAGATTTTGTAAGAAACAGGGCAGGAAACAGTCCATCTTCAAATAAAAATATATTATGGATAAACTTGATTTGATATTACTCGCAGTTACTCTTGCACGCATTTATTTACATAGGTACTGGCCCTTGGGATCATACACATAACTTGCTAGGTCCATCTAATCTGATTCGGTAGGGAGGATCAATCTTTCTGGTTGAGATTTGAACGCTGGAAGTGTATTCCTAAATGACAGGCAACTGACTGAAGTCATTATTCATTATACTGGGGGAGGAGTTTGCAACTCTTGTGGCAGAAGTGTCTGGATAATTTTGAATACTTTCACCAGCATATTAGCTTTTTCTGCTGCTATACTTTTCCAACAGTATTTAAGCCATAATTTGCATAGTTAGGAATTTTTAATGTTATATTCACCAGCATATTAGCTTCTTCTGCTGATGGCCTTACTTGTCCAACAGTTGTTAAGCCATAATTTGCATAGGTATATTTTTTAATGTTATAAAAATAAGCAAGTTCAGCTTAGTACCTATCTTGTAAGAGTCTACACTCTCGAGTGTTGCAACCTAGATTTTATTTGTTTACTTCGCTAAGATCGTAACGATGTTACGCACGGTATGCACGTTACGAAATAAGGTTATATTTATAATCTACGAAACGACACGAGGCATTAAAACTATCTGAAAAGTTAATAAAGGGCTTAGAACGTTTCACTTACGACATCAAAACTGCTTTCAGGAAAATACGCCCTAAACACCAAAAGGTTTTCTTTTCATATTATATAAACAGTTTTCGTATTTGAATAGGTATACAACACTGACCATTAGCTGCAAGGGTGTTAGTTATAATATTAAATAAGCCTTTGTCAGAATTTGAACTGGCGGCCTCGTCCTCACACGTTAGGTGGGTAGTTAGGATTGATTTAGGGTAGTTCGAAGGTCGTTTGTATTTAGGGTGGAAGGGCACGAACTACCCGCAATTAAGAACATTTCTACAGCTGTGGCGAATTGGATAAAAGTTTAGATGCGCAGTGTAACTGTAAATGTGTTTAACAGAAATGGCACACACTCGTTTAGAGATTTTTAGCTCGCGTAGACCGGGCGCAAATGATTTGATAAACATGGATGTATATCACGTCAAACTAAATAATTTGTTATAAATAAATCATAAAATAAATTACATAAACATTTACGATATCAGAAAATTCATTAAAACGGTTTGGTAAACAAAACTATAACCGCTTGATAAGTCAAATAATGCTAATGAGCTAAACTAGTAAATACGTTACGTCTTTTAATTTAACATAATGACTATAATAATTAACTATTCTACATTCTACAACGTCAAATAAAATATTTATTTTTTAATCTAATTTCGTTATTGAGGAGAAATAAACTATTAAGTACCTAAATATTTTGCCGCATCCACATTTATATGCATCTACGGTAACAACAGAACTAGAAAGTGCGCCCTTGAAAATTTTCAGCAACTTGTTAATTGCATAGAAAATGGGCGTTACTCCTTGCGATTACCGCCTCTATTGCCGAGAAGACAAATGCTAGTTTTGCGTGTTGACAGTAAAGTATGTAAGTTGGTAATTAGTTTGTTTTCGATTCGGAGAAATTATGTTGTTTTGGTCCTGTGTTTCAGAATGATTGTATCAATTAAATGTATTAATTTGTTTGTGTTAATTAACCGTGGTGTCCAACGTTATTATAAGTACAAATATTATTTACTTTCTTAATTACAATTGTGTACCTATAGTTTTAACGTCCGACACTCCGAACTGGGTATTATAACAGTAAGTACCAATATGTGTTGTAGTAGTTTCTATTTGTTACTTCGTTTTAGCTATATTTTATACAGTAGCAATGGAATCCAGGTGTCATTGTAACTTGCTCCCAATAAAGTAGTTCCTCTTTATCAAGTTGCTTGTGCAGTCAGCATCTAATCTAAGTAGTTAATAGACGATGTTTATACTGAAATTTGGTACAAACTAATATTAAATAGGTATTTTGAGATAAGTGGAATACCTGGGAACTTACATTGAACATTCTAATGAATTAATTTAAATGACCCAATAACGACAATTATCCTTAAAATAATTAAACTGTTTTCAGTTTAGGCAATTTACACTAAATATTTATTGTTATCACCATTTTCCTGTCGATACTGACGAAGTCCAAGGCCTACCCTCGTTGCTACACAAAAATGGTTAAATGTAGGTATTTTAACTTAGTCTCACCTCCTGAAGTGACATATTGATACGATCACTTTGTGCTCTCCTGACACAGTTTCCTTATCACTCCGTTCAATGAACAGTAATCCATCATTTTTGTCACAATCACGGCCATTGAATAACAAATAAGTTGCTTCATGCAAAAACTGACGAATAATTACTACACGTTAATCTACGACAACGGCTCCCTGTGCACTGGCCATTAGCACTGAAGTTTACGTTGTATGCGGAATAAAAATCAAATTTGGAGCAAGAAGCTTCAAGGTTAGAATGCAGTTTAGTTTTATCGCGTAATCGAATTAACTATGGAATTATGCATACACCCACGGTGATGTCAACATGAACTTGCACTGAAGTCACACGTGAAAGATAACCTTGGCGACAATAGACTCTTTACATTCCTAATTCTGAAAATTATGCACTGAATTTACTAACGTACATTAAAAAGTTACATATATTAAATTAAAAGTTGCAATATTTTCGATTTTACTTTAAAATCAAAATTATGTCCATGTAACAATACATGTTAAATAAAACACCGAGCTACTTTTAAATTATTTCGTTTTCGACGGGTTCGTTATATTATTCGAGGTTTTTCGAGTTAGGTAGTTCGAGGTCGCATATCGCGCGACACACGCTCGCGCGGCCCGACGTGTGCGGGGCGACTGGCGCCTTATCGCCTTATCAGTTGCGATTCAGTTATTTCATTGTGGTTAGTTCATTAAGGGTTTTATCGCGTTTTATGTCTTACTTGAAGGTTTCCGTGGCATTGGAAGGTGTGGAAATTAACTCATCATTTCTATCAATGTAATGAGGTCAACAGGCAGGGCTTTTAACCCCCACGCAACATTGTCATACATATAAGAAGGGTGGTAATTCTGGATTATAAAAAGTATATCCGTAGGTATGTGCCAATACTTTAACATTACTCATAGCGAAATAATAATATTTCATCATAATCATAGTTATCGATCGTTTACACTATCACGTGGTTCTAATAAAATCAGATCGTTCCCAAAGCCAGGTAGGTATACCTATTCGTGGTCTCTGATGGCATCACATTATGTATGTATTGTGAAAACATTACCTTCCTTTCTTTACATTACATCTTATCCCCCGATTTAACTAAGCGACAACCCAGCAAGACGTATCGGCCTCCAAAGGCGCACTTTATACTTTACATAGTAATCATAGCAGGCGATGGTCCTTCGAACCGGATATTTAGCTATAACTTATTGATGGCTACGTAAACATATCTCTTTATCAAACAAATTCGTAATTTAGGATTATAAACATTAAACGAACGTTAGGTATACCGTGAGAATAGGTCAACGGCTTCGTTTGTTTGAGCCGTTAGTTGTTATTACCATAACTTGACTAAACACGCTAAAATTAACAGTAGGTAGGTACATATGTACTTGTACCTATATTTTTTTGCAAAAAGTCTAGCATTTGAATGCGTGGAAATGTAAAATTTAATAGTAGGTAACTAAGTATGTCATCATCATCATCATCTGAGGCATTACAGCCGCGGGTGGGCCTTAGCCTGGTCAAGCAAGTCTCTCCAGTCCGATCTGTTTGTGGCCTAAGTATGTAATTATGTTTAATAATGCTCCTGTCACTTGGTAGGTACAGTTTTTATTCTTTTCTATGTAGGTCTAAACTTGCGTGACATTTACAGACAGACACTTTTTTGTGTTTCTAATTGTTGTCTGATTTCCTAGATAAGATAAGATAAAGATAAAAAATAGTTTATTCAAGTAGGCATATTACAATGCGCTTATGAACGTCAAATAAACCTTTACCGGCTCCAACCGTACACCTCTGCCCCGAGAAGATTTAAATCCCCCCTCAATTGGAGGAGGGTATCCCAATATGGGACCGGCAACAAACTCGGCGGGACACATCTTTTCAAAACATTATTACATCTTATAATTAACATGCATTACGAGTAATTAATACAATTTAAATTACTATAGAATTCATGCAATTATACTCAGTGAGTACATAACTTTATAGAATTTGATATAAAAAATAAACATATATGCACATGAAATCACAAATACGTAGCTCTTTCAGAAAACAAATCAAATCTTACAAAAGGAAAAGAAAATAAAATCAATAAAAGAAATGAGAATACATATTATATGAATCTAACTGATTGTTATGAGATGCTTTCATACAATTTGATGTGCTTTCTTACCTGAGCTGAGTCACCTTTAACTCTACACATAATACAATGTTTTTAATTGCTACTTGTCGTTATTACAGTTTCTGGTTTGGACCATGCATGTTTGTCTGTCAAGTAGTCCTCGACTCTGTAATAAGCCTTCAACATCAATGACTTTTTTAAGTAATTCTTAAGAGCTGGAAAGGGTAATCTTAAAGCATCCTCAGGTAACTTGTTATAAAAATGAATGCATTGCCCAACGAATGACTTCTGTACTTTACGAACACGAAACTTTCTGATAGCAAGCTTTTTTTTATTTCTAGTATTATAGTTATGGACATCAGAATTCTTAGTGAAGGAGTCTAGATTCTTAACAACATAAATAATACTATCATATATGTATTGGGAAGCTACAGTTAAAATATTAATTTCTTTAAAAAGTTCTCTTAATGATTCACGCACCCTTAAATTATATATAGAACGAATGGCTCTCTTTTGTAAGACAAATATAGTCTGTATGTCAGCTGCTTTGCCCCAAACCAGAATACCATATGACATTACACTATGAAAATAACTATAATAAACAAGGCGAGCTGTCTCAACATTAGTCAATTAGAAACAGACATAGACACGTGAATTCCTAGCTCCTATAAAACGAAACGCGGAACGTTGCGCAGATTTGTATCGAACATTCACGCGTCATACCCACACTATAACATTTCTAAAGTCCGCTCTACATATATGGAAACCCGGTACCTAATCCAGGCAGTTTTACCCAGCCCACGTGCCAGTTACTGGTAAGTGAAGACCGTCGACCGGCTCCCAGTAAGGCGCGCCAGACAATATGACTCACTCTTTTTAATTCACTTTGCGATGCATTCGCTAATTGATCGCGCGGTGAAAAAAGTGCGCACACTAGCAGATGTGAAATACTCGTATACAGGTGTAGGTTCACTGTTTCATTTTTATAGTGTACTTATAAAACTTTTTGAACCCATTTTTTTGGACATTTAACATAGGTACCTATAGGCCGGTCATATTTGACACAAAAAATTGCTAAATTCGCAAGCTAACGGCTAGTTCTGATTTTTTAATATGTTGTTAGGATCACTACCAGCATTGTAAATCCAAGTTTGCAGCTTCGAAAGACCTGTGCTAACTTTGCACCACTCAAAAAACCGCGAAATTTTCATACTTTTTTTTGTATTCTCAATATAGCTCCTAAACTATACATTTTTTATCAAAAACGTCTATGAAGAAACTAAAGTTAACTAAAATTGCTACAATTTAAGACCAGAATCAAATCTGTAAGTTCAATATTTACCGAGATACTGCTCTGCAAAAATTGGCAATTTTATTCAGTATAGCCAAATTTTAAGATTTGTTCAATTTTCGACCCCGAAATCAGGGAAAATATTCATTTTACGGGTAAAATAATAAAACGATGTTCTAGAAAATGTAATTACCTTTAATTTAAGCAAAGAACGACATCTCTAGACCATACCGTTTATCTTATCTTATTGTTTTCGGGGGCCCTTGCCTTATTACCCCCTAGAGAAGATCCGTCAACTACTCAATAGCTTTTCCCACCATATCCATGTGTCGGATGATGGAGCTCATGGGTAGCGTTTTAAAGTCCTTTGGTTCCAGGTACCGTTTAATACTCACAAATCATAAAAATGGGAAAACTGCTTTTTTCGCATATTTGCTATGTTTAGTTAGCTCCACCCCCCACGGCATTGTTCACAGAAGAGGGTTCATTGTTCTACTCAGCTTTCACTCCGCTACCTCAAAGCATCTCAGTAGGAGCCGACATGGTTGTTGTGGTAGATGGGTGTTTCTTACTGCACAAGGTGATATGGCATCGTAACAACTTCGTGAGGAATATCGTTGCAGGGTACGTCAGCTTCACCTACAATCATTTCAGACGGAACGGTGCTCTCGTCTTTGACAGATATCCTGAGGATGGAGCAGAGAATAACACAAAAACTGCCGAACGCGCAAGGCGCTATGGTTCTCTGCAGTGTAACGAAATCGTCTTTCAAGAGTCAACCATAATAAAAATAGCCCAGGAGAAGTAATTGACTAACGACAGCAACAAGTGGCGACTGATGATTGCCCTGATATGCTCCGCCCTCCAAAGCCAGGGAATTGAGACAAAGCAGGCAGTCGAGGATGCTAACTGTGGCATCGTCAAGGCGGCACTTGACAAGACCACCTGTTTTAAATCAGTGCTAATCATTGGCCAGGATGTGTTGTCCTTCTACATGGGTTCGGTTGTGAAAGAATGTTTATTTCCAGAAAAGTGGCAGTGGTGGCTCTGGCCCCATACAATATTCCTCAACCTCATTTAATCGCGGAGATTTGGATGTTCCCCCAGGATTCGAGTTGTTTCTCCCCGCCTTCACTGGGTGTGATACTACCTCTGCCCTTTTCTGGCATGTGGGGAACAAACTGTGGAGCGCCATTAAGAAGAACGTTGAGCTTATCATCATAGCTGAAGTATTCCTGCAACCTAATGCAGCCTACCCAGCCATCGCAGATGCCGGAGCAAAATGCCTAGTAGCTTCATATGGAGGGGACTACACAAAAGATACGCTCCATGCTCCTTAGCTTACGCTACAAAAAAAAATATAAAAACAGCCGCCTTCGCTAAGGTTGACTTGGCCCGTTTGCCTCCAACGGAAGATGGTGCAATATTCCATGCTTACCGAACTTACCACCAAATTCAGAAGTGGTTGGGGGTGGAAAACGATGCAACTCAATGGGGATGGGAAAAGACCAAACAGGGGCTCATTCCAATAAAAATGACGAGTGAAGTAGTGGCACCTCCCTTCCTTCTGAAATTTTGCGGGTACAAGAAAGGCTGTAGCGGAGGCGGCTGTATCTGCATAAAAGCAGCAGGCCTTAAATGCTCAGAGTTATGCAAACTTTGCTCCGGTGTCTCTTGTCACAACGTCGCCATGCTTGAAATCGCAGACGAAATTGAAGACGACGTCGATATGCCTATTTTTCAGACTGAATTATTTCAAAATGAACAGCTGTAACTTAATGTTATTTTTGATAACTTTTAAATATGTTTAATAAATATTTATAATTCAGATTACCCTCAACTCAAACCATTGTGAGAACTAAACAGAGCAAATTTGCGAAAAATGCAGTTTTCCCACTTTTTGGATTTTTAAGATTAGTGAGTTAACGGTACAATCAAGAGATACCATTGTTTGCTTAATATTAAAGGTAATTACATTTGCTACAACATCGTTTTATTAAATTACCCGTAAAATAAGTTTTTTTTTTCTGATTTCGGGGTCGAAAACTGCCCGAATGTTAAAATTTCACTATACTGGATAAAATTGCCCATTTTTGTAGAGCGGTATCTCGGTAAGTATTGAACTTACAAAATTGGTTTTAGTCTCAAATTGTAGCAATTTGAGTTAACTTTAGTTAGTTCATAGATCTTTTTGATAAAAAATGCATAGTTTAGGACTTATATTGAAAATACCAAAAAAAGTACGAAAATTTCGCGGTTTTTTGAGTGGTGCAAAATTAGCACAGGTCTTTCGAAGCTGCAAACTTGGATTTACAATGCTGGTAGTGATCCTAACAACATATTAAAAAATCAGAACTAGCCGTTAGCTTGCGAATTTAATGTTCGATATGACTGGCCTACTAGAAGGTGTCGTCATGTCGATTTGTCTTCATTGACAGTGATAATCGGCTATTAAGACCTTTTGGGGCATTTTCGGATATTTTGAATACTATAGCGTAGGTACCTATAGTATAGACTCAATAGCCAAAAGTAGGTAGGTGTACACCTAGACAGGCTTTATAAATATTAAAAAAAATTACATACATGTTGTGCGCAATGGCAACAAAGACATAAAACCCAATTCTGTACAATGTGTAGGAGTCCGACTTACTAGTAGGTAAAGGTTTTTCTTATTAACGCATTCACTGCCACCCTCTTTTCCTGGACATTTACCAGGTGCCGCACTTTGATGTCACTATATATTATGAACGCGTCTGTGCGTCAAAGGCACAGGGTGAAAGTCACGGTGACGCATATATGCGTCAGTGGCAGTGAATGCGTTAAGGTTATTTTATTTGTTTCGTTGAAATCTTTATTTACCTACCCGCAGTACAATGATGTCTGATTCAATAAGACAAGCAAGAAACTACTTGCTTAGTTCTTTGTTAAAAAAACAAACAACGTTTGTTTGTGTTTGTTTGTTGTGTTTTGTTTGAAAATAAATGTTTTGATTTGATTAGATTTGATTTGTTGACTTTATTGTGTTGTCAGTATAGACAAATACATTAACAAAATATTAAAAACAAACACATTAACGATGCATGGAAATCAGCTAATTATAGATCGAAATAAAATATACCTTTACCTGAATTTAGTTGTTAAGTTAAGTTTAGTATTTAGTGCATAGCATAATATGTATGTTTGTGAAGATGAGCGCGATCTCGCCAACAAACTGCAATTGCAGTTTGGCGAGGAATATAATGTTTATAAAAGTGTTGTGTACTTTATGATAAATAAATTAAAAAAAAAAATGCAAAATAATTACTATATCCTGTATGTATACTTATACTCGTATACTTTTTATGTCCGTATAATATATTTTATGCTAGCGATCAAAAATGTTAGTGCGTCACCGTATTTTTTGCGCTCTACCGAAATGTTTGCGCAGTGCGCAGTTATCGTTTACTTAGCGTTCCACAACGCCGTTATGTTCTGGCTTATTGACCAACGGCTTCAAACACAAAGGTTGTGTTGTGAGACTGTCTTGTTCAACCCTATCCTGACCGTTTCTTGTTTTAGAGACCTTTGCCTTCTGTATACACTTTCAAGTTTCAACACGGCTGGCTAACTCTACAGAGAAACTTATAAAAGGGCCGAGTTGGGCCTAGCTAGCTATTAATTTAGCTATAATTAACCATAATGGGTTCATAATAAATACAATCCATAAGGTTTATTTTAGGGTGGGTAACTGTCATTAAAAGCTACGAGGAGTTCTTTCTTTTGTGTCATCAAAACTACTACGAAACTAAGGTTTTATCCACATAATAAGCTACCTACCTAACTGTATCGCTGATTTTAAATGACATAATACTGAACGTTTGACCAAGCGCACTTACATACACAAAAGATGATAATTTTGGACATTGGACAGTCACGCAAGCAATAAGCTGTATTCAAATTCTACGTGTATCAAAATTACCGGCTTAGCTCCTGCTATTACTGATTGCAAAGCCAGAAAACATACATAAGTTGACAAAATAAGGACATGAAGAGTATTTAAAGGAAACTGTAGGTCTTGTATATAATACAACATATTTTTGTACACATTTTTGTATATGACCGTTTGTTTCTCAATCAATAAATAAAATAAATAAATAAACTCCAGCCCTACCACTTAACTAAGACGGTTGGTTTCGTATTGAAGGAAGCTTTATTTTATTACTCAATCTAGTTTGAGACCTACACTGAGCAGTCGCACTCAAACAAACATATAAGTATTTCACTTTACCGAGTCAATGACACTATGTATTAACCTCGTAAGGCCCACCATACAAAGTTTCCCAGTTTTTCATTTGGACCTTGTTATATAGTTCATTAGGGTGACTTTGGTTTCTTTTAGAAAACAATGAAACAATATAAATGCTACTTTATTTCGTCTTCAAAAGGTTCGAATTAGATTGAAACAGAGTGTTAATTGTAGTGCACATTGGGTCTTACGAGGTTAACTCCTCGCCAACCGCCTGAGTGAAGCAAAGAAACTGCTAGAAGTAAACTAACCTGGGCAATGGTGGGTGCTTCAGCGGGTCGCAGCGCGTGCAGCCGACCCTCCTGTTGCTCGGCGAAGGCCCGCACGGCGGCCGCGGCATCGCGGTACCGCTTCCATAGCTCGACCGCTTTGTGGTATCTGTAACAGAGTAAACATTGTCTTACTGGTGTAGGAATAAGATTATCTAAAATTTAAGCTTAAGAATTCTTAAAATTACATTATGTATTTAGTCAGTCACCTTTTTTAGGAAAATGTTATGTTGTGTGTTGTGTGTTAGGAAAAATTATTTTTCACCACACCAGCTCGGAAAGACTTACTTTGCACTTCAAAAACTGATAGCAAAGTTGCATTTTATTCACATGTGAGGCAAGGTAATCAAATACAAATTTTGAGTTGTTTTCTTATGTTTGCTGGTAGGATTGACTTTTAAATGATGATTTTGGATGATAAATATTTAATAACATTCATTTGGATTTGATTTAATTTTGATTTTGTTTGATATTTTACATTTAATATATGCTTCGGGTTGGTGTGGTGAAAAATTTTGTGTTTCACTCGGAGGCAAATTTTGTTTAACCCTCGTGCTTTGAACCCCTCGCAACGCTCAAGATTCCATTTTTGGAATCTTTCGCTTGCTCTGGTATCAATATTAGCACGAGCGGTTAAACAACAACTTTGCCCCCTTGTAAAACAAATAACTATTAACATGCGATTACATTTTCTTACATTACGTTGCCTTCTAACTTCTCCTAATAAGAAGAATTTCATTGAAAGTAGGACCATAAACCTTTTTTAAACAAATAGTTCCAATTAACCTTGTTAGTAAAAAAAAGGATTAAATTCCAGCACGTTCTTAGGATTTAACTGGTTGACTATTGATTATGTACTGACTTGTCACACAGCTGCGTCAGGTTCCTGCACGTGTGCTCGTAAGCGGCGGCGGCGTCATCCAGCTCGCGCTGCATTTTGGCGGCGACGGCGGGCTCGGCGGTGGACGCCAGCGGCGCCGCCGACGCTCGCAGCTCGCCCACCAGCTCGCCCGAGCGACGAGACAGCGACTCGCTTAGCGTCTGGTGAGAAAAAACTCTTGTAACATTTAAACACAGTCTTCAGATGGAAATAAAAAAATAAATATTTTCATTTTGAAAATAGGCAGAAAGACGGCAATCATGACCTCTGATAATGCTTGATCACTGTTTTGGTAATATGGCCTTTGGCAATTACTTGATGTTGCACGGCAATGAGTCACCGGGCAAGTTGCGCTAGTCTACTAGGGGATCTTTTCATGAAAGCTGGTAACTTGCAATACCTGCGGAAGTCTAATAAGAGGTCCTTGCTTGTACTGCAAGTTTAACGTAACAGGCCTCAGTTTGGTAACAAAGCAGTTTTCTTAACATACATATTTACTGCCCGCGACTTGCTGGCTGTGAATAAGAGACAGGATTTTCGTTCGCGACACAAAGCGGAATAAACGCGTTATCGGCTACAACCGGACCGTGTAGCTTGCGCGGCAATGAATGCGTTAAATAACAAAAAGTCACCTCTAATTTCTCTGTGGCCTTGAGCAGACGATCGTAGTCGACCTGGCCCTGCACGGTGAGCAGCTCGGCCATGTAGTCGGCCTCGCGGACAGCGCCCTGCACCAGCTCCAGCTGCCGCTCGAACCGCCGCCACAGCTGAACTTTGGCCCGCAGACGCGCGCTCAGCTCGCTCGCTTCAGTTTCTAGTTGCGAGTGACTCTCCTATATAGGCGATAGAGAAATTAATTTAGAACTGTAAGAGATGTTGTAGCTGAAGATAGTGTCATATTAAATTATAATGAAAGAAGTAATTAATAAATTGTAGACCCAAGGGTCTTGTCTTACAAGTTTGCTTATGGGAACTGGATAGTTCAAAATTTTGAAGCTCACCTGAAGTCCTGTGATGTCTCTTTCCAAATCCGTAAGCGAAACGGATACTCGAAGACATGTCGGCAAGGTATGTAGCGCCTGATTGAGCGCTCGTATGTCTCTCCATTGCGCCGAGAGATCTTCTAGAAGTCTGTCGCACGTCTCGGATGCTCGTTCCACCACGTCGCTGCCGAGTCGTTCCGCGGCCGCGCACTCCTCGAGAGTGAGGCGGCCACGACGTTGATTCTTCTGACAACGAGTTATTCCGGCTTGAACCTGCACCATCTTCTCTTTCAAGAGCATGCTGCGCTCCAGCTCCTCGGCAATCTGGTCATCTAAGTTGCACGACTGGGACAACAGGGCCCCCAAGCGATCAGACTCCGCAGTAGGCAGTAAGCTCAGCCTACTGAGCTCGTTCTGTATTCTGTCAACGCGGCCAGTCATTACTTGAAGTCTCTCGATGTAAAGATTTAATTCGTCTTCGCTTCTTATAACTGTCTTCAAGCTATCGAGAGACGCACGTAGTTCTCGAATTTCATCTTCCAAGATATTGAGTTTCTCGCCAGTGGACACGTCACGGTCGGAAATACTTTGAATGGCAGAAGAATGTAAGCTATCAATTTTGGCGGCAATTTCCCGCCATTCGTCTTCTATTTTTGAAAAGAATTGACGCTGAACCATTTCGTCAGATATTGGTAAAATTTCTAATGCTTTTTCAAATTGGACACCGGACTCATTTTTAAGATTGTTATGAACTTCGTGTTGGGCCTTGAGTTCCCAAAACCGACGCAGGTTTCCGGTTGTTGTAATATTTTCAGGAGTAATGTGTTCAAGCTCCATATTAGCGATCTTCATCCAATTCTCTATTCTTTCTACAATGAAGTCATAAGTCATCCAGTTTTCTTTAAAGGCCGTCAGTCGAATGAGTCGAGAATCCACATCTTCCTGTAGCTTGAGCAATGTATCGAGGGCTACAGAACATTCAGTTTCTAACCCGGAACAAACAATGAGGTTTTGCAGTCCATCAGTGACCGACAATAGGCGTAGGATCTTTGCATGATGATGTGATACATCTAAGCTGACGGATTGGTATAAGTTGATATATTGCTCGTGGTCGATAGATGTGACATTAGTGAGGTCAGGTATCCTCTGGTGTGCTACCCTCAGCCACTGTTGTTCTTCTCTCATGCCTTGTTCTAACGTGGTCCATCGAGATGCTGCCAAAGTCATCTGTTGAGCGCGACCTGCTGCTCTGTCAATAATTACTGTAGCACGATCGTGTAGCGAATTATGTAAAGATGAATACTTGGATCTTGTTTCACTATCCAAATTATCTTCTAAAGATTCGAGGATGGCTCTGCAGTGGCTCAGATTGACGAAGAACTTTCTGTGTTTTTGGATTTCTTCATGTAAGTGGTCTAAATCAGATACAATTATTTTTCCGTCTAGCAGCGCTTCTGCTACATCGGTTATTTGTCCAAAATCTTGTAATGTTTGTTCATATTCCTCGGCTAATGCAGACAACTGAAGCAAACGATCCCTTTCGGTATTGATCGAATTTTCTACCTGCTTAGTATCATCATCGCAAGCGTACAGAGTAGTTGGACATTCCCGCTTTATGTTGTTTTCTACTAAAATTCGATACCGGCGGAACATTTTAGTGACTGAATCAGAATTACTTACATTTTCGTTCTCTAGTTTATCCAATTTGTCTAATTTTTGTTGTGTTGGAATATCAGACAGAATGATATCATCAAGCTTAGATTTTACCTTGTTGACAGACTGGTACAGTTTGTCAGTATCGTCCAAGAGCTTCACCCAGTCTTTTTCAACTTCTTTTACCGTGGTCGAGCTTTGACGATTTAGATCATTGACCGCATCTGCTTGCCGAGTTAGCATTTCAATAAGAGTTACAATTTCTTCATTTACTTCGGTAATTTCAATTATTTCTTTTAGACTTTGAATGTATCCTTGTAAGGATGTTAATCGTTGCGCTTCATTAACGGATTCTCCATAGGCAATAGCTTCGGTTTGAATTTTGTATTGGATTTCTTCCAACCACATAGATATAGTTTCTATGATGACTACAATGCTCCTCTCAACCCTTGACGGATCATTAGTACCAATAGCATTCTTAAGATTTTGAAGTTCTTTGTTGACAACAGAATCATATGATTTCTCTACAGACTGATCCAGAACAACAATAGCCATTGAATCGTCGGGCACTTTCCTTGGAGACTCTGTCAGGGATTGCGTTCTTTTCTCTAAGGCATCAAACAGTCTTGCTTTCTCAGGTTTTCGAGAGAAGTGGATCGATTTAGTGGGAGAGGGAGATTTGGACTTTGATCGCTGGACGACGTCAGAATAAGTTAATTTGTGTTGATTACTAAGCTCCTGGCGGTCTGGTGACACAGGGCTAGCTAACTGAGAAATACCCTCATCTATCGATGACGTGTCTTTACTTGTGTAGTCTTCGCTTGTTGGCGTTACAGACATAAGTAATTCTGTCGTTATAGGATCGGAGAGGCTTTCTGGTGTCTGAGCTCCTGGTGATTCCATCTTCCGCTTATTTTTCCTCTTTTTTGGTTTTTGTCTGTCTCCGAGAATAGACTGTGGAGCTTCCACTTGTCGTTCATTGTCAAGGAAGTCATTGGTCGCTTCTGGAATTGTTATTTGTGCTCGTAAGTGTATTTCATAAGGTTCTTCAGTCGATGTCGATATTGAATCTTCCGAATAAACTCTTGGAGATGTCTGTTGAGTACTATCAATAGTCAGTGCCTGTATTTCCGTTAGTTCTAAATCGACTGGCCTAGTTGTTGCAACTTCAACAATTGTTTCTCTAGGAGTAGTCTGTTGAGTGCTATCGACTGAAATAACTTCTTTCTTCAATGGTATTTCAGGTTGTTTTTCTGCTGTAATTACAGGTTCTTCTGGCGATCTTGGCGACGTTTGTTGACTTACATCAAAAACTTCTGGTTTAGGAGGTGTTGGTGATGATACTTCAGCCGTTTCGACTTTTCTTTCAGGTTCAACATAATCTGATTGAGTAGATATGCTAACCACTGGTAAATCGGGCGTCTGTATACTCATTTCAACAACTTCTTTTTCTGGTACTGGCGTTGTGCATGTTTCCTGGTCGATAATATCTTGTATAGTTTGGATATCAGTTTCAACTGTTTCGATGGAAATTCCGGTACCTTTTTCATCTTTTTGTACTGCCGGCAAGGGAGATGTTTGAATTTCTTTAGAGTCTGTTACTATTTCTGCTGTTTCGGATTTAACTTCCGTATCCTCAATAGGTGATGAAGTTTGAGAAAACTTTTCTTCCGGAGTAACTATATCGTGTGCAATCACTTGAGTTGTCGCTTCAATCTGCTCCATCTTTTGTGGCGTTTCCGTTCTACTAGTTTGAATTTCAGTGTCGACGACAGGTACTTTTTCTGCTACTGTTATGATATCTTCAATTGTCTGAGTGTCCATGTCTTTTTCATCCCGAGGAGTAGTTTGTACTACAGTTTCAATGACAGGTGTAGGAGATGTCTGTAGCTCAATGGCCACTGTTTCCGGTTTTAGCTGTTCTTTGCCATCTTTAATTGATTCAGATAATTCCGGAGATGTTTGGACAGAGTACTCTTGCGTTGGAATTTTTTCAACCACAGGCACTGGGAAAGTCACAGTAGTCGTAACTTCCTTGTGTAAAGATTCAGGGCTACTTTGAACGCATTCCTCAATTATCTTAACCGTGCTTATGTCAGAAGTCTCACTCATTGTATGGTATGATTCATCTTTAGGAGACTCTATATTCTCGCTGCCTATTTTTGGACTTTCTGGCTTATGCTCCAATTTTTGAGCTGGTTCAGATTCTTCTACCTCTTCTGGATCAGTAGGTGTCTTTTTCTTTCCCTTCTTTTTCTTTCCTTTCTTTTCTTGTGTGGGCTCTGTGATTTCAAGTGGACTTGACAATGATGTGTCATCAGACTCTGCCGTGGTTTCTTTAGGGTAAGTTGTTTCTTCACTAACGCCATGGGCCTTGCGTTTCTTTTGCCTCTTTTTAGGTACTGGTGTTGGTCCCTGAGATATTTCTTCTGCCTCGTAACCCTTCTCTTCAGCAGCCCTTTCAGATTCAGCGAATGAATCTGGTTCTAATGATTCTACTTTAGGTTCTAGAATATCTTCGGTAGGTTTGGGTGAATCTAAAGCCGGCGAAGTTGGTAGCTCGATGTAATGACTGAGAGATGAGCTATCAGTATCAATAATACTCTTATCTTCAGGCATCTCTATAGGCAACTCTGATTTGGTAGATTCCTCTAAGCTTGCGTTAGGCGTAGGTTTGCGTTTCTTTTTCTTTTTACTTTTTCTGTGATCTTTAGAGGCATCTGGTGTCCCACTTGATGTTTGATC
Source organism: Cydia fagiglandana (assembly GCF_963556715.1). Taxonomy (NCBI): domain Eukaryota; kingdom Metazoa; phylum Arthropoda; class Insecta; order Lepidoptera; family Tortricidae; genus Cydia; species Cydia fagiglandana. The sequence goes on along the minus strand of NC_085932.1, from coordinate 16,747,271 downwards.
TGTTTCCTCAATTTTAATTTGGGCACTAATTTCTGGGGTCTTCTGATCATTAGGGTCATTGGATACAGAAACACGTCTTGGTTCTTGTATGATGTCCTCTTTAAGTTTTTCATCCACTGAGACCGTTTGAGAATGATCTTCTACTATCTTTACTTCACTCGGTAAATTTACATCAATATCTTTTTTGACAATTGTTGATGGTGTGGTTTCAAAATTTTCAACTTTCATGTCAAGATGTACTTTAGGCTCGTCTGTTTTTACGCCATCGGTTTTAGAAATCGACATTGTTATATCAACAGTTTGTAAAGGTTTCGTTTGAACATCAAGGTTAGGTCTTTGTCTCAAATGAGAATCTGCACGTTCTGCTTCAAGGAGTAGATTAATGTCATATTTTGACCCAGAGTCTTTGTGTTGGATAGCATATGATTTAACATCCGCATCATTAGAGGCATCTGGTGTTCCACTTGAGGTTCGATCTTTTTCCTCAATTTTAATTTGGGCACTAATTTCTGGGGTCTTTTGTTCTTTGATAGGGTCATTGGATACAGGAACAGGTGTTGATTCTTGTATGACGTCATTTTTAAGTTTTTCATCCACTGAGACCGTTTGAGGATAATCTTCTATTATCTTGTCTTCACTCGGTAAATTGACATCAATATCTTTTTTGACTATTGTTGATTGTGTGGTTTCAAAATTACGCTCGTCTGTTTTAACGACATCGGTTCCAATTGATGTTTGATCTGTTTCCTCAATTTTAATTTGGGCACTAATTTCTGGGGTCTTCTGTTCTTTAATAGGGTCATTGGATACAGGAACAGGTGTTGGTTCTTGAATGACGTCATCCTTAAGTTTTTCATCCACTGAGACCGTTTGAGAAAGATCTTCTACTATCTTTACTTCACTCGGTAAATTTACATCAATATCTTTTTTGACAATTGTTGATTGTGTGGTTTCAAAGTTTTCAACTTTCATGTCAAGATGTACTTTAGGCTCGTCTGTTTTTACGACATCGGTTTTGGAAATCGACATTGTTACATCAACAGTTTGTAAAGGTTTCGTTTGAACATCAAGGTTTGGTTTTTGTCTCAAATGAGAATCTGCGCGTTCTGCTTCAAGGAGTAGATTAATATCATATTTTGACCCAGAGTCTTTATGTTGGACAGTAGATGATTTAGCATCCGCATCCTTTTGATCTGGTTGAACATCAGAAACTTTTGGAGTCAAATTATTACTTTCAATTTCATCCACCGTTGGCTGAATGACAGATTTAATAGGTTTTTCATGTGGTTTATTGCCTACAGATATTTTCTCAGCGGACAAGTCTTTATTTTTTGCCTTCTTTCCACGCTTTTTAGGTACTTGTCCTTCCAAGCTTGTAATATTCTTAGTAACATCAACAATAGCGTTTGGTGACTCTGTGCTAATGTCTGTTTCAGCTATTGGTTGTTTTTCCGTTAATGTCGGTTTTTCTACTTCATCCACTTTGTGAGTGTCTTGCGATTTAGGATTATCTACAATTGTGATGTCTAATTTTATTGATTCAGACACGTTACCTTCTACCGAATCAATGTCTACTGTACGAGAACTTTCTACTTCAGTGACTTCGAGGGTATGCAACTTTTCTTTTTCCTTATCTACGGCAGTAGAAGTTATTACATCACCTTCTAGTGCTAACTGATTAGGCGAAACGGATTCAGTAGTTTCTCTTACGGTATAACTAGTACTAGCAGTATCTGGTTTTGTTAGTTTGATTTCATTAAGTTTCCGAGAGTGTGATTCACTTGGCAACTGAATTTCTAAAGCATTAGATGGTTCTAATTTCTGGGGGGAAACAGTATCATAAGAGAAGCTTGGTGTTTCAGATGTAGTCCTTTTTTCAGTATCTTGTTTTGTCTCTGGATGTAAAGCGTGCGCTCTTTCGTTTGAAATAAAGTCTAGAGTGGCACCTAGTTTAGAGTCGATGCTTGCAGTTGGAATAGTTTCGGATTTTTGTTCTTGAGTAGTTATCTCTTCTACTTGAATATTTCTATCAATTTCGGTATTAGGCTTAATTTGATGTGTTTTCGGCAATTCAACGCCCCTTTCATCTATTGCAGAAATATCATCTGTAAATTTATTTTGTTCGTCTACAGAAGACCCAGCAATTTCTGTTTCCGTAATTTGCCTTGCAGAAGTCAAATCTGTGACGATTTGAGTAGATTGCAATGATTTTTCTAGTTCAATTGCATCCCACTTTGTTTCTTGATCTTTAGTTGTGTCTTCGGGATTTGACTTTTCAGTCAATTTGTCAACAAATGTCACTCGCTTGCTTGGGGACGTTGATTTCGATTTCCTAGCAGGACTTGGCAGAGGACTGGATGATTCCTTTGTGGTTTCTTTTTCAGAAGCTTCATTAGATTTATCAACGATTGGTTCGATGGCTGCTACCTTCTTTACTGGGTCCTCCAAATCGACATGATCTTTACCTATTCCTTTAGTTGTATCAACTTCTTTAGTTCCAGGTTGCGAGTACTGTGTGTTTAAATCACTAGTTGTTGAATTCTTTGTCACGTCTACAATCAACGAATGTAATTCTGTAGTTGAGGGTACAGGTAATTCTTGGGTATTTTTGTCAATCCTACCTTCAGGAACAATCGATGGATGTTTATCGATACTAACATCGATTTCAGTGCTAACAGTTGTTTCCGGAATAAATTCATCATCAGGTTCTTCAACAATCTGTTCTGTAATATGTTCTTTCCCATCTATGATCTGTACCTGGCGTATTATTTTAATACGTTTTGTCTTGACTCCTTGTTCTTGAATTGTATGAGTAGACACCTTAGGTTCCTCTTCAATAATCTCAACGTCATCAGGTTCGTCAATGATTTCTTCAGTGACGTGCTCCTTGCCATCAATTATTTGTATATGTTTTATGATACGTCTTCGAGTTCTAGTTATTTTTCTTGTTACTTTTTGAACAGTTGTAGCAATGTTTGATGACGCCGTTTGTAACGTTGATTGTTGATAACCTTCGCTTATAAACGTGGATCTAGGGTCTTGTGGTTCCTGAACGTAATAGGTTTCTTGAATGTCTCCTACTTCAGGTATATTTTCTCCCGCTTGAGAAAATATTACTGACTCCACAGGGGATGTTTCTCTCATTTGTGACTGTTTGGTAGTTGTACTAGACTCTGCATATTGTGAATGACGCTGACTTTCCATTTGGATGAAGTCTTTAGACAACGCACTTACGTCTTTATCTGATCTGTCGACCTTAAGAGGTTTATCATCATCAAGTGATTTGTCTTTCGGTTGATGTTTAAGTGTATGATCATCTGATTTTGCCTTACTGATTTCACTTACACGCGTAGCGTGGGTTCCGTCTGGTTGGATGTGATAGATTTCTTGGTTTTGTGTCTTTTCAGGAACGATTTCATAGGTTTCGGATATAGTAAATGTCTGTGTTGGAGATAATTCTCTTGAATGTTTGGTAATTGTGCTTGACTCAGTGTACTGTGAATGGGATTGGCTTTCCATTTGAATAAAGTCGCTGGACAGTTCACGTACATCTTTTGTTTGTTTTGTTTCTGGACTTTCACCTTTTAGAGGTTTTTTGTTATCATCTGGTTTATCTTTGGGTTGATCGTCGGGTTTGTCTCCAGATTTAGGTTTTGTTTCTCCTGTATTTTTGGGATCTTTGCTCATATCTGATAGAGGTCTTTTGTCATCTTTATGATCATCACCAGCGTCATCAATTTCCTCAAACTGCACACCACCTTGATCTTTGACGCTAATCGAAACTCTTGGTATTTGCTCTTCATATACTTCAACATCATCAGGCTCCTCAATCACTTCCTCCGTTACATGCTCTTTGCCGTCTATGATTACTACTCTGCGTATTATACGTCGTTTCGTTTTTACTATTCGTTTGGTAACTTGTTGTACGACAGCAGTGACGCTAGAGGACGAGGTTTGGATATGTTGCTGGCCTTCGGTTTCCGCCAACTGTAAGATTTCTTCAGGGTTTAGGCATTCTTCTAATTTTACAACCACTCCAGGCCTTGAGGAAAATTCTTGGATGGTTACTTCACCTCCAGGTATTCCTGATACAACTTGACCACCATAGGTTTGGTATTCAACCCTTTGAACGCCACCATCTCCTAGCATTGTCGAAGTAGATCCTTTATCTTCTTTCAAAGTTATTTGTGAAAATGATTGCTCTTGGGTACCATCTGAGATCATTTGTGTGGTTTGGCGGCGACTGTGAACCAATTGTTGGCGAGTTACTAAAGTCTTTCTCACTTTTTTCACAATAATTCTCTTAGTACCATCTGCATCAACAACTACCTCAGTCGTCGTTTCGTCAGGTTCGACCATGACAGTTTCAAATGACTGAGGTAAGGTGTGTGTTATATTTAGATGTGAATCTTTACCTTGACTATCATCTTTGTAATTAGCGTCAACAAGCAATGATTGCTCATCAATTTGCTGGTTTCTAGCAACAGGGCGAGTAGCGATTTCAAATATTTCATGGCCACCAGTAACAGTTTGCCTTACTTGAATATTCTCTAGGATTTCTTTTTTCTCTGAGAGTGGCTCACTTGTTTGGATTTCAACGTCCATTGGTGGGGCACAGGTAATGGAAGCATCCTGTGTCGTTTTCTTTTCTGGCTCACACATGATGGATTTATCTGTAACTGGCGGGGATTCCGATCTGAGACTTTGCCCTGTTTGGGTCTCAATCGTGTGAGTTGGTTTTTCTTCTGTTACAACGACTTTGTCTTTCTCTCCTTTTTTAGTAGACTTCTTTTTACTTGATTTTTTCTCACTCAATTTCTTTTCACTAGACTTCTCACTTGGGACCTCACTCACTTCTTGTTTAACAATTTCGCTTTCTCTAGGAGAAACAATTTCTTCAGGCATAGATGTTGAGTCGATCGTCCTATCCGTTTGAGATATATCCTCTTCTACCACCTCAGCCACAGATCTCATCTGTAGTAATACCTGCCTTAACCGTTCTATCTCTACAATGACTAGATTCTTCGTTTCCACTAACGATTGTTGCGTAGCTTTAAGCTTTTCATTCACTGACTGACTAGATTTATCAAGACCAATTATAGTAATAGACTTTAATATAACTTCGTACTCTTCATATTCCCTAATGTATTTTTCGTAGATTTCAATATATTTTATAATATCTTCTTCGGTTAATATTTCGGACTTAGTAGACTCCTTCAGTTCATGGTCTATCCTTTCAAGCCATTTATCCAGTTGAGCAATCTTTACTTTCTGGTCTTCCATTTCCTTGGCTTGACGGGCCACCTCTACTTTAGCGTCCTGAAAGTGTTGAATAGAGATTTAGAATATTATGAAAAATATTTGATAGGTTATTTAAATTAGATAATATTGAAATCAAATAAAATATAGCCTCCTAAGTCCCAGCCATACAATTGAAAAATCCAAAATTTGGAATTGAAATTTGAACCTCTAGTGTAGGAAATTGAGTTGATTTTGCGTTGTTTCAAAATGGAACGAAACAAAGCAAAAGCGACTCTGTTCCATTTGAATATGGTTTATATTTCCTCGAACTGAAGAAGTACTATAAGTAGGACCTTGGGCCTTAGGAGGATATACTAATCTGCAAATTGTGCAATTGTTTAAAAAAAGTTAGTAAAATTGTTATGTCACTAATTATCCAACCCACAAATTATATAATAAAAGAATACCATGTTAAGTGCTTATCGGAATACTCATATCAGACCGCTCATCCTAGCGGGGTTTAAGTATTTTGTACTTATTTTGTATTTTGAGATGGATATACGGACGTTCAGCGGTTCTATAGTTATTCGAGCGATTGTTAGCAAAAGCAGCAATAAAGTTAAACTTGCTGAATAAAAATATTGGATCACATGTATGGATGGGACAGCATCCTTAATCAACTTTTATTAATAAATAAACTATGGTGTGACTTACAAAAAAATACCTACATTTAAAATTTCACAAACAATTTTAACTTTATATTGGCTGTACGGTCGACATGGTCGTAATTATTAATTATATCATTAATTCGGCTACATTGTTGCAATTTTGCAGCACGCTATCGTGCTGCAAAATTGTACTGACACAAGATGAATTAAATTGAATATGCATTTTTGCGGCCGGGAGTGCATTGTTGAATTAATTATGTGATAAAAAAAAAACAAATAAATAAATACCTACTTTATGACCAGTTACTAAAAATTATACAACACGCGCAAACGAAAAAAGAAAGCTCTATTTACCTTTCTTACCTCGATGATATCAAGTCCCTGCCTCGCCTGAAGCAGCAATTTAGATATCCTGGCCCTGATGACTACCACTTCACGGCTCAGGCTTTGGATCTCAGCCTCTTGTCGATACTCCATCATTTTACTCTCCAGAAGTTCCGCCGCCTCATCACACTTGCTGAGAACGGAAATGCCCTCCTGAAACATAAGTTGAAAATTTTAAATAAATTACAAAAAAAAAAGAGTAAACATACCGGTCAAAATCATAACCCTCCTTTTGCGTTGCCGTAGTCGGGTAAAAATGGGTGTCATTCGACGAGATACCTACTCTAAGATTTTCCCAGTAGAATTACAAACAATATTCGCCTGCTCGCATAGATCAGCTCTTAAGTTTGTTCACGCTTAACAATAAGTAAAGGTACTATTTTAAAGTGTGATATTATGTTATGAGGAAATATCTAAATAAACACATGACGTAATTCTCCTTATACTTAGTACTGCGAATGGCATCACCATGCTGAATTCTTAGGAATACTGTGATTGTACATCTTCCACACTGCTGACAAATTCATAAACCGTAAATAGTGTAAACTTTTGCCACTGGCCTTGACTTCGCCTGCGTGGGACAATGATAATGATGGTGATTACTTAATAAAAACTATCCCATGTCCTTCCTCGGGCCTCAAACTATCTCGATAGCAAATTTCATCTAAATCAGTTCAACGGTTTAGGCGTGGAGAGGTAATAGATAGACAAAGTTACTTTCGCGTTTACTATAAATTAATATTTATAATATCATAAATAAGGATGGTCAGTAAAGAGTGCTGCTATTAGTATGAGAGTTTAAATGTGAAATATAGTTTCGATTTTTCATCTATAAATTTTTTACAAAATGTCTATGTTTTAGAGACCTACTTCAGCTAAGTATTATTAGTTAACATATATCAACACGCGGTGTCGTAATCTCTCAAATTTATATTTAAAGTGTTCTACATTCCATCATTGTTTGTTTATAAATAAACACAGTATAACTTTAGATGTTTCCTTCAAAACGGACGATAATATCTAGCTATAAAGTTGATTTTACAGCCTCTCGGTTGAAGGGAACATTGCCGGTATGAAACCGAGTTGTTTTAAGCTTTTATAGTGGCGTTTAAACTATGTTTACTAGATTGTGGCATTTTGTGGCAATAAATCACTAAACCACTCATTTTAAACGTACCGGCGTGAAAACTGTCCACCGTAACGTAATGTTTGTTTATATATTTTTTAAATGGTTATTATCTTAACAAATAAAACACTATTTCTGTTCTAAGGTCACTGTACTTACTATCTTTTTGTGTAAATATCCACGTTTTCTTAATAGACATTTATTATATACTTATTTTATTATTACCTTTATCGAATAGTATTCAATTACGCTTCTAATTCACTAAACTTTACACTCACGCTCTAAATAAAAATATTGATATTCAAATTCGAATTTCCCGCGTTCGTACTTCGTTGTCGGTTCGAAGTGCCTCACGACCCGAGTAACACTGCCCTACTGAATGATGCCAAACGCAACTATTTATTACTAACCTATGTCGTAATAGATACCTTTATGACATCACCACTAAACAGTGTAAATGCAGTCATTGCCAAGAACAAACAAAATATCAGTAAGTTATTGCCTATAATTTATTATGGGGAGTTTGATCGATCGATTTGTGTTTATTCTAGTTTTGTTTACTCTGGGTAACAATAATTATCTATCATGTAGCTTTCGGCAGCAGAAGATATTGTCTTAAAATTTATTCTTGGGGTGTTTCAATAATCTTTGAGATTAAGCTAGTTTGCAAAGTGTAAATCTTGGGTACAGTCTGTAGAAAAAAATATCTACGCAGCGAATGCAATCGCAAACATCTTGATTCTCACTTGAATCTAAGTACCTACATAGAGCCAATGTCAAGAAATCTTTCATTTTGGAATGTAAATAGATTCTTGCAATTGAATGATAAATAAAATCGTATAATTTGACGTAGGTGAATGATGAGCATATTGTTTATTTAGTTCGACAACGTGATATAGGTACTTAGGTAAAAATAACTACGTACATCATAATGTAGGGACATATACCTGACTAGGTATTGTATTTTTATTTTAGAGCTATAGTAATGAAGCAAGAAATAGTTTGGACCCTTACCATGAGCAACCATGAGTATTCTATGTCTACGCAGTACATCTCGTTCGTAACAAAATTACAGTATGAGCGAGATGCACTGAGAGCGAGCTAACTCAGGCGTTGTTGTTTACGGTCGCGGTAATGTCATACATTGATTTATTTAGTGTAGGTATAGTCAGGTACATATCATGTATTCAGCTGACACCTTTTAAAATATCTTGACATCGACTGTATTGCATTAAAGACGAGCCACGGAGCCGAAATATTCAAGTGTCTTAATGCCATAAATATGTTGCAAATTACTGTACAGTCGCCATCAGATATATCGGAGCGGCCAAGGTGCTCACAAATATCTGAACACGCCTCTCCGCGTTTTAAGGCGTTAGAGTGCGTGTTCAGATATTGTGAACACCTTGGCCGCTCCGATATATCAGATGGCGACTGTACATACAGCTGCAAACTGTACACAAGTACATGGCCAGTTAATGAAAAAAATGCCATTTATAATGTGTTCATACAATTTTGCAGCTCACTGATGATGTATCCTTTACAACTTTGTCGTAGAGTCAGACCGGATTGGCATAATAAGTAATAGTTTATTTAAAAAAGTACAGAAACACCCCAAGTAATAACTTGTCAGTGGGATAGACAGTGAATTCTAAATAAAATGACATATTTACAATGAAACTTACCCTCAGACCTTCCTCCATGGCTCCGAGACTTTCATCGGGCAGATCCGAGAGGCGGGCTTGTACATTCTTTACTTCTTCTAGTAGACTTTCAATATCATTAGACAAGTCATCCTGAGAACACACACTCTTATTAGATACTATTTTACTGATTACTGAAGTCGAATCTAAAGATATCTTGGTCATTGATGTTTTATTAAATAACATTGTTACAAATAACAGAGTGGTTCCTTCGAGATTCTCGATTTAATTTATTATTTAAAAAAAACTCTATGTCTAGGAAAAACCGAGACGACATCTTTAAATTCCACTTCGTTTCAAGCTAATAAATGCAGGAAAAAACAAAACAGACGAGCAGGTCATATGCATGGGCAAAGTTAGCTACGGACAACATCAAAACTCAAGATAAATTAATTTGGCACTGGCTCATGCTGGGAAGCCATTCAACACCAAAAACAATATTAACGGTATTAAGGCTAGTGAAACAACGAAAGCTTATGGTAGCTATACGAAAAGGAAAAAGGATGAACACAGTGTCATAAAAATACTGTTTTGATATTTAATTATGACAATTTGTAATTGGCCAATAATTTGATAATTGACTTAAAATAGCCAGTAGATCAATTATTACGAATAATCAATGGAAAATAAATTGGTACTCCAAAGAGAATGTGTAAATTGACTGAATTGTGTACCAATGAGAATTAATTTAAAAATTTAAGGTGTTCATCCGATAAAACATTTCTTTTAAAAATCAGGGTAACTACTAGGATTTCTTAAAATGCACGAAAGTCTTGCATCAGACTGACCTGACTCGTATTTCATTCGCTGGTATTAATCCTTTGATCGCTAGTTTACTATTTTCAAGCCCAAGTATGTAAAATTGTTGTCTTTGATCTCTTAAAAAAAAGCATAAATTTCGTCGATCGTCTTGTAGTGGCCAATTTTACGCCAATAATAGATAATAACAAAAATGGAGTTAAAATAAAACATAACAGAAAAAGGGTAGTAGTAAAACAAAATGCAATAATAGTCATTTAAATAAAACCATAAACAGAATTATATTATTATGCTTTATTACAATTTTAAGACCACTGCTTACAAACTAGAAAACAGTGTTTGACGCGTGGATTGCTACGATGACTAGACATGACTAGATTTAGTACTAAACACACTACATTGACTAGAATAAATACTACATACTCCAAATGCGTAAAATCTATTGCGACGACAGTACATGCCGAGGTGGGCGCTACAAGACGACCGGCGATGGCTGGCGGTGGCAATTCACGATACGTGTGATCAGTGAAATTAAAAATTTAGTATAAATATCATGCCAAACATAAATAAATTGCAAAATTGTACAATACGACTGCACTTCAGTCACCTTAGGTGTCCTCCGGGCTGCCTCTGCCGCCGGCTCCTGTGAGGGTGGGGGAGGAACTGGTTCTAAGGGTAGGGCTGTTAGTATATCCTCTTGGATGTCGCCTAAGCGGTCATCGCTAATAATAGAGTCTATTGGCGTTTCTACGCTCAAGTATGAACTTTGGTCTTTCCAACTGCATATTCCGCCGGGCAAATCCATTGAAATATAATTCGAATCAAAAGGTGAACCACAAGGGTCTTTAGTCTCGTCCGCATCGGACGTATGGCCCGAACTGCCGCTAGGATCCTTATCTTTATCGTTCTGATCATTTGCCTGTATTTCTACTTTGGAAGTAGGAAGTGTTTTTGTTTTCTTAGCAATTGATAGAAAATATTGGCATTCCGCGTCATGGTACATAGGTTTCTCGATCCAAAACGAATTATCAATAACTATGTTTTTTTGTAGGCTATCGCGTTTAGTTTTATTAAGTGAGACAACTTCTGGAGTTTCAATTTGATTCTGTTTGATAAGGAGATTTTCAGCGTCATTTATCGCAGATTTATCCACCCAGAAATTGTCTACTTTTATATTAGATAAGTTAGTAATGACGTCATGAGCAGGGTTAGAAAGGTCTGTTATTTCTACAGCTTCTAGCGGTTTTTCAAACATTTCAGCCGATACGCTATTGTTGACATTATCTTGAACAGTTTTCTCCACAGTCATACTTTCAAGTTCATCGATTGATTCAACTACTTTTTCCTTCTCTTTATCTTGTTCAAATTCCTTATTGACTATGAAATCACTACTAATTGTTTGGATTTCATCCTGTGGATGCTCTATATTTGCTGGTTCATCTTCTAGCAATGCATCGATCATGCTGACGCTTATATGCTTTTCGCCAAGTGTTACTTCTTCTTTAGATTTTGTATCTTTAGAATTTGGGGGTGGCTCCTCTTCAGTAATTGCAATCTCAGCCTCAGATTCAGGAGACGCTAATAAAGGGGTAATATTATCTATAACATCATTTTGAGATTCAGAACTAGCAGAGCTAATTAATTCTTTTGGCGTGTCATCGCTCACTAGCGAAGAATCTTCAGGTTCTAGCATTTCTTCAATTTCTCTTTGCAAGTCAGCCATTTTACTTTCAAGCGACAATTCTTCCGTTAATTTTGTCTCTGTGCTGCTAGTTTCTACGCTCATTTTTGTCTGCTCAGTTTTATGTTTTTGTATATTGTCCGTTCCTGTTTTTTCAGGAGTATTAACAGATTGAATGTCTTTAGTTTCAGTAGTAATAGAAGTTATTTCTTTTGTAGGACTTATTTCTACGGTAAGAACTTCCTCTATGCCACTTGGATCATTTTTCCAGTATTGAGCTTCGTTATAAAACCTGTCTTTGATAGGTGTGTGAATAGATTCGGGGCTGGACATTGAAGTTTGAGTAACTAACTTATCAACGATGTGTTTTGGTTTTTCTTCCACCTTTATTTCCTCTAAAGGTTTTGATTTAATGCATTCCCTAACAGGTGAAGACCGTTTATCTTTTTTCTTTTTCTTATTTTTCTTTTTATCTTCAATTTCTTCTGATTGAGGTGATTTTACTTCCGTTTCATTTTTAGGCTCTACATACTTTTCATGGACTTCTTCTTTAGGTTTAGATATATCTTCTGATTTTACGGTATCTTTGGATTTATTTGACCTTTTCTTTTTATCTTTCTTTGGCTGTTCATCTTCTACATATGTATGAGTGACGTCAGATATTGTTGATTGCACATTAATTTCTTTTTCTTTAGACTTTCCTGACCGACTTCTATTTTTCTTAGGTTTTTCAACTTTCACCAATGTTTTCTTATCTTCATCTTTCTCCATAATCGTCTCTTCCTCTTCATTAGGACTAGTGACCGCTGGTTCTATTGGTTTAAGAATGGGTAGAGCATCAAACCTATTTTCAGAATTTTCACGTTTTTCATTCGAAAGTGTTACATTTGATTTTGATCGAGACCTGTTATCTCTTGATCTAGACCTAGAGCGACTCCTTTTCTCAACAGTGATAAAACCTTCTGTATCAACAGGTGCTTCAGGTTTACATTCGGAACTACTTTCGTCTACTAATATCAGTGGTGGTCTGTGTACAAGAATTTCTTTGAAAGTTTCTTTGTGCGGTACTTCTTCGACTCTTTCAGGAGAAGAATGATGGATCGCAACTATTTTTGCCCAAGTACTTTCATTAGAGTCTACCATCTGTGTATCCGGTGTCATTTTAATTTCCTCTTGTGCGCCGGATTTCACGTCATGCTTCACATGATATTCGTATGTAAGCTGTGATTCTTGTTGTTTAGTCAAATTACTGTCTATATTTTCATGCAACCCTTCTGCCACTACTTCAGCATATGATTTGCCATCCTCACTACTTTTAGCCCAAACATTTATCGGTTCAGTAACGGTTTTTGGTTCAGCATCTTTAAATTCGGTATTAAAATGCGTAGGCTGTTCAACAATTTTTTCTCGCTTATCTTCCTTCTTTTTCTTCTTTTTGTGTCGTTTAGATACAGCTTGCGAGTCTTCTTCCGTTACTTTATCAGTTTCATTCGGAGTTTCCTTAGATGGTATGTCGGCAGTGTCTGATATGTCCCTTCCAGACAGAGATTCTTTTTCCTTCTTAGTCTGTAAAATGGTTGAATAAGAAGTTTTCCCTTCAGTGTCTGTTTCAGGAGTAAATGATATGTCTCTAGTTCCATGTAATTCCGGAAATTGTTTTTGTTGGTCAATACCAAAAGGAGTTATTATTTCTGACGCTGATTCTACCGATTTGTACATGTAAGAAGGTGTAAACTCAGGAGCATCAGCTGATAAGTTTGAAATTACTACGGGATATGAAGGTTTAAATTCGGGAATAGAGTCTATAGAAGGGAGTAAATCTTGCAAGCTATGAATGGGAGATTTCACTTCGGTTCTAATTTCGGAATCTGGATGTGGTAAAACTATTTGTTCAGTAGTTGATTTAGATTTTGTTACATTAACGAAATCACTTAGTTCCGGAATAACGGGTTTAATGTCAGTACCCTTATGTGATATAATATTTTGGTCTAATTGAACAGAAATGTCTGAATCTATAGATTTGAGAACACTTTGGTCCGTAGTAACAGATTGCGTATCAGCTTCAGTACATTTTTCAGTTGCATCATCGAAGGCTGATTGTATTCCACGTTGAATAAACTCACGAGAATAGTTAAACGTGCATGGTGGTGTATTTACTACTTCTAGATTGCCTTCTTCGATTATCGTAGGTACATGTTCTAACGATGGTTTTTCGGCAGGTTTCTCACTCAGGTTGGATGTTATAATAGTACCGACTTGAGAAATACCGGTGCACACTGGTTCATCAATGGTATGAATAATGTTAATTGTTGAATCTAAAGGTTTTTCTTGAATCACATCGTTGTTGCTTACTATGACGAAATCTAATTCATCATCAATTTCCTCGTCTGCATTGCAAGTATCGTCTTTTTCAGCGACGTCGCTTGATCTGATATCACTACTATCACGTTCGATAATCGTTTGAGAAACACCTTCAATGTCACTAACTTTCATCGCTTCTGCAGCTTTTAAAGAATTTTCAACAAATGTTTTATCTTTAAATATCATAGAAACTAAGGTATGCTTCAGTTCTTCTTCAGGTATTATATAGTCGGATTGCTTTTCTTCGTCATTTTTATCAAATGGTGCATCTTTATTTGGAAGACAAGACTCAGTAGTATCTGATATGGTAGACGTAGAGCTTTGAGGTTCTGCAGCCTTTGACTCGGCTCCAGAAAGATCTTGCTTATTTGCTTTTTCAGCTTGAATTTCGATTGTTTGTATGGTACTATCATCTTCTAGGATTTCCGCTAAGGTTTTATTTTCTTTTTCAGTGATAAGAACAGCCAGTTTCTGTTCTGCATCTTGAATTTCATGATAACTATATCGCAATGAGTCTAAAACTAAACCCAAGCTGCCCGCAGGTCTAGCTTCTGTATCTTTGGCAGAATTATCAATTGCATCGTCAATTAAATTGGTAACTTCATTTATTATTTCATCGGCTTTTATTTCTTTTTCTGGTATTATTACATTATCTTTTTCTTTTAATATTATAAAACTTTCATCCATATTTGGGACTATCTCGTCCGACGTCTGTGTATTAACGCGACTACGTTCCTGCGATTGAATTATGTCTGCTCCAGCGATTTCTTCATGACAACGGCTTGTTGTTACAATCGCATATAATTTTTCCGCGTCATAGATGTCTTGATAATTAAATCTAGGCAATTCATGGAAACGTAATTTATTTATATTTATTTGACGGTTGGTCGCAGTGGTTACTTCTTTCAGTCCATTGGTCACAGGCACAGATTGAACATGCTCTAAACTTGTTTCGGAAATTGCAGCATCAATATATTTGTCTTCATCTGAAGGTGTTTCGATGAGTTCTTCATCATTTGTTGAAACTGTTTTCTCTTGTATTTTGATGGATTCCACATTATTAGTAGACGCAACTTGTTTACCATCTTCAACAGTCCTCGCGATAGCTAATAAGTATTCAGCGTCTTTAATTTCATGGTAGTTGTGGCGTGTTTGTTCACAGACTATATTCATTAAACTCGGGGTCAGTTCTTTGGCGTCTTCTTTAATTGATACGTTTGTAGATTGGGCTTCAGACAACGTCAATTTTTCGAATGTTTCAACATCAGGGGTATGCTTAGGCAATTCTTCGAAGGTTACCTGCTTAGCAGGAGATTGACGACATTCTTTAGTCAACGCATATATACTTTCCGCATCCACAAGTTCGTGATAACTTTGCGGACGCACTTCGTGACTAAGGTACTTAAGAGCATCCACATGCGGATACGGTTCTTGAGCACCCAAGTTTTCGATACTTGTAACTTCGTTGTTATCATTTGAAACAGTAGGTTCGGCAACCGTTTGTAAATTTAATAATGTTTCATTTTCTGGTTCAATGACGGTCTTGTTTTCTTTAGTTGGTATAGATTGCAGAGTTGTTCCAGTAGGGAGGGAAGCCAGCAAGGCTTCGGCAGCATTAATCTCATGATAACTATACTTAGGAGTTTCTTCTCTGAGCTGACGCAGGACTTCTGTACAAATGTCAGTAGTTTCGACTGATTTACTTGATTCTTTCGGTACTATGTTCTTGACTACTTCTGGTGCAGTCAATAAATTAACTTCAGCCATTTTTTCTTTATCTTCATGTTCTTTAAGTACATACTGATAATAATTATAATCTATCTGATCAAAATCTAACTCTAATGAATAGGTTTTGATCTCTTCAAGTGCCTCATAAGGAATAGAAGAGTTTTGAATTTCATTTTTAACAGTTTTATTACGGTGTTTTACCGAACCAAATATGGCTTCTTCGACCTCATTTGTATTTTGATCTTCTGCTGCTACTTCAGAAACGGTTATCTCGTGTCCCGTTTCTAAAGAGTCAGCTTTGTGTATCTCTTTGTAGTCGGCCTTATTGGTTTCTTCGCGTTTGACGTTAGTTTGAAATTCAGAAACAGTTACGACCTCGGTTTTTGTAATTGCATTGGCTGAAGTTTCTGGTACATGACCGGAAGGTAGCGATTTATCAGCTTTTTCTAGATGGGGTTCTTGGAAGTCCTTTATCAAAATATCTACACTGCTGTTACTATTAGCGATATTAGAAGAGTCGGCTTCTTCAAATGTCTTTACGGAAGACTTGTCAATCTCTTTCGAAATAGTGTGTATGTCAATATTTTCCGCTGTGGCTTGTGTATAGCTACTTGTTATGTTACTGACGACAATATCTGGTCTATCTTGCGTTATACTTAAATCATGGACATTTTGCCCTACTAGTCGTTCTGTTTCGGCTCTCTCCTCTTCAGTAGTGATTTTATCATAATTATCTTGATTATCAGTGATTGCACTTGCAGTTGATTCTTCAATATTTTCCGATTCTTCCAAAGAATTGCTTTTACTGCTAAACACTTTGACTGTCCTGATGGGAGGTAGTTTCTTTTCTTCGTGAGTTATGAGGTATATCGTTGTAGTCTTTACATCTTCAATTACTGGTTCGATAGTAGTTTCTTCAACTAATACAGTATCTTTAAGAGATTCTGTATTGAAATTTTTATCGTTATTATTTTGTTCGCTGGCAGGATTTGATGCCGTTTCTTGTTCTTTATTTTTAATGTCAACTATAGTAATAACCGAATCTTTGGGTAACTTCGTTTCGTTAGAAGTACTTTCGGAACTGACATCATGTATATTATCTCTAGAAATATTTTTAAAATCTTCCTTCAGTATAGCGTTAGAATCAAGTATAGTCACTTCAGTGGCTACCTGTCGAGTTGTTTCTAGTATTTCTGGTTGTTTGATAATTTCTAGAGGAACTGATTCTTCCTCAGCCATCAGAGTATTCCAATCCATTGTAATAAGGTTTTCTTTTACTTCGGATACTTCATGCATAATATCTACATTGCATTCAGTCTTGCGAGATTCTGTCTCAGAACGTTGATTTTTCTTTGGTATTTTTTCAGCAAACTTTTCTTTTTTCTTTGATGCCTGTGACTCTTCAATCTCTTTCAAAGCTCGTTCTATTTCATCGTCTACTACTTTCGGCTTTTTAGATTTAGGTTTCTTTTTATGGCTCTTCACTACTTCGAACTGCTCTTCATCAGTTTGTCCAATGGGCTTGTCTTCATTTTCTATCAAAACTTGGGTCTCAGTCGGGTTTTCCACTTGCTTAGATCTTTTACTTTTTGACTTGCCTTTAGTACCTGAGCTAGCAATATGTTTACCGGTTGTGGTTTGTTTCTCCATAGTGTTGTCAGTTTCATCCAAAACTTCTAAATTTTTTGTTTCAGAAACTTTTTCTGGTTCATTATCTAAATGTTTTGTCTTCTTAGACTTGGATTTACCCTTGGCAGATTTATTTGTCTCCTCTTGCTGAATTGGAGTAGCTTCATTGATAACTGTTTCTGGATTCTCCCGGTTTAGACTGCATATTTCACTATCGTGTCCTGTTTGTTCCTTTTCCTTTTTAACTTGTCCTATTTCAAGAATCACGTCTACTATTTCAGAAGATTCACTCTTAACTGTTTTATTTTGAGATATATGATCATCTATTTTTGTAGGGATATTTGACCCTTCTCGGGTATTATCTTGGATGGCTGTTTCAATATGCGTTTCGAAATCAGTTCTAGTTTTCATTTCTGTCAAGTTTAGAGCTTGATCTTGAGTTTTAGAACTACCTTTTTTCTCTTTCTTTTTCTTAGATTTCTCTTTGGGGATTTCCACTTCAGCAACCTTTGCTTTAGTATTTTTTTCAGACATATGTTCTTGGTCGCGTATCGTTTCATTAAAAGATGATTGCTCTATATATTTATCTTTTATTTCTGAACTGTCTACAAATTCACTAGCCGGCGATGTTTCGGTTGTTAATAATGTTATTTCCAAGTCACTAGACATTTCAAATGATGATGTTTCTGCACCGTGCAACTTTTTAGTCGGCTTCTCGTATTTAGCACCACTTTCATTAGAATCACTAATATCAAATATATCACCCTTCGATACAGTCTCAGTTATATTTTTTGTATCTTCCAAATGCGAGACATTGAAAGTATTGTCAACAGTCTGTGATTGTTCATTGTGTGTTTCTTCCTTGAGTTTCTTCTTTTTATTTTTAGACTTTTTGTTTTCTGGTTCATTCTTGACTTGCTGGTTAGTCTTGTCTGAGATATCAGTTACTACTTTATTCTTTTCTAGCGTTTCAGTTATCTTTTGATGTTGCATTACTGGTTCTGGTTCTTTTATCTGTGATTCTATAGTTATAAAATCTGTGACCATAACTCTGTGCTTATTCTTCTTAGACTTGGGCTTTTCTGTCGAACCCTCTTGCGGTAAAACTTGAATTTCAAGAGTTTTGTCCTTGATAACTTGATTTTCAAACGAAAATTCAGGTTCGGTCTTTTCATGAAGATCCTTTATTTTCTTTTTTTTGTGTTTATCAAGACTTTCGATTTCCTTAAGCGCTTTTTCAATTTCATCCTCATCAATCTTGTATTTCTTTGGCTTCTTCTTTTTTATTTTTTTATGCTCAATATCAATAGGTTCTTCTTGCACAACTTCAGTTAAAACCACTTCAGTAACAGTTTCCACAACAGTGGCGCTGTGTTGCACTTTTTTAGTGACTTCTTTTCTTAAACCCTCCGGTTTTTCTACTTTAATTTCAACGGAGGTTGGCATGTCATCATTATCAGCGTCATCAAAGTCATCAACTTCTATTACTTTTTTACTGGCTTTTTTCTTTTTCTGCACTTGAGTCTCGTGAGCTTTAGTCTGCCTTTTTTCGGGAGCTCGCCTTTGTCTCGGCATGTCCCTGGAGCGGCTACGTTGCGATCGCTCTGGCTTCTCTGGTTTCAGCTTCAAATTATCAATACGGTCTTTTTGGATTATCCGAGTTTCCACATCTTTTGTAACATCCGTTACTATATCAACTTGCGCGACCTGTGGTTTCGGAAGAGATACAATTGTTTGTGTTTTAGGTTGTCTACGTAATCCTAGAGCTAGAATTTCCGCATAAGATAACTCCTGAGATCGACTTCGACTATCAGGACTGCGCTCCTTTTCCTGATAGTCAGGCTGAATTATTTCTAAAGATGGCACCGGGAGTTCCTCCACGGTTTCCACAACCTGTGCCACATGAACGGGTTCCTGAACCTTATAGTCCATAGTTTTGTTTACATGAAAGTCTTCCTCAGTATATGGTACAAATTCGTCCCGACAAATTTCTACCCTAACAGGTTCACTTTCACATTCATACACGCGGGTCTCACTGGACCGAGCACTATCGTATTCTGTATGTTCACACCGTGCACTTATTTCACTGTATTCGCCGTGAGATGCGGAGGAACCGATGCGGGGTTCTTCGACATTAAGTATCTCATAGTGCCTCTGGGTGCTCGGGTTTCTCTGGGAACAGACGGAGCTGGATCTGGAGCCCTGTCCGCGGACTATCTCAGCGTAGGTGGTCCCTCCGAGCACCCAGGCGGGGCTGCGGCCGCGCGGCGGCTCGGGCACGGCCAGGGCGCGGGCGCGGCGGTCGGGCGAGCGCGCGCGCCGCGCGCGGGCGCTGTCGGCGGAGGCCACGAGCGCGGCCAGCGTGCGCGCCGCCTCGTCCGCGGGCATCGCGGACATCACGAAGTACGGGTCCAGGCCGTAGATAGCCCGAGTCAGCTCATCGATACGCCGGGTGACCTCCTGATACGCAAGTACGGACAAATACATCATTTACAAGTGTTCGTTTAATTAGATGATTCTGTTTCGTGTGGGCGATGAAAGCTGAGGATCATGAAAAGAAACGACTGTGGCTGCGATGTTTCGATTATATATATTTAATTTTTAATATATAATAATTTTATAGAGGAATCGAATAGATAACTAGTAGAAGGACTTAAAAGCTAAATGGTTTCGCGGCTACGCGTCGGGCAGCGGGTCCGCGTCGGGCCCGCCACGCTGTACTAAAAGTTTTATTCGCTCGTTTCGCGCCTGAATCTTGCTCTGCAACGACTTGACTCTCTCTCGACATGCCTACGAGGATACGTGATCGACAAGTTAGTAGCGGGTGAGGGTGGAGGAAACAAACAAAAAAAAATAAAAATGAATGCGTAGCCAGTGGTAATGTACAGGTGGCCCGATACCGCCCACGAAACGGCCGGGTCGGTGCTAAGCCGTGTTCGCCACCACGAATTCGATAAACAAAACTAGAATATTCGCTAGCCACCTACTAGACCTGATGGTGTCGGTGCGTGTACATCTACAGGCCGCGCGCCCAGGGAGGGCGAGACTAGTCAGGCATGACTCCCTGAGCACGCGACCGTGCCGAGCTCACAACGGTCCTTACCTGTTGTTGTCTCTGCGCGCGCTCGGGGTCGCGTGGGCTGTAGTTAGGCTGCGCCGCGTGCCGCAGCTGCTGCTCGGCATCGAGCAGTTGCGCGCGCAGCCGCGCCACGTCGGCGCAGTACGCCTCCACCTGCTGCAGCGCCGCGGACAGCGCCGCCGCCTGCGTGCTGGTGCTGGCGCCCAGCGCGTCCAGGGAGCTGTTGAGCGCGCGCGCCGCTTCCGTCACGCCCTCCGGGCCCGCCGACTGCGCCGCCACGCCGTCCGGTCCGAAGTGTACCTGCATCAAAAACAAACAGTCAACACTAAACCCCAGCCCCGACGCTGATCTCGGTTCCAATGTTTGATAGACACTCACGTTGAGTTTCTCAACGGCGTACGAAATCTTCGTTTTCTGTGTGGAGATGTCGTTTATAAGTTTCTCTCTGAGTGCCAGCCGGTCCCTCAGGGGTTTCTTAGCATTCTGTGGCGCTTCGAGCGCTCGCGTCGTAGCTTCCAACCAGTGGCCGACATCTTTAAGCTTCTTTTCGCATCTCTCCCATTCTTCCGCAAGTTCTTGTAATAAACCATTCTGTAAAAAAACAATAAAGGTTATGTTATTTGTGTACAATACGTAAATATATTATATGTAATTCTTATCGTTGTTAGTACTAACGGTCTTTGCTAATCGCTTTTCAACGTCTATGGTTGCATTTTCCGCCGCCTCAAGTCTACCGGGCAAATCCCCTGAACTCGTGACGCGTTCAATGGCTTCTATTTCCTTAGTCATATCTGCTAAATTCTTTGTTTGCTGTTTACAACTCTTGAGTGCATTCTGTGAACAAAACAAAAGTGTAAATAAACAAAACAAAAATAGTCAAACCCAACTGAAAAGAAATGTAGTAGTTTGTCTTACTCCATATTCAGTCTGTTTTTGTTGAGCCTCAGCGAGGTCAGCGAGGGGCAGCGGGCGCGCGAGGAAGGCGCGCTGCGTCTCGACCCACAGCAGGACGCGCTCGAGTAGCGCCAGGACGCGGGCCACCGCGTCGCAAGCGTCCTCGACCGCCGCCTGTCGCGCCTCCAGCTCGCTGGTGACCGCCGCGAGCTGCTCGGCCAGCGCGCTCACCGTCGACGACACCAGCTGCCGCTCGGCGGCGTCGCGAGAACCCTCTACGATAGCGCGCGCATTGCGCGTCAGCCGCTCCATACGGTCTGTGACACTTGGCACTTCGGCGCGAGTGGCCACTAGGCGCTCGCGGTAGGGCTCGGGCGGCAGCGCGCGGTCGCGAGCCGTGAGCTCGGCGGCACGGACCCAGGCCTGGACGTCCTCGACGTCAGCCGTGTACTCGGAGCGCGCCGTGCGCGCACGCTTCCATTCCCGCTCCTTCTCCTCCATGGCCGCAGTCAGCGCTTCTGCAGACAGCTCGAGAGAGGACAGCTCCTGCGAAACGTCCGCAGGGGCGGAGCCGCCGTAGCGCTTTCTGCTCTCGTCCGTAAAACTCTTCGTGGCCTCCGCGAGATCGGAGACTTCCTTGGTCAGAGAGCGGAGTCCACTCTCGTCGTCTTCTCCGAACGCGTAGAAAGTCTTGACCTTCGCGATGCACACTTCTATTCGCTGTCGGAAGGCGTCTATCTTCTCGGACACGCGGTCGAATTCGGACACTACTTCGTCGATTTCGGCGAGCTTCGCCGCTAGAGTCTGTCGCAATCTGTAAAAGAAATGCACGTTAGAGTGATAAGAGCGTACAGTGTAGACTGTTTAGGACGGGGATACGGTAAGGGGCGCACGAGTTTAGGAGAGCTGCCAAAAAGCTACGAAAATAGTCTGACGGCGCGGTGTGACGCGGCGCCCGTGACGGCGAAGGTCGCCGGCGCGAGCGCCGCCGCCGTACCTCGTCGTTCGTTGCCGGTAGCTCGCGGCGCCCGCTCGCCTTGCCCGCTCGTCGCTCAATGAACCGTTTTCGATAGATTCGCTGAACGCATCTAATTTTATATTCCACGATCCAATGTTTGTCGGTGACATCAGAGCGAGTTTTTTGGTGCAGCCAGTGTTTACGTTTTGCACGGTTTACATTATGATAATGTCGGCCTTGAGTCGACTCTTAATGCCATATGTTGACAAAATTGAATAAGACTTACATACTCGTATATACATATATAGAATAATATTATATCGCCATTGCGTAACTTTTGTCGAGGAACTAATGATATCCGGCCGTGAACAACGGCTACGCCGCGCCGGCCGGCTCGCGCACCGATTGGGTAAACATACGGCTAAACGTTGCCAAATGTAGATCGTAGGTATTGTATACAGAACAAATCTTACAAATTCTCACGATCCCTGCGACTGCTTTACAGAAATACGCTCAAGTCCATGACTCATCAGCATCACCGCTAAATAGGCACATGCGCTCGCATCACATTTTCTTGCGGCAATACACTTTCTCGCTGTCCAAGTGCGCCGCGAGTCTGCCCGATCTCCTTATAGAACGTAAATAATATTCTGTCCAAACTGGCGAAACCCCGCAAGCGGCTTTATTTTCGGACCGGTCCGAGGAGTATTGTTGTCGGATCGCGGAAGGGCACCGCGCTTCTGTATCGTTCCAAAACACACTTCGCGGCCCCCGGCTGTTCGCACATTTCGTCCGTAGGGCGGACACGTTTAAAAACTTATAATGCGTGGTATAAATGGCGTATGGTTTAACTTTATCCCTGCAGCTAGGTTCCAGTGCAGACTGTGAGGCCCTGACCTATAAAGTGGCTGGACGCATGCGCGGACCACATCGATATACCTACGTCTGCCAGTTTGAATAAGTAACGATTACACGGACGTCCCCTGCCGCGCCGACGTCTGGGGCATGCGCACTGGTAAATCACACTCTGTGCGGAAGCGGGAAGGTTCCGTTTTGTGAGTTACGGGATGCGAGTTGCTTCGTTACCGTCATGAAACGGCGCCTGCTGATTGATTCTGTTCTAGACCACCTATTGGTGTTGGCGCGAGCTAGGCTTTTCACAATAACTGGGGCGTTTTTAAAGAAATCAATTAAAACAAGAAAACGTCAATGAACAACTCACTCGTCAGCTTATTTTCGGTACTACCTACTCGTTCCTACTTCAAATGTTAGCTATTTTGTACTTACGTGTAGATACGAGTACCTAATACCTACTGTAATTACCGACTAAAAGTTAATAAATTGATTAATTGAAATATTTAAAATGTTGCAATTAATACACATTTGGCTCGAATTAACGTCGTACTGTATCAGCTTCCCCACACAACAGGAAATAAGCATGACACAACCTAACTAACCGCGAAGTAGGTGACTAACTTTCAGGAAGTTTCAGAGCCCTCATATCGCCAACAACCAAAAACCGCCAAAATACCGGCCGGCCACCGGTTCACCAAACCAAGGTCAGGCGGCAGCAACGCCTAATTTATAAACTATTTCCTCCTAAATCAAGAGTTGAACTTTGTTGAAACGCACAAACCCCGCATTGTAACACAAACATGAATCTTCTAAAAATGATCGTGACGCAACTTTCCACGGGCCGCCAGGATAACCGTGCGCATTGCGAAATTAATCTCAATCGACTTTGAGCCTTAAAGCTTGGCTATTATAGACCAATCACAATTAAACAGTTGGAATGACAAATTTGTACGTATCGAATAAATGACATCATAGTAGCTAAAAATCTTCAAGTCCTTGGGTTCGGAGACACTTTTGCATTATCTAATGGTAGAAATATTTCGAGTTTGTCTCGAGTGAGATCATTTCGGGCCTGTACAAATCAATGGTGATTTTAAATAGCATAGTGTGATGATTGCATTGGCATATAGTCAACGTAAACAGTTTTTAATGTTTCATGGATTCGGATTTAGGATTAAGTATATCCCGTTTCAGTCTGCAATTAATCATACAAGTCTGTTAACCGATTTTGAAATTACCTCAGAATGAAAATAGTTATAACCAGACCAATCCAATTCACAATCATTATTTCACCAGTTTCTAGCTCAGTTTGTAATTAGTTTACTTTCATATGTCATATCTAACATAAAATCATTAAATTTTGCGAGAAACCATTTGGAAAATAGTTTGTCGTTTACCATGTAACAATTCTGTTACTCCTTGTTCTGTCTTGAGCTTTTTAAACGTAATAAGAACCTCCATGCAGAAATCCAGTCTCGGCTTATGTAAGTAAGTGCAATAATTTGTGCGCTTGCCCTTGGCCGGTGCATATGTGTCAAAACGCTAAGTTTATTCTCGCGATGACACTCGACCTTATGGCAAGTGAGCAGAACTTGAAACTCAATAACCCGTTATTAAATTTAGAGACCCGATTAAATTTGCAATGTACATCGTGACCAATGACAAACCGATTTAATTTTGCGGTTAGTATAGACGCTAAGTTAAAGGAATACGGTGTCGATTACTTGCTATAGGATCTGTAGTCAGATAGAGTTTTTTTGGTAGCCAGGCAATAAACTGGTCAAGGCACCCAATGTCAGCGATTGGTGACGAATTTTAAACGTCTGCTTCGAGCGATTTTTGTTAAATGGAATTTATGTCTCCTTGTATTTAAGTAGGTACTTGGTAGCCTACCCACTGAAAGCCCTTGATCAAAAAAAGGTTTTGGTATTTGGTACCTTGCCATCGCTTAAATAAACCATCGAAAAAATTTAGAAAAAAAAGATACAAACTGTGGGAAAAGGAAAGTCCAAACATCATCCAGAAATCTCAGAATTTCAGTTATTTAGACGCCGGCAGGCTGCTGATAAAGTGCTGCATTAGTACAAACGACAGTCACCTTTACTGCATTTCACATAAGTGTAAATAAATACGAAGAAGCTTGGCTGTAAACGAGGCGTGGTTGACGGATGCCAACTACTTGAAGAAACGCCAATTCGTAAGTCGTTGGCAAATGCGAATTCTTTTATGACAAAATTCGTCTATACTCTTGAAAGATTTGTAGGTCTTTCATGTTTTACTTTCAATCGTGCGTAGTGCGTACGAAGCGTCAACTGAACTAATTTAGACTTTATGACATAGATTCCTACTGAATGGTGATTCTAGGAAAATTATTTTGAGTTTTTGTGCTAAGGACGACACTGATATTGCGAAAGTTTTATGAAATAGTTTCATACTACCGGTTTCACTGTTTTGGCAGGGGCCTATATGGTATATTTTATATGCCAATCTTTAAAGTGTACCTACACCGTATACATATAACCGTATATTTCATAATATTAACTCGACAGCACCGTCAACCTGCTAAATTATTTCCTATACATACAAGAAAACTGAATGAACAAGCACTTACTTCTCATAAGTGTCTACGAGCTCCTTGACAGATCTGTCGGTGTCCTCGGCCGCTTCCTTCGAGTGTGGCTTCAGCAACGCCACGACAAAGTCCGCGTGTTCCAATAGCTCGTCCCTAGTGTCCTCGAGCCCTGCCACTTCACTTTGTAGCTCCTGGGGAAAAACACGTTTATCTAGCGAAACCTTACTTTAAATATACATGATGTAAATATATAAGATGGAATACAAAAATATAATAAATATGGAATATGATATGATCCACTCTCAGCCTTGATGCTGGTTTTCAATGGGGGCCTAACTTGTAATAAAAACAGATAAGAATCGCGCCCCAATACCTCTAAACGTAACCAAAAAAATTACAACTAAACCAATATGTGCAGTGTGACCAAAATTAACCAAACGTAGTTGAATCTAGATAAGGCGAAGATTGGTGAACTCGAAAACTACGAGATTGCGTCAAATGGCCAGAAGGGAGCTCCCGTGTCTATAATGAATACATTTAACGTTTAAAATTTTACATTTGGGGAATTGCCAACCTCGTTTGCCAATATCAACACATTGTTTTGGCACTCGGTAAATAATAATTAGGGCAAACCTACAAAATGTAAATGTCATGAAGTTTGTTGTGGTGAAAATCGGAGAATATAGGTTCGAAAATTAATATATTTTTTGGTAATACATACTCCTACGGATATAAAAATATCTACCTAAAGGAATGGCTATACTCTGTGCACTTAAGTAGATAAGTGTAAAGACTAATGACGCAGCAATAACAAAGCTTTGAAAATATTGCTTACTTACTTGTTCAAATTCGATTAATTATTTGACCGGTTAAATACGAGCCCATTTGTTATACTGTTATACTTAGTGCTTTTGTATTAGGTCCATCAGCGCTTAAAATAGACATGGCTGAGAAAAGCTCAGAAAGCTCTTCTCATTTGTGATTTTACATGGAACTATTCCAATATTCGGAATCCATCGTCGCATTCTACTCGGCAATGCGGGCACTCACGACGGGCCTACCCATACTTATTGATAACATTGCGGAGGAACCATATCTGGCTAATCAATACATGGTAAGTATTTTAAACACTAAATCAATACCAAATAAAATACCTAAATTATTGTGTTATAAACACTCAATTCTAAGAGTGATTCGAATCATGTTTCGGATCCCGCAATGGACCTCTTGCAGGCAATATTTTGAAAAACTTGGTATCCTTGCGGTACCTAGTTTCTATGTGCTCGTGTTACTCACGGATCTCGTTAAGCTCAAGATTTGAAACCGATGAGGAAGAGGAGTTGCGTGTCGCGCACCAAAAATATAAATGTGAATTTCCGCCTATCTTCAAAAATAGAGGAACACTGTGCAAGACACCAGGCTGTTGAATTATTTAACTTAACAAATTACCTCGAGCTAGAACTCAAAACAAATTCAAAATGTAACATTTCCAAACACAAATAGAAACGGTTTGTTCTTAGATCGTAAGTGTTGTTGCCTTGCCTTAGTTATAAAACGCATCTGATTGATCATTTGCTTAGTTGTATACTTTTGATAAGTTCCTTGTTATTTTTTAAAATACAATTCTATGACTCCTCCTGGTCCTTTTAAAATGAAATCCTTTGACTATCTAAAATAAAATGAATTAAAACAGTAGGTACCTATTCGTGGAGATCACATATATCCAGAGACCTAAATATCTAAATATAATCAGGAGCACGAATGAGATAGCTTAAGGAATGTTCTCCCCGACTCGTTTTTATTGCCGCGAGTGACTCACGGCAGCTGGGATTAGTGCGAGCTTCGCGTGATGCAAACGACTATTACAATCTTTATTTGACAGAGGAATCTCGCTAAAATGTCAAACCAACCATTTGTTACAAGGTTTAGTTTACAAGTCCAATTTATCTATTTCCGATATGATATTAATGTTAAATTAGGTAATTTTGAAAATAAAAATCGCCTCTCTATAATGTTATTTCATTGCTTTCAGTTGATGATAAATGTAGGCTCACCAATATACAGGATTCAACCGATGTTTGGTTAAGAGTGGTGTAAAATTCCACACAACTTGTTTTAAATTGTACAATCTTTAAATGATTATTAGTAGAGCACGAACACCTAATTGTGCTAATAAACATTTGTTATTTCAAAATAACGCCGAGATCGGCGGTAATCGCAAAGGGCGTTTGAAAATTTCTGCGGCACATGCCTCGGCAGAAATACTTGACATACATGTCAAGAGATTCAAGCTTTTAAAGATCTACTCGGGCATTCTTTCTTTTTACGTCTATTTATAGATTACTTCAAATGTATATTTCCTGCAGCACTGACCTGTAACGCATGTCTCGTGTCCACAGCCTTCCGCCTCGTGCTGGGGCTTAAGTCGAGCTGCCGCAACCGGTCGGATGCCGCGGTCACGCCCGCTGCCAAGCTCCGCTGCACTTCCAAGAGCTGACTCCAGCGTTGGAGCTGGTTCTCAGCTGTCGCAGCGCGCTTAGCGAGACCTAAGAGTTTGGTAAATATTGTTCTTTCAGCAAGTAGTATTCTTTCGAGTTGATAATTAACTAGCACACAGGAATCAAGAAGTGATCGTGTCTGACAGCTCTGGAAGACAACTACCGTGCATTGCAGCTTAAAAGAAAGTAATCGAGTAAGGTATTTATTGTCAGTAGTGCCCGACGAGGCGAAGTAAATTGGGAAGTCTTGGAGCGAAATGAAGCGAGAAGCTCAAGATCGATCTACATGAAGAGTCACTGTGAGCCCCCCATCAAATATAGGATCTTAAGTCAAGTGCCCGACGACCTTTACAAGTTTTACTAGACAGTTATAAGGAAAATGTGACAGGCTTACCTTCACAGGAGACGTTCCACCGGTCGGCCAGTTCGCGCGTGCGCTGCTCGACGCGCTCGCCGCTGGCGGCGTCCGCGCCGGAGCAGAGCTCGCGCGCACGCTCCCGGACAACGTCCAAGAGCGGCTGCTGGTTCTACGATTAAACACGGGGTTCATTATTAGTACATTACTACAGAGGCCGGGACGAAAGGGGTTGCCGGCCGAAGACATATAGACGGCCGAGCGAAGCGAGGCCGGATAGGTCTGAGCGCGGGCAACCCCATTTCCCGCCGAGGTATGTATAGTGCTTTTCTCAAACATGCAATGAAATAAATAAAATAAAAAATCCACGAAACCCAAGTTTTATTTATAGAAAAAACTAAAAGTAAACTACACCCAAAATGTAACCAACACGTACCTATATCATTATAAAAACATTCTATTCTATTCTATTCTATTCTATTCTATTATCACGCTTATGTTTTACACGAGTCGTGTATTTTTACTACCCGTCTATTTTCATGTATCTTTGATTTTTTCGCCTTGTATCCGTCTGACTGTCGTTTTCGTCACATAAGTTTACATAGTCTTTCATGTTGATATCATGTTTCACATACATCGTTGCTTTATGCTTGGAGTAAATAAGTATAATTTCCACAGTGTTGGCGAATTTGTAGTTACATTCATTTAAAATATGCCACAAAACTGTTTCTAATAAACTGTAAACCATTTTTCTTAGTTTCTCATATAATAAAATTGCCATAAGCAACCATATACACACTTCGTCTTTTACTTGGCGGCAGAGGCAGCAAGTTATTTAAAATCAATTCTGCTTACGCTGCCAATTCCAACACCTAATTAATTTCATTATTTCGTCGGAACTCATATTAAAGTCAAAAAATCAACAACGCACCATAAATCCAATAAAACAGAATGAATATTTTTCAACTTTACCTCCATAACAATTAAAAAAATATAACTACGCGTGTTTGAGTAGACCTTTTTACCGCTAACGTTTAGATTAAATATTTTGAATGTTTTTATTTGTGTAGTTAAATTTATAATTTGAAATTATAAAATTATAGAATGTATTATTTATTAAGTTCATGTTAATTTTATACAAATAAAACTGCAAATTATAGCAAACATTGTTTTTTGTTTTTTTTTTATAGGCGTAGTGGCAGAGTGTCATTACGAACCATAAAGCAAATACTGCCTCTAGTTTTTTTTTATGAATGAATGCCACGATGCTGTGTCACAAATATCTGTGAAATGAAAATTAAAAAAGAGGACTTTGCCGGCCTAGGCCTGCAAGATGTGTATGAAATTCCATTAACGACCTTTTGTCCTAGCCGCACCTGAAACGTCATACTTCGCAGCCTATTATAAGGAACATAACATCAATATTTCATTGCATGTTTGAGAAAAAACTGTTACTTTACTGCATATTATTATAGTTAGAAGAATCATTAATTGCCATGCCAATAACGAACACAATTGGTATCTAACGAATTTCCAATTAATGTGCAATTCCAGCACAGAGGATCTTCAGCATAATAAAGATACCTAAGAGTTTTACAAGAACATAATAACTTTTCATGACATTACTGTTGCTGAGTAAACTCGACTCGAAGAACCGTACTTGTCCCAGCCATAACATAGCATTTCTATAGTAAAGTAAAGTAAACAAGTCTGCAAAGAAATAATATTTAAACAATTTAAACATGAATCAACAAACGAGTCATTTTCAACTTTGTAACTAAAAGTTGCAACAGCAGCCACTGTGCTAAAAATAACTTTTCAAAAGGCTTTGTTTGCTAATTTAACGAGTTCCTGTAAGTCCCAAGGGCTTTATGGCCCACATGAGTTAACGTATTGGGACCTTGGCTCATTTTTCCGTTCTCCTTAAAAATGTTTGAAACATTTAAACCATTACCTGTAATTCCAGTTACGACCGCGAAAGAAATAGGATAAAACGTGTTCGTACTCCGATAAAGTTAATGTAACTATTAGAGTTAGACCAAGAAAAGTCTGCAACGATTTTTGCACTTGCATTGGGCGTGCTATATCAAAATCGTTGCAGACTTTTCTTGGTCTGTCTAACTTTAGTAGTATAAGCTTGTCTGATTATTCTGGCTTATTAACGCATTTCACCTTAACCTTGTTTTATTGACAATGTTATCAAGAATGCAGCTGATAACCCGATAACGTTTTTATGACATTATTTTCTCCAGTTCATAGGAATACGATAAACGTACTTACTTACAATGTAGATATTAAATGAATTCATTTTCCTGAAAAACGTTCTATACTAACTGAGACATATTTTAATACATTAAGTCTTATTTTACATCGTTTTATGAATGAATTTTAATCGAAGTAAACACGATTGCGACAAAGTGTAACATAATTGAATAGGTACAGTCGACTGTAAAAATATGGGTGATCAAATCATCTCAAAAATAAAAATATGTCCCATAGCTCTTATGTTAGCGAATTAAGATCTATGGGACATATTTTTGAATAAGTGGGCTACACCTACATTTTTACAGTTGACTGTACCTAGGTACTCGCAAAGTTCAACATTACATTGCCAAAGTCAATGTCAGCCTCATATAAGGAAGACCGCTTTAACAGATTGACAAGTTGCCTCCTACACTCTGGCGGCCGGCCTTGACATGTTATCTAATAGCGTGTTATTTGTTCGTATGAAGTTATACTTACACTTCTAAAAGCTAATCATAATGATAACTCGTCGCTCAAAGATACAGAAATAATTACATTAGGTTTCATAACTTTTCAGCTCATTTAAACACTAACATAGAGTCATAGTACTAAATTCTAATCTAGTTTCATAGTACTAAAATCTATTATTTTTAGTTAGAAGATATTATAAACAACCCCAGGCAAAAATACTTAGATACTGAAGTGTAAAAAATAAAATGAACAAAACAATTTAAGTATAAGAATTTAATACGATTTCAACGCAACGCAATATGTATGAAACAAATTTAACAGTTTTACTACACATTCGCGTGCCACTTCACTTACCTTTCTTTTACGCGGAATGTTTACGACTTAACTAAATAAAAACAAAACAAGAAAGCAGATACAATATACTACGTAGGCACGTGAATTTCGCACTGGTTTATAACAATGCAATAAGGAGCAATTTGTTTTTGTGTTGTCATAGCGATGTGCGAACACTGACTGAAGTAGCCTTGGCTGGTCCGTGTGGCATGACATCATCCAGTTAAGGCATCATGAAGTCATGAGAATCATTGTGCAATCAATGGCAATCATATTTTGAGATTTGTACGTGACGGACCTTATTGGTTGGAGTACAGAATATCTATATTGATTTTGATTCCTACCTCTTATTAGTTTCAAGGTATTAGCTTTAAGCAGGTACTTTAGTAAGTGGGTACTTTTCCTACAGGCGTTTTCTCTCTAAACCATAAACATTTTAGGATTGTTTTAAAACGTATACTTAATAATTCTTATTAAATTTTGTCAAAACTGTATGCTTTTTTTTTATCCTTGGGTTAGGTAATTATATTTTTTTTTCAAGCTACTGTAGTATTGTTAGTTAAGTTACTGCGTCTAAAAATAGATACATTTTTACACGCCTACTCAGCTGGGTAATGCAAATTAGTTCAAATAATCAAAAATATTTTTTAAATACTATTTTACGTAGGTAATTGTAGGTCGTTTTCAGTCTATATCATCGCTGTATTTATTTGTTTAAATTCAAATTGCAAAAAGTATTTACCCTTAACAGCAAGAGTGCATTCACCCAATGCCTACTTCAATGAAAGGAAATTGTGCTAAAAATAGAGCTGCATCAAAACAATTAAAGACGTTAAAGGTGAGTTCCCATCTATTTATATTCAATAATTTTTAAGAAAAAAAAACCGACTTCTATGGGGCCCGGTGAAAGATTATGGTAGATGGTGCACTATGTAGAAAAGGAGGTAAAAACAGTACTTTCTAGTAGCATTTCGTTTCCGTGAGGGTCGTAGTTATCTAGCCTAACCTAACCCACTTCTCTGATAGCAGTTCGGTTCTGTGAGGATCGCAATTCGAACCTAATCAAACCCACTTTTCTAGTAGCATTTCGTTTCTGTAAGACTCGCAGTTCTAACCAAACCTAACCCACTTTTGTTCGGTTCTGTGAGGATCGCAGTTCAAACCTAACCTAATCCACTTAACGGCGCATGCGGTGCGGTGTACGGGAGTTTGAGCGGGAGGGGTTTGGCATCATCATACCCACATTTTATGGTAGGTAATCATAGTGGTTTATTTAGTTTAGGTATCATAGTGGTTTTCCGGGTCAAGGTCCGGGTCTCTGAGTCAGAGTCCGGGTCCGAGTCCCGGTCCAAGTCCGGGTCCGGGTCCGGGTCCGAGTCCGGGTCCGAGTCCGGGTGCGAGTCCAGGTCCGAGTCCGGGTCCGAGTCCGAGTCCGAGTCCGAGTCCGGGTCCGAACCGGATCCGGGTATGAGTCCGGGTCCCAGTCCAAGTCAAAATCGAAATTCGAAATCACCAAACATGTACTATCGTCGTCGTTGAAGAGTTCTGTTCTGATCATCATCAGCAGTTCCACTTCATCAAATGCGACAGTTTTTAATGTAAATGCTTGATTTTATGCTGAAAATACAAAAAATTCTATACGTATGCCTTTAAGATTTGAGGAGTTTCCTCGATTCCTTATGGATCCCATCATCAGAACTCGAGCTTGACAGAAATGTGGCTTAAAAACTAAACTTGCTTAACAAACATAACGAAGAGGACAAATCGCCAAACGTGAACTATGCGTCGTTGAAGAGTTCCGTTCTGATCATCATCAGCAGTTCCACTTCATCAAATGCGACAGTTTTTAATGAAAATGCTTGATTTTCTGATGAAAATACAAAAATCTCTATACGCATGCCTTTAAAATTTGAGGAGTTCCCTCGATTTCTCATGGATCCCATCATCAGAACTCAAGCTTGACAAAATTGTGGCTTAAAAACTTAACTTGCTTAACAAACATAACGAAGAGGACAAATCGCCAAAGGTGAACTATGCGTCGTTGAAGAGTTCCGTTCTGATCATCATCAGCAGTTCCACTTCATCAAATGTCACGTTTTTGAATGTATATGCTTGATTTGTTGATAAAAACACAAAAATCACTATATGTATGCCTTTAAGATTTGAGGAGTTCCGTCGATTCCTCATGGATCCCATCATCAGAACTGGATTTTGACAAAAACGGGACCAATCTGTATGCATATACATACAATCAAAAAAATCATTTTCAAAATCGGTCCAGTAATGACGGAGATATGGAGTAACAAACATAAAAAATAAAAATAAAAATAAAATAATTTTTAAGAAAAAAAAACCGACTTCTATGGGGCCCGGTGAAAGATTATGGTAGATGGTGCACTATGTAGAAAAGGAGATAAAAACAGTACTTACTAGTAGCATTTCGTTTCCGTAAGGGTCGTAGTTCTAGCCTAACCTAACCCACTTCTCTGTGATAGCAGTTCGGTTCTGTGAGGATCGCAGTTCGAGCCTAATCAAACCCACTTTTCTAGTAGCATTTCGTTTCTGTAAGGCTCGCAGTTCTAACCAAACCTAACCCACTTTTGTTCGGTTCTGTGAGGATCGCAGTTCAAACCTAACCTAACCCACTTAACGGCGCATGCGGTGCGGTGTACGGGGGTTTGAGCGGGAGGGGTTTGGCATCATCATACTTTATACCTACATTTTATGATAGGTAATCATAGCGGTTTATTTAGTTTAGGTATCATAGTGGTTTTCCGGGTCAAGGTCCGGGTCTCCGAGTCCGGGTCCGAGTCCCGGTCCGAGTCCGGGTCCGGGTCCGAGTCCGGGTCCGAGTCCGAGTCCGAGTCCGGGTCCAAGTCCGGGTCCGGATCCGAGTCCGGGTCCGACTCCGAGTCCGAGTCCAGGTCCGGGTCCGAACCGGATCCGGGTGCGAGTCCGGGTCCCAGTCCAAGTCAAAATTGAAATTCGAAATCACCAAACGTGTACTATGCGTCGTTAAAGAGTTCTGTTCTGATCATCATCAGCAGTTCCACTTCATCAAATGCAACAGTTTTTAATGTAAATGCTTGATTTTATGATGAAAACACAGAAAATTCTATACGTATGCCTTTAAGATTTGAGGAGTTCCCTCGATTCCTTATGGATCCCATCATCAGAACTCGAGCTAGACAGAAATGTGGCTTGAAAACTAAACTTGCTTAACAAACATAACTAAGAGGACAAATCGCCAAACGTGAACTATGCGTCGTTGAAGAGTTCCGTTCTGATCATCATCAGCAGTTCCACTTCATCAAATGCGACAGTTTTTAATGAAAATGCTTGATTTTCTGATGAAAATATAAAAATCTCTATACGCATGCCGTTAAAATTTGAGGAGTTCCCTCGATTTCTCATGGATCCTATCATGAGCACTCAAGCTTGACAAAAATGTGGCTTAAAAACTTAACTTGCTTAACAAACATAACGAAGAGGACAAATCGCCAAAGGTGAACTATGCGTCGTTGAAGAGTTCCGTTCTGATCATCATCAGCAGTTCCACTTCATCAAATGTCACGTTTTTGAATGTATATGCTTGATTTGTTGATAAAAACACAAAAATCACTATATGTATGCCTTTAAGATTTGAGGAGTTCCCTCGATTCCTCATGGATCCCATCATCAGAACTGGATTTTGACAAAAACGGGACCAATCTGTATGCATATACATACAATCAAAAGAAGAATTTTCAAAATCGGTCCAATAATGACGGAGATATGGAGTAACAAACATAAAAAAAAATAAAATAAAAAAAAAAAAATAAAAAAAAAAAAAACATACAACCGAATTGATAACCTCCTCTTTTGGGATTTGGAAGTCGGTTAAAAAATAAAAAACATACAACCGAATTGATAACCTCCTCCTTTGGGATTTGGAAGTCGGTTAAAAATTATGTACCTGCAATTGGGTAGGTAAAGTTTTTTGAAGATAGGCAAATTATATTTTTTCCCGATAGTATTCATTATAGCGATCACGGAAATGCAGCTCTTTTATTTTTATATCATTTTATTGATTAAATATAATTTTTTAAATGATCGATATGACGTTTGTGAGGTGAAATGGCAGACTCGAGTAATTAATTCCTTGGCGCGTAGTAAATGGGACGAGATAGAAAAAAAATCGATGTCAACTGTCAGTGTCACTTAGCTCTCATTCCCGAAAAATAACGGACAAGCCTCATGTTACCTTGCGAATTGCTATTAATGTTATCATTGAGATTTTCGGCGACCTCAGCACGACCCACGGACTTCTGATTCCCCACGACATCTGCGCGTATTTGGACAAAGATTGAATTTACTTTCGATAACTTGGCACTGCATAAATTATTGGACAACGTTTTCTTCCCCACCCCTACACGACGGCCCCTACGCTGACCCTTGGACAGAGTTTTGCAAGAAAAATAAGCGAGTTCATACGAGATTGCGAGCAGATTCTACAAATTTGAAATTATTATCATAACAGTGATAAGCACAATGCCGTTGAATTAGAGGAGCAATGGCCGTACAGGAGTACGTATCCGTGAAATACATAGGTACAGAAAACTTTCTTCACTTGTGTTTTGATTTTTATTATTAAATTGCCATGAGCTGTTAAGTTATTAAACAAGAAATCGGTCTAATTTTTTCTAACAATTTCAACCATCTGTTAGTTTTGTGTGGTTATCCTCATTTTATGAATGTTGTTCTTATTTTCAGGTGGATGTAAACATTCATTGGCGGTATTATACTGATGGCTAATTAGAACCATTGAGCCATGACATACTTCCTTGCAGTGTTATTCGGCTAAGCCTCGAGCATCCTGTGAATCTGAAGGATATAATTATTTCCATAAAAAAGAGCAATCGAATTAGGACCAAGATATCCCGAGAATCTAAAGACATTTTATAAAAAATGCAATAAAATGAAAATGGGAGACTCTCTTATTTTAACAATGTTACAAGATCATGACAATGTTATGGTCTATACTTATTAAAATTTTAAAACCAACATGTCTTTATCTTTGACTTGAAAATGTACAAATTATTTGGGTTAAGTTTTATGAAATGCAACTTATGCTAAAAATCTATTATTATTATATGTCAAATTATCGTGAACTCGATGTTGCTTAAGGCGTATCCAAATTAGTCAATTTTTCGCCAATCTGATTAAATTGCCCGATCGAATCGGGACGTACGGACGCAAACGCCAATTTGGCTCGCCGAATTCAACCGCCGATAATGACCAATAAAATGAGGTGCGGACACAAGAACACCAATTTGTGAGGCTAGTATTTTCGTTATGGGGCATTTTTTCAATTTAAATGGGTCTAATATCACCATAAATCTAAAATTGGAGATTGACGCCAATTTCATTTCTGATCAAATCGACCGATTTGATCAGTCCCGTCTGGATACCGCTTTAGCACCGCGAAAGGGCGCTGCGCGGTGCGCGCGGATTGACGCATGCGCGTACCGTATGCTTTGTATCTATGGTAATATAATTTTAAAAAATATGCAAATAAAAGGCGGCAAAGTTTATTCGTTGTGCAATACTCAATAAGTTACCGCTTGTTATTTTAATACTCGTAATAAACAAAATGAGTTCAAGTGACGAAAACGACCTGGAATAGACGGCATGCACCGCCTCATTTTAAAGCAGAAGCAAACTTAATAATGAATAACTAGCTTCCTGCTAAGTCCTGGGACAAATACAACAGGACTTACGACATGCTCATGCTGTGGAAGGACACAAGAAGGACAGCCAAAACGCAAGAAACACCTACTCTGAAAGTGGTTTTTAGCGTATTTCTGTGACCAAGTGAAAACTAAAAAGCCAAACATTTAATATAAACTAAGAATATGCGTTGTTTTTTTAATTGTATTCGCGTCACTTTACCCCTATTAAATACGCTTTACTAAATTGAATTTGTTTTATTTCCTCACATAATTTGAGAATAGTGCTTACTATGTATACCTCAATGGAAGCAAAAATGTAGTATTTTTGCGAGTTGATACACTTGCTACTTGTGTATAGTGGCAAATGTATTAAACCCGCAATCAACACTAATCAATATGTAAACAGGCCCCAACGTGAAGCACATTTACCCTACAGACATACTTATCCATATTGACCATATTTGAACCTCTGAACTCTCTTCAAGGGCACGCCACACAGCGTGATTCTATATACTGTTGTAATGTTAATGCTTAAGGATAATAATTTGTGGATTTTATAATAAAACGAAACGAAATTTACTGGATTTATATTATATTATTTTGGATTTATATTATAAGTTTTCTAAAGTACAGTCGCCATCAGATATATTGGTGCAGCTAGGGTGCTCATAAATATCTGAACACGCCTCTATTATCAGGGCGTGCGTGTTCAGATATTGTGAACACCTTGCCGAGCCCATATATAATAGCCAATAACGACCTAGTTATTAACACTATTACAATCTTAATCATTATGTATGTATAATACAACAATCACGTTTATATAGTCCTCACAAACGTATAAGTTACCATTTTGGCCAATATATCTTCAAAGCTTGGCACCGAATCGCTGTTAAAGACTTTGGTGTGCTCAAATACGCTGAATTTGGAAAGTAACGTCTGTACTTCCTACAAGACGGTACGACGCACTTTGAGTTCATCTCTGTATATTCTATTTCCATTCGAACGTTTCCGGGATCGTCTCCATCTATTGTGTTGATACTGAGATCCAAAATGACTCGTGTAGCAGTCCAAGAGTCGTGGTGGAGGCGTTAATGAAAATGTTCTCCAAGAAGCAGTGCCAAGTAGTCGAAAGCAATCGTTATCATTATCAAAATATCCGTGTTGATCGTGCTAGGGACGTTAAAAATACTTATTCTAGAAATCACACCGACATCCAATTACAAGAAAACACAAATGTTTCGTCCGACCATTATTTTCCAATTATTTGCAAGTTATTTTCCAAGAATGACACTGACAGTTGACATCGATTTTTTTTCTATCTCGTCCCATTTACTACGCGCCAAGGAATTAATTACTCGAATCTGCCATTTCGCCTCACAAACGTCATATCGATCATTTAAAAAATTATATTTAATCAATAAAATGATATAAAAATAAAAGAGCTGCATTTCCGTGATCGCTATAATGAATACTATCGGGAAAAAATATAATTTGCCTATCTTCAAAAAACTTTACCTACCCAATTGAGTACTTACTTCAAAAGCAAAAAATTCAAAAAGCATTTATTTTGTTAAATAGTACAACATAGCACTCTCATGGTTGGGACTTCCTAGTAAGTATGTATAATAGGTATTACTGAATCGCGATTAGAAAGGGATTGAGATAGCTGTCAATCCATATTGATTTTGACGTAAGTGTATGGAAATCTGTTATTTCTAATCCCTTTCTGATCGCGGCATGATAATACCTGTGACAGTACTACTAGTTTGTCTAGTAGTACTTCATATGTTTTAATTAAACTAGAGTATACGTTTCAAGACTCAGGTACTTAGTAATTAATTTTTGTGTTTGTGTACGTTTTGATTTAATTATATTATATTTAATTATGTAATTCGTTATAAATGTTTTAATCACATATTTAATATTTCTGGAACAAATTAATTTCATTCATATTAATTTTCTTCCCTATATTTATTAAAATACTTCCATTATTTTGTAGTATCACCGGAATATAAATTTTCAAGGTCAGTATACACCACATCCGATATACACTACAAGCGACCTATTCACTAATTGAAACGGAAATGATTCAGTGGTGTCGCAATGTAGACGGGTTACCTAACAGCTATTAGCTTTGTAGACCGTGCAACAAGTGTCTAGGGGATTCCCCTACCCTACCATAGGCCGGCAAAATTGATGACGGTGTCAAAATTTACCAAGTAAATACAAGTATAGTGTTGCCGTACTCATAAATAAAGTTACGTTACAATATGAATACTTACGTGCTTATAAATAAATATGTAGGTAACAATAAATTAGACTTTCCGAAGAAATATAACTAGTTTAAGTAAAAAATTTGACACTTAATCAGAATTCCGATATTGAACTTGTTTTGATCATTTTTATACTGAAATAAAATGTCTAGGTATAGTATCACGAGTATTAGTGACTAACGTGCGAACAGTAAAGATAGAGATAGATAAGACAGATAGTAAATATTTTATATATTGTGTAGGTACGTAAATATTGTATATTGCAAGGCATTGCCCTAGAATAGCTATTGGCATTAAAATCAACGATAACGTGATATCACTGATAAATAATTATTCAGATATTTACGAGTAACAACATTATTATGTCACGAATTTGAAGTTACATACTTATGTATGAAACACACCATACAATTACTTAATGAATTAGTGTTCATTTGTATACCTACATATATTTCTATATAATTTGTGCCTATTAAAATACCTTTCGGTAGGCTTTAAATCGTTTAGATAGATTGTTGCTTGATATGGAAGCATTAATAACGCACAAAAAAAACTAAACATTAAAATGAAAACAAAAGTATAACATGACATGCCAATTATAATAAACACTTTCAAGCCAAAATTACATATACCTACAAACATACTTTTTGGAGGAGCTCTACAATTTTTTTAAGATTATGTCTCAAATTTAAAGGTAATCATCAATGGTTTAGTTTATGCGATGTCTGTCAGTCAGTATCTAAGTAACACGACCGTTTTATTAATTTAGATTTAAACATGGATAATTTCAGTTAATTTACCACCAATATTCATACGTTACCTACTTACTCAAAAGATAACAAGAAAGATTCGAGTCGGCACCTCGAGTCGGTATCCGAGCATGTAGACTGTTACTCCATTATAAATTCTAATGAAGTTTTTCACATAATTATATTCTGAATTTTAAATACGAGCGATTCCGCTCGGGTCGGTGACGAAGTGAACATATACATATTATACAGACTTTAAAGAATGTAAATATAAACAAAGTATAAATCTGCGTACGAATACCTACAATAAAAAAACTATATTCAAATTCCTTACATTACAGGGCTTCTTTACAAATGCTTCTTTGAGATGTCCTACGGTGGTGGCCTAGGATTTTAATTAGTTGACTGTGGGGACAGGTAAAACATAGAGGAGGTACACGAAAGGCATTTGTTTTCTTTGTGTGTACAGTGTTGTCCTAAGAACCATTACATGTTATTTTCTACATAAACCTACCTACAGCATAATCTGTATGGCCTTGTTAAAACGTTTGCATATTTCATTGAACATCATGCTCAGTATCACTTAATGTAAAAAAACATAAATGTTCACTAAAACAGTGGTGTTAAACTGTGCTAAACCATTTCTACAGGCGTTGGGCTATATTTAGTACGAGTCTTTTAAAGTCGTCAGATAATTACACCACTTGATTTATTACCTAATCACAGCTAAAAAAACAATGTTTGGAGTACGCTGCCCAATAGCATGATGCTTGATGTAACTAGATGTAAAATTGTAACTAGATAATTGTAGCTAGATGTAAAATCTAGCAAAAAACCTGCCCCTTAGTTTGACATCTGAAGCAGACGGCTCTATAATACCTATCACATTCGAAGTAAGTAAGCCAATATATCTTAGATTTTACACACATTATAGAATCAATATAATTTTCTTCTAATATTGATTTTATGATTATAAAGACTTGAAAATACTTCTGTCACATATAGCTTAGGACACAAGCATATTTTATTGCACATTGCTGGCTGTCAAGTACGGTTCCACTGATATTCACATAAACGAATTATTATAGAGACATAAATGTAATAAAAACTCACCTCAAGATCATTTCTGGCGTGATTCAGCTTTTCAAGATGAAGTCTCAGCGCGTCCACCGTTGTCACGGCCTCGTCCTGAATATCGTTCTTATCCAACATTGCCTTGATTTTATCCACTAACTGACAGAAGTCCTTCCAAATCTCCAAGTCCTGCTCTAACTGAGCCTGTCGACTCTTAGCGGAGTTCAGAGTATTCTTCAATAGTTGATTATGTTTTTGGTGTTCTTTTGATAGCTCTTCTTGTTCCGTCGCCGCCAACGACGGCCATATTTTGTCGACAATGTCTTGCATACGCTTTCCTATTAAGTCTTTCATTTCCGGCTCCGAAGCGTTAAAGAATGATTTGTGTTCTTCTAAATCTGATTCAATATTCTCGAAATCAGTGCCGTTTTTGCCCATATCTAGACGAATAGCTGCTTCGTTTATCCAGATGTTTAGTTTCTCGACCAATTGTAAATATTGCTGCCTATATTTCTTGTTATCTTGAAGATATTTCTCACGATTGGCCAGCTCAGCAGGTAACGATGTTTTCAAAGAGTTTGCTTCTGATACCATTTCTAATAATGAACCGGGGACGCCGTCGTCGGTTTTGATGGTGTCAGTAATTTTAGTGAGCTTGTCTAGATAAGTTTGGATATTCTTTGCTAGATTTACGTGTTCTGCAAGTTTTTTGTCTACGCTGGCCACGTCTCTGTTAAGTAGAGGTCGTGAATGCACAGCGGCTTCGTTGTCATGAAGCCAGTCTAAAATGTCAGACAGATCAGATGCCAGTTTCTTGTGTTCAGCAGCTGCTCTTTCGTGTTCTTGCCGCTTCGATTCTACATTCCTTCTCAAAGTTAGCAACTGTTGTTTGAGAGACTGCAAAAGTTCTGTAATATTATTTCTATCAATAACAGTGCCTTCAGCAGCAATTTGTTGACCTTTATCAGTTGCTGTTGCTAACAAAGCTTCACATCCTTGAATCTTTACAATGATATCGTCATATCGTTTGATCTTGTCTTCTAACGAATCATTCGATCTTTCGATTTCAGATGTGAGATCAGTGTACTTGGCAATAAACTCATTAATTTCTTTGATAAGGGCAAAGAATTGTTCTCGTAACAATAAAAGTACTTTCAATTTTGATATTTGATCTTCAATAGTGCCCATCAAATCATCTTGTTGAGTTAAAATGTCCTGTAGGTCGTGCAGGTTACCACCTTGTAACTCATTCAACATTCCCTTATTCTTTTTGAGATCAGCTAAGATTGACTCATAAGCCTGGATAATTGGTTGAACATCTTCAACTTTGCTTCCGATTGGTTTGTTTAAAGCTTTAAGTTTGTTCTGGATTTCAGCCAAGAATTCCAGAGCTGCAGCAATCTTAGCAGCAATATCTTTGTAATCTTTGATATGTTTGTGTAGAATATTCTTTTTATCATTAATTATAGCATTAATTCTCGCAAATCTATCTGACAACACATTTACTTGTTCTTTTAGCTGTAATTTATTTGAGTCTGATAGAGTGTCCAAAATATCCTTAGATTTATCCTTGATCTTTCCAATATTCTTTTCAACATCTTCTGCTTCTTTACTGAGTTTCTCGAACTTGGCTAATTGTTCTTCTAATAGTTGTAGGCTTGAAGTTCTAAGTTCAGGATTTGCTGCTACTTCTGCCTCATTCAGCCAGCTTTGACATTTAGCCAATTCAGATTCAAACTCGTTTCTACCATGCATAAGTTTGTTTAATGCTGCTAATTTATCGTCAATGTCTACCTTAGCAGATGTGTATGATTTATTTAAGTCATCTAAAATTGCTTGTAATTTAACACGATCTTCGGGAGAACAGTCTTTGGATACGGCATTACCTTGACGTATGACTTCACTCAGTGTGTCATTATTGAAATCAGACAACTCACCTTGATGTTTTTTATGAACAGCAATCTCTTTTTCTACCTTAGCTGTTTCAAGTGGCACTGGACCACCAAGTTTCTTTATCTCTGCAAGTTTAGTCTTAAGCCAATTTTTAGCTTTTTCTATATCATTTTCAAGTTTTCTTCTATCTTCGTGGCATGGGCCTAGTCTTTCTATTTCTTGTTTAATAAGTGTTGCTAGTTGTTTCTGCTTGGAAGATAGTTCAGCCAATTCTGATTCTAGTTGTGTCTGTTCGGATGGTTCCAGATCAGACTGAATGTTGCTTACCTTCTTTTCTAAAGAATCGATTATGGTCTTTTTACCATCAGCCTCTTTCAATAAATTGGCAACCTTCTTTTGTCTCTCTTTGACAGATTTACTTTCATATCCCAATGGTTCTGGATGTAACATATTGTCAATCTCCTTTTGCATCCAATCATTTTGAGCGTTTACTTCACTCTTCGTGCCATCGATAGCCTTGTAGGTAATTTCGAGCATTTGGAGCTTACGTTGGATGCGTTTGGCGATGTCATTGTATCGTCTTTCAACAGACTTCATCTGCAAAAACAATACCATTAAGTTGCCATTGAAATGAATAATTAAGTGGAAATAGTAACTACATCAAATTTATACTAAGTTGAACCAGAAAGTAAAACAATTATGTTATATGTATGATAAATCTTACCTGCTCCTCAACTTGTTGGCTTTCCAGATTACTAACAATGTTGATAACTTGTGAACCGACCGCTTTGATACCATCAACCTTTTCCTTCCCTGACTTTTCAAACTCAGTTACAAGTTCCTTCAAAGCGCTTAACTTCTGAGGACAGGGAAGGCCGGAACCTTTGTCTGCTAAGCACATTTTCTTAAGCACCGAATCGAACCAGTCGTGGATATCCTGGCATTTGTTGCGATAATCGTCGATAATGCCCTGATTGTCCTTTTCCCTTGCAATGGCTTCAAGAATCGCGTCTTCTAGTTCGTCTAGTTCTTCTTCTAGATTAATTTCATCTTCCAAGCCTAAAGAAAAGGCATAATTGCATTAGAATATACTATTACAGGTATTCGTTGTCTATATCTGGTTCCGAATGAATATACTAGTTATTACTCTTCCTAAAAAATGAAAAAACCTAAACAACAAAACAATGTTTGCAGGAAGTTAAATAAAGGCCGCTGTTTGAAAAGTCGTTTATTATTTTTATTAGGTATGGTTTTCTTTATTTAAATATTTAGATTCTGAACGTCACTAACCTTCAGTTGGTATTTCAGTGAGCAGCCTGTTTCTCTTCTCGCTCAACGACGCCAGCGCATCGTTCATCGCCGCCATGTCCTGCTTGGCAGCCTCGGGGCGGAGCTTGGAGGGGTTGGCCAGCCAATCGCGGGCCAGCGCCTTGTGCACATTTATCCAATCTTGGATCTCGAGCACCTGCTTCATGGCTTCCTCCATGCCTTGGACGGCATCGGCCAACGTCTCCAGGTGGCTTTGTACCTAGAGATACGGGTGTGTTAATCATGGTAGATTGAAGGTGGAGTTATGTTGTATATACTGAAATAGCTAGACAGTTTCACGTATTTACCTAAATATTACTTTCTAGGCATAAATGGCGATTCTGATTACTTTTGAGCGCCAAAAATGTATATGCAAAATGATTGACGTCCGGGAAAACGGAATTAAGTCCCCTCTAATTTAAAAACAAATGCAGATTGGTAG
The DNA here is from genome assembly GCF_963556715.1 of Cydia fagiglandana. Taxonomy (NCBI): domain Eukaryota; kingdom Metazoa; phylum Arthropoda; class Insecta; order Lepidoptera; family Tortricidae; genus Cydia; species Cydia fagiglandana. Next base: position 16,702,279 of record NC_085932.1, on the reverse strand, counting down.
CTAAATAATTGACATATTTTTATAAAAGCAGGTATTGAAAAGTTTTTGAAAAATAACTGCTTATAGACATCAAATTTGATATATGTAACAACAGATATAATGGAATCATCATATATTTAACACTATAGAAATATCATTAAAATTATGTTAATTATATGAATTGCACTAAAGTAAAGCAAAGCGGCAAGTGAAGGTTCTTGACTTTCATAATCCTATTATTGTATTAAGATGATGAAAGTAATTTCGAACCATAAAGCGTTACCTTTTGTTCGAAAGCCACAAGCTTTTCGGCGAACTCCGGCTCTTCTACATTCTTTAGTAATTCATCGATACGGTTCGGCGCGGATAGATCGGCCACATGAGTCTATAACAAACCATGCATGACAGACATCGAAGCACACACGCACAAACTCGGGCAGTGCAGGTTAGCGTAGTGAAATTTAGGTAAGATAGAAGATTTGGCTTATTTATGCGAGGATGTATTCCCATTAGTTGCCAAATACATGAAACACGAGTTTCATGTAATTGGCATGTTCTGCTAGTTAGCAGAACTGCTAAAATTAACCCGGGCGTTTCAAGACAGTGGGTTTGAAACAATTTCTTGAAATGTTATCACCTCATTAAATCGTGCCAAAATAATCGTCTTTCTCACCTAAGGCGTTCAAAGTGGTCAAACACACACATCACGCATATTTAGAAATCAGAATTCAAAATTATCAAAAACTACCAAATGAGAATAGGTCAGTAGGTAGATAACTTTGAATACCGAGTTATGTTCAGTGACCAGTTGTGCCTCTATGTTGTGAAGATAGACTTATTACAATTACGATATAGGATTCTGATAATATCTACTCACTTAAATGTTCCTAAATCACTGCTAGTGCAAAATTTTTATCCATTAACATATCAGTCTGAATAGCTACACTGAGCCAAAACTATTCTAAATGTTCTTTAATTTGTCAATTTTTTTTTATGCTTCCAATTTCCATTGAAAAAGTAAAATCTTTGCTGTGACCAAAATATGAATCATTTATGTTAACTGAAGAGCAGTAAATTGTTCTTTATTATCTATCTACCTTAAGCCGTTTTTTTTCACGGAAGTAGGTAAAATTCATAGGTTTTTTGCCTAAACAAAACTGTCCCTACATATTATGTTTGAAATAGATATAGGTACACGAGAGAAAACACGACCGACCGGCACGGGTGAATGTTAATTTACCTATATTAATTAAAAAATATCCAAATTAATCCTTATTTCGCTTTTAACCAGAATAGTTCTGACTCAGTAAACCAGGTGCACAAAAATACATTGCCAACGGAACTTTAGCTAACTACTAGTACTCAATAGTCTATGCCCCATATTCATAAACGTTTACTAAAGTTAACAAGCCTATAATAATCGTTTGTCCCTTTCCATCATACCTATACGTCGGAAAGGGACAAACGATTATTATCGGCTTGTCAACTTTAGTAAACGTTTATGAATCTATCTGAAGAAAAAGTTACAATTTGAGAAGATTGTACATTAAAACCGTTAATATCAATTTCATGCAATGTTCCATTATAAAATATGTTCTCTCTAATTAAGACACGCAATATTTCAATAAGACGTAACTTTTTCTCAATTAATTCACTAACTACTAAACGTAACAATACTTTATTTAAAATAATTTTTTGGTAAATATTAACGACCTTACGTCTATATTAGGTACTCGTTGGTTCTGTTCTTTTTGTAGGCCTGGCGAACTTTCGAAGGTGGTGGATTAATCATACAACACACTATGCAATTGTACACACAAAGTAAGTTATTAAAGTATTTCTCTTAGGAATTTTTCTTATGTGTTAACAATACTATACTTAATACAACGCAGAAAAATAGTAAAATTAATGAGACTGAAGCTAATATTAATGAGACATTCATAAGCAGACACAATCAATTAGACAAAAAATTTAGAAACACAAATTGCCATTGGCTCAATCGAAAATTCAAATACGTACATGCCTACACGAACCGTTTGATAATTATTAGGAATAAACTAATATATCTGTAGATTTATTGCATCAAAATGACACTCATAACCGAATTAGTACATTAGGAGATTCAAAAGCAGGCAAGTATTCATAAATAGTTACGGATGTAATTTAAAAAGAAGTGAGAACATCAGAAGCGAGAACGGAGCCAGAAGCAGCCAGTACCTGGTCGATTAGGTCTTCGAGTCTTGCGCGCACGTGTAGCTCGCGTGGCGGGATGGGCAGCGGCGCCGAGTCAGCGGGCGACGAGGGACGCGACACGGACGCCGCCGCCGCCGAGCACGCCGCCACGGCCGCCGACAGCCGGCTCTTCTCCGTCTGGAGGCGGTTGTGCAGAGCCTACGGTGACAGAAATACGGGGTTGTTGCTGCTTGAATTGTATACAGAGAATAGACACAATGCCATGCGTGGAGATGCATAATGGCATTGGATGCAATTCTGGCTGTGATTTTGTTTTTCAAATTTTTTACAAGATGCAGTAAAAAAATTGTTTATAATCAACAATCCTTGATTATGATCAATAAGATTTTGTGCAACACGGAGGGTGACAAGATTTTTCGCAACGTTGAGTAGAGACTGAAATAATATCAGATTTTTTTACACTTACCCTAGCTTTGTCTAGCAAGTCCCGGCCGTGGGATAATCCGTCGACAGGGACGTCTAATTCTGTAATAGCTGGTTCACAGTCGTCCAAATTATTTAGAATACTTTCCAACGTGTCTTCATATTCCTTGAATTTAGCGAGACCTTCTCTAAGACGACGCTCGATCTGCAAAGCGGTCGCGAGCAGAGACTTATGGCTGTCATTCACGTTTTTCAACTGTTTCCCAACAGTATCACGAATATTAGGAGTGCTAGCTTCATAACGCTCGATTTGCGCTCGTCCTTTTCCTTCTAAATCGTCAAGCGTCGTGCGATACTTTTGGATGTCGTCTAACAGGACAGCATGCTGGGCTAGCTGTTCCTCTGTTTGCTCCCGATTTGCGATGTATAAGGAGTTATGTGCCATCAGTTGGAATGAAATCTGCAGCAACCATTTTTCAGTGTCTTGCAGTGATTGATGATACTGATTATAGTCCTTAATTTCAGATTCCAACTCGGCCTTGCGTGCTGCGCATTTGGCTTTCAAAGCGTTGCACTTTTTCTCCAGCTCGGTGACAGATTCTTTAGCTGCAGGTTTCTTAGCCCAGCTACTGAGCTCTGCAGCTTCACTCTTTATTCTTTCCAGTTCGGGTTTCTTGTTATTGATTTCATCCTCGATATGTTTGTATTTTTCTAACAAAGTCTTCATTTCACCAAGCTCGCCACCTGTAGGCGGGACTTTATCTAAGTTTTGCTGAGTTTCATTAATCCATTGATTCATTTTGTTATTGGATTCCTCGAAGTCCTCCCATTTGCCAATAGCAGCCTTAAGCTGAGCCGTGATAGAGTTCAAATCTATCTTCAACTGATCCCAGCTCTCTTGCAGGACTTTGACATCATTGCGGAGACCGTCTTGTTCTTCAGGTGGGGTGTTGTTCAGCGCTTTCTTGAATGCTTCTTGTAACACGACTAGGAGATGGTGTCCTTCAGTCATACGGTTATGTACAAGTTTGACAGTTTCCAATTTATCTTTAGTGGTATCTATGTCACCAACACCAATAGAATCATGTACGGTTCCATGTGCAGTTTCCAACCACTGCTGCAATTCGTCTTTAGCCTTAATGAATTCTGTATGGTCTGACAAGTTCTTCTCGCCATTTGACACTAGACTTTGTATTTTGGTCAACAGAGTTGTGTACTCAGTCTGCAGGTTTACGGTCTTGTCACGAACCCAAGCGCAGGCGCTGAGCTCCATGAGATTTTCGCACCTATCGTTAAGTTCTTCCAAAACATGTTTATGTCCTAAGGCTTCTGCTAGAAGTTCCTGTAAAAAAAAACATTAAGTAATCAATATTGTTTACCTTGTAAAATAATATTTTATAATATAATTTTCAACTAAATATTATGTATTACTTACTCGGCACTTATCAAGATGTTCAGGAGTGATCTTGTCAATCTTTTGAACTGATTTAAGTTTATCATCGAACTCTTTCACCCACTTGCTCATCTTATCGAAAGTCTCCAAGTAATCTGACCACGCAGACAGACACTTTTCCAGTAACTTCTTAGTGTCTTTGCAAATCTGCTGCAAGTTCTCCCATTCGATCTTTAATTGTTTAATTTCCTGATTGATGTTATCTTTGCCCTCATTTCCAGTTGTTTTCAGTACAGCATCACTAAGTTCCACAGCTTTCTTGAGAAGGGCTTCCCCTTTAGGTAAGGACCCGATGATATTGTTAACGTTTTGAAGTTTCTTCTGTACTTCTTCCTTTTCTCCGTGAGAGTCAGAGCATTGCTGAATTTCCATTTTGCAGTTGCGTATCCAATCGTAGAAGTTGTCGTATGACTCTTTGTATTGAATGTGGGAGTTCACATAGTCCTCCAATTTCTACAAAAAAAGAGGATAGTTTTTTTTATAGAGGATAGTAAATTTAAGTAATAACTAAGTTGAAACACCATAGATTAATGCAGAATTAATGAAAATAAATACTTACAGAAATCATATCGCTAACCGTCTTCTTTATGTCTTCGTAACGCTTTAAAGAATCTTCGATTTCTTTGGATTTCAGTGAGGCATCTTCTTGCAGCTTTTCTTTCAACCTCTTCACCAGATCGCTATGAGACTCTATGTCTCGGTTGAATGTCTTGAATTTTTCCAGTTTTGCTTTCTTTTCTGACAAATCATTGAGAAGTGAATCATCCGATTGTATTTTTTGGTCAATATCATCTAGCCATTCTACTAGCAACTTGTGAATCTGAAAAAAGAGAGAATATTATGTATTTTTATCACTTTTGTCAAGTTGTATTTGTCATAATACTATGAATCTACAATTACCTTGGATATATCATCAAACTGGGAAGCTCTGCTTGTCAACTTGTTCCTCACATCTTGAAGATCATTGATAAGCTTATCAAATTCTTGTTTCAAATTGTCAGTATCTTCTTGAATCTTGGCCGCACCAGCCTGTTCAGTGTTCATCATGACTTTCTCCTTTAACTCAAGAAGGTACCTCAACTTGTTTTGACCCTGTTCCAGAGATTGGCGTAAAAGTTTTACAGTGTTAAGTTTGCTGTTAACCTCACTCAACGTGTGCGGTATTTCAGCGCATTGATTGAGTTTTTCTCTGGTTCTGTCCAGCCAATCTTGACATTCACCATAAAGCGCATTATGTTGTTGATGTTCCTGAAAAAATTATGGCGATTTATTATATTATATGCACTCGACTTGTTCATGAGTTACTGATAGCTAGAAATTGTAGACAGACTTCAACAATCAATTACTCTTTAATGAATATGCATGAAATTGAGTTTACTATATACCTGGTAATGTACTTCAAGTCGCTTCATCACTTCCTTTGCAAGTGACAGTAAGGCGTTGTACTTGGTGGTGAGCTGGGTGATGCCATTGGAGACCCTAGTGTCTGAACACGTCTCCAACAAGGTTTGAGCGCGCACGTTAAGCTTATCCAACTCAATTTGCCAGTCGAATAGTGTTTGAAGGTGCCCCTGCAAAATGAATAATACGGTAATTAACGATACTTCCTGTGTTTATATCAGTAGCAGTAAGTGACATGATGACATAGAGTCATTATTACCTGGAACTCTTCAAGAACAACTTTCTTCTGTTCCAGGTTGTTCTGCAGTTTATTGAACGATTGTACTAATTTCTCAGTCTTTGACAACCAGTCTAAGGCTTCCTTGTACTGCTCTTCGTATTCTGTCCATTTTACGATACCTCCTTCTATTAATGCTTTAGTATTATTTAGCTGTTCACTGAAATATAGAATTATACATAAAATGGCTTGTAATGTCAAATACAAATGTTAAAAAATAAAACAATGATAAAGGATGCGCAAATCTGAGAGAGGAATGAAATAGCCTGCCGCTCACATAATTATGGTAAGAGTGATAAGACGACGTGCGACGTAAAGTAAACATACATTTTAAAAAGTAACACTTACACATATGTATCGTATTCTTCCTGCATTAGCGCCACTTCTTCTTCTATTTCCTCTCTGTCTTCATCATCAGCTAGCCCACAAGATATCTCACCCTGCTCTAGAGCTTTCTGTAGTTTTGCCTGGCCTTGAGGCAGCTCGCTTTCCAATACTTTGAGTTGCGATATCTTGCTGCTTAATGATTCCTTATCTCCGGTAGCATCAGAACACTTTCCTAACCTTTCCTTAGCAGCTCTAATCCATTGGACAAAGTCTGAACCAGCATCGATAAAAGCTTGATGTTGTTCGACAGTTTCTTTCTGTTTTTCATATAAGTCTTTAGCTTGTTTGGTAAGCGTTTCATACTTGCTGGTTATCTCAGACGCTGGAGCCTGTTGCATAAGTTCTGAAGCCTTAGAAGTTACGGACTGAATCATGGGCTCAAACGAAACGATATCTTGAACAATATTGTTAGTTTGACGAAGCGTGGCTTTTCTTTCGCCGATACTAAGCCCAGCAGTAAGACCTGCAAGACGGTCTTGGCCTTTCTTGGACTTGGCGACTTTTTGCTCACACACTTCTTGTAATTTAGCTTCCCTGTCGGAAATCCATTGCTGCAGTTGAGAATAGCTGGAACTGTAGTCAGCCCATTGGAGCATTGCAGTCTCGAGGTGAACTTTAGCTGTAGTCATTTTCTTAACAAGACGGTCCCATTCATTTTGAAGTTCTTTTAATTGTGTATTGATCTTGTCTTTACCATCGGATCTTGTGTTACGTAACACCTTTTCTCCACTGTTTACAGTTGCATGTACTAAATTCTGGCCTTCTTCTCTTCGTTTTAACAGATCTTCAATTTGTTCTAAGCGTTTCTGCAGAGCGTCTTTACTGCTGTTGCTACCAGTGTCACTCCCGCTTCGTGTGATTTCCCAAGCATCATCAATCCATTTTTTGGTCTTGACATAATTATCGTCATAGTTTTGATGTTGTTCATAGTTAGTTTCAACTTTCTTGAGTACATCATTTGCCATGTTCACTAATACTTGGTATCTGGAGTTAAGATGTCTCAATTGATTATTTACATAAGTATCTAAATGCGATGATAGTAAGCCTGCAGCAGAAGCATTAAATTTATCGATGTCAGCTTTTCCCTTGTTCAGCTGATCCACAATCGCTTTCACTTCATTCACTTGGGCGCCCTTTTCTTTGGCTGTGCCTAGCAGTGCAAGTTTGTGGTTCTTGATGTGGATTTCCTTCTGTTGCAACCAATCAGACAATCTCTCATATTCGTCCTTGTATTCACGCCACTGATTCACAGTATCTTCCAGTTGACTCTTTTGTCGCTTAATTTCATTAAATAAGTCATCGAAGCTTTCTTTCAAAGCTTTCATTTCATTTTTGATTACTGTTTGTCCTTCTGGAGAAGTGCTTGCTAACAATACTTCGCCTGTGTGTTGTAAATGTTCCAACAGTAGTTCCCCTTGAGCTTGTTTATTAATTAAAGCATCTAGAGGGGCAACCGAGTTCTCAATCGCCAATTTATCACTTAAAGGCTTAGATTTCAATGATGGAACCTTTTCTCTTGCTCTACTCAGCCACTGGATCAGCTCGTCATGCGCTTCCTTATACAACCTATGATCTTTATAGTGTTCTTCTCTATCTGCTAACAGTTTTTTGATTTTATCATACAAAGTGTCAAACTTGTTAAGTGTCTCTTGAGCTTTAGACGCTACCTGATTTTGCTGACCACTGGCCAGCATTTCGGCTGCCTTTGCTTTCAAAGTATCGACTTCAAGACGATCGCATCTTGCCTTTTCTTCAACTTCTTTAAGTTTTTCAAGTTGAGTCCTCTTATCAGACATGGAAGATTCGTATGGTGTCAACTCTGCCAGCATATTTTCCATCCATGTGTTGCTTTTTTCTATAAGTTGTATTTGTTCTAAGAATCCAGCCCATTTAGTGACCGAATCGTCGAGTAAGTTCTTAGTCTCTATCATTCTGGACAAAAGAGCTGACCATTGTTCTTGCAAAGTGACGAGAGAGTTGTTGATAGCATCATGTCCAGAAGATGCCGTATTCGCCATAACATTTTGAGCAAGTTCAACTAGGGACTGAACTTTAGTAAAACCTTCATCCTTGGCAAGTAGAAGGTTTTGAATTAATACTAACTTGGTTTCTAAATCATCCTGAGAGCAAGAGCTCAAGTCAGCACAGAAGTCCAGCTTGTCTCTTAGTTCTTCAATCCATTGAGAACATTCGGTAACGTTGCTGGTAAATTCTTGGTGAGTCTTGACGTATTGCTGCCATCTGTTTGTTAGATCTTTTACTTTCTGAGATAACGCTTGATATTTCACAGACAAGTCTGATATTTGTGAACCACGAGGACCTAGCACACCAGTGTAAAGGTTCTGTGCTTTTTCTGTGATATTGTCAATTTCTAGTTCTTTAGCCCTCACCTCTCCTTGCAACTCTTGGAATTTCTTGAATTGGTCTTGTTTCTCGGCTAACGTTGCCTTGAGATCTACAGCGTGAATTTGCGTATCTGTATTTCTTATCCAGGCCAAGCACTGGTCTTTCATGTTTTCATATTCATTCCATTGTTGTATCTTACTCTCCAAAGCCTCTATTGTTTTTGAAATGAAAGACACAAGACCTTCCCATTCTTGGTGAGAAGCGTCAATTTGATTTCTTATATTCGCCTGACCATTGCTTATGGTTCCAGGTAACACTTTTTCACCTAGGCTGCGTATTTTATCTATACGGTTTTTCTCTTCCGATAAAGTATGCTGCAATGATTTGAGCTTCTCGCAATTACTGCTCAAAGCAACGCGTTCAAGGTTGACATCACCCCAAAGCTGGACGGTATTGTGAGTGGATTCTACCCATTCTTGCAAATCCATTACCGCTTTAGTATATTGCTGGTGATTGTTTACAATAGCTTCATACTGCTCGACAAAAGACTTTGCTCTAGCAAGAATAGCGTTATGCCGTTGTTGAAGCATACTTATTTCTTTTGTAATGTCTTTAGTTACGTCGGGCAGACTTTGTGCCCTTGCTTCTAAGTTTGCAATATCTTGCTGATGTGCGATAGCATCTTGAAGACATGTCCTGTATAAATTAAGTTGATTTCTTTTCTCATCCAACGTAGCTTTGAGTTCAATTTCTTTTGGTAGATTTTTCTCAGCGGTACTGAGCCATTGTTGCACAGTTTTCAAATTGTCTTCAAACGATGACCACTTGTTTAACTCAGAATCTAAGTCTCGTTCCGCCTTTGTAATGCTGTCATACAAATTATCAATCGCCTGTTGCATGTCTTGAAGCTGTTGTTCTATCAATTCTTTGCCCTCTGGTGAAGTGGAAGGATACAGTTTCTCTCCCAACTCAAAGGTGTTATTGACTAGTAAAGTAGCATTGCGACGTTGGCTCAATAAGTCGTTTAGGCTTTCGCGTTTAGCTTTGATACCTTCAGGAGTGTTGGATAGATTTTTGTTACACTCTTCAAATGAATATTGTGCTGTTTTTATCCAATCTGCGCATTGGTTATACTTTTCTTGATAAGCATTATGGTCGTTAACGGCTTGTTCACATTTCTTAACCAATTCTTTCGCAGTTGATTGCACTGATTGGAATCGTGATGTCATTTGTTGCAAGTTCATAGTGATTCTTGTATCATTGCAGTTTTCTATTAAATCACTGAACTCGTCAGATAGTTTGTCAACATCGTTTTCTGTTTTCTTTAGATTAGCTAAAATAGCCTGAAAACAAACATAATCATAAAATATGTGTCACTGTAGTTTAGTGGTTAGAGTTATACTACAACTACGACAACTACTATTAGTACCCGCCAACAAATAATTATTTTCTAGTTAGATATACCTATTAAATATAAATATTATGTAAAGGAATGTCGTCACGTGTAGGCACTGATTACCACGGTCTTTTTTAATTAGTAAATTGCAATTAAACACCGATTCAACGTTTTCAAGAATACTGCTTAACTGAGTGATTGACATATAGCTAAAATACTAATTAAAAATCTTTAATGTATGCCCCTGATTTTTTATGTGCCACGAGCACTTAAAGATGAACTTTTAAGTACAAAGATAGTAAAAATTTGGCAAATGGAAACAACGTCGATTTTTATGTCTCAGATTATTACACATACTCAGTTAAGCAATATGTGTAATTATAATTACGTGCGTAGAGACATGATTTAATTTAGAATTTTTAGTAATTCCTGCTGTGATTTTATAACGGAATCAAAGTAAGGTCAAGGTCGTGGTTACTTCCTTAAGTCTAAGGACATTATAATCTTGTTTGTTGGTAATTGCTCATTTTAAGTAGCGAAGAGAGGTAACTACATCTTGATAGTCCACTAAATATTACCCCTTGTTAGACTGTATAGTTAGATCTACTGAAAATTAGACTAAATCCTACAGTGCTTTAATTTCATTTCGAACTCTTACTTGGTCCAACGCTTCGCCCAACGAAGCGACTGCGCTCAAATCAGTTTCATGGTTATCAATCGCTTTACATAAGTCCTGTTCAAAATTCAATATTAAAATCAAATCAGACAACACACACTGTACATATTTGAAAAAAAACTGACTACTCACCTGGTATTTATTGAGCTGATCCAATTTCTCCTCTAAAGTTGCTTTGGGAGAGTACGTCTTGAGACTCATCTCCGTGTCGCTCAGCCAGTGTTGAAGGCGATCATTGGCGCTGTCAAACTCGACCCATTGTTGAATCTTATCTTCAATACCTCGCTTCACATCATGGACAGTGGCAGTGAACTTTTCTAAGTCAGCCCTAAGTAATGCCAGTTCCCTGGACATTCCTTCTTTTCCTCTAGGCGATAATTTGGCACCATTGTTTTCAATTAAGTCTTGCAGTATTTTCAATTTATTGTTGCCAGTTGGAATAGCATCCAGTAGTTCTTGTATTTTGGCTAATTTACTTTGTAACGCTGCTTTGTTTCCAGTAAAATCTGATAGCAGGTGCAGACGATCCCACAGATGCTTTTGATAGTCTTGTAGTGACTTTTGCTGATCCGTAAACTGTTGGTATATCTCGAAGTTGCTTTCATGTTTATCAATAATTCCAGACAGTCTGCTTGTCAGGGCATTGTAGCGATCCCACACGGATTTTATGATGCTAGCCATTTCATCGTTTTCACCTTTCCCGGAGTGCAAAGAAGCAGCCACACTCTTTGCTTTTTCTGTAACTGTCTCAATTACTCTCTTGTGAGAATAAATTTCTTGAAGTAATGTCTTATTTTTCAGAAGCTTTGATTTTATTTCTTGGGCAGAATTGAGCACAGATTTTTCTTCTGCGTCCACAATTTTTTCTTTCTCATCGAGCCAAGACAACGTCTGCTGTAAAACATCTTGATAACTTGACCATTGAAGTGTTTGGGATTCGAATTCCTTTTGTTGCTGGAGAATTGAATCGTTTAGTTTGTCCCATCGTTCTCTAAGTGTTCTGATTTCAACTCGAATGTTCTCTCTACCATTCGCAGCAGTTTCAGGCAATACCTTATCACCAGCACTAGTCAGAATACTAATTTTATGTTCTCCATTATCTCTTTCCAACAAGAACACTTGTAGTTTATTACCCCTACTTTCAATAGTTAGCTTATCTTCTTTAGCTGCCATTTGAGAAACTTGTTCCTCTAAAGGTCTAAGCCAACTGTCAAATTCATTATGTAGTTGCACATACTTCTTATGATCAGCCACTAATTCACTCCAGTGATTGACGATTTCTTTAGAAATAACATGCAGTTGTTGATATCGGCTGCTAACTTGTGTGACCAAAGGTTTAAGACGTTCGACGCCACTTAATTGTATCAAACTATGCGAGTCATCTACAAATGTATCAATCTCCTTTTCTTTAGAGTTAATACTGTTGCGAAGGTCAACGTATCTTTGAAGCTGGGCTTCTTTTTCTTGTAAAGTTGAACATAAACTTTGATCGCGACACTTAGATTCTTTGTCTTTAAGCCATTCTGTGATAGATTCAATCGACGAATCAAACTTATTCCAAATTTCTAAGGTATGTTTCAACTTCTGTTCTGAAGATACGATGCCTTCAACCGCATTGCGTAACTGGTCATGTAAGTTATCTATTTCAGCTTTAATAGCTGCGTTGCCCGGTTCTGACGTGCTCTTGCTGACAGAAGAAAATATAGCTCGTATTTCATCAAGCTTCTTCGAACCTACCTTCTCAATGTCTTTCAAAGCAACTGCTGATTGCAATTTCCGTACAATTTCTGGCTTTTCTCCAACTGCATTTTCGATGTCAAGTAACTTTTCTGATTGAGATCCAAACCATTCCTTGTATTGCTGAATCAAACGGACTAAGTCCTCATGCCGCTTGACACAGTCTTCTAAATTGTCTTGCAGATTTTGAGATTTAGTAACAATGTTCTGGAATAATTGTTTAATGGACTGCAAATAGACATTAAGTGACGCATCATGTGTCTGGTCAACCAATTGTTGCGCTTTATCACAAACAGACTCGACAAGTTGTTGATGAGACATGATTTCCTGGTGCATTATTTTATGGTTTTGCAATTGCGCCTTCTTCTCTTCTAATGATGCCTTTAACTCTGTATGACGCTGCATAGCTTTCTCAACGTCTTTTAACCACTTTGTAAGTTGTTCCTGCGCTAGCGAGAAATCAGAAAATTGTAATAGGCACTGGTCTAATTTATTGACAGTTTCTTGGAAGCTATCGCCAAAACTATCCCACAGAGTTCTGATTTTACGAATCTTTTGACGAATGACCTCCCTGCCATCCGGGCTGGTATGTGTGTAAAGTTTCTCTCCTAAGCCTAAGAATTCTTCAAAAGCTGGCGTCTTCTTATTTCTTGTTTCATATAACTCTTTAGCTTTATTCTGTTTTTCTTGCAGAACAGCATAATCACCAACAATTTCATTTAGATCCTGTAGCTCACCAAGCATGCCCATTAGCCAGCTTTCCATATCAGTGTAATCATTCTCGAATTCTTTATGCTCAGACACAAACACTTCGTATTTAGATATAGTTTCACTAACAAGATTGTTTAGAGTATGGTATCTTGTAGCCAGTTTAGATGTTTTTGTTGAAATGTCAGTTTCGCTGGCAACATTTTGTGTGCTGCTAGACCTTGCCAAAGCGGAAAATTCTCCACTTCGTGAAGCTAACTCAGTCTGCATTTCTTTAACTTTTTGTAAATGAGCAATCTTAGCTTCTAGAGTACTCTTTAAGCTTTGATCTCTCAGTTGATTTTCTTTGATTTTAAGCCATTCTTCCAGTTCGTCTAAGGTTTTTTGACTTTCATTCCATTGTTTTAATGTTTCTTTGAGTTTCTCATCTTGGGCTTTGCATTGAGAAGAAAACTGATTCCATGTGGCACTAAGCTGTTCATATTCGCTTATGAGTATTGGATGTCCATTTGAACTTGTAGACTTTAAAAGGGAAGTCAAATGAGATTTTAAGCCATCTAAATCAGTTTCAATATGTTGTGCTTTGGATGTAACCTTTTCTATAGCAGCGATTTTCGAATCGACGTCATCTTTTTGTGAAACCACGCCATAGTTTAGCATGCTGTTTTCAGCTACTATATGATTGAGGCGATCACGAGTGTCTTCAAACATTTGGACATATTTTTCGTGTTCTGCGACATGTGATTCGGAGATGTTAATTCGATTTTGAAGCTCTTTAGCCATGTTTTGGTACCTGTCAATGGTCTTAGATAAACTTTTTTCAGCTTCATCATCAGGCATAAGTTTTATCTTTTCTGTCAGTTGGGTCAGCATTGACTGATGTAACTCTACCTCTTGATGTAAAATTTTATTTGCGTGCAGCTGAGCCTTCTTTTCAGGTAAGGTAGCTCCCAGTTTGAACTCACCTAGTTCCTTCTCTTTATCTCCAATCCATTTTTGAACTTGGTTAAAAGTATCATCGAATGAAGAACGTTTGTTGATTGTAGTCTCAATATCTTTAATGACGTTATTAAGAGAATCAGCCGAATCTTCAAAGTAATCTCTTAATGATCTGAGTTCATTCCTAACTGCTTCCCGATCCTCAGGTGTTATACCACTAAACAATGCTTCCCCAGATTCAATAGCATTATTCAAAAGTTTTTGGCCAGTTTCTTTGTTGTCGTTTAATTTCTTTACTTGTTCTAGATCGGTCGGAGTCGGTTTAGCATGTTTACTCATAGCTGATAGGTCCTTAATCTTTGCATTTGCATCTTGAAGCCAATTTTTAAATTCAGCTATTGATTTATTGTATTTACCTTTGTTTTCTTTCAAATCTTTAAGCCTGGCAAGGTGGTTGTCCATAAATTTGGAAACAGTTTGATACCTGGTGACTAAATGATTTATATATTGCAAAACACGTGAGTCTGTATTTTGAGCTATGATATTTTCACCTATACCCGTTAGTTTGTCGACTTGTTCACCGTAGTCTTTAATTTCTTTATTTAATGCTGTAATATCAGTTATTTTGCTGTCTATTTCATCTAGAGTAAGCAGATTAGCTGCTTCTTGTCTTACCCTATTTTCTTTTTCTTTTAGCCATTCTGAAACGTTTTCCAATAACGTTTCATAATCTTGCCAAGCTCCAATATTCTCTTTTAGTTTGCTCTTAATTTGTTCGTAGTTTGAGGTCAGCACATCTAGATTCTTTCTCGCTTTTTCTGTTTGCTGAGCGGCTTCTTGAGCGCAAGCTGGTTCGGCAACAACGTGTAATATGTCACAGGCTTCTTTTAACTCTTTAACCTTCGCGACACATTCAACTAATCCGTTTTCAACATCAGCCAGTGCTGCGTTTTTAACTTCTAAATTGTATTTATCACTTGCAGCATCGGGCATACACCATCTAGTTTTATCATCTAAGATTTTAAGATTTCTATTGAACATACTAAGCTTGTCAGTAAAGAGCTTTTGCAAAAAAGTTAGAAGCGTTGTTTCAGTTTTGTTAGCATGCACTACTACGCTTTCAAATCGTTTTTGTAGTCCGCTTAATTCTTTAGGAACTAGAGATTCGTAGAACCCAGGATAATTTGCGTTCATTTCCGAGACGTTTTGTGCTACATTATCAATCTCATCGCTTAACTCTTGTAATTTAGCTTTGCATAACTGACACTTCTTAAGACGATCCAAAATTTTCGCATTATCGCCTGTCATATCATCGCATTGGATGATGTCATCTCTTATTTTACTCACACTGTCTGACAATCGCTTAATATTATCTTTTAATTTGTTTTCTTTAGTTTCTAAGGATGATACCGCAGTCTCGAGGTTATCAGCTAATGATTGTAAAGCTTCAAACTCATTATCTAAATACTCAACTATTGATGAAACTTGGCTGACAGGAATGTTTTTATTGAGATTGGTTATCTGTTCACATTTGGCTTTAATGCTGTTTTTCAAGCCAGCATATATTGGAAGTTCCTCTTTGTACTTGGTCAAATGGCTGTGTCCGAATCTTATTTCTAAGTTATCACTAGCATTAGCTAAGTTCTGACCCGTTTCACTTAACCAAGTAACAACTTGGTTCTTCGTATCGTCAATTTGCCTCCATACAATGAGTTGAGATTCTAAGTCTTGGATGCGCTTAATGATAGCGTCATTCGCTTTCTCCCATTGAGTTTGAGAGTTTAAGAAAGCTTCTTCCAAAGGACTAGTATCAAAACCACCTAAAGTAGAAGCTTGTTTAAGGACTGACTGCTTAATGAGGTCCATTTGATCCAACAATCCTTTGGACCGTCTAAGAATTTCATAAGCTTTTTTAGCTTTGTCTAAAGCATGGGCTGTTTGCACGTAATCATGAGGAGCATCTTTGCATTCACTGTAAAGTTGATCTGCTCTTGTCATTTCCCGGTCAAAAGCGACAGTAAAATTTTTCAACTCCTGTAAGGTAGATGAAAGAAGTATATATTTGTTCTTTGTATCGCGCACTGAATTTACAATCTGGTCCCAGTTATTGTCAGCTGCCGTCAAGGCATTTTGAATAGTGCCCATATTTGGTTGATCTTCCCGCATCAAATGTAGCCCTTCTTCTCTTAGTTCTTTTCGTACCGACTGTTTATCCTTAAGTTCTGCATCTAACTTGTCAAGTTCTTCAGTCATATCTTGAATTGAAGCTTCAGTCAGAGGTACCGGTTTTTGAGCCATTTCATTTAAGACGGATTGGACGTTGTGTAATACTTCTGCTAACGCATTATGCTGTACATTGAATTTGTCCCACCTAGCTCCTACCTTTTGAACCAAATCTCTCTTCGTCGTCACTTGGTTGAGCAGAGCATCCGCTTTCATTTCAATTTCCTTAACAAGACTCGTTGGTGATATCATTCTACCTGAATTTTGGTCTGTAACCTTGACACGTGAAGGTCCATCTAATAGAGCAACGTTGCTCTTCCATTCAGGTATCTTAGTTATCACGTTGACTAGTTCTTGGCGTAATATTTCGTAGTTCTCAGGAGTGAGTTTTGGACCATCTATTTGGTACTGAATATGCCCTAGTTGTTGCTTATTATCTTCGTACCAGTTCAAGAGGTCTGACCATTTCTGTAATACGCTCTTGTTTTGTTGAATATTGTTTTCAATAATTTGGTAATGCTCTGCGATGTTAGAGTAGGTTTCGCTCAAAGCACGCGATTCATCAGGATGTGATGAGAGCGTCATATTCTTGATTTCGTTGTAAATGTCCGTAAATTCTGGAGCTTTTGCGGCATGTTCTTGGAGCAGAACATGCATAGATTGCAGTGTAGGTTCTACTTTGTCCGCAGCTATTTGATCATAGCTTTCAGTCTTTCTCCTAAAATCAGTAATCCAGTTATCGAATGTATGCAATTTGGTCATGAATTCCTGACGGACAATTATTTTGTCCGATAGCTCATTAACTCGACCTCGAACTGTTTCGGCCAAATCATTTGTGCGTTGTTTAATACTAGCTACATTATTTTTTAACAAAGTAGCTCCTTCGGGTTGTATGCTGTGACATATATTGTCACAAGTCTGAGACAAACTAATAATTTTAGCTTGCTGTTGCGAAATTTCATTGCCAAACGACTTTAGTTTGTTCAATTCACGGTCTAATTTTTCAACTTGTGGAGAATCGATAGTAACACTTCGACTACTTATAAGTTTTTCTCCATTTTCTATCCATGCTTCTAATTTCTGTGCCTCACGTTCAAAGTTCTCCCAATTAGTGACTAATTTGTCTAATTTATTGTTCCATTGATCTGCTTGGTCGTGAATTACCGCCCATCTTGAGTGAATAGCGTCGACTTCGTCGGGAGCACTTGTTTTGCCAGATAATTGATGGCTCACGCTTGAAAGAATCTGAAGGTTCATCAACTGTTTGTCACAATCAGTTAGCAATGCTTTAGATTGTTGTTGCATTTGCTGCGCCTCAGCTAGCGTTGAAGGTTTAGGTACACTGCCTAATTTAGCTTCAGCTTCTTCAACCCAAGGTTTAATTTCAACTACCCCTTTTTGATACTTTTGCCAGCTTGCTAAATCATGTTCTACAACTTTGGTTTGATGTTCTGTTGAACGCTGAAGATCAGCCATCATTTTTTCTAACAAGGCAACTTCTCCTTTTAGCCTGTTTGCGTCCTGGACTTTGTGTTCTACGGCTAGTTTAGTTCCTTGGTCTGCGACCTCCTTGATGATGTCAAGTTTTTCAGCAATTACTTTCTGCAATGCTTGTGATTTTAAAACTCGTTCTTCGGGAGTAATGTTTTCAGATCGAATATGAGAAATTAGTGCTGGGCTTTCTTTCTTTATCCATTCACGAACATGATCTAATTTATGTTCTATCTTTACCCATTCTTCGTTGAACTTCTCTAAATGTACGACTTTAGTTTGAACTTCATCTTGCACTCTATCCAGTTTCATTCCAATTGCTTCGAGGTCTTTCTCAATGACAGGCTTGGGTTTGTCAGCAGTCAGCGACTGCAATTGAGCGTAAGCTTGCTGTAACTGCGGAAGCTTTTCAGATTTGGCTCTTTCTATATCAGCATTAAATGTCTTTGTTTCTTGAAGCTCACGGGCAATGTTTGTAACGCCTAATTCCAAACCAGGGTGAGCGACATAATTTTCTATCCTATCAAGATCAGACAGTAATTCTTCCTTTTGATACTCGTAGTTGGACCACACCTTCTGCGTATCGCGCAGTTTATGAAGGCGGTCATTGGATGTCTCGTAAGCAGCGTTCCAACCGGTCTCGAGATTTCTTACGTCTTCTCTTACAAAGGCAGGTGCATTCGCGTCCTTGATCAATTCCTTGCCACGCTGCAGCATCGACATGACAGAAGGTCGCTGGCGGTCGAGCTTCTGTACAGCCGATTGTTGTTCCATAACCAACTGTTCCACGTGTTGCAAGGATTGGGGTTCCGGTTCTATCATAGCTTGTTCTTTCACGCTTTCAAGAATACAGATCACTTCATGAACCTCACGGCGATAAGTGTAACATCTCGTGTAGGTCTCAGTCTTGATCATTGTGATCTCGATTGTTGGGATGAGATTTTTGTATCGTGCAATGAGGTTTTCAAGTTTGACTTGTTCTTCTTGAGCCTCAAGCTCTGAGCAATGGTTAGTCAGCATATCCAGTGTCTGTACAAGCCACTTCATGTCTTCACGCTTCCTGTCTGCTTCACGGCAAATGTTCTAAATAGAAATAAAATAAAATTTATCACATATTAAAGTTTCAGAACTGCTTAAATTAAGATAACTGTGTTTCATATTTACCATCAGTTCCCTCAACTGTTTAAAACAGGCAGCATGTACAAATAATATTAGAGATTTTAAAACATAATTTTAAGGTGGTTCGCTTTTCATACAAAATTCAATCAAAGCTCATTAAGTAACTACACACTATTAGTACACAAATATTTCCGCATTTATCTTCTTTCGAATATTCGTTTGCGCGAAATTAACAGGAAAACAATGTTTCATACAGAAATCATGCAAAAATCATAGTTAACTTTTCATCAATTTTACGTATGTGTGTGTCACAAATGTCGTGTACAGATACATTTGCGACGTTGCCATACCATTTCCGACGTTGCCGGGCTGACCACGGCTCGAATTTGGAGTGCCGTCATGTTTAGTGCAATTTTATTGACACTGATATTTGACAGGTAGTTAATTGACCTAAGCGAGAAGTTCGTCAGCTTAGCTAAGAACTATCATGGCGTGTTATGCAAGCAGTCGCTTTTTTGCTTGCAAACGGAAGATTCCCGGTTCGATCCCCAGTAATTGTATGCTGGAACATAACTTTTTGTATTTTTGTTACACCTAAATTTCGTATTGTTTTTTTTTTTTATTTAATTTTTCTTATTATCATAAATCGATTATTAAGTATGGGCTACACGTATTCTTTTATTTTTACAAAGATAATTAGAAATTATACTCTACCTAATCTCTCTGATTTTTACAATCAGGACATCCTCACTGCAATAAAAACCGGGCAAGTGCGAGTCGGACTCGCGCACGAAGGGTTCCGTTCCGTGCCATAATGCAAAAAAAAAACAAAAAAAAGCAGAAAAAAAACGGGCAAGTGCGAGTCGGACTCGCGCACGAAGGGTTCCGTACCATAAAGCAAAAAAAAAAACGGAAAAAATGCAAAAAGAAAACGGTCACCCATCCAAGTACTGACCCCGCCCGACGTTGCTTAACTTTGGTCAAAAATCACGTTTGTTGTATGGGAGCCCCACTTAAATCTTTATTTTATTCTGTTTTTAGTATTTGTTGTTATAGCGGCAACAGAAATACGTTATCTGTGAACGCTACGCTATCACGGTTCGTGAGATACAGCCTGGTGACAGACGGACGGACGGACGGACAGCGAAGTCTTAGTAATAGGGTCCCGTTTTACCCTTTGGGTACGGAACCCTAAAAAGAAGTGTATAAAATTTCCTGTGGTTAAAAATAATGGAATCTTGACGTGTCTTTTAATTGAAAAACACATTTTAAAAATAAGTTACGGCAAATATGTAACAATTATAAATCTAATACGATCATTTATATTCTTCTGCTTTCATAAGTAATCGTTTTTGATTTTTAAAAAACCTGATAACACTGAGTATGTGGGGGAAGCGCTGCTGGCCTAGCGGAAAGCAATTCGGAGGTCGCGGGTTCTAACCCCGGCTCGTACCAATGATTTTTCGAACTTTTGTACGAAATAGCATTTGATACCTACCTATTTATACACCGATACCTATTTTTCGGTGAAAGAAAACAATGTGAGGAAACCGGACTAATCCAAATAAGTTTACTCTCTGGGTTGGTAGGTCAGGGCAGTCGATTTCGTAAAAACTAGTGCGCATGCCAATTCTGGGATTAGTTGCCAAGCGGAGATTGAATATCTGGGAGACCGACCAAAGCTTACAAAACATAAAAACTCAAAAATGCGCGTTTTCTCATAGACCTAGCTAAGAGATCAAACCCCTTATAGCAAATTTCATCGAAATCGTTAGAGCCGTTTCTGATACCATCCAAATATATAAATAAATAATTATATATCTAATAATTGCTCGTTTAAAGGTAAGATAACACAAAGGAGAAACAAAAAGAAATTACCTACTCGCACCAGTCTTGAACCCCAATCCTCTTGCACGTATTTCCACGAACATACCGTTACGCTATTGCAACATACTTACGTTGTGTGAAATTGTCTACTACAAGGATGACGGAAACACTGTTTGCATGTGTGAGTAATAGTAGGAAAAAGCGTGACAGCAACAATCCGTCGAATTAAAAAGGTGGTTTTTGCACAATGAAGTATTCAATGTTTATTTTAATAGTTCAATATTTACTTAAAGAGTGCGCGAAACATACTTTTAAGTATACAAATACCAAGACCATTTCACAAAAAAATAAAATCTGAAATTTTGCAAAAGTGGTGCCATCTAGCGAGAGTTAAGTTTTGAGTAACCTAGGCGAACCACCTTAAGAGGCCATTATGATAAGTGTCATACAGAAAGATTATCTGCTTTAACTTTGTCGCAGATATTCCAATATAGATCAGAAATATACAAACAATCATTCGATCAGTTTATTGGTTTATAATGCTAAAAAATGCTATGCTGAAACTGCTAAATAGTACCTTATTCGCTTATTTTGTTGTATCATTAACCTACCCTGACGGAAAGATACTGAAGAATATCACTAACCTGGAATATAGTCTTCTCTCGTTCAAACGCTTCAGCAGAGTCAACTTCTCTGACAATGCTATCCATAGTCTTGTCTACGTGGTCCATCCACCTTTCCATCTCACGGAACTTCTCCCTGTAGGCGTCCCACTTGGCCGGGATCCTCTGTAGCTGCTGCCGGAAGTTCTCCACTCTGTGGACGGTGCTCTCCCATTGCTGTTCACACCTCCTCAAGGCTTCTTCAAGGGACGTATCATTCGTCTGCTGGGTGTAACTGGTGGAAATCTTTTTCAGGTTCTGGAGGCAATGTTCCACCTGCATCACCTTGCCTTGGTTGCGGAAGTATTCCTCGTTCCTGATGAGAATGCCATCTGCGTCGTCGCTTTGGTTGTATGCCTATAAAACGAATGGCGTGTTACATAATTCAATTAAAGCAACAGGTTACAATGATTCAGTTTCAAATTCAGTAAATCCTTATTACTCGGAAATTAAATTTTATTTATCGAATGATTCCATTGTAGGTATATTAAACTAGGTTTTATGATTAGAGAAATAGCAAGGTGGTAATCACGACTATGAGGTAAATACGGAAATACAAGTATGTAAGGGGAATGGCACTTGTACCAAGGCATAGCAATTGCCCTGATTGATCTTACAGTGTACTTAAATTTAAGACCAGGAGTGTTCCAGTACGAAACAAACTGTGGATTCCCTGTGCATTGGGTCCAAACTCACAAAACCAACAAATAAAACACTTAACTAGACACGAACATTTACTTTGCAGGTATTTAGAATTCCTGGAAATGCCAATTAAAACACAGAAATATGCAAGTTTTTTAAACAAGAAACAGAAAAGAGTTAAAAAGTGAGACACTCGGATATAATTTTACGTAAGAAACACCACTCAATTAAAATGTCAACTAAACAAAAAGATTTTACTTTTTGACTATTGTCCCCACCTCCGATTTATTTTCGTTTAATGAAGACGCCATCTGTGAATAATGCTCACGTCAAAACCAATAAATGTTATTTTAGTTATTTCATAATAGTTTTGTTAGAAGTCTGTGTTTAGATGAAGTTATTTATGGTGTCCTTTGTATTGTGTAAAGTGTGTTTTGAGTGTTTTGTTTGTTGCGTGAAACGACAAGTGTGAATGACAGATCAGAAATCGCAAACAATATATGCTATGTTCGACTTAATTTAAAAAAAAAACCTATACCTGATGGTGATGAACTGTTTCAAGTGAGCCCGCCGCTTGGAGAGGCGATCTCTCTGTGTTCATGCAGTGCGCAAACGGTTTGTCAAGGCGGAGTTAGATTATTCGAGACCCTTAAGGCTCATTTAGACGGTGTGAGAAATCGCAAGCGAGTTTCATTACATTACGGTATTTGATTGGTCGGCTCAGTTGGACGTAACCAATAGTCCTCAATGTAACTAAAATCGCATACGAGTTCGCGCGCCGTCTAAATCAGCCCTTACAAACAAGGCCTTGTCGTGGCAGAACTCAGCATACGGTACCTGTTCCTCGTAGACGATCTCCTTCTCGATGTCCTTGATGCAGTGCGAGAACACGGCCTCGTCGAGGCGGAACTCGAGGCGCATGAGGTGCGGCGGCGCGCGCGCCAGCAGCTCGCGCCAGCGCCGCTGCAGGGTCTCCACCGTGCTGACTACTTGCGGCCGCTCTTCTTCGCTGACCAGCTGGAAGGAGCATTCAATGTAAGCACAATGTGAACGAGAGTCATACCTCTTTATTCATAAAACTTACGGGCCTGATTTAGTTAAATTATGTTTTATCCCTACCTGACAAATACATAAGTCAAAATGACAGATAAGAACAAACGATTATTAGCTAATTGAGGTTTGTAGCGCGTTTATGAATAAGGGGGATAATGTGCGCGAGTAATTTACGTCATAACGTACCACTAGTCATATTTTTAATTATGACGCATGACCATTCCTGTCTGCTTACAGGGCAAATGAGCTCAGAGTTCGCGGTGGGCCCTCAAACACAATCATCTTATCAGCTTCCTTGGAAAGACTTCTTGCGTATGTTAACACCCTGTTTAGAGTCGACTTGGTGGGTAGGACCTCCGAAAGCTACGGTGCCCCTCTCTAACTTTTGAAAAGTTTCTTTGAGTATTCATTTCTCACCTCTATAAGCTCCCGTCCAGAGCGAACGAGCTCAGACACGGCCCTCTCATCGGCTCCCTGGAAGAACCTCTTATGGAAGTCCACGGCTTGCTTGGAGTCGACTCGGTTGTCAGCCAACAGGGCTTCCGCGCGGGAGGCCCATTCCTCCACGGAACGCTTCTTGGTCTCAAACTCTTCCCAAGCGCGGGCGAGTCGCTGCAGCTCGGCCTCGCGGCGTGTCGCTTCCGAGGACACATGCGCAAATCTGTAAATGAATAACGGTGAGTAAAAAACACAAAAGACTGTCTGTTTGTGCCTGTTAGTTTAGTATTAGGTATGTCTCTATCTGTGAGTTCCTATAATTGGGTTCCTGAATCTACGATAATTTCTATGTTCAATTTGTTTGTTGTGTAATTTGTATGTTTCTGTATGTGAGGTGTGCAATAAAGAGTATTGTATTGTAGTGTATTGTATGTTAATACCATAGCTGTTGGATCTCCAAATGAATAAAATAAAATAAAATTATAGAATTATGAGCTTCTAGTGTTTATGGGGGGATATAGCCTTCATTATATTACATAGTCTGAGGCCCACTTGCACCAACCCACTAACCCCGGGTTATGCGGTTAAACAGTTTACTAAGTGTCAAATTGTACTGGTAATCCATGGTAACTCCAGGCTTAACTGGTTAACCCCGGGTTAGTGGAATGGTGCAAGTGGGCCTGATCTGGTTAACTCGCCCTGACCTATATTAGTATTATGTTAAGATCGTCGACCGCGAACTCCAAAGCTGTAACTGAGGATGCTACTTCATTCCGCTAAGATGAAAGACAGACATACCAACTATAATTGCTAAATGTATGTCTGCTCAATTCGCTTGAAGATATCACGTTAACCGATGAAAGTTTGTTCTTATGTAAATAAGGGCCAGTTGCACCAACCTTTGACAACATTTGACAGACTGATCAACGTCAGCCGGCGCGTCCCGGCGTTTTACTATGAAACTTTCCATACATGAAAATTTAGCGAACCCTTTAACGATACGAACAGTTTGGTGTAAGCGACCCTAAATGTACATTACAATGTACATAATCGCGTAATCTAATTTGAACGTTGATTAGAGACTTGGGGCGGCGTCTACGTGACAGAGGAGGCGATCCCCGTTCAGGCTCCTATCTAGTCCAACAGATATCGCTTGCCATCCAGCGCGGTAATGCCGCTAGCATCTTTGGCACTTTTGGGCTGGGTG
This sequence comes from Cydia fagiglandana, assembly GCF_963556715.1. Lineage (NCBI taxonomy): Eukaryota > Metazoa > Arthropoda > Insecta > Lepidoptera > Tortricidae > Cydia > Cydia fagiglandana. Next base: position 16,677,702 of record NC_085932.1, on the reverse strand, counting down.
GGAGTCGGAATGGGGCTGATAGTGTAAGTAGGATAGTATATTAGTAATATGTGTAGATTTTAAGTTAGGAAATTGTATGTAAATTATTTAAGTAGATTTTAAGATTGACTTTGATTTGTATTTGAAAATAAATATATAATTTATAATAATAATATAAATCCATTTGAACGTTTCATGAACCGAATAAAGTAGCATTTCTTTTGTTTCATTGCATTTTAAAACAAACGAAATTCGTTCCAATTTACTTACGGCTCAAATAAAAAAAATTAAAAACTGTATATGTTGGGTCTTAGGAGAAGAGCCGATACCTGTCATTGAGATCTCTCATGAGGTGCACTTGCTCCGTGACGTCAGCGCTGCGGTCCGCGTCGGCCGACTTCACGATGTTCTGGAAGACCTTGTTCTTGCTCTCGAGCATGGAGCGGTAGTACGTCGTCCGTGAGAAGAAGGACCGGTGGATCTCGTACTGCTCTTCTATGATTTCACTGTAAGGCAAGCAAGATGAATCAGTCAAGATCATTCTTGCAAAAGCTGTCTTAGCAATATGATAGATTCCAAAATTCATGAAAACCTATATCACTCTCAATCTATGAATCGTCTATCAAGATATTAAGTAATTGAAGATCCAATAAATATGATTTAGAAAGGAGAAGGCAATAGGGAATATTACGCAAAAATCTTTGCAGGAAGTGCCACTAGGCTAGCAGGCACTAGCACTCTAGCGATAGAGAGGCAGATAACGAAATTTCGATTTTCGCTGTAGGCTTTGATGCATCAATGTCATATTTATTCGTTACAATTTATTTGTGAAAACTAGTCAAAAAACTGTTTAAGGCATAGTACCTATGTATAAGTTACTCTATGGTTTACGACAAGTCCCAGTGCTGCACTCTGGCGGCAGATCATTGCAGTAATACTCCCTATTACTTTTCGAAGAACATCTTTTAACTCGCTGAGTCAATTTTGTCATTATGTCAGTGAACCACCAATGTTCAGGTAAACCCTACCGTCTAGTCTGGTGTGTCGTGGCCAGCGCCTCTTCCGCCTTGTCCAGCCACTGGCCGATCTCCCGCTGGCCGGTCTCGAGGGACTCGTGCTGGACGAGTAGCTGCCGGTACTGGTGCAACTTGACTGGCACGGTGGCGCGCACTCGCACTAACGCTTCCTTCTGCTGCTTTAGCTTCGCCATGTTAGCTTCTACCTCGTCGCGGGGTAGCTCGGCGATTGCGTTTTGGAAGGTCCTGAAAGAATACGTTGTGTTTTAGCTCTCTTGTATTTAACCTAAACAAGTATGGAACATCATTATTAACCCCCCGATCCTGTTTAAAATTCTCCTGAGTTAATCGCATGTCAAACACGCAACTTGGCAAGTAATTTACAAAAATTTCGCGTGCAAACCTCACCAACCAATTTCGTAACTAAGCCTAAAGATTCAGATAAACGGTACCAGAACCCGCAAACGAGTTGTTTTGTTTCATTGACGATGATTGAAGTACAAGAAAAACAATCGAATACACTAAAGCAGGGTTTACCAAATTGCGGCCCGCGATCCGGATCCGGACGCCGACCTATTTTATTTTTTTGCTTTTTTAATAAACTCGAGTAGAAATGGACCACGATGGTCATTTTATTTTAAGATCCGGACCCCTGAAGAAACGAATTGGTGACCCCTGCACTAAAGTAACAAAACCGACACGCGTGCTCTCGCTCTCGCACCATCCAAATGAGCGTCAACTCGTCAACATTCAGACTTATTATTTACCTGCTTATGGTCTTAAAGAGTTCCTCGTGGTGCTCAATCTCGCTGTTGAGCTGCAGCAGCTGGTCGATGTAGGCCTGGATGTCCCGTGTGGCAGCACGCGGCTGGCGCGCCAGCAGCGAGTCGGCGGCGCGCAGCCACGAGTCCAGCGCGGCCGCGCCCGCCGCCAGCTCGCGCCGGTGCCGCAGCGCGTCGCCGCCGCGGACGTACCTGCACATACATGTCTTGATTTTAGACGTTTGAAATACTACTCTACTGTGTAAGGTCCGGGCTTTACTTAAACACACCTTCGAGTGTGCGTTTACACATAGGGGACAATTTTTTGTAGGTTCCGATGGCCATTCCGTACAAAGCGATTAAGTAAACTTGGTCGTACACAAAATTAGTCTGATTTATCTTTTCTGGAGGCGATCGTTAACAGAAAACCGGGCAAGTGCGAGTCGGACTCGCGCACGAAGGGTGCCGTACCATAATGCAAAAAAAAAAACAAAAAAAGCAAAAAAAAACGGTCACCCATCCAAGTACTGACCACTCCCGACGTTGCTAACTTTGGTCAAAAATCACGTTTGTTGTATGGGAGCCCCATTTTAATATTTATTTTATTCTGTTTTTGTTGTTATAGCGGCAACAGAAATACATCATCTGTGAAAATTTCAACTATCTAGCTATCACGGTTCGTGAGATACAGCCTGGTGACAGACGGACGGACGGACAGCGAAGTCTTAGTAATAGGGTCCCGTTTTACCCTTTGGGTACGGAACCCTAAAAACGAAACGAAACGAAACGCTACTGTCTTTCTACCACTCTTTCATATTAGTGCGATAGAGACCGAGCGTTTCGTTTTTCTGCGAACGTTTGTCATCTTGGCTAGGCCCCCTATTCCCAAACGTGTTATCTATAACCCTACTTTCAACATTTTTCCGTTCGGTCAACACGATCAATCAATCTTTTTCATCAATTTAATTGAAGAAAATTATAATGCAAAAAATTCATCCACCAAAATATGGAAATATTATCGTTAAAATTATTATGAAAATGCACATACCTCTCGGCTTCTTCCCATACGCGCTCCCATCGTTCGGTGATTTCGATGTACTTCCGCTTGACTTCTGACGCGATGTCATCAGATGACGTCGCAGCCAGGAATCCGGCAGCATCACCGAGCAGTTGGTGCTTCTCCTTCCACACGGTGAGGTCTTGGAAGAATTCCAATCTTTCGTCTTCAGAGACGCGCAGCATGTGTTGCGCCTTGTCCAACCAAGTTGTAAAGTCATCAGACAAAGTGTTCCACCTGTCCCAATGAGCTATCACTTCTTCGAGTACGCTTCGGGCGCACCTCACGTCTGAGGACACCCTACGCCACGTTTCTGATACTTCTCTCAAAAATGCATCAATCTCTTTAGCTTCAGTCCTATCTACTTGACACACTCTCTTGTACTCTTCCGCTACTTCTTTTATATCAACATACGCTCTATCAAACTCTTGGAAAATCTTATTCTTTGTCACAAAGTTATCATAATCATCTAATAAGGCACGAACGTGATCAATGCGGCCGTATTTTCCGGTCCACGTGGCTAGTTTAGCCTTGGTCAGTTCTGTGAAAGCTACTATGCAGCATTTGTGTTCTAAATATTTTAATCTAGCTTTTCTTTGTGGGGCTCTTCGACTCACAGTCTCTAAGCGCTCTTTCATTTCTTGAAGCCTCTCCCCGGGGATTCTTGAAGCGTCAGGGGATCTTAACGCGGCTTCAAACCTATCAACAACTTCAGGAAGACTGGCGAAGAACGAGCTATGTTCCTCTAGTTTCTCGCTGATGATAGCTGCCGTTCTTTCGTCAAGGCTTGTAGGTATTTCGTCAAAGTATAAAAGGTATTCAGCTCTGGCCAGCCATTCACCGACCATTCTGAAATCCCCGGGTAAGTCAGAGTCCAAAAGCCAGAGCCATCTTCTGTAAAGTCTTTCGAGTTCTGTCCAGAGGGAAACTAGCTCGCGCCACGACTTGGGCGCGATGGCTACTAAGCTTTGTGTGTACATGAGTTTTTCGAGTTTCTTGTAGACAGGTTCTCGGGCGAGCCTGTCGTTTTCGGCGCGGACGTAGTCCTCGTAGTTTCGCGAAAGAGTTCGCGTGTCGTATTGCCTTTGAATGATGGTGACGCGTTCCGTCAACCACATTCTAAGAGATTCGTATTCCTCCTGTACTGCCGCTACAGCGTCCGGTCCTGTTGTCTGTAAAAAAACAATGGCTTATTATCACTAATCATTCATTTATTTATTATCTTAATGCTAGTATTTTTATAATAAACAAGCATATACCTTGGGTTCAGGATATTTGTGCAAAAACTGTGCCACATAAGTCATAATGGATCTTTCATCTGGCTTCTCCACATCCACATCTTCTGCATCCAGAAGCCTGGCGATGCCCAGTTCGTTCTCAGCTACGTCGAAGGCGTGTTCCAAGCGCTGTCTGTTCGTCTTCCTCTTCATCTCGGCGAGATTGATCAGGTTGGCTTTAATTGCGTCGATAATGGCAAGGAAAGCTACACCATCACGCCAAGAGGGACCAAAGTCTGATACATGAATGTTGGAATCCCTGGAAGAAAGAGTCTCAATTTAGCAATAATGACAAACAAACTATAATTTCTGAATATCTTTACCAAGAATTCGATCAGGTTACTTTATCTTTTAAAATTTGTAAAAGCGCGCTAATGCCACTGACGGCATCTTGATTTGTATGGTAAGTAAGAGTGCTTAAAAGCGTAATGCCATACGAGCGAATATATATGTCGGCGGCCGATCGTAAAATCAGGCCGAACGGAATATCCCTGTGTAATGTTTTAACGGTAGTGAATTAAACCAATAGCGGTAGGATAGGTTCGTTAGGTTGCTAATAGTAATATGCTCACTTGGGCAGGGCGTTGGCGACCCACTGCAGCAGCGTCTTCTTGGCGCCCTGCTTCCAGCGGTCCTCGGCGCGGTGCGTCGGGGTGGCGGCCCCGGACTCCTGCGACATGACGGACGCGCAGCGCGACCCGCCCAAGTACTCCAGCGCTCGGCTGTTCTCCTCGATCTGAGGACAAGTTTCTAGATTACGACCAGCGATAGAACAAGGTTACAAAAGTTTCAAAACTTAATGATTATGAGGCAGTTATTTTTTTATAGGTACCGATAGTAATAGGAAGGCTATTTTAATATCTATCATACATGGTCGTGTCTACTTTAAATCGCTGTTACAATAGGTCGGCGAGGGTGAGCTTAAATATAATATGACGTAAGACATGTCAAATTATAAGGTAAATAGCTCACCCTCGCCGACCTCTGGCTAACACTAACACTATTATTTTAGCCTTCAGCTATCTACACTGTTAAATATTATACGTATTTAACACTAGTCACAATGTAATTATCCAAGGTAATTAAAAAAAAATCTTCTCGCGATACGAACGACAGTCACCAACTCAACTAAAACAAACTTCACTATGATCGACTAAATTCAAAAGCGATTGTATCCTACCTTGTCTTTAACCAGCCGTAAAAGAAACTAGACACTGTCAATAAAACTGCCACATACTGTGCGTTGTCATTTATTATTAAAGCGATCACTTAAAGGCTAAGACTAAATGTGTAATTGGGTAGTTTATTAAATAGTAATAGTAACCTATTAAGTTTGTATATGGTTTTGGCTTTGGTTCTCTTTAATATATTATTAGTATTGCTATTAAAACAGATAGTGAAATACAATATAAAATACGCGATTCAATGCGCAGTTAACGTAAGTAGGTACCTAGCTAAATCGGAAACCAATAATAAAGTTATAATTTAAAAATTTACATGGACCGCCAAATACCGGACTTTATTACAAAAGTGTAATAACTTGTAATAAGTAATGTCAGTATAGATACTGATAGTGTACAGCACGTTAAAGTAGGGTCAGCCAGCGAAGTGTTACAGTTCCAATCAGTGCACAAAACGACTACCGACTACGTATTGATATGTATGACACTATTATAATATCGAATAACAATATAAACAAAGAAGTCTTATATTTTGGGAAGTTTCAATAGCATATCAAGCTAATCTTGCTATTTGAAATCCTGTGATATAATTCTAGAACATAAAAAAAAACTACCTATCTATCCCATAAGTACACATCGAAGACATCGAAGTAAACAAAACATTTTGAAATTCTGATAGAAACCAGAACAGAAGTTGCTAAATCTACCTTCTAACTATGCTATGCTACAAGCAACGCATACCCACCTTTGGTCCTCTATCCTGTGGGTCCAATATACTGAGTGAAGCTTGCGCAAACAAAATACGTTCAAGCCAATTAAAATGAGAATATGTCAATACAACATTCAATATAGGAACACAACGATGCAAGTATATAGTTAGAAGTGAAGCAAATATTTTACAATTACTGTTTGCATTTCACAAGCCATATAAATAAACCGGTAAGGGTATTTATATTTTCCGGTTTTTTGAATAAAGGGTTTATTCATGCCCTGTAGGGACACTGTCGCGGTCTTTGCACAAGGGGCCTCACGGAATGTTGGGCACAACTATACTGTATATGTATATTACATAAAGTTTACGGGTAGTAATGCATAATTTACGGGTAGGTATCGATTCAAATTTTAAATGGCCAATTATTGTGTTTACTTGTAGGTACAGTCGGTGCCCTAACATAAGCATCCCGTTTTCTATACAGAGTATGGTGACGTGGTGGGTACTTAAGTGGGGGCACTTACTGTACAGACATTTGCAAGATATAATTGCTTTACGTAACGTATAGAGTGCCCCTATTTAAAATATATTAAAAGTAGGTATATGGGCATAGGACAATTAGAGAGCCCTAAACGCAAATATAAAATAATAGCAGCTGTTTTATGTTTACTGCACTAGGCGATTTAAAATGTTATAATTATAGATGAAATGTTGCCTATAATTTTCCCAATTCATTACTGTATGTTTAACATTAACGCAAGTGTACTTAGGGTCGGTTGCACCAAACTGTTCGTACTATCGTTAAAGAGTTCGCTAAATTTTTATGTATGGAAAGTTTCATAGTAAAGCGCCGGGGCGCGCCGGCTGACGTTGATCAGTCTGTTAAATGTGGTTGGTGCAACTGGCCCTTAGTGTGTGTTCTGTGAAACAATCTGATTATACATAGTACAGCGGCCAGGGGGCCTCCAACACTAATCGATGTGACTGGACAGTATACTACTGACAAGTGGTATGGTTGTGTTCAGTAGAGTGTACTGAGTACGAAATAAGGACTTGTCACTTTCTAAGACTGTGGGGGGGTTAACTGTGACGTCACAAAGATGGCGGTCCCGGGTTTCAAAGTTTAGATTGTTACTCGGCAAGTTATTAACAGATTTTTAAAAATGAGGTGTCCTTTGAAAGCTGATGAAATGTAGAATAAAACATGCTATATAACCAAAAGTATAATTCAATAAATTTTTTTTTATTTGCAAGAATACAAAAACTTTACATATGTCTTTTTTTTCTCACCCAAAATACACAATGAAAACGGCCACTTACATAAAAAATATGTTATATAAATAATTTAGCTAGGTGACTAACCTACACGTTACTTCTTGAATTTTGTGAATCCGATAATAAACAAGTAAACTATGATGATTATACCGCGGGCGCGGCGCAGGGAACCGCGCGCGCTCGGTTACTTGGAGGCGCGGGCGTGACTGAGAATGCTGTATTGTATATCAAAAACAAATTAACATTTTTAAACTAATGCTATATCAAATGAAAGATATTTAAATAACCAATAAAACTTGGTTATAAACTGGAGCTTGTCATCTTATACATAAGTATATAGAAATAAATATAAAATAAAAATCCATAGAAGTATTCATTTTTATATTTAAAAAATAACGATTATTAGTGAGAGTTATCGAAAATAATTATCATTATGAACCAAATTCATGTTATAAAGCATAAGTATCCTGGCAAGCGATATCTCTATACCTCAGCAAATAAAAAATAAAATAAAATAAAATAAATAAATCATTTATTCACGGAAACAGCATTTATATAATAGGTACAACCTCCGCCAAACTGTATAACAGTTTGTTGGTAGAAATAGGCTCCTCTCTTTACATACTGTTTTAAACTATTTACTTATTTAGGTATTTAAACTATTTTAGATACTGGTATAAGTTACAAATATAAGTTCAATATAACATGACATTTTCGACGTCCTTAAGTTCGTTTTCTTTCAGTGTGTCCCTACCGAATGTATTATATCGCGGTGCCACGTACATAGTACATTCTGCTAGTAAGGTAGTAAGTGAAAGAGTAAGCTAGGCTCCTTCCTTACCACAGTGTGGACAGGAGGTGTCTCTACTAATTTCCATTATCTTAAGAGGTCTGTTGAGGGTGTTATGACCAGTAATGATACCCGTCAGTAGTCTCAGACTGCTCTTACCTAGTTTCAAAAGATACCTGGTTCTCCTGTGATCTATACCTTTAGTCGTCATCTTCGACTGTGCTTACATCTCCATCTATTTACCTTTTCCATGTCTCCTTTCGTAACATTCGCTGACATTGGCAGAGCCGGTTCCGGACCCATTATATTCCGTCTCCGCCTCCATCCTCGCCAACAAACTGCAATCGCAGTTTGGCGAGGAATATAATTTGTGACAAAATTGTTGTGTACTTCATGATAAATAAATTAATAAAAATAATCCTCGCCAGTTCGTGCGCCGTCTCATTTCCCGTCACTCCTATAGTGTCCTAGGTACCCATGCCACCGTGACACTTCTTTATTTGCCTATCGAGATAAGCTCCTCTCGACATCCTCTTACGAGAGAGGAGGTGTCCGATATTTTCTTTAGTGACTTTAGTGCTGCCTACTGGCTATCTGTATATACAGTGAAACCTGGATAAGTGGGATCTCAAGGGACGAGCAAATTTGTCTCACTTAAAGAGGTTTTTCACTTACCCAGGCTCTCAGTTAGCCAGGTACAAATAAATTTCTGTCTCATTTACAGAGGGTTCCATTAATAGATGTGAGAATAGAGTATATTTCAGTTATAGAGGTGGTTAATAAGGTATTTAGTAATTGTCTTTAAAAATAAATAAGGTAAAATAATCCTTGACCCTAAATATTTTTAAGTCTGTTTAAATATTTATTTGAATTTATTTTGAATGATCCTCCAAAGGAGAGATATTTCAAAATTAAATTAAATTTGATACGGACTTCATTGCGTATTAGAAATTTAATAAATAAAAAAATATTTTTTCGTGTTACTTATCAAAATTTCAGCTTTCGTTTCGATAGTTTTAACTACTTACATAAATTAACTAAATCAAACTTGAAGTTGTTTAGACACAATTAGGTAAATGCGGAATTTGTGGATAGACTAAGAGTAAGTAAGAATACGGAAATTGTTCAATGAAGTCCAAGTTAGAAAAATGTAATCTAATAAATATACAATACAATACAATACAATACAATACTCTTTATTGCACACCTCACATACACGTAGTCATATAGTCTCAGTAAAAGAGGTAAAATACACTCTCTGTCTCAATTATAGAGGTAAATGTGACTATAAAATCACAACAACGAATCCCAGTTATAGAGGTTCGTTTTTCTCAGTAACAGAGTTACATGAGTCCCAGCTATAGAGGTTTCTCACTTATCCAGGTCCCACTTAACCAGGTTTCACTGTATTACAAGAGCGCCTTCTTGCTGCACACTATCTTTAACTATACGTGCACAGCGGGCTATTGCACATACCTCTGCTTGGAACACGCATATCTGCACAGTGATATTACTCTATATACTTATTATTAGATGACAAGCACCAGTTTATAACCACTTTTTATTGGTTATTTAAATATCTTTCATTTGATATATCACTCGTTTAAAATTGTTAAGTAGTTTTTGATATACAATACAGCATTCTCAGTCGTGCCCGCACCTCCAAGTAACCGAGCGCGCGCGGTTCTCTGCGCCGCGCCCGCGGTATAATCATCGTAGTTTACTTATTTATTATCGGATTCACATAATTCAAGAAGTAACGTGTAGCTTAATCATCTACCTGAATTATTCATATAACATATTTTTTATCTAAGTGGCCGTTGTCATTGTGTTTTATGGGCTACAAAAAAAAGACCAATGTTATGTTTTCGGATTTTTGTAAATAAAAAATAATTAATTGAATTACACTTTTAATTACATGGCATGTTTTATTCTACATTTCACCAGCTTTCACAGGACACCTCATTTTTGAAAATCTGATAATAACTTGCCGTGTAATTATCTAAAATTTGAAACCCGGGACCGCCATCTTTGTGACGTCACACTTAACCCCCCCACAGTCTTAGAAAGTGACAAGTCCTTATTTCGTACTCAGTACACTCTACCGAACACAACCATACCACTTGTCAGTAGTATACTGTCCAGTCACATCGATTAGTGTTTTAGGCCCCCTGGCCGCTGTACTAACATGTTTGTACATAATTTGGGTGTGTAACACGTGCTAATGGTCTAATGTTGTCACACATTGCAAATTTGAATAATGTGCAGCTCTGCAGATACTTTCTATTTATGTTACGGTGAGATTTCTTTGGATTGTCTACCTGATAAATTAATTAAGAAGGCATACAACGAAATCTTTTGTACTCCGTTTTGTACTTCGCTAGAGCTATTGAAAATCCCACGCTCACCTGGAAGTAGAGGATGATGGTCCATATTAGACCAAGAACGACGGCAGGTCGGCCGTCCACGAGGTCCGCTGCGTTGATGTTCACAAGCTTGATTCGTTTTCCCGCGAGGAACCTCAACGCAGTGTTGGCATTGGACAAAAAGTGCGGGCGGCGTAGGACGCGACCGCGTTCCATTGGCTGAAAAAAAATGATGCGCGTTAGCCTAGTAGGTTCATATACATATATATTTACAATAAAATACATCTATTATCTTCAGTGGTTGGTTCATCTCGCCAGTACCTAATATAGGCACTAATATACTAATCAGTCTAATCACAATTGTAAGGGTACTCACCAGTTTCTCCCCCGACAGCACTTCGAGCAGCGCCAATAGTTTGGTGCCATCGCGCAGATCATGTATCAAATCGTCGATGCGCAGTGGCGGTATGCGCTGGGAAATCAAAAAAATACATTACAAATTAAGGACCATACAAAAAAAATCTAAAATCAATCTATGCGTAAAGATCGAGAATATAATGCCAATTTTATCGTATTATTATTTTAATTAAATACAGAAATGGTCTAAAAACTACAATGTAGTAATGCAAGCCAGTGAAAATGTGTTAAAGAATATTGATTACATCCATTACAGAGTAACAGTAAAAACGCGGACGCCACGCCCTCTATAAAACGAGCAAATAGTTAATGGTAGATACCTTTTACGCATAGTCTGATATTACGCTCTTTTGATGGAGACTGTAGCAACACCCTTCTAACTATTTCATTGGGATCAATATCACGTGCAGCCTAATGTTGCTTAATATATTCATCGGCACACCTAACGATCGAACCACAAAAAGGAATAAATAAAATGTGCCGTTATGACATGACATGAAATAGATGGACAGTTAAATACCTCACACGTCCAATTTATATTTATGTGGAATTAGCGTTGGAACTACTAGCTACACTGTGTATTATTTATATGTATATGTTTCTACAAGCTTAAGATTATGTCCAACTTTAAGATTTTGCTTCGTTAGCCTAATGTGTTGTTCCAACCAACATTAAAACAATAAATATTTAACTAAACTTATGGCAACCGGAGACTGATCCCGATTAAATTTATATAGGACCACCCTTGAGGCATAAACATTTTACTGATCACATTATAACATCAAGTTAAACTGTGATGATTTATGGAATGCTATTTTTAGACTATAAGTAAATAAAATATGTCTAGACAATTTGTCCCCTGAGCGATTTGCAATAATACAAATAGTACAAATGGTAATACATAATATTATACTTAAGTGTCCAATTTAATAATTGAAAATAACTAAGTTTAGTAGGTAAAGTCGGACCAATCAAACTCTACATTGTCCACATGACATTTGCAGGAACACAGTGTCGAGATGTCATCATTTAATGTCAAAATTTTATAAAAATATGATGTACACGTCATATTGACACTACAGATTTTTTTTCTTGTACACGTAACGTACATGACGTTTCATACGCACATACAAGTACGCTAGTGTAAAGTCCAAGCACGTACAGAATTTTACTGGCCAGTTGATGACTTTACCCTTTAAGCCTTACCTTCGACAAATGTGAATTGATCCAATTAACGAATGTCTTCTTCTGTACTCTTTCCTGTTCATCTGAAATAAAAAAAAAAAACATACGTTGTTTAATTTATTTCAAATCAAATTTATGTAGATGGTCTAAGAGCGGCACATTAGCGTATTTTTTCTGCGCGTGTACGGTCGTTTCGGTACGTTACGAGCTTACACGCGCGCTATATTATTATTTCGCTACATTTGGTCTATATGTGCCTACACGCGCTTCCAAAAACGAGCTTATAGGCGCTTATAAAACGCTATTCTATTACTTACTTAAGAGTTGAAACGTTTAATGAATAAATGGGAACGCGGATCCCATGACTATAGAAACGCGCTGAACGTGTTTCTGGGATGGGATTAGTAGGCTAGTTCTCTATTGGAAAATTAATCTAATTTACAGCAATTGTTAATGCACAGAATACTTTACTAAAAAATGATAGCATGTTTCATTGCTTTTAATGATTCTAAAATCAGCATAAGCCATATAAAAATATAAAGATGAATTGTATAACTGTGCAGACGTCACTCGTTGTATTTCTCATAATAATTACAAACTAACAAATCGTTTTGACAATTCACAAAGAGTTGTGGTTATTTACTTAAAGTCCGTTTCTCCGATTATACTCGAACTTCTCTAGGTCTATTCGATCTATGTAGTCGGAATGTTACCTACTATAGTAAGCTATGATCTAATATCGAATGTTTGTTCAAGTCCACGTAATCATACGATTATTTGTATCGATGATTCACTTTCTCCATTGCCAAATAGTTCTGCCAAGTTCACTGCACCAACTCCACTTACCCATAACAGACATCTGCCAAATATCACGTCTATTTCTAGTCCATGAGTTCATAGACTCCAACTATAATTAGATATCGTTTATTAAAGGAAGTTTTAATTCATTTAGTAAGTCCCCTCGACTAAGGAGGTATCAGACCAGACCTGCCAGCATGAGTTGGCTCTTGCACGCGACTCCATAGGTACATCTTGCGCGACTTCAAGTAGCTAGGTATGGATTAAGCACGCGAGAACATAATTTGTGCTAGACTGTCTGTGAAGTTTATGCATGAATTCAAACCCATGATGATCGAAGTCCCTAAAGCATGCCCACGGCACCATACTTGGATTCCTGTATTACGGCATTTCAGGGCAACTTTTGAGAAGTTTGCTAACTGATCAATATATTTTCTGATACCATCATTCCTTCAGGAATCCTGAAGTCACGCATCCGCTCGCAACTCCTGAACACGCAGCTGGCACAGCGTGGCACCAGCTAACGGCGGCAACGGCCGATCTTTGGCAGGTTTAGGGTTGTACGGTTAATCGACAATACTTTCATTTGCTATTGGGAGCGTTAGGGTTTTCATTTGGCCACAAACGAGAGCTAAATATAGGTACCTAGAGTAATTAAAATAAGCAAATCTAACTGTACTAACGCCGTGGGATGCAAATGGAAACATGTATGAATACTAAACAAAAATTAGTATTTTCATTATTTTCAGTTTATTTGAAAATGCAAATTGCACAAAAATATTAAACAGAATCTAGTTTGGAGAGTCACATTGTTTGAGAGTTGACATATCAAAATAAATAAAAAAGTGTAGTGCACAACTTTTAATATGATACACAACTTGCAATCGCGCGGTATATATAGCGGAAGCAGTTATAAAGTTGACCCAAAAAAATTTTATTAAGCTATGAGCTTCATCACATATGTTCCTTGAGTAATTCTAAGCATTTCAAGCCTGGGAGGCAATGAGAAATGTGCGTCTACTCGGATTTGTAATGGATTCAAACTTTCAACCCCTTTTTAACCCTGTTAGGGGATGAATTTTACAAAACGCTGAAATTACTTTTCCTGTCTTTTAAAAATATCCCCAAATACAAAGATTCAAGTCCCGCGTTCGAAATTTTTTTTGATTTCCATACAAACTTTCAACCCCTTTTTCACCACCTTAGGGGATGAATTTTCAAAAACGCTGAAATTAGTTTACTTGTATTTTAATAATATATCGTTTTACGAAGTTTCAAATTCCTAGCTTAAAATAAAACTTGAACTCCATACAAACTTTCATCCCCTTTTTAACCCCCTTAGGGGTTGAATTTCTCAAAATCGCTTCTTATCCCTTGTACACTTTATAAATGTAATCTGGTGTGCAAATTTCAACTTTCTATCTTTTGTAGTTTCGGCTCCGCGTAGCAAAAATCTCCAACCAAATTTTTCACCGTTTTACGGTTTTGTTGTAAAACTACTATGAAACTGAAAAAAACAAATATCAGCAATGAATTATAAGTCTTTGGTTTATACGAAAATGATACCAAACTTGCCCTTGTAGCCACCAGGATCAGAATAGATTTTTATTAAAGATCCCCCACCCTCCCCGACTAGACGCACTCTTCTTTTTGCTTCCCAGGCTAGAAATGCTTAGAATTACTCAAATATCAGATGTGATGAAGCTCATAGCTTAATAAAAAATTTTTGGGTCATGTATGGCAGCGTTACATAACTGACTCCAGAATATTTTCGCCCACATAGAGTGCAAGTTACGTATTATTACAGGTACACAGTTGAATTGACAGCCCTATTCATACTTGAGGCGACTTTTCAACTTCCCCTCAATAGCATCGCGTGCGAGATAACACAACGAAGTTACCCCATTACTGGAGGCTAAGTTTGTTCACATGAAGTCTCGCTATATTTTGGATGATAATCCAGATTTTGTTTAATATTTGACAGCCCTTTCATAGGCGTACCCACGGTGCGCCAAGGTGGGGCAGTTGCCCCACCCTGGTCTCTGACCATAAGCTAAGAATTTCTGTTTCAACCATACCCTGTTACAACGTACCCAGCCTCCCCTACTTCTGCCCCACCCCTTAAAAAATGCTGCGTACGCCCATGAGCCCTTTGGTTCTCCAGGTTTCAATAATAGGATTCTAATAATGGTTCACTGTATCTACTCATGTAATGTACTCGTTATACTTATATTTAGCACATTTATTCGGTTTGCCGCTATGCAGTCCTGACTCTACACAGTAAGTTAGAAATATTATACCTAGGTCTCTCTCTACTCTCATGATAGTACCTATATATATAGTGGTCTTAGAAACGGAACGTACATATGTATACATGTATATGCCTTATGAATTATGAATATAAGTTTAACGACCAGTCATAATTTTCCTTTGCCATGAAAGTTGACAGGCTGGCATTATACACTCGTAAAGAAATAAACAATGACGAATTACGAGCCGTTGTTGAGAGCCTTCGCGTTAATGTCATTTCAGACGAAGTAACAAAATTGCTATTAAAATATTGTTGGCGTCGATAAAAATATTAGGGAGCGTAATGTGTTGCCTAGTCATAGGTAAATCCAAGAAAAAAACAAATGAAAATGAATTAAGTAATTACATAGAGTTGATTTATCAACACTTATATTCTACAGATGCGGCCTTTCATTTTTTGTCCAATATAGTTAGTTTAGTCTAAACAAGGGCTAAATATGACAATAATGGTTTAAATGCATAATCGCTTTTAAACTGAGAAATGAAATGACTAGTTAATTGGATACAGACGATACAGTACTGCGCTACGTAGCATTGACTTCATGAAGGTATTTTCTAGGAAATCCAATCGAAGATTACGCTAAAGCCTGCTTTCTAAGTTAAAACCGATTTGCAATTAAATTTAAATCCACGAGTAATTAAAATTGGAGTTAATTTCCATACTGGGTACATCGCGAGCAGTTTAGCAAGAACCGTTTATGTTTTCCTAGAATTTTCACGTTCATTAGATTTTCGTCTATTCTGAGACTGAGGTACAAACCACCGGTATGATTGGCATTTGTGGTATACTGACTCATGGTTTTAAACAGCAATTTGTAAGAGCGATAAAAGCGTTGTTTTGGCGTAGCATATATTAGCACATAGGTATGATTGGTAGTATGAACTGTTTCTTGGTGGCTTATTCGGTTTTTGTACTGATATTCTATGTTGAATCCTCATGTCTGAGTTAAATATGAACACTATAAGTATATTAGGTACTATGTTGATGACTTTCTACAAGTCCTTTCTTAATGGGAGCTCTGGAGTTCGACGCGAGTAGCCTATGCTATCAGTAGGTAACCTTTCATATAAAGAAAGTCTTTATCTTACCATATCATTCATCAAACAACCCTGTTTTTTGTATTTGGGTCATACACATAAGTTATTAGGTTCATGTCTCTCTTGTGGCTAACTGATATGTATAATAAGTAATAACATTAATAACTAATAACTGATACACACAAGTTGAACTAAATATATTTCCCAGAGGAAAGACAACTTCTGTTTTGTCACACGATAAATTTAAACACTAAGCTTAAGTTTAAGATGGAAGGAATAAAGAGTCACTAGAACCTAGGTTTTGTAATATAAGAAAACAGTGCGAGTACCTACCCGTTTAATCCGAGTAACTTCTAATACTTGCTCTAAATATTATATTTTTATTACGATTTTAAGCAATAAAACTAATACTAGACATATTTCTTGGTAAAGGTACGTACATGGATATACATTGATAAAAATTTACGTACTTACATATATGTAGGGAGTAGCTAGGTACATAACTATGTTGGCTCAGTGCGTTTCGTTATACATAATATGTATATGGGCATTTTCATTTAACTTGTACAAGTTAAGCGCGATTTAAGTCGTGTTTCAGTAACGTCTAACCGTTACATTCCTGACAAAATGTATGGGATTTGACATTGACCGTCAGTTTTGTAACGATTGCTAACCGGCCGTTAAAGGTGTTCAATTAAGTGAAAATGCCCATATATTCGGCCCCTCCAATTGCGGCCGTATTGAATTGACCCGTGGCGACACTCGCTATAATTGGTGCGACACTAACAAGTACCCTTAATAAGCAGATTGCGTAGGACGACATCGTAAACGAAACATTGTATTAAACCACATCCCACCTTAGACAAATCAACTAAGTATTCGTGACAATTGCTTCGCGCATTAACTTTGCTTTATTGTTTAAAAAAAAATGACGAAGCCTGTTGCGGATATCATCATTGGTTTGTTTTGGACGAAGCATGTTGCGGATTTGCATTTGTAGCCACCTGACGAAGCCTGCGTTGTGGATATCCTAATGAAAAATTTGGTGGAAGTAGTTTTATATTTTGTATTTATTTAAATTGTTTCGGATCTATTATAATGACTAAGTATCTTATAATTAAGACTAAGCGAAATTCAAATATGTGAAAACTTACCAATATTTAGGTGACCGATTTCAAAACGGATTGTCTTATTTTTTCGGCATCATTAATGCTTTGTGATGCCACTTGCATTAAAAACTAACCTAAATATAGAAAGTTCCTAAACGTTCGCAATATATAGCTTCTTTTCCAAGGCAAGGGTTTTACTGATCTATTCATTCCGTTTTGACTTTTTCCTCGAATTTATGAATGACGCGGTAAGTTTTCTTTTATGTGCCTGATGTCTAGACAAATTTTAATGGGGTGCCACACTGGCGTTCTAACTTTTTGTGTCTCGTGCCAACGTATTCACGGCCATTATTGTTGTAAGTTTAGATGGACACCTACAATATATGGTGTACTCGTATGAACAATTAAACATGCCTCACTCAATCAACTACGATGTAGATGTGTATACCTACTATATTGTTTACTTTCATTGACATATTCATGGATATTGATTGACTAACTAAGCGAGTAACCACGAAACCACAAACACGCCATGCTTGAGCCAAATCATTTGGAATAATACCTAAGGGCTCCAGGCTCCATGTCCATGTAGGTATTACGTTATCGATTTTAGGTGTGTTTCGGTATAGGGATTATGCGAATTACCACATTAGTTGAAAATAAAACAGGGTACGGGATTATTAACATTTAGAAGAAAGAAAATCAGACCTCAAAATCATCGGTCACATCCTTTGTTCCGGATAGAGTTTGTATTAAGATTCTGAACCGTAGGGCTGCTACACAGTATATGTACAAGAATCCAAAAAACGACATCTACTTTATTATTAAAATGTTTTAAATCATAAACGTTAATAACTTTAATTCTTGTATGATTTATTTAGAATTTATATTCAGTTGACGCTGTGCCACGTTATAACCATAACCTAATAAACCTCAGTAATAGGTACCTTTGTAAAATCAAAATAAATAAGACAAATGTCAAAAGCTTTTTAAATATGTTTAAAAACTTCTCGCTTTGCAACCGTTAAAAAGAAAACCTAATTAAAAATCAGTTAACGCTCGCACTTGACCGACATTTTTAACTGCGATGTATTGGCAATGGGCGCGGTGACGTCACCCATTGACGGCGCAGGCGCCAATGTCAGCCATTGTCAACACCACCAGACATGAGTGACCTATTGCCCCACATCCCAGTTGACACTTCAGAGATCTTTGCTCACTGGGTGAATGTCAACAAATTGATGATGAACTGAGGTCACAGGATCAGAAAAGGAATTTAGAGGTCCACGCTGCCTAGGCGTGTAACCCTCCTGTCTAGAAACGGGTGAGCTTTTGTGCCACTATATTTATAGGATCTGAGGGGTTTTCTTATAGTGGGCAATTTAGACCAGGATGTTGATGGCTTGATAGCGTTTTGAAAATCGACAACACCCATACAAAGCAAATTACGCGACTCTTTATGGAAATTCACCCAATTTAGATCGTCAGTTTGATTAAATCCCGCTTCGACAATAGAGTGATTCCTACAATTGGTAAGAAATAGTAACAATTTTCAGCCTTAATGTTCTTGTCAAGGATAGCTTTTTATCACCTTTACGTGAAACAAATAAATAATTTGTATCTAGGCCGAAGTTTCAGGTTTTCAACTCTGAAATACTGGAACACTAAGATACAGCCTTCTGGCACTGAAACCCTATTCCGACAAAGGTCACCGCAAGCCGTCACCCTAATTTTTAGCAGCGCGTAACGCGACACTGACGTCACGTGACGGACGATTTGTGTCAAGGTTGGCGGACGTAAACAACACACATCATGTCTCTTTATTTGTGGTGTCTACTGATATAAAACAAGGGAATTTAAAAGTGTAAATGTAGAAAAAGACAATCCTTCATATTAAAGTTGAAACAAAACGTTAAATACACGGGTACACAGTATATTTACAGTGAAACTAAACCAGCAAAAATATCTATCCTATAAATTATGCTCAAACTATCTAAACATAAGCTAATATTAAAGATAATGTTGTGAGTAGGTAGATACTTATAGGTTTTTGTAGAGTCAGACCAAGCTAACTCAGCATCGATTTTGGTAGCACAGTCTGCGCAAGGCAAGTGTTATTTTAAAATAAGCAACCCGATATATCTATTGGCGAGTTGGGGTTGGATTTAATGCACTAATTGCAGGTACACATTTGATATACATATGATACAAGTTTGTAACAAAGCAAAAAAAAACATCGGGTTGCACTCCAGGAGTGCCGACAGAAGTGAAAACTCAATGACTAGTCCAAAATGTCTGCAGCACTATGTATAATTGACCCATCCTCCTTTCTATTGAAAAACTTTAGTTCCGAAATTGCTGGCCAGTGAGCTTAAATTTGTAGCGTTAATTGTTTAAAATTCTAATAGAAATTGTAAAGTTACCTTGCAGACCTCGCATCTAAATATATTTGTCATGATATTTTGAGTTTTATTCACCAGTACTAGAGTTCACTTTTATTAGCAATATCATCAAGATGTAGCTACATCTATCTATCTATATATATAAATGCAAGTGTCCTGACTGACTGACTGACTGACTGACTGACTGATTCATCAACGCAGAGCCGAAACTACGAATGCCAGAAAGTTGAAATTTGCACACCAGATTGCATTTATAAAGTGTACAAGAGATAAGAAGCGATTTTGAGAAATTCAACCCCTAAGGGGGTTAAAAAGGGGATGAAAGTTTGTATGGGGTTAAAGTTTTCTTTTAAGCTAGGAATTTGAAACTTCGTAAAAAGATATATTATTAAAATACAAGAAAACTAATTTCAGCGTTTTTGAAAATTCATCCCCTAAGGTGGTGAAAAAGGGGTTGAAAGTTTGTATGGATATCAAAAAAAATTTCAAGTGGTGGACTTGAATCTTTGTATTTAGGGATATTATTAGAAGACAGGAAAAGTAATTTCAGCGTTTTGTGAAATTCATCCCCTAACAGGGTTAAAAAGGGGTTGAAAATTTTAATCCATTACAAATGCTTTGAAACTTCGTAGAAAGGCATAATAGCCGATTACAAAAAAAGTGATTGCAACGTTTTTGGAAATTCAACTCCTAAGGGGGTTAAAATGGGGATGAAAGTTCGTCTTCGGGTGCAAATTTTATTTTAAGTTAGGAACTTGAAACTTTGTAAAAAAGTATCAAATTCAAATACAAGAAAACTAATTTCAGCGTTTTAGAAAATTCATCCCCCAAGGTAGTGAAAAAGGGGTTGAAAGTTTGTATGGATATCAAAAAATTTCTAGAGCGCGGGACTTGAATCTTTGTATTTGGGGATATTATTAGAAGACAATAAAAGTAATTTCAGCGTTTAGTTAAATTCATCCCCTAACAGGGTTAAAAAGGGGATGAAAGTTTGTATTGGGTTAAAGTTTTCTTTGGAGCTACGAATTTGAAACTTCGTTAAAAGATATATTATTAAAATACAATAAAACTGATTTCAGCGTTTTTGAAAACTCAACCCCTAAGGTGGTGAAAAAGGGGTTGAAAGTTTGTATGGATATCAAACATTTTTTCGAGTGTGGGACTTGAATCTTTGTATTTAGGGATATTAATAGAAGACAGGAAAAGTAATTTCAGGGTTTTCTAAAATTCATCCCCTAACAGGGTTAAAAAGGGGTTGAAAGTTTGAATCCATTAGAAATGGTTTTGAAACTTCTTAGAAAGGCATAATAGCCGATTACAAAAAAAAGTCATTGCAACGTTTTTGGAATTTCAACCCCTAAGGGGGTTAAAAAGGGGATGGAAGTTCGTCTGCGGGTGCAAATTTTATTTTAAGCAAGGAACTTGAAACTTTGTAAAAACGTTTTAAATTAAAATACAAGAAAACTCATTTCAGCGTTTTTGAAAATTCATCCCTATGGTGGTGAAAACGGGGTTGAAAGTTTGTATGGATATCATGCATTTTTTCGAGCGCGGGATTTGAATCTTTGTTTTGGGTATATTATTAGAAGACAATAAAAGTTATTTCAGCGATTTGTAAAATTCATCCCCTAACAGGGTTAAAATGGGGTTCAAAGTTTGAATCCATTACAAATGCTTTGAAACTTCTTAGAAAGACATAATAGCCGATTACAAAAAAAGTAATTGCAACGTTTTTGGAAATTTAATCCCTAACGGGGCTAAAAAGGGGATGAAAATTCGTCTTGGGGTGTAAATTTAATTTTAAGCTAGGAACTTTAACTTTTTGGAAAAAAAGGTAATAAATTAAAAAACATGAAAACTAATTCAAGCATTTTTGAAAATCATCCCCCAAGGTGGTGAGAAAGGGGTTGAAAGTTTGTATGTATGGATACTAAAGATGTAAAATGTTGAAGATAAGATTGCACGCGGACGAAGTCGCGGGCAACAGCTAGTTGAATTATATTGGAGTGATATAAAGTTAGAATGTAACGTGAGATCCTCGTATTTCAGCCCGTACAAGATTAGAACAAAAAGTCCAGTTTTAAATAATTGACCTGATTATGATACGTTATGACTAAAGTTCTTTGGTGAATAAAAACGAAACAGAGGGTTACGCGTTAGGCCTTACGCTGTCTCGAGTTCAACATTTTTTCCCCACCTCAAAAAGTGCGCAGCGCCGCTATAGAAGTTTTCACTTCAATAATTTTTAAGAAAAAAAAACCGACTTCCATGGGGGCCGATGAAAGATTACTGTAGATGGTACACTATGTAGAAAAGGAGGTAAAACCACCCACTTTTCTACTAGCATTTCGCTTCTGTATAATGGCTCCTCTACAGGATGGGCCAACGCCGGCCACTCCAAGGGACGCAGCCATGCGGTAGAATGAGATAGCAATATCACTTGCTCCCTCTAACGCATAAATGCGTCCTTTGGAGTGGCCGGCGTTGGCCCATCGTGAAGAGGAGCCATGAGGGTCGTAGTTCTAGCCTAACCTAACCCACTCCTCAGATAGCAGTTCGGTTCTGTGCGGATCGCAGTTCGCACCTAATCAAACCCACTTTTCAAGTAGCATTTCGATTCTGTAAGGCTCGCAGTTCTAACCTAACCTAATCCTTGTTCGGTTCTGTGAGGATCGCAGTTCAAACCTAACCTAACCCACTTAATGGCGCATGCCGTGCGGTGTACGGGGGTTTAAGCGGGAGGGGCTAGTAAGATTGGCATCATCGTACTTTATACCTACATTAATTTTATGGTAGGTAATCATAGTTGTTTATTTAGTTAAGGTATCATAGTGGTTTTCTGGATCAAGGTCCGGGTCCGAGTCCGGGTCCGAGTCCGGGTCCGGGTCCGAGTCCGGGTCCGAATCCGGGTCCGTGTCCGGGTCCGAGACCGGGTCCGAGTCCGGGTCCGAGTCCGGTTCCGAGTCCGAGTCCGAATCCGGGTCCGAGTCCAGGTCCGGGTCCAAACCGGATCCGGGTCCGAACCGGATCCGGGTATGAGTCCGAGTCCGGGTCCCAGTCCAAGTCAAAATCGAAATTGGTAATCACCAAACGTGTACCACGCGTCATTGAAGAGTTCTGTTCTGGTCATTATCAGCAGTTCCACTTCATCAAATGCGACAGTTTTTAATGTAAATGCTTCATTTTATGATGAAAATACAAAAAAATCTATACGTATGCCTTTAATATTTGAGGAGTTCCCTCGATTCCTTATGGATCCCATCATCAGAACTCGAGCTTGACAAAAATGTGGCTTAAAAACTTAACTTGCTTAACGAACATAACGAAAAGGAAAAATCGCCAAACGTGAACTATGCGTCGTTTAAGAGTTCTGTTCTGATCATCATCAGCAGTTCCACTTCATCAAATGCAACAGTTTTTAATGAAAATGCTTGATTTTCTAATGTAAATACAAAAATCTCTATACGCATGCCTTTAATATTTGAGGAGTTCCCTTGATTCCTCATGGATCCCATCATCAGAACTCGAACTTGACAAAAATGTGGCTTAAAAACTTAACTTGCTTAACAAACATAATGACGAGGACAAATCGCCAACCGTGAACTATGCGTCGTTGAAGAGTTCTGTTCTGATCATCATCAGCAGTTCCACTTCATCAAATGCAACAGTTTTTAATGAATATGCTTGATTTTCTGATGTAAATACAAAAATCTCTATACGCATGCCTTTAAGATTTGAGGAGTTCCCTTGATTCCTCATGGATCCCATCATCAGAACTCGAGCCTGACAAAAATGTGGCTTTAAAACTTAACTTGCTTAACAAACATAACGAAGAGGACAAATCGCCAACCGTGAACTATGCGTCGTTAAAGAGTTCCGTTCTGATCATCATCAGCAGTTCCACTTCATCAAATGTCACTTTTTTGGATGTATATGCTTGATTTGTTGATAAAAACCCAAAAATCACTATATGTATGCCTTTAAGATTTGAGGAGTTCCCTCGATTCCTCATGGATCCCATCATCAGAACTGGGTTTTGACAAAAACGGGACCAATCTGTATGCATATACATTCAATCAAAAAAAGAATTTTCAAAATCGATCTAGTAATGACGGAGATATGGAGTAACAAACATAAAAAAAAATAAAAAAAAACATACAACCGAATTGATAACCTCCTTCTTTGAGATTTGGAAGTCGGTTAAAAATTAAGTTAAATTATGCATGAGTAGTTTCCTTATCCGACATGTTTTTTTGAATTCTTCACTTATCTCAAGCGTAGCGAGGTAAACTAAATAACACAATGATCTAAAATCTACGGTAAACAAGAACAAGTTCACAGTAAACTGAAAGGCTAACAGTATGAGTAAGCTATGCACTTCTAATTAGAGATGCAACGGATAGTTGTTTGGCCGGATACCGGATACCGGATATCCGGCCTGGACACAGGCCGAATATCCGGTATCCGGCCGCCGGATATTCGGCCGGCGGAGCTATACCTACATTTCGGTTTTTCAGGGGCGCATTCTGCAGGTTTGACTTGTTTCCTAGTAAACGTTCCCGCAGACTCATTTCTAGGTTCGAAATGAGTGCGCGTGCAAGTCAGTGGAATGATTAAATTGTTTTAAAATAATAAACAAAGTACGATTATGACCGTGTCTGTTTCTTAAATCCAATTTGTTTACTCCGAAATCAAGCAATGTTACTATCCGGTATCCGGCCGGATAACAGGTCACTATCCGGTATCCGGCCGGATAGTAAAATAATGGCCGGATAGGCCGGATACCGGATAGTAACCGGATATCCGGTGCATCTCTACTTCTAATATACCTAATAAGGGGAGATATAGTAGTCCTATTACATCGTCCTACACATATTTAGTCAATTACTAATGTTGTTATGTTGTCTTAATATATAGTTCGTTTTTTTAGCATTAGAAATAAAGTAAACAATCTTGATGTGTCTTTTAATTGAGAAACACATTTTTAAAATAAGTCACAATTATGAATCTAAACGATCATTTATATTCTTCTGCTTTTAAGTAATAGTTTCTGATTTTTAAAATGCGTTTTTCAATTAAGACATGTCGAGATCGCTTACCTTCTTTGAAGTTCTTTCTAATGCTAAAAAAACGAACTATAGTGCCGTATTTTTAGTGTTTTATTGTTCAAAATATTTTTTTAAACTTAGAAACTACATCGCTCATGCCAAAGTCATGTCATTTCGTTTTTTAAGGTTTAACTTATTAATTAAATAGTACGAATGGATTTAGATGACATGACAGAGCGACAAAACGTTTGGTTAAAAACAAAAAAGTATCGATAAATTTTTAAAGCTTCCCGTCTATAAGGCATTTTTAATATGCTCATAACATAACACTGTTTTGCTTCTGTGTGCTGCTGGCTGACCGCAAGATGATCTAATGCGTCCTTGGCCGTTATATCACAGAGCACTTGTGTTACCGGCATACGTGACAACACAAGCTTTTTGCAAACGTTCATCTCTTTCTAATAGCCTCCGGAACTGATGCGACTAATCGTGTGTTTATTTAATGCTCCGGCGCAGTATTCTTGAGGAAACACTATCTGTAGATAAATACAGTCGATGGATTTTTTGAAGGTGACTTAGGACGATATCGCGTTTTTTTTACCTACTTGTTCATATGTTGTCTTGGGTGCGTTTGTACCTTTTGAATGAGTCACATGAAATTTTAACGAAATTTCGAACAATTACTTTAGGTACCGTCAGCCGTATAGCCAAGAAAGTGGTCTACCACTTTTCGACTCTATCAATCAGATAATAGAGTCGAAAAGTGGTATTGGCTGACTGTACCTACGTCCTGTCGCTATTCCGTTACCTACTCTAAATGTGGCTAGGAAAAATATATGTCTAAGTAAAGAAGTGGCGATTCTATGCTCGTATGTTGATCATGATACTCGGATGATTTTTTCTTACTTACAAATATGTTAAAATTTGTATTGCAGATCTTTTTTTAATAAAAATGCCCAATAAGCCCGACCCTAATTGCTCGTAGATTGACAATGACAAATTGACTGGATAATCAATTAACAGTATGTTGACATATGTAAATTAATTATACCTTCTGTTTTTATTTCAAGAAGTACTTTATATAGCTTGCCACGGGATTTATTCCGCCTGCTTTTTGCGTCGTAGTTTTTGTGACTTTAACTACCGTGCGGTCTTGCCCTCAAGGGCCATTAACCTCTCATTGTCTCAGCTGTTTATAAATTGGCCCTGAACTAGGTACTCTATATATTGTTTTTTTTTTACTCCGTCCACAGACCAATCAGTGCCCCAGGACCAAACAGGTGGCGTAAATACATTTTACAACGTTAAAGATGAAAATTTGGAAAGTTTGAGGGAAGCTGGTTTATCCCAAAACTGTAAAGTATGAGTACAAACAGTTGTCTCGGATCAGTTCGGTTTTGGTACTGTAGGTAATACTAATCTATAGAAAAACATGGAATGTGAGGTTGGACAAGGATTCTCCAAATTTCGCATGTGCCAGTTCATCCTTCAAGAACTAAGCATGGACACTATCTGCTTGGGATCTTAAAGATTTTTCTGGTGTTATTGCCAGAAGGAAGACCACAATCTGAAACAACTGGGGAGATGAACGGAAAACGTCTGTAGTCTGTACACCAAACTTAGCGTTGGCGTGGCACACTGGCACAAAAAAAAGCAAATTAAAGCCGAAGGAAGACCATCAGTTACGAAGATCACGACGCTTTGCTTTGCTGCATAGGAGGATTTGCTTTAGAAGTTTTTATGATTTCGCAAAACTAACTCTAGAATGTTACTCAAACCTTTGGAAAACGTATAGGTACTCATAGCCTCCTACCCCATTTATAAACCGTATAATTATGGTGATTACAAGAAACATCACAAGATCATGTTTAGTACATTAACCCAATTATAGTTGCCGATTGGCGATTACGAAAACTAGGCGGTACCTACACTGAGAAGGCCAAAAACAACTGCAAATCTTGATACATACAAAAATTATTGCACAATCATGTATAACGAGTCAGTAAGCATGAGAACTGAATAAGTTTCAGAGACCGACGCTGAAAACTGACACTACTTCAGAGAGTTAGCTTAACTTATTCTTATTATTATCTACAAGCTTTGTAATTTTGCTCTACTATTTCCTTGATGATTGTATAAGTAAACAACCGAATATCATTTTACACACAATCGCTTTTCATTACGGTACCTAATCCAATTGCCCACTTACTAACCGAGCTATAAGCCAGCAAACCGATCTACAAGTCCAGATAAGCTGTGACCAATAGATTAGTAAGATCGACGCTTGCGTGCGAACACGCTGTTAGTCATACGAACGGCTCGAACTGGACACAGAGAATTTAATTATGGCGAAAACTGATTTGAATTTAATCTGGACTAGGTTGCAGTGCACACCGTGAGGCTGATTCTAATTAAACAAATTGTTAAACTTTTGATCCTGGTTATGAATACGACCTTGACATGACTTGTGAGTCTCTACTAATGAATCTCGTGCGAGGGAGGTGCCTAAAATGACACGACTCTCCAGTCCATTTTGCGCATCGGTAGGTACATATACGACTCCCGGATATAAAAGAGGGATATTTTGTATTTTCAGTACTCTTGCATGTCATGTTGTTAGGGCACAGTTTATGTTACTTTAAAACATAACTTCACAAAATATGCTACCTAGTGAAATTCATGTAATATTTTTTCTTTGAGTGGTTAATTAGCGTTAATGTAATTGAGCTTAATTAACCAACTGAAAAAACATTCCTCATTTAAATTCAATGTCTATAGTCGAATAAAGCCATATTTGATCAGTTCCACTTTTAGGACTCCAAAATAAAATACAAATGATAGTGATATAAACAGACATACAGACGACTATCTAAAAATGTATCTAAGCGAAGATTTTATAAACCGATAAAAGGCAACATCGATAAATTGTGGCAGAACGTCGGACTGACCCAGTAAGCCCCAGTATCTGGAACCTATAAGGGTGTACAACTGAAGTGTACACGCAAGAACATGTCATATTGTATGGTAATTTTGTGAAGTAGGCTGAACATGTCATGTTTGTTTGTCGGTAGATTTAAGTTTAAATTGATACAAAGCACTAGGCGATATGCAATCTTGCTTATTTTAAAGGCTGGCAGTTCTGACGTACCAATACCTACCAAATGCATTAGATATGGTATAAGTGGATAAATCTAGGAGCGGCTAAATAGCGATCATGTCGATAATCGGTAGATTAGTGGTAACTAATACCTACCCTTAACTCAACTAGGACAGAAATATAAAATTCTACTTGGTTATTTGACTTCTTTTAAACCAAATATTCTACTCCGTTACATTGCCAAAATACATAAAATATGCCGTCTTATTTATTACAAGTTAATTATAAGTATAAAGTACTTGTTGATTACGAGGCTATCCAAGTGACGTTATATTATAAATACCTCCCGGTTTATAGATAATTTTGATAAAACGAGCGTCAATGACGGCTCTTGTATCATCTCTATTTTAAACTTATCGAGAACTTGTTTCTGTAGGTATTGAGTAAGTATTTATACCATTTATGGCCATGGTTAGAGGGCACCTAGATTGCGTGGTTAGCTGACAGCTTAGGTTACGATATAATACAGCCTTACTTAGCCTTTGTGCCTTTGATGGCGATGCTGATATTCCTGGAGTGGTATTCAGATTTTAAAATCTGTTACGGTTTTGATATTGATATGATACGCTGCCGCTTACACTAACAAAATGTTTTACTTCCGAAGATAAGTAATTCTAATGTCTTTTACTAATTTTTCATGCCTTTAAAAGAATGTAATACGTAAATAACTAAGTCTCGCAGCCAAAAAAGTTGTGAGATCTATCGACATAAACATTTATAAATTCAAATTACAATTTTTTAAAGCCGGAGTTTACAAAGCGGTCTATACCAACCATTTGATCAAACAGGATACTTATCCTGAACTCAGAAGAGTGTAAGTGATGCAGGATTGTTTACCTGAAAATAAAAGAAAAGTTACAATTATAGCAGAATACAACAAAACTACATGTTTATACATAATTACGTATAGATATATTTTCAGTTCTTGAAAGTTCAAGACGCTGCCGCTTGAGTTAATTTCTAATAGTAAAGGTTACATCAACATTGTTGATATTTAATTCTGTCCTTAGTCCTTAATTTTCAGATAAGAGTAAACTATGTAGGGTACATCGCCAATTACTAGCCACCCCCCAATTACTGGCCACCTATACTAAAATGAATTCTGTGTATAGGTGAATAGAACTCATTTTTGTAAGAGGCGGCCAGTTATTGAACGAGTGGGTTGTGGATAAATTTCAGTTACTGGCCATTTTCCTTATACTGAAAATGAGTTTTATTTATCTGTAAATAGAATTCATTTTTGGAATAGGTGGCCAGTAATTGAAAAGTGGCTAATAATTGGATTTTCGTACCTTATATACTAAAATGAACTTTGTTCACCTATAAATAGAAATCAAATTAAGTGGCTAGTAATTGGGGGGTGGCTAGTAATTGGCGATGTACCCTATATCTGAATTTAATATTTCATCCATATTAGATCTAATTAATTACTGTAATTATTTATTTACGTTTCTTATTTAGTGTACAAAGGAATGTTAAAATAACATTATTTGTTTTGACGATATGGCCATTGAGCATGGTTAAACTTGCATAATGACCATGGCCTTCATACGGCCACGCCGGCGCCGTTCGACCATTGCTACAACATTTTGTTCGCGTTATTTCAACGAAACACGATAATAAAGCTCTTGTATTTTAAACCTTACTCGGTCATTACAAAATAATTATTCGTTTGTATTCATTTTGGACGTAGTGCAATTAAATGAATATTTTTTGTAAGTACAAACGTGGGAGATTAGTTTATAGTTCCGGTTGTAGGCAATAAGTTTAGCATTTTGCGGGTTCGTCGCGTTCTATAATGTTTATTACGAATACCTATCGTGTTGTTTTTTGATTTTTGGATTATATATCGGCACTTAAATTTGAAAAATCTCGTATCTCGCACTACTACTCCTACTCAAAGCTGAAAGGCATCAACTTTGTATGCATCCCATGGCTACATAGATATATACCACATTTTTCTTTAATTTTGACAAAAAAAGATAAGTTTTTTTCAAAGTTGTGCCAGTTATTATATTAGTATGCAGCACGCATGATTTTAACTCGTTAATCGAAGTGTTTTGTTATTGAAGTAGGTATAGTACAGCGGCCAGGGGGCCTCCAACACTAATCGATGTGACTGGACAGTATACTACTGACAAGTGGTATGGTTGTGTTCAGTAGAGTGTACTGAGTACGAAATAAGGACTTGTCACTTTCTAAGACTGTGGGGGGGTTAACTGTGACGTCACAAAGATGGCGGTCCCGGGTTTCAAAGTTTAGATTGTTACTCGGCAAGTTATTAACAGATTTTTAAAAATGAGGTGTCCTTTGAAAGCTGATGAAATGTAGAATAAAACATGCTATATAACCAAAAGTATAATTCAATAAATTTTTTTTTATTTGCAAGAATACAAAAACTTTACATATGTCTTTTTTTTCTCACCCAAAATACACAATGAAAACGGCCACTTACATAAAAAATATGTTATATAAATAATTTAGCTAGGTGACTAACCTACACGTTACTTCTTGAATTTTGTGAATCCGATAATAAACAAGTAAACTATGATGATTATACCGCGGGCGCGGCGCAGGGAACCGCGCGCGCTCGGTTACTTGGAGGCGCGGGCGTGACTGAGAATGCTGTATTGTATATCAAAAACAAATTAACATTTTTAAACTAATGCTATATCAAATGAAAGATATTTAAATAACCAATAAAACTTGGTTATAAACTGGAGCTTGTCATCTTATACATAAGTATATAGAAATAAATATAAAATAAAAATCCATAGAAGTATTCATTTTTATATTTAAAAAATAACGATTATTAGTGAGAGTTATCGAAAATAATTATCATTATGAACCAAATTCATGTTATAAAGCATAAGTATCCTGGCAAGCGATATCTCTATACCTCAGCAAATAAAAAATAAAATAAAATAAAATAAATAAATCATTTATTCACGGAAACAGCATTTATATAATAGGTACAACCTCCGCCAAACTGTATAACAGTTTGTTGGTAGAAATAGGCTCCTCTCTTTACATACTGTTTTAAACTATTTACTTATTTAGGTATTTAAACTATTTTAGATACTGGTATAAGTTACAAATATAAGTTCAATATAACATGACATTTTCGACGTCCTTAAGTTCGTTTTCTTTCAGTGTGTCCCTACCGAATGTATTATATCGCGGTGCCACGTACATAGTACATTCTGCTAGTAAGGTAGTAAGTGAAAGAGTAAGCTAGGCTCCTTCCTTACCACAGTGTGGACAGGAGGTGTCTCTACTAATTTCCATTATCTTAAGAGGTCTGTTGAGGGTGTTATGACCAGTAATGATACCCGTCAGTAGTCTCAGACTGCTCTTACCTAGTTTCAAAAGATACCTGGTTCTCCTGTGATCTATACCTTTAGTCGTCATCTTCGACTGTGCTTACATCTCCATCTATTTACCTTTTCCATGTCTCCTTTCGTAACATTCGCTGACATTGGCAGAGCCGGTTCCGGACCCATTATATTCCGTCTCCGCCTCCATCCTCGCCAACAAACTGCAATCGCAGTTTGGCGAGGAATATAATTTGTGACAAAATTGTTGTGTACTTCATGATAAATAAATTAATAAAAATAATCCTCGCCAGTTCGTGCGCCGTCTCATTTCCCGTCACTCCTATAGTGTCCTAGGTACCCATGCCACCGTGACACTTCTTTATTTGCCTATCGAGATAAGCTCCTCTCGACATCCTCTTACGAGAGAGGAGGTGTCCGATATTTTCTTTAGTGACTTTAGTGCTGCCTACTGGCTATCTGTATATACAGTGAAACCTGGATAAGTGGGATCTCAAGGGACGAGCAAATTTGTCTCACTTAAAGAGGTTTTTCACTTACCCAGGCTCTCAGTTAGCCAGGTACAAATAAATTTCTGTCTCATTTACAGAGGGTTCCATTAATAGATGTGAGAATAGAGTATATTTCAGTTATAGAGGTGGTTAATAAGGTATTTAGTAATTGTCTTTAAAAATAAATAAGGTAAAATAATCCTTGACCCTAAATATTTTTAAGTCTGTTTAAATATTTATTTGAATTTATTTTGAATGATCCTCCAAAGGAGAGATATTTCAAAATTAAATTAAATTTGATACGGACTTCATTGCGTATTAGAAATTTAATAAATAAAAAAATATTTTTTCGTGTTACTTATCAAAATTTCAGCTTTCGTTTCGATAGTTTTAACTACTTACATAAATTAACTAAATCAAACTTGAAGTTGTTTAGACACAATTAGGTAAATGCGGAATTTGTGGATAGACTAAGAGTAAGTAAGAATACGGAAATTGTTCAATGAAGTCCAAGTTAGAAAAATGTAATCTAATAAATATACAATACAATACAATACAATACAATACTCTTTATTGCACACCTCACATACACGTAGTCATATAGTCTCAGTAAAAGAGGTAAAATACACTCTCTGTCTCAATTATAGAGGTAAATGTGACTATAAAATCACAACAACGAATCCCAGTTATAGAGGTTCGTTTTTCTCAGTAACAGAGTTACATGAGTCCCAGCTATAGAGGTTTCTCACTTATCCAGGTCCCACTTAACCAGGTTTCACTGTATTACAAGAGCGCCTTCTTGCTGCACACTATCTTTAACTATACGTGCACAGCGGGCTATTGCACATACCTCTGCTTGGAACACGCATATCTGCACAGTGATATTACTCTATATACTTATTATTAGATGACAAGCACCAGTTTATAACCACTTTTTATTGGTTATTTAAATATCTTTCATTTGATATATCACTCGTTTAAAATTGTTAAGTAGTTTTTGATATACAATACAGCATTCTCAGTCGTGCCCGCACCTCCAAGTAACCGAGCGCGCGCGGTTCTCTGCGCCGCGCCCGCGGTATAATCATCGTAGTTTACTTATTTATTATCGGATTCACATAATTCAAGAAGTAACGTGTAGCTTAATCATCTACCTGAATTATTCATATAACATATTTTTTATCTAAGTGGCCGTTGTCATTGTGTTTTATGGGCTACAAAAAAAAGACCAATGTTATGTTTTCGGATTTTTGTAAATAAAAAATAATTAATTGAATTACACTTTTAATTACATGGCATGTTTTATTCTACATTTCACCAGCTTTCACAGGACACCTCATTTTTGAAAATCTGATAATAACTTGCCGTGTAATTATCTAAAATTTGAAACCCGGGACCGCCATCTTTGTGACGTCACACTTAACCCCCCCACAGTCTTAGAAAGTGACAAGTCCTTATTTCGTACTCAGTACACTCTACCGAACACAACCATACCACTTGTCAGTAGTATACTGTCCAGTCACATCGATTAGTGTTTTAGGCCCCCTGGCCGCTGTACTAGTAAACTTTATCTCCATTTTGCTATTTTTAGTTCAACTTCGATGTATCGCGGATTATAGTCACAACACGTAAGTAGCATTGCAGTTCGCCTCGTCTCGGTCTGTGTCGTTATTTACAAAGCTGACATACTAGTAAATCACTGCATTCAGACCAGCATGACAGTAACCTCCTGTTACGTTCAATTGTAACGTATCTTGGGTTCACGTTAGAGGCGGGACAAGAGAGAATGTTTTGTGAATGTTTAGCTGCAGGCTGGACGGCGGTTGGGTGATCTCATCGGTTGCGCAACCAACGGGCCGGTTCGGCAGCTCGTGGCGCTAGTCGTCGTCGATCGATCGAAAAATCGTCACCGACCGCACCTACCTTGCAAAAAAACTGGGCTAAAACTTTACAGATCTTTAAATAGCTATTTGCTAACTTAAAAAATATTTTAGCTTAGACCGGTTTTTCAAATATGAATATCAGTCCGCCGTAGACTTTTTCGATATCATTCCGATACGTCCTACATACTTATATTGCAAAGCTTGACTCGTAGAATTATTAGCTGCCGTACTTATTATAGGTAAGCCATCCATATTTGAAAAAGATAATTATTATTTAGTAACTATACAAACGATAACTACGATGTTTACTATGTATTAGATACGGCCCATTGTGTTTAAAATTAGTTAAATTCATCATTGACATTCAGAGCATTAATACAAAGCTGTGATGGCGCCAACTATTGTTAGGCCTCTAGAAAGGAAACTGAATTAGGTGCACGTGCTGGTCGTGCTGTATATTATGTACCTTTTTATCGATAGAATTTCCGAAATGCCTTATTTTAATAGTAGCCGTCGCGTCACTACACAAAATAATTACCTACAAGAGTACGAGTATTATGGATTCATTCAGTTTCTTAATATCGAGTACAAAAATGAAATTTTGAATTAATGTTTTAAATAAACTGTGTATATATTTACTGATTATTTATCCTTGCCCATCTAGTTGACCTTTATCAACCGAACTGCTCTTACTTTTAGCAACTCGTAAAAGTAGTAAATCAAACTTTGGCAACTAATTTGTTCAATAACCGGTTTAACGGCTCAAAAAGTAAATAGAAGTTTAGCACTCAATGATTGAATACTTATAGGAATTTTGATGATGTATGTAAATTATATCATACTTTAATAGTACATTATTGTCGAGGCTCGGAAGTAGCTACTTGCAGGCTGAGGATTCGTTTTAAACGGACGACCTTGGGAGTCCGTTTAATTGAATCCGAAGCCAGCAAGTAGCCTTCCAGCCGAGTCATATATAGTGCTTTTCTCAAAAATGGTGCAAGAAATATAAATATCATAGAAATATTTTACAAAAGCAACGTTCTTACGTATTTATTTTCACAGAAAAAAGCCCTTGCCGCCTTTTTATTTTTTTAATAAAAATATAGAAGTGTATTTTTCTGCCGAAAATACGCCAACTTATTTGAGACAGCTAAATAGTCGCGGTACTAATCATCTATTTGGCTGTTTAATGGGCCTGTGCCTTCATTTGATATGGCCATTTCAACTTTTAAAAAGTTTGGAACACGACAAATAATGGAATTTGTATGCAACATTGCAGTCCCAAAATCGAGACTGCAATGTTTTTAACTTTTTAATTTTTGACTGACCATAAACTATGCGCTTCGCGACCTATTTTTTAGACGGCAAAGTCGACTTTGCCGTCCATTTTTGAGAAAAACATTTTTTCCCGTGTTTATGTACAAAGTACCTAAATGTAGAATTTTTCACAGAAAAAAAGAACTAAATTTAATAGCTCCTTTAATCTGATTTAAATTTTCAAATCTTAGAAATAGTACATTATTGCAGAGGCCGGGAAGGGGCAATTCGTGGATGAGTTTCGATTTTGTCGGACGACGCGAAGCGGAGTCCGACAAAGAAGACGAATCCACGAATTGCTATTCCTGCCGAGGCATATATAGTGCTTTTCTCCAAACATGCGAGGAAATAAGCTAAAATAATTATTATTTAAACATCAAGCATCACTCAAATCAAACCTTCACATCCAAAATGTCAAAAACAATTTCCCTCTTTAATTTATTTTTAAAAGTTAAAGTTACAAACTTATTCTGCCATTCAGTATTCGTTCATTCAATATAATTGTGCAATATAGTTGGTCAAACCAACTTTTCAGTCAGTAAGAACCAGGAAAACTATACCCATCCTTTTCTTTTGGGTGCTAGTACTAGTGTAAGACAAAGATAGTATGATTCTCTTTGTCTATGTTTGAAATGAGAAAGTCCTTTGACAAACTATATAAGCTTTATGAACACGGATGAGATTTAAAAAAAATATAAAAATAATCTTTGATTTTATTAAGCAGTATTCGCACGATCATACACGTGAAATGATAGCTGATCGGGTCGTGTAGAAGCGGCTCGCGGCAATAATAATTGGCCGTTTGCGTTTTTTATTATTAAAAAGTAAAAAACACTACAGTAATAAGTTATTACTGTAGTGTTTTTTTACTTCCCGTCCGCTAGAACAGGACAGCGATAGTTTGATGATTTTTAATTAGAGTTTGACATTAACGAAGAACTTCCCGTAGTATTTTTGCTACAGTAAGGTGAACATTTTCGAGCATATTGGAGAAATAAATATTTATGTAAATATCCTATCCACAAATGTTATGCTTTATAATGGGGTGAGATAGAATAAATAACGAAATGGAATTTGTAGGGAACTAAACTACTATACGAGACTAATAAAATTTGCATAATTATTAGTCATTATTTAACCTCATCCAAAAGCTGGGTAGTAAACAGGCATACTGTAGTTAGGTACATATAGGTAATGGGACGACTACGGCTGCGACACGATAGATAATGATTATTAACAGAATTCAGTAAGAAGAAGCACGATTCTAATTTTGTTTTTCTTTGATTTTTTTGCTGTTTTTATATAGATATGTTCCCCGAATTCTCGACAGCTGGACTGTAAATAACAAAAATAGTTTTTAAAGGGTATAATGAGTCTCTTCAGATATTTTAGGCACGCATAATGTGATTTTTTTTAGTATTTCGTGTACTTGCTCTCGAAAATCGACGTTGGTAAAGTGTAACCTGCTGATGAAGACCAGAAAATAATGGCAAGCTATTTTGAAGTATTTTAGTAAGTAAATGAATTGCCAAAAAACTGTTATATATACCTAATTAGTGCACAGTGCCACGTGACACGTGCCAATGCAAAAATCCTCCTGGAAATCTTTTCCATGAGTAAAAATTACCAGGAAGATTAGAAGACTAATATTATTAATATTACCCAATATATGCGCAGAGAATTATACCGGGCACATTACAGAAAAATTATCGGCCTTCGTATAGAAAATTTAACGTCACTTTTAAAAACGGATTACTAGTATTTGTTTGTAGAACGATATATTTTCTTAACGCAAACTAATTAGCCAAAATAACATTTCGCTGTGTTTGTCTCATCGATAAACGGCAACAACAAACGCACATAAGCATTGCAATAATACGTAATACTTAGCGTTGATACAAATTGAACTTTAAATTGAATATATCTAAGTAGACTTTTGAGAAAACACATTTGACCTTAGTGCAGTCCCCGAGCCGACGCGCGTCGTCCAAGAATGCAAAACGCAATAAAAGTAGGCATCGACGGGTTCGGTATATTTGGTGCGGTTGTTTGCGGCAGGTATTATTTCCTTTTAGACTAAGGAAACCGTAGACAATTTTACTAATATATAACGTAAGGTTTTGTAACATTGTGCAGATTTTATGGAGTTTTTATTGTCGAATTATGCAAAAAAACTGAAGTCACTACGTGTATATTATATTATAGTAAGTACACATAGGTAAGTATGCAGTATTAGCAGAGTAATAACCAATTTAAGTGTTTGCAGACTAAATAGCAAGATGGTGCTAATTTGTAATTCGCATTCAAGGTCTTCTACAGGTATCTTTACAATTTCTCAGAATATCATGTCATGTGTATCAGTCAGCCTTTGCTGATCTTGTATTACTTATTAAATTTAGTAATTTGTTTGCATCAAAACCGTTTTCAAATTAGAAAGTGAAAACTATGGGCCTAGTTCACTCGTAAAAACTTGAATGCCTACAGACAATTAAATGTAATATTGAAGTGGAAAAATAAGTTCTATCCGTATGATAACACCAAAATCTCGACCCGTTGATAACCGGTGACATCATCTCATTATTCACGCCGACACATATGTAGATACTAATTGTCTGTTTCATTACTTAACGCTATCGATTAGCTATTTTTAACATTATGTGGAGGCTCAGTGCAATGGGTACCCTATAATCTTTCTAGGGTAAGGAATGAGCAACTATTAATTAAAACAGGCAACAGATTTTTTACTCTTATCACGGTCTCACGTCTCACAATGTCCAAGAAACATGTCAATGTGTGACTTCTAAGTTTTTACCGGTGGCAAATATCCATATAAGAGAAGGGAAAATGCTACCGTGATTTCTAATACATTTTTATTTGCACTGAGAATGGACTTACTCAGTCCATTTAACTGATCAACTACTTTTCAAATTCCACCTACTAATACGCTGTTTCACTTGCTTCTTGTTTTTTCCCTGGCACTTTTTAGTCTCAAATGATTCATCATTTGTGACAAACTAATACGATTATTATAATTAATAAGGAATTATCATAAAATAATAATGGTGTAGAGATCGTCCGCAACGAACGTGGAAGTTACAATTAATTGAGAATATGGACGCGTAAAGTATATGTAATTGTATAATTACATAGAGGTTAATAGCCATATAAATTTCTCGCGTATGAGTGGATTCGGACGACAGAAGTTCTGTTTTATGGCAAACAAAACAACAATGCATCTCATTATCAGCCTATAGACATACGTGATTCGTAAATGCGTGTGTCGCTGTGTAAAAGCACTGCAGCCATGAACTTTAGTGGTTATCGTTACCAGTTAGTATTCGTACGGCTACTGTGACTAATAATTTCATGGAGTTATGACGGATATTACCTGGAAAAATAGCTTTGGTTCTATCGTGCATAAAATTAGGGATTTCATTTCGGAAAACATCATGCCTGGATCGAATAAGTTTCGTAACTAGAATTCATCGCTCATGACTATTTAACTACTGAATATTATGTTGTATTTAGAAATTTAGTTTAGTAGTTTAGTTTATATGTTAGGCGAATACTTTCAGTGCCGGCAGTACGAAACGGTTGGAAAATTGGTAAACCTAATACTCTGCTGCAAAAATATGTGTGAATTAAGTATGTCAAATCAGACAAGCCGGTGTAAATCGAGTTCTATCGACGCTCCGCCACAGGTATTTACGTATTTCAACAAATTTCACAGGCGAGTAACACTAACGTTCAAGTTTACAAAATAAAACGCAAGGCTGTTCTATCTTACGAGTAATGTCGAGTATCACCTGTGGCGCGGAAGCAGTCTAGCCGAACAATTGGCATTGTCTACGACTATACCTACTGCTCTAAGTTGAACAGATTCGTGAAGATAATAAGTATTACGGAATGGATACATGATGTACATATCTAATGTGTTTAGGTAGCAAGGTGTGAAGAATTTGAAGTAAGGTAAGTACCCCTATTAACGAGCCCATTAAAATCGGCAGTGATTACCGCGGTATGTACAAAAAGGCGTTTTATAAGAAAGCCAATTGACTTTTTTTAAATTTAAGTACACACAAATAAAGCCTTCTCTTTTGACTATCGAATAAGTATAGCACTAGTAAAGAAACACTAAGTAAATAATTCGAAAACCGTAAACTAACTCATCGGGGGCGCATTATTTGAATGCTCCATACTAACGCGCAACACCTGAAGTAAGCAAACGCGAATTTTATTTAGTGATTTTCATTATAATGGTGAATATTATAGAAAGACTAAGACTTTATATCTATTCTGATTTTTGATATTTATGGTTCCCAAATACTCAATTTGTAAACATTTGCTTGCCAATAGTAAAAAATAGGAATTGCAAAACCTCGGTGTTTGGTTCCATTTTTTGGTGTGGTTCCTAATTTCGAGGTATACCTCGTTAATAGCGGAAACGGTATTTTAAGTTCAAAGGATTGTACTTTCATATGTAGATACACATTTTCATAACTTTTGATGTTATTGAAATATTTAACCATCTATAAAGCTAAAGAGCTATTAACGTGGTATGAAATCTATTCAAGAACTCTTAATTTTGACTACAATTTTAAGTACTTAACTGGAGGTTTTCTTAGAAACCATTACATCACTCGGTAATAAGATGTATGGGAACCTAATACCGACTACCTACAACTTTGGTAGGAAACAAATAGGTTCATAATATAATTATCATAAAACCTATTGTATTATTTTAATTAGAACATATAATACACAAACATACAATATTAATTTATTTTAACCTGGTAACGCGGCAAGTGTGATGGGCACCTTTGCACCCGGTACAACCCGCGGAGGTCTTTTAGATTAAAATATTTTAATATATTTATGCTATTTTTGTATGATTTTATATACCATTAACCTTTTGTATAAATATTTTTTTTTATTTTTTTTAATATTTGATTTCCTATATCTTGTATCCTTGGATGTTGATGGGCATTTATTTGTGTGTTGAACACAGATATTTGTTCTTAAGTCATGGGTGTTTTTTATGTATAATAAGTACGTATTTATGTATATAAGTTGGTATGTATGTATATCGTCGCCTTGTATCCATAGTACAAGCTTTGCATAGTTTGGGGCTATGTCGGTCTGTGTAAGGTGTCCCCTTATGTAGACCGGCATTTTAATTTCTACAATTTCTTGTCCGTCTATATAATTTATAAATATTATGTACATACTCCTATACAGCATGTATTTTTGATACGACCACATATCTATTATCTAAGTGTAGTTAGTAGGCGCAGGCTCAAAGGAATTAATTTTCATGTTTTATTACTAAAAATCCTATTGTTTCTTTAAAGAAAAAAAAAATTAATTGAATGTAATGATTGGAAATGAGATTAAATATAATCCCTATTATTTATTTAACTACTATTGTCAAATAAATATAAGTAGGTATATAAATAAGGAACTAAAAATGCGATGGGTTTATCTACCCTCGTAAAAAGGAACCCTTATCCGCGGTATTTGGGTAACAATGATCAATTACCACGGTAATAGGCGATTTCGACATTTTGGTTTTAATAATTATTTTTTTCTATACAATTGGCCAAAACAAATAAAAAAACCAATGAAATATAAATTTCGATATACAAACTATCATAAAAAAATATGTCTTTGTTCATACAGAGCCAGCTTATATTTCATTTTTGGCTGTCTTTGTAAAAGTTGCTTAACCCCCTCGTTAATAGGGGTACTTACCTTACCTAAGTAAGTCACACTTAAAAGGCGCGCTAATAAGAATAATTATATTTGGGCGAGTGTGTATGTGTACTGTCTCTTCCGAAAATCGTTTTTTCCAGATTGATATTTTTGCCATTCGCAATTTTTACCATTTCATTTTTTCTCGATAGCTTCCTTTCCCGAAAGCATTTCTAACCATTCGCATATTTTCCCATTCATTTTATTTTCCAGTAGCTTATTTTCCTAATAGGTTTTCTAACCATTCGCATAATTTGGATATGTATTCTTATTATAATATACGAGACACTAACTAAAAAATAACTTCTTTTTGTAAATCAATATCGTACAATATAATTAGTCGGTAACACACTCCTCCTCGCTTCGCTCGTCGTCGCACCTATCTATGCCGTGATTATAAACAAATAAAATATAGTGGGAAATTATGCGAATGGTTAGAAAACCTATTAGAAAATTAAGCTATTGGAAAATTAAAATAATGGGAAAACATGCGAATGGTTAAATATGATTTCAGAAAAGGATGCTATCGAGAAAAAGTACAATGGTAAAAATTGCGAATGGAAAAAATATCAATATGGAAAAAACGATTTTCGGAAGAGACAGTACATTAGATAATATGTATACGCTCTGGGAATAAAACTTTTATGTTTATATCTTCTCCGTGTATTTTATTCACGAGTATCCATTACTAATAAGTCATTGGCTAAAAAATAAGGTAATGTATATTTTTAGTACGACTTATTTTTGATTAACTCTTTTGGCAACCGTTGGCGCGAACTTTGGATATGATATTGTAGCATGAGTAAGAGTTGAATTAAACATTTAAGCCCTGTCCGGGCAGTGACATCATGCGTATGCCCGTCACGAGGCAAATTTATGCAGCACATCGTAAGAACGTGTGCTATAAACAGGGCATTACGATTGGTGTGAAAATGCAATGATAATATGTGTACATTAGTATTTTGTGATAAGGAAAATGTAAATAGAAGCTTCCATACATTTTTTCTACCATGTTTACGAGATATGGTATCATCATGATCAGGCTTTTAACATCTTGACAGATGATTTATGCAGCGTCCGTAAGCGAGGAAACAACGTCTCTCGTGACTGTATAAGCCAATGCGGCACTGGCAGTTGATATGATGTACTAGAAAACCTACTCGTATAAGTATCCTCTTGATCCATCTATGTTGGAGTTAGCGCTATGCAAGAAAGAATGTGTCAGAGGCGTCAGAGCTGTTGACTGTTCCACCAGGTACAACCACCGTAATTGACATTGGATAATCAGGTTGGATGCCTAATTTAATTCACTAAAATTATGACTATTATGTTGTATGCATTATTTAAAGGGAGTATCATACACATCTCTCATAATATCCTCAAAAGTATTGAGGACAACACGAATGGTAAAAGTACAGAAACTACTAAAAGTTATCAATGTTTAATGTCCGTGAAACATATGTTTTAAAAATCCAAATCTGATAAAGGTCTAATCTGGCCATATCTTACAAACTGCAGAAATCATAATACGAACATTATCTTTATATTATCATCAACTATTCTCATTTTAGTACCTACTCAAAATTAAATATCTACAAAAGCATGACTGGAAATGATGTCATTCAAAATTTTGAGGCATCCTCTAAGAATTTATAATATTACATTAAGGATATAAATATACAAGTAGGTAAATGATGTATATTCTGTTTACTTGTAGTAAGTATATAGGTACTAGGTATTCGTAATGTTATTGGAATTTAGTTTGAGTTTTAGTCACGTCTACTGATATAAAGCCACAAGGCAGGTATATTTAAAATATAAGTTTATTTATGACTTAAACTAACTTTATTTTATTATTAGGGGAAACTCTATAATTATATTAATTATCTAATTATGAATGCCCGACCGACATAGGTATTTATCAGTTGTCAAATAAATAGGTCGAGTGATTTTCTGAAACGACCTCCGTAAAAAAATTAAAACAATTCATGTTATTTATCATAGGCACAGGAATAATGAAATAATGACTAACTTTTTTTGTTTCTTTACGCAGCTTGCCTAATATGTGAAATATACCTACAACTTAAGTAGGTACATGTACATAGTACAACACGTAGACTATAATTATTTAAGTAAGTAACTCACTTTTCAGAAATGATTCAAATTATCATCAATGCCCCTGCCAGTAAGTCAAGTATAAACTTTCCTATTTTTATAAACTTATCTTGTTTGGACTGCATTATGTTAGCGTTGTGATCTTGAAACCATTTAACGATCGTTGTAAACGCCGAATTTAGGTATTACATAGTTGTTTATCCTCTGCCAAGGTCACGCCCGTTTGACATTAGGTGTTTCTATATTATAAATGCTAGTTATATGTATAATAGGCTCTGTAGTAATGTCGCAAATAAAGTGGCGGTACCTATTTATGTAGGGTTTGTCTCTCGGACTCGCGCGCGATGGATTCCGTACCATTACGCAAAAAACGGCGAAAAAATCACGTTCGAGAGCCCAACTTAAATGTTTATTTTATTCTTTTTTTAGTATTTTTAGTAGTAAAAATACATCATCTGTAAAAATTTCAACTGCCTAGCTATCACGTTTCATGAGTGTCTGGCGACAGACAAACAGACGAACAGACAGAAGGACAGCGAAGTCTATAGAGGCCCATTTTTACCCTTTGGGTACGGAACCCTAAAAACAAAGATGTTTATGCTTGAAAATAATTAGGTACGTGTCATACATCTGTTAAAATACTTTCATAATTAAGTTTCTACAAATGTAATAAAATAGGTTGGTATTGTTGTTTATGATCAACGAACGTGAATGAATTATCGTCGGTATTCTGACATCATCACCTTTAGCAGCATAGTAAATACGTTACGTAGTCGGTTAAACTGACCGCAGAGTGAACAGGTAATTGTGACACATCCAATAGAAATAGGGCCAATGGCAAACTTAGGCAGCTAACTAACATTGTATTACCTATGTTATTACGCCTTATACAGGTTGGCTAAAAAATAACTTCATTTCCGTTGCCAGAGAGGTTATGGGATTATACTTACTGAGCAACTGTTACTATGGGACCAACCCCAAAATCGGGAAAAATTGGCTGTCATATACATTTTGGCTGGTCCATGGGAAGGATGTTCTATGGGAGGGTAATTTTTTTTTCGTGTAGAGCTTCAAATGATTTTTAGTTTTTTAGAATTACCACAACTGCATAGACGCCTCTTTAACCTAATTCTGACCCGAACTACCGATTGGATTAACTAACTGGATTATATTTGACTAGGGATGTACCGACTAGTCGCCGACTAGTCGGGAAAGCCGACTATCCGGCCACATTTGTAGTCGGCGATTAGTCGGCGACTAGTCGGCAAAAATGGCCGATTAGTCGGCACTTTATTAGTGAAAGAAAAACAGAAAAAAAGGAACCAACAGTCAATATTTACCATTTGTTTTATTTTACCAAAATACCTATTCAGGTGTGAAAACTTTTGTTCATATAATTGACCGTTTGATCGTTATCGTATGGTGGTGGGCTGGTGTTTTCCTCTATAGGTCGATCTCAACTAATTCTCGTGTAATTTCATGGCCAAGTTCCATACTTAAAGGATTATATTATAATTCAGTTTTTGTTTTTTTTTTATGGCGGAGCCATGGGGAACTATTAATGTTATTGCAAAATTTAGAGACTTATAAACAGGGCACGTTGCTCGTAAAGACGCTGACCACTGGCGACTACGTACGAGAAATAGAGCCTTGGAATACCTCCTACAAGTTGTACCTACTGACGGTCTGCTCAGGATCGCAAAATAAAAGAAACACAGAAATTGAACGAGGATTCTTGTGATAGGTCTTTGAACCTGTAGAGAACACCTTTTAGCCAAGCTAAAATATGAATAGCGCAACCAAAAGAGCAAAACTATTGTTTTTCATCTGAACTTATACGAAACTAATGATCTGGCCGACTAGCCGACTAGTCGGCCGACTAATCGGCCACTCGAGCGCCGATTAGTCGGCTAGTCGGCCAAATCAATAGTCGGTACATCACTATATTTGACCCATGTTCCTCATGAATGACT
Organism: Cydia fagiglandana; assembly: GCF_963556715.1. Taxonomy (NCBI): domain Eukaryota; kingdom Metazoa; phylum Arthropoda; class Insecta; order Lepidoptera; family Tortricidae; genus Cydia; species Cydia fagiglandana. Next base: position 16,632,959 of record NC_085932.1, on the reverse strand, counting down.
CATACTGAGTCACTGAAAATACACGGTAAGTGAAAAATCCTAGTATCTGGGTATCAGGCCTGATCTTTTTCCAGTAGGTAGAGCGTATTTTTACAACATACGAAAATCTCCATTTTTATTATCTCGACTAGGTAAGTTAAGTACATAATTATATAGGTATTGTCAAGTATTGTATAATAATCGTTCTCCTGAAATTTTTACCTGAACGGCATTAAAATCTAATTTCGGTAAAATTAATTTTCACTTCGCTTTCCTTTCATTTCATGTAAGTTTTCCAACTTTTCCACAACAACCACTGGTGGACCAGTTATTGTTATATATACCTATACTACCTATTTAGTATTTGTCTTATAATATTTCATGAAAATCCAGGCAGCCAAGATACCTGCGTGTGTGTTATTGTTTATATTTTATACATTTGTCTACTACCCTACTACTACTATGTATGAAGAATTGTCAAAGTCCTACCTCTAATTTCAGCAATATGAGAATCATACTCCGATCTGCTCCTCACATATTCCTTTCTCGACGCGGAGTGAAGATTCTGGTGCCTGTACTCGGAGTACCACTCCAGTGGCGACTCTGGTCTCTCCACATCACTACTGTACTCAACTGTCCTCTTAACCGTTACTTTATCGAACTTAAACCTGACCTCCTCCTCTGACTCAACATGTCTTAACGAATAACTTGGGAGCTGACTTTCGTAGCTCCTGGTTGGAGATTCCGTATCTCGCGTATGTTTTAGTTTAACTTCGATTTTTGGGGATTCCGTCTGACGTTTACGCTGCTCTATCCTCCTCTCTATCTCTTCTACATCGATGGCGGCGTCGACGGTGTCGACCGCCTGTCCTGACCATACTTTTTCGTAATATTTAACGCGGTCGCGGAGGTTGCTCTGCGACGGGGAGTCGCGACCGTCGGCCATGGCGACATGACCTCACCGCTCGGAGGTTCGCTCGATACTAAGAGGCTCGCGAGTGAGTGCAGCGGAGGCTTCTGCGCATGCGAACACGTGCAGACGGCTCGCAGACAGAGCTTTTCCTTTGATCTGGTTCTAGGTTGGTGGTAGGTTGCTTCAGAACCAGAGGACACTTTTAGTTTATCTTGGCCACTTTTAGGTAGTACTAGTTTTTTCATATTACAACCAAACCAGTCAGACATTTACTGCCGTATTCGAACTTCAATATATTCACAAGAGACGACACGGTACTATATCCATTCTATAGATATGTTATAGTTTAGATATCAACTAGTTCTCTTTTGCAGCGCAATTCGGGCAACCAATGTCACTTTTACGTTAGATAGAGTAAGAGATCTATTAGATGTGAATTTGATCTCCAAAGCCATGTGGAAATCGTTCAAAATCGCGCAAATGTCAAATTTGACAGGTTAGATCTTAAACATATCGTTATTGTATCTTGGTGATGTCTAAAAGACATCTATTTCAAAATCCGAATCGGGCCCTCAGTCAGGAATTTCGTGTGAACCTATACAAGTTATAATAATAATGTGACACGCAAGTTAGGTATGTTAAAATCAAATAATTATAGTTTTAAAAGTAGTCCAGTAGCGAATCGGTTATCTTTCGAATGCAATATTATCGTAATCATGCTTGAACTTGGTCCTTGGTGATGTAACGAAAACGAATTAACAGATAAGAAACCGAGTTCACTGATACAAAACACGTATATGTAGGTAGGTACCATATATGTACCTATACTATACCTACTCGTATATGTATTCATTTTCCTAGCTACCTTTGGACTCCATGATCAATCCAGCTTGATTGTGTTATATAATTTAACATTGTGCTGTCCTAAATGCCAAATTTCAGCTAAATGGGAAACTGATAAGTGGGTCAAACATACATGAATTGATTACAGACACAAAGCACACCAGGATAGGTGAAAATAAATATAAAAGCGAATAATTCAAAAAGGTAGGTACCTACCTATTTATCCTGAGAATTGCTTATGAGTATAAGAATGTACATGAATGTAGGTATAAGTTAAGTGTGTCAGTTTTAAATGCAATTATACATGCATGTAAGCACCTAACCAAATTCAAGATGACCTATATTTACTTAATCGTGGCCCTACCTACCTACCCCTATTGGTTCCACCCCATTTTCGACCCCGTCATAGTTGCTCAGATGGTATCGGGTTTTATAGTCGCCAGTCACGAAGACGCTTACATTCGCCTTAGGTTTGCAGAAAAAGACGTAGGAGGTACTTTCCGAAACGATTTTTTATCATAATTCAATGTCACTTTTATAGAAAGGCATTGAATTAGCCTCAATTAGCCGACAAAATAACAACAGCATAGATCATATAAAACAATATCAAATCGATCATCAATACTGATCTTCAAGATCACTTTACGAATCCATAGTCATAACTACTCAATCGTCAAGTGTTTGTAATGACATTACCTGGAAAAGTCCCTAAGTGGATGCAAATGCAAGCTAGCTTTGTTTACATTTTTATATAAGTCCTGTCAACTCACGTATCAATCTATATATATAAATGCAAGTGTCCTGACTGGCTGACTGACTGACTGACTGACTGATTCATCAACGCAGAGCCGAAACTGCAAAAGCCAGAAAGTTGAAATTTGCACACCAGATTGCATTTATAAAGTGTACAAGAGATAAGAAGCGATTTTGAGAAATTCAACCCCTAAGGGGGTTAAAAAGGGGATGAAAGTTTGTATGGGGTTAAAGTTTTCTTTTGAGCTACGAATTTTAAATTTCGCAAAAAAGATATATTATTAAAATACAAGAAAACTAATTTCAGCGTTTTCGAAAATTCATCCCCTAAGGTGGTGAAAAAGGGGTTGAAAGTTTGTATGGATATCAAAAAAATTTTCAAGTGGTGGACTTGAATCTTTGTATTTAGGGATATTATTAGAAGACAGGAAAAGTAATTTCAGCGTTTTGTAAAATTCATCCCCTAACAGGGTTAAAAAGGGGTTGAAAATTTTAATCCATTACAAATGCTTTGAAACTTCGTAGAAAGGCATAATAGCCGATTACAAAAAAAAGTTATTGCAACGTTTTTGGAAATTCAACCCCTAAGGGGGTTAAAAAGGGGATGAAAGTTCGTCTTCGGGTGCAAATTTTATTTTAAGCTAGGAACTTGAAACTTTGTAAATAAGTATCAAATTTAAATACAAGAAAACTAACTTCAGCGTTTTAGAAAATTCATCCCTCAAGGTGGTGAAAAAGGGGTTGAAAGTTTGTATGGATATCAAAAAATTTTTCGAGCGCGGGATTTGAATCTTTGTATTTGGGGATATTATTAGAAGACAATAAAAGTAATTTCAGCGTTTTGTAAAATTCATCCCCTAACAGGGTTAAAAAGGGGATGAAAGTTTGTATAGGGTTAAAGTTTTCTTTTGAGCTACGAATTTGAAACTTCGTTAAAAGATGTATTATTAAAATACAAGAAAACTAATTTCAGCGTTTTGGAAAATTCAACCCCTAAAGTGGTGAAAAAGGGGTTGAAAGTTTGTATGGATATCAAACATTTTTTCGAGTGTGGGACTTGAATCTTTGTATTTAGGGATATTATTAGAAGACAGGAAAAGTAATTTCAGCGTTTTGTAAAATTCATCCCCTAACAGGGTTAAAAAGGGGTTGAAAGTTTGAATCCATTACAAATGGTTTTGAAACATCTTAGAAAGGCATAATAGCCGATTGCAAAAAAAAGTGATTGCAACGTTTTTGGAATTTCAACCCCTAAGGGGGTTAAAAAGGGGATGGAAGTTCGTCTGCGGGTGCAAATTTTATTTTAAGCAAGGAACTTGAAACTTTGTAAAAACGTTTTAAATTAAAATACAAGAAAACTCATTTCAGCGTTTTTGAAAATTCATCCTCTAAGGTGGTGAAAAAGGGGTTGAAAGTTTGTATGGATATCAAACATTTTTTCGAGCGCGGGACTTGAATCTTTGTATTTGGGGATACTATTAGAAGACAATAAAAGTAATTTCAGCGTTTTGTGAAATTCATCCCCTAACAGGGTTAAAATGGGTTTCAAAGGTTAAATCCATTACAAATGCTTTGAAAATTCTTAGAAAGGCATAATAGCCGATTACAAAAAAAAAGTAATTGTAACGTTCTTGGAAATTCAACCCCTAAGGGGGTTAAAAAGGGGATGAAAGTTCGTCTTCAGGTGCAAATTTTATTTGAAGCTAGGAACTTGAAACTTTGTAAAAACGTTTTAAATTAAAATACAAGAAAACTCATTTCAGCGTTTTTGAAAATTCATCCTCTAAGGTGGTGAAAAAGGGGTTGAAAGTTTGTATGGATATCATGCATTTTTTTCGAGCGCGGGATTTGAATCTTTGTATTTGGGGATATTATTAGAAGACAATAAAAGTGATTTCAGCGATTTGTGAAATTCATCCCCTAACAGGGTTAAAATGGGGTTCAAAGTTTGAATCCATTACAAATGCTTTGAAACTTCTTAGAAAGACATAATAGCCGATTACAAAAAAAAGTAATTGCAACGTTTTTGGAAATTCAATCCCTAAGGGGGCTACCCGAAGAAAGGGGATGAAAATTCGTCTTGGGGTGTAAATTTAATTTTAAGCTAGGAACTTTAACTTTTTAGAAAAAAAAGGTAATAAATTAATAAACATGAAAACTAATTCAAGCATTTTTGAAAATCATCCCCCAAGGTGGTGAGAAAAGGGTTGAAAGTTTGTATGGAGATCAGATATTTTGTGAGTGCGGAATGCGGAACTTGAATCTTTGTGTAAGGGCATAGGTACCTATTATGAGAATACAAGAAAAGTAATTTCAGCTACCAACATCAAAATCCACTTGACTTAAAACTTCATACAACTTGCTAAAAAAGAAAAGTACTTAAATTCAACATTGCTTGGATATGAAAATTATAGGTACTACCCAAGTAGCATGGAAGTGTCGGCAACATCAATATAGCAGCCAATTAAGAACTTAGAGTGATTTAAGGGACGTATAAGAGTGTCAGAAAAGATTTAAGCTGTATAAAAGGTACTTTACAGACATTATACAGCTCAAGCTGTATAAAATCATTATAAAGGATTCTGCGGAAGGATGGGGTGCTTTATCAGAATATAAAAAATCTACTATAAAACTAAAAGTGTTGTGAGAGACTACAAGCTAATTATATCGTAAAAGCTGTATACAGGCTGTATTGTAGTAACACTTGGCACTTTTAGCTGTACAAAAGTATCTGTCAACTCCGTTTTAAAACATTAAGTGTTGTGAAACACTACAAGCTAATTTTATCGTAAAAGCTGTATACAGGCTGTATTGTAGTATCACTTGGCACTTGTAGCTGTACAAATGTATCTGTCAACCCCGTTTTAAAGCTATTTCTTATGGCGTAATCTTACTCTCCTATAAGAATAGTAGTTGTATAACTTCTGTCTGTAAGGGTATTATAAAACCAAATGAATAAATGGCAGCTATAGTACAGCTTTTTTCTGTATTATTGATAGAGTCGCTTATAACAATCTTTTGGCGTAATTTTACACTCGTATAAGTATAGTAGTGTAATGATTTCTGAAAATAAGTGTATTATAAAACTAAAGGAATATATGACAGTTACAGTACAGGTTTTTTATTTGTTATACGGATCTCTAAAGAGAATTATAACTTATGTACGGAGAACCGAAATACAGCCAAACGAATACAAATATTCTATTATAAAGCTGTTTTAATTACAAAAGCTGTAAAAGATACTCCATTTATTACACAGCACAGCTACTAAGATTATAATGCTCTCCAACTATCCTGTAGGCTGTTTAAAAATTGTCGCCATTTTACAATAAAAAAAAACGTATTTGTTAATATAATTAAAGAAATACTTGCAAATATTTAGAAGACTAACGCCGTGTTATGATTACCAGCTAAAATAAATTGTTTAGCCTTAGAATTAATATTTATAAATATTTTTGATACTCTAACCTTAAAAACAAACAGTAACTTTACCGATTTTTGATATTTTCTTTATGGTTTCTCTATGTTATTTTGTAGGCGCGTAAATATTTTGCCAGAAAAGATACACAGGTTCACAATAAATAATAATCCGCACTTACAAATAATGTAATATTCCATTCAAGTCCTGTATAATATTTACTTTTACTTTTACCATCCACAATAACACTTTATTGTCGCCATTAATATATTACGAATGAACAAGTTTAAGACATTTTAGTTTCTTAAATGATTATTATTCTCTTGTAATTCTTTCTTATAACTCATTTAAAACTTATATTCTTATATCGTACTTATAAGAGATTATATGTAGTGTTAAGGTTTCCTGTTACACCGAAATATAGCTGTAATGCAGCTATTATGCAGCTTATGTATTGCTTATACAGCTACTCTACAGCTCTAATAACGCCAAAGGCTGTATAATTTGGGCCCTTTTTTTACTTATAAGGGCTGTATAAGCGCTTATACAGCCTTTGTACAGCCTAACTGTACAGCTTATAGTATACAAATAAACTTTAATACAGCTTATATACAGCTTGCAATGCTACTTGGGTAAAGATGTAAAATGTTGAAGATAAGATTCCACGCGGACGAAGTCGCGGGCAACAGCTAGTGTTTAAATAACTCGCAAATTCATTAGTATCTTATCTAGGTTTAATAACAATCAAAAGCGAAGCTAATCTCTCTTTTAGATTAAGCATAAATGTTTTCGTATGTTCGGATATTCTCTACAGATCTCTTCTCAACTGATGATCTCTTGAAATGATGTAAGTAGGTTCAATAATTATGTACCTAGGTACTTACTTAGATTTTTACTGTCGATCCAGGGCCGTGTTGCATAATAGACTACAACTAATATTACAAGCGGAACTCCTTTTCTAATAAGTCAAATTAGAAAAGGAGTTCCGCTAATAATATTAGTTGTAGTTTATTATGCAACACGGCCCTGATTTTACAATTCTCCAAAATGGCGCAGTCATGGGGCTTTGCGAGGTCTACAGCTAGCAGAGCCGACGCATTAGGGGGTTGAAGAATATGACTGAATTATATCATATGGTGTGTTTGAGAATGTGTGATCAAGATAAAGTGGATCGTACAAACAGCAACTCTCTTTACTGTCCATGGTGAACCTTATGCCTTTGGCGATGATGATGGTAGATTAACATTGTTTCACAATAAGGAAACTTGCCTTTTATTTCTCCAGTAACAACAACACAATCACCAACTAGTAAGTATTTACTTAAAACATCCATCAAGAAGACTGCTGTTTTCAGTGTAGACTTCATCACGATCGCAGTACATTCATCAGTGATGAATCATCACTGTGACATTAATGTACCTAAGTATGCAACAAAGACGACAATATCCTTATTCCCGCTCCTTATTGTACCAGTTACGTGATCCATCGCCTGACCCAAATTGTCTTTTGGTTGCTACAGCGATTACTTATCACGGAGTCACGGAATATGATAGAGTCAGGCCAAGATACTTGCAGCGATTTTTATGTCACAGACGTACAAGTGTTATTTAAACGTCACAGCCCTCTAAAAGTATTTGATACCTCATGCAAAGTCGTTAAGATATTTTTCTTAACAGTCTATTCGTTTCTTTAAAAATGTAAACACCACGTGTTTTGGTCGCTCTAGCAATTATATGAATGGAATAGACTATAATGAGCCTCTCCCAGGCGTGCATAAACAATAAAAAAAAGAATATGCTGCAAAAATTTTCCCCGACTACAAAAACTTCAAATAAGAAATAACTAAAATTTGTATTAAACACATTGCTAAAGTCAGCTGTCCTTTCCATCCTTGTCTCACCCGCAGAAAATCACATGTGACTTCGCACCTCGTAGGCCAAAGGCCTTCCGCCCTTGACTCCCTAATTCAGGGCACTGTGCAACAGACGGTGACCCATTTCGAACCCTTCCAAATATCGGACGTCTTTAATTGTTTGAACGTTGAAAGGAATCTTCAAACTGAATATCCTTTTGTAAATATTGGAAGGTATACCTACTCAAATTAATTTAACGGAAAAGGGTCGGAGAGTTTGAAACTATGGGGACGTCGAATAATATAACTTAGGGTATTCGTGGGAGCGGGAGGTGGTCAAGCCGAATCTTACCAAATCTCATGTGGGGAGAGGACGTCTCAGCAAAAATAATGTATTTTATTCTCTTATTGCAAAAAATAGGTTACTTCAAAGAAGAAATTAGGACCGCCGTTAGCTACCTACTTGTTAGAGTTCTTAACTAACCAAAGACTATTTTTTTCCGATCAATCGCCTAATGTGCGGGCTAAATTTTATAAGTCTTAAATAAATATAATAATGAAGCCAATTGTATTTTTTACATAAATCTAAGGTCAAAAATCGTCAAATGCACCTAATGTAGTAATTAATGCATGGGCGCCCATTGACAATCGCAAAAATAATTTTCTGTACCAAGTATTCGCAACAAAGAATTCAAAAAGCCGAATGATGTTAGGCAATAGCTACATCGTGCGACACTGAGCTACATAGGTAATGGGTTGACTACATTAGTATATATATGTAGGCACATACATATTTACTAGAATACACTAGAAAGCACCGCACCTTGACCGCGCTACCACTGATGCTTGTGTGTGGCAAATGAATAGTCCATACGTATGTATATGTATAGGTACATACATTGGATTGTCATGGGTATATACGGTACCCTCAAACTTACAGGATTGATATGGAAACGCATTGTATTCCTTGAGTGGTGTAACATCTGCCTTTTTAAACGACTTCCAAATCTCAAAAGGAGGAGGTTATCAATTCGGTTGTATGTCTTTTTTTAACGACTGTAGTTACTGCTATTTATTGCAAATATGGGGGTGGGAGAAATATCGCTGACCCAATAGTACAGGATTCTATGTTAGGTACATTTTGAAGACAGTTGAAATTCGACTTAATGTCACTATGACAATGTTCAAATTTCAGTTCGATAAAAGTGAAACATAGAATCCTGTAATATTGGGCCAGCGATATCGTAGAAACATATCGTATGTTATCTTTTGTTTTTATGCCTTTTCAATTAATTTACCACGCATTCCAGAGTTCCATCATGGGGAGCGAAGGCGAAGTAAATCGGTATAAGTAGGTACATACTTGTCTTATACTTTGCAATAGTATTGAGGATAATATGACACTGTAATTTCCAATAAATTTAAGAGAAACTATAATCTTGTGCTTATAATTATTTTGTATGTACACGAAATAAAAACTGCAAACTCCTTGCGACTCGGTTCATTGAACTCAAATAACATAGAAATACTTCTGCGTTCCAAACCTCAAGTACTCAACCATATATCCAGCGCATTAAGGGTGTCTCGGGGTGCTTGATAAAGTTATATAGGTCTTTTATCTCGGTTCCTATGGTAATGCGGTGCATTTCTGGCGTCTCAAGGAAGAAGGCAGTAAGAACATTCGGTAACATGAGATCTTCTTACTTTCTGGAATTAACGGCAAATTTTATGTAGGAGTGCCGAGCCGGCGTCGCACTAACATGATTTGAATTTTACTTTAGCTAATATATGCTAAGCGCTATAGCTTTTGCCAATAAAAACTAATTAGATATGGAGGAATGTGAGCAGGGTCTAAAGATATTCCTCAGCTTTATACGTCACACAGATCTTATTTGTTTGTTTACTGAACTTTAATTAAGTAATCCAAGGTAAGTTTGATGGAAAATGCACTCTTCCAAAAACTTGTGACGCTGCATCAGCAGCATAGATAAAGCAGAACATAACTGCTTATTTAGGGCCAGTTGCACCAACCACATTTGATAGACTGATCAACGTCAGCCGGCGCGCCCCAGAGCTTTACTATGAAACTTTCCATGCATAAAAATTTAGCGAACTCTTTAACGATACGAACAGTTTGGTGCAACCGACCCTTACTTACGTGACGCGCAGATTACATTAATTTAATCACTAACACCTTATAAAACAAAGTCCCCCGCCGCGTCTGTCTGTTAGTGTGTTTGTATGTTTGTTCGCGATAAACTCAAAAACTACTATACGGTTTTTCATGCGGTTTTTATTTACCTATCAAAAGAGTAATTCCAGGTGTATAAATTAATTTTCATATCTCATGCTCTGAAAGTGGGTCGTTGTTGTTCTAAAAGGTGCGCAGAAAGTAATACGTTTATGCTTTAGTGCAGAAAAGTGGTGTACTCCTCTGCGTCCCCGTCCCACGAACAACTGGGCGGAAACAAAATGGAAAAATAGTGTCTTTATTTCCTCGCCTGGAACAATTGGTAATTGATTAATTTTACTAATCCCACGTTGATCCTTTTTTTATAAAAAATGATGTATGTGAATTATTAAAAACAAATTATTCTTGATTTCTTTCGTTGAATTCTATTTACTCGATTTCATAAGGCGGGAACCAAAAGGAATACACCAAAAATATTTTTTAAACCTTACACTTGCGTAAATGAGCAAAGGCAGAATCTTAATACAGCCACAGTTAAAAGTGTGTACGATGTTAAATTGATTTTTAAAGTTATTTAGCACTATATTCATGAAAATAAAATAAAATACAAGATAAAAAATTATTATATTAGTAATTAAATTGTTATTTAATATTTAAAATACTTTTATTATGTTATTACGTGGTGCGGCGCACCAAGGTCGCGGTGCGGTCTGGTAGTCTGTTGCGGCTTTTACAACGAAAAAGTATAAAATTAAAAAGTAATAAGCAATCCCGCTGATTTTCATACTATAATGAACAAATCATTTTAAAATTAGTGCAGTTTGTAAAAAAATGAGTATTTTCGTAAATATTGCAATCTAAATGATTTTCGCTAGGGGTTATTAATCTTTACACATGTAAAGTCTCCGATTGCAAGTAAGTCCTAAGGAAAATAAATCATGGCCGTAGATCTATTAGGTACTTCCATTACTGATTTTGCGAAATTGCCTTGTCTTGTTTGGTTTCCTCGCATTCGATATGAAAAGTAGAGTGTTTAACTCGGGTGAAAGGCACCATTTCTATCTCGGACTATTGGCGCTCTCACTGCGTTCGAGCGCCAAACTACCTCGACAGAAATGGGTGCCTTTCAACCCTTGGTTAACAATCTACTATACATGTGCAATGTGCAAGCATTATATGTCCACGAAATTCATGTAATACAAATAATCAGCACGGGGTACGTCTAGATGTGACAAGCTTTATAACAATATGTAACACTCACGTATGCGTTATTTTTGCATAAACATGTCGATGTAAAGTCAAGATCTAAGTCCGGCTATAAATAGGGCACAAAATAGCGAATGGCTCGCGCTACATCTACCTAACGCCTACATAAGTGGTGTTTCCAGAATGAGTGCAGGAACCGGTCCGACGGGTAACCTGACCACCATTGTGCCACACCACACGAGCCTGGATGCGCTTGGCAGATTTAACACTAGGATGGAATTCCTTGAGACATGAGACGCGTATATCAATACAAAATACTAAGAAATATTTAGTAGGTAGGGAGAACGCAAGATGAAAATACGGGATGATCCACCCACGAATCATGGACCTAAACCTACATAGATATTTAAGCTAATGTTAGCGTACGTAAGAAAATAATGTAATACAGGGTGTTTTTGACGGGATGGGAAGTAGGATGTTGAAATTTATGTTATGTGAACCGTTCAGCCAGAACCTAAATGATAATTTAGAAAAAAAAAGCGTGAGTTTTGTGGAATACTCGTTTGGAACCAAGTTGAGAAAGGGTAGTGAAGGACTCGTCACGGAAAACTCTTACACTTTTTTCACATAAGTACCTACTGCTTTTCACACCACATGTGTGGAAATTATTTTCATGTTACACTCGGTTGGAACGAAGTTAAAAAATGATCGTGACGGAAAACTCTTACGGCTCGATTCGAACTTTAAGATACGTCAGTTAATAGTGCTAGAAACGATATGGATGAGATATGTAAGTGCCAAATGTGACTGTTACTTTTGACACCGACACATCTAATCCATATCGTTTCTAGATCTATTAATTGAAGTATCTTAAAGTTCGAATCGGGCAGTTACACTTTATTTCGCCTAAATAGCCCCATGCCCTATGCCCCCCATTCGCCAAGTCCGTAACTCCGTCCCGTACGTCCAATAAAATTAAGGACCTATTTGGACCTTTCTTATATATAAGTTTTTATTGTTATTAAATAAAGAACAATTTTTATATCAAAATTAGACGAACCCACTCAAGCAAAATACACGGCACGGCAATAAGCTTGTATTAAATAAACTAAACGGATTACTTAATCATCTGTATTATGCAGTAACAATATACTATCGAGCATTACTTCTTACGGAAAGCATCCTGCCTGCATAATGTTGTGGTCGTTCCTAGCGCGCTCAAGTTTCAGTAATCGAACGTGACTTTACACACTCGGTTGATTCTGAGCACGGGAAATAGACGCCTACGCAGTTTACATTCATATTTAAGAGTTACGAGACATTGCTTTATATTGATTGAAGTTATTAGGATTTTTAATTTCAGGGTGAAAAACTGAAAAATCGGTCACTTTGTACATAAAATTTATTTATATACTCGTATATGTACTTATTAACTTTATGGTGAAGTAAAAAGTACGAATAACGGACTTAACACTTAAAGGCATTTTCTAATCTACCATTGGGCTAAAGCTAAACATATATGTACATTGTTAACAGTTAATAATTCAAGAATAATTTAAACTTTAAAAATGAATACTGGTCAATTTTACAAAAATAAACTTACACATTAAGCCGATCAGATATTGTAAGACTCTTTGCACAAATTGCACATCTAAGCCATGTTAATGCATAATGCAGTAACCGGGAAGGTCGAGGTTGATCGGGTCCTTTTATAGTCAACCTCGCTGGCGCGCCGTGATCTCACCCCAGTGCGTGACTGCGCAGTAAATACCTCGTAATCCAAAGTAACTTATTAGTACATTATTGTCGAGGCTCGGAAGTAGCTACTTGCAGGCTGAGGATTCGTTTTAAACGGACGACCTTGGGAGTCCGTTTAATTGAATCCGAAGTCAGCAAGTAGCCTTCCAGCCGAGTCATATATAGTGCTTTTCTCAAAAATGGTGCAAGAAACATAAATATCATAGAAACATTTTACAAAAGCAACGTTCTTACGTATATGTTTTCACAGAGAAAAGCCCTTGCCGCCTTTTTATTTTTTTAATAAAAAAATAGAAGTGTATTTTTCTGCCGAAAATACGCCAACCTATTTGAGACAACTAAATAGTCGCGGTACTAATCATCTGTTTGGCTGTTTAATGGGCCTGTGCCTTCATTTGATATGGCCATTTGAACTTTTAAAAAGTTTGGAACTCGACAAATAATGGAATTTGTATGCAACATTGCAGTCCCAAAATCGAGACTGCAATGTTTTTAACTTTTTAATTTTTGACTGACCATAAACTCCGCGCTTCGCGACCTATTTTTTAGACGGCAAAGTCGACTTTGCCGTCCATTTTTGAGAAAAATAGTTATAGTATTTCAGTTAATTTTATAGGAAGCCTCCTGACAACGATGCATAAAATTAGGAGAACTGCGCGCATTTCATAATATTTAATAGCGTACCTACATAGCACGTTTCTGACTCCCTTGAGATTTTTCAATATTATTATGTACTTATATAGAATTCATAGTAGATTGTTAACCAAGGGTGGAAAGGCACCCATTTCTGTCGAGGTAGTTTGGCGCTCGAACGCAGTGAGAGCGCCAATAGTCCGAGACAGAAATGGTGCCTTTCACCCGAGTTAAACACTCTACTTTTCATATCGAATGCGAGGAAACCAAACAAGACAAGGCAATTTTGCAAAATCAGTAATGGAAGTACCTAATAGATCTACGGCCATGATTTATTTTCCTTAGGACTTACTTGCAGTCGGAGACTTTACAGGTGTGATTAATAATCCCTAGCGAAAATCATTTAGATTGCAATATTTACGAAAACACACATTTTTTAACAAACTGCAGTAATTTTTAAATGATTTGTTCATTATTGTATGAAAATCAGCGGGATTGCCTCTTACTTTTTAAGATTAATTAATAAAAAATGATATAAGTGAATTGTTAAAAACAAATTATTCTTGATTTATTTCGTTGAATTCTATTTACTCGATTTCATAAGGCGGGAACCAAAAGGAATACACCAAAAATATTTTTTGAAACCTTACACTTGCGTAAATGGGCAAAGGCAGAATCTTATACAGCCACAGTTAAACGTTTGTACGATATTAAATTGATTTTTAAAGATATTTAGCACTATATTCATGAAAATAAAATAAAATACAAGCAAAAAATTACTTATATTATTAATTAAATTGTTATTTAATATTTAAAATACTTTTATTATGTTATTACGTGGTGCGGTCCGGCAGTCTGTTGCGGCTTTTAGAACGAAAAAGTATAAAATTAAAAAGTAAGAGGTAATCCCGCTGATTTTCATACTATAATGAACAAATCATTTTAAAATTACTGCAGTTTGTTAAAAAATGTGTGTTTCGTAAATATTGCAATCTAAATAATTTTCGCTAGGGGTTATTAATCTTCACACATGTAAAGTCTCCGATTGCAAGTAAGTCCTAAGGAAAATAAATCATGGCCGTAGATCTATTAGGTACTTACTTCCATTACTGATTTTGCGAAATTGCCTTGTCTTGTTTGGTTTCCTCGCATTCGATATGAAAAGTAGAGTGTTTAACTCGGGTAAAAGGCACCATTTCTGTCTCGGACTATTGGCGCTCTCACTGCGTTCGAGCGCCAAACTACCTCGACAGAAATGGATGCCTTTCAACCCTTGGTTAACAATCTACTATTGCTATTGATCACCAACATTTAAATAAATACCAAGGAAATACAACAGGGCCCAGTTTTATAAAGTTACAAGTTACAAGTTTACAGGCGTTTACTGGCAACACTTCCTCCGTTTTTTACAATTTGCGTTTTATAAAAGTACCGTGTTACATTTTTACAGGTTACAGGTACAAGTGCCTGTAGCTCAACCATAGACGAAAATATGGGAGATTAATAGTTTTAAACTCATAATCGAACAAGCGTTTTATAAAAATATTGTAAATTACAAGTGTAGATTGGTAAACTTGTAACAAAAACTGACATACGTCTTGAGTCCTGTAACAGCACAACAGCAGCTACTTGTAGTGTGTCTGATTCGCTCTTTTGCTCGTAATTCTTAAGTTTAATTAAAGTTATTCGTTTTCTGAGAGATTTTAAACTGTACTCTTTATTGTTAGGCACTAACGCCAAAGATTGCGCCAGGGCATGCATACTTTTCCATGCACTGACCTTATCAGTTTTTGTTAATGTATCTGAAATATATAGTAAATAGGAAATGAAGTGGCAATATGTTTGAGATTGATTTTATTGATGATTCGTTTTATTTTATCTACTAGGAAACGGAAAGGGATTGGTGCCGATATTTGTCGTTGATTTATTAGCATTCGTCTCTTTATTTAAGTATAGTGCATTCACATTATGGTAAAGTGTACTATTCATAATTTTCGATACACAGGGTACTTATCTTTGAGCCACTACCGAAACGATACATTGTAATGTGAAACAGTACTTATTTACTTATTAGGTAAATATTTCATTAAATCTAACTTAATCTGAATCTGAAAACGGCCCGAAAAGTATATCCTTGGCATCAAACACCGCTCTCAACCACTCGATTTCTCCTTCATTTCTGGCCATTTTTCCAATACTTAACAGCAAACAATAACACAGCATTTAGTAGAGTACAGAGTATCTATGAATTCTATGACAGACATTTTTTTTAAATAGTGATGTCCTTCGCACCTGTAAATTTCACATGTAATCGAGATTGACCGTGGTGCTTTACAACTGTAATTATCTATGTGTATTTATAAAACACCTGTAGCCGTACACAGTGCATTACAGGTGCCTGTAGCCTGTACTCTTGTAACCTGTAACTTGTAACTTTATAAAACTGGGCCCAGGCGTCATTTGGAACAATGTATTGCAAACAACCTTAACGAATAGAAAACTGTTCAAAAAGTATCAGTAGAATATTAGTGATATCAAATGGTCTTGGTAAATCTTAAGACAAAGTCATTAAGCACGTTTGAAGAGAAATATCTCTTCGCAAAACAAACTATAGAAACGTTGGCGGACCGTCAACCTATTTGTGTTCTTCCTGAAATTCTTCGAATACCTGTAGAATTGCCGTGGCATACCGATACATTTCTATTTAGTGTCTTATCAAGGGACTTGGAGTTTCCTTGGCTTCTCTGTAAATATACTAAATATACATATTATGTACTTATTTGGGTTGTTCATATTAAGTGTCGAACACAGATTGTCAAAATACGAGATTTCTAGTAGATTCAGCAGATCTTTAATAATTTTTAAGAAAAAAAAACCGACTTCTATGGGGGCCGGTGAAAGATTATTGTAGATGGTACACTATGTAGAAAAGGAGGTAAAACCACCCACTTTTTTACTAGCATTTCGCTTCTGTAAGGGTCGTAGTTCTAGCCTAACCTAACCCACTTCTCTGATAGCAGTTCAGTTCTGTGAGGATCGCAGTTCAAACCTAACCTAACCCACTTAACGGCCCATGCGGTGCGGTGTACGGGGGTTTAAGCGGGAGGGGCTAGTAAGATTGGCATCATCATACTTATATACTTACACATTTTATGGTAGGTAATCATAGTGGTTTATTTAGTTAAGGTATCCTAGTGGTTTTCCGGGTCAAGGTCCGGGTCCGAGTCCGGGTCTGAGTCCGGGTCCGAGTCCGGGTCCGAGCCCGGGTTCGAGTCCAGGTCCGGGTCCGGGTCCGAACCGGATCCGGGTATGAGTCCGGTTCTGGGTCCGAGTCCGGGACCCAGTCCAAGTCAAAATCGAAATTCGTAATCACCAAATGTGTACTATGCGTTGTTGAAGAGTTCTATTCTGGTCATCATCAGCAGTTCCATTTCATCAAATGCGACAGTTTTTAATGTAAATGCTTGATTTTATGATGAAAATACAAAAAAATCTATGCGTATGCCTTTAATATTTGAGGAGTTCCCTCGATTCCTTATGGATCCCATCATCAGAACTCGAGCTTGATAAAAATGTGGCTTAAAAACTTAACTTGCTTAACAAACATAACGAAGAGGAAAAATCGCCAAACGTGAACTATGCGTCGTTGAAGAGTTCTGTTCTGATCATCATCAGCAGTTCCACTTCATCAAATGCGACAGTTTTTAATGAAAATGCTTAATTTTCTGATGTAAATACAAAAATCTCTATACGCATGCCTTTAATATTTGAGGAGTTCCCTCGATTCCTTATGGATCCCATCATCAGAACTCGAGCTTGACAAAAATGTGCATTAAAAACTTAACTTGCTTAACAAACATAACGAAGAGGAAAAATCTCGAAACGTGAACTATGCGTCGTTGAAGAGTTCTGTTCTGATCATCATCAGCAGTTCCACTTCATCAAATGCGACAGTTTTTAATGAAAATGCTTAATTTTCTGATGTAAATACAAAAATCTCTATACGCATGCCTTTAATATTTGAGGAGTTCTCTCGATTCCTCATGGATCCCATCATCAGAACTCGAGCTTGACAAAAATGTGCATTAAAAACTTAACTTGCTTAACAAACATAACGAAGAGGAAAAATCTCGAAACGTGAACTATGCGTCGTTGAAGAGTTCTGTTCTGATCATCATCAGCAGTTCCACTTCATCAAATGCGACAGTTTTTAATGAAAATGCTTAATTTTCTGATGTAAATACAAAAATCTCTATACGCATGCCTTTAATATTTGAGGAGTTCCCTCGATTCCTTATGGATCCCATCATCAGAACTCGAGCTTGACAAAAATGTGCATTAAAAACTTAACTTGCTTAACAAACATAACGAAGAGGAAAAATCTCGAAACGTGAACTATGCGTCGTTGAAGAGTTCTGTTCTGATCATCATCAGCAGTTCCACTTCATCAAATGCGACAGTTTTTAATGAAAATGCTTAATTTTCTGATGTAAATACAAAAATCTCTATACGCATGCCTTTAAGATTTGAGGAGTTCTCTCGATTCCTCATGGATCCCATCATCAGAACTCGAGCTTGACAAAAATGTGCATTAAAAACTGAACTTGCTTAACAAACATAACGAAGAGGACAAATCGCAAACCGTGAACTATGCGTCGTTGAGGAGTTCCGTTCTGATCATCATCAGCAGTTCCACTTCATCAAATGTCACTCTTTTGGATGTATATGCTTGATTTGATGATAAAAACCCAAAAATCACTATATGTATGCCTTTAACATTTGAGGAGTTCCCTCGATTCCTCATGGAACCCATCATCAGAACTGGGTTTTGACAGAAACGGGACCAATCTGTATGCATATACATTCAATCAAAAAAATAATTTTCAAAATCGGTCCAGTAATGACGGAGATATGAAGTAACAAACATAAAAAATAAAAAAAATAAAATAAATAAAAAACATACAACCGAATTGATAACCTCCTCCTTTGGGATTTGTAAGTCGGTTAAAAAGTAGGAAAAACGTTTGAGCCATGTTTGAGCCCGTATTGCTCTTTTGTGTTCCGGCATGAACGTGACTTACGCGTAGGTAATTTATGATTCTCAGGATACCTATTTTATGTTTTCCAATACCAGTCGTCTCTATACAGGGTCAATTAGCGATTGCTGTATGTCAACCTCGTCGTGTATTTAAGAAAAAACTCCAGAAGTCTAGCTCTGTTTGCAGGATTCCAGTAAAGCGGTGGCAGGTCAATGTCCGTGTTCTGGGAAATGCCTAAAGCGTCCAAAATAAACGGAAAGTTGACAGCAGAATGCGGCCGCGGCGAAGGCGATGACTGACAGATGCACGTTTAGGTCGTTTAGCAGTTTGCACTGACTCTCAGGGAAGATACCGAATGGTATGGCGTGCGGAATGTCACATAATAATTTGTATTGACGAAATGAAACAGCCGCACGACATAATCGAATAAGTTCTATACTACTTATTGGCTTATCAATTCGCACATTGCTCAACGACATATTGAAATCTGGTGCTGGTTTTTGGACTTGAAAATAGGTTTGATAAAATGTCGTGTACTCCAACGTTTGTTGCCGATAATTTTACATAAAAAATACTTACCTATCAGTTTAGCTGCACAATTCAGTTTTGCCAAAAGGAAGAGAAATGCTAATTTACTGTACGGTTTATCATTTTGTATTCGTACAAAATAGACTTAAGACAACATCGTGCATGATATATTTCTCTATTTTTATGAGTTTTCATAAATATGTAATGAATTATATAAAAGCTGTTAATTAAATGAAAAAAAAAACATTGAGGTGTTCACTTATTTTATCTGCAGTAGCGTCAATGGATCTTTCATACTAACGAGCGATTTCTCATAAACAAAATGCGGTTCGATGCTGATAGATGTGATTGACCCTTAGGTATATTATTATGTCCTAAATACGATTCGACTTATTAACATTTTGAGTGTCACTACAATCAATCTTGAACGAAAAAACATAATTGTAGAATAATCAAAAAAGTTGTAATAAATCATTTACGTCAAATATCACAATTATTCCAATTTCCTCGCGTAGTTTTAAATACTGTATTAACATAATAATATATCAGCAGCAGACGCCACGACGTTTACACGCCTTAGCAGCCGTCTCTATGGCTCCGGAAATAGACCCGCGGCCCACGTACGCTCTCCGTCGGTCTATTCTATAATAGTGCTCTTAATATAACCCGCCATGTACAGCGACTATTGCTTGATTTTTATTCATTTGAAACATATAAGCAGCATACCGCGTGTTAACGACAGCTAATGTGCCCAGTATCGAGGAGAACTACAAGTTAAAATGATTCAATCGTAAACCAATATGCAAAACGACACGAGTAGGTAGTATAGGTACTTTTTTCGTTTTTCAAGTAGTATAAAACCTAGGTGCTTTTAAAACATGTATATTATTTTAATTTATTTTATACAAATATTTTCCATAATATCAATATCCAGAGAGGAAAATGGGCACTACGTTTGTATGGAGAACCGGCCATTTCCTTTCCTCTTAAGTTTTGTTGCCAATGTCGTGGCAAAAAGCTGTATTTCTTGTTAAAATATAGCTGACATTTTATCACTACAATTCATATCCTCACTGCCTGACGTTTTATTACTGTCTACACAGACATAATCTTAACCTACGCAAAGCGCTCACCTAACATACGCCAGAGTGACCAGAAGACGAAAGCCAGAGATTGTAAGAAAGTATCTTAATATATTATGGCTCATCTACACGATGGGCCAACGCCGGCCACTCCAAGGGACACAGCCATGCGGTAGAATTAGATAGCAATATCACTTGCTCCCTCTAACGCATAAATGCGTCCCTTGGAGTGGCCGGCGTTGGCCCATCGTGTAGAGGACCCATTAGATTGTTAACCAAGGGATGAAAGGCACCCATTTCCGTCTTTGGGCCACAGACTTAAAGTGTCATTCTATGGAACTTGCTAACTATGAAAACAAACCGCCATATTGAAATTGTCTCTGAATGATGAATTTACTAGTGACTTTTGTTTACATAGTTAGCAAGTTCCATGGAATGACACTTTACATATCAGTACGCTTACCATCAGTTTGTCACTGACATAAACGCCGTCGAGAACGTAATTTACTTTCTATACATCCCGTTTGCACTAATATGCGAGTGCGAGCGAGGTGTATAGAAAGTAAATTACGTTCTCGACGGCGTTTATGTCAGTGACAAACTGATGGTAACCGTACTGTACCAAATTTCACGTAACGTACGTATATTGATTACTTAGTACATTTGACAAATCTAATAACACATCAATTTGCTTTATACAAAGCTTGCATAGAAATATTTTTGCTAGACTTTAAGATTCAGCGGTATAGATCCAATATTCCAATCGGAAAATATTTGTCATTACTCTCGCAAATTCTACATTACGTATGCAGCGAGTATTCTTAGCTGACCCGATTTCGAGCTATGAATGAACAGCTTCATGGAATTGACATTGTAATATTAGGTTCGCTGTTACTTACAGCGTATAGTTCCTAAATCCTCACAATAACCGTAATCGCATGGGTCGACCTATTTTTCTTCTCTCTCGGCCTTGGCATCATCGCGGATTTTTTCCTAGATATTCCCCTGACCGTTACAGGTTTGTTGAGTCATGCATTTTCAATATTATTCTTCCTCCTTACTTATACTTCCTTCGGTCATGTTTTGATTTATCGCCACACGTTTCGAATTTCCCCTTTTCCGCACTTGTATCGTAGATAACTATTTTAATACTAAAATAATTCCTAAAAGGATAAAAATAAGCGATGTCTCATTAACAAAGTTGAAATAAAAAGCTTAAATAGGTAAATATTTAAGAAATATACAACTCAAATATAAAATTTTTAGCATAAAAGTTGTAGGTATCACTCAAAAAATTATTTGTGCAACAACTAGTTATAGTACATGTGTAGGCCTATGCCTAGGTTTTTTTTCTTAGCCCGTTAAAGTGTCCCACTGCTGGGCAAAGGCCTCTCCCCTTGATTTCCACAACTCCTGTTGTTGTGCTTGGTATTGTATAGTTTTTCGGCGTTCCTTATCGAGGAAATAATTACCGATTCCCATAATCGTGTGGTAGATGAGTATTGTTTTGCCGATTGTAGGTGTGTAAACCAATATCGGAACATCTCCGACCTAATGGAATCTAGGTACATATATATTGAATTAGTTCTAACCCGTACAACACGCGCGACGTTGCATGAGACGCGCCCTGAATTCTGAGCTATCTGCGAACTACAGTAGTTATTAATAGAAAATTTGGCATAGTTCTAGTTTGGACTGCCTTCATCAGTATTATCGCTAATGACAGTCATGACGCACAAATCTCAGCATTTGGAGCCTTATTTTGAAAGGTCGCATTTATTTTATATCCAATCTCTGAAGCCGTACGTTATAGGTACGTATAATACATTAGGTACTTAAATAGGTAACAATGTTATAATCAAATACTACGACGCTGAAAGACACACGGACCAGTTGTTCGCTGAAAAAAGTTAGATGTCGAATGCTGCGAATAGTAATGCTGAAGCAGAACAAGCAGTTATGGAGAACGAAATTGTCAAAACCTCATGAAACACAAACGAAGGCACCAATGGCACAATAGCACCCATTAGAAGTCCTTATTAAGGCTTGAATACAAATGCAGTTCAAGATATCATTTACTACTAGCTACAAAATATCATTTACTATTTGCTAAATAATTGTCCCGTGTCAACTTGAGATTTTATAGTGTGTCTACACTTTCAAAAACGTGAAACGTTCGCATAATTATCAAATAAAACTAAACTCTAAGAGAAACCGCCATTCGCAATCACGAACAGCATTACTTAGACGAACAGACATCAATGATCAGATCAACCTTATACACTTCAGGTCGTGTGCTTTGAAATGATGACTTATTAGTATCACATGTGATGTGATGCAGCCGATTTCTTCGGTGATGCGTCAGACGCCCCCGGCTTGCGTCATCAACGACCAGAGATTTACTGGATTTAAGTATCTTTTAACAACTACATATTAATATGATATGAGCTGCGTATGTTAGTTTCTAGAAAAATCTATTTTCCCAGCGATTGGCTTGGTAGAGAATGCCTAACGTCATTACGTTTATTCGCCAATTTCACAAATATGGCATATTTAACAGAGCGTTCAAAACCTTGCATATTATCTAATTATTGTAATTTTACTTTTACTACTAGCAATATAATTTTGTAACAGCACCGACATTTACTTCCTTTATTTTGCGTCCGGTTAACGAAATAACTTTAAACTGAATGGAGCTTTCGGGAAGTGGTTATTTTAAGAAGATCCGCTCCTTACGTTGTTTATTTTAATAACAGCTCCGATTGCCCTGAAGTTTTCACGTCCAACGCTCGTTCGGATTTGATGTCTAAATGCCGCGTGAACAGTAAAATAACACAACGTGACAGCCATCGCTCTATCAGTCTATTTGGATACTCATTCTGAGGAAAATTAACTTGTATAGTATAGCACAACAAATAAAAAAAACTAGTGACTCTATGAGTTGTAGACCTCACAAACCCCTCTAGCCTTGAATGACACGTGATTTTTACCCGACTAAGGCAAAAGAAAAAAAAGGAAAAGGAGGGTTATTGCATGATAATATTGATAAATTTCGATGATTCTAAATTTACTACTTATTCTCGAGTAAGAATTAAAGTATTAAAATACCGCCTAAAGCAGAACTCTAAAGTTAATGCATTTCTGATCAAAACTCTCTAAACATGT
Source organism: Cydia fagiglandana (assembly GCF_963556715.1). Classification (NCBI taxonomy): domain Eukaryota; kingdom Metazoa; phylum Arthropoda; class Insecta; order Lepidoptera; family Tortricidae; genus Cydia; species Cydia fagiglandana. The sequence goes on along the minus strand of NC_085932.1, from coordinate 16,609,599 downwards.
CTAAAAAAACCATAAGTAACTAGCTGTTGCCCGCGACTTCGTCCGCGTGGACTCTTATCTTGAACATTTTACATCTTGAGTAGGTACCTATAATTTTCATCGATGCAAACTTTATAATATACAAACTTTAAATATAATGTTAATGCCCTTTTACCAAGTTTGAAATTCCTAGCTTGAAAGCTTGAAAAAAAAACCGGGCAAGTGCGAGTCGGAATCGCGCACGAAGGGTTCCGTACCATAATGCAAAAAAAAAAACAAAAAAAAAAAGCAAAAAAAACGGTCACCCATCCAAGTACTGACCCCTCCCGACGTTGCTTAACTTTGGTCAAAAATCACGTTTGTTGTATGGGAGCCCCATTTAAATCTTTATTTTATTCTGTTTTCAGTATTTGTTGTTATAGCGGCAACAGAAATACATCATCTGTGAAAATTTCAACTGTCTAGCTATCACGGTTCGTGAGATACAGCCTGGTGACAGACGGACGGACGGACGGACGGACGGACGGACAGCGAAGTCTTAGTAATAGGGTCCCGTTTTACCCTTTGGGTACGGAACCCTAAAAATGTTTGATATTCATACAAACTTTCAACTCCTTTTGCACCACGTTAGGGGATGAATTTTCAAAAACGCTGAAATTAGTTTTCTTGTAATTTAATTTAATACCTTTTTGCAAAGTTTCAAGCTCCTAGCTTAAAATAAAATTTGCACCCGAAGACGAACTTTCATCCCCCTTTTAACCCCCTTAGGGGTTGAATTTCCAAACACGTTGCAATCACTTTTTTTGTAATCAGCTATTACGCCTTTCTAAGAAGTTTCAAAGCATTTGTAGTGGATTCAAATTTCCAACCCCTTTTTAACCCTGTTAGGGGATGAATTTTACAAAAGGCTGAAATTACTTTTCCTGTCTTTTAATAATATCCCCAAATACAAAGATTCAAGTCCCGCGTTCGAAAATTTTTTTGATATCCATACAAACTTTCAACCCCTTTTTCACCACCTTAGGGGTTGAATTTTCAAAAACACTGAAATTAGTTTTCTTACATTTAAATGCAATACCCTTTTGCAAAGTTTCAAGTTGCTAGCTTAAAATAAAATGTGCACCCCAAGACGAACTTTCATCCCCTTTTTAACCCCCTTAGGGGTTGAATTTCCAAAAACGTTGCAATCACTTTTTTGTAATCAGCTATTACGCCTTTCTAAGAAGTTTCAAAGCATTTGTAGTGGATCAAATTTTCAACCCCTTTTTAACCCTGTTAGGGGATGAATTTTACAAAACGCTGAAATTACTTTTCCTGTCCTTTAATAATATCCCCAAATACAAAGATTCAAGTCCCGCGTTCGAAAAAAATTTTGATATCCATACAAACTTTCAACCCCTTTTTCACCACCTTAGGGGTTGAATTTTCAAAAACGCTGAAATTAGTTTTCTTATATTTAAATGTAATACCCTTATGCAAAGTTTCAAATTCCTAGCTTAAAATAAAACTTGAACCCCATATAAACTTTCATCCCCTTTTTAACCCCTTTAGGGGTTGAATTTCTCAAAATCGCTTCTTATCTCTTGTACACTTTATAAATGTAATCTAGTGTGCAAATTTCAACTTTCTATCTTTTGTAGTTTCGGCTCTGCGTTGATGAATCAGTCAGTCAGTCAGGACACTTGCATTTATATATATAGATAAGGTATATCAAAACTGCTATTTCTTTAGGCACTTCCAAAATCTGACTCGACAGAAAAATTCTAGGTATATAGGTAACCCGGACTTCGGACCAGGGGGCCGATTTTTGAATTTCGATCGTTCGATTTCGTCACTCGAAAATCGGTGTAAAACGGCGAAATGCTAGTTTTTGAAATACGAGCGATAGAACTTGGGAATCTAGTGGTATTGACCACTCGTTTTCAATTCTATTAGTAGAATTTAAATGCCCAGTAGTGAAGATATTATTAAGCGAAATACACGAAATCGAGCGGTCGAATTTCAAAAATCGGGCCCCAGCTTTATTCATTGGAATTTCAAGAGAATCGCAATCGTTTTCTCAAAAGAGATGCGATATAGAGGAGTACAGTCAGCCAAGAAAATGGTCTACCACTTTTCGACTCTATCATTTAATTAATAGAGTCGAAAAGTGGTAGACCACTTTCTTGGCTGACGGTACAGGGATATACGAAAGCATTTTTGCCCAAGCTGAAATGGAGCCCTCGCTGACGCTCGGTCAAAAACACCTAGCCAAAAGTTAAGTTTCGTTGTAAAAATAAATGTTGGCTATTGGAGCATTCCATGAAATTGTCTACCGTTGTCCCGTACAAACGCGAAGTTTCTGAAGATTTCAAGGAATAAGAGTTTCCTTTTGTATGAAAAATGGTCAAAAATATGCACAGAAAAATAATCGCCTGCTTTAAATGCCGAGAAAAAGGTCGCAACACAGGAAATAAAATGCGTTTGTACGGGACAGCTCGTGGAATGCTCCTATTTACAGTTAGAATTTTTAAAGAAACGGAAAACAAAAGAGAAAAAGAAACAGAATGTAAAATTAAACAAAGACCTTGAGCGCGTTTATAAAAGCATTCACGTGTTTTTCACGATTACTTCAGGGTTACTAATACGAGGTTGTTTTTATCAATGCTCATTGCATTTAGCAACCATTCTTAAAATCTGCATGAGTATTAAATCCACTGTTTATTGCGAAATCAACTCTATGTCAACAATCAACAACTCTATGTCAAGTAAATACAGTTTATATATTAAACATGGAACGGGATAGGTAAGTAATAGAAGAGAATGCAAGCTATGTTAAAAATTTGTTATATTTTACTCGTTGCATTTTTCGGGAAAACTGGCGTCGGTCCACGAGATGCGGGGGAAATGAAACGGAGGGAGGGAGGGGCGCCATCATGGTGCCAACGAGACGACGTGAAACACTAGGTACTGCAGTGCAGAAGCAAATATTACTCGAACAATAAACTTTAAATTAACTGTAACTACTCAGCCTAAAACTCGCTACACTACACACTAAAGGTGGCCACTGACGAGCCTTCCAACAGTCCAAATAGCGTGGCTGCAATCCAAAATCGGTCCGTGAATGTCAAAAACGTACAATGTTTAATATTAGGATGCCTTCCATTTGGATGAATCCATTGTAACGGCATCCATTTGGAAGGCTCGTCAGTGGCCTGCTTAACCCATCTAAAGTTCGAGAACCCAAAAAAAAAACGAAAACTAACCCAAGTCGCAAGAAACTTTTTCTTTAATTTTATCTATGGTTCTTACACTTCTTATTGTTGTTCTTTTTTGGCGTTTTAAACTTTTAAGGGGCCCACTGATTAACAGTCCGCCGGACGGTATCGGCCTGTCAGTTAGATCAAACTTTTGACAGTTTCGAACAACTGATAGGCCGATACCGTCCGGCGGACTATTAACTATTAATCAGAGCGGCTACCGCGAAAACCGAAATTCGCAAATTGCGGGGATCTTTCTCTTTTACTCTAATGAAGGCGTAATTAGAGTGACAGAGATAAATCCCCGCAATTTGCGAACTTCGGGTTCGGGAAACCGCAGCTATGAGCCACGATTGGGACTCTTAGCCACCAAAAATATGTTTTTTTTTTTTCAAAAATTGCAACAAACAACAACATTTGCAGCTTTTTTACCGACCTGTGTTCTCATAATTGGTAGAACCCCATAATATATTTTTATGTACGATACTTCGTTTTTTTTAGCATTAGAAATTAGGTAAACAATCTTGATGTGTCTTTTAATTGAAAAACACGTTTTAAAAATAAGTTACGGCAAATATGTAACAATTAAGGTAAATGTACGCTTCACCGAATGCTTAAGCCCTAGACTTACGTTTAATTTTTTTATTCGTTCTGATATTTTCTTACGAATATGTTCAATACTAAAATAGAAACATAGATAAATTTGTCCTCATTTAAACATACCTATAAATTACTGAATTGATTGGACGTGTATTAAAAACATTTTTAAAGTCATTTCTTCCAATTTCCTTGTTTGTACCGTTTACCGAACTAAGAAACGTGATTTGCACATTATACCGAATAGGGAGCCCGCATTACCGAACTAGGAAATAATTGTATGAAAATATGGTGTTGAGTGGTGCTCAAACTTCAGTAGTTCACTATGAAATCCCTACTATGCTTCGTTTTTTAGCATTATAAAGATGGTAAGCGATCTTGACGTGTCTTTTTTATTGAAATAATTCTTTTGAAAAATAAGTCAGTAAGTAAGGTACGCAACAATTATAAAACATGTACGCATATGTATAAAATAATTTGGCTGTTTCATAAATTTTGGCTGGTCCATTTTCTATGGAAGGGTAAATTTTTTTTCACGATTTCGGAGTTGGTCACATAGTAAAAGTTGCTCAGTATAATCCCAAAACCTCCCTGGGAATGGGAATGTAGTTAATTTTTAGCCACCCTGTATGTGAACCCCGGAATTTCATAACAAAAGATAAAAGTTTAAAAAATCACAATCGCCCACGACGAGAGGAATCTAAAAAAATTTTTGAACATCATGCTTCATTATTTTTATTATCCTATTCAGTTTTTTTGTCCACGTTCCAAGACTATTGTCAGGCGTCCAATAAGTATGTCTAAAGTTTGAAAAGCGCTGGCATTGAAATAATGGTCACAAAAATAAACATATAAATATCGACCTAGCCGTTATCGTAATAAGGATGATATTCTCATGAACGTCGAATAGAAACATGGCCAACGCAAACATGAGTTCGGTAGCAGAGACCATGGGTACCATTCACCGAACGGCCGTTCGGTGAACGAAACATGGAAAATATGTGGAACCTATTTCGCGAACGGATTTTGAAAATAGTATTTTAATCGTAATCAATGTGGTATAACTACAAATCTATCATTAAATTTAATACTTGAATCCATTACAAAACCGTACATGTATAAAATTCTTGTTAATACTGACGTAAAATATCTAAAATTATTGTTTGATAATAGTCTTGCCAAAAACCTTATTTTGATGCCAAAAAGTCGTAAAACATGAACATTTCAAACGCAGTTTTATAATAATCTATATAGGTTATTGTTGTTCGGCAATTGCTCATAAAATTACAAATACATTAAGTTATTTGTGAAATTAGGTAGTTAATCTAAATAGTTCGTAATCAACCATTAAAAAAATAATTTCAAAAACATACGCTTTCCCTGATTTCGGACGCTGTTCGATAATACCTTCCAATCAAATTGTCGGTGTACTCATCACCGAACTCACATTAAGCTTAATTTCTGATAATATGACTGCACTAAATTAATTAAATTTACTAAAATACACAAACTAATTAAGTAGTCACACTGAAAAACCATACTTTGAAACACAGAAATAAATTTAAAAGGTTTTATGACCTTAAGAAATATACGCAACTTCTTACCGATTTCTTTAAGGTTGCCCATACAAAGTGGCAATCGGGAGCAACGATCCGTTTCGATCAGTTGCCACGTCCCAACTGCGGGACAAATTGACCGACTCTGAGGCATAGTTGAAGGGATAGGTATTTAACTCGTGGAAAAAAAATACGCAAGTAAATATCAGCTGTAAATAATCGACTTATAGCCTAAAATAGAAGAAATTCGGTGATACGGACGGATATTGAGCGTTCGGTGGAGCGTACTTTTACCTTATGAATCTAATACGATCATTTATATTCTTCTGCTATCATAAGTAATAGTTATTGATTTTTAAAAAGCGTTTTTCAATTAAAAGACATGCCAAGATCGCTTACCTTCTTTCAAGTTCTTTCTAATGCTAAAAAACGAACTATAATAACCCCTGATTATTTTATAATGATCAACTTATTGCGCATCTCATTTAATTACGAAGATTCCAGTTTTGTAACTGCCTCGTTGTAATGGGGTCAGGTAACTATTATTACAAAGTTACCTTCCCATTATCTGCAAAAATTTAAACATGTGTCGTTCAGTTAAAATAAAGAGAATTCTTGCTTTTATTTCAGAAAGTATGTTTCGAAATGTAAAAAACTGGCCAAGTGCCTTTCCAACCATTCATAATAAATTAAGGTTTCTCAAAAAGTTTCTCGATTTCGTAAATACGTTCAGATTTTATTTGGGTTCTGTTGGTCACCCTTTGGGTGGGAAAACCTACAAAGGAAGTCGGAGGGTGATAATGGAATATATTCAGGGTTTTATCAAAATAACTGTGAAACAAAATTAGGCATAAATGCGTAAAAATAATAGAGTCATCCCAATGTGAATGTCGGGAGCTCGAGTGTTTCCGGTTGCGAAATGTTCTATTTCGACTGTTACCTACTATTAGCAGAGTCCAAGGAGCGCTCGAGTTGCAGTGCAAACAAACACGGATACATTAGACTTGTTTATTTTGGACGGACAATTAGGTCATACTTAATGAATCATGCTTGTATTCGTATGTATTAGGTGCGTTCGCAATATCAAAAAGAAGGCAGTATAAACAAAGTTACAGAGATTTTCTGTACAAATTGTGGGCTTATATCTTCCAACCAATGACAAACAATAGCTTTCAATTATTTACTCCGTTCCACAATTCTCTCTGTTTTCGTGACATACTGGTATGTATACTTAACCACTGGTATCCTCTCAGACACCCTGATTTTCATTTATTATTATCGACACTATCCGAACGTGGTAAATTGTCGAACAACGGCACCCTCACCCAAAGACGAAATTGATCTGATTGTTGATTTAGTATATGATTTGCGTCTGGGGGACGGACGCTACGGGGTCATGTTCAATTAACTTTTATTATTTCGAATTAATCTAGAGGAGATTATTTAATCTTTATTGCACAAAAGAAAAATCTTATAGTACAAAAGGCGGACTTAATGCCATAAGGCATTCTCTACCAGTCAACCTTAAGGCTAAGCAGATTATTAGATTATTTATTTCTAGATCCATAAATTATTGCAAAAGACATCATATGTTATCTTCATAATTCTATACGACTTGTAGTTGTAGCTCACTTGTTCGCGTCAGTTGCGCGTCATTAATGACACTGTGGCATGTGCAACTTTTAGACCGGGCATAATAAACAGTCTGATTTAGTTGTACCACTAAGATGCCCCAAAATTTACCTGACTTTAGCAACATTTTCTGCAATTAGGACAGTGGCTACATTATCTGTGTATGGCCTAAATTGTAACTGACCGATTTACTCATGTCAGCTCTCAAAATGCCGAAGAAAACAAAACGTGACTAATAAATTTACATCGTATCTACCACAGGAACATGGCTTGCATCATACATGGTACTTTACTCGTACTAAATACATAAAATGTATTATGTTACATAATAGTAGTTTATGTGACTGCTACATAATGAGAGGCATTAAAATACGAGTGTGGGTTTAAGAAACGAACGTTAGTGAGTTTCTTAATAGGATCACACGAGTGTTTTAATGCCTAATTATGTACAGTTACATACACTACTTTATCTAAACACATACTTAAAACTAACTAAAAGATAAACTGTACGTCAAATGGCGCTGAATGAAAACTTTTTTCACGCATGTCACACATCCGTAGTTTTTTTTAAATTCCTAGACAAAAGAATAAAGTCCCTATTCTCATGTCACTCGAGATCAAATGTCGTGCGGTTTATATTTAAAAAACATACTAAATTGACGTTTCGTATCGATAACGGTTTTAATATCTATGGATACTAGAATAGAGACCTACTTGAGTTTTGACTGATGTTCCAAATTTAAACTCATAACCTACAAAAATCTGTAACGTTATGTACATTAAAGTACAAATTTTCCTACTACCACAGATAAAAAAGTTCTCATAGTAAAATTGGTTGTCATTAAGCTTGTCATTTCCTACGGTTTCTGAACGCATTATAGAGCACTAAATCTATTTAAGTTATTATTCGAATTCGGTTTCGGAAGAAACAAGAAGAAATATTTCAAGTATCAACAAAAAGGGTAACTCAAAATGTTTCATTGGTTTAAAGATTTTGGAGACTATAGATATTCGCATAATCATACCCAATCTTGCCAGTCTAGTAGCAACCAAAGACGTCAATAAATAAAAATATAGATTACAGTTTGGTAGCCGGCCAACGCAGTTAATTTCGTGGGCTGGCCGACGTGGACACTGCGTTAATCAGGTGAATTGACGAGATTGACCGATGGCTAGATTAATTTATAGAGTACTGTCACATAGCGCCAGCTAGTGGTTTAGGTGGAACTTCGTTGGTTTTGATTATTTCTGTTAGTGTTAATTTCTTTTTAGAAATATTGAACAGGATTTAATTTAATTATAGTTTAGGTACAAATATAAATATTTGTATTTCACCTTTTTTCTTGATATTGTGTCGTTAGTTAATTAAACCTACATGTTTAAAGGGTAGCACGATATAACTGGCAACGTGCTGTTCGTATTGTAAAGAGCACTAAATTTGAAATGGAAGGAAAATAGAATAAGAAGAAAAACTGGCATTGTCGGGGTTTGAACCATGTATCTTAGCTACAGTACGAATAATATATAATTTTTGAAGTGAAAACTTCTTTAGCGGCGCTGGGCACTTTTTGAGGTGGGAAGAAAATTATAAACTCGAGACAGCGTAGGCCATCACGTGACCGTAACGTTTAGATGGCCACTCATTTAGATGGCATTTAAATCAATAAAGACAAACTCAATGACATTACATGAAAAAGGTTACGGGTTGAAATACGAGGATACAGTTACATTCTAACTTTATATCACTCAAATATAATTCAATAAAGCTACATCTTGATGAAATCGCTAATAAAAGTGAACTCTAGTTTTAAATAATTGACCTGATTATGATACGTTATGACTAAAGTTCTTCGGTGAATAACATTGTCCGTGACACATGACGTCAGCGTTACGTTACGCGTTACGCTGTATCGAGTTTATCATTTTTCCCCCACCTCAAAAAGTGCTCAGCGCCGCTAAAGAAGTTTTCACTTCAAAAATATTCAAGCCTCATATTCCTATTCCAAAATCTTACCTATTGAACATGATTTGCACACCAACTCGTGGAGGAAGTGATGATTTTGAATGATAGGTAAATCTTTAATAGCGTTCATTTGGATTTACAGTCAGTGTTTTCCTCCCGATGGCGTGGTGAACATTTTTGTGTTTCACTCGATAGCAAAGTTGGTTTAACCCTCGTGACTTGAAGCCCTCGCAACGCTACTCAATTCTTGAATCTTTCGCTTAATAGGAAGTTAATATTAGCACAATAGTTGGTAGGCAAATATGTAGTTAATATAACACTGTACTAAGTACATATTTGCCTAATATCAACTATTCCAGTAGTATAATCAATGTCAAACGGAAAGTTAATTCACAGCCGTTATTCGATAAACGACCCATGAAAATCTAGTTAAACCTGCGTTTGTTATTACACCTTATAGCCCGTGCTACAGTTAATACCAATTAATGTAATGAGCTTTTTAATTGACAGACACTTTAAATAATACGTTCTTCAATTAGTTGGGCCAACAACCACGATTGTGTCGCTGCCAATGTTTTGATTGTGTCGTCAAGACATGGTCGTTTAGAACGCGGCTGCCACGTAAATTAGGCGAACTGGGCCATAAAACTAAAATCCTTTAGATTTGTAAGTGATCTGTGACTTCTGTGTGATCATCGTATTGGAGATTTGCGATGCAGTAAATATGATTAATAACAGTGAAAGCTATGTTCATCTCAGAAAACTTACCTTGTAATAACTGAATTGTGAGCTGATACTCTGCTAGCTTCTCATCAACGTAGCCTTCCTGTGACTGGCTGGCAATGATCTCTGCCGTGGATGGGCCTCTTTCTTCATCCTCCTCGTATATCATCGGCCGAGGGGGCGGAGGCGGCTCCAGCGGGACTCCCGCGTAATCGTACTCCCGAACTGGCTCGTACGGAGACGAGTAATAATACTCCGGGCTCTGCCCCAACGTAGGAGACATGGGATAGGGCGAGATAGAGAAATGTGAGCTCGGAGATGGAGAGTGCGGCCGGAAAGGAGAATGCAATGGCCTGAATGGTTTAGGTGACGGCTGAACTGGTGGTGGTGACACCAGGGCTGTGGAATGCCGAGGGCCAGAGATAAGTGGGGGTGGGCTTGGGGCCCATGGTGAGGGGGGGCGGTAGTGGAGGGGGGACGGAGGGCCCGGGGGGCGCGCGCGTCCGTGTCCCGGCGGCGGTTGCGACATCTCGCGGATTGAATCTTGTCAACCCGGTGTCACGCCGATATCTGCATCGCTGCAACAATGAACAAGAAAATTAAGTTACTTGGCAATAATAGTACATTATTGTCGAGGCTCGGAAGTAGCTACTTGCAGGCTGAGGATTCGTTTTAAACGGACGACCTTGGGAGTCCGTATAATTGAATCCGAAGCCAGCAAGTAGCCTTCCAGCCGAGTCATATATAGTGCTTTTCTCAAAAATGGTGCAAGAAATATAAATATCATAGAAATAGTTTACAAAACCAACGTTCTTACGTATATATTTTCACAGAAAAAAGCCCTTGCCGCCTTTTTATTTTTTTAATAAAAAAAATAGAAGTGTATTTTTCTGCCGAAAATACGCCAACTATTTGAGGCAGCTAAATAGTCGCGGTACTGATCATCTGTTTGGCTGTTTAATGGGCTTGTGCCTTCATTTGATATAGTCATTTCAACTTTTAAAAAGTTTGGAACTCGAGAAATAATGGAATTTGTATGCAACATTGCAGTCCCAAAATTGAGACTGCAATATTTTTAACTTTTTAATTTTTGACTGACCATAAACTACGCGCTTCGCGACCAATTTTTTAGACGGCAACTTTGCCGTGCATTTTTGAGAAATAGTACATTATTGCAGAGGCCGGGAAAGGGCAATTCGTGGATGAGTTTCGATTTTGTCGGACGACGCGAAGCGGAGTCCGACAAAGAAGACGAATCCACGAATTGCTATTCCTGCCGAGGCATATATAGTGCTTTTCTCCAAACATGCGAGGAAATAAGCTAAAATAATTATTATTTAAGCATCAAGCATCACTCAAATCAAACCTTCACATCCAAAATGTCAAAAACAATTTCCCTCTTTAATTAATTTTTAAAAGTTAAAGGCACAAACTTATTCTGCCATTCAGTACCATTCAATATTCGTTCATTCAATATAATTGCGCAATATGGTTTGTCAAACCAACTTTTCAGTCAGTAAGAACCAGGAAAACTACACCCATCCTTTTCTTTTGGGTGCTAGTACTAGTGTAATACAAAGATAGTATGATTCTCTTTGTCTATGTTTGAAATGAGAAAGTCCTTTGACAAACTATGTAAGCTTTATGAACACGGATGAGATTTAAAAAAAATATAAAAATAATCTTTGATTTTATTAAGCAGTATTCGCACGATCATACACGTGAAATGATAGCTGATCGGGTCGTGTAGAAGCGGCTCGCGGCAATAATAATTGGCTGTTTGCGTTTTTTATTATTAAAAAGTAAAAAACACTACAGTAATAAGTTATTACTGTAGTGTTTTTTTACTTCCCGTCCGCTAGAACAGGACAGCGATAGTTTGATGTTTTTTAGTTAGAGTTTGACATTAACGAAGAACTTCCCGTACTATTTTTGCTACAGTAAGGTGTACATTTCCGAGCATATTGGAGAAAAGGTTTATTAATATTTTAGTCTAAATTTTGCCCCTATGTAAACTGAAATAGTTATCTTTAGTAAAAATGGTTTGAGCTCGAAATGTAAATCCTGTGGAACCGAGTGCGCTCTTGAATTTTGCATGCAACGGCAAAACGCTCTTAAATTTAGGTACGCTAAATTTAGTTGAGGCTCGTAATATCTTGTACAAACTTCACAAAAGCATGAAACACCAGCAACAACGTGGCAACAGTAAAATTTGAAACTACTATTATCACTACACACACGGCGGCGGTAGAACCGCAGGAGCAAGTTTGTAGATTTGTTTATAGCAGCGAAACGATCGCGAGGCGGTGGCGGATATTTTCGGATATTCCTAACCGAAAGGGTTACGGCCATTAGGAACACGAGGTGTGGAACAGATGCCTGGAATGTTTATTAGGCTCTAATCGGTAAGTGGGTCGTTAATAGAGAGTTTAATAGTTTAGGTCTGTAGTTTGAAGTAGAGTCACGATCACCTACAAATAAAAGGATAATGGTTTGACTGGGTGGAATAAATTTACCTATATATGATGTTCTTGTTAAATTTCCACTTTCAACGCAGAGGAAATCTTATAAAAGATTGGATTGATTTTATTCCGATTCTGAGTAGGTACCTTTGGAAGTTTTGAACTCTATTGACGGTGCGAATCCGAAGTGTCTTCGTTTGAGGCTTGGACAAAAATGTTTTAATATGTTCGGGTGTCCGGCTATTCTCCTCTAAGATCGCAATTTTCAACCGATTCTCGTAATTGTGAGCAGGTTCTATAATCACAGAGATATTTTTTTTGTAAATTCAGTACCTATTTCGTTTTTTTCTGAAAATTACGGGGTGATGGGTGGATCTGGGGGTTCGCAAATTATACCGCACATCTACTAGTCTCATCCAAACGTAACAAAGACATCCCAGCTGACATACAGCCACATTACATAATTAAATATATTTCTTACTAAACGGTTTCGAAAGAGGACGGAATTAACTAGTTTAATTTTGACTAGCAGCATGAGCATTAAGAATAAAACATTATGTAAACAAGCAGATTGAGAAACTGATATTTTAAAATAAGACGTAAATTAAAAATAATTTAGCTAATAACGGGCTTGATTAATGTCACAATATCATCATCTTCATTTAAAACTATTTATTTTTTGTTTTAGTATATTTAAATAATGGCTTTTGACGTCTAAGCGATACGCTTGCAGTGCTATATGATATTCTGAAAGACATAACTATTTTATTAATTATGTTGGCCTCAAGCCAATGTCATACATGCAACTAAAAATAAACGTTCTAGTAACTTTTTGTTCGGTTTCAGCGAAAGTTTGGGGTCAAGGAAACTAGAGGAGAAGAAAGGAGATTAGAAAATATATACTTAAAGCAGTGGTGGCCAAGTGGATATGACGTCTGACTTTCAATCCAGAGGTCGCGGGTTCAAATCCTGGCTCGTACCAATGAGTTTTTCGGAACTTAATATGTACGAAATATCATTTGATATTTACCACTAGCTTTTCGGTGAAGGAAAACATCGTGAGGAAACCTGCATACATCTGCGAAGAAATTCATAGGTGTATGTGAAGTCCCCAATCCGCATTGGGCTAGCGTGGGGACTATAGCCCAAGCCCTCTCGCGCATGAGAGGAGGCCTGTGCTCAGCAGTGGGACGTATATAGGCTGAAATGATGATGAATGATGATACTTACTTAAACTGCAGGATTTACATTCAATATAGCAAACAGCCTATCTATAATATGTAGATATATACAGTTAAAATACTATGTGCACTCATTCATTCATTGCTATATTCATTCGTTCCTCGATTTTGCTTTTAAATCTATAATGATTTAAACATTTTAGCAGTATGGGAATCAAAGATTCAATGATTGCAAAATATGTGCAAAATCGAAGAAAAAAAAAGTGTACCCGAGTTTTACATCTGAAGAAGGTGACAACATGACTGTATGACGGCATCGGCATATCTGACTTATCAAATCTCAACTTTTGACAACCGAGTTACAGCATAATGTGCGAAGCCGTACAGCGCCATCTACATTTGCAATTACACAGTCAAATTCGAGGCACGCATTTGTCTTAGTCTTTAAGCGCCACTTGCACCATTCTACTAATCCAGGGTTAACCGGTTAAATCTGGCGTTACCATGGTTACCAGTACAATCTGACACTGGGTTAACGGTTTAACCGCTTAACCTCGGGTTAGTGGGATGGTGCAAGTGGCGCTAAGAGTATACAGTCAATTACAGTCAGTGAATCTTTGGTAGGTTTTTAAGGAATCTTTCATAGTAGCCCCAACGAGAACCTATTTCGGTGTATTATACATGAGCCTATCGGTATTTGAACATTTGAATAGGCAGGCTGTCATTTAATCAACAGGCATCTTTTCATCGGAAATTGGTAAAATTAGAGCCATATTTTATGACAATTAGGCCCACTTGCACCATTTCACTAACCCGCGCGGGGTTAACCGATTAAACCTGGAGTTGCCATGGTTACCAGTACAATTTGACACTACGTTAACGGTTTAACCGCTTAACCCCGGGTTAGTGGGATGGTGCAAGTGGGCCTAATGCAAACATTCAAATACTCGTAACGAAGTTGTTTCGAAGAAAATACCGTTATGATTTTGTTTAGCAGACAAATGGTAAGTTTTGAATGTGATTTTTTTTTATGTGAAACTTTAAGCACTCATAACTTTTAATGATAATTTAAATATCGCTACCTATTATAAATATTATAATCCTATTGAACCCATTTTTTATAATACATATGAATAAAATAAAATAAATAAATATTATAGGACATTCTTACACAGATTGACTAAGTCCCACAGTAAGCTCAAGAAGGCTTGTGTTGTGGGTACTCAGACAACGATACAACATATGAATAACTTTTTATAATTTCGTCCTTCCTTCTTCTTCCTCGCGTTATCCCGGCATTTCGCCACGGCTGGGAGCCTGGGGTCCGCTTGACAACTAATCCCATGATTTGACGTAGGCACTAGTTTTTACGAAAGCGACTGCCATCTGTTGGCAACAATCAAGAAATGCCACTGACTGCAGCTTCCGGTGGCGGTATGGCGCGTAAGCGGTGGTTCCGGTCGACAGAGGGCGCCACTCCGTTGAATAAAACCGGTCTGCACGACGGTGCGCGCTCTCTTGCGGGGTTGGCACTCGACACGAGAACATCGTCCACACTCTACTAGAATTGCGATTGTATCACTTGATTTTAATGTATACCTAATTGTAAATTAATATATAGTACAATAAAATAACTTTATACTTTGGGGTTCTTGGTTTCATTAAGTTATCTACCGGCAGTTTTCATCAGAAGTGTTTATCCACGCGTCATGGGGAAGCATAAGAAGAAAAGTCGTAAACATAAACGCGCTCGATCAGTCAGTAGTTCTAGTACCGTCAGAAGTTCTGACAGTGAGAGTGCCCGAACCCCGTCACCTCTGCCTCCACAACGCAAGAAGACCAGGAAACTAGATCGGTCAAGTAAGCCTTTACGCATAAATGGACCCGAAACTGTAAGTCACAACAATACGCCTACTTTGTACAACATTATACCCGAGTTTGACCCTCTGAAAGATGACATTAATGCATGGCTTAGAGTGATTCAATCTTACGCAAGTACATTTTCTTGGTCTGACGAGATCACCCGTTATCAGGCTTTGAATAAACTGAAGGGCTCAGCTAAAGTGTGGTATGACTCGTTGTTACGCACCAAGGCCTGTTCACTTCCTAAGAAAGTTATGTCCCCAAATAAGTGCGCATGTGTGCGCCTGTAGCTTCTATGTGTGCGTTGGCCTCCGAGAAAAAGTTGCGAGTAATAAAAATAAAATCATTTTACTACAGCAACATTGCTCCCAACTCTGATTTAAATTATCACGAATTTTATATATTATTAATCATAAAACGGGACTTAAAACGCCTAAAACTTAATTATACGCGATTAAGTTTTAAAATTGAATATTTGCTTCCAACTGTCTTTATCAATGTTCATAAAATATATGGAGGGTAGGTACGTCTACCCACCATAATGCAAAAATATATTTGTCAATGACTTTGTCCAACTGCTGTGGTTAAAGTTCATAACGAAAATTTTATTTACTAAATCTTACTACCACCTAAGACTGTAAGTCTGTACCTACATGGATTACAGCAATGCACATAGAAAATGTGCTAAATGCGGAGCAACGGCTGTTGAAGCAGCCAGAGTGAAATTTACAGCTTTAGTGGGTTCAGAAGGAACCGAGTCATAACGCATCTGGAAAGCGTATTAATTAACCGTGAAGAAATGTAGGAATACAAGTTGGAAATCTGTGTAAAATGTAGTGTATCTGTGTGTAAAGTGTAATAGGTAGGCACGGCTCATGTTAATTGTATTATACTGAAAACTTTGTGAATGCGCTTTATTAATGTCTATTTTTTTATTAAGTTGCCAGTTGCCAGTTTTCAGTGTATTTTAATAATTAATACAATGTTATAAACATAAACATGCCTTTTATTTAAATCAATTGATAATACCACAAACAAGGGGTAATATTTGCATCTTGCATATATTTCGTGATATGAAGATAACAAATATGTTTATCAAGAGAATTACTACATGTATACCTACCAATACCCGCCAGGCTAAACCGGTTGTCAACTTTAGTTCCATTGGTACACAAAGACGGCGCCACTAGTATAAACGTATAAACGGTTGGGGACATTTTTTTGTATGGAGTTACCGTTCTTCTCCTAGTGAGTATTATATTCTTTGTTACGCACTGATCACCAATGGCCGTCATGGAAATGGTCTGATTGGCATACTAGGTTGTCTGTTAGCTTTCAAATTCAAAGGAACATGTTTGAACTTTTGAAGGAGATAATAGAACGAAAACCAGCTGAAAATCAATCTCTGTATGAATTCTATTTCGATCAGAAATGTAAAATTGACCGGTTACGTTTAAACTTTTCGGATCAAGACGTCATTTCAATAGTTCTCGGAAATATAGGCGACGGAAATATTGAATCCAATACATTTAATTCGTGTGATCAGTTCGCAAGTTATTTGCATAGTCGGACATACAAAGCAAAAAAACAAACAAACGTTTCACTTCCAAAGGCAAATCACGTTCAGTCACCTGTCGTTAACACTTCTAGTAATGCAAGCGTAGCTACAACGACAAGTCGAGCGGTTGCGTCGGGTTCTGTCGGTTCCGTTTCAAACGAGAATAATTCACAGGCGCGTAAAACAATCAAATGTTTCTTATGCGGCGGAAATCATAAGCGAATGCATTGTGACATAAAGTGTGAGTTTTGCGGGATAAGAGGACATATTGAATCTACATGTAATCGAAAGAAAAATGTTAAAACGGAACAGAAATCTGAAAAACCCGAGGTAAAATTTGTGTCATCTTCAAATTCTCGAAACAAGTTCGTGAAGAAGGTAGTTCTAAATAATGTTTTGGTTCACGATGCATTCATAGATCCGGGAAGTAGCTGTTCGATTATATCACAGTTAGCTCAATAGTGGGACCGGATTTTTGCACTATAAGTTTTGATAATTCTAAAGTTGAAAAAGTGATACTTATCTGATATGGGACATATTTTTAAGCATATTTGCAATATATGATGAAAAGTTAGAACGAGCGTTAGATATAAATTAGGTATTTATATATTTTTAGTAATGATTTTTTAATATTGAATTAAAGTGCAATGTTTAAGTTCCATTGTTTATAATATGTATGACGCTTTATAATGTAAAATTATTAGAAATTTTTTTAACGTGCTTCTTTGTCAAACTACAAATTAGCTTATTATTTTGTCGATATTGAATTAAAGTTTAATAAATCCACAACAACATATCTCATTTTTTAAGTTAATAGGCACGCTAAAAAGCTAGAAGAATAAGATATATGCTCTAGAATTAATATGCGTTTTTTGTCCTATAATATCTAATATTGAATTAGAGTCTGTAAAAATAAGTCTATTACTATAAAATAATATACGCAGCCATATTATGGAAAGTAAGAAATTTCTGCGTGTAGCTTGCATTGTAATAGTAAAATCTAGTTAAAAAGGCGCGAAATTCATACATACGCCGCGCTGGTCCGTCAGTCGCCGGCACGGCGCTCGAGAGCCTATCATAGCCTACCTATAACTTCGCCCCTCGCCCCACCTCCCGCTCAGTAACACTGTCTGTCTTTTCTTATCATTCATTTGTTTGTTTACCGTGCACATATATAAATTAGATGCGGATATTACGTGAAATTAAAATATCTTATTACGTAAAAATACCTACAGCTGGTCAATCAGATCTTGGCAGTAGAAAGAGGCGGCAAATTTGAAAAATGTAGGCGCGAAGGGATATCGTCCCATAGAAAATTTGTGTTTTGCGCCTTTTTTTAGTAACAAGATTTGCTTGACCAGCTATATTTCATTATCTTGACTAATATTGTAATAAAAATGTACAAGATATTCACAACTATTTTTTACTATAGGTACATAGTTTGTCAAAGGAATGTCTCATTTCAAACATAGACAGAGAGAATCATCATACTATCTTTACTTACACTAGTACTAGCACCCAAAAGAAAAGGATGAATATAGTTTTTTATTTTTATTTACTGACAAATGGTTTGACCAACTATACCTATTTCTGGTTCCTATTGTCATGTCCTGTCCTATTCAAGGTCAATATCATAATATGTATATTATAAACCAACTGCTCAATATTACACGGTATACATCCTGAATATACAATAAGGTAAGTGAGGCCACTTACCTTATTGTATATTCCGTGTGGGCCGTATATGCCTATATACAGCCCACCTTAAATTAAAATGGTTTTTTTTAATAAACAGGATATGACGTATGAAAAACTCACTCAAATAGGTTTCTCATTTATTTAAGTTTCTTCATTATACCAAAATAGTTATAAAAATATTACGATACTCTTGGAAAATATACCTTAAAAGTCCTATTATGGGCCTTATTGAACACTAGCAGTGTATTACTTAATCCCGCAAAAAATAATCATTTTGACAGTAGGTAATAACAGATTGTATTGTTTTTAACTTAAGAGTTATACATATACAAACAACAATATTTGATACTTCATAACAGGAGGATTTATTTATAATAAGTGAAAATAATTATTTTGGGCCTTAATAACTAAAGATATAAAAATTGTCTAGTTTACGCGAAAATAGTAGGTAACTAAACATAAATCTTTATTAGTTACAGTAGTATCATCTTTTAACATCTGGGGGCACGGCAGTGCCCCTGCCAAGACGAGCAAAGCGCAAGGGCACTATCTACCTTTTCTCGAAGCGCTTCGTCGTTTTTTGGAACCCTCATAACTTGGGGTTGGATTATACCAGATAAACAAAGTTCTCGGACTTATTAAGATATCAATTGCATAGCTCTTATACTTTAGATTTTATTCATATCTAAAAACTTCGATTTCGTCACTGACTCACTCACTTGATGATCATCAATACCGGGTACTTCCTGAAGTCCTCTTAGAAGCTGAAATTTGGTATGTAAGATAGTTTTAGTACACAAACAACAAATAAATTCAAAAACTTGAAATTTTTTATCCCTAAGGGGATGAAGAGGGGGTTTAATTTTGTATGGGGAATCAATAATCGCTGAACCGATTTAGTTGAAATTTGGTATGTAGATAGGTATTGTTATGGGGAAGGATATAGAATAGATTTCAACCTCAAAGTTTACCCTTACGGGGTGAAGGCAGATTTCAATTCCAAAGTTTACCCTTACGGGGTGAAGGGTTTATATGGGGAATCATTAAGAAGTACATTGTGTAACAGATGCCCCCAGATACTTATTTCAGGATTTTTAATAGTAAATCACCCCCAACCCTTTAAATTAGGGCATGGAAGATTGTCATAAGCAACTTACAAAAAGAAGTGAAATCCCACCAAAAACATTTTGATGTAAAATGTTGCCCAAACGAAACCATAAGGCTCGCACTGTCAAAAAGTTATCAGATCTCTTGCCAAGCTTCTAACTCTACAAGCCCTCTAACTTTACTAGCTCTACACCAAAAGTATGTGGCTTGGCCGTTTCGTTTCTACAAGAACTACTGTAAGTATAATACAAAAACCGCCCACATGCGAGTCGGACTCGCGTTCCAAGGGTTCCGTACATTACACAATTTTAACAATATATATTTTTTTTAGAGAAAAGTGAGTAAAATGTCTTTAAAAAGCCGTAGGGATCGGAAAACTAGGTATTTAAGTCCGACTCACGCTTGACTGCACATTTCTAATAGGTTTTTCTGGCATCTATAGGAAAAGAGCTAATATTTGTATTTTTTTCATAATTTGAGACCCAGTAGTTTCGGAGATAAGGGGGGAGGAGGGGAGGAGGAGGAGGGAGGAATGGTAATTTTTTGCGTATTTTCTTAAATAACTTCTAAACTATTTATTTTAAAATTATGAAAAAATATATCTGAGGTTCTCACAATGAGCCCCTTAATTTGATATATAACAAGATATAGTGTTTTTTTCTTCTATTTATCATTCATCTCAAAAGTGACCCCTTTATTTGAATTTCTATTATTTACTTTACATGTATGTTCTTGGGTTATAGACTTACATGTGTATACCAAATTTCAACTTATTGGTGCAGTAGTTACGGAGCAAATAGGCTGTGACAGACGGACAGCCAGACACACGAGTGATCCTATAAGGGTTCAGTATTTTTCCTTTTGAGGTACGGAACCCTAAAAATAATGAATTTAATAAATTTTTCACCTTATGCCCATGTGGCGGTAGCGAAACAGCCAAGCCACATATTTTGACTAAGGTGTAGAGTTAGTGAAGTTAGGGCTTGTAGAGTTTGAAGCTTGGCTCGACAAGAGATCTGACAACTTTTTGACAGTGCGAGTCTTATGGTTTCGTCTTAGCAACAATTTACATGAAAATGTGTTTGGTGGGATAATTTTTTACAGTATAAATATTTATTCGTAACAAATAAGTATTATCTTTTAACATAATTTTGACAGTACATCTGGTGCTACATTACGACACCGGTGCTATAATAAGCACATTAAAACACTCCCTTTGGCCGTGTGTTAAAATTTGTCACTCGTTGCAAAATATCTATTTTTCGCACTTCTATCGTAAATACCTACCTATGTATTAACAAAAAAAGTCACTTGTAAATAGTTACTGCCTTTAAAAAGTATAAGTGTCTCAATGTTATTAGACTTTTTGATTCTATAAACGTCTTTAGGTCAATAAAGCAAGTGATAAATTATTAGAGTTAGACCAAGAAAAGTCTGCAGCAATTTTGACAGCCCACGCAGTGCAAGTGTTATTTATAAGTCATAATTTTATAGAAGTTTCTTCAAATCGACCTTATTAATAAGAGATTAAAAATATTCAAAATTATCTTAAAATATTTTAATCTAATATTTCATCTCATACGTTCAATAAGGCCCGGGACTGGACCTTTTTACCTGCACTGACAGTGGGCCTTCTTAGCAACAAGTACAAATTGTGAATAATTGGGAATAATAGGGAGCAACTGTTATTTTTGAATGCTGGGCCTTGTTACCCGCCGGGCCTCATATGCCTGCACTTCACCTACCTTAATTATTTGTTTTACAAGGGGAAAAGTTGTTGATTAACCGCTCGTGCTAATATTGATACCCAAACAAGCAAAACATTTTTTTTTATTAAATAGGAGGCAAACGAGCAGACGGATCACCTGGTGGTTAGCGATTACCGCCGCCCATGGACACCCGTAACACCAGAAGGGTCGCAAGCGCGTTGCCGACCTTAAAGATGGGGGTCTTTTAAGGTTTGAAGGTCGTATCGGACAGTTCATTCCACAGTTTGGCTGTGCGAGGCAGGAAGTACATTCACAAATTCAAACATTCTAAAATTGAAGCACGAGCGTAGCGAGTGGTTCGTAAAATTGAACCTTGAGCGTAGTGAAGGTTTCGAGGGACGAAGGTTAAATAAAATTTTCATCACATCAGCTCGTAAAGGCCCTCTTGATTGTTCGAAACGGATAAGAAAAGTGGCATTTAATTTGATGCAAATTTTGAGTTGTTTCCGTAGGTAAATTGGATCAGTTGGTTAATGGTAATATTGACTTTAAAATGATAAATATTGAATAACGTTAGTTTGAAATTGATTTTATGATAAAGTAAATAAAATATTATCGGAGATGATCGCTCTTAAAAAATATATGTCGCTAGTCATTTATAACCTAAAAGCGCCAAATTACGCAAAATTATATTGAAATGACACCTGTGTATTGAATTTGAAGAATACTTTAACAAGGGTAGTTATCTGTATGACAATGCACCTAAAATAATTTTCAAATGTATCTATTATTTCTATACTTAACACGATAACGAATTCTACGTAAACGAAACCGCGGGCAATCCCTAGTACATATAGAAATAAATAAGGGAAGGTAAGTTTCCATTAGTGTACTGTGTAAAATAACTATTTACCATTGTTAATAATTTTATAAACGCTTTGCGTATTTTTAAGGTCACCGCGCTAAACGCTAGCCCGCGACCGTCGATCGCTGCCTCCTGCCCCGGCGCACAGCGCGGCGCGCGAAAACGCCGCGCGTTTGAAATGTAACTTAATATAAGCTCGGAATGCATACTTACGTATCAGTATTTAGTGTCGCCGTGATTTTATATTTCTAATCTTTTGTGTGAGAAGTAAGATCTTTATTATGACCGTGTAATATTAACTCTACAAACTTTAATTCAATATTGGCTATACTGCTTAACCAGAAATCAATATCTAGACAAGCACATTGTCTACATTTCTAACTTTTTACATGTATACTAAGTTGATAGGTAATATCGTAATTTTGCAATATCAGCTACTCTAATTCTGTATTTACATAATAATTCGTGTTTTTACGTTGACCAGAAAGCAGCTGTTCCAGATTTCTAAAAACCGAATATTGTAAATAAATTAAAGTGTTATTGAATATGTTAAAGTTTTTTGTAACTTTAATTTTATATTTACATAGTTATTTAGCAAAAATTGAAATATTTAAATATGGCCGAACGCTCCACCTAAAATTTTCTAACTTTTTACATGAATGTTATTTAACATGCTTACAATAACATATCAAAAAAGAAAAAACTTTAATGTTATCAAAACCCATTTTTGTTCCACCGCTGGTCTAAGTCATTAGTAACGAAACATTGTTTACAGACAGCCGAGTTGCCCTCGCCAGTGACTTTGAACGGGTATAAAGAACATTCGTCAAAAATTGTTACCACTGTTTTGAAGGCAAATTTAAAACTTGACTCTGTCGAAATAAACAATGTGGAGTTTTACATAATGGATGATCTGGTAGGTTGTGACATTTTGATTGGACGGAATGTGACGGAACGGCCCGACTTGATGTACTCTCGGATAGGTGAAGTTTTAAAGTTTGATTATGTTAAAACGTTAAATGAATTTTGCAATAGTATTGGTGAGACTGAACTTGATGCCGATTCGAACCATGCAGAATTAATGACATTGTTTCGAAAATATAGTGATTGTATAGCCAGGAATGTGAAGGAATTAGGCAAAGCCAATAATCATGAAATGGTTATCAATGTAACAGATCCGCGTCCAATTCAGTGTAGACCTTTTAGATCGTCTCCATCTGATAGGCAGGTTATTCGGGATATGGTCGATGAGTTATTAGCTAACGATATAGTGCGACATAGTGATTCTCCTTATGCGAGTCCCGCGCTGTTAGTAAATAAGAAAAATGGAGAAAAGCGACTTTGCATAGATTATCGCGCTTTAAACAAGGTCACAGTGAAAAACAAATATCCTATGCCCCGGATTGAAGATTTAGTGGATAGGTTACAAGGAAATGAGTGTTTTACCAGTCTCGATTTAAAAAGTGGATACTACCAGATATTAATGAGTTCAGAATCAATACCTAAAACTGCTTTTATTACGGAAGATGGTCACTATGAATTTCTAAGGCTCCCGTTCGGTTTGGTCAATGGTCCGTCCTGTTTTCAGGAAATGATGAATAAGGTGTTAGGAAATTTGAGATTTGGGAATGTTATTGTTTACCTGGACGATGTATATTTAGTTACCAAAACAGTCGAAGAGAATCTCAAATTACTTGAGGAAGTTCTAGAGATTTTTCGTAAAAATGGATTAACGCTTAATTTAAAAAAATGCCATTTTTTTAAAACACAAATTGAGTTTCTGGGTTACAAAATTAAGCCAAACGTAGTTATGCCTAGTGATGCCAAATTAGAAGCGGTGAAATGCTTTCCAACACCCAAAAATATTCACCAACTTCGCTCATTTTTGGGGTTAACAAGTTATTTCCGAAAATTTATTAAGAATTTTGCAATGATATCGTCACCTTTGACGAGGTTGCTGAAAAAAGATTCTGTTTGGGTGTGGGAAAACATTCATGAACAAGCATTTCTCACTTTAAAAGAGAAATTGATCTCTGGCAATGTTCTGTCCATTTTTGATCCGTCAAAAGAGAAAATTTTGTATACGGATGCTAGCCGAGAGGGTGTAGCTGGCATTCTTATGCAAGTGACTGATGAAGGCGAAAAACCCATCCATTATTATAGTAGGCAAACTTCAGAGGATGAAAAACGTTATCATTCTTTTGAACTTGAACTGCTTGCGATTATTGCGTCATTACAAAAGTTTAGGCTTTACTTACTGGATTCTCCATTTAAAATTATCACGGACTGCAA
Source organism: Cydia fagiglandana (assembly GCF_963556715.1). Taxonomy (NCBI): domain Eukaryota; kingdom Metazoa; phylum Arthropoda; class Insecta; order Lepidoptera; family Tortricidae; genus Cydia; species Cydia fagiglandana. The sequence goes on along the minus strand of NC_085932.1, from coordinate 16,585,175 downwards.
TGCTGTTCGATATGCGCTAACAAAAAAAGAAATAATTCCTCGTATCGCACGATGGGTATTGCTAACACAAGAATTTGCTTTTGAAATACAGCATAGGGAGGGCTCGCGTATGCAGCATGTTGACGCGCTAAGTCGAAATCCGGTACCATCTGGCGAGAGAGACGAATCGGAAGTAGTGCTATCTATAACAGAGGCCGATTGGTTAATGTCTGTGCAATTACAGGATCCGGAGTTAGTTAGAATTAAAGCGATATTGGAATCAGGACAGGCCGAGGAAAATAGGGATATTTTTAGTAAATATGAAATGCTAGGTAACAAAGTTTACCGAAGAACAACCCGAGGTCGTCGATGGGTGGTACCGAAAAACTGTGTCTGGCAGATTATAAAAAGTAACCACGACGATTTGGGTCATTTTTCGGTAGATAAAACGGTGGAGCGTATCGAAAGCTTATACTGGTTCCCAAGAGTACGACATACAGTAAAAAAATATATTAAAAACTGTATCAATTGCATCTATTATAAAATAAAAGGCGGTCCCAAAGAAGGAGAGTTGTATCCCTTACCGAAATATGCCCAGCCATTCCATACGCTCCACGTCGACCATTTAGGCCCCTTTGTAAAATCAAAATGCGGCAATAAGTATTTATTAGTCATGGTAGACTCTTTTACCAAATTCGTTTTTATATCTGCAGTAAAAACAACGAATTCAGCTGAAGTAATAACCGAGTTAGATCAAATTTATAAGCATTTTGGAAATCCCAGGCGTATTATAAGTGACGCTGGTACGGCGTTTACTTCCAAAGATTTTACGCAATATTGTATGTCTAAAAATATTCGTCTGCATACAGTTGCAACCGGTATGCCTCGTTCCAATGGTCAAGTTGAAAGATTCAATAAAACCATTCTAGATGCCATGAGAACCTTAGGTGCCAATAGCGATGAGGATTGTTGGGATCAGTACGTTACGGCGTTACAACAGGGCTTAAATAGTACAATTCACAAAACCACAAAAGCTGTTCCAAGCGAAGTTTTCTTTGGGTACCGCTTGAGAACCGATACAGATAGTATTATAGGATTAGAGCTTGATAACGGGGACTTAATGGATGTGACCAATTTGCGTAAGAATGTGGATGAACATCTAAAAGCCAGTGCAATTAGTCAGAAAACGAGGTTTGACAATTCGAGAGTAAGAGCAAGAAGATATTCAATTGGTGATCTTGTACTTATCAAGATTCAGAGTAAGAATAACGAAGGGCAAAGTACAAAATTGATGCCAATTTTTAAAGGGCCATTTCAAATAAAAAGCGTACTAGGCAATGATCGATATGAGGTGACTGATCTACGAGGGTCTGAACGTAGTAATAAGAAATATACGGGCACGGCAGCAGCCGAAAATATGAAGCCATGGATTAAAATCGATGATTGGGCTTCTGAATAATTATTGTGAGATTTGTGAGTATTCCGTGTTGGCATAAATAGGTATTATATCCGCTAATCTATAATATTTTAAGTAACAAGTCCAATAAATAAATTTAAATTTCAATGCAGTTTTTTAATTTTGTTAATACAGGTACATAATTACGAAAAAAAAAACAGGTTAACTATATAACGATTTTATTTGATACATTAATACGTATTAATTTGAAAAAGTTTGTTTTGCGTATGGGACAGTTATACGATATGTGTGTTTGGAGTGTTCATGATATGCTTAAGTGAAGCGGTTCGCTCTTTAGGTGTGTATGAAACTCTAAACATGCATATGCAAAATTAAGCAGCTATGGTGGTGCTACTGAATCAACTCGGTCTCTCAAGTGAAGCATTTGCTCTTTGGGTGCGAGGGTTCGGTGTTCGATATAGCGATAGTTGGCTCATACGCAAAACAAGATTACAAACATGTAACGACCATTCATCACTGTTTCATTAAAATAACACATGTAATTTTTAACATTCCATAATATGTTTCAGAGTCATATTATTGGCATGTGTGGTGTCAGGCGCTGACACCGTGCAGCATGACCGTGTTGGCAACAATCAAGAAATGCCACTGACTGCAGCTTCCGGTGGCGGTATGGCGCGTAAGCGGTGGTTCCGGTCGACAGAGGGCGCCACTCCGTTGAATAAAACCGGTCTGCACGACGGTGCGCGCTCTCTTGCGGGGTTGGCACTCGACACGAGAACATCGTCCACACTCTACTAGAATTGCGATTGTATCACTTGATTTTAATGTATACCTAATTGTAAATTAATATATAGTACAATAAAATAACTTTATACTTTGGGGTTCTTGGTTTCATTAAGTTATCTACCGGCAGTTTTCACATCTGACCTTCCAACCCAGAGGGTAAACTAGGCCTTATTGGGATTAGTCCGGTTTCCTCACGATGTTTTCCTTTTATACGGTTTTTAAACTGTGCTGTGGTTGAGGTTAGCTTTTTCGCATTTCGTAAGGCAACTAATTGGACAGTAAGCTCAGTACGAGTTTAAAGGTGCGTAAACCGACAACATTCACTGCCACAATCCCTTCAATCTTCCCAATTATTTATTTTCATCAACATTACGCAACATTTAATGTTAAGTCAACAACCCTTTTAGCCATGACCAATCCATAATTACATACGTCCAGCCGAACTTCGTGACGATAGTCGCTTATGTCTTTGCATGTAAACCGGTCACCGAAATAACAATAAGAATGGAGTAAACGCCAAATGGCGTAAGGCGCCGTTTTCTCTGTATTGTCACACGGCCGTGGCCGCCAGCCAAACGGTTTTTGGTGTAAAAAACCAGTGTTTGGACAATGCACCCATCCTGGCTTATCTCCAAGCGTGCCAACATGATGTTGTGTAATCCATGATTATGGATGCCAAGCTTTACAGAGTTGGCGATATGATGGACAGGAGCACATGATGATAGGTAATCGCTTTTCGCCCTGACGTAGCACAGACGAAACAAAGGTTTAGTTTTTTTGAAGTGGAAACTTCTTTAGCGGCGCTGAGCACTTTTTGAGGTGGGGAATAAATTATAAATTCGAGACAGCGTAACGCGTAACGGCCTGACGTCATGTGCGACGGACAATGTTATTCACCAAAGAACTTTAGTCATAACGTATCATAAGCAGGTTAATTATTTAAAACTGGACTTTTATATTAAGCAATAAAGCTCAATGTGCTAATCTTGTACGGGCTGAAATACGAGGATCTCACAGTTAATTTCTTTTCCTACACATGTACGTATTTTTGTAAACTTTTCTTTTTAAGTTTTCGGTTTGCTTAAAGTTGAATTAAAAACTCCGAAAATATGGCTTTAACTTCTGAACTTTTATAGTGCTTCCTTTGAACGTTGTAATAAATAAATTTGTTCTAAAATTTTGTGAATACAGTTGTAACTTGTCAGGAATGTTATTAAGAAATTCTTAACTTTTTCCCTAAAAATAAAACAAAATTTCCCAAGGTTTCTCAATAGAAGACATACAACAAATGTAGCACGGGTAATGGTAACAAACTTTATTATATCGGAAAAAAACTGATATTTCTCCTGCGAAGTTTCTGACAATTGTCAAAGATTTAGAAGAATTGTAGGTAATTCTTGACAGGTAATGAGTTATACGTCGGAATTTCGTGACAATTGTAGTGTAAGCGGTAACCGTAGTTCATGGATGCCTGTGACGTCAGCAACAGTGATTTTACAATTCGTCGCACCTGTCACGTTGGTGAAACAGGAGCCTGATGACAGTGATGACAGTGATATGACATTGTAATAAATAATAATTCTGTTAACTGTGTGTGTGTTTTAAATTTTGAGTTATTACTATTACGATGATATAAAATTCAATTCTTAAAGACTTTCTCCATAAGATTTTCAAATGTTTTGGAGCGATTACTTTATTTAAAGACCCTCTATATTTGCAAAATGTGGGTAAGTTTTCTTTTAAAATGTACACAAAGTAAGTAGGTATACCAATTCTGATTCTGACTCACTCCTTGGAAACGGTGTTCATTGTATGTAAAAACAGCCCCATTTTCTGACCGGTTGTTTTCCCTATAATACCTATCGAATCCATTGCGTGATATATCTCAGGATGGGCCTTACGGGCACTAAAAATGGTACTATAGTTCAGCGGTGTCACGAATTCGAGCCAATCGTGAACTCTAACCCGACTAGTTGCGACCAAACGCTTGCGTGATGCGAAGTCATCAACCAATCGCGTTGTAGCGTCATATCGCTGTACTGGCCCTTTCATGCCCCATTCTTATTTCTTGTAAGGCCAGTCCTGAGATATACGTCAATGATCGAATCTATTTCAGCGCATTTCAGTTTGTTGCTGCATGCCTATTGCCCACGCGCACGCCCACAACGATTAGCAAACATTTTTATTGTATCTGACTGTTCCATCATAATCTTTCGTCATTTTTAGTGCTATGCCATAACAGTCTAAGGATAATGGCTGGCATGTTACGTATCATTGCTGCATTGTAAATTCGTAGATGAGAAATGTACCTATAAAAGTGTAGGTGAATCATGCACAGATTGTAAAACAAATGTTTTCTTTTCATTACTGCCAACAATCCGCAACAGCTAACAGCAGTCTGCATTTAAGTAATTTCATCACAAAATAGAAATAATTGTTTGTGTGGAATTTGACCAAAAATTAAGCTTTTATAATAGTCCTTAACTTTGGGTATGTTTACAGGAGAGATGTGAATCTAATTGATGTGCATGACAGGCACGAGTATATCCTACTTTTAAATAGTTTGTCGCATTTATATATGCTCGTTAGCGGAAGTTTCGTTAAATAAATAAACATTATTATTTTTAAATAAATAAACATTTTTTTTTTTGGGTTTGACGACCGGTCTGACCCTGCCTGCGAAGCCGATGGTCCTGGGTTCGAATCCCAGTAAGGGCATTTATTTGTATGATGATACAGATATTTGTTCCTGAGTCATGGGTGTTTTCTATGTATTTAAGTATTATATATATCGTTGTCTGAGTACCCACAACACAAGCCTTCTTGAGCTTACTGTGGGACTTAGTCAATCTGTGTAAGAATGTCCTATAATATTTATTTATTTATTAATTATCACAAACGATTGACGCATAAATTAACCAATTTCGACCTTCACTACACCATATAAAACAAAGTCCCCCGCCGCGTCTGTCTGCGTGTATGTATGTCGCGATAAACTTGAAAACTCCTAAACTGATTTTCATGCGGATTTCACCTATCAATAGAGTGATTCGTGAGGAAGGTTCAGGTGTATAATTTGTTAAAGTTTTGTGTAACCCGTGCGAAGCCGGGGCGGGTCGCTAGTTAGTAATAAAACCTAGGAATTATCTTCGTATTTGGTTGCACATTCTGATACCTTGTCTACTTCGTGTGCAAATTGCAGTCACAAAGCACAATTCGGCGACCATCAAACCTCAAACTCAAACAATTCACTCCTACGAGTACGCCACATTGCTAGCGCAATAAATCATGCAGATAACATTAAGACAAGTTTTTTTTTTACTTTGAGCTAAATTCGTCGATTAACGCTAGAGTTGCAGCTCTAAAATTAGAGAATCGAATGGATCTAGCTTCTCTAGAACGACGTTTGACTAATGATGAAAAAACGTATTGACGTAACTTGACTGACTAAACGTTTTGATGATGGAATCTTTTCTGGATGCCTATACTCGCCGCAATACCAACTGGAAACTGGGGTCATAACGCTATCTCTTTTACGCTTGTTGAGACCCACCAAGAGTGAAAGAGATAACATTATAAGCCCCCAGTCGCCAGTTGGTATTGCGGCTACTATAGGCCTGGAAGAATACATTTGATGACGAATCGAGAACGAGCGAGAGCTTAACAACAAGAATCTGTACTCTTTGCAAATGGAATTGGACAATACACGTAAATCATTTTGATTAAATACGAAAATTATTCATATTTCACGTGAATAATTTAAAATGCCCTATTTGAATGGCGATGCTGACTGATGACCGGTCTAATCATAATCAATTTATTTTTCATGGCATGAGGTAGAATTGACAAAATATTGCAATACGAGTACATGCGTAAATATTGTAAATACGAATCCTTGTATTCTAATTATTATTATTTACAAAACCTAGTACCTACGATCCTAAAAGCTCTAGGGGCCCACAGAATACCAATTTGTGGGCCCCTTGGACAATAACAAAACTATAAGCAGTAAAAGCTTGTCGTTTTCTAAATAACTCTATTGTCCCTCGATTTAACGTTCGTTTGTAGTAGACAATACTCGGTTAGCAATATGGCGGGGAAAGCGAACCACCAGAAGGGAATAAACGCAGTCATAAAAGAGAAAATTTGTGTTCCGGCGCAGGAAAATTATAGGGACACCGAAACTATGTGTTACATGTGTGATATATACATACAAAGGCACTTAAATTAGCAGCGTATGCTTATTCACGGACGACATAAAGGGCGGTGCCGGGTGCCGGATTGGACCACACTTTAGAAATTTCTTAGTGCTCGTTATAACTGCTTAGTTAGTTAAAAGCTTAAAAGTACCTATAAATAAATATACATGTGCACACACAGTATATATATTCAGGGTGTTTTAATTGAATTCCGTTAACTTCAAGGTATGGCTAAGTAAGTAAGTATATTTAAGGAAACGAAATGGCATAGTTAATTATCGAAAATGTCTATTTACATATTTTATTTTTCATAAAAAGTAATTAATTGCGGCATACGTATAGTGTTGTCGTAACACGGGCATTACATTTAACTCTACCAAACAATTGAAAACTATGACATAATATAATGAACATCGATCGTCCGAGATAGAGATAGTAGGTACTTGCGTTTATTAGGAAATGTTTAAAACTCTTACTAAACACTAAGCAAAGTGTAAACAGATCCTAAGGCAAAAAGTACTCGCATGTAAAGGGCTTTATCAGATAAGACTAAATTATTCATCAAGTAACTCCAAAATGGAGTCCATTAGAATACCGATGTCTTTGAGAAAGTTACTTAATTTAAGCTCAAGGAATACCCTTTAGTCGCTTACGTAACCGACCTTTCGTTGCACCCCTGAAATTAACGGAGTTCAAAAAAACAAAATGTACTAGCTACTTACCTATAAAAAACCGATAATCGGTAAGGTAAGTAGCTACTTTTAAGCTTCACTCTCACCCACCCACAACTGAGACGTATCTTATACCTCACATGCCCAAAATCTATCAAACCGTTTACGTCTGAGGAAATAGACATACATAACATAACTACACACACATATACGTCAACTGAAAAAATTACACTCCCTACGTCAGTTGGTTAGTGCAAACCTTACTTTGGGTTAGCGCCCTGGAACGCTGCCACAAGAACATTACCTTCGTTCTTACGTTAAAAATAAGAAGATTTAAGTCACGAGGGCAAGGTTAGTTTAAAACGTCATTATGCGATTCTGGATCTTGTTTTTGGGCAATCCTAATGCCCCAGATAATTAGTTAACTTCACTAGCAAAACAAAACTTTCAGATTTGACAGAAATTGTAATAAACAGTGGCGGATTTGCCCTAAGGCCCAGGCCGCGTAGCCAAGATGCCGATCGCTTACGCTCCGTAGCGATCGAACCGCAACTGTCACCGTCGCACTAATATGGAAGTGTGATAGAGAGACATAATGGTTTTCGTTGTCGAAGCGATAGCGATTGTAACCTTGGCTAGGCCGGCAGTAGGCCCTCTAAAGCGGCAAAATATTAGGGGCGGTAGTCTATAGATAGGTGGTGGGAAAGGGACGGCTAGTAGTTACTACAGCGCCTGGGGGCCCTGGGGCCTACCTAGGGCGGCCAACACTGCAAATTCGCCACTGGTAACAAAGCATAAATACATAGTCTGTAATCAACTATTGAATTTCTGAATTGCATGGCAGTATAGGTACTTCAGTAACAGGAAACGAAAAATTATGATACACGGTAGCATCCAAACGATATTTTTATTTACAACATAAAAGCACGCAACGTCGCAGGATGTCACCATACGCTTTTGTCGTAAAGCGTAATTCGAATGACAAATGAGTTGAATGACTAACTGTCTCATACTAATTTTAAAATAAAATATAGTATACGATCTTTATTTGACATAATTCACTGCATTTCGGTGGCACAAACAAGTATGGTACCTATAGAAATAAAATAAATAACAGCGAGAAACTCGAAACCAAAACATATTTTTGAAATCGGACAAGTATCTGCGGCTATAATTACTAGATTTAAAACCATTCGTTTACTCGTTCTTTAGACACTCACACACGCCAGTTGCAGGAAAATTTTACCCCAAAGAAAAATAAAGAAGTTTTAATTACTGACTCAAATAAAATATATACAATGCATTATGCCATAATTCACGGCTGTACATTACATGCATAGGTAGAAATGACATCAATAGTACATTACTACAGAGGCCGGGACAAAAGGGGTTGCCGGCCGAAGACATATAGACGGCCGAGCGAAGCGAGGCCGGATAGGTCTGAGCGCGGGCAACCCCATTTCCCGCCGAGGTATGTATAGTGCTTTTCTCAAACATGCAATGAAATAAATAAAATAAAAAATCCACGAAACCCAAGTTTTATTTATAGAAAAAACTAAAAGTAAACTACACCCAAAATATAACCAACTCGTACCTATATCATTATCACGCGTATGTTTTACACGAGTCGTGTATTTTTACTACCCGTATATTTTCATGTATCTTTGATTCGCCTTGTATCCGTCTGACTGTCGTTTTCGTCACAAAGGTTTACATAGTCTTTCATGTTGATATCATGTTTCACATACATCGTTGATTTATGCATGGAGTAAATAAGTATAATTTCCACAGTGTTGACGAATTTGTAGTTACATTCATTTAAAATATGCCACAAAACTGTTTCTAATAAACTGTAAGCCATTTTTCTTAGTTTCTCAAATAATAAAATTGCCATAAGCAACCATATACATACTTCGTCTTTGACTTGGCGGCAGAGGCAGCAAGTTATTTAAAATCAATTCTGCTTACGCTGCCAATTCCAACACATACGATTACAATTAATATTAATTTCATTATTTCGTCGGAACTCATATTAAAGTCAAAAAATCAACAACGCACCATAAATCCAATAAAACAGAATGAATATTTTTCAACTTTACCTCCATAACAATAAAAAAAAATCACTACGCGTGTTTGAGTAGACCTTTTTACCGCTAACGTTTAGATGAAATATTTTAAATATTTTTATTTGTGTAGTTAATTTATAATTTAAAATTATAGAATGTATTATTTATTAAGTTCATGTTGATTTTATACAAATAAAACTGCAAATTATAGCAAACATTGTTTTTTGTTTTTTTTATAGGCGTAGTGGCAGAGTGTCATTACGAACCATAAAGCAATAACTGCCTCTAGTTTTTTTTAATGGATGAATGCCACGATGCTGTGTCACAAATATCTGTGAAATGAAAATTAAAAAAGAGGACTTTGCCGGCCTAGGCCTGCAAGATGTGTATGAAATTCCATTAACGACCTTTTGTCCTAGCCGCACCTGAAACGTCATACTTCGCAGCCTATTATAAGGAACATAACATCAATATTTCATTGCATGTTTGAGAAAAATCCATTAAAAATACATGCCAAACATTACCCTCCCTTCCACGACAGTCGAGTCAAATCAATCCATAAAATCTGGTATACGCACGCCAGTTCCACATCAACATGCGATATGTCAAGAGAAAGGGAAGAAACCGGGATATTAGGGCATCGCGTGACTTATTATGCAAGGAGGAAGATAATTTTTGCGAGTTATTGGCGTGTTACATCAATCGCAGAGTTGGCAAACGAGCGCAGAAGACTACCTAGTGATAACTAGTAGGCATATGCTCGGGCCGCGCGCAAAAAGCACATGACGATAAAGGCCACAAGAGTATGATACCGCTAACCTGGACTGGTGACTTGTGGCAGAGATGAACAGTCGTTGTGTCCTGGATTTGAAGATCGAACATCAAGAGATTCGTTTATACTTTATACGCGCTACAGATCTATTAAAATTGAACCAATACATATCGCAAAGAAATATATTATCGGCTCTACATATAAATAAGTAAACATGAAAAATAAGGCCGAAGTGACGAAAGGCATCAATGAAAAATAACATAGGCAACAATTAAATGTTGGACGTGGATCTCAAAAAGACTTTGCTGACGAAGTATTATAGGAAAGCAACTCTCATTGACGTCCTATTTTCGTCAAGATTTTTCAGTGATGAATATGATTTACGATACATTTTATTCGAAGAAGCAGCTGTCCAGATTCTAGTTTGAGTTGTAAAATATTAATGATTCAGTCAGATCAGCATTACTATTTATTAAGAAAATAACACAAGTGCTATATATACATTATACAAAGTATTCATAAGGTATATCCATCAATCGATCGCAACAAAATGTTGTGTCACAACTCACAACATTTATTTCGTGCAATACTTTTTTAGGGTTCCGTACCCAAAGGGTAAAACGGGACCCTCTTACTAAGACTCTGCTGTCCGTCCGTCCGTCCGTCCGTCTGTCACCAGGCTGTATCTCACGAGCCGTGATAGCTAGACAGTTGAAATTTTCACAGATGATGTATTTCTGTTGCCGCTATAACAAATAAATACTAAAAACAGAATAAAATAAAGATTTAAGTGGGGCTCCCATCCCATACAACAAACGTGATATTTGACCGAAGTTAAGCAACGTCGGGCGGGGTCAGTACTTGGATGGGTGACCGTTTTTTTTTGCCTTTTTTTGCATTATGGTACGGAACCCTTCGTGCGCGAATCAGACTCGCACTTGCCCGGCTTTTTTTACTATGCGTGTCCTTTGTTTAAGTTGAGCCCTAATAAAAGCCATATATGAATAAGAGCTTTGTTCAATCAAAGTTCGGGGGTATTCTGGTCCGCTTATAGAAAAATGTTTGGTTATCGATGTGAATAACCGCCCTACACACCGCGAGAAGCGTCAACAACTAAATCGGGATTTAATTGAAAAGGGTCGATAAGAATCGATACGCAATGTTGTGGGCTTATTGTTGCGTTTAGGCTTACTGACGAACAGTTTCATAAGTAGGTATGCTTAATTTAAATAGACATTAACATCGAACATCTATATGCTTTCAGTATTAAAGGAATATAATTTATAAAAAAGCTAATGCGGTACTCGTAATTCCTATAAATAGAGAGTCAGCAATTGGAAAAGTCGAGTCCAGATCAATAAGGCAGCATCCGCGCCGCACTGGGCCTTAACCAGGCATAACGCAATGCGGAAAGGTAAAAGAAAATATTGAAAACACCGACAAACTAACAAGCAATGCAGTAGAAATTTACCCTTTTCAAAGAATTTGATACGAAAGCAACTGAAATCGAATAACCCAAAAACGAAGGTACAATAATAAAATTGGATTTCGAAATTATGGTACGCTTAAATACGCTATAATAACAAATGTTCTGAAAAATAATAAAGAATAGATAGAAGAAAGCACTGTAAAAAAACTCAATCCAGGTCATTAAAGTCACTATTATTAAGCTATACCTATTAAAAATAAAATAACACAAGTAAACAATTTACATAACATTTACTATTTCACACAGAAAACGTAAGCATAAAAAAAAGCAAAGCATGGAACGCTCTTATTACCCATTTACTAAGAGAGTAGATACAATAGCGAAATTTCTAATTGTGCAATGAAAACAATACAAAAATTGTGGTTTATTGTGTATTTTTTAAGTTGAAATAAGAAAACGTGGCCAACACAATATACAAGTTCAAAAGTTACAGGATGTTAATTTTGAGGTTAGGAAAAACCGGCACATGCCTTACAAGAAATAGCCGCCGGATAGCGTTCTATTTCTTTAGATAGTATTAAAACATTTATAAATAAAGTTATAAGACATGCCGCTACAAAGTTGAGTACTGATACTGGCAACCGGAAAAAATATTCTGGAAGGCGGACATATTGAAACTTAATCCGGGCTTCCATAGAGTTATCGAAAGTTTGCTAGTCATTAATAAATCAAAATAAATAAAAAGTAGTTACCGGTAACTAACAACAAAACACCACACTGGCACTGCACTGGAAAATCCAAACTTTTCAATTCACTTCACTTCGGTGTTCGGAAGTTTTTTGCCGTTTACGTTAACGGTTACCGCGATACGTTTGGAAATGTCGGGGCGGCAGTCGGCGATGGACTGAGGCGGGCGGGCGGTTCGGCGGCGCTCGGCTCCTTTCGGCCTTTAAATTTAGATTTTGGCTCTCTCCCTGGTTTTATATAGCAGTGAGTACATCGTATAAACCGTATCCGAGTCTGAGATGCGGTCTCCGCCTGTTTATATATAGCAATTACAGCTTTTTATTGAGGATTGTGAATTTTTGCTTGATGATCGGATTGGCACTATAAACTTTTTTGGGAATATAGCTGCTTTATTTTTTATATATTTTTAATTATAAGGTCCTAGAACAGAACTTGGGATATAAGTAATACAAGTATTTCCATGGAAAATATTGGCATATGATTCGCCAAAATTTATGTAGCAGCTGATTTTTTTTCGTATTAGTTGTTGGCCTCATACTAAAAGTTGTTTAGTGCGACCCATATGATGACAGCTATACATAACAAATGATTTTTCACCACACCAGCTCGGAAAGAATTACTTTGCACTTCAAAAACGAATAGCAAAGTTGCATTTTATCCACATGTGAGGCAAAGTAATCAAATGCAAATTTTGAATTGTTTTCTTATGTTTGCTGGTAGAATTGACTTTTAAATGATGATTTTGGATGATCAATATTTAATAACATTAATTTGGATTTGATTTGGTTTGATTTTGTTTGATATTTTACATTTAATATTTGCTTCGGGTTGGTGTGGTGAAAATAATTTTATATGTAGGTCAAAAACTGCTTGTTACAGGACATGGGTTATTTATTTATTATGTAATATTGAACAGACATTTTATAGTGACCATGGTCCTACTAAAATGAGGGGAGGGGTCACAGAGGATGAAGAAGAAACGGAGGATTTATTCCCCTAATAACAATATTTTAGACTATGCTAAAGTTTACATGAGAAATTATCACAGAAGAAATGCAAATGGGTTTATTGCACCATTTGCACCAGGTGACCAGGCATTTTATTAGCAAATATTAATCAGGTTCGTTTACCCACCCTGACATTTCAAACGGCGTTCAAACATCTTTCATGACATGATAGTCATTAGAGTTGTTTCTCTTGATTCTAGCAAGCCGTAAAATAAAGCTATAAGTAACACAACATCAATTAAGAACAAATGAACGTAAACGCAATTCCGTAAATCGAGATCAAAGTCACGGTAAAAGGAAGGTACCTACCGTTGTTAGCACCGTAAACTATAGTCTAGCTGTATCTTTAGGTATTTAAATAAAAGTAAACAAACAATTTGTACATTTTCGGGTAGTTACAACATTTATTGGTTAACCAACCAAATACAAAACTCACTCACTGTTCACTGAACGACCTGATTTTAACCTACATTATTTGATCGTGTAATGTTTTTAAACTACCCTCAACTGGCTTAAGGAGCCATTTGAGGGTAGATTTTGTTTAATTACTTTTATCTAAATACCTAAAGATACAGAGTAGAGACGTAGATACATTGAATCGCGGGGGAAAAATATTGATCATCGATTTTTTAAAGCAAGCTTAAGAATTTTAATATTATAACAGAAAAACATGGTGAAAGCATTTGGAAACCAATCCCATCAAACACATAATGTGAAAGGAGAGCCGAGTTCAATATGCGTCGTTGTTGACTTCGCCGAAAAAGGAATAAGATCTCTATGAGTGCCAAGTTCTAGTTCGCTTGGGATGTAATTAAAGTTCAGGATTTCACTTGGCTCGTTTTTACGTACGTACATATTTGACTATGTTAAATACTTTTCTAAAATTTAGTTTGTTGGTATAAAAACTAAACCAACCACTAGCCATTTTAAATTAATTTAATTTGTACCTACATGTTTCTCCGAGATACAGCCGCCAAACATATTAGGTACCTCGAGCAACGAAACTGAAATTGGGGGTGAACTGAAAACCAGTGCTGTAACAGCTAGTCTGTAACACAGCAAATGCCATGAATCTAGTATTAAACTGGATTGGGCATGAGTGGTGGGGATAACTGACAGAACGGGATAGTCTTATGTATCTTTCAGTAGGAGTAGTAGCGAAAGCGCTATTATTGTTTGTCCTTGTCACAGTCTCACATTTTATTTGTTCCCCACCTTTTTTTTAGTATTGATAATGGTGGGCAACAAATGAATTCGACCAATCACAGTGTTGCATTTGCGTATGTTTTGTCCCTCACGGAGGCACGCGTATACCACTTCTATAGGATGCTACTTCTATGGCAAATGCTGAGTCCATGCCTATTGGTATTGTCACACTATTGGTTGTTTATGTGTAAGTTTTATGACATAAGAACGATTAATGTCAATCTATGTTAATTTCATTGTTGCTGGTTCAACACGTATTGTTCAACATGTGAATTTTTTTTTTGTTTGTTTTGTTTTTATCGTTTTTGTTTTCTTGTATGTGTGTGGCAATAAATAATTCTTATTCTTTTTCTTATTCTTAAACGATTCTCGCTTGAACTATAGTACATTACTACAGAGGCCGGGACGAAAGGGGTTGCCGGCCGAAGACATATAGACGGCCGAGCGAAGCGAGGCCGGATAGGTCTGAGCGCGGGCAACCCCATTTCCCGCCGAGGTATGTATAGTGCTTTTCTCAAACATGCAATGAAATAAATAAAATAAAAAATCCACGAAACCCAAGTTTTATTTATAGAAAAAACTAAAAGTAAACTACACCCAAAATATAACCAACACGTACCTATATCAATCACGCGTATGTTTTACACGAGTCGTGTATTTTTACTACCCGTATGTTTTCACGTATCTTTGATTTTTTCGCCTTGTATCCGTCTGACTTTCGTTTTTGTCACATAAGTTTACATAGTGTTTTATGTTGATATCATGTTTCACATACATCGTTGCTTTATGCATGGAGTAAATAAGTATAATTTCCACAGTGTTGACGAATTTGTAGTTACATTCACTTAAAATATGCCACAAAACTGTTTCTAATAAACTGTAAGCCATTTTTCTTAGTTTCTCAAATAATAAAATTGCCATCAGCAACCATATACATACTTCGTCTTTGACTTGGCGGCAGAGGCAGCAAGTTATTTAAAATCAATTCTGCTTACGCTGCCAATTCCAACACCTACGATTACAATTAATATTAATTTCATTATTTCGTCGGAACTCATATTAAAGTCAAAAAATCAACAACGCACCATAAATCCAATAAAAAAGAATGAATATTTTTCAACTTTACCTCCATAACAATTTAAAAAATATAACTACGCGTGTTTGAGTAGACCTTTTTACCGCTAACGTTTAGATGAAATATTTTAAATGTTTTTATTTGTGTAGTTAAATTTATAATTTAAAATTATAAAATTATAGAATGTATTATTTATTAAGTTCATGTTGATTTTATACAAATAAAACTGCAAATTATAGCAAACATTGTTTTTTGTTTTTTTTTATAGGCGTAGTGGCAGAGTGTCATTACGAACCATAAAGCAAATACTGCCTCTAGTTTTTTTTAATGGATGAATGCCACGATGCTTTGTCACAAATATCTGTGAAATGAAAATTAAAAAAAAGGACTTTGCCGGCCTAGGCCTGCAAGATGTGTATGAAATTCCATTAACGACCTTTTGTCCTAGCCGCACCTGAAACGTCATACTTCGCAGCCTATTATAAGGAACATAACATCAATATTTCATTGCATGTTTGAGAAAATAATATTATAACATTTTCTCAAAATACTGAGTACAACTAATTACTCGTACGCTCTATATTCTAGGCCTCGCAACACGGTTCGTGAAAAATTCTTTCGCAAGACGCTCCGAGCATTCGGCAGGTCGGAACTAAGACATAGGATTCGAGTTAAGTAGTTTTATTTTACCATACATCGTATTTTAGGTGCGAATATTCATCATGTTGGCCTACCTGTTTGTTCGCCATAACTCTTGATGAGATGATGATTACGTCATACGCCAATTGGTTATTAATTAAACAATTTCCTAACGCGTTGGATTTTCTTCATTCCTTGCGAAAACAGGTCCATTCTGAAACAGGGTAATAAACATAGATATAAACTATGGATGAGCGCATGCATATGAATTGCCCGTTGCGATCTTCATGTCAGCAAAAAAGCGCCATCTGTTACACGCTGCGTACAACTACGTGAGCTCGACTCTCGCGATAACTTTGTACGGGCGTACAAGGCTTGTTAAGTTTATTCGCGGTTTATATCAGAAGAGCGTCGATTAAGTTTATGGTTAATCAAAATTATTTGTTGTATTTGTTGGCGTTGTTTGATATCCGTGTCGTCGACACTGACGCTCCTTCTTACCTCTCAAGACCCGTGACATCTGTACTAAAATCAGCTGAAGACGAAAAACAGAGAAAATATTCCACGGCCTGTGAAATGCGACATGCAACTTTCACACCACTTGTAACATCTGTTGACAGCGTCTATGCACCCCAAATGTCCTCCGTTATAAAACATATGGCAGAAACCATATCTCAACGTTGGAACCGATCTCTAAGTACTGTACTGGGCTGGCTGAGATGCAGGATCAGTAACGCCGTTATACGTGCCACCACCATGTGCATCCGAGGCACACGCCACCGGTTTAAGTCCCCCGCCTGGTGGCTTGGGTTCGACGACGGTGCCGCCCTTCCATACATCGACTGAAACCCCTTTTCTACCCTACCTACATATGTCTTAACCTAACCCTTTGCCTATGTATTACTTATGATTCTCGTAATAAATGCTTTAGTTAACATATTTATTGTATTAAAATGGGCGAACTTATCCTTATAAGTTTCCGTTCTTCTACGTTATTTCGTGATGTCATTATCGTCTCAGGTGGCAATGCAATATTTTAAACATTCGCGCAGTGCGGTGTGCCGCCCTGTGTAAGCCGGCTCTGTCAAGGTCGACAAGTTGGCCGAGCTACTAGCTACAGCAGTACAGTTCGATAAGTACCTCCCGAGCTTTCGCGAGTAAAATGCGGCGAACAACTATTTCTGTTAGTTTCTTGCTTGCAAAACAGGTAGAGTAAAAAAGAAGGAAACAGCAATACAAACTAACTATTTTGGCTCAGTGATCCAAAGAGAATCTTGGCCTCCGAAACGAGAGCGTGCCACCTGTCCACAAATATGATGCAAAAATATAAGTAGGTAATGGAAAGTATTAAATACAGCGATGTGAATTAATCGGTGTTTGAAAATGCGCGCTTTGTTTCTAGCGCTCACCTGTTAATTTTTTTTGAGTTTTACCTACAGTTAATTAAAAACTTTAACCTGACAAGAATTAATATACTAGGTACCTAAGTCAACGAATAAAACAATAACAAATACTTGATCTTGTTATTTCGAATGTTTTTAATAATTATGTAAAAGAAACGGGAACAAACTCTGTAAGACAGACAATAGGTACTTTAATTTCGGTAATTATATCCGGTAGGTAATCAACTAATCATATTTAAGTAAATTTACCTATACAAATCACGCAGTATGCATTTCTACTTCATAATAACTTCCAAAGAGAAATGACGTCCTTACAAGGTTAATGCATTAGCGCTATGACGTACGAGCGAACATTAGTTGCTCGTGAGAATGAAATAAAATTATCGTTTAAAATTGGTTTTAAGCAATAAATAAACCTAATTGGAAATTACTTACCGATGATATGAGATCCCATTTTTTTTCTTATACTTCCTATAATGGTTTTTGCACCCTTTTACAACGCAATAAGGCATTTTTGTGTTATGCTGCGTGACAACTTTCTACTGCGCAATTCGCCACACGACTGAGCGCCGGGGTGTGATAAATGCAAATATCACACCCATGTAGCGGCCCCCTTTTTAGTGCTCGTTAGCCGCGTCCTTACGAAGTAATATATATGTCCATGGTAATAAATCAAACATCCGATCAGATAGATAAGATATCGTTACTTAAATAATTAAAGACTTGTAACTTTAGGACACCTACTTATTCATACTCCGGCCGGCGAGAGCAAAAATGCGTCTGCTCCTAGTGCTTAATTAAATATCGACTATTCTATCGACATATGGATGTCGATAGAATAGTCGACTTTTAATTAAGCACAATTTTTTTTTAAACTGAGCCATTAGTATTTGTTATTTATTTCAACTTGATACCTCCACGCGTTTCTAAGAATAACCCTAAAACAATTTTCTATCAACATAAAATTATTATTATTATAAAGTTATTCACAATAAGTATCAGAATGTGTTGAAGAAGAACGTTGGCATTTTAACTTTAAACAATTTAAATAAATTGATATCTGGCAGAGAAGTGGAACTACCTAATACAGAACAAATTCATAATCACTATGAATTATTTCGTTTTGCTCCGATTACTACAGTAGATTTAGAACGGTCCTTTAGTTGGATGAAATGGATTTTATCGGCAAGGCGAAGGAGTTTAAAATCAGAAAATTTAGAAAAAATGCTAATTGTATATTACGAAAATTACATAAAATACTGAATAAATACAAACACTTGGTTTTAATTTTGTTTACAACAATAATTAATACTTCTGCATATCATAACGGTGGTCCAGTACATCGTGTTGTTTTTATCGACATCGACCAAAGTGTGTGTCCTCGCACTATTAAGCTGTCAACGCATTTTTGCTCTCGCCGGCCGGGGTATGCTTATTAGGGTTCCGTAGCCAAATGGCAAAACACGGAACCCTTATGGATTCCTCATGTCTGTCTGTCTGTCTGTCCAGTATAAGAACTATACTGTTGAAACTTGGTAAGTAGATGTATTCTGTGAACCGCATTAAGATTTTCACAAAACAATAAATTTTGGGGTTTCCCCATACTTAGAACTGAAACTCAAAAATTTTTTTTCATCTAACCCATACGTGTGGGCTATCTATGGATAGGTCTTCAAAAATGATATTGAGGTTTCTAATTTTTTTTTTTCTAAACTGAATAGTTTGCGCGAGAGACACTTCCAAAGTGGTAAATGTGTGTGTGTGTGTGTGTGTCCCCTGTAACTTTTAAAATAAGAGAATGATAAAACTAAAAAAAATTATATGATGTACGAGTACATTACCAGATTACCACGCAAACTTCCACCGAAAAAAATAATACATATACGTAATTTTCCGTAGAATCACGAAAATACCATACGTTTAAGTATTATATCTAGTATTAAATAAGTTTTCGGCAAAAATTTCATTTTTGGTACAAGCTTTTATCGCCGACTGTACTTTTCTTTCCACAGGCAACTAATGCTCATCGAGACAATTCTAAAAACCCCAAACACAATTAGGTTTCGTTGTTTTATCACAGAGTTCCTATGGTCACCTCCGGTCTCCATCATCAGATCAGCTCGATGACACCATAATATTGCATTGTCACCCGACTTACGTATGTATACAAAATTTCAGCTCAATCGGAAACCGGGAACTGGATCAAATTTAACTTGCAAGATTTGATTACACACAGACAGACAGACAGACAACTGTCAGGTGAAACTAAATAAAAGCTTGTAAAAAACGTACCTACGGCTGGCCTAATTTTGCCTTCATGACCTGTAAGGAAATTGAGTTATTTTGTTACAGCTCATGAAGAATAACATTTGATACTCGATCGAAGTTGAAGTTTATTGCAAGACCTTACCATATGCTGATTTGATGGGAGTCAGGACTTCAGAAGCACAAGTTGGTTTCCGCCAAATAAGTAAGTAGGTACCGAGATTTAAAATATAAGTACGTACTCGTACCTACCTATCTCCTACTTGGCAATCTACACGAAATGCAACCATGGAGCGAGGTTAATTTGATTAGCATGACGGTAATTTCAACAAGGTGCAAGCTTACTTACTCACGCATTGTGGATTTTAAATTTCAAAGAAAAAACGCTATCTGTCTCTCTATCGCACTATTAAGTATTTAAGAGTCATGGAGAGACAGAATACATCTAGTACAACTTCAAGTATAGGTATGGACTCGCACACGAAAACACAACTCATGCTAGTCGGTCGGGTAACAATTTAAATTTTAGATACTTAGCTATTTAAGCTTTTATCGATACTGTATACACTTTTCCTCCAACAAATACAAATACATTGATAACGCCATACCTGACACGTAATCAGGTACAGTCTATATCTAATTTAAAATTAACGAAATTAAATTGAATTGGAACATTACTTGATTTAAGTAAATATTACAGTAAAACATTAAAAAACTGACTAGAAAAATTATATATGTAGTAGGGAGTTCGTAGAACTCGTTTACAGAATAAAATATATGACTAAGAAGCCTTACATTTTATATGACTTGCGTAATCTAGCTTCGGCAACGGTCGACTAATATCCATCGAGACAATTCTAACAAATTCAAACACAGTGAGGTTGGGTTGTTTTATTCATAATTCATATAGCCACCTCCGGTCTCCATCATCAGACCAGTTTGATGGTACCCTATCATTCTAAATGGCTTTTCCTCCTAGCTAATTTTAATGTGAATTCTGCCAAATGTCGGGGTGTAGACTTATAATATATTGTCGTCCAACTAAGTAACTTAAGTACTTACTCATGTGACGCTTCAGCTCAATCGAAGCTGGTGTTGGGGGTGTTGGGTCTAATTTAGCATGCCAGATTTGATGATATACAGACATGTACGTATTATTATATAATACTGGAATCATTGACGTATATCTCAGGACAGGCCTTACGGGCAATAAGAATGGGGCCACTGCAGCGATGTGACACCACCACAACGCGATTTGTTGATGAGTTCGCATCACGCGCACGATTGGTCCCAACGCAACTAGTTGCATTAGACTGCACGATTGGCTCGAATTCGTGAGTGACACCGCTGAACTAGCACCATTTTTAATGCCCGTAAGGCCCGTCCTGAGATATACGTCAATGACAGGAGTAAAAAATACCACGCTATTTATTTTATTTGTATACTTTATCGACATTCCTTTTTAGGGTTCCTTACCCAAAGGGTAAAAACGGGCCCATATTACTAAGCCTCCGCTGTCCGTTAGTCCGTCCGTCCGTCTGTCTATTTGTGTGTCACCAGGCTAGAACTCGAGAACTGTGATGATAGTTATAATGTTTATAATGTTTATATGTTGCCGCTATAACAACAAAGATACTAAAAACCAAATAAAATAAATATTTAATTGGGACTCCAATACAACAAACGTGATTTTTTGTCGTTTTTGCGTAATGGTACGGAACCCTTCGTGCGCGAGTCCGACTCGCACTTGGCCGGTTTTTATGCCTAACGCACGGCCCGCTCCATAAGCCGAATTATTCGGTTAAAATGGCGAATATTCGAAAAATATTTTTTACTGACTGACTGGTAGCAAAGGTCTCCGTTTCAGCTTCATGTTCTCCTTTGCAAGTCGCATTTCTAAAGAGGTTTTTGTGAAATTTTATGAGCAGGTTTGGTAGTTAGACTAACAAGGAAGGGTACCCAACTGTCCGACTCCGATTTGATTTATTTTGATATATGTATATGTTATAGAGTAGTCTAAAATAACGGACACGTATATATAAAAAATATATATATATATAATAAATAAATATAATAAATATATTTTTATATAAAAAATGAGTTTGTGGTGAAATGACAAAACACGTCCCCATTCTTTATTCATGTTCTCCAACATATAACGAAACCAGTAATTAATTATCGATTTTTTGGAAAAAAGTTTTTCTTAGAAATTAGAAGGTTTGGTCAATTTTCAGTACTTTGAAGGCCATTTTCTCCTAACAGGATGAGTTTGGGCAGCTAAAAAAAAATACGTGTCCGTTATTTTAGACTACTCTATAACATATATCAAAATAAATCAAAGAGTCGGACAGTTGGGTACCCTTCCTTGTAAGAGATTTTTTCTCGTTTCATTTTTTGGAAAATGTTTAAATTGCTGGAAATTGGCATAAAGGATTTAAGTGCCAGGATGTTCTATGGCACTTAAGATCATTGTGAGTTGGCTGTGATAATGACTCAACAAAGTAGGTATTTTTCATTATTATTTTACATTATTGTACCTTATGAAGCTTATCGCGATGTCTAAAGCTCTCTATCAGATCATGATTTCCTGTTGTCATTAAAACACATAATGACTATAACGAGACATGTTGAATCCATAGAATGTTTTGATATTTGTTGAAAAGTTTCCGAATCCCTTGCCTTTAACTTTTTAATTCCTATAGTTCGTTTTTTTTAGCATTAGAAATAAGGTCTCTTAATCGAAATCTTGATGTGTCTTTTAATCGAAAAACACATTTCTGTTGCCCTAGTGAAAAAGGGTACAAGTCTCACACAGATTAGGTGTAAAAGGGCATAAGTGTTACGTGGAACTTACATCCTTTTGCTCCTGCGCTGCCTGAGACTTGTACCCTTATTCACTAGGGCCACAGATTTTA
Organism: Cydia fagiglandana; assembly: GCF_963556715.1. Taxonomy (NCBI): domain Eukaryota; kingdom Metazoa; phylum Arthropoda; class Insecta; order Lepidoptera; family Tortricidae; genus Cydia; species Cydia fagiglandana. The sequence continues at coordinate 16,562,596 of NC_085932.1, read as the reverse complement.
AAAATAAGTTACTGCAAATATGTAACAATTTGGTATCTAATATGCAGCACGCAGCATATTATTTATATTCTTCTGCTTTCATAAGTAATAGTCACTGATTTTTAAAAAGGATTTTTCACTTACAAGACATGCCAAGATCGCTTACCTTCTTCCAAGTTCTTTCTAATGCTAAAAAAAAAAAAACTATAGAGAATCGCCTAGGAAGCAATTCATCTTTCAATACAAATAAACCAAATAATTCGGCCGAATATTTGGTTTGGTAAGTTCTGAACTGAATCAAATATAATATTTAATAACCAACCAAATATTCATAGTTAGCCAACTCCATATTGGGCCAAAGTGCTGTCTGTTACCTTTTTCACACTTAACCTGCTGAACCAATTTAGATGAAATTTGGTATGGAGATAGTCTGAGGCCCAGGGAAGCACATAGGGTCGTTTTCCTCAATCATCATCATCATTCCACGCAAACGAAGTCGTGGGCAGAAGTCGTGCTATTATAAAACTTATATCACCTTAGCCAACAGAACCTACCTACCTATCTCTAAAACCGAATTTCGCAAATTGCGGGGATCTTTCTAATGAAGGCGTAATTAGAGTGACAGAGAAAGATGCTTACAATTTACGAACTTCGATTTTCACGGTTATAGCCCTGAAGGGCTTCCGCGAAAACCGAACTTCGCAAATTGCGGGGATCTTTCTCTTTTACTCCAATGGAGGCGTAATTAGACAGACAGAGAAAAATGCCCACAATTTACGAACTTCGATTTTCACGGTTATAGCCCTGATACTTCGGGCTATGAAGCTTCGACTGTCACGCCACGCAGAATAGGAATTTATCTAAGAGATGAATTTTCAAAAGCCCTTCGGTTATAGGAGCAGGCGGTTGTTGCGGTGGAATATTGGGGTCCAGTGATTTCCGAAGACTCGTCACTGACACTGAAAGACTGTAGGTAGAGTTGTTAGAGGTTACTTACCTGTATAATGCCTGTATACATGAAATGGTACCTGGGTTCACCTTGGGTTAGATAATGTTTATATCATTCACTTCGTTACTCCTGTACCTTCTCACAGTTCTCACTCCTGATTGAGTTAATAATTCTTTGATGGTTAACGCATCCGACATTGGCGCTAAAATCTGCATTTTATACAATTTTGATGTTTGATGACAAGATTGACATTGTCAACATCGACAGCTGTTTGATGTATGTTCAGATACCATACTTTTTTGTACTTAGTTACGTTATGAGACTAGCTTTTTTTAATACACTAACTACCTAATTAAATATTTTGTAATTTATAAGAAGTTAGCTTAAAAAACTGCTAGATACGGTAAAATTTATTATAAGGACCGTGATAAGTATAATTATAACAATAGATTTTTTCTGATACCCTAGTAGATTCTAAAAAACATTTTTTTATAGTAACATTGATAATCAAACGTCAAGTTTTGTCTTGTTCATATCTTGTTCTTTTAGCTCTAGCAGTGCTGTCAAAAAGTAAAATAAACATTTTGTTGGTTTACCTATCTTATTTTTATTTTCAATGCAATTCCATCTAAACTATACAAAATATTCTTAAATCGTTAATAAGTTCAATATGATAGTGTGACGCTGTGACTCTGAACAGTACATTTATTTACCTGTGACTTAAATCTCCTGCCTTGACGAATTTCATTGTATTTGCGATGTTTAACCCCGATTTTAATGACTACCAATTGACTTCTATAATCACTGAGAGTTCTGGGGGCGTAGCGGTGGTGTACTCTGCACTTTACAAGCCTAATAAGCAGCATGTTGCCGTTAAAAGATACTTCGTTGATAATAGCAAGGAAAATGCTAATCTGATTCAGGTAAAGTATACATTGCTTGACGACAAATTTTCATAGATTTTGTTGATATTTACAACGAACGCTTTACTTTTAAACGTTCGTCACAATACTTCAAAGTAAAATTTCTGTTGCATAAAATTACCTAAACACATGACTAAGTATTAAATTCTGCAAATCTACTAGATATTTCTATTGAAAGAATATCACTAAACTTTTTATGAATATTTCAGCAAGACATCTTAACCCGCAAAGAACTGCAACATCAGAACATTCTTCCATACTTGACTTCTTTTGTCCATGGCCAAGAACTGTATGTAGTGTCTCCTCTGATGACATTTGGGTCCTGCCGAGATGTCCTGGACCGGTACTTCCATGAGGGCTTGCCTGAACTGGCCTGTGCTATAATACTGAGAGATGTGCTCCTAGCATTACAATACTTGCATAAACAGTTGTACATACATAGGTAAGTGTTACTTCTCTATACTATAGTTCGTTTTTTTTAGCATTAGAAAGAACTCCACAGAAGCAAGCGTGCAGTTTTTATCAGGCTCTTTAAATGTTAATAATTATTGAATTATCTAATGTAGCATGGTCAATGCATATAAAATACTTCAAATTATTACCGCTAAAAGCGCCGGATTTGGAACCACAAGCTTACTTCTGCGAAGTTCTTTCTAATGCTAAAAAAACGGACTATATAGATCACCAATATACTCCCATTGCTAGCCCCGATTAGGGTTACCAGATACAAATTTGATTTCATCGTCTGAGCTCCATTTACCCAACAAACAAATGGGATGGTCCAATGGGCAAGGGCAAATGGTTGATTACCTACATCATAGCAATCGCAAGGAATAATGTATGAGTAGTTATGGACCTCATTACTATAATGTTTATTCTAGTTAATTTTGATCACATGATAAAATTGCATCAGCCTTTTATTGTTGTAAAATTTGTCAACAAATGTTGTCCATATCATATTTTCCTCTTCTACTGCACTTCTGCATGCATAGGCTTGAAGTAAAATTGTAAGCACATTGCCTTATCCATGTTGGTTACCCTTTCCCAAATACCGCTGTCTAGATCTATTAAATTCCTTCCAGAAATAATTTGAAAAAGATAATAGTTTTTTTTTTCACTTCATATTTCTTGTATTTCAATTTCAAAATAAACTAAACTAGTATTAGTCTTAAACTATTTTTTTTTTAACTAAATCTAAAACATTATTTTTGTACAAATGGAAGAACCTCAGAAAATGCTCTGACTAAACAAGAGCATTATGTATTGGGGCTTAGTGAAAGAGCCAAGAGAAAGTGGTAAAAATTAATTTAAAAACTATTTCATGCTGGTTTCAACCTCCACTTGTCCATTTTATTGGTGATTATTATTAAAATAGCATTCACTGTACTGGTTTTTATATCCTCTTCAGAAGCGTCCGAGCGTCGCACGTGCTATTGAGCGACAACGGCAGCGTGCGTCTGTCGGGGCTGCGCAGTGCGGCGCCGCTCGTCCTGCGGGGGCGCCGGCAGCGCCGCCTGCACACCCTCCCCCCGCCCGATCCCGACAACGCCAACCTCATGTGGCTCAGCCCGGAGCTGCTGGAACAGGTCTGTATGCAGGAATATCCGTTAGCTGGCAGAGCACGTCTGCATGCAGGACCCTCAATTTGTGCTGCTGGATAGGGGAACTCCCCTCGATAATATTGTACTATTAACAGTTCGTTTTTAGCTGAATCTTTAAAATAAATATACCAGATCATAATATTTTTACAAACTTTTATTTAAGTTGCAATGTACCTATGTATGTTTGTATGGGTCAAATCTTGCAAGTTAAATTGGACCCACTTCCCGGTTTCCGATGAAGCTGAAAATTTGCATGCATATGTAAATCGGGTGACAATGCAATATGATGGTACAATCGAGCTGATCTGATGATGGAGACAGGAGTTGGCCATAGGAACTCTGGGATATAACAACGCAACCTAATTGTGTTTGGGGTTTTTAGAATAGTCTCGAGAAGTATTAGTTGCCTATGTAAAGAAAAGTACAGTCAGTGATAAAAGCTTGTACCAAAAATTTAATTTTTGCCAAAAACTTATTAGCTGCACAGTTTTATAGCTTACTTTGCTTATCTTTTTCCAGAATTTAAAAGGATACGACGAGCGCTCGGACATCTACTCGCTCGGTGTCCTATGTTGCGAGCTCGGCAACGGCGCCGTGCCCTTCGCGGAGGTCCCCACCACCCTCATGTTCACCGAGAAGGTGCGCGGTTCGCGCCCGCAGCTGCTCGACTGTTCCACCTTCCCGCAACCCGCGGCTCACGAAGTGAAAAGTAAGTGTTCCTTTAATGTCTGGACGAGCTGGCGAGGGCGCCGTGCCCTTCTTCCACCCCAATTTTGGGGAAAGCCATAAGCCGCGCGTGGCGCTGTCGCCACCTAGCGGCCATATTTGTGTTGATCGTAACAGACGCGTTTTGTTAGAGAGTGAGTCTTCTGTACCTAGTATTATTATTTATTCTGTGCCTGTGTAGAGTTAAACTCCTAAAGCCTGTCGCTAGTTGGGTTTAAACCCATGTTGTTTGAATCCCACAGATATGTACAATACAGAGCCCGGCGTGGGCGACAGCGCGGAGTGCGGCGTGGCGCGGCTGCGCGCGCTGTACTCGGCGCGGAAACTGTCCGACGCCTTCCACCATCTCAGCGAGCAGGCGCTGCAGAGGTGAGCCACTGTGTCATATACCGGTCTTCACATGATGGGAGTCATCACGCCGGTGAGCGAGCAGGACATCGCTATAGTGTTTTTCAAGTGGGACAGTATAGCACATACAGAAGTCCGAATACTGATAAAGGAAAACTGTCTTTAGGACCATTAGGTCTTTTTTGTGGAAACAATTTTGCCATAGTCAAATTTTTGATCAAGTGTGTGTAGCCGGTGTCCTTAAAAAATTATAAACAATGATTTTTGTTTGATGCGTTGTATGGGGATAAAAAATATGGGAGCAGAAGAAGTGAGTGAAATTAAAAAAAATATTCGCCATACATTTTGTACTATGTGTGTGTTCGTAGCGTTGTCTCTGCGGATCCGCATCAGTGTGATAACTGCTTAAGTGTGGCATGAACACTGAGTACGCCGTGTGTGCCGATTAGAGATGTCAGGATTTCAGGAATAGTGGTTTGGCCGAATACCAAATATTGAATATTCGGCCACACTCCCAGCCGAAGCGCCGAATACTCGGAAAACATTTGTAAATTTTGTATCACTGATTGCAGGGACCCAGAAAAAAGGCCGTCGGCGGCGCAGCTCCTAAGCCACCAGTTCTTCAGGCAGATCCGCAAGACTGACTTCCTGCCTAGCCTCATCGGCCGCGTCATGCCAATCAAGCCTGACCAAGGTACAGCCACCACACGGAATTGTTATGCCATTCCATTAACCCGGGGTTAACCGATTAAGCTTAGAGTTACCATGGTTACCAGTACAATTTGACACCGGGTTAATGGTTTAACCGCTCAACGCCGGTTAGTGGGTTGGTGCAAGTGGGCCTTAGGGTTTTTGCTTAAATTGGAGCTAGGACCCTAAATGGCGCAACAATTGCAGAGCGTAATGGTACTAACGTCTCGTCGTCGATGGTAGAACGATTGTTTAAGGATGGATCAACTGTTTCTTGTTATTCTATCCCGTCAGACAGGGGAAAATAGTAGCATAGTTTGTTAGAAAAACAGTCGTACGGTCGACTTATATGGGATGAGCTTATAACTACCACAACAACTTTTAGTTAATTTAAATGCCATTAAACCAAAATTTAAAGAGTCGCCCAGGAGAACGTAACCATGGCAACGGGTGACAAGAAAAAGTTGATGCACCCTTAACCCAATCAAAATAAAATTCTACACCGTCCATCACAAGTCGACATAATCAAGGGTTGAAATTAAGTGTTACGATTTTAATTCACAAACCATATTTATTTAAACATTCATGTCAAGATTTGATTGATTTGTGTATAGAAATATAAGTTATTAATTAGGCGCTGTTACCTACGTTAATATTATGGATTTCAGACTTGGATCAAATATCTAGGTAGTTTGTAAAAACAAAAAAAGAATTGGTTACCTATGTAATTCAATAAATAATTAATTGAATTATTAACACGTTGCGGCAAATGTGAATTCACTTAATTACGAACCTAGATTAAGCAGTACTCCGCCTTGTTCATTTTCTGCCAGCATGACTGTGTGTTGAAGGCTGTCTCGCAGTCGTCCGCGCCCCTCTTGGAGCCGCAGGACCGCACGATATGCTCGTGCTTCTTCCTGATTGGCTCCGGCAGTAGCTCGAGTGTCGCCTCTATATCCACGTCTCCATTGTCTAGCATACCGGCGGTCTCCATCACGCATTTCATGTAGCATTTCAACTTTGGATCCGGCATCAAGTCGGCTCCAGAATTTACTTTATTTATTAACTCCATGTCTACTTCGCTTTCTTCCCCGCAGTTGTCTCTTAACATCTTGGCTAGTTCTATAGTTTCTTCATCCATACCTTCAGTACACGTCTTCTCTCCGATCACCACTCCGATCACGTATAACACCATCATGACGGAACAGAGGGCTACGCGCCCTGCCATTTTGTTATAGGAACTTTCTTAATTGACTATAAACAAGTCAGATCTGTTGTTTGTAAATGCTAGTTGTGAAGGGAATTTTTCTGAACGCCATATATATGAAGAGAAGCAGCTGGTGAAGTTAATCATGTGTTGGCCGTCTTTAGTAGACTAATCACACAATTTAGCACCAAGTGTAATTAAATCCTTCCTCGTTTCTGTTAATTGAGTGTGTTTAGCGATCTTTTATGTAATTTGTAATGGTTTTTCTGCTTTTGTTGTGTCATGTTAGATAATGGGAGTCCAGTTGAGATTAGCTGTATGCTTGATCATTTTTGTCATCAGTGCAGTCGACAAATTTCGACATGTCACTGGGATTAAAGACTCGATAGGTACTTAGTAGTAATTCGGCGTGTGTGTATGTCGACATGTAGAAATTTAATTTCCTAGGAGCCTCCTACATTTACCAAGTCTTCTTGGTAAAATCCCGCTGTCATTACATGATGTTTTGTTATGTGCGTGACCTCAACTCAGGTGACCTCATAACTTTATATTTATAGATGGCCAAGCAAATCTTGTCAGTAGAATAAGGCGCGAAATTCAAATTTTCTATGTGATGATATACATTCGCTACATTTTTCAAATTTGCCGCCTTTTTCTACTGACAAGATCTGCTTGACCATCTATAATCTATTTTTTTTTATATTTCCAGATGACATGTCCGCTTTGCTTTTACAAGAGAAAATGTCCGAAATGGAGATAGAGAAGACGACGGAATGGGACTTCTAAACACATACTACTGACAATACGGATATGGGAACATAGCTCTGCCCCTTAGGGCCGAGTCGCATATGTGTATATCAATTATTAGTATATATAGAACTAAAATCATCTCGTCTGTTATCTGACGTGAGTATTGAAAATATTTGTATTGATTATTTATTTCCTCGTATAATTAGAATTATTGTACATTTGATGTGCTCTTTATGAAGACATTATTATCTGTGTTATCTGTCATTCAACTTTCTTGGCGCGTAGGTCCTGATAAAAACAAGCGTTTTAACCTCCTAACTTGAAGATTATATAAATAACGCACCTACAATATTAAGTTAAAATTATCTTAAAATATTTATCGCGAACATACATACACACAAACAGTGTAGTGATGCACACGGGGTAAATAAAGCGTCAGTTTCATACTCGGTTAAATACAACATTCTCATTAAACTCTGTGTGGAATACTATTAAGTATATCGATGGGAAAATTATGGCAGTAAGTGTACGGTGTTATAATAATACTATTAAATATTATTTACTTGTTGTACAGTCAACTGTAAAAATATGGGTGTACAAATAAGGGGCTATTCATAAATTACGTCATTTCAAATTAGGGGGGAGGGGTCTGGACATTGGATGCCGGTAGCATGAAGTAGGAGGAAATGGGGTCATTTGAAGCATGATTTTTGGATTATTATGGGGGGGGGGGGGTGTCAAAAATCGACAAAAATCGATGACGTAATTTATGGACAGCCCCTAATCTCAAAAATATGTCCCATAACTCTTATGTCAGTGAATTAAGAACTATGGGACATATTTTTAAGTAAGCTGTCTACACCCATATTTTTACAGCTGACTGTACCTACCTACTCTTTGGAGACAATACGATGTTCGCCATAGTATAAATATATACCTAGAAGAATATTGTAATTTGATACCTACCTGTAGTTGTTGCCACTGTGATTATTAAACAAATTTTGTTGAATCTTTATCGTTTTATATACATGTAACGTATTTTCCATACGTAGCAACTCGCTGTAGGTAATAATAATATACTCTACGCGGTATGTATTAATAAAACGGTTAAAAATTTGACGATTTTATGGCGAATACAGAACGCCAAATGCCTAACGGAAAGTCATGTATCGATGCTTTAAATTTGTAACCCCCTTATTCATAAACATTGACTAAAGTTGACAAGCCGATAATAATCGTTTGTCCCTTTCCGACGTATCGGTATGATGGAAAGGGACAAACGATTATTATCGGCTTGTCAACTTTAGTAAACGTTTATGAATAAGGCGGTAGAGTATACCTAAACCTCTACTATCCACTCAACCGACCGGCCCGCGAGACTGTTTTCCTGTCAACCGTCCGGGGTTTTTTAGCGACGCACGCCCCGCGCAGCGTATTCACAACTTTCTACAAAAATTATAACTACACTGCCATCTAATTTTTTTAGAGCTAACTATTTAGTTAGGCTACGTTGTCGCATCAAGAGATTTAGTAAATAATGCATTATTACGAAATATTCCATTAGATGGCTCTGAAATCAATTCTTTCTTCCACCCCTTTGGATAGTAAGGTTCCCGCAGACGGTCAAGAGCATATTTTTTTCGGATACTATGCTATCGTCGGACGGTCAAGTGGCTATAGGTGTTGAAATTAAAACTGCAAGTAAATGTGAACTCAGCATGTATTGGCAACAGAGGTGAGAATGGAGTGCAGCCACACGGCGGCGGCGCGCGCGCCCGCGTCCTCGTCGCTCGTGTAGCCCGCCGCCACGTACGACGCGCGTCCCGCTCTGGAATAATAGACTAATCGTGTACAAGAGTAACTGAGAATATATACCGATTTCTTTCTTGGGCTCTATTTAGCGTAATGCGTAAAAGATACGAGAGTGACGAGAGGCGAGTTTTTTCAACGCGGGCGAGTGTTTGTTTAGAAGTACCGGGCAGTCGGGGCAGTGTTAGAGTTTGACCAGCGAGTGGCTGCACAAAAAAAAAGCGGCAAATTCAAAAAATCTTTAACTGGTAACACGAAGCATAGTGCAAAAAAAGTAATTTGATACTTGGTAATTCATACGTAATTAATTTTTGTTTTGATTAGTGACTGACTGAAGTCTGCAACGTAGCAGACTGTAAATTTAATACAGTAAACAGACTGAGGATATCGTTGCAATGCAATTATAACCCCTGGCTTCTAATTTAGCCCACTTAAAAATTAAAAATATGATTGAATAGTTATCATTATTATCAGAGATACTAAAAAACGAAGGAACGAATTGTTAGTAGACTAATCAGTCAATCATTACAAAAATATGTAGTAAACATAAATATCTTTACTTCAACTGTACAAAAAGTAAGTTATTATATTATCCTAAGATTCCTAAGTTATAGAAAATGATACTTTGTTGTTACAAATAAATTTCAGGACTGACCATTAAACGGCACCCTTTAAATCTCATTTCTTTGGTCGTTGAAGTCAACAACCAAGGCATATGTCATAATATTGAACTTGGTTCTCATATGACATTTATATTTTTGATAGGATTAAAAATTACTTTATTTGTGTTTTATTTTGAAGTTTTGAACTCGGGTTAATTACAGGCGATTATTTATTAAGCATAAATATTTCCCTTGTGCTATTAAAGTAAACCTTCACAAGGGAAATATTTATGCTTCCCGTTGTACTTATAAAGTTAGTAATAATAAAAAGTCACATATTGTATAATGGAGCTGAACTGAAGGTAGGTGAAAGAAAACACAATTTAGTTTCAATCTACTTTTAATATTGTTAGTTTATAAAGAAGGTGCCTATTTATTTAAGAATCATAATCGAAATCGGATTCAAGAAATTCAATTCCTGACAGAGAACTATCACTGTCATTGTCACTTTCCCGAACTTCTATTATGAATGGAGCTAATTCAGTGTCTGTAATATTGTCCTTAGACTTGTATTTTCGTTCCACATTTATTACATGGTCTGTACTTTTTTTCCAATCTTCCGGGGTAATCATTGCAAAACATTCTCGGATCAAGTTTTCCGTATCTGAACCCGGTAGCCCCACATTTCTGCTGGCTATTTTTCGCTTTGTGAGGCTCCATATCAACTCAATAGCGTTTAGATCGCAATGGTATGGAGGCAATTTAAGGACCTCATGCCCATGCTGCTTCAATAACTCCTCTGCTGCATATATGGGACCAATTTTATTTTCCTCAACGAGGCACATCAATTCCTCCTTTTTGAAACACTCTTCATATGGGATATTATTTTCCCTTAGCCATTTTTGAATATCAGCCTTTAAGCTGTGCATGGTTGGAGGCTTATTTATTTGTGTTACATGGTAACTGGCATTGTCCATAACAATTACACTGGGCTCAGTCAAATTTGGGATTAACATTTCTCGTAGCCACTTTAAAAAATTAGAACTGTTCATGTCATCATGATAGTCAGCTGCTTTGGATTTTGTGCTAAAAACAAGCAAAGCATTGGGCACAAATCCTTGCTCTGATCCAGCATGCACTATAATATGCCGCTTACCCGAGGAAATTTTTTCAACTAAACCGGAAGTTGAAGGCCCTTGCCATGACTTCTTCGGTCTGTAATTTTGATGGACATATGTCTCATCAAGATACACAATATTTTTTCCTTCTTCCCGTTTTTTATGTATAGCTCTAAGAAACCTTTGCCTCCACCCAGATATTTCAAACTTTTCCATGAGGATGGAGCGCTCTTCTTTATTTTTTTTAAACTCAAATCCGTTCTCGTGTAGTATTTTCCTCAGTGTTTCACAACATCCTGAGAATCCTATAGATTCTTTCAAATCCGCGTGTAAGGCTCTTAGAGTAGGTACCTGCTTTTTGACGCAATAAAACTCATTAATTTTATTACGGATGGCTGACACATCAAAATTGTCTAAATTTGACACAGTTGGTGGCCGGGGTCGTTTTTTCCCTGGCGTATTCCATTGGCCTTGGTTAATAGAACCCTCTTTTTTAATTGTGCGTAGTGTACGAATGCTTGCACCTGAAAAAAAAACAGTTTTAACAATAGGAATTTTAACAAAAGAACACTAAAATATTAATAAACCTAGATGTGAAAATATAGATTATTTATATTACCTGTCATAGTAGACACTTTCTCTAAATAACTTGATTCTGATGCGTTATTATCAATAACATTCTTCAGTTCGCTTGCTAGCTTTTGAATAGTTTCTCTAACATTTTCGTCATCTACGCCCGCTGTAATATAAATAAATCATAAGTTTAGTAATACAAACAAATGTTCCTATCTCGTAAATTAAATTTGGTACAAGAAGCATCAACATTGTTTGATAATGACTTACCGGTCGCCTGAATGATTTCGTCCAATATTCGCTTCTTTTCTAGTAATCTCTCATTTTCGTCGTGTCGAACTTGATTATAGTTACAGATTATCTTAAATAACATGCTCCTCACACTGCTTCTAATCGGTTTAGCCATTATAATACGATATAAACTATAAACTTCCGTAACGAATGAACTAACATGAGAATTTGAGAATCTAGGTTATGTGTAAACTCGTTTGACAATATTTTTGACACTTTTGACAGCTAAAATTATTGCCATATATAGAATTCTCTAAAAATGCTTGTGCAGCGACTCGCTGGTCAAACATATGTTTGCAAATATAAACTCACATAAATGTGACACAAATATCAATATTGTTTGGTAACAGAAGCTGTCAACATTTTGACAGTTGTTTGACACTTTTGACAGATAAAATTGTTGCCATATGAAGAATTCTGTAAAAATGCTTGTGCAGCGACTCGCTGGTCAGACTCTAACAGCCAGTGATCAGCGATTAATTGACTTCGTGATTAGCCAATGAAAAACTTTATGAAGTTGTGATTTTTTTACTAGCAGCCTACTGGTAAGTAATGCTTGGACAGTGAGTACCTATAAGTCATAAAACATGTGTCATATGAATGAGAAATGGTGAAAAGTTATGTCCGACAAGCGCAAACGTTTACCTGGCAACCATACCGGCGGTGGCGCGGGCGCCTTGCTCGGCCGCCTCGTCAGCCCGCACAAGCGCTGTCTTCAGGCCTTTCGATAAGCTCTGCTTGAACGCCGTGGCCGCCGCGTGGAGAGTGTCCAACTGCAATTACATCTCCATGTTCAGAACTTTATCAGTTATGTTGCGCTATTTGCTTCTCTCTCAATAAAAAACCACGAGTAGTTTTTAACGTTTAGCGAGAAGATCGAAAAAAATGTGTAGGTACAGTCACCGGCAATAATATGTTACACAACGAAGGCCGCAAAAATATCTGACACGATCTTATTTTTAGAGCCATAAGAGCGTGTCACTTAATTTTGCGGCCTTCGAAGAGTAACATATTATTGAAGGTAGACTGTACGAGAGAAGCTGGTTTCTTGCAGCCGCGCTACGTGAAAACCATTGAAATATGCAGAATAGTCGCCGCGGACTCTGAGTAGGTAAGTAGTATTACAGTATTTTTTTTTTGTCTTTTTCATATCTCGGGACCATGGGGTCCCGGACCTTTGGGAGGCGTACGTGGGGCCGAAGCCAACAGCGCAGAGGCCCTTTAAGACACTTTAATCTAAAAGCAAGGGATACACGTGGCGGATACCATCCCCGAACGCACAATGTGATACATCCGGAGATGGTCCCCGCCAGGTGCAAAGACTATTGCAGTGCAGCACTTTTGTGCTGCGATGGGAACTAAGGTCTTGGGCTATAGATTTGAAAGTTGGATGGACTGGATAATGGGTTATGGGAGAGACTAGCGGACACCTGCCGTGACAATCAGTCTCAAAATTGTGTAAGACAGGTGGTGACTCGCCTACTCATTTAGTGGGCCCTACAACGGCCGCACGCACAGGGCGACAATAGGGCAACACTTCGGAGCGGCTGTAAGGTTGTCGAGAGGTGAGTCTGCGGTAGCCAGATCCCGGTGATCCGTTCAGCAGGCCGCCGGCGTTATGACATTTTACATTACAGTATTATCATTATTATGAATTAGTGTGTATGTGTGTTTAGTTTACCATAGTTCTGTCTCCCGGCTCGGCGCCCCCGTACGTAGAGATGGCGTGCATGGCGCCCTCCCACGCGGCGAGCCAAGACGCCGCGTCGACTGCACTCGCACTGAAACGTCCACTGACTTTATTTATGAACATTTTTACGACCGCTATTCGAATATAAAATAAGCTCAGCTGCCATCTATCTTATCTAGAAGGTGCGCCATAGTGGGTTGTTGCACATGTACGTTAGGTATTTACAGTTAACTGCAGAAATATTTGATTCCTCTCGAATAGTTTTATGCAGTTCTAACTCACTTTCATAGTTTTCACTTCACTGAAACCGAGGTCATTCTCATTGTAAATATCTTAAGAATTAGGTATATTGCGTCTGACAGAGCTTATTATGTAGCCTTCAATTTAAAATATAAATGGATACACATACAGAGGTAAAGAATATACTACCTGGCGAAAGCTTGAGATGCTGCTGATAAGCCCAGGCTGTAGAGGCCGCCCGAGGTGCCACCCATATCGGTTTCAGCGATCTCTGAGAGGTCCCACAGCACGTTGCATGGGAACTCCACGGATGCAGTTTTCAGGTATGATAGAATTGCTGCAAAATATATTCACAAATTATACACGTACACCAAATTAAATGTAAAGCATGACCCTCGTGTTCTCTTTCTAAAAATCTTTACTCGTGACACATTGATTTTACCCAATCCGAATTTCTTGATCGTTATACCGCAGTCTCCGTCTCCGCACCCCGAGTCCAGCCTGTTCAGAAGTTCTTCTTGCTTGACCAGTTCTTCGGCTGCCTTCTTAAGACTACCCATATAACCATTCCAGTCGCAGAATCATCAAAGTGGTAACTAAATGTCAGATGTGTCGTAACAGAGTCCACACAATGTGTCTAGAATTGTTTCGAAACAAAGTGTCGTCGCCGTGTCTACACTTTTCCGTAACAAGGTGTCGACACATTTGTGTGCACTTTGCGTGCGGTTTGCGACTAAATCTGACAGCAAATTTGTGACAGCAAATGTCAATATAAAATACCTCTTGAAAACCAAGGTTTGTCAAACTACTATTAGTGTCTCGTGTGCTCGTAATTCTAGTAAGTCATCATGGGCGATGCGAATGATAAAAATCGACCAAAACCATATAAACACCCAACACCCGTCAACCTTTTACAGAAAAGTTTTTAAAGAAATGCAATAAGCTACTTAGGTCAGCCAACGAATGCTCAAAAAAGTTGTAGAGGGAAATGCTCGGAACACAATTTTTGACTCTGTAACTTGGTTTGGACAAGTTAGGAGGTGAACATATCAAAAGTCCCCGGCCGTAGCCCTTGAGCGGGGGGAAGAGAGGGGGCTTTGAATGTCCCATTTTCCGGTTTTTCGATTATATCTCGGAAACTATGCATCTTAGCGACATGGCCACTTATACAAAATGAAAGTTAATTTAATTTTTTACAAGTTTATTCAGTCAATTTTTTCGATATGTTGAATAGTTTTTGAGATATCCGCTCTTGAAAGTTTATTTAGGGCTCTCAATTTTATCTTGATATATCTACAACAGTGAAGGTGCTAGGCCGTGTATGGTATCGTTTTCGTATAAATCTGGGTTGCTGAATCCATTTAAGGTATCACATTGAAACCATTCCACAAAATTAAAAAATCTTTTTAGGGTTCCGTACCTCAAAAGCAAAAAACGGAATCCTTATAGGATCACTCGTGCGTCTGTATGTCTGTCTGTCTGAATACACAAAATAGTTCTTTACCTATAGATGACAGGAAACCTATTAGAAATGTGCAGTCAAGCGCGAGTCGGACTTAATGTACGGAACCCTTAATACGCGAGTCCGACTCGCACTTGGTCGGTTTTTTTAAACTCCTCTTGACGCTTAACCGCTGAACCGATTTCGTTGAAATTTGGTATAGAAATAGTTTGCGTCCCGGAACAGGACATAGGATAGATCTTATAACCAAAATCATCTTTTGAAGGTGTGAAAAGTGGCGTGGAAATTTGTACGGGAAATCAATAACCGCTGAACCGATTTATATTAAATTTGGGATGGTCTACATCTTTGATTTAGTTAAAAATGATAAAAAAAACATGACTTCAAACCTAAACTTAAACAGTATTAACTTCAAGAAGTAAATTCTGAATTCCCCCCTACACCTCATTTCACACCTTTGAAGGATGATTTTTGAGATAACTTATTATGTCCTGTCTCGGGACTCAAAATATATGTGTACTAAATTTAAATTAAAACTGTTCAGTAGTTTAAGCGTGAAGAGGAGTTTAAAAGAAAGTAAGTTTATATGTTTTTACTTTGGAATGGTGTCAATGTGATACCATAACTAAATTTGGTACTGCGAATTTATACGAAAACGATACCAAACATGGCCTCGTAGCTTTAATGTTGTAGAAGTCAAAATAAAATTGAGAGCCCTAAATTCTTATTACTTGACCAAACTTGTGTAGAAGGAAAAGGAAAAATAAAAGTCTTCGGCAGGAATATAAGACACAAATATAAATTTTTTTTGCGTTACTATTTCAATCATCAAATATAAACATACCTTGATTATATTATTCTAGTGAGATCCTCACAGATAAACAAAAACATTTACTTAAAAAATTACAAGGTCGAAATGTCACGGAACTTGTGAGAGTAATACGTGAAAAATAAAAACTTTTATGACAAAAAAATCTGGACACAATTTAAGAAGCATCCAATTGCGTCGAGGAATCATCTGTATTTTTGCTTGTTTCATTACCTCCTCGCTTCTTTTTTTGTCCTTTGTATTCTGTAGCAATTTGTTAGATCTGAAAATAAAGATAACTTGCGTCGTCACGGATGTCGATTTATAGGTTTTAGGGAGTGCAGAATTCGAAAACGATGATCATTTTATAATCCAACATGGCCGCTACGTATTTTGTCATAAAAGTCGTCATGAATATCGTTTTATAGGTTTTAGGAAGTGCCGATTTCGAAAATGATGACCAGTTTGGAATCCAAGATGTGTGCCGTGCACTTTGTCATAAAAGTCGTCATGGATATCGTTTTATAGGTTTTAGGGAGTGCAGAATTCGAAAATGACGACTTTAATGACATACTGCATGGCCGCCATTTTGGATTCCAAAATGGTCACCAATTTCGAAATCAGGGCCCCCTAAAACCTATAAAACGACACCCATGACAACCTTTATGACATAGTGCGTGGCCGCCATTTTGGATTCCAAAATGGCCATAATTTTCGAAATCTGCGTCCCCTAAAACCTACAAAACGACACCCATGACGACTTTTATGACATAGTGCATGGCCACCATTTTGGAATCCAAAATGGTCATCATTTTCTACATCTGCGCCCCCTAAAACCTATAAAACGACACCCATGACAACTTTTATGACATAGTGCGTGGCCGCCATTTTGGATTCCAAAATGGCCATCATTTTCGAAATCTGCGTCCCCTAAAACCTACAAAACGACATCCATGACGACTTTTATGACATAGTGCATGACCGCCATCTTGGAATCCAAAATGGTCATCGTTTTCGAAATCTGCGCCCCCCAAAACCTATAAAACGACACCCATGACGACTTTTATGACATAGTGCATGGCCGCCATCTTGGAATCCAAAATGGTCATCATTTTTGAAATCTGCGCCTCCTAAAACCTATAAAACGACACCCCTGACGACTTTTATGGCATAGTGCATGGCCGCCATTTTGGATTCCAAAATGGTCATCATTTTCAAAATTGGGGCCCCCTAAAACGTATAAAACGACATCCATGACGACTTTTATGACACAGTGCATGGCCGCCATTTTGGATTCCAAAATGGTCATCATTTTCGAAATCGGCACTCCCTAAAACCTATAAATCGACACCCATCTCGACTTTTATGACAAAGTGTTTGGCTACCATCTGCATGCAAGACATTTCTATTATTTTTACGTACAAAAATGGCCCCCTGTCAACTTCCAACCGAGATTTAATCGATAATTTATTCGATTAATGCTCAGATTAATTCAATTTCAATCTATGTTAGGTCGACTAAACTAATCGTGATTAAAATTTGAGGATTAACTTTTTTTATTCCATTAATTAGTCGAATAAACAGTTAATCTATTAAGTCCCATCTCTGACCACGTCATTTTTACACTTTGAGAATATCTGAAAACAAATGAACACAAGGAGCCATTTTGCAAATCCAGTAACTTTGTTATTACTTTTGACAGCGCGTGTCATGTGTCTACACAGAGTCGACACAAAGTCGAAACATTTGCGACTACTTTGTGACTGCAATATTTCTCAGCCTTAAACCATATTTATACATCATAATTAACAAGTTTCGTAGTATGTAAAGCGTTATTTCTGTTATTTAAGTATAGTATACGCATCGAAGTACTAAAAATGCATCAAATAATATATTTATGAACACAAGCACTGAGAAGTAAACAATTTCATTTCCGGCTAAACTAAAACAATGTGGTGGCGCGTTGATTATATTACACTTAGTTTATCAAATCACTCGAGCAGTTTAATTCCCCATAATAATTTAAGTCCTATTGTAATATAAATGCAAACAATATATAATTACGTCTTGTAATCCGTTTTAGAGATGGCGTATTAATGTCACTTATTTTTATTTAACTATTTTTCCATCTGACAGTTCCCATTTGACAGGAACAAAATGAACGAATGAACGAATGATTTTGGCATAAAGTAGTCGCAAACCCGAAACAATGTGTGCACACGGCGACCACACTTTATGTCACTTTGTGTCATGTGTCGACCCTTCCCCATTTCTGGTAACTGTGTCGACACGGCGACGACTCTGCGACTGGAATTGTGACCGAAACAGACGGTGTCGACACAAGATGTGTCTACACCGCGTCGTAACGGCGACTGGAAATGGTTGTATGGGTATTCTTGAACAGTTCTTGTTCTTTAGGCGATAAGGAGGGACCAGTTGCAGCCTGAAGAAGAAAAATATTCTGGTCTCAGTACATCAAGACTAAACGTAAATTGAACACTTTTTATCAAGTACTTATCAAGACGAATCTCACCCTCTATGCCCTTTTTATTTTATTTATTTGTGGACAGTTGAACTATACCTTCTTATCATGATCAAGTATCTCCACTATTGGCGTTTGATTTGCAGTTTTTCCGTGGAACCGAACCCCACCTGTATATACGTCTAAACTCAACATCATCATGTATATGGCGTAAGGGCAGCCGCCTCGACTAAATTCGCCTTTTCAGCATCGCACTGCAACAGCATACCAGCATCCCCGTGTCCCCAGCCAACAGCGGCATTCAGCGCGTCCAAGAACTCCAGCCACAAATCTCCCTGCAGTCGGAAGCCGTCCCGATTATAAACTCACCTTCCTAGCATCACTCTGTAACAGCGTATCATCATCCCCATGTGGCTCATCGCAACGTCTGGACGCGGCACCGCCTACCCAGCCCACAGCGGCGGTCGGCGCGTCCAGCAACTCCAACCAAAGATCTCCTCGCGTCTGGTTCAGGTGCAGCAGGCAAATCTGGAAGCCTTGCATCTCTAGCGACGTCTTTAAGTGTCCAGAGTATATCCGTTCCACTATGATTTTCTTACCACCTGTAAAATATAGGTAAGTACCTACGTATGTAAGAAGCTTTTTGTCTTATTCACAACCTTCATTTATTTGTTTCATGTACTTATAACTTATGCTACGGTTAGGTACAAATGTCACAAATGGGAATACTGTTATACCTAAGTACTCCTTTGCTTCTACACTGATGATATTAATCTCCATGAACGAGGTGCCTCCCAAGTTATCGATCATGACGGCCACTCTGTCTCCAGACTTCAGTTTAAGATGTGCAACAACCTAAAAACGTTTTAACGCATTAAAAAAACATTTATTTTTAGTTATCCATACAGAAAAATAAGAACAATCGGTAAACCTGGTCAAGTATCATGGAGACGGTTTCTTTGGCTGTTCCCAGCTTCATCTTCTCGATTCCCGCTTCACCGTGCACTCCCGCGCCTAGTTCCATCTCATCATCAGCTATCTCGAACAGCGGCGGTTGACCTGAATTTCAAAACGGAGTTAATTACGTGGTAAGCATGTCTCAGATTTTTCCGGAACAGATATCAGATTAATTGATTTAAAATACCTGGCAATGAACAGGCACTCAGGCAGACTCCCAGTGTGGCCATGGATTCGTTGGCTTCAATAGCTATTTTCCTTATGGTCGCCAAATCATAACCCTTCTCCGCCATAGCTCCGCACAACTGTAATTCAAACAATATGTTTTTTTTTATATGACGTTCGGGCACAGAATAAATAATATTACTAGGTACAGAAGACTCACTCTCTAACAAAACGCATCTGTTACGATCAGCACAGATATGGCCGCTAGGTGGCGACAGCGCCACGCGCGGCTTATGGCAAACCCCAAAATTGGGGCCGAACGGATGTACTTTTAACTACCTGTAGCAAAGCGACTAAATCGCGGAGTGAGACACGCCTGGGTCGGGGGATACGTCCACGTATGTTTGTCCCTGAATGTTTTTGGAACTTAGACATACATACACATTTATTTCTTACAGAAATATATGGAATAAATGACAAGAAGACAATAAATGTATCGTCGTGTTGTGTGTGGCGTGTAGTCTGTAAAAAATAATCCGTCTACTAAAGTTACGACGATCCAAAAGGTGGAACTAACCTTGTAAAAGAAGACTTCTCCACACATGCTCCTTCCTCCGGTTTTGTTGTGACTCGAAGCAACATCCTCGCCAACGATAAGACCCTCCACCTGAAAGACAAGCAGCGGTATGTCTTAGGTATATAGTGTATCGTATATTTTAATTCGAAACAGATAAAGTACGTATCGAGGTTTTTCGTCAGATTAGGTATCTGGCCAAATGTATTTTATGGCGTTTCGCATTGTTTTAGGTATTAGATTTATCTGATTTATAGTCCCACTTATACAGGTATACGTAGTAAACAATCAATCCACCATAGGAATGGCATTCAAGTTTCCTGATAAATTTTCCTTTCCCAATTTAGAGCTGATATAGAAGTAAAAGTACGCAGAAACTCACCTTTATGCCAGCGATCTTTGCTTTTTCTATAGCTTTCCCAAAGTTCAGCCTGTCTCCAGTGTAATTGCCAATTATAACTATCACGCCACCTAAAAGTATGAAACGTACCTTAAGTTTTGATTTGACCTCTATAACTATATGATGTAGTGAAAAGTCGGTCACCTGTGGTAATGGATACCTACACGTCCAGAGTCAAAGTTGGTTTTGTATTAATAACGTCTTAATTTATAATTTAAGGCGATTAAGTAATTAAAGATCCTTTGAACAGCTGTAATTTGCCTTCCACATAGATATGCGCAGCGTGACACACACGCTCCTGCTTCCTAAAGCTCCTACACACTATGCCGGCGGGCATGCCGCCAACAACTCGGCGGTATTCCCGGCGGGTATTTTAGCCAGACTATAGTATCCGCAGAATTAAGTGGCGAGCAGGGTCATAAACGTCAGTATTGTTGTTACCGCAACCTGCACTATTGTTACACGACCCGCTCCATAAGGCCGTGCAGGTGCGAAAGAGATAGTATGATTCCGATGATTTATGACCGTGCTCGCCACTTAATTCTGCGGATACTATAATAATGCTGGTGGCATACCCGCGCGGCAAAAGCTAGTGTGTGGGACCAGGTCTTCAGACGAAAATTCCTAAAACAATTCTAAGTTAGAAGTACTAGTGCTCGACACTGTACCAGTATTCGACATGGCCACTTTATGTCAAAGTGACAAGGATTAAATTACTTACTTACTTACTGCCGTGGCGCAGCGACCCGAAGTGGATCTTGGCCTCTGACACTAAGGAACGCCATGCTTCTCTGTCTAGCGCCGTTTCTGTCCAATCGACGGCACCGAGCTCGTTCAGATCTTTCACGACCTCATCGCACCAGCGATACCTAGGACGCCCAACCGGTCGTCGACCATCCGGATGGCCCGAGTACGCTCTCCAAACCGCTCGATCTTCACCCATACGGACCACGTGCCCGAGCCATCGGAGTCTTGAGGCTTTCGTTTCTCCTACTATACTATAAGGATTAAATTAGAATACAGAAAAATCTTCGCCGTTCAAATTTAACCTAGGTATATTACTTTGACATAAAGTGCCCATGTCGAATACTAGTGCAGCGTCGAGCACTAGTACTTCTACCTGAAGCCTTTACTTCCTCTTTATTTTCCTGACTTAACAAGGTTCCCTCTCTCACCCGAATTGTACTTGTAGAGCTGAGCGATCGCGTAGAGCACGTGCCCCGTGGGTGGCGAAGCGAACACGCCGCCCGCCACGGCGCCGTCCAGCATGCCGCCTCCCACCAGACCTGGACACAAATCCCTACTATAGACCGACCGCTTCAATTAGTCCTCGCCTGCGCGGTACGGGGGCGACGGGGTAGGACGCCTAAGGGCGGCGGGGAAGGTGCGGGCGGCAGGCATACGGCGGCCGCACCTTCCCCGCCGCCCTTAGTCGTCCCTCCCCGACGCTCCCGTACCGCGCAGGCGAGGACTCATTTAAGTGGTCGGTCTATAAATCTGCGACCATTTAGACACCGTAAGTAATTTACAAATTGTAACCTCAAACAACTACCTCCTGCAAACGGCTCATGGCCCGAACCGCCACCTCCGAGAACTGCGACTCGCTTCGAATCTACCTGGAATATAAAAAAAAAACAATCGTCAGTCGCAGTAAATAGACCTTTAATAAAACATAGATTTAATTAAACTGCCATAAACAGCGTGCTGCGAGTGCGAATGGTAATGATTCAATCACTCAGGACATTATGGTGCTCAAACATTGGCTGTTATAAAATGTTATAAACATCAGGGACAACATAATAAAACACTATCAATACTATCATGCTGTCCCCACACGATGTTATATAACATTTTATAACAGCCAATGTGGGAGCACCATCAGAGGACTGCAGATCCTGTAACTGTTCTACCTTGGTCCGGACGGTGATGACGCGGTGCTTGGGATGCAGATGCAGCGTGGGGTAGGTAGCCACCACCCCGCGCAAGTTGTCGTCCACGCAGCTCTCCGGAGAGTTGATTATTTTCTTCGTCACAGGCTTGCGAGACATCCTGGAACTGTAGTTAAGTACCTAGTTATATTCATTTTGAATCGTAAACTTATCTCGTTTTACTAAAGGGAAAAGGTACACAACAACAAGGTAAACAAAGAACATTTCTGGACATTATTCGCAGGTACCTATGTTCTTAATTAAATCTTATTACTGTATACCTTACTATAAATTACATAATAGGTAAACATAAAATAGATCGGCAAATATAGGGCGAGGCCAGACACAGTAACAAGTTCGGTTTTCTATAATATGAGTAAACATATATTTACCAGAATAAATTGAATGATTTTAAACAATAAACTATATGCTTTTAAATGACACTTACTTTTTAGAATTTAATTTCGTAGGAATACTTAATAAACTGGCACAAACTTCACTATAACCGATTCTGCTAGAATCGTATCTGCATCAAAATTACAAATTATGTAATTTCGTTCTATATAACCGGCTCAAACTAACTGACAAGTACTGTTAATAGCATTATTGTGGTCTAATAATCGTAAGAAGTTATCAACTGAGAGCCAATGTTTACGACCTCTGTCTGATAACGTTGTTTATAACTTTTATATACCTACTACTTATAAAAACTTGACTCTAACTAAAAGACCTACCTACATTCTAACGAAAGTTTATTTGTTACTAATCTTTTCGTCTTACCCAAAATAATTAGGGAGGCTACAGACTAATATAATTTAGATACCTATTTTATATTCAATTATACCGTGGCATAATACAGTTTATACACGAGTTATATTTTACTTGTACGACCCATACAACCATTTCCAGTCGCCGTTACGACGCGGTGTAGACACATCTTGTGTCGACACCGTCTGTTTCGGTCACAATTCCAGTCGCAGAGTCGTCGCCGTGTCGACACAGTTACCAGAAATGGGGAAGGGTCGACACATGACACAAAGTGACATAAAGTGTGGTCGCCGTGTGCACACATTGTTTCGAGTTTGCGACTACTTTTTGCCAATATCATTCGTTCATTCGTTCATTTTGTTCCTGTCAAATGGAAACTGTCAGATGGAAAAATAGTTAAATAAAAATAAGTGACATTAATACGCCATCTCTAAAACGGATTACAAGACGTAATTATATATTGTTTGCATTTATATTACAATAGGACTTAAATTATAATGGGGAATTAAACTGCTCGAGTGATTTGATAAACTAAGTGTAATATAATCAACGCGCCACCACATTGTTTCAGTTTAGCCGGAAATAAAATTGTTTACTTCTCAGTGCCTGTGTTCATAACTATATTATTTGATGCATTTTTAGTACTTCGATGCGTATACTATACTTAAATAACAGAAATAACGCTTTACATACTACGAAACTTGTTAATTATGATGTATAAATATGGTTTAAGGCTGAGAAATATTGCAGTCACAAAGTAGTCGCAAATGTTTCGACTTTGTGTCGACTCTGTGTAGACACATGACACGCGCTGTCAAAAGTAATAACAAAGTTACTGGATTTACAAAATGGCTCCTTGTGTTCATTTGTTTTCAGATATTCTCAAAGTGTAAAAATGCCGTGGTCAGAGATGGGACTTAATAGATTAACTGTTTATTCGACTAATTAATGGAATAAAAAAAGTTAATCCTCAAATTTTAATCGCGATTAGTTTAGTCGACCTAACATAGGTTGAAATTGAATTAATCTGAATATTAATAGAATAAATTATCGATTAAATCTCGGTTGGAAGTTGACAAAGGGCCATTTTTGTACGTAAAAATAATAGAAATGCAGATGGTAGCCAAACACTTTGTCATAAAAGTCGAGATGGGTGCCGATTTATAGGTTTTAGGGAGTGCCGATTTCGAAAATGATGACCATTTTGGAATCCAAAATGGCGGTCATGCACTGTGTCATAAAAGTCGTCATGGATGTCGTTTTATACGTTTTAGGGGGCCCCAATTTTGAAAATGATGACCATTTTGGAATCCAAAATGGCGGCCATGCACTATGCCATAAAAGTCGTCATGGGTGTCGTTTTATAGGTTTTAGGAGGCGCAGATTTCAAAAATGATGACCATTTTGTATTCCAAGATGGCGGCCATGCACTATGTCATAAAAGTCGTCATGGGTATCGTTTTATAGGTTTTGGGGGGCGCTGATTTAGAAAATGATGACCATTTTGGATTCCAAAATGGTGGCCATGCACTATGTCATAAAAGTCGTCATGGGTGTCATTTTATAGGTTTTAGGGGGCGCAGATTTCGAAAACGATGACCATTTTGGATTCCATGATGGCAGCCATGCACTATGTCATAAAAGTCGTCATGGATGTCGTTTCATAGGTTTTAGGGGGCCCCGCTTTCGAAAATGATGACCATTTTGGAAACCAGAATGGCGGCCATGCACTATGTCATAAAAGTCGTCATGGGTGTCGTTTTATAGGTTTTGGGGGCGCAGATTTCGAAAATGATAACCATTTTCGATTCCAAAATGGCGGCCATGCACTATGTCATAAAAGTCATCATGGATGTCGTTTTATAGGTTTTAGGGGGCCCCGATTTAGAAAACGATGACCATTTTGGATTCCAAGATGGCGGCCATGCACTATGTCATAAAAGTCGTCATGGATGTCGTTTCATAGGTTTTAGGGGGCCCCGCTTTCGAAAATGATGACCATTTTGGAATCCAGAATGGCGGCCATGCACTATGTCATAAAAGTCGTCATGGGTGTCGTTTTATAGGTTTTGGGGGGCGCAGATTTAGAAAATGATGACCATTTTGGATTCCAAAATGGTGGCCATGCACTATGTCATAATAGTCGTCATGGATGTCGTTTTATAGGTTTTAGGGGGCCCCGATTTAGAAAATGATGACCATTTTGAAATCCAAAATGGCGGCCATGCACTATGTCATAAAAGTCGTCATGGGTGTCGTTTTATAGGTTTTGGGGGGCGCAGATTTAGAAAATGATGACCATTTTGGATTCCAAAATGGTGGCCATGCACTATGTCATAAAAGTCGCCATGGGTGTCGTTTTATAGGTTTTAGGGGGCGCAGATTTCGAAAACGATGACCATTTTGGATTCCAAGATGGCGGCCATGCACTATGTCATAAAAGTCGTCATGGATGTCGTTTTACAGGTTTTAGGGGGCCCCGCTTTCGAAAATGATGACCATTTTGGAATCCAGAATGGCGGCCATGCACTATGTCATAAAAGTCGTCATGGGTGTCGTTTTATAGGTTTTGGGGGGCGCAGATTTCGAAAATGATAACCATTTTCGATTCCAAAATGGCGGCCATGCACTATGTCATAAAAGTCGTCCTGGATGTCGTTTTAGAGGTTTTAGGGGACGCAGATTTTGAAAATGATGGCCATTTTGGAATCCAAAATGGCGGCCATGCACTATGTCATAAAAGTTGTCATGGGTGTCGTTTTATAGGTTTTAGGGGGCCCTGATTTCAATAATGATGACCATTTTGGAATCCAAAATGGCGGCCATGCAATATGTCATAAAAGTCGACATGGCTGTCGTTTTATAGGTTTTAGGGAGCGCAGATTTCGAAAATAATAACTATTTTGGAATCCAAGATGGCGGCCATGCACTATGTTCAAAGTCGACATGGATGTCGTTATATTGGTCATGGTCATCATTTTCGAAATCTGCTCTTCCTAACACCTATAAATCAACATCTATGACGGCTTATATGACAAAGTGCACGGCAGACATCTTGGAATCCAAAATGGACATCATTTTCGAATTCTGCACTCCCTAAAACCTATAAAACGATATCCATGACGACTTTTATGACAAAGTGCACGGCACACATCTTAGATTCCAAACTGGTCATCATTTTCGAAATCGGCACTTCCTAAAACCTATAAAACGATATTCATGACGACTTTTATGACAAAATACGTAGCCGCCATCTTGGATTATAAAATGATCATCGTTTTCGAATTCTGCACTCCCTAAAACCTGTAAATCGACATCCGTGACGACGCAAGTTATCTTTATTTTCAGATCTAACAAATTGCTACAGAATACAAAGGTCAAAAAAAGAAGCGAGAAGGTAATGAAACAAGCAAAAATACAGATGATTCCTCGACGCAATTGGATGCTTCTTAAATTGTGTCCAGATTTTTTTGTCATAAAAGTTTTTATTTTTCACATATTACCCTCACAAGTTCCGTGACATTTCGACCTTGTAATTTGTTAAGTAAATGTTTTTGTTTATCTATGAGAATCCCACTAGAATAATATAATCAAGGTATGTTTATATTTGATGATTGAAATAGTAACGCAAAAAAAAAAATTATATTTGTGTCTTATATTCCTGCCGAAGACTTTTATTTTTCCTTTTCCTTCTACACAAGTTTGGCCAAGTAATAAGAATTTAGGGCTCTCAATTTTATTTTGACTTCTACAACAGTAAAGCTACGAGGCCATGTTTGGTATCGTTTTCGTATAAATTCGCAGTACCAAATTTAGTTATGGTATCACATTGACACCATTCCAAAGTAAAAACATATAAACTTATTAAAATACTTTCTTTTAAACTCCTCTTCACGCTTAAACTGCTGAACAGTTTTAATTTAAATTTAGTACACGTATATTTTGACTCCCGAGACAGGACATAATAAGTTATCTCAAAAATCATCCTTTAAAGGTGTGAAATGAGGTGTAGGGGGGAATCCAGAATTGACTTCTTGAAGGTAATACTGTTTAAGTTTAGGTTTGAAGTCATGTTTTTTTAACATTTTTAACTAAATCAAAGATGTAGACCATCCCAAATTTCATATAAATCGGTTCAGCGGTTATTGATTTCCCGTACAAATTTCCACGCCACTTTTCACACCTTCAAAAGATGATTTTGGTTATAAGATCTATCCTATGTCCTGTTCCGGGACGCAAACTATTTCTATACCAAATTTCAACGAAATCGGTTCAGCGGTTAAGCGTCAAGAGGAGTTTTAAAAAAACCGGCCAAGTGCGAGTCGGACCCGCGTATTAAGGGTTCCGTACATTAAGTCCGACTCGCGCTTGACTGCACATTTCTAATAGGTTTTCCTGTCATCTATAGGTAAAGAACTATTTTGTGTATTCAGACGGACAGACATACAGACGCACGAGTGATCCTATAAGGATTCCGTTTTTTGCTTTTGAGGTACGGAACCATAAAAAGATTTTTTTTAATTTTGTGGAATGGTGTCAATATGATACCTTAAATGGATTCAGCAACCCAGATTTATACGAAAACGATACCATACACGGCCTAGCACCTTCACTGATGTAGATATATCAAGATAAAATTGAGAGCCCTAAATAAACTTTCAAGAGCGGATATCTCAAAAACTATTCAACATATCGAAAAAATTGACTGTATAAACTTGTAACAAATTAAATTAACTTTCATTTTGTATAAATGGCCATGTCGCTAAGATGCATAGTTTCCGAGATATAATCGAAAAACCGGAAAATGGGACCTTCAAACAAAGCCCCCTCTCTTCCCCCCGCTCAAGGGCTACGGCCGGGGACTTTTGATATGTTCACCTCCTAACTTGCCCAAACCAAATTACAGAGTCAAAAATTGTGTTCCGAGCATTTCCCTCTACCACTTTTTGGAGCATTCGTTGGCTGACCTAAGTAGCTTATTGCATTTCTTTAAAAACTTTTCTGTAAAAGGTTGACGGGTGTTGGGTGTTTATAAATATGGTTTTGGTCGATTATTATCATTTGCATCGCCCATGATGACTTACTAGAATTACTTACGAGCACACGAGACACTAATAGTAGTTTGACAAACCTTGGTTTTCAAGAGATATTTTATATTGACATTTGCTGTCACAAATTTGCTGTCAGATTTAGTCGCAAACCGCACGCAAAGTGCACACAAATGTGTCGACACCTTGTTACGGAAAAGTGTACACACGGCGACGACACTTTGTTTCGAAACAATTCTAGACACATTGTGTGGACTCTGTTACGACACATCTGACATTTAGTTACCACTTTGATGATTCTGCGACTGAAATGGTTATATGGGGAGTAGGTACCAGTGGCGGCGCCTCCATAAAAGCCGATTCCCACCGGCTTGCCTGTTTTTGGACGTTTGAGCAGAGTTGTAAAGGAAATATGTAAGCCAAATTAGCCCCGGCTTGCCTATGGATATGTTTGACGCGTCGCCACTGGTAGGTACATACCTCATCTCAACCACAAAATTTAGTAGTTTACGGAATCGAAGAATTTCTCAGTCGTTTTAACTTCTATCTAGCTTTTAAAGAGTTATGTCATAAAACACAACACGGCACTTAACACTGAACATTAATAATAGGTATAGGTAAATATTGTTTTTTGTCTGCAGAGGAAAATTATAATACCATTAGAAGACTAACACAACGTGACAGCGTGAAGTCTAGACTAGACGTTGACTGATTTTCCTATAGGTAATAACTATTGTGTAAGTAACAGCCTAGTGGTTTGTATTGAAACCTAGTCGGTGGTTTGAGTAGCATCATAATATGATACCAGACGTTCAATCATATAACATCAAGCAAACAGAATCTATGGTCCACATTCTGATATACGAAAATAATCTTAACTCCTTTGTGTTTCGGTAGGTTTTTCCTAATTAGGTAATCGTAGTTAGAACGTTATCAATAGACTGTCCACCAACGTTCTAGCCAACGAATGATAGCGTTATTTTTAGGCTCACGCACAAGTTCTAGGCTGCTGTGATGCGAGTGAAGGTCTTAAATCGTTGGTGCGGTTGGTGCCTTAGTGCCTTATTAGTCATCTTAGTGAAGCTAAATGTACTTAATAAATAAGTGTCGTTAGTTGGTCTGAAAATGATAAATGAAAATTATAGGTATAGGGAATTATAACAAAAAAGTCCAGGAGCCAAATATATTGTAACAGCCCATATAACCATTCCAGTCGCAGAATCATCAAAGTGGTAACTAAATGTCAGATGTGTCGTAACAGAGTCCACACAATGTGTCTAGAATTGTTTCGAAACAAAGTGTCGTCGCCGTGTCTACACTTTTCCGTAACAAGGTGTCGACACATTTGTGTGCACTTTGCGTGCGGTTTGCGACTAAATCTGACAGCAAATTTGTGACAGCAAATGTCAATATAAAATACCTCTTGAAAACCAAGGTTTGTCAAACTACTATTAGTGTCTCGTGTGCTCGTAATTCTAGTAAGTCATCATGGGCGATGCGAATGATAAAAATCGACCAAAACCATATAAACACCCAACACCCGTCAACCTTTTACAGAAAAGTTTTTAAAGAAATGCAATAAGCTACTTAGGTCAGCCAACGAATGCTCAAAAAAGTTGTAGAGGGAAATGCTCGGAACACAATTTTTGACTCTGTAACTTGGTTTGGACAAGTTAGGAGGTGAACATATCAAAAGTCCCCGGCCGTAGCCCTTGAGCGGGGGGAAGAGAGGGGGCTTTGAATGTCCCATTTTCCGGTTTTTCGATTATATCTCGGAAACTATGCATCTTAGCGACATGGCCACTTATACAAAATGAAAGTTAATTTAATTTTTTACAAGTTTATTCAGTCAATTTTTTCGATATGTTGAATAGTTTTTGAGATATCCGCTCTTGAAAGTTTATTTAGGGCTCTCAATTTTATCTTGATATATCTACAACAGTGAAGGTGCTAGGCCGTGTATGGTATCGTTTTCGTATAAATCTGGGTTGCTGAATCCATTTAAGGTATCACATTGAAACCATTCCACAAAATTAAAAAATCTTTTTAGGGTTCCGTACCTCAAAAGCAAAAAACGGAATCCTTATAGGATCACTCGTGCGTCTGTATGTCTGTCTGTCTGAATACACAAAATAGTTCTTTACCTATAGATGACAGGAAACCTATTAGAAATGTGCAGTCAAGCGCGAGTCGGACTTAATGTACGGAACCCTTAATACGCGAGTCCGACTCGCACTTGGTCGGTTTTTTTAAACTCCTCTTGACGCTTAACCGCTGAACCGATTTCGTTGAAATTTGGTATAGAAATAGTTTGCGTCCCGGAACAGGACATAGGATAGATCTTATAACCAAAATCATCTTTTGAAGGTGTGAAAAGTGGCGTGGAAATTTGTACGGGAAATCAATAACCGCTGAACCGATTTATATTAAATTTGGGATGGTCTACATCTTTGATTTAGTTAAAAATGATAAAAAAAACATGACTTCAAACCTAAACTTAAACAGTATTAACTTCAAGAAGTAAATTCTGAATTCCCCCCTACACCTCATTTCACACCTTTGAAGGATGATTTTTGAGATAACTTATTATGTCCTGTCTCGGGACTCAAAATATATGTGTACTAAATTTAAATTAAAACTGTTCAGTAGTTTAAGCGTGAAGAGGAGTTTAAAAGAAAGTAAGTTTATATGTTTTTACTTTGGAATGGTGTCAATGTGATACCATAACTAAATTTGGTACTGCGAATTTATACGAAAACGATACCAAACATGGCCTCGTAGCTTTAATGTTGTAGAAGTCAAAATAAAATTGAGAGCCCTAAATTCTTATTACTTGACCAAACTTGTGTAGAAGGAAAAGGAAAAATAAAAGTCTTCGGCAGGAATATAAGACACAAATATAAATTTTTTTTGCGTTACTATTTCAATCATCAAATATAAACATACCTTGATTATATTATTCTAGTGAGATCCTCACAGATAAACAAAAACATTTACTTAAAAAATTACAAGGTCGAAATGTCACGGAACTTGTGAGAGTAATACGTGAAAAATAAAAACTTTTATGACAAAAAAATCTGGACACAATTTAAGAAGCATCCAATTGCGTCGAGGAATCATCTGTATTTTTGCTTGTTTCATTACCTCCTCGCTTCTTTTTTTGTCCTTTGTATTCTGTAGCAATTTGTTAGATCTGAAAATAAAGATAACTTGCGTCGTCACGGATGTCGATTTATAGGTTTTAGGGAGTGCAGAATTCGAAAACGATGATCATTTTATAATCCAACATGGCCGCTACGTATTTTGTCATAAAAGTCGTCATGAATATCGTTTTATAGGTTTTAGGAAGTGCCGATTTCGAAAATGATGACCAGTTTGGAATCCAAGATGTGTGCCGTGCACTTTGTCATAAAAGTCGTCATGGATATCGTTTTATAGGTTTTAGGGAGTGCAGAATTCGAAAATGACGACTTTAATGACATACTGCATGGCCGCCATTTTGGATTCCAAAATGGTCACCAATTTCGAAATCAGGGCCCCCTAAAACCTATAAAACGACACCCATGACAACCTTTATGACATAGTGCGTGGCCGCCATTTTGGATTCCAAAATGGCCATAATTTTCGAAATCTGCGTCCCCTAAAACCTACAAAACGACACCCATGACGACTTTTATGACATAGTGCATGGCCACCATTTTGGAATCCAAAATGGTCATCATTTTCTACATCTGCGCCCCCTAAAACCTATAAAACGACACCCATGACAACTTTTATGACATAGTGCGTGGCCGCCATTTTGGATTCCAAAATGGCCATCATTTTCGAAATCTGCGTCCCCTAAAACCTACAAAACGACATCCATGACGACTTTTATGACATAGTGCATGACCGCCATCTTGGAATCCAAAATGGTCATCGTTTTCGAAATCTGCGCCCCCCAAAACCTATAAAACGACACCCATGACGACTTTTATGACATAGTGCATGGCCGCCATCTTGGAATCCAAAATGGTCATCATTTTTGAAATCTGCGCCTCCTAAAACCTATAAAACGACACCCCTGACGACTTTTATGGCATAGTGCATGGCCGCCATTTTGGATTCCAAAATGGTCATCATTTTCAAAATTGGGGCCCCCTAAAACGTATAAAACGACATCCATGACGACTTTTATGACACAGTGCATGGCCGCCATTTTGGATTCCAAAATGGTCATCATTTTCGAAATCGGCACTCCCTAAAACCTATAAATCGACACCCATCTCGACTTTTATGACAAAGTGTTTGGCTACCATCTGCATGCAAGACATTTCTATTATTTTTACGTACAAAAATGGCCCCCTGTCAACTTCCAACCGAGATTTAATCGATAATTTATTCGATTAATGCTCAGATTAATTCAATTTCAATCTATGTTAGGTCGACTAAACTAATCGTGATTAAAATTTGAGGATTAACTTTTTTTATTCCATTAATTAGTCGAATAAACAGTTAATCTATTAAGTCCCATCTCTGACCACGTCATTTTTACACTTTGAGAATATCTGAAAACAAATGAACACAAGGAGCCATTTTGCAAATCCAGTAACTTTGTTATTACTTTTGACAGCGCGTGTCATGTGTCTACACAGAGTCGACACAAAGTCGAAACATTTGCGACTACTTTGTGACTGCAATATTTCTCAGCCTTAAACCATATTTATACATCATAATTAACAAGTTTCGTAGTATGTAAAGCGTTATTTCTGTTATTTAAGTATAGTATACGCATCGAAGTACTAAAAATGCATCAAATAATATATTTATGAACACAAGCACTGAGAAGTAAACAATTTCATTTCCGGCTAAACTAAAACAATGTGGTGGCGCGTTGATTATATTACACTTAGTTTATCAAATCACTCGAGCAGTTTAATTCCCCATAATAATTTAAGTCCTATTGTAATATAAATGCAAACAATATATAATTACGTCTTGTAATCCGTTTTAGAGATGGCGTATTAATGTCACTTATTTTTATTTAACTATTTTTCCATCTGACAGTTCCCATTTGACAGGAACAAAATGAACGAATGAACGAATGATTTTGGCATAAAGTAGTCGCAAACCCGAAACAATGTGTGCACACGGCGACCACACTTTATGTCACTTTGTGTCATGTGTCGACCCTTCCCCATTTCTGGTAACTGTGTCGACACGGCGACGACTCTGCGACTGGAATTGTGACCGAAACAGACGGTGTCGACACAAGATGTGTCTACACCGCGTCGTAACGGCGACTGGAAATGGTTGTATGGGAGACCTCTATTATCATACAAATATGCATGTATGTGGCCTGTAATATTTCTCCCTCACTATCTAATAATGATAATATGTTGACTGTACCTATGCATTTCTTACACACTACCTACTTTAACCTTGTCTGCGTTAACAATCTCATAAAACGCAAATAATTAGTAAGAAACATTTCAGTCTGTATTTTCCAATTTGTATACAAAGATTGTTTTCATTGTTGTTCAAAACTCATTAACAACTTTGTTACAATCATGATCTTGCTTGAGCAAAACCGTGAAGTACGTAAGGTCTTGCATCTATTATGAACTGCATCAGGCGACACTCTCGCCTTTCTGTAAATGAGGTCTCAAGGCCGACATAAACAGGTTGCAGTACGTACCACACTGCAACGTTTATACGCTGGAACTCCACGCGGGTGCAATTTTTACACAAGTAGGATAGGAACTGGAATTTAAGCCGTCATACGTCTGTGTCGGCCCTTTACTTCTTCACAACGCTTCACGATAAGGCAGGTATTAAATAAAACATTTCAATATAAATAATCAGTTTATAACATTAAAGCTGTTGCTGTATCCCTCGAATTCGGTGATGGTGCCGAGCAGGCTTCGTCGGGCTCCGTAGTAGACGACACGATACGACGCGGCCAGCGCGTCATCTGGTACCGTCCACTCGAACGTTGCTCGACTCGTGCCGAACAGCGTTGATACACGCTCCCAGTAGAACCTGCGAACAAGAGGCCGGTCATTTACTCTTATCATAATAATAGATGCTGTACAGACGCCAGTAACGTTCCAAGCAATTCTATCAGTGGCGAATTTGCCCTTAGGCCCAGTAGGCCCGAGCCCAGGGCGGCAATAAGGGGGGGCAATATTAGAAGGGGGGGCAAATTGTGACGAAAAATTAGTATGATAACAAGACATAACTCAAAATGTAGACAATATTATGGATGCTGAGTAAGGGGCGGCCACTGGGCCTGGGGCCTAGGGCGGCAAAGACTGCAAATCCGCCACTGATTCTAGAGGAACTCGAAGGCATCAGGGTTCAATCTGACTAATGACTTCAGATATGACAAAGCGAGTCATCATGCAGAAGGCCCAAAAACTGACCAATTTAAAAGAAAAACTAAAAATGATCAGCCTTACAGGATTAAGTTTCATAAGTAGTAAAACTGTTAAACGAATCAAATAATAAAAACTCGTCATACTTGGTTTCCCAGTTGGCGTCGGTGGCGACCGTCACCCACTCGCCCAGCTCCTGCCTCTGTATGACTGCGTGCGATGACTCCTGGCGAAGATTGTTGCGAGGGTTCGCAGCCACCTGGAATAGAGTAAGTGTAAACTACATCAATTAAATATTAATAGTTATTGACTCGCAGCGAAGGCATTGCTTACCTACAGTAAGATCCGGAGCATGAAATTGTCAAACAGTTGAACATCTGACTCAGTTAGATAGGAACTTTAACAAGCTATTACGTACAAAGGTAGCACTAATAGTGTCCCCCCTCGCCACAGTCGCGGGAGGCTGTTCCGTGACGTCACCGAAGCTGGCGCCGATGGGCGAGTTGTCCACTATTACAGGTAGGATTAGTGAGATTGTCCTCCCGATGTTGTCTGCGGGCTCCGGCCCTGGTTCCACAGTACCGCCCTGTAAATAAACACCGTTTTAGTTATTAAACGTATTATAAAATGTCTTTATTTGGATGCTCTCGTTTATATTATATGCACCTGAATGGCGACAGTTGTGAATTCGTCGAACTTGTTCAGGAAGATATCCAGCGCGTTAGGGCCGTAGATCGTAGAAGCTGCCTCGTATCTTTGTACCTGGAACAAATAACAAATTTACAAAATATTTCGAAGCCTAGGTATAAGGTACATGTCACCCAGAAGCCAGTAAACCCAACGAGTGAATCGTAATAAGAATCCAGGTTTACATCACCTTGCACAGAACGATCGCCAACCCGAACTCGCTATTAGGATTCTATTCTGGTATGATGAATTGATATAATACCTGGTATTCCTCAGGCGTGGCCACATAATGGATGTACTCGTTGGTGAGCCCCGAGACGACGACGCGGCGTGGCAGACCAAGGCGCTCCATGGCGTTACCGATGACATCGCGTATGCGGCGCCCGGACATGGTGGTCGGCTCGCCCGGCACGCCGGCGATGGCCAACCCACCCAGGTACACCACGGTCGCTGAGACTATGCTGGGGTGCCAAGGAAGCGGGAAGTTGGCCTGGGTAATAAATATTATCATTTAAAGGTAAGTTGCGAATCTGTTCTCAAAACTATTTTAGTTCTTCAGGCAGGATATGTTCAAGGATAAAATACAAAAATAAAATTATAAGGACAATCTTCCACAAATCGACTTAGCCTCACAGTTAAGTAAGCTCAATAAGACTTGTGTGGTGGCTTTAATGAAATTTGCTATGAGGGTTTTTGGGGGCAAGTCGATCTAGCCTAGCTTGGTATTAACACTGGGAAAACGCGCTTTTTTGAGTTTTTATATGTTTTCCGAGCAAAGCTCGGTCTCCCAGATATTTATAATTAATATATGAATGAGAATTTAAGTGGAACGGACGAGAGTTTAATAGGGCAGGGGCGTATTTTGGAATTTGGAGCCCGGGCCAATACGTTTCGCCGCCCCAGAAGTCAAGGAAGAAAAACAAAATGCAATCCGCCAGGTGGCATATGCCGCTCCTGGGAGTTGGCGCCCCGGGCCATGCGATTGCCCTAGGGTAAATAGTGTAAATACGCCCCTGCTCGTGCCTTAATGTTGATAAGAGGAGGCCTGTCTTTATATACATGCATATGCTTGCATTTTTACTATGTTAAGATGACTCTTGTTAATAGAGTACAGGCAATCACGTAGGTAGACAATACTCACTCGTCCAGTCATCAGTAGAATAGGTTTAGGCGCGTGGCACTCGATGTCTTCTTCTGTAGGTGGTGATGTTACAACGCCGCCGATGGCGTCCAGGAGAGGGTTGCCTAATATTGTACCCTACAGCCAAAAAAATCAGTCATCGGGAATATCACCTAATTAGCATCAGAGTAATGATTTTTCAAGTGTGTTTGAAATAAACCAGAATTACGTTAGGCATAATCACTAAAATAACACCTCTGAATCAAATTAAAGCGCATTAATTAGTCTGAAACTTTTAAGCGTTATTTTTTACTATTAGGTCTGCTATCTATTGACAGCTAATCTTGGTAAGGACCTTCTAAATTTACCTGAGTAATATTCAATGTGTTAGCACCATCAATAGTTCCAGAAGCGAAACTGTAACCCAACGCAGCCGCGCAGCCTGTGACTTGTTCATTCTGAAATCATAAACTATAATAATAATTATCTGAAATTCATTTGAAGATACGTATTTTCTTCCATCAATAGATTTTTTTTTAATTTTATACAATTTGTATGTATAAGGCACAAATAAACTTTACGACATACATACCTCATTAAAGGTCCTTTCCACGGGATCATATTTTGACACAACTTGTTCAGCCATGTTCAGGAATTGGTGTACAACGTTGAGGTCTCCTCTCAGCTCTTCTCCGGCAGCGTTGAGAGCTTCCTGGAAACAGTAAAAAC
Organism: Cydia fagiglandana; assembly: GCF_963556715.1. Lineage (NCBI taxonomy): Eukaryota > Metazoa > Arthropoda > Insecta > Lepidoptera > Tortricidae > Cydia > Cydia fagiglandana. The sequence goes on along the minus strand of NC_085932.1, from coordinate 16,525,616 downwards.
ATCACAAAAACTACGATTAGTCTTATACGACCTTACTACCAATAATGCTGTTGTTCTCAAGAACATTCTTTCAAGCAAAGTCGTCCTCTGTCGAAAAAACATAACCCATAGCAGCAACATTAAAATACGTAAGGTGTTTACCACTGCGCCCTCATAAACAGCTGTTCCAATAATCCTGGTGCTCTCAAACATGTCGTCTCCCGGGCCCAAAGAGTAGCAGCGTTCTCCCGCGGCACATAGTAGGAAATGATTGTCGCATGCCTCGCCACTGAACTCGCACCGCGCCCCGCGCACGTTGGGCGATACGTCGCCGAGATTCGACGCGAAGAAACCGGCTACGATGTCTGCCTGAAACAGGAATACCGATTAACCGTAGGTGCTTCAGAAATATCGACGACTGCGACGATTGCCAATATTATGAAAGCTTGGAACCATATGATCGATTTTTTTTTGATAGGTGTTACATACCTGGCCAACAAACCTCTCAGGGTTCAACATTGCCTCCATCTTTATGGAAGCGTAGCCCAGATTATCTGAAGACACCAGCAGATTCGTCATGTTCATGCTGGTTGTATGGACTGCGAACCAGTTCATTATGCCATGCAGGGAGCCGTCCTCCTTAACAATTCGAACTTGGGTGAGTACGTCGTCGGTGTCACTTTCGTACCTGAAATTATATTTAATACATCGTTAATGATTTTGTAACAGAGGAAACCTTTCAGGCAAAACAAATGAATCTCCAATTGTCCATTACCTTTCTCTTTCTTCAGGCGGATTATATTCATACGAGTATGGTGATCGATTCATGTGGGCATTGCGGACCGTCGACATACTGTAAAACAGACGGGCTGGCACCATGTTTTCATGAGCACGGACAATACTCTGAAATGGGAGACAACTGATCAAACCGCGAGTCAATTCAATAAGTTCAAGTTTTTATTTGATTTCATTGGAAGTATTGTTATATACATGTAGCAGCAAGTACGGTTAGCGTTAACAGTATTCCTTACATAAGTGATCCCCGTTACATAAGCGTCGAAGGTTTCTCTAGCGAAGCCGAGGATGCTGACGTCAAGAATGAAGTCTACCAGGTACCCGCCCGGCGTCGAATGAGTGTGTGTTCCTGTCAGTATGACGTTCTGCAGCGTGTATAATTCGCCGTACATGGCCTGGAGATTCCTGACAACCTGGATTTAAAGAAACTACATTTAGCCAATACTTTTAAACAGGTGATAATTATTCCGTCTACGAGTTGTTCTCATATAAACTACTTACCTCCCGCCTGACAGCAATGCCTATGGATTGAACGTCAGCGGTGACAAGAACGATCCTTTTACCATCTTTCTCAAAGATGAAGGATCGAGCGAACTGTCGGGTATGGATGCCAGCACCGGATTGAGATAACTCAGCGTACCCCATCTGAAAATATACATGGTAATGTATATGGTGAAACATGAAACGTAAGAAATCTCTTAGTTACGGTATTCATCCATACATGCTCCTGGTCTGTTAACAAAGGTGAATTATCTCAAAATATTCTAGTTAAGTATTCTCGGAAGACTTACAAACGTAATTTCAACACACGGTCCTGTCATATCAGCAATCCCGACTCCTACTTCATACAGCAGCTCGGTCGGAATCTCCGGCGTCGTAGGGCTCTCGTCGGTCCCTTCGGTTGTCGTTATGTCATAGATGGGGCCCTCATCAGTGACCACGAAGTATATTGTAACTGACATGCCGACTATCACTCCCAGGGATACGCCCGTAATGAGCAACTTGGCGAGTAGCGAAATCGCCATGGTTCCTAGAATTTTTTATATGATAAATTACCTATTGTGACAAATTGTCGATGGTGCATTTTTATATCACATTTAATTAGTGCCAGGAACAAATTTTCATGACCATAAGCGTCCCGAGTGAAAAATCGGTGGCTAAGCAGGGTTACTTATATATTAATAAACTCTCCCCCGTGAACATCTAATCTAAACTATAGGTATACCTCTAATATAATCTGACTAAGTTTGAGTCGGGAGGCGATGACTAAATGTTTGGGTGGATGTCACTGACCCTCCTCAACCCACCAACAGAGCGGCAGCTGACGTCCACGAGGGTTCATTACACATCGCCCTTAACCACTACGAGTTATCACTCGGATGGCCGATGACTGACATGCGCCTGGCCCGCGGTATATTCGAATCGTTAGTAAGGTATTTTCTAACCAGTGACAAAGGATTGAATCGTAATATAACAGTATCATTTGTGTAATCTTTATTAGTCTTATGACAAAGAAATGAGGATTAATATGCATTATGTGTGACGCGCGATAATTTTAAGTATTTGTACCCTGCATTTGCCTTTGTTACATCAAAAGTGAAATTAAGTAGGTACTTACCGTAGCTTTTGGGGCGCTTTTTGTATGAATGACAATCGCAAACTGCGTTTCAAAATATTGACATGTGTTAAATCTTCAAATTTTAATAAATCATTTTGTAGGTACACGTGCTTATTACTAGAACGTATGGCAAAAAGAGCATTAATCAAACTTGTCAAACGATAATGATTATCTCTTATTATTATCATGATGCATACCTAATTAAAATTGTTAATGATAATTCCATTGGAAACGCACGCAGGAGGTTTTTATTTATCATTTTTCTACAAAAATAACTTTTTTATTTAAGGTTCCGTAGTCAATAAGAATCCGTTTTCTTACGTTTTACAGTAATACATACTATTCAGAGCCTATATACTGTGTCCCACTGCTGAGCAAAGGCCTCCCCCGACTTCTTCCACTCGCCTCTGTTTAGTGCTATATTTTTCAGTGTATTTTTAATACCTTTAAAATATATTTAATGTTACGTTATCGTTTTTTCACGCCGCGCGCTTTTCTCGAAAATGAGGCGCGGAGGGCTGTGTTCAGCGTTGAATAAAAAGTATAAATAATGGAGATACAGTTTTGCAAGTATGGAATGTTTGATTGGAGATATCCTCCTCTTTTATAATATTAATTTTGGTTTCTTAAATGGTAATACTTTTTGAGATATTGGGAAAATAAAAAATAACTACTTCCCCCCCCCTTTTTTTTGTTGATAACTTTTTATATTTTTTGTGTACTAATACACGCTACAAATACATTTTTCTAGACATCATGACGAATCTAATGAGGTATCACTCATATTTTTAGGAGTAGTATCTTTAATTTTTACCGTTTTCAGGATCTCGAACAGACTATCCAAGTTATCCCGCTAGTTACATAGTCTTAGAAATCTTAAGCGCAGCGTGGTGTTTCGGACTCGATCCCTTAATTTTACACTTAATATGCTGCGCTCCATAGCTCACTGGCAAACTCCGAGTTGGGACTTCTGAGCTTCCTTCAAAGACCAGGTCTGAGCACCGTGTATAGGTGAGAACTGAAAGTACGCACATGTCCATGAGTTTACATTTGAATGATAGAGGTAGGTCTCCCTTCATCAGGTTAACACATACGGCCCTTTAAATTTTCGACATGGTGTTGTAATGTGCTACTTATGGCCGTAGTGCGGTAAAGTAGCAGCATATGTACCATCACGCTCCGCGATCGTTGAGACATTTAGGGTCCTAGGTGAATTGGTTGTTCAATACTTCCGCTATGGAATATCCAATTTAGCTAGAACCCTAAATGGCATAACAATCACAGAGCGTGACTGTACTATTATAAAATCAATTACGACATATTACATTAAACCTAGCGAGTAGCGACATATTACACAACATATTAAACCTACTAGTTACTGTTACTACTAGTAAAGGAGAGCGTTTCAGATGTTATAAATGTTCCATAATTTTTGGTGAAAGATGCCTATTCTGATTTTGGAAACATTCTGTAGAATAGGGGAATAACACGGGTTCGGATTAGATAAGATATTGTATGATACCAAAGTGATATAACTAATATTTAGTTTATGGGCAGTCGAGCCAGGTCATATCATTGAAAGGGCTTTGATTTTGTTGTGATAAAGGGGCAGGTAGGTAACGTCTTTACCCGCGATTTTAATAGCAAAAAAATATAGGAATACATATACGATATAAGGTATACAAATATATATTTATATGGTAAGGGGAACGCGCGGTTACTTAAATTCTAAAATTAATAAAACAGATTAGCGCTTAGGTATTGACAGGAGTCCAAGGTATAATTACGCCCGGGGTATAACACCATTATCACCTTCCCTTATTATTAAGAATAAATATCTATATAGGAAAAACAAGAACGAAGAAGAATTTAATTTTTTTGGTAGGCATACTTTTCTAATCTTTAATAAGTAATAGCTACGCGTAGGTATTTATCTAATTTAATACTTATTCAGATAATGAGATTAGCCCGGCTCTATAAGTTATTAATTATTTAAAAACACTAATCTTAATTATTTTATCTTGCTTTCGTTGTGATTCAGGGGTATTAACATTTAGCGTTAACAACATCATAACATTGATTTATTTGCAAACCTAGTACTCACCACTTAAACTTGAAAGAAATTAAAGTTCAAATCAATGTGGCTGATACCCAGCAGCGTTCATTGTGGCCCTCGTCTGTTTGACTACAAAAATTAACGATCGAAAACGAAACGAAATTTTTTGTTGGAATGGATATGCTTCAGTGGTTATAAGATCAAGATTTGATCCTTCAGAAACTGGTATAACTCTTGAACTCTACCTACCTAATAGGTACTGGTGATTAATGATTTTTTTTTATTATTTCTCTTGCATTTACTGCGAATGCGACACTTGATGAAGTGGAAGTGTACTGGAACTGCTGGAGAGAACCATAAAATGATGGCATAGGTACTTTTTTGTGATTTAGTTTTTCGTAACATTTGATAAAAGTTGACAGAGTTTCATGTGTGAATAGAAAAAAATTTAACGTTTTTTTTACATAATTTAATGATCGACTGAAGGTAGGTACACAACACTTAAGTAATATATTATACTTACATATAATATTTCTAAAAGCCTGTGAAAGTGTTCTACCATGTAGGTATATATTATCTTAAAAATAACGGTAAGGAAACCATAATAAACTTGTAATTCACTTGCTTTTTAAATTACAACTAGCTACCTACTTAGTGGCAAGTTTTTTCTGCCGGATGGAACCAATATTTTTAGGGCGTCCGCTAGCTGGCGTGAGGGTGCATAGAACCGCGGGTGCTATTGTAGGTAAAATCTGTCACGCACGGAATGACATGTGCAAGCGAGACAGCGCTATGCATTTGTAGAGCGACGTCCCGTTCCCACCTGTCATTCCGCACGGAAACCGAATGGAAATTCCGAACGCAGACGTAACGGCCAGGGTAGGTGCACACCCGCTCCGTGCAACGACGCCAGCTAGCGAACGCCCTTAGGGCTCCTTAATGCTTTGGTATTTACATATTTGTTTATTGTATAACAATTGTCATAGTTAAACACTCCCGTGTCACTTATTTATATGACTGCATTTTACCAAAGATTCATTGATTGTATAAGATGTGTAAAGTATAAGCAAAATCATGCTTCGAATTTGACGTTATACGGTTCCGTGCATATGCGTTATACAGTAACTCTAGTAAAGAAGTTGACGTTTGATAGTTGAACTACCACAAAATACATGCCCCTTTAGAGTGCCATCTACATCGGCTGTCAAGCATACAGACATTTTGTAGATTACCTCTTCTACAATCAATAACTCTTTGATTTCGACATAAGACACGGAAATGACTATACGATTTGTAAAATAACAAGAATTTAAAATGGACTAAATGAGCACCGGCAGCTATCTGACTTGGAAGCTGTTGGAGAAGCCGTGGTAGGGGTAGATGCCGCCGAGGATGTACTTGTAGCTGCCGTAGTGGTGCAGGCGGTATGTGCCGGGCGGCGTGCCGTCGGGGATGTGCCACTGGACCTCCGAGTGGCTGGTGCCCAGGACCTTGTTGTTGCGGTGCCAGATGTATCTGCAGCACATTCAATCGTTAGCAAGCGTAAGATTGTATTTACAGCAGTGTACTATGTAAGTTATTCAATTCCTACTTAAGCCGTGCCAAAATGCCGGGATAACGCCAGGAAGAAGAAGAAGAATTCCTACTGAGGTAAGTAATAGGTAGTAGTAATAGATCTGGAAGACCGAGCTTTGCTCGGTAACTCAAAAATGCGCGTTTTCCCAGAGATAAAACCTAGCTAGATCGATTTATTGCTACCGAAAACCCCCATATAGCAAATTTCATTAAAATCGTTAGAGCCGTTTCCGAGATCCCCGAAATATATACTCGTACATAAACAAATACATACTTATATAAATTTCGTAAAAACTACGTTTTCTGTACAGTCAGCAAAACTGTACAAAAATGCATGCAGGGGTGCCAAGCTAATTGCTGACGGTAACATAATGCTTCCCGAATTGAGGTAGGTCCAATATCAACAGCCACCCACAAACTAACCATTGATAGCTTCTTCAAGCGTGATGGTCTCTGGATAGTCAAATTTTAGTGATATGTACTGATGATGCTTTTCGGTAAGCTTACTTGGTCTCCCAATCGGCGTCTGTGGCCACTACCGTCCAGGCGTCATCTGCTTCGGACTCAAGTCTCTCCACCGTCGCATACCAGCTCCCGTGGCGAATGTTGTTGCGGGGATGACCGGATACCTGTTAGTAATTTCAATTTTTTTTAGGTTTCAAGGAGCCCAATAAATGACACCCTGCTGGTGCTGGCACCTTTATTTCTGACAGTGATTTAAGTTTAAAGATGACATCTACTGTAGCAACGACGAACATAAAGTAATCGTTAAAAAAAAATGCGTGACACGTTTGCGTCCTCCGAGTTTGCGTCTTTTCTGTACAAAACAAGCGACGGTTTATTATATTGCTGGGGGAGCTAGGGAGGTGACAGTGAATGTTCGAATCGAATCCTCAAAATTTCCTAAATTGCTTTTCTATTTCGCGTTTCGTGTTGCCTTTATTTCGCTACCGTGGCATTCGCATCGCGTAGGTATGCTTAGCAACTTACAAACAGTGCGGTGACAATATCTCCATAGCTGTACTCGGTGTGCGGTTGTTTCGTGCAGTCTCCGAACTCCTTGCCCCAGGGCGCGGCGTCCCACAGCACGGGCGGCACGAGCGTGATCAGCTGGTCGCTGAAGTCCGGCGGCTGAGGGCCCGGCTCCAGTGTCACACCCTGAGATAAAGCAGAACACCTTGAATTCTGACGATAACAATTACTTTTTACTACATATAGCAGAAGCTACACTTATAGAAAAACCGCACGTTACACGTTAAGATTTAGGTCAAAATTAAGATCAGTGTTTTCACGCGGTGATGGGTGGTACACCGCTACGCTACTGTGCAATTTCAAGTGGGATGACTTGACAACGTCTGCATTAGCGGGTCACAGTCACAATGGGTTATCCAGATATGACATACGATGGGTTAAGGCTATGTAAGTTACGGCTTATTATAGTAAATTGAAATGAGGAAATCGCAATCCTTACCTTGACTAAAGCTTCAGTCAGCTCCACATACTTATTGAGGTAGATGTCAAGCGTGTGCGGGCCAAAAATTGTTGAAGCGGCTTCATACCGTTGCGCCTGTAAATTCAAAAAAAATATCATATGTCTTGTCTCGAAAAATGATGCACCAGAGAAATGGACGTGGTCGTGTACCATTGACACATAAAAAGAAATATTCTGGCCTTTACTTATTGATATTCAAATCTCAATATTTCAAAGATAAATAAATAGATACCTAAATACTTCTCGGATTTGGCATATGGTGGCAATACAAGTTATTCGAGTGCTTACTCGGGTCGGAGGTGCTCTAGGTTAAGTTGGCCAGAAAACTTGTCGCAGCTGGAAATCCGATTTTATGATTTTCAGTGTCGCAGTCAGAGAGGAAAAGTAACAATTCCAAATACTTCAAGACCGTATCAGAACAACCGTACCTGATACTCCTCAGGCGTAGCAATATAATCCGAGTAGATATTTGCCAGGCCAGCCAACACAACCCTCCCTCCTCCCGCGGTCCGCCGCACGACTCCCCGCAGCCGCCGCCCCGACATGGTGGTGAACTCGCCCGGCACGGCGGCCAGGAACAAGCCGCCGATGCGAGCCACACTGCACGACACTATTTTGGGTTGCCACTCGTAGGGGAATTTTGCCTGGAATTTGAACGTTTTAGCTATTATTGCTATTAATAGACGGTGTAACATGAGTAAACCGAATAATTTTAACAGCGTATTCCTGATCATATTTAGAGACAAAAATGTCCTATAAACTTTTATGAAATTCGCCTAGTTTCAGAGATATTATTAATTAAAAATAAAACAAGTTTTTATTGTTACATAGTGTAAAAGGCCTTTTTTTGATGGTGATCTTGCTGCTATGGGACGTAGTCTAAATATCCTTATTGATAGATGTCAAAAAGTGACAAGTAACACTTTGCAAAAAGTAGGTTCTACGAAAAAAAAATGTAAAAATCAATTTTAAGTGACAAATTTACCAATAAAATTTATTTTTTATGTACAAATACATTAAAAAAATTGAAAAAAGAAAAAAAAAATTTTTTTTTTTTGGCGTAATTGACCTAAACTCATATTACATTTTTTACTTCTTTTGACCTCAGATATGCGTGGTTAAAATTATTCGGTTTCCTCATGTTACACCGTGTATAGTTTCATCATAGTTGTCAGCCTAGAACTTTTAATTTAAGCAGGGTCAAGGCTTAGTTCAAATAATGTAGCTCTTTTGGATCAAGATGTATCAGGGTGCTCACTGAAATACACGTACAAAAGGTGGAACTTCCAACAACAGTACTATATTATGCTTTGTTTGTTCGTTTCAGAACAATAGCTCATTTATGTTATAGTTTTGAGAAAGTCGAAGGTACTCGGTCCGATTGTGCCACGAAACTTACAATGAATTTATTTCCCAGGTTTTATTTAGGCAGGCTGCATATAAGACATGGACTCACCCGTCCCGTAGCCAGCAGGATGGGCTTTGGCGCCTGGCACTTGATGTCTTCGTCCGTGGGCTCCGCGATGAAGTCTCGCACGGCGTTCCACAGCGGGTTGGTAGTGGTGGTGCCCTGCTTGAAGTCGAAGGCGCCCGGCCCGTCCGTCGTGCCCGCCGCGAAGCTGTAACCCATGGCCGGGAGACAACCGGATACCGTCGCACTCTGTAAGAGGTTTGTTATAGATTTGAAGTCAGCTGAGGATATTTTATCACTTGTGATATCTTGACACGTGAAACAAAAGAGGAAGGAATTAATTGTGCGGCGTTCCTGTTTTAAATAAGACTTAGGTTTTTAAGGGGATCTTAATTCCTAGCTTCAAGACATGGAATCTCAACCAACTAGTATCCCATGCCGAGTAGGCTCGTCAGGATTTAGCTGGACTATAGAGTCTGATTGTACTTACGGCGTTAAAAGTTTCTGTAACAGGATCATATGGTTTCGCGGTCTGGTTTGGCATATCCACGTACTGATGCACGATGCCGATTGGACCCGTCAGGTCTTCCCCTGGTTGTTTCAGCACTGCCTAGAATTGCAATAATTAACTTATAAATATAACTATCTGCACTGCAGTAAATGAAACAGACTCTGGAAATATATTTAATGTAAATAAAATGGCACAAATTTTTGTGTTCCAGTCACAATTGGCACGATGCCGTCATGCCTCAGATGTACAAGAGATAGTTCACATTGTTTTAAATGTAACTATTACTAATATATTAAGCTTACAAAAAAAACATGTAAGAAGGCTGAAAGGCTGAATCACTACCAGTGTCTCAGTATGACCTTCTTAAACATCTTAGTCGTCGCCGTCGTCCCGATAACTATAGAAGCCCTTTTGAAAAATAGTTGGCCTCGTCAAGTCATGATACTCACTATAGCCGTCTCAAACATCTTAGTGGCGATGATCTGCGTGCTCTCGAACATGTCTCGCCCTGGGCCAGATGCGAAGCACTCCTCGCCAGGTAGCTTGCATAGCAGCTTCTCCTGGTCGCAGACTTTGCCGGAGATGCTGCAACGAGGACCACGAGTGTTGGGGGACACGTCACCGAGGTTTGTGGACGCGAACGCGCAGACTATGCGACCCTGGAATATAATACAATTTATACAATTCAATTTAAAAGGGCAATTTTAGGAAGAGAATATGAGCAGTTTTGAATGATTCACGGTTAGTTTCACTAGACTTATATGTATTTGTGTGGACCGAGCGCGGTCTACACAACTTTGACACCCACCCGCTATTATCAATTACCCGTGAACAAGATGCATGTAACTACGTCGAAATATCGGGAGCTCGAAAACAATAAGTACAAAAGGTAATCACGGTTCATATCCCGTCGATATAAGTCTAGAGAATATTAAGCCCATCGACTTGTATTTTAAACTCATGAAACTTGTGTACCTTTCCAGGATGTGTCCCATTGCCATTCAACGCTTTCTCCATCAGGACGGAAGCATAGCCAACGTTGTCGGAGGATATCAGCTTGTTGGTGTTGTTCATGCTGGTCGGGTGCACCGCGAACCAGTTGATCACCCCTATGACGCGGCTGTCGGGCGCCAGGAAACGAACCTGAGATAACGTTTTATCGGTGTCATATTTGTATCTGAAATGGCAAGAAATGTACGCTTTAGTTAAAGGTAACGTAAATTAAGTAGGTAAGTACGTTAAATTATAAATATATATATTTAAAGTCCTCTTCCAACCGCGTTGAAAGGTACACGTAAAGAGGGCTTAAGGTCTCTCTTTTCGTAACTGGCGTTATATCATATAACACTTTTATGTCTAAGGTTGTGACTGTCGTGTTGTGGAAATTTTTTAACGCTGTTATTGATGGTAGAACCGTCATTACTATCACGTTATATTAAAGTAGGTATGCTTGCGGACCTTTGCGTAAGGTTATTTCGCATAAACGGATATTTTATTTATCATTATCATATTTAATGCGTAAGTCAAATCAGTATTATTACTAACTGCAAGTTTACACGGTGAATTTTTCAAATTAGCGTTCGTTTCGAATGCATTATTCTCGTGATTATGCCTCGTGCATAATAATATAAGCAGGTACCTTTAGTAGGTTATTTCGATAACAAATCCAATTAAGTACGGAGGAAAAATACCATTTAGGTACCTTTCTAATTAGTATTGGAACCGTCAAAGTGACGCGGTACATACCAACATTCAAAGTTAAAGTTTACAGTAGGTACCTATGGTGTGGTAGCCATATCACACCCGTCATTTGTCGAATCAAATAGACCTCCAATAATTCTTAGGCTGCAGATGAATATGACAACAAAAAGTTCTTACTTAGCTCTCTCTTCAGGTGGATTCCGCAAATAAGAGGTGGGTGACCTGTTGATGTTTGCGTCCAGTAGCTCTGCCTCGCCGTACTCCATCCGCGCTGGCGTCAAATTGTTGTGAGCCATTACTATGCTCTGCAATCATCAAAACAACAAAGTCGGTAAGCCATAGAAACACCCATACATTACCATTAGAAGAATGATGATTTATGCTATAAAAACATATGTTTATCAGGATTAATTCAACCAACTGATATGTGGGTACGAAGAGCTTACCTTGAATATCCCGGCAATGTAACTGACATAAGTTTCCTTGACAAAGCCAAGGATAGGCAGGTCGAAGAGGAAGTCCATGAGAAACCCTCCCGGGGTCGAATGCGAATGAGTCCCGCTTATAATAACGTTGTTTTCGCTGTAGATATCACCGAAGCGCTTTTGGAGACGCTTTACTATCTGAAAATGAAAGTTATAGCAAATGAGTACAGTATTTCGTTTGTAATTTTGCCCCATTCAATTAACAACTTATTTAAGAAAACAAAGCAATTGTCAGGTTTACCGCGAAACACGGTAGTATTGGATCTGGGAATTCTCGATCAGCGTTAATTGAATATACGCGCATACAGGACACTCTGTATAGTCTCTGTACCTATTGCCAGAGTCTCTTATTACTACTTGCCCTTATTTTGACAATGACTGAGACTGGCGTTCTTTCCTTACGCCGCCCATAATCGGCGAATCGACAGTGAGAAACGCATTGCTCTGCTCCTGTTCCCAGTATCTACTATAAAGAAAACTCCCGCCGGCGGTAGCCATTCCCTTGTTCTGATGACGACTAACCTCTTTTCTAACGCCGTGGCCCATCATCGGAGCATCAACAGTGATGAACACGATCCTCTGTGAGCTCTTCCCGTTGTCATCAGCCAGCACAAATGCTCGCGAAAACTGCCGTAAGTGGATGCCATGACCGATTTGTTGAAAATGAGCGTAACCCATCTGGAAGGAAAATGGTGTTTGCAAGTCAGGTTATATCTTAGGCTAAGGACATTCTCAAACACATGTATGTCTGTCACCAGACTGTACTTATCTCATGAACCGTGATAGCTAGGCAGTTGAAAATTTCACAGATAATGTATTTCTGTTGCCGCTATAACAACAAATACTAAAAACAATATAATAAATATTTAAGTGGGGCTCTCATACAACAAACGTGTTTGTTTTGCCGTTTTTGCGTAATGATACGGAACCCTTCGTGCGGGAGTCCGATTCGCACTTGGCCAGTTTTGTATAAGAAGATTAAACGTGTCATTATTTATTGTGACTAATATAGTTTTGAAGTTTATTTTTATTGTTACATAACTAACATTTTATGAGCCACGAGCTTGAAATAAACGTTACTTTAATTTAATTTTTAAAATTTTATCATGAGTGCAGTGCAGCAGTCAATAAAAATCATGTCATGCCATAGGTACATATTTACATTTATATACAATACTCTATATTACCAGATTTTTAGTTTTTGATCGCGACAGGGTTCATCTCATATCTCATAGCAAAATTGGCTCACATAAATGAGTACAGTCATGTACATAAATGTAATATCTTGTGTCACCCAAAAAAATTACCCGTATTTAAACCGAGATGATTGGCTTTGTAAGCAAAATATTTTAACGCATATTAGGAAGTTGCTAGGTACGCACGCACAATTTAATGCAGGTCATGCATTCTTTACATGTGAGCATGTTTTTAGATGTTGCGTAGTCCATGTACAATTTGTATACTTACATCATACGTTGGCATTTGGCATTGAAGGTTTTAGTTAGTCGGAACTTTCTCAAGACCAATACTGTGACTTAGGATGGTATTCCACCTGTCCAATTTCTTTATCCAATGTGTATTTTGTCTCACATTTTTGTTAATGAGAGAGTGAGACGCAATGACATTGAACCAATATATTGGACACGGACAGGTGGAATAACACCCAAACATATCGACTTCATAGAACCTTAGAACAAGCAGCTGCACTAGAGCAGTTCACTTTCCAAGTACGATCTTTTTCATTGTTCTACGATAAGCAATTGAAATTTGGTTTTAAATGGATTTGTTATAAAATTTCCATTTTGATATTTTTTAACTTCCCATTCCATAATTAACAGTTCAGTTTGGGCACTCGTCTTTCATATTTCTATGCAGAGCATGAGATTGTTTAATTTGACGTTGAACATGTGTTTATGATTTTCCTCCTCTTACGTGCGTCGATAAGTAATTAGATTAATGACACATTGTTACTCACGAAGGCGATCTCTGCGGGTGGGCCGGTGACGTCCGCTATCCCGACGCCGACTCGCAACGCGCGCGCTACCATCGTCAGCGCCAAAACGCAGAAAGTGGAAATAATCATTCTGAAACCAAATCGAGCAGATTATTTAATATTTTTTCTAAATTATTGAAAGCCCTGCCAGAGATCCTATGATTAATTAAATCCGAAGCATTGTGAGCGAAAAGGCTCAAGCCGCAAACACAAATAAAGATGAGAGATGCGAGAGCATAATTAAGACACATTGCTCTACCTCAAACGCTCTAGCTCAGAGCGATCACTTGCGTGTTGCCAACCCTATGTCGAAAAAAACAATTTATATTTGTAATCTAGATTATTAAACATTAAAGTATAAATTAGGTCACATATCTCGACAGTCTACTCATTTTAACGTGAACCTATTACCTACTTTAGATAATGACCTCATAATGACTTAATGACGCACAATAATAAACTGCATCTGAATTCCACTCGCGCGCATCGCACTGACATTGACCGTTCCTTCCGCAGCGCGTGGCTTGTATCGGAAAATGGTTTTAATTCTGTAGTTCCTACTGGTGGTGTCCTTCTATCACGGAAATAGAGCTGGGGATATACCTAAGTAGTCCATTGATACCTTGTTTAAATTTTTGTGAAAGGTGCTTGCTCGTTTAGAACTTTAGATACTTTAGGTTTAGACAGTTACCTATTCTGTCGTTTAAATGATCTATTTTATGACGACAGACTATAAGATGGGTAGGTACTTACTCACTGGAAAATTGAAAATCGACAATGCAATTTAGAAGTGAAAGCGAAACGTAGATAAACCTACTCGCTTGGTAACTGGTAAGTTTTACTAGGTTGCTCTTAAGTTGTTATTTGTTTTAAGACATCTGACTCTCCTGAGCAACAGTGTAAACTGTAAATATGTATATGAATATGACGCATGTCTCAACGGTCAACAGCGAATATGAGTAGGTAGGTATACCTAGTCCAGCGACTGATTGGTGTGCCGATGCCGACATATTCGCTAGATCAACATCATTCAGGTAGTGTCGTGAAAATATTAAATAAAAAGTAAGAGTTGACTTATACTATTTACCTATATTTGAACCGGCCGGTTAGATAACATCCCTATCGAACAAATATTGGTGATGAACAACCTCCTGGACCTCCTGATTCGTGCGTGCAGGGTCTCTATTACCGACTAGGCTAAGAGGATTCCAAATTGAAATTATTCCAATATTGAGGGTCTATATTAATTCGCATAACGTAATACTCCTAATTCAAATTGGCATAAGACAGATTACGCATAACTTTTAAATCGCATAACATTATTTCGCATAACTGAGTACGCATAATGTTAATGCGCATAACGTTTATTGTCATAACAATGACTTAGTATAAATGTAATAAGCATAACGCTACTTTGCATAACCTCGTGCCGCCTAATGTGCAATACATTGTACAAAGTGACACTCAGCATAACTGCCCACACTTTAGAAATTAAATTCAGATCTAAACGCCCAGTGTGCAATACGCTGTACATAAAAGTTTATCAGATGTCAGTTTTGAATTTTCCCGCAAAATTGGAAATTACCTAGAGGTCGTGAATGGTCGGTTCAGTGGCGACCATTTTGACAGCTGACGTTTGACAGATATTCATAGACAGTGTTATACTTCCGCAATTATTCGAACTCGCGCGACACATGGGTATATAATCTTGATTTATTAAATGAATCATGGCTTTTTTCGTTTAAAGAGTGACATAAAAATGATCCTAAATGTTTGTTTTATTGAAATATCCTGTTATTTTTTTACAAAGGCACAAATAAATAGTTTTTTTTCTGAATCGTAAGATTATGTTCATCATATTGCACGGGGCTACTGTTATAAAAATAAATAATATAAACTACAAATGAAGGTTCTTTTTTGATAATTTATTTTTAGGTCTGCATGATGATTTACTCGTTGAATACGACCTGGAATTCTTTTTGCCCTCACATAATAAAATTCGTGATCCTGAATACCAAATTTCTGGCGATGAACCAAATATTTACGGTCTTAGTGAAAAATAAAGTTTCTAAGAAAGTGATACTGAAATACAGCAAACATACAATAACTTATATTTAAATAAGGAGCATATTAAATTTTATATTAAGGCAGATTATTAACTTTTTTTAGACTGTGTTATAAAGCATTTCAGCGTCAAATATGAATGTTACAATACATAAAAAAGTGGCTACATACTAAAAATTTTTTTTTTTCTAATTATTTTCGACTTACGTTGCTTATTATGTAACTATTTAAGAAGAATAATAATAGTCAGAGGCTACGTTATCGCGATTGCGTGCCTTCATGCAAGTTGATTTGAAAAAGTATATAATATTACTTAAAACATCAATCAAAAACCCAATGTGCATTTAAATGAACAAAAAATACGGAGGTGGAATTCAGTTTAGGGTCATTCCATAAGAAACGCTACCAAAGGGTTGAAAAATGAAAACTGGTTTAAGTAATAAGTCAAAACTAACCTATTTCCACAGAAAACATACCGAACCTTCATGTCACAAAAAAAAAACGAAAAAAACTGTTTTTTTATGGTAGCTCCTGTACAAAAAAAATATTTTTAATTTTTTTTGCATTTAATCCTGTGATGTGGGGTGTCGTTGAATAGATCTTTCAAAATGAATAGGTGTCACCATCAACAAGTTTTTGATTAAGTAAATATTTTCGGAAATATTCGCTTCGAAAGAAAAATAATTATGATATCTTCGAGAAACAGTTTTTATTGTTAAGATAATGTATTTTAAAATAATTCAGCACTTATTACTTATATTTTTAATCGAATTTATTAAAAAGACAATAATTTCAATAAAATGAGCCATAATTTCGTATAAATCTGTCTTAATTTCGTACTCGTAACACCCGAAACGAACCATGAGTAACACCCGAAACAGGTAATTTATTTTATTAAAATTAAATAAGAAGTGATACTAAGTGTTACTTCAGTGTTTCAGAAGGCTATACTAACTATTATTACTTGACATAAATAAAACTGGAGCTTACTTGATAAAATTCGCTTAATTATGCATTTTGGTACTGATGGTCAGAAGGTATAGGCCATTTCGCGTAACGCCCGAAACAGCTATTTTTTAGTGATTCTCTCGTTATTTCTCTTATACTTTAATAATGTGCGTACAGGAAAGGAAAATATTATCAAAGTAGTAGATGAATCAATAGTTATAACCTCCTAGTTCCTGTTACAATATCGAATTAAACCTTATTTTATGAGTTCAAGTGTAACACCCGAAACGGTGGAATGACCCTTTACTATATTCATTTTTATTCATATACACCCAAAAAAAAAATCCTGCTCGAGTTTTTTGTACAAAAACATGTTTGAAGTGCGTGGGCAGTTACGACTTCAAAATATTATGGCTCATATATTGCACACTGGGCGTTTAGCTGATCTTGCGTTTTTTTTCTTGGGCGGCACGAGGATAATTATTAAATGGTATAAATATAAAAGGAAGGTAACAGATTGTTATGTCACCATAAAGCGGTATTTGGAGGCAATTGCAGCCAATTTAAATTAAAGTTTAGTTTGGATGGTTTTTTTCTATCCTACCGATTTATAGCCGACAGGGATAGAGTTTTCATACTGCAGAAGAGGGCTGTTAGAATGTTGGCTGGGGTGCCGCCATTCACTCCAACAAAAGAGTATTTCCGGGAATTAAAAATTCTAACAGTGCCCTGTTTATACATTTTTGAGGTAGCAAAATATATGTTTAAGCACAAGAGTGATTTTGTTACGCGTCGATCTGATTAAAGGCAAACTGATCGCGATATTAAATCTGTCCTTGTCAGGCTCGTAAAATCATCCAACTCGCTGGGGGTAGTTGGCATTAAAATTTATAACAGCCTGAGCCGTGAAATAAAAGAGGCGGCTTCTTATGAGCTATTTGTTAAAAAGTTAAAAGATTTTTTGATTGACCAGGCTTTTTACACGGTGAAAGAATTTTATTGTAAATTTAATGTAAAATGACTCTAGTAATTTTTTTTGACATTTGTATTTTTATTTTATTTTTTGTTAGTTTTATTGACGTTTGTATATACCACTATTTTTGACATTGTATATATTATGTACTCTGACATTTGTATATATTCTTTTTTAATTTGTGTGGATTATGTATTTTGAATTTTATTGTGTACATATTGTATATTTTGACATGTGTTTTTTGACATTAAAGATATTGAATTGAATTGAATTGAATTATAGGTATAAGTTCTATTTACCAGTTAGAGGTATTGACAAATGTAATTTTGATTGTACCTATATATTATTTTATTTATTTAATACATCTGAGGAGATAATCAGGATGTGAATATATCTATAATATTATCGGGCTGTTATAAAAAAAACCTAACATCGAAGGCTAAGGCCTTCTGAACCTAACCTAACCGAGTTGGTTTCGTCCTGATCCATTTACATTATAAAATTATGCTAATTCATTTTATGACAGTTACAGTTATAGTTAATAATGTTATGCATATTTAAATTATGCGGAGTCATTATTATGCGCAATAAGTGTTATGCTTTTTTATTATTATGCCTGTTTAATGTTATGAACAATTATTTTATGCCAAATCTGTTATGCGAATTCATATTATGACAATTAATGTTAGGCGTATTAAGGGGCACCCCAATATTGAACCATGAGCGTAGGGAGAGTGTGAATAAATAAAATGCAACTTTCTCATAAATTTTGCCTTTACGAGCTGGTGTGGTGAAAAATAAAATACCCACTTTTTACTTAGATGTATTTTTTTATGCCTAATCATATTCTTACTTTAATACTCTTTATTTACGAGTATAGCACAGCTTCGACCTAGATGCAGAACTTGTCGCGTCGCGATTGAAACTGCTTTCAACCAGGCAGGTATTTGCATAATTTGTGGGTATGTAGGTACCATATTTATCTAGCTGCTAAATACCTAACTAGCTAGAGAAGTGGCTATCAAAAATCGATATTTAATGTTATTTCAGCTCACCTAACTTAATTTCTAAAACCGCTGTTGATGACGATAAATTCTGTTACTTTTAAAGCAGTAACATTTAGGACAACGTGTATTTTTTTGGGTAGTTGTGTAATCGGTGGCCCGAACCGATATTGTCCCTGTTAACGAGTTCAACAAGTCAATGACCCTCCGTTTAAGTAACCTTGCCCGTGACCACATTAATACGGTGATTTATTTAAAGATCGACCATGGAACAGCGATATTTTCCTCAAATCGGATCTGCGGTTTTTATTGTTGTCTGGAAACTTAGTTTCGTCTTAGTTTGCACAGACTAGCATAATAAAATGTTGATCGTTAATGTTTACCAACATGACAATTGACTATCTGTCTCGTAATGATTGCTTTTCCAAATATACTGCAGCAGGCAAATGTTTTATTTTATTCATTAGTTCTTATCGCATCGTTTTGTTTGCTAATGTACTGTCTTTCAACATAGGTACAAGTCGCACGTAATAAGTCGCCCAACGCTCTATATACCTAGAGGGGGTCACCGGGATTCGCTAAAAATAAATAAATAAGAAATAAGCAGTATTAAGTAGTTAAATACAACGAAAGGAAAGGGGTCACGAAGCAGGAGGTCCCTGTGTTCGAATCCCGGCAACGGTATTTATTCGTGTGTTCGTCACGAATTTTCTGTTCCTGAGGAATGGATGAAACGTAATGTATGTAAGTATGTGTTTCTCTATAGGTACTGTGTGTGCGTACCATCGCTAGGTTGACCTGTGTAAGATTGTCTACATTTTTTTTATTATATATATGTTCTAAGAGTCTTTCGATTCAGCTTAGCGAAGGTTGCAACCTTGCAGGCACTCCCACCCTTCGGTCTTCGAGGATATATATTATAAGGATTCAAGGATAAGGGCAGTTTGGTCGCTGACGCCAATGACTGTCGTGCGGACTCAGGATCCGAATGACACAGTGTCCTATCCTTTGCTCCTAAGTACTTTTCTTTACTTGAACTTGCAACATTTTAGATTTTTTCCTAACGTGGGCTATTAAAATTTAAAGCTTCACGGCCGGCACGGCCGGATTGGAAAATGGCACGGATCGAGGTAATTTGGTTATTATATAGTCCTACACAGAGCCAGGCGTGTCTCACTCCGCGATTTTGTCGCTTTGCTACAGGTAGCTAAAAGTACATCCGTTCGGCCCCAATTTTGGGGTTTGCCATAAGCCGCGCGTGGCGCTGTCGCCACCTATAGTTCGTTTTTTTTAGCATTAGAAAGAACTCCGCAGAAGCAAGCGTGCAGTTTCTATCAGGCTCGTTAATTGTTAATAATTATTGAATTATCTAATGTAGCATGGTCAATACATATAATTTACTTCAAATTGTTACCGCTAAAAGTGCCAGATTTAGAACCACAAGCGAACTTCTGCGAAGTTCTTTCTAATGCTAAAAAAAACGGTCTATAGCGGCCATATCTGTGCTGATCGTAACAGATGCGTTTTGTTAGAGAGTGAGTCTTCTGTACTTAGTATACTATTATTTATTCTGTGACAGAGCTGAATGTAACATAAGCAGGAACAAGGAAGACTGGCCTTGAACTTGAGGGGAGCGACCTCCTCGTCATGCACGGAAGACTGCGTTTTCCTTCAATCTCATTGTGGCGGTTGCTTTACGTTCACCATAGAAATAGACAATTTCAAAACATGGCGTAGCTAATAAGTTATGAGTAACGATTTAATCTTGCAGACAAAACAAACACAAGAACTGCATGAAAACAACAACAAGCGGACTTGTATATCAACATAATTCATTCATTCATTGTTTGGCTGTTGGTGCTCAGAGGCTAGAGTTTTTTAAGGAGGTTGGGAACCGTTTGCGAGATAGAGGCCTGGATCCCCGCTCCGGGCCATTCCTGGTGCAGAGGTTATGTACATCGCGATTCAGCGCGGTAATGCGGCAAGCGTTTTGGGCACCTTTGCGCCAGGGATGACGCGGGGTGGGATATTTGACTGACCGCTGACTGCTTTGTTTTTGACTTGTGTTTTTTTTATGTTATGTAATTTGTGGTAATGTATTCATTGCTAGGTAGGACCTATATATATTGCCAAGACTTAGATTCTCCAAATTAAAATAAGTTATTTACCATTTCACAATCAATTGTTATTTGATACTTTTGACAGTAAGAGTAACGAAAGTTATATAGGTTAGACCAAGAAAAGTCTACAGCGATTTTGATAGCCCACGAAGGGCAAGTGTTATTTATAGGTACGTCATAATTTCATAGAAGTTTGACGTTTAAAATAACACTTGCACTGCGTGATTGGTTATGAAAATAGCTGCAGACTTTTCTTGGTCTAACTCTACTCATACTGCGTACTCGTACTGCGGTCTGCGTGTTGCATTAGTCTTCGATGATAGGTATCTGGCACGATTTTATTTGTAGAGCCATAAGAGCGTGTCACATATTTTTGCGGCCTTCGAAGAGTAACATATTATTGCAGGTGACTGTACCTACACCTAACTTAAGTGCATTATGATTGCGGTGCACAACCGCCCTGTTGATGCAGCATACCCGCAGGTGCATTAGAGTCAGATGCGCCGAGTTTCACAACAGTTGCACTTTCATCGTGGCCGGTTATTGCAGTTAGCCATGCGTATATATTACATATCATTTTCTGTATTTTTTTTAGATAAAGGCGATCTGATCAGATCAATTTTAAAAGGCGATTTACATTATTTTCTTTTTCCAGTAAGTAATTTTTTTAAATAATGTGTGGCCGTACGATTATCTTGATGAAATTTATGATTTTGTCTAGAATGCCGTCTTCAAGAAACATTATGACTTGTGATGCAAGAATGACTTTGACCCAGTTGCTAGTCTTAACTGAACATTCACGTTTTTTTTTAAATATATTATGTCTTATTTACATTAGGTATGACCCATGAAAAGCTTGCGCTGTCATTATCTTGTACACTATTGCAATTTCATCACATAGACAACAGAACAGTGAATGGAGCCATTATGCTTGACCTGAGGTTTGTTTACTCTTTATGACTAATTTTACATGACCACTTACATTTCAAAACTCCGCGACACGGCCTGGGACGTTACAAATTCCTGTTTTAGTACGAGTAGAATCTAAGAATACACAAACTTTTGGATTTAAATTTTAAAAGTAGAAAAAATACTGTCTTGATTGACAGACTTGATTCAGACACACGACCACTGGATCACCAGCCCAGTGCTCTGCCATCTGGGTAACTAGAACCCTTACATTGAGCATGGCCAGACAAGACATGCTCTAGCTTCGTTGTAGTAGATAAACCAGCTCTACTTTCTCTACATATTATTTTAATTTGGGTAAGTACCTTAGGGCTTGTGCACAAATCACGCGAGGTTCGATGGGGGGGGGGGGGGGGGGGGGTCACGAAAAAATCATGATAGATCACGTTGGGGGAGGGGGGTATAAGAAAACCTCACGTGTATTTTTCTACAGTGAACGAAACTAAGAAAAAAAAACCTACCACATGAGTAGATACTTTTTCTCGGTTTCGTTAAACATAATTCTTCACTCTGCACTTCATAATAGCGAGCCTATTTAACGAAAATAGAAAAATAAACAAGATTTTCTATACCTATAAATTACTATTTATCATAAAATTAGGTCGAATGAAAAAAATTCGAAAAAATACACGTGAGGTTGTGTGGGGGGAGAAGGCCCAGCAAACATTTTAAGTATTTTTTCCTAGGCTTGAAGAAGATTTTACCAATTTAAGTAAAAATTACGTCCTAAGTCACCAATTATTTTACGTATTGTACACTTTTACTTCCAAGTCAAAATATAGGGACAATAAAACGTAAATTTCACTTCATAAATACACCATGAAGTCAGGGACTTAGGGGTTGAAAATAAGGCGAAATATTAAGTAAAATTAACCTTAAACCCTGACCAACAGGTCAAATCTACTAAGAAGGTATTTTAGGTGTATTTGCGACGTAATTATTACTTATACGGGGACTATGAAGTCACGGACTTAATGGTTGAAAATAAGTCGAATTACTAGGTAAAATTAACTTCGTACCCTGACCAATAGGTCAAATTTACTAATAAGGCCTTTTAGGTGTATATGCGACGTAATTATTTCTTATACGGAGACCATAAAGTCAGGGACTTAATGGTTGAAAATCAGTCGAAATATTAGGTAAAATTAACTTCGAATCCTGACCAATAGGTCAAATTTACTAATAAGGCCTTTTAGGTGTATATGCGACGTAATTATTTCTTATACGGAGACCATAAAGTCAGGGACTTAATGGTTGAAAATCAGTCGAAATATTAGGTAAATTTAACTGCAAAGTCTGACCAATAGGTCAAATGTACTAATAAGATATTCTAGGTGTATTTGCAACGTAATTATTTCTTATAGGTACGGAGACCTTTAGGTCGTCGATTTTATGTCGATTTAGCTACAAATTTTAGGTAAATGTTACTTCAAATAGATACCAAATTGCGACCATATAGTTAAAATCAGTTGTAAAGTACTATCAATACCATAAGGTTGTGCCGCCATTTTCATTCATTATAACGAGATGCTAAATATGAAATTGCATAATTTAAGTTGTTATATCTTGAATGGTGCCATCGCACGGTACTTCATTGTGCTAATATTCAAAAGAAAACAATATTTTTGATCGAGTCAATACACTCACACAAACAAATATTCAATTACAACACTCAACTACAAGCAAATATATGCATTTTGATTTTATAAAATGTTGAAAACTTAAATATTTCAAAAGCCCATCGATAGTTTTGTATGTAAACCTAAAATGCTGCACGAAAAAATTTTCTGTGCACTAGATTTCATCGTTCTTCATCTGCGTAATCGGCCTAAATTATTTTACATGACTTAGTGGCCGCCATTATCATTGCACAACTTAAAGTGTTTTCTTGTTAGACATTTTGTTTCTGAGTGAAAAGAATATATAAGCGTAATGTTTGTGTCTCTTTTTCTCTCATCATCGCGTCTCATCTAAATATTGCCTCGCAGAGTAATTATATGGATAAACATATGTCACCATCACGTCTAAAGGTGGTAAATATTACCAAATTAGTACATTTCAACTACGCGGCAGGTCGTGGCGACGTCGAATCCACGTCGGAAACATGACCTAGTGTTGACCTAATGGTTGTAATCACTAATTTACCGTCAATAAATACGTCGCCGGCACGTGCGTTTTTTCCCCATTTGTCGTCAAGCTCACCACAGTTGTTATTAACCTATCGAATGAGATGATGCCTTTACTGAGATTGGTCAACGATATGTAATCATACGACATACCTATATGAGGCCTGGACGTTAGTGAGATGACGATTCACTCATTGCTGGTGTCCTACTTTATTACCTACATATAAAATTAGTTTCACCTGATTATCCACCTGGTTTCCTGAACTTCGTAGTCGCCTCCAAACCTCCCCTTATAGCGACCCCATTCCTCACACTAGTTACCATAAGTTCATATTAGCCATCAACAATTCCTTCGGATCACTGTTCACTCTGATTACTGATATACGTTGTTCACAATTTACAAGAGACACATCATTAATCTAAAAACACCATAAGAAACTCGTTGAATTGATCCAAAAGCAAAATTCTCTCCCTCCGTAGATTTGTTCGCACATATAACCTCCTCTTATCCCTATCGTTCGGCGTCTACCCTCTTGTCCTCCTAAAAAATCACAATAACCTAGAAGCGGTTATTTTAACTTAAACGTGACTGCGAGCGCCATCTACCCCATGACGCTGGCAACTATTAGCCGGTTCGCGATATGTTCGCGACACTCCCGCCTCGCAGGAAGAAGCTACTCTTTTAATTGAAATTAGATGTCTATAGGCAAACATGTAAATAAATCAACAATTAGATGATAAGAACACTAATGTGAATAATAATGTATTTGAGCTGTTCATCCTCTGAATGCCTCTCTAGGCTTTGGCGCTGTGAATCGGCATGACCTGAGATTTCATACAATTTCTGATGATGTTGTAGAGATGTGCTGAGGCGCACCGTTTCTGAGACTGATCCGATTGTTCATCTGTATTTGTGCTGAGCTGATAAAGAACAAGATCCTGAGACTGGTCTGAGCATTCATCAATGTTTGTGCTGAGCTGATTAATAATTTGATCCTGAGATTGGTCTGAGCATTCATCAATGTTTGTGCTGAACTGATTAATAATATGATCTTTGATATAATAATTATATGATTCATTGATATCTGTGCTAAACTAACTGATCTCTGATCTGAGACTGAAAGCAGGATCCTGAGATTGGTGTGAGCGACTAAGCCATCGGATCATCAGACATCGTAAGCACGATGTCTGAGCTGAGCTGAGTAGGATCACGGCTGCTATTTGTCATCTCTGGTCCGTTACTGATCTCTTTGTCTACCTATGACTATTACTATTGTATTTCCCACAATCTCGCGCGTTCAGTTCCAAATTGCTCCAAGCAGTCCTTAATTACAACGTGGCAACACCGATTTCATACCAAACATCGGTGTTGTTAGACAGTGAGAACTCAATTCGCGTTATATTTTATCTATGACTACCATCTGTGATGTTATATACTGCTTTGCTCTTGTGATATCGTTAATAACTTGTTCACTACTTCAAGGGTCTCAACATCTACTACAGCAGACGTATACATAATGTCCAGCATAATTTGCGTAATTAAACAACTGTAACTTTATTAAACACCGCGGCGACCGCGCGATCAAACGATAGTTATTACACAGACAAAAGCAACCGTCTTATCCGAACGTGACGTGTATATGTAACCTAAGTTCCCACTTCTCTTTACTTAATACTACTGGCAGTAATCTACTATGTGAAGTATTTTAATCTACCTGCTTATTCATTAAACCTACTGCTGACATATCCATCCCTACGTGTATCTACTTCATGTCCGGCAGCCCTCCCCAGCCAAGGAAGAATTACGCTATTCTCATTTAATCACAAATCAAAATGTAAAAAAGAACTTTATCTACAACTCGAGAGAACATTTTTTTTTTCTTAAGCTCAGCTCAAATTAGGCACTTATTTCGAGTCAAGACACCTTTTCTTGCAGTTCGTTCTGATTTATCAAATAGATATTGTGCCAAAAATTACTGCAGTTTTTAATTATCATTTTCTGATGCTGGCGTGAAATAATCTAGTTTAAATAAGTTGGGACAGTCGTGTCAGCCTCTCTATTAGGTCTGAAAGACATCTATGGATTTAACCTGAGCTACACTCAAATATAAACTAAGCACTTTATTTTCATCTTGGTTAGTTACAAAACCTGTCAACAATTATTTTTTACTGCGTTACATTTACTTTCCCGTGTTATACATATATATCAGTCATGCTAACGATTGTAGAAACAGCAAAGCAAGCTGTACCGAGGTACCGATTCATTACAACTTTACAACTATTCTTGAATTGATGTAACTGATCAGATCTTCAAGTGTAATAATCGCCAGCTTCCCGTATTACGGTATTTTCACTGTTGTGTCTATCAAATTGACCCTCTCTGTTTCCTTTATTCACGAATTTCCACTTCACAGCTTTGAGAACCATGAGAGACATAGAAGAGTACTCACTCAGTAGCAAATACTCAATGTGGCAATTAATAGAAATTACAGTGGGCGCGGTGTCTGTCTGTATACTCTTTAAAGGCTTTCGCAAAGACTTGATTTCCTTAACTGGAGTAAAATGTCAGGGTTATGAGAGAAATAGGGATAACACGTCGAGTTATCTTTTTAAAGTTGATCAAGGAGTGCAACTGTTCACTAACATCGGTGAATACATAATGAGTCAAGCCTTCCAATGAAGGCTGTGAGGGTGGTGTCTGAGTTGGTAGACTTGGTAGCCAACGTATCAATAACCTCAGTTAAGCAAATGACATGACTATAATTAGATTAAGTGCCTGTGGAAAGTAACTTGCGGTTTTGCTTCTAAAATTGAGCATGTCAGATATGAGTCCTTAACTTCATACATCCAGACCAGATTCATACCCTAGGATCAAAAGAAATAAGACGGAGTTGATGTATGTCGATATTCCTGTTAAAATGAAGAGTAGGTACTAATGAATTGCACGATCTAGAGGCAAGTTGTTGGTTTACTTGGGATCTTAAATAAGCGACGATGGCGTTTTCGACCAAAGGGTGGTCAGAAGAGTTCAGGTGGCCAAAGGTACGGTGAAACGACTCGGCAGGGTATGCATATGGGAGAACATACAATAAAGATCACACTAATGCGGACGCCTTGTTTTCTCGAACTTTCTGTACATGTCCAAACCTAGACTATTAAAAACTGAAACCCACCATAGGACAGATGCATTTGAGATGTGGTACTGGCGAAGAATGCTTGAACGCAGTAGGTGAAATTGCATCAAGTCTCGACGAACTCAACATGAAACCGAGGTTATCCACTATTTGTACTCATCGCGCACGTACTTTCCTCTGCTATCGAGGCAGAAGAGCACCCTATAGTCTGGAGAAGCTCATAATCACTGGCCACATGGCAAGGAAGCGTAGGAATAGGGATAAACGTATGGCCACACGGTGGGCGAACAGAAAAATATTAAAGACAAAGCCACATTACAGGCTAGCATATCTAGGTACTGATGGTGAACTGTACACTGTGACTCAAGAGGATAGTGCAACGAATAAGGCTGATAACTGTAGTAGTCGTACATAAAACAAATACCATGTCCTTAACACTCCGATATTTCACAGCAATATTAAAATTAATGAAGACAGATACCTATTGAACTTCATTATATGACATCTGATTTTAATTGTGATTCTGATTCTTGTGTAGCTGCAGCCTGCATTTTATATCTCAATATTCTGATTAAATCTGATAATCAAGCTAACAGTTGATGCCACGATCATACACCAATAATTACTTGGCTCATGATTAATCTCTTCCTTTAACTATAACGTAAAAAGTTTAATACTTAATTGAATTTACCTATCACCCTTTTCTTCCGTCTTCACAGGTTTAAATCAACACATTTTGTGTTAAAAATAATGTTCACTCGCATCACAATGTCTGCCGTGATAGACGACAGACAACTATATACGTTCCAAAGGTAAGCTTTTGCAGAGTTTTCAATAACAGGCATTATAACTAAGTACATAATATTACAATCACCTAATGTTGGTACACTGTATTATCCATACTATTTTATTAACATCTAAGCAAAAGCTGTGTTGACAGACGAAATAAGATATAGCTAGCCTAGTGTTGAAAATTATAAAATTATTATTTATGTTTCGTCTAGACCGTCTAGTATTATTACAGTTTACCACACAACATCTATCGTGGCCCATTTTTATTGTAAATACGATTTTTAAGGCAAAAGAAACGTGAACAAAATAACTGAAAAGTATGTGAATTGACAGAAACACTTGCTTGCAAACTTGTCATATTTAGCCACATCAAGCGCTGAGTTTGTTTCGGCTCCCCCCACCACTTGCTTTGCACGCAGCGAATACCTGCTATTCCTTTTCGTTACCTATACATAGGTAATATATTCTAACAAATGCTCTTGTGTCTTTGTCATTATACCATCATTTCATTTCATAACTACTTGCACTGAGTGGGATAATGACTATTATCATTGTTAAAAATACTTTATCACATTTTTTAAATAACCGAATACTTGAGAATTTCTCTTATTCAGAAACCTATCCACCATTCTCTTCTTACTACTCTTACTACTGTACTGTCTCTATAATTATTATGAATATGTAGGGTCGTATACTTTAGTATTTAGTATCTCGATTGCGTAGGCGATATCAATTAATATGTGTTGCTTGATTCCAATTCATTTAACAAAATCAAATTAGTTATGCATTCATTAAATTATCTACCACTCCCTTATCTATTTCTGTTCGAGTAAAAGTAAAGTATGTACTTAGAAGTATCTAAATCAGTTAGCAGATAATATAGAAACCAGTAGGCCATTCAATCAGTATGTCTTTCATTGGGAGTCTTTTCAATAATAATTTATTTTAGCATTTTTAACCCTTTAGGTTTGGGTCATCGTCTCATCGTATGTACATACATACACAATTCAGAAGTTTCGTTAATCTATATCTAATCACTAATCTATGGACTTTCCACACTAAGAATCAATGGTTCAGTAATAATAGGAAGACATATACTCTGATAACAATCTATATTGGAATGTTAATTGGGAATAAATTGAGATGCTATACTTTGTTACATCGACAGACAAGTCTTTGGAACCTTAATGTATCGCTGATATACGCAATCCATAAGTAAAGTAAGTAAAATATTGTTTAAATTAATTCGGCAGTTTTTGATTCGTTTACAATCATTTTACTCGTTTATTCTTTCAGAACAGAAATATCATGCATGCCAATTGAGTATGTTACTATTGTTTAATCTAGCGAGTGGCAATTTTGGCACTTTGCTGGTACCATTGGAATGGCTGAGTGATTCTGATTGAGTTCCAATGATGTTCCTGGTCCTTTGAGTTTGAGTAGTATGTACATTGTACGAGTACATATGACATCAAATTGTAATCTGATTTGAATTGCCTCCTGCATTTTCATCCAGGCACATTACAACTAAATTATACCGACTTCTAAGAAACCAATCCGTTACAATTCCTTACGATTGTAACAACAAACAACGACGAGGCAAGAAATTCCAAATTAACATCTTATGATATGAGTGGATCTAGTCCTTCAAACTAGGTGAGTGTAAAATTCGAGTTTTTAAATAAACTCAATGATTCTGATTAAAGCCCAGTGAAAATATGGATCAGCAAAACATACCATTAGAATAGCCTGGTTTGCTTGTCTGGAAGATATCAATCTTTTAGCGATAAGACCGCCCGTTCTACACAATAGTATAAGTGATGTGTTAAGTTCCTTTACATAAGTAAAGAATATTGTGTTGTTGTAAAAATATTGATCATATAAGTATAAGGCTAATACGTTAAACATGATACATTCGTTTCATGAAAAGATACGCAGTATAAATTGTTGTCAATTGACCACGCTTGCGCTCACAACTAGTTTAATCATGGCTGAGCTGATAATTTGTGATGAAGCGGGTATTCTGCAAGCAATGCATGAAAAGCATGCAAGCCAGTAAGAATTAACTTGGCGTGGAACATCATGATCACGAAATATTGTTTGTCACCAATTTAACTAGATACCGATGTAATAGAAAATACACAAGATCGGAGGTCAGTCCTAAACTGGTTTGTAAGCAACAACAGTTGGTAAGCCATAATATCAACTACCCACATTAAAATAAACTTTCAATTTGGTTCTAAAACTATTCGGCCACACAGAACAATGAATGTGAGATTATGATTCTTATTATTTTAATATTAAGATCTTAACTCCTGCAACGTTACAAACAAAATTGCAAAGGCATAGATGCCAAAAATAATCGAGTATAATTATTGTAACAGATCTAATCATTTATGCGATTTCATTTATGTCTTACATTGAATTGTTTGAACATTACATTGAACACTGAAATATGAATTTATATATATATATATATTTTTTTATAAATGTAAATATAAAATGTTTCTTTAGTTATAAGTACATCCTCTGTTTTATAAGCTGTGTTACTGACTATTATTATACCATGCTATGTACTATTCTGATCGCCTGCCGAGAGCGGGCTAGTTAATGGCGCACCCGAGCTAGCTCAGTAACCATGATCTCCAACACACATAGTCGCTACGCATTCCGCGATCTGTAGTACTGGTTAGCCTGAGACCTCGCGCCTGCGCTCGCGCATGGGAACTAATATAAAGCGTACTTACTTGTGTAAGTCGCTGCGGGCAAAATAAATAAAAAAATTATACCTACCTACATATATATTATTTTTGTGTCAATTTTGCAAAAAATCAATAAATTTTCACTTAATATTATGTAACAAATAAAAATGTACTCGGCAAGATAAAATTTCTTTAAACCTTAATTAAATTACGAAAAACGTCATAATCGTCACTTAAGAACCCAATTTAAAAACAGATGTACTAATAATAATGCAGATGTAGTAATGTTAAATTGTTGGTCAACTGCATAATTTGAATCTTCTAGCTCAGGTAATAAAGTCGTTGTTTGAGAGGATCCATGCTGGTTCACAAATCGACCAGCAAACTTTAATTCAAAATGTATTTATATCGACCGGGATATGAACCGTGATTACCTTTCCCTTAACCGTGAATCATTTAAGACTGTTATTTCATCCAAAATCTCGTAAATTTTTATTAGTGCATGATTTTATCAAAGATTGGTCAGATAACTCAATCTAAACAAGTAAAGCAACTTGTCAATTACATCATCAAACATAATAAATATCAAAATGAAACCATGTTCTTGTGAACATAATCATAACAGACACCTAAATATAGATTACGATTAAACCTCCTGTTCAACTTAAACTTGTTAGGCATGAGTGGGTATGGTAACGGTACCAATCATATGATATTTAAGAGAACAATGAGATTATTCACAACTTTGAGAAAAAATCAAGTTATTTTTATCAAATATTGGCTTCTTCACCTTTTCTTTGATACATGACATATATGTATATCAGTTTCTACATATATTGGATTATTACTGATACGTGTAAAGTTTCTACTGCTTAGGGCGTTAAAACTTGAGTTGAATGTCCATTTCGTCCCCCACGTTTTTAGACATGTTCAATGAGAAATGTACGTAATGGTTGGTTTCAAAGTAATGAAATCTGAGACTTAAGCAGTTCCATGGCTCTTGTTGAAGGTAGTGTTACTAAGCTAGTGTTTAAAAACTGATTTCAAACACCTCTCTGACAGAATTTATAGTAAACATACCAATATTGTACAATCTTTGCCACTCTCTCATTCTTATAACATAGAAATGTTGGAATACTGAGCGTTGCGACGGTTTCAAGGCACGTCGGTTAAAAACAAACTTTGCTGCCCTGGTGACACAAACATTTTTATCACATCAACCAGTGACAAATACTGACTGTAAAACGTTAAATATATAACTTAATGCTTTCAAATATTTTTATCATTCAAAACCATCACTTGTAATTCTATTCTACTGCTTAACATGAGGAATCAACTCCAAATTTGCACTCTATAGGACTGATTAATTAACACACTGCTTTCAAAGATTAAAGCGAGCTTTTTAGTATTTTGTATTACAAGAAGAATTTTTGAAACTATATTATTGCATTTAAATAATATACCAAGGAAATTTTTGTGTTTAGATACCTATTTTTTTTTTTTAACTATATATATTTACTGATATTTGTAATCTCTTGTATATCAAAGAGCAAGAATGTTCAATAAAATGTAGGCACTTAATTGCATATGTGCTCCGGTGAAACACTAACATATTCGCCAGCTTAACGCCTTTTTGCAAAAATAGGATTACATAAATATGGGTTTCATTTCATGCCTGAAAAAAAACATTAAATTGACCTGAACAAACAAAAAAATTAACTCTTAAGTTGTACGTGCATAATTACATAAATTGACTTTTCATATGTTACTTTTGATGATGATTATGCATGTACATAAATAATCCCAGCATCTCCACCATGTCGTCAAGCTCACCACAGTTGTTATTAACCTATCGAATGAGATGATGCCTTTACTGAGATTGGTCAACGATATGTAATCATACGACATACCTATATGAGGCCTGGACGTTAGTGAGATGACGATTCACTCATTGCTGGTGTCCTACTTTATTACCTACATATAAAATTAGTTTCACCTGATTATCCACCTGGTTTCCTGAACTTCGTAGTCGCCTCCAAACCTCCCCTTATAGCGACCCCATTCCTCACACTAGTTACCATAAGTTCATATTAGCCATCAACAATTCCTTCGGATCACTGTTCACTCTGATTACTGATATACGTTGTTCACAATTTACAAGAGACACATCATTAATCTAAAAACACCATAAGAAACTCGTTGAATTGATCCAAAAGCAAAATTCTCTCCCTCCGTAGATTTGTTCGCACATATAACCTCCTCTTATCCCTATCGTTCGGCGTCTACCCTCTTGTCCTCCTAAAAAATCACAATAACCTAGAAGCGGTTATTTTAACTTAAACGTGACTGCGAGCGCCATCTACCCCATGACGCTGGCAACTATTAGCCGGTTCGCGATATGTTCGCGACACCATTTATGTCGACTAGACGTGCCGACGACGTCGATTCGACGTGCCTCATTTTGGTCCCCTAAATTGTGCGACCTAGAATAGGTGCCTTTTTCGGAATATTGACCTAAAATGTTTGCTGGGGGGGGTAGCCAAAAACCTCACCAAATATCACCAAGGGGGAGGGGGGCTCAAAAAGTAGCCGAAAACACCTCGCGTGATTTGTGCGCAACCCCGTGATTAGGTTCAGTATCAAACTAGTTGTTTATCGACTAGGTACGCCCTTCTTTCCTTTGTCTGGGAGTGCTTCATAACATTTCTTTTATCAGATAATGAACTCTAAAATAGATTATTTGCGAATATGTAAACAAACGTAAGCAACTGGATTTGTAAATAAATAAAGTAATAAATAATCTAAATAAGTTTCTACTTAACATATAAAAAACCGGGCAAGTGCGAGTCGGACTCGCGCACGTAGGGTTCCGTACCATAATGCAAAAATAAAACAAAAAAAAAGCAAAAAAGAACGGTCACCCATCCAAGTACTGACCACTCCCGACGTTGCTTAACTTTGGTCAAAATTCACGTTTGTTGTATGGGAGCCCAATTTAAATCTTTATTTTATTCTGTTTTTAGTATTTGTTGTTA
Organism: Cydia fagiglandana; assembly: GCF_963556715.1. Lineage (NCBI taxonomy): Eukaryota > Metazoa > Arthropoda > Insecta > Lepidoptera > Tortricidae > Cydia > Cydia fagiglandana. The sequence continues at coordinate 16,492,133 of NC_085932.1, read as the reverse complement.
TAGCGGCAACAGACGAAATACATCATCTGTGAAAATTTCAACTGTCTAGCTATCACGGTTCATGAGATACAGCCTGGTGACAGACAGACAGACGGACAGGTCTTAGTAATAGGGTCCCGTTCTTACCCTTTGGGTATGGAACCCTAAAAAGCGGCAAATTTAAAAAAAGTAGGCGCAAAGGGTTATCGTTCCATAGAACATTTGAAATTGGCTGCTTTTTCTACTGACAAAATTGTTTGACAGACTATAGAGGTTAAGGGCTTGTGCACAAACCACGCGAGGTTCGATACGGGGGGTGGGGGTCACGAAAAAAATCACGACAGGTCACGTTTGGGGAGGGCGGTACCTGTAAAATTTCAAAAAATACACGAGAGGTTATGTGGGGGAGGGGGGTAGCCAAAAACCTCACCAAGGGGGAGGGTCAAAAAGTAGCCGAAAACACCTCGCGTAATTTGTGCACAACCCCTAATAAGTAGTAATAAAGTACTTAATAATAATAACATTGTTTATATGTATTTTTTATTGTTTTGTAAGTGTTTTTATATTTTACTTTTATATACATATTATAAAAACCTAGCCTAAGAAAAATGATGAATAAAGGAATAACATTAATAACAATACATACAACATACCTACGCGCTCAAAATATATTGCCTACGCAGAGCTTAATAAAACGTGAGTTAATTAACACAGTTTATATGACTCACCGTCAAACAAATGACCTACGCTTGGCCTCTATTACTTTAAAGCAGGCCGATTCTAGACTGCAAGGTTGTAGCATTTACCTTGGAATTACCTCCTTCCTTTTTCTGTTCCTTTATTCCAATTCCTGCATTTAGCTTTCCAAGTCCGATCATTCTGATTTGCTTATTATGGCTCTGATCAAAATACTCCTTGTACTATATCTGAAATTCACAGACGTGCTTACTTCGGGCTATTATTTTTATAACTTTCCATATGCCCTAAGCCACCTCAATACATACCTTTAGGTTTTTCCAATTATTTTATGTAATTTGAGGTGAATTTTATTAATATTATCGCTGTGTTTTCCGGGATCCTTTCATTGTTTACATTTTGTAAGATGATTGACGTAACCCGTCAATCACCCTTCAACTGTTCGGATCTCACCACTAAAAAGACTAGTATGTATACTTTCGGCAAAGGTTATTCAAAATTTTGGTAAAATCATAACTGGTACTCGACTATTTTTAAATTTGAAATCTTGTAAATCTGATTCTTTAGATGTTCCAAAGAATCAGGTATAAAAGCGGTACAACCGTCATTCTGATTTGAGTTTATCGCCAGCTCTCATCTGAGCATTTTCTAAATTAAGGGTCCGTGCGGGGCCAAGTGAGGCCCCGCACCTTCAAGAAACCCTCCTCTTCCTGGCGTAACTTACTATATAAACACTTTCACTATAAATTACAAACGCAAATCTACTACAAGCCTCTGATTTGGTGACCCTCGCTGAACGCCTGTGCGCACCCACCTTCACGTCGCGCGCCCGTTCGTGCCCTCCTCGTGGCTGCGCGCCTGTGCGCGCCCTTCTTGACTCCGCGCGCCTGTGCGCGCCCTCCTTCACGCCGCGCGCCTGTGCGCGCCCTCCTTGACGCCGCGCGCCCTCTTCGACGCCGCGCGCCTGTGCGTGCCTGTGCGCGCCCTCCTCGACGCCGCGCGCCTGTGCGCGCCCTCCTCGACGCCGCGCGCCTGTGCGCGCCCTCCTTGACGCCACGCGCCTGTTCGCGCCCTCTTCGACGCCGCGCGCCTGTGCGCGCCCTCCTCGACGCCGCGCGCCTGTGCGCGCCCTCCTTGACGCCGCTACCTGCTACCTACCTACCACGCTACTACAATTTCCCGGTGTTGTTGGACAATTTAAGTTCCCAGCCGTGCCATATTGACCCACCACTTATACCTGGAAAAATAAACGTTACCTACCCCTGAGTCTTTACTTTTCATTTCTTCACCCTTCATCCTTCCAGCTGCTCAGTTGCGTGCTCTACCAATTCATTGGCAGAGCACGTAACGCGACAAGGTAGACCCATGCCGACCACAATGGGCCTGTTACAAAGTAATGATTTTACTAGTACTAGTACCCGTAGTAACGTCGTAGTTTCGCCATTTCCGCGACCGTCCGTTTGGTTAATTGAATTACCGTTAGTAATATCATGTAGGTATAAAAGTACCTATGCTACAAGAAAAACTGCAATATCGAATAAAGTGGGATTTTCCACCAATTTTCTTACCGATAAATCGTACCGATTAAATTCTCCTTCCTGTTGGTAAGGTCAACGTGAGAAACGAATTGTTGTCAACCTAGAGAACCAAATGTCAAGTTCATCAGGTTTACCCTAAATGAAGCATGTTAAATTAAGAGGGACAAAAAGGACCTTGAAATTTTTTTAAGACTATACGCCGCCGTTTTTGCCTTATTCGGTTAGTTATACTGTAGGTTCCTAGCACAAGATGGGCGCGACAGCAGAGCAGAACAGTTAACTCGCCTACGGGCGAGATAGACTAGGTACCCGCGTCCTCTTAATTCGTACAGTTAGAAGAAGACGGTTAGGGTGACTGCTATAGTTATGTCACTAGTGTGACTACATAGTAATTGGCTACTCCTAACAAATTGGAAATAAACAAGCGAATATAAGTCTTAAGCAGGCCACTGACGAGCCTTCCAAATGGATGCCGTTACAATGGATTCATCCAAATGGAAGGCATCCTAATATTAAACATTGTACGTTTTTGACATTCACGGACCGATTTTGGATTGCAGCCACGCTATTTGGACTGTTGGAAGGCTCGTCAGTGGCCACCTTTATTGCTACAAGTGGCCAATTTACTATGTAGCGGCCAATAACTATAGCAGTCACCCTAGTCTATTTCGCGGTCGCGACCCCCCTGTGCTAGGCCTACTGGTCGAACAAGTCCAAATTCAACATATCTATTGGCGAAAGATCTTGCATGGACTCAGCTAGACTAACATATCCTTTAGGTTCGGCGGTCCAGCAGGCCACCGTGGCCTCTATGCGCCCGAAGCGCTGGGAGGCCTGGGAGGATCCCCCGTCACGCCAGCATAATGGCATCATTCGTAAGGCACTTGTTTATAGTAGGTACCTACCAAAGTGCCGGCAGTTCTAGAACCCAGCGGTTTGACGAAGACCGAAGACGGGAAGAGGGTCGGCCGCCAGTTTGGGACCCTGCTTCAGTTGGTACCTTGGCTCCGTTCCATGCTCTGGCTCTAAGCTAAGCACCTAATAAGTTAGTGACGGTACTGCGGCTTATGGGGCCGAAGGCCTCCAACGCGGAAAATTTAGGAAGTACTCGTATGTTTGCGGCGTTTGAATTCACACTAGCATTCTGCGCGAAATTCAAATTTTCTATGGAACCCTTCGCGCCTATTTTTTTTGGTGGTGGTCAAGTGGAAATGGGACTGCTGATAAAGACCATGAACTGTGAAGAGCAGTCAAGTTTTTTCTGTTGAAGGTGAAGTGGTTAACCACAGTCTTAAAATAATAAAACTGTTTAGTACTTACACTACTTACGCACATTTATACATAGATTTATTTATACGTACATATAAGGAACAATAGAAACATGTATAACTATATAACAGTGATCGTACATTTTCCAGCATTTTTGGTGCAGCAGAGTGGTGTTAACGGAATTGGTATAGATAATTTCAACTGAAATGGTAAATTAAGGTTAATATTAGGGTCAAACAGATTACTGTGTTACGTCTCTCCTGTAGACATACACAAGAGTTAAGGGCTATAAAGGTTAATTTCCTTATTTAACCCTTATCCACGTGAAAAGGTCCTCCTTTTATTTAGAGAACTATGATAAAATCATTGCTTACGCATGTAAGCAATGATTTGAATTGATTTTGATGTGTGGGCATCCACAAGATGTTAACTATTGCCCACAGGAGAGAAAACTAGTGTGTTCGCGCGAACTGTACATTTTTCTCTCCTGTGGGCAATAGTTAACAGCTTGTGGGCATGTAAGTAATGATTTTATCATAGTTCTCTAAATAAAAGGAGGACCTTTTCACGTGGATAAGGGTTAAATAAGAAAATTAACCTTTAATATAGCCCTTAACTCTTGTGTATGTCTACAGGAGAGACGTAACACAGTATCTGTTTGACCCATTAACGTAATTAACGCTAATTAATCATTAGGGTTGTAATTATTTATACCAATTCCGTTAACACCATTCCGCTGTACCAAAAATGCTGGAAAATGTACGATCATTGTTAATTAACTAGGTTACTTACTTAAATGCCTAATGTTTTGGTAAGCAAGCGATCAGTTATTAATATTTTCCTGTAGTATATCCAATCGTACACTAATACACAATTAAATAAAGCTACACTCTTTAAAATCACATTTTTACTGTTAAACCGAAATAAAAAAAAATGAAACTAATATGCGTTCCGATTCACGAAATTCGCCCGCAATTAATCCGCGCAATGAAGGTCAATTTCGAGTACAATTTACGATACGAGTGCTCTGAGCAACGGGCGTGCGGCGATGCGCGTTGTATGTGACTAACTAAACACTGTTGACTGTATCGAAGCCGGTATGGTGGCCATCATTTGGTCCAACGCTACCAAATAAGATTACTCGTTCCAATAAAGACTTTGTTTATAATCTTCGATTCATCGATAAGGCATACAATATGTGTTATTGTACGGTGTCCAAATACCATTGCAACTGTGGGTGATTCTTAAAGGAGTCATTACTTACATCTATCCTTTTTCAGAAAAGTTTCTGATGACTGATAGAGCCGACAGAGGATCAGATTAATTTGGCAACATTTGTTGTCATCTAGTTGTTTACACCTAAGTAAACATATTGAGCATATCGTGTCAAGTAGTATTTTAATACGAAAACAGCAAAATTTAATGAATATTGATCACTTTTTATCAGAGATATATATAACTCCGTATAAGATAAACCACTATAGTTACCACCAAGCCCAGTTGGTGGTAACTAGTGGGAATTTTTTTCCCGGTAGTTACCAGTGGTAAAAGTTGGGAAAAAAATTCCCAGTAGTTACCAATGGTAAGAACTTGGTGGTAACTAGTGGGAATAACCCACATAATCGGTTTGACATACTACTAATAATATGTTATGTGTTATGTAGGTGCAGTTAGCAAAATATATGGTGTACCTACCAACTATTTGAATATGTAGGTATTTAGGAATCTATGCGACCTACTATATGACGCTGACTGTACATAACATATCAGACTTGCATTTGTTCCTAAATAGCTCGAAAACAATTATTAATAATCTAATTTCTAGTGCAATAAATTATATTATGTTTTTCAATTTATATCTTAAAATTTAATCTGGCCAAAAAAGGTTAATCAAGGTGACCAAAACTGGGGCATCTGCCCTAACCTATAGGTATAATTAATTATTCTCTAAGATTCCCACGTGACAGGCTGAGCCTAGTGTGGTAATCATAGTACTCAGTACCTACTGCTTCTCTTGAAATGTAATTTCTTGATATAAATAAGTATATTTTTAATTAATTTTAATTTAATTCAATGTTTGTTCGTTGTTTTTTAATGTCGAATAATTTGACTCGCTGCTTGACCTCAATACTGCGATAAATGAATTTGATTTTAAATGTGTATACCTACTTTTATCAAGTATGATAATAAGCGCAATGTTAACTCGTTGCAAATCACCTCCGAAGGCCGCTCTTGTTAGAACCTGGACCTTCGCAATATGGCATTTAAGTCAATGCAACCTGCCCAGTATTCTCATTGCTAAGTGGTCGGGCACATAACCAGCGGCAGTGTGGTGTGGCAGTAGAGTTCTAAACTCCACAACAATCAGTTGTCCAAGATCGCCATTACACTGGATACTGAATCGACTTGACTACGCTAATCTATTATATTGGAATAAGTCTCATTGCCCAGTATCTAGCTCAATTAGTCGAATACCTATATCTAGGTACTTCTTTTAAGCGAGCTACTTAATCCACACATAAGTATATTTATGACCAGACCTCGATTACAGCATTTTTGTTGCAGCGGAGTGGTGTTAACGGAATTGGTACAGATAATTCCAATTGAAATGGTAAATTAAGGTTAATATTAACATAATTACTTAATGCTAATTAATCATTAGGGTTGAAATTGTTACTCACTCTCACTCCGCTGCAGCTCTGCTGCTGCTGTAAAAGTTACGATGTCTGATTATGACTTTCTTGTGTTATTGCTGTAACCACGACCTCGATGGCCCTACCTATTCGACAAGCAACGTTTGACGTATCGTGTTGATCTCCCGTTGATGTATGTACATGTCGAATTTGGCCCCAGTCTGCCTGTAGAATCCTTTTACAATGAACGAAGCAATGCCATGTATTGTGTAAGTACACAACATTGCAAGCCTAAACAGTAAAGGAGTTAAAATCAAAAGGCTTAGAGACTCCTCGTTTTAGGTTCCACCTGCTTTTATAAATCTTACCCAACCCTTGAAAATTGATAGTTACATGTTGTAAAAAATATAGGATGAGCCCAACTTAGTAGTAGCCGGTAAATAAAAAATAAAGCTTTTACGCTTCTTGTTGCTGACCAATCTACAATCGCATGTCCTTTGGGTCAGCTAAAGCTATACCTACCAGCATAAACCAGTAAGTATGTAGTTGACATGTAACATAACTTAAGGTCTCTGCCCACTACACCGTATCATACCATGACCGTGCTGTGAACGTATCAGGCACGGAATGTAACGCGATACGGACTACGAGGGTCGCACTGAAATATTCGGGAATGGGACACTTAGAAATAACATAATAGAAAGAGGCATATAATTTATAAAAATGTAACTCTTTATAAAACTTTTAAGGTATATTTCATTTGGTTGTCATTTGTATTTAAGAATTACTGGCAATTTGAAAATTGTATGTCGAACATTATTTGAATTTTTGGCAAAGTGATTTTTCCGATCAAATTTTTAAACGGTTTTCAATATGCCCTCAGCGAACAAATAAAAGTTACAATGGGCTTCTGTTATTTTTTTATGAACTAGAGTTCATCGTACGCTCGTTTGCGGTTAAAATTAAATATGAAAGTCACTTTCATTTTATCCCATAGATGATCTTAAAGAAGCATGTCATTCCAAAGCGACGTCAAAAATTAAAATCGCATTTGTGCTGTTAATTAAAAAGACTGCCAAAAAAGTTGCATATCGGCAGATTTCGACATTCCTAAATATTCATATGACAACAGTAAAAAAATATTATATATATATATATATGTAAAAAAAACTTCAATTCCGTTGGCTACTCCACGAATTTCATACAAAACCACTAAGGCTCCAAAATCGCCATACAAAAAGGACTTTGGGATTATGAGCCGTGTGCATTACAGAATGATTACTTTCAAAAGAAAATTTATATGCGTGGTCAGTTTGAGATTAAGTATGCATTAAAATAAAGATTGACTGTCTAGATGCGACAGTATTCTCTATTCCCGACATTTTCAGTGCAACCCTCGTACTATACACACTACCACCATGTCCACATTGTTTCATATCCGTACATAACGGGTTTAGTGCACGTAGTTTTCATGGTCACCCACAGTGAAATACAGGAGGCTCAGCATGAAGAAGCACGTCGCGGAGACGATCATACGAGCGAAAACCGCTCGTATGAACCTCCGCCCGGTCTTCCGCAGTAAGCTTCCTGTACGGACCAAACTCGGTCTGTACAAAGCTTACGTGCGATCTCGACTAACGTACGCTTCACCAGCCTGGTATTTTTTCTGTTGCAGGACCACCAGGACCAACTTGAGGCGTCAGGAGACCCTCTGCTACCAACCATCGTCGGGGCAACGCGGTACGTCAGCAACGCAGCCATCGCCGAGCATCTGAAGTGGAGCAGCAGCCTGGAAGACTTCATCATCGAGCGTCTCGCGCGGGACATGTTCGACCGCGCGGACAACACCGACCACGACCACCTACGCGGGATCGCGCCCCACTACACGCGCCCGCCGGACCAACATGGGGCTCGGCATCTCCCCCGAGCCCTCCTACACAACATCACAGAAGAGGAAGAAGAAGTCACGCACACACCACACCGGATGCCGCCTACACACCCGTAGGCGCGACGCAGACGCCAGCCTAAGCTGCCGGTCGCCTTCCCTGCGTCCCCGATGCCTTGCCCCGCTCAAAAAGTATCACCGGGCTAGGGGTCGCGGGGTTGGATAAACGGCCGGTGGCGAGAAAGCTGGCCCACACTGGACACACAGCCGTCCCCAAAATGACGCGCGACTGACCGCCCCACCTCGACCCGAGACAGCCTCCGCAGCCGGAAGGCGGAAGAGGCCTCTCGCACCCCTTCAAAAGGGCACGGGTATGGTCGGTGACGGAACGGGCTAGTGGGCATAGTCTCATACTTTTTAATACAAAGAATATTTTTTTGCCTGACACGTTCATAGCACGGTCATGGTATGATACGGTGTAGTGGGCAGAGACCTTTAATCAAACTTAAGTTTAAAAAACTATCTATAGGAACGCGACACCCAAAATACAATAATAATACCTACCTATATGTATAAAGCGTATACGAACGAGTAGGTACTACCTGTAAGTGTAAACGAAAACAGAATAGTTACTTAAAGTCTATTTCAATAGAACTTGTGAACTATGTAAACAAACCGCCATGTTGAAATTGTCTTTGAATGATGAATTTACTAGTGATGGGCAAGAATCCTACTTACTACTTTACTAATGTCAAACCATATCGAATAATAAAATACCAAAAGTAAAAAACAAATAGTTATATACTTATTTTTAATTTGTTTAATCACGATCAGAAGACAAATTAGTACTTAAGAATGATGTATTGATGTATTTTATATATAACCGGGGCGGTAGGTACAGAACGTGGGTTGGGTAGCGTGTAGCGGGCTTATATCACAAAATTTATTCACAACACTACCCATCATAGACATTTTCACCACACCAGGCCCCCTAGCCAAGGTTACAATCGCTATCGCTTCGACAACGAAAACCATTATGTATCTCTATCACTCTTCCCCATTAGTGTGACAGTGACAGTTGCGTTTCGATCGCTACGGAGCGTTAGCGATTGTCATCTTGGCTACGCGGCCAGCTCGGAAAGGCTTACTTTGCACTTCGAAAACTGATAGCAAAGTTGCATTTTATTCATATGTGAGACAAAAGTAAACAAATGCAAATTTTGAGTTAGTTTCTTATGTTTGCTGGTAGAACTGACTTTTAAATTATGATTTTGGATGACAAATATTTAATAACATTCATTTTGATTTGATTTTGTTTGATATTTTACATTTAAAATTTGTTTCGGGTTGGTGTGGTGAAAAATTTTGTGTTTCACTCGGGGGCAAATTTTGTTTAACCCTCGTGCTTTGAAACCCTCGCAACGCTCAAGATTCCATTTTTCGAACCACTCGCTACGCTCGTGGTTCAATTTTGGAATCTCTCGCTTGCTCGGGTATCAATATTAGCACGAGCGGTTAAACAACAACTTTGCCCCCTTGTAAAACAAATAACTATTGTAGAATTTAAAAGAAACAAAACCGTCATTCCAACAGGTCTTAATAACCTAACTTATGACCCCATTTTAAACTTTTAATTAAATATCCAAGATACAGTTATATATTTATGTATTTTACGGAACGAACCGTTTCAATAGTGTATATGTGTATGGTTTCAATGGTATTTGATGAAGTGGTGTGAAAATTCAAAGAGAAACAGTGATAAAACAAAGTTACGTTGTTTGTTTACATAGTTAGCAAGTTCTATTGAAATAGACTTTAGGAGCTATTCAAGATTTAGTAAACCGAAGTTTGTCATCGATTCAACGTTCGTTGTTGTGCAGCTAACTTCCTCTCACTGGCGTCGGCACCGGCAGATGCGTCTTCCCGAAAAGGGGACCGTAGCGCGGTGGGCCATCTGCGCATCTGTCCGCGCATGCCGGTATTGTTCGGCTTATAAATAGGCAAAATGCGAATAACTAAAAAGTAAAATTAAGGGAGGGGCCTAAATCTTCGCGTGCTCTAGCTTCTTGTTTTCCGGCACTGTGGGCACTGTATAAACAGACAGCAAAGTCAAAAATATTCCTATTTACACGAACTTATTGTCAGTATCTTAATTAGGGTGGTATTCCACCTGTCCAATTTCTTGGTCGAATGTGCCTTGCGTCCTACTCCAAAGAATATAATCCTACTCTCTCTAATAAGAGCAACGAAGCTACTATAAGTTTGCTATAGGTACCTACATCAAACCTAATACATACTATCATTATTATCTAGGCGTCTGGCACCTTCATCGTTGGAGATCAGAACGACAGACCAGTAAAACTTTGATACGGCTTTTTTAATTTAACCTCATTGCTTATTTGTACAAAGTAAAACCACCAAAATATACAAGTAGGTATAGCGAGGCCATACATCGTCAGGCTAACTAAACTATGCTGGGGCCCTTATTGGGCATTCAAGAATTTGAGGCCCTTTTGGTAAGTAAAGAAAGTTAATTTAGTAAACTATAATTTTCCTACTATGTATAACTATACAGTGGCGGATTTGCCCTATTATTTATTCTGTGCCCTAAGGCCTAGTAGGCCCGGGCCTAGGGCAGCAAGTTATTAGGGGCGGCAAATTGTGCCAAAAAATGATAACAAGAAATAACTTAAAATGTAGTCATGGGCGAGTGCTCAGAAAGGGGCTACAGGGCCTGGGGCCTAGGCCGGCAAAGACCGCAAATCCGCCTCTGTAACTTTATGACATCTTCTATTTAATAAATCAAATATACTGCTACTCTGACCTTCGGGGCGCCCTGAGGGTGGGGGCCCTGTGTGCACTTATGGTAAAGATGGTATTTTTCGTAGGCAGTTTTTGAAAAATCGTACCTACCGCTTTTTTAAGATCACAATACGGTTGCCTTAAATTTAATTAGCAATCTTGAAGATTATCTTTAGGGACTCCATCGATTCCAACCCTGATGTTTTTACTTTCGATCGATATTAAAAAAATCACCGGGCGAATTAACGGAGTGCATTTAAAGTTTACCGCCTAACGGTAGGCCACAGAATAATGCCCAGAACCAGTAGCGCCATCTGCTCTATCAGCGTTCACTACTAATGTCCATGGTTGTAGCTAGATGACGCTGCTGTAACGTTCACGACACGTGACCATTCCTACACAGGTAAAGCTGTGTGCACCATATTTATCTACCGTTATCTTAAAAGTACCTTATTTTATTAACAACGTAGAATCTCATTCTGAAATACGTCCCCATAACCTAAAAGTAAGGTGTTTTTCAGTAGATTATCATCAAAAAAAGATAGACGTCAAAATGCAGTCTTAGTCGCGATTATGCGTTGACGCCAATTGCTGTCTGTGGCGTTCAAAAGGTTCATAGCGTACGCCATGATCTTGTACTTTGAACGAGTCAATATAGATCTTACCCCAGCATCACTCACAATAAATAAAATCGCCGTTCGCTCTTCGAATATTAATTGTACGCATAGAAGTACAATAATGCTACCTTCTATGATTGTACGATATGGACACGGCTTTATCTGCGTCAAGCAATATAAAACACTATTGCGCATCACGCGTCTATTTTATTCATTCTTACAAGACTATCATGAAGTAATGTAAACTTGATGTGGACGAGGCTTGTGGGTTTTTCAAGCCTTTCTCTTTGGGACAAATAAATAAGCTTAAAAACAAAATAACATTTTACTTAAAATCGGTTGTATTTACATTTCGTCCATCGTAGAAAATCAATAGTGTTCAACATCACAAATAAATAAAATCGTACTAAGGTATTCACATTTAGCCGTACATCGTACACAATATGCGACATTACCACAAAATGAAAAGGCGGGACGATACGATTTACTCATAAGATAAATTTATTTATTTCATTTTTTATACTCAATTGCTGCTAACGAAAACACATTTGCTCCCTTTGGTATTCGATCGCCAACGGAACAATTTCCTAAATGCTTCCGAATACATCTTCCAGTCTCCCACTGAAGCCGGACGTTATGTAAAAATAGTTTCATTAATTAACATTATTATTGGTGCATCACACCCGTGCCCCACGAAAGACTGCAAAGGTGAATTACCGGAGTGAAAACTGATTCAACGAGTAGTATCAACATCACTCGCATGTTACTATCGCCGCTCGGGCGTCGGTCGCTCGCCGGCTGCCATGGCAGCAAACGATCGGACGCCTAATGCATCGTCAACCGAGCCAGTTCTAAAGCAGAGCGGCGATGTATCGCGCGCGCCGGGTAATTTTCCGCACGGAGAAGCGCGTTGCCATGTCGTGGTACGGGGGCGCGATAGACGCCGGTGCGGGCGCGGGCCGGGGGGGACCCACGCCGGGCGCGCGGCAAATCGAACGAGGCCACGCGGTGCCGCCGGCGGGGGGGACGCCGCCCTGCGTCTGCCCCGCGCCCCGGCACACGTCACGCCGGCTCCCCTATGCCCTTCCATAAAAAACGTACCATCCTACACACTAAATCACGTAAACCTAGGAATCTCGTAATCTACACCTTGAAACACTGGAATACCGAACTGAAGGTTCTATCCTAATTAACAATTATGGACAAAAATTACAGGCCGGTTTTAGTCATGTTTATCTTCGCGGAGACCGGCACGATCTATCTCTACGTACAGATGAAAGCGCGCGACCGCGCGAAGTATGCAATATAATGGTAAAATTGTGATGTTTTTCACTAGAAACACCCTTTGGATTACGAAAAACCTTATCTCAGTCGGCAGCCAGCGTTGCGATGTTTACTTCCTCTGGAACTCTGAACTCCTACAGGACGTCCATTTAAATTAACTTTTACTTTAATTATGTAGTTCTCAATTCATTCACACGATAAAATTCATTTTCGCACGGTCCCGAAGAAATTCGGAGTTGGAAGGAGATAGGGTGACATACGAAACGAGATTATGTTCCAACAACAGCTTCCAATAAGATGAAGGTGCTGAATTGACAAACTGCCTTGTTACAGACTGATTTTATAAATCACAGGCTTTACTTACTATAATCTAAATATGTACACAAACTCATCAACAACAAAAAATGAAGATTGAGCTTAGTGAGTTAGCTTACAAGCTATTACAGGTAATGCAGTGTAGACAGCCTCTCTTATTACACTGAATAAGTCCCTATTGCATAGAAAAATATCACAATTTTACCATTCAAAAGGCTCGTGGGTAAACCTAGAATACAGTTTGGATTTCACTTATTCTTTACTTTCCGAAAAACACATTTGTACATTTTAACAGCATTCTATTAAGTCTTAATTAGGTATAGGCTCACTGCACTGAGCCGAAATTAAAGATACGGCTTCGGTATCAAACTTAAACATTGTAAAAAATTGAAAATCTGCATTGGATTTGATTTCTTAATTACATTTTGTCATTAAATAAAACTGCACCCGTGTTAGGTGGGAGCGATGTCGGCCCCGCGTGTTCCCAACTGTTAGTCTGTCTGTTTGTGTGTTGGGGCTGTTTATGGCCAGTTGAGGCGAGGCGAGGCCGCGCTAGTTCGGGCGTCACGAGCACTAACACTTCACTGTGACATTGTCCTTAAAAGAGGCACAAAGGCGTATTACGCGTCTTCTTCCTCTTCCTCACCTAATAGCTCCTCCTCTACTTCTTCATCTGTAACAAAAACAACAACTATTAAACTGAATTTAAACTAATACACACAGCAAAGTACCATACAGATATGCACTAAAAAAACACTACATTACAAAAAAAAGCTGAAATGAGGCAAGCATCTAAATACGTAAATTATTTAAGTCGTTTCAATTATGCGATGTTTTTCTGTCAGCCTTGTTTACCTTCGAGATCGTCATCCTCTCCCTCTCCTTCTACTTCCTCGTCTTCCTCGCCCTCTTCCCCCTCCACGTCCTCATCATCATCGTCGTCACCCTCGCCCTCTCCCTCTAGGTCTTCCTCTTCACTGTGAGGCTCATCGTCGCCGCCGCCGCCATTTTCTTCCTTTCGCGCCTTTTTTGCTTCTGTAGCCTTTTCCTATAACAGAACAATCAATAATTATTGGGGAGAAAAAAAAACAAACATTCAATTATTTATTTACTTATGCGATGTATACACGCCGCCTTGAAGCTATTCAAGATCGAAATAATCATTTAGCAAGTAATAACTGGCCATTAGCCAAATGATTTCAATGTTCTCGCAATGTAATGTGTATTGTCGGAAAAAGTAGTGTCCTTTAAAGATAATGAGAGACGCAGGTGACAAAGATTCGTTACGATAAAGAAGCGTGGGTTATTAGTTGTGTGGGGGAAAGAGCGCCGTAAGCGCGGGGCCGGCGCCATACGGCCTATATTCCCGTGGCAGCCTGCGGAACGCGGTCACCGCGCATACGTAACCGCCAAGCGTCGTCGAATAATCAACGTTTAAAAGACAATATTCGAGCGCATTTACACATAAACTAATTAATTTTTAAAATAAATATAAAAAGTGTAGGTTAGTCTATCGCTATACAAACAAATTTATTTCATAATTCATAATAATAGCTACTAGCGTTAGCATGTACTTATTTAGGTTATGAATAGGAAAAGAGACACAAGATAACATTCCCATGAGTAGTTTTCCTTTCATTTCACGGCGTTATTCATAAAATACCATCGATTTTAGCGTTGCCCTCTAGTTTAGGGCAAGGTGTAAACAATCTACCCCTATCACACTAATGACTAGGTGTAAAACAAAGACGCGTAGGTACGTATCAGTACAAAACGAGTAAGTGCATGACATGATGCAAATAATGCCGGGTCATTGACGTTCTAAGTAACTATTAAAGTAAAATCATAATAATGCGCAAGTGTTAGAACAGTGTGGAGCCTAGTTTTGGAAGCAATAGGAAAACGCACCAATCAGGTTTAGAAGGTACCTACCAAACATTGGCAAGGTAACTGACAGCCAAACACCGGACACTTGACGTTCGCCGGCCATATTACCGATCAAGCGTCACGCTGCCATGAGCATATGCCCTAAGAAAACTTAAAAATAGACGATGGTACGCAATAAAATCAATAACAAACAGACCACTGAAAGCATAATTATCATCGTATGGACATTATTTTGTTGAACTAGCTCACAGTCTAACACAGTGCCTTCTCGCGCCATGTTTTTTCGCCAAGGTCATGCCTCTGTATAGGAAAACTGGTAAACAAAGCTATCAGAGTACACCTTACTCCTTCGCGTAATACCTTTACGGAATACTCTAACGAGGGTCATCGTTCAGCATCGTGGTACTGACTCATCGATTACCTCATACAAAAATGCAGAACTAACATAAATGACATCCAAAAATACGCCGGCTCGATATGGCTTCACACTTGTGCCCAAAGGGGCCGATTACTATTCACCACGTGGTAAATTATGATATTATGAAGATATCAATAATAAAGGAAAATTCTTGAATAGCCTGTAATAACGTTCAATAAAATGGCGCGGGATTATGTGAATACGCTTAGAATACATGTGCACTTACTTCTGCCGCTCTTTTCGTTGCTTTCAGGTCACTTTTCGCGTCCTTCTCATCTCCAACCTTTTCCACGGCCACTTCACTGTTATTTTCCTTGGTGCTCATGATTGTTCTGATTTTGGCGTTAGTTACTAGAAATAGTTAAGTTGTACAACTCTTCAGGTCCGACGCGCGACTGACTGACCGGCGACGACACAGGCGAGTTTGAAAACGAAGATGGCGCGGGCTTCCACACGCGTTCTGTGATTGGCCGAGACAGTCGGCCATTAACTAACTGTGACTAGCATGTGGAAAATATTGTCAATTACAATATTGTATATTTTGAGTTTTACTTTAGAAAGTATGATATGAATCACTTTTTACATTTATTTGAATCCTTAGAAATAATATTACAGCAGCCAGACAGGCCATATTTTTTTATAAATCAATAGAGCAATGTCCGATGGGCTTTAATTAGTTCTATGTTTCCCCACTATATGTCGCTATTGTCAATGACAGTTGTAGATGGAAAAAAGCGGGAAAATAAACAAATTAAGTAGCCCTTAATACACGGTGTAACATGAGGAAACCGAATAATTTTAACCACGCATTTCTGAGGTCAAAAGAAGTAAAAAATGTAATATGAGTTTAGGTAAATCACGCCAAAAAAAAAAATTTTTTTTTGTATTCTTTTTTTCAATTTTTTGAATGTATTTGTACATAAAAAATAAATGTTATTGGTAAACTTGTCACTTAAAATTGATTTTTAATTTTTTTTTTGTAGAACCTACTTTTTGCAAAGTGTTACTTGTCACTTTTTGACATCTATCAATAAGGATATTTAGACTACGTCCCATAGCACCAACATCACCATCATAAAGGCCTTTTACACTATGTAACAATAAAAACTTGTTTTTTTTTTTAAATTAATAATATCTCTGAAACTAGGCGAATATCAAAAAAGTTTATAGGACATTTTTGTATCTAAATATGATCAGGAATACGCTGTTAAAATTATTCGGTTTACTCATGTTACACCGTGTATAAATAAAATTATTTAAACATTTTCAGTATTTTCATTTTCGCAATAAATATAGTATAATAAAATCGTTACTTGATATATAATACACTAGCGACTAGAGTTGCCACGAATATGCGACAACTATTCGGCCACCTTGCCGAATATTCGATATTCGACCGAATGTTGCCTACTATTCGGCCGAATGCCGAATATCTGTTGCACCTACATACCTAAAAAGAAAAATTACACAAAAAATTACCAAAAACTATATTTTAGGTATATTTAATATTAAAAAAAAAGTATTTTTGGAAAAAAAGTATATTATTATTAATAGCTTGCTATTTATTAGTCTTACCATGCGACAAAAACTCCGATGCCTTTGATTATGAATGAGGGGGGTAAATCAGATCGTAGTTTATAGTGCTGAAATGTGTAATACTGGATCACTCAAAAAATATTTGTTTTATTGTGTTTTTTTCGCAAATGTGTAAAAAAACGTCGTTCAACTTCAATATACGTATGAAATTTACTTCTCCCGTGTCTTTTATTCACCTGAGGCCTCATCTCGGGACTCAGATAATAACACACATTGATCTTTTAATCATCCCACTTGGTCGAAAAAGATCTTGATTAATGCAGGTGTACCTACTGAAGGGTAGAGGCCTATATTGTTGCCGCGGGAGTCGTGGATTATGAAATAAAGCTATAACTCCCTAGGGAGTTATAAACAAAAAAATAGTATTTTATACAATCGTGATAAAATATAGAGCTTTTCAGTCGAGTACCGTGTTTAGGCAACGAAGCTTGCTGAGTTGCCTAACTCAGGTACGAGATTGAAAAGCTCGATTATATCACTATTGTATACAATACTTTTTCTACGAGTCAACAAACATAATACTTTAATAAACTAGTAGAATCATAATACAAACAAACCAAACCAAAAGTATGCAGCTAAAGGCCCCAGTACACAATGGGCCATCGCCGGCCATTCCAAGGGACGCATTTAGGCGTTAGAGGGAGCAAGTGATATTGCTATCTCATTCTACCGCATGGCTGCGTCCCTTGGAGTGGCCGGCAATGGCCCATTGTGTATTGGGGCCTTAAGATGGTACGCGAGCAGCCGCGATACCTAATTCATACTACGCGCCCCGGCCGCCGCGCCCGGTGCGTTGGTCAACGACACCTTCTCGTAACGCTACGTCTTACGTAGGCGAACAACGCGCGAACGCGGCGCGGCGCGGCGCGGCGAAATCAATCCTTTGATGCCCATAGAAGTGTCCTACGTAAGCGATCTCGTTGCGAACGCGGTGCGGCGCGATTTGCACGCGAATGTCAGGCGGCGCGGCGGCGGCCGCTTTCGCCGCGCCGCGCCGCGCCGCGTTCGCGCGTTGTTCGCCTACGTAAGACGTAGCGTAACTCATGAGGCCCTGGTACTTGCTCCGCGCTAAATTAAATTTTTAGACAGTTGTTTTCTCAATTTTGGCCACCGTAGCCTATGGAGACTAACAAGCAACACTAAGTGGTTTTCGTAGTCTATGGATGTTGCTATATTAAGGGTGTCACATGCGCGTTTCTGACTGAACCAATTGTTTCTACTATACAACCTAAAATAAATATTTTTTTCTACTCGTCGACTATAATTCTTGAATTAAGATTTCTTATACCAAACTTCAATTGGGTATTTTTAATGTATGGGCTCCCAACTCAACTATAATATTCATATCGATACAGTTTAGTCAACTATAATGAAATTGACCAATCACAGCTCGTCGCGATCAAGAGGACGAAACAAAACCATAGCTCAAATTAAATAATTTATAAACATGGTGGCAACCTTTAAGAAAAAAAAACCGGGCAAGTACGAGTCGGACTCGCGCACGAAGGGTTCCGTACCATAATGCAAAAAAAAAAAACAAAAAAAAGCCAAAACAAAAACGGTCACCCATCCAAATACTGACCACTCCCGACGTTGCTTAACTTTGGTCAAAAATCACGTTTGTTGTATGGGAGCCCCATTTAAATCTTTATTTTATTCTGTTTTTAGTATTTGTTGTTATAGCGGCAACAGAAATACATCATCTGTGAAAATTTCAACTGTCTAGCTATCACGGTTCGTTAGATACAGCCTGGTGACAGACGGACGGACGGAC
The DNA here is from genome assembly GCF_963556715.1 of Cydia fagiglandana. Classification (NCBI taxonomy): domain Eukaryota; kingdom Metazoa; phylum Arthropoda; class Insecta; order Lepidoptera; family Tortricidae; genus Cydia; species Cydia fagiglandana. The sequence goes on along the minus strand of NC_085932.1, from coordinate 16,473,440 downwards.
GGACAGCGAAGTCTTAGTAATAGGGTCCCGTTTTACCCTTTGGGTACGGAACCCTAAAAAAAGAATGCAAACTGTTTAGTTTGATCTCCAAATATCCATACAAGATGGCGCTGTTACAAACGCTAGAAACTAGGTAACGGTAGTTCATCTATGTATGTATAGCAGCCAACTGATATACATGGAAGTATTCTGTCCGCTCAGTTATGACCCAACGTAAACTATTCGATAGTAGGCGGTGCTTACAAACTATTCGATTCGCAACTTCAGTTCGTCCGAGATGACAGTCAGTGACGGATGACTAAATTGATTTATAAAAACAACGTTTTTTTGTAATTAAAAATGTCTTCATGTGTCGTGAAGTGGTGCAGAAGTTATTTTAGTTCATACCAAGGATAGTGGAATCACTTTTCACTTGTAGTAAACAGATAACGTCAGTAAAATTTGGAATAAACATGACGATTTGTTTTCAATACTACCGTGCTAAGCTAAAACGTAACAACTGCATACGACTTTCATAACAACATACGACTTTTTAAATTGCGAGGATAAAAGGGATGGTGTTATGCCAAATGAAGTAGACTATTTTATTAACTTGTGCTTGGTTTAGGTATTTTCTATAATTATAAATGTAGTAATGAATTCTTTCTTACAGATTTGTATTTTCCTTTTTTATTTCATGAGATGGAGCTGTAAAAAAAACTCCCTAATTATTCCAAATTAATAATCAAATTTGATATTATCATTTTACATTACTTTCCATTCAGATTCCCACAAGATGCTATTCGCAGAGAACTATGGAAAAAAGCTGTCCAATTAGAGGGACATGAAATTAAGTGGATGCCTGGAAATATATCTAGAATATGTTCTATTCATGAGATATAACTCGTGAGATAATCATACACTTCCACTGAATTAATTTAACAAATACACACATTATCTGAAAATGTTGATCATTCGAATCCACCCTCTACCGTCACATATATGTAGGTTCTCTCTCAAGCCATTTCCGTCAGTAGAAAAGAGCGGCAAATTTAGAAAATGTAAGCGCGCGAACGGATGTGGTCCCAAACAAAATTTTAATTTTGCACCTTTTTCTACTGACAAACTTGCTTGACCGGCTATATACATATAAAATAATTCCATTGGAACTGAAAGTGGGGATTTATTGTGACTCCGCCTATTTAAATATTTTTGACCCGATTCGTGTACCCGTGTAAATTTTGCAGACTGTATATGTATAGCCAGTCCGATTTCTAAGATCAAGTTCGCCATACATTTATTATGGCGTACTTGATCTTAGAAAAACGGACAGACTGTACCTGAACGTGAATTCGCACTGCCATACAGATTGATAATAAAATATACAAAATACTAATTATAGCGGAATACATTTATACAACAATTATATATTTACTTATGTTGAGTTAGTCTGTCATTTCATAACAACATTTTAACTAGTTATCTTTTAATCTGCATTAAATTATTATACGTGAATTATTTGACTGGTTCTTCAATGTATGGCATAAACCTGTCCAGGTCCAAGTCATATTCTAATCAAATATGAACCGCGAACTCTCAGCGGCCAGTACGTACAGCAAGAAGGTTATTAGCGGATTAATGTCGCTGATTGGTAGTTATTGACATTATATGCATTTCATCTACACTTAGCTATGTACCATAAGTGTAATAAAGATGACTATTATTTCGTTTACCAGCTTTGATTACAGGCTCTGTAAACGCGTCGTCTTATTTGAATGTAGGCGTAATTGTGTATGTGTGCTAATTTGGCCCGAGAATTTGAACGGTAATGTTCCTAAAGGCGGTATCCATGGTTATATATGATCGCAGGCTTCCACCGTTTCAGACCAAGTAGGTATTATCTTAGCATTATAAAACAAAATTATACCATGTATTTGTATTTAATTAATATCTATTTGTATGATATGATATAAACATAATGTTTATCTATCTATCCTACCTTACCTTTCTTGTTTATTTATTTATATGTATATGTTACTGTAATATATACATATATTTCGGGGATCTCGGAGACGGCTCTAACCATTTCGATGAAATTTGCTATATGGGGGTTTTCGGGGGCGATAAATCGATCTAGCTAGGTCTTGTATCTGGCAAAACGCGCATTTTTTGTTTGTTAAACTCCCAGATATTAAATCGATATAAACGACGATGACTGTTTTCAATATAAATTACATTACATTCATTCCTTCAGTTTGATCTTTTTTAAGGCGCGTGTAGGTACATGAAGGCCGTTTCAGACACATCCCAATTGTCTATGGTATGGTTTTAGAATGGGGTTGGCCGGTCGAAGTACTAAGTAGATGGCGCCAGCATAGCTTGCCCTGTCAATCCCTAAAATGGAGTCAATTTTTTTTATGTAATTTTATGCCCTGGCAGATGTGCGAAACTCCTATTACTTTCGGACAAACTCGGCTCCGGTTCGGCTCAGCATTGTTCCGAGCAATTATTAGGGTTGACACAACTTAACGTCCCTTTGCGTGCACGACCACAGATAAGAAAATGGCTTGAATTTTGACAACCATGAAGAAGTGAAGCACGATTCGACGGTACGGTAAATAATAAGGGATGCGCCATAAGTAATTAGAAATATAATCCAAGCAAAGAAACACGCATCATCAAACAATTTGTTTAATTTTATTGCAAGTATCTAGTATAAATAAGGGGATTTGCACACAGAACACTTGTCATGACACGTTCAGAAGGTAATTTACAATAAAACGTTCTACAAACCTATCAATTATAATTATATCACAATAATCTAAAGGGATTTGCTATACTTTGAATTAGAACGTTTCGTATTCTTACAGATAGCTGCGTCCCTAACGCTCACTACAGCCTGAGTGTAATGTTGTTGTTGTTACGTTTGTAGACCGCATAAACGCCTGACAAGTTGTCCTCAAAACCTATGGTTTTGCTCCTGCAAGACCGGAGACGAGAAACCACTAACATGACCACACATGACATGATGGTAACAATAGTGATCGTTGGCTTATTGAAGTATTGTGTACATATTGATATTAGGGTTGGGGAGTAAGTTTGACTTTTAATATAACAACCACCGCAAAACTGTGTAACCCACAAGGGTATCCTCGAACGCGGGCCATTTGTCTTTTTGAGGAGAAATAGAAATTCCATTGAACTGAAATATGGAGCTAATAGTTATGAAAGGACTTCATTGTAGATATAATCAAAATAATCATTTAATCAATCAGTAGGATAGTATCCATGACAACTATAATTCAATTTAAAACCTCAAGGTCGTTTTTGAAAGGCAAATTTAGGTCCCAGGAACTCAAAGGGTAATTGCCGATTCGTGTCATTATGATTACTTTTTAACGCTTCTATAGACTGGACGGCACCGGAATGTTACAGGGCATTACAATTTTGATCCTTATTCTTTCACTGATACGTGTTAACTTGTTGAATATTAATATTAACGCCATCTACTCGACACTAGGCCAAAAGTATGGTCAGTGGCGTAGCTAGCATGGGTGGCACCCGGTGCGGAAATTGTGGGTGTCACCCCAAAATTCAATCAAAATTGTAAAATATATTTAATAATAGTAGTAATATTTAAAAAGAGTAATTGTAATTTTTGTTAAATAGCTCAGGATTTACTCCATCGCTTTCATTTTACGAATTTTTATATGTGGCAGCTACGCCACTGGATATGGTGTAATCTTTTCGAGTGGTGGCGTCATAATCTTCAGCCTACACTCGAGTAGGTGGCGTTAATATTAATATTTAACAAGTTAACACATATCAGTGAAAGAATAATAAACAAAGTCAAATGGCGTTCTAACAGTTTTAATCTTCTGTCGAAAGATGGCAGTAAATGTACTGTAGCTACATAGTTTAAAATGACAGCAACTATCTATTTCATATTATCTTTGGTGTGACTCAAAAGGGAGCCCCACCGGAGCCTCCTACGGTTCGGATACCTTGAAAACACGCATTGAAAGAAAAGAGCCTCACTGGTTCAACTTCGCCCACGGCTAGATTAGTTCACGCACGTGTGTAGGTTATATTAAGGAACTAACTATAAGTTTATTTACATGGAGCTGCCTGGCAGAACAAATCAGCTAATATCAATATTACAGCTTGAAATATCTTAACACAGCTGAATAGCCTTTTGAGGCAGCCTCGACCTGAGAGCTGGACAATTTAGGCCTTATTAAAATTATCTTAAACGTTCAAAACAATTTTAATATCTTCGAGTCTCACGGGAGTTTTATAGTTTAAATCAAGGCCATATTCTATAAAGCTACAAGTCACAATTTTACTAGTGCAAATTATATACATACATACAAAGTATTTTAATCAAGTGCATAGTTGGTAGACAACACAGTTTAATCCAAAGGCAAAATAAGGATTATGGTTCAGATCGCGGCTACCTTATATAGTCCAATCAAATCGGATCTTTGCAATGAAATCCCTAATAACTATATACAAATATACATATTTCTTAATACCTATATGACGATGAACAGCAATATTAATAACAGCATAGTATTGAAAATTATATAATGTTTATTTGGACTTTAAGTTAATGACGCTGTAAGTAATGTGAATATTTAAAAAACTCAAACAATATTCTAATTAACAAATGAACATGTACACCTTATATACGTAACAGAATCTATAACATTTTTTAAACCGTGCATCTCATCTATTGCAATCATAGCAAATTATATTTTAATATAATTAACATATACAGGTTAATATTGAATGGACTATCAAACGGCTACCCAACTATAGATGTTTTCTCTCACAAATGATCATGACTCTGTCCGTACAGTCAGTGAAACTGATTAGTTCGCACTCCTCCATAGAGGTTTATAAGCAGAGTTGATACGAAACAACTTCGCTCGCTGTACAAGAGTGCCGTCTCCACCTAATGGTGTGGTCACGCACACAGAGACAGTGTGTCAGCACACCAGCATGACAAGGCTACATCCGTGAGGAAATATCCGGTCAGCTAGACGAGCCCGTTCACTAGAAAGCCGTGCAGACGTTGCCGTCGAACTCGATGTTGCCGCCGTAGGGAGGCGCGCGGTCCTCGTCGGTGAAGACGCGGTTCTCGCCGCGCCACGCGCTATAGAGTGTAGGTAAAAAATCACTGAACAGCGGACTCCTCGGGGTGGTGCTGTTTTCGCGGACTATCTGTAATAAACAATAAAAACGTTACAATTAGATTATTTCAAGTTGCCTGGAGATGTCTGACAGATAATTTTTATAGAATGACAGCTAAAGATGTATTTTAATTAAATAGTGACATAGATGTTGTTGTTATAACCTCCACTTAGAGCAGTCACTGGTCTTATATACGAGGGTTGCACTGAAAATGTCGGGAATAGAGAAAACTGTCGCATCTAGACAGTCAATCTTTATTTTAATGCATACTTAAACTCATACTGACCACGCATATAAATTTTATTTATTTTAAACTTTATTGCACATACAAAAAGTACAACAGGCGGACTTAATGCCGGTATAGGCATTCTCTACCAGTCAACCATAGGGCATAAATTTTCTTTTGAAAATAATCATTCTGTAATGCACACGGCTCATAATCCCAAAGTCCTTTTTGTACGGCGATTTTGGGGCCTTAGTGGTTTTGTATGAAATTCGTAGAGTAGCCAACGGAGTTGAAGTTTTTTTTACATATATCTATATATAAAAGATTTTTTTACTGTTGTCATATGAATATTTAGGAATGTCGAAATCTGCCGATATGCAACTTTTTTGGCAGTCTTTTTAATTAACAACACAAATGCGATTTTAATTTTTGACGTCGCTTTGGAATGACATGCTTCTTTAAGATCACCCATGGGATAAAATGAAAGTGACTTTCATATTTAATTTTAACTGCAAACGAGCGTACGATGAACTCTAGTTCATAAAAAAAATAACAGAAGCCCATTGTAACTTTTATTTGTTCGCTGAGGGCATATTGAAAACCGTTTAAAAATATGATCCGAAAAATCACTTGGCCAAAAATGCAAATAATGTTCGACATACAATTTTCAAATTGCCAGTAATTCTTAAATATAAATGACAACCAAATGGAATATACCTTAAAAGTTTTATAAAGAGTTACATTTTTATTAATTATATGCCTCTTTCTATTAATGGGTTTAAAATGTTTAAATCAAGAGTGTATCAGAAGAGTATTAGGATAAAACAGCCAAAAAACTTTGACATATCCAGCATGTGTTGGGATGGTGCAGGCAAATGTGAAAAACGGGTCCGTAAATGGCTGTCACTGAATGCGCTAGGAAAAAGATGCCAATCACTCCTGCAGAAAATATAATAATAATAAAAACTGATAATTATTTAAATAAAAGTAGCTTTATATTCTAGTAATCCTAAAATCCAAATATCCTTCAGTTAATTGCATCAATTTTTCATTTGAAGATTACAGTTTTTTTTCGTTACACCCTTTAATTTGTGTGTTACAAAATTGATCACAACGATAGAACCCGCTTGTATTTATGTTAGATTTTTGTTTGTTAAAAGAATCATTTTTAGCTCAAACTCAATGCGATCGCGTTGATTTATCACGTACTTAGTACTTGTTCTTAAGTTTATGCATAAAATAGTTAAATGACATCTAACAGTGCCATATAACTTTAGGGCCAGTTGTAACAACCACAGTTAACAGACTGATAAACATCACGCAGCAGAGTTCTATGAAACTTCCCATACAATAAAATTTAGCGAACGCTTTAACGGTGGCAGACGGTTTGGTGCGACCCTAAGAAAACGCACTAGAGTCGCTCGCAATGTGGTTTCGAGCGGTTAGCTAACGTGTGAGTTACCTTTTCCAGGCCCGCGTAGGTGGGCTCCTCCTGGCTGGAGGGGACCCAGATCTTCACGTCCTTGTCCAGCCCGCTGCTCGCCAGCACGGGGCTGCGCGGGTGCGTTTCTATACAATTCACCTGGAAATTTACCAAATCAAACATTAGATTAGCTTTTATACGAGATAGGCCGAATATGGACTTTGCCGAATACGAATATTACCAAAATGATTAAATTAAACATTAGACTAGCTTATATGTGCCTCAGTGCTCTGGTGAAGCGATAAGGCTTGCGATTTGCAAATGGAAGTCGTGGGTTCAAGCAAATGAGTTTCTGAGATTTTTATTTATAATTTAAACCGTATATCTTAGCTTCAGATAATCGAAAGAATAACTTCCAAGAAATCGGAAATATGTCGCATCTTACGTAAACAGACCATTTACTACTTGAGTGCTTATATTGTGAACAATGACATTTTTGCTTTAGGCTACCGCTAATATCAAGTAATGGCAAGCAACAAAAATGCATGCAAATAGCTACCGCCTTCTCCGAGTCACACGGCTGATACAATTGACACGAGACGATCGGGTTTATTAAACAACGAGAGGGCCTACCGCGAGCCACGTTCGACGTGTTGCCTCCATATCACACTTACGCGTGAATTTACAAGTGCGACAGAGAGGCAACACGTCGTACGTAGTTCGCGGTAGGCCCTCTGACACTGCCAAGCAGCAGAATAACCCTGGCCCTCTGGTAACTGCATTAAATCTGGTAAGGGGTTGACAAGGGTAGCTCCATATCCATACTATAAAGCAGCGGTCGGCAACCTTTTAGCAGCCAAGGGCCACATAAAAGTTAACGAAGATGACGCGGCCGCACTTTGGTAAATATTTGTGACTTTAGCAAACATTGTCGTTCTTCAGTATTACATACATACAAAATAGTCAGGGAGGTTCAAGGGCCGCAACTGAGAGGTTGGCGAGCCGCATGCGGCCCGCGGGGCCGCTGGTTGCCGACCGCTGCTATAAAGGAACGGTTCGTACCACGCCGCCGATGTCGCCCTCCATCCACTGCACGATGGCCTCAGTCTCCTTCTCCCAGATGTATATATGGCTGCAGTCGGAGCCCGACACCACGTACTGGCTCTTGGGCCCGAAGAACGCCACCCCCTTGAACGTGGCGCTGTTCCGGTGCCCGCTGTACTTGTGCGTGTAGCCGTTTGTCTCCTTGTTGGGATTGTCTCTGGAATATTGACGTTATAGTTATAGTAGGTTAAGCAGATTTTGTCAGTAGAAAAATGCGGCAAATTTGAAAAATGTAGGCGCGAAGGGAAGGCTAGATCGTCTCATAGAAAATTTTAATTTCGCGTCTTTTTTTACTGACAAGATTTGCTTGACCATCTACAGCTTATTAATCTTATTATTTTTCTCAAAAATGGAGGGCAAAGTCAACTTTACCAGTAAAAAATTTGGTCGCGAAGTGTGTAGTTTATGGTTATTCCAAAATTTAAAAAAATTGCAGTCTCGATTCAGTATTGCAATGTTGCATACAAATTCCATTATTTGTCCTGTTCCAAACTTTTAAAAAAGTTAAATTGCCATATCAAATGAAGGCATAGGTCCATTAAACAGCCAAACAGATTATTAGTACTTCTACTTATTAAAATCAGTTAAACATTGGTTAGCAAGTCACCCCTCTTGGTTGCCCCCAGGCGACATGCGTAAACGAAACGCTACTTTTCTTTGCTTTAGGAGAGATAAATAGGCAAAGCAGAAAGGCTAAGATGGCCAGCTCTTTATAGTTTGTCACCATGTCTGTCACGTTCTAACAAGTATGTAAGTGCGAAAATAACGCAAGACATGACAGGTAATAAAAATGCGACCACGATATCGCTGCAGATCTGACTAATGGTAAACATCGATAACTATTTGTCACATTTGAATGTCGCAATATTTCTACTCTTATGGCGACTACTTTTAAGGCTTCGTCACACAGGCGCATTTTCCGGGCGGCGCGTGAGCGGGGCGCGCCGCTTTTACATATTAAACGCTCACGCCCCGCCCGGAAAACGCGCCTGTGTGACGGAACCTTTATACTTACTTATCGTAGACATCTCGTATGCTGTCGAAGAGGTAGATATCTTCGTCGTTATACGAGCCGAGTATTTCGCTGCCGTCGTGGTTATATATCGCGCATGTCAGATGCATCATGTTGTATTTGAACTTCTTTTTGCCATCTGTCTGTAAACAAATGCGTCAACGGTGTAATTATACTTTTGCGAGACGAGTCTGCGTATATATTTGGCACTTGGTGCGTGACAATGACAAATGATTTATCCACATTGATATACGGACTACAACATAGGAAAATATACTTGGTACACAAAACTTTCAACTCCTAACAGGCCTAAGGCCTAAACCATTTCCCAAATTTTTAACCATTTAGAAACAACCAAACAGCAAGTATGTACGTGTAGGCGTTTTGTCTGGAAATGTTTCATCACATACATTTTTACATTGATTCCAGAAGGTAAGTATTCGGATCGCCCCCAAACCATTACATCCGAGTCCATTTTCGAAGCTACACTATACACCTTATTTTATTTACAGCCGAGGTTAACAAATCTCAGAGAAACAAACTCAACTTTGTGAAAAGCCCTACCTACATACGCTCAAAAAAACAAATTACAATTTATTAATAATATTGTATACCTATGGTTTTTTTATTGAATCAAACGGATGATTATGAAAGTCTAATCAAAGGTCACACGGGCGGCCCTCCAGCCATGTTCATATGATAACGCGGACCGCACGGCGCACCCAAGTGCAAACATGAACATAATATGTCATTATTATTAATAGTTGTTGATTAATTAAGCACTGATTAACTGTGGCTACCTATACCTATAAAAATATAAATGTGTCTGTACTGTTTCTCGAACATTGAGAAGTTTTGGATTGTATTTTATAGTACCTAATATGTAGGTATCACTCAATAAGGTATTCTCCTACTAGTCAAATCAGTTTCTTTTTAGGGTTCCGTACAGGGCATTACTTTTTGGCAGGATGAGTATTGAAAAGCATTAGCTATAGCATTGATAAACAAATAAATAAATGTGTTGTACCCTTTGCATGGAAGGCCACAAATATTTTATTTCGGATTATGTATTTCTGAAACTAAGCCGAATTTAGAAAACTTTAAACGAATATTCATTCTGTCTTGAGTCACTGGTCCATTCGATATTGGTCAATCGGCTTCGTCAGTCATGTTTAGACTTTCTTAATTGTAGTTTTTACTTTTTCAAACGGGGCCAAGGATTGAACCCGCGAATGGCAAATTATACTTATCTCTTAGCTGTGTATTTTGTTTATAACAATGACACTCTGGACTGACCATATCTGTGGACCTTATGACTTTGCAATAAGATTCACGAATTATCTTTTATAATTATCCGCAAACCAAACCGTCGACCGAGATCATATTACTATCTCTTTCACTCCTGCTGCGACTATGCAAGTGTGAATGAGAAGTTTTACGACCCCGATCTTCAGCTTGGTTTGCGCATAGTACCTATAACAATGTGGAGTGGACGATGGTGTTTTAGCAGGTAAAAGCGGGAACAATAGGGAGTATTACTGCAATGTTCTGCCGCCAGAGTGCAGCACTAATTTGTTTAGTAAACCATAGAGTAACTTATACATACTAGGCCTTAAACAGTTTTTAGGGTTCCGTACCCAAACGGTAAAACGGGACCCTATTACTAAGACTTCGCTGTCCGTCCTTCCGTCCGTCCGTCCGTCCGTCCGTCCGTCCGTCCGTCCGTCCGTCACCAGTAGTAGGAGATCCCCCATATAGTGGACCTTCACCAATCTGTCTGACGGATGAAACTATGAAAATATGAAAGAAAATATGTTCCAGAACATAAATAAATAGGGTTGCCTAAATAAATATGGTCAAGGCTATTTTTAAAAAATTTTTTTCGCCAAATTTCACCGATTTGTCTGACGATCGAAATAAGTTTCAATGGAAAGTATACAACTTGTACAACATAAATCATCTAGGTTGCCTATCTTTTTCCGGTCACTATTATGTGGTTGCCGTGTTTAAAGAGGTGATTTTATATCGATATTTGCACTCATCTGTCTGACGCTTGAATTATACATCAAAATGATGGTAATTTTATTGCAAATACAATGGTATAGGGTTGCCTGCGAAAATCCGGTCACAGATAAGGGTTGCCAGGCTTTTAATTAAAATAAGAAGGGAAGACTTTTAGCGATAACTCATAAACGGCTGAACTCATCAAGTTTAATTTTATTTTATTTGATTGAGTTTTTTAAGCACTATTTTCATGATTTTTTTCATATTTTTTGGACAGATGTTTCAAAAGTTAGAAAGAAAAATCTTTTTTTTTCTTTCTAAACGATTATGTCCGAAATGATTTACTTTATCGAGAAATGTTGTTTATAGACCCCTATTAATTTTGAAAGGCCTATCTAACGACACCCCACACTATGAGGGTGAAACGATAAAAAAATTGTCACACACAATTTGTTTCTTTCAAAGCGATTCTTTCCGAAAATATTCACTTTATCAAAAAAATTTCTTTCTAAAACCCCTATTCATTTTGAAAGACCTTTCCAACAATATCCCACACCATAGGGTTGACACGAAAAAAAAAATCCTCACGTACATTTTGTTTCTTTCGAGGCGATTATTTCCTAAAATATTCACTTTATCAAAAAATGTTTTCTAAAAAACCGTATTTGATTGACTTGCACTTGATTAGTGCAGCCGTTTATGAGTTATCCTAAAAGTCTTCTCTTCTTATTTTAATTAAAAGCCTGGCAACCCTTATTTGTGACCGGATTTTCGCAGGCAACCCTATACTGTACTGTATTTGCAATAAAATTACCATTATTTTGATGTATAATTCAAGCGTCAGACAGATGAGTGCAAATATCGATATAAAATCACCTCTTTAAACACGGCAACCACATAATAGTGACCGGAAAAAGATAGGCAACCTAGACGATTTATGTTGTACAAGTTGTATACTTTCCTTTAAAACTTATTTCGATCGTCAGACAAATCGGTGAAAATTGGCGAAAAAAAAATATTTTCAAAAATTTATTAAAAATAGCCTTGACCATATTTCTTTAGGCAACCCTATTTATTTATGTTCTGGAACATATTTTCTTTCATATTTTCATAGTTTCATCCGTCAGACAGATCGGTGAAGGTCGACCATAGAAACGGGATCGTGGGATCTTAGACCACAGGCCGAACCGTGTATCTCACGAACCGTGATAGCTAGACAATTGAAATTTTCACAGATGATGTATTTCTGTTGCCGCTATAACAACAAATACTAAAAACAGAATAAAATAAAGATTTAAGTGGGGCTCCCATCATACAGCAAACGTGATTTTTGACCAAAGTTAAGCAACGTCGGGCGTGGTCAGTACTTGGATGGGTGACCGTTTTCTTTTTGCATTTTTTTCCGTTTTTTTTTTGCTTTATGGTACGGACCCTTCGTGCGCGAGTCCGACTCGCACTTGCCCGGTTTTTTTTGACAAGTTTTCACTATGACATTGACGCACTAAGGCGGTTTGTTTACAGGCGAAAATCGAAATTTCTTTACCTGCCTCTCTATCGATCGAATAAGCAAGTGATAGAGAGGGAGAAACTGAACTTTCGATTGTCGTGTTTCACGGTAGGCCATGTGATTGACCTAGCGACGCATGATGTGTTATTGATGATATCAATGAGGTTTGTTTACTGTATGTGCTAGTGGTGTCACCTACGCCGAGCTTTGTCTAATATTCCCTATTATAAGTATTTAAGTGGTGTTTTAAGAATTAGCTAATTAACTAATGACCCTTATACTTAATCAGGCAGTTATGGTTGGTAAAGTATGACTATTCAAGTGTTTAATTGATCTTGAAGTGATCGGTTGTAAATTCACGAAAGTTATCATCAACTTTAATTATGAGATCACAAGGCAAAGTTTTAGAATATTTTAGACAGTTTGACGAAAATGTACGAATACAGTACAATTGTATATTTTGTCACAAAGTGTACACCGTTAAAAATGTTATTCGGTTTGCCCAACATTTGGTGAAGTATTGCCAAAACTGCCCTATTGATATTAAGTCAAGAGTGAAAAAAAGTAACGTAAAAACCCTAATTACTATTGCCAGAGATGGAGTCAAACATTTGAAATCTTCAGAAACGATGAAATGTAACAGTAGCACAGGTAAGTGATTTTTTATTTTATTTATTTGGAGATCCAACAGCTATGACAATACCATAGAAATTATAGTGGATACAGAAAGCCAATTATAGGAACTCACAGGTAGTAACATAATACTAAACTAACAGGTACTACTTATACTAAAGTTACGCACTATCGCAAGCATGTATGTGAACAAAGCCAACACAAATTATATCTAATAAAGATAAATTGAGAGTAACAAAGATACTAATTAACAAGTAACAAAATGAGGACTATTAAAGTAAAAATATTAATAATACATTTGTAGGTATTTAAGAAGGCGACAACACGCTCACTCTATTGACTCGAAATATCTCTGCACTAAATTACGTCTCACGTTAGGGATTCTACAGTTGAATATATCAATATCAAATTCTTTAGACAACTCGTTTAGGTTACCTGATTATACCTAAGTAATCGTCATATTTAGATGTTTTGACAGCCAGCCACAGAAGTAATCAACAGCATCAAAAGTGATGGTCAAAATAAACATATGGTTTCTTAATATTCTCTTAACAAATAAAGTGCTTATAACATTTTGACCATCTAGCCCGGTCAGCTACTTCTGCTGTTGACTGTATGAATAAACGCTTGCAAAAATAATATTATTGTTTCAGGAAACGATGAGCCAATTAAAAGAATATGATCCCAAGACACAGAAATAATTTTAATGTTAATTTTTAAATCTCATTGGGTTCATTACATCTATTGGTTTACATATTTACAATCAATTAAAATCCATTTACGAGTTTGCGATTTTCTCATTCTTTATGTTATTGTTGATTAACTCAGATAAGGGATATCCAAGCTTTTTGACCCGAGGGCCACTGCCAGGCCCTCTGTTCACGCGGGCAAAGAGTCAGGGCTCACGTGGGCTATCAAAATCGCTGCACACTTTTCTTGGTGTAACTCTATCAGCAGGTACCGGCACTCACCTCATGGTCCTGGAAGGAGTTGGGACAGTAGAGGTCTCTGGCGCGCGCCGCGTGGCGGGTGTCGTACACGCGCACGAAGCGGTCCCGCCCCGCCACGCACAGCAGCCGCGGCTCCAGCGGGTGGCCCGACACGCTGTACAGGGGGATCGACGACCCGGCCTCCTTCACGTGGAACAGTCTACACAAATAACAATGCTTTACTACTCCTCTACAGTCGGCAATGATAGACGATGACTGGCGGGTACGATAGTGTAGAGGGCCAACTCAGCAGTCCCCGCCAGTCATTGTCTATCATCGCCTGCGACCCGTGAGTTTGACGGTTTTTGGACACACATCAAAAGGAATCGCCGGGTTGTTGCGTTGTACAGGCGTTCATGTGATGTAAATGCTCGCAATAAGCTCAAGAAGGCTTGTGTTATGGATACTCAGACAAGAGGTTTATAATATACAAATACTTAAATACATAGAAAACACCCATAACTTAGGAACAAATATTTATGTTCGTCACACAAATAAATGCCCTTACAGGGATTAGAACCCAGGACCATCGGCTTCATAGGCAGGGTCATTAGGTCATTACCCACTAGGCCAGACCGGTCGTCAACTACTGCAATTAATATTCATCATCAATATCTTCATCATGTCAAGATGTTCAAGTATCTCCCATGGTCCGCCACTGAGCTCGATTCGCGATTTCAGCCCTTTAGGGCAGGCATGCACTTTGGTGCATCTGATTCGGCTGGCCCAATTTAGTTGGCGGTTAAGTGCGTGCTTTATTAAAACTGAACTGGCCCGCTCTGCTGCTTGCCGTCGCAAATGCAACCTCGAATGCGTATGGGCCCTTAATATGAGTCTTATGTAAGTACAATTTTATTTCCAGTATGGGGTCGTGTCGTGTGTCACAGCCATAGACAAGACATCCTCCAGACTGAGCATAGCAGCGCTATGCCACAAATATACGGTAGTTTTACTCCATTTTCGAGTCAGTGTCTTTGTGTGACGCCCGTGTCTTTGAACGGACCAATCACGGCACGGGACTTCTAGGATTGTTAGTGTATGGCTCGAGCTGCATACTTGTTGGCCTGCTCGGCGCGCACGTCGCACTGCAGCACGACGCCGTCCTCGCCGCCCGACACGACGAGGTGCGGCGCGTGCGCGCTCACGTGCAGCTTGTGCGCGGCGCGCGAGTGCGACGCCAGCCGCCGCCGCGACACCGTGGCGCCGCCGCTCGGCGGACATTGCAGGAGGCGGACCTACACGATAATCAAATTACGAATGTTAGAGTCGGACCAAGAAAAGTCTGCAGCGGATTTGATAGCCCACGCAGTGTAAGTGTTATTTATACGTCATTTTTAGTGTTCCGTACAAAACTTTGTTCACGGAACACTTATGGGATCACTTCGGTCTTGCAAATCAGTTATTTTATAGAAGTTTGACGTTTAAAATAACACGTGCACTGCGTGGGCCATCAATTCCGCTGCGGACTTTTCTTGGTCCGACTCCATACTAATCTTTAAATGTCCCGAAAATATTTTTAAAATTAATTTACTTTTGATAAAACCTAGACCTTTCAATTTGTAGCCCCTCTTACTCGTTTCTAGCATTTGTCCAAACGGTACGTAGTCACTAAGAAGACATGGGTAACATTATTATTTTCGACTCAGTGATCAAATTTGGACTGTCTTGGTAGTCGGTTTTTAGAATTTGGAGATTCTAATTCTTAAAAAAAAACGACGTGCGTCAATTCATAAATAAGCGTCATTGTAGCAGTCGATTGCAGAATATTAGGGGCTCAATGAAATAGTTTAGATTTTACTAATTATAGGTAATTATTATTTCAGCCTATATACGTCGCGTGTGGTGGGCACAGACCGCCTCTCATGCACGAGAGGGCTTGGGCTATATAGTCCCCACGCTAGCCCAATGCGGATTGGAGACTTCACAAACACCTTTGAATTTCTTCACAGATGTATGCAGGTTTCCTCACGATCTAAGTACAATCTCGATTTTACAATTTTATATGACGTCGATTTGCAAATCCGTTACGATTGCGGACCTGTCCATCCCTGGCGCAGGTGACGATGTTGAGCTGGCTCCTGGCGTTGAGGTGGAGGAACTTGCTCTGGAAGACGTTGGGACTTGTGGCCGGTCCTGATGGTCTGCAGCGCCACCTGCCGCGCCCAGTCCCACACCACCACGTTTGTGTTTTTTAATGACGTCGATTTTAAAATCGATTACGATAGAGCACCTGTCCATCCCTGGCGCAGGTGACGATGTTGAGCTGGCTCCTGGCGTTGAGGTGCAGGAACTTGCTCTGGAAGACGTTGGACGTGTGGCCGGTCCTGATGGTCTGCAGCGCCGCCTGCCGCGCCCAGTCCCACACCACCACGTTTGTGTTTTTTAATGACGTCGATTTTAAAATCGATTACGATAGAGCACCTGTCCATCCCTGGCGCAGGTGACGATGTTGAGCTGGCTCCTGGCGTTGAGGTGGAGGAACTTGCTCTGGAAGACGTTGGGACTTGTGGCCGGTCCTGATGGTCTGCAGCGCCGCCTGCCGCGCCCAGTCCCACACCACCACGTTTGTGTTTTTTAATGACGTCGATTTTAAAATCGATTACGATAGAGCACCTGTCCATCCCTGGCGCAGGTGACGATGTTGAGCTGGCTCCTGGCGTTGAGGTGGAGGAACTTGCTCTGGAAGACGTTGGGACTTGTGGCCGGTCCTGATGGTCTGCAGCGCCGCCTGCCGCGCCCAGTCCCACACCACCACGTTTGTGTTTTTTAATGACGTCGATTTTAAAATCGATTACGATAGAGCACCTGTCCATCCCTGGCGCAGGTGACGATGTTGAGCTGGCTCCTGGCGTTGAGGTGGAGGAACTTGCTCTGGAAGACGTTGGGACTTGTGGCCGGTCCTGATGGTCTGCAGCGCCGCCTGCCGCGCCCAGTCCCACACCACCACGTTTGTGTTTTTTAATGACGTCGATTTTAAAATCGATTACGATAGAGCACCTGTCCATCCCTGGCGCAGGTGACGATGTTGAGCTGGCTCCTGGCGTTGAGGTGCAGGAACTTGCTCTGGAAGACGTTGGACTTGTGGCCGGTCTTGATGGTCTGCAGCGCCGCCTGCCGCGCCCAGTCCCACACCACCACGTTCGTGTCGTCGGACCCCGACGCTAGTAGCTGTCCTGTTTAGTATAACATATGTGTTATAGCACATTTATTAAAAAAACCGGGCAAGTGCGAGTCGGACTCGCGCACGAAGGGTTCCGTACCATTATGAAAAAAAAAACGGAAAAAAATGCAAAAAAAAAACGGTCACCCATCCAAGTACTGACCACGCCCGACGTTGCTTAACTTTGGTCAAAAATCACGTTTGTTGTATGGGAGCCCCATTTAAATCTTTATTTTATTCTGTTTTTAGTATTTGTTGTTATAGCGGCAACAGAAATACATCATCTGTGAAAATCTTAGTAATAGGGTCCCGTTTTACCTTTTGGGTACGGAACCCTAATGACAGCTCAATTTGTCAATTTACCCTATTAGGCAGGTGGGGTTATTTTAGGCTAAGTGTAGAATCAATGTTTTTTTTGGTTAAAGTTTTTTTTTAATTTAAGCCAATAAGATAAAAGCCAATGTTCGATGGTTTGCCGCGCGATATGGAGACGAGGCTTAACACGAGCGGTATTAAAATCATAAACTCGAGTCATAAAAACTCCGCCCGCTGGGAATGGGGACTCTCGTTAACAATTTCGGCGATACCTCCATTATTTATTGAACTATGTTAGATATCCAATTCACACTCATTTCGGTTTGACACATTCTAAACAACTTACCTTCAGGATGAAAATTTATAGAATTAACACAGCCCTTATGCTTGTTGAGGTGGTGCAGCTTCTGCAGCCTGGAATAATAATAATAATTACGGTTAATGTAACATCACACATCACATTTAGAGTACATTGTCTATTTACAAGGGGACTCTACGTGTTGGCTTCGGCTCCACGCACGCCTACTAAATGTCCGGGACACCATAATCCCGAGATTATGTAAAAGACACACATAATAATAATTATAGAATACTACCTATTACACAAATCTAGATAGATAGAATGTAAAATTCGGCATTTTACAAACGTAAAAACTTTTGTAAAATGACGGCGCCGTTTGTAAACGGCGGATTCTTACAATTTGCCTGCGACATATATATAAAAAATCTTCATACCTGTAAACGGCGTGCAGCGAGCCATAGAACCTCCTTTCGAACATCACATCCTCCTTGGTTGTCTTCCCACTGGGCAGCGTCAGGCCCATCTCTCGATTTAAAATCTCTGAAAAAGGATTTTGTTTAAGTTTAGAGCCTTACTATTAAATATAGACGTAGTTTTTCGACTTAAAATACTTGACTACCGTTCTTAATATATTTACTACAGATGAATTGTGTAGAAATTAAATATTACAACTACACAAGCATTCATTTAAATCCCAGATTCAATAAGTGAAGTATTGAGTAGCATTTCTTTGTTCAAATGAAGTTGCAGGGCCACTTTCTTACCTCTCAATATAAAATAACTATGTTTTGGCCTAGTCTTGGACAAGACACTGTCCATCTTTGCCTTGTCCTCTTGGTCAATGTCAGACCTTTGCCACAGGTTGCCATCATCACTGTCCGAGTCTGAGTTGATCAGATTCAGCTCGCTGGACTGCCCGTAACTTGACTCATTTGAAGAACTGTGGTTACTGTTGCTGGAGCTGTGGACACACTTAATATGTATATATGAAAATTATCACATCACCTTATTACAGTCTTCATCAGAAATATTGGAGCGGTCAAGGAGCTCAACAATATCTGAACACGCACTATAACACCATGACAATAGAGACATGTACAGATATTTGTGAACACCTTAGCCACTTTAATATATCTAATGGTGACTGTACAAACAGCTAAGGAAGGTGTTGGTATGAGATATGACATATAAGAAACAGGAAAATCACAGAATAACATTGAAAATGGTGTCAGTTTAACAAAACTTAAATCATTAAATTTAGAGAATGACTTTAAATACAGCAGTCAATACTGAAATATGTATTGTGAAGATATATACTCTATAGTATCTTTAGGTACTTAAATAAAAGTAAACAAATAATTTGTAAATTTTCAGGTAGTTATAACATTTATTGATTAACCAACCACCTGGATCTGTCACTGAATGTAATGTTTTCATCTACCCTCAACACTTAAGAAGTCATTTGAGGGTAGATTTTGTTTACTCTTTTTTAAATACCTCTATAGATATCGATATATAGATACCAGTACCCAAGTTTAGGTAATTCATGCAACATTATGTAATACAATTGCAAGATTCTGAAATTAGTTCTCTTTTTTCATACCAAGAACAAATTTCTGCAAGTATGACAGTAAATATTTCTCAAATTATTCAGCTGGAATACCATGTACATAAATCAGATCAATGATCCAATTCATTCATTCATTTACTGGCAATTTTGCAATTAGTAATCTATGTAGCTGTGTAATTAATAACTCTCTGTAAATAAAATGTCTCAACTCTCCTATCAATATCCCACATATGGTAGCATTAATAAATGGATATTTTTTTCATCAACATTTTAGCCTGGTAATCAATACCTGTAAAATAACTTCCTACAGAAGGGTAAGAATGTTAGTACTTACGGGCTTCTAGACACCTCTGAAAATGCGCCTAAGGACCTTTCCAAATCCACACTCTCTCCATCTGAATTATTAGACAATCTCCTTGACACAGGAGGGCTTTCTTCTGTTGATAAATCATCAGAATCCCTTGAACTATCACTGTCGGAGTCTCTGTCGGGCGTTTTCCGTTTTCTGTAACACCTTCCAAGTCTTGGGCGCCGTATGTTTAGGACTATCCCATGGATACTGCTCGACGGCGCCGCGTTAACCACCACGTTCGAGGGTCCTTCTAAAGGCTCTGCGGCTCGCTCCTCGCTGCTAGTGCTCTCTGATTTATCTGCGGACACCCCGCTGTCCACATTTTCGTCCTTGACGACCTTACTCGACGAAGCTATGGAACGTAAATACGTAAATTAATAGCGTCATTGCGACTGACAAAGCGTTTTAAATTACTGTTTAGATAATCACCTGAACCATTGGAGCTATCCTGCGAACTTCCATCGTTTAGTTTCAGCTTCTTTCCACCCATAACAGGGCTGAGAGGAGATTCCTTAACTTCGTCATCGCTCAAGGAGTTATCATCCATTGTAGTTACGATAGCAACTACGAACAACGAATAAGAGTTTTATTTTTAAAGGAATAAGTTTTCAATTTATTAATTAATAATATTCAAAACGTATTATTACATTACTACAGTAGTCAACTGAGAAAATCACTAATCACCATACAATAGAGATTTTTATTTCTTTTTAGATTTTTCTGACAGACAATCGGATGGAAGAAGAACACGGTGTTTGCTTTTTTTGACGTCAATTTATTTGAAACGTTTTTTCAGATATTTAACCTATGGCATGATTCAAATTGTCAGAAATTTTCGATTAGTGTAGCTTAAGCTTTATTTATAGGAAAAAGTTTTTTGTGAACGCATTATTTTTGATGACACACTGTCCGCCAATGTTACCAGCTTCCATAATATTACACAGTTTTTAACATTTCCGTTAGGATAAATAAGTAAGCCTACTTATTTTTCTATGTCAATAGGTACAAGGTACAACGAACTAATTTGATCGATCATAAAGCATGTGATATCGATGAGGTTTCTCAAGCGATTATACCGGTTCATGTATTTATTTAAGTGAAGAAAAAACATACAAAAGATACAATATTAAAACTGAAGCGATTATAGATACTCAGACCAAGATAACTCTGCAGCGATTTTTACGGCACAGACATGCAAGTATTATTTTAAATATTAAAATGATGATAGTGATGATGACATTTAAATAAAACTTGTACGCTTTTGTGTAAAAATCACTGCACAGTTATGTTGGTCTGACTCTAATTGCCGGGTATGTAAATAATAATGAATTTAATCGATCGACCAAATGCCGAAATGTAACTCAAATTGCATACAATTAAACATGCAATTTTGTTTTTATACCACATCGGTGGCAAACAAGCATACGGCCCGCCTGATGGTAAGCAGTCACCGTAGCCTATGAACGCCTGCAACTCCAGAGGTGTTACATGCGCGTTGCCGACCTTTTAAAAACCTGTACACTCCTTTTTTGAAGAACCCCATACTGTAGACCCTCGGGAAAACCTCGGGAGGGAGCTCATTCCACAGCCGGAGCGTCCGCGGGAGGAAATTCCTCTTAAATCGCACAGTACGCGACCATTTAGGTTCTAGGGTGTGAGGATGAACACCCTGCCGACGGCGAGCGGTGCGGTGATAGAAAGCGGCCGTTGGCATCATGTCAAATAGTTCCTCAGAGCACAACCCATTGTACAAGCGGTAGAACACACACAAGGAGGCAAAGTCTCTCCTTAGACTTAAAGGTTCAATACCGCTTGTGAGTTTGGGATCATCGACGATGACGATCAATTAAAGGTGAGGCGTGTAAAATCCTTATAGTTCGTCAAAAATCATAATGTCTTTTTTTCATTATAACTCTTATTACCATCTATAGTTCGTTTTTTTAGCATTAGAAAGAACTTGAAAGAAGATAAGCGATCTTTACATGTATTTTAGGGGTCATCCATTAATTACGTCACACGAATTTCTAGGTTTTTTGACCCCTCCCCCCCTCCTTGTCACACTTGGTCACATTTGGCAAACCCCTCCCCCCTAGTGTGACGTCACATTTTTTCTACGAAATCGCCAAATCGAATTAAGTAAGTACCTAAGTATTATTAATATTTTATCAAAATATTTTTGACGATATAAATATTAGTAATTTTATAACCCAAAACTGTTTAGGAAAGAATAAAAATGATTATCGTTTAAAAACTTGTTATTTAAATGTACAGCGAATAAAATAATTTAAATAAATTTTCGGTTACTGATGAAGTTAAAGTGACGTCACAAAGTTTGTGTCTCCCCCCTCCCCCATGTCACAATATGTCACATTTTCTTGACCCCCTCCCTCCCCCTAAACGTGTGATGTAATTAATGGATGACCCCTTAATTGAAAAACGCTTTTTAAAAATCAATAACTATTACTTATGAAAGCAGATGAATATAAATGATCGTATTGCAGTCATAATTGTTACATATTTGCCGTAACTTATTTTTAAAATGTGTTTTTCAAATAAAAGACACATCAAGATTGTTTGCCTTATTTCTAATGCTAAAAAAACGAACTATAATTCTAGCATTATTATAGGATGAGTATATATTCGGTTAGTTGGTGACCAATTTTACGGGCGCTATTTAGCGGTAAGCTAGAATAAGAACAACAATACTTACATCTTACCAAATATTGACCTTTGTTTTCGTAATATATGTTACTCAAAATGTATGTTTTACCGAATTTTGGGCTGCTGGAATAGAGTGTGGTGTGGTCGAATATTCGATATTCATGGCATTGCTAAAAAAACTATTCCTAAACTACAAAACGTAATTCAAGACCAAAAAAGTAAGACAATGTTGCCACTTTTTACTAGCACGTCTTTTATTTATGTAAAAATAAATAAATAAAAGTACTTTTTTTAAATAGTTGGAGTAAAATTACCAGAAAAATAAATTATCTTTGAGTGATAATAAAATTTACAAAAATGAATTTACTATTTGACAAATAAATTATTGCAGTCATCATTGTCTTACATTTTTTGGTCTTGAATTACGTTTTGCAGTTTAGGTGCTCGTCCCTTTTTTTAGTTGTTAGTACATACTAGCGTCAGACGAAGACAGTCTGATTCTCTCTATGTTTGAAATGAGACGTTACCTGGCCAACCCTGCATAAAAGAACCCAAACCTGTCTGAAGGTGGTATTCCATATGTACTTATGTCCAATAACTTGGTGCAATGTAATTGCGTCTCACTCTTTTATTAAGCAAAATGTGAGACAAAATACACATCGGACAAAGAAATTGGACAGGTGGAATGGAATACCAATCTTAGTACTCAGGCACAGAATAAGTAATAGTACTACTGTACGGAAAGGACACTTCCTACAAAACCGAAGTTTGACAGCGATTCAGGGTCGTATCGTGATATCCCTTTCTAACTTATGGCACTATCCCTTTCGGCTATTTAGGGTTGTCAAAATTCAAGTCATTATCTTATATGTGATCGTCCACGCAAAGGGACGTTAGGGACGTCAAGTTGTGTCAACCCTAATAATTTATCGGAGCAATGCTGAGCCGAATGAAGCCGAGATTGCCCGAGAAGTGTCTCCCGACCTCCCGACTGACTCAGTTTCAAAAATTTTTATCGAATTTTATTTTTTTCCTGTTTTGACCATGCATACGCTGGCAATATTAATTCAACGTCAACGTCAAATCCGCGTGGCGCTTGTAGTTTAGTTTGTCACAGATGTTCTATATTTTGAAACTGATAAAAAGTGAAATATTCAGGAGTAAACACTCGATAAACATATCAAAATGTTATTTCTACACCGATAAAATTTTTACGGACATGAGAGTTCTATAAGAGTAATATATTAAGGCAAGAAATATCGTCAAAATGAATACCGGCGACGAAGTGTTGTCCTTTATGGATTTGCTGGATTTAGACGAAGAATTAGTCGACGAGCGTCTTAAAACAATCATGGTAAGAGACGATCACTCCAAAAAACATCTGACTTGGGCAATTCAACTTTTACAATACAAGCAACTTATAAATAACAAGGAGGAGACAGATTGCGAGAACGACTTGGAAAGTGACTTTGTTGCAAAGTTAATAAAATATGTTAAAGACGAGACTATTGAAAGTGTGTGCAAAATAACGAATATTGTACTAAATTTGAATCCAACTTCCATAACAAGCAAATCAGAGCATTTATTGCAGCAAATACTGTCTAACTTGGACTTGAGCCCTTCAAACTTCAATTTCAGCACAGAAGATAACTTTGAAAACTGTACATTACTTAGGCTTGATTTATATTTAAAGCTCTGTGATAGTATACTTGATGCAGTTATTGAAAATAATGAAAAACTCTATTTACCTTTCCTGGAAACACCTTTAGAAAATATTCTGCTGAGTAATAATGAAAAACTTAAAACCTATTTCTTGACAAATACTGTGCCAAGATTCTTTGAGGCTGTTACTGGGTATGCTATACTAGACAGAATATGGAATTATTTGCAACAGTTGAAGAATGAGTCAAAGCAAACCTCTCTAAAAGTTTTAAGTTGTTTATCAAACTTCTACTTGCCAACAGTTGACAACAAAGGAAAACTAAAATATGAATCAGAAATAGTTCATCATTCAGAATTCTGGAATGTGATATTGTATGGATTGAGGTCAAATGATGCAATTTTACACAAACTCTCAGTTTATTTGATGAAACGGTCCATAGATTGTATCTGTAATATGAAGACAAATGTTGAGGTCAAATCAGGAGAAACAGTTTTATTTTCATGGAAAATGAAAGATCAGAACAGCATGAAACAAATGTGGAACAACTATTTTATATTAATAGATAGCTTAGAGGAAAAGCAGAGTAATATAGTCCTGCCCTCTCTACAATTATTTGCAAAACTTAATGACATTGGCAATCATTGGTTGAACTGCGTGTTTAATATGGGTCTAAAACATGATAATGCTCAAGTTAGGCTCAAATGTATTGAGTATAGACTGGATGTAAAGATCAACAATACTAAAGAAGCATATACTCTTTTAGAGGCCCTAAATGATTTGAACTTGTATGACCATCCAGAAGAATATGAAAAACTGAATTTTAAGCTAGCAGAGAAAACAAAAGACTTAAATACATTTTGTTATGTTTTTGAAGCAATGCCTTTACTGAAATGGTCACCTGTACCATTCTTTTATCTAAGTCGCATATTAGCTGAGCTACATATTGAAGATGTTACTAAGGCAATGCCCCCTGATAGAGTAACCGAGATTATTAATGAGCTACTTAAAATACCTTGTAATAATTTGGCTGCTAGAAAAGCTATACAAACAAATATATCCCATTTTGTTGGAAAATCATGCACAGGATTTAAGTGGCAAGATTACGCAAACATATACTCTGCATTTAAATTTGATTTAATGTCAAATGAGGCCAAGAAGAAGAACCCTCTATTATTAGGTATAAAAAATAAACTTTCAATACATGACAATAAAATCTCGTTTTTCAAACTAGTGGGTGATTCACATTTGAATGTTGAATTGGGATTATTGTACCTTGATAACCATTACGAAGATTTACCATTATTTCTTGAAATAATTAATGAAAAAATCTCAAGAATAAATGATATTGCTAACAGACAGTATTCAAATAAAATTGAATGCTTCAATGAAGCAATTTATATTTCACATCTCTACAGAAAAACTGTTGGCAAAGAAAATAAAACCAGAGAAACTATCAATTCAATGATAGCTAAGGATATAAAGGTAATATTACAGTATGTTATGACTTTAATTGTAAATGAGGTCATATTAACAATAGATGAAACAAAACTGTTTTTTAAAGAATTGAATTCATTATTACAAAATGAGGATAAAGATGATTTAAAAGATATTTTACTACAGCTGTACAAAACCTCAGTTTTAGTATTAAAAAACAAAGGATCTGACTTGAATAGTAAGGTATTGTGTACATTTATTGTAGCAAATATGGCTAACAATTTGCTACTGAAAAGTAATTACAAACATGAAATGTTCGATCTTAAGGGAATCTTAGAAATAGTAACAAAATTTGAATTTGGTGATAATAAAAGTAAGGAAAGTAATGGCAGATTAAAAAACACGATTTACGAAAAATCCTGTGAAACCATACATTATTTGATTGAAGATGAAAATGACGCTAAAAGAAATTTGAAAGAAATAGATCAGTTTGTAGAAAATGTTATTGAGTGTGGTGGATATGGTTGTCTCAAGTGGACATTGAGGATTGTAAATAAATTGTTACCACTTTTAGCAGAAGAAACAGACAATTTTAACGTAACGCAATTCATTCATAATGCGTGGAGGGAAATAGAAGAACTCAAATCTAATAACCAGTATGCACCATGCATGAAAGAGTTTATTGACTTGATAACTCAAGATGTTCTTTTAAAGAATGCAACTTACAATAACACCATTCTTTTCTATTGTAATAAAGTCGTCGAATATGGCCCAATGAAAAATACACCACTTTACTTTTTAGTAAGGACATTAAACTCTAAAGATATTAATTCTGACTATGGTCAGATAGTTTATGTATTATGTGAGATGTTGCTGTTTTCACCAGTACCGCGGAAAGACCAAAGGTGAGTACCTACATAGGTGTAATATGAAAAGAAATAAGATTCAATAAAAAAAGAGAAATGGCGGTTTACTATTAATTTGTCAGGTACCTATTCATATTCACTAATGGTTTCTGAATTTAGGATTGCTGAAAACGTCGCCGTGGACATTCTCCATAATCCGGAATATGCAGTGAATCAAGATGAGTAAGTTTATTTGCTTAGTGTAGTTATTTATTTTAAATCCTCGTTGATTTGGGAGAACTAAGAGTAGGCATAGGTACCTACCTACTCAAACTAAACATTACGATTACGTATTAGATGTGTTGTTTAAACAATACCAGTTCCTGAAAATCTTCTCTTTGAAATTAAGATATTCTAATTTATTAAATATTTTCTTCTTGCAGGACGGGTATACATTTCAACTTCCAAATACAATTTAACCTGATTATAATTCTTTGCAAGATCTCAGATCCTCAAATTATCAGAGTAGTTTCGGACTTGATCATGGAGAAAATTAACAAGGTGCTGGTAAATAAATGCATGTACCACGGCCATTCCCAGCCACATAGGACTCTGATGAACGCCGTGCAGCATTTATTGTTGATATTGGTGTCGAAACCGAAAGGCGTCGATTTCACTAAAATAGCTGATTGGTGCATGAACTTGCTGGGACGGATGCCTCATCAACCAAGCGTTAGGATTTGTTTGGAGTGGTATACCGCCTTGCATTTATACATGAAGGTAAGCCTGTAGTCT
Source organism: Cydia fagiglandana (assembly GCF_963556715.1). NCBI lineage: Eukaryota > Metazoa > Arthropoda > Insecta > Lepidoptera > Tortricidae > Cydia > Cydia fagiglandana. The sequence continues at coordinate 16,446,271 of NC_085932.1, read as the reverse complement.
ATCACTTTGTGATGCCGTTTGTAATGTATGATCATGAGATTCATGAGTGTAACAAGTATATAATATTTTATTTTAGCAACCTAAAATGGACCAAGAGGTACTCAGTATCCTTCAATCCAAGAAAATTCCGCTCACATCCCAACTAATGATTCTGTACTGGATTTTAAAACACAAAATATCAAACAGCACGTGTAAGTCAGGAGAGTTCGAGTTTGTCATGGCGACCCTGTTGTCTCACACTATGGGTCAAGTGTTCAGTATACGCCTCCTGTCTCAATATCTTGCTTCGAAACTTTACCAACTCTGCAGCAATAAACCCCAAGAATACGGGTACGTATTCAATATCATCGAAAATACGTTCACCGAAAGTCGGAAAGACAAAAACTTTCTAAAGCTTCAAAATGATTATTTTGCCAATGAGTTTGATATAGTCAGAAATTTGACGCCTTGTTTTATATATTATTTTGTGCCGAGATACTGCGAAGTCAGTAATAACGAAAATGTCGATTTGGACTACGTAAGAACTGTTTTAGATAATGTAAAAAATCTTTTATTGGAAGAAAAGTATGATGATGACTTTAGAAAGGAATGGAAAGCAAGTAGCATATCTGACGATGAGGTACTCAATCTGAAATTGTCGAAGAATGCGGAGGTCAACGAAGTTGCCGTGAATGCAGAAGTAGGAACAATCCAGAAGAAATATGTGCCTTGGAAAAACATGAGTGATATAGATGTTTATGAAATCAATAAAAAGGTAAGTAATGAAGAATTTATTTGTAAGTAGAATCAATCTTGTTGCTCAATAGGATACACTATAATGAGCGTAATTATTTTAATCGCCAGTAAATGTGACATGAGATCTTGGTACGAATTCTAATCTATCTAACTTTTAAAACGTAGGTAGAAGCTAGTTATATTATAAAGTTAATTCTCACTAAAATTGAACCCGCTATATAAAAAATCTGCAATTTCAGAGAGAAAGCCCTAGTGACTTGATTGTGGTGGCATCTCTTATCGACAAATTACCGAATTTGGGAGGCATGGCTCGCACCAGTGAAGTATTCGGCGTAAAAACCTACGTCGTGGATAGTTTGCGACATTTACAGGATAAGCAGTTTCAGGGACTGAGGTAAGATATAAGTTAAAAAATAACACCTACAGGTATACCTGTTATCACTTATATTGAGGACAGTCCTTGGATAGTTCTTTGGGTTGCCTGAACACTTATAATAACCGAGTTTGCGTACCACTTGCAACCTTGACATTTCTGGGGTTAGAACATTGAAAGGCATGATGAGGCCATCACTGTATCTCTTGACACTTCTAAGGCCTTCGATACGGTTTGGCATAACTTCTGCAAACATGCTTTTTGCGTATGGAATCACTAGTTTTGCTGAGAAACCGATCTTACCTAGTTGGCGGTGATTGGTGTGATATTGTGGTTATCAATACTGGGTTGCCTCAGGGTCCAGTTCTCTCTATAACTCTCTGTGGTATTAGTCGTATATATTTATTAACGGTCTGCTTAACTCATTCATTCCCAGGAAACTGCCTAGTGGCCGTTCGAAACTTTTGCTCAGATGCCAGACAACCTACTAGGTGGGTTGTTGTTATAGGTAACGTTAGATAAAAACAAGCTACGGCAAAGTACTCACCTGGGAATATATCGCCACTTCCAGCGGGGATTCTACAGTTTGGGCGAACTACTAGTATTTAAATGAAGTTTGTCTAGAAATAGGTGTTTTGAACGCTAATGTTCCAACGTTTTCCAGTGTGTCGGCGGAGCGATGGGTCGACATCGAAGAAGTGCGGCCTGGTGCCCCCCTCAAGGAGTACCTTATTCGGAAGAAGTCCAAGGGATACTCCGTAGTAGCAGCTGAACAGACCTCCTCCAGTTGTCAGTTACAATCGTTCAAGTTTCCCAGAAAAACATTACTCCTCTTAGGGTAAGTTTTTTATTAAGTCCTATTTTTACGTTGATATAAAGCAGATCACGTGTATAAGTATGTACATACCGTAGTCGACTGCTATGCTCGGAATGTATGGCGGGGTACAAAAAATTATGAAATGATGATAACTTTGAATACGCACAACCTGGATTTTTTTTTTAGTTTCGTTTAGAGGATCTGATGGTCATATTGTTTGATACATCAAACTTTAACTTTATGGTGTTAACTGGTGAATAACTTCTAAATTGTTTTCCTTATTTTTTAGAAATAATACGAAAACATTTATTTTGTTTCTTTTAGACACGAAAAAGAGGGCATCCCATGTGATCTACTACCGATGATGGATTTCTGCGTGGAAATACCGCAACAGGGCTTCGTGAGGTCTCTCAACGTGCACGTCACTGCCGCCATATTTGTGTGGGAGTATGCGAGGCAAAATTTCCTGTGATGCCAATTATTTAATATAAAAGTACTGAAACACTGTGGTGAAGTTTTCCATACATATAAAATTTTTTGCGGTATGCAAAAAATGGATTTAACGGCCGGCCTTTTAATATGAAAGGTTACCTGAGGTAGCGTCCATAGAGCTATTAGAACTCGAGGTTGATTCCCGCTACCTAATAAATATGACAACTGTTAAGGAGATAACAGGTTAAAATAACTGCAGTTTGGTCGTTGGCATGATGTCACACAATTGTTCGTTTTTTGAGGTAAGAAATATATTGGTTTGTGTTCTAAATATCGTTTTACTTTATTTCCTATTCTTATACATATTCTGATACTGATAGAGGAAGATAATTTCTTGCATTTTAACTGGATAGCTTATTAGAAGCTCTTCATGTCTCATTTTGGCAATTGTTCAAAAAGCCAAATAAAATATATAGAAACCAGGTTTCATTTAACCATTTATTATAGACAAAATAATTTAACAATTTTCGGCAGTATTGTAACTTTAACTGGTTTTAACTCAAATTCTTCCTTGTCAATCTCTATGGTGACCTCTTTGCCAGGATCCTGAGGCAAAAGTTCCACAGTTCGAGCAGAAATAACTTCTTTGCCCTCTGGCTTGTTTTTCAATCTGTCCCAACCTTCGCTAACAAATTGTGCGTATGAATAGCTGCTCTTCCCCAATATTATTTTTAAAGAGGGTTTCTCCTGCTTCTCTGCAGGCGTTTCTATTTTAAACTCTGCTGTCTTAAAACACAACTCCTCTGTTTTTATGCATTCTGGATTAATCTCTTTTGGGCCTACATTTGCAGCTTGCGTGCTGGGAATAAAGAATGACCATTTCTTTTTAGGTTCAGGCTTTTTTTGCACACAATTAGCACATCCAGCACAAGGTGGCGTGTATTTCAATGTGCCACTGCAATTCCAAGTAATAGAGTCCTTATAACCATTAAAAAGAAATGTGGCATATTCTCTTAAACCTGCAGTAAACCAGTATTTATCTTTCTTGGCCATTGTGTCTCTAAAAGCCCCCCATTCTATAGAACTCATGGCAAAAATTGGTCTTGGGGTTTCCTCCCCATCTGTGATCTGTTCTATTTTGAGAGCATCTTTCCATTCCGTTTTGCCTCTGATTATAGCCATTGAAGCATCAATAAGCTGTTTGACTTTTTCCACATTGTCTGATCCACCAGGAAACAAGCTGTTTCCAAGCTTGTTTGTGCGGCCAAGAGGAAGGACTCCAAGTGGAAAACGATTGGCTTCATCATTTCTGCGGAGGAGACCTAAAATGTAAACATACATAATTCATTATTAACTTCAACCGGAGACAAACAAATTCTTCAAATATAACCTTCATATAACATCTGTTTGTGGTGCCTGTGTGAAGACTGCCACAGTATGTTGTGAATACCATTCTTAATTACCTGTAACTGTCTCTGATAAAGTCCCATCACCACCTGCTACAATGATTGCCTCTGTACCTTTCAAGGTCTCCACGATTTCCTTTGCATTCCCCTCTGAAGCCGTTTGCACAACATCAACTTGCAAACCGGCAAGGTGCAGTAGTGGTTCACAATATTTCTCAAAGTCCTTTTTAGCTGATCTCTTATTGGCGACGGGATTGAGGATCACAGTTACAACGGTAGGATTACGCTCCATTGGTATTAATGCATCTCCATATAGAGCCGCTTCCTTGCATGCAGCTCTCATAAGAATATTAATGCTGCAAGAAATATTACACATTTGAGTATAATAACAAAACACCTAATGTATTCAACCAGACTTTGGAATCTAACAGAATCTTACTCGTATTTTTCCTTTGCTACCGAGGCTCCATAAGCCAATGCGCAAGCCCCTACGACAGATTTTTTCCAATTGTTCCGAATGGTAGTACTAAACTTAACAATTTTCTCCATCGTTATATGCGGGAATCTTGTATTACTTAGTATGGCTCACATTTCAAATAACATTGTTCATTTCTGTGGAATTCCATTTTATAACTAATGTTTTTAGGTTAATCAGCTGTTTTCTAGTAATGTCAGCTTGACATGTAAGGATTCGATCTATGAACGCAGCCATTTCTAGCTATGGTATGGTGCGAAAAGTGTATACTTAGCTTTATAATGTATCAAAACGCTTCATCTGCATCGCTAGGAATCAAAACATAAAGCATCATAGACAACAAAACGTAAATTAGAATTTCTCAATTTTTCACGAATGTAAATTAGTAAATTTAATGTAATTCGCTATGAATTCAGACAAAAAGGATGGAGGAAAGTTACCCGACGGTTGGGTATTATGTAAGTCAAAATCAATACCAGGAAGGAAGTATTACTTTCATAAGAAAACAGGCAGATCTTCTTGGAGTCAACCACAGGTATGTTTCGCAATTTTATAGATAATTCTTGTTTACAATACAAATGTTTATAAATATATTAACATTGCCTGTTTGTATTAAAATCTGAGACACACTTCAACCTTCTTCAAACTATTATTTAGATCTATATAAGCAAAATTGATCAATACATTATATACCTTTTTTCAAGGCTGAAGTTGAACATGATAAAAGTAAGAAAAAGAGTAAAAAGCAGAAGGAAAAACAGGAAAAAATCCAAAAAGAAGAATCCGCTAGAAAATACTTGAAGAGGAAAAGTGATAGTAACACAGAGACTCCAAAGAAAAAGCAAAAGCAAGGTTTGTTTTAGATGTTGCATTTCAGGCTTATAAGAATTTGGTTTCAGGCTAATAATACGCAGCAAAAAGGTGCATGGCAAGAAATAAAAATATCCGTAAAATAGTTCTTACTTGCAACCTTTATTTTGAAAACTTAAGTGATTGTATGTTTTTTAGCAACACCTGTGCACACACCTGAAAAACTCAATTCCAGCATAAAAAAGACCCCTGTAAAACCATTACCGAGCAGATCAAGCAACTCTTCTGGAAAATCCTCAGCCAATTCAAGACTTGCTAAATTAAGGGCCCAACTAGCATCAGAAGCTCTTCATGAAAGTTTAGACTCCACCCCTAAACCTAAAGCCCCGAGAATAAGTCCTAAAGTAATACCACAAACTGAAACACATCATAAAGTTCCAGAATTAAAAAGTCCAATCAGCGAAGCAAAATGTCCAACCACTCATTCACCTGGCAGCGATAGTTTACAGTCTATTCCGTCACCTTCACAGTTTCTAGCAGCTAACAAAATATTATCATCCATGAAGGCTCAATTACCTGAGGAGTATAATAATAAGTCTGTGCAAAAGGACACTTTTGCAGATATTGAACAGGGCATCTGTAATCAAACAGCGGATTACCCATTCATGAAGCATCCAGCAACGCCTCCACAGTTTTCTGAAGCTAGTAAGTTGATGTCGGCTATTAAGTCTAAATTAAGTTACAAAATGAAAGATGAACCTGTGGTGCCTGTGAAGACATTTTCTAGTGCAAAGGAACGGCTGGAAACACTTAGAAATGATTTAAGTAATGAAGCTATTAATGAAATGGAAGATTGTTTGGATGATATTGTATTCCCTGAAGAAGCTATGGAGGTTGATTGTAAAGAGGTTAGTATGATTTTAGTTATTACTTATTGAGCACATTTTGATGTATTAAATTCACCTGAGTATTATATTAAAATAAAGCAGAACAATAATAACAAATAAATAAATAATAACTCTTGACTCATTTCCACCAAACACTGCTAAGAACCATCTTATAGACTTATGATTATAAAAAAATGGTTCATCTCTGATAGCTGCAATGCTGCTTTGACCTCCAAAGACGTCAACTGACGCACGCGGCGACAGACCAATTTCAACTTTCGTACATTCTGATAAGGTTCATGATGCACCGCGTACAATAGGCGTGGCTTCCAAAGTGTTAACTAATATACCCCTCTTTTTGCCTGGGGAGTAAAAATGAGCAGCAAACAAGTTGCTATTTTTTTTTATGTGATTAAGATACAGATTACAGAGCGATAGGTCTTTTACTATAAGGCCAACCCCAAAATCGCGAAAAAAAAATCTGTGTGATACATTTTGGTGAATCACTATGTCATTGTTTTGTATAGAATATCCCTGCATATTTTAATATTGTTTTTATAACTTACAGATCAAGAGCCCACCCCCCACACCAGTTATCCAATATGAGCCTCCTCCTAAAATACCAAATCACAGTACAGGAAATGAGACAGAAGATGTTGTGCTAGTTGTTGACACAAATATTTTTATCCATGAATTAGATGTTATTAAGAATGTTCTCAATTCACACATAAAAGGTAAGGTAAAAGTCATAAGAGCTATTTCCAGTTTACAACACCACCATAATAGTTTTATAACAGTGTGGGAATTACTGATTAATAAATTTATAATGAGATTTTGTCATATTGTATGGCCTCTCCCTGGGTCTTTTAAAATAGTTCCATAGTTTTTATTCTATAGAATGTATATGTCACCGTAAAATTGTAAACACTTGTCAGTTTATAATATCGCTAGTTAGATTATAAACTGACAGCAGGGAGATTATAATCTAACCTAACCTACGTTAGATTATAAACTAACGGGTTCACAATCTTACGGTGTCATATACAGTCATCTGATGTGTGAATGATAATTATATTTGTTTTTATGTTCCGAAGATTGTAACTAGGTATGTCAAATTTTGATTTCATCGCAATCAATAGACTTTTGGTAATTCCGTACATGGCGGGAAGTTGATATCTGGCGTGAAAAAATTGAAGAAATTTGAACCTTATGTAATTTTATTTTAAGTTCAAATTTCTTCGGTAGAATATCTCGAGTTATCAACTTCTTCCCGCCATGTACGGAATTAGTCTAAGTTCGAACAAACAGCTCATAAAAATATAAGTAAATTATCCACGTACTTGGCTGACTAACATATTACCAAGTTATGTTACAATATTGATCCCTCAAAGGCCTTTGTACTTCTTACTAATTGTATATTATTTTTATTTTATTTTATTTATTTTATTTATTAGGAAAACTTACAGAAAACTTTAATATGTCTTTTTGTACAATAAAGAGTTTACTACTACTACTACTACTACTACTACTACTACTACATTACCTATTGTCTCCACCCTCAGGTTACAAGGAACAGCCAACGCTCCTAGTTCCCTGGCGGGTGATCAATGAGCTGGATAGACTGAAAGACAACAACAACGGTAACGGCGCCATTTGCAAACGCGCGAGGGCCGCTATGGACTACCTTTACAAATCACTGCCGGAAAATAATAGGATAAAAGGTATCATATATTGAAATACATATAATTTAACCCTTTTCCAGGCCGCACCAATCTACAAGATTTTCCCAAAAAAATCCATTTAATTCCAGCTTTGATGATTCATTTGAAGGCAAGTCACATTTCCCGAAAATGCAATCTATTTTGAACCTTAAATCGGAATGCCAAAGTTGAAATTCTATTGGCGCGTGTTCGACATATCGTACTATGCCTGGAAAAGCGTTAAGGAACCTCTTCTAGTATGACCTATGATTTTTCCAAGTTTTTAGGGTTCCGTACCCAAAGGGTAAAACGGGACCCTATTACTAAGACTTCGCTGTCCGTCCGTCCGTCTGTCCGTCTGTCTGTCACCAGGCTGTATCTCACGAACCGTGATAGCTAGACAGTTGAAATTTTCACAGATGATGTATTTCTGTTGCCGCTATAACAACAAATACTAAAAACAGAATAAAATAAAGATTTAAGTGGGGCTCCCATACAGCAAACGTGATTTTTGACCAAAGTTAAGCAACGTCGGGCGTGGTCAGTACGTGGATGGGTGACCGTTTTCTTTTTGCATTTTTTCCGTTTTATTTTTGCTTTATGGTTCGGAAGTTTCGGAACCCTTCGTGCGCGAGTCCGACTCGCAATTGCCCGGTTTTTTATTATATAAAAAAATTGTCAATAGATTTAAAGGATTGAGTTATAATGACTCTTTTAAGTATGGCCATAATAGATGGATTGGTGATACTGATTTGTATACTGTACAAGAGTACCTACATGATTTTTTTTGCTTTTCCAGGACAGTCGCTTAGAGACGCAAATTCACATATACATCCGTGTGAGCTTCCAGATGATGAAATACTGAATTGTGCGTTACAACAAGCAGGGAGGGGTAAATCTGTGGTACGTACCTACATTCATAGTGATAGAATAAAAAGATATAGGTTCCTTATTAGGAAATGATTGATAGGTATGGGAGCCTTTTTATAATCAGAACAAGCAGAAAGTGCTAACAGTAGCAGTTTTTGAGTAGCCCATTTTAAGGTTGGCCGCAGACGTTCGGAATCCGTACGGAATGACAGGTGGGAACGGAACGTCACTCTACAAATGCATAGCGCTGTCTCGCTTGCACATGTCATTCCATACGGAAAATTCTGAATGTCTGCGACCAGGCTAAACCATAATCGTGGATTTTTATTTATTTCACAGTTAAGTTTTCTAATATCTGGGAGACCGAGTTTTGCTAGGAAAACTAAACAATGCGCGTTTTCCCAGAAATGAGACCTAGCTAGATCGATTTATCGCCACCGAAAACCCCCATGTAGCAAATTTCATCGAAATCGTTAAGGCCGTTTGCGAGATTCCCGAAATATACATATAAATAAACAAGAATGGCTCGTTTAAACTTTAAAGGTATTAGATTAGTTTAACAAATTTCATCACACTTTCAGATCCTACTATCAAACGATAAGAACCTATGCAACAAGGCGGTAGTGAACGGGCTGCGTTGTATAGGGCTGAGCGAGCTGAAGCCCCTCCTGGAGAGCAAGCCGCAGGTGGCGCCCGACCCGGACCGCGCGCACACCGTGCTGCGCCACCGCGACACCATGCACCAGCTGCTCGCCAACATACTCGAGGTAGGAGCTGTGGTATCACTTTACCCTCCTTTCCCCTCTCCTAGCAATGGCCCTACCCACTAACACAGAATAAATAATAGTACTGCCGTACAGAAAGGAAACTACCTACAAAACCGAAGTTTGGCAGCGGTTCAGGGTCGAATCATGCTGTCCCTTTTTAATATATGGCTATTTAGGGTTGTCAAAATTCAAGCTATTATCTTATTTGTGGTCGTGCACGCAAAGGGACGTCAAGTTGTGTCAACCCTAAAAATTGCTCTGAGCAATGCTGAGCCGAGCGGAGCCGAGTTTGGCCGAAGTCAGGAGTTTCGCACCCCTGCCACTAACCCACTCCGCTCCGGCGTTTCACCCTCTTTGCCGTTCGTTAGGGCGCATTGTCGATGTCATAATTCCACGACGGCGCCCTCGGGCAGCCCCGGCTTATCGCCAGGGCACCCTTAAAATGAGGGGGGGATCAGAAACGCTTGATCCCCCTACGACGTGTGTGGGGCCGTGCAATGCGGGTCTGGTACCCGCCGGCCTCAATATACTCGTATGTCTGAGTGTGCCACAGACCACCTCACCTCAACTACTAAATAGAACACAATAGACAATCGAGGTAACCTCATACATAAAAGCGCCGCTTCGGTTCAAATTTAGTATGACAGCCACCACTTATTTCTATGTCGATTGTTATGGTTTCACTCATGTAAAATACAACTCAGTTGTGCTAGTATAATTACACCTACGTGCGCTTTGTAAACGCTTCATAATGCGGTTCCTGTCTAGTCTGTGGAGCGAGTCTTGAGCTCAAAATGAAGAAAATTCAATATCCATCAATTCTCGCGTAAAGCCTACATTTATTGAATGTTTTCAGAATGAAATGCGAGCGAAATACAACAATTTATGGAAGCATGTTCTCTTCAAACCGCCGCCTTGGACGCTAGCAGATGTGCTGCAGTGTTTGCTCAAGCACTGGGTGGCGGTCTTCAACGAGGTCTTCCCAAGAATAGAACATTTAATTACTGACTTGAAGAATTCTCTAGCTTCTATTGAAAGAAAAGGTACACTAAATGAACACTCTTAATATGCACTTTTGACCAAACGTCCCGTCAGATTATTATTCCGTTAGGATTTTTGATTTTATATTTCTATTCTTTTAATTGTCTATAGAAATTTCGACTTTTAATAAGTTTACTTAGCGCCACTTGCACCATCCCACTAACCCGGGGTTAACCGGCTAAACCTGGAGTTACCATGGGTACCAGTACAATTTGACACTTGGTCAACGGTTTAACCGCTTAACCCCGGATTAGTGGGATGGTGCATGTGGCGCTTTTATTTATCAGCTTTTCTAAAACAAATTTCCATCAATTTCTTTACAGACCCGAAGTCTCTGTCACAATCGGAAGTAACGAATTTCAAAGAGCTCTGTCTGGACATAGCTCGTAAATGCCTGATAATCCCCGAATACATGGAGCTAGCCAAGATGACCGTGGAGCGACTGGAGAAACGAGATCCTCGGCCAGAGTTGCCCGTTATAGAGGCCTTTGAGGGAATCTGGACTGTGTTCTCTAGCTACTGGTGAGTTTGACCCCCGGGCCTGAAGTTGGCCCATTTTGAGGGGGTATGTGGGACTCTTACCTACCGGTTTTTTCCACTGAGGAAGAAGGGGAGGGAGGAGCCTACCCAAGTACCCACTAAATGGCTTTTCCCACAATGTGCCATTTGGGGATAGTTTGGGGAGGCGTCCTGGGATCGGGAACATTCTACAACGACGAGTCTGACTTATAACCTGCCCAAATTTAAAAAAGTTAATTTAGGTATGGGTTCATCAGAAGAAAACAACAAAAAAATACAATAGTCAAAAATAAATACTTTGGCTATTTTGTTTGAAAGTCTGAAAGTCGTTAGCGTTTGAGTATTCTCTCTCGCAAAGAAACTTACAAATAGATGTAGATGGTTAATTTTTTCACTAATTAAGGGAATAAAAATAAGAAGATGAATAATCATGTTAATTGTTGATGCTTGTCTGTGAAGGAAAAACACGTTCATTGTTACTCATTTTTCGTCTTTCCAACTACTTTTATGGTGACTTTAACTTATCAGTGCAAAGTTGGCGACGGGCTTGGGCGTGGAGCACAGCATAGAGGACAAGCTGCCGACGGATGACCCCCTCGACGTGATCACCAGCAAGCTGCCCATGTTCAGCAACCAGGTCAACTATCTCACCATGGCCATCAAAGGGTGAGTCGTCATACAAATACAACTGCCTGCGGCTAACCTCTTTGCTGATGTTAAGTTAGGTAGCAGAGTTTCCAAGGGTGCACTTCAGTAGTAATAATTGTGCTTGTGAAACCTCTGGAACTGCAGGCGTCTGGCTGCTGGTGGAGCGGCTGTTTGCCACCATCGAATATTGTCAGTCTTTTCGGTAATTTTTAAGGAAGACTGCTATAGACGAACTTCGTGACGCATCTACAAATAGGTATATGTAGGTTTTAACATTAAATCTGAGGAAATATTTGAGAAGAATAACAAATGCCTGAACAATGATGCTTTACCTTTTAGGCAATGTTATAATTTACAGAATTAAATTGCGTTCCTCGTTCACTAATTTTCTGAGACATAAATAGAGTAACAGAATATTTTTCAAAAATTAACGAGATTTTCTTTTATTTTCAGCGCATTAAGTATAGACCCTTCAGACCCGAGCTTGGACGAGCACGTGTCGCGCCTGGAGATGGTGTTCAAAGATTCGGTGAACCTCATAAGCCGCGACAGCCGCCAGATCCACACGCACAGCCTGAGGATATTCTGCATCAAGTGCAGGTACGTCGACACATGTCAACGTTATGTCAAGGTCACTGAGAGTTCATCTTGAAGTATGAACTAAACAAGAAAATTGCGTTTTTGTCGGCGAAATATTGCGTTTATGTATATAGTTGCCATACAATCTTTTTTTAGATATAATGTGAGGAATCGAATGGTATCCTTATGTATCGTATTTGGAAGTAAAAAAAAGCTTAAATTTAGAAACTTTCAGGTGCTGTATTTTTGTATTCATTCCATTTTTTTTTTAATATCCACAATATTGTGATAAATTGCTCATTTTTTATCTATTTAACTAGATTTAGTTATAAAATGCAACATGTGTCAACAACCCAATTTTCGCAGGAACATGCTGGAAGAGGCTCACACGAAGTTCGCGCAGCTGAAAGAGCTGCTCGACACCTGCAAGGAGCGCGTCGCGAGCAAGTAGAACCTAATGTCGTGGTCAGTTACTCGAATATTCCGTCTAGCGTGTTAGGTCGCCGTCGTTGGGGGGCTATTTGGATACTCCGGAGCTAGGCAACAGTATAGGTGCGTCCAGATCTGACGGGTGTGAATAGTAGGTACGCCATTCTCAAACATCTCATATAATGCACGCGAGTTGAGCTTTGCTTTAAAGCAGCGGTCGGCAACCTTTTAGTAGCCAAGGGCCACATAGCAGTTAACGAAGTGGATGCGGGCCGCACTTTGTTAATATTTATGACTTTATCAGCAGAGCTCGGATAGGGTGAGCTATTTGCCTTATAATTTGACATGTCTTATGTCATATCTTAAGGCAAATAGCTCACCCTATCCGAGCTCTGTTTATCAGACATTGTCGTTATTGTATATTGACAAATATTACATATAAAATAGCCAGGGCGGCCCGCGGGCCGCTGGTTGCCGACCGCTGCTTTAAAGTAATGTGAAAGACTCAGTGATATACATTCATTCTTATTTTAACCTTTTGAACGCTAAACGGTGCATCGATTTGGCGTGCCACTGACGCCACGGGGGTAAAATTTAGTTTTGTGAATAAATAATGCCAACCTAAAAGTGGCGTGTGTTTGAGTAGATTTTCATCAAAAAACGATCGACATCAAATGCCGTCTTTGGCGTCGTTGTCACGATTTTGTGTTAACGTCAATTGCCGTCTGTGGCGTTGAAAAGGTTAAAGAAACTAAGGGTTATGTTTTTATCATCAACAGTGTCAAACACAAAAGCTGTCACTCAGACGCCACGTCACCGAAGCGTCAAAACTGAAGTTCAACTTTATGTATGACGCACGTAGGTCTATATTGCTGTGTGGTATGTGAATGATTAATCCGTTTTTGGCGTTGGACCTACGGCACAGAATAATAATAGTACTAGCCTACGGTGCATATATTTCCGTCATTGGCGTCCAAAAGGTTAAGAATAATTGTCTATTGCTTGTGGCTTTTAAGCGCCTTCGCCAGATCTGAACGCACCTTAACATACCATGGCGATGGTATAAAATATTCGAACTTAAATCGTTTGATCCCAAAAGTTTCCAATAGCCCGCTTCGACGGCACTTATTTTTACGGCCGCATTTAGTTTATGTATAAGTATACAATTTGTATACAACCTTTTTACGACTATTTCTATACTGTTATAGTTATTGATTTAATCATAGATCGTGATGAGTTGCACGTTCTTCGGTATCTGTACTAAATGTTACACTTGATTCATATCTAATCATTCGGATATTATCAAGCTTGGTTTTTATTCTCAGTATGTGTAGTAGTACAGAAATATACAATAGTTGATAATCATTAAATGTCTAATTAACGTTGTAATAATTAGATACATAATTTAATGGCATTCTTGTAAAAAAAATGTAAGTAACTCTGACCGCGACTGTACTTAAGTCTAGTCCGCAATTTGTACAAAATTGTACCAATATAGGGAATATAAACAAAATATTGAAGATTCCTTTTGTAAGTTTTAGCACAAAATTTTAGCTAGTCCGGAATTACATTATAATCAAAGGATGAATATAAATCTCAATCAAAGGATGAATACTCGTAAACATCTTAATCTGCCATTTTGACTAATGAATTTGTAAGAAAGGAGTAAAATATAAATTAACTAATTGAGGCTTTTAGGGCGTTTACGAGCTTAAATCTAATCTATCTATTTGTCTTATATTTTATACTTCTAGTACAGTAATAAAAACATTTGATGAGAAGACACGATGCTATTTGTAAAGGGGCCCACAGATTACCAGTTCGCCGGAGGATATCAGTCCGTCAGTTAAACGCAAAAATTGACAGTTCCGAACAAACAACAGGCTGATATCGTCCGGCGAACTGGTTATTTGTGGGCCCCTTAAGATTGAATCAGTGTTATTAATTTCTTATTATGAAATATAACTGCATCCCTTCTTAAGGGAATTCACTACATCTATAGTCAAAAAATTGTAACTTGACTATACATACAAAGGATTATTCACTACATCTGTAGTCAAAAAATTGTAACTTGACTAAAATTTTGCTAAAACTTAAGAAAGGTACTTCAAAATGTCTTCTAAGACTGACTAATCAATATGTTTTGACATTTATTTTAGATGTTGCTTATTCGAGCGTTGCTTTATTAATGCCGAATAGTGCAATACTTAGAGAATATAACCAACGGAGTGGTCATTAACAGGCGTTCCCCTCTGTCGAAAATAGGCGGCCAATGGTCAACGACATGTCAACCACATGTATGGGTTGACGTTTATCTGACATGGTTATGTTTACGTTATGTATACATTTGATGTGCTCCTCCCCCGCAAAAAACGGCAGACTATTTTGTACCGAAAATTATAGACATGGCGTCTCCGTTGGTTATATCCTCTAAGGTGCAATAGAATACTTTATTAAGTAATTTTACTTTCTTGCACACTTTTGGGGTTATACAGTATTTTTATCGGTGACGGGCGGAATAAACGAGCCCGTTCAGGGGTAATCCGAATCGTTGTTTCTTGTAAAAATAAATAAACCTCGTTTACACAAATATGGATTGGTATCATTGCTACGCTTTATTTCGAGTCAAGCAATAAAAATACGTACTTTTATGAATATTTCAAGTTTTCTTAATCCTATTAGGCTTTGTCGGGTAACGTGAAATTTATTTTATTATAACCTAATTGTATTTTAGTAAGTATGTAAAGAATCTGAAATTTTCGCTGCAGTTCGAAATAATCAAACTGAATAAACATTCGTCTACTTCTGATTGTATCCTGATTTAAAGATTGTTAGATAGTGCCTATTATCAAATAATTTGTTCATCGTAGTATGAGAAAAGGGTTAGTAAATTTAAGAAAAAATCGTGCCTCGAGTTTGACATACGAATAACATGGCGTTATACGGCGCCATATGTTTTGTGGTAGATAACTGAATTGTTAAACGTCGTCTAGCAAAGCGACATCTACTTCAGCTGTCAAATTGGAGGCAAGACTTTTGTCTTATACTTAATACCTCTTTTACAATTAAAATTATTTTGAAATAGTAAAATAATATCGCTTATGTTAATCTGAATCCCAGAAAGACAGTATTTGTACTATGTATGTAATGATCATGGTATTTATCATTTGAAGTTGATCCCTTTGTTCTCACTGTTTCGAAAGTGCTATTCGGATTTTCAGATTCCAGAGATATCAATGTTTTGGCGATTTTCGTTTGTTTTACAAAATACTTTATACTATCTAAGTATAGTTGTAGTACTACTGAATTTCCCATTAAAATGTATATAAATTAAATATATCAGTGTTACGGGTAATTGTACAGTCTGCATTGAATACATCAAAGAGGTCAATATTCTTTAATATCTAAACACACTATGACCACTGTAATCTGTCTTGTTGTATTATAGGTATAAAATTAAATCATAAATTAATTTATTATAGTACCTACTTATTATATAGGTTATATTATTATAGGTTACTTATCTTTGTATGTAAGAACTGTATGAGATAGAATATGTAAATATATTTGTAAATAATATTAACGGTCTTTAGATACTTTGGAGTTTAGATATAAATTTAAATTCTCAGCCTAGACCATGCCTAGACAGTGGACGCCGTTGGATTAAATATAACTGGTAGAATCTGTACAAATCCAATTAAGGTGTATTCGGTTAATACCGAATGTCGGATAATTCCGAAATTTAGATGAAAATCACCCTTAATTCCATCATAATAAAAGTCTCCTTTCGGAATTATCCGACAGTTTTCGATATTCGGAATTACCCGAGTAAACCTTAATCAATAATTTGTTAATACTGGTTTTTGTATGTTACGCTAAAACTTTAGACAAAACTGAAGTATGAATTAACCTGTACGTATCTTTTATTTCAAGTATAAACATGTAATATTACTACAATGTTAACATTTTCTACAGCCACAGCGCATTGTTATTTACAAAATGCTTGTGATTAAAATAAGGTATACGGTATTGTACGTGAGTAACTTTGGTTTAGTTAAAATAATGTAGTTTACGGCATTGTCGCAAAATAGATTCTAGTGTATACAAAATGTTCACTGACTAACACACCCGTTGATTGACTGGAAAGTCTGGAAAACACCCAAATGAAATGCTTTCTCTCTCTGTTCTTATAATTTATGCTTATCTATGGCTTAGTAATGATAGTAATACAATTCAATGAAATTCCTCGTTGCATGTATATGTTTTGTTTTCTGTGTGGACCGTTTTTTTTTTTGTAATTGGGCTCTGTTAAGCACATAGTCACAATATTGTGTCCCTAAACTCTAAATGATGAAAAAAAAATAGCCTGTCAAACCACTTTGTCAGTAGAAAAATGCACAAAATCAACTTTTCTATGGAACGATAAACATTCGCGACTACATTTTTTAAATTTGCCGCTTTTTTCTACTGACGGAAATGGCTTGGCAGACTATATATCTTTGTAACAATTTCAGCACGAGGTGTTTTTGGCCAGTAAACTTTATAAAACCTCACTGTGTGTTAATTTTTTTGGGTTTTATATCACTTGTCTATTGGATGAACTATCCACCAAACTACACTCTGTGATGTTTTCGATACATATTCCCCTTGTAAAATGTTGTATAAAGATGTTAACGATAATGTTGAATGTTAGCTCATAAAGCGTCTAATATACTTGCTATATGGCGTAAATAAAAGTGAACAGAGGAGGATGGGAATGTTTTGTTTTGCTTACCCTTTCCCTTTTATTTATACAGACGGATTACAATCCGATGCACGCCAACTGCAACATCGGCGTGCAGTTCCCATACAAGTTGCAGTCGGGTTGCAGTCCGTCTGTACCGGCCCTTAGTCATTTCACCAAGAGTGATAACTTGTACAGATGTAGTGCATAATTATATTTCCTCGTATTTTCTCGGAAAAGTTCGTATTTGTCATGATTTTTTTTTTGTCATTTCCACCCGCTTGAGTTAATTACCTACAGAAATGAAGGTATACATACGACAATTACAATACAATACAATTATGCATATGACACTCTTCTAGAGATCCTGGTAGTATTATATTCTTTGATCCTGGTCATCCTTTGGTCCTGGTACATATCTTGAAGAAAAAAAGTCGGTTGACTTATGACGGTGTAGATGGTAGGGGGAACTATGTTATGTACAAGAGAAGACGCGGAGAGTACATATACAAGTATATTTACAATATTATTTACATCAATTTACAAATTCCACTGTAGAAGATAGAGAAGCTATAGAGAGTACTCTCTCCAGGCGGGTGTTATGCCTGGGGACCGAAGTCCACTGAGAGTTGTTGAAGTTAAGTATATATATAGCGTTCTAGACGTAGTATCTTCTCAGCAGTTTGTGCGTTCTAGCTCCCTAACGCCATCCTGATGCCATCCATTATGGCACGAGGAGACGCCACAACGGTTTTTTCACATTGGATGCAAATTCGCACGCCGCTGCGGTGTGTGAGTGGGACATCGCTATATAAGCACATAGCGCTGTCACGCTCATACACCGGAGCGATGTGTGAATTCGCATCATAGCCTAAGCAAATTAGAAAAATCTGCGGAAATAATTCGTGTAGTTTTGAAAATTGGTACAGGTATACCTTGTGGTGTCCAGATAAACATACTAAAAGTCCTCGAGGGTAGGGGGTGTGCTGGGGGTGTAGAGGGGGTTTGAAGGTACTTTTTTTCATATTTTTGCTCATATCTCGAATATCTGTACGAATAGCATTATAATTACTTAAGATAAAAGTTTTAACATAAAATTTACTACAAATTTGGTTATGTTTATTTTTACTCTGCGATCAATACTTTAGGGGCTACAGGCTGTTAAAGTTTAATAAGTAATATAAAATAGACGGTTTAAGAAAACGTCGTTTTTTTGTAATTGTTCATCACAAATAAAAAAAATAGCTTAGAGTAAGCAAGCTAAGCAACCTGCTGATAAAATATAAAAAATAGGCCATATGCATGTCTGGCCATGCTCAGTGTAGGGTTCCGTAGTTACCCGTCTGTCAAAATAGACTATTTGCCATAACTCAAATACAGCTGTACCGATTAGGTTCGCTATATTTTTCCTTGAAAGTATTTACTAAGTTATGTTTTCACGATTTTCTTCATATTTTTTGGACCCATGGTTCAAAAGTTAGGGGAACTAAGGGGTAAATCACAACTTTTTTTCTTTCAGATCGATTATTTCCGAAAATATTAAGTTGATCAAAAAATAGTTCTTGAACACCCTTATTCGTTTTGAAAGACCTATCCAACGACACCCCACACTATAGGGTGGAAGCGAAAAAAAATTTCATCCCCACTTTAATGTAGGGCAACCACCATAAAAAAAAAAACTAGTTTTCATGTTTAAATTTGACACGAATATATAAATCAGTTACGCTGACAAAGTTGTAAAATATAAATTAGAAAAAATATTTTTTTAGGGTGGCTGCCGTACATTACATTAATTTAATTAATTAATTAATTAAAAAGGGGATGAAATTTTTTTTCGCTTCCACCCTATAGTGTGGGGTGTCGTTGGATAGGTATTTTAAAACGAATACGGGTCTTTGAGAACTATTTTTTGATCTGCTTAATATTTTCGGAAATAATCGATCTGAAAGAAAAATAGTTGTGTTTTCCACTTTAGTTCCCCTAACATTTGAACCATGAAAGTAAAGCTTAGAGCTTAGAAAGTAGACTTTCAGAAAAAAATATAGCGAACCTAATCGATTAAGCAGTTTTTGAGTTTTTGCAAATAGTCTATTTTGACGGACGGTTAACTACGGAACCCTACACTGAGCATGACCCGACATGCTCTTGGCCGGTTTTTATTATATTTTATCAGCAGGTCATTTAGCTTGCTTATTCTCAATTAAAATTTTTATTTATGATGAACAATTATGAAAATACGACGTTTTTTTAAACCGTCTATTTTTTATCTCTTATTTAACTTTAACAGCCTGTAGCTCCTAAAGTATTGATCGCAGAGTAAAAATAAACATAACCAAATTTGTAGTAAATTTTATGTTAAAACTTTTGTCCGAAGTAATTATAGTGCAATTCGTACACATTTTCGAGATATGAGCAAAAATATGAAAAAAGGTACCTTCAACCCCCATCTACACCCCCAGCACACCCCCTACCCTCGAGGACTTTAAGTATGTTTATCTAGACACCACAAGGTATGCCTGTACCAATTTTCAAAACTACACGAATTATTTCCGCAGCTTGCCCAAATTCGGCTTAATTTGACGTGGCTATTAATTTGACGTGGCTATCAGTTTGATTGCCGCGTAGCACTGCTATTAGAAAGAGACCCAACGTGTAACGTATTAGTATTATGCTTTTCGATATTTTGGAGTTAAAGTGAACTTATTGAACTTATATTATTATACTTATTTCAAATAAACATGGCAAAGCATATTATTATGATTGCGCCATACTTCCGCTCAGCCGCTTTTTTTGTCCAGCTACGCATGATATGCGCAAGCGCAAGCACAATAATAAAATGGGACCAATTATGTTTGAATCCATGCATAATTGTATAAAAAAAATAGTCGCACATGACATTGACGTCAGTGTTGCCAACTTGGCATTAATGATGCCAGATCTGGCATATTTTCACTCGCTTTGGCACCAACATTTTCCATTTAGCATCTGGCATATTTTTTAGCATAATTTACTCTAAGCCAAGTTTGCAGCAACAATATGCGCCATCGCCTTATGTGGTTCATATTTTCATATGAATTTTGACTTTGGTGGACGGATGGACGTCAGCGGACTATATAAAGTTGGTCAAGCAGATCTTGTCAGTAGAAAAAGGCGGTAATTTAGAAAAATGTATGTGTTTTAAGTGTCTAATTTCAAGTGATATTTTAGCATTTTTTTAGCATAGGTGGTTAAAAAATCTTTGGCATAATTTTGGCATAATCTAGAAATTAGTCTAGCATATTTTCAAAATCCGAGTTGGCAACACTGATTGACGTATGTCATACCATGACAACAAGTGATTTGGAGGTTATAAAAATGATGCAAATCGGTATCAATAAAATAAAATAAATAATTTACTGAAATTAGTGCCATTTAAATATGTCTAAACTGCGAAACATATTGCAGACATCATACTGTCGCTATTACAGTCAAAAGTCACACAAGAAATTGCCGATAATATCGTGTAAGCGGCCAGAATACAACCACTTTGAGGGGCAATCGTATAGCAAATTCGATGGCGTTAAATTGGCCTCCTCGGGTTGGTTGCACGCAAAATCTAAAGGTGATTATTTCACAATATACGGGGATGCGAACAAGAAAGAAGAGAAAGATGTATTTAAGAAAAGTTTCAGCGATATAGGCGTCAGACAGGAGCTCATCGAGGTATTGATAGCGCAAGGCTACGAGTTGCCAACTGCTATCCAAGCGAAAGCCATCCCGTTCATTCTTGAGGGATATAACACTGCCGTGACGGCGGAGACTGGTTGCGGCAAAACTTTGGCCTATCTGTTACCTATCTTCCAGCATGTTCTGGAGTGGAAGAAATGTGTCAAAAATGAATTTAATAGTCCCTTAGCTGTTATTATTACACCAAGTAGAGAACTAGGTAAGTTTTTTAAATTAAAGTTATGATTTTTCCTGCCTTGTTGAGTAATTTAAAAGTCTTCATATATTATAATCAAAAACCATGCCTAATATTTGTTTCACTTTTATATTTTTGACTTTATTTGGGGATAAACATAATTGTACCTTTATGCTACAAAGTGGTTTATTGAATGTAACATGTCAAAACTGAAAATATATCTACTTGTTTATTTCACAGCAACACAAATTGGAGAAGTTGCCCAAAACATGGCACATAACCTAAATTTGAATGTCACAACTCTGGTTGGTGGACGAACCAAGCAAAAGATGTTAAACCCGCCTATAGAATATTGCGATATTCTGGTGACCACACTCGGAGCGTACAGCAAACTGGTCACTACCGGCATTTACAAGATTCACAATGTCCACCACATGGTGCTGGACGAGGCTGATACACTGCTCGATGACAGCTTTAGTGGGAAATTGTCACACTTGTTAAAGAAATACCAGGTAATTTTGTTGTAGTAGTACTATAGTATTTTATAATTTATTCTAGATAGCCAATAATGTTAGGAAAAGTCTCTTTTAATAATTGTATTTTGATATATGTGACGTTCCACGGTAAAAGGTACCTCTTATGTCGCATAGCGTCGCAATAATATTGGAGCGGCGTTAATAATAGCGTAAGCGCCAACCGCTATAGAGTACCTTTACCCGTGGGACGTCACATATGATCTCATTGCTTTATTCACACTTCCTTGTAGCCTTTAGATTCCTCTTCTACACATACTACAGAGTTCCCTTTTTTCACTTTCCACCTGCATTATATGCCTAGCTCTCGGGCATAATAATATTTGAACATGTAAACACAAGTGTTGCAGGTAAACACCTGCAACATTTCAGCTTAGTTAAAATAAATTGAAAATTACGCAATTCACATGGACAAACGAAAATAGACAGGCACTGTATTGTTTACTTGTAAAAAATGATTATTAACAGAGTATATATTTTAATTAATATCTTTCAGATTCAATTTAAAGTACAGCATCAGATACCTCCAGTGGGCTGTCAGTTGACGCTAGTAAGTGCTACATTGCCGCATGAATTGCCGGACTCTGTCAGCGCATTTGTGGATCCACAATCTTTAAAGACAGTTACCACCTCCAAGATACATAGGATACTGCCTCATGTTCCTCATAAGTAAATATTTCAGATTTTTTTTGGACTAAATTAATATTATGAACAAGTGTTTTTATGTATGAAAATTATATCACAAATTCATTTAAGGTTACAACATGATAGTAGTGGTGGCCTACTTTAAATTGGCATATATTATATTAAAATATCAACATAGTTACTACAAAATAATATTTAAAAAAATTTAACAAATTTTGGTGCATTTTACGGTAAGTAGGGTAATTCGCCAGTAACTGACCACCGGCCAATAACTGGCCACCCTAAACTTAAAATAAAATCTATTCACCTATAAACAGAATTCATTTTAGTATAAGGTTTCAATAAGTGGCCAGGCCAGCCTTCAATAACTAGCCGCCTTATACTAAAATGAATTCTGTTTATAAGTGAATAGAAATCATTTTAGTTTAGGGTGGCCAGTAGTGGCGTATTACCCTACATCAAATAAAAAAAAATGATAAGATACAAAGTATTATTTTTACAGATTCCTGCGCCTCGGAAAAGCACAAAAACCAGTGGAACTTCTAAAACTAGTCCGAGCCGACCTTAACCTCAAGCGGCCCGTAATGATCTTTTCAAACCAGACACCTACTTGCGACTTCGTTGCCATGTTCCTGAATGAGAATGGTATAGAATGCATCAATATTAACGGGAAAATGGCTATCCCGCTGAAGGCGGGAAAGTTTGAGATGTTCAAATTGGGACAGGTTGATGTGCTCAGCTGTACTGATATTGCGTCACGCGGATTGGACACTAATAGAGTGAGTGATCATAAATATTTTATAGCGTAAAATTGCATAATTTTTGGAAACAAATTTGCTTCAAAAGGTTTCGTATTGCAAAACTCTTTACTTACTTAGTTTGTAAAATACCTAACTTACCTACTTCAGGAAAGGAACAGGATCCTAAATGTTGTATTTTGTATTCAATGTTGTATTGTCCATTATTTCCATTGCCTTGGTCTAATAAACATTCATA
This sequence comes from Cydia fagiglandana, assembly GCF_963556715.1. Taxonomy (NCBI): domain Eukaryota; kingdom Metazoa; phylum Arthropoda; class Insecta; order Lepidoptera; family Tortricidae; genus Cydia; species Cydia fagiglandana. The sequence goes on along the minus strand of NC_085932.1, from coordinate 16,422,985 downwards.
GTAAAACTCCATTTTGTGGGTCAGATCATCCATTTTGGTCTTTTAAGGTCAGTTCCAATCAAAAGGGGAGTACCTATCCCTAAGATAGATTCAAATTATAAACTGAAATAAATATAAACATAGGATACTGCCTCATGTCCCTCATAGGTAAGTTATCAGATTCAAATTGTACTAAAATACCAACGCCGCAACGTATCTCAAGTAGCATTGTAACGTCTGTAAAAACAACTAAATATGTCATGTGCAGGTCCAGCACATAATCAACTACGACTTCCCCCTGTACACGGCGGACTACATCCACCGCTGCGGGCGCACGGGGCGGCTCGGCTCGGCCGGCGGCGCCGTCACCAACTTCGTGGCGTGGCCGCGCGAGGTGCGCCTCGTGCAGAGGATAGAGGCCTCTGTGCGGAGGGATAAAGAGCTACCACACGTCAACGCGAATATCAGGAGAATCATCGAGGACAGGATAGCTAAGAGTGCTGATGCTGCTTTGAGGAGTTTGGCGTAAGGAGACTCTTTTAACTTGTAATTGGGATAGCTACTTTCCTACTTATATTGCTTTGGAAATACTAGTGCGTTTTAGAAATAACAAGCTTTATCTTAGATTCATAAATTGACCCGGTCCAGAGTTATTCCAAATCTCATGTTATATGTTTTCATAACAACCTAGTTAGGAGACTGTAAACTGAACTTATAATAAACCATGTTATTTTTTAAGACCCAGCTGCAAATTAATTATGATACCTACACCTTTGTCCTCGATGGATTTGTAAACCGAAGTCATCCATTGATTTTATTTTAACACACATAAAAATAAAAAAATAATCTGTAAAATTCAAATAAACGGGCAAAGTTATCAAGGCCGTTTCTGATTTTACAATGTGTTAATTGATGTAATTAGGCATCTCACTCGCACCGATAAGTACAAAAAAATCTCCTAATAAACCGGTCAAATGCAAGTCGGACTCGCGTTCCAAGGGTTCCGTACATAAGTCCAACTCACGCTTGACTGCACATTTCTAATAGGTTTTCTTGTCATCTATAGGTAAAGTACTTACTATTTTGTGTATTTTTTTTTCAAAATTTTAGACTCGGAACTTTCAGAGATAAGGGGGGGGGGGGTAATGGTCGGTCTGACAGACAGACAAACGAGTGATCCTATAAGGCAGCGATTCTCATCTTTTTTTTGACGGAACCCTTTTGGAAAGCGAAATACTTGATGGAACCCTACATTGTACAGTCAGCCAAAAAAGTGGTCTACCACTTTTCGACTCTATCAATTAGATGATAGAGTCGAAAAGTGGTAAACCACTTTATTGGCTGACTATACATAAAATTTAACCTAACCCTACATAACATTTTTCGAGGCGACTAAAGCATAGTGTTCTAAATTCTTGCGGAACCCCTGCAGGGGTGTCGCGGAACCCTAGGGTTCCGCGGAACACACTTAGAGAATAGCTGCTATAAGGGTTCCGTTTTTTCCTTTTGAGGAACGGAACCCTAAAAAACAATGCGTGATGTACGAGTAGTTCTGTATTTTTTGTAACTATGTTATTTGGAGTCCTTGGAGGAATGTGTAACTATGTTTTGAAAGCAAAAAAAAAGTTGTGCTCTCTGCGTAATTTTGAACAATTTAAGCGCATAAACAGCGCTGTGTGTCAAATAGTTCTTGGGACATAGAGCTTTATAAAAAGGGTATTTTTTCAACCTATCTATATCTATACCACGGTCACGTATATCTTAAGAAAATTATTTGCCTTTAAATCCTTCGTAGCCTTAAACGGATTAGCAAGCCATTTGCAAAATTACCATTTTGACGAGATCCTAAGACCTGAAGGAATAAAACGTTTTATTACCAAACTTAATGAGATTTCCAATTTCTATCGGCATCGTTAAAATTACGATCCACTCTAAAGTTTACTTTATTTATTATTTATACCTTCACACTGTACTATTAGGTAGGTACCTATATATAATTATGTAGGTATATTTTCTTGTTCATGGCACGGCGGCTTGAAATGCTTGAATAGTTGATTGTTAACCAAGGGATTAAATGTTCCCATTTCCAGCAAGAAACTAGTCAGAAATGTTACCAACAAGAGTAATAAGCAGCGTGACCCTCCGATACTGTTAAAACTCGGTCAAGTGCGAGTCGTACTCGCGCACGAAGGGTTTCGTACCATTACGCAAAAAACTGACAAAACATCACGTTTGTTGTATGGGAGCTCCATTTAAATATTATCTTATTCTGTTTTTAGAGTTTGCTGTTATAGCAGCAACAAAAATACATCATCTGTGAAAATTTCAACTGCCTATAGCTATCACGGTTCATGAGATACAGCCGGTGACAGACAGACGGACAGCAAAGTCTTAGTAATAGGGTCCCGTTTTTAGGGTTTCGTACCCAAAGGGTGAAACGGGACCCTATTACTAAGACTTCGCTGTCCGTCCGTCCGTCCGTCCGTCCGTCCGTCCGTCCGTCCGTCCGTCCGTCCGTCTGTCACCAGGCTGTATCTCACGAACCGTGATAGCTAGACAGTTGAAATTTTCACAGATGATGTATTTCTGTTGCCGCTATAACAACAAATACTAAAAACAGAATAAAATAAAGATTTAAATGGGGCTCCCATACAACAAACGTGATTTTTGACCAAAGTTAAGCAACGTCGGGAGTGGTCAGTACTTACTTGGATGGGTGACCGTTTTTTTTGCTTTTTTTTTGTTTTTTTTTTTTTGCATTATGGTACGGAACTCTTCGTGCGCGAGTCCGACTCGCACTTGTTACCTTTTGGGAACCCGTGTTCTAACCAATGACGGCTTTAGGATGGTCCAAAAAATTTACTTATAGGCTTATAGTATTTTCCAAACTCGAGGAATAGGGTGACAAGTGTCATTCATCTCTATATATATGTATATTATAATCAAATAGTCATATGCCTTATGGGAATATAGTTCAGAGCCGGAAACCGCTACCAACTTTTAATATGTTGTTGGGCATGGCATTGGGTCTCCAAAACTGCCGGGAGACGGCGGCGCCGGCCATCTACTTCAGCGGAATGACGTCATCAAAATGACTCCCGTTTCGTTGCGAATATTGCATATTGTACCCAAACTATGCATGGCACATAATTGTGTGGGGTATTGAATGAAAGCCAGTTAAATATGCTATATTTCATTTATACAGTATGTACCAAAATATACAGCCGTTTAAGAGCCATTTGCAAAAGAATCAAAATGATGTAAAAAAATATTCAATTATTTTGGTTTTACAACCAAACCAAAAGTCGGACATTAAAGCAATGTACTACAAAATTAAAGACGACGTCTGACGCCATACGTTGATATCAATCAAGTCAAAATTGGGCCAAATATGTGGAAATTATGCATCAAAATGTAGATATTTGCCCATACAAATGCATAAAAGTAAAAAAAATCCAAATTGGTCATTTTCAGGATAATCCGCATAAGCTTATAGTATGTTATTAGCAATATGACCTGTATTCTAAAACTGCCGGGAGACCATGTCTGTTGTTCCTCAGTTACAAATAATGACGTCATACAAATAATCACTGCCGAATTTCGTAAAATGTAAATTATAGCTGTACCACGAGTCTCACATACACGTGAGTTACATGTAATGAAAGGTTATTAAATTTAGTATGATTCACCTAAACATTGTTTGTAAAAAAAATGTACGGTTTAAGAGCTAGAAACAAAGAAATACCACTTTTTATGGAAAAAGTAGATGTATATCAATTTTATAGCTACTTAAACTAAAATTGTCAATAAAACGTTGCATATAACATTTAAAAAACCAGTTAAATTTTACATTTCCGATAAAAACTGTGGAAGTTGTGGAAAAAAAACTAAAGCGCCCCAACAATTCTACCTTAATGCGCTCATATTATGCAAAGAATAGTTCTAATTATCGAGTATTAAATGAATGAACATTATATAAAATACATGAAAACGACATTTTCGAATGGAACCATAATTAAAAAAATAATAATTTACTTGATAAGTAAGCAAAATACTGTTTCTTTAAGTACCTAATCTCCTCCTTTCAAAGTCGGTTAAAATGTAGCTTTTGTGACCTGGGCTACAAAGACAAATAAATTGACACCTCATTTATCAAAATCAGTTCAGTTGTTTCATGTAAAAAATACATAATTACATACGTAGACAGCTGTTTCTGCTGTAGTCGCGGTAAATATTAATATGAAATAGACTCTTATTGTCATGGCCTAACGCTACATTATTAGAGAAATGTAAAGTTACATGCCAGTAAATAGGTACATGCCTAATCCAAAATGCCTTATCGAGGTAAATAAAAACTGATATGGCAGTTCACTTAATGCGATACATAATTATATATTTAAGCCTTGATTAGCCTTATACATGCATACATCACTGGCTCAGTGACCCAAAGCAAAGAGGAATTTGGCCTCTGACACAAAAGAGCGTCACTCTGCCCTATTCTGCGCCACTTCGCGCCAGTTAGGTATTATTATAAAAGTGGAATCTTGAATGGTGCAAGGGTTTCAAGGCTGAGCTGAGAAGGCTGGCAGAATTTTCCCTCTGATCCTCCGAAATACAGGTCACCCCTCTGGTCATTCGAAGCCTTCATAAGGCATCTTGCTAACTCATCGAGGCGACGCCCGCTAGGCCTGCTAACATCTACGGCCTGAGGGTTTCAACGTTAGATGCCAAGCCACGCCAGGCCATAATAGTAAAGGTCTGATTATTGAATTTTAATTTTTTGTCCGACTACGGCAGAATTTGCTATCTATGCGTGCATGTGTTGGTACCGTTTGCATGAAACGACTGAACTGATTTTGATAAATTAGGTGTCAATTTATTTGTCTTTGTAGCCCAGGTCACAAAAGCTACATTTTAACCGACTTTGAAAAGAGGAGATTAGGTACTTAAAGAAACAGTATTTTGCTTACTTATCAAGTAAATTATTATTTTTTTAATTATGGTTCCATTCGAAAATGTCGTTTTCATGTATTTTATGTAATGTTCATTCATTTAATACTCGATAATTAGAACTGTTCTTAGCATAATATGAGCGCATTAAGGTAGAATTGTTGGGGCGCTTTAGTTTTTTTTCCACAACTTCCACAGTTTTTATCGGAAATGTAAAATTTCAACTGTGATGTATAGTTGAATAACTGGTTTTTTAAATGTTATATGCAACGTTTTATTGACAGTTTTAGTTTAGCTATAAAATTGATATACATCTACTTTTTCCATAAAAAGTGGTATTTCTTTGTTTCTAGCTCTTAAACCGTACATTTTTTTTACAAACAATGTTTAGGTGAATCATACTAAATTTAATAACCTTTCATTACATGTAACTCACGTGTATGTGAGACTCGTGGTACAGCTATAATTTACATTTTACGAAATTCGGCAGTGATTATTTGTATGACGTCATTATTTGTAACTGAGGAACAACAGACATGGTCTCCCGGCAGTTTTAGAATACAGGTCATATTGCTAATAACATACTATAAGCTTATGCGGATTATCCTGAAAATGACCAATTTGGTTTTTTTTTACTTTTATGCATTTGTATGGGCAAATATCTACATTTTGATGCATAATTTCCACATATTTGGCCCAATTTTGACTTGATTGATATCAACGTATGGCGTCAAACGTCGTCTTTAATTTTGTAGTACATTGCTTTAATGTCCGACTTTTGGTTTGGTTGTAAAACCCAAATAATCGCATATTTTTTTACGTAATTTTTATTATTTTGTAAATTTCTCTTAAACTGTTGCATATTTTGATACACTTTGTATAAACAAAATATAGTTTATTTAATTGGCTTTCATTTAATACCCCACACGTGTATGTGCTATACATAGTTTTGGTGCAGTATGCAATATTCGCAACGAAGCGGGAGTCATTTTGATGACGTCATTCCGCTGAAGTAGATGGCCGGCGCCGCCGTCTCCCGGCAGTTTTGGAGACCCAATGCCATGCCCAACAACATACTAAAAGTTAGTAGCGGTTTCCGGCTCTGAACTATCTCTGCGATCGTTTCCCATAAGGCATGGCACTAAAATTATAATGTACTTCTTTAGATGTCATCTGTCAGCGTACCCATCGAGTTGACAAACAGAGTACCTACCTACAATTTTCGTGGTTTTCTAGATAGGTATCTAATTAAACTTTTTTCTTTTTTTTGAAAATTGTACTTTACTTACTTATACCTACCTTAAACTGTCCATGAAATAAATAAGTATTATAGGACTGAAAGGAAAACAAAAAAAAATGTATTTAAAATTGTATTACATATCTCACACTGTAGAGCCTAGACTAATAGTAGGCATTTAGAGCTTATAGCTACAAGTTGAACACGATGTCTAGGGCCACGCTTTATTATAGGGGTGAGTAACTTTTACACTCTGCAAGTACCTATAGTGTCATATAGTAATTTTTTTATTCCATTGTTATTAATTCAATACTTAATAGGGGTAGGGGAAGGTCGGGTTAAGCGAACACCCCAGGCAAAGCGAATTCGGGCTCCCAACCCTAAACTCATGCGTCTCTCGCACACATGAGTAACAGTGGATTTTGCTCCACTTTTTTGTTTATGTGATTATGATTGATGGGTTAGATAATATAGGTAGGTACGTTGACTTGGCTTTTAGGTAGAAGAAAAAGATACAATTTGAAGTGAAAATATGGTAACTACTTCTCTTAATATAAAAAAGGTGATCCACTGTAGCCCGCACTTGCCTACTGATTTACAGATAGGTATTTATGGAGGTATGCTGTGCTTTATGATATGTTCTCACCCCTAAGGTTTCTTACATTACAATTATATTGCTTATCATTTCATTTTTAAATAAGTTAATTACAAAATATTTTGACTTAATCGATATTCTACTTACATCAATTTCAAAATAATTTTTACAGTAGGTAGTAATACGAGTACAATTCTAAGTTCATTATATTAGTAACACAGTTTGTCAAAATACATATTACTATTAAGTAAAACGAGATAGACTGAATGAGTGTATGGCTGAGTCAATCTGAGTGAATGTATGGGGTTCTTCCCATGGAAGATATTGTTAATAACTAAGACAATCATTAGATATTTAAAGTCTACGTTAAATATTATTGTTTTTAAAACGAGCCATTTAATATCAGTATTAAATAATTACGTATTCTGCAATTCCTGATTCCTACACGGAATATAAAAAAATGAGGCCATTCTAGTCTAATAAAATGCTGATATATTTATAGGCCTATGATACCTACAGGAACGCAAACCAACTACCTAAAGCTTGAACACGCCAAAACGTGGGCACACATTTTTGCTTATACATTTTGGAAAGGGTGGTTAAATTTTATTACTTTACTTAAATTAAAATCGCTATAGTATGAGGAATATATGATACCACAATAGTTGTCAATTGTATGATTCGTTTTCATGATAACGAGCTTTAAACAATAACTGAGCGAAATCACTTTGCACCAATAGAATTGGAAAAGTCGATTAGGCTAAAGAACCTTGTGAAAATGTTAATATATCGAGGATCGATTAGTTTTTGTGTTTTTGAAATGTTGCGGAGACGTCAATGAATGGAAAGACAACCAGAAAGCAGAATAACACGAGATACAAATGAGAAAAAAAAAGAAACTAGGAAAATACAGCGTTCTTACATAAAGACCGAAACCAAATTTTTCTTATGTTGCAAAAAACGTACAAATATCTCAAATTTATGTACAAAAAGAGAAGTCAAGTTAAATTAAGAGCTAGCAAGAGCTTATCTGCTCCCAAAATAGTGGTGCTAAATGAAATTTGTATGCAAAATGTAGGATATTAAAACGTTTGATCATTTTTAACGTATTTGAGCGTGTTAGGTGTTAGACGATGGTTCTATAGAAATACATACTTCAAGCAATACACAAAATAAAAAGTTTGACTTGTATGAGTTGCTAATACATTCCCGAAGATTGCAAGATAAAAATAATGCTAAGTATCCCCATTATTTATTGGTTGAGCCAGCTACTTGTGATTGCATCAAGCGACGCCGTTAATTGATTCGCATAAGGGACATTGACTATAGAAATGTATGCAAGAAACATTTGCGAAAATGACCTAAACCTATTTTAAAGAAGCCACAGCTCACAGTTACTATTTTGGTAGCATTCATCGTGTTGTCATTACACTATAACAGTGACGAAGGGGTATTAACATGATGGACATGCTGACAATGCCAAAAGGGTACTTTTGGCGGATGGTAATAAATGAAGGCGGATGGCAATGGACTGGGCCCATATCAATGAATATTTGAAAAAGACACCCGTTAAAGTTATATTATCAACTTATCCGCAAATAACTCTGGCTTGGACTACTTAAGCATACAGTAATCATGTCGTGCAAAGTGCCTGTGTCCTGGTCATCACGAAGTCTGTGACATGTCAAATCCTGAGGCTGAAATGATAGTCTAGTATATTAGCATGATAAACTATAATATTTTCAATTATATTCAATATATATTTCGCTCCATTAGACCTTTATTTTCTATTTATTTGTAATTTTATGTGCCCACGTTTTGGCGTGTTCAAGCTTTACTTAAACACAATTCTAATCTACTATTTGGTGTAATATTCCTTTGTCAATTATATCCACAATTATATTATACATTTAAATTACCTTAATAGTACCTGTACATATAATATTACTGAAAATGAAATGATGTTTTGAGCAGGTCAAAAAACTTTCACGACAAGAATATTATAATTGCAGTGTCTTTTGACATTATCACTGAAAACTATTTACTACTGATATAGTAAAATCATAATGTTTATTTGGCACAATTTTGGCACAATTTACATCTAATCCCTTGACGAGGGACCCGGTCTTGCGTCCTCCGTTGACTTCCACCTGCTCTCTAGCACAGCTTTGCCTTTAGGCTCCTGGTTGGTCACATTCTGATGGCTATACCGTCTTTGCTCCTCAAAGACCCTTCCTGTTATGCTAAAGACGCTATCAGCGCTGGTTTTTCTCCCGCTCAAAGCAGTTAAACTAGATGCAGCAGGTGAGATTCTATGGGGAAATCTTGGTGACCCTTTTATTTTTTCACAAGAGTTCTCGTGAGACATTGGTCTCTTGTGGATAGTTGGCAATACAAAGTTCACTTTTGTCTCTGGTTCTGCAATGTATTTCTGAGGAGGTCTTTCATACTTGGAACACGATGGCTCATCATCTGTTATACGAATAATTGGACCACTTTTGGCATAAGATTCCCGTCTTAGTTTTAACTCAGGGTAGGAAGGTACATTTAAGGTGTTGCAGGATAAGACCATTGAGTGTTTTCTATTTCCTGGAACTAATCCAGCGATCATGCCTACATGCATCTTTAGAGCAGCGGCTATGCTCTGTCCCGTAGGATCAGCGATAGACATGGTTGAGGCTTTTCTGCTGGTCGGCCTACTGCTGCCTCCGAAAAAGCTTCTTATTCTGCTGAGAAGACCGTGATGTTCTTCTCGTTTGTTTAAGCAAAGGCTGTATAGGTCTATTGCTTGTTGTGATTTGCGATAGTTTAGTTTAGGTTGTGAGCTGAAGCTGACGGAGTTTCTTCCCCGGCAGTGCTCGGCGGAGGGCCAGCTGGCGCGAGGGATGACCGGCGGGAGTACAGACAGTAACAGCATGGGAAGGCCTCCAGTGATGCTCGGTGTCCTCCTTTCTGGATCTGAACGGCAACGGTCTTCTTCTTCTACGGTGTTCAATTCGGTCTGAAACAATAAAATAATGTGGATATCATCGTCTGCGGAGGGGCAGCGGGTACCTAATGCAATTGCAAAAATGGTATGTCGTGCATGCCATTTTACTGTAATAGATTTACCCGTTTGTGAAGTGCAATGGAAGCGTTGGAACTGGTGACGGACTCGAGTGGCTCTGCCAGCAGCCGCTCCAGGCGGCCAATCTCTTTGTCCAGCGCGGCCACTTCGCGCTTGTACACCTTAAACGCAATTAAATATTCTATTATTAAAGGGCGCTTTACACCGTAATCATTATATATGTTCTCAGGTTTTTTATTAAGTTACAACTTAGACATATGTCTCTATGAAGGTTCAATATTGTAACTAAAACCAGGCGAATACCGCAGCTATACTTGGTCAAGCAGATCTTGTCAGTAATAAAGGCGGCAAATTTGAAAAATGTACGCGCGAAGGGATAGCGTCTCATAGAAAATTTGAATTTCGCGCCTTTTTCTACTGACAAGATTTGCTTGACCATCTATAGGTACCTTGTTCTGAATCTCAATACGAAAGTGCAGCTCTTGCGTTTCGTCGGTGACAAAGCGCCGCGTCTTACACTCCAATCTGAGCCCCAAGCTCTGAATTACAGGGTCGTCTTCAGCTGGAAAGTGGGAAGATGATGGCATTACGGTGTTCCGAAGATTGACATTAAGACGAGTAGGTATATGATAGGTACTTGGTACTAATATAAATCAATTTTACTGAGGGCTCTTTAACGGGTTCAGGATTCGTAGATTTAGACATTTCAAATAAGTTTTTGGCAAAAATTTCATTTTTAGTACAAGCTTTTATCGCTGACTGTACTTTTCTTACGACAGACAACTAATACTCATCGAGACAATTCTAAAAACCCCTAACACAATTAGGTTGCGTTGTTTCATCACAGAGTTCCTTTGGCCACCTCCGGTCTCCATCATCAGATAAGCTCGATGACACCATAATATTGCATTGTCACCCGACTTACGTATGTATGCAAAATTTCAGCTCAATCGGAAACCGGGAAGTGGCTCAAATTTAACTTGCAAGATTTTATTACAGACAGACAGACAGACAACGGTCAGGTGAAACTAAATAAAAGCTTGTAAAAACGGGGCCAGTTCACGACCTACTTACTTTTACTACTCCTTATTGCTACAATCTTCGGCAAGAACAGCAGACACAAAGTCGACGTCGTTGTTATCAGAATGAGGCTTGTAATCGTGATGTAGGCTAATGTAGCTCTCTCAGAAATGATCGTCCCAATGACGACTACACTCGTACTGGTAATGACGACGGAGTACACGCTGATGCCGATGTACTTGGAGTCGTTAAGGGCTGATATTTTAACGTTTCTAGTTTCCCAGGCCATGTATACGCCCACTAATAGTAGGAGACCTTTATATGCGTAAAGCGCGCATAACCAACCAGTCGTGTTTTGAGATTTGCACACTTCTATCTGAAATTTAAAAAAGTTTATAATTCAACGAAGGTTGTTCACATGATTCTTGTTTGCTATAACATACTATATACCTATTTAATTACACAAACGGGTCTACCGCGATATAATTTCAATGTTTTTACCTTAAATTCCGACGTCGGTCAGTCTTACCATGATCACAGCTGGTGCAACTCGGCTGAAACGTCGGAATTAAAGGTAAAAACAGTGAAATTATATCGCGGTAGACCCGTTTGTGTACCTAATTAAATATGTGTACAAAACGCGAGAGTTTAATGTGTTATACTATATACCTAAATGAAAAGACTAACAGACTATGGAAGTGTCTACCTATAGTACCTATTCAGATTCCTCGAAAAGTAATTTCAGCTGATCATGTGTAGGTACTGGTCTGGCGATTATCGGGGAATTACCTGTGGCTGGTAGACGACGCTACGGTCGTTGGCGCTGATCTCCTGCGTGAGGTTTTTGAGCTGGCGCTGCATGGGGTCCAGCGCGGCCCACAACGTGACCAGCAAGCCGTCCAGCAGCAGCAGAGCACACACCAGCGAGATCAGTGGAGTGTCTTGCAGGAGCTTCGTCTTGCACACGCCGCTTCGGTTGCTTAAATTTTACAACAAACTGTTTTTTTTAAAGAGTTTTTTACAAGCGGTTTAGCCGGTCTGAGTCAATGTATGTAAATACGCAACTGTAACGTCTGCAAAAAATATCTGACCTGATAAATATCCTGTGCACCCTGTAGGTTTTTGCGAACATGGAGCCGAAAGCGAGGGAAAACCCCGCCGATAAGATGTATACCCTACCCTGAAAACAATGTAAATTAGTGATTCTCTGTCGTATGACTTTATCACTACAGACTACAGACAGAAAGAAACCGGACAAGTGCGAGTCGGACTCGCCCACCGAGGGTTCCGTACTTTTTAATATTTGTTGTTATAGCGGCAACAGAAATACATCATCTGTGAAAATTTCAACTGTCTAGCTATCACGGTTCGTGAGATACAGACTGGTGACAGACGGACGGACGGACGGACAGCGGAGTCTTAGTAATAGGGTCCCGTTTTACCCTTTGGGTACGGAACCCTAACAAGCAAAATTGAAAAATAAAAGAGCACAGTTTACAAAGCTCATCTCAGTGGTCAATTTAGTGTCCGCTCGATGTAGGTATTTTTTTTTTATTTATATCTAGGGAAGCTCTCAAGGAAGAAAAGGTGCTGTGAAACGTGACACCCCTCATCAAGTGCTAATAGACATAATTTTTTCTTAGCAATTATTTAGATACGACTGTGATATGAGCATGTTGAGTAATGTTAACATACAATGCACATGGCGGAGAAGGACACGTAGGGCGGCAAGTTGGAGTTGTCGACGCCGAGCAGAGCGACCGCGGTGTACACCAACACGCACCCAATTAGCGTCATGTTATTTAGACGAGGCGACGAAAGCTTTATCGATCTGGAAAATCAGAAAGTGAATGCTTTATTTATATGGGGCATTATCTATGAAAAGGGACCTTATTGTCGATGGCGCTTACACCGCCCAGCGTCGCGCGGTATTGTTCCTATTTATATCGCACCATCGTTAATAATAGCGTAAGCGCCATCGATAATAAGCTCCCTTTTCATGGATGTCTTCATATGTATTTTGTGGACCATTTCTTCAGCGTATAACAATATACTCATATTTACATACCCCTTTGCACATTGTGGGGGTATAGTTACCACCACCCAGTGTTAAATTGTACTGGTAACCATGGTAACTTCAGGTTTAACCCCAGGTTAGTGAATGTTGCAAGTGGCCCTAATTGAACTTATTGTTAGGCCAACCTCCGCTTGCTGTAGTGCAGATTGAACGCCAGGAAGGCCGTGGCGAGCGCGACGCCGGCGGCGGCGAGCGCGGCGACGGCGAGGCGCGCCGGCGCCCACACGGAGTCGACGCGCAGCACGAGCACGCGCCGCGCGGCCGGCACGCCGCCGCCCCACGCCGCGCGCGCGCACCCCACGCACGCCAGCGCCCGCCCCTGCGTGTACAGTGCTACGGTCTTTGGCCGTCCACCTGTAAGTTCCATTCTATTGTATCCAATGATGCAATAAGTTGTGATAAAAATTCGCAAGGTTTATACTTTAAATAAATTTAGTTAAAAGTGGTGACTTTGTTATGATACACACTACTCAAATGCAGGAATACGAGTAAGTGCGAGCGAGATGCCTCATGACACGTATCCCATTACATTTCGCGTGCACCAATCAGTGTGAGCGACCCTCATAGTCGTATAGTAACAAGATGAAAACTTCAACAAATACAATCAGAAGCGGCCTGAGGTTATAATAAGAGGTTTATTTTGTTATTAGTATAAATTGTATTAATTTAGGTATCGCAGGCGAGACTTGGATTTGTTTTAGTGTTGTTGAACTTAACCGGCGTTTACATTTTGAAAATCTCTCTCTCAGTGCATCACATTATTAAATGCGTATTATTAAGTTCGGATACGCCTCGTACACTTAACTACCCCTGGATAGTTTAAATACTTTAAATAGCTTGGACCAACTACATAGAAAGTTTAAATAGTGTAAGCAAAACTATTTACCTTACCTATTTACCATAGCCTCCCTCCCTCTCTTCATGAGTTACTTGACCAACAACTTTCTGACGTTCCTAAAAACTTCAATATCGCGCATATAAAAAGCAAAGTATTCCCGCCCATTTTAATGATTTTTTATTAACCTTTGATTTAAGTCGTATTGACGCCATTTTGATCTCCGAGACTTGGCTCAAGCCTTGCCTCCCTTCTACCTCTTATTCGTTGCCCGGTTTTTGTTTAATCCGTAATGATCGCTCTGGCAGGGGAGGTGGGGGTGTTGCCATTTATCTCCGTTCTCATATCGCGTACTCCATTTTAAGCATGTCTGCTCAATCCCCTTCTTCTGATACCGCAGAGTATTTATTTCTAGAGTTGAGCCTATCTCACTCTAAAGTCCTTTTAGGTGTCTTTTATTCTCCCTCCCTTCAAGTCAATTACTTTGCGTCTTTCGAAAAGCTTCTCGAGGATTTAATGCCATCATATACCCATCATATTATTATGGGGGATTTTAATACATGTCTTCTAAAAAATGACTCTCGCTCCAAGTCACTTAAATCCCTTGCTGAAGCTTGCAATATGTTCATTCTGCCTTCTGGTCCCACACACTTTTTTCCTAACTGTTCTCCGTCGCTTCTCGACCTTACTTTTGTCTCTTCTCTGGAACACGTTGCGAGGTATAACCAATACTCTGCGGACGCCTTTTCATATCACCATCTGCTTTTTTTGTCTTATAAAATCCGTCCTCCTAAGGCAAAACCTAAAATACTCTTTCAGCGCAATTTTAGTCGGATGCGTGTTGAAAAGCTTCGTGAGGATGCCTCGAAGTTCGATTGGAGTGGGGTGTTGCAGGCTGTTTCAGTGGATGAGAAGGTATCGCTCTTTAACTCTGCTCTAACTCATCTCTACGATGTTCACGCCCCTATACGCCCGGTAAAAATTAAGCATCTCCCCGCTCCCTGGCTTACTGAGGACATTAAGTCTCTAATAGCAAAAAAGAACTTGGCTAAATCTAAATTCAAGGGACACCCTTCAGACAAAAATAAGGCTAAGTACCATGCTTTACGGAATCGTTGCAGTACAATATGCCGAGATGCTCAGAGGCGACACATTCACAATTCCATAGAAAATGGGAACCCTGCCAAAGTTTGGAAGTTTCTAAAGTCACTTGGAGTTGGGAAGCAACCTCTTAACTCAATCAGTGATACCATTGACCTCGATCAACTCAACTTGTACTTTTCTTCTTCTGCCACTTTTTCTGGGTCAGTTAAGTTGGACACCCTTAACTTTCTCTCAAATATCCCAACTCCAGACTATCCCCCATTCTCTCTTGATCAATTTACTGTCAGTGACGTTAAGAAGAACGTAATAGCAATCTCGTCTAATGCCGTTGGAGTCGATAACCTCAGCCGTAACATGATCCTTCCTCTCATTGACCTCATAGCTCCTATTATCACCTGTATCCTTAATAGCTCCATTTCTTCTAATGTGTTCCCGTCGCTCTGGAAAGATGCCGACGTTATCCCTTTGCCTAAAAAGTCCAGTCCCTCCTCCTTCTCTGACTACCGTCCTATTTCTATTCTTCCTTTCCTCTCTAAAGTTCTAGAGCGTCTGGTCCATCAGCAGCTTACTTCTTTTTTGAACAGACACGCTCTCATGAACCCATACCAATCAGGTTTCCGTACAGGCCACAGCACAACTACCGCTCTTGTAAAAATTACTGACGATATCCGGGCTGGTATGGATAATCGTAAGATCACGGTATTATCGCTTCTGGATTTCAGTAATGCTTTCAACACGGTTGACTTCGACATCTTGTTAGGCATATTGCGTTCACTTAATGTATCTCCTGCAGTAGTTGACTGGTTTCACAGTTACTTAGCGGGGCGTCGGCAGCGTATAAAGGTGGATTCCTCTCGATCTTCGTGGTGCAACACGCTTGCTGGTGTCCCACAGGGCGGCGTGTTGTCTCCTCTTCTTTTTTCTATCTTTTTAAATTCTATCACTTCCAACATTTTGTCTTCCTACCACCTTTACGCCGATGACCTTCAAATATACTCTCAGGGCTCTGTTACCGATCTATCACAGACTATCTGCGCCATGAACACCGACTTAGAGAGCATTTTAGATTGGAGCAAACGTTACGGTCTCAAGGTAAACCCTACTAAAACTCAGGCTGTGGTAATAGGTAGCTCAAAGCTTACTGCTCGGATTGATTTTGATTCTCTACCTGCCATTGTGTTTGACGGCATTAAGATTCCCTACTCTCTCCAGGTAAAGAACCTCGGTGTCATTATGGACCAGTGTCTCTCTTGGGCGCCTCAGGTGCGTGAGGTTAGCAGGAAGATGTTTGCCGCAAGTGCATCACTCCGTAGACTTCGAAATTTCTTGCCTTACTCCACTAAGATTGCGCTAGCTCAAACCCTCTTACTGCCCATATTAGACTATGCTGACATTTGCTATCTGGACCTTACGGAGGACCAGCTGAATAAGCTTGAGCGCCTCCAGAATCTCTGCATAAGGTTTATATTTGGCCTGCGCAAATATGACCATGTGTCACAATTCCGTTCTCAGCTCAAGTGGCTTCCTATTCGACTTCGCCGTGACTCTCATGTCCTCGCCCTTCTCTATGGCATTCTCTTTAACCCCGCTACACCACCTTATCTCAAAGAGCGTTTCAAGTATCTCGCTTCTATCCGATGTTCTCGGACTCATATTCTTGCTCCTCCTTCATCTACTTCAAAATTTTATAACTCCTCGTTTACCTTCCGGGCTGTTCGGTTGTGGAATGCTTTGCCAGTAGAATTAAGATTAGCTAAATCTCTCCCCATTTTCAAAAATCAGCTGAAAGTATACTTTTTATCTCTGCCTTAAGTTGCCATTTTATATATTGTATATATGTAAGTATAAAATATATATTATGTATATTGTATATTTATTTGTGTATTCGGTTTTGTTGTAATAGTTGTATAAGTAGTATGTAATATGTGTGTTTGTGTTTAATAGTCTCCATATTTCACTCCGTGCACTACCTGTTGACTTTTGTTTGAGTTACACATTTCCTGCTACCCAAAGGTTGTCTGGAAGAGATCGCTTTTTAGCGATAAGACCGCCTGTTGTTACCGGGTTCTATTGTAACACTAAAATTTCTTTGTAATTTTACATGTATGTAAGATGTATGGTTATTGGTGCAATAAAGAATATTTACTTACTTACTTACTTACTTACTTACTTACCTTCATTACTCCGCAATCTCGATTACGATCTCGAAACGTATCAATAGATCGGATGTACGTTTCGAGAAAAACGTTATTACGGTTTTAATTTTTCTGATGTCTTATGCTATACTTTTCATAGTAGATTTTTAAAATATTTCACGTTACCTACCTTGTATTTGATAAAATGCAGAAGTGCCAATCCTATCTGCGCCATTGAATGAAACTGGTCCCTGAAAGCAAAATACGAAATTTCTTTTTTGGCAAATAAAGTGCATTGGAGATGGATTTAGATACCTACTCATGAATTGTTTATTCAAGCGTATTATGTAATATGTTAATTTTGTTGCTTCTTACCGAAACTCCAAGAAAACTAAGATTCGCCAATTGATTTAAGAACTCTTCTGCCATATCCTTTCTATTGTAATCGAAGTGGCTCAAGCCCATCTTAGCGCCTCCTTTAAGCAGGGTCCCGTTAAAGTGCGTCATGTCCAGGCTCCGCCAGAGGTGCTCCGCCTTCGAGAGCGCCAGTGCGATGGCCCAGACCGCGTCGTAGGTCTGCGGCGCGTACGGCGACACGGCGACCCCTGCGGCCGCCATCTCGCGGTGGAACATTTCGTTGGTCTGTAATATTATAATTAAAATAAGATCTTTAAAATTTATTAGATATCTATACATATTTAAGTTACAGGACATAATTAAACATGTTTATACATTACAATTAATCAATCGAAATTAGGAAGAGGAATACGTGTACGAACTGTAAGACCGTTTCTTCATAGAAATGAAGTAGGTACATACATACATATCCATTTAGATTGATATTTAAATTATACAAAATATATGTACAAAATTTGATCTAGGTATATTAACCACAACAATTTGCTATTTATTTTTTTCGATATTCCAATTCATATTATAAGTAATTAAGACTTAGAAGCTTTATAATTTTCGCTGCTACATCAAATTGAGTGAAAATATTTTCAATAAGTACCTTCTTAATGTAAACACCAGTGAGGAATATGGTGTCTACATTTTTATGAAGAACGGTCTTCTACTTACTCTTAATTATGCACTAATGGCATTTTCCGATTAGACACACTTTAACAATAGGTACTTAACTATTATTAATTGTTATAGTGCGTTTAATGGTATGGTAATGGTAAAGTGTGTATAATGTTGGCCAACAAACACCACAAAACCCTTAAGTTTTGCTTTGCAATGTCTTTGATCTTGATTCCAGCATTTTAGCCTTTTCATTTACTTAATTTCTTTTCTTCTGATCATTTTTCCGGTAAAGACAAAAGAAACTATCATCAGCGTTATCGGAGGCTAATGTTGGTCGAATTGAATTGGGGCTAAATTCTCAGATTTCGCATCCACGACAAATCAACAGTTGATTTTATTGCTCGTTGATTCTATCAAGTGTTGATCCGTTAATATCATTTGGTACAATCAAAACTCAACTCTGAACTCGGGGTGGTTCGGTTCGGTTTGGTTTGGTTACCACCTAACTGGATTGCTAATATCAAATTTTGACATTGTATGTATTCGAGAACTTATGAATTTTCCCACATCAACGGGAGATCAACACGATACGTCAAACATCACTTGTCGAATAGGAGTCTTGAATTACTTTATGCAAATTGTCATAAAAAAGATGCCTATTGAAATTCACTTTAAAAACATACGTACCCAATGTCAATACTCATATGAGAATATTTTTTGAATTATGATATTTTAATCCATGTTTCATTTACGTTTATTGGCTTTGGGCACCAAATAAAGTATTGTACCGATCAGGCGAAGCTACAACAATTTGTAGGTTCGTATCCTACCGACTGCGCCATGTAATAAGTATTATCATTTGAAATAAACAACAACCATATCTAGTTTGGTCTAAGAATGATCTTTATTTTTCTGTTTAATCATAGACATAAAACATAAAAGTTAAAGACAAATTAAACATACTCTAATTCAAATTAATTTTTGTGTGAAGTCTCAAATCACGTACAAAAGTTCAACGGCATAAATATTAAATAGTCGGATCAGTGGGACAAATGGCAGTTGTCGACACGGCGGGATTGATCAACCGCGGATTAGGCCTGAATAAAACATGAACGGGGTGGAGCGCTGTTTGTAGTTGCGTTACTTATCCGCTATCGCTATTGTATTAGACCGTAGAGCATAAATGTAGGGCTGTCAACTGGGTCACACGCAGATTTAAACCTTTTATTCCTGATTGTTAACTCCCAGTTAAGCCACTATGAGGACAGCTACGTCAAATTGTCAGGGATTTAAGATTCTTTTACGGACGTGAGAGGATTGAAATTCCGCGGTGGTAGTTACAGAACCATATTGTATATAGTACAATTAGACTATGACAGATATTTTAGACCGCGAATATCTCTTTGGAAAATAATTCCAGGATGGCAGATACTTTTGGAGCGTTGTTTCATTCGCTACTATTGATGCTGGCTGTACATGTGAAGGCTGGCCGCTCTAAGTACCTACTTTTACTACAATTTACTGACGAAATATATTTATGCGAATAACATACATGAACATAATTTCTGTTGAGAGGGCAGCATACCTATAGCTTTTCTTTTCTTACGTTTTTGATGAAATTGCCATTTCGGGAGAAAACGGCTTCCAGTAACTAAATCTTAACAAATAACTTTGATTTTCGCTTCAGCATAATATTCTTGGTCTTATAGGTTACGCTTTAACAAAAAAAAAAATATTTAATTGCGAATTTTGAAAAAATAATAGTCTTTAATAGTGTCAATAACGTACAAAAAATTAAAGAGAACGATAATATTTAGAAGTGGAATAACATTCTCAATTTTTGTATCGACGAGTACGTAGTATTCTTCCATCTTAATGTGCATCTCGTGCAATCGGTGATGACCCTATCGTTGAAATAGAAAGTTAGCTACCCTAGAGATCGTGGATGTTTTGTTCAGCCTTTTAGCGCAAGGTGGCTTACATGCATTATGTATCAGAAAGCGATCGAACGTACATGTACACCTGCGTTATGCGGAGTGTTAAGATAAGGTACGGCTGCGAGTTAGGTCCAATGGGTCTTTCATCGGTTGTCTACAATTCTACACGTTCGTATTGCGTTGTATTGTACGGGTTGTTATTCACGGAATAAGCAACGAATGGATACGCCTGAATTTCGAAGTGTGTAGATTGATTAAATATAATATAATCATGACGTCAATAAAAACAGCATGCAGTGGTAGTAATAAAATATCAAACTAACAATAACAAACCCTCATAGTTTGGAAATAGCAAAATGCAGTACAGATATCGTGCATAATTGTTTTCCATCGTATTTTCTAGGAAACGTTCGTATTTGTCATGTTAGTTCAGTCAATGTCAGTACTTTTCGTACCGGAACCGGGACTGACTGAAATAGCAAGACACGTTCGTAAATTTCCGTGAAAATACGATCGAAAATAATTACGCAGTAGTACATCTGTATTTTCAGATGACATCTTACTGGAAAGATTAAGTACTTTAGGGTATAAACTACCTTAAGATTGTAACGGGTTACAACTGCAGAATGCAGAGTGGTTAAACATAAAAAAAATATCAAACTTTGTTTTTCTTATTTCTTAAAGTCGATACTGTTTTCTGAGTTACTTACCAGCCCGGAGTATGAGCGGGCGTCCCCCACAATGCCCCTGTGCGCGGTGACGGACACGAGCCCTTCTAGCGCGGTGGCGAGCTGCGCGCGCGCGCACGGCGGCGTGGCGCGCAGGCGCGGCGGCGCGCCCGCCACCACCCACGCGTACTCCGCGCCCCACATTCCTAGCTTGAAAGCCTGTCAACAGTGACCACAATAAACCTGTTAGATATTTTGTAACAATATGATCGAGAAGGCATACGAATGTAGTTATAGGTAATTCACAAAAAGATTATAAATATACGGTGTGAACATTTTTAACACAAACTGCCAGCGACCTGCTAGGCGGATTCTCTGTTCGTATAGGCACTTTCCGCTTTAACGTAGCGCGTAGCTCAGGCTGACAGTGAACGCGTTAATCCATTCTATGCCCATGCACTACGCTACGCCGCCGCCGTAGCGGATAGCAACACTCCGCCATTTGCCGAAGTTTTTTTGTAACGAGAGCGCCGCGCCGGCTTATATTTCCGCCTTTTTTTAGTTGAAGAAAATTTGTTTTATTTTTTTTATGTCTCTTTTGATACTGACAGATCGGTATCATACCGCTTGACTTCTTATGAACATTGTTCGAATCGGGCCGTAAATTAGTTACCTATATAATCGTATCATCAGAATTATTATATGTAGGTACATATCAGTACCTATGCAATATGTTTTTATATCTATCTAGATCTAGACTCCCTTTTCTCAAAAAAATCTTGAAAAAATTTTAGTTATATTTAACAAACATTTTAATACAGTTACGAAAACAGTACCTATAAAGGAAAACCGAAGTAAATGAAACAGTCAACACTTTGATATTATTTTTAGTTTAAAAGAAACAATGGAGCTTTTACAAACGAGAAATCTTTCTTCGAGTTCATTACAGGTCTTTGAAAAACAACGAACAATAGTCGAGACATAGTCCCAAACACGATGTCTAACAGCGAACCATTATTTAACTTACGTTGTTGACGTTGTCTGGGAATAAAATGGCTTTTCAATTAATTCTTCAGAATGAATTATTTGAGATGATTTTTTGGCCTCAAACCCGAAGCTGTTAAATAAAAGTCATTGCTTCTTCTGTGCACCGCGGTGGCTACCTAATTTTTCATTAGTAAAGTAAAAAGGATCAAGCCCATTTAAAATACAAATTTAGCGTTCTACTTACATATGTATGGTTCAATTTCATGTAACAGCATTCGGAGATAACACTTTTGAAAAATGTAGTACGACAGCTACGAATATTCAAAATTAACCAAAAGCTATTACCTACATAAATTTGAGGCATATGTGTAGAACAATAAAATTGCCTTTTGAACAATTATAAGGTAGCCACCGCAGTGCACAGAAGAAACAATGTCTTTTGAGGCCAAAAATCATTTCAGATAATTCATACTATAGCTTTATGATGAAACACCGTACCTTCACTAGTACCCTGGTTAAGTAAGAAGTTGGATTGATGTCTATTTACTTGAAAAAAAAATTGAATCACTTTTGGCCCTGCCCTTTTTCAACGGTGAAACTTAGAAAAGAATCAGGATTTCCCGAGTGCCTAACCTGACCTAACAAATTTTTAGTATAAATTACATTCATTTATGTTGGTTGTTTTGATAAGTATCGATTGTAGGTACTAGTAAATTAATAAAAATAGGCGTCGTATTTCAAAATCGTGTTAAAACTATGGAGCAGGTATGTTATAGAATAGATAGATGAAATTTGTCGCAGTGAGCAATATCAATATATTATTTAGTTACGATTACGAGTAATCGAATATCATATAATTGTATTGAAAACTGAAGGATGATTGATAGGCAACATCAGTTTGAAATTTACTAGAAACCGACTTACAAATAGAAGCAGAGTGAATAAATAGTTTGGTATCGAATAGCTTTCTCAACACTAACTCTGTAGTTACACATAATGAGAAAACAGTTTGCGAAGATGCGATGTATCGCAGCTGTGCCAGATAAATTAAATTGCAGTTGTCGGTTGCACTTAATTACTACTACTGCCTAATGTAAGTAATGTACCTACCGTATTTTATTTAGTAATATGTACTTTACAGTACACTATATGCGGCGCGCGGAAATGAATTAGGTACATAAATGAATGGACGGAAATGATGGACGTCTTGATATTTTTTTTAAGTAATAAGGACATGTAGGATGTACCTATAGGTAATCACAATAGTTGCCTAAGTATTGGACTTTACTCTCGATTTTGAATAAACTATTTGGAGGGAAATGGGAAAATATAGTACTAGATAGTGTTATAGTAATTACCAGATAAGATGGCTATTCCGCACTTTCCAGCTGTTCACAAAACAATTAGTAATACCTGATTACCTTGTAGGGCTATCGTTGATTACTTAGTTAATGGGCAATTAGGATAAATATTATCTAAGGCATTTCATAAAATAACAAAAGGTAAACATTTGCGTCTCTTAGTTTGGTAACTAACATCAGGCTTTTTATGCGACGGTTTATGTTATCCAAAATATTAATAATATATCTAGTAAATACATGAACTCGGTGCCTCTGCCGGTCCCTAATGCATTAATTTACATTAATACTTCTCGACTAATATAACACATTTTAGGTCACTCCCTTTACTTAAACTTGGAACATCTTATTATTCTAAGCCATAAACTAAGACTATCCAATATAACTTTGATATAACTAATACCTACTGAATTAAGTAATTTCGAAGTTATTAACCACCGTGTTATCAGTTATCGATGATACCATGCAAATTATATTTTGATAAAATTGTAAGACACCGTAGAGCGTGACGCTTACATACTAAATATATATTTATATCTCAAGAAATTTCGATAACAACGAACCTTGTAAGATTAATTTTCAGGTGGATTATTATTATTACAATTGTTTGGACTGCTCTAAACGTTTCGTTTGTTTAAATTTAACTGAGCACGGCTTGGCAACTTTCCACGATTGTAATAAATTGTTATCTTTTGTTAATGAAATTTGGAGCTAAAATTTATTGCCGTGTGATGATATTGCATAATTTAATTCAAAATGAATAGTGCCTTTATTAACTCGCGTTACCTCCTAGCTACAGGGTGAATTATTGTCTGAGTAGGGTAAGTGACGTTTCAAAACTTATTTGAAAGGTAAAAGTGAGCAAAGGGTTCTTAAACAATTGTTTTGTAAATGTGTACTGCTTACAACAATGTGGGTAATTAATCGCACCTACCTCACAGAATATTTTGGGAATCATCTCCTGAGAAAAACTACCAATGATTATTCGGGTGTCCAGCTCCTGCAAATAATAAAAATACACATTTTACACAGGCGCAAAATAATTATATTATTACTTTTAGAATCATACAAAAGACAACTTTATAAGACATACTTTATATATTGCTTCCTGATCAGAAATAAATAATTACCTACAAATTAATCGAACTAAACTGTTGTGAGTCATTCTAATAATAACGAATTGTCATCGTATGTAGGTGGTATTAGGCTCTATGTTTTTGTATAAACACTACAAACTGCAAAAGAATTTAGGAGGTGATTTAAAGTTTTCTAATCATTCCAAACACTGATTGAGCGAAACTTTACGAAGTGAGACTAAATTGATAATACATGTTTGTTTTTATGTACTTCCATTTTGTCTAGATAAATTTAAAGTAAGCAAGGTCTTATGCTCACTGTTTTATTTACTTAAGTAATTTGTTTTATCAAGTTTTGTAATTTGTATATCCAAATTGGAAAATATTGACAAGCTAATGCAACGTATACTGTCTTGTTTTCTTATCACGTATGTATTTTTGCTACACCCTTTCCAGGGTCCATGTATATAACATCTGTACTATGGTATGCAAATAAAGATCTCTTATCTCTCTTAAGATCTCTTATTACATATTCCCTACACGCTACAACGGAGATGAGGTACACAACATGAATTTACTAGAAAGAGTAGTTCGCATCGAACTTTGAACTCGCGATTCATCTAAATCGTGTGATTGAAAAATCTAGTATTTTGTTCACGGAATTATATTCTATTTCATTTTCAATGGCCGCCCCATGACCAACCCGATGATCAACCCATGACCACCCCCTTGATTTTCCCCACTACCACTGAGAAGATTAGTAGGAGGCTGCACCTCTCTTCAATACTACATATTCACACCACAAGGCATTTAAATTATACTAATATAATTGAATTCGAGTGGTCTAAACTAAGCACTCGA
Source organism: Cydia fagiglandana (assembly GCF_963556715.1). NCBI lineage: Eukaryota > Metazoa > Arthropoda > Insecta > Lepidoptera > Tortricidae > Cydia > Cydia fagiglandana. Next base: position 16,398,073 of record NC_085932.1, on the reverse strand, counting down.
TTCTCAATGTCTAGCGCTCGTACCTATTTGAAAAACAGCATTTCATCGTTTTTAACAGATTTCCGAGACACAAAATCCAGCGCTCTAAATTAAAAAAAAAACGGCATCGCTTTTGGGTCTACAACTAATGTATTACTAAATTTCGTTTCAATTAAATACAAGTGTCTTAGGTTAATATTGCAGAACAAAGTATCAAAAGAAAAAAAAACATCGATATGCCGGGAGGTGCCCACAGGAGCAGAATGGCAGGTGCCACAGAATTCAGATTCGGTGCCGGTGTTAAATGTGAGAAATTCGATTCGCTTCACTCGCTCGTTCGATTATCAGATTGCCTCAGGGTTCTTCCCGATGCAAGTGCAAGTAGTAAATATTAACACGATATTTAGTATTTAAGCAAGTTTGGAGGAACTCTTGGCTATGGGCCGGGGTTCAAATCAAATACACGACTTTCATCAAGCCAAAGGCAAACTTTGCAAATGCGAGGCTAGCCAGATCACGAGAACTGATACAGTGTCTCACTTTGTTGGCATTACATAAATTCAACTGTCGCTCTTTGAAACTGATTTCGAGTAATGGAGATGGCGCAAGAAACGTTGATAGATGGGCTACACATTAAATGCGTCGATTACGTGATTTTGTTCTGTAAGCTTGGGGGGCTTGTTGTAACAGTTTTAGGAAAAAGGCCTGTATTGTCTAAAATATGTATAATTTTATAACTGAGATGATTCTGAGTTTGAGAGTCTGTAAAGAATTTATCTAAGCACAAGCCACCTGTTACATTAAGCCCCCAGCTCCCCTATTCGGTCCTTTTGTCGCAGCGAGTCTGTATTTATGAACTGTTACTAACCTTTAACTGTTGCAGTTGCTCTTTGAAGTCGGACTCTGCGAAGGTGATGGAGGCCGCGCAGGTGATGTTGGCGGCCTCCAGCTGCGTCACCAGCTCATTGACGGCCAACGAGTACACCTCCTCGTTCTGAGAGAACGCTGTCACGGTGTCCCAGCCGAACTGTCTGTATCAAATATTACATATTATATGGGGATATATTAATCGTCAAAAATACAATAGTTAGTGTATATGTCGCAGTAAGATAGATAAAGCCGTTATATAGTTATAACCCTAGGGATATAATTATATGACGTAACATAGTTATATGAAAGCGTTTCATTACTATCTTACTAGGTATATAACTATAATACGGCTTTAGTTTAGTGATATAGTTATATTACTGGATTAAGTTTAGTGAAATAATTGTAGGTAGGAGTGCAGCGGTGCGGCGGAGGTATAGTTATATCCCTAGGGATATAGTTATATGCCGTATAATACTTTTTAGCAATATTACGTAAAAGTACAGGTCGATTCACGAAAGCTGGCGCGAGATTTCTACTGAGTGACAGCTATTTTCATTGAAATTCTGTCAAATCTCGCGCCAGCTTTCGTGAATCGATCGCAATGCCTCATAAACCCTTAAAAATAGCAGCATGAAAATATATATAATAGTTATCTTACTAGGAATATGATTATAATACGACATATAACTATATCCCTAGGGATATAACTAAACCTCCGCCGCACTGCCGCACTCCTAATACCTACAATTACTATCTTACTAGGAATATGATTATAATACGTAGTTACGTACTATACGGCATATAACTATATCCCTAGTGATATAACTATACCTCCGCCGCACCGCTGCACTCCTACTTACAATTATTTCACTAAACTTAATCCAGTAATATAACTATATCACTAAACTAAAGCCGTATTATAGTTATATACCTAGTAAGATAGTAATGAATCGCTTTCGTATAACTATGTTACGTCATATAATTATATCCCTAGGGTTATAGCTATATAACGGATATATCTATCTTACTGCGACATATACAACCAAAGGATTAGGTACGCCTTAAATGCTGTTAGCCTAGGTACCCTAGCCTGCGCGATTTAAGCAAAGTTACCTGTGCCCTGACACTGAAACCTTGATGACTACTTTGAATAACTAGTTTAGCTATAGTATTTTTCAATGTAGAAAAGTATGATGATAGATGTCATGTCCAATTTAGGGACTGCTCCCGGTACTGAGTTTGCACGGCGAGAACCGGGAATTCCCGGTTCCGGTACTGTATTTGTATAGAAAACCAGTACCGGGACAATACCGGGAGCACTCCCATAATGTCCATACAATTTATGACCTAAATTGTATTGAATTGACATGTATCATCGTCATCGTACCCTTCCAGTTTGAAATACGCTATAGACACTTCCACGTGTTCAGCCGAATTATTTGAAACCGCCGGCGGCTTCAACACTTACAAAGGTCTCTACTCACTTAATACATTTTAATCAGAACAAGTGAATGAATGAAATCGTTTATTGAGACGGCAAATGAAACAATTATAAATTTTTACTTTATTAACTCTTCTCTTTCCGTACAGACTTTATAGAGATATATCCCTATTTGGAAAAGTATTCCAGCGGCGGTAGCACGACCGCATTTTTATTGCCTTTCACCATGCCTGTCACGATCTAACAAGTGTGTAAGTGACAGGCATAGTGACAGGCGATAAAAATGGAACCATGCTACGCCCGCAGGGAGACAGAGACTTTTGGCGCCTTGTTTCACCCGCTACTATTGACGTCGACTGTACGTAATCCAAATTGTTCCACTTTAGATATATATTTGAATATCGAAATGTATGTACAGTTTAATTTAAATAAACGCGTCGGGAATACCAAATATACAGCAATCACATTGAACAGAGAAATGTACCGAGTGTTTACGTAAATATCACATCACGTACGAATTTAACAATGAGTAGCTTATATGTAGGTATCATCTACATGCAATATTTGGATTTCCTGTAGGTATAGGTACTTAGTGCTTCTGGGCATTTTCCGCAAATCGACAACCATTGTGCCTCTTTCGCGTGAAACGAGATAGCACTACTCTAACCACCCCAGCTCCTCCATGAAGCCTAGCAAAGTGCACAATAGCTGTGTAGACCCTGCGAGTGATTCATACGAGGCCACGCGCGCTACGCTGCGTAACAATTCGTAGCTTTTTTATTACAAGCTTTTATTTACTTTCACCTGACCGTTGTCTGTAATCAAATCTTGCAAGTTAAATTTGATTCACTTCCCGGTTTCCAATTGAGCTGAAATTTTGCATAAGTACATACGTAAGCCGGGTGACAATGCAATATTATGGTGTCATCGAGCTGATCTGATGATGAAGACCGGAGGTGGTCATAGGAACTATGTGATAAAATAACAAAACCTAATTGTGTTTGGGGTTTTTAGAATTGTCTCGATGAGCATTAGTCTGCCTGTGGAAAGAAAAGTACAGTCAGCGATAAAAGCTTGTACCAAAAATGAATTTTTTGCCAAAAACTTATTTTCGGTTTGTAGTTTGAAAGGGTCAAAGTTTTGTGATGAATCAAAGTCCTTCGTACAATCAATTACCTTTATTTTACTCTAAGTTCTTACTTAAACACTTTCGACATTCTTAATTTAACAAGCAGTAAGCTTTCTTACTCAATGTTACCGGTTCAAGCGCCAGAGCGAGAATGCCCCTTCCATCCCATGGTAAGTTACATTTATACTTTTTCATCATTTGAATTGGCGGGTAGGAGAGAAGGGTCATTTTCGCGACTACCGACAGATTAATTAACAAATATTCGGGTAAACAATAATCAGATTTCTAATCACTACCCACTGAATGCCATAAGTTTAACATAACTCACATAAAATAATCATAATTTATTCTTGAAATCTTATGAAATATCACACTCGGCCATCCGACTGCGTGCTACCTCCGGTGCACGATCAACAATAATATCACACTCGGCCGTGTTGCACAATGCCTTTTCAATCCTATTATAGTTAGTCTGTTTATACAATACCAGTACTCTTCATTGTACACCAAAATACAATAAAATAATACAAAGAATTACAGCAACTCTAGTAGAGGTAAACTTCAAGTTATTTAATTTACTCATGGTATCAGGTATTGCAGATGGAAACTGTATTCATTCATCAAACTAGTATTGCTGTTACATAAAAAAGGGATGCCTATTTAAATACCTACTTATACCTAATGATCATGTTAATGTTCACGAAATACATCGTCCACACTGTCAACCCCATACGATTTGTTAATTTAGCTAATTACACGCAGGATTGCAGACATTATTATCGGCTCGTACTTATAGAATAAGCCCACATTTTATTGCATTGATTTTAGCACTGTAACATACTTCTTTTCAATTTTATTAAGTTCTACTTATAACAAACATGGTACGAGCAATACAATTTAGCCTGATATATCAGAATAAGAAGAAAGACAACTACCGCAGCATAGGCAATAATAACTGACATCAATAATCAAAATGTTTGACCTTTTATGGTAAATGTAGGAGCTGTTAATGGGAAGCTACGTAATTACATTAATGGCTTAATCAGGTTTGTAATTAACAGTTACAATGATCTAATGTTTTCTCTCTGACATCAAACTTTTTTTTTTAAATTACAATACTAGTTACATGCTTGATGACGTCCTCCACTGTAGGTCCTTCTTGAGCGTCGCCTTGACTCCCGCGGTCCTTCTTCGTACGGGTCATCTGAGCTAGGCCCTCGTCGTCAGCGCCTGCTGTGGTGACGACATCCGTCTGTCTTCAGGCCCCTCACGCTCGGCTGTCGCAGTCCACAGCGTCCTCTGTGGTAGACCGTCGCTGACCTCCAGCGTCTACCGCGACTCTGCATCAGTCTTGCACGTGACGGCAGTCTAGGTGATCTCGGGGTGTCAATATCGGAATCCATTTTACCCTGTAATTAAATTTCAGTGCGCTGCATGATTGGTCGTTAAACTTTCTTTCACCCTACACCAGCATACCAATGCTTTTTCCTATTTGAACTCGTTAAACTCAAGATAAACTCTTTAAACTCAAGATAAACTCTTTAAACTCAAGCTCGTATTAAACTCAAACTCGTATTAAACTCAAACTCGTATTAAACTCAAACTCGTATTAAACTCAAACTCGTATTAATCTCAAACTCGTATTAATCTCAAACTCGTATTAATCTCAAACTCGTATTAAACTCCTCAGATCCTGACTCTTACACTCGACTGTAACGGCAAACTCGTACTAAATAACACATCTATGGACTCTCTGGTAGCACACTACATGGCCACACTCATACGAGTCAACAGCACACCTACATGGCTGTAGACTCTAGCAGCCCACTACATGGCGTAGACTCTAGCAGCACACCTACATGGCCGCACTCATAAACAGCACACCTACATGGCTGTATACTCTAGCAGCACACCTACATGGCCGCACTCATAAACAGCTAACCTACATGGCTGTGTACTCTAGCAGCACACCTACATGGCCGCACTCATAAACAGCACACCTACATGGCTGTATACTCTAGCAGCACACCTACATGGCCGCACTCATAAACAGCACGCCTACATGGCTGTATACTCTAGCAGCACACCTACATGGCCGCACTCATAAACAGCACACCTACATGGCTGTATACTCTAGCAGCACACCTACATGGCCGCACTCATAAACAGCACGCCTACATGGCTGTATACTCTAGCAGCACACCTACATGGCCGCACTCATAAACAGCACACCTACATGGCTGTATACTCTAGCAGCACACCTACATGGCCGCACTCATAAAGAGCACACCTACATGGCTGTATACTCTAATAGCAGCACACCTACATGGCCGCACTCATAAACAGCACACCTACATGGCTGTATACTCTAGCAGCACACCTACATGGCCGCACTCATAAACAGCACACCTACATGGCTGTATACTCTAGCAGCACACCTACATGGCCGCACTCATAAACAACACACCTACATGACTGTATACTCTAGCAGCACACCTACATGGCCGCACTCATAAACAGCACACCTACATGGCTGTATACTCTAGCAGCACACCTACATGGCCGCACTCATAAACTGCACACCTACATGGCTGTATACTCTAGCAGCACACCTACATGGCCGCACTCATAAACAGCACACCTATATGGCTGTATACTCTAGCAGCACACCTACATGGCCGCACTCATATACTCTAGCAGCACACCTACATGGCCGCACTCATAAACAGCACACCTACATGGCTGTATACTCTAGCAGCACACCTACATGGCCGCACTCAAACTGCACACCTATATGGCTGTATACTCTAGCAGCTCACCTACATGGCCGCACTCATAAACAGCACATCTAGGTACATGGCTGTAAACATTAGACCCGGTTATATGATACCACCTACATGATATCATAGACAACTAGAACCATTAGAGTCTGACTATAGTACACCACCTACATGGTGACTAACTACTTACTAACTACACTTTTACCCACATACATAGGTAACTAAACATTAGACCCGGTTATATGATACCACCTACATGGTATCATAGACAACTGCAACCATTAGAGTCTGACTATAGTACACCACCTACATGGTGACTAACTACTTGCTAACTACACTTTTACCCACATACTTAGGTAACTAAACATTAGACCTGGTTATAAGCATGATACCACCTACATGATATCTTACCTAATAACATAGTCCGCATACATACATAGATAACCAGAAACATTAGGGGTCCGACTATAGTACACCATCTACATGGTGACTATAGCTACGCCTCTACCTATCTACATATGCAACTGCAACATGATCTGTTTAAAATATATATATATTCATTTCAAAACTAACCAGAGCAGTTTATCAAGCATGACTTGCTATTGGATAATTTAGCTCATACTAAACATACTATTTAATGGATTAGGTTCAGTATTCGAAACTCAAACATAGGATGTAAATATATGTAAACACTTTCATTTAACGACAATACGTATTTCAAATAAATCTGCATATCAACCGAGAACTTCTGCATGTCTTCACAATATGGGCATACTAAAATTTAAAACCTCTCTCAGTTAAATAACATTGCTCCTTTTTAATGACAATAAACGTACTTGCCTTTAATGGTACACATACAGTACATGTTTGTATTTTAATTGTTAACGGATTCATTAAATATTTATCCAAGTCGTATTCATTGTATTCATCTTTGCTTGACATTAATATTACGCAAAAATAAAAATAGCATACTACTGCACTGTATACACTAATCGTAACATGACTCTTTTAATTTACTTCAACTTGACCATGATCGCGTATCTGCATATTATTTAATCAGGTTTTAAGATTATAAGCATTACACAACTTAAAACTTACTACCATGACGTCAGAGCATATAAAATATGTATATGTAGATATACTAGGTACTCACACGTTCTGGTCCTTTTATGGGCGCAGTTTATTACCACTTCTGGCTTGTGATGAATCAAAGTCCTTCGTACAATCAATTACCTTTATTTTACTCTAAGTTCTTACTTAAACACTTTCGACATTCTTAATTTAACAAGCAGTAAGCCTTCTTACTCAATGTTACCGGTTCAAGCGCCAGAGCGAGAATGCCCCTTCCATCCCATGGTACGTTACATTTATACTTTTTCATCATTTGAATTGGCGGGTAGGAGAGAAGGGTCATTTTCGCGACTACCGACAGATTAATTAACAAATATTCGGGTAAACAATAATCAGATTTCTAATCACTACCTACTGAATGCCATAAGTTTAACATAACTCACATAAAATCTGTGCCTCCAGTGTAAAAGGGTTAAACTCAAAAAATGAAATTTTTCAGTATGGCCGAAAAACGTTTCAAACCGTGTTTTCTCTGCATTGTTTCTAAAAAAATTAGGTTTTTGTCTTTAGTTTAGATAGTTTAAGTCATTAATTATAACTTGTCATTTAAATTAACCTGACTTATGTGAAAGTAACGGAAATATTGGCTTTCAAAAACAACTTATATCCCTTTTCACAAAAATAATGAATGTGTGAAAAGGTTAAACTGCACTTTCTCTAGTGTTGCTAAAATCTTTTTGAACTTTTGTGTTGTGTAAAGAAACCATTTTGGGAACTAAATATTGAATTTTTTTTAGATTGATGGTACAAAAAACAAACCAAAGAGAATAATATCAATGTAATTAAAGAGTGACTTAATATATTTAATTACTCTGTTGAAATTGTGAATGGTTACTGAACAGAGTAATGTTGTACTGTTGTACTGTAGTAGTGTTGCACTGACAACAGGGCAGTTGTACTTGTTTGTCTTACTTCCCCATCTTTGTTTTTTTATTTTTTGTTTTTGTTGCACAATTATTTCATAATCAGCCTTTTAGATGTCTTTTTTTCTACAGGACTTTCTTTTTGATATTTGACTTCCACCGTTTTGCACAACATTGACCAACAAAAAAAAATTATATGGAAAGGAATCTAAGTGAACATTAACCATAATCATTAACTCAATTTAGCGAAACTAGATGGTGAAAAACGGTCAAAGTAAATTATTTATACCCCTTTACACATCATGACGTCTTAAAAAATGTTTGTGAATAATAAAAAAACTTACCGTCATTCACGAACTAGACTCGGTAGTTGAAATAGATCTAAGTGAATTTTGATTTCTTTACACCGAATGTTTCTTGAAATGTAGTTTATTCATTAAGATTAAACTTTACTTTAACTATCGTTCGTAACACGATTCTTAAGTACCAATTTTTTAAACGAGATTATATAAAAGTAAATCGTTTGAACATAATGGTTAAGATTTTTGGCAAACTTAAACCCTTTTGCACAATCGATATCTCAGCAATTAGAAGTCGTAGGGCCGTGGGTGTCAGCAGAAAAGATGTAGTTTCATGTAATAAACCTTGTACTGGCAAAATTTGTAATTTGGACAAACTCGAGTTTAACCCTTTTACACTGGAGGCACAGAAATAATCATAATTTATTCTTGAAATCTTATGAAATATCACAGTTTCATCAAGGTTTTTCTTTTCATCAGTAATTGAACGGAAATAACACTTTTTATAAATGCTATTAGGTAAGTACCGGAAAATGTGTCTACTTTGATCCCCACTGAGTAGTTGTGCTCTAACAGTTTTTATATAAGTATGATAATTGATAACTATTTATATCAAAATCGGCATATATATCAACATACTTGTACTTATCACAGTATAATAGTAAAAAATATATATATGCTGTCAGGCGCATTATTAAAGTCGCATTATAGGGGCCCGCAGATTACCAGTAGGTACGCCGGACGATATCAGCTTGTCAGTTGATCGGAGCTGTAAAATTTTGCGTTTAACTGACAGGCTGATATCGTCCGGCGAACTGGTAATCTGTGGGCCTCTTAAAAATAATGTAGTACCTGATGAATGCGATCCTGGCGGGGTTGTGCGAGGAGTCGGGGGCGACGGTGCGACAGAACAGAGGGAACTCGGAGCGGTCGCTGAGCGCAGGCGACGTAGACCCGAATGATACCTGAGAACGCCGAAATCTATTACCTATTATTACATAGTCTAACGTACAATTTAACACAATTTGTACAACGTTTTGAGTGATATACCTGACTTACGATTTCATGATCAAAAATATAGGCTTCCCTATTTTATGAGTAGTGGATGAAGATATCTGTACATACTGGTCCTACTGGTAGCCGACAGTTTTACATATAAATGAGTAGGATTTTCAACAAGCAATGTTAAGAAAAGGCACGTTTTAAGCGGTTAAGACGCATACAAAAATGTTTGAATATATATGGGTATCAATACGGTATCAATGTCTAAGGCAACCAAAAAGTTTTGTTATGATACTTATGATCCTAAATATTTTGCGACGAGCATTAGTTTTGAAAAACATATTTTAACTTATTGTGATTTAGTCGACGTCAAATATATGTTTACATTTTCTCCTTATCACAAAGGAGTAAGGTGCAAAAGTGTAAACTTATCTTTGACTTCGACTGTACAGTCACCTGCAATAACATGTTACTATTCGAAGGCCGCAAAAATATGTGACACGCTCTTATGGCTCTACAAATAAGGTCGTGTCAGATGTTTTTGCGGCGCTCGTTGTGCAACATGTTAGTGCAGGTGACTGTACGTACCCCAAAAATTACCGAGGAATAAACATGGCAAAGAATATCCAAAACCCTGTAATAATAAAAAAAAAAGTTTTTAGAATAGGTACCTATTGATTCATAACATTTTAACATTTACTTATAAATAAACTGGTGATCGAATGGTAAAAGTTGGTTACTTTTCCCAATATGACAAGGCGGGTAATTAAAGGAGGTCGGGTCATTAAAAATACTATGCTACATAATACGAGTATTAGGTATGTCAGTGATTTAGGTACTTAAGTCTAAACTTTACCCGCTATACAAAACTGTAATGTTATTATATAGTTAATATCTGTCAAGTATTAATTTATCTCCAAATATTTAGGCTTCAACAATGTAAAGCAAAAGCAACACATAGACGTGCACTTAGTTAACTAAGCGAGGTATTTATTTACTGTTAACCAGTAGGTATTTAAGTGAGAGCGGTCCGAGGCGCCAGGGGTCGTGCATACCGGCGTTTAATTAAGGGCGGTGTTTCCTGCTGCACGTAGAATGCTTTGATGATATGATAAGTGATAACCATGGGCGTCCGGTTTATATTACAATTAATGTTGGTACCCTATCGTGTTTGCTCAAGGTTTGTAGACGTGTACGACAAATGACGTCAACTTTGACCGAGATATTTTCGAATAAATTTTAGGGGATTTCACCTGCTAAACAACGTTTTGATCATGTCTTCGCAAACCTAAACATATTCTACAGTTCGTTTTTTTTAGGATTAGAAATAAGGTAAACAATCTTGGTGTGTCTTTTAATTGACAAACACATTTTAAAAATAAGTTACGGCAAATATGTAACAATTATGAATCTAATAGGATCATTTATATTCTTCTGCTTTCATAAACAATCATTTTTGATTTTTAAAAAGCGTTTTTCAATTAAAAGACTTGTTAAATCGCTTACCTTCTTGCAAGTTCTTTCTAATGCTAAACTATATGTAGACTGAGGAAAATCTATATGACATGTTCTTTTCGGAAATTTAATATTGCGTGTATACACACTATTAGACCAAAGTAGATTAAAATGACCTTAAACCACTTCACGATCGAGTTATCGCCTGGGAGGAAATGACCTACTTGTAGCTAGCTCGGAGTCTATAGGCATAGGCACTCATAGTCTGATCAAGTAGTGATTCAAAAAGCCTTTTCGTTTCATGTGGGTACGTATAGTCAAGCACCAGCTGTCAGTTTGTTCACTAAAAAAAGCAATACGTACTTACACGTAAAAACTGCTGCCGATTGTACATCCTCAAAAGCCCTCACTAACCTGATTCCGAAAACAAACCGAATACCTACGGTTCTACACTCCTTCAAATAACCCCTTTGTTTGACCTATATCCAACCTTATCTACTACAAACTATGGCTCACTGTCCCACAGCTTGTTGTCGAGGCTCAGATGTTACTAAGGTAAATTCCATCAAGGCTGAAATTCTCAGAAATCCACTGTTCGCTGCGTATTGAAGTTGGTAGGTAAATTCGATTCAACCCGAGATTACCTAGTCTAGTCGCTGAAGCGGCGCTTAGGGGTTCATTCAATAAACTAACCTCAATTATCGATCGATTAAGCTCAATGTATCAGTTGTACAAGCAAGATTTTCGGTTAAAATAAAATTTTACATTGCAGAACGCGACAATAACTTGTTTTAATTAGATACATGTCATAACAAAGTAAGTAAAGTATTCTACTCTGGTGGAGTATATTGCATAACAGCGCTAGGACAGCTACTGGAAAACTCATGTAATAAGTTCACTGTATTTACGAGCAACCAATTCCATATTTAAGCTAGCTTCTCACTAGCAGCCATAACCTCAGAATAGGCCAAGATCACATGACGATCGGAATCGCGCTCGGTGTCTAGCGCGTCGAAGGACCTATCCACGCTGGGGTCACACACCTGAACAATGTTCCAGTAGGGCACGATCTTGGCGATGCTCTCGGTGACCTCCGAGCATGCGGAGCCCAGTAGCATGACCATCCTGGAGTCGCGCTCCGTATACAATGCGTGAAAAAATCGGTCCACGCCCACACCTGGGTCACACTGTTAACAATATGAATACACTTTTACATGTACAATTTTTACAAACAATAAAAATAACCAAAAATTACAAAATACAATCAATAAATATGGAATCAATGAAACCTTGCTTAATACATTCATAATGTGTTCATTCAAGTTTTCAGCTCAGTGTACCTAGGTACTTATTTTGTATAATTATCAGAAATGTTATTAATTAAATGCCTCTGGTTGAGGCCCAAGTTACAGTAAGAATTCATGTTAAGATCACAATATTCTTATATTGTATTGTCTTATATTGTCTTATATCCTTACAGATTGTAAAATGGCTATTATTTAATAACAAAATATTTAAATCCAGTACCTAGCAACACCAGACTACGTAAAACATATTCCAAGTTCCAAGCCCAAATATCTCGAACTGATGTAAAGTTATATAGGTCAGTAAATGAATGCTCAAAAAACGTTGTAGAGGGAAATGCTAGGAACACAATTTTTGACTCCGTAACTTTGTTTGGACTAGTTAGGAGGTGAACATATCAAAAGTCCCCGGCTGTAGCCCCGGTGCTGCGGGGAAGAGGGGGGTAAGAAGGTCGAATTTTTCGGTTTTTCATTGATATCTTGGAAACTTTGCATCTTAGCGACATGACTACTAAGACAAACCGAAAGCTCATAAAATTAGTTACAAGTTTTATCTAGTCAAGTTTTTCGATATCTTGAATAGTTTTTGAGATACCCGCTCTTGAAAGTTTATTTAGGGATTTTAATTTTATCTTGATATCTACATCAGTGATGCTGTTAGGCCATGTTTGGTATCATTTTCGTATAAATCGGGGGTGCTGAATTCATTTATGGTATCACATTGACACTATTTCGAAGTAAAACCAAAATTAAAAAAAATATATTTTTAAAAATCCCTCTTCTCGCTGAAACCGCTGAACCAATTTCGTTGAAATTTTGTATAGAAATAGTTTCAGTCTCGACACAGGACATAGGATGGTTTTTATAACCAAAAGCATCTTTTGAGGATGTGAAAAGTGGGGTGGAAGTTTGTATGAGGAGTCAATAACCGCTGAACCGGTTTAGGTGAAATTTAGGATGGTATACATCTGTGATTTAGATGAAAATGATACCAAACATGACTTCAAACCTTACCTTAAGCAGTATTAACCTCAGGAATTCAGTTTCGTCGACGAAGTTGAATTCCCCCCATACTCCATTTCACAACTTTAAAGGATGATTATTGAGATAAAAAGTATCTTATGTCCTGTCTTGGGACTCGAAATATCTGTATACCAAATTTCAATTAAATCGGTTGAGCGGTTTAAGCGTGAAGAGGAATTTAAAAAAAAGGTATTTGTTTAAAGTTTATATGTTTTTTCTTAGGAATGGTGTCAATGTAATACCAAAAATGAATTCAGCACCCCCGATTTATACGAAAATGATACCAAACTCGGCCTAGCAGCTTCACTAATGTAGATATCAAGATAAAATTGAAAGCCCTAAATAAACTTTCAAGAGCGGATATCTCAAAAACTATTCAAGATATCGAAAAACTTGACTGAATAAAACTTGTAACAAATTTTATCAGCTTTTAGTTTGTCTCAGTAGTCATGTCGCTAAGACGCAAAGTTTCCAAGATATTAGTGAAAAACCGAAAAATGAGACCTTCTTTCCCCCCTCTCCCCCCCAGCACCGGGGCTACGGCCGGGGACTTTTGATATGTTCATCTCCTAACTAGTCCAAACAAAGTTACGGAGTCAAAAATTGTGTTCCTAGCATTTCCCTCTATAACTTCTTATTTCTTGGCCTAATAACCATAACATAAGTTAGTTTTAGATCGAATCCGATGTCAGATAGGTACCCAAAAGTAATAACTTCGCGCCAGTTGGCTGCTTAGGGTTCTCTTTTTGGGAGTACTTGAGTAGGTATGTGACGTCGACCTTATGAGGACGCCCACATTACGTGAGAAGTCATTAAGCATTTTCGGATGAATTAAAAAAATACCACCCTAAATAATAAAATCTGCGGTATAGTATAGACTTTACATAATGTTAGTGGGTTTAAATAAGTGCATATCTGTGCCACAACCTGGGTATCTCAAAAACAAAATATTAAGATTATAAAATAAGTAATTTAAAATACCACTTTTTAGCTTGGCAGGGCAGCTCGGCACCGAACAGGCCCGGGACTGGCACGATGGTCTTACCTTCGTGTCGTTGGTGAAGAGGTGCAGCTTGTACCCGGGCAGGAGCTCGCGCCGGTTGACGTGTTGCACGGCCAGCTGCGCGGCGGCCAGCTCCGAGGCGCCCTCGGCCCGCGGCGCCACTCCCACTGACAGCTCGAACAGGCCCAGGATCGACACGATCCGGTTGGAGCTGGATTTCGATATTTCTGCGGATAAAAAGCGTATTTAAACTGGTGTAAAATTGAAGCGTAGTATAACTTCTAGTATTTTCCAAGGTTTCACTTTGGTTGAAGAGTGTTAAGTTCCGTTCCGGCTATTCTGCTGCTGGCTCCCTGATACTGCGTACCTAATGCATCGCAGGCATCGCAGCCACAATGTGTTTTTTAGGGTTATTCCCACTAGTTACCACCAAGTTGTTACCAGTGGTAACTACTGGGAATTTTTTTCCAACCTTTTACCACTGGTAACAAAAATAAAAATTAATAAAAATTCCCAGTAGTTACCACCAAAATTTTGTTAGAGTTAAATACTAATAAAAACACTATAAATAGTGTAGTATAAATATATAGAGTAATTTAATAAATAATTAGAAGTCGATTAGTGTTTTAGTAAACTCCCTTAAAAGTGACCAAAAATATTGAAACAGTTTAACCGGTACTTGTACAAAAACTATGATATATGTACTAAAGGATAATTTTAATAATCCATTTAGATGATTTTTCAAGTGATTTTATTAGGTAATTCAAAATAACAATATTTATACTATTCATACCTACTGTTTTTATTAGTATTTAACACTAACAAAGTTTGGTGGTAACTACTGGGAATAAAAATTCCCAGTAGTTACCACTAACCCGAGTTGGTGGTAACTACTGGGAATTTTTATTCCCAGTAGTTACCAGTGGTAAAAGGTGGGAAAAAAATTCCCAGTAGTTACCACTGGTAAAATCTTGGTGGTAACTAGTGGGAATAACCCGTTTTTTAGTTTTCAGTTTTACCTACATTTTATAATATTTATGCTAGTTTTAAGGTAAAGATACTCTTATTAAAATGAATGCATTCTAAAAAAGCGCTTCGTTTACGAAACAAAATTGTGTCTTTTATGTCGATCGCGTGAGTCAGCAGCTCAATTTTTCGGTGCGTCAGTTTTTACGTCCTACGTTGAGCAGACGGCGTCGACGGCGCGTGTTTGAAACGTGTCGAACGAGTCACGTCACTCACGTCACTGCCTTCGCGATACGTCAGCATAAGACACCTCGAGATTTAGATTCGTTTTGACGAGTACAATTCTTGGAGTGTTAAGTACAGTCAGCAATAAAAGTAAATGTAGTCACAATGTTTTTTTTTTCGTACAAGCTTATTTCTCCTTATACGCAACCGAGGCTTCAACTCATTCGTTTTTAATTTGCCAAGAAATGAGGTAAACAATTTTGTGGTAAAAGGTGGTTCGCTTTTCATACAAAATTCAATCAAAGCTCATTAAGTAACTACACACTATTAGTACACAAATATTTCCGCATTTATCTTCTTTCGAATATTCGTTTGCGCGAAATTAACAGGAAAACAATGTTTCATACAGAAATCATGCAAAAATCATAGTTAACTTTTCATCAATTTTACGTATGTATGTGTCACAAATGTCGTGTACAGATACATTTGCGACGTTGCCATACCATTTCCGACGTTGCCGGGCTGACCACGGCTCGAATTTGGAGTGCCGTCATGTTTAGTGCAATTTTGTTGACACTGATATTTGACAGGTAGTTAATTGACCTAAGCGAGAAGTTCGTCAGCTTAGCTAAGAACTTTCATGGCGTGTTATGCAAACAGTCGCTTTTTTGCTTGCAAACGGAAGATTCCCGGTTCGATCCCCAGTCATTGTATGCTGGAACATAACTTTTTGTATTTTTGTTACACCTAAATTTGGTATTGTTTTTTTATTTTTATTTAATTTTTCTTATTATCATAAATAGATTATTAAGTATGGGCTACACGTATTCTTTTATTTTTACAAAGATAATTAGAAATTATACTCTTCCTAATCTCTCTGATTTTTACAATCAGGACTTCCTCACTGCAATAAAAACCGGGCAAGTGCGAGTCGGACTCGCGCACGAAGGGTTCCGTGCCATAATGCAAAAAAAAAAAACAAAAAAAAGCAAAAAAAAACGGTCACCCATCCAAGTACTGACCACTCCCGACGTTGCTTAACTTTGGTCAAAAATCACGTTTGTTGTATGGGAGCCCCATTCAAATCTTTATTTTATTCTGTTTTTAGTATTTGTTAATTGTTATAGCGGCAACAGAAATACATCATCTGTGAAAATTTCAATTGTCTAGCTATTACGGTTCGTGAGATACAGCCTGGTGACAGACGGACGGACGGACGGACGGACAGCGAAGTCTTAGTAATAGGGTCCCGTTTTACCCTTTGGGTACGGAACCCTAAAAAGAAGTGTATAAAATTTCCTGTGGTTAAAAATAATGGATTTTGTCTATGAATGAAAAACACAATTATTACTATAGTTTGTTTTTTTTAGCATTAGAAATAAGGTAAACAATCTTGACGTGTCTTTTAATTGAAAAACACATTTTAAAAATAAGTTACGGCAAATATGTAACAATTATAAATCTAATACGATCATTTATATTCTTCTGCTTTCATAAGTAATCGTTTTTAGGGTTCCGTACCCAAAGTGTAAAACGGGACCCTATTACTAAGACTTCGCTGTCCGTCCGTCCGTCCGTCCGTCCGTCTGTCACCAGGCTGTATCTCACGAACCGTGCTTAGACAGTTGAAATTTTCACAGATGATGTATTTCTGTTGCCGCTATAACAACAAATACTAAAAACAGAATAAAATAAATATCTAAATGGGGCTCCCATACAACAAACGTGATTTTTGACCAAAGTTAAGCAACGTCGGGAGGGGTCAGTACTTGGATGGGTGACCGTTTTCTTTTTGCTTTTTTTTGTTGTTTTTTTTGCATTATGGTACGGAACCCTTCGTGCGCGAGTCCGACTCGCACTTGCCCGGTTTTTGATTTTTAAAAAACCTGATAACACTGAGTATGTGGGGGAAGCGCTGCTGGCCTAGCGGAAAGCAATTCGGAGGTCGCGGGTTCTAACCCCGGCTTGTACCAATGATTTTTCGAACTTTTGTACGAAATAGCATTTGATACCTACCTATTTATACACCGATACCTATTTTTCGGTGAAAGAAAACAATGTGAGGAAACCGGACTAATCCAAATAAGTTTACTCTCTGGGTTGGAAGGTCAGGGCAGTCGATTTCGTAAAAACTAGTGCGCATGCCAATTCTGGGATTAGTTGCCAAGCGGAGATTGAATATCTGGGAGACCGACCAAAGCTTACAAAACATAAAAACTCAAAAATGCGCGTTTTCTCATAGACCTAGCTAAGAGATCAAACCCCTTATAGCAAATTTCATCGAAATCGTTAGAGCCGTTTCTGATACCATCCAAATATATAAATAAATAATTCTATATCTAATAATTGCTCGTTTAAAGGTAAGATAACACAAAGGAGAAACAAAAAGAAATTACCTACTCGCACCAGTCTTGAACCCCAATCCTCTTGCACGTATTTCCACGAACATACCGTTACGCTATTGCAACATACTTACGTTGTGTGAAATTGTCTACTACAAGGATCACGGAAACACTGTTTGCATGTGTGAGTAATAGTAGGAAAAAGCGTGACAGCAACACTCCGTCGAATTAAAAAGGTGGTTTTTGCACAATGAAGTATTCAATGTTTATTTTAATAGTTCAATATTTACTTAAAGAGTGCGCGAAACATACTTTTAAGTATACAAATACCAAGACCATTTCACAAAAAAATAAAATCTGAAATTTTGCAAAAGTGGTGCCATCTAGCGAGAGTTAAGTTTTGAGTAACCTAGGCGAACCACCTTAAGTTCAACATTAATAGTAATAAAAAATAAAGCTTTTTATTAATATTTTTTTAAAGAATATATTTTGTATCGTTTTTGAATTTGTGTGTTTTTATATTTTACTTCCATTCACGGGAATCCATATTATTAAAACTTATGCTGATTAAGATAAAAACTTTATTTAAAATAACTTCATGATACACCTAATTAACATCGAGCTTAAAATATTTTTCACCACACTATCTGGTATTGTAACAGCACCAGTCATGGGACATTTAAGAGGAAATTTGGAGTATTTATGATATTTCCCGTATACATGTAAATGGTCTACCGCTTAGCGTGTTAAAAGATGAAAGTCCTACCCGTCTTTCATGTTTTAGGCGTGTTGTATCAAAGATACAGCAATTAGTTTCCACATATTTAACAAATTAAAACTATGCTTTTTTTCTCCAGTCATGGACACCAAAGCTCCAGTAATGGGCCCCCGGTAATGGACGTGGATCCAGTAATGGGCCCCCTATAATGGACATTGCTCTATCAGTATAACGCTACGTCTTACGTAGGCGAACAACGCGCGAACGCGGCGCGGCGAAAGCGGCCGCCGCCGCGCCGCGCCGCGCCGCGCCGCCTGACATTCGCGTGCAAATCGCGCCGCACCGCGTTCGCAACGAGATCGCTTACGTAGGACACTTCTATGGGCATCAAAGGATTGATTTCGCCGCGCCGCGCCGCGCCGCGTTCGCGCGTTGTTCGCCTACGTAAGACGTAGCGTTAAATATTGAAATGGGGAATAAGTTACGGCAAAAAAAAAAAAAAATTATAAGCTTTTATCGCTGAATGTATTTTTCTTTCCACAGCCAATTATTATTGTATTAGATCCATCGAGACAATTCTAATATACCCAAACACAATTAGTTAGGGTTTATTGCGATAAAGTTCCCATGGCCACCTCTTGTCTCCATCATCAGATTAGGTCCATGTTATCATAATATTGCATTATCATCCGATTTGCATACTTAATTACGTACTTACACAAAATTTCAACTGAATCGGAAATCGAAAAGTGGCTCAAATTCAGCTACCAAGATTGGACCCACACTAACTAACAGGCCAAGTTAAATAAAAGTTTGGAAAAACGATATTAATTTATCCGAAGTCCGAGAATACCTCCTGATTGACATATTTCGTAACTACATTTTACATCTGTATTGTTTAAACATGAAATTATGGCATGGCAAGCATCATTCTCTCAATTGTCCCATCATAGTTAGGAGGTACGCAGTTTTACAGCTCCTATAATGGGATTGGGCCAAATACCACTATTTTTTTTACATCTGTGGACTCACAACATAGTGTATTGTATACCTTATCTCATGGTAAATGCAACTAACAAAACACATTCTAGTTTTCATCAAGTATTAATTAATTGAAATTTAATAAATTAACTCACCTCTCTTAGCGAAGTTGTTAAGAATTCGTAGTGGTATTTTTTTTCAGTGACACGACAACTTTTGGGTTGACGCCAATTTCTTAAAAAGCAACCAAATTTAATGAAACTTCAAACTGAAACAGCTCTAGGACTCTTATTTATGATAATATACAGCCAGTGTTTATAAACTACTTTTAGATACTTATTTTAGAGGAATTATGTTTTTTTGTCCCATTACTGGTTCCACGCCCATTATAGGGTATACTACTATATAAGTTCTCTTGACTGTTCAAAAACTGATGAGAAAGTTGTATTTTATCCACATGTAAAGGCAAAGTAATAATCAGATGGAAATTTTGAGTTGGTTCAAGGTAGATGGTAGAATTGACTTTTAAATGAGGATTTTGAATGATAAATATTTAATGACGTTCATTTGGATTTATTTAACCTTGCTTTGAAACCCTCGCAACGTTCAAGGGTCAATTTTTCTAATATTGGCACTAGCGACTAAACAACAACTTTGCCCCCTTGTAAAACAAATAACTGTTAGGTACCTACTTAAATGATAAAATGAAATGCATTTAAGCTTTTAACGTACATACATTTTGTCATGGGTGGCCACAGAGCCCAAAACCGCAGCAAATATTGCAGTGAAGCATATTCATTAAAATGCATGGTTGTAATATTTTCGACATCCTCAAATAATTATTATTGTGTGCTTTAACAAATTTTCATTAATCTGAGCCATATCCCGCCTACCTTAACCGCTGGATAGCATGTTATTAAAGTAAGTATTTAAAGCCTACCTACCTACCTGTACGTAATACTTTTTAATATAAACAATAATTGAGTTGGTTATAAGCTCTGTTATAAGTACATGAAGTAGGTTAGGTATAGTAAAGAAACGTAAAATCAGCAAAAAAACATATTTTTCATACAGTAACAGTTGCACAAAAAGACATCTCGGGACTCGAACATACCTTGTGCATTTGCATTAAAATATACACTATTAGAAGTTAGAAAAATACAATTTATCCCACTGTCAATCAAGCGCCGGCCGATTTTATAGACACACGGCTCTAAACGACTTAATCCGCAGAGCACTCGGTACCGCTTCCATACCAGAAACCCTGGAGCCAGTTGGTCTATCTGCGGCGGATGGCAAAAGGCCCGACGGCTGCTCGCTCGTACCTTGGTTCCTGGGGCGGCCCCTGGCGTCGGATGTAACATGTGTTGATACACTGGCCCCATCCCACGTCCTGGGCTCTGCCAGGAGGCCGGGGACGGCAGCAGCAGACGACGCCCAAATTACCAAGTGTCGCAAATACGCATTTTTGAATCCGAATTATGTATTTGCGGCACTTGCAATTAAACTCTCGGTCCTTGGTCGTCAGACACCAAAAAACTAGTAAGTATTATAAAAGATTGGGTCTAGCAGGCTAAGCGAACAAGAAGTGCCCCCAACGACGGATTTGGGTATTCTTTCAGGTGGTGTACTGGCAGGTCCTAAGAACTCTCTATGCTTAATATCAGTCCTCGATCTTCTTTTGTTTTCGAGTTATTCAGGATAATGTAAAATCATCAGTGTATCATTGAAAGTGTCATATTTTGTAAACCGTTCAAGTTAGATTAACCAAACAAAATTATATTTGACAACAATAAAATAGACTACAAAATGAATATGTTTAACCTGCATCATGTCCTTATACTTCATTATAAAAAAAAAACATTTTATTTTTCTTCTCATTATTTTTTATACTATTCGCGGAGGTACACCTACAAAAAAAATATACATGAGTAGCCACTAATACCCACTATATACACATATAAAAATATTTGCATAAATCTTCGTGCGTCATGTCAAAAAAAAAACATTATCGAACAAGGATCTCGGAAACGGCTGCCAGTACACCATCTGAAAGAATGCCCAAATCCGTCGTTGGGGGCACTTCTTGTTCGCTTAGCCTGCTAGACCCTTTCTACCAAACTAGTCGGGGTGTCTGGCGACCTACGAGCTGCCCCTTTTTTTGCACAAATACTCAGCCTCGCTGTGCAGAGGGGGAACGCGGCCAGCGTCCTGGAAACAGTGCCTCAGGCTAATTTAGAGCTACATTTATGATTTATTTATTTTGTAATTTAAATAAATAATATATTCATGATAAAATCCTGCAAAACATACCTAATGTTGATGATGAATTTTCACTGATGATTTATTTCTGTCACCGCTATTACAACAAATAAGTACTAAAAAACCGGGCAAGTGCGAGTCGGACTCGCGCACGAAGGGTACCACAATGCAAAAAAAAAAACAAAAAAAGCAAAAAAAAAAACGGTCGCCCATCCAAGTACTGACCACTCCCGACGTTGCTTAACTTTGGTCAAAAATCACGTTTGTTGTATGGGAGCCCCCTTTAAATCTTTATTTTATTCTGTTTTTAGTATTTGTTGTTATAGCGGCAACATAAATACATCATCTGTGAAAATTTCAACTGTCTAGCTATCACGGTTCGTGAGATACAGCCTGGTGACAGACGGACGGACGGACGGACGGACAGCGAAGTCTTAGTAATAGGGTCCCGTTTTACTCTTTGGGTACGGAACCCTAAAAATAGAATAATATATACATTTAAATGGAGCTGCCATACAACAAATCAAACGTGATTTTTGTTGCCGTTTTTAGCCTTCGTGGGCGAGTCCGACTCGCACTTGGCCGGTTTATTTTCGCGCATATTTTGAGAATAACACTTGACTATCATAGTACCTAACAAAGTAGGTAAATGCGAGTTACATACATATAGTTCACTTTCCCCATATATATTTAGTTTATCACTCATTTACTATTGTATTGAAATAAAAGTAAACAAAATCTACTCTCAAATGGCTCCTTAAGCCAGTTGAAGGTAGATGAAAACATGGGCGTCCCACGGCGATGCCACATGGAGGGAAAGTACCTTAAATATCATAGATAGCATATTTTGCTGAAAGAAGACTTCATTTTATTTTTAAAACTTAGTAAAGTTGCATTCATACTTTTTTAATTTTTTTTTTGAAAAAAAATATATGGAAAAAAATTATCGCGTCATTGGAGGAAAAGTACCTTGATTATTGTAAATGAACATCTTACTGAAAGAAGACATTATTTCGATTTAAAAAAACAAGTTGAATTGCATTTTAAATAATTTAATGGTTAAACCGGGAATCGAACCCGCTAGCCCGCTACACGAGAAAAAAAAAACCTTGTACCAAAAAAATAATTCTCACATTGAAGCCTTTCGATCGGTATGACAAAGCTACAAGGTATTTTTTTTCTCGTGTAGCGGGTTCGATTCCCGGTTTAACCATGAAATTATTTAAAATGCAATTCAACTTGTTTTTTTAAATCGAAATAATGTCTTCTTTCAGTAAGATGTTCATTTACAATAATTAAGGTACTTTTCCTCCAATGACGCGATAATTTTTTTCCATACATTTAAAAAAAAAATTAAAAAAGTATGAATGCAATTTAACTAAGTTTTAAAAATAAAATGAAGTCTTCTTTCAGCAAAATATGCTATCTATGATATTTAAGGTACTTTCCCTCCATGTGGCATCGCCGTGGGACGCCCTGTAAGTATAGTGAAGACGTTGTTAAATACTCATTAACAGCTGATACAACAGGGTAACGAAGTTGAGTAAAGTAGATTAACGACAAGTGACGAGTCTTACGGGTTCACAGTATACAGGCAAACAGTAGCCACCTGAACTAGAACATGAGGGGCGAATGGGCGATCGATGATGTAAAATTAAATCTGAATGGGTTCAAATATTATTGCGCCATAATCACTCGTACCATAGATTAAACTGCATGATCATACAATATTAAACATAAGAAAAAAAAACTGGTCAAGTGCGAGTCGGACTCGCGTTTCAAGGGTTCCGTACATCACACAATTTTCAAAATTTTTTTTTGTACGTGAAACGTGACGTGAATGAAAAGTCTTGAAAAGTGTGCAAATGCGTAGAGCTGAAAACTCAAGCGTCCGACGGGTCGCGCTTCCTACAACTTCCGAAAGTGTTTTTTTCTACTCGTGTACTTTTATCTGTCATTTACATAGTCACGAACGAACATATAAGGGCATACATTATTAATACTCCTTAAAAGTCTATAGTCTATTGCCCAAAAAAGCACTTGTGTCGTTTTAGAGACATTACGATACGGTAAGCTAGTGCAGGGTAGCAGGTGCCACATACCGGTACATTGCTACCAACGTGACAAACGATTGAATGCATACGGTTTTTATTAAAAAAGAAACAAATTTGTACTGAGTTCATTGCTACCAACATAATAAAAAATACTTTTATACCCTACAGCAGCACGACCCTGGTGCGGTGCGGTAGTGTGTAACGGCTTTAAAAAAAACATAACCATAGACATTATTCGTTTGTTTCTCGTTTCCCGCCTTTCCCGGTAATTTCTTGTTCTTTGAGTACTTTGCGTTACTATTTGTTTTGCGTTCATAAAAAGTGTTGAAAATGGACAAAGAGGACAACATTGTTTCTACACCTGAAGAAATATCCGCTGCAGCACAAGCAGCGACCGAAAATTTGTTGCCTAAATACTAAATCGCAGCACCTATACGACAAATCTTACGAGAAGTTTATGGCGTGGAGATTGGAGCACAAAACTTCGTCAGTCTCTGAAAACGTCTTTGGTGTATTTTCAAAGACTAATTGGAAGCACCGGATCAGATTTATCTTTTAAGCAAGGTTGGTATATGTTACAAAAATTTTTGATTTAGGGTACACAGTACAACGAGCTATATTTATGTACATTTTATATTTTTGCATTGAAACTGAATATTATTTAATTCTCCTTTTTCTTGTTACAGGTTGCAGTAATATTTATTTAGTATTTTGGGTGCTTGTCGCAGACAACAGTTACATACATATAGTAATACCTACTATCCAAAATTTACATTGACATTTTCATAAAGAAAATTTTGTTTATAATTTTTTGTATTTTATTTAATATTGCCTACTCATAGAAAAAGCATTGTATGCAACGTTGTATAAGTAGTCAAAAAATGCTCATGGCGTATTTATTAACAATGTTCGCCTTCGGCTCACATTGTTACCCACGCCACTCACATTTTTTGACCCCTCTTATAAAACTGTTGCATAAAATACTATAAAAGCAAAGGCCGAAGAGAGATAATACCTACAGGTTGGCCAAAAAATAAGTGTATTCCCGTAGCCAGGGAGGTTTTGGGATTATACTGAGCAACTTTTAGTATGGGACCAACCCCGAAATCGCGAAAAAAGAAGTATCCTCCCATAGAAAACGGACCAGATCAAAATGTATGAAACAGCCAAATTTTTCTTCGCGATTTCAGGTTTGCACGTTGGCAACGGGAATACACTTAGTTTATTTTTTAGCCACCCTGTATACCTAGTGCTTTTTAAAACACGTAACAATAGTAACCTAATCAATCAGTACAGTCAGCAGCAGAAGTTGCTAAGCGGGCGAGTGGTTTAAAATGATCTGGTCGCGACAATCTGGAGTTAAGACAATAAGAGTATGTCAAGGTAATTTTGAACACCTCGCCCGCTTAGCAACTTCTGCTGTTGACTGTACTACAAGTACCATTGCGGCTATGTGCCAGATACAGCCTAGTCGCATTTTTTGTCTTCAGTCCGACTCACGCTTGAAGCTAAAGGCACGCCTCTTTGGGACGCTTCGGGCCTTCGGCCTTATGCGGATATCGGCCCAGGGCCTTCGCAATAGCTGTCTACATCACGTTTCACTTAAACCATTGCGGCTGTGTCCCTAAAATACGTTAACCGCATTTTTGTTCTTAAATCCGACTCACGCTTGACTCTAGATTTCTGAAAGGTTTTCCTGTCATCTTTAGGTAAAGGACTATTATGTGTATTTTTTTCAGAATTTTAGACCCAGTAGTTTCGGAAATAGAGGGGGGGGAATGGTCATTTTTTGTCTATTTTCTTGAATAACTTCTAAACTTTTTATCGTAAATTTATAAGAAAAATATATTTGAGATTCTCAAAATGAGATCTTTCGTTTGATATGTAACACGATATAGTTTTCAAAACTTTGTTTTTTAATATTATCGTTTACCCCCCAAAAGTAGCCCCTATGTTTAAAATTCATTTTCTCAAACATGCAATGAAATATTGATGTTATGTTCCTTATAATAGGCTGCGAAGTATGACGTTTCAGGTGCGGCTAGGACAAAAGGTCGTTAATGGAATTTCATACACATCTTGCAGGCCTAGGCCGGCAAAGTCCTCTTTTTTAATTTTCATTTCACAGATATTTGTGACACAGCATCGTGGCATTCATCCATTAAAAAAAACTAGAGGCAGTTATTGCTTTATGGTTCGTAATGACACTCTGCCACTACGCCTATAAAAAAAAACAAAAAACAATGTTTGCTATAATTTGCAGTTTTATTTGTATAAAATCAACATGAACTTAATAAATAATACATTCTATAATTTTAAATTATAAATTTAACTACACAAATAAAAATATTTAAAATACTTCATCTAAACGTTAGCGGTAAAAAGGGCTACTCAAACACGCGTAGTGATTTTTTTAAATTGTTATGGAGGTAAAGTTGAAAAATATTCATTCTGTTTTATTGGATTTATGGTGCGTTGTTGATTTTTTGACTTTAATATGAGTTCCGACGAAATAATGAAATTAATATTAATTGTAATCGTATGTGTTGGAATTGGCAGCGTAAGCAGAATTTAATTTAAATAACTTGCTGCCTCTGCCGCCAAGTCAAAGACGAAGTATGTATATGGTTGCTTATGGCAATTTTATTATTTGAGAAACTAAGAAAAATGGCTTACAGTTTATTAGAAACAGTTTTGTGGCATATTTTAAATGAATGTAACTACAAATTCGTCAACACTGTGGAAATTATACTTATTTACTCCACGCATAAAGCAACCATGTATGTGAAACATGATATCAACATGAAAGACTATGTAAACCTTTGTGACGAAAACGACAGTCAGACGGATACAAGGCGAAAAAATCAAAGATACATGGAAAATATACGGGTAGTAAAAATACACGACTCGTGTAAAACATACGCGTGATAATGATATAGGTACGTGTTGGTTATATTTTGGGTGTAGTTTACTTTTAGTTTTTTTCTATAAATAAAACTTGGGTTTCGTGGATTTTTTATTTTATTTATTTCATTGCATGTTTGAGAAAAGCACTATACATACCTCGGCGGGAAATGGGGTTGCCCGCGCTCAGACCTATCCGGCCTCGCTTCGCTCGACCGTCTATATGTCTTCGGCCGGCAACCCCTTTTGTCCCGGCCTCTGTAGTAATGTACTATTGTTGGCGTTACATATCCGTCTTTGGGTCACAGACTTACATATGTGTACCAAATTTCAACTTAATTGGTCCGGTAGTTTCGGAGCAAATTGGCTGTGACAGACGGACAGACGGACAGACAGACGCACGAGTGATCCTATAAGGGTTCCGTTTTTTCCTTTTGAGGTACGGAACCCTAAAAACAACTTTAAGACTTCTTTGGTGCAGTTACCTTAGTATTTTTTATCAATTTCAATGGACATATTTGTTCTTACGAGTACCAATAGCAACATAATCCCGCGTCTTTACATTACACACAAAACGATACAAGCACCACACTACCTACTTACAAAGTTAAGGGAGTGTGTGAAGCAGGCCTGCCGTTTTCATACTGTTACATAATTTTCTGCTGTGGTTAAGGGTTAAATTTATTGGATCCATTGACGGGTTATTGGATTTAAGGCGTATTATATTACAGAGGAGCGGAAGCGTTTTACTCGCGTGACTGCAGGTTATATTCAAAGGCTAACATGATATGGAACATTGGGTATTACGCACGTAGCAAACGGTGTTGGTATTCGTATTTAACACTTGTGGCTCTTGTGAGTAAATAATATGGCTTTACCCATTATGTAGTTACATATAAGTTAATACTTGAACATTATAAAATAAGAAAATGTGAAGAAGAAAATATTTTCACGGATGGTTGTTACTCAATTCTGAACTCAAAAGTTAGGTATTTAAAATTAGAAAAAAAAGTCAGATGACTTAATATGGTGTACTTAATAGTTACTGTTAAAAGAAACAACGGTGGAGTTTTACAATCGCATAGTAGAATATAACAATGCTTATTTATGCTAAAAAAACGCACTCAACAGCCATTCGGTTCCTAAAATAATATAGGTACCTTCCTAATGAAGTAATAATCGTAAATATCCTGAAATTTTCATGATAAAGAAAAATTATGAGACTATATTTTCCTTTTTAGCACAAACGTTAAAAAAACAAATTATTTTGAATCATGGCAGTTTTCGTTACTTAATTTCTATTTCAGTTTCACGGTATTCTGGAAATCCTTACGTTAACTAGTGACGTATGTTATACCTTTAAACGAACAATTCTTGTTTGTTTATTTGTTTATATTTACGTATAGGTATATATTTCGGTGATCTCGGAAATGGGTCTAATGATTTCGATGAAATTTGATATATGGGGGTTTTTGGCGGCGAGAAATCGAAAAAACGCGCATTTTTGAGTCTTTATATGTTGTCCGAGCAAAGCTCGGTCTCCCAGAAATATCTGGGAGACCGAGAAATATTTGGGATATCATATAGAATACTATATGATTTATGATGATGTCACTACACACAACGGGGGGCCCTTGCTATTGTGGTGCCGCTGACGTCTTAATGAGTTATTTTGTCGGTGTTAATATTTATTTTAGCCTTTTACATTAAGACCGCCTGTTGCTACCTTTATTTACATTATAAAACTGTTATTGATTTTTTTTCTTTTGTGGTGCAATAATGTGTATTATATTATATTTACTTACTTACATTTATTGTATGGATAACACTAACCATTACAATGACTATAATTCGTCAAACTTACCCACTATAACTAATAAGCTTTCACTAAGTCAGTATTATAAAAGAAGTGACTTGTTATTAGTTTTGATATGCCAGGTACAATATTACATTTATAAGATTTAAAAAATAAAAATAACATCTAAGAGACGGTGTCCCCGCCACCCTCAAAAGTTAAATTATTATATGGTTATACTGCAACACAACCAAATCGTTAGTAGAAAAAGGTGCGAAATTCAATTTTTTCTAGGAAGTCAATTTTGTACATCTACATTTTTTATTTATTTTTGCCGCCTTTTTCTACTGACTCACTGTGCCAGAGTACTCACAAAGTTAAGTCACAAGCAGAGATGTGACAAATACTTTATAAAAAGTATTTCAATACTAAATACAAATACTTCCTTGATATACTATTTCTAATGCAAAATACAAAATAGTTATTAACTAAATGTGTATTTAAAATACAAAATAGGTATTTTCAAAATACTTTTTAAAACTACAAATACTTTGCGATAAAAAGTACTCTGAATAGTGAATATTTACCTAGTCTAAATTAAAAAGAATTTGTCGGAATTTCCGAGATGGAAAGACTCTCCTTATTCTTTGAAAACAGTGTGACAAGTTACAATCAGTTCTCTAGCGTGCAAATTTCTGGTTATTTGCTCCTATTAACTGGTTATGGACGGTGATGGTTTTAAACCGCCAATTTTTAAAAACATTAATGCAGATTTGTAATGTTTTACAGCTAAGTAGTATTATGCCTCTCGTTGGTGTGATGAAAAACGTCTCATTTGTGTTTCACCAGGGCAGAACCTAAGATTCCACCTTTTTACCTATGCTTGCGGTCATGTTATCATGTGCGACGTTACTAAACAGATTCAACAGTTCCATGTAAAAAAAATGAGAGTTGCAAGGATTGTAACATCAGAAGAGATTGTAACTCCTACCTAAATGACCTACTAAAAAGTATTTTGTATTTTGAAAATATAAAATACGTTCTTAAAACTATTTCAAATAAAATACAAAATAGCTTTCTTCAAAAGGTATTTAAATACAAAATAGGTATTTTGCATTTTGTATTTGCATTTTAAATTAATACAAGTATTTCAAATAAGTCACATCTCTGGTCACAAGTGTCATATCTAACTCACTTATTTGATCGTTGAATTAAGTAATAATTAAAAAGGCTTAATAAGAGCCAAAAGCCCATGATTCTAAGAAAATGTAAAAAATTGTAGGCAAACTATAATAAGGCTTAGTACACTGTACATATTATGTAACAATTATTTCACACTGAAACTTCTAATTTGCTAAAAAAAATTTCGGCAACACTGAAAGCTTTAAAATGTCCACTGAACTAAAATTGGCTCATTAAATATTTGCCTGAGAGCAAGCACTAATGACAAACGAACGTTGCCAATTAGTAAATAGCGAATGAAATAGCTTAATTACGCGTGTAACTTTCTCATTAAAATTGAGCACGTAAAATTCAGACCGTTTAGGGCCGGAAATTAAAACAACAGCAAATATATTCTGGCACATAAATACATGGCAGCGTAAATTAACGTTATTAATTACTGTTAATCATTTGTGAAGGGTAAATGAAAATGAAGTATACATTTAAGTGGCCAATAATCGGCTTTATTACGAGTAAAAAGACACTAGACCTCTCTCTATCACTATGTAATAATATAACGATATTATTCAGCCGTAAGTAAATAATCTCTCAAGATAATATATTGACGTCTCTTGAGAGATAACTTACGGCCGTATTCGAAGAATGCTTATAAGATGTCACAGCGATACGATACCGATCTGTCAGTGTCAAAAGTGACATTTATTGTCATCTTTGCTAGGCCCTTTGGAATCTACAATATGTAAGTATCACACATATATCTCATAGTGTGATCATCCGTGGGTACGTGGTGAGCCGATTTATTTGCACCGTCCATCCGATGCACTTTTTCATTCGTCCGATATTGCCGCCTGGATGCTCTTCGTGCATGATTTAATCCAGTTCGGTAGGTATGTATATATATTGATAAGGGGATCATAGGATCATAATATCTATTAATCTATTTTGCCGTCCGTGCATTATACCGGGTGTGGCCTGTAATACGAGCAAAACATTAAACTGTAGGCTGTACTCCTCATACTGACCAACATTTGTTCAGCAACTTTTGAAAATAACTTGTGGATTGATTTTTAATACACTTTAAAGTTTATTCTAAGACGCAATGTATTGCGAATTTTGTTATGTTTAAGGCGTGACAAGCAACGTCAATCACAATGATATGGCGTGGCGATGGCGTCCATTGAAGATAATATTTATTTTGTATGAAAAATAGGGAGTCTAAATACTTCATATTTTTTTAAAGTTGTTGAACAAAAGTGTCACCGTTTGAGGAGTACAATCTATGTTTTAATTATTTGCTCATGTTACAGGCCACACCCGGTATGACATGCACCGTCAAACTAGCACTGTCACGACCAAGTAACGTCAGAAATGGGAATGCTCCATACATTTGTGCATTACCTGTAATGCACGGACGTATCGATCCATGTGAGTAGTGAAGGCGAGGGACAGTTAAAGTGTTAAAACATTTCTGACATTATTCATATACAGTAGGGGAAGCTGTTCTACCTCGGACAGTTTTTTCTTTAATGAATTTTAGAAAAAACTAAAGGCTGCAGAATAATTTTTTATCCGAATATTATAAGATACATTAATAAACTATCCTATACGATATAAAATTTAAAGATTAGATTATTTATTTTGATGGGATACGTTGACGAAAAAAAAAGAGAAAAGTGTCCAAGGAACAACACCCCTGATGTACCTTGGTCATTTCCCGTTGTACCTTCCGATAATTTTAATTACTAAATTTATAATATAATCATAGAAATAATATTTATATATGAAATCACAGATATTTTTTAGCATATTTACGCCATTGAATAGATTTTTCTAGAACAATTACCTTAGAAAAATATACTTAGCAATGGTCATTTTTTATTTTTGCCTAAAATATTTTAGGCATGTTTTCTAAGATCGATAACTCGGTAACTTATAACGCACATAAATAATAATTACAAATACGGCAAATATGAAACCTTAAGTTTAAAACAAATATTTACAGTAGAAGCAAGTACGGGCCAAGGTACAACATATTTTCGGTGTCCGAGGTACAACAAAGCAACTTTTTGGACAAGTTAGCTTCGTAATAGCACTTCCAATTGAGATTAGGCTGAATTGATCCTACCATCGAGTAGATAATTAACTTAACATTAGCTTATTATATTAAGTTTTATTATCTATTAGTAACACATGAAATAATCATCCTTGATGTAAAGTTCCAAATAGTGACTTTTTATAACACAATTGATATTTTAATTTTTTTCTTGAGTTACCGGCCGCTCTCATGTTTCATTGATAGCTTGTTTTTTATACTTAATACTAACGTTTCAAATAATATAAATGAAATATATCAATAACCGTGGCAATGTGGATATATTGCCATCGGTCCGAGGTAAAACGATGTCCAAGGTTCCCCTATGTATCAGAACAAAAGGCAAAGAAAGAGACCCATGAATGTTTAGGTCATACTGAGCAGCTTTTGATGGGACCAACCTCGAAAACGCGGAAAATAAGTTTTTGGCAAAAAATTAATTTTTGGTAGGTACAAGCTTTTATCGCTGACTGTACTTTTCTTACGACAGACAACTAATACTCATCGAGACAATTCTAAAAACCCCTAACGCAATTAGGTTGCGTTGTTTCATCACAGAGTTCCTATGGCCACCTCCTGTCTCCATCAGCAGATCAGTTCGAAAGTACCATATTATTGTATTGTCACCAGAACCACATACAGCTGCCAATTTTCATGACGCTACGATCCTTGGAAGATGGTTAAATTAGTTACCTTAGATTAGATTACATAGTTACATACAGGTCGAGAGTTCATGGCCACCTCCTGTCTACATCATCAGATCAGTTTGACAGTACCATATTATTGTATTGTCATCAAAACTACATACAGCTGCCAATTTTCATGATGCTACGATCCCTGGAAGATGGTTAAATTAGTTACCTTAGATTCCATTACATAGTTAGTTACATACAGGTCGACCTAATAAAAGCTTGTAACAAAAAATAGGATGTTTCATACATTTTGCTGGTCTGATGTTGAAATTTCCTATCATCATCATCACCTCAGCCATAAGATGTCCACCGCTGAACATAGGCCTTCCCCTTGGACCTCCATACGTGCCGGTTGGAAGCGACCCGCATCCTGCGTCTTCCGGCGACCTTAAGGTGGGAGAGTAAATTTGTTTTGCCTTTCGTTCTGGTACATACCTACTGTACATCATGTATAAAAGCCATTAAGTAATGTGATTATCTACATAAAGGGTTATTACAATCCTTAGCACAGTGTCGAGGTGAATATACAATAGGGGTTTCGAGAAAACGAGGAAGACAAAAGCTAACTTACTTAAAAGTATCCACCATATGCAGCGTAATGTCTAACGCCACGCCACCAAGAGTACCTACAGATCCTGGGGGCCTACCGCGAAAACCGAAATTCGCAAATTGCGCGGATCTTTCTCTTTTATTCTCATTAAGACGTAGGTAATTAGAGTGTCGGAGAAAAATGCCCGCAATTGACTACGTTCGATTTTCGCGGTTATAGCCTTGATCAATTACTACTACTACTTTTTTAAAATACCCTAGGCTAGTTTGGTAGGTATTTAGATACGTGACTAACTAGCTACCTAAAAGCGTTAAGTTCAGCGAAGTCGGGAGCTAAGTGTTTGTCTCGGGCGAAATTACGTTTTATTGGCTCTCGAATCTATGGATGGGTAAGGTAAGGGTAGTTCAAACCTTAACCGTCGCTGGATTTGATTACGAGAGAAGGTTAGGGGTCGGGTTTGTTCACCTAATGACCTTTGCTCCTCTCAGCGCTCGGCTGCTGTTAATTATATTTTGCAGGTTAGCTTTTGTCCGCGTCTGCGTCTCTAGGGCATCGTTTGTCACGGTCCCAACATTTTTTAAATGTCGTGATCGGCGACCCTTACTGAGTGAATATTTATTTTTAATGGAACATGTCACACTTATTTTGGATTTAGTTCATGGTATTTATATGTTTACTACAAAATACCAATTTGTATGATTTTCATCTTATTTTGATATGACCTTGAGTCATGGCACCAGCCATCTCACGCCCACGCCATCTCACCCAATATGTGGGAGCGAGATGCCTCATACTCCACATTGCATTTCGTTAGCACTACTACTGGATAGTCAGCGTGAACAACTAACAAATGAAATTCAATATGAATGAATGAAAACCATGTCCGATTGTTACGAGTATACCATAATCGGCCTCTGGTATTTAAACTATGAGGCAAATTTTGATACAGCAACTTTTTTTAAGATAGTAAGCTTACTACTTACCATGAGTTTAATACATGGCAAAATGAAAATCTAAAAGTGACATAAGCTTGTTTACATTGATTCTGTGGAAATCATAATCAGATGTAGATGGGACGGTACTTCCGGTTCGAGCTCCATCTTGATAGTCACGCGTACTGATAATTCCTTGTTTTATTGCTCATTAAGTGTAATATTATCGATAACTTACAGGAAACTAAATGTCGCAGTGTGCAGTGAATGGAGCATTAATCTTGGTTTATTGCTCATTAATATTTTTTAAAGTATTTTATCGATACCTAGCTTATTATACAGTAAACTTGATGTCGTAGTGTCACAGAATAAAAAATAGTAGGGGAAGGGGGGCAAGACAGGGTAGTTAAGGTTTGACGCCCAATTAAACTAACCGTATTGTATTTTAAGGATTCGTTTTATTTTAACAATCATCTTTGGTAATCAGTCTTCATTATTAAAGTTTTTTTAAGAATCTATTTATCATATTAAAATTTCAAAAAATTAATAACTAGAAAAAGTCCTTTCTCCCCATCTTGTCCCATGCATGGGGCGAGATGGGGCACCCGTATGGGTAAGATGGGGTACATAACAAAACCACTTATTGCTTGATTTTATTTTATTTTATCTATCGATTGATTTCTATGTGAACTTTCACGAACTACCTTTACTTTTCGTTCCAATGGTATCTGTGGGGCTGAAAATGTTTTGGCTGCTATTTTATAGCCCATTTTTTCTCCCACCAAAGCTTCCACCGCATTTTGCCTTAGTAGTTTTTTTTAAAAGTTTCTCACCATGCTAGAAAAAGATAAAGCATTTTTATTCGTCTGATATGAGTAATTCAAAATGGTATGCTCAATGGGTACCTACCCCATCTTATCCCTAACTATGGTACCCCGTTATGCCCCCCCCCCCACAGGTCTTTTTGAATAAACAAATACTGTGTAAAAGCATTGTGCAATACACAGAAAAACAAGTTCTTACCTGTTAGCGAAGATATTATCAAATGTGGATAACTTTAAGTCTTGTCTAAAATGAGGTTACTTAAGTACACGTACACGCTCTACATTATATGAAGAAATCACTAGATATTTGCAAAAAACAGTTTTTTCCGAAAATAAAATAAACCGCGTGTTATAGTTGTTTATGCACTTCGCCTACTAATGGACAACATATCGGCGCGACGTCAGGTGGTAACACGCACATCGCACCTGATTAGTTAATTAGGGTTCCGTACCCAAAGGGTAAAACGGGACCCTATTACTAAGACTTCGCTGTCCGTCCGTCCGTCCGTCCGTCCGTCCGTCCGTCTGTCACCAGGCTGTATCTCACGAACCGTGATAGCTAGACAGTTGAAATTTTCACAGATGATGTATTTCTGTTGTCGCTATAACAACAAATAGTAAAAACAGAATAAAACAAAGATTTAAATGGGGCTCCCATACAACAAACGTGATTTTTGACCAAAGTTAAGCAACGTCGGGAGTGGTCAGTACTTGGATGGGTGACCGTTTTTTTTTTGTTTTTTTCAGGGCTCGGAACCGGTATTTTTTTAAAACCCCGAATTAGCCCAATATTTTGAATTATTTTATGCTCTTTACGTAGGACTGAATCATGTATTTAGGTAACAACTTTGTGTTATTAGATTGTCCCATTAAAAATGAAATAATAAACCAAAGAACGAAAAAGAACGTAATAATACCGGTATTTTTGTATGGAGCAAATACCGGTTTCCGACCCCTGGTTTTTTTTTTTGCATTATGGTACGGAACCCGTCGTGCGCGAGTCCGACTCGCACTTGCCCGGTTTATTTGTTTATTCGTGATTTAAGCCGCTTGCCCCGTCTTGCCCGCCACCCCTTCCCCTACTACCGTACAGTAAGGACACTTCCTACAAAACCTCCTACAAAATTGGGTACTTTCCTCTACTTAAAATAAATTATTTCACGCTGCACGAAATAAAACGCCAGATAATTATTAGAAAAATCCATCCAGCGGGGCAATGCGGCCAGCCTTCTGGGCACCCTAACGAACGATTACGACTTAGGTAATTTTTTTATTTATATAAGTGTTTTTGTTATATTTAATAAATCGTATTGAAATATAAAAAAAACCTACTTTTTATATCGAGTGAGACCGTGACGTCACTATGGTAACAGCACCAGTCATGGGACACTTAAGAGGAAATTTGGAGTATTTGTGATATTTCCCTAATACATGTAAATGGTCTACCGCTTAGCGTGTTAAAAGATGAATGTCCTATCCGTCTTTCATGTTTCAGGCGTGTTGTATACTGCAATGAGTTTCCACATACTTAACAAATTAAAACTATGCTTTTTTTCTCCAGTCATGGACACTAAAGCTCCAGTAATGGGCCACCTATAATGGACCATGCTCTATCAGTATAAAATATTGAAATAGGTCATCAGATCAGGTCCATCCGATTTGCATACTTAATTACGAATACAAAATTTCAACTCAATCGGAAATCGGAAGTGGCTCAAATTCAGTTACCAAGATTTGACCCACACTAACTAAACAGGGCAAGTTAAATTAAAGTTTAGAAAAACGATATTAATTTATCCGAAGTCCGAGCATACACATACAGGTTGACATATTTCGTAACTACATTTTACTTCTGTATTGTATAAACATGACATTATGGCATGGTAAGCGTCATTATGGAAATTGTCCCATCATAGGAGGTATGCAGTTTTAAGAGATAAGATAAGATAAGAGATCTTTATTTGCATACCATAGTACAGATGTTATATACATGGACCCTGGAAAGTAGGTCAAGAAATGAATGCTCAAAAAACGTTGTAGAGGGAAATGCTAGGAACACAATTTTTGACTCCGTAACTTTGTTTGGACTAGTTAGGAGGTGAACATATCAAAAGTCCCCGGCTGTAGCCCCGCTGCTGGGGGGTAGAGGGGGGTAAGAAGGTCGAATTTTTCGGTTTTTCATTGATATCTTGGAAACTTTGCGTCTTAGCGACATGACTACTAAGACAAACCGAAAGCTGATAAAATTAGTTACAAGTTTTATCCAGTCAAGTTTTTCGATATCATGAATAGTTTTTGAGATACCCGCTCTTGAAAGTTTATGTATGTATGTATGTATGTATGTCACTTTATTGCACATAAACAGGTTTACATAAAATGGACAAAAACAAAACAAAAATAAAAATGTTATGTACAAAGGCGAACTTATCCCTAAAAGGGATCTCTTCCAGCTAACCTTTGAGAAAATGCGAAAGGATCAGAGATACTAACAGGTGAAAGACAATTTAATATGGACAAATAGCACTATGAGAATTTTGGATACACATAAAGGACGACGAGAGCAAATAAGCACTTAAAGAAAAAAAAAAAACAGTACTAGGTAGATATTAATAAATAGTATAAATACGCATAAACTATAAACATACCTATACATATATATACTTAGACATATACTTACATAAAATACACATATACATATATGTATACATAAACATATAACCTATATATAAATATATATATATATATATACATATAAAGTTTATTTAGGGATTTAAATTTTATCTTGATATCTACGTCAGTGAAGCTGTTAGGCCATGTTTGGTATCATTTTCGTATAAATCGGGGGTGCTGAATTCATTTATGGTATCACATTGTCACTATTCCGAAGTAAAACCAAAATTTTTTTGGAAGTTTGTATGGGGACTCAATAACCGCCGAACCGGTTTAGATGAAATTTAGGACGGAATACATCTGTGATTTAGATGAAAATGATACCATACATGACTTCAAACCTTACCCTGAGCAGTATTAACCTCAGGAATTCAGTTTCGTCGACGAAGTTGAATTCCCCCCATACTCCATTTCACAACTTTAAAGGATGATTATTGAGATAAAAAGTATCTTATGTCCTGTCTTGGGACTCGAAATATCTGTATACCAAATTTCAATTAAATCGGTTGAGCGGTTTAAGCGTGAAGAGGAATTTAAAAAAAAAGATATTTGTTTAAAGTTTATATGTTTTTTCTTAGGAATGGTGTCAATGTGATACCAAAACTGAATTCAGCACCCCCGATTTATACGAAAATGATACCAAACACGGTCTAGCAGCGTCACTAATGTAGATATCAAGATAAAATTGAAAGCCCTAAATAAACTTTCAAGAGCGGATATCTCAAAAACTATTCAAGATATCGAAAAACTTGACTGAATAAAACTTGTAACAAATTTTATCAGCTTTTGGTTTGTCTTAGTAGTCATGTCGCTAAGACGCAAAGTTTCCAAGATATAAGTGAAAAACCGAAAAATGAGACCTTCTTTCCCCCCTCTACCCCCCAGCACCGGGGCTACGGCCGGGGACTTTTGATATGTTCACCTCCTAACTAGTCCAAACAAAGTTACGTAGTCAAAAATTGTGTTCCTAGCATTTCCCTCTATAACTTCTTATTGCTTGGCCTAAAGGGTGTAGCAAAAATTGGTGGTTAACAATTTCATAGTATTGGTTATTATTACTACTGACTTATACTTACGTTCGATACTTTATACATTTTCTAAATTGCACTTCTCTTTAAAGTAATACTTATACATTTCTAAATTGCACTTTTAAGTTTAACAGCCTCTTCTAATGAATACTTGAATCTTATTACCTATTATAGACAAGGATTACTACATTATGTTATAAGTACCTACTTATTACTGTTTGTATTAATATAAAATATGTTATAATATAATACATGTGAAACGGTTTTAGAATTTGGTTAATAATGTATTATTTATTATTTTCATGTTCATTTTATACAAATAAAACTGCAAATTATAGCAAACATTGTTTTTTGTTTTTTAGGGTTCCGTACCTCAAAAGGAAAAAACGGAACCCTTATAGGATCACTCATGCGTCTGCCTGTCTGTCCGTCTGTCACAGCCTATTTTTTCGGAAACTACTGGACCAATTAAGTTGAAATGTGTACCAAACACATATGTAAATTAGTGACCCAAAGATGCACATGTTCTTTTTATAATTATAAAATACATAGGTTCGAAGTTATTTAAGCAAATAGCCATAAAATCCCCCTTTATTGGTAACATTCCATTTCTAACCGCAGCTGCACTACTATACCGGTACTGAACGCGTCGCTGTCAATTTCCATAGTAAAAGGAACAGTAATGCAGCTGTCGTTGGAAATGGACTGTCACCTTATCTCCGAAACAACTGGGTTTAAAATGTTGAAAAAAAATACACAAAATAGTTCTTTACAATCTTTACCTTTAGATGACAGGAAAACCTATTAGAAATGTACAGTCAAGCGTGAGTCGGACTTTTGTACGGAACCCTAGAAACTTGGCCGGTTTTTTTTTTATAGGCGTAGTGGCAGAGTGTTATTACGAGCCATAAAGCAAATACTGCCTCTAGTTTTTTAATGGATGAATACCACGATGCTGTGTCACAAATATCTGTGAAATGAAAATAAAAAAAGAGGACTTTGCCGGCCTAGGCCTGCAAGATTTGTATGAAATTCCATTAACGACCTCTTGTCCTAGCCGCACCTGAAACGTCATACTTCGCAGCCTATTATAAGGAACATAACATCAATATTTCATTGCATGTTGGAGAAAAAATCTATTCAGTAGTTTTTGAGTTTATCGCGAACAAACATACATACAAACAAACACATAAAACAGACAAACGCGGCGGGGGACTTTGTTTTATAAGGTGAAGTGGTAAATACATAAAAGTATCAAACAGGAGGCGATGACTAAATTTATAAAATTTTAATACGTGTTTCTTCAACCCACCAACGGAGCGGCAGCTGACGTCCAAGAGAGTTCATCATACAGCGGTTAAACAACTACACGGGCTATCGCCCGGGAGGCGATTGGTCATGGAAATCGGCAGTTAACTACAAAAAAAACTAACTACATAGCTACATACCTATATAATAAGAGTTCTAGTTGATTGTGGAACCCAAGTAAAAGCCATTCTAGGCTGTAGTAAAGAAATATAACATAAAAATGACTCATGGTTTTATCGTCATTCATTGCAATAGTATAAAGCCTGACAAATAGCTAACCAAGTACTTAGTATGAGTGTAATCGTACCATAAGTAGGTAATTAAATAAGTATCTACGAGTATATAGTGAGACTGCCATATGAAAAAATCGCTAGGTACTGGTTTTTCTTAACAACAACATAATTGAAGTATGTATAATATTATACGTACATATTACATTTTGAATATTGTGTCCTGATTTGCATACTTACATTAAATATGAGTTCAACTACGAGTGAGTGTACATCGGTAGCAGGTTTTTTTGAGGGAAAATCTGTTTTTATAACCGGAGTAACAGGGTTTCTCGGAAAGGTGAGTGTTGTTCAAAATTATTATTATTACCTTAATACTATGTCTGTAACCTACCTTGCTCTTGTTACTAAGGTTTAAAGTTGTATTTTACTTTCTGTGTACGTATTTTTAAGTTTATGGTGCACAATAAAGAATATTTATCTACTTAATTGTACTGAAAAGTTCGTCAAATTCGAAGAATGAATGTTTGGTTGAAATAGTTGTGTTAATTTGTAGGCACTCTTGGAAAAGCTGCTGTACAGCTGCAATGGCATTGACAAGATCTACGTTTTGTTGCGCCCTAAAAAAGGACTCAGTCCTACCGAAAGAGTACAGAACATTTGTAATAGCTTAGTAAGTATACAAAGCAATAGAGCTACTTTCACTTTTCTTGGATTATCAGCTATTATACCTATCTTGTTATACTGCAAGCATTCCGTGATAACGCACTCTCGTGGAGTCTAAACAATTTGCTATTTTCAAGGTACATTTATTTAATTTTCAGGTATTTCAAAGGTTAAAGAGCAACAGACCGGAAGATCTAAACAAAGTCATCCCCGTGACTGGGGACCTGAGTGCACCCGGCTTAGGTCTCAGCGCAAAAGACGAAGAGGCTTTGCTCAATAACGTAAATATTATCCGTGCGCTTTAAGTAATTTTAATTTATTCTACTATACTACTAAAAAAATTGCGGTTTACGATTTATGAAGTATTAAAAAATAAGTGTTCTGTGAACAAAGTTTTGTACGGAACACTAAAAACTGCTTACTAGATCTCGTTCAAACCAATTTTCGGTGGAAATTTTCATGGTAATGCAAATTTGCATACTTATATTTTTTTTAGTTTTATCATTCTCTTATTTTAGAAGTTACAGGGGGGGGGGGGGGGACACATTTTACCACTTTGGAAGTGTCTCTCGAGCAAACTATTCAGTTTAGAAAAAAATGATATTAGAAACCTCAATACCATTTTTAAAGACCTATCCATAGATACCCCACACGTGTGAATATGCTTAAAAAATATTTGAGTTAAGTATGGGGAACCCCCAAAATTTATTATTATTATTTAGTGTCTCCTTTTGGGTTTCACGGGCCTATAAATCCCGGACTTTTGATAGGCTTTCGTGGGGATATAGATCCAACACGTAGAGGCCCCTTGGAGAGCTTTAATGTCATGTAGAACGCCTGCTGGAACCCGTTCACAGGCGCAACAATAGACACCCATGAAC
Organism: Cydia fagiglandana; assembly: GCF_963556715.1. Lineage (NCBI taxonomy): Eukaryota > Metazoa > Arthropoda > Insecta > Lepidoptera > Tortricidae > Cydia > Cydia fagiglandana. The sequence continues at coordinate 16,356,492 of NC_085932.1, read as the reverse complement.
CGGTCGCAGCAGGCATTGGGACTATTGTAGAAAAAGTGAACAGTATTCCGGTCTATGGATTGATGTTTGGGTGGACAAAGAGACTGGGCTATTGTAAAAGAGGTCCGGACACCTGCCATAACAATGTTAACACCGTCATCGAGGCAGGCGGTGATTCGCCGCTGACTAGATGGGCCCCTGAAACTGCCGTCGCGAAGACGACCAGGAGCAACATCGGTGTGAGCGGCTCAGGGGTGTCGAGAGGTGTGCGCCGCTTTCTACCCAGTGACTGTTAACAGCCACTGTGCCAACTCGCGTCTTATGCATCTTTCACTTACACCCCTGGAGCATATAGCTCTAGCGACTCCTCTTTGGACGGCCAATGAAGGCAAGCCAGAGCTGAGAGTCCTGCGGGTCCCCTTGGGGTGCACTCCGACCGACGAAGACACGCCGGAGACGGAGACCCTGACCAACTCTCGGGAGCACTCGGGTCCGTGGGGTCGTTACTCCCCAACAGCTCGCCACAAGCTGCCCTGCGGGCTTATTATTATTATTATTTGTGAAGCAGGCAGGCAGTTGAAATAACTGATAATGCCTGTATCTAGAGCCATCAATCGAGTTTTCAGTGTTGAGTATTTATTGTTTTTTTTTCTATTTTTGTGTGAAAATCTTAGTGCGGTTTACAGAATACATCTATAGGTACTTGCCAAGTTTCAACAGTATAGTTCTTATAGTTTCGGAAAAAAGTGGCTGTGACATACGGACGGACAGACAGACAGACATGATGAATCCATAAGGGTTCCGTTTTTTGCCATTTGGCTACGGAACCCTAAAAATAAACTAGAGTCAGACCGAGAAAAGTCTGCAGCGATTTTGACAACTCACGCAGTGCAAGTGTCATTTCAAACGTCAAACTTCTATGAAATTATGACGTGTAAATAACACTTGCACTGCGTGGGCTATCATAATCGCCGCAGACTCTTCCTGGTCTAATTGTATGTAATAGGTATGTATGATAGGTGTCGGTGGTATTCCACTCCGCAGCCACGGTGAAATTGAACGGGCCACTCCGAGTCGCTGTAGCCATCAACCTGGAGGGCACCATCAAAGTGCTGGCACTGTGCAAACGCATGCAAAAGATACGTGTAAGGTTTTTTTACTACTTAAGATATTTTTTTTTAATCTGGGAATAATACTTATATAAAAGTATAGCCCGTAAATAGATATAACGAATTTATTATACATATATTTATATACATAATTATCATAATATAAAACCAATGGACTACCTCACGAAAAGTTGCCAAAAACCCGTACCTTGGAACATCCTTTACGCGGACGATGTTGCACTCATCTCAGAGGATATAGACGACCTCCAACACACATTTAACACCTGGATAGATGCACTTGAAAAAAATGGGCTCAAGATTAGTAGAAAGAAAACTGAACATATGTCGTGTGTGTTTGATGGCACTTCCGACGCCAGAAACTTTGAGATCTACATCGGCGCAACAAAAATCCCTACTGTGTGCCAGTTCAAATACTTAGGATCCATTATCAGCAACGATGGCAAGATCGATAAAGATGTCACACATAGAACCACAGTAGGTTGGCAAAAATGGAGAGAACTGACTGGCGTAATATGCGATAAGAAAATGCCAATAAAAGTAAAAGGGAAAATCTATAAAAGTGCAATAAGACCCGCTCTCTTATACGGCTCGGAATGCTGGGCAACATGTAAACAACAAATAAATAAAATGCATGTTACAGAAATGCGCATGTTACGCTGGTCAGGAGGAGTCACACTGTTGGATAAAATCCGTAACGACTTTATTAGAGGGAGTTTCAAAGTCGCACCAATATCTGATAAACTTAAAGAAAATCGTCTCCGGTGGTACGGGCATATTCTACGTCGCCCAGAAGATCATATGGTTAAGATAGCCCTAAATATGCCGACACAAAAACGAGGAAAAGGAAGACCACCTGCCACCTGGCTGACGACAGTCGAAAAAGACATGAAAGATGTAAATACAGACGCTGAAATAGGCAAAAATCGTGGATTATGGAGGAAAAGGACAAGAAAGGCCGACCCCAAGTAAATGGGAAAAGGTCAAGGAGGAAGAAGAAGATCATAATATAAAACCAAAACTAGAACTATTCCTGGGACGAATAGGCTGCCGAACGGGATTACCGACTTAAAACTATAAGTAGAAGTAATTGAATAGGTACCTATATAACTTAATATAAAATTAAACTATGTAGAAGATCGTGCGACATACGTATCTGCCTGTGTATATTTTCAAATTATCTTTTCAGGCATTTGTCTACGTATCGACAGCCTACACTAACACGAATCAGGAAGTGGTGGAGGAGAGGGTTTACCCCCCTCCAGCGAATATCGACGCGGTCTACAAGTTCCTCAAAGAGCACGGCGACGACGAGGAAGCCACCAAGAGATTTCTGAGTACCGTATTAATATTAACCCATCATCATCATCATCTCCTCCTAGCCGTTTTCGGCTACAGCGACTGCTATGCTACAGCTGAGAGCGTCGCTGGTGCGCTCTCAGGTGACTGACGTAGCCAATCCTTGCAGCAAATGTGCGGCCACATTCGCTGCATGTCAGCACCCCTCCGACGTAATTGTACGTGATGGCCACGGGTGGTCTGGCCTTTAGCTCGTCACGCTTAACGTCGAGCTCTGTGCGTCGCCTGGCTTCAAACTCACCCCACCCACCCAACGCTTAAACCCATAATAGTTAGTGAACGGAAATAGTAGATCGGCATTTTGGCACAAGTTATCGGATAAGGGTATATTTGGTATCAGTGCATTCAGTATGATGTCCCGAACACAGAAATATGAGTGAGACAAAATGGTGGGGATAGGAACTGTATCGTAATAACGACTCAATTGAACTCTAGTGGTCATTCTTCTATTAGTTTTTAAATTAGTAAAAATACGCCACAAAACTTTCTAATTAAGGTCTAAAATTCACTGACGATTCCATTTTTCTTTGGGAGATTGTGTTCAATTTGAATTTATTTGTTTTGTCTTTTTTTTCTAATGTTTGGGTTCTCTGTGTTTGCAGATGGACGGCCAAACGCCTACTGTTTCAGCAAATCCCTGGCTGAAGCGTACCTGGTGGAACACCACGGAGATGTGCCCATAGTCATTTTGAGGCCATCTATTGGTAAATAAGATCAAATTTTATTCATTTTCTAAATGCTTCGATTAAAAAAGTACCTAACGTAAATTCACATATTTTTAGTTACCTTTTGACCCTTCTTAATATTTAATTATGTTTTATTACAGTAGTACCAGCGCGTAGTGAACCGCTGGCAGGTTGGGTGGACGCATGGCAAGGCAATACCATGGCCTTGGCTCATGTGGCGAGAGGCTTTCTACGGGTCCTTTTGTGTGACGCGAAACTAGTTGCTGATCTGATTCCGCTGGATTACGTGATCAATATGGCTATCGTGTCCTCCGTTCACTCTAAACAGTAATAGTACCTACAATACCGTACACCGTAGGGGCCGGCACTCATTAACAGTCCGCCGGACGGTATCGGCCTGTCAGTTAGAACAAAATTTTGACAGTTCCGAACAACTGACAGGCCGATACCGTCCGGCGGACTGATAATCAGTGGGCCCCTAAATACGTGACGACCGGTCTGGCCTATAGTTCGTGTTTTTTAGCATTAGAAAGAAGGTAAGCGGTCTTGACATGTCACTTAATGGAAAAATGCTTTTAAAAAATCAGTAACTATTACTTATGAAAGCAGAAGAATATAAATGATCGTATTAGATTCATAATTGTTACATATTTGCCGTGACTTATTTTTAAAACGTGTTTTTCAATTAAGAGACGCATCAAGATTGTTTACCTTTTGTCTAATGCTAAAAAAACGGACTATAGTGGGTAATAGTGACCCTGCCTGCGAAGTGCGAAGCCGATGGTCCCGGGTTCGAATCCTGGTAAGGGCATTTATTTGTGTGATGAACACAAATATTTGTTCCTGAGTCATGGGTGTTTTCTATGTACATATATAAGTATGTAGAGATACACCATTCAAAGTCTGCAGCGGATTTGATAGCCCACGCAGTGCAAGTGTCATATGATACGTCATAATTTCATAGAAGTTTGACGTTTAAAATAACACGTGCACTGCGTGGGCTATCAAATCCGCTGCAGACTTTTCATGGACTGACTCTATTTATCTATATACCTAAGTGTGTATATCCTCGCCTAGCACCTAGCCATAGTAAAAGCTTTGCTTAGTTTGGGGCTAGGTTGATCTGTGTTAGATGTCCCCCTAATATTTATTTATATATTTTATTTATTTATTACGACACAAGTGCGAATTACCTATTCGCACGTGTAACGTACAACGTTTTACAGTACATATGGCTAAAAAGGGCCCTTTAAATTTTCGACGCTCTTGCCAATAGCCATGTCAGATAAACGTCAGTCCATACAAAAGTGTGCACAATCCGGTTGTTAGAGTTAGACCAAGAAATGTCTGTAGCAATTTTGATAGCCCACACAGTGCAAATGTTATTTTTACGTCATAATTTCATAGAAGTTTGTCGTTTAAAATGACACTTGCACTGCGTGGGCTATCAAAATCGCTGCAGACTTTTCTTGGTCTAGCTCTAAATACTCTAAGGCTCCTGTCACTATACCACCCCTGACTCCTCTTCATCCGCGAACCAAACCTAAGGCCGCTTGTAGACGTCCGGTGTTTTCGCCGGACAGTGGACCGTGTTACGCGACTACGTCCAGTTTTGTATGCGGCTACCGACACGGATCGGACAATTGGCCGGTGAAAACACCGCCTACAAGCGGCCTAACGAGACGACTGAGCTAAGCGGTAGCCATGACTAATATTTATACATAAGTATTATCTCGGCGTATTCTGATTTAAATAACAGGTTAAGTATTAGATCTGGTTTGAACTGTCAGTGTCAAAAAAGAAACTTCTTCAACTAAAACGTCACTTTTGACAGTGACAAATCAGATTCATATTTAATACAGATCGAATCTTAATATATTATAAAAATCAGAATACGGCCGTTACATAAAATTTAACATTGATACCAATCCGCTCCATGCTGCTAAGCCTTCAGACTAATAACTGTCTCAGTTAAGCGATGACCAGTGCCCTGTTTATCAAAAGCTTATGACTTTTAATACAAGTGGAAGTCCCTTTCTAACAAAAGCTGTCAAAAAGGGACTTCCACTTGTATTACAAGTTACAAGCTTTTGATAAACAGGGCACTGTACCTATTTGTAACATTTTAGAGGCGAGGTGTTGGTCTACAATTGCTGTACAAGCGAAGTCAACCCAATCACATGGAGAACGATGTTTGAATTATTTCTCAAGGCGAGCAAGGCAGATAATTTTCGTAAGTTTTTAAAAGCAAATAAATTGAAAGTATAGTTTATATACAAAATAAAAGAAAATTAAAACAAAATTAAAATAAATAAATTTCATCTTAATTCATGATAAGACCATATTATTAGTGCGCGATTACGGAATATGAAAATTACTGACTAACCTACATATTCATAAAACTTTTCAAGCCTCAATTACCTAGTTATGATTTCTCCCTTTCTCACAAATATATAAGTCAAAATGCCAGACTAAGACAAACGTTATAATAGCTAAAATTGAGGTGTGTGGCACGTTTATGAATATATACGTATGTGGACTAACAATTTTAGATGCTGTTTTTGAGGTCCATTAGTTAAAGTTCTTAAAAGGTGTGTGTGTGTGCTTGTACCAGAGTGCGCTATGACTTGACAATCTTGACATTGTCCACTTTGATTAGTAAGCACTTTGCAAAACCAATGGAATAAAAGGTTTTTTTTTTCAGATAAGTTGCCTTTCCCGGGAGCAGTGATGACCAGATCCCGTGTAAAGTTTGCAGTAGGCAGTTTCTGCCTTCACACTGTTCCAGCTTATGCCTTGGACGCGTGGCGAACGGTCAAAAGGAAACGGAACAAGTGCGTCACACTAGACTAGGCGAAAAACTTGGTTCTTTTGGTTGACGAGGAAATGCGTTACATCGAACAAGTTAACGCAGAAAGAACTACTTGTTAAAAATTATGTAATGCTATTAACATTAGGAATCATTTAGCTGAGTAAGGCAGATTGGTTACTGGTGGAGTCCCACCAGGTAACCCGTTACAGTTCAATTAGGTACTAATACGATACAGTCTACGGACCACATTTACCAGAACTGTGGGCCTAGCACAAGACGAGTGCGGCAGTATCTCCCCCGCGAGATAAACTACCTGTCCCTCTTGAGAAAAAGATTAGTAGGTAGTCTATATCGCAGCCATCGCAGGTGAGATAGGCGCCACACTGCATCTGATTCGCTCCGACGTGTGTTGGTTTTTTAGGGATATTTTTTTATCTTGTGAACCAGTATCTTATTTATATTTTGTGAAAGTCATTTCATACGAGTAATATGATACCTTTCTTGAAATATTCGTAGAAACTAGACTGAAATTTTCTCTAGTGAAATTTCCTTCATTATTTAACTCTATCCGATGTAGGTACTTCCACGAGTACAATGAAGCTGATCCATTGGATGCTTGGCTCCAGAAGATTGTAATATAACACAGCATTTATTTGTAGGTACATTCGGCTCAGCAAACAGATGTACATCCTCCGGGATTTCAGCGCGTTCTTCACGACGCACCGCTGGGTGATGCGCAGCGGCGGCGCGTGCGCGCTTGCGGAGGCGCTGAGCGACACCGACGCGCGCCTCTTCCCCTGCCACCCCGCGCATGTGCACTGGCCCTCCTACATGCCCGTCTACTACAGGGGCGTCAATGAGTTTTTATTTGGTGGCAAAAATTAACGTGTTTGCTAGGATGTTTGAGCTGATCAAAGTTAAATTACTGATAATTTATTTAAAAACCGAAATAAATGTCATACTTATACATATATGAAGTAAAAACTTTTTACAAAAAAAAGAAAACCGACTTCAAAAAGGATGAAATAAAATATTATCCTTTTTAAGTCTATGCGTTACCAACTGATATGTTTGAAGTCGGTGCCAAGTCAACTTTTGAAGCATACCATGATTTTGTTGCGATTCGATAAGGATGTACGTTGGATTGCTTTACACGACGACAATGAACGTACTTTCTGTAGGTACAGTCGACGTTCAAAATATGTTTACACTTTTCGTCTTATTACAAAGGAGTAAGGTGCAAAAGTGTTAACATATCTTTGACGTCGACTATACGCCCCGCCACTGACCCAATCCCTCAACCCCCCCCCCCGATCACTCAACCTCACAGCGCATCAACCCCTGATCCATGTACCTCTCGGCCCTGAACCAGCACCCCTTCAACCACCATTACCCGACCTCTTAATCCCCGACCCCTTAACTCCTAACCCTAACCCCCGATCAGTAGGCTTACCAGCTTACCAAGAGTTTGACATTGATTTATTCGCTAGCGTGTGTGTAACTTACTTTCTTTGCATCTCGCTCGTACTGGCATATTAGTGCGAGCGAGATGCAAAAAAAGTAAGTTACGAAGACGTTAGCGTCGCTAACTTAGCGAATATGTCAATGTCAAACTCGTGGTAAGGCTACACTTGCACTACATCAAATTGGCGGTGTTCGGAAGCAAATGCTCGAGTTACTAGAAAATACCGAAATCACTTTACACGTGCCTTTAAAAACTGAGGAGTTCCCTCAATTCCTCATGGATTCCATCATCAGACCAGAACCAAAAATAATACGGAAACACCTTGGAGGCAACTCCTTCCAAACAAAAAAAGAATTACTCAAATCGGATCACAGGTGCCGGAGTAATCGCTGAACATACTACATTTAAAAAATCATCATCATTATCATCAAAACAATCATCATCATCAGGTCTATTTCATCAAAGTGGTGGTTTTCGGGAGAAAATGCTCGAGTTGCTTAAGAAAACACCCAAATCACCATGCATGTGCCTTTAAAAATTGAGGAGTTCCCTCAATTCCTCATGGATCCCATCATCAGAACAGAACGAAATTAAAATGGGACCAACTCGAAGGTAGCTCCTTTCAAACAAAAAAAGAATTACTCAAATCGAACTACGGATGTCGGAGTAATCGGTGAAGGTACATAGAAAAAAAAATTGCCACAACCGAATACAGAACCTCCTCCTTCTATGAAATGGAAGTCGGTTAAAAAGTGATTAAGGCCTCCAGTGCCCAGGGCTGGGATTGAACCAGCGTCTTCTGCAATCGCAGCAGATGCCTAAGCCCCCGGCCCCGAATAAACTCGGGTGATTTATATGAAATAAAGTATTTTGTATTTGTAATTGTAAAATGTATTAAAACTGACCAAAGTTATCTGGGAAAATTGAGCTTTCTTTCTTTTTAACCGACTTCAAACTTATCGACATTTGCGTTACCGTCTGCGTGAACTCGATCGCATTGCCTCTCTATCGCACCAATCCATTAGTATGAGCGAGATGGACTGCGACCAAGTTTACGCAGTCGCTAACGTAGACGTCAAGTGTCAACTCGTGGTACCGCTACTAATGGGTCATATACCCCATATAGTAAAAAACCCGAAGTCTTACGTTAAAAAGTTACTCGACAAGTTAGATTAGACCAGTGGTGGGCAAACTTCCTTCATGGGTGACCAGAAAGTTTAGGAAAATTTAAGTGGAGGGCCAGAATTGGAGCCGAAAGGTCATTGGGCGTTTTTGACCCACTTTATGAATTTTCGCGTACAGAGACCAAACTAGTTTTAAAATAGAGAATTTAATCTCACTTTTCTAAATATATGTAATTTTTTTTTATGTATCACCCGGCAGAAAAAAGTTATTCAAGGGTACGAGATAGTGTTATTAATGTTTTTACTTTCAGCATTGTGCAAAAGTGTGGTTCATGCAGCATGAGAAACGTTTTATAGCATAATGGCATATGAAATGTTGTCAATTGCAGTTGTTGCCGGGGTGGTCACCTCTGCAGTTTCTGCAGATGGCCTTCTGGTCTAGAGGTCGCCTGCATTGGCTGGCCCAGTGTGATTCGGCGCAGCGAACGCAGGCGAGCTGTCTGTGACATCCATGTGATGAGTGCCGGAAGCCCTGGCAGCGGTGACATTGCGCGGACCCCTTCTTTCCGCGCCATGCCTCCACCTTGACACTCCTCATGTGGAGAAGCACCGACATCCCGTATTAGATGCCCATGTGCAGCCCGGGCGGCCTCCTCTTGCGTCTATCCGTTTGGCGTGTTTGGGGTGGTCCAGCTTCTCCAGGGGTTCCTTGATATCTTTAATCGGTGTGAAGGAGGGGAGACCCCTGCGGTACTCCGCCTCGGAGCGGAGCTCGAAGAATATCCCAGCCCCCAGCGGTGTGGTGAATGGTGACTTTATTTCGCGCCTGCTGCCTTTTTAGACGAATTAACAATTGATTTTGATCAAGCAGAATTAAAAATATTGTATTTTTAGAACTGGATTTTATTTTTGTTCCTCTTAATATTGAACAATATAACAACAGCAACGCAATATAACAGCAGCTATTCAGAGTAATTTTGAAATAATTCCAATAGTTTTGACTTAATTCATTGCAAAAATGCTATAATGATATGAAATGATTTTTATTTCTTTCTCAATTCTCCCATGGTTTGCAAGAATGCGACTCATATTTACCACTGAGTAGTAGATACATTTACCTACATACCTAGCCCTATTTCGTTTGTGTACGCTGTGGGTCATATGTCCGAACAAAACGCCCAATAACCTTTATTTTGATTTGCGATAATCGTGGGCCAATGCCATATACCACCATATACTAATTATTTCATAGGACCGGCGGCGGGCCAGATAAAATCCATTCGCGGGCCGAAGCTGGCTCGCGGGCCGTACTTTCCCACCACTGGATTAGACCGTTATTATCTGCACGACAAAGCAAACCCTTACAGTACAAGGGACATTAGAGCTAACCGCTGCTATCCTATTGCTGGTGGAAAGGGTTGGCGGTCTAAAAACTGACTGATATATTGTGGGTCATCTCAATGGTTATTTCGTTTGCCGTAGTTGCCATTACCGTAGTCAACATTTGTACAGATTACCTATTTATATTAGTGCTCTATCAGACTTAATTAAGTCCATTAGAATTAATTATAGTTTGTCAAAGGACTGTCTCATTTCAATCATAGCTTGAGAGAATCATACTGTGTCTTACACTAGTACTAGCACCCAAAAGAAAAGGATGAGTATAATTTTCCTGGTTCTTACTGACTGACAACTTGGTTTGACCAACTATAAATCATAATGCACAAACAGATATATTCTACGAGTACCTAAGTGATTGACGAAAACGATGCTATGTGGATGATACATTTGTGCGAGCTGATTAAGCATTAGACGGAGAGCCAGTCCTGAAAAAATGTATAGTCAATTGCAGAGAAAGGGGTACCATCCATAGAAGTTTGTATGCAAAAGTGCTAAGCTAAATAGCATTGCTGACTGAACATGATAATGGGAATGTATTGTCCTTATTACTGGATCCAGATGTCAGAATGACAGGATAGCAAAACTCTTCTGTTGGAAAAAAGAACGTGTAAAAAATGGAAGGAGGTATTTTATTTGGCCAATGGCCAACTTATTCTAATAAAAAATGTCTGGTATAAAAAATATGGTAGAGAGACGTGTAAGAACTGTTTTATATTAGCTGTGCGATTTGTTCTGTGTCCTATTCACTGGCCAACCATTAAATTTTGTACGAGCGAGCCCGGTGTCCGATTATGCTATGATAAATTTGATGTTAGCCGGCGCTCAACCAGGGCACCGGTTGACAAATGGCTCTGCGATTGTAACGCTACGTCTTACGTAGGCGAACAACGCGCGAACGCGGCGCGGCGCGGCGCGGCGAAATCAATCCTTTGAGGCCCATAGAAGTGTCCTACGTAAGCGATCTCGTTGCGAACGCGGTGCGGCGCGATTTGCACGCGAATGTCAGGCGGCGCGGCGCGGCGCGGCGCGGCGGCGGCCGCTTTCGCCGCGCCGCGCCGCGCCGCGTTCGCGCGTTGTTCGCCTACGTAAGACGTAGCGTAACAAATTCAATACGAATTTCCGTTGCAATTGTAGCATTGTTGTTTGAAGCCTTAACGTAAGCTTTATTTAACGTGAAACGACATGTCGAGCATTACTAGCCCAGCCACTCGCTTTGAAGATACGTATCTATTAGTCTCAAACCCGGTGGGTCGGAGCCATAGATATAGGATTAAATAATAATTAAAGAAAGAAGATTATTATATGTCAGTGGCCAAAGCAAATTTGAGTTCCATAAATTTCTTTCGGTATGCTAATAAAGCCATATAACAAGCATATAACATATATTATATACACTGAGAGAAAAGTACAACAAAAATACACTTAATCCGGGGACAAGGAGAGTTAACTAATAGGAATAAATTGACTTTTGCAATTTCTATTATCTGTTTGTTGAAATTATATTTGGGATTATACTGAGCTGTTTGTAGAAATAAAAAATAAACTTTACAGAAATAGTGAAACGTCCATAATTATTACTAAAACTTCATTTTTTCCCCCAGTACAGAACTGTTTTTAATTCCTGGTGATGATTTTTCTCTCAGTGTATAAATATTTTTGTATAAGGTAAAGTGACTCGGGCCGCCGATGCTGTTATTGAAGGTAATTTAAAATTAAAACCCAAATCCTAAAGCAACCAAGCAAATGCCTTTTTGGGTGTTTCTTTTGTGCCTCTTTGGTCAGCCAGAAAATGAGATACATATTTTCAAGTGCTATTATATATGCGTACTGTACCGTACGTATAGGGTTTATTTAAGAGCCTTTATGAAATAAATAATGTGTAAATTTAGGAGAAATATGACCCAAGGAAATATTAAACACTTTCATTCATAATCAGAACAAACACTTCATTATGAAACGTTGGTAAACAAATGATTTTCCTGAAGCCGAGTTAGGGTACAATATCACGAATTCATATTGTATTGTAAAACAATGCATGTTTGCTTTGAAATTCCGTAGTGAAATTAAATGGAATTGGTTCTTTATTTATACAGACAATACAGGCATCGCATGAAAATTGCAACTAAATGTTTTCCTGCAATATCAAGAGAGAACTCGCGTTTAGTACCTGACAAAGGCATTATTTTAGTGCTTCTAGGTAAGTACGTACGAGTATTTATAGAGAATGTCTGTTACAAAAAGTAAATATGTACCTAAAGTAAGCGAAAACTATCATCTTAACTACGAAAGTGATACGGTTATTATGCATAGATGTATTAATATGGTTGTTATCACACTGGCACCACGTATTGATTCGGCGACAAGCGACACCACCTAATGCGGAAACCGTATCATTGTGATAATGATAACCGCCTTACTGCTGCCGCGGTACTCCTTTATTAGTTTTAATTGAGGATCACGTGACAGCAAACTTTCCATTGTAGAAATTACTTTTGTTCACAAGACAATGATTAATCAAAAGTAATCAGGAACTCATTAACTTCGAATGAAGTTTTCGATTGTGGACTTTGATTCAAAAGGGATTCAGAATATATTCAAAAGTGAAATAATGTTAGTACCTATTTATTGTTTGGCTTCTTCACCATAATTGTATAAAAAAACCGGCGAAGTGCGAGTCGGACTCGCGTTTCAATGGTTCCGTACACGTACATTAAGTCCGACTCACACTTGATTGCACATTTCTAGGTTTTCCTGTCATCTATAGGTAAAGAACTATTTATGTGTATTTTTTTCAAAATTCTAGGCCCAGTACTTTCGGAGATAAAGGGGGGGGGGGAATGATCATTTTCTGGCTATTTTCTTAAATAACTTCTAACCTATGTATTTTAAAATTATAAAAAAAAAAAAAATTGATATTCTCAAGATGAGCTCTTTTATTTGATATGTAACACAATACAGGGTGAAATCGGGGTCGTGTAGCAAGAAAGAAAAATAAGACTTGCCACTTAATTAGGAACACAACACTGTAGATTAGAGTGCATTAATTTGTATCTTTTTCGCACATACAAAAATAAAATACAAAATAATTTCTTATTTAGAGTCATGGTCACCCTACAGACTTGACAAGACAAACATCTAGTAAAGAAAGTAGTCGTAACTTACGTTAAGTAACTGATAACACTTATCTTCGATTTAACATTCAGTGTAAAAGCAATTGAGCGTCAGATCGGGACTACGAGGAGGCCATGCCACGGGTCCGCCGCGGCCAATCCAACATCTCGGGAACTGTTCATCGAGATGATTGCGTACTCAGTGTTTAAAATGAGCCGGAGCACCATCGTGTTGATAGTGTAAGTTATGCAAGTAATGTTCCGACACTTCTCGCAATAATCCAGGCACCACTTGTCTCAACATATCAATGGATAACGTTGGTGAACTAAATCCCGAGCAGTGGTAGCACGACGCGCTTCGTAATAAAACATTACCATGTCAGACCGCTCAACATTTGAAAACGGATATGCCACGGGCATTTTTCTGCTTAATTATCTTCAGAATTGCCAGAATTAATGAACTCAATGTACAATCATTGAATGATTTTATTTATTTTGAAGTTTTGACTTTGTCATAACAATGAGGGTTGACATTTCTTACTCATCTAATCAGTTGTTTATTAAATAGGTTTTACCATTAATTGTAAGGTAACCATAATTCGAGTTTTTAACTGGGATACTTAAATTGTTGATTAATTAATGAATAGCTGCAATCATTTAAAAATTAACTTTATACCTAACATCGCGTTTATTTACCGAGTTAAGTACAATAGGTAAAAATCACGACCCCGATTTCGCCCTGTATAGTTAGAAAAACATTATTTTATTTACTTTCTCATTTACCCCCCAAAAGTGGCCTCCATGTTTATTCATTTATATATGTTACATGTCCAACATAGGGATGAGGATAGGGATTTTCGATACTTGTTTGACATCAAATAGGATTCGATACTTGTTTGATACCATATCTTTAAAATCTGCGCCTGGTGTTGCTTCGTACTACGTCACAAGTTTCCCGGCAACAGCCTCAATACCCTTAATCAGGTCGGTTTGTATTTGCTTAACTATTTGTCTACCTGTTCGTTACACGTCAATTAACTGAACGTAGTGACCTTTAAATCAGATTTGATATGCGTCCCGTCGAACCACGAACTTTAATTAAGTAGGTAGGTACATGAATTTTCGATCGCTAGCGGCTACATAAAGCTGTAACAAAGTAAACAACATTTGAAAGATATTTGTCAAAAATTAACATGATTTCAAACTGTAATGTTATTATGCATAATATTAGTTATAATATGCTGAAAATAAATAAACATTTGTACAATGCTATAGGTATCACTAAAATTGCACCTTACATATAATGGAAAGCAGATTGCTTGTGTAGTTCACTAATTAATTTAACGTCCATGAACGTGGGCTCAAAACGACCCTTAACTTCGCCAGCGTATAACTGTAGGTGTGTACGATAAACGTCTATCCGATAGGTAAAGCTATTGTCCGAAATCCAATGAACCGTTAGCAAACCCTCGTCGTCTCGCATCACGGCTCCCGTGGTCCGTAAAGGGAAGTGTTAAGGTTCGAGCTCATTAGTGGTAATGTGGCGTGTCGAACTTGAAATATTTTTGCGTTCATACTATTTGCTTTAGCTCGCAGTCGCTCGAGTCCGAGTAAGTAATTGCAACGTAAAAGTAGTTACAACGGCGAGTACCTATTTAGAGAATAACGTTACCTTTGTACTTATAACTTCATATCAGGAAGGGTCACCAATCTAGTCAACCAATGCTTTACGGATTAAATGCATTTTTCGAAGTCCCATATTATAGGTAGGTACCGAGATATCGTCCAAGCAAACCGAATAAAAAAATACATTATTAATGAATTCGCAGAATCAAAAGACGCGCGTACAATTCCCCGGGCACATTAATATCGGAGCCTGTTCTATCCGGTTTAGTCTGGATTAATGTCCTTTACATCCGCTTCTTAATTCGATTAATCGCGATAAATGGGCTAAATCTGCTGTTTGTTTGTTAGGAAATGAGATCGTACGCTGTAAATCGTGTTTCAATAATTTTGTTCAGTCAGAATCATAAATAGTATTTATAAATAGATTACAAAATTGTCTTGGGGTATTACGTTAGATAGTTGGCACAATTCTACAATTTCCAATAAACAGATTTTTTTAACAACGGACTTCAGTCTTAACATGACATGTTGCATTTTTAGGGTTTCGTACCTCAAAAGGAAAATACAGAACCTATCAAGACCCTTTATCTCGGGAACGAGTGGAGGTATCGAAATAAAATTAACTCAGGTCTACAGTCCCTTGAATCTTAAATCTGTGAAAAAATTATGCCACAAAAACGTGTAGGTACCTATTTCAAAATTTAATCTTATATTTTGTAGTTACGAGTATATCTGATAACCTAGAACTATGAAATTTGGCAAGTAATATTTTCTTACAGAATCATAAATTATTTATTTGCATTGATACAGTATGGGGATGTTACAATATATGGTGTTACATATCTTGTACCTAGCTACACATACACTACAATTACTTCCAGGGAAACATCAAAGTTAGGTTTTTATAATATTATACATATATGTACCAACATTTGTATGGAGAAATTTTCGTAACTCAATGGGAATTTCCATATATTTTTGTCCCATATTTCGATTTCGTATTTATTCAGACCAAAAAGAGAGCTCCACAAACCTACCTGCAAAATTTTGTGAAAATCTGACAAAAAATGGCCCTTTAATGAAATTACTTATTGTGGACAACTGGACATCTATTAAGTAATATTTACTCAATCAAATCAATTCGGACGAAAAAAAAAACTGTTCAAATTCGCAATTAACAGCACCTAAATAAATCCTGTTTATAAAATATATGCTAGCATAGCACACATGGATTCTCAACTCAAGAACTCCATGACAGTTGTAAAGCTGCGTTATAGATACAGATTAGCCCTACCAAGTAGTAACTTGCAAATGAGTAGTAAGAGCCCTCATATGACAACCATACGAGGTTATTGTAAACTCCTAAAGAGATAACCTAAATGTACCTAAAGAGATAACCAAAGAGGAAAAATTATTTTGTTTATAATTTGAAAAAAATATTTAATTGAGAACTGTTTTTATTCTATACAAGATTATTTTGACTTATATAAATTTCAAAAATAATTGTATTATTTATTACTGTAGGTATAGATTTTTTGTGTGTAATAAGTTTTTAGTTATAGTTTTGCAATACCCTAACAGGCCGCGTAGCCAAGATGCCAATCGCTTACGCTCCGTAGCGATCGAAACGCAACTGTCACTGTCGCGCTAATACGGAAGAGTGATAGAGATACATAATGGTTTTCGTTGTCGAAGCGATAGCGATTGTAACCTTGGCTAGGCCGGCAGGGTCTCATATAGCGCCATAATTTTGTAAGTTTCCATCTGTATTTATCTGTACCAACATGAACGCAATAAACATATTATGATTATGATTATGAAAGCGTAAGCTAAGCTACTTAAACGTTTTCTTAAATTTTTTACAAAGGCGCGTCAAATAGTACTGTGAGATCCTTCACATTGGTATAAATATTATTCAAATCTCAGGAGCAGCTAACAACTTTCGGACCTGCCCTCGTAAATATGCAATCAGAAGTCGGCCTTTTTGCCTAATAAAGTCACAAATATTTAACCGGACTTTATTTGTTAAAGCTTTATTTGTTGCTTAAGTTCTCTATCTATACCTGTATTCGGTTGGGTACATGCTACAAATTCTGCACAAATACGAAACAGAATAAAAAACAACTTAAGTACTTTACATAATTAGGAATCCCATTAAAAGTAAGAAATACTTTAGACGTTCACAAGTTTTTCTTTCATCATCTTTTTCAAGAAATACTGCTTTGGAACATGACACGTGACATGAAACGAAAAAGAAAATAATATTTTTAAGGTACGAGTATACAATAATGAATGAAACGTATAGGGACTGTAGAACCCTCTCAACTGCTGTTTTATTTATATAATAAATACTTAACCGATCGATGTAATTATTAGTTTTAATCTAACTGGTAATTTCCTGTTATTGTAAACCCATATAACTTTGCTTCACAGCTAAATGTCAGTTATACATATAAAAATGAGTATACATGTGTGACATATTAATAAATATTTAGTAGGTACAGTATATATTTGTTATCAATTTAAAGTGTAACTACCGATGTATGAAATAATGTATTATTTTTATGAAAAATCTTTTCTTTGCAGTGATGCTATGCGTATGCGTCTTTGAATAAATATCGGTCTACCAAGTTGTTTCATGAAACATAAATCTTTAAAATCACCTTAATTTTAAGGTAATTCTTTAAACGCGCATCATTCTAAAGTGAATTCTAATGTTTTTAAATTAAGGTTCTGTCTTACCTTCAACAAATCCCGGACGTGGTGTCTGCATTATCGTCGGGACGCGAGAAGAGGAAAGGTTATCAGGGAACACTAATGAGTCGTTAGAAAATCGCCTGTGGATTTTCGGATCAGTTACCGTTTGTGGAATTTCGGTTTCATTAAATAATATATCGATTGTTTCATTATAATCCAAAACATCTATTATAATTGATTCATTTGTATTGTGTTCCTCATTAATTGTATTGACTTTGTTTACTGTAGAATAATAATCATGAAATATTTTGGTTCTAGTTTCATCATCCATCCTTAGTTTTTCGATAGCGCTAGTGTCATCAGAATCCTTTGCATTTAGTAAATCAATATTTTGTAATTTAAATGACTGCGTTTGATGATAATGTAAATAATTTCTATGTGGGCTTACGTTAAAATTATTGTTTGTTGACATATCATCTAAATTATCAGTTAAATTGCCAATATCGTAAAAGATTCCTTCGCTTGTCATATTTTTAACGTTTTTTCTTCTAAACCTATCTAATAAAATTTGATATTCCTTACTTACAGCTGTAGTTATGTTTTTGTTTTTGAATGTTATATTGCTTTCATTGTATTTCTTTAAGGTATAATTATTTTCTTTATGGATTGCATCATTTTGAAAATATCTCTCAGGTAGGGTTGAATTATTCGTCATTTGTGTATGCGATATAGGAAAAACAATAAGAATGAGAAGCAAGGGTGGGAGACTGGATATCGTCAAGGTTGGTTCGTAGAGGGGTGAGCAGTGGAAGTGGGAGGAGCCGCGCGGAGGGCGCTGCATGCCACCACGGCGCTTCAGCTACCCTGGAAACAGAAATGAACAATGTTTAAGTATATTTTTCACCTCAGCAGTTCGCACAAGGGTATTATGCTGCTTGAAAACAGTGAGCAAATGCGATTTGCTCACCGAGTGAGACAAAATGACATTCAAGTGAGCTTTTACATTCGAATGTAATTTTTACTCGAAATTTCGAAATACATACTCGCTGAAGCAAAAAGAAACGTTCCCTTTAACTATAATAGATCCCAGAAAAAAGTCAGAACGCATCGTTCAAAAACGCTTCCGAGTCTGAATTTGTTAACCCTTTGACCGCCGTTGTCCGGTATAGAAGACAACGATAGAACGATACGCTGGCGCCGTCGTCTTGTATACAAGACACAAATTCAACCACTGAGTTAATGTGAAAATAATAACAATTGCAATTTCATTTACACTCGTGTTCATATTTAAGGTCTTTGTTTTTTCATTTATTTGCATTTTAAGCCGCTATATAAATCCCTTCTTTTATAATAAGGCATTTAAAAAAATTGCTCCAATTTTCAACATTTTTCATGTTCCTCGTCGCCGTTGTCTTGTATAAAAGACAGCTAGGGATGGGAATGTTAACTCGATATGGGAATTTTTAAAGTAAATATAAAGTCAGAAATATGTTTTTATCTAAGTATTTGTACACTTGTTAATCGCCAATTTTTTTCAACGAATAGTAGGTATAACTACTTACTAGAATACGTAGAACGAGAGTCAGACAGGCATAACTATATTTAAAGTTCAGGCAGCTTCTTTAGTTCTATAAACTAGAGTCAGACAAGTAAATTTGCCCTTGTAGATTGTGGACTATTTAATTGCAGAAGAGATAAATAAAAAAAATAATTGATGTTATTTTATAGCTTAGTGGGAAGGGATACACCGCAGCGACCGCTTCGCACAAGAGTGGTACAGGGACATACCTGTTTATCAGACTTTAGTTTTTTGTTATAACATTGAAGTTAATGTGTATTTTTTTTTATAACAAGTCGTTGAACGTTTTTTTGATTAGAGTTTACCTATATTAATGTAAACCAAACTGAAATTATAATGATAGATTCTAATTCCGGAATAATTCAATTCAATTTCAATTATTTATTTAATTCAAGATAACAGAGATCCCATTGTGTTAGTATTACATATAATAAGGCTTAAAAACTATATTAATACTTAAAAGTTATAATATCTTCACTCATTAAAAATTCAACCCACGTGTAATTTTCACTAAAACAGTTCCGGTATATTGACTTTATCGACACATGATGCGCAGCTTTAACGTTACGCCAATAAAGTTTACGTACCGACAAGCGCTTACGCCGTTGACCTAGAGACTATTATTACTTGATCCGCGCGGAAACAGTCCTTGTCGATCTGCACTGCGGGCAGTCCATGCGCGCCGTTGTCTTGTATAAAAGACTTTTCGTACAGCCTAGTGCGGCGATATCACGTCTTGAATCGACATTATTTAGTGGTTGTTTTTTATGTTAAATCCCTATATTTTAAACATTTTCGGGTGTAAAACATATGTTTAATTTTGGCAATTTGGAATTAAATTAAAACAGGATATGAACAAAGCTAAATTAAAAAGATTTTTACCATAAATTGTAAATATCGATATCACTATTTGCAATCCCTAAACTTTTTATTAGTTGTTTACTTAAAATTTGCTCTGGCGTGTGAGTGAACGTCTTTGCGGACTAGGTCCGGCGGCCAAAAGGTTAAATAATTAACTTGTAAATAATTTTCTAGTTTTAGCGAGCTCTGCAGTGGTCAAAAGACGTAAAAACCGGGCAAGTGCGAGTCGGACTCGCGCACGTTGGGTTCAGTACCATAAAGCAAAAAAAAAACGGAAAAAAATGCAAAAAGAAAACGGTCACCCATCCATGTACTGACCACGCCCGACGTTGCTTAACTTTGGTCAAAAATCACGTTTGATGTATGGGAGCCCCACTTAAATCTTTATTTTATTCTGTTTTTAGTATTTGTTGTTATAGCGGCAACAGAAATTATACGTCATCTGTGAAAATTTCAACTGTCTATTACGCGCGGTTCGTGAGATACAGCCTGGTGACAGACGGACGGACGGACGGACGGACGGACGGACGGACGGACGGACGGACGGACAGCGAAGTCTTAGTAATAGGGTCCCGTTTTACCCTTTGGGTACGGAACCCTAAAAACGTGGTAAATATTAGAAATTCCGAACGCACCCTACAAAGTTTACCTATATTTACGAAGTTTAAAGTTGCTTGTTTATAATAAATATAGAAAAAAATTACGTTTTACCTACGCTATTTTATCCGGGGTGGCTCGAACGTTTGCAGCAATTCAAATTAGTTACCTGCTCTCTCAGAACTCTGAAGCAGAAAATAAAAGGCAGCCAGCGTGAAGCTCCGGAATCAAAGCCGTCTCAAAAATTGCTGAAATCTTCTTTATACGGCTGTTTAAAAGCCATTTATATGCTGAAAAGAGTTGGCGGTATAAATTGGATTCCATTTAATTCAGCGCTGTTCTTAAATACAATACGGGCAGCATATATTTAAAGCGATATTAGGTGTTTCCTTCGTTTTTCCTTTAGAGGAACCGTACGAGTACGTAACCCTAAAAATAGTTATTATAAATATATCGTAGGTACATCGAGACATACTTAATACATAATAGACTTATTCTTACTTTAGTATATTTCAAACAGGTACGCTGACGCTGATCAATTTTAAATTTGACTTAACGAAATCCCAGGGGATTGATTAAAGGGAGATCCCAGGGAGTTCGTCAAACGTCGGATGATTACTGAGATGTCGCTGAAGAGAAATCCCGCAGTCCACTCGGGTATTACATTCGTACAAGACAAGAAACATAATCATATAAGTCGTAACTAAATTTTGTGAGCCGAAGCCAAGTACCCTTATACTGGGATGATGTTATAAAGAGGTCACGGCACTCGAAAGGTCAGCTTCGCAAATTAACTGTCCATTAATCGATACTGATACGGATCTTAATTTCCGCCTAACCAGTGTCTAACGAATGTTGTCAAAGATATATAGCGCGCATAGTGAAGTAAATACAGAGGTCAATCTAGAATCCTTCCCATGTGTTTGTTGCTGTTGTTGAACAAGAGTATTATAGGTACTTGACTACCGCTAGTACTGCAACACATAAACTACTTATCAATAAATAGTAGCGTGAGTAGCGTCTTATATGGACATAGTCCAAGTACTTACAAGCTATACTTATTCGTACAGTCAGTAAGTTGAAGATCCTTAAGATGACAGATCCAATTCTAACGCTAAATTGACTGGTACCTTCGCAGCGAAACATCTGTTGCCAACATCTGACTAACAAATGACTGCTAATCAAGGATCGCGATCACTGACTTAACGACGTAATATCCCGCAGAAAGTTTAAATTCGAAGAATGTTATTAAATCAAATGCGCCTGCGCCAAACAACTCTGTAGATTTTAATGATGGGCCCCAAAGTACTCATTTCGTAAATAATATTTTAAATAACGCACATTGTTACCAAAATTATTTTAGGGTGGCTATACTAAAGATTTTTAAGGCGAGAAAAGAAAAAAAATACAACCACTGTAATTACAACGTTTATTCTCTTATAAAAAAAAGACAAGGAAAGTTATTACTAGGGCCTTAAGGGCCTTGCAAACACTGCAGTTATCTTAGACTAGCTCTTAATTTTATCTAACTTGAGACTACACTAGGGACGAGAGAGCGAATGTGGGTTAGCGGCTAAAATATTATGGTTGAACACTTTTACTCAAATATTTGAAATTGAACTGGAATAATGTTGGGCGCCTTAGAAGTAAATTAAAGATTGGAAGGAGCTGACCTCGTCCGCAGAGTTTAGGGTACCAACAACACCGCCACGTCGTCAACTTCTCAGTACAGGCCAAGGCAGCACCCGCCGATCACCAGTCAACGCTGTTCACCGGGCACACAAGTAGGTAGAACCCGCGCCAGGCGGATTTACAGGTAAAATTGTAGACCCTGGAAAGGTTTTCAAATAGTAAGACAAGAGTACACAACGCTTTATCAACGCTGGAACCTAAATAACTTTGCAACAAAATGGAGTCCAGACATACATAATTTCGAATTTGGAACGGCACGCGTCAGGTCAAGGTTAACATTTGACCAGCGCGGCGGAAGGTTAACTCTTAAAAAAAAACAAATAATAACTTACTCGCTGTGGAAAAATGGCCCGCAAAGGGTGCTCTGCAACATATGTCGACACAAGCGAGGTCTATAAAACACGGCCACAAAGGCCCTTAAATTTGGGGCTGCATGTGCCCCACTTTTTCGCCTGGGCTGAAAATAAAAATCACCACACTATTAAACTGAATCTTACGCACAAAACTCGTCGCAAAAATCACTAAAATACTCACTCAAAAGGGAGATTTCTCCCGATTGGGTTAGAAATCGCCTGAAAAGGCTTGTTGTTTGCGGAACAACTCCAACGAAAATGTCCGACCTTCATTTTGGCAGGATATGACAGACCAAATGACAGAGTTGCCACAGCCCGAACTGGATTCGTGCGATCCTAGGTGATTTTGAAAAGAAAACATTACCTTTCTTCTTTACTTTATTTGGACTAATATTAAATAGAAAGAAAAAACAATATTTGAAGACAATTTTAATTTACAAACCCCTTTCGATTAAAAAAAACCAAAAATGTAGGAAGACACCGAAATTATTTTTAATCTAGCAACCCGGACCATGTTGTTATTGACTGAGCTCGCTAGATGACGTTAAGGGTATCAAACAAATATGGGTCACATACTAAACAGTATTGAAAAAAAATGAAGAATTAAAATTTTGTTGTTACAACATTTATCCTTTATCTGTTTTGAAGTTATATTTAAATTTAATCATTTTAACTAAGTACATTACTATACTAAGTATTTAAATTATCTAAGGCTCAAATTATATTAGGAGAAAGTTTACCTTAGGAAGCACCGAGTGATGTGTCGGGAATTTGAAAATGATAAGTGATTTTTGAGATTGGCGTTATTTGGCTATTAGGTATGGTAATTAATAGTTTTGAATACGACGCACGCCGACGTTGCAGTTGTCATGCAGTCAACGTGTAGTTCCCATACAAATTGCAGTCAGGTTGCAGTCCATCTGTAGAATCGGCCCTTACTCGAAGATACGCCTCGAGGAAAATTATATTCGCGAGAGGAGAGCGCCTCAAGAGTGAAGCACTTGTAAAGGAGCAAAATCGCTAAATTAACCTTACGAGTAAATCTTTACGGCGTTAACAGGTGATATATTACTTGACATAAAAAATAGTGGTGTTAGGTTCATATTACTGACATAAGAGATATGGAGCTGATGATATTAAAATAAGTAAGTAAGTAACATTTTATTGTACGGAAGAGAGGAATATAGATACATTAGATAGAACATTTTAAATATAAATAGTACAAGGGCGAACTTAACCCTAAGAGGGATCTCTTCCAGTTAACCTATAGCCTATAGGTACCTAAGGAGTAACTTAAAAGCTATACCTAGAGTTAATACAGGTTGTAAGCTTCGGCTTTAAAAAATAAATATAAGTAGCGTAATACTTACATTTGGTATGTTTAACAAAACATACCTACCTAATCAAGAAATTCTGTTTTTTTTAATTAGTCAATTCAAATTTATTAACTAGTCAAATTCAGCAAAACACCAGCTGAACGGATTATGGCGGCTGGCGCCGCGATTTGGAAAATTAATTAGATTCACTAGATATGAAATTATAGTGAAGATATACCTTTACTATATCGTATCTAGTTAATCTCTAATTCATTTCCCGAATCGCGCCATTAATCACCACTTATAATCGGGTATCATAATCACAGGGTTCTATGAATTTTAAACATTGGACTGTCAGAAGCTGGTAATATTCAGTGTTATGACAGCTGCAACGCTACTTCCTATTACAACACAATTAAAGTATCTGCAAAGCTAAAACAGCTGTATATATAAATAGATTAGACTTTCCAGAATACTTAGATTAGAAAATTAATATTTCGTTATCAAAAGAGCGCCTTGTCCTGCCAGATGATATTGCAGCTGCCTTTAGAATATTACGAAGTTCAATTGGTAATACTCTTGCAATTTTTTTTTTTTTTTTTTAATTTATTTATTCATAATACACTAAAATACATTGTACAAATAACATAAAAACTCGCCAAACTGTGAAGTTTGATGGCGAGATACGCTCTTTTTTATGCAAGTAACTTAACCTATTTGGGTCATACCCGTTTTATAGTATCTAGTACTTGAGACTCAAGTCATAAATAATAATAATAATAATGAAAAACGGGTTATATTATATGTACCAGAGTCGTTAACTTTTATCGTATTGTCCACAGAAGTGACCTTTTCTAAAAACGTGTTTGACCCATTTACTTAATTCTAACAATTTTACAGTTGTTTCTGTGATTTACATTATAATCTCTAAATTAAGCAACAAACAAATGAGCATTTATTTTACCTATAGCTATTTGACGGGGACTCATTAGTCTCATTACCAAGCAGAAAACCCTTTAACTTAGACTTTAATACAGTTTTGCTTACTTTGGGAGTTTGCCGTAGTATACTAATGTTGTTGAATATTTTTGGTACTATATGTTTCGACATTCTTTTGCCATAATAGTTTGTAGTTTTTAATTGTATTAGTTTTTGTTCTCTTACACTTCTTGTATTATACTTATTGCTAATTTTTATTTTGTGATCGTCACTGTAGTAATGCTCTAAACCTATTAAATATTCAACTTTTTTGTGTACCGGTAAGATCTTACATAATGGGAATAACTTATCATACTCTTTGTTGCATTCTTCCATACCTTTTTTGCTAACGAGGAACTTAATTAATCTAATTTGTAGTTTTTTAATATCGTTAATGTAAGTCATAAATGTTCGGCCATAAACAATAAGACCATAACTAATTAGGGAGTCGGCAAGTGCGTAATATACTACTCGTAATGTGCTTTTATTTAATGTACTCTTTAGTTGATAAAACTTTGCCAGTACCGACCTTAATCTATTACATATATCGTTGACATGTGGCTTCCAATTAAAGTTCTTATCAATTGTTAAACCTAGGTATTTAAACGTTTCTACATATACTAGCTTATCACAGTTACAGTTACGCTTATTGGCATGTAAACAGTCATATGTGTGTCCTAATATATCCAAACTCTGTGGGTTAATCGTTTTTGCTTTATAATTGTATGGCGAGTGTATATGCATGCATTTAGTTTTGGAGAAATTCAGGATGATTCCGTTATCATGTGCCCACTTCGTAATACTTTCAAAGTCGTCTTGAACACACTTCTGTATCCCTAATACGTCCTTTGAGGCATAAAGTAGACACATGTCATCTGCATACATATACACTCGACAGTTATTTACCACATTGGATACACTATTGACGTGCATTGCATATCCCACGGGACCATACACCGAGCCGGTCGGCACCCCGAGCTCCACGTCCGCTGCTTCCCCGGTTACTCCCGCGACGCTCGTGCGTATCCTTCTATTGGTCAGAAACTGTTTGAACCACTTATTTGTGGGACCACGAATTCCGCATTCGTCCATCGCTTGTAATAAAATATCGTGGTCCAAGGTGTCAAAAGCTTTTTTATAATCAATATAAAGGGCTATTAATTGTTTACCAGAATCTAGACATTCATTTACATAGTCAGCGAAGCCCAGTAAGGCCGAAACAGTACTGCGCCCTTTCCTAAATCCATGTTGCGTTTCTGAAAGTATTTTGTGGCGCTCCAGAAACGAACTTATTTGTTTAACAACAATTTTTTCCACAATCTTATCAATAACAGACAATATAGCTATAGGCCTATAGTTAGCATATTCTAAGTGGCTCCCTGACTTAAATATGGGCCTTATAATTGCTTCTTTTAATTGGTCGGGATAAATACCACTAGTTAGGCAAGAATTCACCAGGTTGGATATAATAGGACTAATTTGATTTCGAAGATACTTGATGTCTTTAACACGTATGCCGTCAGCTCCAGCTGCCTTATCACAGGACAATGTATTGATGACCTTTTCCACGTCATCAGGGCTCACCTTACTATACCTAAAGCTGACGTCACACGGTATTACATAATTATTTCTGTCAAGAAATTTTGTGTTACAGACGTGTTTGATCTCACGTATTTCTTGCGTAAATGTTTTTGTAAAGTTTGTACAAATTTGAGTAGTATTTTCAGTTCTGCCTAAGTATTTAAGTATAACCTCGTCTAGACTCATTTTACCCCTCCCCAGCCAAGAGTTTATGTTCGACCAAATTTTTCTAAAATCCCCATTACATTTGAAAATTTCGGATTGTCTATATTTATTTTTAGCCTCAAATACTAACTTATTCACCTTATTCCTAAATTTTGTATATTCCAGTCTTTTAGTCATACATTTTGGTTGAGATTTCCATGCTCTAAATAAGTAATCTCTACGCATTAATAATTTATATAAGTAATTGTCTATCCACGGCTGTGTATTCCTCTTGCTATTGTTTTGCACTTTAACTACAATGGTACTTTCTTTATAGATACGATTAAACACTAAACATAATGTTCGAAATAAAATGAGCGGACATGTAATTGTAAGTAACTGAGACCAGTCGAAAGTATCTAGCTTTTGTTTAACCAGTTTTTCACTTATTACTTCGCGGGAGGTACTACGGCTTGCATGCAAACGTGTATTCTCACTTACGCACAGGTCCAATACAATACCGATGGCATGATGATCCGAGATGCGTGTCTCCAACACGTACGAAGAGTGCGCGCTGACGCCCCGTCCCGCTCGCACCCACACATGATCCAGGCATGACGCATCGTACCGACCGTCCACTATCGCTTCTCGTGTTATCTCTGTGCTAGGTATCGCACACTGCAGGCCGTATTCACACAGGGCGTTTTTGTACATCGAGTTGGTTGGATTTACTACATCATTCAAAATGTCTATATTTGTGTCTCCTATTACAATGATTCGATCTGTTGCCGGAATAGGTTTTATGAGTGTTTTCAGCTCGTTTATAAACTGTATTTTGTTTTTATTAGGAGGTCTATAAATTGCAATTATGTGAAAAGTAGTTTTTCCCAATCTAAGCTCACATTGAAGTGTTTCTACAGCTCGCGTGTTAACTTTCTGAGCGTTGACATTCAGACTTTCTTTTGAATATACAATTATTCCGCCTCCCCTTTCAGACTCTCTAGATAGAATGTGTGCACTATATCCTGATATTTGATAAAAACTCAGCTCATCTGCCTTAATATTTATCTCACTTAATATTATAACGTCGATTTTGTGTTCGCTATCTCCTAGTAATACTAAAAGCTCATTAAAGTTTTTTCGGAGGGATCTGATGTTTAAGTGAAAGATGTGCACGCCTTGCTTAGTTTTAGGTAAATCATTACTTAATGTTTTCATATCATTGTACCTTTTGTATATATGATCCGATGATATCTCTTCGATTTGATCCACTTTAACTTACATTAAAAACCACCTAGTGTGTAACAGCTTGCGCTAATTGCGCCTTTATTTGTGATCCTCGAACCTGTTTAAATCCGCCTCGGATCTGATATTATAAATCTTTTTTTCTTCGCTATTCTTTTTTACGAGAATGTTACCATTTTGAACCCATATATACTGAATTCCTTTCGGTTTCAAATTGTTCCTAACGGTCCATAGTAACTGACGTTTATGTCTAGGTAGATCTTCGTTTATAAATATTTTCTTATCGCTGCCATTGCAATAAATTGTATTGTTTGTTATTTTGTGCTCCTTCCTGGCTAACAACCAGCCGTCGCGGGCGCTTTTAGATCTAAGTTTAACAAGCACTATCTTGGGCTTCGCGGCGGCGGCGTCCAGTTTTTCTTGGCCTACCCTCTGTGCGTCTTCGATCTCGTTAGGGTTTAGGTTCAATTTTTGGGCTAATTCCTTTATCACCGATACAGTATTTTCACTGTTTTGGGCCTCTAGTCCGTGAATTTCAATGTTTTTTTCCTTTTCTCGTGTTTCAAGTTCCTGCACCCGCTCCTCCAGAGCCTTGTTGCACTTCTCCAGATATACATTTTTTTGCTCTAAAGCCTTGAATTTCTTTTCAGACTCCTCCTTATATTGAATTAATGTTTGGTACTGCTCGGCATAAAAATCCACATTGTTAGTGAGCTCGTCTATTTTCTTTTCTAGACTGAACAATATCTCCAGTTTTTTATTGACCTCCACTAATATCTTCTCTCCTGAATCTTCGCCTATTTTTACATTAAGTGTCGGAGATTGCTGGTGTTGTGGACTACTTTTGATCTTATGACATTCTTCACAAATATATGTTTGCGAGAACTGTTTGTTAATACACTTCCTGTGGTAGACAGTTCCACATCCACTTTTGCACTTCACTACGTCATCTTTATTCACTGATACGAAAAGTTTACATTTTTTGCACTGAGTCATTTTGCTTATTTTTAATACCGATAATTTTTAATACAACGCAAGCACACTAATAAGTTACGGCAGCTAAACTCGATTTCTTATCGCACGTCCACACGCTGAGCGCTCGCGCAAGAACTGGCAATAACACTGTTAGCCCAAGCTGCCCAAGTTTTCAGTCATAAAAACACTTGAAAAAATCCAATTACGGTGACCGAGCGTTATCGCAGCGAAGCAATTTACATCTGGCAAGCTGTAGCACTTTCGACCGAACCTTTTAAGGCAAGAGTTTACAATTTAATTATGGTCTACCTACATTATTAATTATAGCGACGTGAGCTTCAGAGGGCTGTTAAGAGCGTAAATAAAGCACTTACCTTCTCGTTGAAGGGAAGCGAACGTGACTGTCGTAAGGTATTTAAATAACTTTTTAAGTTACCTACTTTTTGATCGGCTCTAGAGGAAATTATGTGGAATTGTAAGCAAGCCCATAAAATTCTGCTATCGGAATGGATTTAGAAATCCATCAAAAAACTGTGATATATTTTTAGGGTTCGGTGTAGGTATTTATAGCGATAGTTCTTAACTTTTTAATATATCTTTATGCTAAAAGCGTTATCTAATCTAAGCTTACCACAAATTTTAAGGTGAAGTACGTTGATTAAGATAAAATAGAGCTTAGAAATATTAATCTAATTTCATCAACACTACAAAATATTACAATGTTTCTTCTTTTTAAATTATTTGAAGATAACTTCTTCAATTTTATGGCATTTGATACTCGATTTAAATCGATGCACCAAACAAAAACCTAAAGTTCTCATTATGGACGGATAGACAGCAAGACGGACATGTTGACTACGGAACCCTGCAATCGAGCTAAAGACACCCCGGTTTAATTCCGGCCTCGGCTACTAATGTTATCTCATACAAATAAATATCAACACATCTTTTAAAAATTGTTTGGGTTTTGCGAAAAGGTACCCCATAATTAAACCGGAACTTACGAGAAATCATGCCATCTTTTCATTGCTAGTGACCTCCATTATGTTTCCCTTAATGTTTTATAATAATATTTTTTATCTTCCTATTGTTATTATTATTTGTATCTCCTTTTTTGGAATCACGGGCCTGTAAATCCCGGTCTTTTGATAGGCTTGCGTGGGGACACAGATCCAACACGTAGAGTCCCCTTGGAGAGCTTTTATGTCATGTAGAACGCCTGCTGGAACCCGTTCACAGGTGCAACAATAGACACCCATGAACCGGTCTCAGCAGGCATTGGGACTATTGTAGAAAAAGAGAACAGTATACCGGTCTATGGATTGAAGTTTGGGTGGACAATGAGACTGGGCTATTGTAAAAGAGGTCCGGACACCTGCCATAACAATGTTAACACCGTCATCGAGGCAGTCGCCGCTGACTAGATGGGCCCCTGAAACTGCCGTCGTTTATTATTATTTATTTATTTATTTTTATTTAAGAAGAAAAATAAATAAATAAATAATAATAAACGACGGCAGTTTCAGGGGCCCATATTTTTTATTATGAATGGGCTTACTCATGGCCACAGACTAGCCGAGGCGTAGACGTGGCCTACGATATACATATAATAACTAACTAAGGGTTTATATATAATAACTAGCGCCCCGCTCCGGGCTTCACACGGGTTAACAAATTATACACTTTAACCTTTCTCAAGAATAACTCTATTGATAGGTGAAAACCGCATGAAAATCCGTTCAATAGTTTTTGAGTTTATCGCGAACATACAAACAGACATATGCCGCGAGGGACTTTGTTTTATAAGGTGTAGTCAGGGTGTAGTGATGACATTAATGACTGTGCGCTCAGATTTCTTTCAGCACCTATAAAAAAATTTAGTACCATACATAAATGTAATATAATGCTCGGGTCAGGCGCGGATAATCCTCACCACGTTATCAAGTTATGCAGCTTACTCCAGCGGTTTTATGGAACATTTGCTAAATTGTTTTCCACACGGCGCCTATTCTTTATTGTTATCTGGCGCGGTACTTAAAAATATACATAGGTATTCATATTTGCATATTTTTAGGTAAAATATACATACATACATATGCACGTTTTAGAAATAAGTTTATATAAAGGGTTTAACTGTACCTATTTAACTTAAGTACATAAGAGTTTCATAATAATTCACAACAAAAACAAGCTTTTCAACAGAACCGCAAAATGTAAATAAAAATTATATTAAAACTCAATTCAACGTGGCACTCGCCTTTCGTATGTAAATGTCTTTGTTTATTCACATGTATATTTGCATTTTTTTAAACATTCAAATTTGCGCACTGATTTCAGTACCGAGTGCGAGTGATTTTATAATTTATTACATTTGTACCTTTGTGATGTGTAGGGTACGTAGGTAATGGTTTTTATGGTTCCGTGAAAGAGCTAAAACATAAAATTATTCGTGATATGGACCTGTGATGGAAGCGCTGGTGGCCTAGCGGTAAGAGCGTGTAACTTTCAATCCGAAGGCCGCGGGTTTAAGCCCCGGCTCATACCAATGTGTTTTTCGGAACATCCGAAATATTCCTAAGCATATTTCTACAGTCGACATACATTGAAAACTTGTAATTTTATAGTTTTTCTTATCTGAAAAAGGCACTAAAGGTGTACAAGACGTATTTAGGTACCTACCTAACTTTGCTACCTACTGTTAAA
Source organism: Cydia fagiglandana (assembly GCF_963556715.1). Classification (NCBI taxonomy): domain Eukaryota; kingdom Metazoa; phylum Arthropoda; class Insecta; order Lepidoptera; family Tortricidae; genus Cydia; species Cydia fagiglandana. Next base: position 16,325,082 of record NC_085932.1, on the reverse strand, counting down.
ATATTGCTCGCATCACCAAAAAATGGGACCTTGATATTTATGTTGGGAGTCAGAATTTTACTAATAAAAGTTAAACTAACAATTCACAAAATGTCTCCACCGTCAATCCTGACAACTTTACCCGCTTTTTGCTACTTTCTGAACTTTATCGAGTTCGTTGTTTGGTATGGCATATATTTTCATTACACATGAAATTCTTAAAGTTGAAATATAATAGGTAAAAAGGACATGAGTTTTACCGCACTTTTATCGTACAAATTCTTTATCATCCTTATTTTAATGGGCAATGTTAATGAATTTCAATAATAAGTAAAGGGCCCACAGATTACTAGTTCGCTGGACAATATCAGCTTTGCCATCCACTCAGCCGGCCAGCTAGCCAGTCGAAGTGTTTGGATCTTCTTTAGCCCACAAGAATACCTACACATTTATTTACGCTCACGACGACCCACTCATGCGTGACTGAATCTAAATATCTACAACTAATAGGAGCCAATCAAAAGGTTTGAGTTACCTCTACTTATTACATTATTAGCTCTCACGAGTAGATCTAAAAGATAATACCTTCAATTATTTAGCTTTATGATTATGATACATACCTACTTCGCTTTTAATTAAATACATTTCTTCTTCTTCTTTAATAAAATTTCATTTAGGTATAAGTTTGGCAAGTTAGAAATTGAACGTGTTTCTTTCACGGTACCTAACTAATTAAGTAATAGGTACCTGTAGATACCTACTTATGGCTTATGATACAAAATGATACGATATTACAAGGCGTAAGCCTGAGGGCGAAGCTCTACCTCTACCTACTCATTAACGGCGTCTCTGAAATGAATACTTCCTGGCGTTTACTCGACTAATTATTTATATAGCGATATTATTGCTCTTCATATACTGACTCATTAAATATCTAAAACCATATTCGGATGGTAGGACGTGTAAGACATTATTATACTAAAGTCCTGAAAAATCATAAAGGAATAAGTAATATCCTTTGACCGTTGCTAAATTGACCATGCATGCTTTGTTCTATATACATATATGTACTTACAGACGTAGTGCATAGTTATTTTCCTTCATATTTTCGTGGAAACGTACGAACGTGTGTTGCTATTTGAGTCAGTCTTGGTACAAAAAGTACTGAGGTTGACTGAAGTAGCATGACGAACGTTTCCGAGAAAACCCAGCAACCCTCCCAGCAACCCGGCAACCTTCAAATCAAGAGTGAACAGGCACCTTCTGGGCGAGCTCGCTCCATCGTAGGCCACGTCTACGCCTCGGCTAGTCTGTTGCCATGAGTAAGCCCATTCATAATAATAAAAAAAATAAAAAAAATAAGAATAATAAACCCGCGGGGGCAGCTTGTGGCGAGCTGACGGTGAGTGGCGACACCGCGGACCCCTATTCCAGAGGGCCCTGTCATCTGGCCCTCGCCTCTGTGCTTGCCTTGATTGGCCGGCCAGAGTGGAGTCGCAAGAGCGGGACCTATGCTCCAGGTTGGAAGTGTAAAATGTCATAACGCCGGCGGCCTGCTGAACGGATCACCGGGATCTGGCTACCGCAGACTCACCTCTCGACAACCTTACAGCCGCTCCGAAGTGTTGCCCTATTGTCGCACTGTGCGTGCGGCCGTTGTAGGGCCCACTAAATGAGTAGGCGAGTCACCACCTGTCTTACACAATTTTGAGACTGATTGTCACGGCAGGTGTCCGCTAGTCTCTCCCATAGCCCATTATCCAGTCCATCCAACTTTCAAATCTATAGCCCATGACCTTAGTTCCCATCGCAGCACAAAAGTGCTGCACTCCAATAGTCTTTGCACCTGGCGGGGACCATCTCCGGATGTATCACATTGTGCGTTCGGGGATGGTATCCGCCACGTGTATCCCTTGCCTTTAGATTAAATTGTCTTAAAGGGCCTCTGCGCTGTTGGCTTCGGCCCCACGCACGCCTCCCAAAAGTCCGGGATCCCATGGTCCCGAGATGTGGAAAGAATAATAATAATAATAGCCTAGCCGCTGCCGGGCACAGGTCTCTTCTCAAGCACAAGGGAGCACTACATCTGTATCCATTTTAATGTGCCCAGGTGAAACGAATTTAATAGAATATGATGATTTATAATATTATTTATTCGATTTATTTTAGATTTTCGAATTAAAGGAAGTGCAAGTAACTTTTAGACATCACAAACGATTCCATACATACTTGATGCATGTACCTATATGTACCTATAAGCTGATATTAAGCCGTCATGTAGGTGCGAACCTCATTTATGTCTTGATACTCAATCATGTTTCTCTTGCCACATGTGTTAGAAACTATCGCCCAGTGGGACTCACGTGTTAGGCATAATATTGGGTTAAATAGGCAGGTACCCTCGTATTTAACATCTTGTGTGTACCTACTCGTACACGTTGTGCGCTTGTATACATAGCGGCACTGACATTTTCTTATATGCCTCGATTAAGACGAAACAGGAGCTGAGTTTTAAATATTTTAGGTAAATACCTATATACCCGTCTCGCTAACGGAAGCGGCTCCTAAAACTAGTGCGATAACGACAAGGTGAAAAATCCTGCGTAAAAATCTTAAAAATCGAAGTTCCGTACTCGACTGTTTCCTCCTCCAAAACTTAACCAATCGTAACCAAATTTGGAAATCTTAATTATTATAAAATTATCTGTGTCGGACCGTTTTGCTTTTTTGGCTAATTGATATCAGTTTTGAATACTACGCCTCTCATTGCGGCATAGTCAATTAGGCCATTTTGGCCATTTGTGAAGGGCTCTAGCGCCTTAAAAAACAAAAATATCAAAAAAGCAAAACGGTCCGACACAGATATTGTCAATATTAATCTGTGCTGAAAAAATCATTGCTCTAGCATCAAAATCCACGGAGGAAACAGTCGAGTACGTTTGTATGGAGAAATGACCACTCCTGTTGGCTCTTAATTATTTTCTATTGCTCCATAATTTCTGTTAACTTTGTTTTAACCGTGATTCTCAATAATACTGTTCCGTTAAAGTGTCATTATATGGAACTTTCTAAATATAAGTATGTAAACAAACAGTCATATTGAAATTGTCAAAGAATGATGGATTTACTAGTGACTTTTGTTTACATAGTTAGCAAGTTCCATAGAATGACACTTTGGGTAAGACATAGAGGGTTCCATTCCCATATGAACTCCTAAGAGACTGCCCTTCCCAAAACTTTTGTAATAACATTATCTTTGATCTGCAGCTTTAAACGAATGTAGGTATTAAGGAAAAACTTGCGAATAACGAGTTTATAACTAAATAAACCGGCCAAGTGCGAGTCGGACTCGCGTTTCTAGGGTTTCGTACATAAGTCCGACTCACGCTTGACTGCACATTTCTAATAGGTTTTCCTGTCATCTATAGATAAAGAACTATTATGTGTATTTTTTTTCATAATTTTAGACTTAGTAGTTTCGGAGATAGTGTGGAGGGAATGGTCATTTTTTGGCTATTTTCTTAAATAACCTATAACTTCGAACCTATGTATTTCAAAATCATAAAAAAAAACATGTCCATCTTTGGGTCACTAATTTACATATGTGTACCAAATTTCAACTTAATTGGTTCAGTAGTTTCCGAGAAACTAGGCTGTGACAGACGGACAGACAGACAGACGCACGAGTGATCCTATAAGGGTTCCGTTTTTTCCTTTTGAGGTACGGAACACTAAAAAAGTTATAAGTACTGTAATATCGCAATGACCCGATATTACAGTACTTATAACTTTTTTTTTAGTTATATATTCGTTTTTACAAGTTTTCCACCAACCAGATGTCCTAAACACCATGGTCGAACCGCAAAGTTTAACTTACAGGCCAATCAGTTAGCTGACATTCGCGCAGGCGTCTCGCTCGCACTAGTACCTACCTAGTTATAAGGATTAGTTTGACCGAAATGAACGCGCCAATGACTATGATATACGGTGTATAGAGCTATCTGATAGGATACCAATTATCATTCTAATATCGGTTTGTTGTCAGGTGCACGTTCGAATTGGCCTGTTAAATTGGAAAAAACAGCGCGTAATTTTTAAGCGTTAATTTTGTATCCAGCAGAAACGTCTGCGGACGATGATATTAAGCTTAGAAAAGGCACGGTCTTAACTAGTAGCTCTGATGGCAGAGCTTTGAACCAGTGATCCAGTGGTCGTGGGTTCAAGTCCCACCCAAGACAGTGAATTTTTCCACTTTTAATTAGCGTTTTAGTGATTTAATTTATTTATTTTAATCTTTATTGCACAATACATGAAGGTACAAATGGCGGACTTAATGCCTTAAGATATTCCTTACCAGTCAACCACTGGGTTAAACCAGAAAGATTAAGTAGGTGCATTTTTAATTAAGCAATATTTATTTTCCTCTTCAGTATGTACGTGTAATATTTTCCGTTAAAAATAATTAATTAAATATATTATATCCAAACTTAAAAGCGCCGCGCCGCGCCGCTTCCATATTGTAACTTTCTTATAATTGGGACGCTCCACAGATTCTAATTAAAGTTGGTAAAATAAAAAGGTCCTTATGACCCAATTCTCTCGGCTCGGCCCTCTCAACTTGATGACATAAAACTATCCTCGAAGCATTCACACCTTCGTATTTATGTCACCATAAAGTGTATTTTATTGGAAGACGATAAATTGAGTGATTGGCTCTGTTTGTGTTCCATCTACAAGTGATTTTTAACCGTAGTGAAAATCAATCGATATGAAAGTCGCTAGAGACCTCATTCTATTGTCATTGTGACAAAGTACAGAATGGGTAGGATTTCTTTTTTACTGTATTTACTGGAATTAAACCCTGATGGAAGTAAATACGTCTCGAATATTTTGAATACTATCTAGCAGGTTTTAACTTGAATAAACTACAAAATGATTAAACAATCTCGTAGAATTTAAAAACAATACATAGGTACTAGTTTTCACGAAGGCACTTTGCGAAAACAATTTTTTTTGTATCACCACGTCCATAATGGTGGTAATATAGGTCCTAGAAAAGAAAAATGGACCTGAAAACCGAATTACTTTTACCGAACACCTTATTTTCGAATAATGTTGGTATATATATAGCTTCTGGTAAGTACCAACTATTGTACCACTAATGGATAGCAACAAATGGATTACATACTAGGTATTTGATTTGGCTTCGTATTTTTTGAGGCATTTGTAGTCTTTTGTGGGAGGCACTCGGTACAGTATAGTATGTAGTGCATAATTGTTTTCGCCAACGTTCGTATTTTGTCATGCTACTTCAGTCAACCTTAGTACTTTTTGTACCGAGACTGACTTAAATAGCAAGACACGTTCGTACGTTTCCGTGAAAATAGGAAGGAAAATAATTATGCACTACCTCTGTATATAGTTGAAGAAAAAAAACGATTTCTTAAATGACACTTATTTACAAAACAATAAGTACATCGCAGCATTGCCCACATTTATGTGATTTTTGCTATTGATCTTATTGACATAGAAACTAATTTAAATATGTACTCTTTTAAAATGGTAGATTTAGTCAGAACACTAGCAAAAAATATATGTATGTCCTTGTCCTACCTAGGAACTTATATTTCTCACGTACTGTCTTCATTATTATCTTGATTTTTATTATAAACGGTATGCAGTTGTAGGTGTAGGTATTTCTGTCATGTTAGTCTGCCTCCCCACCTTCATCTGTTTATAGACATCCATCCGAGAATAAGATAACAACTGAACTCAGCTGAACATCTTCGCTTCGAGTTCCCGTATATATGTCGAACAAGACTCTAATATATACTATGCCTATAGGCAATAGGCATATGTACTCAGTGGACGCTATTCCGAATTCTGTAAGAAATAAGTGTTTCAAGCTCGTGCATACGCGTGCAAAACTATTCATTGCTGTATATTTTACACTTGTACTTAATTAAATGTTAATTGTGGAAGTAGATTTTTATTAAGGTTATCGATAATGGTGCCCTATAACGTAGAACGGAAAACTACTGTTAGGATGCTAACTGGAATGGTGGTTCGCATCCTAACAGCAGCCTATTCAGCCAAACGAACAAAAATACCTTTATTGAAATATTTATACTACCTAGAGTTTGACCTAGAAAAGTCTGCATCGATTTTGATAGCCCACGCAGGCAGTGCAAGTATTATTAATAATACGTCATAATTTGATAGAAGTTTGACGTTTAAAATAACATTTGCACTACGTGGGCTATCAAAATCGCTGCAGACTTTTCATGGTCTGACTCTGCATATATTTGCTCCGTGCATTACTGTATTAGCGCCGCCCTAGGGGACGTTTTTGAATTTTGATCGCTCGATTTCGTCACTCCAAAATCTGGAAAACGGCGAAATGCTAAGTTTTGAAATACGAGCGATCGAAATTTAGAATCTAATGATATTGCCCACTGGATTTCAATTCTATTAGTAGAATTTAAATGCCTAGTAGTGGATATATTATTTAAAGAAATCGAGCGGTCGAAATTAAAAAATCGGCTCCTAGAGAGGGAAATATTGCTTATTTGACAGTTAAGGGCCCCCCACATCTGGCGTCTTTCGAACGTCGGCGTCTGTCGGCGTCGGTCCAGCGCTATGGAAAATGACGTCGCTGCGCAGTTGCGTCGACGCTGCGTCGACGTTGCGTCGACGTCGGCCATAGAATTGTAGACGCCGACGCTCGAAAGACGCCAGATGTGGGGGGGGCCTAAATATGTACATTTTCACCGCGTCGTACGTTATCGTCGCTTGTATTCCCCCCACCAGCAACTTCACATAATATTTAAAATAATTGTATATTTATATAATTATAAATTTTCGCCTAGATAACAACCTTCAGGATCTATATACTGAAGTTCGACAGACTTGGAATACCTAAAACGTAAAAATTGTGCCAACAGTTTAAAACCAAAATTTGTCATTCTAATAATATTCCTGGCTTATAAAGTTGTTACTTTCAAATCTCTCTAACTAAGTTGTCCCTTATCGACCACCGCAGAACAGCCACTTATAGACTATTATCCCAAAGGAGACTATCAATGTGAATATTATGCCATTGTTTTTGGGAAAAATACATTGCGGGAATAATGGTGTCCTGACATTGATGTGACACGGGTGAGAGCACGAGACGCTGTTTGATTAAGTGTGATGATAAATATTAAAGCCGAGAAACATTACAGGGGAGGGGGGGGGGGGGCGACATGGTGCGGTAAATCTTGGTCTTAACGGCGAAAGCAAATAGAACTAAGTATTTACTTTACTAACGAAGTGACACGAAAATCAATCAAAGTTAATGGCATCATTGAATATTGGAGATTCTAAGCAAAATTAAAATAGGTACTACGTTTTTTTTCCATATAAGATATAAGTAACACAGTTGTTTATATTAGGCTCACAGTCTCTGGAGCCCTTAGCATACTAGGTTAGTAGTAGAGCATTCCTTATGCGACAAATCAGTCGTCCCAGTCAGGCCCTGTGCTGTCGTCTGGATGTCACAGACTTTGAGCATTCAACCCTTGTTTTCAGATCAATATCCACAAAGATAAAGTAACGAATAGGTACTAAGACTAGACTTGCGTCAATTGCGTGTTGCAAATTTGAAGGCTTACTTGTTAGGGGGTTGCGTTCAGAAAAACGATATTTTACGGCATGAATAATGCCGGCCAAAGTTAATAAACAATAATCGAACCATCGAATAAAAATTACACCGTCATTGTACATATACCTACTTCCTCCCTCTTTCTCCCAATTTCGTGATTCACGGTCCTGTTGGAATCGAAAGCGTTAATTATCGGCGTTTTAAATTTAATTCCGGTTCGTTAAAGTCTGCTTCATGTTTAATCTTTTCTATTCAAATTGTTCACAGATTTAACAAAAGGAACATAAAATATAATAACAATATTAAAATAATTTTCTCAAACATGCAATGAAATATTGATGTTATGTTCCTCATAATAGGCTGCGAAGTATGACGTTTCAGGTGCGGCTAGGACAAAAGGTATTTAATGGAATTTCATACAAATCTTGCAGGCCTAGGCCGGCAAAGTCCTCTTTTTTAATTTTCATTTCACAGATATTTGTGACACAGCATCGTGGCATTCATCCATAAAAAAAATTAGAGGCAGTATTGGCTTTATGGTTCGTAATGACACTGCCACTACGCCTATAAAAAAAAACAAAAAACAATGTTTGCTATAATTTGCTGTTTTATTTGTATAAAATCAACATGAACTTAATAAATAATACATTATTAACCAAATTTTATAATTTTAAATTATAAATTTAACTACACAAATAAAAACATTTAAAATATTTCATCTAAACGTTAGCGGTAAAAAGGTCTACTCAAACACGCGTAGTTATTTTTTTAAAATTGTTATGGAGGTAAAGTTGAGAAATTTTCATTCTTTTTATTGGATTTATGGTGCGTTGTTGATTTTTTTACTTTAATATGAGTTCCGACGAAATAATGAAATTAATTGTAATCGTAGGTGTTGGAATTGGCAGCGTAAGCAGAATTGATTTTAAATAACTTGCTGCCTCTGCCGCCAAGTCAAAGACGAAGTATGTATATGGTTGCTTATGGCAATTTTATTATTTGATAAACTAAGAAAAATGGCTTACAGTTTATTAGAAACAGTTTTGTGGCATATTTTAAATGAATGTGTAACGTCCAGGCTCCGTTGTGTACTGGGTGATTAAATGAAACAACTGTTATCACTCGTGCACTCCGCCAGCCACCCGCTCGCCATGACACTTCTCCACCGAGTGAAGCTAGCGGGTAGTTGCGTCGTACTGTTTATTGTGTAATCGTCACATCTCTCCCTTTTTATAATGATTTATTTATTTTACTGTATATATTTATCATGCAACAGTAGTTCAGTTTATCTTATTATTTTATACTCGCTAGGTTAATTTATTTTTCCAATCTAGGTATACTACAACCGGTTCGGAAAGGTTAACCTCAGACCCGAGAAGAACCGGCGTAAGAAACTCGGCGAGGTGTGGATGTATTCATTTTACAACAGTTAAATAATAAATATTTTTCAACACTAGCAAGCCTTTAAATCTGTAAAACTATTATTTTACTTTTACAATTTCTTCTTAGGTGTCAGTCCCTCTCCTTCTCCTATTTGCAGTTTTGAGTTTTTTTTATTCAATTGCTTATAACTCAAAGATTTACTTTAAACGCCTTAATTACTGCATTTTCCTTTTGATGCTTACACATTTCCAGGTATTTCCATTAGCATACAATATAATATTTTACTAATTAATACCTATTTCATAATTTAGGTACAATAACATTGTAAACTTGCCAAGCGTTACATTAGTTACTTATTGGCAATAACTGATTGACTCAGTTTTACTTGTCTTGTATGATGTTAATATGTATAATGCAATTTAAAATACTTGTAGATAATCCAAGGTCAAATAAAGTAGGAATGTTACATTCGTTGTAGAGGTACCACGACAAGTATGATTAGTTTTACTTGTGAATAGGTTAAGCAAACAATAATCTATATAAATAGATTTATATATTATTAATTTGTTAGGTACCTACTAAGATTCACCTGCCTATTTGACCATTATTATTACTTATTGCATTGCATACCTACATATCTAACTATCGTTCTTTAACTATAATACTTGAATAATATAATCTTGACATCAATTAATCCAAATATTTATTTTATTCATTTTATTGCTCAAAAAGTAACACAGCAAATATAATATCGGATGTAATATTATTCTAGCAACTTACTTATGAGAAGAATCATGATTACAATTTATGTTATGAAAATAACGTAACACCTTACTAATTGAAAGCTGATTTTTCAATTGAATTGTGACCAGTAAGTATTGTATTATTATTTCCACAATAATTACTGTCAGACTGTCACATAAATATTATTATTTGTACTTATACACTTTTTCTTCGGTTTATTTCAACAACTTGCAACAAATTTTATAAACCTGAAACATAGGTATACACCTTGTATGTCTGCTTTCTATATCCTGCCATTGGTAAGTATGTCATTTAACTTTAATAAACATCTTCCAACGAACCAATGGAATTGCATTATTCTAACCATGATCCCATGAAATACTATGAGTACACCAGAGTATACTTCGAATGTTCAGGCCGCGTAGCCAAGATGCCAATCGCTCACGCTCCGTAGCGATCGAAACGCAACTGTCACTGTCGCACTAATTTGGAAGAGTGATAGAGAGACATAAAGCTTTTCGTTGTCGAAGCGATAGTGATTATTATAACCCTGGCTAGGCCGGCAGGTACTTTACCATTTTATCGTTACGGTTAACGTTTCTAAATGATAAGACCTAGGTTTTTTTTTGTCTTTTGAGTCTTAGCGCTTAATTAGTACAATAAATGTGTACTCTTGGGTAGATTAATGAAGTGGTTCAAGCTACAACTTTAATCTACTAGTTTTACTTAATTAGTTAGCCTCAACAAATTAAACATCAATCAGGCAAACTGTCATTGAGAGCGACCAAAATCACGGTTAGTTCGAATACTTATTGTTTTTATTTTATAATGTGTAGGTTACACCTACACACAGTATTTACTTATTAGATTGTTTCTGCTTTGTTTTAATGTATCGGTTCTGAGACTATGTATGATTTCCATGTATGTATTGTCTCAACCGCATACCTAAGCGTTTTAGCATCCTTAGTTATTGTAAGTTTATGCATGTGACAGAAATAAGGAAATATAATATTTTCTGGTAAAGTGCCTTTTAAATTACACTTAATTATACCTATAATTAGTCATCACATCACACACATTACTCATCTTCATCTGAGTAGGTGTACCTACTACCTAGGTAGTTAAAAATTGACTTCGTCATCTATACTGTTCACCGACAAAAGTCGTATGTCTATTTACAAGACATTAGGTTAACCGCTGACCACTAGAGTTTTGCTGTTAGTACCTAAGTCATGGTTGCCTTGGGTAGCTATAGTTTCGTAGTTTAGTTAAGTAAACAGTGCTTCCTCACCGTGTAAGGCTCCCCGCATCGCCACTTCGTTTTTACAGCATTGACTTTAGGTACTACATGACATGATGTATTATGACAGGTCCAGCGTCTATTTACGTACCTGTTGTACTTGGGTTTGTAATTGAGCTTTGTCCTGATTATTATTCTATAGAATCATGTATTCCGGGTCTAAAATAGATTGGGATTGGGATTTATTATATGAAATCTGGGTCATATACGATTTTGAAGAATTGTATATCCTCATCTATTTATAGGTTTTATTTGGGCAGTTTAGGCATGCCTCTGTGTTCCACAATTTCCACGGCTACCTACGCATCATGCATTATTACTATTATCCTGGTCACCTGCTTGTTTCTCATAAACTATAATTTATTTTAACCTGTCTTCTAACTGTTCCAACAGGATTGCTACAAAAATCTTTTACCGGAATACCCTCTAAGTCGTCGTTTAATATATTTTAATATATTATACGACTTTGTTGACTTTGTTCGTTTTTTATTTAAGCTGATACATCAAGTTCTTACCCATACGAACATCTGTAAAATGCAGTAAATTTATGATACGGGTATAAGTTAGAAGAAGGTTAAATTGTAATACTTTAGGTACAGAAAATATTTTCCAACTGGCGTAGTTATTATTATTATTTTTTTTTTTTAATTGAAAATTTACCCTGAATCTACATTAGTAGATCTGATATGCCTATTCCCGAGGCCATACATCTATACCTACGCCTTAAGTTAACTGGGACAGTAGGCAGAGGCACTAAACTTTACTGCTTAGTATATAATTCCGAATTCAATGAATACATTACATAATAGGAGGTCACTCTATACTGACATAATGTCAGTTTATGACTATTTTGCCTCCCTATTAAGTTTTGGCGGCTAAAGAATCCGTCTAATCGACCTAACCCAGGATCCTGTCGTTAGTACCAACCAACACTATATCGCGTCAGTTTACTATTAAGTACTAATTTGGACGAACTATAACATAAGGTCCTATTGTTAGTACCAACCACCACTATCGCGTCTACTAGACTAGTTACTAGGTAGGTACATTTGACTCTTAGGTTTGTTAGTACCAGTTGAACATTCAACTTACTAATTATTCTCTGTTTGTATCGTAGATAAGTGTTATGATTTCGCTTATCATTTCTTTTGTTCTTCTAGTACTAGTTGAACATTCAACCTACTACTCTTTATTTTGCTAGTACCAGTTGAACATTTCAACCTACCAATGATTTGGTTTGCTAGTACCAGTTGAAAGTTCCAACCTACTTATTATTTTGGTTTGCTAGTACCAGTTGAAAGTTTCAACCTACTAATTATTTGTTTTGCTAGTACCAGTTGAAAGTTTCAACCTACTAATTATTTGTTTTGCTAGTACCAGTTGAAAGTTTCAACCTACTAATTATTTGTTGTGCTAGTACCGGTTGAACTTTCCAACCTACTAATTATTTGTTTTGCTAGTATCGGTTGAACGCTCCAACCTACTAATTATTTGTTTGCTAGTACCGGTTGAACGTTTCAACCTACTAATTGTTTGTTTTGCTAGTACCGGTTGAACGTTTCAACCTACTAATTATTACTTATACCAACTGCAGCATAGATGTAATGTACAGTTTACTTCTTGCAATTTATTTTCCTTGTTAGTCCGACTCCGACTTACTACTCAATTCATTTGATGCTGAGTTTACGTGTCTACTCCTACAGTAAAACAATGACAAAGCCCTCGGCATTCATCAGTCTAAGTACGCTATCTATAGTTCTTGACTTACTTGACATCGTAACGGTCCTTGAAAATTTAACTGGTCCGTTACCTGCTAGCATTGTTTATTATCATAATCAGCACATACCTATGTATATAAAAATACATGTTAAGTCGACACCAAGTTAACATCGATTCATACCCATATCGTGCTATAAATAGCATTTCAATTGATTATAACTGGTTATTTTAACCGAACACTATTTCTTTTAGGACATAAGGTCCATAAAAAGTATACAACTATACCGACTTAATATGCTGGTTTCTCTATACGTTCCCTCATGTAAAAATATCGTAGTACTTAATTACACGACTAAGTAGGTCGGTATATTTTAAGTATGAACGGTAAATACACAACTCATAATAATCGTGATTTCCGCGAATGTAGTTTGATTATTTACCCTTTATATCATATGAATTCTAATATACAATTTTGAGTCAGAAAATAAACAATGTACCATCTGTATTTGTAACACGCAAACTATCAGCATATTCGTATCTGTCATTTCATGGAAAAATTCATGGCTAATAAATACATCGGTGCCACATCATAGGAATAATGTAAAATGAGTACCTACATTATTTATTTTTTTAGTGACCCCAATTATTGATCTATCTTGCATTGATTACACTTTTGGATTTACATTTGGTAACCAGGCTCACGCACAGTACCCATTGTCAAAGAGTGTAATAAGCACGCGTATATTTCTTCTTTGCTTAGTAAACATTCCTCCCGAGCTACGTACCATCAATTATTTACTCAATAATAGTTGTAAAGTTAACCACTGTTCTTATGTAAAACAGTTGACAAAATCAACTGTGCATATACATAATTGTTTTTATTAACATTGATTGTAAACAAAGCTATAAAATTAGGTATAGGTACTAGATCTACGTTTTTATAGTAATATTTAAATTCTGCATTAGTTCCTTTAATACTCCTCTTACGTGAGTTTGGAATTTCATAACCTACTTACGTAAGTACCGCCTAACAAAATCGTTGCAGTTTTAATATTTTCGTATTATGTACAACCGTACGTCACTCATTACACTGAATATCACCTCGCCCAAAATTTTGTATTACCTGAATACAATCGGCAGCTCGGGAGGAAATGGACAAATACGGTAGCTATTAGGTTTGGATTTCCATACCTTGGGTTTGTTTCTTCTTTTTTTTTTTTCGCCACCGTTACCTTTCCTTTCCGTAATTTTTGTAATATTTTACCCTCGTCGCCATCTGTAACGTCCAGGCTCCGTTGTGTACTGGGTGATTAAATGAAACAACTGTTATCACTCGTGCACTCCGCCAGCCACCCGCTCGCCATGACACTTCTCCACCGAGTGAAGCTAGCGGGTAGTTGCGTCGTACTGTTTATTGTGTAATCGTCACAGAATGTAACTACAAATTCGTCAACACTGTGGAAATTATACTTATTTACTCCATGCATAAAGCAACGATGTATGTGAAACATGATATTAATATGAAAGACTATGTAAACTTATGTGACGAAAACGACAGTAAGACGGATACAAGGCGAAAAAATCAAAGATACATGAAAATATACGGGTAGTAAAAATACACGCCTCGTGTAAAACATACGCGTGATAATGATATAGGTACGTGTTGGTTATATTTTGGGTGTAGTTTACTTTTAGTTTTTTCTATAAATAAAACTTGGGTTTCGTGGATTTTTTATTTTATTTATTTCATTGCATGTTTGAGAAAAGCACTATACATACCTCGGCGGGAAATGGGGTTGCCCGCGCTCAGACCTATCCGGCCTCGCTTCGCTCGGCCGTCTATATGTCTTCGGCCGGCAACCCCTTTTGTCCCGGCCTCTGTAGTAATGTACTATTAAATTGTTATGGAGGCAAAGTTGAAAAATATTCATTCTGTTTTATTGGATTTATGGTGCGTTGTTGATTTTTTGACTTTAATATGAGTTCCGACGAAATAATGAAATTAATATTAATTGTAATCGTAGGTGTTGGAATTGGCAGCGTAAGCAGAATTGATTTTAAATAACCTGCAGCTTCTGCCGCCAAGTCAAAGACGAAGTATGTATATGGTTGCTTATGGCAATTTTATTATTTGAGAAACTAAGAAAAATGGCTTACAATTTATTAGAAACAGTTTTGTGGCATATTTTAAATGAATGTAACTACAAATTCGTCAACACTGTGGAAATTATTCTTATTTACTCCATGCATAAAGCAACGATGTATGTGAAACATGATATCAACATGAAAGACTATGTAAACTTATGTGACGAAAACGACAGTCAGACGGATACAAGGCGAAAAAATCAAAGATACATGAAAATATACGGGTAGTAAAAATACACGACTCGTGTAAAACATACGCGTGATAATGATATAGGTACGTGTTGGTTATATTTTGGGTGTAGTTTACTTTTAGTTTTTTCTATAAATAAAACTTAGGTTTCGTGGATTTTTTATTTTATTTATTTCATTGCATGTTTGAGAAAAGCACTATACATACCTCGGCGGGAAATGGGGTTGCCCGCGCTCAGACCTATCCGGCCTCGCTTCGCTCGGCCGTCTATATGTCTTCGGCCGGCAACCCCTTTCGTCCCGGCCTCTGTAGTAATGTACTATTATCAACACTAATCGTTGTGATACGAGTTATCCTTTGCCTCGCACAGTCTGGACAACATTTTCCTGTTTAGTGATGAGACAGGAGTTCACATTAATAGGTACGTAATGAGTTTATTTTGGTAGCTTATTATTGAGATTTTCAGTAAGTACCTACTTTACTACTATGAACGTGCCAAGACTACCGATATCAATATTAGCACTTCAGCACAACCGGACACAATAAACGATACTATACTTATTAGGACTAACCTCGAAATCTCTAGGACAGTCCTGAAATTTGGTATGTATGTATGTTAATTAAAGGTCTCTTTTTCATGTCCACACAATTTGACTTTTGGGGACATCGAAGAACCGCCGCCATCTTGGATAATGTGTACCATCTTGGATCTTGGTAATAAAGTAATAGTATCATAAAGTCATTAGTGGGGTATAGACCAAATACAAAACAAGGACCAGCAAATAAAGTGATGGCGGGGAAGGAATGTGAGTTATCAGCAATCTTGTACACGGCGCACGTTGTTGCCAGTCATAAAACGAACATCCCACTAAGTGCTGTATGTTTTTGCCGAATACTATAGGGTTGCAGGTTTAGGTAGTAAAAATTCTTGTGTCGTCAATATCAGTAAAGTACGCCGATGAGATACATAGTGTAGTAGGGAGATTAGGTACCTTAGAAATGGTACGTTTTCAACAATTGCATAACATTAGTAGTGAATAGTGACATTTACACTACACATCTTAATTTATCTAATTATAATGATTTAGATGTACATAGTCTTAAAGACTCGAAGAAATCTACCTAGCCCAGGTGACAATCGTTTGCGTTACGAATTACGATAACGAAACGCTTTGTGTAAGTCTTCTATATTAGTGCGACAGTGATAGTTGCTTTCGTTCGCTACGGAGCGCATATGTTTGGCATGTTGGCTACGCATCTAGCTTTCTTAAGCTCTCCATTCACACTCCTACCTTGTAGTCCACCTCGTAGTTCGCCTCATTGGGAAGGATTGTGTATGGGGGTCGCGGACTACGTGCCGTCCTACAAACCCAAGTAGGGTACCTCTTGGGTCCTACAAATCCTGCAAGCCCCGCCCACCGCTGTAGTCCGCCGCGTAGGATTGTGTGTGGGTTGTAGTCCTACGTTGCGGACTGCCGTGTTCGACGTATAACAACAGTGCGCGCCATTTTTTTGAAATTTATAAAGAAAATCGCTGTTTTTGGGACCAGAAATCACGCAATCATTCCAACAAACAATGGAGGAATAGGCATTGCGACAATTATTACCAATACTTAAGAAATATGACGCTCTCTGGCGAATTTTTAGCAGTTTCTTTTCCCACACTCTTTTTTTATTTTTATCCAATAACAAGAAAATACATAGCAGAAGAGCTATTTTCTTTTTTTTTAATTGCACCTAACATTTTCAAGAGTAAGTGGACCGACACTTGTGAGAAACGAAGCAGTACTGAGCTATTTCTTGCTCCGTAGTCCTGCAAGGCGAACTACAACGTTGGAGGGTGTGTGAGCTATATCCTACGCCGTAGTCCTGCGAGGCGGACTACAAGGTAGGACGTGTGAATGGGGGGCTTTATCTGTTATCTACAGAGGCGTGCTTTAAGCCTCATTTTCTAACCTGACCTGATTTGATATATTATCTGTTACCTAGACAGATATTACCTGTTAGGCATGTCAGAAGGTATTGCTAAGATAAATGGCAGCCCTGAATTTGCTGGGCAGGTCTTCTTTCATTGCGGCGAGCAGTAATCCCCGGTGTTGTTATTACTCGGCTGCGTAATGGCTGTCGGGCACGCACCGCCGGAGCCAGATTTCGCCAGGGCGTGCACTTGAAAAATATTCCATTTGATTACTTTAAGAGCAATGTGCTTGGCATTCAAATTAATATTCAGTTGAGACTGCGGTATTTGCATAACTTTAATAATTTTAATCTAGACACGTCAAGAAAACTTGCATTTTTTGGTAAACGGTTTGAACTTGTAACAAGTTATTCTAGTTGTTGTATCATATTTAAAAACTAAGAAACTATAGGTATTAGTTATTTCTTTTACAAGAGGCAAACTTGTTTAAGTCCTTGTGCGAATATTGATACCAGAGTAAGCGAAAACCTCCAAAACTGAAAGATAAAGCATAGCGACGAGTGGTTCGATAATAGAAATTGAGGTTGCGAGGGTTTTAAGACAAACAAAAGTTTGAACAAACTTTGCTACCGAGCTAAAACACAAATATTTTCACCACACCAACGCGTAACTACTCACTGTAAAACATTATACTGATGTATAACATTACCAATTAAATATTTATCATTAGAAAATTATTACTTAAATGTCAATTCCACTAGCCACAATTTTTAGTGTTCCGTACAAAACTTTGTTTACGGAACACTTATGGGATCACTTCGGTCTTGCAAATCAGTTAAATACGTTTTTCTCAGAGACCGTTTGACATAGATACCTAAAATTTGGAACAGTTATAGCAATTACCACCACTCATATTGTAAATAAGTCAAAACTGCTTATTTCTTATTAAAGGGGGAAATTTAGGGGGTTGAGAGGGGTAGGCTGAAACTTTTTTCATTTGTAAGAATCGTGTGGGGTACCATTAGAAAGCTTGCAAAAAATTGAGTCGATGGACTGATTTTGACTTCATTTTAGACTGCAATAGTTTCGTCAAAAAATGCATTTAAAGTTGCAAGTTTTCATACAAAAATTTTCACCTCTGTCCTGGCGATTTTCGCGAAAACTATAGCTAACAGGCAGCTGACCAGTCAATACCCAACTTAAAGAAGCATGGAGACGGCGGGAAAATTATCAGCTTAACTTTATCTTTATTAGTTTTTCAACTGCAGCTTGACCTTTGGTTGCTTAGGGCTAGCTAACTGATGCTTACACTGGTCAATTCATATTAGGCGAGAAACATCCTTAGTTAAAACTTTGGCATTGAAATTTATGACTTATGGCTTTGACACAAAGTTTAATTCTGCTTGCTTATTTTTGTGGGATATTTAATTTTATCTCAATAGCCTACTATAAGTATGAGAGAGATCTACAAAATACGACCTTATTATATTGCAAATAAGTTTCAATTTCGAACGGGCTTTCCAACCAATGGACTAGGCATCTCAAATATCTGAAAAATTCAAATTAAGAATTCCGTTCTTGACTGTCGTTGTGTTTTTTTTTCCACAATAGGACACATAGAGTTAGTAAGGCGTATAGAGATAATAAAGTCATTTAATATTTATGAACAGCTTGAGCTTTGGCCTCATGTATAGATTTTATTGAGAGTATCTAATTCGTCGAAACAATATACACAATATTCCTTTTCATTAAGTACCATTACATTTCTGTATTAATTGTATAATTATAATATCTATTAATTATATTCAGTAAAGCTGGTCAAGCAAATCGTGTCAGTAAATAAAGGCGCGAAATTCAAATTTTCTATGAGACGATATCCCTTCGCGCCTACATTTTTCAAATTTGCCGCCTTTTTCTACTGACAAGATCTGCTTGACCAAGTTTACTTATGTATATTTTTGAACGGATCGGTGAGCAACAAGATTCAGGGCTATAACCGCGAAAATAGAAGTTCGCAAATTGCGAGCATTTTTCTCTGTCACTCTAATTACGCCTTCATTGGAGTAAAAGAGAAAGATCCCCGCAAATTGCGAATTTCGGTTTTCGCGGTAGTCCCTCAGTCCTGTTACGAGAATATAATTTTGGAAGACATTAATAGTATATGACAGTTAAATATCACAGTTTTTAGAAACAAAGGTAAAATTGACGAAATATTTAAAGTAAGCCGATCTTGTTTTTTAGCAGTTCTAAATAATATTAAAGTCTATATGTATATATGGCATAAAAAAATAATGAGTTCTAAATTCAAATTGAAGGAGTATACATTTAAGGTAATGAGTTCAAATTCAAATTGAAGGAGTATACATTTAAGGTATTATAGGCCAAGCGCGCACACGATTTTAATTTATGCGACACGATTTTAGAATCGCGCTGTAATATATCGCAGAAAATTCACTGCGCGCACTGCGATGAAAAAGTCGACGATTTGTTCATTCTCAACATGGATTTCGTACCAGTCGCTTGTCATGAAACGTGTCTTTAATATGCCATTGCTGTATGACTTTGAGCATTTATAACACAAAGGTGATCCCCGTCTATTTCCATAATTAAATGGTCAACATCTAGCGTCTCATTTTGAGACTCCATTGGAGAAGCAGGTGCCGAGATGTTGGAGTTTGGAGAGCGAAATGCCGACTGAGGTCCGGCCGGGGTGCGATTTTATTATCATAGTGCGCGCGGGGCCATACAACTCCGCATGCTGCAATCACTTTGCTACAATCGCGGAAAAATGTGACAAATCACAATTTTAAAATCGCTGCGATTTTTTTGTCGCATATGCGCGCACTAACATATAAACACATACGTTGCATTTCTGCGACAAAATTATCGCAGGACAAAAAATCGTGGTGCGCGCTTGGCCTTACTCTAAATTATTATAATACATCAAGCATTCGCGAGATGCTCGACTTCGGTATTCAAACACAAAGCAATAGTACAAGAATCTAACTAAATTCAAAGGCCGAAGGAGCGATTCGAAGATCCGAAGCGTCCGACATCGACAGACGCGCGCCTCCCGTAACTTTTCCAAGTATTTTTAAGTACAAGTGTCTAAGTCGCAAGATCCAAAGGCTGAAGTCGCATTGGGCCGAAAGCCCGAAGCATCCAGGAGGTCAGTTCTAAACACAGGTAATTAATACAAGTGTCTAAATGCGAAGGCCGGAGGCCGAGCTCTGCGTAGGGCCGAAGGCCCGAAGCCTGCAAGATGTCAGTGGTTAAACACAGAACTGACAGCCTGGACGCTTCGGGCCTTCGGCCCTACGCGGAGCTCGGCCTTCGGCCTTCGCATTTAGATACTTATACTATTGTTCTGTGTTTAAGTACTAACATCCTGGACGCTTCGGGCCTTCGGCCCTACGCGGAGCTCGGCCTTCGGCTTTCGCATTTAGACACTTGTACTATTGTTCTGTGTTAAAGCACTGATATCCTGGACGCTTCGGGCCTTCGGGCTAC
Source organism: Cydia fagiglandana (assembly GCF_963556715.1). Taxonomy (NCBI): domain Eukaryota; kingdom Metazoa; phylum Arthropoda; class Insecta; order Lepidoptera; family Tortricidae; genus Cydia; species Cydia fagiglandana. The sequence continues at coordinate 16,304,552 of NC_085932.1, read as the reverse complement.
GCGGAGGTCGGCCTTTGGCCTTCATATTTAGACACTTGTACTATTGCTCTAATGCTCTGTGCTAAAGCGATGACATTTTGCTAAAGCTCGGCCTTCGGCCTTCGCACTTAGACACTTTGTACTATTGTTCTGTGTGTGTAGTTGAATACGGTATCCTAAAAACAGACAAAATGTAACGATGCGAGCGGTACGGCTACCATCAGTTTGGCATTGACATAAACGCTACCGTGGGCGTGAACGTAATTTACTTTCTATGCATCTCGCTCGTACTGACATATTAGTGCGAAAGAGATATACCTATAGGAAGTAAATTACGTTCACGATATCGTTTATGTCAATGCCAAGCTGATGGTAGCCGTACGGAACACTAAATGCCTCGAGCTATCTCGGACTTGGCCAAATTATTTTTCACCTAATTACATTTAATTGTATCCACAAGAGTGGCAAAGTACATAAAATATAACTTCTTCGTCAGTTTTTGAAGTACAATAAAGAGAACCTTAATTATTATATACTTACTTCGAAAACTGATGACTGATTTCTAGCTCGCTGGTGAGGTGAAAATGTATGTTTTTTGTTTATTTATGTTGCAGAAGCTAGTCCTCTCTAGTAGAAGTAGCTCTCTGGTTTTTGTTGTAGATAATGAATGTTCTTTGTCTTAAAGTAACCAAGACACATCTATTAATATTAATAAGTAGTAGCAGCCGATTACGCGATTCATTAAATTACCTAAATGAAAACTATGATTATACTGATATAGTAATGCTCTGCCTTATGATAATGACTATTAACTTTTATATCTTCTCTGAATTGTTCCATATTACGTCCGATTTCCCCAGACGTTTCCTCAGTAAGTTTTTCCTCTCATTCCATCCCTGTACAACTCATCGCGATTTAATTCCGCACTCTGTCGTATTGTGTGTATTTTATTAACGTTATATATGTATGTATGCATATGTATTTCCTAGATATTACGTAGTGCCTTCAAGGTCGAGTTAGAGCCAGATATACGACCGTAGTTCCAGTCACAAATTATGTAAGTAGGTATAGGGCGGGCGCGACGACAAGACCAACTTATATCTATCAATATAGGGGTTTTGCCGTTTTTAACCGACTTCCAAATCCCAAAGGAGGAGGTTATCAATTCGGTTGTATGTTTTTTTTTATTTTTTTTATTTTTATTTTTATTTTTTTTATTTTTTTTATTTTTTATGTTTGTTACTCCATATCTCCGTCATTACTGGACCGATTTTAAAAATTCTTTTTTTGATTGCATGTATATGCATACAGATTGGTCCCGTTTTTGTCAAAATCCAGTTCTCATGATGGGATCCATGAGGAATCGACGGAACTCCTCAAATCTTAAAGGCATACATATAGTGATTTTTGTGTTTTTATCAACAAATCAAGCATATACATTCAAAAACGTGACATTTGATGAAGTGGAACTGCTGATGATGATCAGAACGGAACTCTTCAACGACGCATAGTTCACCTTTGGCGATTTGTCCTCTTCCTTATGTTTGTTAAGCAAGTTAAGTTTTTAAGCAACATTTTTGTCAAGCTTGAGTTCTGATGATGGGATCCATGAGAAATCGAGGGAACTCCTCAAATTTTAAAGGCATGCGTATAGAGGTTTTTGTATTTTCATCAGAAAATCAAGCATTTTCATTCAAAACTGTCGCATTTGATGGAGTGGAACTGCTGATGATTATCAGAACGGAACTCTTCAACGACGCATAGTTCACGTTTGGCGATTTGTCCTCTTCGTTATGTTTGCTAAGCAAGTTTAGTTTTTAAGCCACATTTCTGTCAAGCTCGAGTTCTGATGATGGGATCCATAAGGAATCGAGGGAACTCCTCAAATCTTAAAGGCATACGTATAGAATTTTCTGTATTTTCATCATAAAATCAAGCATTTTCATTAAAAACTGTCGCATTTGATGAAGTGGAACTGCTGATGATGATCAGAACAGAACTCTTCAACGACGCATAGTACACGTTTGGTGATTACGAATTTCGATTTTGATTTGGACTGGGATCCGGACTCGTACCCGGATCGGAACCGGACCTGGACTCGGACTCGGACTTGGACCCGGACTCTGACCCGGACTCGGACCCGGACTCGGACCCGGACTCGGACCCAGACTCAGACCCGGACTCGGACTCAAGAGACCTGGACCTTGACCCGGAAAATCACTATGATACCTAAACTAAATAAACCGCTATGATTACCTACCATAAAATGTAGGTATATAGTATGATGATGCCAAACCCCTCCCGCTCATACCCCCGTACACCGCACGGCATGCGCCGTTAAGTAGGTTAGGTTAGGTTTGAACTGCGATCCTCACAGACCAAACAAAAGTGGGTTAGGTTTGGTTAGCACTGCGGGCTTTACAGAAACGAAATGCTACTAGAAAAGTGGGTTTGATTAGGTTCGAACTACGATCCTCACAGAACCGAACTGCAATCAGAGAAGTGGGTTAGGTTAGGCTAGAACTACGACCCTTACGGAAACGAAATGCTACTAGAAAGTACTGGTTTTACCTCCTTTTCTACATAGTGCACCATCTACCACAATTTTTCACCGGGCCCCATAGAAGTCGGTTTTTTTTTCTTAAAAATTATAGTTTATTTATTTTTATGAAAATATAAACTAAATAGTCTATAAATAGGTATTAAATAGACTGAGAATAATTAATTAGATATTTTATAATGTATTAAATTTGCATACTAACCTGCTACAAAATTATCTTCAAATTTAGCCGTGTTGTGGGGTTATCCGCAGATGATCTAAATCGCAAAATGCCTAGTGTGTTGTTTTGCCTAAATCGCAATTAGTCTACATCGCAAACGGTCTAGAACGCAAAATGCCTACTTTTTATATCACCACATTTTAAATAGGTAGGTTAGGTTCGTTAGGTATCTTCAAATGGCAAACAGCACAGAATAGGAGCCCCGCGGAAAAAATAATAATTCGGGCATTTTGCGTTCTATACCGTTTGCGATGTAGACTAATTGCGATTTAGGCAAAACAACACACTAGGCATTTTGCGTTTTAGACCATCTGCGGATAACCCGTGTTGTGGTTGTTAGTTGTATATATATTTTATTTAAGGTTAAATTTTAAGCATAGAAGCCAGTATATTCGTACTCGTACTTTAATGTGGGTAAATCAGAAAGGAAGGTAAGATATTTGAATATGCCATTTCCGCGTGACAGTAAATGTTAAGGAAGCTGTCCTTGCTGACCCATCTCAATTCTCCACTTATTATACCTAAGAGGGTCAACCGTCTCAAGGTTACTTGATATAAATTCGGTCAAGTCCAAGTAGAATCTGTTAAGTACCCAAAGGTTTTGTATACTTTGTTGTTTGTAGTGTAGCATTTACCTTGGAATTACCTCCTTCTTTTTTTCCGTTCCTTTATTAGAATTCCTGCATTTAGCTTTCCAAGTCCGATCATTCTGACTTGCTTATTATGGCTCCGATCACATTATGATACTTCTTGAATTGTATCTGAAATTTACAGACTCTAATAAGACTCTTAAAGTCCTTTTCAACCCTCAGGATGCATGGGAAGACTGGGACTTCTGCCTGGCTTACTTTGGGCTACTATTTTTATAACTTTCCATATGCAATGCGGCCCTAAGCCACCTAAATACATACCTTTAGGTTTTTCCCAGTATTTTATATAAATCTAAGGGAATTTTTGTTAATATTATCGCTGTATTTTTCGGGATTCTTTCATTGTTTACATTTTGTAAGATGATTGACGTAACCCGTCAATCGGCTTTCAACTGTTCGGATTTCACCACTAAAAAGACTAGTATGTATACTTTCGGCAAAGGTTATTCCAAATTTTAGTCATAACTGGTACTCGACTATTTTTAAATTTCAAATCTTGTAAATCTGATTCTTTAGATGTTCTAAAGAATCAGGTATAAAAGCGGAACAACCGTCATTCTGTTCAGTTTATCGCCAGCTCTCATCTGAGCATTTTCTAAATTAAGGGTCCGTGCGGGGCCAAGTGAGGCCCCGCACCTTCAAGAAACCCTCCTCTTCCTGGCGTAACTTACTATATAAATACTTACTCTATAAATTATAAACGCAAATCTACTACAAGCCTCTGATTTGGTGACCCTCGCTGAACGCCTGTGCGCACCCACCTTCACGTCGCGCGCCCGTTCGTGCCCTCCTCGTGGCTACGCGCCTGTGCGCGCCCTTCTTGATTCCGCGCGCCTGTGCGCGCCCTCCTTGACGCCGCGCGCCCGTTCGCGCCCTCTGCGACGCCGCGCGCCTGTGCGTGCCTGTGCGCGCCCTCCTTGACGCCGCGCGCCTGTGCGTGGGAACGAGTTTCCCAGGCGCCGCACCCCGGAGCACCGTGCTACCACGCTACTACAACTTCCCGGTGTTGTTGGACAATTTAAGTTCCCAGCCGTGCCATATTGACCCACCACTTATACCTGGAAAATAAACGTTACCTACCCCTGAGTCTTTACTTTTCATTTCTTCACCCTTCATCCTTCCAGCTGCTCAGTTGCGTGCTCTACCAATTCATTGGCAGAGCACGTAACGCGACAGTTTTGGCGCCCAATAGATATTTTCCAGGCCTTAACTTTTTCAAAATTCCAAATTAAAAACAACATCCGTGTTTTAAAATTTTAAACCCTTTGGCCTTATTTTAGAACTCTAAATTATTATTTTTTACTGTCTGTTAGTCAATATGGCACTTACCTTAACATCTAATCTAAATAACTTAGGCGAGACTCTTTTTTTTAACACTTTTATTTATTTATAACTTGTATTTTTTATAGTTCTTTACTTTGTTACTAATCATATTTTTCTTTCTTCAGCCTTCTACTTGGCTCCTTCTTCTCCCCTCTCCCTTCTCAAAGCTCGTTTCATCCTCCATTAATCTCCATTTTCCATGTATTCCATTACGTGTGTGTGTGCTCATCCTGTAAATATTTCTCCATTTCTTAGGGTGGCTTATCCGCCAGGTGCCCCTTTTCTTTCTTTCTTTTTATTTTCTTCATCCAGAGCGGTAGGCCAACTCTGACAAAAAAATAAGCCTTATGGTCAAATACTACACTAATTCTACTGTGGTAGGTCTACCCCTACCACAAACTTAAGTAGGCTCTCTAAACCTACTCTCTAATCGGCTCTAAACCGACTAGGGTACTTGTACATATTAACAGAGCGGTTGGCCAACTCTCTAAACAAGCCTTAGGTCATTTCATCTCATCACCCCTTTTCCAGTGGAGCGGCTGACTACTCCCTTCTATAAAAAAGCCTAGGTCATAGCGAGGACTTCTTAGGAGTGTGCGTCATAGAATGTGAACCACATCCCCTTCCTTTGACAGAGATTTTTGAATGTGTGATTATGATAGGTGATGTATGAGTGCACAGAAGTTCCTCGGTCTTTTCATCTTCTTCTTCCATTCTATCACTCATTCTCTCACCTCACTTCTCATACTAACTACGAGCTTGCCTTTCCTTCCCTCTCGACTCATCTTCTGACTGACTTACTTTAATTACATACTTTATCGACTTTCCCCAACCTCTAATTTACTCTCTCTCTCTAAACAAAAAAAAAAAAACTTTGCCTTATTAAGACTACGTCAAAGTTTTTTTTTTCCGAGGTTTTTGGGGTAATGTAGCATTTACCTTGGAATTACCTCCTTCTTTTTTTCCGTTCCTTTATTAGAATTCCTGCATTTAGCTTTCCAAGTCCGATCATTCTGACTTGCTTATTATGGCTCCGATCACATTATGATACTTCTTGAATTGTATCTGAAATTTACAGACTCTAATAAGACTCTTAAAGTCCTTTTCAACCCTCAGGATGCATGGGAAGACTGGGACTTCTGCCTGGCTTACTTTGGGCTACTATTTTTATAACTTTCCATATGCAATGCGGCCCTAAGCCACCTAAATACATACCTTTAGGTTTTTCCCAGTATTTTATATAAATCTAAGGGAATTTTTGTTAATATTATCGCTGTATTTTTCGGGATTCTTTCATTGTTTACATTTTGTAAGATGATTGACGTAACCCGTCAATCGGCTTTCAACTGTTCGGATTTCACCACTAAAAAGACTAGTATGTATACTTTCGGCAAAGGTTATTCCAAATTTTAGTAAAATCATAACTGGTACTCGACTATTTTTAAATTTCAAATCTTGTAAATCTGATTCTTTAGATGTTCTAAAGAATCAGGTATAAAAGCGGAACAACCGTCATTCTGTTCAGTTTATCGCCAGCTCTCATCTGAGCATTTTCTAAATTAAGGGTCCGTGCGGGGCCAAGTGAGGCCCCGCACCTTCAAGAAACCCTCCTCTTCCTGGCGTAACTTACTATATAAATACTTACTCTATAAATTATAAACGCAAATCTACTACAAGCCTCTGATTTGGTGACCCTCGCTGAACGCCTGTGCGCACCCACCTTCACGTCGCGCGCCCGTTCGTGCCCTCCTCGTGGCTACGCGCCTGTGCGCGCCCTTCTTGATTCCGCGCGCCTGTGCGCGCCCTCCTTGACGCCGCGCGCCCGTTCGCGCCCTCTGCGACGCCGCGCGCCTGTGCGTGCCTGTGCGCGCCCTCCTCGACGCCGCGCGCCTGTGCGCGCCCTCCTCGACGCCGCGCGCCTGTGCGCGCCCTCCTCGACGCCGCGCGCCTGTGCGCGCCCTCCTTGACGCCGCGCGCCTGTTCGCGCCCTCTTCGACGCCGCGCGCCTGTGCGCGCCCTCCTTGACGCCGCGCGCCTGATCGCGCCCTCCTTGACGCCGCGCGCCTGTGCGTGGGAACGAGTTTCCCAGGCGCCGCACCCCGGAGCACCGTGCTACCACGCTACTACAACTTCCCGGTGTTGTTGGACAATTTAAGTTCCCAGCCGTGCCATATTGACCCACCACTTATACCTGGAAAATAAACGTTACCTACCCCTGAGTCTTTACTTTTCATTTCTTCACCCTTCATCCTTCCAGCTGCTCAGTTGCGTGCTCTACCAATTCATTGGCAGAGCACGTAACGCGACAGTAGTATCATTTTCGAAGATGATGTTCTTATATGATAATATGCTTAGTTTACTAAAAACTACCTCTTAACTACTTTGCCTAGTCGGTAGTGACCCTTGCCTACGAAACAGGAGGTCCGGACCCCTTAAACCAGGGACCCAAAAACCGGTATATTTTTCATACAAATAAACCTGTATTCAATTTCTGTATCATCACTTAGCTAATGTGATCAATCATTATGTTTACCTAAATACTATTCTACAATATCAAAGAAATATTGTTAAAGGTTCATACCTTATTTGATATTTTGATTTTTAGTTATACCGGTAATGGTTCCTGCCTTAAAAATGTCTGCTTATTAATAAAAATATTAGCGTCTAGTACCTACTGTAATAGTCTTACATATCATAAGTAATTATTGATATGTAGTGATAAATAATGCGTGAAATAAAAAATAGAGTGTCAAATATTCTATATTTAGCCACTTTTCGAATTTGTTAAATTGCTTGAATAGTAATTCAATTAGGCGTGATTGAATTACATAGTCATTAAATTAAGTCTATTCTTCTTAAAGTAAGTATAATGGAACTTTGGTCAAGCGTCCAACTCGCCGAGTATCCAGTTGCAAGACTTCAGAGGGCCTTTGAACGTTTCAGAACTAGCCACATTTGTATCGCTGTACAACTCTCATCATATTTTTTCCTTCACTGCATTATAAGTTCTAGCCGAATGCCATAAAGATGATTTTGCAAAAAAAATGTGAACGAGATAAGACTGGGTGAAAATCATCCCTCGACATTTCCGTCTTGAAATTAACAAGTCGATACCTCCAACGGAATGTCAACCATGGTGTAAGAACGTAGGGTTTCATTTTAATTGTTCTGTATAGCTTCTAATAAAATAGGCCAGGAGTCGAGACCCCTCGTGCAGTTTAAGAGGCGACTAGCATCGAATAAAAGAGGGCTAGAGAGCTCTTTATAAATCTGACTCATGGATTTTTTTACACTTGAGTTTGATGTCAAGAAGCGTTGAGACGTGAAAAGTAAATTTTGTTTAATTAAAGGAGAGTGGAGGGCCATCAAGAGGAATTGAGGAGATTGGGTCGATGATTCCGAAGTGTCAGATTTGTGACATTGAAATTATATATAGGTATCCTTGGGCAATATTTTGTATGTAACGCAAAAGCGTTGCAAACGAGGAAACATCCTGGCAAACGACGAAACATGGATGTATTTATATCAAATATTATATGTATATAATACAACGCCGGTTTCCTCCTCCCTTTGTAGCTTCCACGGCTATATCACTAGTTATTTTACACTAAAATTATTATACTGCTGTGGTATGCAGGGAAAATAAATGTAAATTTGACAATTATTACATTCATGAAACATATTAGTACCTACTAATATTGCACAACGTTGTCTTTATGTTCCTTTTCTATGTATTCCATAAAAATATGAAGTAAATCAACATTAGTTTGATCAGCAACATCTTAACTGTGGCGACTACGAAGCCTACGATGAAAGGGACACGATCAAAAAGGCAAGTTATCCCGAAAACTTAGGCGTCTATTGTAAAGTTCTTGTGATTTTTTCTGATCCGTAACTATAACAATGGGGCCACTTACTGCTTTGACCCGGCACTGCCGAAGTACCTGTTTGTTGAGATCTGACTCTGCTTAAAACTTTTTGTCGTTATGTCTGAGGCGTATCTTAATGATCTGTTCTGGTCTGGCAGTTAGTTCATATACTTGGCTGGCATTTCCTTATTGGCCACAACTCTTATTTCATTTTCACTTTAGACGGGTACCAGTTTTGCTTTAATATAACAAGCTTTATATAAATACAACAAAGTATATTTTACAAAACTCCACTTAGGTATATTCTAAATATGTCACCCCTGTAATAGAGACGAATTTATCATCCGCCCCCTCGATTAAAATCGATCAACCCGTATGTCAAAAAGTTAAACGAACGCATGAAATCAAACCCTCCACACATTTTTTCCGGAGGACGGGAAGGGTTAGATTAATCAGTTAATGTAGGTATGTGGTTATGTTTGTTCGAGTTTGAGCTGTGTCGAACTGAAATCAAAGAGAGTATTTACTGTATTTAAACCAAAATAGAGGTTTTGTGCGCCAAAATCCGTTTAATACTTGTTGTATTTAAACTCTTCATTTCAAAAATTACGACATCTTTTGTAAACTTATGAAACATAGCACATTTTAACTTATATGCTGCGAATCCCACAAACACGTAACTCATTTTTTTACTCTAAAAAGTTCCCAGACAAGCATTCTTAACCGACCTCTAACAAATCATCAAAGGCATGTGTTCCGAATCCTTTGATTTCAAAGTGACCCGCAAAAAAGAGCTGAAAGGAACTTTCCTTAAATGGGTAGACGAGAGTTCCTGAAATTTCGTTGTGTAATGATTAAACACGGTCGTTTCAATGATGGTGTAGGTGAGATTACTCATACTTCTTAATTGTGAACTAAAGGTCGGACCTTTACAACCACCATCACTATAGGCTGTTTCTCAAGGTCTATTAAATTCATTAAAGCTGACACTTGTTTAGGTATATTATATATAAAAAAGAACACGATCAAAGAGTGTAAGTATACCTAATAACACGAACACTTTGTTTACTGTTTTAGTAAATCAATGAAAATAATATAATAAACACTTTCTTCTTTCATTTAAGTACTTGATATAAATCATATAATAAAGTTAGAACTTTTAATAGAGACGCAACATGGTGCCGTAATATATTGCTCTCTATGTTATCCGTACGCACAATAAGAAATATCGCCATAATAAATAGACTTATATAGACCGGGATATGAACCGTGATTACCCGCTATATTCAGTTACCCGTGAACAAGATGCATGTAACTGCGTCGAAATATCGTGAGCACGAAAACAATAATCACGGAAACGAAAATAATAATAAGTAATCACGGTTCATATCCCGGGTCGTTATACATAAAGTAAAACTAACCGTAAATCGTTCAAAACTGTTATATCGCCATAATATAATATTCAGTATGTAATTTCTACCCATTTAAGTACCTACATTAATGCTTACTGCATACCTGTAAGATATAGAAGTTACTGCATACCATAAGATGTACTGATTTGGTACATCTTCTTCCCTTAATATACTTTATCAAAATGTATTTGTTGGAAGTCTTAAAGGTGCGATTTGTAGCTTAAAAAAACATTAGATGGCGATTTCATTCAAGTATCTCAAGGTAGCTATTTTCCAGTTCATCAAGAAGGGATCGTGGGAAGCGGCACGTGTCCGGCGCTGACAAAAACCCGCTTCGGCCCGACCTATCCATTCTCCTGCTACAAAACTAATGTTCAAGTTTGCCCTTTCCATGTGAATGGTAGTGAATTAGATACAGAACAATGCTTGAATTTAGTTCATAAAGGAGAAAATTTTTGGGCCTAATAAAAATCTTTCTACCTTAAGATGCATATTAACTATACATTTTAACCCTTTGGTGCTCAGTGCCATCATTATTATGATGTCGTTAATTATAGACATGTATATCGTCAGTATACAATATACCTATACCTATACATAAAGGCCTGGTTTCTAAAGGATTAATACATAGAAACGATTAGGCAAACTACTTTACTAAAATGACACGCAAGTTATAAATAAATAATAAAAACCACAGGCTTTTTATTACGGTACTTAGAGCTAATATTCATCTCACTTTTCAAACAAATGACTTTCAATCAACAGATCCATTAGTTCGCGAATTAATAACATTTTCTATGTCGATTTATCAAACTACTTATACAAAGGCTTACGCTACGTCTTACGTAGGCGAACAACGCGCGAACGCGGCGCGGCGCGGCGCGGCGAAATCAATCCTTTGATGCCCATAGAAGTGTCCTACGTAAGCGATCTCGTTGCGAACGCGGTGCGGCGCGATTTGCACGCGAATGTCAGGCGGCGCGGCGCGGCGCGGCGCGGCGGCGGCCGCTTTCGCCGCGCCGCGCCGCGCCGCGTTCGCGCGTTGTTCGCCTACGTAAGACGTAGCGTAAGGCAAAGACTGCAAATCCGCCACTGGTAACTTTGTTTGGACTAGTTAGGAGGTGAACATATCAAAAGTCCCCGGCCGTAGCCCCGGTGCTGGGGGGTAGAGGGGGGAAAGTTTAAGAAAGTGAAAGGAAAAAAATTTCACTTATATCTTACAAAAAGCTGATAAAATTTGTTACAAGTTTTATTCGGTCAAGTTTTTCGATATCTTGAATAGTTTTTGAGATATCCGCTCTTGAAAGTTTATTTAGGGCTTACAATTTTATCTTAATATCTACATTAGTGACGCTGCTAGACCGTGTTTGGTATCATTTTCGTATAAATCGGGGGTGCTGAATTCAGTTTTGCTATCACATTGACACCATTCCTAAGAAAAAACATATAAACTTTAAACAAATACCTTTTTTAGGGTTCCGTACCCAAAGGGTAAAACGGGACCCTCTTACTAAGACTTCGCTGTCCGTCCGTCCGTCCGTCCGTCCGTCCGTCCGTCCGTCCGTCCGTCCGTCTGTCACCAGGCTGTATCTCACGAACCGTGATAGCTAGACAGTTGAAATTTTCACAGATTATGTATTTCTGTTGCCGCTATAACAACAAAAACTAAAAACAGAATAAAATAAAGATTTAAATGGGGCTCCCATACAACAAACGTGATTTTTGACCAAAGGTTTTTTTTTTTTAATTAAAGTTACAACACTATATGGTTGGATTTGGGGTTGAACAAAAGATATTAAAATTTTACAGAAACGGTTTTTTTTTCATCTCTCTAGCTCTAAAAATAAAGATTTTAGACCCGGGTCAAATTTTTTGTTTTTCATTTTTTGATTTTTTTTTTGTCCAAATCGGTCCCAAAAAAGGTCTATGTATATAAATGCATTAATCGTTTAGTACTTTGTACTAACGTCAGCTCAAAACTGAAGTCCATTTTGCTTCATCTCTTACCGTTTTCGAGATATATCGTTCTGAAGGTACGA